>NC_134949.1:37600150-40100150 GCF_965638725.1 Aptenodytes patagonicus
AAGTAGTACTTGCTAGGACTTTGCAGGCCCCCACAGACACTGTGTATGAAGTACAGGCATTTCCTGAATTTGGTATCTGCAGAATGGTTTCCCATGATTTCAGGGAACTCCAGTTCCAGTGGTTCCTTCCAGTTTTATGTTCCTATAAGCCTTACCTCTACAGTCCCTAGACAAAGCTCCTACTCAGATCCTAATTCATGTAGGCATTTTGTTAAGTCCATCCCCTCTCCCACCCTTAGTACATTCTCAACATTAAATATATTCTTAAGTCCCACTAGTTTCTATGTGATTTGAGTTTGCATCATAGGAAAAACATTTACTTGAGTCTGTCCTGAACTGGCTGGATATTTTGAACAGGAGCCAAAGCTCTTTTTATAAAATGAATATCCTTTTTTACATTATGTATAGCTTTTTCCATCCTGTTCTGCCCATGAAATGAGCCAATGCAACTTGCAAAATGTACAATGAATTAATATGGGTAAGAAATGTAAGACTAAGATGTTACACTCAGGAAGTATATGCTCTTCTTTCTCTCACGTGTTTTCACTACATTTTCACTGCATTTGAATTTCTTTCCAAATGATCAAACATTATCATCTACTCTGAGGCCATAATCTACTACAGTTCTAAGACTTTGGTTGATGTTGCCTGTTTACCTCACTTCGGTTGGTATGCCTTCTCCTCTGCTGTAAATAAGATGACTGTATCATCACTATTGTGAAAGACCCACTGAGCCATGATCACTACTGTTCCAAATCACATTCGCTTCTCCATCTTGTACTGAAATGCACACATTCAAATGCAGACTTTCAAGACACTCTATTTATGAAATGGTCTATAATCCAAACTCTTCTTAGGTTAATCCTTATTGACTTTTTCTTTTCAAGCCTCTTCTGTAATTTTTATAAGAAATTAACTGCATCTGTGTGGGGACAAGAGAGAACTTTCTAATCATCATTCAAAGCAGTGAAGCTGTGCAGTAGGAAACCTGTGTTCCCAAATGATTTAACATTTTACTTTCTTCTTTGCCCTTCTTAATTCATTTCTATTACCCTCTTCTTTCCTTTTGAGTCTATGTTTATCATACTTTCATTTTCATATTCTGTTTTAAATTAAATAGCAAAGTCTTTGTACAAGGGTTTTCTATGAATTTTTGCAACTCAGCTCATGGATCCAGTTACTGCTACAGTCTAGAAAACAGACTGCAGTTAAATCTGAAAATAGTTTAATATCAATCACTGGAGATATCATGTCTCTGATCTTCCTGAAGCGACTGTACCACTGTGCCACTTCACTGTGCATTCACACAGATGCACTAAGCTAGAAAGGCAAGAGAGAAGCTCAGTCTTCATTTTGAAAGCGTTTATCTGGTGCACTTTTTCCATAAAATTATAAATCATTATAACCAAAGCAAAGAGGCCATGGTGCATAAGAGGAACAAGTGTATTGAGCTTCAATTCTGCAACAGATTACTGCTAGTACTGACAAGAGTCACCTGCATTATATGCAGGTTTTAAATGGGTAGGATTTCAATATATAAAGGGGTCTTGTAAGAAAGATGGAGAGAAACTTTTTATCAAGGCCTGTAGTGACAGAAGGGCAACAGTTTTAAACTGAAAGAGATTGGATATAAGGAAGAAATTTTTTACGATACGGGTGCCGAGACACTGGAACAGGTTGCCCACAGAAGTTGTGGATGTCCCATCCCTGGCAGTGTTCACGGTCAGGTTGGATGGGGCTTTGAGCAACCCGATCCAGTGGAATATGTCCCTGCCCGTATCAGGGGGTTTGGACTAGATGATCTTTAAAGGTCCTTCCAACCCTTCCAACCCAAACCATTCTGTGATTCTGTGATTCTATGAAATCAGGGTTACATTTAGGATTAAGAGCTGGGCTGGAAGAAAGTGATGAGTCGGGCTAATGCAGACAATCAGAAAAGGATGTCTGAATGAAGGACTCATTGCTGCCACTGTGGGTCATCAAGCTAGATTTCTAGTTCAGTGAGGGTATAGGTCATTAAATCAGATTTAGGATTTGGCAGTGGGGTGACTGTAAGCCTATTTCAGAAGGCCTGCTAAGGTAACTAGTTACATTTTGGTTTGGAGCAAGCAGAGGTCCTTCGAATGAATTTTGAGTCAAGGTTAGCGCAAAGTTTAGTGTTCATAAGGCTAAAAAAGTTGATCAAGGAAAAAAAAACTGAGATCCAGAGCAGGCTGTAGGGTAGTGCGTTGTGTTATAATCTATACTGTACTAGACTCTCTCTCTGCTTAGGGTAGGTGAAGGTCACTGTGCTTTTGGCTATTGTTAGGATCATGGTGTTTGAAAACAGGCTGGTAGAGGCTTTATAGAAGTTGTAACATCTAGCCTTAGAAAGGACCCATGGGTAACCTAAGAATCCTCCCCGACTTTCTCTTACTATGTAACATGACTCAGCTTGGTTGGTCCACAGCTTTCCCCATCATATAAAATTCCCATGACTTGACAGTGCTGTTCACCTATCCATTTACAACCTGGTTACACACCACCATCACGCAGCGCCCCGCAGAAGGCAGCTGCCGGTCCGGACCACCCTTCCTCCCACGCCCCGCGAGGCACCGAAGCGCCAGGCACGGACGACAGGACCTTCAGCCCACGCTGGGACCACATATATCGAATGCTAAAGGCGACGAGTATTTGTGTACATTCAACAGCCTGAAGTTGTTTGATGCTCCTGAACCAATCTTCAGTGCGTATCGATTCCGTATGTTCGAAAGCCTTTGGAAGCCCTTGGGAGGAGGAGGAGGAGAGCACACTGTGGAGCCTACTGCTCCGAGCTGCTGGGGTGGCAGCCGCAGGTAGGAAAGTGCCAGCACTGCCTGGACACCAGGCACCAGCACGAGCGTGGAAGGACGAGGCCAGGAGTACTCAGCTCTCGGCTCCAGGCACCAAGCCGCCACGGAACAAGTGTCTTCATGCGTTCACCGTGTACCTGAGGCTGTAACGGCAATGCTCGGAGGGCTGTTGGGGCAGAGGCAGGTCATGGTACGGGAGGCTCTAAGCCTCTTCACCAGGGGACGAAGCCCAGGTCGGCGGGCGGAGGCCCCTCCCGCCCCAGCGGGCGCGTCTCACGGCGCTGCCGCCGCCTCACGGCGCCCCCCGCCGGGGCCTCCGCCCGCGCCGGGCGGCATGCGGGGCGCTCGCAAGCGGCTGTGCTCCGCCTTGATCGTCGCTTACGGCCTCTTCTCCCTCTACGCGGCCTACACCGTCTTCCTCCGGCCCCGCCGCCCGGCCGCCCCCCGCCCGCCGCACCGGGACCGCCGCGGCCCGCGAGGTGAGAGCGGCGGCGGGGCCGCTCCGCGCCGCCCTGCCGCGGGCGGGCCGGCCTGGCCGCGGGCGGGCCGGCCTGGCCGCGACCGGCGGCGCAGCCCGCGGGGTCGGGGGGGCAGCGGGTTCGATGCGGGGCCGACGCGGTTTGTCAGCTCCTGCCTGCGCCAGAGAGGCCTCGGCGCCCCCGGCGTGGGGTAGCGGCGGCGCCTCCCCCCGTTGTTGTCCCCGGGCTGGAAAGCCTGGGCCAGGCCGAGGGCAGCGCTTCGTCTCCCAGCGCCTCTGCTCGGGAGCGCCGTGGCGGGCGGGGCCCGGAGGCAGCCCCTCAGGGAGAGCTGGGCCGGGGCCGAGCCCCGCTCCGCCGGGCCTGCGCTGGCGGCGGCCATTTCCCCGGTGCGTTGTGAGGCAGCGGGCCCGGCGGCGGCGGCGTGCCCGGCCCGGGGCGGCGGGAAGGTTGTCAGGTGCTGCCTGAAATTCTGAATTCAAGAAAATTCTATAGTTTTCTAAACTTGCAAATCTGTTCTTTCTATGTAAATTACGCTTTGGGGTTTCTTAGATCATGTTGCCTTGGGAAATGAAGAGTGGAATCCATGGGAAGGGGACGAGAAAAATGAACTGGTTGCTTCTCAGCAGAGATACGAAGCTAATCTTAAGATGATAAAAAATGCAAGATCTCACCTAGAACAAACCAGTCTTAGAGTACAGATTTGGGGCAAAGCAGCAATTGGTAAGCAGATGTAATCAATGCCTATTAATCATTTAACCTTTCTGATATAGCACTTTTCTCTGCTTTTTTTTAATAACTGAAATTTATGTGTATGATTAAATAATATGGATATCTGTACATGAAGAGCATTAAGGAAGTGGTAGCTGTTACTCAAAATTATGTTAATACCAATATAAGAGTAGTTAGACTCCAATTTCTTTGTATCAGTTGTTTTCAAGGCCGTTTTTCACATCTGTTGAAGAAAATCGTTCAAATGGCAGAGAAACACAGTTATTTTTGAATCCAGTCTAGCTTACAGTACAACACAAGGACAGGTGTCTTAGTCGGCTATAACAGAATATTTATTTCTGTCACATTTACACTTCGTGAAATAAAGGATCGCACAGTGAGAAATAAGGCATTTTCTGTACTGCAGTACTACTGCCTCTGATGAACTTGGAAATTCTTCAGTTGTAGAAGACACCAAGTCTCTGCATAAACTGGGGGCCAAGGTCCTCTCTCAAGCTCTTCAACTACTGCTGAAGACATATCATTGTTCATATTTTAGCTTTTTTGAAAACGTAAAATTTCCAGCTCCAGTTGAATTTTCATGTAGCATTGTAGAACACATTGGTATATTACATGGTGATGCATTCTATCACAAAAATTTGATGTGTTTCACAAAAGCTTAAGAGAACTATGCCTGTCATTAAAATGCTGATTAATATTTGCTCATTTTTAAGTGGTAGGTGTACCAGAAAGAGATGCTGACATACGTGGTAGTGTGGTATATCTTCATCTACTGATATTTTGACAGCCAAAGAATCTTTTTAAATGCCCCGATGTGTGAAAAATTCATCTTAACTAATTCCAAGTCATATGGAATTTGGGAAACAATGTCCATATTGTATAGGAAGCTCTGACTTTTTTTCCCCCAAGTTCTTATGTTGTTATGCTTTTTCATTTCCCAGAAATACTTTATTTGCTGGGAGTGTAGGGTAGGCAATATCCGTGCATTCAAATTCTCCATCATATCTTCATTTATGTAGGTCTTTACCTTTGGCAACATATTTTTGGAGGGCACCTTCAGCCAGCTGATGTGACTGCACAGTGGAGAGAAGGAAGCCAAAAAGTAGGAAAAACGTATTTCAGGTACTAGCTGCATGATGTTGATTCAATTGTGTTAACTTGAAGAAATGATGCATTGGAAAGTTAAAGAAAATTATAAGATGCACAGGTGCATTATTTTGTCTATCTCAGAGTTGCAGTTATTTTAATATCAGTTGCAAATACTTTAATTTTGTTATGTTTTGATAACTGAGGAACACGCACACAACTTCTCATTCAAAATTATCATAAGGAACAGTTACATTTATTCATGGAAACACTTATTGATAAAACCAGCAAATTCTAGCCAAAACATGTTGCTATTAGAAAATAGAAAACTAGGGAGCAATTTCATCTGCTGTTTTATGAAGATCTGTTTATTTGAAAGAAATGTGGAAAGACTTAGAAATGCTGAGAGGGAAGACAGCCAAGAGACCTCAGGAGGAGAGGAAATACAACCCTGAGAAAAGTCTAAGAACTGGGGTTTGGGGCTGACAGCTGACTGAAAGAAGCTTGGGGTTGTGAGGCAAGAAGATGTCTCCGGCTATTTGGTTTCTGTTGTATTCAGGGAAAACAGACTTCACTCCTTGCTTCATAAATGGGTTTGTATCAAAACCATAATTTGTTTCTATTTGTAACAAAAACAATCTGTGAGACCTAGCATCTGGTTAACTACTTCATTTGCAAAGCAAAATTTCGTATGTAAAGGAAGATGACACTTGAAGCATTGTTTGCTTTAAAAATGGATTTTGATCTGTGATCATGCATGTTTTAAAACTGTTGTCAAATGTTTTATATTATTTAGTGAATGATACAGAACTTTTCTCTAAGGTCCTATTTAATACCATTTTTAAGGCTTTCTGTAAAAATACAGTGAAAGCTGAAGGATTTTTCATCTATTTGGCCAGTTTGCCAGTCTGCAGTAGTAGCTCTCCTACAACATTTAGTCACTTGCACCAGGACCCATCTGTTAAAAAAGTTTTCTTTAAAAGCATAAATGACACACTTAAGTGACTTTAACTTCCGAAAAATGTGTTGCTTCAGAAAGGTGTTTTTTCCTCACGCAATAAGACAGGGGGTTCTAGTTGAAATTTGCAGATAATGTTTGAAGTAAATATGTGATTGTGAACTGAAAGGGGTTTTTTAAGTGATCACAAAACTTTTTTATCACTTTGAATTGTTTATCAATGTATCTGACTGTGTACATGGTACAGGCCATAGAATCTTTTCAGTAATGCCTACATCACATTCGTAAGTGATCAAAAAATGTTTTCTAGAAAGACACGTAGGCTTGATTTAAACATAGCAATTATTAAAGAGTCTGTCTTACATCTAAGGAAATAGACGAAATGACATACTCTACAGAAAAAAAAGCTGTATTCCTTGTCTGCAAATATAACCTGATCCTGCAAGATTAGGGAATCAAGTATGAATGATGCTACTGCATCTTGGTAGTCTCCTTGACAGAGCAATAGAGCTTTCCATTCACGGATTTGGAGAAAGGATACAATACTTTCTTTGAACAGGGAGCAGTGCCTGTAGTGTTATCTCAGTGGGAAGAGACTTTCTTGTTTCTGGAATTAAAATCTTGGAAGCTATAGAAATCAATGACACTCAAACAGATAGCTTGTCTTCTTGGTATGGACATGAGAGTTATTTTCAAGCCCTTGCTTTTCATATTTATAATACGAAAATAATTTGCTGCACTTAATGAGTCTGTCACTTGACTGATTATGGTTATTTTCTCTCTGGTGTGCCTGTTTCAGATGAATAATAACCTCACATGGTTCCTTAGGGTATGCATCTCTCAAAGACAGACTTCTATACTAGCATTTAAATATCTTCTTGTTATGTTTAGAGGAACCAGGGATAACAGAGTCTTTATTTTAACCAACTTGGATGCTAGATGCTATAAAAATATAAAGTTTAAGCTTGGTACCAACACAACAGAGGTTAAAATTCGACAGGCTAGTAGGAACTTCTGCGAAGTATAGAAAATATGCAAATATAACTGTTATTTTAATGATTAGGTTTCTGAAATGAAATAGCTGAAGTTCTACTTTTTAGTCAAATGGGAAATGTTATTTTGTATTTTTTTGTGAGGAAGAATTACTACATGATCTTGGCTGCTCGCTGGTTATAAGATTTTCTAGAATTGTTGACTTCTTTATTGCCTGGCTGAGGTAAATTATCTCCATTTGATTACTAGATGAGGCTAGAGTGAACTAGCTGGGGTGACATATTTGGAGAATATGTGCTCCTGTGCAGTTTTTTGTGGTAAGTCTAATGATTGTTAAAACATAGAGCTCTCATGAATATTTTTAAAGAATATCAAATCTAAAGACACAAAAATGCGAAAATACCACTTGAACACAGTTGCATGACTAAGCCCATTTCCTATATTTATGATGGAGAATACACGTATTTAATATAGGTTTTGATGACGGCTTGAAGTTTTTACCAAAGAAGTTGCCTGAAGAACACTAAAAGTATCAACTTCTACATGAAATGCAGGGACATTTATTTAAAAACACGGGTGGAGAAGGAACTGCATAGCTGTGGATTTTAGTGACACGTTGTCACGTTCATACAAGAAGTAGGAGAGCAGGGTTTAGCACGTTCCTTGGCCTGAAGCAATTCACATCCTTCTCTCCTGTCATCTGGGAGGATGTTGTAGAGCAGTGTTAAAGGGTGAGCGAGTCTTGCTGATCACTCCTTGGCTCTCCAGTCAACGAATCAGCTTATGGATGGGAATCAGGGAGTCTCAGTTGGTGCGATATTGTCACCGGTGTACCGTTGTGGTAGCCATCGGCACCTGTTTTTCTTCAACCCTCAGCAACCCCACAACAGAAGGGTCCTCCGAGAGACCAGGCAAGGTAGACAGCTGTTTAATTTCCTCCATCTCCAAGGGAGGGCAGGGCCCCTCTAGTCCTGGTCACAGTATTCGTTTCTGACTTCTTGTAAATACAAGTCAGAAGTCTCTTCATTAAGATCAGAAGTAAGATCAGCCCTTCTACTCTGTCTGGGGAACTGCCCACTGGAAACTTTTTCAGTTTCCAGCAGCAATTTTTCTGGAAGAACCCCCTTTTGTGATTGTTTTTCCTTGCAACTCATGTACCCATGCCTCTAGGGCTGAGGTAGATTTTCCATCCACTTCCTCATGTCCTCTCCGTGGTCACACAGGTAAAACCATAGGGTGCCCCATGGTGTGTACCCTTTATATCCTCTCTCTTGAGCAAAAGAATGCTGACTCCTAATGGCTGAGATACTGGTCTGTACAGGTGGGGAGTAGGACCTACCCTATTTGAGTTGCTGGACCTTCAGGGACAGTTTCTCCACAGCCAAGATGAGGGAGGAAGAGAGACTTTCTTCGTATTGCTGGAACTGGCCAGCCAATTCATCCACCTTTTGTTCCTCTCCATCTTCCCAGGCCATTACTGCCAATGAGTTGGCATATGACGATGGTGTGCTCCTTACAAACTTCCGCCACATGGGTCGTGTGCACTTGACTTCATCTGGATCTTTGGATAGCTGCTCGTTGTCCAGGTCATCATAAATCACCTCCAGCACAGCTAATTCCCTCAGGTACCTGATACCTCTCTCCATGGTGGTCTACTTGCCTGGGTGACATATAACATCTTCCTTGAAGGGATACCTTTCCTTCATGTTTGACAGGAGTCACCTCCAGAGGCTGAGGGCTTGTGTCCCTTTTCCAATTGCTTTGTCAATGCCCCCTTCCCTGGAAAGGGATTCCAGCTGCTTGGCTTCTTTACCCTCTAATTCCAGGCTGCTGGCCCCATTATCCCAGCATCGGAGCAGCCAGGTGACAACATGCTAGCCTGGATGACGGCTGAAATCTTTTCGCATATCTCACAGCTCACTCAGGGATAGGGATTGGGTGGTTACCGCCCCGCTTATGAGTTCTTCCTCTTCTTCCTCCCCAGGCAGTGGCCGGCTCTCTTCCTCCTGTTCTCGTGATAGCCCTACTCTGCGGTAGTCTGCCTCGTCCACTTCTTCCTCCTGTTCCCTCTTAGGAGAATCTTCTTCCTCCCTTACTAAAGGAGCCGACTTCCGCTTCCAGGATTTCTTCTTGTGTACGGGGGCGACTGATACTGGCATGGGTTGGTTCTTTGGTTCAGCCACAGGGCGTGTCACCGGGGTTACAGTAGCTGCAGTGCCTGTCGTGGGGGTTAGAGAGGCCGCAGTGCCTGTTGTTTGGTCATCAGATCCAGAGGCCTTCTCTCCCCCTTGAGGGTACTGAATGGTGTTGAACAGGGCTCGGTAGGCATGGGCCAGGCCCCAGCACGTTGCAGTGATTTGTGTCTCTCTGGAGTTGCCAGGGTGACAGCATACTTTTTCCAAATACTTTACTGGTTTTTCAGGATTCTGCACTTGTTCAGGGGTGAAGGTCCAAAACACTGGGGGTGCCCACTGTCCTAGGTACTTGCCCATGCTATCCCACACACCCTGCCACTCATAACTGTCCAGCCTTGGGGCAGATCTCTGGGTGGTGTTCTTAAATTGCTTATTATCCTTAGACAAAACCAAAACAATATTCCCAAGAGATACCAACAGAAGTATCTTAACTACCCAAGGATGTTCAAGATACTGAAAAGTTATTGTCATGAAGGAGGAAACATCATGGGAGAAGGTAGCGACGCTGCCATTCTGTATTTCCTCCATAAGAAACCTCTCGGAGGAAGAACTAGAATTGCTAATTGTCTCCACGAAGTGGTACCTGAAGTACGGTAATGGCTTCAGTACAAAGCTCAAAGCTCAAATACCAGATTAAGCTCAAGGCCAGTGTTTTTAATAACAAACCTCCCAGGCAAAACATCACTAATCACTGCAGAGCACAGCAAACTGCAAAACCCAACACTAATCTTCAACGTGTACAGCAAAAAAAAAGAGCATGGTGCAGATCAGATAAACTAATATTGAGAACAGATGAATCAATATTGTGACCCGCAACTGTTACCAGATATAAATTCCTTAATGCACTCTGGTTAATCTGTTATTATCTCAAACCCTTCTTGCCCCATGTTGGGCGCCAAAAAAGGACTGTTGTGGTTTAACCTCAGCTGGCAACTGAGCACCACACAGCCGCTCGCTCACTCCCCCCTGCCCTGGTGGGATGGGGGAGAGAATCAGAGGAGTAAAAGCGAAAAAACTCCTGAGTTGAGATAAGAACAGTTTAATAATTGAAATAAAATAAAATCGTAGTAATAATAATAATATAAGAATATACAAAGCAAGTGATGCACAATGGAATTGCTTACCACCCGCCGACCAACGCCTAGCCAGTCCCTGAGCAGCGGCCTCACCGGCCAGCTTTTCCCCAGTGTATATACTGAGCATGACATCACATGGTATGGAATATCCCTTTGGGCATTTGGGGTCAGCTGTCCTGGCTGTGCCCCCTCCCAGTTTCTTGTGCACCTCCAGCTTTCTCAGTCTGGGAAGCATGGGAAGCTGAAAAGTCCTTGACTACACAAGAACTAAAACGTTGGTGTGTTACCAACATTATTCTCATACTAAATGCAAACCACAGCACTATGCCAGCTACTAGGAAGAAAATTAACTCTATCCCAGCTGAAACCAGGACAAGGAGGGAGTGCCAAACTTCTCTCTTATCGTTAAGAGCATTCCTAAATTTCTGTTCCATTGAGAGTCACACCCTCTCAGTTTTAACATTCAGTGCTGCCTTCTCCCGGTCCCTGTTAGCCCCAGTTGTTCAGCAGTTCTTCAGTCCCATTCTCCTGTCCTCCTTCTGCAAATTGCAACCATCTTGATTCATTCCAGAATGAAAGCATATTGGTTAACAAAGTTAACCAGCAAAGTTTTCTTTACCTGCCAAAGGATTCTGCCAAGGACAGCTTGTGGCAATTTAATTTCCTTAATAGCCTTTGGTGAAGCTTTTTGAAAATCCAAAGACGCTTTGTCTACTGGATCACCTTTATCTGTATTCTAATTGACACACTCACAGATCTCCATCAGATTAGTGAGACAGGATTACTCATTTCCAGCAGTGTTTATTCCCATATGTGATCAGCGATCATACCTTTTGATAAGATCCAGTGATCTTACTATTTATTATAGACTCTTCCAGAGAGGGAAGTCATACTTCTCTGCTCCAGAGTCCTCTCAAGTTGTTTTTGTAGATGGGAGTGACACTGGCAGCCCCTTCTCATCAGGCACAGTGTCACTTCGTAATGACAGCTGCATACCTTTGCCAGCAGTTCTGCAATTTTCGTATTTGCATTCCTTGAGAGCTCTGAAGTGAATGCCATCCAGGTCCAAATTCTCCATTTGGTGTAGTACTTGTGGTGGTTTACCTTGTATTTCTTGCTGAAGAGAATGAGTTAGGTGTGGGAATCTTCTCTGCTATGGCATTGTCATCCCTTTTTAAATGCTTTTTAAACTGTTGTCATCAGGTAGTCTCTCCAGTTCTGTAGTTGTCTTTTTGGTATATTTTTTATATATTTTCGTTTTCATCTATTTAAAGAACCTTTACCTATCAGCCAGAACATCCTTTTACAAGGTGCTTTTCAAATCACTTTGTCGCCTTAGTTTTCTGTTTGCATTTCGTCAGCAGTATTTTATGACCTTTGCTGTCCTCCTTGTTTGGTCAAGCTTTTCATTGTTTTCGATGCTGACCTTTGCCCTTTGACAGCCTCCCTAACTTTTCTATTAAGCCGTATGGGTTTGGGGGAGGGTTGTGTTGTTTCCTTTTTGGATTGAGGCACACAGCATGCCTGGGCTCCTTATGCAGTGTTTTTGAACAGCCTACAAGCTGCTTGCAAGCTTCTTGTTATTTGGGCTACTCCTTTCAGAGTTCTTTTCTTTATTGTCTCATTTTTAAGTAATTCCTCTATTGTATATTGAGTATCTGTATGCTGGATGTATTTAGTATGTTCTCTCCTGCTGCAGTGTTAAACTTAATCATATTGCTATTACAGAGTAGCTGACTAATACCTTTGGAATTAGGTCTGGAAGACCCAGTCTGGAATAGCATCTTTTTGTATGGGTTCTAAGACTAGTAAGGAACAAAAAGGAACTTTATGGGAAGCAAGTCATTTATCGAGTCCAAAAATGTAATCTCCACATATCATCCTGATGAGGCATTGATCTAGCCTACATGTGAGTAGTGAAAATCTCTTAGTACTACTGTCTTAATTTTACAGCTTCTGTAATGTCCCTTACATTTCCCAGTGTCTATTGTATTCGGACTGGGAGTTAATAGTACAACCTTAGCTCTGTGTTTTTATTATTCAGGTGTGAGATTTCCATAGTGTTTCTTTTTTCCCCACTGTAGTTTTATGCTATTAAACTTTGTATTTTCCTACACACAGGTCACTGCTTCTTCCCCACCCGTACATCCTGTTACTCCTCTGAAGTTGACAGCCTCACAGCACTGGGTCCATAGAGAAAACCCTTTTTCCCCAGGTCTATTTTTACAAAGTAATCATTGGATCAACGACATATCCTGTTCACTATTCTAGGCATTCTGATGCTCAAGGTGTTCTCTCTTATGAATCCCAGTGATCTTTTCTCATTGTCTGTTAAACTTTGGATTTAAGTCTTGACCTGACTTACATTCAATCTATTAAAAATCTTGATTCCAAATCATGAGTCTCATGAATCTTGGCTCCAAAATATGCCACTTCCACTGAGCCAGCAGCGTGTCAGCTTAACTCAGGTTTAGAATATGCTTGCCTAAGGTCAATCTGCTTCAGATATCCTCACTGGAGTAGTTTTTACAGCTTTTGCTGTGAATTTTCTTTTCCTCATGAGGCACACTTGAACTTAAACTAGCTGTCAAACTCAGCACTTCATGAGTTAAAACTCATGCTCATTCGAAATTAAGTTTAGCTGGTAGCTGAAAAACTGCAGTAATGCAGAAGACCTAGAAAACTAACATTTCATTGACTCCTGAAAAAAAAAATTGCTAGTTTTTTTTCCCCCTCCACTCTTTCCCAAGCAGTATAATCACTAATCCTTTGAGTTCAGTCAATAGTCTGTTAACACAGCAGTTAACTGAAGAGCAGGAGCTGGCAAACACGGGTTTGCTTCATTGCAGTTCATAAATGGCTGTTGTCAGATACTTGTAAATGATCAGGGATGTAATGATTTTGCTACATGATTGCAATTCTTCTGTTAAATAAATACATTGTTCAAGATCTAGAAATGCAATTTTCTACATAAAATGTTTCTGCTAACTAGCTTGTATCAAAGCCTCAAGTTTGACCTGGGTCACACAAGGAACTTAAGTTTACATTTAGATACCTACCTCTTGTGTTCTAGATTCTTCTCAGTATCAGATGACGCAGTCTTTTTTTGGTCTAACCTTAACTTAACCAAAATTACAGAGAAAAGTAGTATGCCAGACCAGCCAATTGTCCCTCATAATGATACCTGGTTTAGTATACTCTTACAGATTTTTGCGAGGGCCTCTCTCTTGTTCTAATACTGTATTCATTGGTTATTACTGGAATTAATAAAAAGTTTGACCTTTAGTGAACATCAAAGCACATCCTTCTTTTAAAGTTGATTGATTTATCCACATTTTGATGTTTGAATATGGTAGTTCTGATTTATTGACAAAATACCTTATTTTCATTTAAGTCTAAATCTCCTTTTTCCTGAATAAAGATGAAGGCAGCTTTATTCCTGTGTTACAGCTGTAGATATTAACAACAGAAATGGTTACAGTTGCACAGTTACTTTGCAGTATATTGCATTTACTTTATTGAAGAAAAAAAATTATCTCTCGAGTACAGACTGTGTAGTAAGGATGTTTAGAGGATTGAGGTCAATAATTTGTCTTAAGGGTGTTTACTGTTTGTGTTTTGGTTTTCACAGCTTCATCACTGGTCCATCTGTAGTTCCTGGCTACTTCTCAGTTGAAGCTGAAAATGTTGTGCTAGTTCTGAATGGAAGAGAAAAAGCAAAGATCACTTACGCCACTCAGTGGTTGCATTACGCACAAATGTTAATTCAGACTCACAAAATACAGCATGTAGCAGTTGTGCTGCTTGGAAATGAGCAGTGCAACAATGAATGGATTCAACCATTCCTGAAAAGACATGGAGGATTTGTAAATCTACTCTTTGTTACATATGACTATGCGTTGGTAAATGAAGAAGATATGTTCCAGTGGCCTTTAGGAGTAGCTACGTAAGTGCTATAGACACAAATTACAATTGAAACTTAATTGTTATGCATGAGGTATGGAAAATACATCTGAGTGTTACTGCTGATACCCAAAACAATTATAGTAAGTAAATTGTAGAACATGATCCTATTAATGATTTTCTAAAGCAAGTGTTGGAATCTTTGGAAATTGCATTTAGCAATAAAAATTATAACAGAGGAAAAGAATGCTAGGATTTAGGGAGCTTTAAAAAAAATGAACCTGTGTCTGGTGGGGTTTTCTGTTTGTTTATTTTTTTCTTCAGTAGATTTGCTCTTGAGATTTATCATAACTGCTGATGTAATATGTACCGGTGACATGGGAATTTAAAAGATATTTATGTAATTAGGTTCCAACTACTGCTTGTTTAGGAAAGGAAAGGGATGCTACTGGTGGTACTTTTTTTTAACCCCTGTTGTGGCTCTCAAAAGGAAATTGTATGCCTCACATTTGGAATTAGTATACTACAGTATCACAATAATGTAGTCTGGCTTAACTGCTTACTCACAAAAATGTTTTTGTTATACTTACTGCTCAAACTATTTATGTGGAGTAGATAAAGCTTTGGTTCAATTAGATGTACTTTTTTCCAGCTTACTCCTTATTAACAGAGTTAATGGTGTTTTAGCTACTTATCATGGTAATATAAGATGAAAAGAATACAGAATTATTTTCATATCTTGTGTTGAATTTGAGTTCAATATCCTGTATTGAGCCAGTTGGCAAACTGTATGGAGTTTTTATACATGGCTTGAACTTGCTCACAGTGTCATTGAAATACACTAAATCTGGATTCTTGATGGTGTCAGAGAATTGACTCAACAAAGTTGAGTTTTGAGATGCCAAGATTAAGGTGACAGATAATAGAAAGCAGCAACAGTTACAACAGTAAACCAGGGTGCAAAGCTGGGTGGAGAAAGATAGGTCGGGTATTGTGATGGGGTTTGCAGCCCTTGCACACCAACAGTTGTAAAAATTGTGGTTAAAGGTATGCAAACGTGCCAGATTTTCCCAGTGAAGAGGGAAAGTAAAGGTGTAGAATCCTGCAAAAATATTTGGCATGAAGAAAAAATGGTTTTCTGAAAGTAAGTTAGTATTAATCACGTAGAAGAACTAGGAAAGGGCTGTTCCATCAAAATTTGGGAAGGTGAAGAAAGTGAGTATGTCTTCAGAGAACCATTAATAGCAATGAAGAAATCATTGTGAAATAAAGTAGAGACTACCTTTGAAACCAGTAAAGAATTCGGATCAGGGTATAGTTTTTCTTAAAAAAAAGAAACAACAGGGAAGTAGAACAGTGATCCATCAAAAATAATAACATTAGAAGGAATATCTGTCTTAATTTGAGAATGCAAAGGAGCAGAAACTTATTTAACATTCATCTGTTCCAGAAAAAACACTAACTTTGTGTAATGAAAAAAGTTAGCGCCAGCCCTTCAGCTGAAGCAGTGTTTCACTAGCTGTCATGCTGACCAAAATAAGTGATGTAAGATTTGAGGAATTGGTCAAAAAAAGAAAAATGCCTGATGTGGTGAAAACATGTCTAGAAGGATGGCATACAGTTTACATTGGATCCCAGGACTTTACATTGGTTTTGTTGAGTCCAAAAAGACAAGTTAAATAGCTCGTACGACAAGCTATTTGGTAGCCAAAAGATTAGATTAATGAAGTCCACCCAGATCAAAGTGACATTTTCCTTTGAGAGGTTACCAGTGGTATTTTCAGTTGATAAGCATGCCCAGAGATTAAGGTAGCTGACACTTAAACTCCGTAGTTACCATTAACCTGGCCATTTCAGTCAAAACTGGTGGTTGCGTCAAGAACAGCTGCTTTTGAAAAAGCATGTTTCTCAAGGACATTTTGTAACATGCGCACATAATGTCTCTGATGTCGAAAGAAGACGTAAGTATTCTGGAATGTCTCTGAAGAGAGTGGTGGGGACAAAGGGAATAAAGACCAACTTTTAGGACAGGACTTGCACTGCTTTGCTTGTGGGTCTGTCTATGGTTATAGATGTGGATTGGCAACAAATAGGTGGTTTTAGTCTTAGAATCTGCTGCAGTAAAGATGAAATGGTGCAAAATGTTTTTTCTTTGACATAAAGCATATCGTTATCTAATGCATACGTTGTTTTTACAGCTACAGAAATTTTCCAGTTGTAGAACCCAGCTGGTCAATGCTACATGATCCAAGATCATATCTGTGTAATTTCTTAGGAACAGTTTATAAGAACTCTTCTAGGGAAACCCTAATGGAAATTCTGAAGCAGGATGGGCTTGATAAGCTTTGCTGGATTGCAGCCAGAGATCAGTAAGACTTTGATTTACTTTGTGAAAATATTCAGACTTTTTTGCCTAGTTCATTATTACCAATCCTTTCCTGAGTGTTAAAAAATAGTACAGCTAAAAGTAACCAGTCATCATTAAAAGAGAGAACATTGCCGAGACTCTTTATATAGGTCTTCATAACGTAATGGCCTTTCTGTTGCTATGTTTTACATAAAGCATATTTTTAAATACATAGAAAAATCTCCTATGTATACTACATATAAAGACAATCTTTTTTTCTTGTATACATTTGATTATGGTGGGAGAAGAAATGTTTGTCTTGCACCTTGTGCGTATTAATGTCTTACTAGAAGAAAAGGGCAGCTGTGTTCCATATAAGAGAGTGGATTTAATCTGTACGGCATGGCTCTTCTTTCTTTCAAGTAGGTAGAACAGATCTTCTGACTAACAGGAATAGGGTTCTGATTGTATTTCTTAATTTTGCCAAGCAACACCTGTAAAATGTTTGATAGCAGGCACATCAGTGCTTAGGAAGACCTCAGCTACCCTGATGAAGAATCTCAGGAGATGGATTGTATCTGTGACATAAACTCGTATCTCACAGATGTTCTGAGGCACTTCAGGCAGATGGATTCAGGTTAACGGATTGCTCTACATCCTAACTTTTGAAGAGCAGACCTCTACTGATTTAAAGTATTTGAGGTCAAAAAAAATTCATTAAAAAGTCCATCAAGTGTCTCCCTGTATGTCTATTTCTGAACTCTGCTGTGAAGTAAATTGACATATGCGTCATCCAAGTCATGCAGAAGATTTAAAATGGCGTTTCAATTTGCCTCTTACACTTCTAAGTATTAATAATTTCCTAAAAGGACCATATCTAAAAAGTGTTACAATCTATTTTTAACAGTGACATTTTCAATAAATTTTTAGAAGACTCTTTAAGAATAGTTAAGACTAAAAGTAAAAGCCTATTGATTGTGTGTGTAATATAAAATTTTTACATTGACAGCATTTTCAGTTTTATAAATAATTGAAATAAAAGCGTATCTCTATTTTTTCATTGCAGTGCCTGTGGGAAAAATGCTAATTTTCAACCCCTTTACTTTCCTAGGTGGCAGCCTCAAGAAACAAATGAAAGTTTCAAAAACTATCAAGATGCCTTGCTGCAGAGTGATTTGACATTGTGCCCAGTGGGAATAAATACAGAATGCTATAGAATTTATGAAGCTTGTTCATATGGATCTCTGCCTGTTATTGAAGATGTAATGACACCGGGTGATTGCGGAAATTCATCAATGTACCACAGTGCTCCATTACAATTACTAAAAACCATGGGGGCTCCATTTATCTTTATTAAAAACTGGAAAGAGCTTCCTGCTGTTCTAGAGAAAGAAAAAAAAATGAGCTTACAAGAAAAGATTCAAAGGAGAAAAAAGCTTGTAGAATGGTATCGAAACTTCAAAGCATGGATGAGACAGAAATTCATTAATACTTTGGAAAATTCATTTTTGCCCAGTGATAAAGGATAAATTGTCCCTTTTGAAAATCTAGACTAGATTGAAAGCTTAATTTCCATTAACCTTCCGTGGAAGCTTTTATACAAAAGAAATCTCACAGGGCAGATGCATTCCTTTTGAAGTCAACAGAATTGCGCTAGCTTGGCCAAGAGCTACGTTCGGCCCTCCCTCCTTAACAATTTTCAGAGAGGTTGTTGACTTAGCAGGGTGGTAGTCTGTAAGGATGACAACAGTTTTATTACTAGTCTTACAATTTCCATGTTGGTGTGTGACCTGATAAATTTTTTTTTTAGGGGAATATCTTTGCGCATGTGAACTTGTTGAAATGCAACATGAATACAACAGTTGTGTTTGAAGAAGAGAGAAGAATGAAAGCTGTATGGTACAGAGTAATTTATTATGTAGACTAAAGAAGAAAAGTATGATTATAGCAAAATTGCCAGGTTTAGCACAATCATTAAGATACATCCTGGTAAGTGCTTGTTTTGAAAATGTGAACTGTTTACTTGATTGACATTTCATTTCCAAGAAAGTGGCCATAAAGCTAATTAAACACTGTGGAATAAAAATGTATATTTCAAGGTAAAAAAAGAGAACTCTTTCTTAGAAATATTTCTTAGCAATATATTTCCCCTTCAATTTCAGATATCAAAATTGCTTTCTTTCATTTCCATTTAGTCTTGGGACAACACCTTTCTGAAGTTCTGCCGCGGGAGATTCATTACCTGCAGTTAACAGCTGCGCATTCTGAACACCAGGCCTTAAACATGAATTTCTTTGTAGCTTATCTGATTTCTCAAAAGCTGCTGAAACTTGTCAACTCCAAAAGATGGCAGAAGCATAATACTGCATGTTTATGATACTACATGTACAACAAACAGTTTCAACCGTTTTTGTTAAATGTAGCCAAAGGGATCTGTTACTGTTGTTGTACATCAGACGTGAGTGTGTGCTGTTACCTTCAGTGTGTTCGGCTGAGCGGTGTTAACTGCACACACAACGCTGGCGTACTGAAGGTGGTGCAATAGCCAGTTTTCTGTCTTTAAAGCTCAGCATGCCATATGGGTTCCTTCTCATGCAGGAATTCAAAAGCCGGTGCAACTGTACTGCTCAGTAATATTAACATTAAGAGTGGCTGTGGACACATGGTGTAAACTGTTTAAAAGATTGGCTTCTAGAGAGCAATATGTTTCCAAAGAAACTTAACCAGTCTTTGTAACTGTTGGTAATCCTGTAGATAAGGAAGTGGCTTGCAAAGGATCCGGCTGCTGATCGCTTACCATTCTTGGACATTTAAGTTGTGATAATATATTTCAATAGTTAGCTTTTCTGGTATTTTTAGATACTGTCTTTCAATGACTGAAACTTACACAAGGAGTGATACAACTAGGAGTTTTGTAGAAGCCTTTCTCACAGCAACTATTAAGTGTGAATTAGGATCGCTATGTGCTGGAAGTTTCTCTCTTGGCTTATTGCCCTCACCAAAACACTTGCAAAACCACAGAAATAAAATCCTGTTACTTCTTGGCAAACCTTGCATGTTAGTAATAACCTCTAAGAGCTGGGCAAACTCAGAAGCAGCTTCCATAGTTCTAAAATATTTCCAGGAATTCTTCCTACTGGGATGGGAGAAATGAATGACGGTTGAACAAGATTATGCTTATTTTGGCGTGTTCATAAAGACTGATGTTTGGAGAGACAGAAGTATTTCAAATGCAATTCCAACCGTGCCCTAAGAAACTGTTGCTTCGAAGAAAATTGCTACCATAAGGAATGTCAGGACTGCCATTTTCCAGTAGCTAAGAAGGAGTTTAGTGTTTGTGTAGTGCTGTGAGTCCTACACAAAGGCTTTGATGAATCGGCCAAAAAAAAAAAGCTGACCTGATGAAAATGTGCCTGAAAGGATGATGTACAGTTCACATTGGATCCCAGGACTTTGTGGTGTTTTGGGGTTTTTTTTGCTTTCTGAGTCCACAAAGATGTTAAATAGTTTGTACGATAAGCCCTTCTGGGATCACTCCAAAGTGATGCTATAAAAACCATGCTGTGCAGCAAAAGTGACAGTGGTTCTCAACTCTTCTTCTCATCCCAACAGCTTATGCAGTTACAAAGAATTGCATAGATTCCTTACTAATCACCAGTCCATAAATCATGACCGATAATCCTCTTGATAGGGAAACAGCTTGCAAAAGGTCACGTTACCGATAGATACTTAAACTCTTCAGGTGGGTCAAATTTCAGGATTTCTTCAGTGTCTCCTGAACAATAAAAACCAGTAAATGGGTATGTATTTTTATCTTGTCAATATAAATACTTTTCACATCTTTACTACTAATCTGAGCATGGAGGACTGCTTTGAGTGTTGAAGTCTCTCCATGCGACTAGTTTTAAAGAACGTAAAAGCTGAAAAGGCACTAGAGGTGAAATCCGAGGGCCAAGAGGAATGCTAATCAGAGAAGGATTAATGCCTGTGTACATTTCTCATGTATTTCATTCAAAGTGTTTAAGAGAAAATGCATCTGAGAACTGGGAACTACACGACAGTAAAATGGTGAGGCAAAGAGTTTCAAAACAGGCGTTAGTCCCCTAGTGTCTGGTGTTTCAGTGTGGCTAGTATTTTAAGTGTCTCTGGTTCAAGATCCCATAAAGAGGCCTCAGTCTTCAGAGGAAACTGCTGCATGTTTTGAAAATCAAGAACCTTTTAAGATTTCTCTAGTTCAGTACCCAAAAGCCGCTGCCTGGTTTTGAGAGGCTGGCCACACAGGCAGGTATTTGTATGGTAACATCTCTTATCTCCTAGTTGTGTTGAGTGCCCTGGTGGCACACGCTTTGCTATTCACGTTTTCTTTGCACACCCTTGGGATGTGAGTGCAACTCGGTGAACGCCACTATAGTAGAATACAAGATGTTTCTGATCCATAGTCCCACAACACAGATGCGTTTTGTCAAGCATGCCATGAAATAACATGACTCATTCTCTCAGCCAGTCTTATACCAGCTTAATCATAGAAGGATAGCTTTAGGCAAGTATCCTCAAATTGCTTCCTCGTTGATATTCTGCACAGTCCCATCTGACAATGCAACATTTCTGGTTTTCAGGTGGCAGCATTCCCCGTTCCTGTGGTCTTCATTTTTTTCATCTTCAGGAATATATAATTTGTAGCTTGGGCTGCATTTTTAAAACAAACAGGACAGAACTAAAGTATTATGCACGGTTTCCATTAAATGGGTGTTTTCAGAAGATACGAGATGCAAAATAAATGCATCAAACAGAAATGAGTCATTCACTAAGATCCAGATGAAGACACAGCCCATTGAAAGACAGCAAGTTGTGCAGGTGGCCACAAATAAAGAAAAATGAATCTCTGAATGACTGAAATTAGCCTGATTCTTTCAGATGAAGTTACTAAAACAGCAGAAATCTGTTAAATGTCATATTTCGAAATTTGCTATATCAGAGGAGTTTTGTTCAGGGCCCAAAATGCAGGGTTTCTACATAAGTGATTTCTTTCTTTTCATGTTTTTCCCTCTGCAATGGAGTTCTTTTCTGAAGATTAAGGGTAGTCCCCAGCCATGAGAAGAGATCCACCTTAAATAATATTTACATAGGAGATGCTGAAACATCTTCCTCTGTGGCTGTGTATTTACTACTTTTTAGTATTTGTGACAACCCTTGTTGGCAATGAGGCTACCACGGTGCTAGGTGCTGACGCACAAAATACTCTGGGACGTGAGATACCCGGCTTCGAGCCTTTGGTCCAGCTTGGGCAGAGCAGGGGCGCTGCCCCTGCCACTGCCCAGCTGCCGTTTCAGAAACACGACCACGGGGAAGGTCTGTGTTGAATGTCTTTGCTCCTACTTTTAACTGGGGGGGGCGGGGGGGGAGGTTTGCTTTGTCATGGTGGAAAGCTGGGAATAATAGATCTTGAAATTTGTGAGACATGGAAACAGTCCTATGCTATAGAAGACAGAGTAAACCATCTCTGTCTGAAGAAACTCGAAAGACCCAAAGAAAGAATCTCTGACAGGCTTTAGCACAAAACCTGATTATTTTTCTCTTCTCATCCACTTCCGCTTATCTCTTTCTCATACTAATCATGCTTTCTGTTGAATGGCATTTCATCAAAATCGCGCTACGCTGGAATCATTGAAACTATTTGGACAGGAAGATCTGCCGTGTAATGGTGGAACATAGCAGCAATGTTTGGACCTTGCTTGATGTTAAGGAGTTTTACAGGAGAAGTGATACTCCAAGATGAATTTGAAGATGTTCCATATTCAGGACAGGATTGTATTGCTATTTAACAACCTTTTATTCATCACAATGTGCAAAACCATGCATATATTAGGAAAGGTGCTGTTTCACTGAAATTTAAACTGTTATAACAGTGCTGAGCAAATTTAGTAACTGAACTAAACTTCAAGATAAAATAGTAGATTTTGATAGCCTTACTACTTTGTTTGCTAGTAACATAAATGAGGCAATTGCTGCTTCAGGTGTAGCACAAAGATTTCTTTATATCTGTAGACAAAAAGAATTGTATCAGAAGCTGTATCATTTTTTTTAACAATATTCTGTTGCCTGCTACCATTGGGTATGTGGGAAGTAGGTAGTTTGATTTCAAGAGAGTTAGTCTTAATTTCCAAAAACACAGCCCAGTGGACTTCAGCTCATGGATTCTCTTTGAATATGGATCTCCATATTCATTCTCTGAATATGGAGGTGGAGAATTAAGGACAGCTCTGTTCCCCTAAGGGGAAGTGGAATGTACTGATTAATTGCCGTAGGAATTTAAATGGTGCTTCACACTTCCTTCAAATGCTGGCATAGATTTAAGACAGCCAGTGACGTGTGCTCTCTGGTATGCAGTCTTTAATTGCATATTCCTTATTGCTGGAGGGTTCAGTTTATTCATTTAATAGTGATTTATCAATCTCTGTCAACACAACCCTTTGCTGATGATTGTAGAGTATCATGATTGTTTTACAGTGAAAGCTAGTCTTACTAATGCTAAAACTGAAGACAATATACCATCTGATGAGTATACAAGCAGGAATCTGCAAGTTATGCCATGTTGTACCAATTTTCCTTCCTTCTCCTGTCTAATCAGACTCTGATTGTTTCTTCTTGTATGTCTCTTCTCTTTGCTTTTTTCTCCCTGTGAACTGATTTTACCCAGCTGACCCTCTTTTCACATTGTTATTTTCAGATTATAGCAAATTGCTTTCTATCTGGTAGGGATATAATTTCCTTGTCCCCGTGGAGAATTTCTACCAGGTACCCAATCTCAGTGTGGATGTAATCAGGCTTTTGCTGAATTTCTGCCTTAGCAAAGCTCTTGCTGTGACACAGCATGCTGCCAGAATATCTCACTGTAGGTTATTACGTCATATGAGTGCTTGTTTCTTAAACATTTATAGTCTGTTGTTTAAGATTTTTGACGGTCTGTATTAAAAGTTCAGTGAAAAGGATTATGTTTGTAGGAGCAGAAAAGAGGACTAACTTCAAACGTCTCTTTGCTTTCCATTTTACAGCAAGGAATGCTCTTCATTCCCTGAATGAAACTTCACATGCAACTACAGATACCTGAACACAGCTTATGGTGTTTGACACCGAAGTCTTAGACATTGGCTCATGACTTTTGAGATCTGAATTTGGTTCCTCACAACAGAAGTTACCAAGGGCCAAATCCACCAGAGGATATTCACGTCCAGTGTAAAACCTAGGGCAGGTCACTTCTGCTTAGATTAACTGTCCAAAGGACCGATCCTTTGAACTGCTGCTAGACAGCCTGTGGTGCTTGGCCTGCTGGTGAGCTGTGAAACACCACAAAGCGGTCCTTAACACTGTTGCTTTTTTTGTTTCTCAATTGCAAATGCACCTTCCCCACATGCAGGTAAATACAGAAGTTCCCCCTGCTGCCAGTGTTCGTGGTGAAACAAGACCACTTCGTTTGCTACTGATTTTCCGTAAAGCATTTACAAACATGAAATATAACTTTGTTAAAAAATTTATCTATGTTGTAAGTATTTTACTATTATTTCCTCTGTTGTCAAAGAGCAGTATGATGTAAGGTGGAGGCTAGGCTCTCCCCCTCACCCCCCAGCTTGTTGCATGCTCCCTTGGTTTAAAACCTACTGGTTACTCCAGGGTTCCCACACTCTCACCAGTGGAAACTCCTCTACTTCTGCGCCTCCACATGCCCCTGAGTTCCCCAGTCCGGTCAGGGCTGAATGACTCTACGCTTACCTCCAGCCAGCTTGCGCTCCTCAGACTATGTATTCTCATGCTCATTTCCCTCAGGGCCCCTTACACATGCCCGCAGCATGCCTAATGCACACCTCTGGGGTTGGATTCTTCAAAAAGAAAAGGCAACCGGTTTTGTTTTTTGTTCAGAAGGCAGCACTTCAGCGGGAGGGGATTATGCCTGTTCTTTCATGTCCCTGTTCAGCGGTGAGAGCACTTCCCCAAGATGTGTGAGAGTTGGGCTCAGTTCCCTTCTCCACCTGTGAAAACTTGAACCCACATGTTCCAGCTCCCAGAATGAAAAATGCACTAAGTGCCAGCATAGACTGGATTTGGCCTTTCTCCATTTAAAGTCATCCCACTCTTCACAAAGCCTTCCAGTATTCACTGGGATAGCGAATATGCATGTATTGGTTATGGCCTCCGTCAAGAGGACAGGCATCCTGAGTTCCTGTCTCTGTTCCAGATGTTCATGTACTTCACATAGGATAATCATTAGATAAAACACCAGTTTCCCATCACTTGTTGCAAGCCCCCTTCTTGTAAGGCAACTCGCTTTTGTGGGGACTTAGATGCTTAACTCGGTACGAGGGACTCCACTGCAGAGATCACACACCCAAGTTGAACACTGCAATGCTGAGCATAACGCCACTTAAATGCCCCAGCCAAACCCAGCTCAGCACACCTCTGTGCCCCTGGTCCGGTATGAATGAGAGACGCTACACCTATATAGCATAAACCAGTGCAGGGCTATAAGCTTAGATCTGAAAGCTGCATTGCTACATCCCTCACGCATCCAAATGTGGTGGTATGTCCACAACCCTCGCAGAGGGGCTCGCGAGGAGCAGCAGCACAATGTGCGTAGCAGTGCCCCGGCTAGCATGGTTGCCACTGGCTGCGGTTCTTGCCACACGCCTGCAATGGCAATGTGAATGTGGAATCAACTTAAATATTGTTAACAAAAATTAGCTTATAAATATATATAAATATAACAGAGCAGCAGGAGTACTGTACCTTAATAGCAACTTATGAACTCCTGAGTTCAGCTCTGGCTCCACAACCCCCCTCGCTGCCAGTTTCCCTATTTGTAGACTAGTGATATCTCTCCCACTTCCCATGGATGCAGCTGTTGTGAAGCTGTGCTGATCTGCTGGCCTTTGGTCAGTAGGCTGATGATTCGGATTGTTGTACAAATTTGTATATGCAATCCTTGTGTGGGACAGCTATACATTTTTTAAACTTTGGGAGTTTGAGTGTGCCTTGCTATCAGTATCCCAGCAACTTCTACTCTTGGTTTGTATTTTCTGATTGTGATTTTATATATGGTTAACAAATGCATTAAAAATAACTTTTCTTAAACAGAGCTGACAACTGGACATAGTACTCTTCTGTGTAATACTTAAATCAAGCACTTAACCTGCTTTTGAGCCTATAATCAACAAGACATCTCTGCTGCATATAGCAACTACCAATGTCCCCCTTTTTCTCTGTTGACTTTAATTAGAGTGTTTCAGTTATTGATTGAACCTCTTTCATGCAACATTGAATTGTTTTATCAAAGGATCACACCTTTTCCCTGTTGAATTCACGACCTACCAGTAACACCGGTGTCTTGATTGCTCTGATCTTTCATTAGAGGCGGCTCTTCTTCAGGGCTTTGGCTGATGTCGGTTCCTCAGACTGCAAAGTCTCATGGTGTAGTCACCCCCCCTCAAAGACGACTCATGATCATGCCTATCCTTCTGCTACCTTCTGCTACAAATAGAGGTAACAGATGGTACTGAAGGGAGCCATTATTTTGTTATGATCCAGAGTCTTGGAATGACCTTACATCGCTTTGATATACCTCATCTCAGTATGAGAAGTATAAATCTTTCAAAAACTTTGTTAACGATTTCTCAGCTGCTTAATGTAGCAAGCATAACGTAACGTTCATGTGAAGAGTGTGTTAGATGGCAAAACGCAAACGGCTGACTTGCAACAGTTCAGTAGGCAGAAAAGAGAGAGAGACAAATACACTCGCTGTATATTTTATGACCTGGCAGCAACACTTGACAAAGAAATATTCAAGTTGCTAAGAAACAAATACAACTGCACCAAAATAAATACGAAGTTTTCACCTTCATGTTTTCTCATTTATCACCCACAACCAAATAGCAGTCTGAGTTTTGGTGACCTTACTGTAGTGTTTTGTAGCTTGCATTTCCCGTGGATGGGACTAGGGGACGAGACTGAAGGAGCGGCAGGAGGACAGAAACCTGAGGCTCCAACAGCAGGGGAGAAATGAGGACTGGGGACAGCAGTAGCAAGGTCTGCCTTGAATATCTTCAAGCACTGCCCAAGACAGTAGCTTCACCTCCCACTGTAAGAAACTTGGCAGTGTGATACTTTCACTGCCCACATTAAGTGTATATCCTGGAGGCCACTGTTTCAAGAGTCACCAGTGAAGTCACTCAATATTACAGTGTAAATGCACTCTTGCCAGCAACTGAGGCACTGAGGATTTGGGTAGATTTTCCCTGGGTTTATCCCAGACACGCTTGACCTCCTGTGCCGGGCTTGCTGAAAGCTAGATACATAGGCTCTGAAGGGAGCTGAGGTCTCTGAGCAGCTGGGTTTTATTTAAACAATAAATGCATGGCATGGTGGCAGAAGTGGAGTGAAATCAGAAGCACTGGAGACAACCACAGAGACATAGGGGTTCTGGCAGTGGTAACAAGTCCTGCTACTCCAGTTTTGCAGAAGCAAGATCTGGGATCACTCATTTTCAAGGCTGTTGATGACTGGATGAACTGGAAAACAAAATCTGAGCATTTTAGATGAGGACCAACCCCTAAAGAGCAAAACAGAAGAGGAGCTATGTGTCTGATAAGATTACAGGCTAAACTGTAATGCTTTGATTTTGGTGATTAAAGAAGCAAATTTTTATAATATTTTAATTAACAAGTTTGAATAAATATTTTATCTCCTGAAGTATCTTCTACCCCAACTTCAGAAGGATTAGAGGAGGAGTCTGTGCAAAATTTCAGCACATCTCTCTCTCTATTCTAACACAATATTGCAACATTACTGGCATACTGACATGATGCATGTTAGAAAAGCTACAGTTTGCTACTGATTTGACACTTACAGTAACTGCAATGGCTATGCAAATCAAGAATATGAGGATGTAACGAGAGATGCTGTGAGGTCCCAGTAATCCCGTAGGCAATATTTATGTTGCTGCTCAGTGCTGGCCATTAAAGAAACAACAAACATCATTCTGCTAATAACCCAGTCATCCTGAAAAGAACCAGACAGGTACAGGTAGGCAAAAAATATCCCAAATCGCTGCATGCATCTGGTGTTGATATGTCATTAGACATGCCCATAATGAATGCCTTCTAAGAATACCCCATGAAGCAGAAGTCACAAAAGTGAGCCAGTGTTCCTAAGGAAGGCCAATTTCACTAACTTCTGCCAACACCTTCCTATGATTACATCTGGCAAATAGACCTGAGCCAAGCCATTGGTCCTTGGACACTGAGACACTTCAGTCTCCTTCAAGATTGACAGTAGAACAGAAGTCATGACCAAGAAGTTGCATAAATCTATTTTGGTTTTCAATTTAAGCTCTGTCCTACTGACAAGAAACTTTCTGTGCATGAGAAGATGCTTCTGCAGATCATCAAGATGTTGAACAAGCAGCTGTAGTAAAAGATGCTATGTGTGCAAAGACCTCACATCATCCCTGCTGAGCTGCAGTGGAAGTGAAGAAGGAGGCCTGGTCACACATTGAAGTTCTGGGCCACCTTTCATATTCGCAGCACCCTGTAATTCTGTTTCCCTTGGGGAAGGCTGTCCACAAACAATTCCAAGTAATGGTCCACAAGGGAGTTAGTGATTCAAGCAGTGAACCTTCAGAATGGCACGTGCCATCTGTACTGATGACTTGGAGCTCAAGAAAAATACGAAGTATATGTGTTATTCTAAATAAGATCCAACTGCACTGGCTGAAAAATGGCAAAATTCCCAGGAAGCTCAATGCCAAACTTTGGGTTTTGGCAGATATTTCTGTTGATAATCATTCTGTCTGAGCGATTCAGTTGCCTGCTGTTTGGATTTTCCTCGTCATCTGAGATCTTTCAGAGAAAGAAGAGACAGTTGCTGGAAAGCCTGGAAGGGATGGTCTGTCATTTTTACAATATTCTGGTTCATAATTCTGTTGTCAAGACTAATAACAATGACCTATGCAAAATATTGCAAATACTTCAGGAAACTATATCATCTGACGCACAGCAAGTGTAAGCTTCAAAGAGACAACATTTTGCTTTCTGGGCCTCATAACCACTAGTGATGGTGATTATTAAAGTAAGGATAAGAATGAAGCCATTTTCAAAATGTTAACTGAACCAACTCGAGTCAATGACATGAAATGTTGTCTGTTTATGCTAATTTTTAAGGCAGAGCAGTACCTGGAACTTCTGATGTCTACAACTTTTGCATGAGCTTTTCGCTGCAACAGTGGTTATTGACACCGTTTTAGGAGAAGGCATTTTATTAGATCAGTGAGATTTTTATATCCATTCTGAGTTTGGTCATTTCAATCTGTGCAAAGCAATCATCGTTTTGACAGATGAGTTGTCCAACATCAGATACAGCAAAATAATAAGGTGAGTTCTCTACCATACATAAAACTTCTCATACAGAGAAAATAAATTCCTAGATAAGAGAAAAAGAAAAGACCTGGCAACTGCCTCAGCATGTGGATCCTTTTGCGACTCTGTTGTAGACTTTGGTGTAACCAGCAAAAATAACAGCAAACCATCCTCTTTTGGAAATGTCTTGGATCACAATAAATAACTACTCATCAATATTTATCACTGATTATTGATTTTGTGATCAATCCTCATAAATAACTCTGTACTCATTTATGATCCTCTATACATATTTGCGGCAGATGTACTGTGAAGAACCCTTGAGAGTGGTAACCAAGAGGAGACTGAAGAAATTGTGGCAGGTAATCCTTACTGCTTTACCAGCCACAGATCACAGATGTGAACCATAGTTGACATCTAATCAGCTCAGCAAAACAATAAAACGTATCATCAGCTGGCCGGGTGGCAAGCGATTTGGCCTATCAAATATAAAGTGATTTCTGATTACAGATTGTAATGGGGGCATGGACAGTAGACTATGGTACAAGATGGACCACTGATGAACAGGGTACTTTTGATCATCCCTGCAATCCGGCTAACTATAATTCTCCAGAGGCTACATGATGCACAGTGTCAAGATATCACAAAATGCTGAGCTCTGCAAACCATCTAAAGGCCGAACCATATCTCAGGTAAGTACTCATCAGCACTGCCTGACACGTCTGCGTAAAGAGAACCACAGAGATGGACAGGTGTTGTGGGTTGACCATGGCCAGCAGCTAAGCACCCACACAGCATCTCAGCAGGACAGGGGAGAGAACAGGAGGAGTAAAAGTGAGAATACTCATAGGTCGAGATAAGAACAGTTTAATAAGTGAAGGAAAGAGGAAAAAACAAGTAATGCAACAGCAATCATTCATTGCCTCCTACAAGCAGACCAATGCTCAGCCAGTCTCCAAGCAACGGCTGCTTTGGAAGACAAAATCCCAATTTTTTAGTGCTGAGCTTGACATTGTGTCACAGGGGATATCCCTATGGCCAGTTTGGGTCAGGTGTCCCTGCTGTGTCCCCTCCCAATTTCTTACCCACCCCCAGCCCACTCACTGCAGGGGAGAGGGCAGAGCGAATAAAAGAGAAAGCATCAACACTGTGCAAGCACTGCTCAGCAATAGCCAAAATGTTGGTGGTATCAACACTGTTTTAGTCACAAATCCAAACCACAGCATCACAGGGGCTGCTATGTGGAAAGTTAACTCTGTCCCAGCCAGAGCCAGTACAACAGCTTCTGCTGTCTACCTTCCCCGAGCATCCTCCTTCCCTCGAATGGTCAGTGGTGGCTTTTCATGGCTGACTGCTTTCATGTTGTTTCAGGTAAAGTCAAGGAGCTTTTGCTTCAACGCAGCTGTCACGTGAATTTCACCTCTGCCAGATGTGATTTCCAAGACACTCTGGTGAGAAGCCATACTGGAATCATTCCAAAAGTGTCCCTCTTCATCGCAATAGCAAAAGACTGGTCTTACCGAGTCACCCCTTGCTGTTCACTGGGAACTGAGTCCACTGAGGCTGCAGTGAACACAATGGCATTTAGAGAAGGCCAGTGATCCAGACAAGGCATTACTAGCTTATCGTAATACCCCATGTGCAAGTGCTTTCGGCCCAACTCATGAAGAAGTGCTTCTGCACCACAGGTCCAGCAGTAAGTCTATTACAGTTTAAACATCCCTGGCAGCCACAGGAAGGACAAGCAACACTTGGAACAACAAAGGAAGAGTAATAACAGACATTACACAGCATGAGATCTTTGTGGACTCTGTTTAGACTAATCAGTCCAGTTTATCAGTAGGTACATTGAACAGATGGACAGTTTGTCACATGGACAGCACTGTAGACACCACGTGCTTGTACGTCCTTCATTGCAAGTATCTGAGAGAGCAATATGGACTCAAAGAAGATGCCAGCTGTGCTCCTGCATCCATTCCCTGCTTATCATCCAAGCTTGTCGTTCCTGTTGTACTTCTGGCTGGTAATTCTGGTTCATGCTTCTTCTGCTGAAAGCTGAATCAGAAATGAGGAAAAAAATCCTCAAAGTTTGCTTTTTTAAAGGCACATTTCATTCCTTTCATTGGAAGTAGATGAGCTCCTGCTCACCCTTTTTTTTCCCCCCCAGACTTCTCACAGAAAGTACTGGTTTGCTGGAGAAACTGAATAAACACAAACTGCAGAGAGCAGAGCCATAGCTAGTTTTTATTTAAGCAATAAAAAAACAATACTGCAATCCTTAATTAAAGGAAGTCTGAGACAATTATGCGGTTTAATGATCTGGTAGAACCTTTTTTATTCCAAGAAGAGCTACTTTTGTCGAGAAAGGAACAATCAGGGAAATATATCTAGTTTATCTCACAACAGAACCTGTATCATCTCCTGAAAATAGCAGAGTTCTCTATTTTAGGAAGTGCATTTAGAGTTAACTTCCCAGTCCCCTCTTTGTGCCCTTGAGTAAATGTGCGTGGGGTTATTTATACAGGAGTACCCTCAGAAGTCATGGAGCTGGCATCACCTGTTTGGTAGCATCTATTCTCATTCGTCACCTCATCCCAGTATTTTAGCCATGCCAGATAATAAATTGCAGCACTGTAGAAGAGTATTGCAGAGACCACTTGGCAATTCTGGACTACTTATCTGTGTAGTTACAGAATTATTTCTCAAACCCTCCTCCAGTCAGCTTTATTCAGCTCCTAATCCCCAGGGTCATACATGTACGAGCTGCTTCTACACAGCAAGGTGTCCTCTGTCTCCACACTGGCAACATATTCTCTACCTCAGATCCATGATCTTTCATCAACAGCAACTTGCCTATGAACGGGAATGGGAAGGGACATAGAATTATAGAATCATAGAATAGTTTGGGTTGGAAGGGACCTCTAAAGGTCATCTAGTCAAACCCCATTGCCGTGGGCATGCAGAAAAAGCAGAAAAGCTGCAGGAAAGCAATGCAGAAAAGCATGCAGAAAAGCACTCGTATCCTGCTTTGTCTGGAGATTTTCCCCTACGATGCCCGGAGCAGCTGTGACTAGCCAGAGCAGTATTATGCTCGGTTAAGATCATACACAGACATGTGACAACTGCAGCAACACCTTGTGTTCTTAAAGGTTGTTTTGTCCTAAAAGAGGATTGAATTTGAATCTTACTTTTTGATAAGCACGATGCCTTCCTCAAAGCAGCAGGTGGCTGGAACCATTTAGTCACGTTTGTTCCAGTAATTTTCCTCTGATGATCGGATTGGATTTATTCATGTTTAACTCTTGGGAAGCTAATGAGACACATGCCCATGGTATCAAGAGCACTCTGCAAAACGCTGGGAGAGATGTTCTTCGTGTTTCTAAGGAGCAGAAACACAAGCCGACCCTGCTAGTGCTCAGCTCAGATAAGGGGCTTATTGCTGGAACCACTCTAGCACATGAAGAGTATTTTCAGAACTGTTTTATGAATACGATTTATAAAGATCACAAAACACATAGCAGGAGAGGATTTTTTTGTACTATTCTTTTCTTTTTGGGAATCCCCATAACTGCTAGGATATTGGACTACAGGTTTTTCCAGGTGGTATGAGTAGAAAAAAGATATTTTTCAGTGGTTACAGGCTGGTACCAATTAGGAATATTGAAGTGCAGTTGCTTTGGGTTTTTTTACCCCCAAATTTGCAAATAGAGCATTTCCATGATGACTATTTAGAAAAATGCTGTGTAGCCAGGCTAGTTTTCATATGACACCTTTCCACCAGAGGAAAATAGCGCTTTATGATATGGTGCTTTTCAAAGGAAAATTTTTGTGTCTTTTTGTGGAAATCCTCTTTCAATGCATATTTTGGTGTAAACCTCATTTATCTAATACATATTTACATAATAAATTCAAGCTGTTTATTTCGGAAAGCTCTCACGGATAATAACTCATCCACACAGTGGAATAAAAAGTCCTGAGCAGACCAAATGAAGCAGATCTGATGGGTGTTCCGATAAGGCCTGAGATTAACCTTCACATCTGAAAACTAAGCAGTTAGATTAAACCAAACAACAGCGAGGCTGAACGCTGGCTGTAGTGTTCACCAGGTAAGCTCATGAGATGGGACACAACCAGCCATGGTGGGAGGAGAGCAGAGGATCTGGGTTACCAGATGCACACAGGATGCCCAGCATGGAAACTGCAGGTAGTAACTTTGGAGCTGGGCACCCTGCGCGGGGCATGACCGAGGGCAGTTGCCAGTCAAGCAGGAGAGCTCTCCTGGGGCATGTGTTCTGCTAGAAAGAGCAAAGAAAATCATCCCGTACGGGATGAGCAGGTAGCCGGAGGGTGCTGAGGAGTTCCCGGGACCAGCCGAGGCAGGGCTGAATGCATTTCGAGCTGAGTAAGTGAGGCTGCACTGGTGGCCATGTGCCATGGCCCCTCCGCACAGCCCATGCCCTTGGAGGAGCGTGGAAAGCAGAGGAATATTGAGACCACTTTGAAGCTTCCTCTGTGCCTCTGTAATCAGAGGAAGATTAAATTCTTCCATAGTCAGTCCCCATGGGATGGAAATTGTTGGTGCAGGCACAGCCAGTGCCGGGGTCACTCCTGGCTCCCAGCTCCCGGCTCCCCTGCTCCGGTCCCTGTTGCACCCTGGCAAAAAGAAGGAAAAAATGAGCACTCATTTCACCTGAACTCAGGATGTCAAGAACAAGAACTTATCTAGATGCCTAGGAACATAAAGGAAAGAAAGAAATTAATTGCAAGAGGAATTAAAGCTGTTCCTTTAAGAACATAAATTCTGCCTACTTGGTGTTTTTCAAACCTGTAGGATGATTCAGACAATTAGACTATTAAAATGATGGCTTACAGCCTGCTGAAGAAATACAGAGAGGGCAAAAAGGAAAATGGAGTAGGTCTCTGTGTCAAACATGTCACCATTTCTCTCTGAGTCACTAACAGCTTGAAAATAAATTGCCATGGTTACATCTGGATCGGTGCTCTGTGAAGGCAGAAAGAGCCTCACAAGTTGATATTTGCCACAGACCATCATATCACTTTGGTAAACAAAACCACCAGCACATAAACAGCTGTCTGTAACATGCAGGGAGAAAAACCAGCATTACTGTGAGGCATTTCAGTTTAAGTGATTTAAACAGAAAACTCATAAAGCCAGAATGAAATATCCTTGAAACTCTTCAGTATTATAAATGATGATTTGCTAACTAGCAAAATACTGCATCCAATATCAGGGGATTCTAGTCTTGCAAAAATGTAATCTTGCAAAGGAGAGGAGAAAGGACTGTACAAGTACAGTTGGAGTGGTTCATCTTGAGGGCGCTCACAAGGCATGAGCGGGACAACCAGGGCATCAGGCCCAGCCAGCAAGGGTTCACGAGAGGCAGGTCCTGCTTGACCAACCTGATCTCCTTGTATGACCAGGTGACCCGCCTAGTGGACGAGGGAAAGGCTGTGGATGTGGTCTACCTGGACTTCAGCAAGGCCTTTGACACTGTCTCCCACAGCATTCTCCTAGAGAAGCTGGCGGCTCACAGCTTAGACAGGTGGACTCTGTGCTGGGTCAAAAACTGGCTGGACGGCCGGGCCCAGAGAGTTGTGGTGAATGGAGTTCAATCCAGTTGGCGGCCGGTCACGAGCGGTGTTCCCCAGGGCTCAGTACTGGGGCCGGTCTTGTTCAATATCTTTATCAATGATCTGGATGAGGGGATCGAGTGCACCCTCAGTAAGTTTGCAGACAACACCAAGTTGGGCGGGAGTGTTGATCTGCTGGAGGGTAGGAAGGGTCTGCAGAGGGACCTGGACAGGGCTGGATCGATGGGCCGAGGCCAACTGTATGAGGTTCAACAAGGCCAAGTGCCGGGTCCTGCACTTCGGCCACAACAACCCCATGCAGCGCTACAGGCTTGGGGAAGAGTGGCTGGAAAGCTGCCCAGCAGAGAAGGACCTGGGGGTGTTGGTCGACAGCCGGCTGAACATGAGCCGGCAGTGTGCCCAGGCGGCCAAGAAGGCCAACGGCATCCTGGCCTGTATCAGAAATAGTGTGGCCAGCAGGAGTAGGGAAGTGATCGTGCCCCTGTACTCGGCCCTGGTGAGGCCGCACAGGCTCGAATCCTGTGTTCAGTTTTGGGCCCCTCACTACAAGAAGGACGTTGAGGTGCTGGAGCGTGTCCAGAGAAGGGCAACGAGGCTGGTGAGGGGTCTGGAGAACAAGTCTTACAAGGAGCGGCTGAGGGAACTGGGACTGTTTAGCCTGGAGAAGAGGAGGCTGAGGGGAGACCTCATCGCTCTCTACAACTCCCTGAAAGGAGGTTGTAGCGAGGTGGGTGTCGGTCTCTTTTCCCAAGTAAGTAGTGATAGGACAAGAGGAAATGGCCTCAAGTTGCGCCAGGGGAGGTTTAGATTGGATGTGAGGAAAAATTTCTTTACTGAAAGAGTGGTTAAACATTGGACCAGGCTGCCCAGGGAAGTGGTTGAGTCACCATCCCTGGAAGTATTTAAAAGACGTGTAGATGAGGCGCTTAGTGACATGGTTTAGTGGGCATGGTGGTGTTGGGTTGACGGTTGGACTCGATGATCTTAGAGGTCTTTTTCAACCTTAATGATTCTATGATTCTAAAAAGCAATAGTTGTTTAGGTTACACTGACAGTGTTTTGGCCATAAACAGCCCGTTTGCTGTGGAGCAGGATCTCAGCCAGCACTGCAGGCTTTGGTGTTTGCCCCCAGAAACAACTCTGCCTGGGTTTGGGGGGGTTCCAGCACTGGAAGTATTTAAACCAAGATTGGACCTTTTTCTGAAAAACATGTTCTGGTTCAGTGTGAGCTATTGGACCTGAAGCAGCCATTAATTCCTGAAATCTCATGCTCTGTGTAATGCAGCAGATCAGCCTAGGAGATCATAGTGGCTTTTCTTAATAACTCAGCCTTAATAACTATAAGCATTAATGTAGGCTAGTGTCATAATTTACTGGTGATGCCATATGCCCAAGCACTTGGTATTCTCAGTGTAAACACTATAAGCTAAACTTTAGAAATGAATGAATTGTAATGTTTGAGTTTCTTTATTCACTTTTGCCTTTAGTGTGAGGCACTCAGTTTACATTTTGCTTTATATGCTATATGTTACTTAGACAGAAATCAGCAGTCTTTTCTAACATCCAGATGATGTGGAATATCATGGCAAATATAATGAGAGTTGTTTTCATGTAAGCAAGACTGAAGAAAGGAATTATCATCCAGAGTCAATACTCTATCGACAAGTATCCCCCAGGGACCAGGAGCCAGCATGTTTACAAAAATAAAGGAGGAACTGGCATGGTGTCAAGCTGCTCTAGAGTGTACGCTCGTCTGTCACTTGCTTTTGATCATCTTCTTTCGACAGCTTTATTTTTTTATTCCTGGTCAAGACAGAATGTCAGGTCCCCAGAGCTGTAACCAAATATTTAGAAACTATGCACTCTGTTAGCATAGCTGAATAATAATATGTAATTAATTATAATGATGATTCTACCAATAATAACATTAATTGTGCTAAAATAAGATATTGGAAATTACGTTTTCTTTTTTTTCCTAGAAAAAAAATTACTATAGTCTGACATTGTAGGTTCAGCATTGTGAGGATGAACTAGTTATCACTCTGGTTTGGAACTGAGACTCCTAGATTTTATAGAATATCATTAAATCTGCAACATGTGAGTTTTACTGTTACAGATGAATATCAAAAGGAGCTTGAAAGGTTAGTAGAGTTGATGTTTTTATTCTGCTGGCAAAACAGGATCCTGTGTCTATCAACCAGATCAGCTAGTCAAAACTCCAAATGGTCTTTTATTTGTAACATTTGAACCATTCTTTGATAAGATACTATTACACTAGTCAGTCTAGTGCCATGAGAAATACTGCCTTGACTCTTGTAAAAACACCATATTCTATATTTCTCAGCAACTGTACTTCCTGAGGCATTTTTATTTTAATCTAGTCACAGGAAAAAAATAAAGCAAAGTTTTCTGTAAAACACCCAGATTGAGCCAGTTTGAAATAACGAGGAGTATGTTGATAAGGGTACAAAGAAAGTGAGATTTAAGCTAGCGCTGAAGTGCATTCAGACTCAGTTCTTGCTCAGCAGGGTCTCTAAAATGACATTCGTAGGAGGAAAAGTCAAGTCACCCTGAAGTGGAAGAAAAAGGATTATGTCCTTTCTGGTAGAAACACTGTTCAGAAGCTTTTCTTGTATCTTAGCAATAGTATATTTAACAATGCACTGATTTTTTTTTTTTTTTTAATCTTGTTTTCTGACTGGTTACTGTAGGCCTCTGTGCTACTTGGCAGTTTCTGTTCTCATTCAGCTAATAAGCCTCGTCCCACCTGCGTGCACCAAAACTGCTGCTTAGTGTTCAAATTAAACATTTTCTTTCCACCAGCAAAATTTACCCTGTTCCCCCAAGAAAGGCTTGATATTTCCGTTGCAGAGATGAAAAGCAAGCCCTCCTGAGGGTGGACTTAATGGATCACAGCAGACTGTGCATATGCAGCTGGAGGAAAGGGACACTTCCCTTAGCATCTCTGGCCCAGCAGCGGTGCTTACAGGAGAGGCAGCACGTCGCTCTCGGCTGCTGAGGAACCACCGCAGTACCTTGCTGTTGTATCTCCATAGAGAAAAAAGCTGGCTGAAAAGTCAGTCAGTTTATCGTTACTATTTTTCAGCTGTATGGGGCTATTTTTTAAAATATTATATTTATCTGATTTAAACTGAGAAATCCAGTAGATTTCCTCATCTTAGAAATATTCCTGGTGTTGCATATTCTTTAGCGATTAATGCTCTAAGACCACTGTAAATTATGACAGGATATGTGTAATCTAACAGTGACACAGTGCTCGGTGCTTAAAGGCCTTTGGCCTCCAGCCTTGGGCGTATCAAGGATGGAGCACATTGCTCTTGGATCATCCTGTTCACTCCCTCACAGCTCAGTGCTTGAGGGCCCAAACCTGCCCCCAGTGAAGTGGAGGGCAAAGCTCCAACCTTAATTGGTGTTTGCAGAAGAAGTTTAAGCCTTTTAGCTATGGAGACATTTTCGTTTCACAAGCACAGGGTCAAATTAAACACAGGGAAGAGTCCGGTAGCTGTTTGTCAATGTGAGAAGATTGGGATGGTGGAGAGAGACCCAGCCTAGAAACTGGGAAATCTGATGACAGTTTGTGGTTCTGCCATGGGCTTTCCATAACTTAGACTTACCAAGTTTGGCTACACTGCTAATCCAAGCCTAGGCTGGCTTGCTGTAGCTGCTCGACTGTGCCAGCTCTCTCTCAGCTTCTATTTTTCAAGACAGATAAATTTGCATTCATGCTATAGACGTCGTTTCACAGCACAACTTTCCACATGGCAGGTGGTTTTCTAGTGAGATGACATTTTGTTCTAGTGAGATGGCATTTTGTTCCTAATCAATGTATGCAGTACTTTGCTCAGGCTAGGTGATCAAAACAAGCCCTGCCAAGAAGAAAGGAAAAAAGCGTCCCAGCTTGAACACTGGGTCAGCTTTCCTAACCATTTCACACAATCAGTTCTGAAGCTGATGTAAAATATATCCTTCCTTCCTGTTCCTCTTACATCTGTTAGATTATGATTATATTGCCTCCTGCAAGATCATGGACAAGGTGAGACCTTGGAGAGCAAGCTGCTCTGGGTGATCTAAAACGGGAGGAGGCCTCTCTGTTCTTCCTTTTCTTCCTCAATGAATTTTCATTCTTGTATAATGAAAATGAATGCTGAGCTGTCATGCATCATCAGAGAATTTACAAGTCCATCCATGGAAAGAAGATCTTGAAAGAGGATAACCTTTGCAAGTTCATGATCCCTTTTGGATAACGGAAACCTGAAGACAGTAGGTGGCAATAGATGTTGGCTGAATTAGCGGAGCTCTGGAAAACCACTGGAAACAAGGTTGGGAGTCTGCATCATTTAGAAGTTGGGAAAGGAGAACTGGTGGAATAGTTTGTTTACCAAATCCTGGCTTCCAACCCTGACTTTTAGATGACCACTGCATGGTTAGGAGATGCTCCTGCTCAGCACTTGCATTCACATCCATACAGCCCAGTGCAGGCTGCTCATCATGAACAATAGCTTAATTTTCTTGCCAGGAGCTCAGGTTCCAGAGAGCAAGCTAGAAATGGCTACAGGCAGACACAAGACATGTTAAGGCATGTTTTGAAACTGAAGTGCAGGTTAGTCTGCATGCACGGAGACAAAGCCATTATTCACATGCAAGCGTACAACGTGACTCTGATACAGCCTGTCTCCAAGCTCTTCATGACGGGAAAGCCAAACACTAGCACAGGTCCAAGGTATCCTCGTGCAGTGTGAATGCAGCCAGCGCTGGCTGTGCCAGGTACAGTACAGGCCAGTAAATCGTTTGACCTATGCTCAGCTTTAAGTACGGCAAAGACGTTACAGCCAGGCTGACAGGTCCTCTGTCCAGACAGAAAGCACACAGTGATGGCTTGGTGTCCTCCTGAGGCCAAAGCACTAAAACTGAAGACATGACTTCTGTGACTCTGATCACTTTTCCTAAATGGGGCATTGCAGAACTTGTCTCTTGCCGCCAGGCCTCGGCAAGGACCGCCACATAGAAAGAACTATGCTCAGGATGTGCCGTGGTAGGGGCCGTGTAAGTACCACAGATACAAAGTACCTGTATTGCTCCTTATGTTCAAAGGTTTGTTGCTTCCTCTGAACTGTTCCTCAAATGTGGAGTTTGCTTTAGTCACCTAGTTAGTGCCATCATTTCTCGGTAAATACAGCTGGCTGTGTGCTCCCTGCCCTGCCCTCTGATGAGCAAAGCCCATGCCGCTGTGCCCCAAGGCTTGTAATTTGTAGTCAGACACTTGGAGGACGCTTTGGGTACATCTGCATTGTCATCTTAGCTCAGAGCATCAGCTTGCAGTCAGCCAAAGCTTCCTGCGCCCTACCGTGCTTTGCCTCGCTCTGTGCCCTAGTCCGGAGAGAGCCAACTGCTGCTACTTGGCCCATAGGTATATTCAACCCCCCTGGCAGGATGGATGCACCTGGTTCTGCAGGTTTGTACCTGGCGGAGCCAGCTTAGCCTCTGCCCGCCAGACTAGCCAGGCCGGTAAAGCAACACAGACACGTTGCCCCACTCACTGTTCCTGCACCGTTGAAGCAGGAATGGTGGCTGCTACAGGGATGGATGCAACTTAGTGCAAGTAGCAGGAGACCTCATTTGCCCCTAGAAAGTGGAAAACGCTTCCTCCCCTCCTGGGGAGGACGGTCCTTTGTAACACCCAGTGAGTGAAGAGGACAGGGTAGGTGTGTGGTGGGACAGATATGGGCCAGAAAGGGTCAGAAGAGGGATTGAACCGACTTTCCAGACCTGCTGACTTGGGCTTATCACATACCTGGAGAGTGTGAATGGCAGGTGTGTGCCTGTGGAGGTGCAAATACCCATCAAAAGGGAAAATACACAGTGGGGAGGGCAGCGCAGGAGAAAAGTGAAGCCTGCTCTCGGGACGAAGAGGAACTGTTCTTCATCTAACTCTGGAGCCTCTCCTCAAAAGGTTTTTTTCTTTAATTCCTCCCACTACAGAGGGAAGTTATTAAAATATGAAAAGATGCTGGGATAAAGCACATACATCACTGTGTGCTCAGTTAAAAAATCTACACCAATATCCTAATGAACTCTCAGCTAAAGCACAGCAGTCTCTTCTTCCTACCTGGTACTGTGAGGAAAATTATCTTATTTGTCCTCACAGTATGAGTCATCTACAAAAAAGGAGCTTATTGCGTGTGTTTGCCGTAATTAATGACACCCACATAAAATGAGACTTTTGTCCCCTCTGTGAGCTAAAGCTTAACTTGCAGAAGGATCCTTTTGAACACAGTGGCACTAAACTTATCAGCGGCCGAGCACAAAGCATTTTCATCTTGCTTTGAAGCTGTTTATGAGAGTCTTGCAGTAGCAGAGAATAAAGTTACCTTTCTCTCCTACATGCTCCTTCATTACAAGTTCCCCAAGGATCATAGAGAAGCAAGGAAAATAATAAATATTCATTTCAAAAAGTTTAGTTAACACTTGTGCATGAAGACTTTCAGTGGGTTTATGCAAAAGCACATTGGAGACTGCTGTGTTTCTGTACATAACCCCAGAATATCACCCACTCAGAAACAGCCATGGCTGTCTCTTTCTCTAAATTGTACTGCAAGATCTTATTTCTCCTCTACTTCATCTTTTTATCATCAGACAGCTTTAAATAACCCTTCATCTTGAGAAAATTACAGGGTACCGTGGACATGCAGTAATCCTTAACAACTTTGTCATAAGACTATGGGTAAAGCTGCCCCTTTTTAATTATTTTTATATCTTGAGGAATTCCTTCTTTAAAGCATATGTGTTGTCTTCTTCATTAAAGTTAGTAACCATATTGAATCACATTTCTTTTTCTAGTCATATATTATGCAAAATAGATTTTTTAAAATGTGACTTTACCTGCCATTTGATGCCTCACCTGCCCGGGTTCAGTCCAAGTGCCCAAGCACTACAACCGTCCACTTATTCTTTGCTTTCTTCCCAAAGTCACCTCTAGTTTCCTCTTTTTGAGGATTAAAAAATGGAACAAAATTATAGGTTCTGGTATTTTTAACTTTTTCTTATTACTGAAAGTAATAAAGGACTTCCAATTTTCATAATCTAAGCCACTTTTCATGGCACTGCAAAATTGCAGACAGAGCAGTGTTTTGACCTGGGTCTCCATGACATGCCTACTCCCACCACCGTCACCTCCATCCTTACCCGTGATGTGGCTGCTCAGGCAACGGAGCCTCCTGATGTCCCCAGCTGGAATCCAGCTGTTTGGCATCCAGCCCTTCGCTCTTCCAGCTCCCAAACATGCAGGAGCCCTCTCCCTGGCTGATGGTCACAGGGCCACCACTGCCCCCAGGCTCCCAGCGTTTTGCGGAGCAGGAGTCTGCGGATACGGCGTGTCTGAGCCACAGCTCAGGCTACAGGCAGGAATCCAGAGGGATAGAGAGATCAACTCTGGCTTGGTGACGGTGTAATTTGTTGGGGGCACAGTGTGACAGGAAGGTTTAAGGGGAATGGGACAGTTGCAAAAGCCCTAGAGGTGCAGCAAAGTGGGGATTGAACTCTCTCTGTCTATGGGGCAGAGTGCCAGTGCCAAGAGCGGTGGAAATCCCACTCATGGGCTCTGCTCCTCAACAGGGTGGTGTCGGGGGGAAAGAAGGGAGATGGATCAGAGCTACAAGAGCTACCTCCTGCCCTCTCCTCCTGGTCACCCTCTCCTCCTGGTCACCCTAGAAGCTGCACAGCTTTACCTCTGTGCAGCAGCAAGGAAGTGCAGTGCTGGGAAGACAGGAGCCTGTGTCCCACTTCTCATTTGGTCTCATCTCACCCGCCAGGAATCCATCTTGAAAAACAAGAATTAAACAGGCTTACTTCTTAGTCTGATATAAGATGAAAGAAAAGATACTTTTTGGCTGGCATATAAGAGTTGGACTTTGAAAACATTTTAACAATTCTGAAGAGCAACATGAAAATTGTAGTGTTGTGGCAGGACACAGCAACTGAGAATGAGATGAGGTCTCAGGAAACTGAATTGAAGCTAAACGGAACAAAAGCCCTGATCCAGCAAAGCCACCTCACACGGGCGCTGCAATCCCCATGTTCTATTCTGACAATGAGGTTCGGCTGGGATGTTGCGATTACCATTTAATGTCTGGTTTAATATCTTAGTGAATAAGCTACTGACAGCATAGCTGAAGGGGGAAAATATGTCTTTCTCAGCAAAAGAATACAGAATATTGACAAGTAGAGAACTGTTCTCACCAGAACGTAATTTTCTCTTCACCTTTGAGCCTGCTTTCTGTAAAAGGCATTAGCTTCATACTCCCTTGGCAAAGCCAACCACAACAAACATCCACAGTTTGAGCTGTGCAATATACGAACTTTGAAATGTTCATTTTCAGAATAGTTACTCCACGCTCACATTAAAATTTCAGTTGCCATGCTAAAAAAAGGTTAATGAGATTTCTGGCAGTGAGGGAACCTTCTCAGATAAAATGCTTTCTAAACATTAGATATAGACTTATTGTATTCCTTTCTAGAAAGGAATATCAAGTCAGAGTACCTGCCCTTTCTTCCCAGTTTAAGGTAAGTTGTAGCCACTCTTTCAGAGAGTTTCTGGGTTGACTCATCTCAAGTTAACATACGAACTGCTAAAAAGAAAAGTGACAGAGGGTTTTTTCACTATCTCTGGCTTTTTTGAAGAGCTAATGGAAGACAAGCTGGTTGAAATTCTGTTTGCCTGAGGCAAACGTTTTTTTTGATGTGTGAGTAAGGTATTATTAGTATTTTTCATCATAGTAAACATAGGACAAGTAGGACTGTGTGCCTAGGCTTGTAAATTTTCATGACAGCTTTGCATACTGGAATGATTTATGTAATGCAATAATGCTGGAAGTTAATAAAAGAAACGCAACTTCTCCCATCATCCAGATACTCACCAAGATACAGAATCCTACAGCTTCTTGAAGTCAGTAAAATGATGCCAAATGATTTCAGCAGCTTTGGAACATACACATGAAGATCAATTCAAATTTTCCTTCCACGTTGGTACCTGCCTTGCGTGGTGACTTATTCAGGGCATTGTTCTAGCAGAAGGTAAGTAAAATACTTGCTTAACACTAAAGGTAGAAGAATCACTCCTCTGTTTCATTAGCAAAGTAATGAAAATCCAGGAAAAGAGACAGTCTAGCTCTAAATACCAATCTGGGCGCAGTCCTGTCCTAGAAGAGGACTAAACAGTTTGGCCAGACACCTAACCTTGCTGTGTGCACACTTGTCTGCTTGACCTAACCATCCCCTCCATTCCTGCTTTCCCCTCCGGCACGCAGAGGATCAGACTCATCTGAGCAGCCAAACGACTGTTCTGGATCTGTAATTAAACACATCCAAAAAACAGAGGCTGCCAATGAGCTCAAACTTAAGCACTGCAGGGCTTAGTGTTGGATGTCTGGGCCCCAAAATGGAGTCCAGGAGCCTGCGCTACAGCTTAATATTGAATGCACAGAGGTAGTCAGGCATCCCATTTCCTACCGGCTACTATTATGTTGGCCTGCTTACGCATCAGTTTTATAGCTCTCCATTCTGATATAATTCTTTCCCCCCATGCACTGCATAGCTTCATACCTGACTTTGTACAAACTTGGGAGATGCCTGACACAAGCCTTGGGACTCTGTTTTGTATGACAAATACCTAAAGGCCAGTACATCATCTGACTCACCAGCACTGAAGTCCTCCGTTAAATTCAGCCAAAAGAAGTAGCAGTTTAAATCCATCAAAGAGAAAATTGGGCCTGAGAAGAAAAGGAAAATTTTAACTGCATGGATAAATGTCAATATGCTGTGGGGCATTTTGGGAAGGTGAGCTGCAGTTGCTGGTGTTCTTGAGAAGTCAGCAAAAGCTGCAGCTCTGCAAAGTGAACCTGATTTGACTTGTTCCCTGCGGCTCCCAGAATTGAGTCATACTGTTCAGTATGCCCAGTTTTGGTACAAAACCTGTTCATTACATCACCTCCAGATCGACTGTGCAAGTAAAATGGATCTGGCACACATTTTTAACTTGCAATGATTGTCTTTGCCAACTTTTCCTAATTAGTGCAGATTCTCCCCATGACCTATTTTCAGGAACTGAGCAGTTCAGTCAGGCCTGGCTGATAAGAGCCTGCACTTTTACTTCTACAAAATAATGAAAAGCTCTCTGTAACTTCAAATTCCCCTTTAGCTGCTGCAAAAAGGTTATAGGTACAAAACAGGCCACGTATTTTCAAGGTTAAACCATGAAAGTCCTTGAAGTCCTTCAAGTCCTCAGCACTGCAGACATTTTTAATCAGAGAATCTCTTCTCTACTTCGTCCCCACATTACTCTATATCTATATAGAGCAGATGTGACTCCCCCACCTCAATTCCTCACCAGGCTGCAGAGTAAGACTTGCTCTCATTTTCTTTCTCTTGTGGTCCTGCCTGTTTGTTCTTCAGTGGATCTTATTATCCTATCTGAACAGCCACACAGTTTAACGGGTAGAGCAGAAACTACTGCCCTGGACATCATTGCCTGTAGTCTAGTGGGCAGGACACTTTCTTGGGCAGTAAGAGATGTGGCTGTGAATCCCCCTGGCTATGGCAGGTATGCTTTCTGAGGGAGTACTCTAACCTGTAGGCAGCTACACAGTGGAAAAGACTGGACTATGCCCCATTCTTTAAAAGAATAACTGTAGGTATCAGACGCTATCTGCCCCGTATGGCCAAGGCACCCGCTCCCACACTGGAGAGCTGAGGAGGGATTCCAGGCTTACTCCCATGCCCGTGTCTCCTGGCCCACACAAGGCAGCTCCCACAGAGCACACAGGATTTTCTGGGCAGTCGCTTCTCTCCACACACTATAAAAGGGAAGTGAACAGCTAAGACTGCATTTGGCGTTAGGCACTGCAGTGCTTGATTTGTAGGGACTAAAATCTTGCACTGGGCCCATCTGATGTATCTAAAAGACAACCTCTGAAGTGCGCTGATAACCCTGTATCAGTCCTTCACAGTTCTCTTTATGAAAAAAGATATAAAGTCCTCCCAGTCTAACACAATTTCAAACCAAAGCAAGAAACTCTCCAACAAAAAAATCTTGTGCTAGATGGTTCTGTCCTGCTCTGTCCTGACTGCTCAGATGGGATGCATCAGCTGCCGGTCCCCCAGCTCACTGTCACTGCTTGGGAGCTGCCCATAAGGCTCTAGATTTAAGAACTGGCTCTTCTCTCTGCACTGCAGGCTGAACTTGCCAACTTCTGAGTCACATCCTATTGCCATGGGTTTGGGTTTTGAGATTGACTTTTTTTCCCTGTAGGTACATTTAAGTTAGCTGAGAAGGTTTGGGGGAAGGGAGGAGGGAGAGGCAGATAGTAATTGAGTCTGTTGATTAGATTCCCTTCACTATATGTTTCACAGAATCACAGTACGGTTGAGGTTGGAAGGCACCTCTGGCGGTCATCTGGTCCAACCATCCTGCTCAAGCAGGGCCACCTACGGCCGGTTTCCCAGGACCGTGTCCAGATGGCTTTTGAATATCTTCAAGGATGGAGACTCCACAACATCCCTGGGCAACCTGTTCCAGTGCTGAGTTTCATAATGTGTATGTTCATATTCATAGTAAGTTTAGAGCATTTCTTACATTTTATAAAATTAGGTGAGGACTCCATACACATAGAAGAAAAAAAAAGTGTAATATGAAATTAGTGTTCAAAATTCTAAGTATGAAGCAATAGTGCCTGAGAAAATCTGGCCTTTGTTCTCATGTAACCATACAGTGAAAAAGCTGTACAGAGCTGAGTATCATATGAGAGAGTACTATTAATGCCATCCTCTCTTAGATGATGTCCCAGGGCTATTTTCTTAGAAGGAGTGATCTAGCACTCAGTTATTTCTTGAAGGTTCCTTGATAGGCAATATTAGGTGTAAAAACACCAAAAGAGAAAAATCTCAATAGGGACTTGGGCCCATATATAAAAATAAATAAATAAAATAAAATAAAATAGACTAGGGTTTTGATAAAATATAGAAATAAGGTAAAACTGAATACCTATGTCCAAGAATTCAATTCAAAGAACTCTGCAGCAGCTGGTTAGTAATGCTGGAGGCACCTTACCTCACTAGACACTTGCCCATGCAAATTGAAAATTCTTGTTTGGTGTAGCTGAATTTCCACATGTATCTGGGATTCCTTACCTACGAGCAACTAAGCATCTCCTTAAGTCTCTTAAGAGGTCCAGTCCAAAAGGCTGTCTTAGAGTTTATTTAAGACCCTCAAATAGGCAGAAGTCCACAAAACAGAGATGTGAAATTGTGACACCCTTTCTATCACCCACCTTCTGATTAGAGTATTCACCCCTAAAATAGGAGAGCTACTCCTAATTCACTCCATCAAAGTGTGATTTGTGTGTGAGAATAGCCAATGATTTGAGCTGTATGATGTTAATTGCTATGTAATAGTGTATGTCATACTACATATTGTAGTATGTACTATGTACTATGTACTATACTTACTACATAAGTATGTATGCTACACATATATGTAGTGAGGGGTGACTCCCACGCTGCAGGGTGTCCCAGACAGTGTGCTTAAGGGAATTGTTGACACCTTTCCTGCTGAAGCTGGGCCTGCAAAGATTCATGAGATTTACAATTTCTTCTCTACGAATGTTCTTCACAGAGGCTAGTGCACTGAAGACCATGGATTAGAGTGTGCATCAGAGCTGTGATTTTTAAAAGTGTTTTACTAATGTGTTCGACTCTCAGTCTTTTTAAGATACAGTGCAGTAGTTACAGTTTACAGAAACCTGGGAATATAGCATATATTGGATCTAATTTTTCAGGTGTACTTAGCTTACCTAAATCCAGATGAAGTATGTTGTAAACTACTGATATGTGTGAAGAAGGTCTGCATATTAGTGGCTTTCCTTACTGTCGTGGTTTAACCCCAGTCGGCAACCAAGCACCACACAGCCGCTCGCTCACCCTCCCCCCGCAGTGGGATGGGGGAGAGAATCAGAAAAGCAAAGGTAAGAAAACTCGTGGGTTGAGATAAGAACATTCTAATAATTGAAATAAAATAATAATAATAATAATAATAATAATAATAATAATAATAATAATAATATAATTGTAATGAAAAGGAAAACAACAGAAAGAGAGAGAGGAACACAACCCAGGAAAAACAAGTGATGCAACCACTCACCACCCACTGACCGATGCCCAGCCAGTTCCTGAGCAGCGATCACCACCCCCCGGCCAACTCCCCCCCAGCTTATATGCTGAGCATGATGTCATATGGTATGGAATATCCCTTTGGCCAGTTTGGGTCAGCTGTCCTGGCTGTGCCCCCTCCCAGCTTCTTGTGCACCTCCTTGCTGGCAGAGTATGGGAAGCTGAAAGTCCTTGACTTAGTATAAACACTGCTTAGCAACAATTAAAACATCAGTGTGTTATCACGTTATTCTCATGCTAAATCCAAAACAGCACTATGCCAGCTACTAGGAAGAAAATTAACTCTATCCCAGCTGAAACCAGGACACTTACACATGGTAGAGGTCCAAGCCATAGGAGAGCAAAACAGCCCCAGTTTCTTGTCTCTGTGGGTACGGAGATGTAAGCACAAACTGATAGAGAAAAAAGAAGGAGCAGCATCCCCTGACTATGTGAAGGATGCTTTATAAACCCGATAAATCCTGAAATATTCAAGGAAAAGGAAACAGCTTCTGCATAATTATCCTTGAACTGCAATACTGTAATGTGCACTTAGGAACAACACCAGAAACACAGAATGCTTGATTAAGGCAAGGCATATTGACGATTGGGAAAAGGCGCTTTATTTTTTAATAAATGTCATTTTTAAAGCAGTCAGGCAAAGTCAGTGTTCTTAATTCTGTCGTCATGCGGTATCACAGGGAAATAATTAAAGACACTTACTTTGCCAAGCTGGGAGACATGCAGTTGCCAGGCAACATCTTATGTACCTTGAGAACATATAACAATGCACGATTTATGCAGTGCTGCTGTTGTGTCTCCAGATGCTGATACTATTGTATCTAATGCAGATTCTCATAGACTGAGCCACCACCTAGCTATAACCATCATGCTGAGTCTACTCCTTGGTTTGCCAGCACCATCCATCAGCTGCAAGCCCATTTTTAAACCTACAGCTTGAATCACTACTTAATGTAGTCAGTAGCGTAAGCAGAAGTTGGTTGGAAAGGAGCAGTAATGAACTGCATTAAGCTCCATTAATTACTTTTCTCCTCAAATCAAATTATCAGTCTAATAATATTAAATTATCAATCTAAAAATTATTAATATAGGTGGTGTTTTTTACTGTATTTGGGAAAATTAAGATATTTATAAAATGCATATGTCACAAGGCTTCATCTTCCCAGAAGCCACAAAGATTTCTGGAATATGAAAGTCACGCAAAAAATTACACCCAGAATTAGAGATATTGGAGATCTCCCAAAGTAATTGTTCTGTGTTTTCAGGTTCTTGGAAAGAAAGAACCCATTCCCATTCTGGATCTGCTACTTAGCCTGGGCTAGACTTTGTCATTCACATGGACGTGGCTTCATCCACTGTATCGCTTGAAAACCCATAAAAGGAGGCATCAGCTCCTGTAGAGGTTTAAAAATACCAGTAGTCTGTGTTATGAAAGCAAACCTACACCAACTCACACATGTTCAAATGAATGACGTGTATTTTGTGTTGTATTTGTTGCAGTTATTTGATGTTGGAGAATGATACTTGCAGGATGTTAATATAGGAAACCTTCCTTATCCTAGTAATTCTCAGACGTTGTGGTTTCATAAGCCGTGCCTCCCTACTCAACGTAAACAAATGTATTTACATGGTAGTCAACAGGAAATAACTGTTTCGAGTCTGTATGAAAATCTGGTCCATGTAGGTTAATTTTCTCAGATTTTATACAAATCTTTGGTTCAAATATTATTATATTGTGAGGAGAGAAGGGAGAATGAGCTACTGTATTCGGGGGGGGGGGGGGAAAGGTGGTTTGAATATTTTCTTTTTGAGGTTTGGAAGCTTTGGGTTGGTGTCTGCAGAAACCTCCTCCTGGCAGTAGTCCGCTGCCCGCATCTTCCCACTGGAGGGAGCTGTGACATCTGAAATACATCAACAGCCTCGGCTGGAAACTGCCTTCGAGGCCCCCAGGAAGGATTTTCTACACATCTTTTGTCTTCCGCTCTTTTGAAAACTATGGATCATCTTAAACAGATATTGTCAGTTACATTAAGTCTTTGGTCAAAATAAATTTTTGAAGCGGTGTTAACAGAAAGCTTTCGGTTATATGCATGCGTATGAGAGACAGAGATGACGCTATAAAAAATATTATTTACTTGGAGACAAGTATTTGTGTGTAGTTTGCAATATTTGCACAACCAATTAGTGTGACATTGGGCTGCTGAACAGAAATAACAAAAGGAAGCTAAGACTAAGAAAAGAGAAAATAAATGCCAAAAATGAAAGGAAAAATTGCTCTTAAACTCCTTACTGATTTTCTTCCATGTGGGACACGTCTTCTTGGACACTGGAACAAAAGCTTAAAAGCTTTACTTTGAAGTCACAGTTGAGAGGCTAAGATCATCATATTTTACCTTTGAACTACTGTGTGTCTCCTGCTGATGAGAACCAGCAGCCCAAGTGTGCAGAGAGGGTCAGCTGCAACCTGAGGATACGACAGAAAACCAGGTTCAATAAAGGACATGGGTACCCGCAGCACCTCCTGCCTCCTGGCCCCCCCGAGAGTCCACTCCTCCGCAGCAGGCACTTGGGCATTGCCTGAGGAATCATAGGCATCTCAAAATTCACCCAAAACCCCGCATGCTACATAAAGACCCTCTCACAGCCACACTATAAGAAAAGCCGAGGACAGAGAAATGTCTGAAGTCTCCCTCCTGCTCAGGGCTACGTGTTTAACACAGAGTTTTGAGAGGGAGACTGCAGCAAGGACCACCTTCACTTTAGAGAATCACAAGTATCAAGTCTTTAAAAGAACAGTGTTCAGGTTACCCTCGTCTTTTAAAACCTGATGGCAGGAGAAGGACATTGTGACGCCTTTTAATACACGGGAGCAGCAGCCCGAGAAGCGGGAGGCATGGATTCAATTCCTTCTGCAGCCTGAAACCATTCCAGCTGCCACCACCCAGCTCACCCTGGAGAGTTCTCAGGCCACACTAGCAGCTGGGGTTTTAGGTGATGTTAAACTGGTATTAAGCAAAATGTAGAAATGCTGGGTCTCCCCAGGCCCAGCTTGGTACCTGTATCCCTTTCTACTTCCATTTGCCCAGGTATCACCACCTTTAGCCATCTGACACCCCTCCTACATGATTCTGGTTCATCTTTTTGCAACAGTGAAGGCAAAAGTAGCTGAGGGAAAAAAAGAACTTGGGAAAGCAGCACGTTGCTGCTATCAATAATCAAAAGAGAAAATGCGACAGAAATAGCCTTTCTTTTTCCATTCTTGTTTCTCTCCACATATGCCTTGCTCTTGGGCAAGGGCTCAGCCAGAGGGTGGGCCAAGGAGCTGAATCAGAGAAATGGCAGCGTGCTGCATAGACCATTAATAGCAAGGCATTTTTTTAGCCTGATAGGCTGCAGCTGTTCCCACCCCTCTAGCCCACACTAATGAATAAGCAGACTAGCTAGATGTTTCTGCGAAAATGAACAAGGCTGACATTTGAAGTGTCATTGCTGGGCTTCAAAATTAATGCCCTTTTGAGATAAATGAGGGCAGTTCACAACCTTTAAACTACTGGCACAGCCTGAAGCAGCCCAGAAAGCTGAGATTCTGTAAAATCTGGATGATGCGTGAAGGCCATATAAGGATAGCAAGACCAGGAGTTGAGTTCCCCTGTCTAAGTTCTGGGGGTTCAATCCAGCAGCCTTATTCATATAAGCATTTTAGTTAAAGTCAAATAACAGCAGCATGATGAAGTACATAGGACTGATTTTTAAAAATACAGTGTTCTTAATTCTCTGATGCTGCTTCAAGCAGTTTCTTCTCCTTTTAAACTTAACCCAACTTTTAACATTCTCCACCCAAAACCTTTAGTGTGAGGTCAGGAGTAATGAAGTAGCAGAAGTATTTCACTTTTAGCTGAGAACTGATAGAACAAACATAAACGCAAATGGAAAATTTTAAACCAAAAGCTCATTATCAGAGTTGCAATTATCTACTCATCAAAGAGTAGATCAACTTGAATTACCACAACCACGGCCCCTTAGGCTCACTTGGAACAGTTCTCTCAAACACACCGGTGTTCCCCCACCAGGCTTGGAAAGAAAAGCTAAACCAAAAACCATCCTAGTGCTTCTCTGGACAATATAGCTGTTAAATTTAAGAAGTAAGGTAAAGATCCAGAATAATGCTAGCGCATGTAAGCTGGCAGATGTAAGGCACATGCAGTTGCCTAAATTTAGGTGCGTGAAGCTTACAAATTGGACATTCGGCTCATTATGTTGAGAAGTGGAATACCAGAGTCTCAAAGGCTACCAACAGAACAAAAGTAGCCCTACAGAGAACACAAACCCTGCAGTGAGAATGCAATTACTTCTACATTTCTTCTCCTTCAAAATGGCAAGACTGCCTCAGTCTCTTCTCATTAAGTGAGAAAGTTATTACTCGGAATTCATTCCTCCTTGTAATTACTAATTGGGAAGTGAATAGCAATACCATATAAAAAAAGGATAATATTCTTAACAACAGTAAAAGGCATAAAGTAGCCTCATCACTTTCTATATATTAGTTATGTCATTAGTCCTCAGCACCGCTCAAAATGAACACGTTAACAAGGAAACGTTAAACTGCACTTCATGACTGTAAAGCCAAAGGACTAAATATTGACATACCAATTACTGCTTTAAGTCTCATTAATTTCTTCAAACAATATCGCATGCATTTGAACATGGCAAATTGGCTGTATATACACATACACACACATGTATAGAGAAGGTTACCTCATGGTATTTTTCCTGAATCCTCCTTCAGACGACAGGCCGACAGGATTACTTTCCAACGTGACTGCAAATAGTAAATGAACAAATGCAGTCTGCATATGCTTAGCTGTGGATTTTATTCAGGAGCAAGGGACTATATATAATCACCATATTTCTAATAGACTGCTGTTAACATTCAGCATATTACATTCAGGTTTGATGAAGAGAATGTCATTCCTGTCCTATATGACCCCTGGTTATGATAATAAGGAAAACTGGAACAAAATCCATCCTAAAAGAAGTGTCTAAAATAAGTGAACTGTAGTGATCACCACCAAGGACAAGCCCACCTCTCTTGATTGACTTTTGAAGGAGGTTAAATGACTCGGTTAAATAACTCGTTTAGATTAGGCATATGAATTTAGTTGCCTAAACTTAGGTGCACAAAGCTCACAAAATGGACATTCAGACCATTATGCCCAAAAGAAACCCAGCAATTGCTCAACAGACAAAAATGGTAATCCAAAGAAGTACATAGTAAACACCTAGGGCTTGAAAATTATTATGGACCCAGGTATAGCATGAATTTAAAGCACATTACCAGCTCTACATACTCCACCTGTAGACACTCTCATTGTGAAATAAGAATGCCTTTTCTTCCTTTACTCTGCTTCTGGAAGAGATTGTGTCCCCAGGCCCTTACAATCAATACACCGTGCCAGTGGTCAGAGTACTGTTCCTGGAAATGAATGGTTAGTGACAGCTTAGGCTCACAGAGAAACTCAGGTGAGGGAAACATCTTTCCTGAAGTACTGAAGTTTGGGCAGCTCACAAATCTCATTTCATTGCTGTGAAGGTCCAGCTTTAGAGCCACTCACTTTCAGGTCAGCCAGGGTGAAGTCCCGGCTCTTCTGCAGCCTGTGACAAACTCCGTAAGCCCAGATTTCATCTCCATGTCTCAGGAGTTTGTAAGCACGGAGCAGCATTAAGTGCTGCACTGGTTGAGGGCAGGGGAGAGAAAAAAAGCCTCGCTGGTTCTATATCTTAGATAAGCAATTGTATTTACTAAAATAACCTCATTCCCAAGCAAATAGAGTTGATTCTATAGAAATGTGCATCTTATCAGTGACAAACATTTGAACGAGGTCTTTGAATGGTGCCTCTTACTGATTTTTCAATAACAATCAAATGTTTTGTTGTTTCAATTAAAGCTTGGTCTTTCATTTAGAGACTTACTGTCCAACTGTAAAATGACTGGTTGACTGTAATTATAAAGCATGATGAATTATATCTGTCTTCTTTTCAGTCTAAAGAAAATTAGCGTAGGGTTTTGTTGTTTAAGGGGGTCGATGCGTTTCATTATGTGCTCACAGAGAACAGCTCGGTGATATTCCAGCAATCAGTTACATGGTCTATTTTTATTAGCAGCACAAGAAAGCAAATACTGCACAGTTCATCAGGCTGTGTAAATGAAATGCAATAATGAAGTTCTCAAGCAAGCAGAATCCAGCATGCCTGCGTTATTCCCTGTTTGCACTGAGTGCATGCAGTATTGCAGGAACTGCTCTCTGTATAAACACATCTCTGGTTTATCATACATAATTCAGGATTTCCAATTCCCTGATGGAGTAGATTATCTAACTCCATACACTGAGGTATGGTCCACAAAGCCTGCACCAGTATTGTACCGCTGCAGTACCCTACTACACTGCATTATTGATACAACTCTGCCTCTTGCAACAGCATATGTGCTCTCAATCAGCTTTATCCTAATACTTTTTAAATGTCTGCAGTGTTCTCCCTGCCAAGACCTGGATATTCTCTACATGCAATAATTTAGAGTTCACAGAACAACGCTGTGGATAAACAAGCGTTTTCAAGCATCATCCACAGGTGCACAGGGGTTCATGTAACAAGACTGTTCCACAGCTCTAGCATTTGCTGCCTTGAAATTGATGGGAAGTCTGTGGGGACCCCTTTGGGAACAGGTCTCAAAAGACAGGGATTTCTGTAACTCCTCTTCTGTGTCCTGTAAGTCACCTCAAACCTGGCATTGCAGAGCCCAGGCAGAGTCTGTTCCTGTGCAATTGCCATCCTCGCAAAGGGATTGCAGGCTGTGTAAATCAGTGTGGAATTGAGTCCAGAGACTTGAGCTGCCACAAACATCTTAAAAGAAGATTACACCCATGTAATAATGCACAATCCTTTGCCAATCCCTAAAGAAGGGCGGGGGGGGAGGCAGGAATCAGATTTCTCAACCAGCTCAATCCTGGTTGTCCTGGAGGCCAACCCTAACTCAGGGATCCAGAATCTGTGCAGCTCTGAGCCTGGCACGCTCAAGCCTGCTGGGGCAAGGATCCATCCTTGGTCAGTGGTCCTGCCACGGACACGCAGTCCTGAGCTGAGCGGCTGAAGGCAGGGAGATCAGTCTCCAGAGCCAGAAGATGGTTTCTGCATCTTCACAGGCAATTGCCTTTGCAGAGAAACAGAAATGCTCCCTCTGCAGCCTCTGGTTGGGCTCTGTGGAGCCAAGCCCATCCTCTGGCTGCAGCATCTAGCCCAGGGAGAAGGGGTGGTGTAGGCATGGGTGTTCAGCCCCCCTCTGCACCCTTCTCCTGGGGAGAAAGATCTGGGCAGTATTTCCCAGCATAGGCTCAGTGGCAAGAGGGGGATGTGTCCTTCAGCCCCCAGGAGAGGAGGAGGCAGATAACTTCATGTCTACACCTCCAACCACATCTCGGGCATGGTTCGCATGCCCAGCTCCTGGGCAAGGGAGACAGGGACTGGCCTGGCCGGGGGTGCCAACCTGCATGGCCTCCCTCAGGGCACGAGGGGACTTGACCACCATTCTCTGTCCTCACCAGTTGTGAAAACACTGTGCTCTGCAAGACCAGGCAAGACTCACAGCTAATCTCCAGCTAGTGCCCCATGTCCCCTGGGAACGCAGCCCACTGTCTTGTAAATCAGCTTGCCCTCAGCCTAACAGATGGACTGGAACAGCCAGGAGGCAAGACGTAAGCATCAAAGGCTGAGATGAAAACCAGAGTTGGGTGGGATTACTGAGATGACTGCTCTTTTAAGGCAGGGCTTCTTATTCAAGGGATGTAATTTGACCATCCAGCTTGGAGTTAAATTGGCTTCAGACAATAACCTCTGATACTAAGATTGCTTTAGGTGATCTGAATTGGGATCAGCACTCAAAAGAGATAGTGCTGGGAGGGCAAGAGGAAGAGACGTAATAATATTATAGAGATCAACACATGAAGAGAGAAAGGAGAACAGGAACCCTGTTACCCCGATCCTGTAGTAGGGGAGAACATGGTACCTAATGAAACTGAAAGATGAACTGCAACGGACAGATGTAGACATACTGTTGAAATGCGGAGGTGTGGAAGTGAATGACTGCAATGTTAAGGCAATGCATTTATAAGAATTAAATATAAACACAAGCAAGAATGTCAGCATGAGTACAGTAATTGTGTCATTTCCCTCCAAGGGCCAGGTCCCCATAGCACTAAAGCTCAAATCCAGCCAAATTATTGGGTAGCTGGCTTGATCTTTCCCAGCAGCAGATGATCCCACCGTTCAATCCTGTTTGTCCTGAAGGGTCAGGTTTCTGGCGGTGTCAGGACCAGCTGTCCAGGGTAGGATCTCTAGGCACTTTCACCACACTAATCATACAGCAGCCACCTTTGGAAACTCCTTGTGAATAGTTTGCCACTTTGCCTAATCACTCCTGGACATACCTGACGTCAGCAGAGCCTTCTGTGCCTCCAGAAAGTCCTCTGCCTGCCTTTAACCTCCTCAGAGCTGACCTCCCTGCAGCCCAAAGTCTGCAGCTGTGGCCTTGGGGTTTGGCTTTTGGCTTTGACCCATGAACGACAGCCACATTCTTTGCCCATCACAAGGCAGCAGTGTCCATCACTCTTTGCTTTTTCCATGTTTTTTTCAGCAAGCTCTTCTTGGGCAAAGGCTGAGTTTCAGGGCAGCCAGGGGAAAGGGAAAGGGAAAGGGTTTGTGCAACCTGAGTCACATCTGACTCCTTTTGCAAGTGACTCTCAAGCTTAGAGCTCAGGACGTAGGAGAAGCGTGGCTACTGGGTCTGTGAACCGCCGTGCTTGGCTCCTGGCATGCACGGCCTCATCTCAACCTGCAGAGCTGGCAGCCAGCTCATCCTCTGCAGCCCTGAAGGGCTGAGCCAGGTGCCAGCTCTGCAGGCAGAGAAGGAGGCTGTCCCCATCGCTGCTGGAGGCACCCAGGAGCAAGGGCATGCCTTTGCCACCTCTCCCCCTTGGTGACTTGCCCCATGCTCCCAACTCCAGCTCTTCCTGCTCTTCTGGACCACCTTCTTCCCCTTCTCACAGCCCTGGCTTCGCGGGGAGAGCTGTGCACTATCACTCGCCGGGCTGGAGTCCATCCTTCTGATGCTGACATCGAACGTGACCGTCTGACAGGGCCAGCCCCTACGTGTGCCACGCACAACACTTCAAGGGAGCAGCATTTCAGATGGCCTCCCACCCTGTTTTCCTTGTTTCCCCCGTGAGCTGCAGGAGTGCCCCTCACAGGGGTGCTGACAGTCCTGCCCTCGACAACAAGCTGCATCCAAAGGGGAGCACCACACAGGCGAGGACGGAGGAAGCAAGACCCGCTGTGCTGAGGGACATGGCTCTCCCCTCAGTGCCACCATGCCCCTGGCCCCTCTGGGGACTGGTCCCTGGGCATGCCACTGCAGCCACGACCCCACTCAGCACAGCCGTGCCCTGCCTCCACAGAAACGGGGGAGGAAAATTGGGTCCTCAAAGGACAAATCTGCTCTCTGGCCTCTTCCCTCCCTGTGCGGCTTGGCGGTGGTGGCAGCACGGGGCTTTAACTTTCCCTGCCGGATCAAGAGCTTTCTGTCACCATATTGCCGCCTCACACCCTTGTCCCTTGAGGGCACCCGGCCACCATATGTTCGCTGCGGGCCGCGGGGCGGGGGCGGTGGCCCCTTCCCTCCTGCCCCCGCCCGGGCCCGCCGGGCCTGCTAGGCCTCCCGCCGCGGGGTAGCCGGGGGAAGCGGGCGGCGGGGCCTGCGGGCCCGGCCCGCGGCGCGGCGGTGGGCGGCGGCCGCGCTCCCGCCCCGGCTGCCGGCAGGGGGAAGGCGGAGCGGGCGCCACCGGGGACGAGGCGAGCGAGGAGCGGTAGGCGGGCGGGGAGGTAGGAAGGGAGGAGAGAGCGGCGGGAGGGCGGGGAGAAGTTTATTCCCGGAGACACCTCTCCAGGGCGCGGCGGGGGTGCCGCCCCGCGCCGGCCGCTGCTCGGGCTGCGGGGCTGGGACATGCGCCTCCGCGCTGCCGCCCGGGGTTAGTCACGGCGGGGCGCCGGCCCCGAGTCCCCACCCAGGCGAGCGCGGCGACAGGAGTAACTAGTGCCTCTGGCGTACGGACCGAGCGCGGTCGCCTGCCTGCCTCCTGCCTCCCGCCCACCGCCCGCGCCCTCTCCCTCCTTCCCTTCCCCTCTCCCGGGTGCGTGAGGAGAGATAACAATGGTGGGGCGCAGCCGCCGGGCCCCCACCCTCGCCTAGTGGAAGCGGGTGCCCCGCGGCCAGCGGCAGCTCCTCCGCCGCCCCGCCCTGCGGCGGCCCCGGGCCGCGGACCGCGTTGCTGCCGGCGGCGGTGCCTGGAGGCGATGGTGCCCGCGCCGGGGTTAGTCTGATCGCCGCCTCCCCGCCTCGCCGCCTCCGGTGCCGGCGGCGCTCCCGCGGGGCCAGCCGCCCGCCGCCGCCCCGGCCGCCGCGCTCGCTCGGGCTTGTGGCCATCTGATACAACTTGGGAGCCCCTCCAGAAAAATAATAATAATTAATAATAATAATTTAAAACAAGGAGAAGAAGGGGAGAAGCGGAAGAAGCAAGTGGATAATGTCAACCCCGAGCAGATTCAAAAAGGACAAAGAGATTATAGCGGAGTATGAAAGTCAAGTGAAAGGTAAGCGCGGGGCGCGGGAGGCGCCTCCCCGGCCTCAGGGGCGCGGGGCGCCGGCGACGAGAGCCCCCGCGGCGGGCCGGCCGCCCTGCCGGCCCCTTCCCCCGGGCTGCGGGCCGAGGCCGGCCCCGCCGCCACCACCGTCCGGGCGGTCGGTCCCTGTTGCCTGAACTTCGGCGCGGCGGCGGAGGGGAGCGGGGAGAGGGCGGCGGCCGCTGCCCCCCCACACTCCGAGCGGCGCCGGTTTGTGTGAGGGGCCGGCGGGGGCAGGGGCCGAGCGGCAGCTGCGGCTGTTGCTCCGCCGGGGCCGGGCAGCGGACACCTTCCCTTCCTCCACCGACTTCGCTAACGCTGGAGGGGGAGATAAAAAGAAAAAAAAAAGGCTTGGCAGTTAAACTAAGGCGAGAGACAATAGTAAGCCATGCCCCTTTCTTAAGGCACATGGCTGGTGTCTCCCACCCGCCCCTCAGGGTTGTGGTTTCTGTGTTGGGCTGTGGAAGATGCCTAATAAAGAATTATCTCTGACTATTGAATGAGCCCTTTCAACCATCCCAGGAAGTATTTCAGCCTCACATCGCCCGGCTGTATCGCATCCAACTATTGTGCCAAGGACAGCGCTGGCAGACACTGGCTTGAGCCGCCAGCGCTTCCAGACCCTCGAGTTTCCTCTCCTCGCATAGCGTTTTCCCCTCTGCCAGGGTCTTGGATGGAACATAGGATGGGAAAGTAGCAGCATGGGCGGTGGAGTGTGGGTGTCTTGGTGCACATCCTTTTCTTCTGGATGCTGTCGGGGAATATATTGCATAATACAGAAATTGCAATAAACCCAAGCTTCAAGGATGTATGTGAACCTGAAATGCAGCGTTTAAAAAGCTATGCGACACCTGAACTCTGTTTATTAAAATGGTGTGGGTGTGCTCTTTATGTACCTGGGGTGGACCCTCCTTGATGCTGCCTGCAGTCTCTGTGCAGAGACGGAGCGTGTCCGCACACAGGTCTGTGGGCTTCAGGAGCCCTCCTGCCCCACGCAGGCAAGGGTTGGGGAACCTTCAAACCGAGGTGTCTGAAATGGGGTGGGAGGAACCACTCCACAGCTGTCCAAAGATTTGTTGACTTTCTGTAATTGCACAGTATTTTTTCCTCTTACTTGATCCTGCGAGATCAAATTTTCAAGACAATTCTTGGGGTTTCATTGTCCTTTTTCCCCTTAAAAGGAAAGAGGTAGTTTTTGAGTTTTCTTCTTCCTAAGCTTAACTTTTTGTGAAAAATACCTGTCACCAATGAAAGTCTTTTTGGCTCCAGGAAGGGATTTAGGCTTAAAATAAGGGACCTGCCAGATAGGTTGGCAGTAAGGGGTCTTTTCTGAGCTGGCAGGTAGGCCATGCTTCAAGTGTCTGTTTGACATGGGCAGGGCTGAGGCAGCTTTCACGTAGCTGGTGGATTCACTGCCATTGAGCCCTTGGAGGATCGGTGCTTCTGCCTCTCTGTGGAGATGGTGGAGATTTGTCTTGATCACTGAGCAGAAAAAATGTTCAAGATCTTAAGCTCTTTGCAGAGTGTGCAGGCTGTTTTTTGCCTCCTCCTAACACGATTGTTACGGGCTCAGCCTTTATTAACCACAGCCAGTTGCTATATAAGCCGTTCTTTTCTTTTAAATAATGAAGAAAAAATACCGTGCCCTTCAGCTACATATATCGGATCTTTTCATAAACAACAAAGATTAAGGTAGCAAGCATCTCTGATAACCTGGCTCCTTGGTGTCATGGTCCCCCATCATAATTGCAGAGGGAGGTAGCATTTGAAAACATAGCTTAGTAGGAATTTTGACTTGCTTTTGCTCCTTTGTGGTGGTCTGTGGTGTATCTGGTCCCGCCTGCCTCGCTTGAATTGTTGATGAGCAGCTGTTTGAAAAAGTATACTGGGCTAGAAATTGTAGCCAGAGCTTCTTTTTCTTTAACCAGCATCACTACAATTGTATTTCAGGTGGCAAGAACTGTCTGTACTAAGACATAATTCTGCTCGATGCTAGCTCAGTGATACTATAACAAAGTAATAATACCATTGTGTGATACCTTGAAAATCTTTTTGATACTGGGGGGTCAAGGCCTAAGGAATCAGTCCTAATTAGCCAGCAAGGTAACTTTAAGTGAATATAACTGCAGGAAATGCAGGTCCCTATATGCTACCTGGAATTTCATTCATTAAGATAGGAGAAAGGGCGTGGCCAAAATGCTTTTGCTGCTTATGATTTCTGGTGTTTGCAATGGCTAGCTGATTTTTCACTGCTGACATGTTTAGTTGCCTGAAGGATGTGGACAATTTGGCAGCAAACTGGCCATTTGAGGTCCTCTGGACAAGCGCGTGCAAAGGAGTGTAACACCACATATATCCCTTACCTTGTTATGAGATTACATTGAGCCCAGCATGCTGAACACCAGTGTTAGCGATTCAGAAACGATACCACTGATGTGTTGTCCTGGTTTTGGACACGACGTGTGCATTTGTAAATCCTGTTGTAAGATGTCTGAATATTGATACTGAAGAAAGAGGGGCCTCTTAACGTACATGGCCTGTAGGGTATGTATATGGTGCCATATTTGGAAATGAGGATTTAATAGTGCCATTCTTCACATAGCTTTTCTGCTCTTAACTCCTCAAATAGGAAGCAGTAACAGATGTTGATTGTTCTGCCTGGTTCCTGGGTGGTGTAAACTGACAACTTCTCCTTGGACTTTTAGCAATATCAGTAGATTGGCTGTTGCTTTAGCGGAGGTCATACAGGAACAGTAGAAAGCCTGCAAATGTTACCTGGTTGTCAAGCTGAAGTGGACAAGGTACTTCTGACTTGTTGGGCAATTATTGCACACTTTTTTGCAACATCCCTGTTCTTCAGGCTAACTTCTGTCAAGAACTATCCCAATTGCAGCAGTAAGGGAATTGTGTTCACTTCCCTGCACGTCATATAGAAAGCAGAAGGATATTTCTTAACAATGTCTTAATACTGAAGTTAGATCTGTCTAGATGGATACCTATACCCATTGTTTTGGGGGATGTAAGGATATTACGATGACATAGGCACCTTAATTTGTAGACATAAAGGCGCATGGGAAGTATTGGTTGGTTCTGTAACTTTGCTTGTTGGAAGTGAGCTATCTTGATACTGTATTGGATACAGTTCCAGTATGACCTTGTTACTTGATAATTTTGCTGAAGCACCTACTTCTCAGCAATGTTTCACTTTCTAATTCAAAAGCTTTAGGAAAGGCATCAAGAGCTTGTTTAGTCAAGAACATTTTGACAGTTCTGAGGAACAATTTATACTATTGTTAAAACGGCTTGGGCAATGTGCCTTGTGGACTTTCTGCAGACTATATTGGATTACTGAATAAAATCGCTTCTTAAAATATCCCTGATCATCCAGACTATCAATTGTATGTGTTTTTTCTGAAGAACATGATAATTTTATAGGCCCTCTGAAGTTATTAGAGGTAGGTTTTCTACCAATCTTGCAAATGGGGTGGGGGATATGACTAGAGCTAGAAAGTAAAGGGAATCCTGTTTAAATGAGCAACAGACTGGTGGTATAGTCAGGAGCTGAGTATTAACTTTCTGATACATGACCCTACTTAGATTTATACACAGCATTCCTTAACTCAAAGCTCAGTTGACTATCGTAGCCTATTATTATCCTACCTTTTGTATTCTGAGGACCAGCTGCTCCTTGGTACTGATGATAATGTAAGGTAGTGTCTGTTGATAAAGTTACTGAGCAATCCAAAGTAGCAAAGAAATACCCACACGGACATCAGAGGATGCTCTAGTATCTCAGGTATGGTGAAGGGTGAGCTAGTGAGATCTTGAATACCTGGCTCACTTCAGAAATGTATCCCTCTGGAGAAGAAATGTGTAGTAGTAGCAGAGGATTGGGGATGCTACTCAATAGCTTTCAGATGATTCAAGTGTTAAACTGGCATGTATACCTTCTTAAGACTTGTAACTGGCCTTTCATGCACAGGAGAAATGTGCTTTGAATAGGTAAGCATTGTGCTGACTGATTTATCTGGGCCTGTCTATTCAGTGAGATCCTCTGTATGGTTTGAACTGTTGAGGCCTTTGGAGTTTTAACTGTCTCTTGGCCTTCCTATGCAACTGCATCGCCAACTGAAAAGGACTGAGGGAAGAGCTACTTAGATGCTTCCTTTTTCCACCTTCATTTTCCAGTGAAAATGGAAGTGACTGAGTGGAAATATAAGCCCAAAAGCAGCTTTGTGAAGGGAGACACTACCCCAAGATCAATATTTGCATGGTCTTCTTCAGAACAAAATAATCCTATTTTCCACCCGAAACAACTTGTTAGCACTCTGTATTACATTGCCTAATTAATTTTTATGGAAAATGAAAATTCTCATTTGTGAAACTGAATTTCAACTTACTTCAGATTAAAACAATCTAGAATTAAAACAACAACAACAGAAGCTTCTCTGAGGGAAGTCTGAGTTCTGAAATACAAATTGGGTTGACGTTTTAGTAAACTTATCTGATAACTATTTTGAACAAAATCTTCGTAATGAAAAATTTGGTGCCTTGGATGATGCCAGAATTGTTGAGTTCTATTTCGAAAAATTCTGGTAGAATTGGCATAGATGCCAATTTCCAAAGTTCAAGTTTATCAAGTGTGGTTCAGTAGAAATTTTCCTGATCAAAGAACTTAACCACAATGAACTTTGTCTTATACAGAAAGGATATTGTTCTCCATGCTGTTTTTCAGTTGGAGTTACATGTTGTTCGAGAGGCTAATGAAGGATAGTTCCTTACCTTTTTCCCCCCCTACTTTCTTCCTGCTCTCTGATCCTTCCCTTCAGAGTACAAACTTCAATTGTCCAGGTAAATGTTAATGAGTTTGTAGTTGGCTACACAGCTGGAAGGGGGATCTGCAGGTTTAAATAGTTCAGTCATAAACCGAACAATATTTCTTTTTTTTTTTTAACCTAAATATTCAGTACTCTTACTCTTCTCACAGCTTTCTTGGAATGAAAACTAAGGAACTTGTTTTAGTTCAGTACTGTGCACCAAATTATTTGGGGGGTGGGGGAAGCCCTACAGATAGCCTACTTCCCAAAGGTCACGATTGAGGAACTTCAGAGGTTTTGGCCTCTTAGTCTTTCTATATAATTAAAGAAAAAAATGCCTTTTCTTGGTACCTTTTTGAAAATATGACCAACGGTCAGGAAAGTAGACTTTTTTTCCTGGTTTGACCACACACTGCAGCTGGTGTCTCCCAGCACTGCAGTGAAACTACGTTTATTATTTTACTTGAATTTAAAGGTGAATAAAGTGCTAATTGCTATAGCACACATGAAAGGGCGAGCAATGAATGGATTGTCTGACCAGTGTTTCTTTCTGCCGATATGGCAATCATAATGCATACTTAATGTGTGTACGTTTTGTGCATGCCTGCACTTTTTTTGTTAGTCTCTAAGAAAGCTTTAACTCGCCTCTGACTCTGAAGCAGTTTGGATCCTTCTATGATCACTTCCTTGGGGCTTTTATTCCTTTCCAAATGTACTTTCTGTGCAGTTTCACTGTTGCAGAGCAATGCTCTAAATCATGCTAAGGTTCATTTAATTTCCTGCCATTATCTTTTATTGGTCACTTTTTAATGAACTGAAGTCCTAGTTGCTAATAAAATTAAACTTATAGCTTTGAAATGGCTGTGGTAAGACAGAATGGGATCCGAATTTCATCTCATTTTCTGCCTCAAACTTTGCTTGGGTTAGGTTTTGCCTTTTGTGAAAACTGGTCTCCTTGTCAGTCAGAGGTGATGGATGGTAGCACTGGAAAAAAGTGGGTCAGTGCTGTTAAGACTGGATAAGAAATCCCCTGCTGACCATTACACAGCCTATTAGAAATCACTGACCATGACTTGACAGCGCGGCACGTCTAATCTCTGTTTTGGACAGGGCTGGATGTGGGGGAGAGCACAAATGGAGCCAGGCAGGTGTCAATGGAAGCTCCTGTGGTGCTTGTTCTTCCCTTTACCTTTTTTCCAAGCCATTGCTACATCTAGCTGTCATGCTATCCCATGTCTAACCTTTCTGGTCCCCCTAGTGGAAATTAGTGTTACCTTAACTTGTATTAATCCCTATTAGAGTCTTGTCTACTCTTACTGCTTGGCTTTCACAGAGCAAAATAGGCTTTGGAGTGTGGGGGTTCGTTTTTGTGTGGGAGCGATTAGTCTAAATGTGTACCAGGGCTCCTTGCGCCCTTCGTGCTGCCCCCTTTGCTTCCTGCAGGTTTTAGTCTCATGGCAGCGTTTCCTCTGTGACTGGCTTCTCCCACCTTGCCAGTTACTGACCTGACCTTCCTGGGACCCCCCTGTGCTCTCTGCTCTGAGCTATCTGGGCTGCTCCGATGAAGTGCTGGCCATCTCCAAGGCAAGGCTGGCTGACCTTACTCTGTGCTGGTCAGTCCGGGAGCTGCGAGTCGTGAATAGCCTGTTCTGCCTGAAGTTACTTCATGTCTTTTCCTTCCCCACTCCTTGTCTCTCGGGCACCGTGCCAAATATCCTGAGGTTCAAGAGATTGTCGGGTATGTATGTATATATGTATGTATGTATGTATACATGCATGCGGAGGAAGAGCAACAGCTGAAAACTGGAGGCAGTGGTTGAAGGCGCAATGTCTGGCGTTGCTGCTTGTGTACCACTGACAGGCATGAGGCTGGTGGGCTGTGCAGTAGCAGGCACTTGGGATGAAGCACAGAGGGCCATTGCTGAGAGCATGGGACTGTTTCCTGGGTAAGAGGCAGAGCTGTCTGCACAGGAAGACTGCTTGCTGCATGTGTTTTACATTACCAAGACTATATCTGGCACCAAAACCAAAGGAGTTGGTTATCGCTGCTCTTTTTCCTTTGTTTCCAAGACTTAAACAACTGCAGGCTGTTCGGGCAGTTTGTGTGGTGGCTTGGTCCTGTGGGAGTGCTCTAAGACAAACAATTCACTTTGATCTGTTGTAATGGGAGCGGTAATCCTGAGCCACCACTTCCTCAGGAATCTACTGTTTTCTGTAGCTTGTGGAAGTTATCTTCTGGTAGACATAGAAGTGTGTCACAAGTCAGTTATAGCCACCCGGTAGGCTAAAGGTGGTGTATTACATTTTAGCTATGCTCTACCCACTAATCCATCTTGTCCAGGCAAAATGCTGGTATTCTCAAGCCATTTTCTGTTAGCTACAGCTTAGTAACTGAACAAGAAAAATCTCTTCAATAGCCCCTTCCCTCTCCCTTGTTCATGTCACTATTTTTCAAGCATATACCTGTATGAATTTCAAGGTACAGTATTCAATCTTGCATCATACAACTCACTGGAAACCTGGACTTTACCTCCAGGTGACCATTTGATAAATCCTGAGATTGAGATGCAATCTCTTTATGGAAAATGAAAGATGTTTTGGAATTAACCCCAAGCAAATCTTCTGTTTCCAAGAACTGGCTTGTATATGGGCATGGCCGTGACTTTGTATTACTCTGCTGGTCAGTGAGTGCAAACATTATAATGAACAGTTTATCTTCTCTAGAAGGAGAAAACACTTGTTTTGGTTCATGGTTGGCACAATAAAATCATCCTAGCTCTAGGTGCATGTTAATGAGGTAGGTGTTGCAGGTAGGAAGAGAAGGTGCTCTTCATAGTTTTTCACTTGAAACATTTGGGCAAGAAAAGGGCCCAGCCTCTGTCAGAAAAATCTCTAGGAAATAAACACCAGCAAAACCACTAAATGCTCTCAGAAAATGCTGTGGAGAAAGTGTATGCTTTATGATTTGACTCTGTAATAATCATATCTGTGAAATGAGTTAAGGATGACCTATGTCATTAACTTCTAACTCTATCCGGTGTAGGACAGTGCAGTTGATCTGGTTTTAATGAAGCCCCTCTGAAGGTGTGTGGGTACTTGATCTGCATTTACCTTGATCATAGCATCTAGGGGGTTGCTTTTAGTTACAGAGTGGTGAGAAGGGAAAAAAGCTTTTCTTTGTCTATCATTTTTCTAGAAAAAGTTTCAGTAGAACTTGCTTAGAAGTATGATCGTGCATTCATTGGTTAGAATATCCCTATTAACTTTGTTATGTTGTCTATTATTGACCAATAAAACCTGTTTGAGTTTCAGTTGCAACCTCCTGAGACTTCCCATTACAGGTGTAGAAGTGCTGACAAGCAGGCAAGGGAGCTGTATTAGCATATTAACCAAAACATTCTCAAAATACAGTAGACTTTTTTTTTAGTTGTGAAGTAGAAGTTACAAAAAATATAATTAGAACACTTATGGCGTAGTATTTCTTCTTAACTATATTGGGAATAAAAAGCAAATGCAGCTGGCTTACCGGATGATGACTTCCAGGAGGTAATGATTGTAACCCTTTACATAATCAGCTGTTGTGGGAAACATAACTGACTACTGCAGATTCATGTAAATGGACTGTCCAGACTCCTTAACTGACTCAGTGCTTACTCATCTGAATTACTCCACATGTAGGATCTGCTAGAAGTTTGTTGGTGCTGTCTTGTGTAGGGAGTCTTCAAGACGCTGCTTTGACTTGTTTCTTCCAAGGTAGCAGAAGCAGAACAATGCACGCTTTTGGCTTTGCTCTGTCTGCGTGTTAAACTAAATACGGAGATGTGCTGATCCGCTTTCACTGTCCAGTGTATATTCTTTCATATGGTAAAAGAAACCAGTCTCTTCTGTTCTAGCCAGTTTCAGAGTATCTGCTTCCTGAAAATCAGAGGAATCTGCTCATGTTCACAAAGTACAGAGTACAGCAGAAGTCTAATAAGATTCAGTGATAGCTCTTGTATGGCTCTGTTCTTTCAACAGCCTGTCTTCTTATGAACCTTGCTGTTCTCTGCTTTTCCCCTCTGCCTCTTTTTTTAAGAGAAGAGAGGATAAACAATCTAAAGCGTTAGGTCAGAGGCAAGATAAAATAAGTGTTCATTCAGTACCAAGATGAGCAGGCATCTGAACCTGAACTTTCTAACTCAACAATTAAGTTACTGTTCTGGAAAGTAATAGAGAAATTGAAAGGATTACAAGTCACTTAATTCATTTTTTTTATATTATAGAACAAGAAGATCTATTATTCTGCTTTTTCTGCTGAAAAAAAAACACTTTAGCCTTTCGTCATTAACTTTTTTTTTTTAGGATTATAACTGTCCAGTAAATAATCTTTTAGGAAAGATTATACAATAGGATTGCCTGTGGTAACAGCAGGCTGGACTGGATGATCCACACAGTCCCTTTCCTTAAAGTTTGATATTGCTGGTAGTTCAGGGCACTGTGTCAGACAGCTGTCTAGTGCCTCTGCGCATTGTTCTCCTTGCTTGCTGGAAACACTGCAATACAAGCCTCTGTACCGAAACATGCTGCGACTAAGTTGATAGAAGTAAAGTTACCCTTATTCCTTTGACAGTATTTATGCAGGCATTCAAAAGGTATACTAAAAAGAAAAAAAAATTCTCACCCTTATTACAGGATACTTAACACACCAAGGTTGTTATAAGTGTTTAGATGGCACAGCATGCTTTTCCTCTTGCAAATCAGTAATTTGATGATTAATAGAAATGAAAGTATATAAGCTCTTGTTCATAGGTGCCTTGTGCATGTGGCAAATTGGTGTCTCTGCATTCTTGGCATAAGTAATATCAGCTCCATGAAGAACCAGCTGTGTAATGGAAAGCTGGCTTGTTTGTTTTGTGTTGCAAATGGATAACTGGTATGTTTAAGAACTTGATTTAAGCTAAGAACTTGATTTAAGTTTAAGAACTTGATAACTATGCTGTCTTTGCTGCCCAACAAACTACTTGAGGTTAAGACCTGATGTCATAGGGTTGTGTGCATCATGTGCCTTTTCTAAGGCTGCCTTCATGTATTTGTGCCTTCCTAATTTCCAAGTAACAGTGCATAAAATTAGTGAGATTCTTAATGTCATGACAGAAAATAGAATAAAAGCGTTAATCTCCTCAGATACCCTTGCACTGAAGTCACGACCACATGCAGAGTGGGAGAAGGTCCCCTGTGCAAAAGAGATGAGGGAACCCAGTGCAGGTAGCAGGTCCCCACTTACTAGTGGCTACTCTCTTCCCGGGGTGTTGCAGAGGAGCCCGTGGCAGCGAGTGCTGTCGTGCACACCCGGCATCACTGCTTCTCCAGCAGCCTGCTATGAGCAGTCTGTGTGCATCTGCAGCTGAGCTCATCAGATTATTGTCGACTGTATTGTAATCTTTTAATTGCCAGCCACTTCTGATGCCACGATGTTGTAGTTGTGGGTCAAATCCTGTGCTTCTTAAGCAGTACTCCCCCTGCTGTCTTTAACTTTACCTGTGGGATGGTGGAATACACTACCCCTCGCAAACTTGATCATATGGCCTTATTGAGAAACAGGCAGCCAGGAGCATCTCAAACCAACCTGTTCCTTGTACCTGACTGAGGTTACTGACCTTCACTGGAGTCTAGACAGACAGCTCTCTATCAACAAACTTGTTTAAGCCAGAACCTATAAATTGGGAATATGGAATAAAATGTTACTTTTTCAGGTTTCTGTTGGGCCTGAGAGGTTATGGAGTGTGAGAGTTGGGGGTTTTATTGTTTTTCCTCCAACCCTCCTTCGAGACTTCTTCCTGCTTCAGGTGTCTTCTGCTGAGGTTTTAATGCATTATCATGATAACCATTCTGAATAAAGGCACCTTAGGGAGACACGATATCTGGTCTTGTGGAGATGTCTCTGGTACTTTAAGTAAACAATAATATGAAAATGTTAATGGCAAAACTGTGGACAAGAAAAATAGCCTGTATTTGAGCAGGGCTCTAGCGCTGCTTCTACCTCCTAACATAGCAGAACAAGAGGAAATGAATACTGAATTATGTGTCGCTTTGGCTGACTACACCTACATACAGAAAACTGGAGCACCTTTTCCTTATGAGACTGCTTTTATGTTTAAAAAAAAATCTGGTGAAGTATATGTGTGTTGCACTAGGCTGCAACGAGGCATGCAGTACTGAGAGGCTGGTGAAAGAGAAAGGATAACTGACCACCAAAGACCAAGTAGCTAATGTGAGTAAAATTCGCGTAGCAGCTTTTGCCTGTCTTTCAGAACATCTCTGGGAAACCTTTCTGGACAATCCCTGATAACTGGTTTGATAATGCTGAGCAAGAAACCCCTCTTTTTCATATCAAAAGGGCAAAATCAATGAAAATAAGAGCCAAAGTGTAATTCCTCCAATATGTACCACCCTGACTAGCAAAGTAGTGGGTTACTGGTGAGAGGGGATGGGTTGGCAGAGGGACTGTTCAAGGAGATACTAAGTGCACGTCTTGCTGGTGGCCTGCAAGCCAGTTCAGTATAGCTCTGTGTCATTCCCTGGTGGTTGCAGTATGGCCTCTGTGTAACGAGGGAGGTCTCTGTTCAGGCCTGATAGAGCAGACTTTCAGGCTACAACAGCAGTTTTCACACTCTTCCATATGGGCTCAAAGAGGCTTATGGTGAAAAATATCCCATGGGATTAAATCCATAAAAGAACTCTAACTCCTGTGTTTGCCTTTCAGATGCTATGTTTAGTTCCCCTTTGGCTGCTGTCTCACTTCAGAGGTGTCTGTGGGTATGTGTATGCAACTGCGTATACTGGCCTACATGTTTATTCTGCAGGCTGTTTGCAGGAGTTATAATTTGAAGCACAGCATCTCACTAACATGGTTCCCTTATTTATAGACCAGAAACTGCCTTGCCCCCAGCTGGCAGAGGCAAGAGATAAGTGCCGGTCCCATCCATGCTGATGTCATCTGAGTTGCCACCAGAGAAGACCTAAAAATGTTAGTTTCTTTTGCTGAGCCATGCGGAAATATGTATGATATTGCGGCGTTAGGAATCTGATCGGTGCATCCTTCCTAGTGATCAGAGCATTTCCATGAGGAGTCTGGTTTCACACCTTGCTACTTTTATAAAATTGAGTCTTGAATCCAGCTCTCCCAGCTTGCAAATGATTGCACTGAGAACTAGGAAACAGAGTATTCTGGGACAAGTCTCCCTGTTTTCTTGTTTGTTGAAGCTCTTCTGCTTTTTCCCTCAGACTTAATGAATATTTAATGATTTACAGAGTGATTATGAATCCATTGCCTGGTAGCTAGAGTGGTCACCTGAGAGATACGGGTCTCACTATGTATTCCAGCAAGTGTGTGTTCCTGCTCTACTTTTTTAAAGAAATGGAAAAGGGGGAGGGCTGTAGGATTGACATATTTGTGTGACCATTCTAAATTAAGAATACTTACTTCATTAATCTGGAGGGGGAAGTATTCAGAGGATACCTTATTTATTCATTGCATGTGGTCATACAGTATACGGAAAAAAAACCCCAACCCTTTCCTTTGTATTGATTTTTCATTTTAACACCCTGCCAGCATTTAAGGCAATTTTTGGCAGATTGCCTCTGGTTTTGCAGAAAATCTATGAAAAAATGTTTGTTCAGAGTTATTTGGAAAGCTCACGAATGAATATTTGTTTGCATGAACCTTTGCTCTGATGACTCTTCCTGCAGCACCCCATTCACACAGCATATTCAGTCCTCTGTCCCATGGCGATTCTGCTCCCCAGTTGCCTGAGTTGCAAATTCACAAACAGCTTTCATTGCAGCCACCAGAAACTTACTCTGCAAATATTCATGACTTGTTTCATATCTGTGAAGAATAGGTTTTGGGTTTTTTTTTTGAGGGTGGAAAAATTATCTCAACTGATGTTTAAGGAGGAAAGAAGGGGGGTGGGACTGCAAATAGTAGTGAGGCAAGCCTGCAGTTGTTAGTCAAATAACAGTGAATGTTTTGGGGTTTAGTGACTAGGGGTGAATGATTACAGTGCATTAATATAGCTGTAAGAAGAAGGAAGCCTGAAGAACTCTTTATCAGTCATGGCAGTTGATCAGGTTATTTCCTTTGCAGAACTGTTTTGGAGGACAGCAGACAGTACCTCAAATAGCCAAGGTACTTGTAGATATTGGGCTTTACTTGGGTGTATTAACATGCCAATTCTTTACTTGTATTACTTCAGCTGCATGTGGTGAAGTCAGGTTGTTTGAACAGCAGTGTGCAAAGAACCATAGCTCAGAATCAGGCAAGAAGATGGAAATCATGGAAATGTCCAAATTCTTTTCAACTTAATTTAAAAAGGGGATTTAAGAAGACCCTTCAGGTATGTTTCTGAATTTGTGCACTGACATATTTTGTGTTGGAAAGAACAATTTGTTCTTAGTTCTGTCCTGCACTCCACTCAGTTGCCCATTAATTTATCTAGCTATTCATTTGATTACTTTTTTTTTTTTAAATTGTAATTGAATGTTGTATTAAATGAATAGCTAATGCATCCTGAATCAGTAGCAGTTCCTACTGGATAAGAGGATGCTTATAAGCTTGTTAAAGATACTGTAAATAAGGAGATAGAATATATGTGAAGACTTAATAGAAACTTCAGTTCCCTAACTTTAAGTATTTATATGTAATCTGTTTTTTTCTGAGTTGTAACATCTGACTTGAAGAACACACGCTGTTTACATTCTGTGGCTTTTTTTTTTCCCTAGCATTGCTTGTGTTAGGGTATTTTAAAGTAAATTTAATTCCAAATTTTTATAATTTTTTTTTTAGATAACGTCTCTGCGATTAACTTTTTCTGAGTTCATAAGATATCAGTGGTATGTGAGATCATGGGATTAGCTATGATAATTACCTCCAGTCAAGGAACCTCCGCGTTGCTTGTAGGTCTGTTTGCAAGATGCTCTTAAAGAGAGATTTTTAAGTTACAACTTGCACATTGTATAGTGCAGTGGGGATTCAGATCTGTTATTAGGATCATATGGGTCATTATTCCTATTACAGTGTGTTTATAACCTTGGAATTACCCCTTTGAATCTCATCTCAAGAGTCTGTGATTTTGGGAAGACATACCTCTTCTGTAGTTCTTGTGCAGATAGACCTGACTTAGCGAAAAAAACACTTTCAGTCTCTCCTTCTCCAAGGTTGGGACAAGACTCTGCTCTAACTTGGGCAAGAGCACTGAATTTTAAGTGAAGGGAGATCTTAATTTCAGGTGACTGAATGCACTGACAAGAGTCTCCAGAAGTGACTGAAGGTAGCCTTACTGAAATCAAAAACCAAGTACCGAGTTCCTTGTAATTTGATGCAGACTTCACAACGCTGAATGAGTATTGATGAAACTGGTGTTTCCCTTTGCGTGTTTGATTTTTCCTGTAATGGCTAAGATTTTTACCAACATCTGGTAGTGAGTCAGGTCTCCTTTACTTTAGCTTGCGGTTTCCTAGGCAGTGAGGTGGGCCTTGCTGAAGCAGTGCCCCACATGGATGGGGTGGAGCCGGAGCTGGTACCTGCTGCTGAAACTCCCCAGTTGTGTATAGACATGTCAATTCTCTCTAACAAGCCTTGGCTACAGGAAGAGCTTGGGACCCACTGCTGTAAAATTTCAGTCGGTTAAAGCATTAGGCTTTGTAATGTATTCAGCGCTCTGAATAGTTGCTAACGAATGCAGGGCTGGAGGGATGAATGAAGTGGTATTGCTTTTACAAGTAGTATAGTAGCTGACGTGTGTGTCCTGTTATGCACAGCCTTGTTTACTTTACACACATCAATTTGTTGATCTCACCAGAGCTCTTAACCTTCCTAGGGCTACTAATCTCCATAAATGTCTGCAGGATTGGGCTTAATTTTGGCATGGAAGTATGCAAAACGAATGAATCAAACTGTGAGTCATCGTTTTTTACAGTAAAACATTCTGACCTAGTCCCACAGACCACGTGCCTGGCTGATGCTTGCCTGAGAGCTTGTAGGATCTGACCCATGCTTTGGGAATCCTGACTTCTTAAGTGTGGCAGAGACTGTACTGAAACAAAGGAAATGTAATGCAGAATATACTGAAGCAAAGCAAGAACTGTCACCTGGTTCAGATGCAACTCTCAAGATAAAATTAATGTAGGTTGGGGACAGGATTATGCACACATTACAGAATGTTTCAGTAGTACTCAAGATGCCTTGTGAAAACTGGAAATGTTTGTGAATGCCTTGTGAAATGGAGATGTATTCAATTTACTGAATGTTGTTTTCCTTTTTTGCATATAGCTTAACTAAAGTGTGGTACAATAAAATAAACTCACTTTTAAAATTTATAGGAGGCACTGAATTGTGGAGCTAATGCAGATAAATTATATGAATGTCACTGTCATGTCTGCACTATAAAATACAAAAGCACAAACATAGTAACCGCAAGGCTCTTTTTGATGTTTTAATCTTTTAAACCTTTGAAACGTTGGTGTGCTTGAAAGGGCTTCTAAATCCATTGGTTAGTCTGCACTGTCTCGTATTGTGTTCAAAATCATAGCAGATAAAGGAAGAGTGATCAGAAAGCTTAATGCAGTCAGAGCGTCACGACCTGTTATGTAAAGCAACATTTGGCAGGGCCTTCCCAGCTGCTGTAAATGAATGTTAACAGCATTTTATCAGCTGCTTTCACTGCCTTTATTACATAATCTGAATATTTATGACCCTATTAATATGTTTAGCTGTGAAATTGCAATATTGATGGAATGAAGGTTCTGTAGAAGATTGAACGAGGAGAATGATTTTTGCCTCATGAACAAAAGTTGCGTTAATATTAAAAAGCTTTGAGTTCATACTTCAAAGAAGTTTGCTGAATTGCTTTACAGATGTGGCATGCTATTTCCCTAAACGTTGTCATAGAAAAAATACTTTGGTGACAGGATAGTGTTGCTGAACATTGTGTGTGTCTGTGTGTGTATAAAACACGGAGCACTAACCAGAAAGTGGTGATTTTTTTACTTTCAATGCAAGTCCCTGAATCCATAATGATGATACTCTGTAGCCTTGAACAAACAGAGCCAACCTGTGGACCATAGACCAGACCCAGTTTATCAGAATCACCTCCATCCAGAGAGCTGCTCCAGGTAGGATTTTGGGGCAAGCTGTGGGCCAAGTTATTATTACAATGATTTTTTTTTTTTTTTTGGTGATCAAGATCTTGCTTTCTGCCCCACTTCCTCATGGTCCTACACCCCCTTCTTCTGTTGTGACTAGATATACTGTTGTCTTGTGACCTGAAATGCATGTCACATAATTAGGGTATGTGTGCACCACGTTATATGGCTGGGGACTGGTTGCAGATGCTGTCCCATTACTGAATGCATACTTGCCTGTATCATGATCATACTTGGAATGTGTGGGAAGGTAATATGCTTGGTCAAGGGATGAACGAGGAGCTGTAAGGCATTCCCCTTGGGAGCCTCCTAGATCATATTATGCTCCCAAACAGAACCGAATACCACCATTTCAGTAGTCATCTGCAAATTTCTAACAAGCAGATGTTCAGAGGCTTGACGCTGTCGTGTTCAGTGGCTCCCACCTATGGAATTTATAAGTGATGTTGGTATTGTGCTTCTTTATCATTCTGTAGGATAAATAGCTCAATTAGCTACAGGCTCATGTCTGCAGGTTGCCTATGAAAAGCTGAGCTGGAAAAGTAAGTTTTGCACTGATTTTGAGTGGGATGAGGTTGTTGGTCACTTTTATCTTTGAGTGCAAAATCTATAGCCTGTCTGAAAGCCACTGACCTACGTGTCTTGCCACTCATTACCAGGACTAGAATTTCTGAGAAATGCAGCTGTTTGTGGAGGTCCCTTTTGTTTGCAAAAGTCTCATGGGTGGTAATGCAAATCCTGTGCTGTGTTCTGACACTATACCTAATTCTGAGTAACTCCGTTTGTCTCTTAATGGTTTCTACTTCCACCCTCTCCACAGTTCAAACCTCATGAGCTGGTACAGGAGGCAGATGCACATGACTGTAAGTGTACAAAGTGTTAGAAATGTAAAGATAAGTGGGTACAGGGTGTGGAGTGTTAGAGTCAGGAAGAAAGTTTAGATTAATACCTATTTTTTAATAGTGTTTTGTCCCCAGGCCAGTTTGTGATAGTTACTGCAGAGCTCCAAATGGACTCTCTTCCCTTGTGGGGATTAGAGCTTTAAATATGTATTGTTCTTCTGGGGACTAGTATTGAGCAGTCAAGTAAGGTTCATAATAGAACAAAGAAACCTTTAATTAGGACAGGAGTTTCAATTGTATTCTTTTTTGCTTTGTGTAAGAGAAACTTGCATTAAATCAGATAAATAAATAAAACAATGGATGGGGTGGAGGAAGTTTGGAAGAAGGACATCTGTTTACAAAGTTAAGTGCTGAGTTTACAATAAACCAGTAATTTTTACTTGGGAAGCTCTTAAAATAAGATTCCGCTTCTCCACATCCCTGAGCATCTGAGTCAAGATACTTTAAGGAAATATTTTTCAACTTATTCAGTGGTTTGGTTTTGGGTTTTCTTGCTCACTTTAATTTTTCATACAGGAAATACCTTTATTGCAATGTAAAATTAATAGCAATGTTTATACTGTTATCATATTTTGGTTTTAGGTCTGTACATGCATTGTAATTACATTCTTCCCTTACTCATCTTTGTACTTAGTTTGTATGATCTTAATTTGTAGGATCTTGTACTTAGTTTGTATGATCTAAATACAATGCAGTATTATTGTCATTCTTCATGCTTAAAGGAAAATCTGTTCTGGTCTGTTCTGGGGTGTACATTGCTCTGTGTTGCCGAGGTCTTGAAGTCAATAACTTTCTGCGCAGCCTCAGCAAATTGCCAATGTGCAACAAATTATAAAACTGGGACCTTTAAGGAATAATATGTAGTAGCTTCAAGGGTTTCTTAATTTGTCTCTGAAATGACCTTTGGCAAAAATACAAACTATAGTCTCCTCTTCTCAACAGACACTGGTAAGAGGAAACCTAGCAGATTTGAAGCTGTTTTCTTTTGCACTCACTTACCTAATGTTTACTGGCTTACTATGTGTGATGAGAAAATGGAATAATCTCCTGTCTTAAATGAGTTTTTTAAAGGAACACCTTAAAAAGATGTGTGATGAAGCTTTGGCCATCTGTCCTATGCCTGTCCTCTGCAGTTTAAATGCCAAATCCAACAATGACAAAAGACCGTTGTTGTCTGGGAAACGATTGATTCTACTCCTTGTTTGGGTAGAAGAGCTCTCGGACATGGCTCAAGGTAGTCCATTTCCCTAATTACGTATCTCTTTGGGTATTTTACAGCCTCCTGCTCTTTCCTATCAAGAGAATGCTTTCCAGAGCAAAATCCATAATGTCTCTTTAAAGGACCTAACCAAAACTCGCTAAATTCAGAAGAAAGCTACCATTGACTTCAGTGGACTTTTGGTCAGGCTTTTGGAGAAGAACGGCATAGCCCTTTGCATTAAATAACTGATGTGATCTTCATTGGTCAAAATTTTATTTTGTGGGCTGTTCTAGAAATATAACATTCCAGTTTTATTGGGTGAACAGTAAACTCCATTTTAAGTGCAGAACATAGTGCATCTTACTTGTGGAGGTGCAAAGGATACTTCACGGTAACAATATACTTGGAACTTGTTTAAATCTCCTGCCCTGACATGCATCTTGCATCCCCTTCGCTGCATCCCACAAGAGTAATTAATTTGCAGAATAAAGCTATTGTCCTCCCTCCCCTTGGAACAACCTCAACTGGCATGTGGGATCCTTTACCAGGAGGAAGAGGCAGGGACATTGTGTTGCATTTATAGAATATGCTATTAAATGGCTCTTCCTGTTGTCTGACTTGATCATGACTGGTTCTTGTTTGGCGCAAGGATCAGTACGGTAACCTCACATAAGGGAGATACTAGTAACTTGAGAGTGGAAATTTAAAAAGGTCTTTTTTTCCTGAATATCAGTTAGTACCCTTTGCCTCTTGTCCTTTCCCTTGGCATCACTGAGAAGAGTCTGGCTCCATCTTCTTTCTTCCTCTCCCCTGTCCCCCATCAGGTATTTTTACACGTTGTTAAGATCCTCGTTGAGCCTTCTCTTCTCCAGGATGAACAATTCCAGCTCTCTCAGCTTCTCCCTGTATGTCAGATGCTCCGGTGCTTTAATCATATTTGTGGCCCTTTGCTGGACTCACTCTAGTAAGCCCATTGTACTGGGGAGCCCAGAACTGGACACAGCACTGCAGATGAGATCTCACCAGTGCTGAGACGAGACAAAAAATCGCCTCCCTCGACCTGCTGGCCACACCTTCCTAGTGCAACCCAGAAGGCTGTTGGCCTCCTTTGCCACAAGGGAACATTGCGGACTCATGTTCAACTTGGTGTCCCTCAAGACTTTTTTTTGCCAAACTGCTTCCCAGCCAGTACTGTGTACTGGTGCCTGGGGTTATTCCTTTGCAGGTGCAGGACTTTGCATTTCCCTTTGGTAAACTTCATGAGGTTCCTGTCTGTCCATTGCTCTAGCCTGTTGAGGTCCTTTTGAATGGCCGCACAACCATATGGTGTATCAACTGCTCTTCCCAGTTTTGTATCATCTGTAGACTTGCTGGAGATGCACTGTGACCAATCATCCAGGTCATTAACGAAGATGTTAAATAGTACTGGCCCCAGTATCAGCCCCTGGGGTACACCAATAATGACTGGCCTTCAGCTGGACTTCATACTGCTGATCACAAGCCTTTGAGATTGACAGTTCCACCAGTTTTCAGTCCACCTCAGTGACCATTCATCTAGCCCATACTTCTGTCAGTTTTTCCATGAGGATGTTGTAGGGGACAGTGCTGAAAGCCTTACTAAAGTCAAGATAGACAACATCCACTATTCTTCCCTCATCTGCCAAGTGAATCATCTCATTGTAGAAGGCTACCAGGTTGATCAAGCCTGATTTTTCTTTCATAAATACATACTGACTACTTGAAATCACCTTCTTGTCCATCACATGTTTGGAAATTATTTCCAGAATTACTTGTTCCTTTACCTTCTCTGGGAGTAAGGTGAAATTGGCTGAGCTGTAGTTCCTGGATCTTCCTCCTTTTCCTTCTTGAGGATAGGAGTCACATTTGCTTTTTTCTAGTCATAGAAACATAGAATAGTTCGGGTTGAAAGGGACCTTTAAAGGTCATCTAATCCACTCCCCTTGCAATAAGCAGGGACATCTTCCACTAGATCAGGTTGCTCAGAGCCCCATCCAACCTGACTTTGAAAGCTTCCAGGGATGGGGCATCCACCACCTCTCTGGGCAACCTGTTTCAGTGCATCACCACCCTCAGCGTAAAACATTTCTTCCTTATATCTAGTCTGAATCTACCCTCTTTTAGTTTAAAACCATTACCCCTTGTCTTATCGCTACAGGCCCTGCTAAAATGTCTGTCCCCATCTTTCTTATAAGCCCCCTTTAAGTACTGAGAGGCTGCAATAAGGTCTCCCCGAAGCCTTCTCTTCTCTAGGCTGAACAACCCCAACTCTCTCAGCCTTTCCTCATAGGAGAGGTGTTCCATCCCTCTGATCATTTTCGTGGCCCTCCTCTGGACCCGCTCCAACAGGTCTGTGTCTTTCCTGTACTGAGGGCTCCAGAGCTGGATGCAGTACTCCAGGTGGGGTCTCACCAGAGCAGAGTGGAGGGGCAGAATCACCTCCCTCGACCTGCTGGCCACGCTTCTTTTCATGCAGCCCAGGATACGGTTGGCTTTCTGGGCTGTGAGCACACATTGTTGGCTCATGTCCAACCTTTCATCCACCAGTACCCCTAAGTCCTCCTCAGCAGGGCTGCTCTCCATCCCTTCATCCCGCAGCCTGTATTGATACCGGGGGTTACCCCGACCCAGGTGCAGGACCTTGCACTTGGCCTTGTTGAACCTCATGAGGTTCACACGGGCCCACTTCTCGAGCTTGTCCAGGTCCCTCTGGATGGCATCCCGTCCCTCTGGCGTGTCGACCGCACCACTCAGCTTGGTGTCATCTGCAAACTTGCTGAGGGTGCACTCGATCCCACTGTCTATGTCATTGACGAAGATATTAACTAGTACTGGTCCCAATACGGACCCCTGAGGGACACCACTTGTCATGAGTCCTCAGGAACCTCTCCCAATAGCTATGACCTTTCGAAGATAATCAAGAGTAGCCTTGTAATGCCACTAACCAGCTCTCTCAGCATTCATGGGTGCATCCCATCAGGTCTAGTGGACTTATGTATGTCCAGTTTGCATAAATGTTCCTTAGGCTAATCCTCTTGTACCAAGGGTAAGTCTTGCTTGCTCCTGACTTTCCCACTGGTCTCAGGAACCCGAGATTGCTTAAGGAAAGTCTTGCCACTAAAGTCCAAAGTGAAGATGGCACTGAGTACCTCTGCATTTTCTCTGTCCTTTGTCACCATGTTCTCTGTTCCATTCAGCAGTGGCCCAACATTTTTCCCTCGTCTTCCTTTTGTTGGTGATACACTTGCAGAAGCCCTTCATGTCCCTAGCCAGATGCAACACCAGACAGGCTTTGGCTTTCCTAACTTTGCCCCTGCATGCTTGGATAGTGTCTCCGTATTCTTCCTGGGTCGCCTGTGCCTGTTGCCACCTCTCATATGCCTCCTTCTTATGTTTGAGTTTTGTCAAGAGTTCCTTGTTCATCCATATAGGCCTCCTGCCACTCTTGCTTGACTTTCTTCTCATCAGGGCAGACCATTATTGAGCTTGGAGGAGGTGATCCTTGAAAATCAACGAGCTGTCCTAGACCCTCTTCTCTCCAGGATAGTATCCCATGGGCTGCTAGCAGGTCACTGAACAGACCAAAGTCTGCTCTCCTGAGGTCCAGGGCTGTGGTCCTGCTATTTGTCTCATTCCATCCTCATAGGATCCTGAACTCCACCATCTCATGGTCATTGTAGCCACGACTGCTCTAACCTTCACATTCCTGGCCAGTTCTTCCTTATTTGTAAATATGAGGTCCAACAGAGCATGTCCCCTCATTGGCTCCTTGATCACCCATGTCAGGAAGTTATTATCGGTGTGCTCCAGAGACCTCCTGGATTGCTTGTGCTGTGCTGCCCTTCCAGCAGTTACCGGGATGGTTAAAGTCTCCCATGAAGACTACAGCCTGCAAACATGAGGCTTCTTCCAGATGCCTGAAGAAGGCCTCGTATTCTCCTTCTTCTTGATTGGGCGGTCTGTAGCAGACACCCGCCACAGTGCTGCCCATGTTGGTCTGCACACTAATACTGACCCATAAGGTCCTAGCTGGTTCATTGTCCATCCCAAGGCAGAGCTCCATGCATTTCCACCACTTTCTTGCATAAAAGGCAACTCCCTCTCTTCCCTGTCGTGACCTGTCCCTCCCCAAAGAACCTGTATTTGTCCGTTGTAGTACTCCAGTTGATGAGCTCAGATCCTCCTGCATCTCTATGATCCTGATGAGGTTGTAGCCCTGCAACTGCAATCAAACCTCTAATTCCTCCTGTTTGTTCTCCACACTGCAAATGTTAGTGTACAGGCATGTCAGAGAGGTATCCCAGTCATGCTGATTTCACAGAATAGGTGCGACCTTCCCCCATGATACCGTTCCTGTAGGTACTTACTTATTTCTGTGCATACACTTGAGGCGGTCCCCATTCAACCCTGTTTTGTTGATGACAAGGTCTCTCTTGTCCACATTACTCTGGGCCCTTTGCTTGTCATCCTGGTCTACTACTTCCTCACTGGATTGTAGTTATCTTCTTCCTCCCCTGTCATTCCAATTCGAAAGCTTGGGATTTTTTGCCACCAGCTTACGTGGGATTGGGATACAGGGATTCTTATTACATGATGGTGGCATTATGTGCTTAATGAAGTGAAAATACATTGCATGAGCACATTCAAGGACTCTACTGTAAAATGACTTGGTGTATTCTTTTACCTTAGTTACTAAAACTTTCCTGGCCATCTCATGCAGATTTCTACTTCCTCCACCCCTCAGCCTTCTGGACAAGCAGTGGGGAAAAAAATTGGGGGTAGTTTTTGCTCGAATGTGTGTTTTTGTTTTTAAGAAGCATTTTCTTTGGAAATGAAATGCAAATACGTTTCCATGACCCAAATCAGTTAAAGATTGCCTGAGTCTTTTAACAGCTGCCTTGAAGCTTGCCTTCAGCCTGGAAGAGGTTTCTGTGCAAAATGGCACCGATTACTGTACTTACAGGAGAAAAAGGAAGACCCAGGAAGCTTTCCTGATGTCCTTCTGTATCTACTGATTTAAGGTTTGCTAACTTTTCCTCTGCTAGACCACCCAGATACACAAGCGGGTACAGAGAAAGGGGGTGGCCTACAAACTCAGGGGAACTTAAGAATCGATTGCTGTCATGTCTCAATGGCTCTCTGTGTTGCTCTTCTGGAGACATTTTGTCATACCAGGGCAGCTCTCACATGAGCTGGCTCTGCTGCCGTTGGGTAGTTCCTGAAACTGCTCTGCCCAGGAAGAACGGAGAAGAATGTGTTACTTGTAAAACTCCCTGTGACTGCTCTTCAAGTCATCTGTGTAGATTAGGAGATTTTGTTTGGTTGGTTGTTTTCCCTAGCTCCAATTTAAAATCAGTTCTTCACCTTGATCCAAATAGGACGGAACACGTGGTGAGGATGTGCCGGCCACGAACATGTGCTTATAATTGATGGATTTATGGAGCTAAGTAACTGAATTTAATACAACTTAGATTACATAATTAAAGCAATCAGGAAAATACTACTACATAGCTATTAAAGTCTGGACTGATACTGAAGATTTTGTGAAATAACCTTTGTTTAAGCAATGATATTCCTCTGTAAACTTTTTAAACCAATCTTGTACTGAATAATTCTAGAATAAATTCTGCGGGGTGGATTTAGGACAAGAATGTCCCTAGGTCAGTGACACATGCTGACTATAGTCTTTGCAAGAATTTTCTCTGTGACCAACAACAACAAAAAAGTGCATCTTCCATCTTAATTGAACCCTTGAAATTCATGCCTACAAACCAAATGAAAATGGAAACTTTATACGTCTTGTCAGCAAATTGCAAGCTATCAGTCACAGCTACAGATGAAAGCTAGCACGACCTACATCTGTCGTATTGCTACAATGGTGCTGGCATTACAGTTCCATTGTTTAGGTTTAGGGTCAAGCCTGTTGAGACCTCTTTTTATTCAGCTTTGAATGTAGCCATTTTCATTAAGTTTTTCAAAGCCATATGAAAGACTCAGCAGGGCAAGATGTGGCGATGTTGAACCTAAGTTAGTCTTGCAGCTATCGAACTGTCTTGTAGTCGCAGATGGTCACTGCGATTGTCCACGCCAGTCTACCACCGGAGCTGCTATTGAAAGGGCACAAAACTGGTGGTACAAAGGGACGCCTATTTTCCCGCCAATAAATGAGGCTACTGTTGCTCTGAGCTGGCATTGTCGGAGGTTTTGTGCAGGAGAAGAATGGCTGTTGACAAACCAGTTTCCATGCCGAAAAATGCTACTCTTATTCCTAAACTTAGAGATCTTTCCTTGGGTGAATAACATTGTCTGACTAATATCAGAGTGGCATTTTGCAAACTATTTTCATTGATTATGTGGATGATGGCTGTTCTGGGAGATCTAATGCTGACAGCAGTAAATACAAGCTTGTTAACGTGCTAAACAAGGCATGCTTCTGTTTCGTAATTCCATTAGAGGAAAATCTCTTTGGCTGTACACTGTTTAAAAACATAGGGTGCATTAATTGGTACGTTTCTATGTTTAATCTTCAAATGTTAAAGTGTCCTTACATAGACTGAAGGAGTTCGGTCAGTTGTCTCTCCAAGTTATGTAACTTGGTTAACCAAGTACCAATACTCTTCACACTATAAAAATGTAAGGTTTTAGAGCTAGTAAGTAAATCTTCCAAATCCTCCTTATTGACAATGTGAATGTGTTTTTTTGTTTTGTTTTGTCTTTAAAAAGAACTGCTTCTACCAATATTAACTCCCATTTTCCTCCGTTTCTGGTGGGGTGAAAGCCTCCACACAAATGACCTGCCCATTTGTTAGGGGCCTGGCGAAGGTTCTGGTGAGATTAAAATTGTTCTTGCCTGAAAGAACAATAAAAAGCAATAAAGCTGATTCCTGTTGTACGGGATCCTTTGTGGCCTCTGACAGATAAGTTTACCGCTGGCGAGAGAACCCTTAAAATTCAAGTGACCACAGTGATGAAATGGATGCTTGTTCCTGGACAGGAAATATCAAGCCTCTATAGAGGCCAGCTGAATGATTCACCCCGTAACTTTTAGAATTCGTACTTTAATAATTAGGGTGTTGGGTTTTGTTTTGGTTTTTGCCACCCTTATCTCACTGAAGCTGTCCATTGGTTAGCCTCCTGTGCTATAGTGGAATTTTTCAGCTCCCTGAGGCCGTCTGTAATTTCTGAGTGGCCTGTTGCCCCAGGAATTTCATAGCTGTCCAAGTACATGCATGTTTGTTTGTTTGTTTTGTCCCTTCCTCTGGCCTGGGAGTCTGTTGCTACATGAAATGTCTTCGCCAGACAGGTATAAGTTACAAAAGAGTATATTTCTACATGTGAGAAGTAATGAACCTGGTAATGTACTTCGGCTTGCAGTGACTAGCATTAAATACTTCTGTGCCAAAGATGGAACTGAAAAAGAGGAATATTTTTCCCATAAGATGAAAATCATTTGCAGAGGGATGGGTCTGACTGTTCCAGAAAGAAACTTCCAACTTTCTTCTGCCTGGATTATTCTGTTAACAGCGGAATCTAAAGAATGAAACTTCTTGCCAGGAAAGAGATGAATATTGACGATTTTCATGATTCTGAAAGAACTGTAAGGAATGTGACACTGACCTAAAGCCGGGTCGCTTGAGCAACGAGTCCTTCTTAATGACTTCAGTTAACGTGCCCTTGCTTTTATGATCATGCTTTCTGCTGCCTTGCTTGGGCGCAGCTCTAGTATTATTTTTCCCCTTTCTACCTTATAGTATGCTACATGCAAATAATCCCTAAGCAAACATAATGTAAATTATTAGAATTTGTCAATAATGACTTACTGGAAGCTGTGTCCTGTTTGGGGGGCGGTTTCTAGGCTGGCAGTTTCCTTTCCTATAGCTAGCCTCTGTTTATCATGATGTCGGCATAGCTTAGGCTGTATATGATTCAGGCAGAAGCTTTTCCCTATTGTTGCTGATGTAATAGGTGTTGATAGACTAAGCAATAAATGTACTTGAGCCAAGCAGTACAGATTTCACAAATTCAAAGCCTTGTGCAAAAACCGCCAGCCTCTGCAGTCCACAGCCTGCAGACCTCTGAGGTCTGGGAGTGGGGAGTGCAGGGGGTGACACTCAGGTGACGTGAGCCAGAGCCTGGTGCCTCCACTGCGAGGTGGAACCAGCCTGGGCAGGTGCTGGGAACAGCCATAGCTGCTTCAGCAGCCCCTGTGCCAGGCACTCCTGGCATCTCCTGCACCTAGCTGGTACGTGAAAGGGCTCTTCTGACTCCGTCGGTTCTGTGTTCTGGGACCCTACTACCTACAGATAAACAGCCCATCAGTGAACTGGTCAGGCACTGGTCAGGTTTAATTACTAGTTTGAGTAATACTGAAAAAGAACTGCTTCAGATTTTCCATAGTTGCAGTCAGAACAGAAATACCACATCAGCCCCCCTTTTCAGCTTCAGTTTAACTTCACATCCAGAAAGAAATCAAGGTCTTGTCCTGTCAAATGCACTGGAGTCAAACAGAGGATCTTATCGATATATCCATGAATTGTACCAACACAAGTACTTGCTGAGTTTCATTTTAAGATGTTGTTTTCTGCCTTTGCACACAGAGTCAAATTTCTAAGGATAAATAAATCTAAAGGAAAAACTTTGGAGTACAGTATGCTCTGCTGAGGGAGTAGTTCCTGGTACATTTACACTGGTTGTACCTTCTTTCTCTGGTTTCAGATATAGCTGTAAGTCAGATGGAACAGCAAATCCAAAAACACTGTTGAAAGATCTAAGGGGTCAGGTGCAGTTTGTGTGGTGGTGTTTCTTTTTCTTTTTAGCCTTACATTACAATTAAAGGAGAATCTATCCTATTAGTTATCCCACAGGAGTTAAGGTATTAAATAAAATGTGCTGGCTGCATAAATTATATTGAGGTTTGAGCTTTAAGGTAACAGCAGCATCCTGAAAAAAATGGGCAGGCTTGAGCTTTGGATGCCTGAAAAGAAACCTTCCTCCTTTGTGAGGAGTTACTACTCTGCACTTCAGGGCAAAGCCAATGTGTTGCTGTTCACACTGCAAAATGAACCTCATTTACATTGTCCCAGTGTCATAGGAACATTCTGCCGATTACCTACTTAAGTGCCCAAAGTGATTCTGTATGCACTTCCTTACTATTCTAGTGTTTTAAAATGTTACTTTCCTATCCTATGCCACTTCTTTTAGAAGATACTTGTAAAATCAAGTTTGCGATTCCAGACACAGCAGACTCTACTGTAACTTTTTTGTAGATTGTAAAATGGCTTCTGGATGTTCACAAAACCCAGAAGAGTATAGGATTTTTTTACCTTACCTGATGATATAGCTTTAGGTGATACCATCACCTTTAGAGAGGTATCACATTCTATGAAAGAATGAAAACATCTGGCAAGTGTTCTGTATGCTGATGATTACCATCGTCATTTCCTTCAAGACACCTATTTCCAATGACCTATCCTGCATTATGGCTTTTCTTCAGAAGAAAAAGAGAGATTCCACCCCAGGTAATTGCATTGACCCAGACCATTTTCATACTGTCTAGAAGCCTGAGGGATGTTTTAGCATTCAAGCCTGGCAGGAGGATACAAGAGCCTAGAATTCATCAGCTTGGGGCTGTCGCTACATGAGAGCTTTCAGTATGAGGACACTTGGGAGTTCGTGAACTACTTCTAAGGGGGTCTGCAGCCAGAAAACTGGGAAGACAAACCTGTTGATAATAGGCTTATATTTGCTGTGTATGTACCTCTTCTGGAAAATACTTGTGGAGCTGCTCAACTCAAATGAGATTGAAATGCAGTGCAGCCAGGGTGCTGCATATTGCTGTATGCCTCAGCCTACAATTTAACTGCTAGGACCATTTTTCACTGCTCTGTGTTGCTTCCTTTCTTTTGTGTTCGCTCCTTTTGCATCCCGTGTCTCAAAGGTGGCTGTTGCTACCCTTTTGCCTGAGGAATGCTGGCAGAGTCTCACCTCTGAGCTCTTCCACCTAAATTCTTTATCAGTCTGCGTCATGAGAGCAAGTGTGCTGCCTCCGTGTCTCGCCTGCCAAGAGCACTGAACTGATGTGTTTGCCTTTCTGTGGTGGCTGGACCTTGTCCACTCTATGTCTGTCTGGCCGTGGAGGGGTTAAGCTTCTTAGTTTTAAAGGTCTTCCTGTGCTTTTGGGGTGTTCGCTGTTGGTTACCAGCATGACAAACTGCTGCTGCTTTTAAAGCTCCTTTCCCTCCATCCCTTGACTTCCTTTCAAAAATATGCAAAAAATAAATGCAAATATTTCAGGTACTGCTGTTATTATCAATGCAAACCTTTCAAGGCATTCTCCTGAGGGAAATTAGCAACATCTTATTCATCAGTGTACCCGACAGTAGTCTCGCTGGGTTAGGTTGCTGTTGTCGTTTGGTTACTTTGTGTTCCGGTACAAAGCATGGGGAAAACTGTTTGCATGATTTATGAGTGGTTTATATCAGGAAGAACTGGAATTTGCTTTCACTCTTTAAGCATATAATTCCTTCATAAGTTGCTTATTAAGTTAAAGACTAATTACAGCTGGAGTTTTACATAAAACTGAGGAGTGGCAGAGAATAAGAGACTTCCAGTAATACCTTGAAAGCGGTACGTTCCAACAGGGGCTGGAATTGGGCCCCATACTTTCCGAAGAGGTGGCCAACCCTCCGTGCTTTAAGTTTGTCTTTCGTCACCTTGACTCAAGAAAGAACTAATTTATTTCCCCACCTCGCTGTGTGGTGCTGTCTGTTTGAAAGTAGCTGAAGTTTGAATTTTTTATTATTTTTTTTAGGCAGCGTTTAACCTTAAAGCTACTCAGTACATTTTTAAAGAAATATTTTTGGAAAATGTGTGATTTAAAAATCTCAAAATAAAAAAGCACAAAGGAACTTCTAACTGCTTGAGCTGCATATGCTTAAAGTTTATGAAAAGACGTATTCAGGGACACGGTGCAGTGTTGTGTCTTGCATCCTCAACACAGCTGCTTAGCAGCGATAAGGAAGCAATGCTCTATTCATGCTGACCTTGTTTCCAAAGAAGCCTTGTCCTATGAACTACTGAAAATAAGGAAGAATTTCCTGTGACATGCTGCTCGTGTTGGCTTTTAAAGGGGAGTAGAATGAAATCTCTGAGCACGACACATACTGTATCTAACCACACAGGATTTCCTGTGCTGGAATGGAAGCTTAGTGGCAGCCACGTTTTTCTCTTCCTCTTAATTCATTCAGAAAAATAGAGGTCAGCATCATGAATTGATGGGGTTGTAGTCGCTGTTAAAAGCTAAAATCAGCAATTGCTAATGGATACATTGTGATGCCAAGAGGACTGCAAGGCAAAATTGTTTCCCTTTAACACAATAAAGCCTGCACATGCCCCTGATTACACTTTTAAACCTCGTAACAGTTGCTCAATTAAAAATTCCACCTCACTGAAGGTGAGAAAAATAATACATATGTTGCATTAGACTTCAGTGTCTTTTGGTAGTATGCTTTTTTCCTCTAATCAGAATGAATTAAGCTATTGATGAACTTGCAAAAGACACAGGACAACGCTTGGACTTTACCTCTAAAAACATTGCTGAAGCTGAAGAAGGCTAAAAATCTTTATTTTTCCTTAAATTAAACTTCATCTTACAATACTTTAGTTAAATAAAATTCCCAGTGTTTTTTCTGTCTGCTGCTGATTTGCAACATTATCTTCCTGGTAGTGTTTCATTGGGTTTGACTAGTAAAATCGGAGCTTCCTGCCATAACCACAGTGAAGTTTGGCATTATGCAACTGATTTTGATAGGATAGAGTGCATATATTTTTAATCCTGTTTAAAAAAAACCAACGCGCTGTTTGCAGTAGATCTTCAGAGAGTCAGCTAACAGCCTGTGCCTTTTCTTCACGTCCTATTTGTGCTTAATGGCAAGTCAGCTAGACAAGCTCACACTGGGTAGTGAGACCATGCAAGCTCACTTTGTTCCAGAGCCAAGCTGACCAAACAGCTTCCTGACTAAGCTGTCTTAATGGTGAACCTAGAGCCTCCTTGGTACTTCTTCTTGGCTTGGGTTCAGTGCTTTTAAGTCGCTAACACATTTTTATTCTTCCTTAGTCCAAATTGTGGTCTGGTGTCATCCTGGAATATGGGTAGGAGTGTGTTTACTGACTCAAGTTGCTTGTGCAAGTCTTCTCCCCGGCTACGGCATTCACAGTGGAGAGTGATTAATTCATCTCTAGTTTTCACTTTTACTCAAGTGATGTGATTTGTATTACTTTGATGTCATCTGGATTTGCTTGGGCTCATGCCCAAGCAAATTTTCTTTGTCTAAGAAGTAAAAGTTTTCTTACACCTGGAATGGTTCTGCTTCTCTCTAGCAATTCTGAGACATCTGTCTTAAAGAGCTTTTTTTCAAAGGGGAAAAAGTCATCTCATGGCACACCTACAGCGCTTCTGCTTGGTAGAGTCTCTGTACTTCTTCGTTTTCTTCCAAAGTATTCATAGCCTGGTCCTGCAGTCCCTCAGTGTCACGAGAGCCAATGAATGGTATATGCAAAAGGCCTATATGGATGGACTCGACCTGCTTTTTAGCACAGTCCCACTTGACGTGTTTTCATGTTACGCATACCAACCTAGCACATCAGCTGTTTCTATACGATGTCTCTGCTGTTCAATTTTTACTTGTCAGCATTTCCATTTGTATGTTACTGAGGGGATACTTGGATCTTGTATGTCTCACTTATTTAATAGATTAAATATTTTAATCTCAAAGCAAAATCATAAGAGGCAAACTATTAAGGAATTTTGTGTATGTTTTACATGAGGACTTCTTTCTGTGCCACTTTACATATATTTTGGTTGTGTATTTATCTTAAAAGAACAGAACAGTACCCTGGAGCCACTACAGACAGATGGGTATGTAAACAGTTTGCAGAAGCAAATAGAACTTGTAGATCAGAACATTTCCACTCAATTGGATGATCTGTTAAATAAGGCAGAATTTAAAGGCACTTCTAAGCAAAATGCAGTGGGGTTTTCCATCTCTCTCTCTCCCTTCCCGCAACCCCCAGCTCCTCCCTGGATAATTGTTTGAACAAGCATTCTACTTATTACTGCAATTGCATAGTTAAAGAGGGAATTTGATCTTTTTTATTTTGAGTTCACTATAAAACATTTTGAGTTGCATAGAGAAAAAGTAGCATAGCTTTTAAAAATATATTCTACTCAGAATGCAAGGTATTGCAGGTTTTTAAAGTGATAACAACTTAAAAATACTGTATATCTTGCAGCTCATGTGAAAATTGAGGTAATAATGTCTTTTATCCTTCTACCCAAAAGGAAGTATTGTTCACCTCTGGTTTTCATATCGTACTGCATGTGGTACTCTGGGTGAGGATAGTAGCATAAGCTGTTCAGTCTGAGCAAGACTGTAGGTGTGTTGGCCCAGCAGGAATAGTTTGGCAACTCAGGGTAAGTTCTAGAAGTACTTCACTGAGAGGAATGAACTTTTATCGACTCTTCCAAGGGTCTTACTAGTTTTGGCACCATTTCCGTGCTTCCTGTTTCTTTGGTCCCCAAAGGAACCACTCTTATGTTCATCAGGTGGATTTCCTCTTGTAAACAATATTTATGGATTTGCACAGCACAACCAAAACTAAAATCCAGTATACATGGGTCTGCTGTGCACTGCTTATCTCAGCCTACAATTTCTTTTACTTGCCAGTCACCTGTAATAACACAGCAGAATTCCAGTAACAGGTTTTACCTGGTCTGTAGGAAAGCGCCTAGTGCATTTATGCTGTATTTTCTGAACATTTCCATTTAACTAAAACTTAGCTGTGCTAAGAGGACACAAGCAGCCCACCGTCTCAATTTATGGCTCCTGGGCTTCTGCCTGACAATTCTTTTGAAATTCTGCAAGCAATGGCAGGCACAGCTTGGCATACTCTTATCTGAATTACAATTTGACTTTGGTGTAAAGTTTTGCAGCTGTGTACTAAGATAGTGTGATAATTATGCTCTGTACCTGCCTTTAAGGAAGTAAAAGTAGTCTTAAAGTGACAATTTGCCGTTAGCAACAATCAGATAAGGTCCCGGAGCTGATAAAAGCAAAAGGGAGATATCTGAAACTACACTGGCATGTACAAGCCTATGTGTGTCCCACTGGCTTAGAAGGAAATTCTGCTATATATTGCTTATCACATGCGCTAAATTTATATAAGTAAGACATCAGTGCTCATTACTCTGGGTGTCAGCCTTTCTTTCAGTGCTGCTTAATGAACGAGTTGTGAAGAACGGCTTTGCATCTGCAGGTTGTGAATGAAACATTGGATTGCGTACTGACATGGTGGCCTTCCTGTGTGGCATTTTGGTTGCTCAGAGACACTAACCACACTTCCTTTTGATACCTAATTTAAATACATACATACTTTTGTGCATGTGTGTATATATATGAGAGATATATAGTATGAGGATGGCATTTTAAACATATGGTCATCTTTTACTATGTTTGTGGTAACCCAAAAAAACAGTTAAAAAAAATAATCTAGTGTACTTGAGAATCATACTGTAAGCCCACTGTATCAGCACTTTCCTGACACTATTTGTGTGGGTGCCTGCTAAAGGCTGCGTGCCCGAAGGCTGTGAAGGGGAAGGTGGGACGTGTGCTGACCTTTCTGGGTATCAGAAAGACTGTTACCGGGTGATAATGCTTAATGCTTGCTGTGAAGATGCTGAAGGGCAGATACTGAAGATTATTCCAGCTCACCTTTCTTCGTATTTTTTCCCTCACTTGTTTGAAGACAAAAGAAATTTTGGTGGAAGCCCAAGAAGCCAGTCTGACAGTGACTTGTCTGCTTGCTTGTTAAACAGTTTATCACTCGTGCCCATCTGGGAAAGGTACACTAGCACAGTTATCTGCAAAGGAAAGAAACACTTATCAATAGAATAGACACAGTGGAAAGAAGACAGCAAATATTTTCAATTTCATTTTAAGCCTTTTCAGTTTGAAAATATAATATCATTCCTTTCCTTTTAGTGGCAATGATTGTTTCATGTTGCCTGTAAACAGAAAGATTCATCAATAAACATGTCGGTCTACTAGCAACTGCATTTGTGTTTTGTGCAGATACTTACATACAATAAATGGAAGACAAGAAAATATCCCTGAATTGGTATATAGGGATTAGTAAGGACATATTGCCAGAATTAAAACTGATTAATATTTTGTAGAATAATAGGTGAAGTGAGGAAAGAGGAATCTTTTTGTGTATCCACCATGTGTGTGTTGTGCACATGCAGAATAGGAAAAGTTGTACTACTGAATGGGAAATCTTTGATGTGGAAGCGCTTATAAGGATTTCAGGACTTCTTTGGGTTAATACTTTGTATTTTCTTTGCATTTCTACTGAGTCTTTATTGCTACTGTCAATGAAAACAATTGCTAATCTGCCTAGAGATTCACTAGTTTTGGTTTGTTTAAGTAGACCAGGATCATCATACCAATTTCCAATTTTACCATTGGGTGCCCCGGTAAATTCTGCAAGGTCCTCCACACGCACACACTTTGATAAATAACAAACAGCAGGTGCAGCTGGTCACAGATGTTACCAGATTTGGATGTCTGGTCAGATTGATGATGTTATTTTGAAGCTGTGACATGGAGTGAAATGTTCCCTGTGCCTCTTCAGAGAGCTGATGCCTGTCAGGTGTCAAAACATCTTTGGCAAGCTGGAGTCACAAAGTACACGTGGGCTCCCTGAAGAAGAGAAAGTCATAATATACATTCAGGGAGGACTGCGTCTTTTGGTAGATTGCTTATTTAAAAGAGATGCAAAACTTCCTTCTAGAAATGCTCTGGTTTAGGAGTAGTCATTTTACCAAAGTAATTCCCGGAGTCCAAAGCCTGCATCTTTCACCTTTTGGACCAAGCGGAGGGTAGGCTGCAGACCACAGTTAGTCATCATGGATCACACTGTGGTTCCTTCTGTCCCAGGGGACCTGTTTCCCTTCTGCTGTGACCAAAATACTAAGGCTCTCCCATCGTGTGCTGGACACGCATCTTATCACAGGACTAGATATACATGCAAGACACCTGCGTTTGGGCATATGGTAATTACAAGCAACTTCCAGTTGTATGCCCAACTGCACCTCCTGCCATGGCTGCTGTGTATCTGGGTACAGGAATGCCTACAAGCTATAGAACTTAACACTTGTTTCTCCAGAAGGTTTTCCCTAGTGGAGGAATATCTAGAGCAGCACTACTCTAGACAAAAAGTTGGAGGTATCCCGGAAAAAGAAAATAAACTATTGTTACACAAGTGTTCGTTTTCTTTCATTTTCCGTTATCTGTTGCTACAACAATGAAACAGCTACAACAATTTTTAAGAAACTTTGAAGAACGGAAGTCACAGAAGTTATTTCAATATCACATTGAATTACTTTTCATATATTGACCTGTAGCAGGCTTTTAATGTCTTCTAGCCTTGAATTCTTTTTATCTGGCCTTCAGGCTCTTGTTTCTCATCTTTAAAATGATAAAGGTACCTACTGTGGTCTCTAGGACAAACAGAATCAGGATTAAGGAGAGCGAGAGGAACCCCGAACAAAACAGAAACAACCGTGTGGTAGGAACTTGAATAGATCAGAGAGGTGAAGAAGACCTACTGAACTTTGAATTTTACCTGAACTCTTGATACTAAAATACCATTGTGTACTATTATTTTTAACATGTTAAAGAGAGGGTGGAAAGTGTATTCTCTATTTTTGATGAGGACTGTGAAACCATGACAACATTCTTCAAAAATATCTGGCTTTGCTTTGTGAATCAAATCATAAGAGATAGATACGTGTTCTTGGCACTTGAGAAGGATCTGTTCTTTGGTAAACTATTCTATTCATTCTACACATTACAAGAGTTCATGAAAGTTCTCCAAGTTTTCTGGGTGTTTTTAGTTCAGAAGTGCAATTAGGGTCTAATCAAAGAGCTGGGCATGGTTATTGTTGCCTCCAGCTGAAGAGACTCAGTCTCATAGTTCCCTTCCCCAATGAGAATGCTCTCATCGTCACACAAAAGCCTGGTTTGGGGTGGGAGCCTCCTCTTGACTTCCCTCTGGCAGCATTTAGCTTTCCATGGAGTCCTGTGAAATCATTAGAGAGTCTGAACAAAAGGGAGAAAGAACGACTTCTTTTTGAAACTCTCACTTTTCAGTGGGAATTTTCTTACAAGCCTCTTACTGATAAAGAGAGACCTTCCCTATTTATTTTTGTTTGCCAAAGATGAGGTGCGACCACTAGACTATGGTCACTGGTGGGGTTTTTCTCCTGATCTCTTGAGACAATGAATCTCTGAACTCAGGCAGCATGACGTGAGGCTTCTCAGAATAGTCCACATCTCAGTTTTTGGGACAGCCCTGCTCTCATTTCTTTCAGACAGAAGAAGAACTTCAACCTAGACTGTGTCACACTTGGTGACTAATCTTCCCAACAGGCTTTTGAATATCATCTTTCATCTGTCTTTCTTTCAAGGAAGAGTTAAAAGTTTGAATCCTCTCTCAAAGTGAGTGCTGAGGTGTGTGTATCTCAATGCAGGGAGCTGTTTCTGAGACTTAGATATAGCCTGCGAAGTCCCTTCTGTATCACAGTGAAGGCAGAAATCTTCATCCTGGCGTCTGGAAGCAGCAGAACTGCATTTTCATGATAACTGTGTTGAAGCAAGTAACTCTTGCTTCTCTACCCAGTTCTCTCTCAACCTAAAGACCTGGAAAAATAAATGAATTCAAATGAATGTGCACTTTGGGATGATGTCTCTTCTATGGTAGAAAGTATAAAAAATTCTCTGGGAAGAACAGGTAGAAGCATTATCAGGTTGTATCAAGAAAGAAGCTGCAAAGATTCCTTCTAACTGACAGTCTCATTTAAACAGAGCACATAAAAACAGGTAATCGAGCAAAGACCCGGTCTGCAAGTGCTTCTATACAAATGTCAAACCCTTACAAGCTAATACAGATGGATTGCAGTGTCTGAATTTCAGTTAGGATACTTTCACAGTGAATTTCCCCGAAGTTGTAATACTGGATTATAGGTCAGAGTAAGAGTAGGTTACACTGTTAGGATAATGGCTTTGTGCTTTAAGGAAAGTGAAACTGGATAGCATTAATAAGTCAAATGTACCAGCAAGTGACTCAGTCCATGTGAATAGAAATTCAGTGAATATATAGAAATTATCCTGGAAATATACCGGCAGTTATAACAGAGAGTGGTGTTAATGATGCAGAATACAGAAGAAGATGAGGATTGCTTTGATGTTAGAAAACAATAATGACCAGACACTTCAGTTACTTCTGCATACACAAGGGAGAAGTCACAAAATGTACGATGTGGAAATAGTGGTCAAGTAAAAATTACTTTCTTGGAGAACCCACAAGAAAAATTCTGATTTTGTCCTGGGGCTTCATTCACAATTTATATGCTGAAGAGTTGTAATAGACAATATAATCTATTTTAATTCAATTTTCTCATTAAAAATGAAAAGGCCTCCAAAAAAAACCCCACTTCCCACTATAATGTTTCAGAAAGGAAGTAGATAAAAATGAGGAAACAATCAAAGGCATATTAAAAGGAGCAGCTGAAAGGGTAAAATACATAATAGACTATGGATTAAACCATGCATTAAGCTATTAAACCATGGCTATGGTTTAATGTGTTGTCTTTAAGTGTTCCAAGTTAATAGTATGCTACATATCAGAAAGAGTCTGCTATATAAATCCATGGTGCAGAACATCTTGAACGCTGTACATGATTGTAGTCGCTCTATCTCAGAAAGAAGGTAGCACAACTAAAAATGTACAGAAGACAATCAGAAGTATGGAACCACTTTGGTGCGAAGGTGATTCCAGATAGCCTGGGAAGAAATGGCTGGGGAGAGAAAGGGGAAGGTGTGTGTAACTGAAGTCAGCAAAATAATGAAGGTCATGGAGAAGATGAGTAGGAATGACTGAAGCGGTGACGTTCTGGAACACATAATTCCTGGAGATTGTGAGTACAGAGCGTGCATAGGATTGGGAAGGAATTAGGCAATTATTAGCCCTCCTTAGAAGTGTCCAGTGTGAAAGGTGGTGATCTCTAACCTGGGAAGCAACTGCCGATTTGCAAGTTCTTCAGCCACCAGTTGTCAGAGATTGGAATCACATATAGGAGCCAGTCTGCATTTACTGTTTCTCTGCTTACCCTGGCTTTTGTTAGAGATAATGTACAGGGCTGCCAGACTTTCAGACTGAGTTGTTATGGCTGCTCTTCTATTCTTATGTAGTGTTTATAACATTGATAACCTTGGTTCCTGCAGCCTATGGACAGGAAGCATTGCAATTCACAGGTAGAAATGACTGGCTGATGAAAATTTATTTCTCAAGAAACTCTTAATTCTGTGTTAAGTAGGTGGGAACATCTTCTGACTGGCAATTGAAAAAAATGCCTCTGTGCCCTATGAATAGGATATAGTTCTGTCTTGCTGTGTTTAATTCCTTACTAAGAAGAGAATATTCAGTTCAAGGATGAAAACAAGTATTTGGGACGCTGGAAAACCTTGTACTATGAAAAATGTCACCAATTCAAAGGTTAAATTTATTTATTTTTTGTCAAGAGAGCAGGTTTTCTCAGTCTTTCTGTACTTTGGGAAAGTCATTTGCTTGACATGTTGCTTAGAATGACTTTTCTTTGGTAGTTGTTAGCATTTCACCAAATTGTCTGAAAATACTGCTTTATAATAGCAAATTGAAGGAACTGGTTCTGGGCCTCTTAGGATAGATCTTCAGGGGGCAGCTGGGCTTTCTTTTTAACTTTTTTTTTTAAATTGGCCTCCCTTAAGTAATTTTGCTGGTATTTCCAGTATGTTGATTACATACTGGAATAGTAAAACTTAGAATACATACCACTTAAACATGAATACATTGACATTTTTATTCCTGAAGAATTTTATTCCTATATCCTGAAACTGTCCTACATTCCTGCGCAGACATTAAGTTATACGAAGAGAGGCAAAGATTTTTTCCCTGAGTTTTGTTAGGCTGATCTGATCATGCTTATGTTTTTGGATGACACTTCTTCCAAAAGGTAACACACATAGCAGCATGAGTCAGTGGCTATTAACCTTGTCATATTAAAAATATTTGAAAGAGCTTTTAATCTACCCCAGTGCATGTCAAATAAGTGTAGTTAACAGTCACTGCCTTTACAGAACTCTTTGTGTTATCTCAGGGAGGTCTAGATGTCTTCCTGATCCAGGCAAATTGTATGCACAACAATATTGAGTATTTTTATTTTGAGAATGATTTTTCTTGTTTCCAAATGAGTTTAGCATATGATTTTGTTCATTTGAACAAAAATTCTTACTTGTCTAGGGGACTGTCTACAATGCAAGGAAGAGTTCAGTCCAGTTAAGTTTTCTTTAACCATAATTGTGTAGCAAAATTATTTATTGAGAAGTAGGTGTACGTGAAGAACACGTACATTCACTTTGCAGATTATCTTTTCAGTGCCTGTATAGAATCATGGTATAATTTAGGTTGGGAGGCACGTCTGGAGGCCATCTAGTCCAGGCTGCTCCAAGCAGCCCCTTAGATGAGGTTGCCCAGGGCCATTCCCACTTGAGCTTTGCATATGTCCAAGGATGGAGATTTCACTACCTCTCTAGGCAACCTGTTCCCTTGTTTGACCACCATCACAGAGAAAACTTCTTCCTGACAGCTAATCAGAATTTCCTGTCATGCGGTTTGTCTGTTGGCTCTCCCCCTGTCACTCTGCACCTCTGAGGATAGCATGGTCTGTCTTCTGTATGCCTTCCCGTTAGGTAGTTGAGGAGAGCACTAGTATCCTCCCTTGTATTTTAGTCAATGATTAAAAGTGGAAAAACATTGAAGTTGCCATTTTGTTTTCCTGTGGGAATTGTAATATGGAAATCTTTTGCCTCAAAAGTCCTCTGTTAGCTGAATTTTCTAATTATAAGAATTTTTTCCCACCCTTTTTAAGGGAGTGTAGTCCAGTTGAAGTTGTCCATTTGATGGTAGCGGACAGTATAAAGCACTTGAATTACATCTCTCTGAGAATTTACAACTCCATTTTGAATCCAGATATTTTCAGCTTGAAGTGTTTTGTTCTTTCAGGCTCTCTTCCAACAAAATATCAAAATCTTGTGTGTGTAAAGCAATCTTTTATAGGAAAAACTTGAGCTTTGCCATTCAATATAAAATTTGGTTTTGACTTAATTTTGCCAGAAAGCTTTTAAGCAGATGTTTAATACATCTAATGCATCTGGATGCATTTCTGCTGCTGCCAGAGGAATTGCACCCTAGTGTTTTCTGAAAATGATTGCCTTAATTGTGTTTTCCAAGCCCGCTGAAAGTTCATCTTTGGTGTATTCTAAGTTGTGGCAGTTTCTGATGTTCCAACCAATTTTGATTTGGTTGGAATTGTTGACTCTTTTTAATAGCCAACTAATTTTTCTTTACTACTACACCAAGAAGCATAGAATGAGTGTAGTTTTCGTTTGCTTTTCAAATATTAAATTTGGACTTGCTTTGGAATATCCAGAAAACAAAACAAAACAAAAAGGCAGGAGTAGTTGCTATATTGAACTGTGGTGTTTGGTTCTGACATATCGATTCAAACAGGTTTAACTGCTCAAAACATACCATGCATAAGCACGCACACTGCAGTACTTTGACAACAGGACCTTACTGCCTTGGTATTATGGAACAAGCGTTAAATGAGACGGTTTTATCTTCTAAGGTTTGTAAAGAAGCATTTTGTTGTTTGGAGGCTTATATGATTTAAAACATACAAAATGCTGGTATTTTAAAATTAGTAAAAAGGAAAGAGAATCGAATATGGTTTATTGTGGCCTCTCAAACAGTGTAACTGAACTTGTTCAGATGCATAAAATACAATGAGATTCTTAGGGCCCAATGTTTGAAGCTGATGAACACAGCTCCATGGCTTTAATTTAGTTTGCATCACACCTCGATGTGTTTGACCTGGTTTGAGCCTTTTAAAAGGACAAGACACCTTCACCTTCTCAAGTTCATTCCTTGGAAGGCAAGTTCTGAAAAAGTCTTTTCATCTTGGAAAGTTTTAAAATTGCTCATTGTGGCAGGCGGAGGCAAACCCCATCCAGTGCTTGGGCTTGGATTCCCAAGGGAATTAAAAGAAAAATAAGAAGAATTTTACAACTTATTTTTTAAGGGTAACAACATTGATAAAAGTTAATACAGCTAAGGTTAGAAGGACTGTGTGAAAGCACTGAAAATTTCTTTTCAAGTATTTCTCGTGACACACACTGAAAGTGCTCGTAGCAACTATCACCAGGGAGACCAGTGAAATCCTGAAAAATCCTAAGGTCAGATGTGAGCACCAGGAGACATTCCATCTCGATTAACTGGGCTTTGGACTGAGCAATCTGTTTTCCCCTCCATTTCAACATTTTCTAAATGGCTGAAGAACACCGTGCTTTAGAATAAAGTAATTCTTCATTGCTGAAAAAAGTTATACAGACACAGACAGTATTACGTAAGGCTAGCATGGGGCTGGCATCGTAATGATCTCAAACCTCAGAGCGAGCTGTCAGGATACCAAATGGCTGTGAAAAGTAGTCGTGATGGACACACTTAATGCATATTAGGCATGAGTCCACAGTCTAACAGCTTGCAGCTTCTTTACTTTTTTAATGTATAAATGGCCACCTCCTGCCATTTTTATTTTTTTTTAACTTAATGGGAAATTTTAAATAACATTGACAAATTTCTGTTTTGGATTCCATGACACTGAGTTGTTAAATGCAAAGCTTGGAGATATGCCGAAGGATGTGGTGTTTGTGTTTGTTTTATTCTTAGCTTGTAAATTGGGAGGAAGTATTTCACAATACTCTTACGAATATTAAGTAAAAAAGGATATTGTTAATTCAAAATGTGTAATTGGCAAATCCTGGAACAATTTTTCCACGATTTTTGAAAGGGTGACTGCTGGATCCAAATGCCCTGTTTCTTTAGAAGCACTTAAATAGTGGGGATGACATCCTTCATGGCACTGTCAGAGATTTTCCATTCGTTTTTATTTTCTTACAGTGCTTTCCTTGAAAGAGAGTACCTTTGCATCTACTTCTTCACACCTCTTAGTTGCCTCCTTTTTTTCAAGTTTATTTTGCTGTGTCCAGGGCTTCACTCTATTGCATTATAATAAGTCTTAATATATATTGCTGGCTTAAGGTTTATCTGTAACTTTCGCCAATTTTATACTTGGGTTCTGGGAAATGCATACCGATGGACGTCACGCCCTGGCTCGCTCTCCAGCCAGTTGCCGTCCTCCACTCATCTGACGCGTCTTCTGTTTTGTGGCCTTTTTATTGCTGCTTTTTAAATTGAGAGCAATAAATAGGCCATCCGGTGTAAGAAGTGGGGATAGCTGTTTTCTGCTATTGATTAACTTACACATGACCACACTTTTTAATTTGTGTGGATAAACAAAAACGAAGCAGCCGGGCCAGCAGCTCATTTCTTACGTAACATTTCCAAATGAGCCTCTTTGGGCTGCAGCCTGGATTGGTCGGTCTAGCTTGTATTGATGAAACTTAGTGGTAGTGGAAAGACGCGGCAGCTGTTAGTGTTGTAACTGGCTTTGCTGGTCTGTGGCCTGATGAGCTCTGCATAAAACAAATGGGTAGAAAAGTCATTGGGGTTTGTTCTGGGGAATTCCAGAATTCCTTTAAATTCTGGAATAAATCAGATCTCGCTGTAGTGACTGCTATATTTAAGTTTTTGCTAAGAGGATCTTCAAGGTGACCTATGCTGCTGTTAGCAAACAGGGTGTGAGATTGCAGACCACACTATTTGAATGCCGATGCACTTCTGCTGCTGCCTTCCTGTTCCCGCCATATACACACACCCCAACGAGCTGACAGGGGTTTTGCAGTTCCTGGGGAGCAATCGCCGAGCGGCTCTGCTGGCTGCAGCGCAGCCGAACCCACGGCAGTCGCAGGGAGAGCATGGCTCCAGTGGGGACACGATGCTTTGCGCAGGGGTGACCTGTCCAGGCAAGTCCAGCCTCTGCAGGAACGGTGGCGAGGTTGCAAAGAGGATAGCAGAGGGGATGAAGGTCTGTGTAGGAATGGTGACTGCTCGTGCTGTGTTCCTGGAGGGCTGGAATGGATCTGCTTTCCTTGGGATGGCAGTTGTAAGAAGAAAACAACAAAGGAGAGCAGAATGCTTTCTTGTAGAAGGGACCAGATCGAATGTCTTAGTGTGGTATCACTTGCCCAGTGTCAGGATGAGGTCTAACACTAGAGAGAAAGAACTACCTGTTTTAAGAACTATGCCTGGCGGTGCCTACAGTTGCAAGGAAAATACCAAAGGATTTATGGCATTTTCCACTGGATTTCATGCTTATACTCCTAAAGCATTCATCTTTGGTATAGAAAAAAATTCAGTATAGTTCAGAGCTGTCATTGTGTACAAGGGATGTCTTAGTTTGGAATTTGCAAACTGTCCCTAATGTTTTAAATTTTGACTTAAAACTCATAATTCTGTGGCTTTCAGATGCTACTGGCACCACCCTAGTTGGGTTACGTGATATCCCTAGCTGCCTTTGTGCTGATCTTAGTTTCAGCTTAGAACAAGACTGAAACTTCTCACTGAAGTTAATGACACTCTTCCATATACACCACCTTAATTCAAGCTTAATAAAGGATTAGAAAGTTTTCAGGGAAGGAATTTATTTTGGTCTGGAAATGAAAATGTTATTTATACTGAACTTTCATACTATATGAAAGAACAAATTTATTTGACCTTAAATTTTTATTTATGTAAAACAGAAAAAAAATCTGAATTTTCAATACCTTTTATGTGATTTGCAGAGCTTTGGGGTTTGGATGAGGGGGATTGTTTGTTTGGTTCTGCTTGGGTATTCATAGTAGAATTGCAAAACACAAGAGTGTAGGAAATGTCTTTTTAATAGACTTCTCTGAATGCCTATAATACACCTTTAATAATGGTATCCCTGCCCATTCTGAGCAAATAAATATCATGGCATATGCTGAGAAATACATACTGTACCATTTCATATTTTAGCTTTATAACAAAATGCCCGTGAAAAGAATGGAGAATTGCATAAGAACATGCTGTTTGCTCTCAATAATAGGAGGAAATGCTTGTAAGTTAAGAGGCATTTTTTATTTTTACTGATGGTGGTGGTGGAAGTATGTTCTGCGAGATGACAGTCTTCTCATAGAATATAGGAAAATAAATCTTTCACTAATTTGCTCATAAACCATCAGTTTGTTTGCCAGGGTTATAAGATTCAGGGAATCTCAAGATGGAAAGAATTGGGTTGGTTCATTAACTTCGCCTTTTAAGTATTTGATTCTTTACTGACTTGATTCTTAATGGAGAGAACACGGTAATTCTGCATTTAAAAAGGACTGGACTGGCAGTGTCACCTTATTGAATCATTTATAAACATTATACATTCCTTAACTGAATTAATTACATAGATGATTTATATGTTCCCAATTCTGATGACAACAGGGATGGTTTTGACTTTGGAAGATTGCTTTTGTTGGGACTTACAAGCTGTATCTCAAGTGTTTTTCTTCACGTGGGCTCATACTGAGACCTTGCTAGTCAGTTTACCTCCACACATATTTATAGCAGACTTCATTCAGGTTGTATGCTCATTTTGCTTGCCTCAGATTATATGGTAGGGTGCAGTGACTGCCATAGAATGCACATCCCGAAAAACCTTGCTGTAGCCAGTGCCTTGATTGCTGGGTGGGCAGCAGCCGGCCTGTGCCTTCCTGGCATCTCCAGTTACGCCTTGTCTGAGCAGGAGACCTTGAACCCTCCCGTCTTGGGGAGGAAGCCTGCAAGTCTCCCACTCTTAGGCGGTACCCTGAGTTTCAGTCCTCCAATTGTAGGTTGTGGTTTCCTCACCAAGCCTAATTTATTTCCTAGACTGTGTAATTTTGTTCTTTTTGGAGCAAGGACACGCTGGATTTAGAACAAAACCTGTACAAAATAAGCTTTAGCTTTTAAAACAGTAAAATGGTTTAAATGCAGAGCATGTTTACTAAACGTTTAACCAACACTGGATGAGCTCAGGTCCTTCTTTGGAGCTTCCCTCTTTGCTACCTTGTTTCTGGGAGTGCTGACTCTTTGGGGAACCCCTGGCAACTCATCCAGCTTTGGCAGCAAAGGTGCTGTTTATCCTGTCGGGTAAATCTTTGGTCTGGTCCTGCCGGCAGTCCACAAAGCAAGATTTGCATCTAATTGGAGACAGAGGAAATTAATTCCTTGAAGCTAACAGCTTGGCCCATTGTATTAAAGGAGTACACTTAAATGTTTTTATCTGGGAACCCATTGTGTTGCTTCCATGTGTGCTCTTCCCACAGCCCTATTGAATTTCAGCATTAAGACATAACTGCTCTATTAGACAATGCTGAGTTATGGAGTCTCAACAAATGGCTTATGCTGCAATGCCTTAACTATTTTTTTGCATAGCAGCTTTCTTAGTGTCATGGTTTAACCTGGCAGGCAGCTAAACACCACACAGCCATTCGCTCACTCCCCGCTCCCAGTGGGATGGTGGAGAGAATTGGAAAAAAGGTAAAACTCGTGGGTTGAGATAAAGACAATTTAATAGGACAGAAGAGGAAGGGGAAATAATAATAATGATAAAAGAATATACAAAACAAGTGATGCACAATGCAATTGGTCACCACCCGCCAACCGATGCCTAGCCAGTTCCTGAGTAGCAGCCATGCCGCCCTGGCCAACCTCCCCAGTTTTTTGTTCAGCATGACGTCATATGGTATGGAATATCCCTTTGGCCAGTTTGGGTCAGCTGTCCTGGCTGTGTCCCCTCCCAGCTTCTGGTGCACCTCCAGCCTCAGCACTGGCAGGGCAGTATGAGAAGCTGAAAAGTCCTTGACTTAGTGTAAGCACTGCTCAGCAACACCGAAAACATCAGTATGTTAACAACATTATTCTCATCCTAAATCCAAACCACAGCACTATACCAGCTACTAGGAAGAAAATTAACACTATCCCAGCCGAAACCAGGACACTTAGTATTCATAGCTTTATTGTGTATCACTTCCATTTCACAGCTTATATCACCCATCTTTCGAATCATGGCTGATATATTGACATGTTTGTTACTCCAGGGGCAGAATATGGTCCTATCGTGGCATTTCTAATAAGTGTGCTGGAGCACTCAGACAACACAATGTGTTTTTCTTTATAGCTACTTAGCAAAATATGTGATACTTCTGTCTTTGGAAAAGCAAAGAGCAATCTCTGTGCATCTACTGGATTTTTTTTAAGACATATCTCTAAGGGTAAACTGATTCCATCATCTCCAATAAAATGGACATTAGTAACCATTAAAATAAGCCACTCAGAACAAAAGCTTAAACACTTGCAGCTAGAACAGAACATGACAAAATCCCAGTGAAATGTATGATATGTTAATGGTAAGTAGGGAAGAATTTAATGAGGCAGTTGGCCACTTTGAGTTGAACTACTGGTGACTCCAAAATGACAAATAATGAGTGGGCTACAATTAAAAAAAAAAGTGGGCTGGCAGTACAAGTGGAAAAGGGGTGAAGGAGATCATACCTTGTGAGAGTTACTAGAGCACTGAGGGAAGACGTCAGTTTGATCCGGACCGTGGCTGGAGGCAGACATCGTGTTGTGGCTGTATCAGTTCTCTGCAGATCTGGATTCCTTTCTCAGCATTCCTGCATGGCTTGAACAAGACTCTTTGTTTCTTTTAGATCTGCTTCCACAATGTAAAGCAGGGATGGTACTTTCTTTGTCATCCTGCTGATGGTAAACTTTGGGACAGTGTTGTGTGTTATTCTGTATTTGCACATCATTTAGCACAGGGGCGTTCCTTCTCAGCTGCAGTTTCTGGGAGCTTTTATGCTTAAGGAATAAAATAATTTTATCTACTTCAATTATTAAACAGTGCACATGTTCAAAAACATGAAGATGACAGCTAACTTTTTTTGTGCCATGGAAATAAACTTAATACACTTAGCTTTCTTACTCATTTAAGTATAAACTTGATACTGAAAAACATTAACCTTGAACAGAAATAGCCCGCCAAATCCTTTACACTCAAAACCTGCTTTGAAGGAAAAAGTGGTTTTAGTCCTCTAATGTGGAAAGGGTTAGGCTATTGAATGATATTCACAAATCTGCCTAAAAAAATAAAGTCAAGATGCTGTCAGTATCAGTCCACTCCCCGAGTGCTCCCATCGAAGATGTTCTTTGCAGGGGGCACTGACAATTCAGGGGAGCTATCGTCTTTTCCAATTGACAGAACTAGGTGAAAACTTCTGTCTAATTACAAAACGCAGTAGAAATCTTCCAACTTCTTGCTGATTTGCATCAAGTTCTTCTTGTCTGTGATTTAATAACTATCAAGCTGGTGCACTGTACAGTACAACGGAAGTCCCGTATCTTCTTCATGAGGTCGCTGTGGTATATTCTCTTCTACCCACTTTCTCAGAGTCAAGCCGGGAGCATAGTGCAGGTTGGATTAGCTGTTCTGATGAAACCACCAGCTCTGCCTCCCTCATGTAACAGAAACGAAGATAGCCCTTATGCATGATTACCATTTATATAATCACAGAATATCCTGAGTTGGAAGGGACCTACGACGTTCACCAAGTCTAACTCCTGACTCCACACAGGGGAACCTAAAAGTTAAACCATATATCTAAGTGCATTGTCCAAACCCTTCTTGAGCACCGACAGGCTTGGGGCCATGACCACTTCCTTGGGGAGCTTGTTACAGTGCTTGATGACCCTCTCAATGAAGAACTTCTTCCTATATCCTATACCCAACCTGAACTTCCCCTGTTGTCCTGATGATATGGAAGGGAAAGGAACCATAGATGCCTCAGGGAAGAAGGTGATGAGGAGCACATTTCCATGAAAACTGCCCGTTAACTGCAGGACACTCAGGAAAAACGGCAGCTGGGAGGCAGCTACACAAATTACTTTGATGGCAACAGGCTGTTCATGCCCAAGCCTCCTCCTGGAGCTCTCCAGCCCTGAGCAGGCAGGAGGTATGGACTTAATGGCAGAAGCAGGTACTTGTGCCCAGAGTTGTGTGTGCCCTTTAACTCCAGTGCTCACAGGGAATGACCTGCAGCACGGATGAAGGTGACGTGTTCTGCAGACACATGAATGACTGAGCTTGCTGTAAGGTGGAGGCCACCATGTTTAACCCTTTTCCCCTGTTAAAGGCTGTGTGGCCCACCACAACAGGAGGACTGGGAACTACTATGCTGTTACCTAACGCTGTACTTTAATAAAGCTTTGGTGATGGGCTTCATGATTCTCCAGTTATAGCTGAACCCTTTGAAATATGTTAGGCATTTACTGTGCAGTATCAGCTCCTACCTGGTAAAAATCATAGTGACATCTAGAAGCTATTTGAGTCTGTTTCCTTTTCCAGTTTTAATATCTCTGATTGTATTCAACAGTTGTCCCTAAGGTGGCTGTGGCTATGCTGCTTCCTCATACCTGAGATGGTAACCACAGGAATAGGGCTGTTATTTATATGATTTTTTTTTCCAGTTGCTGATGACAGGTGACAAATTCTAACAGTTCAACTTGGCATTTATTAGAAGGCGAATGTACATGTGTAAGTGTATTCCGTCTTTTAGCAAGTTTCAAAGAACATACTGTTGGTTGACAATAACTGTTGTGTTCACATCTGTGATCCTGAATCTCCTTTCTTGTTACCTTTTGTCTAGGAAAAAGAAAGGTAATGACAATTGTAGTGTTGATGGCCAGAGGCAGGAGCTAGTTCTGGGTGTTACTAGACCTTATGAAGTTAAACTTGTGTCTCTACAAGGATTGAAGGTGAAGAACCACAAGTGAGGAGCTGATGCCTCCTTCAGCAGAGTCAGCAGTAGATCTTGATTTGGTTTCATTTATGCAAAACTGGATCTTAAGTGAACAGTGGTCTCTGCGTTCTTGTATGTTTGTCTAGCCTTTAGTTTTTATTGTTTTCTGAACTTTAAAAATTTTAATCTAATAAATAATAATTCATAGCTCTGTTTAAAAAAAGGAGGGGGGGCATCAAAACACAGCAAGAACTGTAGCCATCCTTGAAATGAGCAGTTTGAAATATTGAAGAAATTGTGCACTGGATTTGTACTGACCTGTCAGTGGTGCCTTTTGCAAGACTGTGTTATGTCTCTGGTTGATTGTCTTGGATCTTACAAGTGTTTCTGCATACATGAAAACTGAGAGACTTAGGTGATCTGTCTGAGATTAAATCCCAATGCATGGAAAGGTTTCCTCTTCCTAAAGATAAACTTTCAAAGAAAGAAATTTTTTAATTATTCTTGTTTTATTTACTTGACCTTTTTATATAAAAATGTAAACATAGTGCTGCCTGGGGCACTTGGACGTCTGGCCCTTTTTGCTCTCATAGCATCATATTGACACATGGTTCTGTTAAAACCCAAATATTCCTGTTTGCAGTCTGAAGCAGCCCCTCCTTGCACTGGATTTGGGGAGTATGGTCTTCTCATTTTTGCGGGGGTCAGGCTTTTCTGAGTCATTGACTGTCTGAAGAGTGAGCTTATGTTTCACTGTTAAGTGCCTGTAGTCCTCCTGGTGCCGATATGACTGCTTGGGTTATTCATGCTGGAAATGTATGACTCTTCACAGGGTCATGGCTGTGTAAGAAATGTTTCTATTATGCATGAAACTTTTTGTGGTGGTAACTGCAAGAGGATTTTGGTGACACTACTGCTATGAGCATCAGAAATAAATTATGGTTTAGAAAATGTGCATCACTTCAGGGTTTTAAGTTCATGCTTGCTTTTCTGACTTCCTCAATATATTGGGATTTTACTAACACAGTTATGCTGACATTTTGAGAAGCTGTCTTAAAATTTTGAGTTCTTAAATATGCAAAGCTACCCATCAGCATTCCAGTTTGCCTCTCTTTTCCAGCCAGTTCCCATTTCTCTCTTAAAAGCCTCAGAAGATAATTTGTTTTCTCTCAGTATAAGAGGAACGTGCTTGTTTGTATTCCTTTATCCTTCAGGTTTTTAACCTGTTTTCCCAAGGAAACACGTACCACGAGATCCTGCTGTGTCTGTCCGCCCGGCTGCCTGCCCTCCTCTCTCCGGCACCTTTTGAACTGGTGGGCAGATCTCAGCCACATGGGTCAGAGGGTCAGCAGTCTGAAAGACAGGATGCTCCCGCGAGCTTTTGCAATATGCATAGCTGTCTGTAGCAGGGAGGGTTTATTCCCGTTCCAGCTGAGGGATGTGCTAATTAGCTCATCTTTCATTAGCTATCAGGAGACAGAAGCAAACAGGTTTCATCACTTCCGCTTTTATTTTTTCCTTTCCTCTGCCCTTGCCTATACTTTTCGCCATTTGCTTCCCCTCTCGGAACAATGCCACTCTCTTGGGAGATCCTGTTGTTTGTCATCCTGTTATTCTGACCAATACTCTTGTCTTTGCTCCACAGCTGCTTATCTTTTGAACTTTGCTTGCCTAAAAATTATTGGAGATGCTGCAGGGAGGCCAGCTGGGAGTCAGAAAAGCCATCGGAGCTGTGAGGTCTGTCAGGAAACAGGAAACCCGAGTTGTACGGGGGGGGGTTTCTCTACTGCAAGGCTGTGACCAGCGGAAAGTCTAATCCTGCCATCCTTTGCTGAAGTGACTAATCCTAGTTTATGTACTCAGGCTCTGGGAAGTCAGCAGAGGCTATCTATGTGTGTAAGGAGTTGCTGGACCAATTCCTTATTTTGAGAGCCAGCTAAATTGTTTCTTGCCTTTGAAATCGGTGCCAGCAGAAGCAGTCTGCGCACGTTGAAAAAACAATGTACTTCAGTGAGCTAATCGCTTGAATGTTCAACAAATGGCTAAGTGGTAAACTTTAAGCAGATTATGTTTCACTGAATTGTTTTCCCTGTTTGTTTTTTAAAATGTCAAATATATCACAACGTAATTTATGAAGACATGCCTTCGAGTAGAACGACAAACACTTATAGGGACACTTGCTTCAGACAACATATGGCACAACCTATGAATTATGCACAGCCGACATACGGAGAATGGAGACAGCCTAAGGAAATGATTAGACCCGTTATCGTACAGTGACTGTACATTATTTTCACTTGATTGGAAAAAATGCAATTTTACTCTAGATTGGGGCTGAGATTGTTGCTTCCAGGTGCAATATATTAAGAATGCATATGAATATTTAATAGTTGCTAGGAAATGTGCTGGTTTAGTTTTGCCTACAACGTTAGTTCATTGAAAAGCTAGTTCTCTTCCGTGCTGAACCCTGTGTTTCTGAGGTAGCTGTTACAGTCTCATTGCAAAAGTAGTGGCATAAAAATAGATCTCAATTTTTGTAAGTGTATTATTGTAAAACATAAGTTACACACCAGCAAATATCACACTCCAGATGGGCTGCTTTCAGCAAGTTTGCATTTACCGATTCCTGCTTTTCTTGATCTGAAAAGTAGATTTTATGTTTTTACACTCAGGTTAATTGCATTGTTCCACCAACAGGATTTGCTCATCCTCCAGTGGAAATGCTATTAGTAAAATGCTGCTAATGCAGAGTTTGGACTCTTCTGGGGTAAAAGGCCCAAAGATTTTTAATTAAAATCCTGGCTCTGCTTCTGAGAGTTGTCAGATGTCTTCCATAGCATTTACTTCCTGGAAAAAGACCTCGAAATGGCTTGTTCCACTGCAGCCTAGCCCACAGCGCTTCCCTGCAACTGTACAACCCGCCCACGGGTGACTGGGTGCCCAGGACATTTGGGCCAGCTGTAGCAGTCAGTGTTGGGTGGCCTTCCTGCTCCCAAAATTTCTGCTACAGTTAAAAAAGAAATCCGGAGGTGACACTTTAAGTTTAGATGGTTCCAATTTGCATTGCAGAAGTGAAAAGCTTCTGGAACTTCCTCTGTGTGATTTGAGTATTGCAAAACCAAAGAAACAGAAGTCATAGAAAAGAATGAGCTTTTTTTGCACCTTAGGGTTTCCAGCCAGATCTGCCGTACACTGGGAACCTGACAGAAGCTTAAGCACCAGACCACTGCTCTCAAGCCTATCTGAAAAGCACTTGTACCATCCATTATCTATTTTTTTCTGATAGGGTTAGCCATTTAATTCTTCCCAGCTGACTGATAGTTCAATAGGTGTTCTTCAGCCTCTTAATTAGATATGTTTCCCCTCACACTTTCTCCTAGCCAGCCTCCTAGGAAGTGCTGATAATGAGCTAAATCAGAATCCTTACTCCATGTTAACAGTCTTACTTCTGCCACTGTCGCTTTCAGCACCCTATATATTAGGTATGTGAAAGTATGTTGGCTAAAGATATTAAAGCATTTAGTTTGTACACACTGTAAATCCATAAAACTCCTATGCTTCTGAACTGTTGATAATGCTTTCTGGCTTTACCTTTCCTGAAGACATCTGTCAGAGCACTATATAATAGCTTTCACCATAGAGAATTCACAGATGCTTCACAACGTTTATATGCAAAAAAATTATGGAAAAGCTTTTACCTTTTCTGTGGAGGGAAAAGAGGAAAGGGCAGGAAGTGTCTCAGTCAAATGATGTACAACATTATTAGTTTCGGAAGGGGAAATTTATAGGTAAATCTTCATGTCCTTGTGTCTAGGCTATATGGTGAAAGGTATTTATCTGATTGATTCTCTGTCTGGAAATCCAGGGCAGCTTCCTTTAAGAGAAGTTGGAGTGAACGTGACTCTTCCCCTTTGGAAATGATCAAGATTTAGAGCAGTGCTGCCTTGCTCTGCATAGGTACACAGGTTAAGGCAAGTGTGCCCATAATGATGTGCAAGACTGATAGATTTGGATGTCACATATGCAGCTGTAGATGATGTAACTCTTAAGAGACGTTGAATTTATTCAGCTTGATGCCTCTAAAAATTGAGATCAGGGCTTGATCCTAGTTTTACTACAAAGGAGTCCAGAATCCTGGATGTTTTCTCTTTCTTGTTCGTCATACATCTGTAGAAATGAATATCCATACTGCAGGAAGATCAGGCAATTCTGCCTTGTAGTGTATTGAACAAGATCCTTGTACAGTTGGTCAAAATTCAACATAAAATTTGAAAGAATTAAAATGAGAACAGAGTATTTTGATAATGTCTTTTTAAAAAGCTCTGACTGAATCAGCCTCATCCTGTGTTATGTTTAGTGAGGTCAAGATTTTCCAAGAGAAAATGTGTTCCAATGTCTTTTCAACCACCTTGGCTTTTATCTGTTGCTCCGACACTCCTGCTGAGCTTTGACTAGCCTTAAGTTGTGGATCTCTTGAAAAAAACAAGTTTCTAAAATGGCATTGTGCTTGTATGGTAATATGTCTTACTAGATACCCTGATCGTTGAAAAAATACAGATGAGTTTTAGGATGTAAAGATGCAATGGACTTGAAAGTATTTGTCCAACGGCACTCTTATTAAGAGACACAGTGACCTAGGAGCTAACCCTGCAGCTCTGCTGCCTGCTACAGCACAAGTCACCAGGCAGGCTTGTAATCAGAAAAATGTCCTTTTACTTTTGAAGCAACTATGGTTTTCCTTTTTGGGAGGCAATGAGAGTGTCGCCCTACATTTTAGAGGCACTTTTTAATCGAGAGTCACAAGAGGCTTGATTTTTTTGAGTCTGAGGATTTGAACTTTAACTTAGGGATTTTCCAAAATATTTTCTCCACTCTGTAAAATGCAGTCACTGTGCTGAGTTTCTTCAAACAAGTTGAAAAGTTTCAGGAGGACAGTTTAATAAAAAATCTTATTTGTAAACCAGAATTGGCTTTAACTGCTGCTTTTCATCTCACTAATGTATGCATCAACTACTTTCTGGATCAGATAGCTTTTTTCAGACAGGAAGCAGAAAATGATAAAGCAACTTCTTACTATTCAAAAGCACCATTTAAATTTCTAGAGTTAGAACTTTAGACTTGCAGCCAAGATAATACAGAATAGCTACAACTTCATTTTGGAGCCTTCAAAGATGAGTAAAGTTACAAGTTATGAGCAAATCATACTGTAAACGTAGATTGGTTGAAATGTTGCCAGACAATTTACAGCAGCTTTTCATACTTCAGATATTTTTACATGACTATGGTCTGGTTGTGTCATTCCTTTTTTTTCTTTTCTTCTTGTTTTTAGGCATTTTGCCTTCTGTACTGGAACCTCTTGCACTCTCCTCAACGGTAGCACTTATTTCCTCTTGTAGCCCCAGCTGCTGGAAGTAGATGTAGACAGCTGTAGGGCTCTCCTGCTTTTGAACTTGGACAATAAACTGCTTGTGACTACACAGATGTTTGTTTTGCACGCTAAAGGCAGCATTGCACACAATTTCCTCTCTTCATCCTACAGATGTCTGCATATTTGAATTGTAGAAATGGGCTTCTTGACACCTAGAACAAAATGTTTTCCTTAGGGAGCAGGAGGAAGTTATTAGTATGCAAACCTGCAGCAGAGCTCTGAAATGAGCTATTTCAAAAGTACTAGTATGCGGGTAAATGTGTCTCGTAGTCTCTCTATACCCGAATTGTTCACTCCTCCTGGATTTCCTTTACCATCAATGCCAGGGGTTGTGTCTGTCGGTGCGCTATGGGGTCAAGCCTATAGCCAGCAGGAGGAGGTGGTTTTGGTGTCAGAAATCTGCTCTCACTCACAGCTCCTTGTCCTGCTACTCGGCTGTTTCCTCAGTGCTGTGCCCTTGTTTCCTCTGGTGGGACCTCAGACAAGTCCTCCTGCGCAAGCCTGTCTTAGTTCCCCAGGCACTGCACCGGCGTACCAATAGCTGCCTCACTTTATACAGTGCTTTGATAAAGACAGTGTAGAAGTTCACTGAAGTATTAACTGTATGTTGTTTTAATAAGGGCTGCATCTGGAGTTGTGGCAGACAAGCACCTGTAGCTTGGAGGCTCGTGTTAACCGCAGGAGACTAGAATAGAGGGTCATGATGGAGGGGAGCAGCTGAGGAAGGAGAATTAATTGTGAACTCTGACAATGAGATGTACGATAATCTCTGTAGCTCTTAGGTCCCTTGTGCTCGACTTCATTAAGGTCAGGAGGAGGAAAGAAGATACTCTGATCATCTCAACACCTTTCCTCCCCTACTGCAGTGTGTATGGAGTAGCAAAAACACTCTTTCCTCCTCAGCATATGATGGCAGCAAGAGGAGAGAGACCCTATCATCTCTTTTTTACTCCCTGGCAGCAGGCAGGCAGGAAGAGATGAGATGTGTAAGCCTTCTCCCACACTCTCTCCATCCCCAGTAGCCCGAGAAAGCGGAGTAGGAAAAAATGAGGGGGAAGGAGGCATAAGGGACTGGAAATGAGCTTTTGAGAAAGGACCACAGAAAGGAAAGGATATGAGGGGTAGGAATAATAACACTGAGATGGGAACAGCAGTATAAACACCCCCTGGCACTTGGCTGTGTGAAATAGGGCTGCTCTGAGCTGGGGGTCCATCACATGCTTTGCTTTGAGGACCAGCAGCCGGTGCAAGGTCATGGCAGACACCTGGGAACAGCAATAGTGAATCCTTGAGGGAAACACTTAGCTCAAAAGGTTAGAGGGGGAAATGATTTTCATTCTCTTGGCTTTTGATCCCTGTGCATTTCGCACCTAGTTAGTTTTTCTCCTTTCTCCTATAGCATTGATTCCCCAGGAGCGCTTTCATTTTTTATTGGGGGGGATGTTTTTAACATGCCAGCAAAAAAAAACCAAAACCATAAAGTTAAAGTCACAGATCTTAGCCTGGGTGACTCTTTCTGATGGCTTGGAGATTGGCTGAGTTGAAGTTGGTGGTATGGCTTTAAGATTGGAAATGATAAGGGAAATCAAGCCAGGCCAGCTGAGCTCTGCGGAGAGGCAATTCTGGGAAGATTATCACCCCATTAGAGCTTCTCATTCTGCCATAGTTATGGGCTTGTCATTACTGTGGTTTTCTAGCTATCAACTTACACCTGGAAAGCATTAACACAGGATTCAGTTCCTTGTAGAATTCCCTCAAATGCATTTGTTTGTGGAAGTAAGTTATCTGTTGCATTTGATGTGATATTTATAATAATTGTAATTCCTTCCTCCTGCAACAAATCCTTGTTTTGTTCTTGTGAATGGTTTTTTGCCATAGCATTTCCTTTCTGATATATTTGCTTTATAGTTTTAAGTCCCTTTGAGCAAAGAGATATTTGGTTTTGTTCCTTCCTTAACTGCCATAACTACACTCTTTCCTGACTAGTATGTTTGTAGGCGTTCATACTTTTGTGTTAGCTTTCCAACATGGGGACTTAGAGGTCCTTACTAAGTGCCTCTGATCCATAATATGTGCTGGATATCATCTTCCATGGAGCTCTTACGTCAGCAGTTGCCTTGGGACCTCAAATATATTGCATCCTATCTTCCTAACAGAAAAAAATGAGTTGGAAAGATCAGTAGCAATAAGGGAAGTGTTGCTGTAGTTACAAAAGGCATCCCACTGGTACAGGAGAGGTTGACTCAAGTCAGTCTGCTGGGGCGCACAGCGAGGAGGCATGTTTCTACTTCTTCAGAAAAGAGCAGTATGTGTCCCTGTCTAGCATATGTGTATTAGCCAGCTGGTGACCTGGCCAAGCTCCTGCTTGGCAAATCTGTCCCTTTCAGGCATTGATGCACAGGCTAATGTTGTAGCCAGCCCTTCACAAAAGGGAGAAGTCCTGAGCAGTGCCATAGATCAATGTCCTACCTCTCTGGGACTGGCCGTTTTAGAGAGCCAGCTCTAAGGGAGTTGGACTCATGGGAGTCTTCTCTTCCTCCCCAATAAAAATAACCAGACCTACAGGGTAAGGTATTTCCTTTTCCTCACAAGTGAATAACATCCTGACACCTCCATGCCTCAGACTTAATGTACACATGAAGAAGCAATTATATGACAGACTGTTTCCTCCCCAGCTTCCTCCATGATTCAATTTCTTCACATTCCCATGTACTCTCAGCGCTGGTGGACCTGCCCCCATCACAGGTGTCCAGGACCTTCAGGACCGGCAACCTGCACAAAGGTGGTAGAGGAGGTATTCACTCTGGGCGTTGTACCTGCTCCGAATTCCCTGTGGGAGGACTCCTTTTGTAGTTGACCAAGTGAGGAATAATTAGGTTCCTGAACACAGGTACCGCTATATCTGTCTTAGATATCTAACACGGCTGCTTGCCCTCCTGAGGCACAGCATCCTGTGGATTGCTGCTCTGTACCACTGCAAACCCAGTAGTGAGGTGGATGTGTTAAATGATGGTCTGATCCACAAAACCAAAAGGAAATTATTCCACAGGAAACGAGGTGAAATATGTGGTTATGTCTGCTGCAGGCTTTAGGCAAGAGAGTCATTTATCAAGGAAGAAGCTATATCATCCTTCTTGTTAATGCTTTACACATGCATTTTTACTCAAGTGCTTGACAAAATCCATTGTACTTTATGGCTGACAGTAATAGAAATCACCCCTGTGCTCTAGGATTTGGACTGGAAGACAGTGAGCCCTTGGCATTAGTGCCATTACTCTTGCCAAGGCATTGGAGCATCGTTTTTAGGGAAATGTATCCTTGCAAGTACTTCACCAGGGTGCCTAATGCACAGCTGACAGATAAGACAGCGCCTGTGCCAGGCACTGCGGGAAACGGTAGAGCACGTGATCAGATGACAGTGTATCACGCAGGGCAAAGAGGGCTTTTCTCGACCCTTTTTTTCTGACATGTGTGACCGCACATCTGAATAATCTAAGTGAATTTTTGTCTGTGTGCCGCTGCACCTGTGTGCAGTTGTTCTTTCTGCCCCTCCCTGACTCACTGGCATGGGGGGCTGCCACTTGCCATTTCAGGTGCTACAGATCTGTTTGCCAATGCAAAAATGGATTATACGGAGAGTAGTGGTTTATAGTCATCAAATCTTTTTGGAAAGGGTCTGGTTTCTCTGGGTTCCCTCTGTCAGGAATAAAGAGAGAAGCAGCTCTCTCAGGGAGCAGACCAGTGCACGTGGCGCTTGGCTGCTGCTCTGAATCGGTGGCTGAAAGAGAAGCAGGGTGGAAGACGAGCTCTCCTCGGCCAGAATGATAATGCAACCCTATACCCTATTATAAGGGAACTGGTATGGATTAAATTCCCTCACCCACTTTTTTTTTTCTGGTTGGATTCAGGCCTTGGTCTGACAGATCATGCGGCCACATGCATCTTATCTCTGGAGGCACTAGAAGGAAAGAGGGGGAGTGAGCGACCAGGGAGAGGGAAGATGGGACCATATATTTCCTCAGCAGCCCAATCAGCTAACAGAGATCAGCCAAAGCTTCAGTCCATCTGCACTTCAGGTCCCATGACCAGTCTGGTTTGCAATAGCCTTCTTAGCCTCCATCATATGTTCTTGCCTTCTCCTTCCTCTCACACTGGCAGCGGTGTGGTTGCAGTGAGAGCTGATATGAAGGATAATCTTTTTTACCTTGTTAATTTTCAGCAAGATCAACACCCTGAGCAGGCATAACACATGTTAGCGCAGGTGTGCTGCTCTAGATCCAGCTTAGGTCAGCTTAAGTTGCAGCTCTGCAGTGTGCCAAGGGAAGAGTCAGATGGAGATTGTCATTTAACAGCAAGTGCAAAGATAGGCAATAAGGTTTCCCCTATCTCATAACACCAAATTTGATATAATATTACTAACAATTCTGCTTTTAGTAGTACCTGCAGTAGATAGAAGGGCTGCTGGGTTTTTGTTCTGCTGGATTTCCTTTTTCCTCAAAGAATCCCTGAGGTCTTGCTTTCAGAACACAAAGGTGGACTCATCCCCCCCCTCCATTGCTTTGTCTGAATGTCAGAGCTTGGGTTTGCTTCCCTGCTGTCGTCTGAGGTCAGCTGGATTTTAGGCAGTGATAAATGGCCCATGGTAGAGAATGTATGGCCAAATACAGTCCTGTCAAACTGAAGTTTTTTGCTTTTATTCACAATGACCACTCCTAGACAGCTTCATCTTGAGATAATGCTCCTCCATTTAAAAGTGCTTTTTTTTTTCCAAAAAACCCAGCATGAAAGTAGATGGTTGCCTGCTTCAGGTTCTTTGTAACAGTCCAACTTTGTACTGAAATGCCCTTCCCCTTTTTAAAAAACACGAAACAACCCACTTTCTTTTTTTTTTTCTTTTTTTTTTTAAAGAACTTTAAAAATTGAGGATACAACAAATTCTTGAAAAGGATGAATAAGTTGCAGGGCCACTGCGAATTCATTCACAGAAGAAGGTGGAACACCTTATTCTTATACCACATGAGAATTTAGTGAAAGCTGAGAATAAAATCCATATTTCCCAGGTGTTGTGTTTGTACCGTCTTCACCTCCACCAGGCAGCTCATGTCTTGCCTGCATGGGTTCTGGCATGGGATACTTAAGGCCGCACGAAAAACACATTGTTCCTGTATGTGCAGCATTTGTCAAACAGTGGGTTGAAATTTAGATGGACATGGTTGATAGAAGGGTCGCCATTATGTGACGCACAAGAAAAGCACAACTGCGCATCCGTTCATTTGATCAATACAGCTGCTGTTGTGAGCTGTAAGTGGCTTCCTTGACCAGATCTTAACAAAAGATGTCTCGTATTGAAGAGGGTGCAATATTCTGTCGTTTTGTGCAGGAAAGATACAGCTTTCTGAGATAACCTGACCTTTACTATATTTTTTCTTAAGTAGCACACCCATATTCAGATGTTTATGTCTACAGGCTTTAATAAGGAATGTCCTTAATGTCGCAAAACCTTGTTCTGTATTTTTGCAGAAGAGTTTTTGAATTGAAAGACTAAAAATCTCATGTATTCATCAAGTAGATTCTTCTATCCTCTTCTGCTTTTCCAAATGTTTCTCATATAAGCTGCCTGCAATGGAGCAAATGATTCCACTTCTCCAAATTTGTTTTTAAAAAACCCCAAAACATATGGGGAATACAGAGGGAGCATATGCCTGCTAAGTAAAACATCTTGGTAAATAGAGAGGAGCACCCTGCAAATCAGTGTGTTTTACATGTCTGTCTAGTGCCTCTGTAAAAAGATAATGAAAGGATTCCCTTTTGCCCCCAAGCACTTAAGGTTCTTGCTGTGTCTTTCTCCCCAAATTCAGAGAGCATCAGCAGAGGCTCTCGAGCAATGGAAGAAGGTTTTGGGATGTCCATCTAGGGCAGGGGGAATACAGGTAAGGCATCCAAAAAACCTGTTTCAAAAGGAAACCCAAAACTGATACCAAGGTAGTTTCGGATTTACGTTCTTGGGAGCACCGTACTGAAGTCACCCATGCACAGAGGAGTTCAGAAGAAGGGCATAGGTGGTGGTGAATCCAGCCCACAGCAGAGACAGGTATGTTTGGCGTTATACAAGCAGCGACCAGACAGACAGTGTGTTCTCTTGCATAGTTAAGATGTGAATGAGTGCAGGTTTCTAATAAGACTGAGTGTCTGAGACGTGCCACACGCTGAGCTGACGGAGTATGTGCTGAGTGACAGCACAAGGAACAAGGACGGCACTTATTATTATATTTCGGTGAACAAATGAATAGATCTGAAGGTGCAAATTGGAAAAAGTCTGGGACTCGTGAGAATGCTGACAGGTTTGTCGGGTATCCCCCTGCCAGATGCAGCCTCTGCAAGGTTGCTGCTTCTCCTGGATCCGCTGTTATGTCACTGAAAGCTTTTATTTCTTCCCTTAAATTCCTTTGGCAGCAGTTCTTTTTACTTGGAGATTTAAATTATAAAATTTCTGTCTAAATCATAGACTAATGACATTAAAAAAAAATCAGAATTTCTCTCCTGCAAGAAATGAGAATGTTTTGAACTTTTGTTTACATCTTAATTACAAGCTTTTAATAAATCAAAAGACTGAAACTTTGCAGAGGAGGGGAGTTTTAATTAAAATCATTAGGTGCTTTAGAACTGGAAAATGTTTGTTCTCCTTTGTTGAAGGGCTTTCCTGATTTGTTTAGATTTTTTTTTTTTAAAATCACCCCTGCCTACACTGTCCATGCAGCCTCATGGGTTGAGATATGCTTTGAAAGCATCTTTCCTTTTCTTCCACAAACCTGGCGGATCTGCAGCGCTGGCAATGGTACTGTTGGCAGGAGTGAGCCCAGTGGAGGCAGCGCCCGGGAGGAGGCAGGCTGTCCAGCTCAGCCTTTCCAGCAAGACACCTGAGGGACGGAGGCAGGTCAGGATGAGCGGCAGCCTTGGTAGGATGGCAATGAGGGGTTTTTTTGAGAGGAAGGATCCTTTTTCAAAGTTGTAAGTGTCCTACCCTGAAATTGAAATCTGGTACGTTTCTATCAAAATGCAGTTTTTACTTCTAACCTTAATGATGACTCAAGAAACAAATAATTATTCAGAAGAGTTAAACTGTTGCAGATGTGCCTCTCACTTGAAGGACATGAGACAGGTCTCCAGTCATCATCTCCTCACAGTGCTTCAGTCAGAGACTACTCTAATTCTGGGTGGCTTTTCCACCCACTCTGAGGAGCTCGAGCAGCTTGTTTGGCTGGAGTGTGAACTGCTTGTAGGTCAGCTGGGAAACTTTTTCCTAGCAAGCTGGCTTACAACCAGCTTTTTCTATTTGAGCTACTGGCTTTTCTGATCCTGATTCTGATCAGAGTCTGATCTGATTTTTCTCTCCTTCAAGAGTGGCGTATACCTGTGTGGTTAGAGGACTCTCTCTATGGAAAGTGGGGAAAGCTCGCTCGGCTCGGCGGTGCAGGGGAGGAGGCTGAGCTCAGCAGCCTGGCTGGGTGCCAGGCGCAGTGATCTCCCCGGTCAAGGGAGGCTTTTGCCAGCTCCTGTCTCTCAAGCAATTTTGTAAATCCGGGTAAAAAGAAATGTCTAGTTGTAACTTCTCAGTAGATTTCGCTTATATTTGCAAACAGTTTCAGGGTGATTGACACAGTTTTGGGTGGGGTTGTTTGTTCTCCAAGCAAATTTTCTGTTGTTTGGAGGTAGGGAGAGGATGTTCCTGGTGAGGTTAGCTGGGCTCATCTGCAGCAGGGTCTGGGTGTTAGAGTTCTGTTGAGTTTTCTGACCAGTCTTTCTTCATGCATGAAGTTCATTTGTTTTCTCGTGGGTCAAAACCAACGCTAATTTGGGATGAAACTGGGTTTTACAGACAAGGAAAGAACCGTTACCTGGAACAGCGTGTCAGAAAGACTTGACTTGCAGGATGCTTAAATACTATCTGAGCACTTACTGTCTTTGCTTTCCATTCTAGATAAAAAGTTCTTTTTTTTTCCTCCTATCAGCAGTTTGTTCCTTCGAAGTAGATAAAAGCAAATTATATTCAAAACCCTTCTCAGCATCTCCTGGCTGTCTTACTCTTGTTCCTCATAACCTGAGAGTCTGTGTAAACAAGTAAAAATGTATCTCCAAACTTATTGATGAGGCTACTTGGTTTAGAATTTGTAACTTGCCGTTGGACTTCAGACATTTGGACCTTGCTATTTGTAGTACGGTAGTGTTTAGAAATACAGTGTGGAACACCAGGATCATACAGTTTCCAGCCCTGTGTGAAGGTGGAACAAAATTTACAGTAATAGTCTTGTACCTTTCTGAACGGTAGTTGTGCACATGCTCACAAACAGGTCATGTTACCTGTGTAGTGGTGAGTCAACTAAAGACTGCCGTGGCTTCACCGTTAGTGTTTGATGTGTGTTGTGTTACTGCCTACAGTCACATCTGGGCTTGGCACTTTGTTCAGCACTGCGCGGGCATACAGTAAGTTGGAAGTAGAAGCTGGGTTATAGATGACTGTCCTGAGGAGGGTGCAGCTAGTTGTGAAATGGTGGTTGTTGAATAGAGAAGCTGCAGAGGAGGTCTTTCAGATATCCCCAGTTCAGACACGACTAATCTACAGTTTTAGACTTGTCAGATGTCTGTGATGCATGTATGGAGTCAACTAGGATGACTTGAACTTTATTCAAATGTAGTCTTCATTTCTTCATGATTTTTACGTGGCTGGATTATGACAGATTACCACCAAAGTGGTAAAGCAGTAGATTAACACTAAGATGAAAATGTATATCCAGGTAGAAAGGACAGGACTGATCCTTCAGTAAACACTCTCTCTGTACTTTGACAGACTAGGTGCAGGAAGGAAGCTTCTGTACTTTGACAGACTAGGTGCAGGAAGGAAGCTGCAGCCAAAATGCAGGTTTTGTGGAAACTAGAAAAGTTAAATTCTTTTTAACTGGGTTATCTATATTTTTTGTGCCCTTTAAGGTTTGTTGATAGATTTTAAATGGAACAGGGATGGAATAATTTGAGGCTAAGGACTGCAGGTAACTTGAAACTGAAGGTCAGCTGGGTCTCAGTTATCCACTATCTGTTGATAAGCTTGAGTAACTCTAATAGCTTGCCACCTTACAGTTTTCTTTTCCAGGAACTGCCCTGGTTTCTCCTTATCTGTCTATCTACTTTTGTTTTATAAGTATCTCTGATGGGAGCTTCAGTAACTTATTTGATGCAGAAGTAGTGATTCACTTGCCTAGAACACGCTGGCATCTCTTTCTGCTCCCCCTGCCCCTTTCCAGGAGATGCTCTCCAGCCCTTTGGTCACAGCAGCCACTTTCAGGGAGGGGGGACACATTCTTGTCAGCAGTTTGTTCACTGCACCCCAGGGTTCGTCCAGGCTGTGTGGGTATGTACTGTCCACATCTCATGACTTTTTGCCCCTTAGCTTATCCTTTCATTTCAGCTCTTTTCCCAGTACTCCTGAAGGACTCTAGCTCATCTTTGTTTCAAAAAAAAAAAGAGCAGGCCTAAGATAAATATTTGGAAATTTAGCACTGTTGTAAAACCAGTATTGGGAGTATTTAGAGTATTCCTGTCATCCTTAACTGAGGATAAAGCCTCCTTTGGCAAATTGTCAGAAGCCTATGAGACTCACATCGCTTGCTGGCATGTCTGGCTCGTCCTTTCGAGTACCCTTGCTTTTTTCCCCAGTTGGTATCCGTGTTTACTGCATTTATTCTTTCCAAAAGTTCCCCTAGTTTTTTGCTCATGTCTGGAGGATGGGCTTCTTACAGGACGGAGATTTCTCCATTGTAGGTGTCACATCTTTGATTTCTTCACTAAGTTGCGCACCGCTTTCTGTGAATTACCAAACTACATTTTTTTCCCAGAATAATGAATAACTATTTCTGCAGGTTACCACTTTGCCATCCAGCTGCTATGGCTGCTGATGTGCTGCTCAGAGCCGGCACTTTATACATATGAAAATTAAGTGGCTCGGGTTCAGTTTCAATTTAGCCACGGAAAGGGCCTAGGAGCTACTGCTCCCGCCCTGCCCATTGCAACCCTTCTCCTTTACTCACTCCAGCAGGGCTTTTGCTACCAGAATGTCTACTTCCAAGTGGAGCTAGGCTAAAAACATAGGCAATTATAGGTTTTTTGATGGCTTTTTTTTTATAAAGGGATCCTGAACTAAGTAGCACATGAAGGATTCGTCCCTTGGCCTTTCACTGAAAGTACCCTAAGTGGCACATCTGTTTCCTGCAGCTGTTCTTGGTGTCTTTGCTTCCATAGAGCAGTCATCAGAGCCCTGCTGGAAACCCTAACCACCCATATGTCTCTTGGAGAGAGACATTTGCGGAATAGACAAAGCAGTGAATTAATGCAGGAAGACGATGCAGATAGTGGGTTCTACAAATCATCAACTTTAAATTTTGCTGGTTCTGATATTTCATCTCATAAAAAAAAAGTGAGTGATTTTTTCTTTTTTTTTTAGCTTCTAACAGATGGAAGATTGTTTCCAGGGGAGCTGGAAATATGCAAATGATTTTAGCCCAAAGTTCATTTCCTAGCAGATACTATTCTTCATCTTACTGTTGAGTGAGTGAGCAATGGTTACCTACAAACAGTCTCACAGTGGATATTTTTTTTCTATTCCCATTAGCTGGAACTTTGGGGGAGGGAGCTTTCTTCTCCTCCTACTGTAACAACTGAAGCTAAATTTAATTAAATGTCATCCACAATCCAATTTATACTTCCCTGTAGCAGGAAGATGGAACAAAGAATCTGCTCTGTGACACTGAAGGATTTGTTTTTTCCCAGCTGCTGTTAGTGGAATTTGGGGCTCTGAGGAATTTGGTTCAAACTTGTCAGAAAACCTTCCTTTGAGGTAGACATTTTATTTTCTCACTTAGAAATTACATCTTTTACCAAATCAGAGCAATACATAGACAAATGTATTTGAAGCTTGGCAGAATTTGTATCATATTATTAATTTGGTGACATACAAAAATACCTGGCCGTTACTACTATTTGTTTGATAGTTATAATCAACCAACATGGTGATTATCATTTTACATTTTTTAGGATTCCCACAGACAGAAGAAGTTCTTCCATCATGATAGGGGTTATTGTTTTGTTTTATTAGTAAAAATACTAACTTTTTCTGCTCAAAGTTTGGTATATGAAACTTTTTTTTTTCATTCCCAGAACGTGATGTTGTCATGTTTCTTAAATCATCTATTGAGTCAAATTCAGTATTATTTGCTGTGTGAAATTGAGACAAGACACTGAAATATATTTTTGGATAATATCATAGTCATGCTCAGAGGATCAGTAATCACACACTGGGACTTTCCTTCTGCAGACTCAGGCCACGTCTCGACTAAAAAATGCAGCTCAAGGTCCGTCTGGTTTGACAGACATATTCCCCAGCAAGGCTTGCATTTGTACAGATAAATCTGTACAAGGAGTATGAAGCGTGGTGATATGATTTAGTTCAAAGATTTATCGGGTGGTAGATACCATCCTTGGCTCAGCACTGAGTGGGTGAGGGAGGAGCTCCAGTCCCCCACTACCATGGGGACACCTCACCGATGCAGGGTGGTGGGGAGAGTTCCCGGTCCGTGCTGTCCCCTGAGCCCTGCACAGCCGGTGCCAGTGAGGAGGGTGCTCATGGGCCAATGCTGTTCCTAGAAGCGTGCCAACAAGTAAACCAGACTGCAGCTCTGGCACGTTGCCCAAGACAGTGTCTTTGCCCCACTTGGTTGACTGCAGTAGACAGGACCTTATGCAACTACAAGGATGTACTCAGGTGAGTAATTAGCATGGGATGTGGACATAGAGTTTTAAAACTGGTGTTGAAGGCATCACAGTGGCATAGCTGTTTGTCTCAGTGAAGAAGAGGAGCATCATGGATCTGTCGCAGCAGAAATATACAAAGTTGTTTTAGAAGAAAAACACAAAAGTGCTCACTATGTTAAATTCGCAGGTTTTAGGAGTTAAATGTGTAAAAGATAAATGAGCAATGGTGAAAGTATTTTGCTGCATGTTAGGCAGGTTGGGCTGAAAAGGGGTGTGAGTAAAATCCTGGCACACAGAGCACAAATTGTGGTTTCCTTTTTGTCCTTAACTGGACTGTGGCTTTACCTTGGGACTTAAAAAGCTATCACTGAAAGTCATGGCTGGGTCAAATGCATGCTCTTATTTATGGCATGCAGCAGGGTGTGTGTCGTACTAAAAATGTTTTACTGACCTCTTAAAGATGTGCCACGCATAGACAATCATTTTCACAGGATGTAGGGAGGGCAATTTCTCTAGTTATTAATTCCTGAGTCTTATCACAGTGATAGTCATCAATGTACAGAAGAGGCCGTATCTGATTGATGCACAGATTTCATGGCTTTCCCGCTTGTCTTGCTGCTCAGGAGTTCCCGCCCTGCACTGCTACCAGCATAACTCTCATCTTAACAGCTATGTTACCTGCCAGAGGTGCAGAATAATTTATTTTTTGTCAAGAAAGGACACATCTCTCAACATTTAATTTATAGAAAAAGCCTTCAGACATTTTCAGTTGTCAGCTGTCCACCTGAGATATAAGAAGAAAGGGTTTTATTGTGGCAGTTCTTAACAAAATGAAATGGTGCTCACGTCTGTGTGGTAGGATGTGTGCCAGCACCAAGCCTGGGGTTATTTCAGGGAGGTGTCGGTGGATAGGTGATGCAGTGTCTGTCGTGAAGCAGACACTGCTGCACTGATCAGAGTCAGTGCCATCCTCAGCCTTGCGGCAGCCAGGACAGGAGCTTAACCTGGCTTTACCCAGCTCACGAGTAAGGAAGCTGATTAAGATCATTAGGTTTTCGTTACTGTTCTGATCGTGACAAACTGATTTTTTTTTTCTGCTGCATACTTGCCTTTATACTGTGTTCTGCACTTTGAAGAAACTTTAGAAGAACCTTTTGAAAGCAGATGCTGCAGCTGCCAAATATTTTGTGCTTAGCGCACAGACTCTGCAGTGAGGACATACATACACTGCTTGTTGAAGTACTGGTGCAGCACCTAGTAGTTGACTACTTGTTTCTGCTTAGGCAGAAAGATGTAAAATGTTCTTTGAATTGTCACATTACATCTTTCAGGACAATAAACTCTTGGAGGTTGGAGTAGCAGGGAGCAGAAAGGGCATCTAAAATGAGGGTACTGAAGGAGTGGAGTTGCCTTGAATTATTTCCAGGGGAACCGAGAATTTGCTTTCACTACAGATCTTATTTTCTCACCAGCACTTGCATATTATTCTGAAAAGTCATAGCAATTATGAAAGTCTGAAATCTGTTTTAGATATTTTTACCATCTAAATTTAATTAGAGGAGGAATGAGTTAATAAAAACACTAAAATAATTTCTGAGTGCTAGAGAGGGATGAAAAAAGTGGACCTAAATCTGCCACGTTGAGATAATTAAGCACTGTCAGGCAGGACTCAAGGTTCCCCAGTGCTTCAGCAGCTCCTGCACACTCAGAACCCTGTCTCCAAAGTGCAAATTAAAATGGGAAAGGAAAAGACTACCGCATCTTCTGTCTGCTTTACAATTTCCTCCCCTTTGCTGCTGCTTACAGGGGAAATTGCTAAAACTGATATAGCAGTGACCAAATATGGTTGCATGTGGGAAACAAAAGATTATTCAGAAGTCTTCCATGGCAAGAATGGGTTCGTTTAACAAGCTTGCCTGCATTTTAATACAAAGTCGACGATGGTGATCCCAGGGTCTGTAAACCTGCGTACATCTGGCATTGCTTTTACATTTTGCCATCAACTTTAAGACTACCAGCTGCTGCTCCTTTTCTTCTTCATTTCTTGCTATTTGTTATTGTAGTCCGATGGGTACATCACTCATCTCAGAGGAGCCCTTGGGAGGGCAGCAGTCTGCACCACTGTGTAAGGAGACTCTACGGCCAGTTGGCCACCGCATCTAGTAGCTGAGGAGCTTAGGGCTGTGGGCCCAGAAATACCCATGGAGGTGGGGCACTGGGCCTGGAAGTTTAATTGAAATCAGACTGGGGAACGCTTATTAAGAAATATTTATTGACTTCTTTGCACTCCCATGGTCATTTTACATTGGCAGAGGCTCGGTGATGGTTCACCTTATATTGCTTGTTTCCGTGTACAGGTAATTAGCTCTATAAACAGTGCCCTGAGCAGTAGGAAACTTTGTAACTATGTCCTCAAGTCTGTTCTGGCTTTAAAAGAAAGTAACGAAACACAAACCAAGGAGAAATTATTATACGAATTTTTAAAAAGCAAGTATTATGAGTTCTTCATTAAAATAGTGTATTCACAGGTAGAGAATTTCTACGAAAATAAGGAGATTTTGTTTTGAAGTTCCAGGTGGCCTGAAATGAAAGCATACAGATATGTGATATACATATGGAAAGATAAAACCTGACAGCAATTTGTCTATGAAGAGCAAGAGAATTGACTGTCACCCAGAAAAATGATACCTTGTCATTTGATTTGATTTGTAAACCAGATACAGCATTCCAGGAGCAGTAAAACCACCCTGCCTGTACAGCAGTGGTATGTTCACTTCAGAACAGCTTTTCTGCTGATCCCCGAAGATCATCCTGTTCGTAAGGCTGAGTTTCCCTCGCAGTCCCAGCCTTGTGGTACTGGTGCCTGCGTGCCAGGCTCTGCCGCTCCCCAGCCACCTCCACCCTGCCTGCCTGCATGCTGCCATCAATGCAAAACAGGTAGCCTCTCCAAAGAGTTCATGCATGCTCCTGCTGAGCCTGGTGAGAACGTAGTATTTCACTCACCAGTGTAAGCCGCTGCTGGGAAATGATCTTTGTTATAGCTACCAACTTTTGGGAAGGTTTCGAAAGAGCTTGAGGCTGATCTGTAATGGCGCTGACATGAGTGGTCTGAGCTACGCCTGCCTTTCTCTTCCCTGCTCTGACAATACCCATGGAGCATAACCAGTGGGAAACACTCCTTTTCCCTCTATGGGTTAGTCCTTCTGTCTGTCTGCAGAAGTTCTGATACTGAGACGTGGTGACCTGGGATGGTTGTGTAGCTTGGACGTAAGAGGGAAAGACTGCCTGCTTCGGTAGCAGTATGTCCGTTGGATGAGCGTAAGCTTCTTGTAGGTTTAAGTAAAGATAAGTAAAGTGTAGCTGAAATAACATTTCCTTAGGTGCTAGTTAAAATGTAGAATTTATGATCTAAACACAGAAGAGCAAGCATGTAACAAGGATATAGCATAGAGCATGTACTGGGTGAATTCTGTTGAATAGTTAAGAGACAGTCTGCATTCTGGAAAGAAAGAATTTTCTATACAGAGGAAATAACCAGAAGGAAGGATACATTTCATCTACCGATTAGAGCAATCACAGCAGTCTATAATAACCAAATTAAATAATAGACTTATAGAAATCTGTGGCCAGGAAGGGGTATGGGTTTTTTTTGTAGACTGCCCTTGTCAATCTGGCATTCCAGACATTGCTGCAAAGAATTATTCAGAGGAGAGCCATGAGTCATTTTTCTGTTCTGCTGGCAGATACCTCATTGGTAAGAAGAGAAGAAAGATTTGGGCATACCGAGTTTCCTTTTAATTTTCTCATGTGCCCAAAATTTAAGTCTGCAAGGAAAGGCTCATGGTATTTTTAACAAGCATAAAAAAACCTGGATGGTCTAAATCCTTTGGAAACTTCAGAATAAGTTGTCACATAGATCTTGACAGTTTAGAAGGCCTAAATGGGTTTTTAGACACCTACCGCATGATCGCCATCTGCTTGGCAGACAAAGATGCCCACAGACTCCTTGTCTGTCTCTTTCTCTTTTTTTTTTCTTTCCTCTCTAAGGCTACAGGCCTTTGCCATGAATGTCACAGTTGGGGTAGTTTCTGCTTTGTTTTGTTCTTCTTAAATGTGTTTGGGGGCTTGTTTGATGTGGATTCTTTGCTCTTCTTTTGTGTGCTGGTGGTTTGCAGAGCTTATTTGTTCGTCTGGAGGTGGGGCAGTTGGATTGCAGGAGAGCATCTGCTCCCACAGCGGGAGGTGAGGGCTGGGTCAGGCTGGTGAAAGACCTTGCATCAAACTGTTGAGGCAGAGGAGGCGTCTTGCGCTTTGCTCTCTTCTCTTCTGGTTGGCAGTGGTTTTGGGATGAGCTGGGATTTTACTGTCAAACAAAACAAAGTTCCCTCTCCTCTAAGGGGTAGAAGTTTTTGTCCTCAGAGTCCCAGCTCCTGTGACCAGAAGGACAAAGTATGCCATGCTCAAGTTTTGGTAGGACGTAGTGCCAGCACTTAGTTACGGGTGCAAAGGAGCAGCTGCCGCAGAAGCAGTGGCACTCAAAATGTGGTGCAGGCAGACTGCCTTCTTAAACCCACGGTCGCTTGGCAGTAGCGCTGTGGCAAGAAGTGTCCTGCCAAGTTGTGAGCTGGCGCACTGCCCTCCATTCAGGCTCGAACTCTAGGCAGCCAAGTGACCAGCAGCTGTGGCTGTGAATAGCAGGCGGGCATTAGTCTAAGAACAACAAGAAGAAAAGCTTCATATAGAGGTTTTCTTGGCTCTTCCAGAAATGTCTTCCCATTTCAAGGGGAACTGGAAGGTGGAAGGTGCCCTAATGCAGCCACCCCTTTTGGATCCCGTCCACTGGGATCCCCCAGTTACATGGTTCTGGTTGGGGGCATGTTGTTGCTCAGTCTGTGGCTGCGGTAGGTAGGAGTGTGTCTGCTTGAATGTGTAGAACGAAGTTTGCAGCTGCAAGGAGAGAATTCATTCTTTCTCTGCGCTCTTTGTTTCAGCAGGACAACTGAAACAACCTGTAAACAATTGTCTTCATCCTGCAAATGGCTTCTACGCCAGCTTTCCTGCTAATGGCTGCACAAGGACTGGTTTTATCTTTAAGCAAGCCAAAGTGCTTGAATGAACGAGGTTTACAGTTTCTAAAGGAGTTGACAGGTGTCAACAGGGTCCTCAGATTCGTGACCCTTTGTACAGCCCTTCAGGTACCAGGCACGATTCTCACTCCCCATCCATTTCCACAGGCTAATACAGCCTGGAGATGTGTTTTGTTGAAGGCAACCTCAACCACATCCCCAAAAACACCCAAACAAACAAAAAGTCTGAAATGAATTCTCTGGAAAATGGCACGAAGCCAAACAGTAAATTTAGAGCTGGGATGTGCATTGCAGAGGTTTCATTTTAAGTGGGAACATGCATAAAGCTGTATGCTCAACGTCCTAAGTGAAATTGGCTGGGGAATAGAAGAAAGTCCACAAAAGTCCTGGCTTCAGAAGCTCGAGGGCATCACTGTCTATGCAGCCACACTTCTAGCTTGCATGTTGAACACAGGGAAGTGATTTCCACTAGTCTGTCATAGAAAGTTAATGTTGCAGGACAGGCTCATGATCTATTTAAAGACATTTCTGCAGCAGCCTGCGAGATCCTCACCCCAGCGTCTCTCATCAGCTGTCAGGCTGGTGGAATTTCCTGGCTTTTGAAGTGCTTGTGGTCCGGGAAAATGGCAGTGAGGACCTGGAAGAGAGGGTGAGCCAGACTCCCTGCTGACCACAGAGCTTCCCTCACCATTTGTCATAGAAACACTTAAATAGCTTTCTAGCCATGGCTCTGAGAAATAAAAGCTTGTCCAGCACTAGTACCTTCAGGCTGTGTATCTCAGAGAGGAGTATCAGCGGCTGGGCCAGAGCACCCACCACAGGGCTGATACCTCTCATCATCTTTATCATCTTGTCTGCTGAGAGGCAGTTTAATGTCCCCAGCAGGTGTGGGAGTGCTGATCCTAGGGGTGACATGGCATTAAGGACTACTAACTGTGCACAGGGGCACCTCCAGTGATTCTTGCTGCGGTTTCTCTGCTGGCAGCGTCCTCGATCGGCTGGAGCTAAGAGCTTTCCTGAAACAAAACCTAAACTGCAGATGTTGGCCAGCTGTGTTCAGCTGGACCGAAGCTCTGTCCATCTCGACAGAGAAGCCAAAAGCAGGTCTTTACAAAGGCAGAACACTGGGATGAAACTGGAAAGATCAGTCTGCCGATGCAGTACCTCAGCTTCTAGCAGCAGCCTCAGACATGAGCCATTCTTACGCTAAGTAACCGAGGCACAGTGAGAGTCACGTAAGACTCAAGTGTCTTCAAGGAGGAACTGCAAGATGATTAATGCTCCAATATCTGCTTAATTACAAGTGCATGTCGGTCACCAGATGATATCTAGACTGAATTTAAGGTCTGAATCTTTTCCTGTGGAATATAATCTGGATATCGTAAATGTGAGAATGAGGGATATGCGTGTTGATAGCTCAGTGGGGCAAAAAAATGACAAAGTTGTAATGGTTTGGAAATACAAAGTCTGAGACACCATGCCTTGTCCTCAGTGCTTTTGATGAGACATTTCTGAGTGTTTTAAAGCTAATGTAAAATTTGGGTTTTTTTGTGAAAGAGGTATTTAAAGAAAGATGGGAGGTAATACAGGTTTGTCTGAAGTTATGGAGCAGATAAAGACCTGCAAACATAACTATGCCTCGTGAGAGCCTATTTGTACTCTCAAATTATTCTGACGAACTGCTTGGTTTTATAATCGTTCACAGGATGGGGCCCTGGGGCTGTTTGTATTATTATCTAGTAATACTACTGGATTAATGTGTCTGTGTGGTCTGTATATTGTAGTCATGACTTAAATACAGCTCAGTGCCAGGCAGGGTGAAGCAGCAGGTGGGAGGCTTGCAGTGCAGCCGAGGGGGTGACCAGGGAGAGGTGTCTGGCTCTGCAGCATCTTCCAGAGCTTTCAGCAAACACCAAAAACCATGCCAGGGCTGCTCTGCGAGCACAAAAGTTAATTCCACTTAAACAGGAGTTAAGGGTGGCAGGCTGCAACAGCTCTTGGGGTGGCTTGGGTGGGAAGCAGCTTGCAGCAGATGTGTAACAGCACCACGAAGCATTCATTAGAGTTGCTTTGGTCAAGAGTTGGTAATGAGGGTTCACGGTGGTCTGGAAAGTCTCTGAGGGCTGACAGGACTAGGCACAGCCTAGTGCGACGTGACAGGAGCACTGCAGTGTCGCAAGGCAGGGATGCAGACATTGCAGTGGGGAGCACTGTGGCGGGGTGGCAGTCTGCATGCAAAGTGTTGGTCTGGCAATGGGTTAATTTGGTTAATACTGAGTATTTATGAGGTGTCCAGCTTCTGAGGTCAGGAGGGGGTTTCCTGTGGCTTTCTGGGATGTTTGATGGAGCCTGGTGCTTTGGTGTGTGTGGAAGCAAAGGTGACAAGTTTTGTTCCTTGCTGGTGTGTGGCCAGCGTCATCGTTGTGTGTCACATCGCAGTATATCTCACCATGAGTGCCTTCAGGTGGGGCACTGGCCTATAACTGGTTACACATATCTTCTCCAGGGTAATATGGTGTATTACTGCAGTGCTATATAAGTCATTATTTGTAATACTGTACTGTGTGCAACGAGGTAACCTTGAGTTTATTTCTGATTATGATTTGGGTGATGTCAGTAGTTCAGCTTCATCCACTCTGTACTTAACTCTCAAAACAGCTATAATCTTGTCTCCTTTTGTTTTTCATAGTGCACTGATTTAACCTCTTGTCAGAAGAAAATAAAGATTTATTGGAAGGTTAGAGTTGTATCTTGAAGGCTGCCACAAACAAACCTAATTTTATACTTAATACAGTAATTCTAGAGGATGGTGTCAATGAGGGCATAATTGAAATAATTTTTAACATGAAAATCTTTACAAATAAAACTTTACTCAGAGGTTATTGATTTAATTATGGTCACATTAGCTGCTTCCTTGCTTTGGTCGTGTGTGCAAATCTTGGACAAGGGTGGGGTTTTTTTTTCCACTTGATGTGAATTCAGTCTGTTCAAGCTGCAGTGTAAATGGATGGGATTCCTTTTGAACCAGCCCTTGGCCAGAAAACCAGTGAGTATGATTCAAAGCTGCTGTACAGAGGAGAAGGTGTTAATTCGTCCAGGGTTTAAACGTGCCTGTTCCTGGCACAAAATAGCCTGGCAATCATTTGACATCAGCCACCCCACAGAGCAGAATAGGACAATGTCATTGTCCATTACAGCTGGTATCAGTTTGACTTTGAATTTAAATGTGCCAGCAAAACAGAGTAAAGACAGACACCCTTCTGTTGCCTGCTGCACCTGTCTCCTTATCTATGGAGTTTGGGCTATACTAGTTTTTAACTTGGCACCTTCTTGGCGTATTGGGTATTTATTTCTTTGAATACAGTGCAACAATTTTCTGTGCTGCTCTTTGTAGCCCTAGGGAAATCACACATGTGGATTGGTTAAAGAAGATAGCATTGCCTTGGCGCATTTTTCCATAGCAGTAGGTAGTGGGTAGCGTGTATTAGTTAATAGTACTTGGACAGTTGTGATTTTGTGATGCACAGCCGCTCAGGCTGGCTGGCTGTTATGCCAATGTTTGTTGGGGGTTTTTTGTTAGCTTTTTTTTTTTTAAATCCACAGCTTTCTCTTATGAGAAAGTGAAAATCACAACATTTGCTGATCTGATTTCTTATTCATTGCCATCTCCTCAGCCTGCCAGTATGGCATTACACGTTATTAGTAAAAGAAGAACTAAAAAGTGCAGGAGCAGAAGGATGTGAAAGACTGGAAGGAGAACTGCTATGCTGAAGTCTCTTCTGGACAGACTCTGGTCAGCTGGCACGAGTGGGACGTGCATCTACCCTTTTTCTCCTCCAGCGGGAGGCCAGAGGATCAGCTTTTTGGAGCCAGCATGTTCTTTCTCCTTGCCGAGATTCAAATAGCCAGAAATTGTGGAACTTCCTTCATAAGACTGCAGTCCCCCTGTACCCCTAACTTACCTCCTTACTCAGAGTTTGGACACCTCCAGCAACCATCAGCTTTCAGAGATCATGCTCCAATTTTGTTTTCTAATATGCAAATTTGAAGGAAGCCACTACTGTCCACTGGAAATCCAGACAGCATCGGAAAGCTAATGCAATTTCTCGTATCGTATCTGTCGTACCTTGTTCATTGTTTCCTGTATCTATTCTTATATTCCTGTTTCTAAAATCTTTCTCTTTCCTGTTGCTATGGTAAAAGCCTGCCTAAAAAGGAAGAATTATAGCAGTGAGATCCACTGACCTACAAAATAATCAGAACAAAGTTGCTCTGTACAGAGCTCTGCTTTTAAAGTAACTGGTAGAAAATCTGTAGTGGGAAAGGGAGATGGCCCAAGTACAGCGACAATGTACATGGATTTGGATTTAGTCAAAACTCCATCTTATGGGCAAAATTGCTGCTTCTGATCAGTGAATCTGTAAAACTGGTTTCCTATACGCAGGAATTTTCCATGATTGCAACAGTAAAAGTAGTGGACACCCAAAAAAGCAGTCTTGGGTTTTTGTTTCTGTTAATAACCTTCCAGCTCCAATGTGATTTTCTCCTACATGTACATGAATGTCATTGATACAGTGTTGTATTACAGTGGCTCATCCTTGCTGGAGGCATGGTCCTTTTCCAACAAACTGATTTGAAATGAAATGAAAACCAAACCATGATTTTTTTGGTTCACCTCCCAGACTATAAAAATGGATGGTCTCATTAATGATTAACACAGCAGCTGTAGCTCAAAGGAGATCTGGAAGAAAACACTGCAGTGTCTCCCTCCTCCAGTAAATATATTGGCTTAACAGTTTTCTGTGCTTATCCTACCTTATTTCAGTATACACATTTGAATCCCAGCAGAGTGGATCTCTGCCTTCATACCTGGTTTAAGATCAGTAAGGATGCATTAGTTCCTAGTTGCATCAGATAATTTTTTGCAATGTTATTACTACTTACTGGTTTGCAGTTCCCTGTGATGTTAGCAGTGGTTTTTAGAATGCTTTTCTATTTTGAACCAGTGAGGCATCTAAGATTTCCAACATCTTCTTGCCCACAACATGGTTACATCATTAGGAATCAAGTAAAAGTTCGCAACAATTTTGCATTTACATGGACATTGCTTCTGGCATATTATTTTGCTATCGATAAGTCCTTGTTATAGCATTAAACTGTTTAAAAAATATATACATATATTATGGTCGCAAAATGTTTACTCCTGTGTTTACTCCACAATTTTGGATTACAGTGTGCCTGGGCAGCTGACAAAACTCTAATGAACCAGTCTCTCAAAAGAACCAAAGGGATGTTTTTAGACTAAGTGTTCCCAGAATATGATTAACTGCTTAGCACCCAAGAAATAAAAGTGCTAAAAAAAAAAACCAAACTAAAAGAAAAAGCCTACCACATAGCAATTGTGCGTATGGCAAACAGCATACGATACAGTGGTAAGAAATCTGGAGGCTTTTGCCTGTTACTCTAGACAATCACTGTGAGCATATTCTCTTATAAATTGACTGATTTTGTTTTATGTTAATAAATACACCTCAGTCTCTGGAACCTTGTGCAAATTTTCAAATAGCTAACTCTAAATATAGGTGCACTTTTTCCTCTATATTCACTGTAAAATATTGGTGAATGCATGTATAGTACACCAGTTCCCTGCCTGGCAGAGATGGGGCAGATGCGGAAGCTCATCTGTGCACAGTTATGGTGGATAATGCCTCCAGAGTTTATCACAAGGTTGTTTCCATGGTGTACGTGATGATACCAACCAGCATGGTCCACCTGGCAGTCAGCAGGCTGATCCCGGCCCAAAGGGTGCTTGTTTAGCCTGCAGTTTTTCAGGGCAGCAAAAGGAGCTGCTGCTCAAATGGTTACACAGCACCTCCTGCAAGGAGAACACTCCGAGCCAGATGTTGTGCTCATGCCAGGAAGAGGATGGGAGAGGAAGGGGGAGACAGGTCTTCTGCTCACGTGAGCCCAGCAGAGTCCTGAGCCCTTGCCATAGCTGTTTGTGAGACGGTGGGTGGGAGGATGCTGTGGCCTGAGGCGTAAGCGTGTGGTGGCAGAAGTGAGAGTTCCCACTGCTGTGTCCCACCACAGGACCTGAAATCCAGATCCAGCTGGTGTAGCTGCAGAGGCTGAAGTATGCTGGAGTGTTTGTAATTTTGGTTGACAACACTCAATTCTCATTTGCTTTCACTGACCTGAGTGGATATGTGCTTCTTTCATTAGAGATCCGAGCTCAACTCATCGAGCAGCAGAAATGCCTGGAGCAGCAGACTGAAATGAGAGTACAGCTTCTTCAGGATCTGCAGGATTTCTTCCGCAAGAAGTCGGAAATAGAGATGGAGTATTCCCGAAACTTGGAAAAATTGGCAGAGAGGTTCATGGCAAAAACAAGAAGTACAAAGGACCATCAGCAGTACAAGTAAGAGAGATTTCCTTCCCCCTCGTCCGCATGATAGCCATTGCTGGAGTGCTGTGCCGCTCTTTGCTTCTGCTGGTTTTGAGTACTACTAGGTTGAGCCCAGGTTCAAAGACATATTTAAAATTACCACCCCTATTTAGCAGCATAGCAGTTCTCATTGCAATTGAAGGTAGCCGGGTGCCTAAATACTGTTTTGTTGATTTGGCCCTCTGCAATTATTCATGTAAGCTTCTGACAAGTGGTTTCAGTTTCTTAAAAGGTAGGCTGCATACATATTATCCCTAACCTACCATACAGAATATAAACCACCCAAAATACAGCCAATACCTAGAAGAGATGGAGAGCCCCAAAAGGGCTTGAAAGCTCTGTGCTGATCTGTTGCAGTGAAGTTGATAGGATTTGAAAGTGTCTAAATAAAGGTCAATCAACATTACAAAAAAAAAAAAGACAGGAATTTTGACAAAAAAGGCATTAAGAAAGAAAACTATTTTGATTTGTTGTTGCATGTGAACTTGTGCTGCCTCTTGACCCCTCTTATTGCTGAAAATGAAGATGATGTGAATGTAATGCCTTGCTTAGAATTTAATGTATCATCTCTTTCATGGCATAGTAACTTGTGTGCAAAACAAAAGTGGTCGGGTAGTATCTGGCAAAACGTGTGTACAGTATGTTTTGTAAAGTGTTTCAAAGGCATTACCTGTTGGCATAGTCTCGTCTGGTTATTCTCCTGACTTGAGCTGATTAATGAATGCATTTGCCTGGCCCTGTTATGCTTAGGAGTATAAACCAGTATTTTGTGCCAGGTCCTGCACTTGGGTCACAACAACCCCATACAATACTACAGGCCTGGGGAAGAGTGGCTGGAAAGCTGCCTGGCGGAAAAGGACCTGGGGGTGCTGGTTGACAGCCGGCTGAACATGAGCCGGCAGTGTGCCCAGGCGGCCAAGAAGGCCAATCACATCCTGGCCTGTATCAGAACTAGTGTGGCCAGCAGGAGTAGGGAAGTGATCGTGCCCCTGTACTCGGCACTGGTAAGGCCGCACCTCGAATACTGTGTTCAGTTTTGGGCCCCTCACTACAAGAAGGACGTTGAGGTGCTGGAGCATGTTCAAAGAAGAGCAACGAAGCTGGTGAGGGGTCTAGAGCACAAGTCTTATGAGGAGCGGCTGAGGGAACTGGGGTTGTTTAGCCTGCAGAAAAGGAGGCTGAGGGGAGACCTTATCACTCTCTACAACTCCCTGAAAGGAGGTTGTAGCGAGGTGGGTGTCGGTCTCTTCTCCCAAGTAACAAGCGATAGGACGAGAGGAAACGACCTCAAGTTGTGCCAGGGGAGGTTTAGATTGGATATTAGGAAACATTTATTCAACGAAAGGGCTATGAAGCATTGGACCAGGCTGCCCAGGGAAGTGGTGGAGTCCCCATCCCTGGAGGTATTTAAAAGACATGTAGACGTGGTGCTCAGGGACATGGTTTAGTGGTGGACTTGGCAGTGTTAGGTTAACGGTCGGACTCGATGACCTTAAAGGTCCTTTCCAACCTAAATGATTCTATAATTCTATGATTCTATGATTTGTGTTTGTAAAACTGAAAAATAAGTACCTTTTTCCACTGTCCAGTCAGTGCTGTGCTAGAGATACATAGACAGAGCTTTTGTTTCAGGAGAAAAGTCTTTTCCAAACACATCTAGCAAAGGAAAGGTTAATCCAAATACAGCTTGCACAGTTCAAAGAGCAATAACATATATTTCTTAAAGTTCGGTTAAGTGACTCAATGATTCCCTGAAATAACCAACATGTGCATATGTCACCACTTCAGAGAGAGCCCTGGCTTCTGTTCATCTTGTGGCAAAATCTTTTTGCCTTGTGCACACAAACATCTTTCCTCGTTGTTAAACATGTGTTAAATCCAGACTGGCAGATCTGCATGGGGGTCATGACTGGAGTCCTGCCTTCGGCTTTGTTCTGCAATTCTCTGATTGCTTTGAGAGGAGGTTGCAGCAAAAGTCACTTTAACTGGTGGTCCCCCATGCTGTTCCCACCATTCCCCCCAGAACAGGCAGGAAGGTCTGTAGGACTGGCTTTGGGACATGCAGAAGCAGTGAGGACCAAGTAATATCAGCATGGCTCTTCAGGGGTGCTCATGTTGGCTGACCTGGCTCATAAAACCCTGAAGCTCCTTGCTGTGAGTAACACTGTTAAGATGTCCATCTCAAACAAAATGGGGAAGTTTCCTTTACTCACTTCTGATTCATAGCAAAGCAAAGCACTGATGATTAAGAAAAGGCTTTTGTCTGTTAATCATTTGTTGTTGCTTTGATTCTGGGAGTGAAAGCTGAAGGTAGACAATTAGGTGAGGAATTAAAGGGCATATTTCTAACAGTGAGAATAGTTAATTATTAGAACAATTCACCAAGAGTTGAAGGAGTTTCTCCCTCAATTCATCACCACCTCTGGCTGTTTTATCTTCACATGCTTGATCCTTTTGACTCTAGGAGAATCCCTGCACAAGAGAAAAAAAAAGAGCAGCAAGTTTCTATAGCTCTTAGTTGCAAGGCAAACGTGAAATTAAAATGTCAACAAAATCATAAGGCAAAATTTATAAATAGGTTTTTGTTGTCTGTGAAACAGTTGTTGAACTACACGTGTTTTTATTTTGCCTTGTGTAAAAGAAATGAGAAGTCATCTGGGATTTCACTTTTTGCAATATTAAAAACTTGGAGTGGGCCTACAGTGCAAAAAGTCTGTCAAGGAAATTCAGAACTGGACCACCACAGAAAAAGTCCAGCCCTGTTGTTTGTCTTGTAATTGAGCCATCTGGGACTGGCAGTAGCAGTATATTTATGAGTGCTGTGAATTTATGAATGCTGATCACAGAATATGTATGCTTGTGACATTTCCTCCTACTTTTATAGCAGTTATACAAACCCATTGCAGTGAAACAGCTACACCTGCAATTTTGCTCATGAAGGATTTGGGATGCGCTTGCAGTGCTTGTTTATTCCTAATGTCAAAAATTAATTACTGTTACTCTTTCAGCAGTGATCTTTATTGATTTTGAATATTTACATGTACTCCATCTGTAAGCAACTGTAAGCTTTGTGGCAAGATTTTTTTTATACTTTCAGGTGGCTTGCAGTGTTCTGAATTCTTACTCTTTTTCTATATTTTTGTATCTGTGCCTCATGGGGTTTGTAGAATGTGTCTTAAAAGAGTGATCTGAAGCTTGCCTAACCCGAGTTATTCCAAGAACAGATTGACTGACTGTTCAGAAGCAGCCGTTTTTACATAACAAGTTATGACTGTAAATGTCAGGGAGATGTTTGTGTTAATAATGTAACTTTTTCATTTCTATACATAATATCTGTGTATCTCCTCCTTAGGAAAGACCAGAACCTCTTGTCGCCAGTGAATTGCTGGTACTTACTCCTGAACCAAGTGAGAAGAGAAAGCAAAGACCATGCAACGCTGAGCGATATCTACCTGAACAACGTGATCATGCGGTTCATGCAGATAAGCGAAGACTCCACCAGAATGTTCAAGAAGGTAATGCCTCTCCTGCAGTCCTCCAGCCGGGCTTGTAAGATGCATGAGGGAGGCAAAAGTGTCCTAATAGGTAGCATTTGTGGAGAAGATTCAGCACACGTAGCATAAAATCTGTTTTAGCACACGTATAAATTCTTCATGACTGTTCTCGCGGAGCAAATCCTTAGTGCTGAAATGCCTAGGAACCTGCTGTATATGCTGGTGACCTTAAAAGCTGAATCGCAAATATCCAAAAGGCAGGGAAAAAAGCCTGTTCTCTCAAAAGCACGTTTGTCTACCCATGCGGAAAGGAAACAGTTTTCGCTTAGGACTCCCAAAATAGTAATGCTGTATTAATGAATTATTGGTAAAAACAGTATTTCATTGTAACTCTGTCATGAGAGAAATGGATTCAAGCCAAAATAAGGGTATGCCTTGGCATAAAGATGGTAGTGTATGCTACGATTCTCCTAAAAGTGTTTCCTTTCCTTCCCAATATTAAATATGAACATACACTTTTGATAACATAACTACTTCTATTAGATCATTTAAGCATTGTCTCTGTACATGTTTGTCCTTGTACGTGCCCATTATGTGTTTTCATAACACATACAATGTGTAAATCCCTCTTGTGCTAAGCAAGCACTCTAGGCAGCCTTAGTTTGTGATCTACGTAATGTGTTTGCAGTCATTGTTGTTACAATGTTCTGAAATAAAAATAGATTATAAATGCATATCTGTCAGTCACAGTGGGATGCTGGTAGGCAAGCGTCATACAAAAAAGAGTTCAAAAAGAATAAAGGTTAAAGGATGTGAAGTGTGTGACTAAATGGTGGCAAGGGTACCAGATTAATGTTTTTGAAATAGGGAACTGATTTCACGTATACCTGACCACAATCCTAGATAGGTAGCAGTGGGGTGGGGAGAAGAATCATTTAGGGAGCGCACAGGTTGTACTTGGAGGAAAAAAAGTAAAAACATTAATCAAATTTATTGGTGTGTATTAAAACCTGTAACAGTAATAGAGTTGAAATTTATAGTTTCTCAATCAGTAATGGTCTGTTCATGTAATATGTCTGATGCATAAAACTGTAGTTCACAAACCACTAAACTTACTAATATGGAAGATTATTATAGAAGTTGAAAAGATAATGGGAAAAGCAATTTGAGCGTGCTGCAGTACTGTCTATGTGGAGATGTCTCAGACTTGCTTGGACCAGTAGAAATTTTTCGGTATTGAATCTGGAATAGTTTTTCAGTTGTTTATGTCATATCTCAGAAATCTCTTCTTCACTAGGTGTACGTTATTAGACTAGCCTGTTGGCTTTCAGCATAGTTCAGTTCTTTAGCACTGGAAATCTTGCTTTTCCTTCCCTTCTGTCCAGATGGACTGTACAAAACTATCTAGATAAAGTTTTCCGTGGAGAAGTGTGTGTCCTTCTTTATTCGCTCATAACTTATTAATGAAGATTGCTGCAGCTTACCTCTCGGAAGGAGGAAAATATGTGGACATTTTCAGTGCATTAACAGGAGGCATATTGTCATATCTTCCTGACAGACTCGTCTCTTTCCTCCATGCTGTGTCCAGGAACATGCAACATTTCTCTTTCTAGCATGGCTTCTTGAAGAAGAGCAAGCAGCTGCTCTTGCTTTTTTATTCCTAGCTTGGATCTTCTACAGGGGAAAGAAAAGAAAGGAAATTGAGGGAGTCCTGCTGTGCATAACCTGGAGCTCACCTTCGTGGAGCCCATATCTTCAACAGCCCTATCCTACCTTTCAGCAGGGTTTGCCAGCTGACACTCAGCACGATAGTGTCACATCAAACAGCTGTTAGCTGCGGTGGAGCACAGGCAGAATGAGCTCACCAAAGGCTGTGTGAAGGGATCTGAGCCAGCCCCGGTAATGTGAGGGGAAGGGTGGCAGGAAGACAAGCGGCACTTCAGCATGGTGTAAGCGAGCTTCGCGAGCACATGGCCTGAATGTGGCAGTGGTTGTTCACCAGTATTAATTTTGAGCACTTATTTTTAGGACTTCAGTCTGTCAGGAATCAATACTTGTTGGAGAAGGTTGGTATTTCCACTGAGTCCCAGTGTGCACAGTTCTTGCTGTGGTGCTTGCAGCAGAGTACTGATGATTTATTTGCTGTTAGTTCCCAGCTGCAGAACTGATTATACCTGGAATGATGATGAAGCTCCAGTTTCTCTTCTGTGAAAAGGGAAGGCAGCTATAAAATGAGTTGAACAACATTGGACAGAGAGAAAAACAAGACCTGTGCAGGAGGTGAAGCTGTTAGCAAATTGTCTTGCTTTATTGATGAAGAACATAAGCTGTCTACATCTATGTTTAGTCCAAATGGGCAGCTGCAACCATAATGGTCTCTAAAGGACCCTTCCAACCCAAACCATTCTATGATTCTGTGATAATTTCTGTCAGATGTGAATGAGCAGTCTAACTTAAGGTCGTCACAGACTGTCTCAGAAATGCTTAATGGACATCCACCAGGCAACAGAAAGAAATTAGGTGCAGAACATGTGTCCTGTACTACAGTCCCCCCTTGCAGGCAGAGGTCACAGGAGCAAAGAGAAGGTGCACTTAGAATGAGAAAGGTGACATCCAACACTCTCCTCCATCAAACTGTATTCTCCCTAAAGAAAATGGTGTAGAATTTGTTGGAACATCAAATAGAATATTTAACCAATTTCTGTCACTTTCTGTAGGTTACTTTTGAAAAAGACTGGATTTGGAATAAAGTTCTGTCAGAGAAAAGTATAAGCAATCTCAGTGGGTGTCATCCCTATGAAAGCGTATGGGATTTGTTCACTGTTCACAGATTTCAGATTAAAGTAGAAACAAACCATATCCTGCAGATACTTCTACACTGGAGTCTGATCATACTGTTCTGTGAAATATGTACTCTCTCTCTTATAAGTAATAAATGTAAATAATAAGAAGAGTAGTAATATGAAGATTTCAAAAATAAAGACTGACAAGTGCATGCTTAATATCTTACTGCAGTCCATGGTCAAGAGCAGGAAATACACCCGTCTAACGTATCTGTACTCCATTGGCTCTCACAGCGTTGCACATAGGAGCACTTAATGTCTTTCTAAGTAATTTCCAAATACCAACTAATCAAGCTTCTCTATATTCAGTAATTAGATCATTTAATTATATATCTACCAGTTTATTAACCTAATAGTGTTATGCATCACAATTATCATCTTGTTTTAGTTCTCCCTCGGTCTTGCAGCAGCAGCTGCTGCATCTTTGGAGGTGTTTTAGCTACACTTCCAAGTCTGGAAAGTAACTACACCAAGTCTGTGATCAGAGTAGATCTCCATTGTTCTGCTCTGAACCCCCAAGCTGCCTGTTGCGGAAAGGGAAGTGGCCTCAGAGTGGATTGCCCCATTGCTCACAAGCAAGATACGGGGAAACAACAGCAAAGTCACTCTGAGCTTCTTGGCTCTTTCTGCTCCCTCTTTTTTTGCCCCCTCTCTCCTCCCAGGAGGATGAGGCTGCCCATTCTGCTTCTTAATGGTACCCCTTACTGGCTTTTTCCACCTCACTGGTGGGCACGTAGGTCCTCAAATGAAACTTTTCCATGAAGTGAGCCCACCATTTTCTAGAGGGATACTGTTTGTATGCTATCCTAAGATTGGCTTCAGCTTGAATGGTAGTAATGAAAAGATCAAACAATTTCCTCATTTCCTGGCCATGCTTACCAGTAGAGTATTGTTTTGTTCCCTCTCCTGCTGATGTCTCCTGTGTGGGATACAGCACAAAGTCGTGAGTCTGTAGCAACCCCTTTCTCTAGTCCTTCTGTAAAAAGTGTGTGCAGTACACAGTGTTGGTCTATATGAAATGTAGTGATGAGGGATGTCTGTGCCCCTTGGTCTTCGTACCTTGCCCTTGTCTCACTGTCTGTTCTTCTTCATTCTGGTTCTTCCTTTTGTGTGCATCTATACATCTATCTCAACATTGGGATTGCTTTGGTGAAATGATCCCTGTTGGTTCTATCTTACATTTTCTGATGGGGCAGGATATATCGTATTCAGGTACCTGATTGTACATGGCTTTCCTGTCTAGGCTGGCCCACGTAACATGTGGATATTAATTATTTTTGTTCTCCTGGGAGCTCTTTGTCATTCTTTTTTCCAGGGTTCAGGAACCAGCATCTGTTTATATGTACTAAACGCAGGACAAAGATGGGATCTAGTTCAGAGATTTTGTGACGTTTATCTGATGATATTATGTCAGGCCTCATACTTCCAGATAGGCACTTAAGCTCTTCTTCTTTTTAGTTGCTAGCATATACAAGCAGTACAGATTGCTGTTCATGCCTGGCCTTCATGCTGCACATAAAATTACAAACATAAAGTAGCAGAGTTCAAACCTTGCATGCTTGCGTGTTTCTTCAGGCAGATGGGGTGGATGGCCTCATGGGGACAATTAAAGAATAAAATAATAAGGAAAAATGTCAAGCAGAAGGCAAAAGTATTACGTAGAACATTTCATGCAGTGATTCTGATTACCCCAGCATTAATAATCAACTAATACCCACAAAATCTTTAAGCAGATTTGTATATTTATAATTTATAAACATGTATTTTCCTTGGACAGAAACCATAACGAGCCAAGATGAACATATCTTCCAGTGTTTACAGTAAAAGATGCTGGAGAAGCCAAGCACAATAAATATTTTAGTTCCATAATCTGGCTATTAACGAGGAATATGACTACCTGCCAAATCTATTTGATGTTATAAAGATTGTGGCATATATAGAGATTTTTTGCATCATTTTCTTAAACATTTAAAGGTTTAAAAGGATAGCAAAGCTATTTGTTGCTACAGACTGGCAAATCTGGGACAAAATTCTACTGAGTTGGTTATGTCAGTGTCACCGCAGCTCATGAAAGCTCCTTAAAAGAAGGGTTTGCACATCACTTCCCCTAGGGACCAGCAGCAGACTCATTTAAAAGCAATAGTCACAGAATATTTTCCCTAAATGATGTAACTGAGAGTAACGTTGTGTGTGCTAAATACAGACACTAAAGAGTTCCAGGAAGAACTGAACTGACTCTTCAGTAAAAAAAACAAAGGAGTAAAGTTTGGGTGCCCAATTATGCTCTGAAATGGATGGAAAAATTCTTACAGACTTCAATGAAAGGATATTAATGTGGAATAAAATTTTAAGTTTCTCAGACATTAATCCATAAATATAAATCTTGATAACGTCAATAGGACCACTGATGTGGTTGAAAGTTGAGCACATACTGAAAGGCTGTTTTAGGTACACTTATTTGTCCATTGCATGGGCGTGATTTATCCTACTATCAGGTGAAAGAAATACGCTGCTGTCTCTTAATGCTTTGAACCAGATTAGTAACATATATAGTATTTTTAGCAAGAGTTTGCATGTGCTCTAACATCTTTATTATGTTCTTTGTTCTTTTGGTTAATAGATGCCAACACATTTCTCTAGGACATAGTGAATAAAGAAGCACCTCAGTGATTGTCAGGTTTTAATGGCCTGATTAGAGCTATCAACTCAGCTCCAGGAAAATGTGCGCTGCATCTTACATTCTGTTGTTTGGCTACCCTGAGGATAGGCTCCTAGAGGACACACCGTTCAAACATGCTGAACTACTGCAGGGAATAGGTAGCATAAAAGAGAAATAGGAGAGCCATTAACCACTGAAAATAAATGCACTTCTTATCTGGTGCTCTAATGCGCTATATATTACACACTAAAAGCCATATCGCTTGCAACTCGAGTCAGTATTTCTTGATCTTAAATGCTAATGTGAAATGTGCTGGTTCTTGAAAATAAATCCCTTCTATTCTGCTAAGGTTAACCAAATTTCCTGATTTTTACTGGGCAATCCCTACAAAATCTTTCACCAGAAAGAGGCAGCAACTGACATGTTACCCATCACTACAGGCACCCTCTGCAGGTTGGAGTCCCCAGATGAACTGGTGGAAGGATGACTCATCTGTGATCATGTGGCATTGCTAGGCTGTCTTCCTAATTTTTACTCTTTTTGCTGATCACCTCCCTCCCTCTCTTTTTACTTCCCATTTTAAAGCCTATTGTCCTTTCCTAAAAACATCTCCATCTTTCCTCTGCTGTGATCTCTTCCATTCACTTTCAAATTCACCATTGATCAATGTGTTGCCTGGAAAAGATCATGTATGCATGCTGGCCAGTAAATCCTGAGGGCTGGACCACTTGTGCTTCAGTGCTGGACAAAGCTCTACAGGAGCAAAGAGAAGAAATGGGTCCTAGTAAATAGTGATCATTCCCCGAATCCTCAACTCATCTGGTGTCTATTTGCATTAAAGTGTAACTGAAGAGCAGAAGAGGAGGGTGCATCTTTCAATGAACTGCTGTGTGTTTTGTTTACAGCAAAATATGCAAAGGGTAAAGAGAAAATTGGTTTGGGGTTCTCTGTCTCACCTCCTCAAATGAACTTTTGCGCTGCCAGGTTAAGGCATGCTGCCTTAGAATCGGCATTGCTGTATTTAGGGCTTGAGTTGTCATCAGCTTTGAGATGGTAGTGACCGACAGTTGAAAGGGATAAATTGCTTGAAGCTGGAGTTCATCTACAGTTTTTTCCCACATGTGTATGCTTTCATCTTCCAGTCTTAATGTCAACCATCTTATTTTTATGTTTTGTCCTTCTTTCTGCCAAAGTAATTAAAAAACAGACCGCTCATATTCAGCACTATAGAAGCAGCTATCCAAGAGAAAACAGGTGGCCTCCACTTCTTGGAGTTTCGAGGAGATGTGTAAGCTGTGTCAGAGCTGCGCTGCTGACTTTTAAAGGCCGGGTGCCAATGTAAAGCAATGAAAAGCAACTCAGAATTTTTGCTGAAGGTTTTACTGTGTTTCCCTACAGCAGCTTGCAAATCTGCAATCCTTTTCCAATTCTTTGCAAGCACTCTGTGCGCTGTTAGGCATATGCATTTTTGTCCTTCGTATTAGATGAAAATAATCTGATATTTGCAAAGAAATGGAAGTAGTGAGCCGTATGTTCTAGATACTTCAGTAGTAGAGCATACCTCATGAAAAACACCAGACTTTGAAAAGTATAAGCAATAAGGAAAGTTTCATAGGAGTTCTGTGTAACTCAGCTTCCGAGCATCTGCTCACTGTGCCTTAGCTACTACAGCTAATGCCCTTGGGAATACAAGAATTTCACTGAGGTATTTTTTAATATATATTTCTAGCTTCTTGTTGGTTAAAAATCATCTTGCATATAAGGATTGGAGTGAATAGTGATAAGTGATATGGCACGTTCCTTAAAATACTGCCTAGACTTAGGAGTATGACAGCAGGAATAGGAGAAAAAATTCAAAATTTTCTGTTCCAGCTACTATATGTGTCTATTTCATCCTCCTAGAAGACGCCGTGGGTGGGATGTGTGGCATGGTTCCTCCTCGTATGTGGGCGTTGCACTGGAAATTCTCATTCAGAAACCATTATTCCTGCAGGTGTTTTAGTGATGGCCAAGTATGTGTTAGCGGCTTTGGAGATGAGTTGTCCCTGAGGATTTTCCTTTGGCTTCTGTACAAATACAGAGTACTTCTTATGGCTAAGGCCATTATCTATCATGAAGTTGGAGTTTTCAGAAGCCGGGCTAATTATCAATTTATTCACAGAAAAAAACCCTGACATTTCCAGCATGGATGTTACAATGCTGAGCATCGCAGAAGAAATGTATCCAGGCTGTTTGCCAAGTCCCATAGCTCTATTCTATAGCTGTTTTCCAAAGGCTGTGGTACAAACGCCTTCAACTCTTGCACAGTTGCCACAATTTTCATCCGATTGAACTGCTATGGACAACTAACAAAGGAATATATATGAATGAGACTCCAATTAAATACTCTTATTTTGACATACTTGCTTTCTTTGATAACTACTGCTAAGCATTTCTTTTTTCTGGGTCAGAATGAAAGTAAAGACACAGTCCAGAAAAGCTAAACAAAGCTGTTTCAGCAGCCCACTCTGTGGAATATTATGCAGTTGGGTATCTGTTTCAAAAAGGAGACACAATTATTTCTTGCATAAATATTTAGATAGTTGCATGTGCTGAGAAACAAAGACTATTCTAGATGTAAAATTGGGCGGGATGTCCCTCTAGAATATCACATTCCATGTGGTTTAGTTTTTGTATATATCATAGCAGTTGTAAAACACTACACAGTTTGTTCCATTAAAAAGGCTTATAACATTAATCCTGAACGTCGCCCTTTCTGTTGGCACCTAATTTCCTGATGCTTCATGGGAAAATCTCTCAAATTACTTCTGGGTTTCCTTTTAGAAGTCTTCTGTCCAGATGTTGTCTGTCTACCTCTGCATCCCTGATTTGTTATTTTTAGTGCATTGTAATTCTGTCAGAACAGTGTCTTTGCGAGCAATATTGTATTCATATCTAGGTTGAACAATGAGTACTAATATCAAGAGGCAAATGTATGTTGTTTTTCCATGCCTTTTTCTAATGATTTCTTTTTAATTACAGAGCAAAGAGATTGCGTTTCAGCTTCATGAAGACTTAATGAAAGTTCTTAACGAGCTTTACACAGTAAGTACAGTTACTTACCTAGCTTATCTTATATAAATTCCATATCAGACTTCTTATATAAGCTTCTATAAGCTTTAAGTGTCCTTTTATCTAGCAAGTTACTCCCCAGTGGAGATGCTTATTTTTGTCTTTTTACACAAGTCTGAACTATCTCTTTTGGAAAGACTACTCACTTGTTCACAATACATATGCTAATGCTTTCAGGATTACTCTTTACTTTCAACCCTTTTTCCCCCCAGACTATGCTAAGCCTGTTTACTGTAAGTTTTGTTGATTATTCATTAATAATCAACATTAATAAGGCATTTCTCCTCAGAGCTTACCAGAGCAAAGCTTCTTCCTTTTCTGCCTTGTTTTTGTCCATGCTGCCATCTGCTTGGTTTGACTCATGGACTACACTCAGCACTCAGTAAAAATCAGTAAATGTTACTTATGTGCCCTCCCCTCTCCCTGGCTGGGATAAGTAAATAATGAAAAGAAAAACAGAAAAATAGACGGTTGTGTAGGCATTCCATACCATTCAGAGAGGTCAAGAAAACAATACTCTAAGCATGCTGGCAAGCTGCTGCTAACCCGTTAGAAAATCTGAGAAGGTAGGTCTGAACTTCTTTTCCTCTTTGAAACTCATCTACACAACTTGTTACTAGAGGATGAGGTCTTGTCTACCTAAAAAACATTTCCCAAAATATTTTTGAGGGGATATGTTCTGAGAAGCAACAAAACAAGAATTACTCTGTTTTAAACATAGCTACACAATGAAGAGGAACTGGTGACATCCACCTCTTACAAAAGTCTGTTGATTCCTGATGGTTGAGGAAGTTGTACATCTAAATTCTCCTTTCTGTCTGGAAGAACTGAAACATCTATGCTCCAGTACCCTGCATAACAGTTATGCATTATGTTATGCATAACATAACCTTCCCTATCCTCAAGATTTGGGGTACCAGGAAAAAGCCCCACAATATCTATATCAAGAAACAATTTGTGATTTTAAGGAAGTTTAGGAAGATATCAGAGACCAGCTCTCCTCAGGGAGAGATCAGTCAAACATTACTTTTGTGCATCGTCTGGGTTTTTTTTGACATAGGTAATATTGTGCACCCATCCGTGGATGGGCTGAAGAACATTTGAACTCAAGAGCAACTTAGGTGGCAAAAAGAAGATCCAAAGAAATTTAGACCTGTCTCACTGTCCTGGGTTCTTTTGGATTGTAGTTGTGGACACAGATTCCTAAAACCTACCTAAACCTTTTTCTTTTTTTTTTTTTTTTTTGAGAGCTTTTCTTCAGGGCTTTTTTTTTCTGAAATCACCACAGATTTTGTAGGGTGCGATACTGCAAAACCTTGTTGGCTCAGGCCTGTAGTCAGTGAAATATGCTGGGATCAGCTTCTGCAAAGTAATGGTAGCCACAGACAATTCACACAGCTGCAGGGGATCAGTGACTGTAGGAGCCATTGCACAAGTGGGGCTTCAGTGGTGAGTAAGCCCTGAAGATACAGTGTTGTTTCAATTAAATAGTTGCATAACTCCAGTGCCTGGTGAGGCGTGGGATTAATGCCCGTGCTCCCAGGGTAGGAAAACAGTGAAGCATGTGCTGAAATACTTTGCTGAATCACCAGTGAAAATCTGCAGGACTGGATTTTGGTATTTTCGCTCTTTTTCTTCACACTACCGCTATATCTTCCCACTGATGGCTACAGATTTATTCAGATATTAACTTCCATGTTATGGCTTCCAGTGAATGCTAATTCCTTTCTCAGAATTTAAGATTTTTGTAAAATAGGAAGTTTTTTGAAGTTAGTAGAATACAGAGCATGTGCACAATTTGAATTAGGTTACCGCTGCAGGATGGTTTCTTGGGATGGAATTTACTTCACCTAATTTTCAGGCATCTGCAGTGTAGGTACAAATATCTTAGCTTGCCATCTGGGTTCCAGTTGTAGTCACTGGAAATCTAATATGGGGAGATCAGACCCCTTTGTCTGATCAGATGCAAGCATCTGCTTTGGATGAAATGACCTACACCATTAACTCCGTTGTCCAGCTTTTCATTGGTTGCAAAGGAATTGGTCAGCTGTAGATGTCCATATTTAGCCAGATACAACCCATGCTTAGTAAAGCGACAATATGGTGCAGAATAACATCAGTTCCACTGATTGCATCTTTAGAATGGTCATCAGCATATCTGTGTAATATATGTGCTTGTGTACATAAAGGTAGAGAGATATCTAGGCACATGGAAACCTCATGCATAGGTTTTCAATTCTGTGTGACATTTACTGTTTACAGAATAAGATCACAGTGGCCTTACCAAAACAAGTATCTACAGTTTTAAAATCCGGGAGGTATGTTTCTCAGTTACTTACAAAAAGGAGAAGTCATCTTCCTCTTTGCCCCATGATTTATGGAAAGAAAAAAAAAATTCAGTCTTACTATTGTGAGATAAATCTTTGTGTCCAAAAGAAAGCACATTAATTTCAAGTCAGTGAATAATATACTAATATTGAAGTCTCTCCCTGTTACTCGGTTCTGGGTTTTTTTAAAGGAATGGTACGTTCATGAAGTATAACTGTTAAAATGTGAAACCTTATTGGAGTTTAAATACCTCTAAAGCCTTTGAGTGAGGGGAAAGTATCAGAGCTTTTAATGAACTGAGGGTGTGTATGAAGAGGGATTTAATAATCTGTTTACTTGTCGTCATTCCTTATCTTACAAGAAAGGTTTGTAAATTAAGGTCACCCTCCAGAAAGAAAAAACAGTTGTGCATAAAAATGTGTTGGAAGAGAATGAGAGAAGAGAATTAAAATCACTGAAAGCTAAAATAGTAAGAAGTGTTTGTGCTGAGGCACAGGTGCATAATCAATGTAAAGAAACTGCATGTTTTATTTGCTACTCCTTGAACTTCTCAGATGAGGAGTGAGTTCCTTAGGCAGACATATTCAGGCACACACAGTAGTTCTGCAGCTCCACAGTAACTCTTTCAAGCAAACATGTTGTTTGCTCCACTGATGAGGTTTAAGACATTACCTGCCTGGATTTCCCTAATGCTATGGGGTCAGGGGCTGGATTAAATGTTTGTTTCAAACCTAAATGATGAGAGGCTCTACCCACCCATCTCTAGCATGCCAGCCAGACCTGAGGCTTCACCACACCTGCTTTCAGACTTCTCGAGCACCAGGTATCTCGAACCCAGTTTATCTAGAATGATCCAGAATATATGGGATGTTTAAAGGAATTGCTACTGATTTGGTCCAAATATTTTTAATGGATGAGTTCTAACACAGCCTACTAAGTATCAGAATAGCAACTGACTTTTCTTCAGGTGACAACGCTGTATCAGGTGTCCTAGTCTTCTGTATCATAGAAGGTGCCAGAAAAAAAGGTGACTTTGGGACCCATCTCTAGAAATCTAGTCTTGCACTTCTGCCTCAAAAAATCCTTTTTAACCTGTTCATAGGGCCAGATCTAAAACCTGCTGTGTCCATTGGTTTTGACGGTTTTTAGATCAAACAAGTCAATACGCAGTGCCATAGATTTTGCAAAGAAGAAACTGTTCTAAGAGAAGAAAATAAGAAATCACTGAGGAATTGAAGAGACATGCCACCTTCCACTAGGAGTGTGTTATGAAGATTTTCAATTAAGAAAACTTTCTGCTCAAAGATATTTTTTAACTTGTGAAAGTTTGAACTTCTGCCTTTTGAGAGAGAGAGAGACTAGAAAGCATTTTGGCTGCTTATTTAATGTGGAAAAGCTCAGAACTGCAATGAAATGTCAAAAAAAATGAAATCATATGCTTTGGAGTATTAAATACCTACTGTTCTTTAAAAATGCACACTAATAAGAGACCTTTCTCCTTGCTTACACTTTATGTAATTAATTCCTTTTCCGTTTTCATTACTAGGAATTATCATGGAAATAGGAGTTTTGTACCATAGCTCTTCATTTACTCCCTGGGAGTAGCTCAGCTTGTGTTGACTTTGGCTTGTGCCATCCTCATTAAAATTACACATCATGTACAGGATTGTTGAAAAAATAAGGACAGAAGCAGGTGAACCGAGGCTTCAGAATATGTTCTAAGAACCTGTGAGCGAAGCAGGCTTATTTTGCTGGAATAAATAGAATTTTGTAAGGGAAAGTTTACTTTTTCATTTTCCATCTCTTTTACATAGAGGAGGGTTTCTTACATGTTACATTACATATTCGTATGTTTTCTACATGTTACTTACATGACTAGTGAAAATGCATTTTAAGACTATATTTTTAATTCTCAGTATTTTATGCACTGGTTCTTAAATTATGACTCAAAACATCATGCTAAAAACAATTGAATAGCTAAGCTTCAGTCTGTATCTTTGCAGGTTCAGTAAATTATGAGTGGCGAGTACTTTTACTTATGCATGGCTTCTCCCTGGCTGTTCCAGCCAGTCAGTATTTTCAGGTCTGCAGCATCCCAGCTGCTGCATTCCTCTCTTACCCCTCTCCCTAATACACTTTCCGCCAATGTAGGCTAGTAATTAGTCCCATGTTTTACGTAAGGATATAAGCTGTTGAAACTAGAGCAAGGCATACCTTTTGAGTGAGTGGGGATGGGGAAAGAGGAGCCCAGTCAGTTGTATGGGGTCACAGAGCGGAGGTTATTTCCTGACAATTACAGGAAAAAAAGTTGGTCAAACTGAAAACTGCAGGAGGTTTGGGTTGGTGTTTTTTGAGAACTGAGAGATTTAGAAACCTTCTTACATGTTGATTTAAAGAGGCAACGGATTATTGATTTTACAATAGATCATCTTTGCAACAGGGAGAGCTCCCCAGTCAAACTCTTCTTCCATTTCTCTGGAAAGCTAAAATATCTTGTATTATCAGATCAAATACTGGAATATGACAGTAACGTCAGAGCTGTTCTGGTAATAAGGATGAGGGTGAATGGTGGAGAAAAGTGATGCACATCATAAAAATACATCTTCATGTTTCCCACTTGGCTTTCCAAACTACTCCTACTGGCATCACGCTTTTCACAAGCAGTGCAAATGTAAGGCTTTCAGAAAAATGAAAGAGTAGGGACAGTCCAAAGCAAACAAGTTAATATTAAATAAGACAGGGCTGCTGTGCCGCTTGCATTTTCCATTGCTTTAACTTACTCTTTAAAAATCTTGGCTGTTTAATTTCTCAAGGTAGTTGCTGCCAGATTTCTTTTTTCTTTGCTGAAATAACACAGAATCTGGATTCTCTATAGAAAAGTTAAGTCCAATTTACTGTAGCACACCAGAGATCTGAGAAGGTGAAATCAGTAATTCTGTATTGGTAGTAATATATCAGTGACAATTCCTGGAACCACATCAGAGGTTGGTTTGGAAGTGAACAGGATGTTGAAAACAGCTAATACTGAGCCTACTTAACTGCTAGAAGCCACTGATTTAGTAAAATTGGCATAAGATTTTACTTATTTCTTGGGGAAAGTACTAGCTAATCTGATTTAATAAATCCCTTGCAACTCCACCTTCTGATAAGAACTCACGACTTAGCAGAGACAATTCTGAAACAATTCAAACATGGTAATTGCAACAGGGATGAACTACTGTTCCGTTAAATGCCTATTTCCTGAGAAACACTATGAAAAAGCTCTTAATTATGCAGTTTTATTACAAAAATAAAGCACATGGTAAAATAGTAATTCCAATATATTTTAACTTTGTAGCATTCAGTCTTAGTACGTTGGGTTAAGAAGCTTTCTAGAAAAGAAGTATGCATGTAGAAAAAGAAAGCCAGCGCCCTGCTACGGGAACGTTCCTCTCTTGTAGCCCACAGAAGTACAACACTAATTACTGCCTTGTTGATGGATTTGCCCAGATAACAATTGTGGGTTTAAATAAAATAATTATCTAAGGGTTTACTCTAATGTGCCCTTCCCTGTGATAAGTGCTATCTTCTGACCTAAGCCTACTTGTTGAGCTCTTATGGATGATGCTGAAAATTTGGCACACAAAACGAGACGTTTATATCACTAAGTGAACAGTCTGTCACCTACAAGTGGGAGAGTACATGGTTTGGGTAGCATAATCTTTTTCATCTGCTTGTAGTCTGACTTAGTTATCTGACAGAAATCTATATTTTACATCACTGGATCTGCAGAATAAACCTGCTAAATTAATAGGAGATCAACTCACCGTTTAATTTTAGAAAGGGACTAGTATGCATTTAACAATGCCTGTTCACTACAATGGAGAAGTGCAGCATATGTCATGATGACAGTTCAGCATCTGCAAAATTACGACCTTGCTCTCTCTTTTCAGTGCATACTTGATGACTGATCAATAAGCACTTTGGGGACTAATTAAAGTCAGTTCAGTGAAGGATACTCTCACAGGATAGTCTATCATTCAACGGTATGGTGGACATTTGAGAAGCAGTATTGCTTATTTCATCAGATTATTTGTCGTTTGAATAACAGATCTATGGATCTGTTACATATTCACAGGCCGGAGATCTGTGGGTCTCAGAACTCTTCATACAGTAAGTCTATTTACAAGAACTAGGCAAGCCTGTTACTGTCTTTTACAGTAGCTAACAGTCTTTAAAATCTCCAGGGAGAAAAGATGATATAATGTTAAGGGAGAGAGTCTATCTGCAACTTAGCATGCAAATTCTAAGCTAATTTTCTGAGGAAGCGTGCACCAAAATACTTGGAAGCCAACTCCCTAGCTTGTTCCCATTTATTTTCCATATGTGTCTGTCTAATGCTTTCTCAAGTTAAGTTTAGCTGCTGCAATATCAGCTCTTAAAAAACATTGACAAATGATGAAAAATGCTGGAGCTGTCAGCTTTCCCCAGAGGCTTGCAAAATGATGATGTCACTAGTGCATGAGGTAAGCAATGCTGTCAACTTAACAAACTGGACAGGAGTCAAATGCATAGGCTGATCACTGCTCTGTACATAGTCTGTATTGATTTCTAAACCAGCGTGGCTCGGGTAGGACAGACTCTGACTGTTGTCCAGCCCTGAGTATACGGCCAATGGGAGGGCTTCTTTTGCAATTTTAGTTATCTTAGGAATCATTTGTACCAAGAACTTGTGCAGAGTTTGTTGCGAGAACATGGATTCTCGCAGTGAGAGGAAGAAGTACTCTTCAGTGATGTGAGGTTAGCAGAGTCAGCGTGGAGGCATCTGAGCCTCTTGGTGAGAGCCAGTAGTGATACACTTGTACTCCTTCAGCAGCAAAGAGGCAAGCTGAAATGTCACAGCCACTGCAGAAGGACATTTATGCCTAGTTGCCGTGCTTTAACCTCAGCCAGCAACTGAGCACCACACAGCTGCTCGCTCACTGCCCCGCAGCCCTGGTGGGATGGGAGAGAGAATCGGAAAAGTAAAAGTGACAAAACTCGTGGGTTAAGAACAATTTAATAATTGAATAAAATAAAGTAAAATATCAATAATAAGAATAAGAATAGAAGAATATACAAAGCAAGTGATGCACGATGCAATTGCTCACCACCTGCTGATTGATGCCCAGGCAGTCCCCGAGCAGCGGTCACTGCCCCCCAGCCAACTCCCCCCAGCTTATATGCTGAGCATGACGTCACATGGTATGGAATATCCCTTTGGCCAGTTTGGGTCAGCTGTCCTGGCTGTGCCCCCTCCCAGCTTCTTGTGCACCTCCTTGCTGGCAGAATATGGGAAGCTGAAGAGTCCTTGACTTAGTATAAACACTGCTTAGCAACAGCTAAAACGTCAGTGAGTTATCACATTATTCTCATGCTAAATCCAAAACACAGCACTATACCAGCTACTAGGAAGAAAATTAACTCTATCCCAGCCAAAACCAGGACAGTATCCACCCTTTATTCTATACCATCTACGTCATGCCCAGGTTCCATACTTTCCAATACATTTTACTTAATCACCACCGCTTTTCTTGTCTTTTAATATATAGATACACAGATATCATTCCCTTAGTTTATGGGCCATCACTCTAAAATGTGCAATGGGTTCATTTAGTCCATGATTTTGAGTTCCATCTGTCATAACAATCTTTCAGGGCAGGAGAGATGGTGTGTGGTGTTGGATTGTTGCATGCTGAAGCCAGTTCTGCTTCCATCACCACTGCACTTTGTTCAATTTCATCAAAGTTCATTCTTCGTTAATCTGGGTGATTCTTATTGTAATACCGTTGATATGCCATATAATATTACGTAGCAATTAACATTGTACAGTTCAAATCATTGGCTATTCTCACCCAAAATCAAATCCCCTTGAGGTACACATCAGAATTCCCCATCCTTCCACATTATCCACAAAGTGTACCCAGGTCCTTGAGCAAAAGCAATCCCACGGATGGGTTTGCCTTTGCCCAAGGCAGGAATAACCCAGACTGTCTTCCCCAGCATATTTTTTATGTGCACTACAGGGACTTTATTCCCATCTACAGTATGTAAAAGTTTTGACTGGGCAGGGCCTGCTCGATTGGCAGATCCCCTCGTGTTGACTAACCAGGTGGCTTTTGCTAAATCCCAATGTTTGAACGTCCCAGCACCCATTGCTCTCAGTGTAGTCTTTAACAGTCCCTCGTATCGTTCAATTTTCCCAGAGGCTGGTGCATGATAGGGGATGTGATACACCCACTCAATGCCGTGCTCTTTGGCTCAGGTGTCTTATGAGGTTGTTTCGGAAATGAGTCCCGTTGTCTGACTCAGTTCTTTCTGGGGTGCCATGTCGCCACAGGACTTGCTTTTCAAGGCCCAGGATAGTGTTCCGGGCGGTGGCATGGGGCACGGGATATGTTTCCAGCCATCCAGTGGTTGCCTCCACCATTGTAAGCCCATGGCGCTTGCCTTGGCGGGTTTGTGGGAGTGTGATATAATCAATCTGCCAGGCCTCCCCATATTTATATTTCAGCCATCGTCCTCCATACCAAAAAGGCTTTAACCGCTTGGCTTGCTTGATCGCAGTGCATGTTTCACATTCGTGGATAACCTGTGCAATAGTGCCCATGGTCAAGTCCACCCCTCGATCACAAGCCCATCTGTATGTTGCATCTCTTCCTTGATGGCCTGAGATGTCATGGGCCCACAAAGCTATAAATAATTCACCCTTATGCTGCCAGTCCAGATCCACCTGAGCCACTTCAATCTTAGCAGCCTGATCCACCTTCTGGTTGTTTTGATGTTCTTCAGTGTCCCAACTCTTGGGTACATGAGCATCTATGTGACGGACTTTTACAACCAGGTTCTCTACCTGGGCAGCAATATCTTGCCACAATCATAGAATCACAGAATCATTAAGGTTGGAAAAGACCTCTAAGATCATCAAGTCCAACCGTCAACACAACACCACCATGCCCACTAAACCATGTCCCTAAGCGCCTCATCTACACGTCTTTTAAATACCTCCAGGGATGGGGACTCAACCACTTCCCTGGGCAGCCTGTTCCAATGTTTAACCACTCTTTCAGTAAAGACATTTTTCCTCATGTCCAATCTAAACCTCCCCTGGCGCAACTTGAGGCCATTTCCTCTCGTCTTATCGCTTGTTACTTGGGAGAAGAGACCGACCCCCACCTCGCTACAACCTCCTTTCAGGTAGTTGTAGAGCGCGATGAGGTCTCCCCTCAGCCTCCTTTTCTCCAGGCTAAACAACACCAGTTCCCTCAGCCGCTCCTCATAAGACTTGTTCTCCAGACCCCTCACCAGCCTCGTTGCCCTTCTCTGGACACGCTCCAGCACCTCGACGTCCTTCTTGTAGTGAGGGGCCCAAAACTGAACACAGGATTCGAGCCTGTGCGGCCTCACCAGGGCCGAGTACAGGGGCACGATCACTTCTCTACTCCTGCTGGCCACACTATTGCTGATACAGGCCAGGATGCCATTGGCCCTCTCGGCTGCCTGGGCACACTGCCGGCTCATGTTCAGCCGGCTGTTGACCAAGACCCCCAGGTCCTTTTCCACCGGGCAGCTTTCCAGCCACTCTTCCCCAAGCCTGTAGCGCTGCATGGGGTTGTTGTGGCCAAAGTGCAGGACCAGGCACTTGGCCTTGTTGAATCTCATACAGTTGGCCTCGGCCCATCGATCCAGCCTGTCCAGGTCCCTCTGCAGAACCTTCCTACCCTCGAGCAGATCAACACTCCCGCCCAACTTGGTGTCGTCTGCAAACTTACTGAGGGTGCACTCAATCCCCTCATCCAGATCATTGATAAAGATATTGAACAAGACTGGCCCCAAAACTGAGCCCTGGGGAACACCGCTTGTGACCGGCCGCCAACTGGATTGAACTCCATTCACCACAACTCTCTGGGCCCGGCCGTCCAGCCAGTTTTTGACCCAGCGCAGAGTCCACCTGTCTAAGCCGTGAGCCGCCAGCTTCTCGAGGAGAATGCTGTGGGAGACGGTGTCAAAGGCCTTACTGAAGTCCAGGTAGACCACATCCACAGCCCTTCCCTCATCCACTAGGCGGGTCACCTGGTCATAGAAGGAGATCAGGTTGGTCAAGCAGGACCTGCCTCTCATGAACCCGTGCTGGCTGGGCCTGATGCCCTGGTTGTCCCACTCATGCCTTGTGAGCGCCCTCAAGATGAGCCGCTCCATAATCTTCCCCAGCACCGAGGTCAGGCTGACAGGCCTGTAGTTCCCTGGATCCTCCTTCCGGCCCTTCTTGTAGATGGGCGTCACATTGGCAAGCCTCCAGTCGTCCGGGACCTCCCCTGTTAACCAGGACTGCTGATAAATGATGGAGAGTGGCTTGGCGAGCTCCTCCACCAGCTCCCTCAGCACTCGGGTGGATCCCATCCGGCCCCATAGACTTGTGAGCGTCCAGGTGGCGTAGCAGGTCGTAAACTGCTTCCTCTTGGATTATGGGGGGTTCATCCTGCTCGCCGTCCCTGTCTTCCAGCTCAGGGGGCTGAGTACCCTGAGGATAACTGGTCTGCCTGTTAAAGACTGAGGCAAAGAAGGCATTAAGTACCTCAGCCTTTTCCTCATCCTCGGTGACAATGTTCCCCCCCGCATCCAATAAGGGATGGAGATTCTCCTTGGCTCTCTTCTTGTCATTAATATATTTGTAAAAACATTTTTTGTTGTCATTAATGACAGCGGCCAGATTGCGTTCTAGCTGGGCTTTTGCCTTTCTCATTTCCTCTCTGCATGACCTAACGAGATCCCTGTACTCTTCTTGAGTCACCTGCCCCTTCTTCCACAAGTGGTAGACTCTCCTTTTTTTCCTGAGTCCCAGCAAAAGCTCCCCGTTCAGCCAGGCCGGTCGTCTTCCCTGCCCATTCTTCTTATGGCACATGGGAACAGCCTGCTCCTGCGCCTTTAAGACTTCCTTCTTGAAGATCGTCCAGCCTTCCTGGACCCCTTTGCCCTTCAGGACTGTCTCCCAAGGGACATCTATTGGGATCTCCCAAGGGAGATCCTATTGGGAGATCCCAATGCAGCAGCCCAGATGGGTTTGCCTCTGCGCTGCCAGTTGCTCTGCTTCCATTGCTGCAACCACCCCCACAGGGCATTTGCCACCATCCATGAGTCAGTATAGAGAGAGAGCACTGGCCACTTTTCTCGGTCAGCAATGTCTAAAGCCAGCTGGATGGCCTTCACTTCCGCATATTGTCTCAATTCACCTTCTCCTTCAGCAGTTTCTGTAACTTGTCATATAGGACTCCATACAGCAGCTTTCCATCTCCGATGCTTTCCTACAATACAACAGGACCCATCAGTGAACAGGGCATACTGTTTCTCATTTTCCAGTAGTTTATTATACATTGGGGCCTCTTCAGCATGCATCACCTCCTCCTCTGGCGATATTCCAAAATCTTTGCCTTCTGGCCAGTCCATGATCACTTCCAAGATTCCTGGGTGACTGGGGTTTCCTCTTCGAGCCCGTTGTGTGATCAGTGCGACCCACTTACTCCACGTAGCATCAGTTGCATGATATGTCGAGGGGACCCTCCCTTTGAACATCCAGCCCAGCACCAGCAGTCAGGGTGCCAGGAGGAGCTGTGCTTCAGTACCAATGACTTCTGAAGTATCTCGAACTCCTTCATATGCTGCCAATATCTCTTTTTCAGTTGGAGTATAGCGGGCCTCGGATCCTCTGTATCCCTGACTCCAAAACCCTAGGGGTCGACCTCGAGTCTCCCCAGGTGCTTTCTGCCAGAGGCTCCAGGTAGGGCCATTCTCCCCAGCTGCGGTGTAGAGCACATTTTTTACATCTTGTCCTGCCCGGACTGGCCCAAGGGCTACTGCATGAACTATCCACTATTCCGGCCAGTAAGACAGCTTCCTCGCAGGCCCAACTTAAATGCCTCTATGCGAACACACATAGCATGGGGAAGAAACAAGAGGAGTTAGAGACGTGCACACGCCTGCAGGGCTATGACCTTATTGGCATCACGGAGACGTGGTGGGATGGCTCCTATGATTGGAGTGTTGGGATGGAGGGATACAGGCTCTTTAGGAAGGACAAGCAGGGGCGACGAGGAGGGGGTGTCGCCCTCTATGTCAATGACCAGCTGGAGTGCGTGGAGCTCTGCCTGGGGATGGATGAGGAGCCGACCGAGAGCTTGTGGGTCAGAATTAAAGGGAAGGCAGGGACAGGTGACATTATGGTGGGGGTCTGCTACAGGCCACCTGACCAGGAAGACCGAGCAGATGAGGCCCTCTATAGGCAGATAGGAGCAGCCTCACGCTCACAAGCCCTGGTCCTCATGGGGGACTTCAACCACCCCGACATCTGTTGGAGGGACAACACGGCAGGGCATAAGCAATCCGGGAGGTTTCTGGAATGTGTCGATGATAACTTCCTTCTCCAAGTAGTAGAGGAGCCAACAAGGAGAGGTGCTATGCTGGACCTTGTTCTCACCAACAAGGAGGGGCTGGTGGGGAATGTGAAGCTCAAGGGCAGCCTGGGCTGCAGTGACCACGAAGTGGTGGAGTTCAAGATCCTTAGGGCACCGAGGAGGGCGTACAGCAAGCTCACTACCCTGGGCTTCAGGAGAGCAGACTTTGGCCTCTTCAGGGATCTGCTTGGTAGAGTGCCATGGGACAAAGCCCTGGAAGGAAGAGGGGCCCAAGAAAGCTGGGTAATATTCAAGGATCACCTGCTTCAAGCTCAGGAGCGATGCATCCCAACAAAGAGGAAGTCAGGCAAAAACGCCAGGAGGCCTGCATGGATGAACAAGGAGCTCCTGGACAAACTCCAACACAAAAAGGAAGCCTACAGAGGGTGGAAGCAAGGACAGGTAGCCTGGGAGGAATACAGAGAAATTGCCCAAGCAGCCAGGGATCAGGTTAGGAAAGCTAAAGCCCTGACAGAATTAAATCTGGCCAGAGACATCAAGGGCAACAAGAAAAGCTTCTATAGGTACGTCAGGGATAAAAGGAAGATGAGGGAAAATGTGGGCCCTCTCCAGAATGAAATAGGAGACCTGGTTACCCGGGACACAGAGAAGGTGGAGGTACTCAATGACTTTTTTGCCTCGGTCTTCACCGGCAAGTGCTCGAGCCTCACCGCCCAAGCCGCAGAAGGCAAAGGCGGGTACTGGGAGAATGAAGAGCTGCCCACTGTGGGAGAACATCAGGTTCAAGACCATCTAAGGCCACACAGGTGGCCAAGTGCATGGGACCCGATGAGATCCATGCGCGGGTCCTGAAGGAACTGGCGGATGAAGTTGCTAAGCCACTATCCATCGTATTTGAGAAGTCGTGGCAGTCTGGAGAAGTTCCCGCTGACGGGAAAAGGGGAAACATCACCCCCATTTTTAAAAAGGGAAAAAAGGAAGACCTGGGGTACTACAGGCCAGCCAGTCTCACCTCTGTGCCTGGGAAGATCATGGAACAGATCCTCCTGGAAGCTATGCTAAGGCACATGGAGGACAGGGAGGTGATTCGAGGCAGCCAGCATGGCTTCACCAAGGGCAAGTCCTGCCTGACTAACCTAGTGGCCTTCTATGCTGGAGTGACTACATCAGTGGACACGGGAAGAGCTACAGATGTCGTCTATCTGGACCTCTGTAAGGCCTTTGACACGGTCCCCCGCAACATCCTTCTCTCTAACCTGGAGAGGTATGGATTTGATGGGTGGACTGTCTGGTGGGTGAGGAATTGGTTGGATGGTCGCATCCAGAGGGTAGTGGTCAACGGCTCAATGTCCAGATGGAGATTGGTGACGAGTGGCAGGGGTCTGTATTGGGACTGGTACTGTTTAATATCTTCATCAATGACATAGACAGTGGGATCGAGTGCAGCCTCAGCAAGTTTGCAGATGACACCAAGCTGAGTGGTGCGGTCGACACGCCAGAGGGACGGGATGCCATCCAGAGGGACCTGGACAAGCTCGAGAAGTGGGCCCGTGTGAACCTCATGAGGTTTAACAAGGCCAAGTGCAAGGTCCTGCACCTGGGTCAGGGCAACCCCTGGTATCAATACCTTCATACTGGGGGATGAAGGGATTGAGAGCAGTCCTGCCAAAAAGGACTTGGGGGTACCGGTGGATGAAAAGCTGGACATGAGCCAGCAATGTGCACTTGCAGCCCAGAAAGCCAATCGTATCCTGGGCTGCATCAAAAGAATCATGGCCAGCAGGTTGAGGGAGGTGATTCTGCTCCTCTACTGTGCTCTGGTGAGACCCTACCTGGAGTACTGTGTCCAGCTCTGGAGCCCTCAGCATAAGAAAGACACGGACCTGTTGGAGTTGGTCCAGAAGAGGGCCACGAAAATGATCAGGGGGATGGAACACCTCTCCTCTGAAGAAAGGCTGAGAGAGTTGGTGTTGTTCAGCCTAGAGAAGAGAAGGCTTCAGGGAGGCCTTATTGCAGCCTATCAGTACTTAAAGGGGGCTTATAAAAGAGATGGCGGCAAATTCTTTAGCAGGGCCTGTTGCAACAGGACAAGGGGGAATGGCTTTAAACTAAAGGGGGGTAGATTTAGACTAGATATAAGGAAGAAATGTTTTACGCTGAGGGTGGTGAAGCACTGGCACAGGTTGCCCAGAGAGGTGGTGGATGCCCCATCCCTGGAAACATTTAAGGTCAGGTTGGACGGGGCTCTGAGCAACCTGATCTAGTTGAAGATGTCCCTGCTCATTGCAGGGGTGTTGGACTAGATGACCTTTAAAGGTCCCTTCCAACCCAAACTATTCTATGATTCTATGATTCTATGATCTCCCATTTAATTTCTTCAAAGGCTTGTCGTTGCTCAGGGCCCCATTTGAAATCGTTCTTCTTCCGGGTCATTTGATAGAGAGGGCTTACAATCAGACTGTAATTTGGAATATGCATTCTCCAAAAACCCAGAATGCCTAAGAAAGCTTGTGTTTCCTTTTTACTAGTTGGTGGAGGCATGGCTGTTATTTTATTGACCACATCCATTGGGATCTGATGATGTCCGTCTTGCTATTTTATTCCTAAAAACTGGATCTCCTGTGTAGGTCCCTTGACCTTACTTTGTTTTATGGCAAAACTGGCTTTCAGAAGGATTTGGACTATTTTCTTCCCTTTTTCAAAAACTTCTCCTGCTGTGTTGCCCCATACGATGATGTCATCAATGTATTCCAGGTCTTCTGGAGCTTCACCCTGTACCAGTGCAGACTGGATCAGTCCATGGCAAATGGTAGGGCTGTGTTTCCACCCCTGGGGCAGTCGGTTCCAGGTGTACTGAACGCCCCTCCAAGTGAAAGCAAACTGTGGCCTGCACTCTGCTGCCAAATGGATTGAGAAAAACGCATTAGCGATATCAATTGTGGCATACCACTTGGCTGCCTTTGACTCCAGTTCATACTGAAGCTCTAGCATGTCCGGCACAGCAGCACTCAGCAGTGGCATGACTTCATTCACAGGCCACAATAGTCTGCTGTTAGTCTCCACTCTCCATTAGACTTTTGCACTGGCCATATGGGACTGCTAAAGGGTGTGTGAGTCTTGCTGATCACTCCTTGGCTCTCCAGTCAACGAATCAGCTTATGGATGGGAATCAGGGAGTCTTGGTTGGTGCGATATTGCCACCGGTGCACTGTTGTAGTAGCCATCGGCACCTGTTTTTCTTCGACCCTCAGCAACCCCACAACAGAAGGGTCCTCTGAGAGACCAGGCAAGGTAGACAGCTGTTTAATTTCCTCCATCTCCAAGGCAGCTATACCAAAAGCCCACCAGTACCCTTTTGGGTCCTTGGAATATCCTCTCCTGAAGTAGTCTACGCCAAGGATGCACGGAGCCTCTGGGCCAGTCACAATGGGGTGCTTCTGCCACTCATTCCCAGTTAGGCTCACTTCAGCCTCCAATACAGTTAGCTGTTGGGATCCCCCCATCACTCCAGAAATACAGATGGGTTCTGCCCCTTTATAGCTTGATGGTGTTAGGGTACACTGTGCACTGGTGTCCACTAGAGCCTTATACTGCTGTGGGTCTGATGTGCCAGGCCACCAAGTCCACACAGTCCAGTAAACCGGGTTGTCCCTTTCCTCCACCTGGCTGGAGGCAGGGCCCCTCTAGTCCTGGTCACAGTATTCGTTTCTCACTTCTTGTAAATACAAGTCAGAAGTCTCTTCATTAAGATCAGAAGTAAGATCAGCCCTTCTACTCTCTCTGGGGAACTGCCCACTGGAAACTGGAGCAGCAATTTTTCTGGAAGAACCCCCTTTTGTGATTGTTTTTCCTTGCAACTCATGTACCCATGCCTTCAGGGCTGAGGTAGATTTTCCATCCCACTTCCTCATGTCCTCTCTGTGGTCACACAGGTAAAACCATAGGGTGCCCCATGGTGTGTACCCTTTATATCCTCTCTCTTGAGCAAAAGAATGCTGACTCCTAATGGCTGAGATACTGGTCTGTACAGGTGGGGAATAGGACCTATCCTCTTTGAGTTGCTGGACCTTCCGGGACAGTTTCTCCACAGCCGAGACGAGGGAGGAAGAGAGACTTTCTTCGTATTGCTGGAGTTGGCCAGCCAATTCATCCACCGTTTGTCCCTCTCCGTCTTTCCAGGTCATTACTGCCAATGAGTTGGCATATCACAGAATCATAGAATCATAGAATCATTAAGATTGGAAAAGACCTCTAAGATCATCGAGTCCAACCAATATTGAAATATGAATTCAAATATGACTATGGTGCACTCCGTACAAACTTGCACCACATGGGTCGTGTGCACTTGACTTCATCTGGATCTTTGAATAGCTGCTTGTTGTCCAGGTCATCATAAATCACCTCCAGCACGGCTAATTCCCTCAGGTACCTGATACCTCTCTCCATGGTGGTCCACTTGCCTGGGTGACATATGACATCTTCCCTGAAGGGATACCTTTCCTTCACATTTGACAGGAGTCACCTCCAGAGGCTGAGGGCTTGTGTCCCTTTTCCAATTGCTTTGTCAATGCCCCCTTCCCTGGAAAGGGATTCCAGCTGCTTGGCTTCTTTACCCTCTAATTCCAGGCTACTGGCCCCATTATCCCAGCATCGGAGCAGCCAGGTGACAACATGCTCGCCTGGACGACGACTGAAATCTTTTCGCATATCTCACAGCTCACTCAGGGATAGGGATTGGGTGGTTACCGCCTCCTTTATGAGTTCTTCCTCTTCTTCCTCCCCAGGCAGTGGCCGGCTTTCCTCCTCCTGTTCTCATGATAGCCCTACTCCGGGGTAGTCTGCCTCATCCACTTCTTCCTCCTGCTCCCTCTTCTTCCTCCCTTACTAAAGGAGCCGACTTCCGCTTCCAGGATTTCTTCTTGTGTACAGGGGCGACTGATACCGGCATGGGTTGGTTCTTTGGTTCAGCCACAGGGCGTGTCACCGGGGTTACAGTAGCTGCAGTGCCTGTCACGGGGGTTAGAGAGGCCGCAGTGCCTGTTGTTTGGTCATCAGATCCAGAGGCCTTCTCTCCCCCTTGAGGGTACTGAATGGTGTTGAACAGGGCTCAGTAGGCATGGGCCAGGCCCCAGCACGTTGCAGTGATTTGTGTCTCTCTGGAGTTGCCAGGGTGACAGCATACTTTTTCCAAATACTTTACTGGTTTTTCAGGATTCTGCACTTGTTCAGGGGTGAAGGTCCAAAACACTGGGGGTGCCCACTGTCCTAGGTACTTGCCCATCTTGTCCCACACACCCTGCCACTCATAACTGTCCAGCCTTGGGGCAGATCTCTGGGTGGTGTTCTTAAATTGCTTATTATCCTTAGACAAAACCAAAACAATATTCCCAAGAGATACCAACAGAAGTATCTTAACTACCCAAGGATGTTCAAGATAGATACTGAAAAGTTATTGTCATGAAGGAGGAAACATCATGGAAGAAGATAGCGACGCTGCCATTCTGTATTTCCTCCATAAGAAACCTCTCGGAGGAAGAACTATAATTGCTAATTGTCTCCACGAAGTGGTACCTGAAGTACGGTAATGGCTTCAGTACAAAGCTCAAAGCTCAAATACCAGATTAAGCTCAAGGCCAGTGTTTTAATAACAAACCTCCCAGGCACAACATCACTAATCACTGCAGAGCATAGCAAACTGCAAAACCCAACACTAATCTTTAACATGTACAGCAAAAAAAAGAGCATGGTGCAGATCAGATAAACTAATATTGAGAACAGATGAATCAATATTGTGACCCACAACTGTTAACAGATATAAATTCCTTAATGCACTCTGGTTAATCTGTTATTGTCTCAAACCCTTCTTGCCCCATGTTGGGCGCCAAAAAGGACTGTCATGGTTTAACCTCAGCTGGCAACTGAGCACCACACAGCCACTCGCTCACTCCCCCATGCCCCGGTGGGATGGGGGAGAGAATCGGAGGAGTAAAAGTGAAAAAACTCTTGAGTTGAGATAAGAACAGTTTAATAATTGAAATAAAATAAAGTAAAATTGTAGTAATAATACTAATAACGACAACAATAACAATAATAATAATAGAAGAAGAATATACAAAGCAAGTGATGCACGAAGCAATTGCTCACCACCTGCCGACTGATGCCCAGCCAGTCCCTGAGCAGCGTTCACTGCCCCCTGGCCAACTCCCCCCAGCTTATATACTGAGCATGACGTCACATGGTATGGAATATCCCTCTGGCCAGTTTGGGTCAGCTGTCCTGGCTGTGCCCCCTCCCAGCTTCTTGTGCACCTCCTTGCTGGCAGAGTATGGGAAGCTGAAAAGTCCTTGACTTAGTATAAACACTGCTTAGCAACAGCTAAAACATCAGGATATCACAATAATACTATAATAATATAATAATATAATAATGTAATATCACGTTATTCTCATGCTAAATCCAAAACACAGCACTATGCCAGCTGCTAGGATGAAAATTAACTCTATCCCAGCTGAAACCAGAACACTAGTCCACTGGGCTACATGGCACTCAGAGCTCTGCACTCTGGTCGGGCCTTGGAGCGTGACTGTGCTATAAAATAGCAGCAATAACACTAAGCTCTGCTCCGGGCAGTTTGGGTTTTATCAGCAGAGCACTGTAAACATATGTTTTTAAAAATAAAAACAAGGCCACTCTTTTTGATGCATGTCTCCAACTTTTTTACCTTACTACAGGAAGTTAGTGAAGAGTTGCCTGTTTCATTTTTAATATCAATCCTATTTCAGTTGTATCTACAGCATGGCATCAGTATTAAATAGTGGCGTACAAAGTTATGGTCTATAACATATGCATAACATACATGGTTACGCAAAATGGCAGCCCTCTAAAAGTTTCTTTCTTTCTGTTGCACAAGACTTTAAATATGCATCTGTTCAGCCAGCACCTGCCATGGCGTGCAGCTGGTTTGTGTCGATCCACGCTAAGCCATGCTGCAGCAAATTTGCGCTATCTAACTTTAGTGTCCCCAGCATTGCCACTCTACGGATGCTCCTTAGGCTGGCCTAACTACTCAGTTACAAAAACTACTCCTCTCCCTAGGGAATATTTCAAGGCAGCTCCCCAGACTAGTCTGTCTCCTCCATGGGTCACACAAAGCTCTGCTGAGGGAGGAACAGCCCGTTTGATTCCTCCCTGGCTGTGTCCTTCGGAGGAGATGTGAATGGCTTGCATGGCCTCAGCCCAAAGATAACATCTGCTGGAGAGAGCACTCTGGCACCCTGTGAAGAAGAGAGGAGGCCGCTGGCTGCCTGAGGATGCCTTCATGGTTTATTCCTTGCATGAAACTTAAGACAACAACAACAAAAAAACCACAAACAAACAAACAAAAAAGGCTGGGAAAGGTGGAAAGATGCTTTCTGTGCTGGAGGTGGGTAGAGACAGCCCTCCCCAGCAGAGGCAGGTGGTTTGTGGTTGCTTGCTGCCCACTACGCAGCATTCAAGCTGAGACTTTTCTTGCTTGAAGAAGAAAGGGAGGACTGGCTGAACCAGTCCCTCTCCCTCTTTGTGGTCTGTGCAATCATGTATTTGCAGGCTGGCAGCCCAAGCTCTCTTGGCTGCAGAGCCAGCGTGTGTGTAGGGGGAAGATAATGGTATTAACTCGGGGGGTATGGGGAAAGCATCTTCACAATTTATTTATCAGATGGCTCCTTCTCCAGCTCTCATCTGGTTTTAGGTCGTGTCCAATCTGCTGGCTGCGCAGTTGGGAGCCACTTCTTTCCAGGCTGCAGACAGCCATCCAGCTGGCTGGGGATGTGCTCCCAGACAGAAGTTTCCCGTTGCCTCTGCTTCCTTCCCCTTTCCTCAGTGCTGAAGGGGTCCTTCCACTTTCAAACATTCGATGTCCACAGCCGAGCTGTTAACTTAGCACTGAAGAAGTCAGATAGATATGGCACTGACATAGATTTAGTTTTATTGCTCATTATTTCATGTTTTCATTCAAAGACAGGAATTCTGAAGTTTAATAAGAAGGATTTTGCTCTATCTTATCAGAGCAATGAAAAAAAATCCCCCAAAAATTTTCTACACAACTTTTGACTGAAATATTTGGTAGCTTGCTGCCCCATTGCCCATCAAAACATTTCAGTGATGCAAGGCCCTTCTGAGCAGAAGTGAGGCAGGATGAGAGATGGTCTCACACGCTTACATTACAACTAGTTCTCCATCACCTTTCTCTTTATTCATAGTGCTTGGTAAAGCACTCTGAACATTTAGAATTTTAGATATATAAAAATAAAATAAAAATGCACCCAGACATCCTCAATCTCTGTTGGCAAAGAAACTTATCCAAGCTCCATGTTTATAAGAGAATGTTTTACTCAAAGACCCTGTGTAGATACCTTTGTATTTTCATTTTGTCCTAACTCTCCTTTGACTCTGTCTTCTGCAGGTCATGAAAACGTACCACATGTATCATGCAGAGAGCATCAGTGCAGAAAGCAAACTGAAGGAGGCAGAGAAGCAAGAAGAAAAACAGATTGGGAGGTCAGGAGACCCTGTTTTTCATATTCGACTAGAAGAAAGGCACCAGAGACGGAGCTCTGTGAAAAAGATTGAAAAAATGAAAGAAAAAGTAAATAGTCCTTTATTTATCTTCATTTGAAGTAAATTCAGTGCATTTCTGACATTCTTTAGCATGATACTAGACAGAGAAGTCCAACTGGGAAATGAAATTAAACAAGGTACACATAATAAACTAGCAGTGGGTTATAGATAACTTGACTTAATTGCAGTTCAGAGAGGGGAATACTTTATTCCTAGTATAATTCTTTCTATATGGTTTGTCACATTTGAAACAAAATACTAAGTTATCACTTTGTGTTACATTTGTTATATGCATAACAGGCTGGCAACTAAGATTCATTCTTGTTAATAGGAATGTGTGCTTGAATTGTTACCATATTTGCTACATACCAAAAATGAAGTAATTCAAATACATTAACAGACAATCTTTTTCCTAGCGTCAAGCAAAATATTCTGAAAACAAGCTGAAATCTATTAAGGCCCGTAATGAATACCTGCTCACCCTTGAAGCAACCAATGCTTCTGTTTTCAAGTATTATATTCATGACCTTTCGGATTTAATTGACGTAAGTATTGGCACATTTGTGTTTATGTTTATTCTGTTCAGGATTAATACTTTTCATTTTCAAAGGCAATACATTAGTCATACGGGTTGCCTACAATATGCTTATCATTTATAAAATTGTATGGTATAATCAGCAGATTTTCCCTTCAGCTTTATATTTCACAAAGTGCCAATAACATGCTGAACCTGTTCCTTTAAAGTTAGAACATTATGTTTTCTCCCCATGTGGCAAGAGAAAATATGACAGGAATAACACAAAAAAGGTAGACATTTCCATTTTGTACTATAAAAGGATTTCTGGGGTACAAATATTTTTTACAAGATAAGCTTCTTAAGTGGGCATCTAATAATGGTATTTTAACTCAAAAGAAGGCATTTCCTCCGTGTCATGAAAGTTTCATTCATTTAGTCATTGAATCAAATATACAGTGCTTTTTATTCTTATTTCATGTAGTTTGCAGAACAGACACAATCAATCCTGTACTCTGTACTGTCAACAGAATTGTTACTGATTTTCATTAAGTTATTCCTGTGAGAACATCCTAGGAGAATGAGGTGGTACACTGATGTTGACTTGTACTAGCATGTGGTCTCCAGAACCTGTATTATTGACATTTTTAGATGATATGGAGGGAGGATCCTGCACTCTATCATGTCCCACTCTCTTCGTAAGCTGACCATGTATTTGATAGAGAAAATTTGGAGGTGGCAAACACAAGCTCAAGAACATTAATTCACTAGCAATGTAGTGTTAAATAAGTCAGTGGGTACACCTCTGTGGCCCATATGAAATGCTCGATATTTGGATATGCTTTCTACTGCAACAATAGCATTTGTTATTTACAATAGTAAATAACTTTCACATACAGTCATTTCTGATGGGAAGTTCATCACAAAGATAAGCCAGGTAAGCTCTGGTTTGTAATATAGTATAAATTAATGCAGCATTTGACAAAAGGTTTCTCCTTTCTACTGTCTGGAGAAGCAAAGCTTGATAGAGAAGGGGAAAAATGCGTTCTTGAGATGAATGGACTAAAATAGCTGCATATATGTGTTTTATTGTATGTTTTCTAAATACTGAGAGTCAGTTTTCTTTGACATTTCCGTTTTCCTGTAATTTATAAAATATTGCCTGATTTTGTTATAACTTTTTCCTTTTCCCTTTCAACTTTTTTCCCTCCAAATGGTTTTGCTCCTTTTTTTCTTGCTTCTTTCTTATAATAGATGGTGATGTATCTTTTTTGTGTTTTCAGCATTTCTTTCTGTCTCTAGCTCAACATCTCTTTTCTTCCTCTTTCCTACTCACTGTTGCACGTCTTCTCTCTTCTGATATCTTCTGGTTTATTCTGCTCTATATTGTCCCTATCTAATCTACACCCATGTACCTGCACATCCTGCTCCACCCACCTGGCCTGCCCAGGCAGTGAAAACATTTATCAGGATCCTGATAGATAGATGATCAGGGCAGAAAACTAAGGACAAGCAGCATACCTGCTAGAGTAGCACCCAAGTGAGAAGTTGTCCCTACCTCCTGGATGATTTTCCTGATACAGAACGATGTATTTTTAGCTTCTAGTTAGGGCATGTCTGATAAATGTGAACTTTATGAGTTCTTCCTGTCTGCTGGAAGGAAGGAAAGGTCCCTTTCCTTCTGTTCCCAGCACCCCCACCCCTCCAGAGGTTGGAGAGATGCTGATTTTGTCTTCTTTCCTGCCTTCTCTTTCGGAGTTCACATTTCCCAGGGAATGTCTCCAGTGCATGTTTCTGCTTGGTCAAAACTTTCTCAGGTAGGAAAATGCACCTGATTTTTACCCATTTCATTGATGTCCACAGAGGTTGCCATAGCAGTGAAAGCTGAGGGGAGGAACCACGAGCCTGGAGTTTCACAAAGAATTGCAAGGAGAAGCGAAGTGAAGCGCTCTCTGCATATATATACAAAGACAACACTCTTTGGAGTTATTGTTTGAGAAGATATTTATACAACCATGAAGACTAGAGTTTTCTAACTGCTAGTTTTTAATAGAAATATACATTCTACAGTATTTAGTAATGCAGGAAAAAGATACCTACTTTGCACGGCTTTTTCCAAGCCGTGGACCAACGTAGACAATAACATTCTTTTGACAAAATGGCTTTAGAAATGACTCTTCCCTAAGGAATTTAAATGGAAAGTCTAGCTGCCCTTTGCATCACTGTTTTGTAAGAGTAGGCTGTAAACATGTGCAACCAGAATTTGCTTCAGAGCCAATTTAATCCGATTGTGAGCTTGTTTAAATGAAGTGTCTTTCAGACATTTGTATTTCATCAGAATATGCTGTGAAAGCATTGGTATCTAGACAGAGTGTTTACTACTTGACAAAGAAACGCTTTTTGTAAATTCAAGAGTCTTGGCAAGATTTTGGGGTTATATCATTGGAATGTGAGACATGCTTCCCACTGGCCATATGTTGCAACAGTCCAGACTGTCTCATTCTGTAAATCTATTAATGTAATGGTACGATTCGGAGTTTTCAGAGCAGTGGTGGCGATTTCATTCTTTGCCCTCTCTACTTTGTCCCCATCTGCCTGCCTGCCTTTCTGTGCTTGCCTGAGCTCTCTCTTTGCCTGTACAGAAGGGGATTACTTCTCCTCTATGTCTGAATTCTGGTTAACATGGAAGGGATTTAGACCTCCCCAAGCTGTTGGTGTTGCCCATAAATGAAACTGAATGTTTTCCTACATTACTGAAAAATATGTCTGATAAAAATTGGATAAATATATGTAGGAATGCAGTGAACTCTTCAATATATATATTTTTTGTAACAAGATTGGGGAGGGTTATGGGATTTTTTTTTTTACAAAAAAATCATATTTTTTTCGTTTGGATTCCACTGCAACTTGATTTGTGAGGCTTATATGGAAAATCCTAAATTGCAGTTCCTCAGCTGAACTCGGTCTGAACTGTTCAACTCCTTCATTTCATTAACAAAACTCAGAGCTTCTGACTTAAAATGATGATGTGTTGTTCATCTTAAGCTCTTGTGATAAAAGCAAGATAAAAATATTGCTGGAGTCTTAGCTGGATGTTTTAATGCATTTAGCGAGCTGAGAGTTGGGACCAGCATTTGCAAAGAAGTAGAGGGATAAACAGGATTTGATATGCACAGTATATTTCTGTCCTCTGCATATTGTGCTAGAGGAATTTGAATTTTCTGTTCAATATTTCTTCTCTGCTGACTATATAGTAGGATCTAGTTCAAGTGGAGGACATGACTAGTTTTTTTCTTTATTTGTATTATGTAAAAAGTAGCAAAGGTTACTTTTTAGCTGAATTAAATAAGCTTTATCCATTATGTAGAAATTATTTTTTTTAAGATTGGGTTTCAGAGGAGCAACAGAGTACACACCCCTGTCCGTGTGGCACATACTACTGCTCATTTACTTGAAGATTTCCATGTAATTGAGTTTATTAGATTTATCTGGGTATGAGAGGAAGGTAGGGACCTTTTTTCAGACTTACCATGCGCTCATGATCTGAAGGTAAAAAGCTAGGAAATAGTGATCGGAACAATTTGACTGTAGTTCTGCTGCTAGAATAAATAAAATATTCATGTGTTGGTCTTTCTTAGAATGGAGTTTCTGAATCTCTAATTGCAGTCTGCATGCTTTGGATGGTTAGGAAGTTAGGGAACATTTAGCTATTATGAACTTCATTTATTCTGCAAAGGTTCTTTGTTAATCATTCATAGAACCAAGTTTAAAACTAGGCTAGAGTGTGTGCAGCTCACAATCTTTATTACATAAGTTCTCATAAATATGATATGTACAGCCAGATCCCTTTGATTTGAATGTTGATGTCTGTGTAACAGGACGGTTAGAAAGTGACTTATTCAGAGGTTAAGGCTTTTTTTTATTAATTTCTCTCTCCATTGGCATTAGAATTTTATTATTATTCCTGAAATGAAATGAAGAGCAGCTTGCTTGTTTGGTTGAAGCTCTGTGCTAAGCGCTGCAGTTTGTTTTGTTCAAGCCTAAATATACTCTGGGGAGCAATAAAGACAGTAAATGCTCTTGAGACAGCTTCAGATTTAATTCCAAATAAGAATAAAATGCAAATTACAAAATTAATTTTTCACACATATCCCAAATGCATCACTCATCTCCCTCCACTTTGCCCAACCAAAAGTCTTTATGAATCCAGAAATGCAATAAAACTCATAGTCTATGACTTCATTCGCTCATTTCTCATCTTCATGTCTTGCTGCACCAACTGACGTCTCATCTCTCTAGCCCATAGATTGATAGCAGATCTCATTAGCCATCCAGGCTGTAGCCTTGGTGTGCTGATTAGTGACCCTCAAAGATTCATTTTTATTTTGGCTAACAGTGTGGTTGCTCGCTTGAACTTTCCAAATCTTTCTACAAATCTACAGGTTTTTCCTGAAAGTCATGTGTACATACATGCGTGTGTGTGTGTGTATCTGCATACATATGTACTTTTTTTGCAACGTCGGAAAGGTTGGTGATTTTTTTTCCAAGTGTGGTCAGACAGGATGTGGTGGGAGCAGCAGTTTAGTGCCAGTACCTTAAATTTGTAGTCTTAGTAATGAACAAATACCCAAATATGCCATCTCCATTATAGAAAACTGCCTTTCTAAACCATCACTAGTACTAGCAGATTAAAACAGTACTCTTCTTTCTGAGTAGCCATGAGTTGATATTGTGACAGAGCCATTCCCCAGTTAAAATTATCTTTGTCTCCAAATTTTGGAGGAAGTGAACTATGGTCTGGCAGAAGTAAGAGTTGTGATGTCTGAGTGTTTATTTTTGCTTTTAAAACATAACTTTACTCATACAAATTCTGTTTTTACTTAGATCGTTGAAGCAAAATTCCAAATTCAGGCATTTTAAATTCCATTCAAAGAGCTACTAGTGATAAGGCATTAGTTCAGGTTCTGGATTTAGTTCTTGTTTGCTCTGCTGGCATTGGCATTGCAAGAAAATGCCTTAGTCTGGCAGGATATTGTGCTTCACTTCAAGAATCCTTCTTGGCTGAGAGGCCGTATTTGTTACCCTGTTCAGCTGTCATCACCTGCAAAAGATGACCATGATGATAGTTACTGAGGTAGATTAAGGGTTAAACAATGAAGTTCTTGGTACTGTCACAGCATAAAGGCTGCAATCTTATATTCCAACTTGCAAAAAAACTGCATCAGAAATCCACGCAGCTCTAATTGTAAATCAATAAGCTTTCTATTAATACTCAGATTAATCCTCTAGAGCCAAAATTCAGGCTCTAGATGCCTGTAGTTTTATAATACATGGATAGTTGGCCATGCTAAACCTGGCATTGCCCTCTATTTCTCATTTCCTCTCAGTTTAATCTTCCGTGAGGTCTCTCTGAAACTAATGCACATGAAATAAAACGGCTGTCCTGATCCACTTTCTTATCAGCACTTTTAGTCTGTCTTTTTCATCCAAGATAGTGAATGAAATATGAGATCTGATTTGACACAGAACAAGAGAAAAACACCAAGAGACTTTTCCTTTTAGAAACAATATTTTTTAGGCTGGAGGTCTTTGAAATATGGATGTGCTTTAGTATAAAAGTTGAGCAGCTGTTTTAGTAAGTGTAACACAAATTTCCATTCTATAAATGCAAAAGAGAGAGATTAACCTATGTGTGTTTGATTGAACGTGACATCTTTTTACCATTTTCTTTAAATGGTTCAGCAACTGGTTTTTGGAGAGCCACTGTCCCATTTGCAGTAACTACCTGGAGTACTCACTAGGTCTGAAAGCTTAGTCTTTCTGGAAGTTTTGTTGTGAATAAAACAGCCCTCTGTTGTCAGATTTCAGAGAGCAGTTTGATCACTAGCCATTAGTGCACCTAAGGCAAGGTGTGAGGGGTTTCTTTCTCTTCTACACACAGGTTTAGGTATGGTAAATAGGTTGAAAACTCTTTCCATGCAGTGTGTGCATCTATATGTCTGTCTGTCTGTCTCCCTCTCTCTCTTTTTCTCTCCTTTTTCAAATAAGTGAGGGGAAAGGGAGGGGAACATGATCCCATGAGTCCTAAGGGTTTGCAATAGCTGTGAGGGAGGTATGCATATAAACGTAGTCTACAGTGGGCTCAATTCAAATTGCTTCTTTACCCAACTGCATCACTTAACTTGCGAGTCCTGCAGGGAAGGATGATTTTAAACTGCGGGTGGGCACCCAGGATGGGTGGCTGGGGGCTGAGGGATGCCCTAAAGCAGCGTGCTGCCTGACTGCCCTAGCCATGCATTGGCCTCTGGCTGGAACAAATCTCTCCTGTTCGAATAAAGAACATTGCTTTGTATGCAACTGTTAGCAGACTGACGTGCCACTGCTGTGGTGACAGAGAGGTTTGCGATACATCTGCCATTACCTGGAAGCTCACCGAGCAGAAGCAGAGGATATTGTTTACTGTGTAATGTGGGGAAAAAGTAAGGAAACAATCACTTGATACGCTACTGCTGTGACATTTTAAAAATATATTCAGCTGTTCCTCTAAAATATTAACCAATCATGAATAATGCAAACCGAGGATGTTTAAAATTCAAGAACAAACACAACTTTATGCTCTACCAATTAGGTTTCAATTACATTCCAGTGTTTTTCTCACCCCTAGAAAAAAAGACATAAATTATGACTTTCTGCATTTAGTAACATGATGTACATTGCTGGCTCTGTCTGAGCATGGGAAATAAGATGTTTACAGTAAATACATTTTCACCATCAGGGGAAAGGATGTTAAACCATTCTCCTTGCATCAAAAAGCATCTTAGATGGGTCACTAATGCAAGAGGCAGTTGTGGGGTTTTTTGTTTGGGCACAGACATGGTGGGCAGGAATTGCTTCATTGGTGCTAGCATTGACTTAAATGGTGGAGTTATATCAGGATGGGTTTAAATAGATGATCTGAGGCTTACATATGACAATAATACTGAAAAGCCCACTTTTGTGTGGAGTCCCAGACCTTTTCTATGTAAATACAGTAACTGCATGTCTGTATCTGATAAACAAGTGCAAACATACTGCCATACTTGTATGTCTGGCATGATCTCTTTTCTAAAACTGTCCTTTCATCTTTGCAATAGAATGAGGATACTAAATACTTACTGTCTTGACCCCACTATTGTATTTTAATTTACAAGATATTTTGTAAAATACTTCGAAGACAGAAGAATTTCAGGACAGAAAATTTTAGTGATAATTTGTGGCTTGGGATATTGGAGTGATGTTCCTCCTTTTTAATTTATTTTCTTTTACATTTATTGTGTTTTTAGTGTTGCGATCTTGGATACCACGCTAGTCTGAACAGAGCCCTAAGAACATACCTTTCTGCAGAGTATAACCTTGAAACTTCCAGGCATGAGGGCTTAGACATCATTGAAAATGCAGTTGACAGCTTGGAGCCACGAAGTGACAAGCAGAGATTCATGGAAATGTACCCCACCGCTTTTTGTCCACCAATGAAATTTGAGTTCCAGTCCCATATGGGTGATGAGGTCTGTATAGTGGCAAGTATCCCCACAGTGACTGTTTCTGTGTCTGTATACCAAGACAGAGAATTTATCCCCTTTTAGAAAGAGTTTGGTAAAAGCTGTTATTGCTACCCAAAAGCAAGTGGATCAGCAATAACATTTTGCAAAAACTGGCAGTGCTGTTCTGAGCTTCTTCAGAGTTCTCAAGTAAAAACTATTGTGTGTTATTATACTCTGTATTACCCATAATGACATTGCTGTGGATTTGCTGGCGAACCTCTGCTCAGCCCAGCACCAGTGTAAGTAGTGGCTTTATGTCTTCACTACCAGCCTCACCCATAACAGAGCTCGTGGGTGCTATTTGAGAGCAGCTGCAGAGCTGCTCCAAATTATGCACACTGAAATGCAGCCTTTTAACCTTCTTCCTCCCCCATTTTATCATCTGGAGATTTCAAGCATACCAGGCACCCCAGCTGTGCCCTGTTCTGCTACGCCAAAGGCCAGTAGCAAAGCAGAATGCAGAATCACCCGTGTACATCTTTATTTGAAGGTAACTGCAGGGTTTGCATTTCTGTGTGATAGAAAAGCAACACAAAGCAGATGCACAAGGCTGTACTCTGTAGTCATAAGATGTGGTACGTAGTTCCACACCTTGTAATGCATAAATACTTTCAATTTAGATGGACACATTTCATTGTCTGCTTCATTAAGTTTTAATGGCTTTGGTTGGAACTCACCTAGTTTTAAGGAGAGCAACCAAAGACTATTGACTGGTTTTTTTCTTCCTTGCATCTTACAGCTCTTTTTGATTCTTTGTTAGGTTTGTCAGGTCACTGCCCAGCAACCTGTGCAAGCAGAGCTTATGCTTAGGTATCAGCAACTACAGTCGCGGTTGGCCACACTCAAAATCGAAAATGAGGAGGTAAGATCTGTGTCTACGCGGGCTATGCATTGAACGCCATTTTCAGGAAGGTGCAGTGTTTTCTACCTTGTCAAAAGCATGTAAATGACCCTGAAATAGCTTCAATCTGTATGAGCTGTTTTAATTTTAAAAATCAAACACTGTCAAATATGCTAAGGTAGATCTTTGTCTGCTTTATAGAGGTTTGGAAACTTCATCTTTTACCGGTCCGTACATTCACGTTACTGAGTTCTGTGTTCTGTAGATGCTTCAGTGAAAACTTGTTAGAGCACTTATTTTTAAAGTTTTGTGGCAGAAAGCTACTGAGCACAGTTATTGTCTTCTGTGACCACCCTCTGTTCGGTCCCCAAATTGCTACTTCTGAAGTACAAAGGAATTTGGACTGTCTTTTGTGGTAGCTGAGTCAAAATCTCTTGTGCTCTCAGCTACAGCTATTTATAAACACAAGTACTGAATGCCTGTGATGGGAATAGCTCACCTAGTAAAATAAAATGCATTTTTTTGTAAAATACAGTAAAGCTATGCTGTTCTCTTTCCCCTGCTCTGGCAGCAGAGAGGGGCCTCCCAGTGGGTATAAATTGCACTTTTATCCAATTTAAGGCAGTGTTAAAGGCCCTCAGTTTAAATGAGAATCTGTTCCTAAATTAAAACATAGGGATACTTTAATTTCTTGGTGTAGTTCTTTGGTAAGTTTTCAGGATTCCAGTTTTTCTCATTCTATGTTACGTGCTGAATGCTTAGAACAAAATATTAATGTCCATGAGACATGTACAGTAGTCTTTAAAAAATCCTACTTGATTTCAGAAAGTACCTCAAGGTAACAAAGACAAAAGGAAGGAGAAAGATTATTTCTTTCAGTAAAGTGAAGTGCAAGGGCATAGGGGGAGAAATCACGTTGGCAGGCACAAAAAGGATATTTGCCTACACCAGAGACGTGTGTAGAAGTGTGCATGATTCAGTTAAGATGACTGTACTAGAGACTCTTCCGAAGCAGAACTGGGAGGTAAATCACATCCTTGTGAATCCTGCCAGTTACTTTATTGCATTGCGGAAACACTGCATCCCCTGTTCCACGGCCTCCATGCCCTGGTTTCCACTATGAGCGACTGTGCTCTCCATAGCTCATAGGAAGTGCTGTGAGGCTGGTGTAAATTGTTCTTTCTCCAGCCCCCTCCTCCAGCTGTGTATTCTACTTCTGCAGTCTGAACATCACTGTGCTCTGCACCATAGCACTCCGCAGAACGGTGTCACAGATTTTTGTCTTGGAAACAACAACTTGTTGTTCTGGCAGCCAGATCGTTGGGTGTACACATTCAATCTAACACGTTGGCCACATGTGGGAGAGTTGACCCTTCAGAGCAGTGGATCATCTCTATTGCCTGTTGTCCCAGCTTAGGGTCCCTAATCAAATCATGTCACATTTCGATTCTAATTTCAGGAAACAAATGCTTGAGAGTGCTATACAGACAACACAAGAGTACATCCATGTTTGTGGATTGTACCATGGTAAAGCAGAGAACTAGATAGGAAACCTAATCATGTCATTCTTATGTTACATAGATATCTGTTATAGTACATCTAATTTTTTACCTTCACACACCAGTTTGTTTGAGGGAGCGTGCCAGAGAATTATTTTGAATAATGAGCTTCCCTTCTAAGCTGTTCTGGTATGTATTTATCTTCCCATTTGGTAAATTGTGCTTTTTAACACCAGGTTAAGAAAACAACAGAGGCTACCCTGCAGACAATACAAGATATGGTCACCATTGAAGACTATGATGTGTCAGAATGTTTCCAGCACAGTCGCTCGACGGAGTCTGTGAAGTCAACAGTCTCTGAGACATACCTGAGTAAGCCTAGCATTGCAAAAAGAAGAGCTAACCAGCAGGAAACGGAGCAATTCTATTTCATGGTATGTTGGTTGCTTCCTCATTCATGTGATACAGGCCAAACACCTGAAGTAAACATTATGCAGAAGTTCCTGGAATTTATGTGCCATACATACTAATAGATTGATCTGCATCTCTACAGAAATTCAGAGAATATCTGGAAGGTAGTAATCTCATCACAAAACTTCAAGCAAAACATGACTTGCTGCAGAGGACACTCGGAGAAGGTAAATATCACACAATAAACTGAAAAGTGATTCCAGACTATGCAATGAACCCACTGAAATGCCAAAGGTATGCAGGAAAAAATTACAAAACTTAAAGCTTAATTGTCCAGTAAGCATAGGTTTGATTTTTACTGGTCATAGTTTTGGTGCAGTGGTAAGAGTACGCACTATAAATTGATTTTATTTCTTCAACAGATATTTATTTCCACTGCACAGACCTTTAGACAAGTGACTATATTTGGAAACGAAACTGTTGAATGAAAAATCTCGTGTCTGAAAGGAGAGCTGACACAGTCAGTGCAGGGTGATTTAAGAGCCGTGACAAATGTACTGTTTCTACTTCCTAATGATTTCTGTTGACTTGAGGTTTCTTTAAGAGTTGGGGGAGAGTGATATTTTTTAAGCATACAAAATTATCCAGGATGCATCTCTTACAATGGACTCACTAGTGCAATATTTCTGACACATGGACATGAATGTCCTTCTTGCAGCCTAACAATTCAATGGAGCATTCATGAAAGGCAAAAGGTGAAATCCTGACCTCACTAATGTCAGTAGTGAGACTCTTATTGACTTAATTTAATGTTGAGTTTCTACAAAGTATTTGCGTATTGTGAACCAGAATGAATGAAAACTTAATGAATAGCTCTATACCTGTTGATTATAATTGTTGCATATAAAATTATTGCGTTACAAAAAAAAATTATTGCACTACAAAGTATGATAGCAGAGAATTATCCATTATCCTGAACACTCTCCACAATTTTTAAAAAGACATTTTTAAAATGTCTTAAAATATAAACCAAGTCAGCAGATGTCCATGATCAAATGAAATAAAGCTGAATTAGGGCAGTAATGAATCAGGCACTATGCACAGTTCCAGCCCACCTCTTACCAGCCCTCCCAACAGGCACTTCCTCATGGACCAGAGGGAAAAGGAGAATCACACTGCAAGCCTTGAGGACTAGCCACACAGAGTGTTACAGACTTGAGAGGAAGTAAATTACACCACAAAGAATAAAAACCCTCTCCTGAAGGTTAAAGACTATAATTCAAAGTTCAGACTCAAGAAAGGAAACTTGTTCTCTAAAGAGTGTCTCTAAAGGATGTGTCAATTTATTTTCTTTTTACTGCCAAAAATCTGTTGTTAATCAGATCTCTTCTTGCTTTTAATAAAAAAGCCCAGATCCACAAATCCAGTTGTGGAGGTGCCTGAAGAGCTATTAACATTTCAGTGGCTATGACCCAAACAAAGCCCCTGTCCAGGGAGTGACAGAGGTTGGGGGTAGGAAATAAACAGTGTTTTCTTGCAAGGCTAGACTGTAGAAGATGGTAGCTATTTTTAGACAACTAACTACATTATGTTCTTTCTCATGGAAGTTTTCATTTAATGGAATTTTTTTTTGAATGTGTGCGTTGAGCAGTTTATTCACACAAAACAATGTGCAGCTGATGTTAGTCAAAAAAAAGGAAAATTTTCCTCCAAAGGCTCACAGAAAATGTATTTGGAAAAATAAAGTGAATGTTTGTTATTTGAAGCCCAGTAAAATGCATGATCAGCTACCGAAGGGAGGAAGATAAAAGGCACCAGAATCTGTTGCCTAATGCATGTTGGAAAGAAATAAGGAAAGAACTGTATGAAAGGAAATCCAAAGAAAAACTTCTCAGCAGGGTGACCTAAGTGGTAAATTGCCATCAGGCTGTGGGCCGTTCTGCCATGCTCAGGCATGCTTGGACCGTTCTGTTTGAAGAGTTCCCTTCGACCCACCAGCTGTAACCCCAAGTAGTTAATCTGTGTTGCCGACAGTGTTTTTGTGCGTAGTTGATGCATCGTCATAGGATAGCACGTACAAATAGTACCCCAAACGTATACATCCACATTCAAAGCTAATACTTGGAGAAAAAGTCCTCATTCTTGCAGGTTAAAAAGTTCAAGTACCCCTTCTATTGAAGCATGTCCTGCATTACAATGCACATGCCTGGGAAGGAGGACCTGGATTCTGTACATTTCTTGAATGGAGATGGTTGAAAGGGTAGAATTACAGTGGAATTAAGAACATTATTGCTGTAGCTAGTATTGAATTTGTAGGAAGTGAACTGCTCCCCCGCTCCACTCAAGCTGCCTTTTCTGGCAGCTTTAATGTCAGCAACACAGCAGACAAATAATACAGGGTGCTGTATTAAGTAATGCAGAGTAGAATGGGGGAAGAGGGAGAGGACTGTCTCAACTGCAAGTTTTCCTTTGGCACCCTCTCTTGCTTTTATTCAAACCTGCACAGTGTAAGGATGTAGGCTGAATAAATCCAGATTCCCGTCTGGTGTCCACAACGTTGACAGCATTTGGCTTCTGTTCCAGTTCATCACCTACCTACTACAGTCTGTTGCTGTTTATGGACACAGCAGATACATATTCATGATCTGCACAAGGGAGATAGATTAAGTGCTCTGTGCTGAGTCTGCATCTACAAATCTGGAAAAGTAAATGAGAAATACTCAAATGAAATTGATACTAAACATAGGAAGCACACTGATACTCATATTAATTCTGCCCAAGGCTCATCTATTGAATGAACAAATGAACAAAGCAAAGGGAAATGCAAGAAAGAGAATAAGCAGTTGTAAAAGAAATTGCCCCTGCGTCCCAGATAGTTTTTGCCCTAATCTGTTAAATATCAGAGACGTGTTTAAAATCCCCCAGACTAGGGATTTGTAACATCTTTTGTTTTACTAGCATTTATTATTGGGATTCTTAGTCTCAATGAACTTTCCTTGGTTACATGAGTAGGGAGAAATCCCAGGCTTACCCTTTTTCTGTCATCGGGTTTTTTACATACTCTTCTTTCATCCCTCTTTTTCACCTCTCTAATATAGATGCCAACAATCTTTACATGTCTTATTAATGCCAGGGATTTTTCCCAGAGCTTATTCTTTGTGCCACCTTCTGCGGATCCCCACGTTTCTGGTACTGCAAAATACATTTTCAGATTAGGGTTTTCAATACTGTGCAGTATTTCAGGTGCACCTGGACATTGCCACATAATATTATGTTTTGCGTATCACTGTTTTGCGTTCTTTTTGCAGTCTGACAGGCTTTTTTGGTGTCACTTTCTAATTGAGTGGTGTACTTAGACCTAACCCAAGTGATGCTCAGAGTGATTTTCAAAGTCAGTATAATTATCTGTTGTTCTGTTAGCTGCATAGGTGTTTAATTCTTTCTTCCCTAATATCTTGCTTGAACCTGTCAATACTGAATTTCATTTGCCATTGTGTGTCTTGTTCCTTAACATGGAAGGAACTGGAAGCCTCTGAAGGGCTTCACAGTTTTGTCAGGACTTGATACAAAAGTATTTCAGTCATCTGCACAATATTCTGTCTCCTTAGCTGCTGTGATCTCCCCAAGACATTACTAAATGTATGATGTATTATGTAAATGGTCCTAATAGGAAGGCTTGAGTAAATGACTGTTACACTTTTGTCATGATGAAAAAAGACCATTTAATTCCACTCAGTTTCCCTTTTCTTCATTAGTTTTTGATCAATGAGAGTATTCTACCACTCAATCCATGGCTGTTTAGTTGCTTTAGTCGCCTTTTGTGAAGAAACTTATCAGGGGCCTTTGAAAGTCTAAGTAAATTAATTCAACTGATTTTCCTTTATACAGTATTTTTCTGACATGTTCAAAGAATTCTAATAAATTAATAGGGCACAATCTCCCTTTGGGCAAACTAGGCTGATTAGAACTTATCATACCATGACCTTCCTACTGTTCCATTATTTTGCTTTTCATTATCATGAGTTGACACAATGCACATGCCTAACTTACTGTTGTTCTGAAGAGGTTTTCCAGGAACCTTTCTGGAATACGGTATTTGCTTCTTTACAACTCTTTGCAGTCCTCTGTGGTGTTTCCCAGTGGTAGCGTTGTATTTTTTTTCCTGCAATACACAGACAAAAGAGAGGAAGGAGTCTTTCAATAGCAAGTCATTGGTGTCTAGAGCGCTGTATTTTCAGCACTGAACAGGTTTAGGCACAAGGGGAGGTGTAATCTAACCTTGGCGCAGCTCTATTTCCATACTGATTTAGCCACTAAAACACATGAGCACAAACAATAGACATTGTTTGGAGTTTTACTTCAAATGATTTACGGTATCAAGTGACTCTTTAATCTATGGGCAGGCTTCTTAAAAGTTGTTCCATAACATGAGTTGTGTTTGTATTTTAAATGTAACTGTGGAGATGGTACATAACTGCACTGCCCTTTTGTTGTATAATTGTATATCTTTTGCTGGTAACATGAAAGTTAGGGTTAAAAGTAATTTGCCAATTTAGATTAAAAAAAAATCTACCTAAAACCTAGAAATAATTGTTTCCTGTTTATTGAACTTTTCTAGGTCACAGGGCTGAATACATGACAACAAGGTAAGATATTTTTATTTGGCTTGATTTAGAGTTACAAATGTAATAAAATCATAGAAATTACAAATTTTAGAACAAGTTCATAAGGCTATATAACGTTGTTGTTGCTGTTGTTACATAAATTGTGTACAGGCCCTGTGTGTTTTAACATTCAGCGTTTCTGTTTCTGCATGCTGATGGGTAAAGGACCAGACTGTTCATCTTCCTCATTCTTGTGACCTGCTTAGGCCAGTGTCAAGGGTGGGACAAGCTGGGAGATCCTTACAAATATTTGTGAACCACACATCATATTTGGAAGTTGCAGGGGGCTTTTTGGTGCTAGAAAAGAAATATTTTTCATTTGCTAGAGATACTTTGCCTCTCATGGTTTGTAATTCACTTGGTCAGGATACACAGTTTAGAAGAACCCGATACAGAGATGAATTTAGGGGATAGGCTGCATCTTTGATAACCTAGCTCTGGACAGGAATACCTGCCTCCCCCAGCATCCATGTGTTTGATACTTAAATGGGTCTATATATTCACAGAAGAGAAGGGATAGAGTGTTAGATCTACCTGCTTTGTGCAGCACATTCTTTTTCAGTTGTGTAATGTCACACCTGCGACGCTGCCTCCAGACATAAACACAGACCAGCGCTGCAGCCCCCAGGGTATCAGACTGTGGGGGCAATGGCAATTGTTTGGATTTGCAGCTGCCACTCGTGTGTATCGCTGCTGCGGGCACCACCCTTCTCATCCTGGTGACAGCAGGAGCATCCAGCCCAGCTTTCCTGGTCTCACTCTTCCCTTCCCTTTCTATGCGATACATCCTTGCTCAATGCCTTCCCTTTCTCCTTTTTGCTTCCTGGACAGGAATGGCCTTGCCACCACCCCTCATCTTTGGATTTAAGGAAAAAAAAAAAAAGAGTCTTGCCCTCCCAGCTAAGAAGTTTAGATCCGGCTCTGGCTCTGCCTTTGCTGGACCACTTGGTTTTGTATAATTTCTTCTGCCTGGCCTCCATATTCCTGGGGACACCTCTACAGACTTCAGACCAGCCTTTCTCCCACCACTCCATGGTCCATTTTAGCTCTGTAAAGCTGGACTTACTCACCTTCTTTCCTCACACGACCCCAGTTGAAAAGCGGTAACAAATCAGAGCATTATTCCCAATTGCTGTCATTAATTCTGAGACCTGTGTCTTTAACTTTAACTCTGCCCCCAGATGCTACCAGGAATGCATGGAAGTCAGCAAGCTTATGTCTAATGAGAAAAACGTTCTTTCTTGACTCCAAAGCAGGAGACTCATCAGGCTCACATCATCCTAAATTCCCTGCTGTGCAAGAAGCTGAAAGAAGATGATGGATTTAGGCAATGATTTTACCTTAGTAAAGTGGGAGAGCAGCCTGAAGCCATCGTACCTCCTATCTTCTCACAACTGGTCACTTAGAGAAAGAAACTCTGAGGGAGTAGGGCCTGCCTGTCCGTTCCTCAGCACCAGTTCCCCTGCTTAGGCTGGGACATGCCTATTGCCCCAAGGCTCAGTTAAGTTTCCAGACTGTAAGACACGCAAACGGAAATGTTCTTCGAGGTCAAAGTTAAATTGTAGAAGGGAAGAGGATATCTTTAAAGATGAATTTAAAATAGCGGGTAGTACCCAAACAGACCAAAGTCCCACCACTTAATGTTCTATGCATTACTGTTCCTCACTGTTTCCCCCAAAACATTTGATTTTTTGCTGATTCCTGAAAAGCCTATAGAAACATTGGACTTCTGGTGCAGGGAAACTAGGGAAGCTGTTGGCATGTAGCGTGCCCTGACATTCACAAAATAAATTATGACCTAGAGAACAACATCTATTTCCTGTAATCTCTTTCAGTTGTAGTCATCACATGTGTAACACACTAGGTAAACGTTTTGCAGACCAAAGTTTTGTATGTTCTTCCTTTTCTTTTTTTGCGCTATGCTGCTTTTGTTTATTTGTTTCAAGTTGATGATATTCTTTTAATTCCTTTAGCTAATTTGCAAGATGTTTCTTTTCTTGTGTGAAGATGTTGATGGTTGGCTAAAGCTGTTTAACCTTCCCGGCTCTAATTGAAAATGCAGATGGTTTGGTTTTGAAGCATCTTAGGAGTGTGCTGAGCAGCTTTAATTTGCATTTGAAGCTTCTCCAGCATGAAGCAACTTTTCTGCTTGATAAGAGGTGCTTCGAGTGGCCTGTGTTCTGCCATGGCTGGCAGGATGAATTCCAGTGGTTGCTGCACATTTCATGCATGACCGCAGCAAAAAAGGCCATTCCAATTGTGCAGTGTTTGGAATAAATGTATATGGTAAAACTGCAAAGCAGGGATTCATAAAGAATGTCAATATTTATCCATAAGTAATGCATTTTTAATGGGGGAGTTCTCCACTCTTTAATCACTGTTACACTTAAATTTGATGGAAAGTGTTTATTTGATAAGTACGGTGTTTATTTCTCCCTTTTCAATGTTCTGTTGTTTTGCCATGAGCTTACCGACATTTCATTTTATTGTGTGACTTAATTCTGCCTTGCTCAGTAATCATATTCCCTTCCCTTAGGCCTCCAAATCTTCCCCCTAAGCCCCAGAAACACAGGAAGCACAGACCCCGATCACAGTATAGTGCTAAGTTGTTTAATGGTGATTTGGAGTCATTCATCAAGGTACTGGCACCAGCCACCCCAGTGGCTGATCTCAACACTTCTTACTATAATGGTCACCACCTCACTTGGGCTGAGGCAGATCATTATGTTTAAGTCTGTCCTGGGGCTCTTTTCTTTCCCGGTTGATCAATATAATACTTCCTGAAGTCAGAGGGAAAGAGGGGGATTCATCTCTCACGTTAGCCTCCCTACGATTTTGTTAATCAAGTAGGGATAGTATTGGCAGCCTGGTTTTGTTAGGAAACTTAGTATCACGTAGAAGATAGGATGTAGTGGTGCATCCCGTGACTTAGCACAATTTCCTGCTTGCCATTTTCATTACATTCAGTATTCAAAGTCTGTGGAGAAGCAGTATTACCCTGGGTTTGATATCCAGCTTTTGATTTCCTATGACTTTAGGAATTTATTATATTGTGTGAAATTGTGATCACCGCTATTCTGGATCTTGTATCATCTTTGCTGTATTTACTATCTTCTTCTTTCTCATACTTTTATTTCTAATAATGCTTCTAGCCGAGGCCGAAGGAACTCTCACACGAGACATCAGGTATAGTTCTGGTGACAAGAGAACCATCTCTGCCTCTCTCTCGGGTTGCATTCACGCCTGGCTCAAAATTAGTTCTTTAAAAGACCTGGAGGGAGAAGTTTGCATTAAGAAATGAGTGTACAAGTACAGCAGGCAAAACTGAACCAGAGCACAACTCTGGAGTGATTGTAGTCTTAAATGATGGATATTTCCTTATTCATTAACAAGCGCCTGCCCATCAGAGTCAATTAGTGCCTCTGGACAGTAGCTGACAGAGCTAAGGGAAAGAAATCTTAAAAAAATATGTAACAGTACATTTATAAACGCAGTGAATGAAATTCCCGACTGCAAGCTCTGTGAACTGGGTTTGAATGTTACAGGGATTTTTTTTTCTTCCTGTGCAACATAGCTAGCAGCAAATATTTTGCAGAACAAATTCTGTGCTCAGCGGCACCATACCAGTTTAGCTGTCTTTGAATTAAGCTTTCAGCCACCCTCAGTACAACTATAGGGAAAACTATTATTATTATTATGCAGGCGGTGCTGTGAGGTGCAAAGACTTTCAGGAAATCATCACATGATGCAAGAGATTAATATAATGAACAGTTTCTTGCTCAAGGATGAAAGTAAGCAAAGAAGCAGAAACTCCCACAACAAAAAGCCCCTGGATTAGAGAAGCACAGAGCAAATCAGGAGAAATGGTACCCCGTCATTTTCCCTCACAGAGAAGAAGGTTATGCTACATGGCAGTGTGGGTGACAGGGCTCACTTCCAACTGCAGAGTCCTACATAGTTAGCCTTTCAAAAGGAAAGAGGAAAAGAAAGCTGGTAGCCTTATGACAGATTTGCCAGTGTGGGAGCTAACCTAGGAAAGCATCCCTGCCCAAAGACCATGTCTTTCCTGATAGGGATGAGTCATTTTGACAGGCACAAAAGGATTACAGCTAGTGAAATACAGTATCACACTAAATTGCTTTTTGTTACATTTTTGCATCATAAGAAATGATAATTAGTCCCAAACATATATTCACTGACTACACACATCAGATTAAATTCACAGCCGCAGTAGGGTCACCGTTCTTGACATTTCACCAACACAGATTGTTACTTCAAATTATTTTCCTGTCATTAGATCCAAAATCCAAAGCTGTTAGTTTAGATTATTTCAGGGAATTACTTAACTACAAAGTTCTGCGTGGTTCTGAACAGATTCTCCAAAACCAGGTATGAAAGTAATTTACTTTTTTTGTAATTTCTTACTGCAAACACTATCTTTCCTGAGGCTTTACATTCTTTGCATGAACCAGCGTACTAACAGGAGATACGGGTGCATGTTGTGCATGTTTTCTAATACTCTGCTTTTTTGGAGAGCCAGGCTGCTCAGTGTTGGTGAAGATGACAGTATTCCTGGATTTAGCAACTGACCTGTTCCATGGTGGTTTTTTTATTCAGCTGTTACTGAATCATGACACAACTTAAACAGAAAATGCTCATCCAGACAGTATTGGTTCTTGGCTAGCCAGTCTTTGCTAAGTTTTAAATTAAAAGACAAACAAGCCACAATTTAAACAGCGTAATTAGCAGTTCAGTCTTTTGTAAGCCCCACTAAAACATGGAGTACACAGAAGATCAGGGGTTAGGTTATCTCAGGAAGTGCATTTTTTCATTGCTTCACTGTGTGTTATTTTACAAATTTTTTTTAGTATTTGGCTTTTCTTCTACTTGGGCTTAATTCATAAACTTCCCATTAGTGTAATTTAGCATGAAAATGAAGGACTAGTTTGTAAGAGGAAATGTGTATTCTGAGTTACAGGGTGCTTTTGAATTCGTGGTTTTGTAATACATACTGGTTTTATATTAAACTTTCAAATGAATTAGTCAATTCTCTAAGCGCTTACTATTTGAAATTCACTTGAAAAGAAAAATTATAGCTTCCAAGACAAGAATTTCAAAGGTACCTATTATTTATGAAACAGTAATTTTTCCAGCATAAGCACCAACTTTTCTAAATAATTTTTAATCATATGATTTGTGTCTTTAATAGATATTTGATGACTTGTAGTCATTAGTGTGCTTGGGGTAAAACATCCATTTTTTAAAGTGCCAAAACACACAGATGAAGGACTGTGACAGTTCTTTTGGAAAATCAGCAGTTTAAAAGAAAAACGACAAATAACTCACTGAAAATTAGTGTATAGTCATCTTCTCCCCCTCCCATCACAAGCATTTTTTCTCCTTTATTAAAACACCTCTGCTTAACTGAAGATGTAGCTATAGACCTGCTGCTGGCTCATGGTTGAGGCCAGGAGCTTTGACTCCTGAGCTCTGCCAGTTGCAGGCGGGGAGGTGTAGGCTGTAACCTCCCTTTCCCAATACTTTTGTGCCTACAGAAGAGGCAGCTGAACCACATGCTCATCTCAAAGTGGCTGCAGTTCACCACCCAGTGTATTCCCAGCTAGTCAGAGCAACCTAAAACAACGCGCTGGGCCATCATCTGCCCTGTGTTAGGACACGCAAATCAGCAGAGCACGTAGGAGCGCTCTCAGGTCAGGAGGGAGACACCTCGTACCCCATGCAATGTCATTTGGTGGCTCTTCTCCAAGAACACTTCTGATAATCCAGCAGGTCCAGAAGAGGCCTTGTCAACTGTTTGTGATCAACATTTTTTACCAAAAAAAAAAAGCAACTCGAGGAATTAGGTCCTGTGTAATTAGGTCCATGTAGGATTTTCTCCACCAGGAAAAGAAAGGTAAGTTAAATGGATGCAGAGGGATCATCTTCATCATGAATTATTATTCTTAATAATAAACTTTTAAAAAGGCAAATTCACTGCTTTAACTCATTTTGCTTCAAAAATCTAAAACATATGCATGAGCTTAGATGTCGCATACAGTGTTAGCCAGATACAGTGGCAGAGATAGAGAATGAAGTCTCTGAATTTCCCAATTCAATGATTCTAATGAAGAACCGTAATCCTTTCTCTTCACCTGTTCCTTTCCCTCCCTCCCTAAATGGGAAGAGAACTCTGTTAGAAATGGTATTTTTTCTTATGTGTTTTTTTGCCAGCACTGTATGTCCATCTGGATTGACCAAGAAAATGCATTTTCACATTCAGTCCAGAGTAGGGAGGTTTCCTCTTCCCAATCTGCAGTTAACTCTTTCTGCTCTTGTTTTTCCAGGATTCAGGACAAGTCATTCCTCTCATCGTGGAAAGCTGTATCAGATTTATCAATTTATACGGTAAGCTCTGAAACACACTATGTCGTTTCATTATTGCCCTTTTTTGTGTATCTTTTGCATAATACATTTACCACCACAACTTTGTTTTTAAAATAGAGATTAAAAGTATTTTAAAAACTAGATTCATTTCTCACCGCTGTCTCCCATCTTTGCTGCAGGTCTTCAGCATCAGGGAATTTTCAGAGTGTCTGGTTCCCAGGTGGAAGTCAATGATATTAAAAATTCATTTGAGAGAGGTAATTGCATTTTCATTTATTCAAGCACCTTAATATCTGACATTTAAAAAATCTTTTAAATTCTAATTACTTTCTTGGCTGTTTAAGCAGTTTGTATGCACTTTGTGTACTGCATCTAAAACTTTGCATCGTCATATGCTTAAAGATGAAGTATAATGATGACGTACATGTTTTTCCCCCGTTACGTCCTAGGAGCTTGAGGTTGTTTTTCATTTTGTTTAGACAAGGCATATGACTCTTGAATCAACTGTAAACTTTAGTCTTTTGTTAATGATAAACTGTAAATAATAGTTTGTCTATATTTTATTTTAAAGATCCTCAGAAAGGAAAGATTATGGTTTTTTATTAGATTCAAGAGACTACTTAATGCAATTTGAGAACCCTGTTACTTGATCTTCTGGAATACGAGTGCTCAACTTTCTGACCCCTCTGCCAAAGTGGCATCACGATCAATGAGAATACAGGCTGTGAAAGGGTCGTCCCATTTTCAACCACTGTTTTCATTCCCAAAGGAAACTTCAGCCCCAGAGGAGGAATTCTGGGAAAGATACTAGGAAGTGAAAACAGCTTCTTAAACATGAGTGGCTTGCAACATCCAGCCTAGGATTGCTCTGCTAGGGGAGCCAGGATCCAGCAATCCCCTAATTGTGTTAAAACAATACTATCTACAATTTTTTTTAAATCTTACATTCTCTTTTCCTGGGTCTTAGAAGCTGGTTTTTTAATTTCCAGAAAAACCTTTTGCAGACCATCTGCTAATGAGAAAACCCTTGGAGCAATAAGTCTTGTGACTAAAAGCATGAAAAAATATGCACAGTATTTTTCTCCCCAGGATTAGTTATATATCTTGTTAAACCTGATCTCGTCTTTGACAAGATACGTGAAGCAGCTGTTTTTACATGCTAAGTGAAGCCACATCTTCCTATTCTCCAGCTTTTAAATCTGCCTTATTGTTAACTGCTTCTCCTAGGTAGTGCTATTTTGGAAGACAGATACATTTTAAAGTGTTTCAAAATAAAGATTAAGTCTTTAAAATTACACGTAGTTCAGTCATGGCTGAGGTTTCAGTTAGGGTTTCAGTTCCTATACTGCGTTTTCACAAAATGGTTGCACATATTCCTGAATGTTTTAGTTTTTCAGAATGAAGACAAATTTCCAATTCAAAGAGTTATCTAACTCAATTTGCTTTATGTAAGCTCCCAAAGAATAGTCTGAGAAACCCTATTCAATTAAGAACATTTGGCTTTTTTATTTTACTAACTGTAAATGACAACATGTTTATAAATACCTAGTTGGAAGTTCAGGACTTAAGAGATCACTAGGTTATGTAATTTAAAGGAAGCTTTATTTAGGCTCCCTGTTTTAGTTTAATCATAGCCTGGGATTTTTAAATCAGTGTTTATTATCTCACTTGAATGCTTGCATTGCCACCTCCCACATACTAAAAACAAAAAACCCCAAAAATGTCACTCACTTATAAAAATGTTGCATGCAAGAATGCTCCTGCGTGTGTGTTTCATTCACTTTATTTACTTTTTAAGGTGAAAATCCTTTGGCAGATGACCAAAGTAACCATGACATTAATTCAGTTGCTGGAGTACTGAAGCTCTATTTCCGAGGGCTGGAAAATCCTGTCTTTCCTAAGGAAAGATTTAATGATCTTATTTCTTGTATCAGTAAGTAGAAATCTCTGTTTCTTTCTCAATAGAATTTTACTTTCATATATACAGTAGCGGCCTGAAAAAAGAGCTAACTTCACAGATTTTTCTGAGACAATTTGTTTGCCATCTGTAACAGTCTGGGTCAGTTATTAGTCATACTCGCAGCTGTGGTTGTTCCCTTTTTCCAGTGGGATTAATGTACAGTACAACTCTTTGTTTAATAGGGCAGGAAGAATATCGTTTGGTATACAAGAGATAGTTAAATTTAAACGCATTATTATTTTCCTCTGTGCACTGGGGCAGACAGAAGGGGAGGAAGTCATGACTGTGCAAACAGAGTGCGTTACTTTCCACAAAGGTTTTCATGCCCCGCAGCTTGGAGTCAGCACTGGTGAATAAGTAACTAACTGCTCGACATTGTGAGGTTCTGGACCTTTATTGCGCTCAGCTTAAAACCCCCAATCCAACCGGCAGGAAAACCCTTCAGTGCAGGAACGGAGGGGAGCCACTGAGTGTTGTCTGCAGAAGAGCTCGGTCTGCCTTCCAACACAGAAGCATGACCAGGCTGCAATGGGATGCCTTGAAGGAGCGTTGCATGGGTCTGTGCACTGCTGGTGTTTGTAGCCGGACGCAGAGAGGTTGTGGTAATTTAGGAAGTTCTCAGTGGATGAGTGAATTGCTCTGGCATGCACAAAACCTCTTCCACTTCACAGATCCCTGCAGATGTTGAGGAGGGGTGAGGCCAAGCCAACCGTCAGTAGGCTTACTGTTCCCCGTGGGTCCACTAGAAGTGGTCAGAGGTGCTAGCTCTGTAGAATTTCCTCCTTTCAACCCTTCCTTTGTAACTTGCCTGCTTCAGCCAAATGGAGAAAGAGGCAGTTTCACAGGTAACAAGGGCCAGTCCTTTGGGATATTAATTAGGGCAGGCTCTCTCCAAACTGTGTTATTTTGGCAAAGGGGTCTCAGCCCAGCAGGCAGGACTGCAGATCCATGCATGTGCATTCTCCTGGGCTGGCCATCAGATGGGCTTTTCTGCTCCCTGCCAGGGGAACCCAGCGTGTGTGGTTTCCTTCCCAGAAAGGGAGGATTGCAGTAATTCAGCCTGGAGGTTACAAATACATGGATCACTGTGACCAGGTCTATGTGCAATATTTTGTGTTTCATTTTTTGTGGAGTTTTCTGCAGCTGTTGCTGTTTACAGACTCGGTGGTACTGAGGAGTCCTGAAGGACCTCAAAACCGCAGTTTAACAGTCTGATCCCTGATGCTGAGGGGTACGTTGTCTCTTTAGGAAGCATATTCTTGGTTCTGCCTGAGTTCAGCTTTAGCTAACTGCGGTGCCACAGCCCAGAAAATGTCTGTGAGTCATAGAAATTGAAATCTAAAAAGGGATCGTTTTGACTGAGTGATTTTCTGCATGACAGGGATGATGGAACTTTACCTAATAATCCTGCACTGATTTCCATAACTTCTGGATGAATTAAAGCATGTCTGCTGGAAAAATTTATTGATTTAATGGCTTCAGTTGACAGAAAACCTACCACATTCTTGGATAAGCTGTTCGAATGATTAATCACTTTCATCGTTAAACATTTGTACCAGATTTCCTTTTCAAAATTTCTGCTGTCAGATTCTGCCCATTGGATCTCTTTATGACTTTATTATTTTGACTAAGCATTAAGAAAAATAGAAATGGTGGTTCTTATATGCGGAGATGGTATTGCACTCTGCTGTGTTGAAGAGCTTTAAATAGAACTGTAAATTATCAAGAATGAGTATTCGGCTTGCAGAGATTATACAAGTGAGTACTTAGGAGATGCAAAAATATTTGCCCAAAACAACCTTTTAAATGTGTTCCAAGAAGAGAAACCTGGATGATTGCTAAGAGTTTCCGTTCACCATTGAAGCATCTCAAGACAGGATGGGGTATTTGGAAAGTGGGGTAGAAGTTCAGTGGACTGAGTTTGTGTACACGGCACCTGCGCAGGCAGGAGAGGTTCACCAACCTCTCAGAGCATCACTGTCTGAGAGGGATCCAGTTCAGTTATTCCAAAATGGTCTTTTGTTATTAAGAACTTCAAGGAAAATGGCAATGAATACTAGATCCCTAGCGTTAGGCCTTGGTTTCCTTAGAGGATGTCCAACTATTGCATGTTCAAGGTAGGCGGTGGATTATTTTCTTGCAAAAGAGTTGGCAACCTGGTTTTTTTAAAAATAGTGTCATCCAGCAGAGATGAAATCAGTAACAACCAATAGCCTGGAACAAAGTCACTGCTTTTCCCAGCCACATTTTTAAATGGGACAGTTATTGGGAAAGAGGTGTTGCCATCTAATCCTGGTTTTGACTGGCTGTTCTCTGAGGCTGTCGTAAATCTGGATTATAATCTCTACAACAGCTTGTCAAAATGAGGTGTAATGGCTGAGTAGTTCTGCTAGGTTTGATTTCCGCTATTGCTGTTACAGAAGAAAGCAGAGGATTTTCTTCCTGATAATGTGTTGTAAGAGTCCCAGATCTGTTTCTGGCAGGTTTTGGAGTAAGCCAGGGGAGGATGATTTTGTTGTTGTTTGGTTTGGTTTCCACAAGGTTATCTTCTGGGGCACTCTGAAATGGCATGTCAATGCCTGCCTTCATCAGAGGGAGGAGAGGTAAGTTTGGAACGTGGCAGGACAAAAGGGGTTTTCTCTTTGAGCACGTTGGGGTGGCTTTAGTTTGTGTTGTCGCGGTGTGGGTTTTGAATGTGGCGTAGGCAGAGAAAGAAACTTTCTTGTGCCTTGCACCCACAGCCAGCCCCAGAACCGCACGCTGAGAACAGGGTGTCTGCATCTTCTGATTATCTGAGAAGCCTGAGGTGGAGTGTTTTTACAGCTGTGTACCTAGCCTATGCACTTCATTAAGTGGCCCACTACTTCCAGGGAATAAGATGTTGGGTTTTTTTAAAAAAGAACCAAGCATTTCAGAATATACTACCTGTCACAGTTTAGTTTAAATAGCACCTATGTGATACGTACTATCAAAAACTGTCTGTCTCAAAGACTCTTTCCATTGCTACCTTTTAACCTTAACGCTTTGTATATCTTGCAGAAAGGAAGACACTCTAGGCAAGATTTTTCTCCCACTTCAGACTTTTAACTTGTCATAATTGCATTAGTTTCTTTTTCTGTGCTCATGTGGCCTCACATATTAAGTATGTTGGTCTTCATGTTAACGGGAGCAGGGCCAGACTCCCTTTCCTCTGTGAGAACACATTACTGTAACTTCTTTAGATTACAATTGATATGTAAAGTCCAGAAAGCATTCACATTTTTAATTAAGGGGGTTTAAACACTCATAATTCATATCGCATTCACTATCTGATAAACAGCGAGAAAAGAAATAAACATTAAGTTGTTTTCAAATAGTTTTTTCCAAGATAAATGTCAGTGTGGTTTTTTTAATCGTTGGCAGAAATTGTTACAAAAGGGGAGAGGGAGAAAGCAAATTCATAAAGTTAATGTTCACATAAAACTGTAAAAGGGCAGAATGTCACACATTTTATATGGAAATGTAATGTTGCCAGTGAAAAACCCCTTGAAACTGAAGTACTTAGTTATGGATGTCAAGCGTAATTGAGGCTACAGCTGCAAAATGAACCTTTCCTCAGTACAGCCACTGAGGAATTCCTTTGCATTTATGCATATATTTCCAAATGAAATAGAGCATTGTGATTTAATGCTTTCCCTTTTGCAAATACAGTGGAACAGTGCAAAATGACTGTGACTTTTAGGGCAATTTGTATTAATTAGACTCATGAGAACAATGTTACCCTGTTTGGGTTTATGAACTGGTTTAGATAAAATTTGGGCCAAATTATGACTTCTCCAGAGCAAGCATGAAAGGTAGGACAGAACATAAAGAATCCATCTGATTATGGGCCATAATCCTGCATTCTCAGCAAAAGGAGTGGCTACTGTTGGTCCCAGCAGCACTCGGCAATCGAGAGGGTAAAATAAGTTGGGGGGGAAGGGAGGAGAGTTGCACTGTACTTCTTTTCTGCCCCTTTGTAGAAACAGGTTGGGCCAAACACAAGCAAAATATTTGTAACAGGATTTACTTGAAGGCAGAGGGTGCTGAAGCTGTGCTGAGACTTGGCCATAATTCACCTTCACTGCTGGGGAACTGCAGTTCCTCTCCTGGTGTGAGTTCTTATACACATGAATCACTTTTACATACATAGCTGTGCAATGCAGCAGCAGACACATCTCAGCTACCCAGACAGCTTAGCTTCTGTCCAGGTGATTATAATTCTTCTTGGTTTCATCTCCCTTGCCTTAAATTTGATATACTAAGATGCCAGGATGGATGCAAACTTACATCTTTTTTCCTTCTGATTTTCATCATTTCAGTCCCTTGCTGCCAGCAGTGTCCATTTACCTAAAGGCATAAATGTTATGGAAGGAAATTATTTTATTGCTTTTCCAGACTATTGCCCATTACCTAAAAAGTAAAAAAACTATGTTCTGAATTGTCAACTCTTCCTGAAAAAGTTTCAACAAAATGACAACTTCCCTAAGTGACAGTGGAGACCGTTGTGTTTGTCTTCCAGTAATGCATTCTTAAATAGATCTGAAAGAGCTGTAAGTGGTATTGCTGAGTTAATATATACATATCTTTGAGATGGATTGGACCCATCTACCAAAGTGGAAAGAGGCACAAATTGTTAACTTCAGCACTAATACATATTCATGTAATTTACTTGTCAGCTGCAAGTTGACCATAGAAATTATATCTGCAAGTGTAACTCAATCCCATTTGACATTCAGTGGGCGTGTAAAATACGCATTAGGCATTCACTCTGTTACTAGTAGGCACCACTTCAAGTGGAAGTAGCAAGTGACCCACACACAGAGATACCACATTGGATTTTATCCTTCAAAACGGTGGTCCTAAAGGAGAGAGGTAGCTTACATTACCATTGTTTGCTTTCTTCTTCCTCCTTTGTGCTACCCTTGCCTGTGAAATATGCTTAGCTTGCACAGCACTGGCTGTTAGTGTAGCACAATTCATTCATTGCTGACACCAGGTTTCTCCTTCCATGGGTTCTGATCAATAATATCTTCCCTTTGCAAAATGTTTGCATTTCTTTTGTTACTTCTGAGATTGGCCCGTGGAGGCTGCCTGTTAACTGAGGGTGGTAGAACAGACACAATCCAGAACTCAAGTTTCTGAGCTCTGACTGCTCCCAGGCTGAATCTTCTCCTCATTGGATAACCACGTCTCACCACCAGTACAGGAGAGGCCATGTGTAGAACCATGACCAGCAAAACTACAGTGCTTTTGTAGCATTTTTAACTAAACCAGAGTGATAAAGGCATGTAGCTGTCCAGTTGGCCCAAAATATTTCGGAACCACCAGCAATTGCTCTCTTGCAAAAGTCTTTTGTTCTTCATCACCAAAGAGCTGCATTTATATATTTGAATATTTATTGCCTTTTACATGCTCCACTACTTCAGGATTATTGCTTAATTAAACTTCAATTTACATTTTCTTAATGTTATTTAGGATGAATGTGTCCCTGTCTTTGTTTATAATTTAGTTTTGTTTTATTTGTATTTGGGGGCTTGTGTTAGTAATTGTGTTTTCTCCCCTCTCGGGTTTCCTTTACTCTTCTGAGGCAGATTGTTCACTTTTTATCTGTTTCACTTTAGAATCTGCCTTTGCAAAAACCTGATCGTGAGTCACCAGGTGGTTAAAATGTGTTATTTCTCATGGAAGAGAAAAGTGGACATTCATTGATTCTGTGTGTCTCTGCAGTAAGCAAAGGTGACACCACCACTCCAGAACAGGTTCCAGTGTTCTTGGCAGCTGAAGATCACACCTTTTAAGGCTTGAGTAGCTAGGATTTATGCTTATCTCATGCTATTGAGAACTGGTCCTTAGCCCGTGGCTGACAAAGAGGCAGCTAGCTGATAAGTAATTCTTTCATTTATGCAATGACATTAGTCTCAGCTGGATTCATTCATCCAGTTCAAGGACAAGGAGTGTTTTCAGAGGAAGTCCATGGGAGATCAATAAATAAATCTTTTCCAAGAGCAATGCAAGATTGCATCTCAGCAGATTTTCTTGTGGAGGTTGTGATCTGCCTCTTCAGAGGATTTCATGAAGAGGTCGGACAGACGTCTCTCAGAGGTGATTAAGGTGAAGTCAAAGGGTGAGATTGTAGACTTAAATGATCTCTGAAGAGTCCTCCAAGCTTTCTGTTTTTCGTTTTTTGTAGTAGCTGGTGGAGGCTCCTTAGATCCCAAACACCTCTGATGCTTAAATGCCTAGATAATTTTATGGATACACAGAAAACCAAGCTCCTTATATTATTAGGGTGCTTTGCTCCATTATTGTCTGCTAAAAATACATTAATAGTTCTGAGCACAGGTGCCTGTCTCTTCCACAGAGTGCTATAGCCATGAAGCCCCAGAAGCTGGCCTCTTCCCCTTCTCTTGTTTCACCCCACAAATGTCTCCTGTGCTCTGGGGTCCACTGTAGCTCCACTTTGACAGGAGCACAGTGTTCCCACGCCAAACACCTTCTTGTCTGGCTGGCAGGAAACTCTCCTGCTTGTGGGTTTGACCCCCATGGCTGAGATGGGTCCAGAAGGCAGGTGTGTCAGACCAGAGCTCCAAAAGTTTTGCTATGCTCTGAGAACTGGGAACTAGAAAATAATAACCATTTCTATTTGTGATATTTACCTGACGGTAGTCTTGATTTGTGGTTGATATTCATGTGTCCTTCACACAGAGCTCCCTTCCCTCCCTCACTCCACAGTCAGAAAAAACACGTTAGTTCTCAGTGTGCTTGGCCTTGCCAGAGGCTTGTCCTGTTGCTTGTGTTTGGGAATGTGAGTCTCATCGTATCATTAGAGTAATGAACCAGTTTTCAAATCCCCTGATTTCTATTTCTGCTTGGCAGCTAATTGCATTATTAGGACAAGTCATGTAATATCAGCACTTCAGTTTTCTTAGCTGAGAAATGGGTAATACCTCACTGGGCGCTGAGGTAGAGCTAATTACAGTTCTTGAAAATCAGAGTAATGAAAAGAGGGCCTCCAACAGAAGTGCTGTGAGAGGGGAGACACAACCAGCTTTCTGCAGTGTTGGGATGGCCAGTGGTTTCTCACAGCAACCAGCTTGTAGCCTGGATGGCCGTTTTGCCCCGAGGCTCTCTTCAGCAAATCCGGTGGAGGCAAAGCAATGCTTTCTCTTCCCTCTTCATGGGAAGCAGCAGAGCTGCAAATTCTTTCTGCCTGGATGCAGAAAGATCGCTCTGTATTCATTCCTTCTTTGCTACGTACCCAAACACTCACGCACAGCATACACAGAAGCAACTATGAAATTTGGCTCCTCATTTAAAAGCAGCACGCAAATACATAACATTATTACCTATCTCCTTTAAACCAAATCAGTGCTGAGAAAGAAAAACAAGCCTTTTGAAATAACATGGAAAGCACATGAATATTACCATTTGGCAGTAGTTTGGATTTTCAATAAAGGGGCTTTCATGGAAACTGGGACTGGGTTACCAGGAAGGTACTGGAAATACACACACCTCATTCCAGCGTGTATAGCTTGTAACTGCTTCAGTATAGAGGTGACCTGCTAGTACTTAGTACTGATCATGCTTCTGGTAGGGCAGCTGGGATAGCTCAACACATGGCCATACAGCCAAACTCTCTGTGCCTACTCTGCCGTGTCCGTGCTGCCTACTGGGACCAGTTCCTGGCTCATGCATCCTGTGAACCATGTCTAGGAACTACTTGGAAGAGTTGTAGTTGGCGCAGACCACAAGTACATTGGAGAGTGTGATAACTACTGTGTGGTAGCTGCCTGCCGGTGTTCAAGACTGTGCCCCGTCCTGGTTTAGCTCACTAGTTTAGACAGAGCTATTGCATCTGAATAGGCAGCACACTGCTGGAAGGAGCCGCTGGACGCATCTGGGAGCCCGGCCAGTGCATTTCTCGAGTCTGATTTGAGTTCAGCAATGACTGAACCTGGTCCAGGGCCAGTCTCCAGAACTGCCTGGAAGAGGAGGGTCTGCAGCACAAGGCATTAGCCAGGAAAGGCTTTAATGCAGAAGGCAGGTCCTGGTGCTGCATCACAACTTCCCTCCAGCTTCCACATCCAGGACACAGGGTGGAAAAGCTGGAGAGGAGCTGTCCCACAGCACCGCACAGCAGTGCTGCTGAGGCAGGAGTGTTGAAGGATGTAACCAAAGCGCCTTTGGACCTTCTTCCCTCAGCCCCACTCCATAGAAAATCCACCTGTGCACATGCACACAGGCTCAAAACCACCCAGACCTACAACTCCGTGTACAGAGACTCAGAGGCAGGCTTGTCAGGGGGAAGGTCGGCTGAGCTGGAGACTCACAAGGCGCCACTAGCTGTAGCAGCAGCTGCTTTTTTTGGAAGATCGGGAACTGAAGATACGATCAGGCTCCTTCCACTTAGTTTTGGAGAGTTGCTTAGTTTAGGCAGGTGGAGAAAGGCCTTGCACTAAAACTGGTGTCTGTGGACTGTGCAGAACAGCAGTGTGGCACTACAGTGCAGAAGTGAGGGTACGTAGCATTGGCGTCTCCAAGATATCGTATGCACTGGAAAGGGAGAAGAGAATTGTGGTTGTTCTGCAGATCCTCACTGTGCGAGCAGCTCCCAGGCTTAGCACATCCCTGCCATTGACTCCAGTTCTTAACCAGTAACCAGGAATACTTCTTCTTGATTCATGCAGTCCAGGTTTAACAGAAACATAAAAATACATTTCAAATCCCATACTCCACTAGAGAAAGTGTAATGGCTTGCACTGATTTTCAGCTAGATTTTGGGTTCAGTATGACTCATTAGATTATAAATTATACAACTTGTCAGCAGTCCTTTTCCCCGCCAGCTCCGTGGCAGTCAGTGGCATCTCACCAGGGACACCATTCCAGCCTTCAGCCGCTCTGCTAGGAAATAGGATTTTACCTCCCGCAGGAGTTTCGCTTTGTTGCTCCCGCAGTAAATACCACAACCCAAATGGGCTTCCTTCATGCAAGCGGTGGTGGGCTGTTCTCCTTCTGCAGAAACTCCCAAGGAGCCGAGCTTCACCCCATCCCAAAATCTTCTGTTCCCCAGCACACTAGTGGTGCTGAGCCAGTGGGATCTCCGGTAAATGCAGGTGTGGGAACAGGTTTTCCCCCTTAGTTTACTACACTGGCATTTCCTAATGAAGTACAGCACTTCTGTGTGGTAAACAGAAGTCTCGCTGCCGATATGCTCTGCTTATGCTTAGTTCTTGGTACCAAAATACTAATTACTAGACACCAGTTGTTCTTCTAAGAAACATTAAGTCAACACACATTTTGCATCTACAAATAAATGCTGATTGGTAGAAATAGCCATACCAAAGAGCACAAATAAACACCAGGAACCCTGTTTACAGTTAGCATGTTTTTATGTAAGTAATTACTTTAAATGTATGCTGTTAAAGATCACATTTTGTGGTACAAATGGCTTTTCAGCTATTGGAATCGGCTCCTGTTTCTCATTTCCAAATTTTTGAATATCCATTTCAGTGCCACTGGACAGTATTTCTCATGTAGTCTGCTAAGATTTCCCCTAGATGTTGTTAATTGCAGCATTCTTTCTTGGCTGACATAAAAAGCATTACTGAAATTTTAGGTTGTTTCTAACAGTGTCATATACACGGAAAACACATTGAGTAAAAAATCGAGATATTACTTATTTTGAAAAACAATTTATCCTTTTATCCCATCACTACCCCACTTGGAGCCACATAATCTTTCTGACTGACATAGAAGATAATGCATCCTTGTTATAAGACATTAGGAACTGATGCTTTTATTAAGCTGACCTTGTTTTGCCCGCTTCAGGAGAATTTTGGTGGACTGCTATAAAATCATTTGGGAAAATACATGTGATCTTTGTGTTTGTTGCTTACACACTGTAAAACATAAGGCCTTTCTCCTACTTTGCCATTAAGAGAGTTATAGCTGGAGATTTGATTAAGAAAACTCATTAGAGAAGCTCGGTGTTTGGAATATTATATCTGATGTGACCATTCAAATAAAGAGAATGAATCTGTATTTGAAACTGATGGCAAACATCTCTCCTTGGTTCCTTGGATTTATGTGGTGATATTGTGGTTTTGTGAGCTGTCTAGCTCAGCAAGTGGCACAGGGTTTGACTTAGGCAGATTTGTCACTTCTCATATTTAAAGATGTTACTTCTAAACTGTGTGGTTTTAATGAGAGGGAGAAGGACTTTTAGATCTTATTTTTCTAATAGGCCAAAATGAGAAGATACTGGCTAGGGACATGTGATGGTAAAGAGTCAAAGTAAATTGAGTAAACTGACTGAATGCTATTTTAGACCACCATATGAAAGGGAACTTAAAATACTTTCTTCCATTTGCAGGAATAGACAATCTCTATGAGAGGGCTCTTCACATCCGCAAACTCCTCCTTACTTTGCCCAGGTCGGTCCTTATAGTGATGAGATACCTCTTCGCCTTCCTCAACCAGTAAGTGCTTTATCATTCCCCAAGGTACTATACCTTTATCTGCCTTCCTCTGCTGGTATTGAAGTTCTTTGGGTTTACTCATACTCTGTGTAGAATTTACATTTAAGCTCCATTTAACACAAAAGATGATCTAATTGGCGGGGAAAATAGAAGGAAAACACCAGTTTTCATTGAAATTATAATTCCATTTGTCCAAAGCTGAGCAAGGTTGTAATAAGACAGATTAAAGTGTTGTCTGAAATGGGGACTGCAGGCTACAACATTAAAGCTGATAACAAAATAAGCTAATAAGAAAAATAACAAATACAAACTGTAACTACATTAAAAATAATTTACGTAATTTAAAAGTAGATTTTTTTTTCCTTATTTCAAGCTGACTTTAATCTCCTGACGGGAAAAATAAACAGTATATTCAAGCAGCACAGGCACTACAAGCTACCCATTTGATGCTAGGCACTGCCAGGGTGATACTTTGTGTTGCTGCTTCTATTTTCTGGTAATAGGGCTACCAGTATAGAGACCATACATCCCCTGTGTATGCTTCGATATAAAGTAGCTTGGTTCTCACCTTGCAAAACACAGGCAGGTGCTGCACAGAGGGTTGTGTGAGAAAGGGAAAATGGCATTCATGTCTTCATCATCCCAGAAAAACTTCATTCTGAAAGAGAAAATAAAAGACAGGTTGGGCAATTGCACTGTGTTTCTCCCTCCAGTCCTTCACAGCCCTCTCTGGTTTTGCTGACCCCGGTATTTTCACTGCACATTTTGCTTCTTGTGCACTTTGCCCTGCTTCTAGCTTTTCTCTTTCTGCTGCCATATTGTCTGTTTCCTGTTATATCTGTTTTCATATTGCCTTTTTCCTCTTTTTTTCCTAAATTTGCCCTCTGCTGATTCATTCTGTCTTTGTGACCTTCCCCATTTCATCCATCCTGTCTGTTCCTATAGAAACAGGGTCTTTGGAGCTAGGTTATGTGTACGTGCCTGTATTCACAGCTGTTCCCATTTCCTTTCTTCTAGTAATTTCTGAACCTCTTCCAAGCAATATTTAAAAGAGGGGAAGAGATCTAAAGTTTTATGAAAATAACCATTCATTGAAAACATGAATTTATCCCTCCATAGTGACACTGTGTAAATATCTCATAGGCTTATATCGCAGCTTCTCCTCTATTTAGACATACGGATTGGCCAGAGTTACATGAGGTTGTACTCGTTACGTGCTCATGTTAGTTACATCTGTGCTCTCCACAGGAATGCAATTCAGAAAGCAGACTAAATCTCATATGCCTCCCAACTGCTCCTGGTGCATCCACAGGAAAAACATTCCTATAGTTTGACTTTCTGCAAGTCCAGTTCTGCTTTTTGCATTTGTAGTTAGGCCTGCTTGGCCGCATGAAGTCATCAGACCTCATGGCTTGACCTCATCTGGTCTAGCATCCTGCTCAGCGCTTGTAAAGTTAGATCAAGTTGCTCAAGGCTTTGTCTTGACTTCATGAGCACCAAGTGGAAGGGGAATAATCAATTCCCTTGACCTGCTGGCTTTGCTCTTCCTAATACAGGCACATATGTAACTAGCCTTCATCGCTGGAAGACACACTGCTGAATCACGTCCAACTTCCTGTCTAAGAAGTGCTTTTCCCAGTGCTTTTCCTTGGGAGCTGATATCTACCAGTCAGCTCCAGACTGTAATAATACATGGGATTATTTCACCCCACTGGCAGGACTTTGCATTCATCCTCGTTGAACTTGATGAAATCCCTTTCATCCATTCCTCCATCTTGTCAAGGTCCTTCTAAATGGTAACCCTGCCCTTTTGCGTATCTGCTGTCCCCCACAGCGTGGCATCATCTATAAGGTGGTTGAGTGTGCACTCCATCCTGTTGTCTAGGCCATTCATGAAGATGTTGAACAGTATCAGCCCCAGTATTGAGCCCTGAGGAACACCACATGCTACCAGCCACCAGCAGAACTTCACATGTTTCACGATTATAATCTTTTTTTACACATTCTTGCACACATATAAAGGCTGAACCACCTTATAAATCAGTAGAACAAGATGTCTCCGATTAACACACAGGATATGATAACAAATCATGGCATAAGAAAGAGGAGAGCATGATTCATTTTACAAGCTACTTATGAACGGAGTCGTCTGGAAGGTTTGCCTCTTCAGTTTGTGTTGTTTGTACATGTACACTCTATAAAATTCCCGTTCTAAAGGGAATATGATGCTGTATTTAAACATAACCAGACATACTAATTCATATGCTGCTTCAGAGTGCAGAACAGCACTGAGGTAAAGGGCATCCCAGTGGTGGCACTCTTCAGGTTCTGTTTGACTGGCCCTGCACAGAACCACTCAAAAGCCAGCATTTCCACTAGAAATGCCAATGCTTTTAAACAGGGGAATAAAGAGCAACTTTTCATTCAAAATCAAAATTGAAAACTAGTAATGTTGAAGTTTCTGGAGGAAAGGAGACCTTGCAAAAGTTGGTTAATAAGAACAATCAAAGCCTTTTGTTTGGTTGCTTCCAAAATAAAACCCCTGTGGGAGTTTGTGGGCAGAAGGCAAGGCGCTCAGGGATTTTAGGTTGTATGGTAAAGACAGAAACCAGAAGTCACAAGAGCCTTTGCAAGATCCAGGAACTTAGCTACCTCCAGAAAATAATTCGGTCTGCCTAAGTTATATAGCCAGTTGATGGGAGAGGTGCATCAGGCTCTGATGAGAAATGATAAGCATGATCCACTTTGGATCCAGTCCACTTGGGCCTCCAAGGGTAAGCACTGATGAGATAGAAGCAGCCGCAGTTGATGCATTTTACATTAGCCCATTAACTCAGTGTGCACTAAACACGATAGTGTAGGAACATATACATCTACATACATATATGTGCTATAAACTCACTTTATAATGTGTATAGCCTATTGAATAAATCCCCTTTTTTCGTTTGTTGTGTTACGTGGGTTTAAGTGTCAAGGAGAACAGGAAATCTCTAAGTTGTGATGGCAAATAAAGTTTCTCCAGTTTTCAGAATAAGGTTAGTCGCAGTGGAAAAGTCAATTTTTCTTGATTTTTCTGTTATAACAGCCTTTCACAGTACAGTGATGAAAACATGATGGATCCGTACAACCTGGCTATTTGTTTTGGGCCAACCCTGATGCCTGTTCCAGACATACAAGACCAGGTGTCTTGTCAGGCACACGTCAATGAGATTATCAAAACTATCATCATCCACCATGAGGCTATTTTTCCAGATGCTAAAGAACTTGATGGCCCAGTGTATGAAAAATGCATGGCTGGAGATGACTACTGGTAAGTCAGAATATTACCCTTCTATCTCCTTAACAAAATCATTAGACTGGTTGTCTGGATAACTCCTGTGATACAGAATGACTTTTGCACACAATAGAAGTATGAAGATAAATGAGAAGAGCATTTAGGTTCACATAGGAAAGTGTTAGCTGTAAAAAACATGAAACAAAGGCAATTATGATGAGGTTCGCTACAACATTCTGTGGAGGAAGCTACCCTTGTGTTCAGCCAGAGGCAGCCAGAATTCCAGGTGTACTATGCAGAGCACACAGCCAGAAACTGGCTTTCTGACTGTGAACCATCTTAACAAATTTCAGCTTATGATGCTTTCCCCCTGCTCCTTTCCTCTCTTAGCAACACACCCCCCCTTTTCATGAATGAAAGGATTCAAAGGTTCTGGGAACTTCTTAATAACGGAAGAAGTTGTCTGAAGGAGAGGTGTGTGGACTTCTTCAGTAATTGCATATTCATAGCATGTCATGAGAATTATGTTGCCCATAGCTTTGTAACATTGTAAGAATAACTTTAAATAATCTCATGGGGGTGGCATATTTTTGATACGTGTGGAAGACATCAGTTACCCCCAGTGGACTGGGGAAGAAAGGGACTGGGGTTTAATGCCCACTGAAGCATCCATTTCATGCTGTGGTTTCTCTCTCTGCTCGACCTTTTATTTCCCTTCAGTGACAGCCCATACAGCGAACATGGTACATTAGAGGAAGTGGACCAGGATGCTAGTACAGAGCCCCATACCAGTGAAGACGGTATGTCTGTTACATTGCTGTGCCTTTGATAGGAATAAGTTTTACAGGTGTTTCATGCAGGAGACCTTCTTCCTTTCCTAATTGTGTGTTATTTGAAAGAAGAGGATTTCAGTCCTGGTGGTCTGTAGCAAAGCCGGCTTCTTTAATCTCTGTTTGTGTGCTTTTTCACTCTGATTCATCTGTGTTTGACCAGCTGTTTCCTTGTTCTCTCCTGATTTGTCCAGTCACAGCAAGGGCAAGAGAGAAACTATTTCAGTCAGCACATATTCTTTTCTGGTATAATGTTACATATTTAGTGACTCTTTATCTTTTGTCTGCAAAAGCTAAACTTATCAAAAAGTGTGTCTTTAAATATTTCAACTAAGGGATATTTGCCATTCAGTGGGCTCTATTTTGATATGAATTTAAAAGCTGTTCCGTCTAAAGGATTTATAACCACTGAAAAATGTGTATACCCCCCCACAGTGAAACTTCTGAACAATAGTCATTTGCAATAAATATTAATCACATATACTCTGACAGTTCTGGGTACAATAGATACCCGTGAAAAATTTGATGCGTCTCTATTCTACCAATTCTTTTTAGCCAGGTTTCCTAAAGGTGTATTTGACTGTGACACATTTCAGTTGGACTATCCTTCAGGTGGCCCAGCTTCAAGCAAATGTAACAGATGGAAAGAGGTGTCAAAATTGTTAAATAACTACCATTTTCCTGACAATTAATAGCCCATTAGAGGTAAACGATTAAGAATAACGGTCCCTGTAGAGAAGAGCTGCAGTGTGAGCTCGCTGCATATCTGGCCAGCAGGCAACCCAGACAGAGCAAGCAGCACACGTGCACTTAGCACCAGCAGAAACAAAAGCTGTCCCTTGTCCACCTCAGAGGATGTGTGGAAGGAGGAAGAGGAAGAGACAGAGAGGGGGAAAGGGGAGCAAAAGAGCTACAGCAGAGAAGGAATTTCTTTTTTTAAAAAAAGGCTGTCATAAGGGATACTGGTTAGGAGCTGGGACGATTGCCATAGGGGAGGGGAACAGGAAGGTGTATCTATAGGAAACCTGGCTACACTGGTCCCATTGCACACAGAACAATGTAAACAATAGTTCCACTCTAGCTGTTCCCGTCCACTTTGTCACGTAGACAAGCTGTCAGTGACAGATTGCCTGTCTCTTCCCCTTTGCTGCGGTGAGGAGGGGCAGGCAGAGTCTATCAGTGCAGCTGTTTGGAGAGGAGGGACGGGTGGGCAGGCATCACAGAAGGGGGAAAAATGTGAGGATAGGAGAGAAGTCAATGTTAATCTTCTGCCTGAGGTGTATACCCATGCCTGCACCCGCGGTGTGGAATAGACAGTTTTACAAGACAGTCTGTACGTGGGTTGCTCTTGACAAGCTCTGTAGGGCTAAACCCACCGTCTTTATATAACACGGCTCCGCTAAATGGTGTGAACAAACTCATAATTGCACTTTATTTTTCCAAGACAGTATAACTATAGTTTATAAGACCTCCTTCTTCCATTGGAGGTATGAAGCAAGAGTGGAAGCTGAAGAAGTCTGTCTGTCTGTCTCTCATTTAGAGCACAAGTGAAGTAGCGAAATGCAGGTGACACACCAGTTCAATATATTGGGGCCAACTTTGGGGTCCCATGACAAAACTGAGAGATAAAGGCCCGAGTGGGCATGGAAAAGAAGTGCAGCTTTTCAGCAGCAATCAAAAGCGGTTACTTCAAAACCATGCCTAGGAAAGATTAAACCATCAGCAGGATCCAGAGGATCCAGTTTTACATTCCTGTTGTTGTTCTAGCTGTGTTACGACTGTATCATTGGTGGAGACAAACCCTGAAGAGAATAGCTGTCAACAGGACAGTTTTCTGTTAAAAGATTTAACTGCTCAAGACACAGCTTTTTGTTCACCAGATTGGCCAGCAGTTTAATTCTAGTTGCCCCATCGCACCTTTTTAATTAATTCAGTGCCGAAAGGAAGCAGACATTTGTGTTTACAGCGAAGTAATTGTTAGCACAAAAATATTTGTAATCTAGGGAAATACTGCTGCAAAGGTAAAGATTAGCAAGCCTGGATTGCGTACGAAACGGTGTTGGCCTTCGGTTCTCAGCCTGCAAGCTCTAACCCATTTTTTTTCCATGCATACAGCTTTCCGTTATGATAGCACATTTTTTTCTAATGTAAGTTACAGGCTTTAAATTAAATGCATTCACCATCTCTTTGCATGTACATCCATGTATTTGTCCTTTGGACAATTCCTTTTATAAAATGTTCTTGGTACCAAATATGACAGTAGGTGAGAATTTTTCAGTTTGCATATTGAACTTCATGAGAGTCACTGATTGACCTGTGGTGGACAAAAAAAGTTTCCACTAAAGAGTCTGGAGTATTTTGGGGGTTTAATGTGGTTGATTCATTGATTATAAGCTGGATGCATCACTGCCAGCTGTATGTGGAGAGAGAGAAAGGGAGGCGCAGCATTGCTGCTGTATTGATCAGACACGTGGTACTTACGTATTTCCCTCTCTTAGGAGGTGAAAGAAGCAGATTCTATAAACATAATTTTTTTTTAATGGTGAAAATCTGATTGGTTTTGTGCTAAAATGTTGTATACATACACAAGACCAAGCAGCTAACCGCATAGGAATTACAGGGTTATTGAAACGTAATCCAGAGGCTATGATCAAAAGCGAAAGGATTTATTTTTCTACTTTAGTTATTGTTGTTATAAGAATTACTTGCTGTATGAAGTTAAACTACAAGTGAATCTCTTTGTGCCTACTACAATAAACCCATCTGTAGGGGCTGGCTCAGTAGCACTAGGAATGTTTAATTACAATTTAGAAAACAACAAGACTTTTTAAAAATTAAAAAATAAATAATGTCTGCAGAGGTCAAATCTGGTAGCTTGGGGAAAAGAAGTCTGGAACTTATAATTGAGCATATAAATACTTCATAACTGGTTAATTTTAAGCATATAAATTGCCTTTTTTTTTCTAAGGTTACTGGTGTTCATATATTTCTGTTGATCACTGGAAAGGGGAGAGGGAAGGAGATGCATTTTACTGTAGTGTTTTCAGTCTTTTTTAAACGTGCAGAAAGTATCCCTACTAAGGAAAACACGTAAGTTTCTTCTTTCTCCTAAATCTGGAAATGAAATTTAATTTGTCAAGTTCAGAACATTTCTACTCAAGCTGAGGCACAAAAAAAAAAATCTATCTGTAATTTTGCTGCAGCAAAACCTTTACCTGAAATTGCCTCTGCAGTAAAGATTCAAAGGGTATTGTTCATGTTTTGCTGAAGCAGTTTTTAGCATATTTCCTCTACCTTCAGTTTGCTGGAGATTTTTTATTCTTGTTGGAGGCATATGGAAAAGGGTGACTAGGTTTGTTTTCAAAGGAAGTAAGAGAGAGTTTCCTGAGGAAGTTAAACAGATGGGTTTCTCCTGGGAAAACTTACATACAATTAATATCATACTGTTCATAGATACCTCATAAACATAGGGTAAAAATTGAGATGGTAGTTCTGCTGGAAACAAAAATTACAGGGACACGTAAGGCTATAAGTTACTGTTGTGTCCCCAACACATAGTGATTTTCCTGCTTTTCCGTAGCACATGCTGTGATCGACATTTTGCCAAATTCTGTTCTGTCAACATCTTGCAACACTTTTTTGCTTTTGCTGTTCCCCAGTCAGAGAACTGCTGTCCTGAGGACAGGACTTTGAAGTTGCAGAGCCGCTGTTCTCTGGTGGGGTGCAGAAGAGGATAAACACACCGGGAGATAGCGTCTTCCCAGGGAGTTCAAGGACGTACTCTATTCCCGACAGCCAGGGTACGTCTGGGAGAACTGAGGAAGAGCAGAGCAGAGCAACAGCAAACGCCCCCAAAAAAGTGCAGGGGGTGGTCTTCCCTCTTCTCCTTAGCTCCTTGTGCCCTGAGGTGTAGAGGGCAGCGCAGTGCCACTTCAGTGCCATCACCTCTGTAGGGAGGTTAGTACTGCATCTGGCACTCCAATCCCAGAATTAAAATCAGCACTTATGTTTCCTCTGCCCTTTCTGCTCTCCCAAGCTGTTGGATCTGGACAGCTCTACTTGGCATCAAACCTTGGTTTTCAAGCACGCTGCTACATAATGTGTCGTCGGATGGTGGTAGTAATTGTAACAAACTTTGGGGGTCGTAAGTAAAAAAGTGAGAACCGAGCAGAGTCCCTAAAGCTTTTCCCACAGTTCTTCAGTTTGTCCTAATTTTTCACTTCCATATCATTGCCTGAGTCACTAGAGATGATAGCTGGTGAGATCCTGTATGTCATCAAATACTTCTTGCTATTGTAGACGAATGCCCCCAGGTATGGACAGAGCAGTGCAATTACATTTCCCTCCAAGCTGTCAATTTTACTGTTAGACATTCAGTACCACACAGAATTTGAGTTACAGATCCCAAATTTAGCTTTCATCACCTTTGCTTTTCTGGAAATGCTTGTCTGTCATTCAGTAACCTTGACATTAAATGGTTTAGCTTATCAAAATGCATTTATTTCTAGGAGTAACTGTCATGGTACTTTGGTTTTAACTATTAAGGCTTGACCTGTAACAAGGTGAATTACTATTTAAGTACAGTCTCAGTACTGTTTGCTATAGGAAAGTTCTCTCCATGTAAAAGCAACATTCAAGCAAAGAAAATGCCCTTTTCAAAATAGAAAAACCTGTCTGAACTTATTTTTGGTTCTATTAAGAAAACTGTGTGAGATCTACTGGGCACTCCTCCCTGAGGAGGTAGGATTTGTTACCCAGGCAATCTAACGAACATGTCTCAAAAGTCACATCCATTATGGGTACATTACCAATTCATACAGCTGGGGCAACTTCCTTCAGACCTCTGGGAACGTATGTGAGTCTTGCAAGCGACAGAAGGGTACAAAAAACAGATTCCCACCATGCACCACACTTAGATTAGTGTAATTCCACTGAGGGAGATAGAACTATTTCTAGATTAGTCCATTAATTTGTAAATAAAAAGACCTGTATACTCAAATGTGGGATACTATATGGTCTGTTGAAATTAGCAGAGAAACGGGAAATCCCATAGCTAATCAGTGTAGGCGTTTATCAATTAATCCAGTACCCATGACCATTACCAGTTAACTTCAGAGAACATCAAAGGAAAATATGTACAGGAAATTTGGGGGTTTCTTACTTACTGTAAAGGTTTTTTTGGTTGGTTGGGGTTTTTTTTTCATTTTAAAGTATTACCCCTTAGTGAGTGACTGGCTTGCTGAAACCTGGGAGCTTTGCTTCTGAATTCTTGACCCAGTCTTCCATAACCCATAACTTACCTGCAATCTGAGAACAGTGTGTTCATACAAACGTCTGCTCCTTTTCAATCCTACCCGATCCCAGTAATACCTTCTTATAACAAATTCCGCAAGCAATGTGCATGATATGTGTAAAAACAGCGTTCTTTTGTCAGTGTGACGTTACTGCCATTCGATTTAAAATTGCCCTCTTAAATACGATGCCAGGTAAACAGGCATGTTTAGTTTTCTTTCTTTTCATTTGGCAATAGTGTCTTTCCATGCCTATAGCCGCTTTGTCACATCTGCACTTTCTGTTAGACATATACTGTAGATGGAGTATCTAGAAATGAAACCAAGATTGTATATTAGAATATATCACTCATACATACACCAGCATTAAAGTTTTCCTGGTTTTCCAGAATGTTTCCTTCTGTGTCATCTTTACATTTTCTTTGCTTAAAAACATAAAACCAAGAAACCTATCACCCCGCACCCACCCACCAGGGAATGCCTGCCAGCGAGCATCCAGTAGCAATGCATTTTCAGGAATTAACACTGTTATTGCTAGATTCTTATTTGCATTTATATAATCGAAGTCATTTCTGCCAGCGTACATTACTTTTGCATTTGTAACAGTGAATTCCCCGTACCACCGTATGCCATCTCTGGAAAGTTTCTGGGTTTGTAACTCCTAAACACCCTGCAGTTCGGCACTGCCGGGAGCTCTTAGCGTGACTGCAGGAGCAGCAAACCACACGACAGCCTTCTGCAGGCTGGGCAAGTTATTAAAAAACCCAGCTGCAAACTGTAACTGCAATAAAGGTGCTATCATTACGTTTTCATGCTGCAGGATGAAGTTAATTTTAAAAAGACATACCTGCGCAAAATGTTGTCATAAAGGGACAGTGGCTTTTATTACCAGCCTGGTTCTCTGGGGAATTACAACCTCAGCGATTTTAATTTGCACCAGACAGAAAGTTGCTATGCTAGTCATTAGCGCAGATGTTAATTTCCATCTAAATATTGCTCCAATTATGTAAAGAAATTTGTCATTTCGGGGACTCCGAGTTATTGAAGTCAACAAAGTGTGCGATTTTTAAACCTGTATTTTGCAGGTTTTTCTTTCTGTTTTGAGACTGCAGTGACAAATTTTAATCTGTTTGAGCTCAGGTGCTTTTGGTTTCGTGCAGAAGAAGCTAGAGGTTGTTAAAATGACAGCTGTTTCACTGATGTCCGGGCACAGCTCTGAAGATACCCGCAGGCAGACTTTCAGCAGGGGCCCTTCACTGACATCAGTAGGTTTCCGACCCAAGCATAGGTTACAGGATGGAGTCCATCACCAGTGTAAGGCTGAATTTACCAGCATACTGACGGAAGATTAGCCGGGACTGCTGTAACCAATGTTTGACTTCAGAAAATACCAGCATCCCCTGCAGAAACCAGAGGAACTCGGGATGTTGGAGCAGGCAGAGCTGCCTTAGGCAACTTCAGGCCACACAGGGACTGCCCCTGCAGAGGGGTCGTCCTTAGGTGGTCTGGAGCCGTCTGCCTCACTCAAAAAGGGTGTTAAGGAAGCAGATTAAAGCACTAGGTTTCGATGATGTGTAAAACACTAGGATTTCACTAGGTCTGCACACTCATCAGGTAAAAGACAGAAATCTCATAGCCCAATTAGGCAGAGCATCCCTACTCATGCACAGGGAAATCCTGCCTTCCTTCCTTTGCCACTGCGGATTTTAAAGGCACTCCGGTTTACGTTTCCTTTATCACACTGCGTCCTCAGACCTCTGATTATTCATCTGGGTTTGTTCATCTTATTTTCGGAGGTCTTCACTGCCTGGCCTCCATCCCACTCCCCAGCCATGAAGGAGCCCTTGCAGCAGGAGGCAGAGGCCTCTCTCCCAGCAGCAGCTCTTGTAACATTTGAGTAAGCTGTTATGTTTTCTGCGGCTTGCGAAGCAACCCAGATGTTTCACACTTGGGGCACAGATTGATTATGTTTCTGTGTAAGGGACGTATTATAACTACTGCCTGAAGCCTGCCTTAGCTGACCTGATTTCTGTCAGCTCGGCTCAATAAGAATGAGCACCGAGAAAATGCAATAAATGGGTTTTATGAAACCAAAATGAGCAGATAGCTGGTATGGAATCTGATACAGATTCTTCTTCCCTCCCTACACAGAGTGCGAGCCCATAGAAGCTATAGCCAAGTTTGACTACGTTGGAAGATCTGCACGAGAACTCTCTTTCAAGAAAGGAGCTTCCCTTCTGCTCTATCACCGAGCATCTGAAGACTGGTGGGAAGGCAGGCACAACGGAATTGACGGCCTTGTCCCTCACCAGTACATAGTGGTGCAGGATATGTAAGCAGTGTCTGGTGTGACTAGGTTCTTGGTGGGGTGTAAAAACATGCTGAATCAATTAACAAAGTGACTTCTAAACGAGACAGTGGTTTGAAAGCTCAGATAGGTTAAACATTAGCCTTCTATGCAGGATGCCTCTGTCTTCATTGCCCTGAATTGACAGCTCTTAATGAAAAGCTACTACTAGACTAAGCTACATTGTTTATGGATATGTTCCCAGTACCTTAAGAGACAGATGCTGCTGCACCTATTTTAATTTGACTCTCTCTTTGTAGCAATTGCTGACATTTAACTTCAGAATAGCAAGGGCTGGAGAAATGCAGCCCTGAACTCTTCTTTTACAGTATTAAGCATGTGCTTTGCCAAGGAAGAAAAAGTTCTTGTTTACAGAAAGGTTACGTCAAAATGTAAAGAGCTCAGTAAACAGAAGGATTATAAGCCATTTTTGGAGACATGGAGGGGCTGTAGTGCATGATAACATGTCTGCTTTTCTTAAGGGGATTAAAATCTGGGAGTGCCAAGATGCTCTCTGTCACACCTAACTCACTGACTTCTCATCTCACCGTGTGTGTTCTGTTCAGGGATGATACTTTCTCAGATACACTGAGCCAAAAAGCAGACAGTGAGGCCAGCAGCGGACCTATAACTGAGGACAAGTCATCATCAAAGGACATAAACTCTCCCACTGACCGTCACTCTGATGTGTATTTAGGAAGGTAAGTTTGAGCATAACATGTTTTCAGTAGTACCGCTCACAGCTCAAGTAACGCAGCAATTACTTCTCCATGTGCTTATGGTGGGTCGCTACAACTTGTCCTATAACTGCTTCTTCATTGGTGCAGGCAAAGAAAGAGATCAGAACCTCCACCTCCTCTAAGACGCCCCGGCAGGAGTAGTGACGGTCACTGCCCAGTACACCCACCTCACCCTCTCTCCAACTCGTCCGTGGAGCTAGGTTCCCCTAACCTGGCAACTCACTGCAGTCCCAGAGCCCTCCTTCAAAATCGCAACCTCAATGCCGACAGCCCTGAAAGGAGGCGTAGACCTGGACATGGCAGTCTCACTAACATCAGTAGGCATGATTCTCTAAAGAAGATCGATAGCCCTCCAATTAGAAGATCTACATCATCTGGTCAGTACACAGGTTTCAATGACCATAAACCACTGGACCCAGAGTCAATAGCTCAGGTTTGTGTCTTTTTTATTTTACATCACTCTCTGATTTTCTGAGGAGCGAGTCTCAGTGAATAGCACAGCGCAGAGCACGTACACTGAAGGAGTGTGCGTGCAGGAGAATATCCTGCTTAGCTTTTTAAACGGAGTGCGTGTGAAAGAAGATGCATTAAGGGATCCTGGATAGAAGAAGCACAAGGGGGAATAGACATTGCAGTAGCAATAAAAAGAAATTATTTCCTGTTATACCATAATGAAATTGCCTCTGCCACCCAGGACACTAGGAGAGTATATGATTACAGCAGCTATGTAAATCGGTGTGCTCTGATGAAGGCTGGCCTATTCTAACTTGCATGTAATTAGTGTTCAATTATCTCTCGGTATTATGCTTTGCAGAAAAGTGCTCTGACTGGCTAGTAGCGACCAGTGCCATTCAAAGCACAGATTTTCATTCCAGGGTCTTGTGCATTTTACATAGTTTTCATATAGTTCATACCGTATGTTGATTTGATGCTTGTAGCTGTGCCTAAGAACATGATGTGCAAGACATTGCACCTGCATAAATCATGGGCTGTCTTATCCCTGTGTGAACGCTCACCAGCCTCATTCCTGGCAGTGAAGAGGTGAGAAGGGTGGAATAGGGAGCACCCCGATCATCAAATTGGTCTGCTGTACGGAGCTGGTAACAGCTCTTGAGCAAATAGATACCGCTGTCTTCAGAACTCGTGTTTTGTCTAGGTAGTATAACATGATTACTAGGGGCACCCTGAGGATACAATGTGATTGCAAAAGTATTTTACAATAAAGCTGGCACTCATGGTTTAAAATTTAATGTACTGGTGATGCGTGCTTTCAAACTCTGCTTCCAACGAGGGATAGAAGGGACTGTCATGCTTGGGTCAGAAAGCTGAACCGTGTATTAGAGAGTTAGAAAGTGTAAATGTTGTTACTGTTTTATATTACTGTAAGTTATTTATTTACTTTCCTGGAACCACACACAGTGCTGTTTGGTTTAAGCTATTTTTTTGATGCATAGACTAGCGATCATTTGGCAGTGAGAGAACCCAAACGTTGATTAAACTGCATGAAAGTTACTGTGAGCAAGCAGGGAACACCGGATACTTAACCTCAGTTGTATCTCAATACCACTGAAAAATAGTAAACTAGCGTCTCTGCATTCTTTTAGCATTTGTGCCAGAAATCCCAATGAAAAAAATAATTTCCTAGGTAAGCTCACTGAACAGTGTCTTGCAGTTTTTTCTGCTTAAAATTTAACTCAGAGAAACAGGAGGAGAGAAAAGCTGATAGACAAACAAGCTTTATTTCCTTACAAAACCTGGTTTATAATCCCCGTGAGGGAATACAGATCCTGAACAGCTGGGGCACTAGATGAGGGGAGCAGTCAGCTAAGAGGTAGCAAATGGACTAAAAACTTTACAGCTGTCAGTACCCAAGAGATGACAGAAATCTTCACAGTTAAAAATGCTGCTAAGCAAATATCCATTGTCCTGATAATCACTTAATAAAATGGCTTGCAGGTTTTAATTTGATTGATTTTTTTTCATTTTTTAGATGAATTTTGACTCTCTCATGTGAACAAGTTAAATATTTGCAATATCCAGCCAAAGCTGCCACCTTGTCAATCGTAGTGTCTTTCAAATAAATCTGGTGGAAATTGGCTTTAGCACTATAATACTCGTTAAAGAGAGGATGGTTGGCAAATTAACTCATGCATTTTTCACCCCCTCTCCCTGCTCCTCCCGTGCTTTGCATTCAGTGGCAATTCGAATGACGTGCCTCTCTCTCTGTGCTCTGACCCAGGACATCGAGGAGACGATGAACACGGCGCTGAACGAGCTCCGTGAGCTGGAGCGGCAGAGCTCGGCGAAGCACGCCCCCGATGTCGTGTTGGACACCTTGGAACAAATGAAAAACACCCCTACCCCTGCCACCTCCACAGAGTCGCTCAGCCCTCTCCACAGCGTCGTTTTAAGGAGCTCCGAGCCTCAGATCCGCCGTAGCACTAGTTCTTCCAGTGACACCATGAGTACTTTCAAGCCCATGGTGGCCCCTAGAATGGGAGTGCAGCTGAAACCCCCTGCTCTTAGGCCAAAACCTATTGTTCTTCCAAAAACAAATCCTAGCATAGGGCCTTCCCCTCCTTCCCAGGGTCCAGCTGACAAATCTTGCACAATGTAGACAGCTCAGCCACCCACGGTGCCCGGCTGGGGTATGCTAGGGAAAGGGATGGATTAACAATAGAAGTCAGGGCTCCGTAACATCGTTTGTTCATGTTTGTAACTGGAGAGGCTTTGTTTTTCAGTGTTTTTGAATGTATTGTCTGAAACTAGCTACATTAACATGGGCATTTGTATTTTGTATGGTTTCAATTAAAAGAAAAACTGGACAATTGTGCATCGTTTTAAAAAACAAACATAGACTTACTTGAAAACTTGATGCTGCACCATTTGTAATAAAAACAACACGGATCACAAACAGCTTGCCATGTTGTACCATACTTCACAGTCTTACCATAACGATATAATAACAGATCCTGCACAAAACTAAGGGGGGGTCAGGGGAGGTGGGACCTCTCATTTCTGGGTCACTAAACCAAATCTCAAGCAGGTTAGTAAGAGCTGAACACTAGCATGTGAGGATTAAGTGTCTGTGTGGAATGTCTAAGTCATCTCAGGCCACATTTCTTACTTAAGACACACCAAAAAAATCCACCAAACCCTCACAACTCTCACAATTGGCACCGAGTTTTAGCTTTCTTGTTGGCAGTCTCACAAGAGACAAGCACTGGATGGATCTGGAGATCACATTGCTCTCACCGACAAAAAGCAGCATTCCAGATCACAGCTAAAGCACATCTCCAGGATAGTATTTAGAAACTCCTTTTGCTGTCCTCTGTAATAGTGTACCTTTTCCCATGAAGCTAGACCTTCGTTCCCTGATACCACATTTTCCACAAAAGCTAAATTCGTTTAAAGTTCATAGTTGAGCAAGCCAGGCTCGGGGGAGTATATGAATCTGTTGGTCCGTTAGGCAGGCTGACAGGCGATTAAAAGGATCAACTACACTAATTCAGCAAAGTATCCATTGACTTTATTGCTCGGTGTCCAGTTAAAGACATGATTTGAGTTGTAACGGTCAGAGTTTCGCACTGACCTAGCTCCGCTGGCTGCCTTGCACAGCGCAGACACTCTGCGCACGTCCTCGGTTATGCTGACGGCAGCAAGACAGGGACTCTCTGAAGAGGGACTACCTCCTGCCAGCGATGCGGGGGTCAGTCGCAGGACAGACAGCTGAGTTCCTACCACCTAGATTCAAGCTGGTGAAAGTTCTCCATAACCACTTCCCCCCCCTTCCCCTTTTTTTTTAAATGACAGAAATCAGTACCCTTCTTATGTCTGTGTGAGTGACGACTGTCAACTTTGCTTAGCGCTCTGTTGTTCAACTTTGTTAGGCGTGAACTAAATGTACAGCTGTTTTGCACATTGCAACAGTAAGCCATAATATTATTTCTGTGACTATATTTTCCAACATCCAATCCATAAAATAAGTTTCAGTGAAGAAGACGGGGGAAAAAAATCCGTTGTGGTCCACCTACAGGAGTACAACTGGCTTTAAGTCAGATCTGCCTTTCCACGTATTATTTAAGATCTCACCGTTGGAAAGCTTGAAGTTGTACCACTCGCTATACGTAAACAACTGAGTTTGGGAGGGGAAGAGTAGTGACAAAATTGGGTAGACATAATTACTGAGGTGACAGGAGTAATTTCCTGTTGTTATTTAGGAGCAACTTATTCCTGCTCTGGTTTACACCCTGTAGATAGGTAATGCAAAGCCCCAGGTGCGAAGTACCCCGTGAACCGCCTCTGAGAGCCAAACTGCTCCCGGTATTTGCAAACCCATCTCAATCCAGCCGCAGCCTTCATGTGCATCTAGGTTAGAGGCAAAGTCTTAATCCACCACAGCGGGCTGTGCAGCGTCGGTCAGTGAACCTCCAGCCCTCTCGACTCTACTGCCTAGTCCTAACGCCAGGGCAAGAGCCTCAGCCCCAGCTGCAGCCCAGCGCTGGTCTATAGGGTCTGTTCACTTGGTGGGGACCAGAGATATTTTCAAGTCGTTCCCCAATTTACTAGAATCAGTGGAAGAAACTGGAATTTCAGCTTTCATTTACATGCAGTTTTAGTCTAGCATTTTTAAATTAACCCACCTGGCGTAATTGAGATGGATACCTGTATCTTTAAATTGCATAGGGAATTTTGTATGTTTAAATAACTGTACTGGACTCCATAATGCTTATATTAGAAATTGTTTAGCAAAAGAAAATATTAGAAACAGTGCATTTAGTGAATGCATCCACTTAGTGCATTCACACAGTTAAATGTGTAGTTTGATGGTTATTATAGATACTTAAAAGTATAGTAAGTGGATATGTAACAGGAAAGACTGCTACAACTACAGACGTACTAAAGGGTAACTCCTGCACACCTAATCCAATCAGTATTGTCCTTTACTGTCAAGTTTGATAAATTGCAGTACTGGTAGCTTCCTGCTTGTTGACTGTTACCTAATTGTGTCAATGTACATCTGTAGTATGTACATGTGAAAGTGCCTTTAAATTTTAGAGGAGCTTTAGCCTTGCTCTTGTACTGTTGCATTTCCATTGCATCCTTCCCTGTTCGTGTATGGCTGCATTCCCATTGCATTCCTTCCACTCTCGAAGAACAAATAAAAACATGGAAATTTCACGGTTCTGGAAGAGAAATGTACTGTTAATCTGTTGTGACAATGCACTTTTATGTATAGTACTGTACATTTTTGGCATGTACCATTACAAGCTTCAGTATACATTCAGGTTTGTTCCTCATAGTGTATCTTTATAATAAAGAAGATAGTTCTGTCTGTGCGTGTAGTTTTGCTGGGTAAACTGCCGTATCTTCTAACGTGGGTTGCCAATCTACCTATACCTTCCACATAAAGGGGGAAAGCATCCCCCAACCACCCACACCGCACCCTGCATCAGGTCCCATCACCGTCTTGGCCTGAAGAAGTGCTTGTTCCCGGACAGGATCCTACCTAACTTAAAGAGCACCATCCTCATAAGTTCACCCAAATCCCTCCGTCCCTGAAGACCCCCCACGAAGAGCCACCAATCTCGCGCGGTTCTGCCTAAGCACCCGTTGAAGGTGGCCCACCCCGCTCCCGCTGGCTGCGGGAACCCCCCCACCACCCAACTCGGCCAGCACCCCCCCACCACCCTCCCACTTTGCGCAGGAAAAACGGGGTGAAAAAAACACTCCAGCTTCCACATTTTAAAAACACAGTCCCAGAGTGAAAAGAATAAAAGAAGTCTACCTGGGGCACTTCTTACAGCAGAAAAAGGGATGCCATCGTGCTGGGGTCAGGGGGGGAGCGCCACAGGTAAAGATTTTCTTCAGTGACCTTATGTCCAAGTAACGGTGGCAATACACACGCCTCCACAGCTGGCTCCAGGAACCAGGGGGGCTGTGAGCATCAGGCTGATGGCTGCACAAGAGACGTCCAGCCATGGATCAGATGCTGTCGAGGACAGTTCCTGGGCTTGGACTGCGGCTGCCTGGACAGGCCCGCCGTGCTGCCCAACTTACACAGGTTTAGGGGGAGAAGAGCTACTTGGAAATGCATTTCCAATCCTTGCTTAAAAGAAAATTAGGGGCAGGAGCCGCAGCTGAAGGGGCCGGTTTTAAAGTCATCTCTGGCTATGGTTGAGGACCACCATCTGCCCAGAGGGGAAGAAGGGGACGGATGTCAGGCGGTGCGGGGCAGTATGGGGGATGGGCACGCTGGTCACCCCAGCCCAGAGCAGGGCTTTCGTTCTTCATGCTGGGAAAGCCGCCGTAACGCAACTGTTAGTGGGCTCATCGATCAGCCCATGGTGACAGCCTTTGTATCGCAGTGTCCAATGACCTACTTTGGTTATTTCTTCTTGTCCCCTACTGCACAAAAGCCGACTAAGAAATTCAGGAGGGGACAGCAAGGGCGATTCCCCATTCAAGGTCCTGCACAGCCCAGAGGACATGTAACCCAATTTCCACAGGCAGCCTGCAAGCTGGTGGGGAGAGAGGCTTCTGTGGCAGCTTTCGATCTATTTTAAAATAACTAAGAAAACACAAGAAGAGGGGTCTCCTCCTGTTGTGTAACGTGAAGTTTCGGTGTTGCGCTGCGCTGACGACTTAGCTTGCTTCCAGGTTTTGTACTGGAAAAAAGCCCGGCTCTCACAGAGACAGCCAAAGGTTTTGGCAGGTGACTAGGGAACCGCTGACTTTACTGGCACTCAGAAAAGCAAAGGGAGCGATGAGTTGTTTTGCTGGGAGAAGTGTATTAACGGAACGGACAATGAGCAGCAGTGGCAGCGGGGTGTTTAGCTCTTGGGTCACCACTGAAAATCGCTGTTTCAAGCCACGTGCAGCTCCAGGACACGGCACTGCCCCGGCCTGCACAAACGCCTCCTCAGCCAGCGTAAGGAAACGGCGGAGGCTCAGCCCAGGTTTTAAGTTCTCCTTGGTAGAGATGCACGGTTTGTTACTTACTCTGCAGCTCACGGAGACTTACCCTGCCCGGAAGGATCCACAGTCGCTCTGTTCAATCACTGCTACCCCGTGGGATGAGCCTTGACATTAGTCTGGATGGTACTGATACATGGGGAACAACTGAAACCGGCCTCAGTATTAATAAATGATGGTACAGGATGAAAGTACCGTTCTTGTAGGTAGGAATATTGCTTTTTCCATGAACTTGGGTCTTGGGGAGCAGGGAGGGGGGAACCACAAACTCTATAACATATGAAAGGCCAAATAGATCAACAATTTAGCACCTTAAAATCCAGTTAGCTAACACAGCTCAATTACTGTTAAAAAAACAAACCAAACAACCGCTAGTTTAGACATGCCACTGTAACTGCAGCTACTCCCTTGCTCTGTTTTCTGCAAGGGCGTTGGCAGATCATGCAGCTGACAGCACCAGTCTCTGCCGGCACTACAGCTCCAGCAGACCTGGCGTGAGCAAGTTTACCTGCCAGGGAGGACCGCGACGACACCGGGATCCTTATGACTTGGAGAGCCGCTCACTCTCTCCACCGCACACTCTCTCCGCCGCAGTGCCGCAGCCCGCCCGGACCGCAGCAGCGTCGGCCTCAGCCTGGCTCATGCCGTCCCCCCTGCCCCCTCCCGGGACACAGCCCCGCTGGATACCCCACCTCCCTCCCACCACCCCTCTCCCCCCCTGGCCCCAGCAGGACTGTAACCCTAACACAGTGTTTCTGTTGCGCTCATCCAGCCGTCCTACTGATCAACAAGGCCAAAACCGGTGGAGAGAGGGAAAAAGAAAAAGGCAGGTCACGGACCAGGCCATCCGATGCACGTCCCAGCCAGACCGGGGAACAAAACTTGTGCGGTGGTGCTAAGCCAGACTTCAGGGAGAAAAGAGCAATATGTTTCCTTACCTTCTCACTCACGTGACAAATACGGCGAGAGCCAGCCGGCCCACGCGCTGGAAGGCGACATGCAGAATTCAATGCTGACCGAGGGATTAAACAGCGTTAAATAACGTAAACTGGGTCTGGCTGAATTGGACAAGTCAGCAGGTTTTCTCCCACCTTTCTCAATACATACCCGCAAATAAAAAAATGCAGGAATACAGTTTTTATGCCTAATTCTGCGGTCAGCTGAGCCTGTGCCCCACAGCAGCACAAGGATGCTGCATCCCCAGTTGTGCCGCCGCCATCTCCCAGCAGGGTCAGGCCACGCTGGTCACCGCAGACACCCCGGAGCGGCTTTTTGGTCCGGGGTTGGAGGTTGTGGGTTTTCCTTTTTTTAATTAACAAACTGCATTGATTTTTTTTTTTTTCCAAGTAGCGTAGTAATGGAATAAGAGCGCAAACTACAAGGCAAAACAAATTCAGCTGTAAAATATGAAGATAGACAAGCTGTGCTGTACAAAGGAGGTCAGACACTTGCGGGATTGCAATCAATAGTGGCTGCACTCAGTACAGCAGCATGGATAAACCAAAACCAAACCCTGCCTGTTCTTATTTCCGTGGAGCACATTGATTCCTCCCTTAGTATCTGCCATGTGCATTTTCAGTAGCGTACACCGACACCTATAAACACCAATCAAACAACATAAAACAGTGATTTACATTTATTTGAATGAATTACCCTCCAGGAGGGACAAATCACTGAGCCCAGCACTGCTCTGGAGGGGAAGATGACAGTCATTGAAATGGTCGGTTTTTATGGCAGTGACTTTTTGATTGCAATGAAATAGCATTAACATGGAGGTTGTTACCGGAGTCATGAATAGTGAATTTAAGTGTGGAAAATACCTAAAATCCTTCACAACTTTGACCGAGAACTGCTGAGTACTGTAAAATGACTCAGTGCAACACATATTTTAATTGGGTTTTTTTTCCTGCCTGCAATGTTTTCAGCAGCAGCCATTGCAGTAGTACACCAGCACCCCTGGTAACCAGCACCAAGGTGAATACGACAGGGTTGTCCACCAATACTCACAGGCTTAAGCTGAATTTCACTTGGACGGTTTTCTCAGCTCTTTAAGGTTTTTTTTCCTGAACGCTACTCCAAGAATATGTCAAAACTTAATTTCAGACCTAGTGTCAAGACCGTTTTTTTAATTTGTCATACACATCACAAGGCTTATTTTATGGCTAAGTCAAAGTTATTCTGAACAAAATCGGTTCTTGTACAAAGTTACAATCGGGGATTGAAACGTGGCTAATCTGGGGCTGCCAAATCACGTAGTTAATTCTGAACTCTCCTCCATTCTCCTTCCAAAATTATGAATTAAAAAAAAAAAATATATATATATATGCACATATCATTTCTCGAAAGCATAGAGCCGGGTACATTGCAAAATGCCTGCTGCGTGTTTTATTTCTGGATAAGAAAATACAGTAGTGAGGTCTGTTGGGGGGAAAAGCCCTCCCTCCCCACACGGCCCCGATGGCAGGGGAGAGGGGAGCATGGCTGCGGGCAGCAGCGTGGGGGACAAAGCGTGCCCCCATTTTCACACACCCACAGGACCACCCCTCTCCTGCACCCCCAGGCTGGCAGCGCTGCGGGTCCTGCCCAGCTTTCTCCAGCCAGACCCAGAAAAAATGTTTGTCTTGATGCTGTCATTACACCTCAGTCCTTCGAAATGCTCCTAGTATTAAAAATGAACTTTGTCAAATACCAGAAGTTTAGGAATAATATAATTTCTTAGGTACTGTAGGCCTAAATGCCATTCGTATCTCTGTACATCCATGAGGTGTGCAGATGAAAATGTGTACGTTCAGTGAAGCAGCAGCTGATTTACAAGCTTTTCTATAGAAACCTGTTTCTTCTGTACCTGCATTGTAATATTGGGTCTCTGGTTTGACCTCTATAGAAATAACTTGATTTTCTGTTTACAAGTCAACAGTTTTGGTGTTTGCTGTTTCGCTGTTTTTACTTTTTCCTATTTTAGAGGTGTACCAGCAGGCTCAAGTATTTAAATGCAATTTTTGTGTGCACTACAGTTGATCTCCAATATCAGGTACATTTATTATTACTCTAAAGTAAACTCAATTTTTCCAGAGATCTATTAGCAATGCTAGTCATAGAATAATTCAGTTATGTTTAATGTGGTTTTCATTCTTAGTTAAATAAAATTGATGAGAAGGCAGTTCCTGCAGATAATTTCACTTTTTCCCAATATTTCCTTTTTTTGGTGGGGAAAAAAAAAGAGAGTGCTGTCTCAGGCCTTACAAATTTCCCGGCAGCTGCCAGCCACCCCAGACATCAGCTGAGCGAGGAGCCCTGTTTGAGGGCACCTGTGTCAGGTGGCAGCACCACCCCGGTCCCTGCACCGCGACCTCCGGCACTCACCCCGCCGACAGCTCTGGTCACAGGGACGTCAGTAGGACATTTTCCCCCTCTGTTAACCTGAATGAGAACATGCATGAGAGCGATCAAATCTATACCTCCCCCATAATATAGTCTGATCCCACGTAGCGTGGTCCAAAGTAGAGCAGCATTCAAATGCTGTAGGAGTTGATCCACACCTTGCTCACCTGGAGGAGGACTGGAGGCAAATGTGCAACCTGTGCCGTCCCTGCAAAGCTACTGAGCATCAGACATCATCCCTGAGGCTCTTTGCCCTCTTTGCTAAAGCCAACACGGGCGCCCGCGGTGGCTCCGGTTTCCCCCCTGCACGCAGGGCACCTGCTTCTTCAAAGCACTGGGAGCAGTCACATCTCAGCTGGTTAACGGAAGGATCCCAGTATCAAATACAAACACATCAGGCAGGAAAACCACATTTGTATGTGGCAGAAATCCTCCCAGAACGAGGTGCTGCAATTTTGCGAAAGGAAATATAAATCACTTTGCCGCTACGCTCACGTGCAGGAATATTTTTCAGCGTTGCTTGCACTACCCTGAGTAATGGTCAGGGATAATCTGGTTTGTTCGTAACTTCTGTCAACATAGCGCTGAAGTGAGATCGGTGCTCTGCTCTCCCCGGGCATTTGTAATTCGGTCCTGACCTCTCAGAAATGTTATTCGTTACGTCTGCTGGCTGCGCAGCTGTAAGCCCCAGTAAGGAGGTGCGGGGCAGCCCCTTCCCAGCCCCCGTGTTCACGGGGACAGGCATCCCACTCCACCGGAGGCAGAGGTTAGCCGGGGGAAGGACCCGAGTATGAGATGCTCTTAAACCAGTCAGAATAGGGTTCGTAAATGAGGACAGTGAGCCCAATTACTGTCTTAGAGTGGCAAAAATATGCCACAGTCGAGAAGGGAAGCTGACACGTTATCCATTAGCCGGCCAGGACTCTTCTCCTCCACATCGCTCCTACAGCATTCAATAAAACGGGTACCTGTCTGCGGCTGCCTGCCCTACTATTATTTTTAGCAGCTCTGCTTCTCCCCAGACAAAATGTTAGAGAAGGGAGAGACCAATAAGCGCTGTACCTCACAGGATAATATCTTCTTATCTGCACAAACAAAAATACAGCACTTCAGCGGGTATAAATGTCAATGAAAATTTAAAAAACCAGAATGTATCTGCATGCAAGGTGCACTAGAAACAAGATACATTTCTTTCAGCTGGTGAAGCCAAAGACTGTGAAAGCCATCCCTTTGTACCTGCTAGTTTATTTGACCAAGGTTTGGGATTTTTCCTCTTTAATCTCCATGTCTCCTCTCAGGGAAAATCAAAGGAAAGAGAGGGGCTGGGGAAGGGTGGGGAGAAGCTCTTTTCTAACGTGGTAGCCCAGAACAGTAATCTTGCACCCAAAATTGTTCACTGTCCGTGAGACACAGGCATCTGGGACAGCAGCATGGGAAAGCCATTGCATGTTGAATGGCGCCTGGGCAGGGTCCCGGCTGGATGCCCGTCCCTGCCCTCCCTCCTGCCCGCTCCCACCCTCGCCCTCCTCCATGTCCCACACCGCCCATCACCTGGGGGGGTAAAACGAAAGGCAAAACCGCCCAAAGGCTGTGATAATGGGCAATGCCCCATTCAGCTTTCTGCGGCAGCAAACATTTCCGCCAGGCAACTCTCGCGCAAGCCCCAGACTCCCACTCGCTGTTTCTGCTGTGGTGTCTGATGCCACAGGAGCCCCAACAACAAAAATAAAGTTTCCTGACCGCATTTCTGGTTTACTGCTGATAACTCAACATTTCCTTACAGGGAGGTTATTCTGTCTTCTATGAAAAGTGAAACAAAATCTTTGATGAAAGCAGTCAGGGTTTTCTGTGGCTATACAATCATTCAGAAAGAGTTTTCCTTTTTTTTTTTTTTTTTAAGCAAAAAAATCAACAAAGAGGCAATGAACCAGGTCCGAGTTACTCCTGTGCACCCAACGTGCCAGGAGGTATTTCGCGGCAGGGTCTTGTCCCTGCCAGGACAGGGGGAAGGAAGCAGCACAGGCCGGGGGAAGTTGTGGGACACTTCAAGCCCTGTTTTCGCTGACGTTTCAACACTTAAAAGATGGGGGGGGGGAAATCGCTGTAATTCAGGTGAAAAGTGGTGCTTCAATTTCTATCAAGCTTCCTATCCCCCACAAGTCTTTTTGCGTCTGTTACCTTGTTGTTGAATGCACGAGCGACAGCTCTCGCTGCAGCGGGCCACCAAGGCCACGCGAGAAGTCTTGACCAAGCAGGAGGTGAGATGCCAGGCACGGGCAGGCAACGAAAGGCACCGCCAGATTATTTCCCCACGCACATCCCTGTCTCCGGGATGATTATTTGTAAAACTGCCCTGTTTAACCCAAAGCAGAGAGTCCTTTGGAAACTTCAGTTCCCTTTGTGTATCATGACATGCACTACTCAGAGTATGAAATATAAAGTAATTTATTTTAAGGTCTCGTTTGTACCTCAAGGTATCCGAATATTAAAAATTCGTGGTTCAATTCGTAACAGTTGCTCACGATTTGTGGGGGTTTTCTGTAGGGTTTACCTTTTAAGGAGAGCCGAATGCATATTTCATGGCGGGAGCACTGGTGTTCGGCCCGTGGCACCGAGCAAGAGCCCAGCAACCAGCAAGTTAACCTATATATATAAAAACATAGGACTTAAGCCTATTGGCTTGTGCTCCAAAATACACCGTTTGGATTTTTATGAGGGAAAAACCCTCCAAAAGGCCTAAACTAAACTGTCCAACAGCCCCTGACTGGCTTCTGTTTAAATATGACTATTTCACAAGTGACACCCTCTCTTCCAGACTTAAATACCAAGCCAGTGGGTCCCACGGTCCTTTAAGAGACTCAAGAATTACAGTCAACTGCATCTCTCATTCTATATATTAGATATTAACTCTACATTACATCTTTATGAAGTATTTTATACCTAAGTTATAAATTACAGAAGGCCAGACTGTAAAGATATCATACAGCAAATAAGTTTAAGCAATCAAAAGGTCAACCACAAACTGAGAAAACATTATTTCTTGCACAGCCGAACACCTCATTAATACATGACATAAAACAAAACGTGAAGCAGTACAGAGAAAGAAAACAAAGCTGTCTTGTACTTGCAACAGGATTTTCCCTTTCACACCAAATTCTACGAGCTTAACTATATTTTCTGTAATAAAAATGGACAAAAGAATCTCTGTAACTTGTTCCTAAACTAAATTTTTGAAGTGTTTTTTATTGAAGTGCTTTGCTGCAATTCTTTCATCCTTATAGGATAAATGCATTTCATTGTAACATCTTACATAAAAAAATTCTGCTTTAGTATAAGCAAAAGACTTCTTTCTGCTCTTTCTAGAATGAAATATTGCTAAGAAGTATGTCTTCAGGAAATAGCCTGGGTTTCACAAAGCAACATTTCCTGATGGGACAACGTCTTACAGGAAAATTACTGGTCAGTTCTGGCAAACAGCTTTGGGATGTCTCGGCTCCCTTGTGCACAGAACCCCCCTGGGGCACACGGGGAAACACCAAATTCCAAGCCGGGGTGTTGGTGGGCAAATATTGCTATTAAAATAGTAATATTTAAGAATGCAAAGGAAGAGCTGTCAGACTAAGAACGTTTATTTGAGAGAGACAGATGAAAAATTTAGCAACCGCATGTTTTATTTAGGGAGTTTGGCTCAGCGATCTGAGGACACTGAAACACGACGGCCCTCCCTTCCTCCGGCAGCGCAGGCTGCCCTCTGCTCAGCAGGACCCCGAGGAGAAGTAGTTCACCCAGTGAAATATAAGTCATATAAATTGAGGCTTTCATAACACTCTTATTAGCGGCAAGTCTTATCCCAAACTCAAGAGTCTCAGCTCTTACCTACCTAAAGCTCCTTCCTACCCATTTCCTTCAGGTCACAAACACCACGGGAAGGGATGGAAACTCGTGGTCTTTTAAACTCCAGCTGTTAATCATTCAGGGTTTGTAAATGTCCTGCAGCCACTGACTTCTCACAAACATTACTTTTTTGACACCACTTCCTTTTAAATTAATCTGTTAACATCAAGTGTCCATTGGTGAGCTCTTAGAGTCTTTTATAGAGAAATAACCCCCATATGTGGTGGGATTTTTTTAGCAGCCACTTGATTAAACTGCTACAACATAATTTTCACTTTTCCCATTTATTGTGCAACCAATTACTTTTGGATCCCTGCAAGGGTAAGATCGATAGCTCTTGGTTTCTCTTTCAAGTCTCCGTTACACACGCACACGAACACACACACACAAACTGGTTTCACACCCCTACCCCAAACCTGGAGCAGAGGAGGTTTCCTACTCCCAAGGCTTTGGGAAAGTTCCCTAACGTCTTTCCTCAGCCACCAGACCCATCAGGTAGGGACAACACTCCTCAAGTGTTCTATGGATATACATTTATTTACATATTTAGGAAGGCTGAAGGCGACGATGTCACAAGCTGAAATCCTCTTTCATGCGGTGCACTATCAAAACCACCTCACCAGCAAGCCCAGTCACCTTCACGCGGATGCAGACTTCTCCTCCCTCCTGGACTTTCTTTGCATCTTAGCAAGCAGTGTTCTGCAGTACGTTCATGGCAGAGCATCGAGAGCACGTTGTCTGTTGCTTGACTTGGTTCACGGAAGGAAAACGTTTGGGCCGCAATGCCAATTTCTTTCAGTAGTTATTTGTAGCATGCTGCAACATCTCATCAACACTCCTTGCCACGTAAAGAAGCAGTGATGTACATATCAGAGGAGTTTTACTGCTATTTAAAATTGCCTCCACTCATCTACTGTTTGTTGAACATCTTTGAAAAAATCTCTAGGACAAACACTCACTCATCAGAGCTTCCTATTAAAATACTTGCAGCCATTTCATAAACCCTCCTTCTAGCAAGAGAACAAGTTTCTGAACCAATGCTGTCCCTGTAAATAAACACTTTCGCAAAAGACAAGGGGTTTGACTGTATCTAGTAGTGTTAGTTTAACATCACTGAAAAGTTCTCTCAGTGCTCATAAACGACGAATTTACTCATTAGCAGGCTTGCGCGTCCTCTAATCCTGTGAGCAGCCTCCACTGTAAGAAGTTACTAGCATGACTTCAAACAGTATCCTTCATCTCGGTGAGCTTTAAAGTTTTCGGCAGCTGAACACAGTTAAATCCACCTCTTTCAAGATACGGTGACAGATATTGTGTCTTTCATTTGGGAGGGAGAGGGGAGGGAGTACTCAACAAGTCTGGGCATAAATCTTCTAATCTATACCAGTGTAATGCCAGAGTTATTCATGATTTCAAAAGCCAGTTTCCTTTTATCATCAGAAAGACTGATAAAAAAAAAAAATCACTGTGCCATGAGACTTCTTGAGGTCACTTGCCAAAAATCACTCACAATAATATACCTGCAGAACAATAATGCTGTTTACAAATCTTCATTCACTGGCGTCACCCCATGTGGGACACAGCTGAATTCACATCACAGTTTATGCCTGAATAAATATCCAAATAAAGATTCTATGAAGTCTTTCATACTTCATTTATTTGTAATTGCCCCATGACCGTGGACTTGCATTAACCCAAACAAAAGTAGATTGAGCAGATCCTAGCGGAGAGCAGGGAGTATCTGGGGAGGTTTTGAATGGCGTCCAGGGCTGATGCAACACCTGAAGAACAAGATGGGCACTGCACAGGCCTCCCACCTTGAGATTATTTTTTTCTGTCGATGGGACAACCCAAGCAGGCTCTGGATTTAAGTCCAGCACCTGAAAGATTCAAGCAAGTAAAAGCACAGAATATTTTGTATGAAAAGCAACAAACGGTAGGAAGACAAGATGATACAGCAGAGGTGTCACATCTGCAAGATCTTTAATGAGTTGGAACAACATCTTCCCAATATTTTACACAGCTTCTTGTAAAACTAATAGCTCTGGGAAGCCTGTGTTAAGAAGCCAACCAAGAAAGGCTGCACCAGGTTTGTCTACAGGTCCATGTAGCTCCATACCCCATCTCTAACAGGAACCACTGGATATATCCAGGGAAGTTTGGAAAAACAGGACCAGCACACAGCGGTACCTCACTGCTTCCCAGCAGCTTGCAGCTGAGAGTTTACCTCACCCAGAGGCTGCATTTTTGCGCTTAAATTAATACACGGGTACCACACAGCCCAGTGAGTTTCTGAAAACTTAGTTTCTTAGGTCAATGAGTTTAACATCGTTTATGGGAGTAATTACAAAACTGTGGACAAACAAAAAATAAAAGAAACTATATTTTGTAGATGTCTTAGTGATGCTGTAAAAGCTGGACTTTGTTTAGAGGAACTAGAACAAGCACTCCAGCACATGTAGCCGACTGTAGCGGAGCTCCTTATATTAGTCGCACGCTGAAGCACACAGCAATCAGAGGTTCTTAAAGCAAAAAGGGCTTGAAACATACCGCTGAGATTACTTTCCTAAATCCAAAGCTACGCAGCCTCAAGCATAACCTAGATTCCAACCCAGCACTGTACAGGTACAAATCCCAACATGGTTTTGGGCCAGTATTGTACCTATGCTCCCCAGCAATAAATACGGTTCCGCTGGCACACCCAAGACTTACCTGCTAAAAAGCACAGGACAAAATGAAGTATTGAAAACACTTATGAAATCTCGCTGCTATTAAGTTGTACACCCCAAATTCAGATTTTCTGTTTCCCAGACTCCCTGGTGCCTGCAAATGACAGTTTATTTAAGCAGCATGTATGCCTTGTGAAACACCACTAATGCTATTTTCAGGCTTCATTTTGAGGTGTATGGTTTAGCGCAGAAACTTAAGTATAATGAAGGGTTTAGGGATTTTTAAAAGCAGATTATGAGCGGAATGTTTTGTTTTTTAAAAATAGCCATCATCTTCAGCCAAGCTGAATATGAGATTTTTATCCTTACAAAACCAAATGGTTAAATATGCCCTGCACTCTAGGAGTTTACTTTCTTGCACAACTGAAAAAAACACAGCTGACAGGTACGCTCTTGGTTTCTATAGGGGTAAAACAGGAGTTACACCAGCTCTCCTAAGGAAAGGACCATTGAAAGCAATGTAATTTACATACAGTGCACTTGTCCTGTTCATTACCTATACAAAACAAACCCTGACAAGAAGGAACTGATGCATAGCTCATGAGTAAGGGAAAAAGATTGTGCGTTGCTCTTAAAGCCCGAGAAGGAGGAGAAAGCAAAGGCAATTTAAATAAAACTGCATCTTTTTAGATGTATTTTCAAGGCAGAACATGCATTATTCTGCGCTAAAAGGGAGTATTTGAGGAAAATTTATTTCAGATCAACTTAAAATTATTTTGTCAAATGGGCACCTAATGTCCTATTGAATTTCATTATGGGCAGATACAGAGGTGAAGAGCATGCACAAGATTAAGGAAGTGTCTAGAAACAGCCTCACTAGCAGAAGTATGTTTTATTAAAACACCTTGTATAATAGTGCACATAATAAGGTTAGGCTTAGCAACTTACGGCTTACCAGGGCTGTTCTTAACTTTCTAAATGTGAAAGAAAAATTTAGCATCGGGACGCAGAAAACCAGGTAGCAGTACTGGAAGGACAGGTACATTCACCACCTGCTGTGGGTGCAAGTGTTTCTACCAAGGAAGAAGATATGAGGCGAACGGTCAAGTTCAGAGCCCCCCAAAATGGCATCCATCACCCTCCTGCAGGACCTTGATGAAAAATTCTGCTCCATCGCTATGACAACTCGTGCTACATCATTGCCATAGTAACCAGCTGAACATCGTTAGTTTTTAACCACATGCACAGTGGCCAACATGCCAATGAGGAGGAGCCACCACCATGGCTGGGCGCTTGGCTCTGCCCCGCAGCCGGTCCCACCCCAACCCATCTTTGCAGTTTAATCCAACCTCCTTCCACGTTTCCCAGCCCCACACCGCTGGCCGAGCTCCTCGCCACCACGGGCTCTCCAAAACCAAGTCCATCTCATCAGCAGAGCGCTAATTTTGTGCATTTTACTGTTGCTTCCCCCCCCCCCCCCCCCCCCGCCCCAAGTGATTTATCAGGCTAAGATTAAATGCGAGTAGAAAATTTTCATCTTCCCATTGAGTCATCGAAAATCTGTTCTATTAAACCAGCGCACCATGGGGTGGCTTTACACGCTGCATTTGCATCCCACGCACGCAGTCGCAATATCAGTTCAAAGGCACCGTCCTGTCCTCTGAAGAGCCACGATTTCAACATCGTCATGGTGAAAGAATGTGTTTACTGTGCACCACCAAAACCTATGCGATCATCACTTTAATACGCCAGCTCAGGCTGGACCGCTGCCTCCCTGGCCAAGTTGTCATCATGTGTGGTGATGTAAAACAGCAGCAGGGGAAACACACACTAACGCTTTTCAGATCACATCAAAGCCCAAAAGTTCGTGGCCAGATAATGTCTTTCATCCAGCTATCTTCCAACACGGAAGAAGGAAAAATAAATACAACTATTACTGGGTTTAGACCCAGCCTGGGGGCAGAGGGTGAAGCATGGGTGACGCACGAGCTTGGCAGTCAGCATAGAAGGATATAGCGGGCTTGGAGCAGTTTGTGGCAGGGGTCCCCTTCCCACGGCCCAGGGGCACGGTCCCCACCTGGCTCTTGGGTGCAGCAAGCCTGCGCCCCTGCCGAGCCCAGTGGATCGACCCTGCGTGTATCAATCATGAAATTAGCTTGTTCTCCTCTTGGGGGACAGGTGGGAGAGGTCAAGGTCCCTGCTGCTGCCTCGGCCCTTGTATCCCCTCCACTTTCCTTCCGTTTCTCGCACCCCTCCTCTGTCTCCCGCAGCTTCTCCTTGGGGTTGATGCAGGCTGCAGCATCGGTGAAACCCCCCAATTTCGGTGCCGAAGGGCAGCAGTTGGGCTGCACATGCACCCGCCGACAGCCCTCACGCCCGAGCACACCCAGCAGTGTCTCGTGGGGCTCAAGATGGCCCAAAGCAGCACAGCAACAGCAGCCCTGGCACCTGAGCCACCCAGCCCGGGACCGGCCACCCAGCCCCTGCACCGCCCCGTCCCTGCACCTCGGCCTCCACTGCTCAGGGTTGGTGTGGTTTACTTTGGCTGGTATGGTATATATATATAAATATATATATATATATATAAAAACCATACATATATATAACCATATAAAATATAACATATATATAACATACATATACATATAAAAAACATAACATATGGTTCTACCATATATATACACCATATACCGTATACCATATATATATATGTTTATACCATATATATACACATATAGTTATATACCACAGTAGCTCTTGCCCACATTAGACTATCAAAACCCTCTTACTTTGCATTAGGCTTAAACCCTAGCCTGACGCTCCCTAAATGGACTTTAACAGTCATTTGATCGTACTGCACTGCCCTGGTAAAAAATAATTTAGTTCTCCCACTGTTTAGGAAGGAAAAAAGACAAAGGAGGAAGGAAAAAAGAAACCCACCATCTTTTCTAAAATGGAATGCAATTTTAAGTGAATGGGTAGTTTTCAACAGAAAAATCATAAAAGCTTTTTTACAAGTTTTTTTTTGCAATTCAGTAAAAAAGTCCCTCTCAAAGAAGATTAAACAACATCATTTCAGTATTCATATATACATTAAGGTATGAAACTGGATACCTGCTATTGCTGTTTACAGCTGAAACAGAACTACATAAATCACTCGGCGGGGAAAAAAGCCAGCAAGACTCAAACAAATCTGACTAGAGCAGTAAAATCTATCCCATGTTTATAAACGTGTAGGAGAGTATAACTTATTTTATCCTGGAAGGAGACCGATTCCAAAATGACTTTTTTCTTTTTGTATTAACACTACCCTCTAGTGGCAGTTTTTCTGCTTTACTGAAGCAAAAATGTAGTCTAACATATTGATCTTATGCATTAAGAAATGGTACAAAAATTGCAAACAGCAATTTGCTTACCTGCGTTGAATTCAACGCCCACACCCTGCAGTCTCTGAGTCTCTGCAGCTTTGGAAAAAGCCGTATCTGGCTCGTTTCAAACATAACTTATAAAAATAAGTGCCTAAGAAAATGCTACCATGAAAAGCATAAAATAATAAAGTCCCTATAGCGCACAGTTGCAGAATAACGTTCCAGATGGATAAGTTCCTCAGTGCTTGGTGAGCAAATTACACTCTGAAGCATGAACCTTATGCTTTTAGTATGTTATTATCTTATTAGCCCCCTGAAGGCATTTCAGTTGACAGCTTTAAAGATAGATATGGCAAGAACTTGTGACAGTTCAGTCTCTGGACTCGCACCTCCTTCTTAGACATACTACAAACGCATCAATAAGGTGGTGGTGGTGGTTTGGGTTTTTTTACTGTTCTCACACAATTACAGTCAGAAACATCTAGAATGAGCCATTCCTAATCTAGCAGCCATCATTTTAACAAATCATTCCTAACTGGAGATGGGCCTAAGGCACCTAAGGCATATTTAGATATTGAAACCCTTATGTGTTCAGGGATGAGTGGATCTGGGGTATCATTCCAGTCTACAGGAATAGCAAAAAAAAAAAAGAGATAGTGCCACAAATCCCACAAGGCTGGACCAAGATTTAGGCCCATCTATTTTTATATCTAATAGAGAGCGAGTAATGCACAACTTCAGAAATATGCCTCCTGCTTTTCTCACTGCGAGGTGCAGCCAAGAGGTCAGCTGGCTTGAGGCAACCGCTGGCTTGGGAAAACTCAGCATATGAAATTTTGGAGCTCTCCAAGCAAAGCCAGCCTGCATGCAGATTATAACTTCAGCGTGGAAATGGCTGTTCAACTACATCTAAGTGTATTGAATCTGCAGGCAAAACAGCATAGATAAATTGCTTAGGAGGCTGGGGTGGGGGCTTGATTCATCACACTAATTCCCCACTTGTGTGACAATAAATGAGGAACAGGCTTTTCCCAAAAACCTATTAGCCAATGGCAGTTGAAAGTCATTTGCTCTTGCTCTCTCTGGACAGGGATGCATGAAGAGAAGGGGAAGATAACTTTTACTGGGCTTACATGTCTTGTCTTCAGCAGAGCTCCAGGCACTCTACTCGGAGGTGACCTCTGCAAAAAGGCTTCCACACCTAGAATGGAACTTAATCGGCCAACTTTTTTAAATCATTTGGACAGATTTGCAGTGTCAGATTAAAAGCAGAAGGCTAAACCTGTTAGTGCTCCCAACCCCTCACCCCATCCCTCTGACAAGTACTGGCATCTCTCAGGGTGGGGACATGGGCTGGCTGTACTGCTGGGGGTAAAAGCAGCCTCAGCTCTCCCACTATAAGTCTCATGTAGAGCCCTCAGGTGAAAAGCATGGTCTCATAACCCAAGTTTTCACTCTTTAAGTCTTGTATGTTCCTAGAGTTTTACCTCTAGGTGATACGGAGTCTCACGCAGTGCCAGGCAGTCCTTGGAGAAGCATCACTCCCAGTCACAGAAGAACCAGACCCAGCAAGTGCAATGGGAGAACATGTAACCCCAGGCTGCAGTACCCACCCCTGATCCTGCTGAAAGCAGGGGGGTCCTTTTGCTACTGTCTGCTGTTCACACAGTAGCCCAGTGATGACTGCACCCACCCAAAAAATAGATTAGTTTCTCCTCTTCAGGCAGTTTAATCTCTCATCCCCCATTTGCAAAGAGAATGACCCAGGGCCAGGGAGAGGAAGCCTGCTCCTCACCTGAGAGAGCAGGGCAATACCTGGAGGCTCTGCTGAACATCTGTGTAAACATGCAGAGGGAGATGTTGACTTGGATTCCCCTGGTCAAAGACAACATTGAACCTGTGTATGACATTTTACTAAGTAAATGCTTAAGAGACCATCAGGCTATTCCATACTGTGGGAGACAATGTTTCCTCCGCTTGTGTTCCCAGAGAGGACTAACTCCAAGACAAAGTCAAAGGCTGGGAATTCAGTTTAACAGACACCCCCAGCATCCCTTAGCATCTCTCACTGGCCCTCATTTTGCCTCTGACCACTACGAATGAGGACCACATCATCCTCCCCACAGGAAACTTAAAGGTCTCGGTTCAAGGTTGTGCATCCCAGTACGGGATCATGGCGATGCTGGCTCTTTATGGCTCTAACCTGAGGAATTCGACTTGCACGCACTAAAAAACCTCCCAGTACTTTTGTAGCAAACAATGTATACACCAGAGAGCCAAAAATTTAGTGCCACTAAATACTTTATCTGATCAGCAGTGAGCTGCACAAATAAAGCATGACATTGCACTGCTCTGAAGCTTCAGATCTTAGCTCGTGACATCATAGCAGCATATCCCAGCTAATAATGGGATACAACGAAGCCTGTCTTAATCATCTGCCCAAAAACAGCTGCTTTGCCAAGATTGTTGGTACTTAAAGGTTGAACACCGCCACCCTGGAAATAGTGTAGTTATTTTAAAGTAGTCACATAAAACCAGCAGCTGCAACTACAGGCGGGGTCTAGCGCAGCTTTTGCAGGATATAAAATTTATACAGATTGCTGTAAAATTAGGCCAGCAACGCAGAGGGGCAAACGAAAACCTTCTGCTCACGGTCTGTCTGCATTGCAGTCCTTTTGCATCTGTTTTCTCCCTGCCTGTCCTTTCCAGAGCTGTCATCCACCTCAGCCCATCATGTAGTGACTTGCCTCCTCTTCTCCTGCCTTTTGCTACTCTTACTGCTGCCATGCACAGCTAGGGCACGGTCACGTCCCAGCTGCAAGGTGGAGAGCTCTGTTATTCTACCACAAACCCAGGAGCTGCAATGCCAGGTTGAAAGTTAGGAGTGCACTGAACTCAAACAGGCAAGCTCTCCAAGAAAAGCTCCATAGCAATTACAAAAATAAGTCAGGCAATATGTTAAAACCACACATGTGCAAGAGAGGAAAAGAGGCAGTTTCTGGAGGAAAATGATCGAGTACTTAAACAATTTCATGGCAAAAGAATCCGTTACCTTTATGCTCCAAAGGAGACTTTATCTATAATCAGTCCTTCACTAGCAGGAAAAGGAAATCAAAGTCCAATTCCATCTTCCATTTGACTCCTTTATTTCGTGTGCCTGCTCTGCGAATCATTACGCTATTGCCGCCCCTTGTCAGCATTCTCGTCTCCAGAGCCTCTCCTGCTTTTCCCATAAACGGCTCCCGCCTTGACACAATCGCAGCCCAAAGGCCGTCCCTGCTAAGCAGCACAACAGTTGTCCCCAGCAGGCAGGACACTGACTTACTACTCTTGAGGCTCTGGCAGAGCCCGAGGAAACAAGCAGTGCTTGGCCTCAGCTGCGTCCACACCGGCAGGGCTGGCTTGTATCTCTGGGAGTCTGAAAAGCGGACTTCTGGAGAAAACAGGGCAGAAACACCAAAATTTCAGCCAAGCTAGTTAGCTTAGTGCCAACGCTTCTGGAAGCAATCACAGAGCTAACCGCAAGCCTAGGGCCAGCCACACTGCGCCACACTCTTCTTACTACAAGATGAGGGGTTGTAGATATTGGGACAAAAAACAGGACTTGAGGAATGAAGCATAGCGCATTGCTGATTTTCTTAAGCAAAGCTGGGTTACAAGAAGGTCGGGACCGAGTGCAGTAAAAGGCAGCAGGCTGACCTGCTGCAGCAGGCGTCGTAGACATGTATGCAAGGAAGCCTCAGATAACTGATGTCAAACAAAGAACAATCACTAGAATGATCACAAGTGTCTCAAAAAGCTCATATATGAAGAGTGGACCAAAGCAATAATTAACTGGGAATGCCATAAAATTATTTCCATTTATAGCACAGACTTTTTTTCTTTTTTAAAGTGAATTAGATAAACACTGAGTGTTAGTATTCAAATCGATACCAGGAATTTACGTTACTTTTAGATCATTAAAACCTGAATATTACGTGCATTGTGCATATATTGCAGTCCTTTGCAGCACAATACAAAATATATTAATAGTTTCCACTCCCTGCGTTATGTCTTCATGCAAAGGGGGAGAACAGAAAAGATGTTTTATTCAAGAAAAAAAACCCCAAACACCGCATGTAAAAGAAAACAGCTTACAAGACACAAATACAAAATATGTAAGAAATCTGAGAATACATTTGCTGTCAAATTCACTTCCAGGCAAAAGATACTAAATTAAACGTTCTGCCAAAATCCTCATGGACTCAAGTAAGTGATGAGGTATATGAAATTTGCTACAAGATAAGCTTCCACGTTGCTATTCTATGCAATCTGAGTGGTACCAAGAATATCAAATCAAGGTACCCGTTTTAAAAAATTCTAAATATGTCTGGCAGCATTGGCTTTCATTATGTTATCATAAACACCGTTACATCTTGCATTTAAAGCAGTCATTTATACGAGACTTTTAAAGTACATTAGTACATTCAATCTTGCTTCGCTAAATTGGTGGAGAGGAAAAGCTGGCAGACAGGATATCACCCAGCTCGGCAAAAGTGCATTTGTTCTCCAATTCTTACAGTAAAGACACTGATCAGTCTTTCCCGTACTGAAGTTAATAATGAATATCTTTTTTTTCCAGTTACTGAGTTTCTGGTCACCTTTACTTACTCCACATATATGTTCCCCCCCTTAATTACGCAGGTTTTTATTACCGCCCTAGCCAATTTTACATCATAGAGAACTCATCTGTCATTTGAAACGTAAACTCCCCAAAGCACCAAATAAGAAACCGTGCCCTAAGTCTGCATGGAGCTAACAAATCTGCAAATATTCATTCCTCATACACATACTCACACCCCCACACACTTAGCTTTTGGTCATAGCACACCTCAACTCTGCAAAACTATTTGATATCGATTCTAGTGCAGTTACCTCTCTCCAGCTTCACCCCTGCAGCTTTCATCCAAGCCACTTCCTACGGCCTGGATTTTCTGCTCCCCACCTTGTATTAATTTAAGGCTGAGATCTTACAAGGACAGCCTTGGGGACAGGACTCTGAAACCCAGAGCCAGCTCCACAAAAGTTTCTCTCTCCAGCACCCAGTTCTCTCCCACTGTTTGTCTGCACATCTCTCCCATTCCCTCCCTTCTCACACCATGGGATAGTGGTTATGGGTCCCTTCAGCCTAAATATTCAGAAATTCTTACCCACAAGTCGGATGGCTCCTCTGGCTGCTTCCCCAAGAGCCTCCAGAGAAAACTGCAGCAAAGCACCCCACCACTGACAAGGGGCAAAGCAAGTCTCACCTCCTCCTGGGTAGGAACATCACCTAGCATCCCTTCCCCATTCCCAGAGACACTACTTGCAAAAAACAGTAGCAAGAGCGTGCAGCAAACCACCAGGAAGAGAGTTGTCTCCTTTTCCTCTTCCCATAAAAAACACTGGGAACAGCCTCCAGCCATTTCAGCAAACCGTAAAAGCTGCTGGTCTGCTCCAAAGGGCAGCAGATTTCTCCTTCACCTCTTCCAACACGCCCCCTGCAACTCAGAAATGAGCAAGGTGTCTGTACCCACATGCAGACTCTTCCCCCAGCCTCCTCTCCCCCTTCCCGCAGACAGCTAGTACAATGGGGAAATACTGTAGAGGCAGACAGAATTTGTGCAACACTTTATTACACTGCTGAAGACTGGGAATCAGTTCTGGCAACAGCCTCTTTTCTGTTACTCAGGCTGAGGAAGTCAGTAGTACAACGTTATTACAAGGTCACCCTCCCACAGAGGGAAGCACACAAACTCTCTCAATACCGTCACTTGCAACTTTGTCCTGTTAAAAGGGCAATTCAAGCTGCAAAGCGTAACGCTGTTACAACCAGGTGCCCTCCAGTTGCTAGCATATTTGCAACTCCTGTTATTTTCCAGTAGCAAAGAGAAGCCTGTAAACTTTTGAGAGAGGTACTGCAGTCAGGCTAAGACGTCAGGTGAAAGGCAGTAGCACAGATACTCACAACAGACAAACATAGCAAAGCATGGATGGCTCTATTCGGCACAAAGCGGAAAGTCAGAGCTTACATTTCAAGAACAGAACATGCTTATGTGATTGTAAAGAAATCGGTACTTCCAGCAAGAGGCAAGACAAGTTACCATAACCTTTTGTGGGAGAGAAAGGGAATCAGTAAAAGCCATGTCTGCAATGGTATCTCTTATATTTCAGTCTTAACAGAAACCAACATTTTGACTTAAACTCCCTTTTAAAACAAACCTGATGATGTTATACCTTACACAGTGTCAGCTAAGGATCTAACTTTACTACATTGACATACATCATACAGCAGACCCATATCAGTCCTCCTGAATTCCCATGAAAGTGCTTGCACAACTGCATAGCTAATGGTCAGAAGAATCGTGCAATATAAGGCTATAGGTACAGCCAAATTGACCTTTTTATTGTATTTGGAAATAATGATTTCCAAAATAAAGCACTTTCAGGGTAACTAGAAAACATACTTTTTCCAAACCTGGAGCATAGAAGTTAGTGGTGAAAGAGAATTTTAGAATGAGGTAAATGTACTGCATAGGCTAGATATTTAAATCCAAATTCCAAAAGTTATTTGGCTTAATTGTGAAATTATTTAAAACTGAACAGAAAGAAAAAACTATATACTTATAAAAACCTGAAAACAAATCCAGGTTGACCCTAACAGCAAATTAGAAAATAACTCATTTACAACTGGCATTTCCTACCACCTTTTTTTTTTTTTTTTAAAAGGTAGCCAGACAAAAGCACAATTTGAAAAGACCTTTGCTGCTTTTGCCATGGAGCTGTTCCTTCTAGAATACCTGCTCAACCTCAGCTTGTCTCCAGTTAATCCGAGCCAAGACTGGTACCGGACACACAATGTCACAACACTCCAGTGAATACTGGCCTTCCAGCCCACGCTGCAGCTTTTCTCACCCCAGCCTGTGTTCTGGAGCAATGACAAAGCTTTATGACACAGGGTGTTCAGAATAGAGACTGGTACTTAACAGAGAGTGTCAGAGACCTCAGTTATCATTTTAAACCATTTGAAAACTAAGTTGTAATTAACAATAGTGCCTTTTTTGATTCTTGTGGTTTTTATTTAAAATTTGTTCTTGCAGGTTCGCTTTTTTAATATTCCCTGCTATCAGTGTATAGTTCCCAGAAATAATTCCTGTCAGGCAATGCAGTTTTCTGAAAAGACAGTATCTTCCATCCTCACCACATTTTCAATAAACTCTGTAGAAGTCAGTCAATGATCAGACTAAGATAAAGTGCATATATTCCCTTCTGATACAGACAACAAAGTTGTGGACTAAAAAAATAAATCATACTGAAAACACACAAAAAAAGTCGTACTGTGGCCATTGAGCACCCCACAATTAAGTTGTCCCACTGAGTACTGCCCAAAAATCCTTTTCTTCAGGTGTCTGTTAGCTTAAAAAAAAAAAAAAGGAACTTAAAAACATTAAAAATAATGGTTCCTTTTTAATTAGACTCTGAGAATCATGAATTTGTGTAATCCTTGAAAGCTACAGCTCCCCCAAGGCTGGCATACTGCCTTGACAACTTGTAAGTAGTTTGCATTTTACCCTTTGGATCCAGGCTTCAAGCTGGCAAAAGCTTTGGAGTTCTTAAGGGAATGTGAAATTTCATTGAGAAAAGAAATAAAATGATAGTCCCTTTCTGACTTCTTGGACTCAAAAATAACTACAATGGTAAAGTGAGGTTCGGGGCGAGTCAGAAAGTACGTGCTTTGGACTTTGTCATCGTAGAAGTGAACAACCTTCTCCAAACTGTTGAGGTCAGAGGTTCTATCAGTCATAATCATGATTACATTGGGCCAGTGCATAACAGGCCTGTCGCTGGGCAGAGACACCACTGCAGGGTACTGATCCACTCCTTTGGGGGCTTCCCTGTAAGAATGGGGATGATGATAACCATGTCCCTGAAAACTCTCTGATCCACGATTGTCAAAAATTAAGGAAACATTGACAGCATCATACTTCCGGATGAAGCTGGAAATTTTCCCAAAGTAATCAGGATTTGTTTTAGCAGTCAAAGTTTTCATTTCAGATGCTGTTGTTTGTCGACTAAGGGCCTCATGGAAGTAAAAGCTAAACTTGGCAAGGAGAATGTTTTTGAGCTTCATCAGCCAGAGGAAGAGGTGCGGAGGTTGTACAGCCTTCTGAGACTGCCCTCCGAACAGATGCTTCTTGGTCTCTCGCTGTTTCTCAAAAATTTGGCCCCAAGTCTGTAGTTTTGTGTGAGCAGTGTGCAAGTTGACCAGGGATGGAAGGAACTTCCACTCTGAGATCTGAGCCTGAGCCTTTAAGAGATGTGCAAGCACATCTACTTCCAGCTGGAAACTGCTTTCAAGAGGACTGAGGATTGGATGATGAAATCTAGAAAACATAACATTATTCAAAACATGAGAACTGCTGTATACAACAGTGAAATAATCAGATAGTAATTTGTCAATTCACAGACAGAAGACCAAACATCAAAGCAAAGTGTAAACCAAAAAATAACCTTCTTAATTTTAAAAAAAGGTTCTTTTAACATGATTAGGGTATTTTAATGAGCATATAGCACTTGGTATTTGACAAAAAAACACCTGTCAGACATTCCTCTATCAAAGCAAGGGAGTTATATTTGATCAGTTCCACAATAATCACTGTTTATCTTGATCCATGAACTACTATAACAGCATTTCTCTTTAAATTCAGGTGGTTTTGTTCCAATTTAAAATCCCTTCTGGTGGTAAAATGTGTCTTGATAGTTCTGGAATAGCAGTAAGACATTTAGTTAAATCAAAGGAATTATGTTATAAATTTGTCATTTGTATAGAGAAGCTATGAGGAAGCCAAGCTGAGCTTTTTTTTTTTTTTAAATTCACACTGAAATTGTGATGGGAATTTAGTCAACAGAACCATGATTAACTGTATTTACGAATGACCCAGGTCTCAAACTTCAAACCTTGGTGTACTAAAAGCAATGAAGGGGAAAAACATTTGGCAGGATTTCATCATGTCACAATGAAGACACTGTAACAACCAGTTTCTCTCTCACTAAAAATTCAGGTCAAGATCAGCTCTCAATTTAACAGATATTTAAAAAAAAAAAAAAACAAACCACCTCATCTACCAGGTAGAAGCGCCACTGCACATCTTACTCACAAGAGTGATCCTACTACCAGAACAAATCTCGATGAAATGGAATTTTATAGATCCATTCTATAGCTTTCTCTTCTCACTTTATTTTTTCTAAACGTCAGGGAAAAAAGACAGATGCAGCCTACCTCCCTTCCCTTGATACTCAAATTACTTGTAAATTTACAACATCATCATCGATAAATACATACCTAATTCAAACTGTGCAAAACTGTTCCAGTTACAGAAGCTAATACATAACTTCAGAAAGAATGAGTCTTCAGCAAAGACAGAAGTGGCCTTTTTAGTAAATGTGTTCCCTAATAGGCATTTAGGACTCTTAAAGAGGTCTCCAACAAAGAACAACCAATAGTTCAAAGACAAGACTTGATGAGGTTCCCAATTAAGTAAAGAAAGATTTATCCCCTCACTTCTGAAAAAATATCCTGGGTCTTGTTATTGCTTTAAAACAAAGAAGTTTATACCGAATCCTTCCAACCTGTAACAGCTCATCTTCAGACAAAGTGAAAGTGACTCCACGATCCACCTCAGCTTGCAGGACACAATATATATAATCAATTTTGGAAATGCTTGGTTCAAAACCAAAACACTTAATTTTGTTGTGGACCGGAAGAGAGAATGAGAATTTTAGGCTTGTCATCCCCTCTCCCTTCTCTATTTTTTCTTTGGCTTTCCATCAAGCTCTTGCCAAAACATTAATTCTTAGGCTTGTGAAAATTGTCTAACAATTTTATCACTATTTTTAAGCGTCTCTTTTTTTGACAGCCACAATACATGTCTTGAAAGGATTTGCTATTAAGATGTAAGTCCAAATTTATTTCAGGAAAATGAAATTATGAATATCATAAATCAGTTGATGCACCATGTCCTGCAAACAGGCTAGGTTGGGTGACCAGCCACCTTCTGTACACAGTACATGTCAGCAACCATCATATCTACCTGCTATAGCAGAGATACAGCAATTACTGGCTACTTTGGTGAGCTGAGAAGTCCAGAGTATATTTACATTTCTTTGAACAAACAAGAGTCAATTAAAAGTAATATTCTGCTAACAGTCAACATTATTATATTTCCAATGGGTTTGGTATTCAGCAGAAAAACAGTTTTGTTGCCATGTATTAGAAAGGGGGAAAAAGCATTATGCAACATTATTTATTCCAAATATTCCCATCAAGTGCACACTTAGCACAGTGTATTCAACACACCTGCAGTCAGACCAAGAAGGTTATTCTTCAACCTTAAAAGCAATTAAAAAATTCCTACTAATGCAGCACTTCCAAGTCTCCTGGATTAACATTATGATGTACAGCTTCCCACTTCTACTTTGCTTCATGGCTCATAGCTATTTTCATGTTTCACTGCACAGCAGAATTTGCGAAACTGTTTTAATCCAAAAATACACACCTCAGCCACAGCTGAGAAGCGTAATGTAGTTGCAGAGTAAACTAACAGGTTATGCACTGAGTATATCTGCTGCAATTAACTTTCAGAACACAGAAGCATCTGACTGAGCTCAGTATCGCATAATACAGACAGGTTTTTACGATATTTCAATAAGCCAGAATGTTAAGAACTTAAAAACACATTGGAAAATTGATTTTTTTTTTCCCCTAATCATTCTCAAAAGCAGAGGGATGCTAGAGTTTTGTTTTGCAGACTATGAAGAAGCCTCATTTTTCTACAACTTTATTTCCTTCCATAGATCACACATGCATGCATTTACAAAATGCTACTAGATGAAAAACATTTAACACTTAAAAATAATTACATCAAAATAGGTTTACTAGTTACTTATTCATTTTATACTAAGCTTTTAAAGGATCCTGCTTCTGATGCTGTTTTAATTATTTCAGTTAAGATCCCACCCAAACAAACAGTTAAAAGATTCAGGAAAAGTTACTTCTCCAGCTGTATTCTATAGAAAAACAGAGAGGAAAATGTCTAATGTTGGCTGTGTACAAGTCAGCAATAAGTACTAACAAACTAGCTTTAAACTGTTCAAGAGTTAATGCTTTTTCAGATACAGACAATATGACTTGATTGTTGACAGTCAACTAATTCTGTCATTCCTTTACCAGCAAGCAGTTATTTAGTCTACATTATCTGAACAGCTATTTTTAGATGTAAAGAAAAGAAACGAAGGCCAGAACCTACCTACAGAACAGATGCCCTGTCTGGCCCTAGCACAGTTGGCTGAAATAATGGCACACATCCTCAGCTACAAGTGAGGAATATATTGACAGAGGGAAGAGACTGAGTAAGGATGAGTTTATTTGACCTTTCACCTGAGAGGGTCAACAGACTGTGAAACAGAAATGCCTTCTGGCCAGCACACATCAATGTAACAGCCCCCAGAAACTGACCTGAGATACAAAGAAATGAAAGGAAGGACTAAAGGAAGATATCATTATCCCCACTTTTTTCAGAAATATTCTGTACATGACTGGGGAGGACCACACAGCAGCTACTGAATTAGCTCTGACAGCATCTTAGAATGTCTCCATCTTAGAGACTGCTCATTGACCCAAAGCAAGATTATCAGTATTTTTCCCAGGGAGACACTGCTTATTTTCTTAAAGAGGTTATAATAATGCCTTGAAAGTGCAGACATGTCGCTGAAATTTATTTAAATAGTGTAGTAAAACATTTCATATATAACAGTCTCCAGTCACTTCATCAAAGTATCAGTTTTGGTTTTCAGATTTTTAACAGTGCTGTTGACTCAGCACATGCTCAGAACAGATGGCAATGGTTAGTGTACAACATAAATCAACTTTAAAAAAACAAAACAAAACCAAAACAAAAACAACTTACCTCCCTTTACTCTTTAATGTTTATCGCACCAAGGAAAAAATATGTAAGTTTCATTTTTCATTGGACTAACAACCCTGGTACTGTAAGGGTTCACAAACCAAGAATTGCAAAACAATCACTAGCAAGATCATATAGACTAGTTTTGATTTTCAAATAGCAAAATTATGTAACAATTTGCCTAAGTTATTCCTAAAAAAGTAAGGGAGTCAACTGCAGTGCTTAGATTTGAAATATCAGAAAGCAGCACTGAAGTATTCCAATTTTTCCTAGGTGTACGCTTTAAAAATCGTAACTGGAAAAAAAAAAAAAAAAGACTTCAAATAGTCTTCCCAAATGTCTTCTTAGACACTATTTCACTAACAAAGATTTAAAAAAATTCAAGTACATTTGAAAGTTATCTTCCTACAATGGCTACATTGTTTTACTTTAAAATAAAGAGCTAGAATTTGAGTCTGTTGACAAGCACTCAAAAATTCTCTCTTTTTTAAACTGCCACCACTTTCAAGGCTCACATGTGTTAGATGTGAAATACCCACCCCAGAGTCATTTAGAAACATCCTGGGATTCTTGTAACTATTAGATCTTAACTTCAGGAAACCGTAATGGCAGGGACCAAAGACTCAGAGGTGCTCCTTCTACTGGTTCCAATACCTCTCAAGAAAAGTGATAACAGAGCACCATAAAACCCTACTAGGTAGACCAAATAGCAATGGTGTAGCTTTTAGAATTAAGCAGATATATATTCTAGCCTAAAAGTAAAACTGTCACACAAATATCTGTTTTATTTACATACCAATTTTACTGAAGTCCATATGGAATTAAGTCTTGTTTCCCCTCCACTCCTAATGAAAAAGCGCAAGAAGTCTTATATCTTTTATAAGGAAAATGACTCTTCCTGTCTGCTGAATATGAACATGCAGAGTATTAATTAAGGAATAGGGAAGATGGCTCCTAGAACATGACGAGCAGAAACACTCTCCCTTTTTATTTTTCTTCTTCAGAGGAGTCATATTTCGAGACTGCACGGATCTGATGCTGCTGACCAACACTGACTTCATGCATGAATTCATGCAAGGGGCTGTGCTGCTCAGCAGTCAAAGGACAGCAAAGTCTTTAGGCTTGCTTTGAACCTCAACATCATTTATTACAGATCATGTGTCTGAGTACTTACTGCCAGCAAATAAGCACTGACCTTGAGCTGTATTTCTTTAAGATGGATTCCAAAATGTTTACCAGTTCCTCAGAGTTAATGAACTTTTGGGTGCTGAGCGTGTACATTTTTTCATAGAAGTCTGCAATTTCCATACGAGCCTGAACAAAAAAACAGAGCTGTTCAGACAGGTGAGAAAGCAGCTCTTCCAAGTGAGGAGCTGTTCCTCCTAGTGCATTGCGACCCGTCGCCACCACCTTCTTCAGCTCATTATGCAGAGATGTGTAGATGGTTCGGATGGAGTCCTTTCGGCTGAAGAATGACTGACCACCTGTTCAGATAAATATGGAGGTATTACCAAAATCCAGGGACAGCAAAGATAGACAGCAATACTGGAAAATTGTATATAACCATGCTTGTTTTCTCCTCGGTGTTCCTAAGTGTTGTTTGATCACAGTATTTTTTTTTTTTTTAAATCAAGAAACAAATTTCAGTGTATTATTTTGCAAGTAACTGAATTACACATAGCATGTACTCAGAAACACTTAATATAATTTCATGCAAGTTACACTTGTCCCAATTCATATCTCAGCAGCCAATGACTGCTGCAAAACTTCAACTCCCTCACATCTGCCTCAGTTATGGCGTGACTGTCCTCATTTTGCCTGGGATAGAGTTAATTTTCTTCCTAGCAGCTGGCATAGTGCTGTGTTTTGGATTTAGGATGAGAATAACGTTGATAACACGCTGATGTTTTAGTTGCTGCTAAGTAGTGCTTACACTAGTCAAGGACTTTTCAGCTTCTCATGCCCTGCCAGTGAAAAGCTGGGAGGGGGCACAGCCAGGACAGCTGACCCAAACTGGCCAGAGGGATATTCCATACCATATAATGTCATGCTCAGTATAGAAAATGTGGGGAGTTGGCTGGGGTGGAGGGGGGGGGGGAGGGAAGGGGAGGGGGGAGGGTGACCGCTGCTTAGGAACTGGCTGGGCATCAGTCGGCAGGTGGTGAGCAATTGCACTGTGCATCACTTGTTTTGTGTATTCTTTTATCAGTATTATTATTATTTTCCCTTCCTTTTCGGTCCTATTAAACTGTCTTTATCTCAACCCACGAATTTACTGGTTCCCCCCCCCGCCCCCCCCCCCCGATTCTCTCTCCCATCCCACTGGGGGGGGTGGGGAGCGAGTGAACAGCTGTGTGGTGTTTAGCTGCCTGCCGGGTTAAACCACAACAGTGACCTTTCAGAAAACAAGGGTTCAGTTAAATTTGCTACTATGATACATGACCTGGAAATACTGTTATCTGTGGAAGTCAGAAGAATCTAGTCATCATGAAATTTTAATAGCCTCCACTCCTATTAATAACTCTAGATCTTTTCAAGAGAATTCCCCTAACAATGCCTCTTCAATCATGAAGCACTCAAATTTGCAAAGCAACCTTTAAGTGGGAACCATGTGACATTTGTGTGCGCAAACCAAACGTTTCCAGTCCCTACACAATCCTAATATAAACCAGAATTCAAAGGGAAAACAATCACAGTTTACCTCAGCGAGACCACAGTGCAGGTTAATCCATAACTAAAAGTGAGGGGGGAAAAAAGTCTGTGCTTCTCTCTACCTGCTCAACACTATGAGGAATTTAAAAAAGAAAAAAAGACAAAAGTAGAGGGTCAAAGTAAAAGATATTTAACTTTGACACTACCAAAAGACTGTACAAAGGTACTAACCTTATTTCTTAATTTCTATTTACAGATGGCCTTACGTGCTGCTGTGGCACTCAACAGCTGCAGCAGAGCAAGGATCACAGGGACTGAATCTGCGGAACTTTAAAGAGATTCCAAATTTAGGTTCCACTTTGAAACTGCTTATAAATTTTGTAATGGTGGGTAGTCCTTTTCACATCCATTTTACACATATAATGTTCAAAAGCAACCTCAGCAATTTGAGGCAGAAAGGCAGAGAATTGGTTATCGGGGTGAAACAGCTACCTTCCTAAGCCAAGAGTTGCCCCCAGGTCATGGGCAGGATGAAGAATCATCTATTGCTGTTGTTCATGAAGTATATAAACAAACAAAACTTTGTCCCTTCTGTTGTCAATTTTATCCCTTCTGCAAGCACCAAACTCACTTTTTGAAGTCAGCCTTATAGACAGTTTTGTCTGTAAAGATCTTATAAAATAGTTCCAAGTCACCACTTAAACACCAAAGCAGAATCTGCTTGATGCTTTACTGCATCACACATCAGACTCATATCCCTTGATCCATTTTCCATGCCAGTCTGCAGTTCAAAGAGAAAATAAGCAGCTTTGCCCAGAGGGCAACATGATGACAGCTCATCCTGTGCCAGTTCGGGATTTTTCTATTCACATACTGAGAGAGCAAGAAGCAGCCAAGATTGTGGCCAAAACTTCCTGAGATCCTGCAGAGTCTACATGAATAGCAATTTTTAGGAGGCTGTCTCCAGCCCCGAGTACTTACACATATGCAGCTCTAATGTTAGGCCCTGGAACTGCGACATGAAAAAGCTTTAACCCTTTGGTCACCCCACTGAGCTCACCTGTGCCAGAATCCCAGCCAGAGCATCCCAGCACAGAAACACCTCTGGCTAAATCTTGGGAATGGCAGGTAGGTAGCCCACCAGCCAATAAAGAGATGTACCTATTTGCACAGCCACTGGGCCACCTGCACGGCACCTACACTCTTATTTATTCTTTAGGGGTAGCCCAAACGGCATAGCCGATTTCTCACTGGGCCCACGGACACTTGCTGCCCCAGCACCTGCGCTTCAGACACACAGACAGGCACCTCACCGAGGCCGGGGTCCTCAGGTACCTAGCACTGTGCAACTACCGGTCGACAGGCTACCTCACGGGGCTACGGCAGCCGCCCGTTCCCTACCGCGCCGCCGACACCCGCGGAGCTAAATCCGGGGCAGGCCCAGGGCGTGAGCAGGCACGGGCGCGCTGCGCCCCCCCCCAGCAGCGACCTCAGGCGTGAGCGAGGGACGACCCGGAGAGGGGCGGGGATCAGAGGGCCCGAGGGAGCCGAGAGGGATCCCTCCCCCCGGGGCGCGAGGGGCGGCGGCCGGGCGGCCCGGCGGTACCTAGCTTCTGGCCCAGGAAGGTCATGCTGTGGTAGGCCTTCTCGGCGGCGGCCAGGTGCGCCAGCCCGGCCAGCAGGGCCAGCCAGCTGGCCCCCGCGCTCTTGTTGGCCTCCCGCTCCTTCTCCACATTGTCCTTGGCCTTGTCGTAGGAGAAGATGCCCAGGTGGGAGAAGAAGGTCTCCAGCACGGCCTGCTCCACCGGCACCGGCGCGCCCAGCGGGATCGACTCCCCCATCCCGCCCGGCGGTGCCGCCGCAGCCGCCTCCGCCGCCTCCTCCACAACGGCCGCTACTTCCGGGTCCGGCGCCGCGGCCGCGTGAGGGAATAAGCTCGCGCCGACCCTCCCCACACGCCTGCCCTTGTCACGTGACAAGCGAGGCGGGGAGGCGGGGGGAGCGCCGCCTCGGGGTCACGTGACGGGCTGCGGGCTCGCGCTGCTCGTTTAGCGGCTGGGCGGTTGCCGCGCGCGGAGGCCTTCGGCCTGGCCGCGGAGGCTCCGCCGAGCGACGCCACAAGCTCCGGGGTGTCCCGGCGGCACCCTCACGCAGAGGATCCGGAAGCCCCGAGCCCTAGAGGCTCCAAAGCCAGAGGGCAAGTACGAAGAGTCAGAGCTGCGTCCGACCGCCTGCTCGCGGGTCGGCCAGTTCCGCGAGGCGCGCTGGTGCCTTGAGATTGGCCACGCCAGCGTCGGTTCCCGTAACCAGCTCTCCTCCACCCTGCCGCGTTGGGTTTTATGAAACGTAAATCGGAAGCCCGTTTTCACGCTAAATTGCTCTTTCAATTAAAAGGTTCCAAAACACAAGGTCTTGCAGGTGGCCTTGTTCCCACCCTTTGGCATTACCCTGGCGGGGCCCCCACAGGACCCTCCAGCTTGTCCAAACATTCTGTGTTCAGCTTCCCCTCCCTTGCGACTGGGACATCATGAACTGCCCAAATTAATCCCCTTTTTTTCGGATCCTGTTTTGGACAGATGAGCTCCCTGAACTCATTCACCATGGAGGCCACGAGGAGGAGCGCAAAGCTGAGCCCCCAGGGCACAAGGCTCTGCGGCAGCACTGACTGGTCCAACTCTTGCAGAACAGCCACCCCCCTTACATCGAGCAAGGCTCTTGCTTGGCATCAACAGGCAGTTCCTCTCCTGGTTGAGCTGCAGCTCTCCAGCTACCCCGAAACCAAAACATTCCCAGTTTCCTCTCTGGACGGTATTTCCATGCGCTCTACGCATACCCGCATTTGTTTTTAAGATGACATCTAGACAAAACACAGCATCAGTTCTCTAACTCTGGCCAAGACCCGTATAGTAATTAGCTGCCTACCTCTTGTCCAGGAAACACTCAAAACCCACTGTAATTTAAAATGGGCACCAGATGCAAAAAATGGCTTTAGGTGTGAAGCGGCCTCTTTAATTAACCTCAACTACAGTGTCTGCAACGCGGTCTTTTATACTGTGGCACTGTAAATGGGGTAGCCTAGGGATTGGGTTTGGATAGAAAAATTAATTTTCATCAGAACAATTGGTCTAATATCAAAGATAAGTCTGCCAAGCCCCTTGTTACTTTTCGTTTCTAGGTGCAGGCACCTCCGTATGCGTACATGAGTTAACTCCGAATGGTGCGCAACATCCTTGAAAAGGTTCAGGTTAGAACTGAAGTTTTGGCTTTAAATGCTTACAACTTGAAGTAGCTCAACTGAAGTTACGAAGCCTTTATTCTTACAGCTGACAAGTCTGAGTTCTGCATGCACAAAAAGGTGCCTTCTTCCCAAATTCAACCATACTTACTTAGCGTGCCTAAGTGACAAAATGAATGTAGGATCTTACAGCTGCTCGACAATAGCCTTACTCTGACATGGGAAGCTGGTTATTAAAATTTTGGTTTATTGATGGGCTATTTCAGTAATTTAAGTCAGCACCTGAAACGTTCACCTGTTTCAAGGCAATCATGGCTGCAAATAGGAGGCTACCAATAGTTTACAGAAAATAAAGAGCAGAAAGGGGGACTCCTAGGTATCCAGGACACTATTTCCAAAAGACAACTGGGAGCCAAAGGTTCAAGTAAGACCTTTATTACAACACAGAGCTGATAGCATGTTTTCTTATTTAAAAGAAAGTATTTGGTCTCTTGGTGGTGAAACGCGGTTTGTGCTGGCGACGCAGAACTCTGTGTGGCAGAGGGAACTTGATTTTAGAATCCTGCAAGGAAAATGTTTCTATGTTAATTGAGATATTAGATGAACAACAGAAAACAGTTTGCAATAAATAGCTAAGCTATATTCAACTGCTAACTTATGTATAGAGAAGTAATGCATCCACAGATCAGATATACTTCATAGGAGCTAACAGATGCCTTAGTTTTGCAATTCTTTTTGAAAGAAATGCCTGTTAAAGGCAACTTTTCTGCAACATAATATGTATTTGTTTCAGTTTGACTTTCTTTCAAACAGTTCTAGCATTAAAAGTCTTGATCATAATATAACATAATTGTAAACCTACGCATGCAAGTTTGGTTTCCTCCCTATTTTTGCCTGCAAAGCAAACCTGTACCAGACAAGAGCGCTCCCCCCTCCCAGTCCAGTGTTAGACCCAGACCCACCAGCCACTGCAGTGTTACTTCACTTACATGGAACTGCTTGACTGCTGGTCTACGGCACTTGCTAGCAGCAATTTCCTCAACTTTCATGATCTGAATAGAGTGAGCACGGGCACGATGACGGGCTCCCATATCGCGGTCTGTAACAAGAGAGCTCATTAAAAATAAATCTTAAGACATTTTCAGTTCAAAAAATCTTACTACCATCTTTTCAGGAAATGTTTATAGTACCGTCTACAACTTTTAACATCTCTGATCAACTCTACTTCATCACACTGGTTTTGGTATCTGAAGTGATGGCAGAAATACCACAGAACCAACATGCAGCAGCAAATTCTTCCTGGAACTCCTCCAAGAAAGTGCCATCTTATTCTTCTTGCCTGATTTCAAGAAGGTACACACATACAGAAGTAATCTACATGGGACTATTTCATTTTTTGCACAAGAAAACTGTGATTCAGAATCAACACTGAAATGAGGTTACTGGAAAGGCATGTGAACTTCAAAAAAATTTCCCTTCCAAAAGGAAGGTGCAAATAGGTAGGATCTGAGGTTATCTTCACTTTTCTTAAAATTGACAAGTGACAGAAATGTGAATTGATATTTAGCCCACATAATTAGGCTTTCAGAACAGGAGGAAGCCATCTGTACATGGGCTACCTGAAAATTCCTCCCTGCAGCAGTGAAAATCACTGCCTTCAAATCATGATGTCCACAGCTAGTTCCACAAGATATGCCTGTTGAAATACTGTTGTGCTTACAATGCTTCCCACCGTGAAGATCTAACATACCTATTAAAAACTTACCTGTCAAAAGTATTCTTGAACATAAAGGTATCAAAGTCATTGTATCATGACAAATTAAGTTCTCAGGTCTCTTAAGCAGTCCTTCAGTATGCTAATTAACAGGAATTATTGTAACTTAATGTAGAACCTTAAATTTCACTTTCAACAGCACTTCAGCTTTTGAAAGGCGACAAGACACATTTAATATTTGCACACATGACAAGAATATCATTATTAAGAACAATATTCTTTGGGTTTTTATGTGCATCCTATAGTGTTTATAACACTTCTGGATTCAAGTATCAACAGCATCAGCTATACAAATGGTCTATCCCTCAAGTACTTCACATAACAGGCTGGAATCAGGACAACCTTTAGTTCTCCCTGAGCAGAGGCAATGAGATCTTGGAGCAACACAGATCCTTTGTTTTTCCCCTGTAATTTTTTTTTTTTTTAATTACTCTCCAAAGGACAGATGCTAGGATGTTCCACATGATATCTGAAATACTCTGTCCACAAGACTCGGGAAGATACACTCAATTATTTTAAAACAATAAATATAGTGCAAGAAATCTATACAGCACCTAAAAGGTCATGAAACTCTCAGTCTGTATAGCAAAGCTCATTACTAGAATTGCAGAAAGTCACACCAAGATGAAGTGGGAGTATTTTCAGCTAAGGAAACTGTATAAAGAGTGGTAACGAGTAAGATACCACATACATCATACATAAACATCTATGGACTTCTCCAGGAACTCCCCACTTTATTTTTCCAGTGTTTCAGTTATCTTATCATGGATCAAGTCAGCACGCTTTGTGCCCAGTTTAAGATTGAATCTTGTGCTTACATACTGGTCCTACCATTTTATTCCTCAAACAGTTACACATACTCACAGCACTGAGTGACAGCACCAGCCGTGGTCAAATCCCTGTACTCCCTGTACATGTTGTGAGTTCCGCTACGAGAATCATAGCGCAACCAAATACCAAAATTTTTTACCCGCAGAGGGGACTTCTCATACACCTGGAATTACACAAGATCACAAAAGTAGTTAGAGACAGTACATCATCAGCATTTTACAAGTTTAAGAATAAGTATGTTAGCACTCTAATGAAACCACTGTGGTAAGATTTATTGTGAAAAACAACTACTTGCTCTCCTTCCCCACACCAACATAGCTACATTCAAGACTTGGTAATTCAGAGTGGAGAGTTTTAGTAATTCAGCGTGGGAAGAAAAATACACACACAAGACTTCAGCTCTAAAGAATGTCCTTTAAGCATCAAGGTAGAAGAGTGTAACCATACAAATATCTACTTTCCAAGGATTATGAATGTCCAGATGACTCTTAAAAGCTATATTCCACAACGAAGCAAGCATAAGAAGCAGACAGCAGCACTGACTAGTGGCATAGTTCATAACTCTGAAGTGCGGGGAAGTAAGTTCCTTTCTAGTTTACTGGACATATACTGCTACTTGGAAAAAACGAATTTGTCAGCTTCACAGCAACTGAAGGATAAATGAATTTCAACCTCACCCCCAATTACAATGCTCCATATAAATTCCTTCCACATATACCAGCTGGAATTGCTTATACATCTCCCACTTCTTTAGGTTTTTAATCCCGCACCTGGCCACAGTAGACAATCTCTCCAGAAGACTTCTTCATCTTCTTCAGCTGAGAAACGAAGTACCAGAACCGGGACTTCGCGACAACATGGTTCGGAGCGAAGATCCGCATGCGGTAGAGAGGCGGGGTCGTGCATTTCGGCGTCGGCAGGCATCGCCCGACCACCTTGTACTCCCGCAGCTGCAGGAAGACGAAAGACAGGCCGCCCGCAGCGTGAGCCCCTCCGCGCCGCCGGCCCAGCCGCCGCGGAGCCACCCCCGCGCCAGCCTGACCCCGCCCCGCCACCGGCCGAGCTCTTGGAAAGCGCCGCGGCGAGAGCAGGCGAACCCAGGTGAAGGGGAAGAGAGAGACCACCGGCCCAGGCGGATCGCCCCACGGGCCCAGCCGTGCCGCCCGCTGATCGCGGCCCCCCGCCCAGGGGCGGCGCGGCCCCCTCACGCCTCTTGCGGGAGCGGCGCCGCCGCCATGTTGGCCGCTCGCCTCCCTCAAGAGCCAGGCAGGGCCGCTTGGGCGCGCAGAGGCCGCTCTCGAGCGCCGCGAGCCCGCGCCGCCGCCCTCCCAACGGCCGCCTCGGCCTCGGTCCCGGTGCCGGCCGCGCCCCCCGCGCCCCGGCCTTCGCTCACGGTGCCCGACGCCTTCATGGTGCTGCCTCCTCCGCAGCCAGCAGGAAAGGAAAGGCCGCGTGCACCGCCGTCTGCCGTCAGCCGCCCGCCGGCAGCCCCGCCCCCGGCCGTCCTCTCCGCCCATTGGCTGGGAGGAGAGCGCGATTGGAGGAGGCAGCCGTCAGTCTCGGCCCGCGGCGGCCGGCGCTGGGTTCCGGGCCGGCGGGGGCCGCGTGGCCTGGTCCGTGCCCGGCCCGCGGCGGGGGCGGCCCGGCGGTCGGCCACGCCGGCCGCGGAAGCTCGTCCTCCCCTGCGCAGCGGAACCAGCAGTGCCGCGTGCCCCTTTCCTCGTCACCGTGGCCGCGGACCCGCATGGTCCCGGTACCGGTAGGAAGAGGCCCGGCTGTGCGTGACTCCGTCTCCCGCCGGCCCTGCTCGCGTTGCCGCGGAGGACGTGGCAGGGAGGCCCCAGGCGGAGGCAGCCAGCACCGCGCTCCCCCTCGGGGCGCGGAGGGCTGCCGGGGGAACCTTTCTCACCCTTGGTCTCGCGGGAGACCGGGGTTGCTGGCTGCCGTGAGGTTGCCCCTGTGGATCCCCCCACGCGTTCGGTTCGGTGGGATCCTCTTTTTCACGGCTGGTCCCGAGTGCTTGCGGTCCTGTGCACCGTGAACTAGAAACGCTTCCGCAGTGACGAGGAGTTAAGTTCTCCCAAGTGGCGTGCGCCTCATGCTCTTGAAAGTAGCCGTGCGACGTGAAGGGTTTTTGCCTTGGCGGATACCGTAACAGCAACACCGCCGTAACGGTTTTGTAAATAGCTGCATCGTGTTGCTGCGGTTACTCGCATTTAGTCTTTTTTTTCTTTAAGTCTGATTCCACAGGCACGCGCGCGTCTAATCACGCCCCCCCTCCCCCCCCGTGTACACTGCTTCGTTGCGGAACAATTTGCGGAAGAGGCCACCGTCCCTTGCAGACCTCGGCTGGACTACTCCTCTCGCAGGCCCGCGCCGACGCTTCTGCAGCATGTGAGCTCGGGCCCGTCCTTGTGCGAGCCACCGAGCGGGTCACTCCGGTCGTGACTACGGGGCTCGCACCGGCGGCACCGAGCGCCCCGGCCCCCCCCCCTCCCCGCTGGCAAAGCACGATTTCCGCATCCCGGAGGGAGTTTGGGGGCGGAACGGGCAAGTCCCAGTTTATCAAATCGGTGCAATTGGTTTCACGGTGCCGCGGGGCGTTGACAGTAACGAGGAACAGCACCGGCGGGAGGCTTTCCGCGGTCCCCTCGGGCCGGGGGCGCGATGCCCGGAGGAGGCCGGGGCGCTGGAGGCCACGCCCACGCGCCGCGGGGGGCGGGACTACGGCTCCCAGGGTGCAGCGGGGCCGGGGAGGTGGCACGTCCCGGCGTGCCCCGCGGCTGGCCGCCTCGTCGGAGAGGGGAGGTGAGCGCGGCAGGCCGGGCCAGGGGCGAGGGCGCCGCGCGGCACGCTGGGAGCCGTAGTCCTGCGGCGCGGTGGCCCCGCCGCGGGCGGGCTGGCTGAGGGGCGGGGGCAGCTTCCCTTCCCGGAGGCCGTGCCGCACGCGCGAGGGCCGCGGCACCTCCCCTGGGCGTCCTCCTCCTCCCGCCGCCAGCTGAGGCGGCGCGGCCTGGCCCGGCCCGGCCCGCTCCCTATGCTCGTGGCGGCCGCGAAGCTGTGGGGGTGGGAGCCGGCGGCGCCGCCGCGATGGAGGAGTGACCGGGAAGGTAACGGCGGGGGGAACGGGGACGGGACACGACACGACGCGCGGCGCGGGGTGACTCAGCCCGGGGCGGGGGGGGGGGGGGGCGGCTGGGCCTCCCCGGCCATTGGCAGGGGCCGCGGCACCTCAGCGGCGGGGAAGGGGCGGTGTGGGCGCCCGCGGACGTCGCCGCTGAGCTGGCGGCGGTGGGCTCCCTCGAGTCACCCGGCCGGTTCCAGTCAGCCCGGCGCCGCCTCCTCTGCAGCCGTAAGGCTCTGGGGAAGGGGGGCGAGACTCCGCAGCCTCCCCGCCCGGCCAGCCGGCCCCGCTGCTGGGGGAGCGGGGGGTGCCGCAGTCGGCCGGTCGCCGCCGGGCCGGTCCTGTCCTCGGTGAGCCGGTGGGGGCTGGGGGCGCGTGCGTGCGGCCGCGAAAAATATCGGGATTTTTCTCGTCTAATGCACGCTGTAGCTTGCGGTGCGGTTATATTCGCGTGCTGCGGGAGCCGCCTCGGTAGCCGTCCTCCGTTATGGCTCCGGTGGGGGAAGAAAGTAACCGTAAGCTGTTCGGCTGCAACGTGAGGGGAGGGACCTCCCCCGCACCTCCATATTCCGCTGCTCTCGGCGTGCTTCAGTACGGTGGTTCCCCGCCGTCCCGCCGTGGGAGAGCCGCCGCCGGGCCCCGCACGCCGCCGGAGGAGTGCTTTGTCACGCCGCAGCGGCCCCGGGAAGGGGCTGAAGGGGTTAAGTTGCAGCCCCGGTGCCTTCGCCGCAGATCTGGACGCGGTGGGGTGTGAATGCCTGATCACCCTCCTCGGCTGGGCTGCTGAGCCACGCAGTGGTGTTGGCTCTGCAGCGAGAGGAGGCTGGGCTCTTTGACCGAGTCGGGGAGCGGGGGGAGAAGGCCTTACTCCTCACAGGGAATTCCTGGCCAGTAAGAATGTGCCTGAAACGAAGACCTAATATGTCACTTCAGAAAGAAAAACTTTCTAGTCCAGTTGAAAAGTCCTCGAAGTAGCTATAATTACACAGCTGTTCATTTTGACTGCCTGTTAGGTCAGTGTAAAGGCTCTAGAGCCTAAGAGTCTGTAAATATGCTCAAGACTTGCAGCAAGCGAAACAGAAATCAAAAAAGAACATGAAAGATGACCTTTTACTGTCTTTGTTTTATTTGAGAGAAAACTTGAGGGAATTAAAATGAAGCATGTCACCGGCTCCCTGTGTGCTATCGCAATCTTGTAAATACCTAAAATGAGTGCTGTAAATGAAATATTCTTTAATTACTAATTGTTACCGTGATTAGCATCTGTAGTTAAAATGCTCTGGATGCTTTTCATTATTAGGACACATCTGGATGCAAGTTACACACCTTTGACCATGTTAGTGTTGTTAAACTGGGCAATCTTTCCCACTTGAAGTGTGACTACATTTTTTTTCCTGCTTTCCTGTATGAAAGCAGTCTCTACTATCAAATGCATTTACAGGTATTTAACATGTGAAAGGGAATAAACTGTCCTGATGAGAGATACGTATACCTGTATGACTTCACTGCTAAGGAGCTGCGCCCTCCTAATTATAGTAAGATCAGTTTGCCACCCAGCATAGTGTACTGCTTAACAAAAAAAGCATCTCTACTTAAATAAGACAATACTTTCTACACAGCTGCATATTAACTATTAATGTTATTGATTTTTTATAAATAAAACTAGCTTTAGTGACATAGTTGATGTTAATGCTGAATATATCTTGCAATGGATTTTGCGAACTGTAAGTACTATTAAAATTGCAGTTCGATTTTTCTTTTGAAGTGTAACTGGATGGTAAAATAGATTTGTGGTGGAAAGCTACCTGCTTAACTAAAACCATATAGCATGAGAAGCTGTTTTGTTAGCTTTCTCAAAAGGCTCATTCAAATAGTCTGTCTCATTAATTGTCTTATAGAGTTGGCTAGTCAAGCTGAAGGTCTTAGAAAAGGATATATGGTATAAGATGACACTTTAAATATGCTCATGTAGCATATACAAAATTAGTAGAACTGGTTGACATTGTGCCGAAACCAGGACACATTGCTGTTAGCTGAACAAGTGAAGAGAATACATGTTTGAGCCAGGTTATTTTTAATAGCAAAACTTGTCACCCAGGTGTAGAAGATTACTACCTTTTGGGCAGATAATGTAGTGACATCAGCAGGAAAATGTCAAAAATATGCTTCTGTATATTAAATAGTTTTACTTGTATAACTCTGGACCAGACCCTAATCGAAAGATGCTGGGGGGGGGGGGGAATCATTTTCCCCACAGCATTTTCCTTTAATCTGGCTGGTTTGGATGTTGATTATGGGGAAAACAAGCTGGGGGCTGGGGACGCAGAGGGAGAAGACTCAGCAGAGCAACTTTAATCCCTAAAGGTTTTGACCCCGAGCGGGATTGCTCTGTGTCGTAAGGCAGCGTGCGAAGCTTGTTTTGCCACGAGTCATCGCTTTGTTCCAGATTTTCTGGTTTCTATACTGCTGCAACCTGCAATTTTTTTTGGTACGAACTCAATTTTACTTATTAAATTGCTTTTCATGATGCATTTTGTTATAGTATATTCTGTACTGAGTTTTATAGAAATGTCCGTCTGTTACCATGTTAAATTTTGGGCTCTCCTTTTCAGGCGTGCTTGCTGTCGGTTGTCACTGTGCCACCTCCCTTCCAGTGGGGGAGGGTGAACAGCAGAGTGTGCACAAGACACGCAATACTAAGAAATCAGAAGTTCTACCTATAGGCATGTAGGCAGCTTGAAACCACAGCTCCTTTGTATTTCATCTCTTCCTCTTGTCTTTCTTCCTTTCCCCTGCCTCCTACATACTTATATAACAAGGCCTTATTTCAGGCCTAATTAACTATGTTACCATGGGGGGGTGGGGGGAGGGGGGCGGGGCTTTGAAGGATAGATGGATGTTTGTCCCCTCTTGCTGTTTTAACAGCATCCTAGTATTTGACAAAGAATATTTTTTTTAATCCACTGTTTTACCAGAGCATTGCAGAACAGCCTGTAGAGGCGCGTCATCTTTCAAACATTTATCTAGCTTGCTTGTTAATTTTACACTGAATTTTCTAAATAAAAATCATTGCTAGTAAATCAGCACCCATTAGTAGGAACAGAAAACTTTGTTAACAACTCAGTATGAGTGTATTTTGTGGTTAATTTCTAAGACACTTCTCTTGTGTGCGCTTGATTTAGAAGAAAGTCCTTCTAATGGCTTTGTCCCTCTAGGGGAAATACTTCATAAATGGGTTTATGAAGCATCTTAACAATCTTAGAGATGAGTAGAAGGGGGTTTTTTTGCAGTTGTAAAGTTTGTGGTGGGGGAAAAAAAATACAGCAGTCTATCATTTAAGTAGCAGATTTATGCTTATGTCATTCTTGCTGAAACCTTCTCTGCATGCTTGAAATTTGAGTTCAAGCCTTTCAGTTGAATAGTACACATCATGCCATTTCTCTGTTAATTAAGATGGTATTAGCTCTTTTTAAGAGAACTGAAATATAGGGACACTTCAAATTTTCCTTATTCAATAAGAAGTTTCGTACTATTAAAAGTTGATTAAAGGACTTAGAATTCTGATATCTGTATCACAAGTATGCGCATTCATGTTTTGGTGGAGTACATACTATGTGTTTGAGGTTTGTGGGCAAACTTCTGTGGTTGTTGCTGTCCTGCTTTTAATTTTTGTTCTGCTGAGCAAATAAAGTTTCTTTTTCTCTATTTGCAGATGATCGTAGTTTCCCCTCTAGAAGAAGTGGGCAAACCAGTTAGGAGTAGGAAACAAAGAGTATAGCAATAGAGATGGATGAACAAGCCCTTTTAGGGCTAAACCCAAATGCTGATGCGGACTTCAGACAAAGAGTATGTAACTAACTTGCTTATCTCTCTAATAATTGGGGGTGCCGTTTCAGTGCAAAAGTCTCTTATTTTCTTGGGCGGGGGGTTGGGGGTTTGGGGTTTTTTTGTTAACCAATACATAGGGTTCGTGGTGGCAAGTACAAAACAAAGTCATGTCACAAGCATGTAAGCTGAAGGTCATGTGTCACCAATTCTGTGAAATTACACTTAACGTGCATAGAATTTGTTTTTCTGGGCTCTGACTTTTTCAGTCCTTTCAATTCTTTGCACTTGTTGCTCAGCTCCTTACGTAGGTTCCCATAGAATGAAAAGCAGCCACTGAAAACAATGAGTTGCTTGCAATTGCCCTTTTAATTCTTAGATGTGTGTTTTTTTAATTTGAATGGATTAGTTACCTTTAGTGTCTTAATGAAATGTGTGTTTTTAACTATAGTGAAGCTTGTATTAGCGTAGAGTAGGTTAAGAAAGTAATTGTGGTATGTGGGTAACCATTACTTTATAAAAGAGATGCTCCTATGAAAAGGCATTACAATTTATATAACTATTTAATGAGTAAATATTTCTGCTTACTGATGATTATCAAGTTGATTCAACTGTCTACAAGATAACCTCCAGTAAAATCTTTCAGAAATGAGGATGTTAATACCTTGGTTTTGTGTTCATAAAACAAATCCTGGAATGTATAAGAAAGTTAAAAATGTAGTTTGATACAGCTTAATATTGCTAAGCAGCCTGTTAAATATGTTGGTTCTGGGTATTTGTCCTTTTTGAAAGGATGGATATAGCTAATCTCTAGTGTTCTGTTAATAGAATATCACTAAAATTTGAAGCTTATAGACTTATTGACCTTTTAGCTATGCAGTCTGCCTAATTTTGAAATATTTTATAGTAAAAGGTGACTTACCTTTTCACTAATTGTGTAAGATGTAACATATAAAGGATGTATCAAACAATTTCTAGGAAAACCATTCAGTATAAGAAAATTACCAGTACAGCCTACAGGAAGTGAGTTCTTGTTTCAAGGACTTATTTCAACTCACTGAATAATTACTTTGGGAAATTACTTTGGTGAATGGAAACAATTATGAACTAATGCAAAAAAAAAAAAAAACAAACACCAAAAAACAACAGCCAAAAAACCCTCTTGAAATACATGCATTCATAGAATTGAAATAACGTTGTTAATCTAATCTCTGTTTCAAAAGTTATTTTACTGTTTTGTATAACAGGCCACACTAAATCTTAAAGCAATTAGATCAAGTTAACTGTTGTCAAAAGCTATTTAGAAGTTCTGATAAGCAACTTGATTATTTAAAACTTGGTAGAACTTTTTTCCAGTCTCTGTAATAGATTCATAAACTGACGGCTGTCAGGTGATCAGTGTTTGAATGTTCTTTGAGCTTGAGGTGTAGAATGCAGCCAAAGAGGTGCAACAAAAATAGTGAGTTGTTTTCAGTGAAAAATCTAAATCACTTTCTCTTAAGAATTTGCGGAAGGAATTTTAGCTTGGATGTGAACTTCCACCCAAATGAAAAGGCCCTGAGCAACTTCCTCTAGTCGACCCTGTCTCCAGAGTTCCCTTCTAACCTCAACATTTCTCATTCTATGACTTTCATATTCCAGTAACAAAAATCTTTGTATTGAATGTAAAGTGGAAATGGGCACCTATGATATTAGCATTTGAAGAAACACTCTTGCGTTATGGTAATTAGGGAGTCATATAAATACTTGGATGTATCCCAATAGTTTGGTTTTTGGAAGGAGAGCTGTTTAAATGTGAGTCTAAGTGTGAATGAGATGTCTTGCTGTGTGGTTTGTTTGTTCTTTTCAATGAAACTTACTTGGATATTTGCAGGCACTAGCCTACTTTGAGCAGCTGAAGATATCTCAGGATGCTTGGCAAGTCTGCGCAGAAGCATTAGCTCAGAGTATATACAGGTAATGTAGATAAGAATCATTGCTTATTTTCATAGTAATATGTTTGGGTCTGGTTTTAGCTCTACAGCGTAATAGGCAAACTAAATTGCTGAAAGTTAATATGGTCTTCATACTATTTTTAGTATCATAGTTGGTCTATGGCTTCTGTATAATGCCTTTCAAGGAAGAGCAACGTATAAATAAAACTCCGTATTAATTTAGTAGCCTAAAGACTGCTGCTTTATGAAATCCATGAAAAAAGAATGAGTTCTAGTGCTATCTTTTGGGGGAGGAGAGGAGTGCTGAAAATTTCCTATTGTGAGACCATAGGCTTTATATGCAGTAATCTCAGTAGTTCCTTGCCCCTATTCTATGGAGTAGGCCATCCCATTTTTCAAGATGCAAAGAGTGTGTAGTCGCCACTATTTTTGCACAAAGTTGTGTATTTAGATCTCAAATACTAGGTTGTTGCTGTATCACAGAATAATTCAGGTTGGAAGGAAACTGAGGGATGTGTATCTCCTGAATAACAACAGTGATTTATAGTGAATGCTTTTTAGTATATGATTTATCAAACCTTCTGACTCCAACGGAGTACGCAGTAATTAACAAAACCACACAGGACTTGAAAACAGCATTTTATAATCTTTACCAAAATACATTGATTGTTACAATTTTTAGACAATAAGATAAAAAACTTGTGTAGATTACATAGCATGTGGAATGTCCCTTCCTAATCTATACCTCAGTTTGTCTTCAGCTTTGTTCTTTAAGACACCATGTACAACTTGCACTTGGTGTACTAATGGACCCCGAATGTATTATTGAAGCCTTTTATAAAGGCAGGATACAATAGGTATTGTGGTTTTGTATGTTCAGTACTGAAATCAAAGCATAACAAATTGGTGGCTATAGAAAAAAAGATTATAATATCAAACATATAAATATTAGTTTAACAGTTGCTCATTTTTACTAAATGAACTGCTCGGGTATTTGTCATTTTTGCTTTGAAGTAATAGCAGTAGCATTTTTCTCTGATGCACAGTAATTCTTGGATTTGCCAAAGGGACGACCTGGTTGCAGTATTTGAGGAATTTTTTTCTTCCCAAAGAAGTGTACCATATTGCCATGAGTAACAGAATTTTCTTTTCTTTTCTAGTGATGATCACATCAAGTTCTTTTGCTTTCAAGTTCTGGAACACCAAATTAAGTTCAAGTGAGTAAGCTTTCTTGACACCAGCCATATACATCCATTTAATTTTCCCTTTTTTATTCTGCTTGCAAAGAAACTTAAAATGGTATCTGTCATCTCAGTGTGGTTGATGAGATGGCTTTAATCTGGTCCAGAGGACTTTTTTGTATTTCTTCACCTTTTCCTGGGAGAGGAGTAGTTTGCTTTTCAGCAGCTGTTGGGTTTTGAGCAGCATGCTCTACTTAGCTAGTCTAATACCTGTGTATGGCCCAACACAGACCCAATTGCCAAGGATTGCTTGAAACTTGCTTAGCCCTTCCTTTCTGGAGATTCAAGCCTTACTCTGTACTCTCACTGATTTTTTGCAAGAGAGAGTCCTACAAGCAGCAGCCTTGCTCAGTACAGGGTCCTGGACTTCAGACAAAGCCCTATTCATTCAATAACCATGGCAGAGATGTTAAGAGAAATAGTCTTTTCACTGAGTGGTGTTTTCATAGAATCATAATTTTAGGAAAAAATACTTTGAAATATTTTTCATTGCATGGAACTGGTTGTTTGGGTTTTTTTTCACATTTTGGGCTCCTTTGGTCTGGACTTGAACATCATGGCAGAGGTGTCTGCCTCTTGGAATATCATCGTGACTGGTTGGAATACACTGAACATGTAGGTCAGGCTTTAGATAGGAATAAGATGTATTTTGTGACTGATTTTTCACAATTATGTATCAGCAAAAATGAAAGACTTAACTTTCTGTGATTTTATTTACCTGATTTTACCTCATTGTCCATCTTCCTCTGCTTGTTCCACTCCTGTCACTTGCTTCCTGCAGTATGTTTTCTCTTGTTTTCCTGCTTATTTTCTTTGACTGTTTTCAGTGGGGTTGCTTTTTTCTTCTCCTTAATGAATAGTTACTTGTGACAGGAACACTGGAGTCTCATTCAGCAGTCATTCCTGTTAAGGACTGTACCAAACCTATAGCTAGCTCTATTGGAAGGAGAGTGTTCTCAGCTTAGCTAGTCCTGGGAAGGAACATGTTGTGTGGGGGTAGTATTTGAAGTGGGCTGGGTATAATGTCGAATTTTGCCAAGACTATATGTATGACGTAAAGCAGGATTACTTGTGTGCTTTTTTGTTTTGACACATGTCTGATAATAAATGTACTGTAGGTCAGATAAGTGAAGGACTTCCTTGTGCTCACTATGGACAGTCTTCAATGTGTAGTAAACAAGTTTGAGCATATACAGATGTCTCTTCCTTCTCCCCGTGGCTTACGATCAAATGGTTATTTTTATCAGGGGCATAAGTCCTGTCCTAACATCTGCTCCTGATAGAGCAGCTTTCCTGCAAAATTTCAAGCTCCTACTCCAGTATAGGAGGCAGTAGTGCCTCAAAATGTAATCCATTATTATGGGCAAAATGTTTTTTCCTTATTTTTATGTCTTTGATTCAAAATTTTAACATGCAAATAGCTGTGTAAATTCCGTTTCTAGGAACCTTTCATTTACATTAATGTGCAGTATTATGTGCAATATTAAAAGAGTTTTTTGCCTTACTGAATGTTGCGCTTGTCATGAAGGAGTTGTATTTTGATCTCATTATGCTTTGTTTCAGATACTCTGAACTTACTGAAGTCCAGCAGCAGCTAATTAGGGAAACACTGATAACATGGCTGCAAGCACAGGTTAGTATGTCCCTTCACAGCGGTCTTGCATAGTAGGCTTTTTAGTAGGCTAACATAAGGCATTGAGTGTGGGCTAAATGTTTAATCTGTCATTTGAGTTTAAAGATGGGTTCCTGAAGATATGTGGTATCTGATGGTTAAAAGCTTGTAACATGCTAATCTTTATTAGAAATTCTTTAAATCAGATGTTGTAAAGAAGTCTGTGCTTGAACTTATTACTAAATATAAAACTCTTACGTCAGATAATGATTGTGGTTTAATCAGTTGTGTGTGAAATGAGTAGTATTAAAAGTTTCCCTTTAGAGAGGTATAATCCAGATTCCTGATGTTCCTGAGTGTCTGGAGGAGGAGCAGTAATTCTGTTTTTAAGACCCTCCTGGCCTAGCTCCTGTCTGCTTAGAATACTAGCAGATGTTTATGAATGAACAGCATCATTCCTCTGTTACACTATGGCAGAGTACTGGCTACTCGTTCTTGTGGAATTAGTTACTGTAGCTGAACATGTAGTATCAGCTGGACCCAAGAGTTTGCAATCAGCAGAACCATCGAGTGGGCTGATACAAGTCTTTGGCTATACCTGCCATTATCTAGTTATCGTTACACTTCTGCACTGGAAATTAACATAGTTGCTTTGTTTGTAGAAAACTTAACAGTAGGAAATGGAATGTACTACAACTTGAAAAAGGACAGATCATTGTGAAATGTATTAAATTGCTTTTAATTTTTCTTTGTGGCAAGCTGTTCTACAGTTAGGAGGAGTTTATGGAAGAGGAGGAGGAGAGAGAGAGAGAGGGAGATTCATAGTGACAGGCTTTTTTTTTTTGTTCCTCTGCCTGATGAGCTTAGATTTAGAAACTTCCTGTACTATTCTTAAAGCTAACATCTAATTTAGGCACAAGCTAGCTACAAGAGGACTGTAACTTGTTTTCTGGAAGTTCTTGTTTACTCCTTTCACCAAACTAGCAAACTAGCTTTTAGTCTTTGAATAGTACGCTTAATGTCTTAGTACTGAATGAAAGGCTTAGGACTGTATCATCCAGAGAGAATGTTTTCCCTGTTTCATTACAATTTAGCTAAATTTTCTTAAAAAGCCTTACTTTTCCAAGGATTATTGATCTCGGCCAGGAAGAGAGGTAGTACCTTAATCACTATACAGAGATCAACAAGCATACATGATTATTCTCTAATTTAGTAAGAATATACAAATAAAATATCTTGTTTCTACCAGATGCTGAATCCCCAGCCTGAGAAGACTTTTATTCGCAACAAAGCAGCACAAGTCTTTGCATTGCTTTTTGTTACTGAATATCTCACAAAATGGCCCAAGTTTTTTTTTGATATTCTATCAGTAGTTGACCTTAATCCACGAGGCGTGGATATGTACCTCAGAATCCTGATGGCTGTTGATGCTGAGCTGGTAGACCGGGATGTTGTTCATACATCAGAGGCAAGTTATTGTTTTGCATTAACATTTGTTTTAAACTTCCAAAAAGTTATCTTACTTTAATTAGAGCAGAAGACTTGTAGAGGTGGTGTTTTTTTCCTGTGGCAACTCTGCCTTAGAGACATTATGTGGTTTAGATCCAAAAGCCATATGTTGTTTAATATTTTTTATGATTTCATACTTTTCAGTTAATGTATTTTTTTGCTTGAAGGGCTAGCAAACAAAAACTAATGGATTGAGTTAGCCAATTTAATGTTAGACTGACTCATTTAAAAATGTTAATTTCTTCTAGTGCCTGTTTTAAGGAGTCCTAACATCAAAAATCCATTTAATGACCTAGAGGACTTTTCCCCTTTGTCTGCCTTTCTTCAGTGTTTGGGCATTGTGATAGGAAAAAAAAAAAGAGCAAAAACTAGGGTATTTTGGTTTTATTTCTTGCAAGAAAAAAAAGTGCTCTCTTTGGGTTTCTGATTTGAGTTATTTGTCTTGCTAGGACAAGTGGTGTCTGGTAGTGGATACGAAAATGCTACTAATTTGACAGGATGCTAATCTATGACAACACTGATTTATCCTTTTTCTGTATTGATAGGAGGCTCGTAGGAACACCTTATTAAAAGATACTATGAGGGAACAGTGCATTCCAAGTTTGGTGGAATCTTGGTACCAAATCTTACAAAACTATCAATATAATAACTCAGAGTTGACATGCCAGTGCCTTGAAGTAGTTGGAGCTTATGTATCCTGGATAGATTTGAGCCTCATAGCCAATGAAAGGTAGGGGTTTTTTGATGGAATATCTTTGCAAAAATAACCTTGATAGCAGAGCGATTGACTTTGCAAGCCAAGCTGATATAATGGCCAAAATAGACACTACACAGTTTGCTGGGTTCTCCTTAAAATGTACAAAATGCTGGGTTTAGTCAGTACAATAGACTTTAAAACTGTCTTATAAAAAGAAACCATTGTAAATATGCACACAAATAATATAAAGCTTCTTTATGCTTTATGCTACTGTGTACACATAAAAATAAACTTTTTTTTCTCTGAAGGTTTATAAATATGCTGCTAGGTCACATGTCTGTGGAAGTTCTCCGGGAAGAAGCCTGTGATTGTTTGTTTGAAATTGTAAATAAGGGAATGGACCCAATTGATAAAACAAAATTGGTTGAATCTTTATGTCAAGTATTGCAGTCTGCTGGCCTCTTCAGTATTGATCAGGTTTGTATATTGATTTTTACAATAGGAACGAGTCATAGGTTTCCAGCAGTTCTTAAATAAGCAAATGAACAGAAAACTATAAAACTAAGTCCACAGATTAGGGAGAATGAGTTGTGCTTCTGCATCAAAGCTAAATGCTTCTTACACTTTTCTCAGATTAACAGCTTGTTATTAATATTCCTTATTCATTTAAAACACACTGCATTTCGTTTGTCCTCAGTATGAGTTTTTCGTTTTAGAAGCAAGGTATTAGTAACTCCTCTGTTCCTCTCCTAAGGTGTGTTGTGCTTACTGTTACTGCTACTTCTGTGTTTCGTTGCCTTGAATCTTCTCTTCTAAATGATTCTGTAATAGGTATTGTAGCCAAGGGAGAGGGGTTTGTTTTTTATGGTGAGACATTAGATCAGCTGTGCATAATTAGGTAGGGGAAAGAGCTTTCTTAAGGGCACATATGCTGTTCTGCATGTCTGCACCATCAGACATGAGGCTTGAAATTCTTACCTGTAAGCTGGAAAAATATACGTACTAACTAAACACACATTCCCTGGCAGTTGCAGTGTTTAAGGAACTACCTGCCATGTTTGTTACCTGCCGTGGAGAAAGAGGAACCAGTCCTTATAAAGCTGTAGTCCTTAGATTGCAAGGCAGTTATCTCTTAATTTTTGAAGCCTTTGTCAAATTTGTGTTCCTACTAGAATGCAGAAAATGTGCATTCATCAATTCAGGAGGTGTTCCTCTAAAAACCTTACCTCGGGCTCTCTGAGGAAGACTTGTTATTCTTCTCCTTTTGTACAGTTATGGCAGGGAGCAAAACATCTGTTTGGGGTGACTGGTCTAGGGATATTTCTCAATTCTGATCAATGTATTTCTGCAAAAGCAAGCCATAAATATTTAATATTAACTCACTCTTACAGGCAGTACTGAAAGTTATTCGTTATCAGTATTTCTGAAGTGAGCTACAGCTGTTAATTCTTTGAAGTTTTCCCATAAAAAGATTTTCCTCTTATACAGCCTAAAATTTATGGTAGGTATGTGCTTCTGCTTTTATTTTGAACCTGCTTCTTGCTGTAAAGTAAAAAGAGACACAAACTAATCTGAAGCGGTGAAGCAAGCTGCTGTTGTATAATGGAGGACAGCCAAATCTGGCATTGCTTTAATTTTTCTCTCTCCGTTCCCCAGGAAAAACTAACCAGGCAATTGTACTTTCCATCTAGGAGACAAACGTTGGTTTTACTACTTTTACACACTCGACATGGGTAGTACAGTCTGTAAGCTCATGCCATTTAAACATGAGCTCTGCTAGTATTTTTGATTGGATGTCTTTTCTTGCAGGAAGATGATGTGGATTTTCTAGCCAGATTTTCTAAGCTGGTCAATGGGATGGGGCAAGCACTAATAGCTAGTTGGACTAAACTGATAAAAAATGGTGATATGAAGAGTGCTCAAGACACCCTGCAAGCTATTGAAGCAAAAGTGGCCCTAATGTTGCAACTGCTAATTCACGAAGATGACGACATCTCCTCTAATATAATTGGCTTTTGTTATGACTACCTTCACATCTTGAAACAAGTAAATATGTCTGGCTTCAATTTAACATCACTTTTTGACATATGATTTAGTTTGATTTTTGTGGGAATAATGAATCTCATACTATGTGCAAGCTGACTTGCAAAATAGGTTTTTTGACTAATTAGTATTCAGTATCTTAATGGCTGTGGTCATGCTATTTCTATAGTGTTTTTTAGAAATCTGAAGGAATTGGGTTACATCTTGCATTAAGCAGAAAGAAGGCTTGCAGATCATATGGCTGTTAAAAAAGCAAACCTGTCTTTTCCTATTAGACACTAATAAAGGAGTTACTATACAAAAAATAACACTTGAAACTTCTTTTACAGCTTTCTGCTCTTTCAGACCAACAAAAAGCTAATGTAGAGGTAAGTATTTTCTTTTTACTAGAGATTCTTTTTTTCAAGAACACACTGGGTCAGAATCTTTCATTTTGCTGAAACAAATCACGTTTTATTTATATGCCTTAAAATGTGCATGTGACAATAATTAAAAGGGAAGACTTAAAAGTAAGGACAGTATGTTCCATCTTCTGCTAAGTAGCTACAGCTGTTTCTTTAAATAGTAAACCTACATTGAATTGTGTATGAAGATGAAAGCTATTTTAGAGCTGGTCTTCCCAAGCAACCCGTAAGCATATGTTGGTAAGCTCCTATACAGTCTGTACTGTTGATAGAATGTTCTTAAGTCAAGATAGAACAAGAGGTTTTTTTCCTGAAGCTTTGTATTTTTATTAAATCATGCCCTAATTCCAAAGGATTGGAAGAAGTATATGGGAAGGGTTATCATAAAATTCAACCCTTGATAGTATCGTAAGTTAAACTTATGAAAGAAGCTGCAATTCAAATGTAACAGTTGTACTTAGAATGAGCAGTTATATGTTAAGCATTACATTGAACTGTATATTAAGCTTAAGTTTATATGCTTGAGTTTATGTATAAACTGAAGTTTATATATAAAGCATTAAGTTTAACAAATAAGGTTTATGTCCAGTTTTGGAGGTAGTAAACTTGTTTGGTTTTTTCAACGCTGTCCTCTTTTAATTTCTTTTCCCTATGACACTTCTGCAGCAACGTGGATGTACTAATTTAGATGTTGAACTGGTTAGATTGGTGCAGGTATTTTGTAAGTTCATACAGCTGACAGCTGTGATTCCTTTTCCTTTACAAAGAAAACTGAATTCTGTACCTGTTCTAACATGAAAAGTTGAATTTGGATAACTGTGGTCTAGATTATCTTGATCTGGTTTTGTCTAATGTCTGTTTAAATTGGATGAGGTAACACAATAAGAGAAGTTTGATAACATCACTGAATCTTTTTTGTTCTTATAACTGGATCAAACCAAATCACTACTGCGGTGCATTTAAAAGACTTAAAATTTGAATGTGTTACTGTCCCGAAATCTGTTGTTTTGTTAAACTTGCTTTCATACTGAAGAACTTCGTGTTATAATTATTTCTTAATTTTACTGAGCACTTCTTAAGGATTTGTGTTAAGCTGAGAAGCAGTCATACCAATCTTGCTTCTTTCATCCAACTCATAATAAGAAAGTATTTGGAAATAGTCTAAATCTTATTGTAGTCTGTCTTAAGCTTTAAGTTGTGTCCTTAGCAGTGTTCCTTTAAAGTTTTGCACCCAAGAAGTTCTCACTTCCAACTTGTTCATTATTTGAATGGAAAAAAAGGGGATCTTGCTTATTGTGCCTTTGAAGTTCCAAAGTTTTTTTTTCTCATCAGCAGGATCACATTTTTAATTTTCAAAATTACAGGTATTTCTAAGCATTTCTGGCTACAAGCATATCATGTTAATGTTTTGCAATTATTTTAGTTCTGTAATGTCACTTCCTACAGAGAAGCAGAGACTTCTCACAGATGATGCTGACACTTGTTGTCAATAAAAAGCCTGATCACGTTCTTGCTATTTGACCATGTTCTTCCTCAAAGTATTACAAGTGTCTGTTTCTGCAAGATTACCAAGAATTTCACCTCCGTAACCTAAGTTTAATTCATTGGTCCATTTGGTGTTAAAGAACTTTGGGTTTTGCACTTAAAATGAAAAATATGTAATCATGATTCATTTGTCAAAAGTGTGTTTTGTTTTTTTTTTAATTTACCTTGTTCCCTTGTTTATTATTTGTCTGAAACATATGGCTATCCACATTCAGAACCTCCAGTACTGGAAGAGAATCGCAAAATGCTAATCAAGTTCTTGCTGGTATGATCAGCATTTTCATTTGCTATAGTTATTATAAAGACTGGCTATTGAATTTAACCAATATGGAAAAAAAAAAAGACACAAGTTTGTTTTTTTCACCTGGTAGTAGGTATAGGGATGAGGTGATCTGTAATGCTGATCAAATACCTGTTATAATTCTACTGAGTCTTCTCCAATATTCAGTGAATCCGTTCCTTGTAATAAGTATAGGGATATGTCCTGCCCCATTACTTGTTGCTACTTAATATTCTCTTAGAATTCTAACACTTTCTTCTTGTCATAGATATAAAAATGGTCTGCCTCTGATTCAGTTTGAATTATTCAGAATAGCTTTCTGTCCATTTGGAGTATTTATATTTAATACACGTTTTTGTAGGTTCCCCAGAACAAACAGTTAAACTAAAGTGAAAATTAAAATATAATAGATTTTAAAAGACTTGGTTTAGGTAACTGTGTGTGTCGGTTCAATTTCTATCCATCCTGGAAAGCATGAATGGAATGGAGTACTCCATGTATTTTAAACATTAAATCAGAGTTCTAGAAACCTGAACTAGTAAATGCTTAGTAAGATCAAAGTGATAGAGTTTGAGACTTCAGTAGAGACGAGATCAAGTCTTTATTCCTGTTTTAGGACTTGCCAACAGTCCCTACTAAGGTGAAATTGCACATCAGTGTTTTAACTGATCTAACAACTTGCCGCTGCTGAAAAGGGAAGGTTTTGCTTTTCTTACACTTGTTTGCTGCTCCTGGCCCTTAGTCTTGGATTCTTTGCTGAACCAATTCAGCTTGTTAACCTGTCCCAAAAAAACCTTTCAAGGATGTTGAGCTATTAGAGAAGTTAATGTTACGGCTAAGCTGACCTGCCCCTTTAAAATAGGATCTTGGACAACCTGTTTAGCTTCCTCTGCCTAGTTCAGTCATCTTAATTGTTGCTTTCAGCATGAACTGAACAGCATGTTACAAGCAGGAAACAAAGCCAGATAATACTGTCAGAGACTGAGAGCTCCAAGTCATTTATGCTGTATGACTGGAATGGTATCTGTGTATTGTTTGGATATAATCCATCTGTTTTAATTTGGACTGTTACTTCTGCTAAACCTCTGAAAATAATAATTTAAATAGGATTTAAAATGTTTGTAAATATTTAACACTTGGTTTAATGTTTCCTTTACTGTAGGATTTCAGCTGTTGCTGCTTATCACTTGTTTGCTTCTGTGCTTACAGTTCTGTTTTTATCTTAGGCGATCATGTTGGCTGTTATGAAGAAGTTGACATATGATGAAGAATATAATTTTGAAAATGAGGTATTGTGTTATATGAATAAACAGACAAATGCAACTTAAATTACATGTAGTAAGACTTGCTCATGCTTTTAAAATCCGTATTTTTTCATAGACTAAGGATTTGAAGGTAGGAAGCAAAGGTCTGTAGGCTGAAATTTTTTCCTACGTGGAAAGCTTTTTTAACCTCTGGGCATGTCTGCATAGGACAAAACAACATAGTAAAGGGATATCCAAGTCAGTTCAGTTAACAGAATATTTCTGGCTGCATTTGTGCCTAACTATTCCTAGACAAATACAGCTGTGCTGTTAGCTAAACATAGCTATTGTGCTGGCTTGTTCAGTGTGAGTTTGCGTGTTTCTGCACATCACTTCTGTCTTGCAAGAAGATTTGAGAAACATCGTGTAACGAAACTCTGAGATGCTGCTTGACCTACTTCAGATGGTTAAACCTCTGCAAAAATAAGCTAAAGGAGGCAGAAGGTCTTTGATTTCACTTTCCTCTGCTTATATCTCTGTCAGCCAGCAATAATGATTGAATATGTTAGACAGACTTACTTTTGCTCCAGGCTGTTCGGACAGCTATAGTCTTAAAAAGGTTAACTTAAACTGTATGCAGTCCATCATAAAAGTTTCTGTCAGTTTAATTTTAAAACTAAGCTAGGTGCTGAGAAAGAACATCGTTGAGGAGTGAGTCAATTTTCAAGAATTGGGTCAATAAGGCTTTGCCAAGAGCATTTTCTTTCTTGTGCTTTTGGCTAGTTTTCAGTTTGGAAAGCCTTTTTAATATGTTTCTGGACTGAATGCAGTGGATCTCAACATATATTACAACCAGCCAAAAAAGGAGCCTGCTGTTATGTTGCAAGAGCATAGGGTGAGCATTATTGAATTCTCTGAGTGTGGTATACTGTTCTTGTATGTGCACGTTTTTGTTTTAGGTGTAACTGTCTAAAACAGTCGTGGATTAATTTAAACATGAAAATATGGACTTCACTGACGTGAATGTTTTGTAGGGTGAAGATGAAGCAATGTTTGTGGAGTACAGAAAACAGTTGAAACTGTTGCTGGACAGACTTGCTCAGGTCTCACCAGAGTTACTGTTGGCATCTGTCCGCAGAGTTTTTAACACTACACTTCAGTAAGTTGTTTTTTTCTAACTTGTTTACACGATGCCCTTAGCTTTTTTGCCTTTTGTTACTGTTAGAGTTTGTAATGAACATAAGTGTGATGTAGCAAGGCAAAGCCAATTAATAGAATGAGCTTCTTATAAAGCCATATTTATCATGAAGTTGTATAATCTTTTGCTCAGCAGCTTAGAAAGAAAAAGGTTTCTTTTTGTAACCTTAAAAGGCAGCTAATTTTTTTTTTTCCCCTAGAGATGTTTCTTGACTTCTGTCATTTATCTATACAACAACAGCCATTTGGACAGGTGTTCACTTTACACGTCAAGGAAATGGTTATGAGATGTGGCAAATCGTTTTATGTATTACTGCTATCAGAAAACCAAGGTTGGATAGGTAAAAGAAACAAAAAAACCAGCAGAACCAATCCTAGAAACTATGCATGTAAACAAAGAAATGTTATTACTAGTTGCCTGACTAGGAGGACAATTGCGTGTATACAAATAGGAATCTAGTATTGTTGGTGGCTTCCTTGTACCTTGCTCTTTAGTGAGCCCTCTTTTTAAGTGAACCTGAATGGCTTCTCCACGCATCATAGTAGGTGATTTTGTACCTAAATAAACACTTCAAGAAATCTGTAGCTTTCAAGCTGAAACTGGTAAAAGAAAATTGGTAGCGCTTTGATGGAGAGGTGCTACATTTGTGGATAAAGTCTTCCAGAAGCATCCTGAAATACTGCCTAGGTCTTAACAGTGTTTCTCTTAGTTTAAATCTGCTCTTTTTATGCTGTGCATCTGAAGAAGGCTCAAAAGAAAATACCAACATGGTAGAACTGTGATTATTTCATAAGCTACTACAGACTAACATGATCTTCATATTCTTTCTCTAGGAATTGGCAGACTACGCGATTTATGGAAGTAGAAGTAGCAATAAGGCTGCTGTATATGTTGGCTGAGGCTCTTCCTGTATCTCATGGTGCTCACTTCTCTGGTGATGTTACAAAAGCTACGGCTTTACAAGACATGATGAGAACGGTAAGCATGTGTGTTGTGGGAGCTATTTAAAAATGCTAATAAAGACTGGAACATTCCAGTTCAAATGGCTCATCTTAATTAACAGCACATCACCTACATTGTAGTTTGGTGTTATAAACAGCTAAAGTACTAACTTGCTAATGCTTTTATTTGTAGCTGGTGACTTCTGGTGTTAGTGCCTATCAACATACATCAGTGACCCTGGAATTCTTTGAAACGGTGGTTAGATATGAAAAATTCTTTGCTGTTGAACCTCAGCACATTCCAACTGTTCTAGTAAGTTTCATGTCATTTACATTTTCAACTAGATAAGACTAGATAAGTTCTTTAGACTTAGGAAATTTTCTTATTTTCTGAAGGTCACTAAAGAAGCTGCGTTTCTTAAACTGTTGGATGATTAGCTTCCCCCCACCTTTGTTCAGGGATTCTAAGACTGAGATACTTTCTTGATTGCAGATGGCATTTTTAGATCACCGTGGTCTTCGCCATACAAGTCCCAAAGTACGAAGTCGAACAGCTTACCTCTTTTCCAGATTTGTCAAGTCTCTTAAGTGAGTAAAGTTGTTACAAATGTATCCAAATTGCACTGAATTTACCATACATAGCCCTGTACATCATAGTTGTCACTGAAACAGGCTGGGCTTCAAACGGACTGCAATGAAGCAATATATCAAAACAGTGCTCTAGCAGGATTGTCCTATTGTGTGATACTAAGGTGGCAGTGGAAAAACTTGTCACAGAACAAAACTTGAATACATATGCTTAGCTTATTTTGATTAGAGGTTAAAACTGATCAACGATGTAAATATCTGCCCTGCTTTTCCTCAGTGAGCAGAGCTGAGAGTGAGTGGGTCTGGAGACTCCAAAGAGTAACTCTTCCCTGACCAAATTCTGAATATTTACAGAATTTGTACTGATGAAGTTTACTCAGGGTATTAGAGCCCTTCAAACAGTCCTGTCCTGTTGGTCTTTTTTCACAGGCATGTGTTTAATGTAGAGGCAGGAGAAGCTCCAAGATGGTTCAGATTTGAGAATGATCCTATTTTTCAACTGTTAATGAAAATATTTCACTCAGATGTGTGAGGCTATTTATGCATGTTTTTAAAAAAATGGGGGAAAGAAAGAAATGTTTATTTCCCACTGTGCCATGTATCTATTTGGCCTGCCACAAGCACCATATCCATAAGCCAGATTTTTCTACAACAGTGCTTTGATATTTAAAGGGGAGTTCAATATTGAGAAGGTAGTTTAGTGTCTAGCTTTACAGCTTAAACAAAATAGCAGGAAACTTGTAAAAATGCACATGCTTCTAAATAGCGTTATGTACTTGTGTTTTACTTCAGTAAGCAAATGAATCCCTTTATTGAAGATGTTCTGAATAGAATACAAGACTTGCTGGAACTTTCTCCCCCTGTGAGTATTTATAGCAGGTTTTTGTAATAAGTAAGGCTTGGACTTATTCATCAGTGTGCCTGAGTACTTACTGAACTGTAAGCTTAGCACACAAATGTTTAAACGCAAATAATTGTCTTGCTTTTTTGGTGTGAGATCACTCGCATGCTTACATTTGTACCTAATTGTAACAATCTTGCTTATGTGGGTTCTGGAAGTATAGGCTAGAGATGGGTATATATAGAAGGCTGTCTGTCTGAATTGTATGAAAATAGTTGTTCCTTCAACTGTGTTTTTACCTGTACTTGACACTTCTACTTAAGTAGGAAGAGAATAAAATTATTGTAAATGTACTATAGAGATTACTTAGGCACGATTAAAGGAAGAGTAGTAACTTTAAACTTTGAGAAGACAACTTTGATAAAGGACATTCAGTGAATTATGCCTGTTATCTTCTATTTTAGGAAAATGGTTACCAGGCTCTGTTAAGCAGTGATGATCAACTTTTCATTTATGAAACGGCTGGAGTATTAATAGTTAACAGTGAATACTCTGCAGAAAGAAAACAAGTTCTAATGAGGAATTTGTTGACTCCACTGATGGAGAAGTTCAAAGTATTGTTAGAAAAACTGATGATGGCACAAGATGAGGACAGACAGATGGCACTGGCTGACTGCCTCAATCATGCCGTTGGGTTTGCTAGGTAGGTACAGCACTGTGACTCTGTTGGTTTCTGGTTTGAATAAAAGGGAAATATAAAGGATTTATTGGGAGGAGGGGTTGAGTTTCTACCTGTGCTTTATTGACCTAGAAAATTTATCAGTGGTTGTAGAATTTCTTATGGTAGCCCACAAAATGAGTTAAGTCCCCTTAGAAAAGGCTGCTATGAGTGTAGATACAGAGAATTTTGAGCAAGTTTATAACGAACCAACATCTATTCCCTTCCTCAAAGAATTGTATGGAGCTATTTTAATCATACGGTGTTTGTAAATTGTTAGAATTTAATTCTCCAAAAACTGCCAAAGTGTAGCTACTTCATATCAAATAATTCTGTTCGTTACTTCCAGTGTTTGGCTCCCATTTCATGAAATGGGAGTGCATGGGTTTTAAAGCATATGTTGTTCTCAGTGTTACTGCTTCTTCATTGTAATGGAAGGTGAGCTTATATAAAACTTGGTGTATTGCTTTTACAGCCGAACCAGCAAGGCTTTCAGCAATAAGCAAACTGTTAAACAATGTGGCTGCTCAGAGGTTTATCTGGACTGCTTACAAACATTTTTGCCAGCTCTCAGTTGTCCATTACAAAAGGAAGTTCTGAGAAGTGGTGTCCGCACTTTCCTTCACCGTATGATTATTTGCCTCGAGGAAGAAGTTCTTCCATTCATTCCTTCTGCCTCTGAACACATGCTTAAAGATTGTGAAGCAAAAGATCTTCAAGAATTCATTCCTCTTATAAACCAAATAACAGCTAAGTTTAAGGTATGATATTGCATAAGCTTTTCAGGGTCAATGTTGCTGATATTGCCTCTTTTCTGGTTCCAGAAAAATAGCTGTGTGTCAGAACCTTCTCTCACAATTAGTAAACAAGTATATTTCTAAGGCTGCTACTGGGAAACATAGTGTTCAACCACAGTTGTATATTGCTGGACTCACAGTGATTAAATTAGTGGTTTTTGTTGATTGGTCTCAGAACTTTATGCTGCTTCTAAATTTTTGGGTTTAATATTTTAAAATAAAATACTACTTGCTGCATAAAATTATTTTTTATTGACACAATTAACTTCATGCCCCCAGCGAAGTGTTAAGCTGATATTACAAACTATGCAAGCTCTGAAGTGAATTTTCTCATTTCTTATAATGGGATTTCCAGGAGATACAGAGATACAGAAATACCAGATGCGTGTATAGGAAGGAATATTGATTTACAAGATCTCGATGCAGTCGCATAAAAATGTACACTGAGGCTTAATGCATTGTTATTCAAAATAGGTTGACAAATACAGAGGTTTTGAAATGGAGGCATGAGATATGTATTAAGTGGGAGTAAGACCGTCAACTGATTATCTAGCAAAGGTTCTTGAAGTGTAGCCTTCGAGCTTCCTAGTTTCAAACAGTTCAAATGCAAAGTTAATGAAATACGTGAAGTTACTAACCTGTACTCGTGGTTCATTCCCTGGAGCTGCCACAAGAATATTGCGCTGTTGTGAATGGGATGGGAAATTCATTGCTGTATGAGAAGGTTAAGAAGCCCTTTAAATAGGCTTAAATAAGTCTTTCAGCAGAATGCAAAATTAAAATTATTAAAAGTGAAGAGAAGTGCATTTTGTGAGCCGTAGAACAGAGCTATAACATACCTATGTGAATCTAGCATGTGGACCTCTGGAACATCCCATCTGCAGAACAGAGAGAAGGAATTTTGAAAAATCAAGTATTTCAGAGATTAAGGAGGAAGACTCTTATTATTCCAGTCCTTTTCGTAAGTTATGCTAAAAGCAATTCAAGATAACAGTAGATAATTAAAAATTAAAAATAGTCTGTGTAAGGTAAAGAAGGTTAAAAAAAAAAGTCACAGGAGCAAGACTGGACAAATACCACGTTCAGGTGTAATGTTTAACTTTGTATGATACTGTACCATTCTTACTACAATATGTTAAAATAAAGATCCTAGCTTCAATAGTCTCACCTTGAATACTTTCAAGGTTTTGTCTTTAATCTTTTCTTTACTGTACTTGCTTTAAGCATTAAGAAATGAACATCTGAGTTGCCTCTTCATGGAACTCTAGGGTGTGGCTGAATAGCACACACCTTCAGTTTTTCAATTCGTAAGTGTTCGACTAATTTAGTGCCCTTACAGGTATTTCTCACTGCAAGTAGGACACAAATGACAAGTTTATTCTGTAATGCCGGTAGTATTTCAGCTCAGGAAAACTTTTCTTTAAGCAGTCTTTAAAGACAAGTGCTACGAAAGGTGGCCTGCTGTCAGTTTTAACATCTTAGAGATGCATTTTCTGTAATGACAGTGACTATACAATAGCTCTCCTGGATATTTCAGGGAATTTGAAATGGTGTCTGTCTGAACAGAAGGATGAGAAATGCTGAAAAAGCTTCTGTTCCTACTCAAAATGAGACTAGATAGGTCTAGATATTTTTGTACAAGACTTGAAATAGGTGATGTATAAATCAAGATGCAGTAATGTTCATGGTGACCCTGATGTGATTCACTTTATAAGTAGTTAGCACATGAAAATACTAACTTTAAAGGTGAATCAAAGCTGAGAATTGTAACAAGCCCTTAAGTTTTAATTTCCAAATGTTCAATTTCCATAACTGTTTGAGTTGATACCCTCTTCCAATCTCCACAGACGCAGGTTTCACCTTTTCTGCAACAGATGTTTATGCCACTACTTCGTGCTATTTTTGAGGTGTTGCTCCTTCCAGCAGAAGAAAATGACCAGTCTGCTGCTTTAGAAAAACAAATGTTACGGAGGAGTTACTTTGCTTTTCTGCAGACAGTAACTGGCAGTGGAATGAGTGAAGTCATAGCTAATCAAGGCAAGTAGTTCAGTTTCTCAAAGGATAGTACTATGGTTATTCTCATCTAAGTTTTGTCTACTAAAATCATTAGCCTAGTTCCTGTCAAGTACTATTAACTATGTTAAGGTAGAATGGACTAATGTAAATACAGTATCCAACTTACCTGTTGCCTACCTGTTGTGCAAAAATTTGGGTTTGTGAAATCCAGCTATAATAGGCATATTCTTCCTATTGATCTTTTCAGCTTATATGTGATCATTGTGTCTATAAGAAGAATGGTGTATAATACATCCTCATGCATCATTGTATTTGATTGGTGAATCTGAGATCATACAATATATAACAATGTATAGCAATGTTCAAACTGTTGGGCAAGACCGCTCACCACTGCCAATATTCATTGTGGTGGTCATTTTCTGAAGGACACATCAGTAACTTGTGTAACTTTTTATTACTGTCACCTGATCTTGTTATCTATGATAGGAGGCATCATATGAGTTATATGTAGTTACCAGGTTTCATCCTTAGTGGCCAAATGCAAATTAGTGCTTTTCATAGCAGAAATTTGAAGTCGAATGTCCGGTTGCTTGATTCTTTCATTCTCTCAGTTTGTATTCCATCAAAATGGCTAGGGACTTGAAGCTTTAAAGTGACTCACCTGATAGGTGGAGCTCAGACTTCCTTCCCCCCCCATCCTAAATTGATAGTAATGCCTGTGGGAAAGGTGAGGGTGGCATTAAGAAGTAGTGAGAGCTTTCTTGAAAGAGGCACTTTGGTAGTTGTGATGAGCCAAGAAAGTTTTAAAGGAATCAAACAGAGATAAGTATAGACGCAGCACAGAAATTTGAAGTGTGATAAAAATATCTTTCCATATATTGGAAGATAAGTGAACTACTTTGGTGCCGCTGAGTTTTAATTAACTCTACCAGGTTTGGGTAGAGAGGAGAAAACTTGTATTTGTAAGCAGGTCAAAGTACCCCCCTCACCTTTTGTGTGTATCAAAGGCCAGAAGAGCAATTAAAATCTCCAAACTTATTAAAAAAAATAAACAATTATAACCTAAATAAGAGTTGTCTTGCATCGTAGGGGAAATTCCAAAAAATATTTGAGATTTGTGCAAAAAAGAGCTATTTTGAAGTTGAAGCATGTCTTCCAGGTCAGTATTTATATAAAATAGTGTAAGAGTACAGAAACATTTTAGGCCGCAAGTTGAAATGACATGCTCGTTTTAATGCGTTTAAGGTGCAGAGAATGTGGAACGTGTGTTGTTCACTGTCATTCAAGGAGCAGTGGATTATCCAGATCCTATTGCACAGAAGACTTGTTTTATTATTCTTTCTAAGTTGGTGGAGCTTTGGGGTAAGACTGTCTTTCCATAATTCCTTTGCAGCTGCTACTAACCATGAAGCAATAATAGAACATGGAATGTTACTTTTCTTTTCAGGAGGTAAAGATGGACCAGTAGGTTTTGCAGACTTTGTCTACAAGCACATTGTTCCTGCATGTTTCTTAGCACCTTTGAAGCAAACGTTTGACTTAGCAGATGCCCAGACAGTATTGGTGTGTATTATGGACATTTTTTTTTGCTTTCATTCTTGTGGGGCAGATTCAAGCTAAGAAACCTACAATGGCCATGTGGTATCAAAGATTGTCATCTCACAAATAAAATCCCTTGTGTTTTTTATTGAGGTACCTGGATGATTAATTATTGAGTATCGTGGTACTGTATTCTGTAGTTCACCTGTGCTCAAAATCAAGCTAGAGAATTGCAAATCTGAGTATTTAACATTGACCTGTATTACTTACTAACTAATGTTCAGTGAAAGTGAACACACACAGGTGGCTGTGGCTGTTCTTTAGTTCATTTTGGGTTCAGCTGTGACAGAAATTTTTCTGGTTAGAGTGGAACAAAAATTGGAAGGTTGAGGCTGTTATCATTGTGTGAGGGGAAAATGAGGGAATAATGGCTAGCCCTTGTTTTGGGCCTCGTTAGATTCTTTGGCTTTAAATACTTAACCAATAGACTAATTGAACAGTCTAATGTTATGTATTACATTGCAGGCTTTATCAGAATGTGCAGTGACGTTAAAAACAATTCATCTCAAAAGGGTAAGCTTCATAATACTTTGCAGGGAATAACTCTTGCAGGTTTCTTTCTAGTACTTTTATCAATTTCTAAAAATTAGATACTTACTACGGTGAATTACTACTCTACTCTCATGTAAAATAATAGGATGACTGTAATGCTGTGTCGGGATACAGGATCCAGTAGTTCTACCTCTTGATAAATTACTGCAAAATATTGACTCTTCATTAAGGAGAAAATTGTGCTCCCTTGATTGTTACTGTGTTTAATTGATCAATTGGCATTCTTTCACTTTTCAGTGTAGTACTTACTGACATAAAAAGAGCAGTTGGAGATGTACTATAGAGTACTTCTGTGAAAACTAAAGGTATCTTTCGATGTGTAGGAGACTAGGTTGAAAAACATTTAGGGAAAAAAATGAATTTTGCAATGTCTAATGACTAAAACACTATAGCATATTTCCGTTTTTAATGGGAAATGAAACAGTTTCTGTGTTCGTGTTACTGTTTCCTGCCACTCCCTTTAACTTGCTGGCTAACTTTTCTGTCAAATGCAAGTGAAAGTCACAACTACACAAACTTTCATCCCTGGAAACATTCAAGGTCAGGTTGGACGGGGCTCTGAGCAACCTGATTTAGTTGAAGATGTCCCTGCCCACAGCAGGGGGGTTGAACTAGATGACCTTTAGAGGTCCCTTCCAACCCAAACTATTCTATGATTCTATGATAAAAATTGTAAGAAGTTATAAACTGGCAGAGAAGCAATTGTGTTTTAATTCAGGAGAGCTTCTGAGTTTGTTCCTTTTTCCTCAAAAGCAATGAAGAGAGAAATCTGTAGGAAATCAAGCTTTGGTAAATGAAGTAACATCCTACTTACAAATACCATTTCTTTTAACACTACAAATATAGGAAAACGATCTGAAATATTTTTCTCCTCATGTGAACTGTATACCATGTTCAAGTTGTAGGGTAACTTACATGTGAATTAATAAAGTCGATTCGCTTTCCCCTGGTAGATGTATCAGGTCATGTTTGTATACTGCCAGTGTACAGTAATCCCTCTTGTGATGAGAGGTACCTGATAAATGCAGGTAAAGAAAACAAAAACTAATGTGTTAACCAAAACAGACCTGTCTGTCTGCTTCTCCCAAAATTTTGGAAGTTCCATTTTAGTACTGCATAGTCCACTGCAAATTACAGAGTCAATGTTACAAGAATGTTACAATGTTACAAGAAGAGAAACACTATGTTCAGGGGTACGTGGCTACCAAATTTCACAATGGGGAGTAGTATGGTAAAGCAGTTGGTAGATACTAATTGCCAATTTTTTTTTTCTTTCATATGTCAGATAGTGAAATTAGGGCCGTCTTCTTACTTAACTGACTTTTACAGCTGACATGTCACCACAAACTGACTAGCTGTACTGTAATTCTTATTTCAGTGCAATTTTCGCTGCATTCTTCTGCTGTGTAACAAAAAATACCAAATTGCAGTAGAATCCTTAATGCTAAGGTTGAGAAATATTTTTATTTGCTAACAGCCAAGAATAACATGAGCATTTGGTATTTGATATGCATATTTCTCTGTAAAATAGTCATGTAGACCACCTGTTTTCAAACTCTTCTGTACCATACAGTATAGGGCTATAACTTCCCATTTGTACAAAAATATACTTGAACAAATTATGTACTGCTTTTCTTTAGGGTCCTGAGTGCATTCAGTATCTTCAGCAAGAGTATTTGCCTTCTTTGCAAGTAGCTCCTGAGATCATTCAGGTAGGAATTCCTAAAAGAACATTTGGAAAACTCTTAACAGTCATAAATGCTAAATGGGAACAAAATGAATACTTACAAAGTTAAGCTCCTACCATCCCTCAGTAAATCTTACTCTGGTATGCAATATCAGAATAGGATTAATTTGGCATAAGGAGTAAAGTTACTGCAAGAGTACCTTGCAAAAAAAGAGTCCAGTGCATGTGACTGTCTAAGCCATCTTCCTACTTTAATTCAAAGTTTAACTTGAGGAAGAAGTATCAGTATCCTTAGAGTAATAGCTCAAAAGTAAAATGAAGAACGTTGAATGTATAGAAAGTGTGATGATAAAAGCTGTATTCAACACTACAGAAATTTAAGCCACAGCACGGTTCTACTGCCAAAAATGATGTACAACATTAAGTGTGGGGGTTTTGTGTGCTTATTTTGGAGTAGTGTAAGAGGGTTCTCAAAAGTGAAACTTTACACCTCAAAAGTGAAACTGAGACACCTGACCATCGTCTCAACATTAAGCATTGCTAGCCATATGGTAAGCATTGCCATGAAGAAATTGTTAGATGAACACTGACAACTTAATTTTAATTGCAACTAGTTTGGATACTATAGTAATCGGGTTTGCTGCATTAGGAGACAATTATACTCATTATGAGACTTAAACTGTAGAACTTTTAAGTGGCATTAAATACATGTAAGGATCAAATATTATCGCTTGCTGGCGCCCCAATGTTTTCTCATCTAAGATTTTATCTTTTTCAAGTGATAGACATGTTCTGTAATCTAGAGTCACTTAGTGTGTACATAATACTTCTTAAGCATAAATGTTAATCTGAAGTATTCATTTCAAAGCCACCAGAAGTTACTGGAAAAGTTAAAGGTTTAGAATCTCCTTAATTGCAGTCCTTGTAGATAGTCCTGTTTCTGTCTATTCAGCTAAAAGTGAATGTGATATCCTGTATCTGAAAATACAGTTTTTTCACCCCGGAATGCACTTAGTCTGTCATAGCCTATTACGATTTTTTATCCATAACATGCTTTGCTTCGGTTGCACATCAGGGAAAATACAAACTAATATCAATGGCTTTACATACAAGGTATTCTATATGCTCCTTACATATCTCATGTTGTCTTGTTGCTTCATTTAGTTATTTACTATTTCTTTATTCTCTCTTAAAGGAATTCTGTCAAGCACTTCAGCAGCCTGATGCTAAAGTTTTTAAAAATTACTTAAAGGTAAAGATTTTTTTTCTTTAAATAGCTTTTAATTCCATTTGAACTTTGTCACACAATTCAGTTGTGGTAGTGACCGGAAGTAAAATTGAAATATTGAATTATTTAATAGTTTTTAGCTATAGGGAATCTCCAAGTAGTAAAAGCAGTTATTTGGAAAGAATGAGCAAACAACAACAACAAAGCTACATCTGTGGAATTGTCACTTATCCTCAGCACCTTGCTGTCTCCTCAATAGCTTGATATTCTTGTGGCTTACGTTTAATAGTTGAAATAGCAAAAAAGTGATGTTGTAATTGTAGAGAATGTGTCAGAATGCTTCTTTTTTGAGGGTGTGAGTGTAATCGAATAGCACAAGTCACATCCTTGAACCTAGTGTGTTAACCAGTATGTTCAACAAGAAAATTATCTCTGTCAAACTAATTATCTTACACCTCAACCATTCTGTCTTGTATTTCCTTTGCCTTAAAATGCTTTTTTAATAAATTTTTAACAGGTATTCTTCCAGAGAGCGAAGCCCTAAGGAAAGTACTGGAATCTCATGTACCTGTTCCCATAATCCAGAACTCTGGTTGTTAATTTATAAAAACGCTAACTCTTGTGCCATTCAAACTGGTTTTGTTTTTAAGAAATGTTGCTTTGTGCTCACATCAGTACATATTTTAGCCTTTCGCAAAAAAGAGAAATGCAAATCCCCCACCTGTGTCTCAAACATGAAGGTATGTGACAACATGAAAAATTATCTGTATACCTACACGAACTTTTATTATGTATAGGATGATTTAAGCTTATGCTGTAACACGTACAGCAATGAAATGACACTTATTTTTGAAATTAAATGTAAAAATCCCTTCAGACCATAGCAATGGTTATTAAAATGTGTACATTTTTGATACTGAGTAAAATGTTTTCATAAGACATAAAATTCATTTGTTCATGTATGGTGACATGAAAATAAAACAATCAAAGTCATTCTTGTAGATAGTCATTTCATTGAAGTTGTCTTAATTATAAAATATATATATACCTCCTATAAAACAGATTGGTTTAATAAATGATATCATTTAAAAGTAGCATCTGGTTCTATCTTTTTTTACAAAAAAAATAAAATTTTATCCAGTGAAACGTTAAGTCTCTTCGAATCATTTTGGTTGAACCTTTAGAAGCTACAGCATTCTTTAACCTCCTGGCTGTTACATTTGAGTAGAACCTGGCAATTTTTCTGGTGCTTGGATAATAAATTGTATTGCAGTCTTGCATGTGGAAGATGCTGGCAGAAAGAATGAGTTACATTCACTGCAGTATTTCAGTAGGGCCAATGGTCTATACAGAGATTTTAGTAGAGCGTTGCTACTTCTGTCCCAAAATGTATTGGTTGGTCAGTTTGTTTCTTCGCCTTTTTTTTTTAATTCTATGACATTACAGTTTTCGTAGCTATTTCATAGGGGCAGGGGAAAGCTAGGAGTCTTCCCATGCATGGGATTTAATACTTTCTTTGAGAACTGATGTCCATAGTAAAAAGCTGACTTACCTCTAGCATAATCAGATGAGCATTTTTCTAGACTGTGTGGTGCTATGTTCTTCATCCAATTTAAATGGAAAATAAATGAGGAGGTGGATCAGAAACAGCAGCCAGGAGTGGAGCATGGTGATGTTTTGAGGATACTCCTCTGCCATTCCCTCCCTTTTCACTGAAGGAAGAAAGTAGAGGGTGCTTACCTATACTACTCTTCAATAGGACAGTATCACTTTTATAAGATTCTTGTTCCTGATTTTTGTACGTTTAATCAAAAGTTTCTTGTTACTTGATTTGTTTTATCACGGATTAAGTGCTTGTGGTGCTTTTTATACTTCCTAGTCTCACAATCCCGTTTTCTTCCCTTTGCTGCCATACCAATGCTAGAGGTCCCCTGGGTCCAATATCCGTTTCATTTTCTCCTGCAGCACTGGAAGTCTTCCAACTTTGACTTGGTGCTTTGTATATGCTGCTGTGTTCCTGCACCTCCCAGCTGCCCCTCCCCAGCTCGAAGGGGCTGCATGCCCTGCCCACTGCAGCTATTGCTGAGTGTTTGCTGTCAGTCTTCTCTGTGTTTGGCTTGGTCTCCTTCCCCTGCAGTTATGGCAACTTTACCACATGGAGGGAAGAGCTTTCACTAGGCAGATTATGAAACAAACAATAAGGTACGCCTCTTCTGTCTTTAGCAAAGTTTTTTGTGTTTAAATTACAGTGTTCTTGTAATGGAGTCACTCTTAATTTTCATATGATTTAGACTTTTGCCTTCTGAAGTAAGGGTAGTACTGCTGCTTTTAGTACCATGTAAAAGCAGGAAAAAAGCCTACACTTACTCTGTTGGTAAAATTGACTGTCATTTGTCTAACAGCATAATGTAGCTATTACCAAATTACACCCTCATGAGGAAAGTCTTTAAACTGGCCACAGCCAAAAGACACTGCTCTCTTTCCTCACCCCCGCCATCCGCCTGTAGCTTCCTCTGTGCCAAATCTGGTGTTCGTCTAACCCCATCGCAAGCTGTTTGGGAAGCTGAAGTGGCAGAAACACTTCCCCCTGAAAGCATGTCGCCTGCTATGGTGGTGTCAGGTGAGAATGGACACAAAGCAGAGAGTGCAGAGCGTGGGAGTGAGCTGTGCGTGGCAGCCATCGGCCTGGCTGTATTATAAACTTGTACCCTGACCTTCCACCCGTGACTGAAAGAGTATCTTGTAGGATGAATGGTTGGGTAGTCCAGATCTTTGGAGAAACTAATTTGGTGCAGCCTGAAGAATTCAAAAAGGATTGTTTATTGTCCTATGCTTCGACCCTGTTGAATCGGAATAGTGTACTGTCAGGGATGTGTGAGCTGTAAAACAGGATCTGTGGGTTGGTTTCTGTATCTTTAGATAAACATGTAAAGACTGATTCTGGCTACTAGCAGGTTATTTTTTTCCTGCAATTTCCTTCAGTGGTGCAGAGACTGCAGGTCTGCAGCTGTTATAGCGCAGCTGGGTTATGTGGTGGGTATGCAGTGCCTAGTAACTATCTTTGCAAAGAGTCAAGGTTCAGAAAGGCAATTGATGAGTTTCTACATCTTTACTTTGAAGAGATGTATTCCTGCTTTGTGCTTTTCTTTTTTTTTAATCTGGACTGGAAAAGAAGCGCATGTTACTTGTTATCTCCAAAGAGAAATCTGGTAATGCAACATGTATTCAGAGTGTGAACTAGACTCTCCAGGCAGTGTTTAGATGCTTTGAACATACTATGAAAACTACTTCTTGTGGGGTAGAAGAGGAGGAAAAAGATAGAGATAGATGAGAACACTCCACTGAGAGATTAGGTTGACATTCACAGGTTTTCCTTCTGTCTTAAAAACAATCTTCTGATTTAAAGGCTGCACCAAACAGAACCACCTGCACTTTTCCTGTGTGACTTGCCATTGCTGTGTACCTGCATTGGTCAAAATGTCCCTGTCGAGACTGAAGATGCATAAAACACCATCATAGCAGTAAGTCCTCCTTTCGTGCACAACAGTATTTACTCCTGTAAAGTGTATTTAAGCAGGAAACACAGCTGCAAGTCTTTAATTAAAGATACAAGGCACCCTTTGCAGAGAGATAGTATCTTTTATTTACAAGCTGGTGTAATTACTAAAGACAGATAAGCTTTCAGGCCTGCAAGCACTTTTCTGGGTGTGAAGTAGAGGCAATGAATTCCATGCAAGCTGAGGTCTGTGACAGTTTTACTCAGGGAATGGCTTATCAATGCAGGTAAGACATTTTAGCAGCTAGTTGCTGCCCAGAGAGACAATCTGCCCTTATCCCCTCTCCTGTCAGCATTGGCACTTGTCTGATTCCATAACAAGACAATTTATGGTGGAAAGCTAATCTTGCAAAATAACTATTTTTGAGTTTTTCAAAAACTTCAAAGCTATTAAAAAAACAAATTCAAAGCTATTTAGAAAGCTACTCACCCTTTGGGGGAGACAGTTTTCCAGCTGGAACTGTCTCACTCCATGGAGCGAGACAAGGGCTACCACAGATTCAAGGAAAGCAGCTGTAATGTATGGGTAGGGGGGGAGGAGGGAGCAAGCCCCTTTCAGCAGCAGTTGGCCACTGGGGCCATTTAGTTGTAGCATCACTCTGTAGCTGTGCAGTTACTGAACTTCAGTTGTGCCATTTCAGAAAGTTAAGTCAACAGGAAACCAAAGAAAGGAGAGTGAAGGAAAACAGCAACTAGGTTTTAAATGAAGATTTAAGTAGGAGCTGGAAGCCATTGTGCAGCGGGAGAGATATGACTTAGTCGCTATCACAGAAACGTGGTGGGGTGACTCTCATGATTGGAGTGCTGCAATGGATGGCTATAAACTCTTCAGAAGGGACAGGCGAGGAAGGAGAGGTGGTGGGGTGGCCCTGTACGTTAGGGAGTGTTTCGATTGTATAGAGCTCAACGATTGTGATGATGGTACGGTTGAGTGTTTATGGGTAAGGATTAGGGGGAAGGCCAACGAGGCAGATATCCTGCTGGGAGTCTGTTATAGACCACCCAACCAGGATGAAGGGGCGGATGAAGCGTTCTACAAGCGGCTGGCAGAAGTCTCTCAATCGCTAGCCCTTGTTCTCGTGGGGGACTTCAACTTCCCGGACGTCTGCTGGAAATACAACACGGCAGAGAGGAAATAGTCTAGGAGGTTCCTGAAGCGTGTGGAAGACAACTTCCTGACACAGCTGGTAAGTGAGCCTACCAGGGGAGGTGCCTCGCTCAACCTGCTGTTTACAAACAGAGAAGGACTGGTGGGAGATGTGGTGGTCGGAGGCTGTCTTGGGCTTAGCAACCATGAAATGGTAGAATTCTCGATTCTTGGTGAAGTAAGGAGGGGGGTCAGCAAAACGGCAACCATGGACTTCCGGAGGGTGGATTTTGGCCTGTTCAGGACGCTGGTTGAGAGAGTCCCTTGGGAGACAGTCCTGGAGGGCAAAGGGGTCCAGGAAGGCTGGACGATCTTCAAGAAGGAAGTCTTAAAGGTGCAGGAGCAGGCTGTCCCCATACACCATAAGAAGAACGGGCGGGGAAGATGACCAGCCTGGCTGAATGGGGAGCTCTTGCTGGGACTCAGGAAAAAAAGGAGTTTACCGCTTGTGGAAGAAGGGGCAGGCAACTCAAGAAGAGTACAGGGATCTCGTTAGGTCATGCAGAGAGGAAATGAGAAAGGCAAAAGCCCAGCTAGAACGCAATCTGGCCGCTGTCGTTAGAGACAACAAAAAATGTTTTTACAAATATATTAATGACAAGAAGAGAGCCAAGGAGAATCTCCATCCTTTACTGGATGTGGGGGGGAACATTGTCACTGAGGATGAGGAAAAGGCTGAGGTACTTAATGCCTTCTTTGCCTCAGTCTTTAACAGGCAGACCAGTTATCCTCAGGGTACTCAGCCCCCTGAGCTGGAAGACAGGGACAGCGAGCAGGATGAACCCCCCATAATCCAAGAGGAAGCAGTTTACGACCTGCTATGCCACCTGGATGCTCACAAGTCTATGGGGCCAGATGGGATCCACCCGAGAGTGCTGAGAGAGCTGGTGGAGGAGCTTGCCAAGCCACTCTCCATCATTTATCAGCAGTCCTGGTTAACGGGGGAGGTCCTGGACGACTGGAGGCTTGCCAGTGTGACGCCCATCTACAAGAAGGGCCGGAAGGAGGATCCGGGGAACTACAGGCCTGTCAGCCTGACCTCTGTGCCGGGGAAGATTATGTAGCGGTTCATCCTGAGGGCGCTCACAAGGCATGAGTGGGACAACCAGGGGATCAGGCCTAGCCAGCATGGATTCATGAGAGGCAGGTCCTGCTTGACCAACCTGATCTCCTTCTATGACCAGGTGACCTGCCTAGTGGATGAGAGAAAGGCTGTGGATGTGGTCTACCTGGACTTCAGCAAGGCCTCTGACACTGTCTCCCACAGCGTTCTCCTAGAGAAGCTGGCGGCTCACGGCTTAGACAGGTGTACTCTGCGCTGGGTCAAAAACTGGCTGGACGGCCGGGCCCAGAGAGTTGTGGTGAATGGAGTTACATCCAGTTGGCAGCCAGTCACGAGTGGTGTTCCCCAGGGCTCAGTACTGGGGCCGGTCTTGTTTAATATCTTTATCGATGATCTGGATGAGGGGATTGAGTGCACCCTCAGTAAGTTTGCAGACGACACCAAGCTGGGCGGGAGTGTTGATCTGCTCGAGGGTAGGAAGGCTCTGCAGAGGGACCTGGCCAGGCTGGATCGATGGGCCCAGGCCAACTGTATGAGATTCAACAAGGCCAAGTGCCGGGTCCTGCACTTTGGCCACAACAACCCCATGCAGTGGTACAGGCTTGGGGAAGAGCGGCTGGAAAGCTGCCTGGCGGAAAAGGACCTGGGGGTGCTGGTTGACAGCTGGCTGAATATGAGCCAGCAGTGTGCCCAGGTGGCCAAGAAGGCCAATGGCATCCTGGCCTGTATCAGAAATAGTGTGGCCAGCAGGAGTAGGGAAGTGATCGTGCCCCTGTACTCGGCCCTGGTGAGGCCGCACAGGCTCGAATCCTGTGTTCAGTTTTGGTCCCCTCACTACAAGAAGGATGTTGAGGTGTTAGAGCGTGTCCAGAGAAGGGCAACGAGGCTGGTGAGGGGTCTGGAGAACAAGTCTTACAAGGAGTGGCTGAGGGAACTGGGGTTGTTTAGCCTGGAGAAGAGGAGGCTGAGGGGAGACCTCATCGCTCTCTACAACTCCCTGAAAGGAGGTTGTAGCGAGGTGGGTGTCGGTCTCTTCTCCCAAGTAACTAGCGATAGGATGAGAGGAAATGGTCTCAAGTTGCGCCAGGGGATTAGACGTGAGGAAAAATTTCTTTACTGGAAGAGTGGTTAAACATTGGACCAGGCTGCCCAGGGAAGTGGTTGAGTCACCATCCCTGGAAGTATTTAAAAGACGTGTAGATGAGGCGCTTAGGGACATGGTTTAGTGGACATGGTGGTGTTGGGTTGACGGTTGGACTCAATGATCTTAGAGGTCTCTTCCAACCTTTATGATTCTATAAGTACACTGAAACTGCTGTGAAGGACCAGCACAACTGGAAAAAGGAGACTTAGTGGTAGTGGTGAGGAGAACAAGTGATGAAAGTTGGATGGGCCAGCCAGAAATAGGAAGGGGAGTATCTCCCTGTGAAACATCTTGGTGGTGGCAAAAGGTGGCATGTCCGGGAAAAAAATGGAATATGCTGGAAAATATATTTCTGCAAAGATCAAGATTGATACAGTTCCTGGTGATAGCAGAAGTGGGAAGTCAGAGGCAGAGTAATTGTGCAGTGAGAAATATTTTCTTATTCTTCATTGGGTCCTTCTGTTCTCCACTGGTTGCTCACATTCATTCTGACAGATGCATGGGTGGTTTTATTTGTCCGCAGTTTGTCTTAGGGTATGGCATTTGGCGTTTCTGGTTTGCTGTGAGGTGGGTACCTGTAGGTTATGCGAATTATGCACGTTACACAGGCACACAGCAGGAGGGTGCTCTGGTGATTGCGGAGATTGTTTGGCTGATCAGTTTTGCATTTGTTGCTCTAGCATGAAGGTTTTTCCCCGCTCACGTTCTGTTTCTCTGTTCTTCCTTCATATGTTCATTGTTCACTATATCCCAAGCACTTCAGAAAAGTGCGAGAAAGCAGCCTCCAGAACAAAGTTTTTTTAAATCTAGTAATGTTTTTTGACTATCAACACTAGCCACTATTCCACTGAACTCACCTAGATGGCTTCATAACTATTGGACAAGAGGAAGAATATAATTTGTGGACTACTTAACGTAAATACTTTTGGACTAAGATTTGTTTGGGAGCATTAATCTGTACACGTTATAAGCAGCTTTGGAATGAATTCTCTGGTAGCAAGCTGGAAAAAAGGCAAAGCTAGTAAGAGCTGTCTTATATCATGGAATGGCTTCCCTTCCCTCTCTGCAAAACTACAGAAGAGAAAATGGCTTAAATAATGTGGAACTACTGAAAGGCAGTTCCAGCTGAAGTGAAGTTGACTGCTTAATAGATTTGCTTATTCTGGTTCAGCTGTGATGCCACCTAAATATTTAAATCAAATATGGAAAACAATTTGACTATCAGAGTAAATGGCTTAAAATCTTCAGTTTTCTTTAGACAATTCTTTAATGATAGAGGAGAAACAATGTTTAACTTGTTCATGAATTTCTGGAGTTATTGTTCTCAGCTGACTTACTGGTAAAATTAGTGGTTCTGCTTTTGGTAAGGTTGGTTAAGATGCAATTTTCCACTCAAAATTTTTAGAAGTCAGATAATTCAATCACGTTTTTTCTTGGCAAGTATCTACTGTGGTTGATTTCCACCCTCCCCTGTTCTTACCTCACTGTTGCTAGGTTGCCCAGAGGGTCCCAAGAATAAGATGAGAAGAAGATGCTGTATTTTGCCCATTTTAATGCTCTCAGCTCTGGTTGGGAAAAAAAGCTTTAAGTTTAGTGCTTCCATGTTTGGAAATAGGGCCTTGGAAATTTGGAAGGTGAGATCACACTTGTGGCTATCATGTTTTCCATTAGATCCTTCAACCAAATGTGGCTATTCACAATCGTTCCTCAGAGTTTTAGTCTGTGTGTGCGCAATAAGAACTCTATCAAAAACTGTGAGTCCAGCAGCTAAACACCCCAGAGATACATGTCAGCATCCCAGAAATTACTGACCACAACTTTCCCTCTCAGTGGAAGTCATGGTCGAGCTGTTAATGTCCATTCTCTAACAAACACAGCTGCCTTGCTTTCTTCCTGTTTATCTATTTTCCCTGACCATGGAAGTGCTGAAATTGCATCATTTGATAATACATCCACAGAAGGGTATTCATCTCTCTTCCAGGTGTTTCAGAAGCTGTGCTCTAACTTAATTCTCCTCACCACTACTTCAGAACATGGTAATTAGTCAATATTCTGCTAGAGCAAAGCTCCAAAATTATAAGCAGTTTGACTTTTTTTCCCCAGCTTCTTTTTCTTTTCTGAATTCTGGCTTTCACAGCTACACGTGAGAAGACTGTATGCAACATGCCAGCTTTAGTTGCAGTTCATATAGCCGTATTGTTAGGATGAAGAGATATAATAGTGTAGAGCTACAGACTGCTGAATTTGTAACGTGAATGAGAATCCAAATACACGAGAGGAATACCAAAAGTTTTACTAATACATTGAAAAGAAGTGGAAAGAAGCAAAGTAAAAATTTCTAGAGTGAAGCTGTAATGTCACTTTCCTTTTTGGTGTCCGTTTTTTCTATTCTTATATTCAACATACCGTTTTCCTGTGATTCATACTGTGAAACATTTAAAGGCTAGAGAAGATCCTCCTTGCATAAGGATCACTGATTATGCTACAAATATACCCTAGAAAAACAGACAATTTGAATCATGTGAACCATATGAATCATCTTCATGGATTCAAGACCTGGGGAAAGCCCATGGGCTGGTAACTGCAGTGAAAAACCCAGGGGCAGCGCGACATTGGAGCTGATATGTTCTAGGTCTTAAGTGAACAAAATCCTGGGGAACCTGGTCAGAGGTCAGCACTGACCCTGCTTTAAGCAGGATGTTGGACCAGATACCTCCTGAAGTCCCGTTCAGCCTGAATGAGACTATGATTTAAAATGGCTGGTTCCCAAAAGCATCGACATACCAAGCCAACAGCTTGGGTTTATTCAGAAGCAGAAGCAAGTACACATTCACCATACAAAGAAAAGTTCACTGGCATTTCTGATTTTGAGAGGGCTTTTGCTAAAATCTGTATGACCTATCGGATGAATATTTCTAAAGAAGACAAAGCTGACTCACGGGTATCCACCTGATGAAAAAAAATGGCTTGTAAAGCTAGGCACAGAGGAGGGGGTGGCAGAAATAAACCATGTAACTTCTGAGGAGCACTGCAACATTTTGAAAGACTCAAGGACAGAATTCAAATGTGGTGGGGAACTATTCCCTCTATAATGCAGAAGCATTACGAAAGAAAGCTCAGATGCCAACAAACAGGGAATACAAATTGAGCATTTATATTAACAGCATAAAATGTATCAAAATCAATTTGTTGGTTCCACTAAGTAGAATTTTAGAACAAGCTTAGTGCCTGTAATAAGTGAACCAGCGGAAGTCTGGGCTTGTGATAAAGCTTAAGAAAGTAAGACAATAACAATAAACAAAGCCTGTGAGCAAAAGGTTGCTATCTTTTGTGTCCATTCCTCAAGAAAATAGGCTTTTAAGATTTGGGAAGATGGTGATTCTAAATGGGAAATGCAGAGGATCAAAAAAAGGATAGTCTTGGGGGGGGGGAAAAAAGATTTATTTTTACTATTTTCCCACCATAATTATATTTCAATTACATTATGCATAAATTATAAAATTATCAATATTTTTCCTTATAAAAGCTGTACAGACCATTTATTGGAACAGCAACATTACCGGGCAGACACAAAAAAAGAGCGAGAGAGAAATCAGCAAGGAACCTTGCTTTAAAACATTTCAGTAAAAAATAAGCGACAGCACGAATGTATGAAAAATACCAAACCTTCGTGACGTTTAAATAGTGTGAAACTGAGAGAAATTACACGGGACGAGGAAACGTTTCTCCTGGATATCCCTTGAAAAAGCAGCGAGGCGAGGTTCGCACACGTAAGCGTACCTTTAACGGTTACCGGGCAGAGTAACCCGCAGCCCTGCCTCCGGCGGGGAGCGAAAAAACGAAACCACCGCTGAAGCGGTTACGCAGCAAAAAATCGCCACGGAAATCCTCACCGGAGCCGGCCTGAGCTCGTTTTGACCACCACACCAGCTAAAATACCTGGAGTGACCATTTTTAAGGAACATCCTGCTTCCACTTTTCGATGTTTCCCAGATGTTTTCCTGTTTCGCGGTCCCCTCGCCTCAGGGGTCGCCGCCGCTCCCTCACCCGCCACAGAGCGGGCGGCGGCGACGCCCGCCCCTGTCAGCCGACCCCCGCCACACCGCACCTCAGCGCCCCGCCGACCACCTCCGGGCGGGCAAAGGCTGGGGGCAGCCGGGAGGCGCCGGCCGCCGAGGCGGTGCTTCTGCCGCCCCGCCTCCCCAGCGCGGCTGCAGGAAGCCGGAAGCGGCCGGGGCGCTGGGCACGCAGGGCGAGAGGCGGCTCGGTGCGTGGGGCCGGGGCCGGTGGGCAGGGCAGGGCAGGGCAGGGTGGGTGCAGGCCGCGTCGAGCCGAGCTGAGGTGGGCAGCGGCGGCGCGTAGCGAGCCGCTTCCCCGCGCTGTCGCCGGGGCGAGGTGGTTTCGTTTTCCTGGGGCGGTGGCGGGGCCTTTCCGGGAGCTGCCGACTCCCGAGGAGGGTCGCGGGCGGCGGCGGCGGCGGTGTCCCCCCTGAGGCAGCAGCGGGCTCGGCTGTGCAGGCCTCCCCGCGGAGCGGCCCCCGCCCGGGGGCGGCGAGGCGGTGGCCAGCCTGCGGCCTCGGCAGCGTGCCTGGGGCTCGTCCTCTGCCCCGGTCTCGCTTTTATCCCCGTGAATGTCGGCAGGTCGCAGTTGATGCGACCCGTCAAAATTACTTTTGTCGTTGGAAGGGGAAAAAAAAAAAAGCCAAGCGAAGTGTATGTTTGCCAGTGGTTTGTATAAAGCTTTCCTCAGGTAGTGGCATAGCTTTTGTGGTCGTAGAAGTTGTTAAACTTTTATCTCGGGAAGGACGCCCTGTATGTGGATATGTACTGTGCTCTCCATACCCCACATTTCTGAGCGTGGGGCTGGCTGGGTCGCTCAGGCGAGCCTATGGCCCTCCATAGCTTTCCAGGAGCCGCTGTCCCTGACAGAGGGAGTCCTCTTCCCCCATTACGGACTGGAAACGCAAGAGCAGTGGCGATGAGCTGCACTGGAGCCAGGCTTGCCATTTGTTTTGTGGGCCTTTGGGAGTGTGTGCTGCTTCATACGGGTTCAAGCAGCACCTTGTCTGGCCCAGGGCAGGGTATTTTGATAATTCAGATACTAGCTGTTGGACTGGAAACTCCTGGAAGGAAGTTAGGTGGAGAACGCAGGGGTAGGAAGCAGGAACTTCAGGGGGAGAAACTTCTTTTCTAGGCGTCAAGAGAGGGCATACAGGAAAGTATAAAACCTTCATATTTACCAGACTGTATAATGCTAACATAATATTTATTCAGAACCTCAGTACCTTGCCTGTCAGCTTTGGTGGCACATGGGATCTTGCCTGTAGACAGAAAGAGCCTTCACTTTAACTTCATCATCTGTCCCGACTTGCTTGATGAACTTGTACATCGCAGCTATTAATGGGAAGTACCTGCTTTGTGTGCTTATCCCGCGTGCCTGAGGTGACGGCAAACTTCTTCGTATTAATTGTGAGTACTCCTGCTTTAAAGCATTGGGAGTTTAAAAAAAAATCACATTAGCAATGCAGTCTTTTTCTATTACAATCCACCCTGCTGACACATAAAGAAGTAGTAACATCACCAGAAGCAGAAGAATATTCAAAAAACCCCAAAAAGCAGCCCCCAAACCCTTGAAATGCTAATGAGTCATGGGGGACAATAAATCAAACTGCTGGTAGCAGAGATACCTTTGGATATATGTGAGAAACTTCTGACTCATCTAGTATCAGGCTTAATGACCATAAGTGAGATGTGAAGAAATAGAATGTTCAGCATTAAATCTAGTGACAGGACCAATCATACAGTTAGATATATTTTTTTTTTTGAACATGAAACTCTTAGTGAGTTGATTTAGGAAGATATGAAAAGAAAACTCGACATGCTGAGTATTTAGCAAAGGTCAGTTCTGAATCAGTCTAAGAAAGGAAAGGTATTAAATCAAAGGAGGTCTAACATGTTGTATAAGTTTTTGAATCAAATTATTATAATTTGAAGATTAAAATTAAAGCTGAATGAGACTTTATGCCTTAAAAGTGAAGACACTGCCAAAAGAGTGTAGACTTTGTTACTATTATAAAAATACTATTTTGACAAAAGAAGTGTAATAGTGCAACACTGACTTTGGTTTGGTGCCAGATATGTACCCTGGGATTAATACTGGCATAATTATATCTGTAGTTTTACAAGTGAAAAAAGACAGACCTTGAGAACCCATTAGTGACTTCCTGTTTTGTTTTTTTTTAAATCCATTGAATGATGTTCAAGCTCATCTGTTGCAGACTTGTCCTTTTGTTTTGTTTTGACCCATTGACCTTCATGCAGATTTAATTAGAAAGTAAGAAGGTAAAGGAAGAGAGCTGATCTCATACATAAGTTAGCTCACCTTTATCACTTTGGGCAACATAATAATTCAATCTCTAATAGGCTGCTAAAATTTTTGGTATTTGAATAGACATCGGTGAAGAAACTCTGCATTTACTTGACCTTTCTGCGCACTTTCTGTCTGCTTAGAAAGGATTCATTATGTTTCTGCATCTTGGTATGAGTCTAATGAATGTTGCTTTGAAATAAACAACAAAATACATGTTTACTGGTGATGTGCCAGCTGGCTTGTTAAAAGCAGGGGTTTAATTATGAGGAATTTTTTTAATTCGGAAATTTTACCAATGGTTTACAGAGTGGGCTATGCATTATTTCCTTGCAGACCTCTTCCTTACCTTCTGTGTCTGCATCATAGATAGCTCTTTGGCATCTACAGTAATTGCCATCTGGGAGAAGTTATCTTATTCTACTATGGCAGATTGCCTTGTCAGAGTTAACAGAGAATTGTTTGGGATGTGGTGTTGGTTTTTTTGGTTCAGATTTGAGATAAAACCTTTCTTCCCTGCTCTAGGCATTAAGAACTTTATCTAGATTTTAAAAATGATGTTGCTGCATGACTCTGAATTTAGTTTAGAGTAATGTCAGGTCTTTGCATTGTGTTGTTGTGTTCTGTATGCTACATGTCATTGCCTGGATGTTTTGGGACAGCTTTGCAAGAAATTCCACATCTTACATGAACGAATAGCTAAATGAAAGTATGAAATCCGCAGTCGCTATGCATGGAGAAATGTGTTCAGAGTCGTGAGAAAATTTGTCTCTTTGCGGCATGGCATGGGTATGATCAGGAACAGTGCAAAGGCAGGTGCTTCAGCTGGCTGCTGGAGCAGGACGGGCGAATGGTGCTGTGGTGGCTGGCGTGCGGCTTCCTCCAATCTCCTGCAGTGCATGCTGTGAGGCTTCTGGTGGTGTCATCTTGTGCAACAAGAAGCTCTCAAAAAGTACCAACCACCTTCTCATAATAAGCATGCAGAGGAAATTCTGTCATACCTCTTCTTCCAGTAGTTACAGGAAAAGCTTTTTTTGTTTCTTTTGAGTATCAGTTAGCTGCTTCTTGTCAATTAACACAAGCAGAGGCAGGGTCCCCTGCCAGGCTGTGAGGAAAAGCTGCTGCTGTAGGACCTTCCCCGGTCCAGTTGCCGTTTTGCTCTTAAGATTCTCTAGATCGAGGAAGCTACATCTTTGATCTTAGAGCCTTTGGCTAGATTTAATGGCAAAATCAGTGCTTTAATTAAACCAAAAAGGTAAGGGTATTCACCTGCAGCTCCTCCTGTTTTGGCAAGGGGGGAAATCTGGCATTTCTAATTTTTTTAAATCATTTTAATTTAATCAAACTTTTTTTTTCTCTTTCTTTTGAATCTGTGAAGACCTGAGTATCTGACAGTTTACATTTCGGGAAGGGTGGGGAAGCCAGGCTGTCTCTCTAGAAATGATCTGACATACCAAATGTGAAATTTTAGAAATGTCCCTTAATTTCTTCCAGTAGTAATTGGTGGTTCTAGCAAGTAGCTGAAAACACTTGTGTTAATTGTGACTTTTATCTAGTTCATGTAAAAATAGCCTTTTGTAAGTGGTTAGTCCGGCTCCTTACAGTTGTACTGAAGCGCAACTTCCAGAGCCAAAGTGATCTAAAAGATCTGTATACGTACCTGCCATCATCTCTAATGTCTGTTCTTTGGCATATATACTGAATAATGGAATTCGATTACAGGTCATGCTTATTTTCAAAAGACCTTGTGCACGTGTTTTTGACTCTTTCCTATAGTTTTTGTTACCGGATCATTTAAACAACTATGTACAACAGAAAAGGGATTATAAAGCTTTCACTTTTCCAGTTGGTTTTCAAACAAAGTTTGGGGAGTAAAGACCTCAGATGAGAGAGGTGGTGTGTCTAGGGCATTAGTTTTGATTGCTGAGCTTGTTTTTGTTTGTTTCACCTCTTATTCCTCTACTTGGATGTTCTTAATTATTTCTGTATGTCTTTGGACTTGTGGGTTTTTCTTTTTTTTTTTCCTTCTAATTAAAATAAGTCCCTTTCATGTATTTCACTAAATTATAATTCAATGTATTTAACCTTTTGTTTTTAAGGTGAAAAAGAACACTGTCTAATCAAAGAGCAAAGATGCAGAGCACCGCGAATTACCTCTGGCTGTTGTCTGACATTCTAGGACAGGGAGCTACTGCAAATGTTTTCCGGGGACGTCATAAGGTTTGTGAGGAATTACTAATCTGAGTAACATGTAAAACTGAAATTTTTTCATATGTGAGTAGCGTCGTGAAATCAACAGAAAACCGTTCAAGATTTAGGCCTAAAGCAAATATATCTTTGTAATTATTCATACTTAGTTTTTAATTTTTAATATTCATTCATTGAATTAGAGTTCTCTACAGTTATTTCTGAGGATTTGTTTTTAATATTGTATTATTTATCCTTGTAAAATATTAACTGTTACTAATTCTTCATTCCTCCATTCTTCAGTTTTATGAAAAAAATAGTCCTTGCTTAAGAATTTAAATAGGAATAAAAGTCTTACCAGTTTTTATTACATGATGTGTTATTTTTTTTCTTTGTTAAATTTTCTTTTCATAGTTTTTCCCTGTTCTTTTAAAACCTGTTTTTTGTGATTTTTATGGTTTTGTACCGTAAGTGAAATATTCTTAACATATTGTGTAGGTGAGGCACTTAGGGACATGGTTTAGTGGGCATGGTGGTGTTGGGTCGATGGTTGGACTCGATGATCTTAGAGGTCTTTTCCAACCTCAATGATTCTATGATTCTATTATCATATTGGATGAAGTTGCTGTTAGTCTTTGTCCGGAAGTCAATGCTTCATACGTGTCTAGGACACCACGTTCTTGGTGACACGCCTTGAGTAATCAGTACAAAATAGTATATCTTTGAGCAGTTTTGCCATGTAAATTATATACTGATGTGTATGTTGTAACCTGAGTTGAGGGGCTAAAATGACCTTACTTGTGTAGGTCACGGTACGTCTCACAAAATGAAGATAAGCCTAGTTGTGAAAGTAATGTTCCCTTATAGTAATGACAGTCTGTGTGAAATCAATAGGAAGTTATATATAAGCTATAGTGTTTTCTGTGTTCCACATTTAACTGTGAAGCCACACTAAGCAATAATTTAGCAGTTAATGTGCTTTTCTGGGTGAGTGAATTTCAACACAGAATGATTCCCCTGTAAATCTTAATGGTTTCATGGTTGCATCTCTCATCACCCTCACTAGTCTGAGCACATGACCTGCAGCTCATTGTCAATGGGAGAAAACTTTTACCTGGGCACCAATAGTGCACGTAAGTGTGCTGTACAACACACCTAGTCTAACAACAGGAAGGCTTTGTCCTTAGAAAGAATCTGTCACACACAAGACTGCGAACATAAGCTTATCCCTAGAGCGGGCGCAGGGAGGTACTTTGCCCTAAGAGGGACAGGAGTTGCACTCTCAGCTGATGCTGTGGGTGCCTGAGCATGTTGGGGCTTAGTCCCACTTGAGAACTTAAGTCTCTGATTAAGCTCCTGACTGTGCTCCTGTCACTTACTATGTGAGTTTTTGAATTGCTTCAGGATTTTGCATGAGTGGTATGTAGTGCTTAACACTGCCTTCTTTGAAAAAACAAAGTACTGCTTTATCAGTATAAACAGAACAATAAAGAAAGAGAGCAACATTCAGCTTCCAAAAGTTGTCTCTTAAGTTAAGCAAGCCAAGATTCTCAACTGTAGTGTGTGTGTGTTTCTTATTGATTTGTGCAAGTGGCTTACCTCTTGCTGAAAAATTATTTTTCAGCTAAGTTTATGGGTCATTCTTAAATGTGTAGCCTTTCTTATGCTAACTATTCTTTTTTTAAAAGCACTTAGATTTTGTGGGCTAACATTGAGTTTCCATTCTGCTAGTCTGTTTGCATACTATTTTGAACTATTTCTAATCTGTGTATGCTCGTATGCACAACAGAAGATCTCAAAATGCTTGGATAATGGGTATGTGTACATTTACAATCTTATGCTTCTGTTTGATTAGTCATTTGTTTGTTTTGAACAGAAAACTGGTGATTTATATGCTGTCAAAGTATTTAATAGTATAAGTTTCCTTCGTCCCGTGGATGTTCAGATGCGAGAGTTTGAAGTATTGAAGAAACTAAATCATAAGAACATTGTCAAATTGTTTGCCATCGAAGAAGAGGTAATGAATTGTTGTAGTTGTGATCTGAGATGCGTGGTAGTAACCACAGTAACTGTCTTTTTGCTTTATCCTTACTATAGAGGATAAAATTACATTTTTAAAGAATAGTAGCATATATGATATAAATACTCTGACCCAACCACCACCGTTTTTTTTCTTTCTTTGTTGTTGTTGTTGAAAGAATATGCTTGCTTTCAGTGTGTAGGCACGGGTTGTGATTCTTCAAAGCCATCTCGAGAAGCCACTGTCCTAAGCTTTATCTTGAATTAGGATTTTTAAGCTATTTACATGTATGAATATTTAATACATACTGATAGTTGGAGGTGTTTCAATAATCCTGACAATTTTATGCTTTTGCTTTGTAACCAACTAAAATAATGACATAGGACATGTAGAACTGTATGTTAGTATGAATTGCAGTAGTTGTGCTGAAACTGAGACTGATCAGTTGAAATGACCCAGATGCTGAGATTAGTAAAGAGGAAAGGACAATTGCTGCTCTCTGCTCCTCTGTGCTATAGCTTCTCATTTATCCACCTATCAATATTGCTGTCAACCCTGTAAGTGCCTAGAACTTGAGGCTTTCTTAAATTTCACTCCCCCTTTCCAAGTTAGAATACATGAAACAATATAAAAATTCACCTGCGCTTCTTTTGAAGAAAATCACCAGAATGGGATTTATGATCTAGCTACAAAATTTTTTTTTTCTTGAAAGTAAGATCCTGTGGTTGTATGTAATTTCTGACATTGTTTTCACAATAGTCACAGACTTATCTTTTTTAATTTTTTTCCAGACAACGACTAGACACAAAGTACTAGTTATGGAATTTTGTCCATGTGGGAGTTTATATACAGTTTTAGAGGAGCCAACTAATGCCTTTGGTTTGCCAGAGTCTGAGTTCTTAATTGTTTTGAGAGATGTGGGTATGTAGACTTTGCTCTTTAGTCTAATTCGTTGACCGAAACAAACTCATACTTGTTTTGTTTATCTTGAAACAGCAAGAGACGAGGAATTCGAATGACTGTCAACTAATTGAACAAATTAATATGGTTATATGGAGTCACATCTTTTATTTATGTCTATATTGGTATAGATAGCTGCATTAAAAAGCCATTTCTGTTTAAAGCATTGCTATAATTCTTTTTTGTTTGTTTGTTTCAAGATTATTTGTCACATGTTGGACTGATTCCTAGTGATAATTAATCTCAGAAGAGTAAATCAGAAAAATAGTGAGGTTTACCTGTGTCTGCCTGTTATAAAATTTTCCTCCGTTACTTTATGGGAAAGATGTTGCTGAGAGCAAGAAATACTATAATTTAGCTGTTTGAAAGAAAAAAAGGCAAAAATGCTTAGAATATTCTCTGGTCCTGGTCTTTTTGTTAATTGAGTGTCCCTTCTCATTCCCATTTCCAAATGAGAAAGTAAACACATATATCTTCCTACCCTCAGTTACCAGTCAGTGCTTGTGCAGTCTGTGTCAAGATGTATACACAAATTCTGTTGGTTTTTTTTTTTTTAATTGAAGTGGCTGGGATGAATCATCTCCGGGAGAATGGAATAGTGCACCGTGACATCAAACCAGGCAATATAATGCGTGTTATAGGTGAAGATGGTCAGTCTGTTTACAAACTTACAGACTTTGGTGCTGCAAGAGAACTTGAAGATGATGAACAATTTGTTTCTCTCTATGGCACAGAAGAGTATTTAGTAAGCCCATATGATTTCACTTTCTGTTGAAGAAATGTTTGAAGCCCGGGACTGTTTGTGATAAGAGTTGAATAGGTGAAGGCCTGACTGTTGGGAATTAGTATTTAAACCTTTGTATTATTAACTGTTTTTATAACTTTCCACCTTTTTCACCTTGAGTCGTGCCAGTTCTTCTGCTGATCTGAGCACAGTAGCTTTTAAATAATTCCCAGGTCCAACTTCCACTGTTGCCTTGTGTGAAAGGAAAAACAACAGTATTTTAGTTATGAATGTCTTTACCTTTATCTCTGTAGATATTTTTCAGTTTGTATTTGAGCTACTTGGATGATGTTAGGTTAAGAGTCACTTGGCATCTTAGTTAACCAAAGAGAGGCAGGCAGAGAAGCATCAGTACAAGCATCTTAGGCGTAATTTTCTTCCTGCTGTGTTTTCCCACATGTAGTACCGTAACTGATATTCTCCTCTGCTATGGATCTTTTTCCAATTTTGTTTCTGTTGTTTCAAAATCATCTGGAGGAATACTGGCTTTCTCCTCTTCTTTAGTGGTGTTTTATTCTAGTAGTCAATCTATAGCTAAATTTTAAAATATTTTTATTTTTATAAATTTTTATATATTTAATAAAATATATTTTATTTTTAGCTAAATTTTAAAATATTTTTTGCAAACTTTTAAGTGGCTATCATACCTAGTGGTATGATACCACAAAAACACTTTTGTGGTATTCTGTCAGAATAACTTAAGCAAATTCTATGATACAAGGTAACTTTGCTTTTTGATTAAAGAGCTGAAAGTTTGGAATGACAAATTATCTTGCTGTGAAATGATAGATTGGGTTTTTGTTCTTTATATTGTTCATAAAGCAATTCTAACTTCTTTTTTTTCTGTTTTTTTCTCTTTAGCATCCTGATATGTATGAACGAGCAGTTTTGAGGAAAGAGCATCAGAAAAAGTATGGAGCAACAGTTGATCTGTGGAGCATAGGGGTGACCTTTTACCATGCTGCAACAGGGAGTTTGCCTTTCCGACCTTTTGAAGGACCTCGTAGAAACAAGGAAGTGATGTAGGTAATTTAGAAGGAGAATTTTATCTGTTCGTAAATTAAGTCAGTCCATGAAATGCTTTTTATCAAGAAATCCTACACACATATAGTAAATATTAAAATAGTGAAAATATTTAAGGAAAAATGTTCTTTAACTTTCTTGTGGTTTAACCCCAGTAGGCAGCTGAGCACCACACAGCTGTTCACTCACTCCCCTGCAGTGGGATGGGGAAGAGAATTGGAAGGGTAGAAGTGCAAAAACTCGTGGGTTGAGATAAAGACAGTTTAGTAAGTTTAAAAAAAAAAAAAAAAAGCCCCCTACCCCTCAACCCAAAGGAAAACAAAACCAAGAAAAACAAGTGATGCAAAAAAACCCCAATTGCTCACCACCAGCCAACTGATGCCCAGTCACTCCCTGACCAACTGCCACCCTGGCAAATTTCGCCCCCCAGCTTTTATTGCTGAGCATGATGTCATATGGTATGGAATATCCCTTGGGGTCAGCTGTCCTGGCTGTGTCCTCTTCCAACTTCTTGCCTGCCCTCAGCCTACTTGCTGGCGGGGCAGTGTGAGAAGTAGAAAAGGCCTTGACGCTGTGTAAGCGCTTCTCAGCAATGGCTAAAACATCCTTGTGTTACCAATGCTGTTTTGGTCCCAAATCCAAAACACAGCCCCATACTAGCTACTATGAAGAAAATTAACTCTATCCCAGCCAAACCAGTACAAACATTCTGCTTCAACAAGGATTTTACTGTGTGGCACCTTAAGACCTGAATTAAGCATCAGAGCTCCCCCAAAATACTGATGTTTTTCCACGCATCTTTCCTTCACCGTGGCGCTAGGCTGGTCTGTTGCAGTGTGGTGTATATAACTTGGATATTCAGGCAAAATTATGGTATTCTGAAATGGGTTTTCAGTGCTGCAAATTTTTGTTGTCCTTTAAATGATTGTCTTCCCAGGCCATCTTGAAATGCATGCGCTACCCATGAGACTGACATTTTTTGAGTAGCATAGCTGTGGACTGTGGCTGACAATAACAGGGGTAGCTCCTGAATGGGAAACAGAAGTTGTCTCTATGATGTGCTGGTTGGAATTGATTCCTGTTTCATCTTAGTCTAGTTCTATTTTGTTGTTGTTCTGTGTGTTGCATTTAAAAAATAAGGCAAGGTGATACTTGGGAACTCTAGGCCAATAACATCTCTGTTCTGGTACTCCTTGCAAAGCTGACTCCAATTTCCTTAGTTTAAGGAACTGCTCATCCTGTGATTGTCTCGCAGACATTCTTGTTGTTGTATCTGCTTGAGAGATAAGCAAGGAACATATGTTTTGTATGTGCCTCATCCTCCAAAAAGAGAAAGCAGAACTGAAATTTTCTGTTGCAGAAAGCCTATTGCTCCTGATTTGTTTCATGAGAAATTTGAGAAATATTAGCCTGTTCAGTACAAAGTTAGACAATGCCAAATTTTATCCAAATTGCTAGATGTTTCCAAGTTAAAGTAACTTCTCAAAGCCCACCTCCTGTTCCTTCTTTATCCCCAAATGACTTTGGCTAAATGTCATCTCTTGCCATGGAACATGCTAGAAGGTAGTTCAATTTAGCATTTACATGACTGCCTTGGAAATCTGACTTTGATTAATTAACACTTGTGAAAAAACTTCAGCTTCCTTCAGTGGTGCCTGAAATCTCTCCTAAATTTTTCCCAAACCTGAGGTAGTCAAAGTTGCTTCTCCAACATAGCCTGAAGTGTTTCCTTTTCATTGTTTACTATTTTAGCACCACTCTCTGTCAGCTTTTAAGTGAAGCTTCCTAATTATTGCACCACCTACAAATTTAGGCCAACCTGTTGTTTAGATTTATATTATTGATACTCCTTCGAGGATTAGTTACTAGACCTATGTATGTATAAGAAGTAGTAGTTGAAGTCTCTATTATTTTTATAATGTATCGCAGGTATAAAATAATCACTGGAAAGCCTTCTGGTGCTATTTCTGGAATACAGAAAGCAGAAAATGGACCAATTGAGTGGAGTTGGGAGATGCCTGTTTCTTGTAGTCTTTCAAAGTAAGTCTGAACTTCTCACAAAATGTTTCAATGCTACTTGATTGGGCTTTTCTAGTTATTCTCTCAGGACTGGGTCTTTGGAACAGAGATCTGACTGTTGCAGTTGTTTTCTTTGAACTCTTCAGTAGATCGGTACAGCCTACTATTAGGTTATCAAGTGTTCTTTCTTCCCATCTGTCCAAATAGTTTTATGACTGCTGATTTACAAATGAGCACCTGAGAATCTGAAGTGGTATGGGTAAAAGAAAGATTATTACTATATTTTCTCCATCCTCAGGAAAGAGTATGAAGATTTAATAAACTTTGAATTGACGGCTCCCCTTTCTTGCAAGAATGTGACTTCAGACATAACAAAGATTAGGCAGTAGGAAGGAAATTATAAGAAAAGGCAGTTCAGAGACTTACATTTTTGCCAGAAAAAAATTCACATCAGCACGTTTTAACATATTCTCATAGTATCTTTTAAATTCTTTTATCATCATATTTTTGCTTCATATGTCATAATACTCAGTAGGAAGAGCCATGGAAAATCTAATCTCAGTATGATCTTAAAAACACCTCCCATAACCCATTTACCTATTTGTCTTCCTGAGACTTCTTCAGTACTTTAAAGTTACTACTCTTTCATGGTAAAGGGAGAAAGAAATTGTCCTGTGAACAGACTCTAGAAACAAACTTTTCTGAAAGCCAAGTATGTAGATCCATAAGGGGTGTAGAGTGAAAGTCTGGTTTATTTCAATTCATTAGTTTATAGTGTGCAGAACTTGCAATTTATGTATATTTTTCATGATACTGCTCAGTTGTCTCTTCTGCTTATTCCATATAATTGAAGTGCTTGAAATAATAAAGGAAGCAGATTTTTTCATTAAACATCTGTCTACAGTAATATTTTCAAGTAGCATTTAAACAGTATTTACCGTTAGAAGTTTAGTACTAAAGTAAGTTTGAGCGCAGCATCCACTGACCTCTAATGGGGCCCTCAGTGTGCTCGTAAGCCACTGGAGCTTGCTTCAAAACGTTACCGGTTTTACTGCTGGATTCATGTTTGACATGTACATAATGTTAAAACTTTGAAGAAGTTGTTCATGATAACACAGGAGTAGGATCCATAAAGTTCCTTGCAATTCAGATTCTCAAAGTAGAAATACAAGAAATTTAAGCTGGCCTTTCTCCTAGAATAGTAACGACTGTCAGGCAATAGTTGCACGTTCTTCTCTGCAGCAGTTGAGCTGCATGCATGGAGTACTTATTGAGCCCCGTCTCAATCAGGATGAATTCTGTTACTGTTGACAATTTAAATAATGAGTCTTTGCTAACCCAGCTGATTTTGATCGAAAGCAACATAGTGTGCTCACACAAGCAGCTCAGCCGGCAAACCATAAATGGCAGTAGCTTCCTTCAAAGTGATAAACTGTGGTAAGTGTGTGGGGTGAGCCGGATAAAAGACTACTGCTCAGCAGTGGTAGAAGGTGACCTTAGCTCTACGATGTAGACTTTTTAAATTGCATGCCATTTTTCCAATGCCCATGAAATTTGTCAAATACCAAGGAAAAAATATTTGATAGTTGAGCCTAAAAAGGAAAGAGATAAAGTATGTGTATTAATGAGAAACAATGGACATTACCATTGAACATTTTGTTGTTCAGTAGAGGGGGGAAAAAAAAAAGCACTGGAGTATTCATCAAGGGATAATAGATTTGCATTCGTGAGACAAGTCAAACGAAGTACTGCAATTGGTTACAAGGTGAAAAGATTCAAGTAGATCCAAGGTCTCTTCTCTCTTCCTGGTGTCCTCTAGGGGTCTGCAAGTACTGCTCACACCAGTCCTTGCGAATATTCTTGAAGCAGACCAGGAAAAATGCTGGGGATTTGACCAGTTCTTTGCAGAGACGAGTGACATACTGCACCGAATAATAATCCACATCTTTTCACTACAGCAGATGACCTTGCACAAAGTTTATATTCACAGCTATAATACGTAAGTGTTCTCTCTATTTTCATTACTTTGCTCTTTTTCAGGCAAACAGTACTGTGACCTCAGATCACCAGTGTTACAAATTCAGTAGCCTTTCCTTGGCGGTTTATCTGAGGGAGTGAAAGCTTGTAATTCTCCTGTGTAGTCACAGTGCATAGAAGCATGTTGACCAAAAATAAAAATAAAATCACTGAAGGTCAAATCAACTGATCTTAAACTTGGTCTTAATCAGTGACAGAACACAGACTTCATCCTTGATGTGTTACAATGTGTCTGTGCTCTTGATGGATACCAACTCATCCAGCATTTGTATATGTTACTTATTTACAAAGTAGTTTTCTGGAGGCTGTGTTCAACTCTCGCTTTCTTATCTTGTCCTCAAGAATACAAAATGTGCCCATCGTCTGTGTCTGACATAAAACTCTCACAAGGGTTCTGAAGTTGTAATTGGTACAATTTAGGATCCTGAGTTATATGGAGTTCACTTTATGGTCATTAAGTGCTGATGTTAAAAGCTGTAAAGTCTGCTTTACAGTTTGATACAAAAATAAGTGCCTTTTCTTTGTTTTATTACAGATAATACCGAGCATGTGTTATTCTCTAATATGCGAACAGATACAGTTATTTCATCAAATGTGTAAATACAGTTCTGGCCTTTTCCAATTTTTCTCTTCTATTCTGTCATTTGTATTTTGAGAGAGCCCAAATACTATTTTTTCAGAGAAGTCTTGCTTGTAGCTGAAACTGCTATTTGTACTTTATTTTTAAAATTTATTTTATTATTATTTACCTTTATGATTTTTTATATACTAGCTGTAGTATTAAGAAGTGACACTGTACTAGTGCTGCACAGGAGGCAAATTGGTCCTTCCTGTTACTGTGCTTAAGGTTTTTCGTCTTTGTGGGAGGTTTTGTTTGGTTTGAGATTGGTTTTTTTTTTTTTTTTTTTTTTTTTTTTTGCTGGGGGGGGGTGGGGGGGGGTGGGTGTGTTATAAATTCTTATGCTTTGTATCCATTGATTGCTGGAAATAAAATACCAAAGTGTCTTTGGCCTTCCTTATCACCGCTATTTTAGGAGATAATCTGGCTATCTGTTAGCTTACAGACCAAATTCAAAGTGTGTGCTTTTTGACATGTAAAACACCAGACTTCTCTTTTAGAGAGACCATCCATCTCCTTTGAAGAAATGGGTACGCCCGAGAAAACTAAAGTGTGCTTCCTTCCTCTCATCTGGTTGTTTGTTTTTACTGACCTTCAGACTTCAGGCCAAAGCAAGTTCATTTACACAGACGTGCTTTGGTGGAAAATCAGAGGTAGAAAGGGAAGTTTGATATTTTGCAGGCAATAGCATTTATTTTTGTAACAGAGCAACCCGGAGCCTTAGGCAGTGTGCTGCTTTTTGTTCTGCTTATAAGTCAAATGCTTTATGTGTAAAGCCAGTTCTTAATCGAAGGAGAAGAGATTTTTATTTAAATAATATAAAATCTGAACTGTTGAACTATTGTAGTGAGTCTAACTACTACTGAATATATTGTTTGTATTATAGAGCTGCTATATTTCATGAGTTGGTCTACAAACAGACAAAAATACCATCTCAGAATCAAGAACTGATATATGAAGGTCGGCGTTTAATACTAGAGCCTGGCAGATTGGCACAGCACTTCCCCAGAACAACTGAGGAGAATCCTATCTTTGTAGTAAGCAGGGAGGCTGTGAACATTGTCGGATTAATCTATGAAGAAGGTATATGAAAGTCATTTCCCCTTTCTTATGGCTATCTTTTGTAAATAGTTTGGGTTATTTAATTATCGTTTTATGTCTGTTGTGTCTTAGAAATAGTGTTTGAAAACTTTCTCTGTTGATGCCTGAAATTCTAAGTATGCAGTCCAATTTTTTTCAAAAAAGCTGAGTATCCAGCATATTTTTACAGAAACAGTAGCTGCTTGTAATGTTCCTAGTGCTGTGAACCTGAGCATTTGTGTGTTAAGATGTAGTGGTGCATATGGAGTCCTGAAATTTTTTGAGGCATGACGCTTTTAACAAGCAGAAAGGAACATTATAGACTGTAATTCAAAGCTGGTTCTTTTGTTCCATTACTCACTAAGTGGAAATTCAAGTCTTGCACTTTTTTTTTTTTTAAATTTGTCATGAATGCGGTTATTCTTTCAGTTAACAGAGGAGGTCTTAACAACTTACTTTTGCTTAGAAGATAAGGTAATGCCATAACAGAAAAAAAGAGATTAAATTTTTGCATTTCCATTTATCATTAAGAGGCTTATAGACGGCCCTGTGCTAGAGCCCTTTTTTATAAGAGATGAGCTGGAGGACATGCCTCCAATTGAGAGGTCAGTGTTGCTTTTGTCAGTATGTCCTATGTACTGACTGCTCGGGCCAGCTGGCACTCACACAGAGGTGCTGAAAAGTGTAGGTAGGTGAGCTGTTTGTGGAAGCATCAACAGGGCCTTTATACTGTGTCAGAGCTTTCTGAAGGAGTCAATGAGCATGAGAACAAAGGAGATTCAGCTGATACGGGCCACCCTAAGTTTTAAAAAGCTACTGCCCTTAAGAGTCTTAATGAAACTAAGCAACCGTAAGATAAGAGGGAACGGTCTCCCATGCGGGCAAACATAGGGCTGAAGAACAGAAATAAATGGTTGGCTTTCTCAGTGGAGAGAGATTGCTAGCGGAGACCTGCATGAAATCTGTGCTGTACAGCATGTTCAAAAGTGAGTCTGGAAAAGGAAGTGAAGGACAGTTTGCTGAAGATGCCGGGTTCTTTAAAGCATTTAAGACAAAGGCTGGTTTTGAAGGTGTGCGTGAGAACCACACGATATTAAAAGGCTTGGCAGTAACAGATTAGATTAAAATCCATGTAGATACACATGAAAACAGTGTACAGGGTGGGGAGAGGAAACAGCCTGAACTTTTGAAGTCTGTTACAGAAAATAAAAAAATACAGATGTTTGTTTTATGTTTCAGTTTTACTTCCTAAAGTACATCAACGTTATGATTTGGATGGGGATGCCAGTATGGCTAAAGTGAGTAATTATGATTTTAATTTATATACCTGTCTCAGATAATGATACTGAAATGAAAGCTACTTGATTTTCAGATGAATAATGTTAATGAAACTATTTTTAACGTGCTAGTGAGGATTCTGATTGACAGAAATGTATTTGTTAACAAGGGCTTTAAAAGTATATTAAAGCCATACTTTGAATACAAAGTATGTTTGTATATTTTTTTAAACAAGAACAAACCCAAAAAACAGCCTTCTAAAGTCCAAGTGCTTTGTTAATGCATAATTCAGTGATGGGGGGAAAGGAGCCTGCCACTTTGGAATCCTGAAGTTAGCTAGAAGGTTCGTAACATCCCCTGTGATGGTACAAAACTTAATGTAAGAAAAATAGCTTTCATCTTTCTCTCAACAGAGAGGAGTCTCTAGGACTCTGCAGAAGAGTGGAATTTCTGAAAATTTGCAAGAGAAGCAACAGAATCTGTGGGAGACAAGTAGAGGATGTTTCATTCTCTTGGTCATTTTTGTAGAACTACTGGACGTATGCATTGCCATGCTTTGACTTTGTGACCACCATTTATACTATGCCTATAAAATACTGGCTGCTGAGGAGCCTTGTATTCAAGCATGGTAGTCCTGAAAGCTCATGTCTCTCTGAATACCAGAAGTTTTTAAAATTAATAAACAGAAAGTCATCAGTTGATACTAATTATTTAAAGTATTGTAAACTATCATTTCTGAAACTTTATTCACAATTCTAAATAATGCAGCAAACTTGTAAGTGGAATTAAGTGAATGAAGAGAGTCCCTAGCCTTAGAATTTAAAAATGTGTAATTTTTTACAAGTTTCTTTTAATGTATGTGTTTAATTCCTAAACTACTGAAGAAATGTACCTGTGACTTTCCAGAAATTAAAGTAAATCCTGAGAGTAAGTGGTGTCATTTTTGTCTATAAGAGACTTATTTTCATCCCTAACAGATATTTCAGTGTAACTGGAAAAACTCACTACCATGTTTAGCTCTGCCTCCATAATGAGAGTTTGGTTATCTCCTGGCTAAAGTTTGGGCAAAGTTATGCATTTTAAACTACCATCTTCATGTTGTTCTTTCTTTTATTAATCTGTGTTGCTTTGTTGTGATTAATTGACTCAAAATAATTAAGAGAGTGCCAGATTAGTACTAATGTTGTTTGTTTTTTCCACCAGGCAGTAACAGGTATTGTATGTTATGCTTGTAAAGTTGCCAGTTCTTTGCTACTTTACCAGGAGCTGATGCGAAAAGGAATACGATGGCTAATGTAAGCAATTGATTGACTTTCATTGTGCTTTTTTTTTTTAATTGAGATATGCCTTGATTATCAATACATAATTCTGTGATATTCCAGTATCTTGGGAGGTTTTTTTTTTACTCCTTGAATATGAATAGGCTTTCTGAATTTTTTCTTTCTTTCTGTTATTAAGGAAACAAAAATAATTTTTCTGGCAATAAGGTTTAGGTATTTGCAATTTCACTTTCTTCTGTGGATAATTTAAGTCTAACTGCTGGTAACACGCAGGTACAATTGAGCAGCATGCACAAGATAGTTTTATATGAGGATTATACTAATGCCTCTCTAACTGAAAGCAATTCTTACTAGCAGTTATTACTGTAGGTATATTATTGTATTACTGATTGATGGTAAGATGGCATTTGAATACTTTTGTTATAGACTAATGCTTCACTTTTTTAGTGAAATAATCAAGGATGATTACAATGAAATGGCTCATAAAAAGACAGAGGTTGTCATCAGGCTGGATTTCTGCAGCAGAAACATTGAGAAAGCTGAGAAAATGTGAGTAGAAGCACTACACTGAATGCATTGATTTTTCATTATCATCTTTAATGACAGCAGTATTTTAAGTTATGTTTATTTACAGGGTTTCTGCATATAAAAATTAAATTTGAATCTGCATGGATTTGCTGATGGCAGTGACTTAAGCAGATTTAGTAATATGCTTTACTCAAATTAGAGTGTTAATTTTGCTGCTAAACCTAGTGGGAGCAGGTAATTACTATTGAGTAGTAACTGTATGTGTTCTTTTTCTCCTTTCTTCTCTGACTCAGCTCATTTGCTGTTGTTGACTTTAGAAGCTATAGTAAAGCCTGGACAAAGAATCAAGTAGCTTTCCTTTCATTAGTGCTTTAGTGCTTTTGTCACTGAGTTTGCTTGTGTGTGTTTGTTAAGTATGACTTTAAATAATTCCCCTTTCACAGCTTTAAGACCGTAACATTTTCTGCATGGAAGGAATTTTAATGTTGAAATATAACATAGAGCAGCTGCAAAAAAACCTCAAACCAAAACCCCCCCAAAAAACAAAGCTGCAGTAGAATATCACTAGATCACAGTGCATGCACATAGGGATGCCAAAAGTAAACTGCACAGGAAATTCTACTTCTGTCATTTTTTTAAGTGCCTATTATGTTATTTTTGTCTATTTTGGTTAATTCAAATGGCAGAGGTCTGTATCACAGAATCTCACTGTTGCCCATATGAACCCATTTAGTTCTATATAGTAGAAAGTTTTTTAGAGCGCTTTCTTTAAAACTGACAAAATTTATAATAAGGAGTAACTAAAGAATTTTTATCTTTTAAAAAACAGGAGAATTCCAAGTTTCAAAGACCACAGAAGACACTCATTTCTCTTGTCTTCCATTTCAAGGAAGCAAATGTTTTCCAGTGGTCAGACTCTTCTGCCCTACCTCTTTCAGTCAAGTGCTGTCTGTAGGAGATGGGACTGCACCATTGAATTCTCCCTCCAAGTTTCATTTTTTTTCTCTTGCAATCTTTGGTTCACCTCCGAGTCCCACTCAGCGTCCAATTCTCAGTCACATTCTTTTCCACTTTCAAAGTGTCCTTGTAGTGTTTTGTTCAGTCTTTCCACAAACTAGCATTAGCTCTGTCTTTAAAGTGTGTTATTCTTATGCAGTCTGATACAAACTTTAAACCCCAGCTCTTCATAGGATTCTCCTACAGGTTTTCCTGTTCAGCCTACTGCCAGTCTCCCCCAAATGCTGTCCCCCCCAGAGAATCCCAGAGGATTCTCTAAACTTGCTTCCAGGCTGCTCTGAAAATGCAGATGCCCACAAGATGATTAATGCACACATGTAGAGCCATTGAGTTTGCAGAGTAGACTTAAGAATAGACTTAAGCCACGTTGGAGCTGCTATGCATGTGCAAATTGAACAGCTTGTATGTAGTAATTATGGATACCCAAGGATTTGTCAGATTTGCTCTGTGCAGGTCAAACATGTACAAACTGACACACCTGGGCTTTAAGGTACTTGCTTTTAAAAAACAAACAAACAAAAAAACAGTGAAACTAGCAAGATAACAGTATACCTGTGTAACCTAGTTACAAATCGTCAGGGCTGTAATCCAAACTCTCCTTCCAAGCCAGTTTACACTAGTTGACAGGACTGGTTCTTGTTCACTCTGTATTTGGTCCGGATAGCTTCTTCCTGCATTCTGCCAGGTCCACACAGAAGAAAGCCACTTAGAGCTCAGAAGAAACCACTGTAGGTTCTGATTTGTGATTCTGTTGCATTCAGCAGTATCTCAGAGCAGCAATTTGAACAAAAATTATGTTCACTTGTGAACTGGAGTAGCTGTCATGTGAACAGAAATTTGCTATGTGTTTGCACATGGTCTTCTGGCCTCTTAAGAAGGGGCAGGATTTTCAGTTTATTTGACTTCAGAAGGCTTTTATGGAGTTAGCAAAGGACGTGTCCTCTTGTTTGTCCTCCCTTTTCAAGGTTATGCTTCAAATCATGACAATGCAAAGCTTTTATTTGAAAAGGTAAACAAAGTATTGAACTTGGGCAAAGTATGTATTTTTTGAAAGCAGCTGAGCTGGTTTTGGTGGTGTTTTTAAAAATAAAATGTGCCTGAGACTCAACAGGAAAAATATCATCCTGAATTATTTCCTTGGCACTTGAGCTATGGTCATATGGAAAGTGTCAATATGAACAGATGGTGCTATTAACCCAGCCTTTAAGGTTTTGGTAACTCAACCAACTCAAGGTTTTGGTAACTCATCCTTTCCAGTAAGTTTCCACAGAAAAGCATTTTGGTGCACTTGAGTATTAGTTTGTTGTGTGTCATTGACTACTTTAAGTAACTTTGGTAACCTTTTAAAAATGATTTGATGAGAGGAAATAGTTTTCCACTGCCTGTTGAGTACAAGTAAAGAGAATAGAATAAAGAAGTCAGGAATGGAAGTTTCAAACTTCTTTTTAACAGTTCAAATGTAGGAAAAAAATTCAAGGAATCTTTTTTCATAAATAAAATGTTTACGTTATTAATGGCCATTAAAGGTTGTCAGCGTTTCATGGTTGCTGCTTGACAGATACTGTATTTCATAGTAGGTAGTTATTGCTCATCTCTAGATTTAAGGAATATTTTGAGTGTATTCACTGCTTGTTTATTTTCTTTAACTGTGTGGTTTGTTTGGGGTTTTTTTGTGGTCAGATATGAAAATTTGATGCAGATCAACTTGGAAGCATCAGAAGTGGATGAAATTTCAGAGATACACACAAAACTGTTGCGTGTAAGTATCTTACAAAGCCAGTGTCATTCTCAAAATGGTGTTTCTAAAGAAAAAGCCAATACATGATAACACAGATTTTTCTGTGAATAACAACGCTGAGTTTTCAAAGTCGTTTCTAGATTGCCAAAGGTTGTTAAAATGTCCATACTGAGATGTGGATATCTTTCTGAAAACAGAGTAAATCCTTTTATTAGCGCGGTGTAGTGAAAATAATAAGTTCCTGAAAATACAGTCTCATTTTCTAAAATACTCGAGTAAAAATTTATAGTGACAAAATATATTTTACTTTGAAGTTTTTTCCCCTTTCCTTAAAGAATTTTAAACTACTTCATTGGCTTTCTAAAATGATACATATACAAACACACTTCAGAGTGATTTGCTTTGAAATTTGCGTCATGTTTCCAGGCAAGTAAGGAAAAATTGAAAATAACTTTACACACTGGTGTCCTGGGAGCAGGTATAAAGTTCTCCATTCTGAAAGCATAAATAAATAATATTTATAATAATAATTAAAGTTGATTAATGCATTTTTATTTTGAAGGTTGTATGAACTGTGGAGAAAGAAAGGTATGAATTATGTGGATAGTCATTATATGAATTCTTAACAAACCAAAAGAACAAGTGTAGAAGTAAATAGGGAATATATGAAAGGTAGAAACTTATTGTTGCGGATGCTGAAAGAAAATAAATATTAACTAACAGAAATGCAGCATCAAAGATGATTCTTTCTTTAATAATACCATGTTCTAGCAAAGCCTAGGCGGATAATTGCACATGTTTCTTTAATGAAGGTCAGTGAAACAAATGGGTCTATAGTATTAACATGCTCAGTCTGTTTTCAGCCTCAAGTAATTTTTTGCTTTACCCAGTGGTAAGATTGAACTTTCTTGCTCTTACGTAGCTCTCCAGCTCTCAAGGCACAATAGAAACTAGTCTTCAAGATATCAAAAACAAACTTTCTCCTGGTGGTTTACTGGCTGACACCTGGGCAAATCAGGAAGGCATGCATCTAAAAGACAGAAAGTGAGTAATTGTATTAATTGTTTTAATATGTATTGAATTTTACATTAAGTTGTAGTTCATAAAACTCATTAATAGGTACTTAAGTTTATATATAAAATATCTCATTTTCTTCCTTTTGTCACTCTAGTCCAGAAAGGCTGCAGGCACTGCTATGTTCCATCACAGATATTTATTATCAGTTCAAAAAAGACAAAGCAGAACGAAGTAAGTAACTTACTTGATTCACTTTTAACATACAGTATAACGTAAAGGACAGGTCAGTCCTTGTTCCACTAGGATATTTGTGGTAGGAATGGAGAGTTAGTCAGCAACAGTGAATATATCTGTAGGTCTTTCTTAGTGAGGTACTGTCTTAAAGCCCATATGAATGAAACGCCACTATTAATCTCATAGATTTGAATTGCAAGACTGGAGAGGAGGAAAAAAAGAAGTAAATGACCACTTTTACCTATCAGGATAGGAGAAGGAAACCATATAGGAAATGGGTAAATTCAGTGGAGTTTTACATAAATACAACTAACAGAATTAAACTGGTAATGTCTGTCATCTGCTCTGATCCTAGGGCTTCCTTATAATGAAGAACAAATTCACAAGTTTGACAAGTAAGTTTTGAAGTTACCTTTGGGAAATACCATGATTGCTTTCAGGTCCTTCAGGTGCTCTTGCCAATAACCTCTTCTGTTGATTTTTATTGTAAATTATAACCTCTTTAGGATTGCTTTGTAAAAAATTTCCTTTAAATATCTTAAATGCATAGGGGTGCCAGCTATGATAATGAGGTGCTTTCTGGCAGTAGAGTTTCTTCACTGATAGACCTTCTAAAGGTAGATGTGAAATACCTGTTTGTTATCTGGGCATAACTGTCTTATAGGAAGTACATTTTTTCTTTCCTGTTTTTTTTAGGGAGGAAAAAGCCCTCAGTAAGAGTAAAGTGACTTTGTAACTAAGGCAGAGATAATTTTCTACAGATGAAAAAAATATGGGCTAGCTGAATGACATTCTAGAATGATTTAATCTTCCAGGACATATAGCATGCAAAATAAATTTTAATGCAGTTCTCTGTGCCTGTTTAAAATTGTCACTTGACACATCAAGTGTCTGTATGTAGCCTGGGCCTCTAAATTCCCGTTAAGTTTCACTGACTCTACTGACTAACTCTTGAGCAACTGTAAACAGCTGCTCTGCTCATGCTGCTGTACTTGTTTCAGGATCGATTCAGTTCCTCATACACAGATGCCTAATGCTATTTAAGTTGCCCTAAGGTAAAAAACTGGCTGGACGGCCAGGCCCAAAGAGTTGTGATGAATGGAGTTAAATCCAGCTGGCAGCCAGTCACAAGTGGTGTTCCCCAGGGCTCAGTTTTGGGGCCGGTCTTGTTCAATATCTTTATCAATGATCTGGATGAGGGGATTGAGTGCACCCTCAGTAAGTTTGCAGACGACACCAAGTTGGGCGGGAGTGTTGATCTGCTCGAGGGTAGGAAGGCTCTGCAGAGGGACCTGGCCAGGCTGGATCAATGGGCCGAGGCCAACTGTATGAGGTTCAACAAGGCCAAGTGCCAGGTCCTGCACTTTGGCCACAAGAACCCCATGCAACACTACAGGCTTGGGGAAGAGTGGCTGGAAAGCTGCCCAGCAGAAAAGGACCTGGGGGTGTTGGTCAACAGCCGGCTGAACATGAGCTGGCAGTGTGCCCAGGCGGCCAAGAAGGCCAATCACATCCTGGCCCATATCAGCAATAGTGTGGCCAGCAGGAGTAGGGAAGTGATCGTGCCCCTGTACTCGGCACTGGTGAGGCCGCACAGGCTCGAATCCTGTGTTCAGTTTTGGGCCCCTCACTACAAGAAGGACATCGAGGTGCTGGAGCGTGTCCAGAGAAGGGCAACGAAGCTGGTGAAGGGTCTAGAGCACAAGTCTTATGAGGAGCAGCTGAGGGAACTGGGACTGTTTAGCCTGGAGAAAAGGAGGCTCAGGGGAGACCTCATCGCTCTCTACAACTCCCTGAAAGGAGGTTGTAGCGAGGTGGGTGTTGGTCTCTTCTCCCAAGTAACAAGCAATAGAACAAGAGGAAATGGCCTCAAGTTGCACCGGGGGAGGTTTAGATTGGATATTAGGAAAAATTTCTTCACCGAAAGGGCTGTGAAGCATTGGACCAGGCTGCCCAGGGAAGTGGTGGAGTCCCCATCCCTGGAGGTATTTAAAAGACATGTAGACGTGGTGCTCAGGGACATGGTTTAGTGGTGGACTTGGCAGTGTTAGGTTAACGGTTGGACTCGATGATCTTAAAGGTCCTTTCCAACCTAAACAATTCTATGATTCTAAGGTATCTGAGACATGCTCTGAGACTGGGAGGTAGGACACAAGACAAATGGGAAACCTACGCCTTTCTGGATGGGCAGTTGGAAGCAGAGCAGGATATCCTTGTGCATCTCAAATGATGCTAGACACTTGTGTCTAAGTAATTAAGTTAGTCTCCTAGTGGCTGGTCAGTTGAGTGGTTCCCTAGACTATATGAGTTCCCTGAGTGCTATATGAATTTAGACACCGCTTCTGTAATTTTCTAAAAATTCTTGCTGTTGCTACCACTAGTGTGGCTTCACTGACAATTAGATATAGAAAGCTAACGTGCAGAAGGCACTGGTATTCTCACAACCGTGCCACTTGATTTTCCCGTGGTGAAAGATAAATGGGGTAACCACCAAGTGGAGGGGAGATTGCCTTAAGGTGAAGGACAATAGGGGCAGGAAACCTGTAAGACAGATCCTGATACACTGAAAGAGACTTGGACACATTGTTGGCCTGCAACAGCAAGGGACTGAACTTAATGTGAGAGATAATGTGAGCGATAGTTTTGTCATATGTTCTTAAGGATATGGTTGGAAAACAGGCAAACACTGGGACACAATCCATAGCTCACTTTAAAACTGCACTCCCTTGGGCAGATTAAAGACATTTTAGGGCCTTTTCTACTACTCAAACTGTGTCCTTGCATTAATATGTGAATAACTTTAAACAAGTAGCTTTCATTTTCATGGTTTTGAATACTGGTATATTTTCTACCACGAGTGTCTCCTTGGGATTGTTCCAGTATCTTTGAGATCCGAACTACATCTTATTTTACTTGATTCACCCCAGAGAGAAATGGCAGTGGTTTTTGTTAAGAACTGTGTGCCGTTAGCAACAGAGGCTGGCCTTTGTAATATTTACCACTAGATAGACAAGGGAGCGGCACTCAATTCAGATTTTTTCTGGTTGAATGACAGGTATGCATGCCTGATGACAATCCAGCTACACTCCAGCCAGAATTGGATTAACCAATAGCTATCATGCAAGACTTAATGAAATACCAGAAGCAGGTGTTAGACTGTAGTGTCCCAGTATCCCTTCGTTTCGCTTGCTGGTGCAATGCATAGCATGGTAAGGCAGTTACACTGGGATTACTGTCTGCAACACTAACCAGAATTGGGTTTTGTTCTGCTTTCCTGTCCTTATCTGCTTGCTTTTTTCTCTTGTCATAAATGTAAGCTGACACAAAAATCCTGTTTTTTCTTCTTGCATGTATATTACTCAGCACAAAGGATTATTCATATATGCTGGAAGTTCCAAGTATCTGCAGAAGGCAAATAAGAAATAATAAGGATTTCTGTCCTTTCCATTTAGAATCCCTTTTCCTTAAATATACCTGCTGGGATAAATACTGACTCGGAGAAGACATTTGACCATTTGTTCATATATCAAATAATTGCAACTATATGCTTCAAATAACTTTTTTTTTCCCTCCCTGCTAGGGAATATTTTTGAAACATAAACTGTCAGTTCATGCAGTGTGTTGAATTCTTATACATTACAACAGCATGAATAAAGTTGGCTGAAGGGATTTTAAGTCCACATACCTCTTCTCCAAGCTTCAGAAAGTAAGTTAGAGGAGTAGGTTTTTGAAAGCAGTTTAACACTGTTCCTGTTGTTTCTGTGTTGCAGGCAGAAGCTGTATTTGCATGCTACAAAAGCCATAGCTCTATTCAAAGATGAATGTGTCAGCAAGTATGATACATTTTTGGACAAGGCTGAGGACTGGACAAGGCAAGCTATTGATTTCTTTAATATTTGGTAATGTTCACTGCACCACTTTTATAAAGGGAAGCTCTTAAAAGAAAACTTTTTTCTTTTAGGAAAATGCTTCACACAAGGAAGCAGTTACTGGCTCTCACCAACCAGTGTTTTGATATTGAAGAAGAGATATCCAAATACCAGGATTATATAAGTGAGGTAGAATGCTTCAAAATTATGTAAAGTGTTTGCATAGATAAAAGACTATTCCACATTGTTTAATGTCAATAGTGAATCTTACATTAATGCAGTCGTATTAAAATATAGGGCTGCATGGATGTAGTATTTGGTCTATAGTAGCTTCGTTGCTGATGTCGGAGTGGCGTAGAGAGTGGTGTGATTTTTTGAATCCTGACTTGATTTTGGAGTTTGGTGGGGTTTTTCTTGTTTTGGTGGGATTTGGGGTTTTGGGGGGTTTTTTTGTAGTGTTAGCATTCCCTCCAAAAAATCTGTGCAAATGGATGTGGGTTCATTGAGAAGTGTTCTGTGTAACTGTTAATCATAATGGTATCTGAGCACCCAGAGGATTATCTTAATACTCTTCTGAAGCATAAAAACACGACTTCCATATTCAAGATTGGGGGATACATGCTTAAGGATATATGCTAAACCAATGCTGCTGGTGACATGAAAGAAAATGTTTTGTTAAAATGTGGACGGGTGACTCTGCAGGATGCAAACTTATCAGGATTACCTCAAAATGGAGAGAATAAGAGCATTTTCATGCAGTAAAATTCTTATTCTTTGTAAAGGAAATATAAATGAAAGAAAAGCACCTGATAGCTGTACAAGCAATTAAGGAATGGTGGAAAGCAGCATTTTACTTGTTATTTGTTTGTATTTTAGTAGCACTACTGAAGTCAGTTATTGATTAGGATCCTGTTGCCTTAGGATATCTACAAACATAACAAATAGATAATTCTTCCTTTTGAGAGTTTATTATCGAAGTATAAGACAGCTAAGAAGATGGAACAAATCAGGGAACTATAGGTTGTGTCAATACAAAACTTGCCATGATGATCTCAACTTGGGGAATATCAGCCGCCATACTACTGGAATAATTTTATGAGGCATCATAGCAATGAAGAATTTAAAGAAGGATTTTAAGGTGGACATCAAGATACATATGACAACTTACATTGTAACTTACGTTTCCTTTTTATCTATTGCAGTTACAAGATGCTCTGCCGCAGAAAATGTTTGCAGCTTCCAGTGGGATGAAACATACAATGAATACAGTCTATCCAAGCTCAAACACGTTAGTGGAAATGACTCTTGGGTGAGAATTTCTTAATTGGATTGAATTAATATTCTATACCTGTTATACAGGTGAATTAAAAAAAAAAAAAATACGGTTGACTTAGTGATTGCTGTATTAAGACCAAGAATTTTGTATTGCAGAAAAAACTTTATATTGCTAAAGCGGTGTTACAGATGTGGAAGCTTTTAGTAAATAACCAACCTGTTTTCTGTCCCTTATTTTGTAGGTAATGGCAAGTTGCTGAAAGCTTTGTGGCGGTGATCATAGCAGATAACTGTCCCTATAAAATTTTTAATCTTTCTTTCACTTCTTGTTACTACAGTATGAAGAAACTAAAGGAGGAAATGGAAGGGGTTGTTAAAGAGCTGGCTGAGAACAATCACATTTTGGAAAGGCAAGCAATTGTTTTCCCTTTTTGGGCTGATACTAGGAACAGGCTTAATTTGGTACATTTTGTAGATCCAGAACTTAAACTAAGGGATGATTCTATAATCTCTTTAACTGTAAATAGATTTTTGAACTGTTGATCTGAAGTGTAGCAAAAAAAGAATGTATTCAAAACCTTGAAACATTACTGTAAAATCATTCTGACACAGCAATCACAGCATTTTTGTTTCATATTACTTATGTTTAGCTAATAAAAATATCTGTTGCACAGACAGATTAATTCTGAATTTAAACACAATACTTTTGCAGCAAACCAGTGGTGTCTTTTGACTCCTCACTTTTAGACATAATTTTCAACAAGTGTGGATTTATACCAATCTGAATGAATGATTTTTCAGTTTTCAGATTGCTTAAATAAAGTGAAAAGAAAGAGGCCAACATATTTCTTACAATCCTGAGAGGGTACTGTCACTATCACATACAGACTGACTTTGCTTTTTTTCTTATGATGATGATAAAATATATAAAAATAATGATCTCCTGAAAGCTTCAGGGTAAATTGCTGGTAGAGCTGAGCTTAGCTTCAAGCTGAATTGGTTTTGTTTTGTTACCCACCCCCAGTTCCATACTTGGAGCACAGTATCCTTCCTTCTATCTTCTTTTCACATACAAAAGTTAGATACAAATGCATGTGTTGGCATGTGGCGAGGGAAAAGAAAAACCCATAAATGAATTATCATGAATTAAGGATTGATTCTATAGTCAATCGCCTAAGAATACACTGTATTTTCATTTTAGATTTGGTGCTTTGACTATGGATGGTGGCCTACGGAACGTGGACTGTATCTAGCTTTCAAAGAACCTGAAGAGGACTTGTAAATTTTTTCGAAGGGAAAAAAATACTGTTGGGACATTTAAAGGCAGATAATAAATCTGTATCCAGGGGTTTTTTCCCTCTACAACTGTAGTATTAAAAAAATGTAAATATGTATAATATGTAAATATAAAAGAAATATATATCTTTTTTTGGTCAAGGTTGGAATAGAATTACTCCTGGCAGGGAATTTAGCCCCTTGGAGGATCTCTGACGAAGTCCTAAAGGCAAAAGTGTTGTTGATGAGATTGACATTTGTTTGCTTTGAATATTGTCCCTTTTTCAGAATGCAATTTAGTCTTTATTGCAAGAGGACTTGCAGAACTCTAAACATTATGAATAGTCTTTAAAGGGTGTTTTGGATTTCCTTTAACCGCCACTATTATTTTGGAGTCTAGCTGAATGACTCTGATCATCACAGAACGTGACGACTGTTTTAAATGAGATCTTTTTAAACAAGTGTGAATAGGGACTAAAAGTGCAGATAGGACAGAGTGGAAATGCATTTCTCTTTCCTTCACATCCGAACTGTTAGTTCACTTCCACTTGAGACAACAAATTCATGATTTTTTTTTAAGTATATATCTCCATACTTGGTGCCATGTTGTCTGTAATCATTTGACTGCTCTGTTTATGGAAGTTTTGTACTCCAGGTTGTCAAGTCTGAATGTAAAAATTCCTTTTTTGGAGTACAGCATTTTCAGAATTTCCCTGAAATCTTCTTGTTCACCACAAGAGAAGCGGGTTCTTAAAATAGCTTTTTCAGAATCCTGTTTGCAGGCATAATTTTTAAAAAAGGTTAAAAATTGATATTAGGAGAATTTGTGGGCAGTCAGTAGACTAGATAGCGTCATGCCTCAGTGGTAAGTGAATATTGGAAAAATAAGTTACCGGTCTAGATCTTGAAAAGGGACCACACCCGCTGCTGACTTATGAGTGAGATATCAAACTTAGGTGGAAAATTTAGTAAGACTATATATTTATTTTCCAGTATCAGTAGTTACTTCTTTCAGTACTACATGATTGGGTTGCAGAGATGCAGAATGAAACAGTCTGCTCCAAAATATGTAGGAGAGGAGAAAGAGAAGAGGAAAACCAACAAACAAAACCTCAGAAAACATCGCTCACTTTGTTTGGATACTACAGCTGTACTTACTTGTTTCAGATGAAGAGCACGCAAATATTGCCGGACTCATTCTTTCCTTGTGGAAACCTGGCCATGGATGTTCAGTGGTGTCCAACAGCACTTCTAATTGCTATATTACATCTGTAAGAAGGGCTAGACCGACTATATTTAGAATTTTCCATAATTAATGGTGAAACATTTAGGTATAAGTTAAACAGCAGTAACCTGTGATAGCATCTGATAGTTTTGTGATGCTTATTCCCTGCTTATCTGTCCAGGTCAGGATACAAAACATTTCCCTTTTTTTTTTTTTTTAATATTTGAATAGAAACTTATGAAACTGGTAACTGATTCTTTCACTGATAAAAGGAAATTCACTGCCTTGATGTCTGAGACCTGCTTCCCAGTGTTCTTGGTGAGAATCAAATATTAAAAGGGAATTCAGATATTTTACACCCACGTGAGCAGCTTCTTTCTTTGCAAGCTTTGTCCCCCCAAAAATCTAGCTATGCAAAAGGAGTGCAACAGTTTGTTACGTGTTTTTCCTTGGTTAGCTGTGGCATTCTTAACTCTTTGTTTTAAAATACCGGAATCACGTCTAACTGGAATGTTTTAAGGCCTGCTTGTACATTTGTTCATTCACGTCCGCAGTCTCACTGAGTGTCAGTAAAACACATGCGTAAGTGTTAGAAGAACTGGGCTCTCAAACTGTGCATAAATTGTATTTTTTTCCAATATTATGTCTGTAACGCTTTGTTGTTTCAAAGGTTCTTAATTTTGAAAAAATCAAGTGTTAGTTGGAATATATAATTTTCAACTTCTTTATACTGAAGCAGTCTGAAAAAGAAAGTTAATTATAGTAACAATATAGTCTGTATATTGAAGTATGTGCGGCATTCTTTTACATGGTTGAAAATGTTTTGTTACATTTTATGTTCATTTTAAACATTGCTGGTTTTAGTGTTGCTAAATACATCAGTAATCTTAATCTTGTTAAAATTTCTTTTTCTAAAGCAATTTTAACTAAGCAGCAGCTAAGGAGCTTGAAGTAATCAGGGCATAATCTACTGATTGCGTTCTTATGAAGCAAATACATTTTTCAAGTCAAAGCGTAGTGTATAGTACCATCACTTTTTGGCTCAAACTAAGTGTCCTGATACTATCAGTCATGCTCTACTGATTTGCCAAAAGAAGTAATAGAAAGTAATATATGGTTCTTCCTCCTGAAGCTGGTTTACTGTTTTGGGGGGTTTAGCTTAATATATTAGTTATCTGTTACTTGAACAAACCTGTCTTCATATGAATTGTGAAAATGCATGAGTGAATGACTTAATGGCATAAATACATCATCAAGCACTCACTGTACAGTGTGTACTTACTTCTGTGTCTTTCCATAGTTTCACTTTCTGTTAATTGCAGTATTACCTTAAAATTTTTATTTCCTTGCAAGTACAATAGAAAGCCTGAAATCTGAGGTAGCAAATTGCAGATTAGCTTGCATTAGCCAGCTGTCCAGAAAACGTGTCCTGTACAACGGAGTCACCAGCATAGGCTACATGGTAGAGCCACTAACCCTTTTTATTTATTTTTTAACCACTCCACTGACGTGTGTTCTGAACAGTGTTAGTTCTCTGTAACGGTGGCAAAATTCCTAGTCTCTGCTCGGTGTGAAACGGTCCACTGGTGGAGCTCAATCAGTACTAATTTAGTTAATCACTGTAGAAGTGGTAATCATAGAATAATTTTGGATATAATACGATGGCAAGGACTAAAGGCTAAATGGAAAAGTTTACTTTTTGGGTTTTTTAAGCGTGAAGCCTAGAAGAGGGGAGATGTGGAATAAACTGTTTGGGTAAAATTAAACACAGAACTATTCCTAAGGTAGTTGCATAGCCTGCTGTTACTGTGAAATCCCTTCCAGGGAGGGCACGGTAATTGGTTTGGCTAGCCACATTTGGTTAGCTGAACCAGTGATGGCTTCTAGCTAGGGAACTGAAAACCAGTGGGTTTTCCTCTGCACCCTGGTCTGTGCAGAGGAAAAGTTGGTTTACCTGTGACCAGCCCAATGGCGAGCACTTTTAAACTGGCGTATAAAAATTAAAGAAGATACTGGCCACCTGAAGATAAGTTAGGGGAGAAAAAAAGAATGGCTAGGGTCTGGAAAACTCATCTGAGGGGGACTGGGAAAAAATGGGAGTTGACTGGCTGAAAGAAGAGAAGATGGGAAGAAGGGGGGAGCAAAAGTCTTCAGTCATCTAAAGGCTGTTACAGAAGATCGGTGTTCACCACCGTGTCTGTGGTGAAGGGATTAGAGATTGTGAATATAAATTGTAGTGCACGAAACCAAAAAATCCAGACTACAAGTTTGGAAAAATCTTTCTAGTATGACTTGCAGAGTCAAGTGCCAGAGCAGACTGTTCTGGGAGCTGAGCAATATCGGTTGAAGAGGGGTTTTAGGAACAGGTTGACTGTTCGGAGCTCTTGTGGCCAATTCCGCCGTTGGCAAGGCTGCATGACCTTTTAATTTTCTGTGCTCTAAACAGCGCTTTTTTTTGTTACTTGTTCCATTGATCACAAAACCCGTGTGGTAGGGGTAGTATCCCTCAGTGAGGTTTGCTATTTTGACACCGGTACAAGCCCGGTTGTAGTTGTGCTTGTAGATGCACATCTTTTGGAGAACTTTGCTTCCTATTGACAAGGAAGACTGACAGTAACAGGTAGAGCTGCTGGCGTGCGACCACCACAGCCATACTGCGGATGTTCAAAGTTGTGTTCTGCTCCTGAAAACTTACACAAGCGTCCAATGAAGTCCGTGACCGCCCAGGCTTCCAGAGCCTTCCCATCAAGGTACAGGTTGTGCCACCGCTGCCTAGCCGTGGGAAACGTTTCCCGGACTAGCTGCTTTAAGTAACTTAGGCAGATCATTTTAATGAGAACCTGCTGAAGTGCATCACCAGCTCTTGCCAGCTCCCCCTGTGCCAGCACGAGGCTTGCTTCAGCATCCCCGAGTACCTTTATGCCGTGCGATGCGGGGTGCGTTAGCAATTGCAGAGCCAGTTGTGAGCAAGCGCATCCGGCCGTGCAGCCCTGCGCCGTGCTGGGGGGAGCCGAGCTTGGCACCCTGCTACGCGAGCCGTTGGCTTTGCTTGGCAGGCACATTTGCTAACTCACGGCGAAAGAGGATGACGCTGGCACAATCGTACTGCTGCTCCTGCCATGACAGCCATGGGAGCCCTACAGCAGTTTCAGATTTAAGCGGACAGGAGCAGTTTACAATCTTTAAAGAAATCAGGTGAAAAGACTTAACTTTTTTTTTTCTCCCCACTTTCATTCCTTGGAACCCTCTGTGTGAAAGTGCAGATGAATTGTTCATAAATCCTGCAATTCCACATCCTGAAAACACCTTACAGCCGGGCTACATCCCACTTTACACCATTTAAAATCTGTGCAAGGCTGCATTAAAATAGACGATGTTTCTAATGCCTAGGAGACGTGACAGTCGGCTCACTGACAACGTTTTCTGAAGCTGTAGGTTTGATAGATCCGGGCTTTACCTCGCTTACGCTGCTGTGGGACTTGCTGCCAGCTCGCTACAAAAAGGGAGGCTGGGCTCGGAGGAGCGATCGGCGGGGCAGGGGCCCGTCCTGCGCCCGCCTCTCCCCCGCGCTCCCGGCGGGGGGCGGCTGCCGGCGGGAGCGGCGGAGCTCGCGGCTCTCACCTGCCGCGAAAGGCAGCGACTCCCTAAAACGCTTCCCGTGGAAACTTCAGCTTGGGAAACAAAAAGCCAAAGTCGCCACGAGCAGTGTATTATTAGGTCTTAATTGTTTTATCTACGGTAGTAAAACGTATCTCCTGGAAGCGCTTCACATCTTCTGTTCCTAATATACATTATTAGCGATTGCCTTGAAAACAGCGGGTAAAAGTGCTGGTTACATCAACTACTTTCTGCGGCGGCGGGCCGGGACCGTTTCAGAGCCCCCGGCTGTGGTTGTTCCTCCCCGAGACGTTTCATGGTGAGAGGACCCGGGAAGCGAGGCGGCGGCCGAGCGGCGCTGAGGGGAGCCGGCGGCGGCCGCGCCGCGTCCCCCGCCCCGTACCCTCCCCGGCGCGGTGCTGAGCCGAGCCGAGCCGAGCGGCGGCCGCCAGGTCGGGGGAGGACGCGGGCCCGGCGCGGTGCGGCGCACCCCCCCGCCGCCTCCCCGCTCCCCTCGCCCGTGGGTGTCATGTGCGTGAGGCGTCAACCGCCGCCCGCCCCGGCCGCTCCGCGGGGAGGGAGAGGCAGGCAGCGGCCGGCCCGGCCCACCCCGCTCCGCATGGCGGCGGCCCCGGGCGACAGGCGGGGGAAGCCGCCGCGGGGCCGGGCGGCGCGGGCGATGTTCCCGCAGCCGGACGCGCCCGCCGGCGTCCCAGGCCCCGCGTACGGCGGCCGCCGCCGCCCGGCGCCGCCGCCGCCCCGCCACGTCCGCACCATCTTCGAGGCGCCGCCGCCGGAGCCGCCGCACCGCTTCGGGCCGGCGGCGGCGGGAACGTGGTGCGACCTCTGCTGCCGCTTCGTCCTCTCGCAGGGCCTGCGCTGCGCGGGTGAGCGCCCCGGCGGGCCCGCCCGCGGCCTCTGGCGGGAAACGGGCGTCGGGTGGTGGGGAGCGGCGAGGCGGCGCTCCCTCGCTGGTGGCGGGTTCGGGGGAGCCGGGAGATCCCGGATTTCACAAAATTGAGGGTTCCGCGGCTCGGGGGGCTAGGTCGGGGCCGGGTGTCTGCCGATCCGCGCCAGCGGCGCTGGAAACATGTTCCTCACCCGGCCCGAACGGGAGCCAGGGTTTCCCCACATGAAGCGTTGGAGCATGAGGGCCGCTGGCGGGGTGCGGTGAGCCGTGCCCTTCGTGCGGTACGGCTGGGGCGACGGTGGAGGGGCGACGGCGTAGCGTGGGTGCAGCGTGATCCAGGTAAATGTGCTCCATCTCCGCCCAGCGGGAAGGTAATACATGTTACAGGGGGGTGTAGGTGGTGCTGCTCCGAAGGGTTCTTGTGGGCTCCCACCCCTGGCAAAAACCGTGCGGTCTTCTCCCTGGTCCTTCGGGTAGGAGGAGGAGGCTGTGTCTTGGGGTATCGCACATCCCGTGTACACACCGCGTACGTGTCCTTTCGCTCTCTGGGCTCTGATTCATAGTAGGCAAAGGTGCATTTTCCTTTCCCTGCATAGAAAACAACTTTTCTGCTTTTCAGCCCTTTCATTACCACTGCTATACTCGAAAATACAGTGATTTCATTCACCTGCTAGCTCCCGTTCTTTACGGAAGGAGAACATACATAATCTAGTGCTGGTGAAAAGTCCTCTTTTGCCATCCCTTGGTTTGAAAAGCCTTTGGCCACATTGTTGGGTTTCATGGTGACCCTGAGACTGGTTTCAGCGTGGAACCCCGCGGGCGTGCTCACTTCTCTGGCTGTTCCTCACCCACGGCTGCCGTGCTGCTGCACTTTTTAGGACAACCTAGCGCTATCCCTAGTGGAGCGACATGTTAAGGTGTGTGGTTTGCTTTTGATTTACATCACTGAGCCTTTGTTTAACATGATATTTGAAACCCAAGGTGGCACAGAAAGGTCAGTCTTTTCATAATGTTTTGTTCTGGCTTAAGGAGATGTAATAACCTCATACTGTCCTCTGCTGTGATATAAAATTTCCGTTATGATATAATGTTCTCACAGGTACTCTCACTTTCAGTAGCTCTATTTTTACTGTTACTCTTGGAATGGAGATACTTTGGCTGTGAAAATAAAATATTTTTTATTTATAATTTAAGTTAGTGCACCGTTTGTTCTGACAGGATGTATAGTGCACTGATGTGAAAATAGACCTTAAAAATAATATTTTTTCTTTTATGATCAAATGCTCCGTGGCAAGAACTTCAAGTGTCACGTTGGATTATATATCTTCCAGCATCGTTTTCTCAGAACGATTACAGCTTACAATGTTTTTCCTTCTCCTCCATTTTTATGAGGCACAGGACTTCAAGCTGCTCTCTTAAATTGCTGTTTAAGTAGCAGAGGAAGCATTCAACATTTATGACCTAGCATGAATATAATATTTAAAAGCTGTAAAGTGGTATGGAGATGAGAGGAAACTATAGCTAAAGCACAGAAGGATTGCTGCAAGGACCTCTGTTCTCTCCCAGTCTGCAGACACACCAGCAAGCCAGACTGATGAACAGATCTGGCTGAAAAACTGGCTGAGGGCAACGAAAGCAGTGGCTGTGTCAGGACAGCTGAGAGGCGTGAGGGAACGTGTGGCTGGCTGCCCTCACAGCTCAGAGCTGCTAAATCCACTCTGTGGCCAGACGTCAGTCTGCACCCTTAGTCACGGGCTCTTCTGTGAGTAAGTGAATAGAGAAGAAAAAGATGTCCCCCGCTTCGGAAAGCCAGCAGACACAGCTGTGCTCAACGTCTAAAGTGTGTCTAAACTGGCCTTGAAGACTGCAGCAGATACATCCGGGACTACAGCTGGGTTTGTGGCCGCTGTGGTAGCCTCTGCTGAAAATGCCACGGTCCCCTTCGGGTATCCACTTGTGAAGCAGAAATTACAACTGAAGTTACGATTGCAAGTACCTTTCAAAGATTTTAAGCTGCCTGGCAGTTTGTGACAGTGCCAAAAGGTTCCCAAATAACTGTTTTCCAGAGGGCACAAGTGGTAGGGACTTACATTTTATGTCATCTAAGAAGCAAGACGCAACACTATCTTCCAGATGGTCCACTGCCGATAAAGAGGGAGCTACATACTAAATTGTCATGATGATTCTGAGTCACAAAGACATAGATAGTACATTTATTTAAATTACCCTGTTCGAGTGTTATTGGCTGAAGTCAGTTCCTACTAGATCGTTGCCCTCAAACAAGATCAGTCAGAGGTGCTGAGTTTGGTGATAAGAATTAAAAGGCGTGAGAAATTCCCTGTGGGATAGGGAAGTAGTCAAAGGGCACATCAAATTTTAAAGTATTTAGGTGCAGACTTTTTTCTGTCTAAGAGAAGAGATCTGTGATGTCTTTATGGGAGTGGGGGTTTCCTTTGGGTGTCTCTGTCCCGCCTTCCCCACAGGGACGGGGAAGATACCCGAGCTGAGCTCCAGTAGAGGCCAGACTTTTCTTTTGTCATTTCGCAGTGGGGCTGTGGTTGTCTTTGGGTTTTTGTACACTGCTTGGTACACATCATGAAGTGAGGTGGGATCACTGGAGTGAATAAGGAACTACCGAGAAAAGGTCTTTCTGCCTTTTGTGAGATTTTTGTTTGTAATTCACAAGTTTGTTTTCAGGCTTCTGCTAAAAATTGAAAAAATACTTTCATATAACTCAGGGAAGAAAGATCAGAATGAAAAAAAATCAAGGAGATGAATGATTATCTGTTTCAATGCAGTGCACAAAGTGCACATTATTCAAGCAACTTATTTCTTGGAAAAAAAATAAGGCAGTGCTGATATTTCTGGACCTCAGCCCAGGAAGAAAGCCAAGTGTAATGAAATACCTCTGAAAAGGATGCTTTGTAGTATCTGAACTCTTACTGTTGTTTTGGATTCCTTTTCAAGAGAGACTTAATTGGTTTAGCAGTCCAGACTTGCTCCACTATTCACCTTTTCACCTCTATTGTTTGGGGTAAAACCTGGTGATACAGTGCAGATGCAGAATGCCATTGCCTGGCCTGACTTCTCTGCACAAAGTCGTTTGAAACGGAAGCAGTTGGGATTATTCCAGTTTATACCGATGAAATGACGTACAGTAAAAAGTGGTTTTTCTTTTCTAGCATTCAGTTTTTCTTTCAGTCTGAGAATGCTCTGGAGTGAAAATTCCCAGTTTCTTATATCATATTGATGGTTTCATGGTGTGTAGCATTATGTAGTGTAGGAGCCCTGGAGTTGTTGCATTGTTTCACCGTATCATTTGGCATTTGAAAAATGAGGCATTTCTCATGGTTTTAGGTGAAAGTCTATACTGCCAGGCTTTGGAATATGGTTTCTGAACAGTTTTACTTTCCCCATAGTCTGGTCAATGGACTGGGTGTACATAGGTGGCGGGGGCGTGAGAGGAATTATTTTGTGGACTACTTGCTCTGGACTTCCTAGTTCATTTCTGTAACTTTTCTTTTACCTTGCATTTTGACACTTTCATTTCTGATGCACTTTTTCATTGAACCAAACGGAAAAGTTGCTAGGCCTTTTCAGAAGTTTTACTCTTCGTTTAAGAGAATATAGAGAAATTATAGGTCCTACATGACTTTCGGTTCAAACTTCCTGAAGATATTTAAGCAGATGGTATTTAGAGGTACCATGAAAAACAGGTTGTTCCTTTCCAGTATTTAGTGATGGGACACGGTTGGGAATTCATGGATGCTTTTGTTAAAAGCATGACCTTGATGAACTGATATTTATGACTCTTCCCAACTGTACGTTGCCCGTGCAACAACATATGTATTGGTGTATGTATTGGGTGGCAATGTATTGGGTGGGTATGTGTGTATGTGGCAAGGTTGGCGGGGCTGCAGGAGTGGGAAGACCAGTACATTGTAATACTGTAAGGACCTTGCGAAGCAAACAGAGACTCACAAGTATTTGTTAAGTTGCCTGTAAAAAGTTGCCTGCTAAAGGAAAAAATAGAATATTTCTGTCAGATTCCTGGTGGTTGGAGTCCTTTATAAAGGTGCAATCGGTGAGCATCGAGTCAGTGGGTATCCTTTAAATACTAGTCAGAAGTGATGTCTCTCAGCCTGTTTCCTCCCTGCCTATAGTGTTACTTTCTCTACCTGCGGCATTACGCCTGTAATGTTATCTGGGTGTAGTGTGATCTGTACACAGGCAGACACCCCTGTCCTCGCATAGAAGCCTCTCCAGTCGCAAGGTGCTCTGCAGAGGTGCAGAAGCCCATGGGAGCAGATAAGACTGCAAGTGTCCTCTTCTTCTCAAACCTACCGGGCAGTCATTTCAGCTTTGTTCACTGAATCTTCTCTACATCTTTTTTTACCCATTTTTCAGACTTTGTTTTTTCAGTGACTTTCTCTTGTGAAGCATATAGCACAGTTTCAGGGCTTATCAGGGCCTTCTGTTTTTTTTCTCTGCTGAAACGGGTGTTTTGGTGGGGGCCTTGTTCAATTTCTAACATTTTTTTATATTGGCTCTGAATATTCAGTAGCTGACTCCTGCTTTAGTGCAGTTGAAGGACAGAGGCGATATGTTTTAATATGTGGTACAGCTCTCTTACTACAGGGCTTTTTAAGTAGCTGTAAAAACAAACAAAACCCAAAACAAAAACCCAAGTCCTTATCCCCTTAGAAAAAATTAGGGTATATTATCTAAATGCCTCCTAACTGTCAGGAATGGTAAAGAAATAGATTTCCCCTTACAGAAATGGGGGTAAAATGTGTAGGGAAGGAGCAAACACAGGGATTAGTGATTTTTTTTTTTCCTTCAGAAGGATATTTTTTTGACCATCAAATTTGTGTAGCATACTTTTTCATGTTTTTAAAGAAGAGGGTAGACATTGTCTGCTATCTCTGCAGTTGGAGTATGTTCATATTTAATCACATCTAATGAGGGGGTTAGGTTGCTAAAGCTACTTCTAGAGTTACGACTTGAATTACCATAAGTGTTCAGAGTTGAAGAAGCCTCTGAAAGTTTTATCTAAAGAGTGAGAACTAGGGGGGGGATTAGAAATAGTGGCAGTGGGAGCCTGCTTTCCTTTCCTGTTCTTTCTGTGGAGGGTTGTTTAATGATGCACACTTCCCAAAATTTTCTTTATTTTCTTTTAAATCCAAAATTACCAAATTTTCTCAGAATCCATAGGGGCTGGAGCAGCAGGAGGCAACAGGGTTTGGGTTGAGTTGGTGGAGATCAGCTCAGAGAAAGCCCCGGTTTCCTCCCTGTTGGGTTCGAAGGAGCGTGGGTGATCTGCTGCCCCGATGGGGCATTTGCTGGAGCTCACAGGGCTGGTGGAGCTGGAGGCTGCTGTGCCCGGTGCAGGGAGGGAGGAAGGAAGAGATGTGGAAATGGAGAGCAAGAAGCAGCTTTGATGGACCTTGCTCTTCAAGAGTAATGCTTGCTGTCTTCCTCAGTTTCTCTCCACCTCCTGGGCCATTTCTATGGTCTCCGCAGCCACAGCAAGGCTCCCACTGCTGCAAAGGTGAGCCCTTTTCCCTCCTGTTTGCAGAGAACAGTAACTCCTCACCGAGTCCCTTAGTTATTGTGGGTCGTGTTTTCTTGGCCACTGATGTTTCTCTTCCTGTGTGAGGACCATCTTCCACTCCTAAGCCATACACTGTCATATGTAGAGGCTTTCACCCATTCTCTGAGTATCTCTTTCTTTGTTCTCATTTTCACCATCTCATGAATGGTTAATTATTAATTATGGTGTCCTTCAGAGTTTGGGTGTCTCAGATAGAACCCTAAGAGACTACAGAGAATATAAGCGGTTGTTATTCAGGTTGCATAGCAGTTAAGAGAAAAAATTTAAAAATCACCCCACAACATTCAGATGCCAACACTGAAAGGCTCTGAAAATGCTGCGTGGTTTTCCCACTTGTCTTCCTCACGTGCTTTGGAGCCGCTCTGTAGGGAGCTCCTGCAGAGGGTGTTGTGAGTGGGCAGGAGCCCTCTCTGCCCAGGGCATCTTGACGTGGAGGTACCCTGTGTTTCATTTCACACTCAGGGTGCAAGGAGGCCAGATGCCCTAAGGCTTGGTTTCCAACAAACCGGTATTTGAGAGCTGGTACGGGAGTAGAAAGGAGTCCGCTAATGAAAAAGTGATAAAATAGGTATTTCTGCAGGCAGTGTTCATAACCTAGGATGTCTTCAAGATGCGAAATAAAACATCAAAGCAGTGATCTGTTTACAAGAGCAAAGAAGCTCTTAGTAATAAAACTGTTGCCATTACTCACCAGCATGATACCTCCTGATGGTCTGCTTGCTGAGAAAGCCTTGGGGAACCAAGGAGAAACTTGACCTTGTCACGTGAAAGCCTTGGAGAGCTTGCTGGATCTTGATGCTCATTTTATACAGTCCTACCACACTCAAAGTTCAACAGGTGGTTAGCACTGCTTGGCCAGGAGTTTGGGTTGTTGTGGGAAGTAACAATACAGGTGCCTTTTAAATTACTTTGTGTTACATTGCTTGCATACTATTTACATATTGCTAATATCTGTGTTTTTAATACACAGGGGAAAAAGGTGAAACTGAAATTTTTACTGGCTAATGTATTTTTTGATAAATTGATAACATAGTTCGTTGCTAAGGGTTTTTTTCTGAAATATTTTATTATATATTTTTTGCATTTGCTGTTAGCAATAGGAGCTGCCGGCCACACTAAATCCTTAATAGTATGCTTGCACAGGAAGAAGCAGCCGCTGGTCTGAAGTGCTACGAGCAGAACAGCCACAGATGAAAGCACTGAGAGTTGAAATGACTTTTTCAGTGTTACCCAGGAGGCCAAGCCAGCATTAGAGCTCAGCTCTCGTCCAGTGACGGTAGTCATCTCTTCCTTCTGTTGCTAAGTAGCGTTGACCAGAAACCTCCAGCACGACTGGAGTGATCTCTTTATCCAGACAGTTAAATGCAGGTCAGCAGCGTGCACAACAGAAAGAAAGTAACGATACTGTTTTTGGCCAGGTGGCTTTATGAGCTGATAGACATGTCTGTTTTCTCCACACCGTACTGAGTACTGATGAACACCTTTTTGATTTTGCTCGGTGAAGGAAGAGCGTGTCATGTATAGTAGCTTGGGTACTATAGCCTGACAGTGAGTGTAGGAGCTTGGAAGAAAGTATGAAGGGCTACAATGGAAGTTAAGCTCTGCAATATCTCTTTTGTGTATTTTTCTCTTATACTCCAGTTCGAAATATTACTCTATTATCTAATAGCTGCCATGGCTAAAATAAGAAACATCCTGCTCGTCTAAGAGAGTATAAATGTACAAGGTGCACCCTTGTTAATCTTCAAGTGCAAACAGCATGTAATGACTCATACCACATGCAGAGATCTAAAGAAGGCTGCTCACAGCTTTCTTGTACCCTAAAAAATAATCAGGCTGCTTTTGTCTTAAGCAGACCAGATTAGGATGAATAAACTTATTGTTTTAGCAACGTTTAACACATATTTTTGTTTTTCTTCCCCGATCTGATTTCCCTTAGTGATAGTTCCATGCAAGCTCTCACTGAGAAGTCTACTAATTTTGGCACAAAGTCACCCGAAGCCCACAGGCAAGTTGGTCTATCATCCACTGAGTCAAATCCTATGTGTCAAACCATCTTACAAGGCAAATCAGTATCTTCTCTCCAGTTTTAGCCTTGAGTTTTATTTTCCCTGTACTCTAAAGTGTGGCTGTGTATGTACAAAAGTGGTTTTCCTGAAGACTGTTTAATCATTTTCCTGAGTTTACTGCTACTAGTATAATATCTACTACATAGCTAAAAGTAACACTAATCTGTTATTTTCACATTGCACTACTATTCTCTGCATTTAGCTTTTTAAACTTACATTCAACTTTAATTTTGATGCACAAACCTACATACATACATACATACAGTAAGCCTGTAACCAGACTACGTTAAAAATGGTAACATGCATCACATTGTACCGGCAGCAGTCTCCGGGAAGTAGTGCGTTATCTTCCCGACGCTCAGCTGGACCAGCACAGCAACGCCCTCTCTCACACACTCACTTTCATCACAGTACTGTGCCGGTCCTGTCTGCCTCTGCACATTTCCAGCATCTGGAAAAGAACGTAAAGCAAATTGCAACAAATTTTACAGGTTGAAGTATTCAAAACGAAACAGGGAACAACTGTACGCTATGATGGATGATACTGAAAAGAATCAAGCAGAAATATAGCTGAAATACACAAAGAGAGATTCTTTTTCATGTAACAATTATGAAAATATTTAATGATAGTATAATATATTGTAGAGTGAAATAAGAACTAACCAGATGTGAACGAATGTGCTTTGGCACTGTGATTTTCTTCTTCAAAATCCAGGATGTGCTTCATTGGAGCTATTGCTCAGAAGAAACCTTCCTACTCCTTACTTCTTAAGGGGAGAAATCCAGTTATTCCCCAATAGATAGCCTGTAGAAGAAGTAAGCCATTCATCTCAGAGGACCTTGAGATGTGCTTGATTGATAGGCTGAATTTGTGTTACGTATTTTCTTTTGAATAAACAGCACTTAAGGCCTGAAGAAAACGAACCGAAATCCCACTGTATTTGGAGAGTGCTTCTGTGTGTTTACGTCGGAGCTCTGAAACGAGACCTGCAGTTGTTGGTTGTCTGCTCTGGGTTCAGTCATTCTGGGTTCTGTCCTCCATCACTGACAGAGATGGCATACCTGAAAAACCTCAGGGATTTCCATTTAAGATGTGCTCGGTGTGCCATAGAAGACTCAGGACACCGCTTCTTGTCCCTACTGCTGCTCAGAGCCAGTGCCGAGAAGGACTAATACTCTCCCAGCCTCCAACCTGCTTTCCACGGTGGCATCATGGCTTCTCCAGAAACTCTGCAGGGCACAGTCCATCTCATGGATTTTACAGCTTTACTGGAGGATGGGAATAAATATGCCCAAGAGGCACTGGGCATTCTCTACTGACTGTAAAGGGAGCCATGACAACCAGCTCAGCTGCAGACATCTGCGTTCAATTAGATGAAGCCCAACTACCTGCTCGTACAGAGAGACTTCCGTAGGCCCATAAAAACGGGTTGAAACTGCTCACGCTCATTTAATGCTCATTTGCTTCCTCTCCCTTTTGGATGGGATTCGTCCAAATTTCATGCGGATTTACTTAAAAAGTCATTCTAATCATAGGAATGTGTCTGGACGAGGCACATTTTTTTTTTTGCAGAAAAAATGCTGTGTGGTGATTTCTAGTAGTATAGATGTGGTAGTGGTTCAGTTTGATGTGCAGCAACTGTCAGCTGAGGTTCTGGGTTTGGGTTGCATGATCTTTTTATGGTTTTTTTGTCTCTTAGCATTAACTGTCATCTGTAGTGTAAGGTTTTCAACATTTTTCCCCTTCTCTTTTTTTAGTTTTCTTTATTTTCATATCACATTTATTACCTATCAGTGTATAAATTATTGGAAGCCTTGATAACGGAGAACTGAACATGCGAAATTCTTTTGATGTCACAGCTAAAAAGGTATCTATACGATTCTATTTTAACTTTATTAATTTATCTGCAAAGTAATAGATCATTAAATCTGATAACAAATGTGTTTTACATCAGTTTGAGTACTACAGTTCTTCAATTTCCATCTTTCAAATGGAGGCAAGGTTTTGGAAGTTGCAGATTGCCAATCACTGGTTAATTTTTAATCCCGTCTTTTTGTGTATGTGCAGCTGCTGAGAATCAAAAGTTTTTTTAGAAAGCTCACAAATATAGCTACTTATTTGGATTAGGGAGGGATGAACAGCTGAGCTGGAAATCAGAAGTATTATGCTAGGTTTTGCTGAACTAAGCTCAAATTGCAGCAGTTTTTTGTTTCTTTACTTTTAGTAGTTGTATTGTGTTCTTTATAAGCTTCCCAGCAACTGCATAGCTTTGTCACACATGATGATGTTATAAATTATGTTTTAGTATGAAATCTGCGATACTGTGTCTTGACAGTGTCATGCAAATGCAGTAGTGCTGAAGCCCAGGGACTAGTTAGGCAGGACTCCTCTCTTGCTACTTGGATAAAATGTACTCTGACACACAGCTGAACAGGGTTTAAGGAGGGTCACAGCTTTTTTTTATAATTTCTAGATAAATACATTTCACACATTCAATTCTGTCCAGCGCATAGATACAGTGTTTCTCTGCGTAACCCCGTTCTGGATTGTTAAAATCTTTTGGTCCATTTCAGATCCCGGTCAGTGAAGGGCAACAGTCCATGGAGGTCTGGAAGTCTCTTCCTCCTTCTCTGGAAGTTCAAGCTCCATTGATATGGAAAATATTCTTGTGAAGGCTGGCTTGTGAATACCTCTCCACACTGAACTCTGCCTGTCGGTGTGGCACATAGCATAATGTCACATACCCACACTGTGACAGGTTGGAAAGGCACCACCTCGTTTTCCAAGTACATGACTTTCCCTACAAAGAAAGCAAAAACTCATTTTGAGCTCTGCTAATAGGGACATTTGCTAATGCAGGCAAGCAGATAATTCCTTAATACATTTAGCTTTTCCTACACACAGTTCCCACTGTGAATAGGTGTGTGGGGATCTTTGTTCCTGAAACCAGACTAAATGGAGAAGTTCCAGTTAAGTCAAAGCAAACGAAATCCTTTGCTCAGCCCAGTCATTTGCTATCTAAGAGCTGGGAGAAGTGGAAATGGAAAAATACTCTTCTGCCCCGGAGCAGAGAAAATTCTGCATCTGCCCCCCATCTGATACCACTGCCTGTGCTCCTCCTCATTGTTAGACTTCATTTTTATGGTATCTCAGCACTGCTGCATTGCTCTAACAAATGCTTATCAGCGAAGAATTTGCTTTAAAACTGTATAAACTCGGCACACTCCAAGAGAATACTCCCAGTCAGACACCGCTGGTTGTTTACAGTTCATCATTTAAGAGTATTTTATGTAACAGCGAGGGTTTGTTTGGGTTTTTTCAGTTTTCTCAGCTCCAGCAGTGGGCATGGGATGGCTACGGTAAGGCAGCCACTGGGTCGTTGCGTAGCTCTATTCGGAGCTGGTCTGCCCAGCTCTGTAGGTCGGGGTAGACAGTGACGTGACTAAACCTCTGGATGTTTCACGAGCACCCCTTTGCTTTATGACTGGTGTGCACAGGTTTCCGTGTGGAAAGCGGGTTGTGGGGCAGATGCTGAGAGCAGTGTGCTGTGCCCAGCTCTCCTGCCAAGGTGGTGACATGCCACACATCCCGGCCCATGGCTGGAGAGCACGTGGGATGGGCAGCACACACGTGGAGTCTGCACGTGCCGTTTCTGCCCTTCGCAGAGGCCTGCTGAGATCTGACCTTTGCACCGTTGCGAGGAGGTAGGAGGTCAGAGGCTGCCCGCATAGCAGAGGGGACAGCTGCTCACCTCCCTTCCCAGGCAGGTGGGACAGCAGCGCAGGCAGCAATCATTCCCTCCCCTCCTCCAGCACACTGCTTAGATGAGCAGAGTATGACCTGGGGGTTGAAATCTGCTGCAGGAAAAAGCCTTACATGGCTTTTTTTCCTTAAAGGGAGGCAGGGATCAAGAGTGTGACTCTGCTCACATTTCAGGTCCTTCTGTCCTCCTTGGAAAGCATCTCCGTGCGCTGTCTCTTCGTCAGAGTAGATTGAAAGGTACACATGTAGCCCTGTGTAGTACCTTTTTAATACAGTGAATTCTTAACTTCAGCAATGCTTCAGTGTAATGTAAGCAATGAGAGTTGTCTTAGGAGGGGCTATGTGAACTCTCCCTAGCCCAGCGGATGCAGCTGATGCAGGCTGACAGCGGTTCGTTGCTGTGCAAAGCACGGTGGCTCATACTCTAAAGCTAACAGTTCAGGTTGAGAGGAACCCCCGTCATCATCACAGACCCCTCACCTGTGAGCTGTGGGGGACAGGCTGTTGTGCATTAGCTCTACATTTTGGCCTAACTAGGGCCTAGAAATGTAAAGTGATGGAGGAGTCATGAAATTACTGCAAGGCTAACTACCACTGCTGTTCAATTCAGCTTGAATTCAGGTCCATGTTCTCATCTGTATTAGCTGGTTTGTTGCATAGCATAATTGTCAGATTCATCCAACTGACTTTTCTTGTATAGAATAAGTTCTGTTTGCCTTACAGTAATATGCAACGTTTTAGACTCTTGCCTATTTTTTGTTCCTGTAAGGCACTAAACACTGTAAGGTGTAAACCTCCACAGGTTTGTTATTCTCATCAGCAAAGCCAGTTTACCCCTTTATATTGTTATATTCTGATGTGTTTTACTGTATGTTTTTTTAAGCCTCATAAAATACCAGTATAACAAAAATACTGTATTGGTGTTTTCTGTTAAGTGAAAAAAAATATTCCTGTGCCCTTCATATCCTGCTAAATATCATACATATCTATATGGATTCTTTATCAAATTACAAAACTAGTCATCTTAACATATATTCACTTATGGTCTGAAATAGTATGGTTTTTTTAATGCCATTTTGATTTTCATTAAATTTTTGTAAGTATAAATTTCAGAAAAAAAATGTCATTGTTTGATTCGGTATTTGGCAGATGCTCTTAAACATTCAAACCCATGCTATTTCCTGAAAGAAGCAAGTTAGCTGTTGGGCCCTTAACTCTGCTCCTTGCATGTGCTGAATTGAGTGGCAGACCTCCTACTTGTGCTAAAACTGTCACTTTGCTACTAAATTCCTGCTGGTATGACGGGGTGGAGCTCGAACAAGAGACAAGTCTGGAGGCCTGAGTCCTGCCTTCTGCTCTTTCATTGACACTGGCTGAAGAATTGTGGCAGATACAGTAGAAATGGAAATGTTTATTTGTTTTCAGAGACATATTGACCAGAGGAAATGCAGTCTGTCTAGCTTGGTCCTGAGAAGCACTAGTATGTTAAAAATGTCGGATGTATAAAATGGGGTTAAATACTTCGCATATTTTAGCATAGAAAAATACATTGTGAATTCTAGAAGAGTTATTAACTGCATGCTGTGAACGTAGTTGGTATAACAAAGCCCTTACTTTCTGTAGTTTAAAGGTTGATATAAAAGGACCTTTGTTTTGTAATGACATTAGTCTTGATTTTCAGTGTTTTCTACTATTCACATCTAGCAGAAGAAAAAAAATCAAATCAAATGTGAGAAGCTGAAGAGAAACTTGTGACATAGTTGAGGAAATCATACTAAACTTGGGAAATGGTTAAATAGTCTTGCTGTTAAAAAGTGTGTGCTAGAATTTGTGATAAATGTTGCGGGGGCATATATTAGTTCATAGCATCTCTGGATTTACAATTTAATACATATGCTTGAAGCATGTGTAGTCTAAGTACTGAGATGCTGTTAATTTTTTTGGATAGTGATATGTTGATAGATGCTCGATTCTTAAGTAAACTGTGGGAGTGAATGATTTGACTCCTATGTTTGCCTTAAAATCCATTAAGAGTAAAGTCGCATTTTTAACACCCTCTGTATCTATAGAAATCTCTGTCAAATTTACTGCTAAGAACCTTCATAAGAAGGTCTTTGAGAAACTCTCTCTAGAGAAAATCCTGTTGATTTAAATCAAGGGCTTTTGAAAGGCGACTTGTCCCTATCAGTTTGGGCGTTTGTTTGTTTACAGCCTAGAAAAGGTAGCCAGAGATGAACAAATGAGCCCTTCAAAAGCCTTTCTGTGGAAAACGTCTTGTTTTAACATCCCTGGAAACACAGTACCAGGTTAAGACTCTGAAGCATTGGTCTTTCTTTAGCCGAAGCATCTATTAATATAGCTGCTTCTTGTAATAAAGAGGGAGGTCTGGAGGGCTCGGAGCGGAGTGACGGAGAGGGAGGGGATTTAGGACTAACAGGTGGTCCTGAGACGTGCTGGCTGACGCTGAGCTCAGAGCGAGCGCACTCTGTGTGGGTATTCATGGGCTTTCCTCTCTCCGTCTGGATACGTGTGTCTGTCGTTCCTGGTGTAGCTGTGGAGCCCTTTCAGCTATGGCAATAAGAAATGACTTGAGGAAAACCATCAGGAGGATAGCACGCTTTTTTTACTGGTTTCCTAAATCGTTGAGCAGTTCAAGGAGGAGAACAGTAAAACTTCTCTGGAAGTCTGCTGGTAAGTCTGCTGCTATGTTTCTTAAGACATTTTTTCCTGCTAAAAAGAAATTCAAAGGGAAAAATAATTCATTTCCGTTCAGCTGGTTAATTTTTCCAGGCCAGCATTTTTCCATTCTCTGAGGCTCATTAGGCAAAACTAAAAATATTTTGGAAATGCAATAGAAGGTTCATTAGGCTTGCTCAGATGAAGAATTCTCTGGCAGCTGTATCATTTATGCATATTAATATTCATGTCAGTGATATTTGATGTCTTGTTTTTGTAGACCTTGTTTCTCCCTTAGGTGTGTATCTAGGAGCTCTAATATGACTCAAATACCTGCCAGAAAATTATTTGGAATTGCCTTAATCTGTTAATTGATCTAGAAGGCTGTGTGAAGCCAGAATTGACTGAAGACCCTAACTCATTGTACCAGCGTTCACACAAAGCAATGAGCAGCTTAGAGAGGGCTTGTGTTCAGCAGTGATGCACTGTCCTTCATTTCCATGTTATCAGCTGAAATGCAGTACCACTCAGCTCACCAGTTAGTAAAAGGCATCGCTCCTAACGACAACTCAGTGCTTTGATCCTTGTCCAGTCCTGGCACAGAAGCATTTGCATCTCTCAGATTAACATTCTCATAACCACCATGAAAGCCCAAAGGCTGTTGTTGTGTCCCTCTAGAGTCGTCTGTTAAAGCTGGGGCTGAGGTATATTCTCGGGGCGGGGGGGGGCGTGGAGGAACACACACTGCTATAGCTTAGGAAGCTGAGTTCATTCTGTTCTTCTGAAAGGACTAATTATACAAGACCAGTTTTCTTTTGACGAGGACTGTTTTGACTGAAGTGGTGAACTTGTCAATTCTGCAAGTATTACAACATTAATACCAAATTTCCATTTGGATGGGATGGCATTTGGGTCAGTTCTGCAGCTGAGCAATTTAGTGTTGTACTTCAAATAACAGATTTGTGACTCTGAGAGGGGAAGGCCAAGTTGGACCATCTGAAATCTGTCACAGAAATGTTTTTGGGCCACATGTCTAAATGACATGTGACTTCTTCCCGTGTGAAGGAGTCCACAAGTTTCAAACATCCAGAAGGAAATCCCAGCTCACTGAAGTCTGTGGCAAAACTTTCCTTGACTAAAACTAGAGCTTTAATTAACCTCTGTTTGAATATTAGTAATCTCAAGTCCTCCTAATACATCAGATCATTCCTGCATCTCTTTTGTTACTATAAAAGTGTAAGTGGCTAAAAAGTATCAATAAATGTTATTGAGAGCTTTAATTGCTCTCTGAGTTAGGTACACACATGTGAAATTGTTTACATGCCAGTTATCTTTTCCCTCAGTACTACAAAAGAATCATTACATCCATGACTTGTAACAAGAAACAATGTGAACTTTAAGTGCTTTAAAGATAATACTTTTTGCCGGTTTTTTTCTCCCATCTCCCTCTACATCTAGTGGTTTGAATAAGATTGGCCTTTCTACCCTCATTTTAGTGTATGTATTAGCATCTCTTTTGAACTGAATCTGTGAATAGTGTCAGAAGTGCCCTACATGTCCTTTTCTACCTGTGCAATGAGATGATTATCACAAAATTGTGGTTTCGGTGGAAATGTGACATTTTAGCACAAGGTTGCATCCAAGCAGAAAAAAGCTCAGTGTGAAAATTCAACTCAAACTTCTCATAACTTTACAGAAGCCAGTCTCAGCGAGTATGTCTGTAATAAAACGGAAGCTGAAGCCCTGGTGCTCCTCTCACAGGGGAGGGGATACAGCTCCTGTTTGCACGGACAATTCCTGTTTAGTCTTTACAAAGACAGCAAGTGGTATGAAACCGTAGCTACACTGAAGTCCATGAACATTTCTGCCTTTTTCTTGAGTGGCCAGCATTTTGCCTGGGTTCTTGAGGAATTACCACATTACTCACATGCTTCCTTAACTCCAAAACACCACATTTTTGTAACTTTCAACCAAGTTGCTCTTCTGTCCTTCCGAGAGAGTTCTCCAACACGTAAGTCTAGTCTGAGCAGTACTGACCAGCTAGTTACCTTGGTACAACAAAGAGATTTACCCTCACCTCCAGCATACTAGAGTTTTCAACTTCTTTATCTCTGCCTCTGTCTTTCTGCCAGTTTTTGCTCCTGTGTTGGCACTAACACAGTTTTCTGGTTGGGTCAGCCAGGATGAGCCAGCAGAACAGTTCTGCATTACTAGGCTTGTTCCACAGACTAATAACCCAGCTGATAATTAAAGCTTTCAATAATACTTACTGATAGTTTTTAGCCATTTATGCTGTAACAAATAAATTAATGTTTTAACAACAACAAAGCTGAAACTTTCATTATGTGGATGTGTTAGGAAGAGTAGAGATTACATTCTCTAATATGCTTTGTCATAGGTTTTATGATATCATACATCATTTGAACCAAGAGATGGGCACTGTGCCTGTGCACAGTACCCTCAGACTTGTTGCTTTCATTCTGCTTCTGTCACTCCGTGTCTCAGGATGCCTTGTCCTCTCTGCCTGACCCAGAAACAAAATCTGCCGAAGCACAAAATTAGTTTTTAAGTATGACAATGAATTTAGTACTGTTGTAGGTCACTGTGTTCAGAAAGTTGCATCTGATGCAATTTTAGAAAGAGCTATCAAAGCATAATTAGGTTGCTCTTCCTAAAAATCCTGAGTTTTCCAGCCTGTCCTTGGATGGTTACTTCGGGATTGTTGGCCACGGACTATTGCCTACAGCTAACATGCTCCTTTCTAAGCTCTAAAAGAAGAAAGAAAATTCTGGGGTGCTCTTTAGTAACTGGTTTTGATTAAATTACTTACTGAAGAACTAAAATAATGTCTTAGATGTGGTTCTGAATATACTCAATGTAGCTGATAATATTTTAAGTGCCTCTAGTTTAATCATGGGTATATAACATTTTATAAGAGGCTTAAACTGAGGGATGTAGTATTTGTAGCCTTTATTTCTTTGAAATGTGTTTGAATTTTTTCCTACAACATCTTCATAGAACTTGTGTTGACACATCATGTGACTAGAAGTCTTATCATGATAAAGTACATAACCAGAAGTCAGGGAGGGGTACTGAAATACAAAGGAATTAGAAAAAATTATCATAGAGGGCCATGATAAGACTATAGAAAGCAATGATCAAAAAAATCAAAATAGACAAGTAGCTACTGTTTTCTCTGTCTTAGAGCAGAGGAATAGGTGAGGGGTGACAAATGTAAAGCAGATAAAAGGAAATTTTTTTTAAATTATTTTTTATTCGGCATGTAATTAAATTGTGGAGCTCATTACCAGAGGATGCTGCTGAGGTCAGGAATGTAACAAGATTTAAAGAGGGTCTGGAAGAATAAGAATATTCAATATTATGACAATTGAAGCTACAAGAAAAGCTTTGAAAGAGACATAAATCTGCTTCCTTCAGGGTTTAAGCTAATTTTTAACAATTAGGGATTAGTTTGAGATAATTTTGTGGCTCAGATCCCACAACTGTTATTGTTTCTTGCAGTTTCTTCCGAAGTAACTAGTGCTTACCCCTGGCAGAGATGACCTTATGATCTGCATTGATTTAAACCTTTATGACATTTTTCAGTCTTATACAGGAGAAAAACATATTTTAGACCTGTTCAGAAAAGCATCCCATAATACCCTGTGGAAAACATGGAAAGCACAATGCTTGCTGTCATTTTTTTTACTTTGACAAAACTGCCCCGGTGGCAAACCCTGCTTACTTTGAAGCCATTATAATAAATAAATAAATACAGCAAATTAAGTCATTCTGAGGTGGGAGATTTTGTGTCGTCGTGTTTCTTGCCAAATCCTCCTGGCTCGTGAAGAGCTTTATTCTCAGTTCTCGGCTGGGGAAGGTTCTCATCAGTTTGAGCTACTGTCCTGCTAGGTATGTTGGAAGGCTCTTTCAGAGCCTATCATTCTCATAATTTCAGAGAATTTATTGACAAAATCTTAAACTAACTGTATTTCGCACAGCCTGAAGTTGATTTTTACCCTCCACTGTTGTTTGGGTTTCTTTGCGACTTTTCTGCTCTAGCGTGTAACCCCTTTATTCCTTCTCTAATATTAAAGTTAGTACAGTATTTTTATTGATTTTGAAAGATTTTTGATCAGAATGGTCAAGCGTCCACTATAAAATCACGTTTATGTAAGAATATATGTTATGCAAAATAAATGGAAACCTGTACAGAGGTATGGTGATATCTCTTAAACTTGCTACCACCTAAAAGAATTCACATATAAAGGTTTAACTGATGAGACAAAGAGAAAAGCCAACCTTTGAACTCTCTCTCCAAAATATATCCAGCTGACAAAATAAATCTATTACACATATGGGAAGGAAGAACATAATTTTAGCGTGATATGTCAATTAAGAATGGCTTAGTTTAAAATATTTGTGAATTCATTTCTTATTTTCATATTTGGCCAGGTAACATATGATGGCTTATGCTGTAAGCACCTGTGTCCTTACGTGACCTCTTTAATCGGGTTATTCTGGGAATAGTTTGGGTATGTAGAGGTAGCATACCTAGCATTTGTGAGACTACGTAGCTGGGAAATTAATGAACAGATAATGTCACTGTATTTCTTGTCAAACCCAGTTGGTGAAAACCACTGCCTCCCCTGTTCCCTCAGGCCAGTGGCGTGTCACACCTCTACGGTCCCTATAGTCAGGTCCATGTCTCCTGTGCGGGTACCTGCAACTGTCCAGTGAGCACCTATAGGTCTCCTGTGTTTTTAGCAAAAAAATGTTCACCTGGCTGTCCCCGCAGATCACTGAGGCCTCAGTTCTCTTCTGAGGATCAGCTGCACTATGCACAGGAGCAATGCTCTGTGGTGTGATGGATATGTCAGGCCAAGCGAGGGCTTGCAGAGCTTGCAGAGGGGTACTCGGAAGGAGAGTGTCCATCTCTGGGAATGATAGAGAGAGTTTTGGCCCAACACAGATGATAAATGGAGTGTAGGGGCATTTGGGAACTGTGGCTCTGAAGGATTCAAGCTCACGTGGGTGGATGAGATAGGTGCCTCCAAGGGAATATCATTTGAAGGATTAATTGTGTTTGGGAGAGGAAGCAGAAGGACACTGTCTCAGTGGAAGCCAGATTGGATGTAAATCAGTTATATTTAAACCTAACGTGGCAGCAGACAAGGTGAGCTTACAACTGCAGGTGGCTGTTCTGGAGCATGGATCCAGCAACCCAAGGTCGCATCTTGCTGGGACCTTCTGGGGTGGGTAACCAAGGCTTCTGATCCAACTTTTTCAGACTGCTGTATCTGTTTACTTCCTGGACGTCTAGTTCATGGCTATGATTTATATAGTGCTGGAGATGGGTAGGATACTGCAGCAGATTGGAAGCAGGTAGGAGGTGATGGCCTTTTACCATCCGACCATACATACAGGTTTTCTGCCTGCGTTAGAACTGGGTGCAGTCCTTTCAGTTCATATTTGTTCATCTACTTCAGACATTTCAGCCCATTTGATGTGAATGTTCTTAATCATCATTTAATAGCCTGTGTCCAATGTTTATTTGAGAATACATAGATTATTAATGGAAGTGTGCCATTTAAAGATCCTTTGTGTTGTGAAAGCATGATTTTTATCTCTAGTCTCCTTTTCAAAAACATCTCTATATGTGCTTTTCCTATCTCTTTTCATTTTAAGTATATATTTAATTTTTCTTGTATGATTTGCTTAAAAGCACACTTACCTAGTTCTAGAGGAAGCTGTGCCGGCATCTGTAATAAAAAAGCATTTATTACCAAAATGAAAAAGAAGATGGGTGCGGGATGTCAGTGTTAACAGGTCATCAGGATAGTTTAAAGTTAATTGTAGAAAGCTGTAGAAGAAACACATCATACTGAGTGACTGGGCAGTAAAACATAATTCAGTTGTTAATAAATACGAACTAAACCATATGGGGAAAACGCTGACTGCACATATAGAGCAGTGGCTTCTAATTTAGCTTTTATCATTTGCAAAAGAGAATTAATCACGTGGATAGTTCTCTGAAGAGACTCTTCCCAATGTTCAAGGTTAGAGGGAACTGAATATATGGAAGTATTAGGAAAGAAATAAAGTGAAAACCCAGAAAACCGCGCTGTGCCCACACGTCATATGAAGCAGTTCGGTCACCCCACCCTCTTAAAAAGGGTACAGTAGTATTTGAAGATACAAGAGAAGACTTTGTATTATCAAAGAGATTAGTAAACTCTTACAGACCAGGGCTTTTCCGCTTGGTAAGAGGCAGCTGCAAGAGAATATGCTTCTGTACTAATAGGAGCAGTGTGGAGAATTGAAAACAGCATAGTTATTTACCATTTCTCATAGCGTAACAGTCAGGGCCATGCCATGAAATGGCCAAACGAGGCTTAAAACAAAATACTTTCACGTGCACACGCATGCACATAATTCAATTGTGGAACTGACTGACACAGGATGTTTAGGAGACTAGGAACATAAATGTATTTGAGAAGGGATTAGATAAATTCATGAAGGAAAGAGACATCAAGGGGTATTAAATAAAAAGATGCAGATAGAGCCTCTGGCTCATTTGTTTTAAGTTGCAGAGTAGAAAGGCATAAGGGGGAAATATCACTCAAAATTCCCTTTTTTTTCCCTCATGCGTGTTCCCTAAGCATCTGCTGGCAGGCTCTTCCCAAGACAGGCTACTGGCCTAGATAGATCTTTGGTCTAACCCAGTCCATCTGTTACTGTGTTTTTCAAGTGCAATACTGGTAAAGGCTAGGGAATATGTAAACCTCTCTCACTGTTGTTGATTTCTGTGTAATTCTCCATGCACTAAATAACTGTTTAGTTTTTCCCTTATTTGTGAGTCTGTATTTTTCCAAGGGAGATGCATTCTGTTGGTGTTCGGATAATCCATGGTATGTTTTTCTCCATAGTCATTCACAGCTTTTACCAGTCATGTGGCTTTTGCAGATTGCATCGTGTCTTGTTTTATTCCGTTTCTCAGATGATTAGATGAGACAAATGTGGCATCTCACTAAATTCCTTTTTCCTTGGCTCTACCAGTTTTGAATGAGACAAGACAAATCTCTTTGCCTCCTCTGCGTCCCTTCCAAAGAAAAATCCTGATTTGTACCCGGAGAGTTATTAAGATTTTCATAAGCCTGTGATAAATGTAAGAAAAAAACCTTCATCTCATGGGCCCAATCGCTGCTTGGATGAGGATTACGGAAGTGAATGTCCGTAACATATGAGAGATGTCAGTGTCACCAGGAATTGCTAGTACACCCTATGCCTATTGTGGGCTTGTTCTTCTGAAGTACTTCAGATGATTTAATTTTACTTTCTGTTTTTCTGCTGCCACATTTCTTGTTTCCTTTGCCAGTGTCAAGCAATAGTGGTTGGAAGATGCTGTTTCTCTCCACTGCATCCCTTTGCTGCCATGGGAGCTCGTAGGAAGACAAGAGGAAGAAAAGAGGATGACCAACTGTGTGCATTAAACTAAGCACCTCTCCAGTACATCTGCTTCAAGGTCCACTATCAGGGTGGGAATGATGACCTATAACATCTGAAATAAAAGCTGTGGATCGGTCATTTATGAAGAGGAACATTAATAAATTAGTAGTGTGGAATTACCTGTTTTAAAGAGATAATGTAACATTAGAGCCTGATACGTAAACATAGACCGAGCTTGGATGTAGCACGCAAAAGCGTGCTCAAAATTGAGCTGTACTCAGCGTTAGAGATGATCTGGACAAGCACAACTATTTTTGTAGCTTCATTTAATTTGATGGGTTTGATTCAACTTTTTTCTCATCTCACATTTAAACATAACAGACTGCAGGTTTTGTTTGGCAGAAAGTTCAAGTTTTTAAATTTCATGTGATCTGTCAGTTAAAGGTCTGGCTTCTGTCCTGCTAGGATGTAATTGCTGGTTTTATGTCCCCTAATAGAGCGATCATTAATCCTTCGGCAGCAATTCAGAATGAACTCCCAATGTTGTGGCCAGGTAAAGCAGGTCAATCAGGTGTCATAGAATCATAGAATCATAGAATCATTGAGGTTGGAAAAGACCTCTAAGATCATCAAGTCCAACCGTCGACCCAACACCACCACCCACTAAACCATGTCCCTAAGTGTCTTCTGAGCTCTCGGGACCGCTTTTCTATAATCCATCCCCGCTGTGAACTGAAAGTGGTACCTCTTGTCCGCTATTAATTCCAGCAAGAAGAGGGAGTTTATTAACTCAGGTCTGGTCAGGAACTCACAGCTCCTTGGCGGCACAGGTAGCTAGACCTAAACCATACTTTTCTTTCCAGTTCTTACTTTTTGGTCAGGTTTCTTCTAAAGGAAAACCAAAAGAAAGTGCTGATTTGTGAGTTAACTTTATGCTGGCTGTTTTGGGGGTTCAGCAATAGAGGGCACTAGAGTAAAAGCTTGCAAAAAGAAGTATTTTTATTGGTTTTGCATAGAAGAGAGAGCTCACTTTTTTTTTTTTTACATGGAAGGGTTTTTCTCCCCATTTGTTTAGGTTTTTAATGTTGGAAAGAGGCTAGCAGAGCAAGCGGAAGTCCCAAAATACCAGCGTGACACATATTGGAACTGCATAAATACTTTGGACCAATTTTTTACTTTTTAAACAGAAATTCTTCTGTTACTTCCCATCACATTTGCAGTGCAGAATTGTATGCAGCCATGTGCTCCCAAGCCAGGTGTTTACTGAGTGTAAAATTTGATGCCTTTAATTCTGTCAAAGGTGGATTTCAAATGCATTTTCTGAAGCCGCCACAAAAGGAAAACCAGGCGTGAGGAGCTGGTGCACCCACGTCCCTGTCCTCATTCAGGCTCTGTTCCCTCGGAGGCCAGGAATTCAGCAAGCGCTCTGGGCTGCTGCGTTTTGTGGTTTCCATACGAAAACTTAATTTAAGACAACCTGGGCTGCTTTTAAGCGATTGGTAGAATGTACTGGGTCCGGTGGATTAGGTTGGTAGTTAGGGTCCAACTGCCAGTGGGCAGATTTGTCAGAGGAAAGGGGCTGTGGCTCCTATTTTACCATCGTAGCCGCTCTGCTGCCACGTCGCTGCTGCAAGCGTAGCTCAGTGCAACGCCACGGCTCCTCTCCAGCTGCTTGGCCTTATGGAGCAGGTGAGAAAAGGTGGAGAGAAGCAGCTGGCACTGGCTGGGCAGCTGCTGGTGTCCGTCCCTCTGCCCGCTTCCAGCCCGGCTCTGGGGGCCGCCTGTGGCACATCACAGGGCTGTGAGCTGGCCGCTGACCAGGGGCTTGGCCCCGTGCTCTTCCCCCGTGCCGCTCAGCGATTTGTAGAGATACCTAATGACTTCTGCAGTCTTACACAAATAAGCATAAAAGGAAGAATTACTAGTTCTGTGGGAAATCAAATGTAAATAAATTATTGTAAGTTGCTTTCCAGAGCAGGTTGAATCTAGGATTTTGTCTACAGGGCACGTTTTTCTTTTTGTGGCATAACTTCACTGCAGTTTATTAACATCAGAAACAGAATAAGGTTTGTTTTCTGTTCCAGAAATGTAATCCTTTTGCTCTTGAACTGAAGAAGAAATACAGCTGCTTTGTGGTACCTTGTTTTTTTCACTGCCACACGTGGTCAGTAAAGCCTATCACTCTCCAGGTCCATCAGATTTTCGCTGGCATGTTCTCCCATGAGCCTGTATGTGATGGGTGCGTGGTTCGCTGTGTCATCAGTACAAAAGCACTCTCTGAAGTCTGTCATGAAAAGACAGACAAGGTGATACATCAAGATATCTGCCGAGTTTTGTCTCTAATCCCTTGTTTGAAGTTACTGCACAGAGGAATTTGGCCTCCCCACCCCTATCTGGCATGGAGAAGTAGGAGCTGTAGGCTCTGACTGCTGGCTGGAATGAGCAGTTGTCTCTCTGAGGTCTCGTCTCTGGAAAGGTGCTAGCGGGAGCTGAGCATTTAGTCATTCCCTTCGCATTTGCTGTGAAGCATGGTTATGATTTGCTAGCCATTGCATTTATTAACAGATTGAGTCTTACCAGGTCTCACCGTTTTCATGTGTGGAGCTTTGGAAGATGGTAGGAATTGCAGTGCTACAGGGTGTTTACAAAATCTACTAAATCTTAAGGTTATCTTAAGGTTTTTGGCAGAGTGTGACAGTGTCCCTAGAAGGGAACCTCAGAAAACTAGCCAGGTACATGGGGAGTAGAAGCTTGCTTGATTGAAACCCCCCTTTCCTGGTTTCATCATTTCATGTTTGGTCTCAAAGCTCAGGGCAGAAGGAATGTTATCAGCCCGAGGAGCTTGTTTCTCAAGGTGTGCATTGCAATTCAGACCATTTTTTTGGAAGGCTGTACAAGCAGAGTCAGCTTAAAGCTGTAGTCTGGAAGTTAAACTAACTAAAGAATGCTGTAGATGTGTGTATATCAAGAGGACCTAAGGAGGAAGGAGAAATGAGGTATCTCCTCTCCTTCACACGCTGGCATTAGTGTGGTGTTCCTGTGCCCAGTTAACTCCAGGGGAGCCCTTACAGGGAGGAGGCATTTCAGGCTGGGGAAGGAGAGCTCAGCCCTGTACCCCTCAAGTCTACCTCCCAGAAACAGGCAGATCTAAGAGCTCCCAAAAGCATGATAGGCCTGGGTTAGCCTCAGGAGGGGATGTGGCCTGGCTCTCCAGCTAGCTGTGATGCTGAAACAGATAAAGGAGATTGTGAAAAGTAAATATAATCTAAACTTGTATTTTCTTGTCTTGTGCTTTTCTTTTCAAAGTGTTTCCACTATTGCAAATTTATGTTTTAACCCTTACCTTGATTGAATGAAGTAGAAGTTTTCAGCCTTGTTTGCAAACAGATTTTGTGATTATTTCAGGGTGGTCTGGCAAACACTGGGTGTTCTGTTTCTGTGGGAGTGGTGACTATAAACAGGACTGCACACAGAGTGTTATCTACCCAAAAGAGGTGTAGTAGTTTTCAGGAGCATTGGCCTGTTTATAGGCTGGTTGTATAGGATCCCAGGTTTGTGCAAGAGTCTCCTGTGACAAGTCTTAGCTGGAGCCTGTTGGCAAGCACTGGAAGGAGGGAAAAGACCTGAGCCTGTTGTCATGCTGATAAAAATACAAACGAGCTTTACAAATAGATTAAATTGTCTTTAATTATTTAATAGCTCCAGAGTAAATCAATGGGATTTATGTTCCTACGTCACTTAGGGCCAGGTACTCAGAGACATTTAAGCATCTGAGAACCAGGGTAGATGTTAGTAGCTGAAGATGGGCATTAACCCTTCCTCACGCATGGTTTTTACAATCGCTGGCGTGAAGAGTGGACAATCCTCCCTCAGCAGTCAGGGACCTTCTCTGTGGCCACTGCCAACAAGCTTACCTGGCTAACAGTGGTCACTCCAAGATGCTTCATCCATGCAAACTCCTACATCCCAGTTCTTCAACGTGCAGCTAGATGGCAATGTCTCCTTCCACTCTTTGGGGAGGCTGCTGAGCTGCCCTGGTGTGTCAGTCCTGGTGAGCCTGTCTCCCTACCCCCATGCTAAGGATGACCATGTCCACAGAACGCATGTGTCTTGGTGTTTACCAGTTATCTAGCAAACCCTCTAGCACCAACCAGGTTAAGATAAGCTCATACAAAATTAAGTATTTAAAAGCTCTAAAACAGACTACAGGATTGTAGAAATTTATAAAGGTACCAGTGGCAGAAGCTGAAAAAAATCTGGTTTAGGCTGTTTAATCTAAAATGCCTGTAATTCCATCCTGTTTTGCAGTTGGGAAGCTGAATTTATTTATTAACCAACTATTTATTACCTGGTGCATGTGATCAGAGATGTGGTCCATGTGTTCCCAGGCAGCAGGGATGTTAGACAGTCCCAGGCTCATGGAGGTTGCTGATTTTTATACCTCATCTTCTCCTTTGGGCCTCCCTGGAGTTCTTGGTTAGTGATTCACTAAAGAAAGAGTTTTCTCATCTTCTCACCAAAAGGCTGATCGCTCCCTCCTGCTTTGTGAAGTAATGTCCTCTGGATGTGGCAAAGTTAGGTTAGTGCCTGCCTAGGTGATAGATAAACTGTTACCTAAAATCTCTGAATTTTAAACTGGTGAGTAATACAGCTTTTTTTCTTGTGCAGTACCCAAACTCTAGCTTGGTAAGACACTTTGCAGACAAAAACCTAGTGAGCTTTTGGGTTGGGTCCTGGACTGTTCTATTAGAGTTAAAGCACCTGCCTTCTGCTGAGGTCCAAATATATGCAAATACATGATTTTGCACGTCTGTGCCATAGGCACTCTGGTTAATTTTATCTCAGCCACCCTGAGTAGCTCCTAACAGAGCCTGTTACAGGAGTTTATCCTGTTCCCAGGCCAGGTTTCCTGATTCTGAGTGGGGCTGTGGCAGTTACAGATGGGATTGCAAGCCTGGCAGAGATTCAGTTTTATCTGGTGTGTATGTAAATGTTTGGGGTTGCACAATGCTAGGATGCAGGGTTGAAAAAATTAGCAGCCAGAAAGAAATTACAACTGCTAGTATAGAGATCTTTGAAAAATCAGCGTAAACTTATATCAATAATTTTTTGAAACATGGTGGGGTGACTCTCATGACTGGAGTGCTGCAGTGGATGGCTATAAACTCTTCAGAAGGGACAGGCGAGGAAGGAGAGGCGGTGGGGTGGCCCTGTATGTTAGGGAGTGTTTCGATTGTATAGAGCTCAACGATTGTGATGATGATACAGTTGAGTGTTTATGGGTAAGGATTAGGGGGAAGGCCAACGAGGCAGATATCCTGCTGGGAGTCTGTTATAGACCACCCAACCAGGATGAAGGGGCGGATGAAGCGTTCTACAAGCGGCTGGCAGAAGTCTGTCAATCGCTAGCCCTTGTTCTCGTGGGGGACTTCAACTTCCCGGACGTCTGCTGGAAATACAACACGGCAGAGAGGAAGCAGTCTAGGAGATTCCTGAAGCGTGTGGAAGACAACTTCCTGACACAGCTGGCAAGTGAGCCTACCAGGGGAGGTGCCTCGCTCGACCTGCTGTTTACAAACAGAGAAGGACTGGTGGGAGATGTGGTGGTCGGAGGCCGTCTTGGGCTTAGCAACCATGAAATGGTAGAATTCTTGATTCTTGGTGAAGTAAGGAGCGGGGCCAGCAAAACGGCAACCATGGACTTCCGGAGGGTGGACTTTGGCCTGTTCAGGACGCTGGTTGAGAGAGTCCCTTGGGAGACAGTCCTGGAGGGCAAAGGGGTCCAGGAAGGCTGGACGATCTTCAAGAAGGAAGTCTTAAAGGTGCAGGAGCAGGCTGTCCCCATGTGCCATAAGAAGAACGGGCGGGGAAGACGACCGGCCTGGCTGAATGGGGAGCTCTTGCTGGAACTCAGGAAAAAAAGGAGTTTACCACTTGTGGAAGAAGGGGCAGGCAACTCAAGAAGAGTACAGGGATCTCGTTAGGTCATGCAGAGAGGAAATGAGAAAGGCAAAAGCCCAGCTAGAACGCAATCTGGCTGCTGTCGTTAGAGACAACAAAAAAATGTTTTTACAAATATATTAATGACAAGAAGAGAGCCAAGGAGAATCTCCATCCTTTATTGGATGCGGGGGGAACATTGTCACTGAGGATGAGGAAAAGGCTGAGGTACTTAATGCCTTCTTTGCCTCAGTCTTTAACAGGCAGACCAGTTATCCTCAGGGTACTCAGCCCCCTGAGCTGGAAGACAGGGACAGCGAGCAGGATGAACCCCCCATAATCCAAGAGGAAGCAGTTTACGACCTGCTATGCCACCTGGATGCTCACAAGTCTATGGGGCCAGATGGGATCCACCCGAGGGTGCTGAGGGAGCTGGTGGAGGAGCTCACCAAGCCGCTCTCCATCATTTATCAGCAGTCCTGGTTAACGGGGGAGGTCCCGGACGACTGGAGGCTTGCCAATGTGACGCCCATCTACAAGAAGGGCTGGAAGGAGGATCCGGGGAACTACAGGCCTGTCAGCCTGACCTCGGTGCTGGGGAAGATTATGGAGCAGTTCATCTTGAGGGTGCTCACAAGGCATGAGTGGGACAACCAGGGGATCAGGCCCAGCCAGCACGGATTTGTGAGAGGCAGGTCCTGCTTGACCAACCTGATCTCCTTCTATGACCAGGTGACCTGCCTAGTGGATGAGAGAAAGGCTGTGGATGTGGTCTACCTGGACTTCAGTAAGGCCATTGACACCATTTCCCACAGCATTCTCCTAGAGAAGCTGGCGGCTCACGGCTTAGACAGGTGGACTCTGTGCTGGGTAAAAAACTGGCTGGACGGCCGGGCCCAGAGAGTTGTGGTGAATGGAGTTCAATCCAGTTGGCGGCCGGTCACGAGCGGCGTTCCCCAGGGCTCAGTACTGGGGCCGGTCTTGTTCAATATCTTTATCAATGATCTGGATGAGGAGATCGAGTGCACCCTCAGTAAGTTTGCAGACGACACCAAGTTGGGCGGGAGTGTTGATCTGCTGGAGGGTAGGAAGGTTCTGCAGAGGGACCTGGACAGGCTGGATCGATGGGCCGAGGCCAACTGTATGAGATTCAACAAGGCCAAGTGCCGGGTCCTGCACTTCGGCCACAACAACCCCATGCAGCGCTACAGGCTTGGGGAAGAGTGGCTGGAAAGCTGCCTGGCGGAAAAGGACCTGGGGGTGTTGGTCAACAGCCGGCTGAACATGAGCCGGCAGTGTGCCCAGGCGGCCAAGAAGGCCAATGGCATCTTGGCCCGTATCAGAAATAGTGTGGCCAGCAGGAGTAGGGAAGTGATCGTGCCCCTGTACTCGGCCCTGGTGAGGCCGCACCGGCTCGAATCCTGTGTTCAGTTTTGGGCCCCTCACTACAAGAAGGACGTTGAGGTGCTGGAGCGTGTCCAGAGAAGGGCAACGAGGCTGGTGAAGGGTCTGGAGAACAAGTCTTATGAGGAGCGGCTGAGGGAACTGGGGTTGTTTAGCCTGGAGAAAAGGAGGCTGAGGGGAGACCTCATCGCGCTCTACAACTCCCTGAAAGGAGGTTGTAGCGAGGTGGGTGTCGGTCTCTTTTCCCAAGTAACAAGCGATAGGACGAGAGGAAATGGCCTCAAGTTGCGCCAGGGGAGGTTTAGATTGGACATGAGGAAAAATTTCTTTACTGGAAGAGTGGTTAAACATTGGACCAGGCTGCCCAGGGAAGTGGTTGAGTCCCCATCCCTGGAGGTATTTAAAAGATGTGTAGATGAGGCGCTTAGGGACATGGTTTAGTGGGCATGGTGGTGTTGTGTTGACGGTTGGACTCGATGATCTTAGAGGTCTTTTCCAACCTTAATGATTCTATGATTCTATGATTTCTTATGATTCAAAAGCACAAAAACTTCCAGAGGTGCCCTTTTTGGCTTGGTGGGACTGCAGAATGGGAACCAAACTTCAAGTGCCTTCTTAACAATTTCCTGCTCTTCTGAAGAGGAGCCTTGAAATTCTGATTCTCTAGTCAGGATCCAGAGTAATTCTTATTTCTGTTGATCTGAAGTCAGAAAGATATAAGTCAAACAGTAGTCTCAGATACGAATTTGCAGGAATACCATTATTTCCAAATAGTCATTTAAACTTGGAAGTAACTTTTGTGTCATGTAGACAGGTAGCTTCCTCTCCTCATAGAAACCAATTGAACTGAGCATGTTTTAAAGTGCCATGTCTGCATGTGATTTATTTTGTAATATAAAACCTGCTCCTGTACCCAGTACATCCTCTTCCATCAAGGACAATATTGGTACAGTCAATAACTGGTCTTATTTTAGTTTTTCAGTATGACTTTATCTGTTCAAAATTATTCTGTTCACTAAATCAGTATTAAACGTAAAGAGTAGTGTATCATTTGATGACTTTCATGGACCAGTATTAACAAAGCTGCAGTTCTGATCACGGTTTAACTCTTCTTGATAAACCAATCTGTAATTATATTCCTTTGATTTTTAGCTTCAATTTTAGGGTTTTGTCACAAATAACATTTTATAGACTATTACTAAATTAGTAAAATGTGTGACTATATTAGATGTAGTGATAGACGAACGTTTGAGAGGCTTTTGTTTGTTTTTTACTAATTGAAGATTGTAATCCAAATTGTATTTGCCAGCTGTGTGAAAGCAAAAGATGAGGATTTTAGCACAGCTGAAGAAAAAACGCATTTATACAATGAAGCCTGTCCTGTCAGCTGGCCTTCTTCCACTTTTATTTGCTTCTTTTTCATTCTTGTTCAAAGCCACATGGATTTCTATGCTCTTTCTTCTACTTTACAAGTCTACCATCCTTTTGATACTAAGGTGCTACAAATATTAATAATCTTTTAAGTTTGGTGTAGTACTTCTCTAAGAGTGAACATCACTTACATTTCTGAAAAGCAGTATATCAGATATTCTGTTCTTTGTTATTATTCTGCAAGCAAAGGACGAATAGGGATACTTTACCTATTGTGGCTTATCCAGGGCAGTTCATGTCTTTGCATGAGGAAGAAAACTGAGGTTGATTTTGTAGCTTCCCATGCTCTGCAGTGCAGGAGGGGAACAGGTGATGGAAAATTTGACACAATGGCTGCAACTTTCCAACCACGGCAATTGCATAATGATGGCTTCATTTGTCCAAGATACTGAGCACCCAAAATTTCTTTTGAGTGCTCTGTAAGCAGTGAGTGCCGCTGCCTCTGATGATGACTCCAGTTCTGTGTGGGTGTTAAAATTATAAATCCGGAAGCCTAGCTTTAGCACCAGCACTTTGAAAGTCTTCATCCTTTGCTGTTTCTATCCATGCTTGTCTGCTAATATTTTCAAGTGGGTTGCAACAGCTGTAGGAAGCAGGAATTGAATGAGAGAGACCACCTGCTTTCCAGTGAACAGTATTCATCTGCTTGAAGGAGAACACACATCTGGTTATATCTTCTGGTCTAATTCAGCCCCCTCAATGCCACTCCAGTAGCAAGGTGTCTTCACTGTCTTTTTAGAGATTCTTGTAGCAGGCTTCTTGGAGCATTTCCCTAGGAAGCAAGTTAAGCCAGTTATATGCTCTTTCTGTACCTGGGAAAATGATAGAGGATCCTTTCTACGGGAAGCGTGTGTCCCGTACAGGGCCTCATCGCCAGTGGCCATGGCCATGGCCAGCGTACCTGTTGAAAGCAGAATCTACAGAGGAACAACAGATTAGAAAACCTTAAGTGGCAAAGTGGTACTTGTGGACAGGCACAGCTTTACAGGGGTTTGGAAGATGTGGGCTTTGCTGGACTACAGTCTGATCTAAGCCTTGCCTAGCTCCATAACGGGGAAAGAGCACAAAATGTGCACAGAGATCCCACAGGGAAAAGGATGGCCATAAGGAGCTCGGAAAATCTGTCTCATCTGTAATGATTGTGATCCCTTAAAAACCACCCATGACTCACTAATTGGGAAATACAGTTACAACAAACTTTATTTTAATCTCAGACTGATATTAAGTGAGACTAATAAATAAACAAATAATCAGGAATAAAGGGAATTGCATAGAGATAAAACCAATGTTACAGCAGAGCTCCACCCCCAAGAAGCTGTGCTTAACACTTTCTGAAGGCTGTTTATCCAAGTAGGTTTCTCGTTCCATTACAGCTTCTAGTGAAACTGCTAAAAATGATCTTGGTAGCAACTTTAGCATCAAACGAGAATGTAGACATTTGAGCATCAGCAAAAAGGAGAACAATGCAACTTATATTAAGTACAAACCGAAATGCGAGATGTTGATATCAATGTCTTGTAGAAATACAATGCAATTCGGCCTTGCAGGAGAAATATTGCTGAACTTTGTTCTCCTTCCTTTTGTGACCTGCTGGCTGCAAATGGATTAAGAATTAAAGCATTAAGCACCTTATGTAGTTTGAATATTTTTCCAAGAAGCTTTAGAGGCACGCTTTCCGTAGAGAAAGCACAGCAGTAATCTCTCTTCTGATTGCTGGGAACCAAGCCATAAGCTCTCAAGTAAAGATGATTTTACTTGCTAACTTCCTAACACACACATTAGCAGAACCAAGTTGTATACCCTCCTCATGCTTTCTAATAAAGACTTCTTTAACCTTACTGTGGTTGATAAACGATGCAAACATAAATACAAATTTGGCTTTGAACTTTCCGTGTGCTTAGTTGCTCGGGCACAACATACATTTTGCATATCCATTTGGAAGTTAAATTTGTCTGGGCCATCACAGAAATGAACACACACGTTTCCTAGGCAGGGAAGACTGCAGCAGGGTAGAGAGACTTTGCTGTTGAGCCTCTGCCTGCCTCTGCCTGATTCAGTAATGCTCAATTACTAGGGTCTGATGTTGGAGCATCTGTTGGGTTGCCTGCCTGTTCACTTGCTTGCTTTCTGCTGCACCGCCCTGGAGCAAATCAGTTATAGGAACAGCTATTTACAAGCTATCACGCCAAATCAAGTTTCAGGTGAAGAAAACCCAAACATCAGGTAGGGACTATTCACGTAAAATGAATGTGTTGAAGTCTTACAGTTCACCCTTGTGAAGGCAGGATAGGAGTAGTCTTGATTTCATGTAACTGTAGACTTTGCTAAGTTATTTTTTTCTATGACTCTAGTCAAGCCATTGTTGCAATAGAATAATAAATAATAAGGTGTTACATTATGCCTCAGTAGTTGACAATGAAACTTTTAAAGGATAATATTTGTATGTTTAATAAATACGTACTTACTTCACATTTCCTAATGATGCAGGACAATTATGCATATTCAGTATGCATTGATGCATCGCTTTCATAAATAACATCAGTGTACAGGACAGTCTGAGCATTAGTAAAATAAACCTGTTAGCTTTTCTAAATGACAGTGAATGCTTTTATCAACTGTACCCAGTTAAAGCCCCCAGATCTTTGAATTCAAAGGACACCATTCATTTCAGACCACATCAGGAAACAACACCTGGTTCTGATTGCTTTCCAAGCAGAAATAATATGGCAATCCACTATCTGATGGACAAAACAGTCTTTCCAGAATAATAGCTACTTTTTGAACTCATGGCAATTTTGGGAGTGGTCCAGTAAAGGATTACCAGAAAAAGATATTATTTTTAATTTGATGCTACTTGGACCTTTGTGAAACATTGTATGCCATGAATGGAATAAAATAATGTGTTTAAAGCTAAAACGCATAGGAAAAGAGGTTTAAGTATTACTGTTCTAGAAAAAAATAATCCTTTTTTCTTGTCTTGCTCATTTAACTTATAATCAGTATGTTAAAATCTAGTTTATGATCGAAAGAGTTTCAGAGATGAAGCTTTTACATTTTTTGCAATTATGCCTATAATAGCCAGGCAGAAATTATGGGCTTGTCTTACAAATGACATTATGGACTCGCAAATTAAAATGAATATAAATGACAAACAAAATAGCATTGAGACATAATGTTTCCTAACTTAATTAGTAATCCTGTTTCAGAACACTGTTTAGCTAACAGATTTTTTTTCCTAATATTGTTTGTGAAAATGCGTCTTTAGGATTGGTGCATGCTCGGTATATATGTTTGTTACCATAGAAAGTCGGGGAATTAGTAAGGCCTGGTTTTCTACAGATTTGTGACCCATTCCCCGTCGCCTCCTCACCACAGAGGTGATGTGCAGTAGCTGGTTGTCCAGACATTGCCAGACAATGGCGTAACATCTGAGTTTTGTCTGCCATGCCCTGAGCGTGGGTATTAGTTTGGGTCTCCCTCCTTTACCCGGGAGATAATTTTCGTAAAACTCATATGAACTTAATTAGCTTTTAGACCGTTTGTGGTTGAAATTGGTCAGCTCTCCCGGAATTACAGAGGAAGGATAGAAAGGTAGACATACAGTGCTATCTCATAAGCATTTTTTCTTAAGAAGAACAAAACTCAGCTTGCAAAGTAAAGAACTCAGAAATTAAGAAAAATAACAAATACAAGTATTACTTTCATTTGACCTCCTTTTGCATATGCATTACAATGTCATTTTTAATTAAGTGCTCCCATCCTGGTTTTCCCATGGAGCTGCCCCACTCCCTCACTCAATGAACAACAGCTCCGAATTTTATTTAATCCTGTCAGGTATGGGGTGAGGATTTTCAACTGCGTCTTAAGGGGTCCCTTCCCCAATACAAAATTATTCTTTTCTCTCGAGGGCTCCACAAACGCAAGTGTCCTTTCTCCTCCAGAAGTCCTCCGTGAGGTGCATGAGTCATCTGAAAAATAATCCCAGCTGCATAAGCATAAGACAGAGCCCTGGAAAAACCTCATTTGGGTTAAAAGCACAGTTCTCCCTGACTTCAGTTGCAGTTGTGAATGCTCCGTGTTTCCTGCAAATCGGATGAACATGCTCAAACGTGGCACCCAGGAGAAATTGCGCAGCACCTGGGGAAAGCTTGCCATGGCTTGCCAGAATCACATAAGGGTGCAGGGACAACTATCGTTTCTCCGGGGCACCATGCAGCTGCCTTAACCATCCTTTTTTCCCCCTGTAGTCTTCTGCCTATTTTGCTTCATGTTTTCCAAATTCTGCATTAAATACAGTGATGGTTTTAGGGAGTGTCGTGGTTTAACCCCAGCTGGCAACTAAGCACCACACAGCCGCTCGCTCACTCCTCCCCCACAATGGGGTGGGGGAGAGAATCAGGAGGGTAAAAGTGAGAAAACTCGTGGGTTGAGATAAAGACAGTTTCATAGGTAAAGCAAAAGCTATGTGCGCAAGCAAAGCAAAACAAGGAATTCATCCACTACTTCGCATCGGCAGGCAGGTGTTCAGCCATCTCCAGGAAAGCAGGGCTCCATCACGCGTAACCGTTACTTGGGAAGACAAACACCATCACTCCAAACGTCCCCCCTTTCCTTCTTCTTCCCCCAGCTTTATATGCTGAGCATGACATCACATGGTGTAGAATATCCCTTTGGTCAGTTGGGGTCAGCTGTCCCGGCTGTGTCCCCTCCCAGCTTCTTGTGCACCCCCAGCCGACTCGCTGGTGGGGTGGGGTGAGAAGCAGAAAAGGCCTTGACTCTGTGTAAGCACTGCTCAGCAGTAACTAAAACATCCCTGTGTTGTCAACACTGTTTTCAGCACAAATCCAAAACATAGCCCCATACTAGCTACTGTGAAGAAAATTAACTCTATCCCAGCCAAAACCAGCACAGTTAGAGCCTTTTTTCAGTGTTTTGATTTATACTGCAGTAGGGTCCTTCTTGCCCCATAATTAGCTGGAGGCTATTTGCTGATGTCCCAAGAGGAGTGTGACTTGAGACATATTATAGTGATATAGTCAGTCTGGTTTAAGATCAGAAACATCCTAGTTATCTGATCCAGTTATCTGACTCACTCTGCTGGGTCACTGGTACTGGAAAAGTTTTGACTGGTTGACTTTGTATTGGCAGACTTCTTTGTGCCAAATAAAATATATTTAATCTTGCCTTAATGCAATTATAGCACAGATTCTATATCAGGCACAGAAATGTGATTGCATGTTTACACCTGATCCACATTAAAATTTTTACTTTTGGATTATCTGCCGGTGCAGGGATCTTACATTAAAGACCAAGTCCCTAGCCAAGAGGAGCAGCGTTGCAGGGAACACCCTGCTGCCTTGCCCCATAACACTGCTGATGAGTATGGATGGGAAATGGAAACCTTGAAGAATATATTCTTCAGGAACTGTAATGAGAATCTAATCAAACATAAGGGAAACTGAGATTTTTGAGAGGCTGATAAGGGAACAAAAAAAACCTCATCCAGAATTCAGCTTTTGCTATAAACCAGGAAAGTGTAAAGCTTTGAGACAAAAAAAAAATATTTTTAACAGTAGTTTAGTTAGGGAAAATTAAAGCATTTCATCCAAAAGTCATTCTTGGAAATGGCTGAATTGTTTTAGCTGAAATGTTCTAAAACAAACAGCATGATGTTCCCCAGCATGGAAACTTGAAGTACAAGTGGTTGCTCTTCGGCAAAATTATAAACAATTTAAAACCTAAAAATGGAAATTGACATTCAGTGCTGGACAAAGGTGGTATCATGAACTCTGCCCCAACTTACACAGAAAAACAGCAAACACAACAAGGCTTCAGAGCAAATACAGGTTGTTTTTGCAAATACTGTTAAAATTATTCTCTCTTTGAGATTAGAGGCCATATGAATCATCTGATTTCTTACTAGACATAGGGCCATCTGCCTCTGTTATCATGAATTTACGTTTCTAATAGCCATCTTAGTTGATTTTGCTAGCCAGCAAGTGAAATTTCTGAATTGTTCTTGAAGGCAACTTTGTGATTTAGCAGGTTAATTACAGCTTCAGATAAGCTTCTCATTCCATTTTCAATATTCATGTGCATATTCTTAGGAGAACCTAAGCCTAAAACATGTAAACCATGTAATAGTGATTGTACTTGCATAGAAATTTTTATCTGAAAATCATAAATGTGGCTTTTCTGAGAACGGCCCCTTTCGAGCTTACATTACAGCAGCTAATACATAGTATGTGGCATGGACTTTTTGCAAAAACATCTCACCCAGGCAGCCCTGATCTACCTACCGGACTGCATCACTGCAGCCATGTCAGTGTGACACTGAGGTGTGCTGCACTGTCACCTTAGCTCCAGTGAATTTACATCTCCAATAATATGTAACTATTATTATCTCTACATACGGGCGGGGAGATTCGGTCGAGAGGTGGTAGTTTCTCTGAGGTCACGTAGCAAATGAGGATGTGCCTCGCTCCTAGGTTCTGCCTGCAGCAACTTCATTTCTAAACGCTTCTTTTTTTTTTGTGTGTGTGTGTATGTCTGTGTGCGTCTTTCAGATTGCAAATACACCTGCCATGCTCACTGCCGAGATCTGGTGCACCTGGGCTGCCGGCGGAATGGAAAATTAATGGACTGCCTCACTCCACATGACACCTTAGATCCATCTTACAACAACAGTCAGGTAGTATATCTTGTGTTCATGTAATTACTGCTTTCTCTTGTCAGCTCTGTAATGAAGTGTGGTCTGCCTGCCTCACCTGGCTGCTCGGGAAGAATGTCTCACTTAGGTATGGCCAGCAAAGCTAAATTTCCCACCCAGTGCTGTGATTTTACAGTACAGCTGGGTCGAGCTGCAACTGGCTGCTGCCAGCTGGGTCACTCCTGCTCCAATTAGTTTTCAGCTAACCTGGCTGAAAAGTAGTCCCACAAAGAGGTATTTTTCCTGTTGGTTTGGGTCACTGTGGGGTCAGAGCAGGCACTACGGCAGGGGATGAGAACATGAGGAAAGAGCTCCTCTTCAGATAGACTCAGCCGCACCGTGCAGCAGCTCACAAAGTGAGCTTGATGACCCAGGTGCCCTGTGCTGCTGGGTGTAGAGCCACAGTGAGGCAAATAAAACTAAGGGCTTGGCTATTTGTGACCATTAAAGATCTTACTAGTTTTGTCTGGGTTTGGTGTTAATCCCCCAGTTCTCATTAAATCCCTCTTAGGGTAATTTCAAATTTCCTCGCCTGGATTCCCCAGCAGCTTTAATGGGTCACAGTGTGGCTCCTCGTTTCCTTCCTTAAACCACCACAGAGCATCACTCCTTGCGTTTCACCCTCGACATCAGGGCCTTTCTCTTTGTTCAGGGAACACATCAAAGCAGCACTTTTCTGCAGACAGAGTGGAGGGTCCTCTGAGAAGGAGGTTCATACGGTGATAATGAGCCCCTTAGACCTTTAGTGCTGTGATAAAGGTTGTATTGTGCTAATTAGCTCATGCCTCTTTGCATTTTCAAATACATTTATCTTTTGTCCTCCACAAAAGTCCATCCAAACTTAATCAGATGTTAAGCCTTTGAACATTTACACCTAACCAGTAGAAACTTCTGAGAGGGCACCAAAATTTCTGAGTGCCCTTGCTGAGCTTGCTGCACATGCTCCAGGCCGGCACTGAATTTTCTCTGCAAGTGCAGCATTTATTTGGTAGGGGAGATGCTTGGTCCAGCCACCCAAACTGCAACTGAGGACACAGTGTCTCCTGTGTGCTCCTCATGACTTGCTGTTGGGAAGAGCGAAGGGGAATAACTCAGATGCTGAAAGGAGTAGCAGGGGTGGGGAGAGGGAAGGACATGGCAACACAGGTTTTGGAGGTGTGGGTGACTATCAGCAAGAAAATACCACAGGAGCAGAAAGAGAAGGCCATTAAAAGCCATTTATACTCAAAAAGGCATGTACAGCTTGGCCATGAGAGATCTAAGAAAGAGCTAGTGCTGTCTTGGGTAAAGCAGCTATGAATGCTGAGCAAGGAAACTTTCTTGCTGTTTGAGCCTTACAGCACTCGGGGAAGCAGAATTTCGTGCGCATTTATTTGTGTGCCACAAGATTGCATCAAAGCAGTACTGGTTTTTGCCTACTGATTCCTTCCTCTTGGAAGAAGTCACAGTTTGGCTGGTTGCTGTAGATGACAGTTGTTACAAATCTCCACTTTCCTCACTAGCTGTCTGGGTCAGTGTGTGTCTGACAACTGATACATGTAAGGTGAGGATTCAAATGCTATTTTCAGCATCCATCACCCATTGATTTTGAAGCAACAATAATTTACGTGCACAAAACCTGGAAAGTTTCTTACTGGGTGAAGTGATTGTCTTTGTGCACGGCTGTCCCGCGTGCACAGCGCTGACACAGCTGCCGATGGAGGCTGCAAGGTTTGAGTTCACTCCCTGCTCTGCTACTTACCTGCTCATACCGCTTTGTCTTTCTAGGACTTAGATTTCTTGTAAGTAAAAAAGGAGTTAGAATTTTTAAAAATAATTTTAAGATCTGTGAATGTAAACATTGTTACAAGAGCTGGCATTTACAGGTTACTGTTATTGAAATACAACTCCCAGCTCAGCTGCCTTTTCAAAATTACTTTTCCCTTCCCTGCTAAAATTTTCTGGACTTAGTCTCAGTCTTAAGTTGATTTTTCCTTTCTGTTTAAAGTTTGAACCTCCATCTCACATATACAACTGAGTATATGTTTAGTATAAGATAATGAAGGAGTCAGAGCATGGGAAAAAGGCTGAATCTATTTCCCTTATAAAATTATTCTTGCATTCTTATTCTGTGGGTGGCGCCTAGTCTGCAGGGTTTTAGTTAGACGCAGGAGTGTGCTTTTGAAGCAAATCTTCCAATTGTCCTCACTTCCCTTGCTTTGGTTGATATTAACGAGCAGTCTTAGAGTGCATAAACTTAATTCCCTTTCAGATGAAAATTAAGCTGCTTCCTGAAACCTCTGGGAAGAGGCACTCCAGGAGCCTACCTAACATGCTCCAACCACTAATGGGCATTCAGTCCACTGAATCAAAACAGAGATTGTCTTAAGTAAAACCTGTGAAGTGTTTATATTGAGGATTTGGGGTTCTCAGCACCACTTGCTTTGCTTTACAGAGCTGCTCGAGTTGCACCACAGTATTTGCTAACGTAGGCGTCAGATGCTTGGCACAGAACAGTCCCCAGCGAGAAGCAAACGGATAAGTGTTCCAGTGATGCCCGCTTTTGCTTTATCTACATCGTGACTTTATAATCACATGGTATGCAAAACCAGTTAATTTTGCATGAGCTATGCTAGTAAAATGCATAGCTGCAAAGACCACGCATGTATTTTGGGGGTATCCCACCCATACAGTGAGCATCTGAACTGAAATATGAAGGGATTTAGGAGAACTGCTGGAAATTTATAGTATTTATGGAGAGGAACGCCTTGCTAACAAGCCTTAGTCCTGGGCTTTATGCATTTTCTTCCTGCTAGGATAACCATTTTGTTTTGAAGTATAATTTTTTTTGTTAAACGAAATAATTTTATGTGGGCAAAGCACTAGTCTGAAGTTGTTACATTGGCATTCTTATGCCAGTACAGCTTAGATCTTTTCTTGTACAGAGACACGGCACCTTTATACTTGCCTAACTTCCTCCACACAGGTGGATGATTGCTCTCAAATGCTTTGAGACCTCACTCTGTAAGGCCTAAGACCATTTTAGACTGGTCGGGCAAAGTGAGTGTATCTCCTACTTGATCTGGGTGATGTAAACTGCACTTTGTCCTGCTGCAATGACCTTGTGGCGCCCTGAGCACAGCAGAGCTTGCGGCTCGGCTGTAGTTCCCGGTCCTGGATGCTCGTTTGTGCCCGTGCAGTGCCGCATGTTTCCCCCTGCCCTTGCACTCCCAGTGGTGCCCGTACTGCTACTTTTGGACAATGTGTTTTAATACGGGTGGGGGAAACGGCGTGGCTTCCAATGTTTACTCTTGCAAAGCCCAATCAGCTCTTTAGTTTGCAACACAGCTTGTGAACAGTGCTGTCAGCACAACGGGCTGGGTGTTGTGGTGTGGCTGGAACACCTTAAGCTCCAAATAACCCTGAACAAACGTCTTGTTGAACCACAGTTTGAGAATCTGGGCTTCGGATTTCCCTTATGGGGAAGAGGAATTTCTTACAGGCTCTCAACTGCTCATTTTGCAAATGCAGTCAACAGATTTCCAAGGGATTTCCATCCTGTGCAATTCTGCCAGTGACTGGAGCCCTTTGGTGCACCCATGAGTGGTCAGATAGTCTCACAATTTGGAATATGGCCATGCTGCTTGACTTTGTTAACAAGTCATTGGAGCTCAAAAGGCCTGAACTTTGAGGTCCTTTCTGTGTGTGTGTATATATATATATAAACCCATATATATTTCATTATAAATAGGTCTAGGAAATTCCATTATGTAGCTATTTTGAGAGATCGCTAAGGCTGTGGGGTTAAATACTTGTAAATGAAACTCACAATTTCAAACATACTGCAAGTACCCGATGGCAGAAATATATGGCTCAGGAGAAAAGGGGATGGTATTTTGCTAATTGTGTGGCCTTAAATGTTTCCCTCCTGAAAAGGCTTCCTATAGAGATTAAAGAGGAAATGATGGACATAGGTCCTCTGCGACCTTGTAACAGACCACTGAGAAAGAGCTGCCAGTTTCCTCCAGGAACGAGCAGAGGGGCATGAATAGAGCCGCTTTCCAGGAGTCCTCTCCTGTGCTACCACATTGCCCATTACAGGAGCAACACCTCTGACTGACACTGCCAAGGGCTTCTCAAAGTCTGAGTAGTATCAAAGCCATTAGTGGACTTTCATTTTTTCCTGTTTTTTTCACCCCAGATGGATCAAAATGTTAAAATTTCTTATGTATGAGCCACAGATACAATTTCTTTTCTCCTTGAAGATGGCGTGCCTTCCCAAAGAGGTCTCACTGCACTCAAATTTTCCCAAAGCCAGAGGGTGGTCAGAGATGAGGTTTGTACAAGACCCAAGGCACTTGGTAAAGTATGGAAAGGGATATATAGGCTGTCCCAAATGGCTTGGATAATAACACCACCCAGATTGCTTCAAAATGCATGAACCTGCTGTGGAGAAGACTGAGAGGGTCTCACAGTGCAAATATAGAAAATTCTGGACCTGGATCAGCACTGAGGTTACTATCTGAATGTAACTGGAACTGAAAGTAGTTTTCAGTTCTTCCCGCTCAGAAGTGAGGTAGTTTGACATCTCTTTTCAAAAATATCCCCTTTGGGGATATCGCGATGGAGATGTGTACAGCTCTTGATTAATAATGTAAGCTACTGTTGAGCCATTGACTGCTCTCCCATACTAACTCTTGGAAGTGGCGTGTGCTCTGTACAATGGGCATGGTTTTTTATGGCTTGTGTATTCCAGATCTCTGCTAAAACTGATTATGCTTGGTAGTAGTTGAAAGGAAAAGAGGAAAACTGAATGACGTTTGTTTTGGCAGGCAGACCATAGTTTCATTTTTGCCAGTGACTGGGAAAAAATTTAAACTAAACCTGGAGCTCATTTCAGTTCTAATTGTGTATATTACTCAGGCTACTTTTAGGGAAATCCATTTGGCATAAATAAAAGCCTTGTCAGATTATATAGACTAGAAATTAGTCCCAAGCTTTCAAAAAATAATTTGAGAGTACCCACAACAGGTCTTCTGCCACTACTGTCTGCAGCCTTCCTTCACAGGGGTATTACTAATACAGGCTTTGCACAGTATTGACTTAAGATCTTTAATTTATAAATTCATTGCAACATTTTTAAGAAGTCTAATTTACTATATCAGATATTTGGACTCCTTTAGTATTCTCTGGAGTAGGCATCATGAAATAGTCTGTCAGGTTTGCTAGAGCAGACCGAATAAATGCTTGGGCTGATGGCGACTGAGGCTGTAGTTGAATATTGCGAGTAGGATGAATCCAAAAGATGCATTTAAACAAGGCGGGCTTTTTGAAATGAAAAGTGGATCTTAAAGCCCAATCAGTAAAGACTGGAGGAGGCACATGTTGAGTGGACCTGTATCATATACAGGGAATATATATATATCATATATATAAATAACATAATACTGAAATTAGTATTTTTAACAGAGTGGACTTCAGCTTGTTGGCACCTGGTGGGAATTTTCAGCCCGTAGAAGCAATCAGAGTCATGTTGTTACACCACTATGGTTTTAAAACGTTATTTAATGTTATTTACACATTTTCATAACACAGTAAATCTATCCTTAAACTTTTTTTTTTTCAAAGTACTTGGGTACTATACAGACCTGACCTTTCAAACAGAAAGGTAGCAAGCTCACTGCTTAAAGAACGTATTGCTGAAACCCAGAGAAGATCAGTTATAGGTTGTTTAGCAACCAGATCAACTCCAGTCAAACAGCTCTGATTTTCTAGTTATGTAGAAGAAGCAGATGAGGCTTCAAATTACAGGAAAATACTGCTATTAGACAAGGGGAACATTTAAAATGCACTTTCGATTTTTGCACAGTTACGTGTTTTCATATTCAAGACGTTTGTATAGTCTCCCTAGAAAACAATATGTGTTTCCCTAGTAATGTGGCCAGCTTCAACCTGCCATTTTGTCAGCTGTCATTATAAGATCAATGCTCTTATTCCACCACTTATTTCTAATACAGACTATTCTTACCACATACATTTTTCCACAGTCCTTTCCAGTTTCTGCTCTCAGTGTTGTGCCAGGTGTAGGACGTAAAATACCAACGGCATTTTTTCATTGTGGCAGTTTTCTTCCTAATTCAAAGTTATTAATATCTTCCCAGTATCTCAGCAGGCTCAGCAGAGCACAGATGATCACGTTACAAATTTAATACAAGTAATATAGGCTTGCACGTCCCGTGCGTTCCAGGTAGTTCTACGATACTCAAATAGCATTGCCTAATCTTGTTGGAGAAGAAGTTCAAGGAGAACCGATCCTCTAAATCGTGAAGTTTTATGTGTTGTGTATGTTACATAGCATGATATAGCTGCACTCCAATGTGAGGGGTGGCCAGGCTGTGCCTGAGCAAGCAGAGGGGGGCTGGCAACAAGGCAGGATCCTGAGGGTTGGGCTTGTGGTAGTTTGCAGCAAAGAGATCAGAGTATGGTTTCTTTCTTATCTTTAGGGTAGATTTTCAACATGCAGATCAGGACAACGATCACTAGGATGATTGGTTTTGATGGGGCGTGTGTAGGCAAATAGATGTTGGCTGCCTTCATCAAAACGTGCATGCCTGAAGATGGGTATTTTGCTGTTATATGTTGTAGATTATGATTGTACATGGAAATTGCCCAGTTGCTGGGTGATAAATCACTAACTATGATAGTGTCTTGAGTGCCTTACTCAACCCTCAAAACATGCGAAGAAAATGAGCACTGGCTGGGAAACCGGTAAGTGGGGGGTGAACACTGGCCCCTGCGAGTCTGTCCCAGTGCAATCCTAACACTGACTTTCCTCAAAAGTCCATGTGCTGTAGATGACAGATGGACAACTAAACTTCACCTTTCTGTTAGAGATAGGCTGGTAACAGAGTGACAGTGGTTTTCATTCCCCCCTTCACAGGCTGCCTGATTATTTACTTTATATTCATAAAACACCTCGACCAAAATGGAATTACCAGCAGCCGCGTCAGGTCTGTCCTAATCTATTAAACCACAGGGGTGACTGGATTCTAAGCAGGACAAGGGTCCAAAGAAATATCTAATATCACGCACTTTCTAGTGCGCTTATTCATGAGGCTGATTTTATTTTGCATTTGAATGTTCGGGAAGGTAGCTGGTCTGGTGACATGACTGCAGACTACTTAATTCACCCCACGTAGACCTGCCCTAAGCAAATAACAAGATGGCAGCGAGAGCTGATTAGAAGAGAAAGTCAGAACTGTTGTGAAACTCGCATCCCATTTTCTCATCCAGATTGCCTAAGATATTCTTGGAGCTTCACACTATGCCTCTCTCTCTCTCTTTTTTTTTTTTTTTTAAATATCAGGCTTTTTTTGTTGACTTATGGCTTTAGCAGCTGTTGGAAATGTACAGAGAAGAGATTGCTCCTGCCTTTTGACTCAGTGCAGGAAGGGCATGATGCAAAACCTTCCCTGGTGGGGAAGGAAGGTGGGGAGCGGTTTTTGATTATTTTTAATAATAACATTCCTGGGTGAAGATATGAAAATATTTCTTCCCAGTCTTTGATCCAAGTAGCTTGCCAACCAGCAGCCCCACAGACAGCTGTTAGGAAAACAGGTAGAGAACAGAGCCCTATGTTGTTCTGATGCAATCCTGTTTATCTTACGGAAATGTAAAGCCTTGTTTCCCAGAGAGTAGTAATCAAACGACAGGAGGTAGCGTTTTTCCTCACTGATTCATGGCTTCCTCTAACTGGGGACGCTGCCTAAAAGCTGCCCTCCAGACTCTTCCTCAGTGCAGAGGAGCCCGCCTGTTTGCATGAGCTTGGTTTCTCCCCAGCTCTGCGTGTGTGCTGCCTGGTGGTTCCCCTTCTCCCAGGGATCTCGTTCTACAGCGAAGCTCCGTTCTTGTATGTGTTGTCTCACGTCAGCCTGCTCCCACAGGAAGTGTGGATAAGAACTTACATGGTCCCCGTTTACTCTGCAAATAGTGTGTATAAGCATGTAAAAATTCAGCAATGTAGTAAGTGTTAATGCTTCAATGTACTTACTGGGAAGGAGGAAACTGTCAGCAGTTATATGTCATTTAAAAGCAATGGCAATGAAGTCATACTAGTTAAACTTCTGGGGAGTAGTCCTCTTATTCCTACCCAAAGCGTAAAGAAGTAGCTGGCTTTCCCAGGATCGAAACATACTGGGTTTTCGTAGCACTTGTGGGAGATCTCGAGGAATAGTCACTTTGTCGTGTTTCCTTCTCCCTTTTTATTCAAGCTATTGTAAGCCTCCATCCCTGTAGCATAGGTCCCAGTGGGATCCTGCACCTTTGGTTCCTGTGACCTTCTGATCCTTTACTGCCAAGCAAAAGGAGCTGCCTGGATACAAAAGGCTGTTGTGTTGTTTCTTCTGAACGCAGAGACAGAGCTACAAAATTTAGACTCCTACAAGCTTTTTAGATCTGGTTTGTTCTACAAAGAATATGCTGGTGATCAGTTGTTTTTTTTTTTTTTATTTCCATGAATGTTTATTTCACAAATGATGTAACAACCCTTTCAAAAATGAGATAAAGTCCCTTCATCGCTTCATTGAAGATATACACCTTACATTATGGTGATATTCCAGATGAGATTTTTGATCCAGAGGTAGTTTTGCATCTTGATCGTCTTTCACCTGTGACCTGTAGATTTCTTATGACTTGTTATCTGGTTCTTAATCAAGATGCGTCTCCTAAGGATGAGTTTTGGATCAGCTCCTGGCCCAGATGATCCTGGAGCCATGCTGCTTGGAAGCTGGACAGTGCCCTAAGAAGATAAACCCAGCTGGTCTCTGCATGCCTGCCCTATGTGGATAACCCCTGGAGAAAAACAGAAAAGAATCATCTCCCCTTTACGATTGAGAAGAAAACTTTCATCATGGGAAACCGAGAGATCTTCAAACACGTTACAACTAGCCTTGTGAACCAATGGAGAGCTGCAGATGCCCATTTTAGGTATCTTGCCTACTGATGTGCTGCAGTCAGCTGGATAACTGGATACAATTATTTGCTTTGCCTAAATCATATCCTATGCTTCTCCATCTCTTTCTCTGCCAGTGCTTGCAAGCGTGTATGTAGCCATGGTCAATCCCCTTTTAAGGCTTTGTCTTCTTTGACAGAGTATTTGTTTACAGCAAGATAAATACCATCACTGATTATTTTGCTTTACAATCCTAAGTGAGAACAAAGTGGTGATAGTTACCATGGGGCAGCAGGATGAGGTCAGCACTGTGCATCCTGCCTGGGGCTGACCTCACCTAGCTGACTTCAGGATAAAATTATGTTGCCTTGATTTCTCTAAGCTTTTCTATCACAACGACCTTATCAGACACTTCTGCAACATTATTCTCCAGGGAAGGAAGACCAGTGTATAGCAAGGCTGAACACTACTTTTACATTGCCCAATACTCCTAAACTTGTGTTTAGAGGAACATTGCTCAGTCCATGCTCCACTCTTGAGTTTTCCATTTACCCTGTCCTCTCCCCTCGACCTTCCTTTTGCCATCCTGACTAATATTTTCCTTTACAGTAACCTTGAAGAGAGATTTCCTTATCTGCATATATGACTAATCAGTAAGGTCTTATGATTATTATAAAGCAATTTGTTGGAGGTAGGAATTAGAGCGTGAAACTGGGACTGAGGAAGCCAGATTTGCAGACCTTGCTCTACTAATGACTGATTAGATATGGCCTTCAGCAAGTCAATTTGGCCTTGGTTTTCAGATGTGCTGATTTAATTATTAGTCTTTTGCCTCCAGCTTTCTTTTCTTCCTTATTCTAGGGGGAGGGAGGTGCCCACAGTATGCAAACCTGCTATTTCATTTTACCTCAAATATGTCTCAGTCTGGGGAGTCAAAAGTAGAAGTTGTTTTTGGAAATGGTGACATTGTGAATAATGTTCCTTGCCTATCTGCTGCTCATAGTCGCACTGAGGATGAGCTCTTTCTTGCAAAGTATTATGGGCAAATAAATGCACTGTGTGGCACAAAGTTACATTCTGAGAATTTGATTGTTTCTTCTTTATGCTTTACCTGTAACTTCTATGAATATTCCTGAATTTGTTAAAGAATCCGTAATCTGGGGAAGGAAAGCAAGGGTGAATTCTTAAAATTGAGGATTACAGACAGGGTAAATTCAGAGGTAATTCAGTATGAGAGAGAGGAAGGAGTAAAATCTCTGACAGCTGCATTTGTGAACTGTGATTCTACTGAATTCTTTATGTTCTCTTCCCCACAATTAACAGGTATAGCTAGAGACAGGAACGATTTATTGGAGTGAATGAATGCAAGAAATAAGTGTTTTGGAAATACCTAGGATCCATGTTTCCAGTTGTAATTAGGCAGTTGCTGTCTGTCTGAGAAGTGTCCTTAATGTTACTCTTTGGGGGTAGGTCAGGGGTCCTCTCCTTGGGCTGAATCATCTTTCTGAGATCCTGTGCTCTGTCTCCCAGCAGGAACCTTCTGAGCTGTGCTGGGCTGCACAGCTCCCACAGCTTCCCCCGCATCAGCCCGCACCCCCCGAGCCACTGGGCTTCAACCCCTCGCTGCCAGGTCCTTCTGCTCTACACAGAAGTAGCTCGTCCCATGTGCACATCTCCCATGTGCATGGCTGGAGAGAGGAGAGACCTTCACTGTTAGAGAAAGAGGAAGAGAGAAACAGAAAAGGGACAAGAGGGGCTGACATGAGCCATCTAGATTTTTTATTCTTGTCTCCCTCTGTCTCCCATCACACAGTCTGGACCTCCCAGGGCAGCCCCACTCTTGGGTTTGAGAATCATCGCATTAGGTTAGACAGTGAAAAAGGAGATGTGGGGTCCGGCAGAGGCAGTGAGAGCAGAGTTTTGCCGCAACAGATCCAGTTTCACTAACAGTTTGTAAACATCTATTAACCATCTTATTTTTTCTTTAAAGTGTCCTCAACTTGCAGTTTTGAGCCTTCTTTGGACTGAGATTGCCTGCTGGGGAGTCAGCACAGCGTGTCCCAGAATTGGGGACAGGAACTGCCCCGCATCCCGAGCCAGAAAGAGAGGTTAGCAGACACAGTGCCTCTGATGCGAGGGAAGTGCGCGTGCCTCCATCCCACCCACCCCCAGGCTACCCAAATTTTAAGATGAGTTGGCCATGGTCCAACAGTTGGCAGCATTTCATATACAAGTCCTCTAGACTGTGCTAAAGCACTGTGCGTTAAGAGCAGTCTTTCCTGGGCATTCCACACTCTTCCCCACACTTTCCTTTCTTTTAAGTCACCTGTGGTTTTTGGCTGCAATTAAGAAGGAAAAAATTTCTGGCAGTTCTGCCGTAGTCGGATTTGGCAGTTTCACCGGTTACTTCCAGTAATTATCTCCATGTCACAGATATGCCCTCAGTGCCAGTTTTAGGAAAACCTTCCACCTTTCTTGTGTTTGAGTAAGGAAATGGATTCTTTAGGAAATTGCTTTCCTCTGAGAACAGCCCCTTCTTTACAAACCCTCTTGCTGTGGTCTTTTGGAAAAGGCTGCATTCAAAATTTCAAATACGCTCATGTGCAAATCATTTCAATAGCTGACCTGCAGAATCTGCTGGCAGGGCTGCTGGAGGCAGTTTGCTCTGCTCACAGCTGCCTGCTTCGTTTTGGCAGCCGCACGCCTTCTGGTCCAGATGCCTGCAGCCTCTTGTCCAAGTTAGGAGCTAGACAAACTTTACACACTGTCCTGTAAATGCACCTCAGCTTATTATCTATGCGAAGAATTAGACCTAAAGCTCAGGCTGCCTTTTGCCTCCCAAAGTTATTTTAAATAGACCCAGTAAAGCTGGATTATGGATTTACAGTGGTGGATATGCCTGCTGGACTCCCACCGAGGAGGGGTGCGAATCATTGTGTTTCCTTGTAAGGGTATCTGCCCAACCACATAGCGGTGATGAACGCTGCCAGCCGGCCTGAGCAATAGCAGGCAGGCCTTTGAAAGCAGCAAAGCACATAGAGGCAGATCCTCCCGAAAGAGCAGATACCGAAGCAGATGTTAAGGCCACATCGAGGACCGCTGAGCGCAGCGGGGAGGGGGTTGTGGCAGGAGATTACTTCCAGGACGTGGATGTGAAATTCTTAGGTACGGCTCACAGCGTTTGTGTGCCTCTCTGTTTCAAATCCTCACAGCCCTGCCACAAGCCTCTTTTAAAAAGTTTTGCAGAGTTTTCCTAAGTTATTTTAAAAACAGGTCTTTGAAACAGTTTTTAAAAAGATTTTCAGATCCAAACGAAATGAGGGTAGATGCCCTAATGCATAAAGCAAAGAGCATGAGCTTTTTAGCATTGTTCTGCTGTGATGTTACATTCAGTGATGTTTCTGACATATTTTGAGGTCTGCAAGTAGACTGCCAGTTCACTGATTACTTTCTGACCTTGAGGTACAACCCATCTTTCAATTATCCTGTGACTCTGCTAATCCGGTTGCATGTCGGGGGGGGGGAGGAGCACCCGCAGTGTTAAATTACCTGCACATATGGACATACGGACACATCTGTACATCTGTTGAGTCACACGAACATAACCTCTCTTTGGCAATGCCTTGCTGTGGTTTCTCTCCAGATCTGGCACTCCAGACACAGAGTGCAGGCAGGAAAACACAGTGCTGCCCCATGGTTGGGCAGGAGTGTTGATCTGCTGGAGGGTAGGAAGGCTCTGCAGAGGGACCTGGACAGGCTGGATCGATGGGCCGAGGCCAACTGTATGAGATTCAACAAGGCCAAGTGCCGGGTCCTGCACTTCAGCCACAACAACCCCATGCAGCGCTACAGGCTTGGGGAAGAGTGGCTGGAAAGCTGCCTGGCGGAAAAGGACCTGGGGGTGCTGGTCGACAGCCGGCTGAACATGAGCCAGCAGTGTGCCCAGGAGGCCAAGAAGGCCAATGGCATCCTGGCCCATATCAGAAATAGTGTGGCCAGCAGGAGTAGGGAAGTGATCGTGCCCCTGTACTCGGCACTGGTGAGGCCGCACAGGCTCAAATCCTGTGTTCAGTTTTGGGCCCCTCACTACAAGAAGGACGTTGAGGTGCTGGAGCGTGTCCAGAGAAGGGCAACGAGGCTGGTGAGGGGTCTGGAGAACAAGTCTTATGAGGAGCGGCTGAGGGAACTGGGACTGTTTAGCCTGGAGAAGAGGAGGCTGAGGGGAGACTTCATCGCTCTCTACAACTACCTGAAAGGAGGTTGTAGCGAGGTGGGTGTTGGTCTCTTCTCCCAAGTAACAAGCGATAGGACGAGAGGAAATGGCCTCAAGTTGCGCCAGGGGAGGTTTAGATTGGACGTGAGGAAAAATTTCTTTACTGAAAAAGTGGTGAAACATTGGACCAGGCTGCCCAGGGAAGTGGTTGAGTCCCCATCCCTGGAGGTATTTAAAAGATGTGTAGATGAGGCGCTTAGGGACATGGTTTAGTGGGCATGGTGGTGTTGGGTCAATGGTTGGACTCAATGGTCTTAGAGGTCTTTTCCAACCTCTATGATTCTATGATTATGTGGGGGTCTGGTACTGCCCCTGCGGGACAAGAGGCAGAGGGTAAATGATGGAGACAGCGTACGACTGACGGGAATAAGCACTGATCAGCAGAACTCGAAGACAAACTGTGAGGAACAAAGACCATCCCTTTTAAAACAAAAATCATGCACTGTTTTTGCCAGATGTAGTTTTTTAACAGTTGGCGTTGGTGGGATTGCCTTTGTAACGGCAGCTACCCGGACAGATCTGGGATCCAGTTGGTATATGGCACAAAAGAAAGTGCTTGTGGCTCACGCAGGCTGGTGCTTTGTGCCCCAGAGTACTTTGTGTTCCTCTCCTATGTGGAGCTTTCCAGCCTCTGACTAGTGACATCTTACCTTGGTATCACTACAGTAGTCTCCCCTTGCCCTGGTGCCCAGCCTGTTTTCCTCTTGGGGAGCTCCATTTCGCCTGGAGGGATGGCTCAGCTGATGAAGCAGCTGCTGTACTGTGGCAGATTTCAGCCTGGTGCTATTAAAAAAAAAAAAATCAAAATTGGTTCCAGTTTATTCTAACCGTCTAAGCCCTAAACTGAAGCAGTTCAGCAGCTGCTTCATGAACAGCTGAGCTGCCTGTGCAGAGGGACCGGGAACCTCTGGGAGAGGGGCAGCTCAGACTGATAGCTGAGGGCAAGAGTAACTACTTGTGTCAGACCTCAGTCTCCAGGTGCAGCGGTTGCGTGGCAAATCTCAACATAGCAAAGAAAATCAGAGTTGCGGGAGATGTCTTCATGAGTCTGTAACAGAGTGGTTTTTATGTCAGTGACAGAAAAGAGAACATGTTGAAACAAAGTGTTCAAATGTTATAGAAAAACAGCTATATTTAGCTGCTCTAAAAATTGCTTAGTACCAGACATGAAGGAAATGGCTACGGCAACCTACGCTCCTCCAGTTTCACCTGTTGCGGTGTTTCTTAAGCCTAGAAATATCTATAAAATAAGTAACAAAGCCATTAAACCTTCCCCAGAAGAGGTGTAAACATACTAAATTCACTTGCCGAAGCAGCTATTGCTGAACTATGGATTGACCTTGAGCTGTGTCGATTTGCTGTAATGCAAACCATCTGCACGCTGAAACAATTAAAGCCTTCAGATCTCCTAGGAGTTTCCTTCCTCCGATTATAACTTATGTGCTGTGGTAGAACATAGAGGTAAACATCTAGTTAGCGTGGACCTCTGCGTCTGTGTAATTTTATGGTGCAGCACATACATACAAAACCATTTTCATTTGAAGTGGCAGTCGGCTTTCAAGTAGAAAATATAGCACATGCTTGGTACCAAATGCTGGAGTCATAGCTCGCGAAACAGCCTGAATTAGACACATCTGCTTCGCCTCCTCTGCTTCCCTTCCCCCCAGCCTCTCCTTTGGATGTACCATTTTCTGTGATTTTGAACCAAGTTTCCATAAAGCACAGGTCATGCTGGAGAGGCAGTGCTGAAATAGGGATCGCCCTTGTGTAAACGCCCCTGTGCGCGTGTCTAACTTAAACCCGCCTGCCTTCTCAAACAGCGGTATGTAAATAGTGCTTCTGTGCAGTGAGTCTGTGGCCAGGTCTGAAGAAAAAGGGTTGGATAATAATTACAAGTGATTTTATAAAAGTCTTGCTTACTTTACAACTAGTTCAGTTTCCAGAAGCTCAGAGTTCACACCTCTTTAAAGCTTTAAAAAAATCAACCTACAGCCACGGCGTCAGAGTTTGGACATTGATGTGGTGGGAAAATACCAGACATGTTGCTTCTGTAGCACCTCTGTACAATTTGCTATGTCCCGCGATTGGCAAAATTTCATTTGCAGTGAAAAACCTCTTTTCACATGTTCTTCCACCATTTCTCTTCATCCAAATGATAACAGCATGAAAATGTTGGATCATCCCTTTTCAAATCATGGTGAAGAGTAATCACCCAAGCTTAGTAAAATATGAAAAGAATTTTATTTTCTAAGAATAGTGCTTTTTTCTGATTTTAGAAAACACGCTTAACATTTTAAACAATGTAAACATAAGCAATGACTGTAAAATTAAATTAATTAAATATTTTGCTTTTCAAGTTAAGACTGAAAAATAATGAGTAGATACGGCACAGCTTCTGAGCCAGCCATGACTATTTCTTTCTGCAGCCAAAGGCCTCCATCCCAGGGAGTGACCCCTGGCCTCAGGAGGGGTAGTGCAGAGTGGCTCAGATCCACATTTCTCAGAGCTGAGCCCTCCTAGAGCAGGCTGTGTCCTACACCCCCGTACCCGTGGACTCAACATATGGCGTGCGTGTTTTATTGGTTCAAATTGCCTGGAAAATGTGAGGGGAGGCTGAGGGGGCGACGCTGGCTGGGATAGCGTAAGAGGATGGTGAAGAGCAGAGGAAGGCTGAGGGGTCCATGCTGCTGAGATGGCGTGATTTCTGGCGTTGACTGCCTCTGGAAGCACCTCTGGGCTTTGTTTTGAAGGAAGTGCACTGATTTGCTGTAAAAGAGGGCCCACAAATGAACTAACATGTAAAATAAGACTATCACAGCACCAGACCCTGGGACTGAGCTGGGAAGCTGAATTATTTGGCAGTGTAGGTCCAAGTCCTATAAATTGTAGGTCATATCTCTAACAAATAGGCAAAAGTATATCAAATGCCAGATTTACAGTTTCCTTTCTGACCTGAATACTGGCCTGTGTCTGACATATGCTGGAGGCTAGAGAAGTAAGGAGGGTCTTGGTCATGCCCTGCATTGCAGGGTTGGGGGGGGGGGCACGTGTTAAGCTGGAGGCTAGAGAAGTAAGGAGGGTCTTGGTCATGCCCTGCATTGCAGGGTTGGGGGGGGGGCACGTGTTAAGCTCAAGGCAGTCAGTCATGAAAGAGGCATTTCCCAGCTTACAAGTACTGGTCTTTGAGACCCAAATATATCCTGTTTGTGGTTTATTTTTTATAACATTGGTGTTTTTTTGGTAATGAAACAGATAAGAATAAGTCCTGTCAACTTGCCCTGCATCAGCCCAGGGCTCAGGCTCTGACCTCTTCACCCATGGCAGGACCAGACGTGGCAGCAGGCGGAGGCATAAATAGCTTCCTTCCCTCAGGGTGGGATGGTTCTCCTGCTGTATCTAAGTGCAAATGTTGCTTATTTTCCTTCTGGTCATCTCTTTTTTTCCCCGAAAGTGCTGTCGCTACATCTCAGTGATAAAATGTAGGTAGAGGAGAGCAAGAGCCGCACAGAAGCAGGAAACCTCTGACAAGGCTACGGCCCCGTGTGTTCTGCAGCTCTGCTGGACTTGTCATTGATGTAAGGCATCCACTCCCTCCCTTCCTTTTACCTCCGTACGTGAAGCCAGGAGGCTGACTTCAAATCTGCTAAATTGAGGATTCAAGGTGCTGTGCACATCATTCCACAGTTTTGAAAGAAAAAAGAAGCACCATATATTCTTTTTTTCCTTGTCTCTTTTCTACTTCTCCAGTAACTTCTCAGCCCTGACACATATGCTTTCTTTAGCTGCCCTTTCATGTAGTGTACTTTTCCCATAATAATCCTTTTTAATTTTTCAGTATATTTTTTCTCTAAATCTTCCTCCAGAATTAGAAACATACATCTCAGCTTTCCTAGACATGTGCTCTTTTTCCACCCAGAAATTTGTCTGGTCATTTGTTCTGGGATTTTCAGGAATACTGATAGCAAAATCTGATTCTTATTTCAAAATACTACCTTTTTTTGTTTGGTTTTTACTTTGGCCGATTTGCCTGTTTCTCACTTCTGTTTTTTTCCAGTCCCTGCACTCCTGTCTCTTCTTTAAACTGTCCTACTTTTTTTATCCCCGCACTGGTGCTCTCGCAATGGGGGAGGAAGAGCATGACAGCAAAGGTGGGAATTGGGAAGCCTTAGGCCGGTGAATGGGACATGGACCAAATGTGAAAGGAGTTAGTGAGAGTTAGCTAAAAGAAAGGCTGATTCAGGGCAAAATTTTCAAAGGTGGTCACATCCTACTGAAAACGTGAAGAATGTTAATCTTGTGCAGCACTGCAGAAGTACAGGGTGAAAAAAAAATTAATTACCTTGCATTAGCAGCTGGCAGCTCCTCCGTTGCGTGCTGGGCTTGCAAGCCGGGGAGCAAGTGGGCAGGCACGAGCACGCAAGCAGGGCTGCTCTGCTGCAACCCCCAGCATTTCAGCTGGCAGGGCTGGCTCAGCAGGCATAGGGCACTGCACTTTGAGGCTAATTTTTTCAGATTTTTCCAGCTAAGGGTGGACTGGATGGATTAGACAAGCATTTCAGCAACAAATTCTCAGATCTGTTGTCCTGTCAAATAGCACTGTCTTTCTGGGATGCTTGTCTTCATGGGCTGTTGTCAAGATGATTTACTAGAAAGTCCTAAACTTGCAGGGACAGTTTCTAGGGAGTTTCTACTATCTATCACAATCAGACTTATTAAACAGAGCAAAATGTCATCTTGTACACAGTATGACAGGACAATTTCTTGTTCTTTGTTTAGGAAATGACAATGTGGATGTGATTCCCTGACCAGAAGGCCCCTTCCCCCACCAATTCACTGGTTTGAGGACAGATGCTGGGAATCAGATTGCAGCTAGAGCGCATTAGGGCTCACATTTTCGTGGTATCCACAAGCATGCTGAGCTTCCACAGTTGTGGTTTCTATACTTAAAACAGAAGGTCCTAGTTAATTTTACTGCCCTGAGTATTCTTACATACTGTTGGCAATTAGGAAGAGAATCAAAAGTAGGAGAACGTCTGTTTTCTGTACACTTTATTATAGAATATTTCCTTAAGATTATATTTTCTCTAGTAGCTCTACTGGTTACCCTGGCAAAGCAAGGGTGCTTACAGAGAATTAGATGACAGAGCTCCCAGGCCTCTGAGTTTCCCTTATGCCAACCTTAGCTTGTACTTATGTCTGACTATTCACATCAGTGGGATTGTGCAAGTAAGGATGAATTCTTCTTCAATGTTTATTGGGTCAGGGCTTTGGGGCTACATCTGGGTGCTGACAGACTTGTGATCTGACATTGTTAGGGCTGGCTACAGCATAAGCTAAAAAGGCCATTGCTGGAGGGAACAGATTGCCAGATGGCACATCCACTGATCTGTCTGGGCCACAGAAATCCAGCCTTTGAAACGGGAGTGAGGGGCAGGGCAAGACTCAGTTCAGTACATTTGCACAGCTCTTTGAAACTCTCTGATTAAATGTATGACAGACATACAAAATATTTGTTCATCATTTGTACTGTAAAATCTACCTTTCCATATCTGTGACAAGAAAGTACCTGTTTAATAATGCAGTTTATAGTCAACGACTGGCAAACATCTCTGTTTTGGAGAGCACTGCTGCCTAATCGGGTTGCAAATAACCTGGAAGAAAAATGCATACAAGTAGAGGATTGCTTTATGAGCTTTATGCAAATAATTTCAAAGACAGTGGGAGTCTCTCAGTTGGTCCAGGTGGGTTTGGGGCCAGGGCAGGATGTGGGGAGTTTGGCACTTGCACTGCAGGATGAGGTCAGACTCCATGGCAGTGTCTTCAAACTGCAGAAGTACTTGCTGAAGGCTGTACTTGTGGTCTTACACTGGCCAATCTTGAGTCATCTTGCTAAGCTGGATCAACAACACATCTTTTTGGAGATAAAAAAGGGTATTGCCTGAATATTCTGGGAAACTGTTAAATGCTAACCCAAGGATGATGGTAATTCCAAAACTGTCAGGAAGGGTACAGTTTTATCTCTATAGCTTTAGGTAGGAACCAAGATAAAGTCCACAATCCTCCAAACTATGTGCCTGTTTAAAATAATGAGTAGCTCTATTGATTTCAGTAGGACTGTGCATGTGGGTAGGTGGCCATGTTTCCAGCATCGTAAAAAAGGAGACAAGCACAATCTTCTCGTTCCATCCCCTTTCTGTCCCCCTTCAAAATAATGTAGGTCTGACTGCTCCGAGCACAACCCCCAGATGGGATGGGGGAGGTGAACTTGCTCTGGGTTCTGTTATCTTCTGACCAGTCCGAGTATGGTAGATGAAGACCATGGAATCGGTGCGTGACTGCAAGTATGTGAACATGTGAGTAAGAAAGCGATTACGTGGGTTATTTTTAGCTTCCAGGTATCCCTTTCGTTTTGAGGATTTTGGATGAGAGTCACACCAAGGGGGCTTAAGGGGCTGGGCAGAATTAAGAATTTTAGGAGCTGGAAAAGGATTCCTGACAACGCCGTCTAAGGTTGTATCTGCCATAGCAAGTACATGTCCCCATGGCATTTCTTCACCAGGAGATGGAGAGAGGCTGTTTAGCTGGCTCCTGTTTGTTTTCAGTCTGCACTCATGTGCTTGTGTGGCTGGAATGACCTTGTTTGAATTAACAAGTCGCTGAGTATGAATCAAAGGGTAATTGTCATTGCTGCCAGTGGTACTAAACAGACCTGAGCTATTAATTCAAGACAAATGGGAGAAATGAGTAAACAGAAAGTTTACTGGTGTAAGGAAACTACAGGCCTGAGTGGATGTTCTGTGTTGGTTGTATTTCAACTTTATTGCTTTGCTTTGATCGTTTGAAATTACCACTGTTTTCAGCTAGAATGTTAAAAAAACTAAAGCCACACGATTTGCGAATTATTTTTTCTGATTTTAAAGGGACAGTCTGTTACAAACTGTCTTTTCTTCCTCTGCAACTTGTTTTTGGGTAGTCTTTGCTATACAGCCATAATTTGCATAATGAACATGATGAAATAATTATATTTCTCTGTAAATATGTTACAAATAAGCCAAATCCAACGTGCTATTAGGTACTTTTGGATTTCAGTCCTAAGCATATCTTAAGATTTAGCATGTCCCATAGGGACTAGTGATGGATAAAACTATGTCCATGGTCAAGCCTTTACAGGATCAGGGCTGGCGCTTTCAAAGACATGTGAAGGTGGAAAGTAAGAGGGAGAGAGCGAACTGCAGGACACCAGAAGCGACCAGAAGAGTTCCTGAAGCAGACAGGGGCTGGGGGCATCTTGCAAATTCATAGCAATTATAATTATAAATACTGCTAGGGTCATTAATGAAACTCTTCCTGCCAAACACTGGTGACACCAGGGGATATTCATGCAGGTTTAGCGGGAGGTAAGGAAGTTTAGTCCCTGCGCTGACCCTTTCCCTCCCACAGCCCACGTCCTGCTTCCCTTCACTGGTCCCACCCCGCCGGAGGCTGCTGCCCACGGCTACGGGGCCACTGCAGGTCCTGCTTGCCGGAGCATGTAAGCACCCTTGCAGGGTTTCACCCAGGCAGGACTGAAGTCAGGGGAGGTAAGAAAGGAGGAATCTGTAGACTCTTCTCATAAGATCTCCACATTACTGTTTTTATTTTAATAGAAACATAGTCTTAAATGCTGCAGGACTCTCCAAGCCTATACCCCAGCTTGCTTTCAGCTTTCCTGCTCCTTTGACCCAGTGCCTTTTGATGTAGTCTGGCAAAAATCTGGAGAAAAGTCCAAGGTTTGTGTGTAGACCTGAGCATCTTGGTCTCAGAGCTCAAAGCAGCATTACTGGCCAAGTGAATGTTTAGTAGCTTTCCCATTTTAATGAGTCCTCCCAGTTTCTATGTCAGAGGGCTGAGAGGATGTTTTAGAAACATGTAAACATCATGCAGTTGCTGATTGAGTTAATGTAAACTCTATAGGATGTTTTATCAGTTGTCCCTTTGTTTAGTCTGGGAAGCAGAAGAATGGGGGGAACAAAAAGAGTCCTCAAATCCCCAAAAGGTTGCTATAAAAAACAGGGATGGACTGTTCTCCCTCTCTTTCTTTTGCTAAGAAGCAAATGGGCAAGGTTAAAGATTTAAAATGGGATGTTAGGAAAAACTTTCCAACTCAGTAAATAGCTTAAACACTGGAAGGGATGACCTACGGGGGAGATGTTACACTACCATACTCTCTGTCAAGAATGGGTTAGCTAAAGGTCTGTTAGGGATGGTGTAAAGTCCTTGGTTCTTCTTCAGAGCAGGGGACGAATTTATTGAACTACCCCTTGTAATCCTGTTCAACCATACTTTCCCGTGGTATTGTGATCACTTCAATAAAGTGATATTTTAATATAAATAAACAAATGAAGCTGTAGGACCTTGTGAAGCAGTCCACCTGTATGAAATTCGATGTCTGGTTCTAAGGGTTATTTCAGTTATGGTAGTTGAAAGTCCTAATCCTTGCCAGATTCATAAAATTATTCACACCTGTTTTGCCATTTAGGAAGTTCAGCTTTAATTTTCACTTTTCTGGAAGCTATGCCTGATGTTTCATTTCTCTGAACTGACTCTCCAAAACCACAAAGTGATTTAAAGCTGAATTTTATCCTTGAATGTAACAGTGATTTTAAATATTGTTTTTCCCCCTACACAACAAAAAGCTGTGTATGACACAGGTTATCTTTGCCTGTGATTGCTTTTTATTAATATTTTATTCATGAGACTCTTGCTTTGGAACACAGAGTACCCATTACTATTTTTGGTTGTTACTTGAGTCACCACTTTTAAACTGGCTTGAATGGGCTCTAGTTTAAAAATATCCTGAAATTCTACCTGTGTCATCAAGCTTTAATAAAAAACCAAAAAAAGTTTCTTCTTTTCTTCACAGGTGCATTTGTAGCACTACTTGCTACTTCAACTTAGCTGTTAATTTAAAAAGAAAGCATCTCCTTCTTCTTGCAGTTGCCTGTGTGATCGCCAGCTTAATTTCTCACTGGGTTGAATTATTTCTTGGGAGGACTGATTAAGAGTCTCATAGCGCTTGTTGATGTTTTAAATCTCTCTCCTGTACCACATTCCTTGGCTTTTAACATCATTATTTTAACCTAGTGCTTCAATAATTCTACTAAAGAACAAGTATGCTTTCAGAAAGCTTATTACAAACTTCATCTTGAGACATGGCTGTCTTTGTTTTCATTATGCAGTGTTATTTTTTTTTGTTGACTGTTTAAGAGGCCTGTCAGAGTGAACCAAAAATAACGCAAGGCGGGTAGTGTAGAGGTTTCAATGCAGCACCTAACAAAGAGCCTTGGATGAATCTTACCTAGGTAAGATCAAGAAGTCAATTTGAGAAGGTGCAAAAGTACTTGTCTGGGGACAGAGACGTTAAAAATATGAACAGAGAGTAGCCTGGGAACAGTGAAATCCACAGGGGTAACGATTCATCTTTAAGTATCAGCCTTGCAAAATACTTGATAGGATTTGGATATGTTATTTGCAAGCACCAAGCAAATCAAAATTGAAAGGCATCACATCTGTTTGTACCTTCATGTGAATTGTTTGATTCAGTGTCACATCTGAAAAAAAAAAAAGTAAAAAATCACTGTCAAATTAAAAATTAAAAATAAAAAAAAAATCATTGTCAAAATTAGTAGGCTTAAAAACAGAGCTATAGTTGAGGAGTGAACTCATATTGGAAGATATATCACAAAGAACTTAGACGTATTTTCTCCATTGTTCTTTGTTGCAGCAGGAGAAAACGATACTGTAAATCTTTTGGTGTTATCAATAGAAATCATGCTTGACAGACAAGGTGAATGCCATGCCTTGCTGCCAGAGAACATATAAACTCGAGCCTAGGACTTGCAACTGATCTTGCACAGATGGACTCGAGCTCCCTTGCAGCAGCTTATTGTCTAAATGATCCTCTTTGCCAGCTCAATGGTCCACCCACACACTATCAGGTTTGAGGCCGCGGCCAAGCAAACAGGCTATGCACACAGTGCCTTTTGTTGCTGGGGAGTCTGTCAAGTGTGCCAGCGGATAACATTTAAAACCGCCTTTGTAGTTTGAAAACGCAAATCCCCTTTTGTAGCACACCCGAGTCACTTAAAAACCTTCACCTTAATCGTGATCATGGTCAGGGGCGTTATGTCCAAAAGCTTTGTAAACTGAGGTTGCTGGGTCTTGGACAGGTTCAGAGGCACACCTGGCAGATCTCTGGTGGGACTTCCTTTTGGCATGGGGCTGGTCTTGGCAAGCCAGGTAACACAAAGCTCATTTGTCTAAAGCAAGCATTTTAATGTTTTAGTCGCATTCAAGTAACTTGGCATTCAACTTAAAGCTATCTTGAATACCATGGGGCTTTACAGTGCCAACAAGTAAGCTCAAGATCTGACACATTCGCATCTATGCTGTTAGACTCAATTATTTGTTTTTAAAAGCTATGCAACCTTCTAATCTGCCAGATGCCAAAACTCCATACAAAAATCTGGGAGAATCAGAGTTGATGGGAAAGTAAGGATTTAACACCTCCCAAACTGATTAACTGGTTTTAGTTCTCAGTGTGAGTTGTTTTGCTGGTGTTAAGGTGACTTTATCAATATGTACGGCATACTGGTGCGGGAAAAGCACCTAACGGGCAGAAACAGACCCAGTCCCCACTTGGGGGGGGGGGGACAGGAATGGCCACACATAGCAGATGAGGAGTTTGTAGATGGGGATGGGGAAGAGGGAAAGGAGACGTCAGCTAGTGGCATCCCAGATACATCTGTGGCTGAGTATTGAGACCACGGGAACTGATATATTGGCTTAGACCGTGGCTTGGTAAACACGCAGCTTCGAATCTGTTTAATCTAAGGCTGTGCTGTTGCTGAAAGGTGTAGCCTGCCCTCCTTCCTGATCCCCACAGCCCCGTCTCCCGGGGTTTGCTCCGGCGGCGAGTGGCTGATGTGACTCACTTCCCCCCACAGGACCACTGCCGTGGCACGGGGGGGACAGCAGGAATACCGGGCTGAGGGCGTGCAGGAAAGGCAAGTCTGCTTTTTCGGGCAGCTGTGTAGCCTTAGGAAGCCGTACCTTAAACCCAGTATCCTGTCTGTGACAGTGACCAGCCCTAGATAAATTAAGGGAAGACATGAGAAACTCTGAAGCAGGTAATTACGGAGTGACTTGGCCTTCAGGCATTGTCTGTCATTTCCCCCATTAACGACGAGTTTGATGTACGCCCTGCATCTTATCAGTACTTTTGTGCTTTTAAATATGTTTCCCAGTTGCAGCTCTGGATATTCTTGCTATCTGTACACGTATCTAATCTCTGCTGAGTCTTCACAAGCCTCGCTCCTCCTTACGCCCTGGGGCGATGAATTCCATTGACTTAATAGTCCGTGGGCCTGATCACGGAGGAGAGGCCAGGGCCAGCCACCCACAGCAGCTGCGGGAATTCAAGGTTGTTATTGCTCAGCACGATTGGGTCTGCTACCAGCTGCAAAGCTTAAATTCAAAGATTACTGGAAGAACAAAGCAGGAGAGGCTTGCAGTTGTTTTGCCATTGGTTATTTTTTAATAACTTTGTTCTTACAGGCGCATAGGAGAGTGAAATCAGGTCATTATTAGGAAAAAGTTTGGGAACCTCTTTCTTTAGCAAGGCCCCCCTTCACTGCCTCGTTGCTTGTAATTAATGAGGGGGCATGCTGAGGTATCAGCACAGCGGCCGGGAGGAGGGTCAGTAACTCCAGCCCACGCCCGTGCTTTGATCTTCCGCCTCCCCCCTCGCCGCCCCGCGGCAGTCGGGCCCCGGCACCCGGCTGCTGGGCTCGCCGTGCCGGCGGGACCCCCCCCGCTCAGGCCGGGCCGGTGTTTCGGGGCCCGGGGGGCGGGAAGCGGTCGGCCCCCGCCCCCTCACCTGCTGCCCGGGGCGGGCGTCCCGCGGGGCGGGCGGGGGCGTCGCCGCCCGGCCGGGCTCGGAGCGGCGCTGCCCGCGGAAACTTGTGCGGCAGGAAGGGAGCGGAGGGCGGGAGCGGAGCCGCCAGAGCAGCAGCTCCTCCTCCTGCGCCCCGGGCCCGGCGGCGCTGGGAGAGGAGCGGCAGCGGCGGGGCCCCATGCGGCGGCCGGGACGGCGCTCTCCGCCGCCCGGCCCCAGCAGCAGCAGCACCACCAGCAGCCGCCGCCGCCGATGACCTGGACCAGCAGCATGAGCAGCGGCTACAGCAGCCTGGAGGAGGAGGAGTCCGAGGAGTTCTTCTTCACCGCCCGCACCTCCTTCTTCAGGAGGCCGCCGGGCAAGACCCGGGCCGCCCCGCAAGTAAGTGCCGTGCGCTGGGCTGGGGGGTGGCCTCGCCCCGCGGGGCCGGCTGCCGCCGTGCCGTGCCGGGCCGTGCCGGGCCGCCTCCCTCCCTGCGGCCTCGGCCTCCACGTGTCCGCCACCCCCTCCCCCACGGGGAAGGACCCGCGGGAGCCGCGCGGGCCCCGGGACGGGGCGGGGAGGAGGCGGCGGGGAAGGGCTTCACTCGCCCCCGGGCTTCGAGCCCTGCGGCCGGGCTCCTGCGCGGGCCGAAGGTCTCTCCGGGGAGACCGGTGGCAGCTCCGGGAGCCCGCCGGGGTGCCCCGCTCGGAAACCGGCCTGAGGGAGCTGGACTGCAAGTCTGACCCCCCCAGAGCCCGGCGGGCTGGGGATGTGATCAAAAATCACATGTTTCTGTGGTGAGTAACCGTGCTATCGGCCCTGCTGTCGGCTCTGCTGGCAGCTCTCCGCTGGGGTACGGCAGGGTCTGCCTCTTCACTCCTCTCAGAGCTCATTTCGAGATGAATGACAGCCTCTTCAGCTGTTTTGTTGGCAGAGAAAGGCCCTCAGAAGTGTTTAAGTGTCTTGGTTTAAGCATTCAGGCTCAGGAAATCAACTGCAAGTGGGCTTTGAAGTGAAGAACTGATTAAAAACAAAGCAAAAACCCAAACCAACCCCTTTTGTGGTCAGCCTTGAAATTTCAGTGGAGGACTACAGGCAGAGTGCGAAGTGTTGGTGTGCTGAGGAAGCCTTGCCATAACAAAACCAGCCTCTCTCCTAGCAGTAGAACTTGTGTCAGGGATACAAAATGGAACAGTCCCTGTCCGATCCAGAGCAGTCGTTAAACCATATAGGGTAAACGTCACGTTTCTTCAGCTAAGCAGTCCTGCCCCCTCTCATTTCTCTCTTCCCAAAGTGTAGGATCTCTTTCTAGAGGTGGTTTGTATCTTTGGAAACTATAAGCTAGTGAGCCTGTTTTGCTTATGCTACCTCTTCTTCCCCTGCTCCTGCTGTTGGCTGTGGCTTCTCCCTGTTCAGCGCCTGTTTCTTTGTACAAACTTTTGGTGTTTTTTCCTCACTGCACTTTGGTGTCGGTATTACTGCTGCTATGGAGACCTAGTTATAAACTTGCTTGTCAAAGCCTGGATACCTCAGGTGCCCTCTGGCCCACCTGTGGGGCTTGTCAAGACCCATCGTTCGTTGCCCATGTCCGTTCCTCTAGGCTATGTTGTGCTGCAGAAAGCCAGCCCTTGTTTCTGTTTCTCCAAGGTTCTCCATCTGTTACACCCTGTTTGTGATTTGCTTGTAACTTAAGCCCTCTAACTGCCCCTCAGGAAACTCCTGCTCCTGTTGGAGGAAGTGCACAGAGCTTTCTTGAGCTTTAGCTTCCTTTGCAAAGTTTGGCAGGGAGCCTGGGCACACCCTCTCCCTACACCTGAGCTCGGGTACCTTGTGCAGATAGGCTGGGACCAGCTTTTTATCAGATCATGGCTGCTTCCCCAGGGTGCTTCTTGCTGCACCCCTCCTCAGGGGTCGTCTTTCTCACCCATCTTGAGTTTCAGCCTCCCACTAACCTGAGGGACTCTGTGGAAGCTGGCAAGTCCTGCTGAGTGTCCTTGAACTTCATCTGCTAACCTATTTGGCCGGTGTTGGCTGCCACCTGGCCGTTACAGAGGAGGATCATGGTGTGACAGTACTGTGCGAACAGATACCTAGCTGCTGTCAGGCTGTGTGTAACTGCTGTGTCATGAGATGTGAGAAGGCCCAGGGCTTGATTCAGATCCTAAAAACATAAAGACACACATATGGTGTGTCTTTATAACGCTGTTGTATGAGTTGTCTTACTAAATACTAGTTGTATAAGTAGTAAATTTTGCAAACACGTAGATCGCTGTATGTGATGTTAACCTTTCCAAGCAAAGGGGGATGGAAAAAAAAAAAACTTAGAATTTGATACTGTGCTCTAGTAGTGTTTCCCAAAAGAATACTACAGTGAGGTGCTGCAGGGTACATGCTTAAGTATGTATTGAGTAGCCTGGAAGAAATTCATCTGTATTGCTGACTCTGCAGCGTCAGAAATGCTCAGCTAAATGTTTCTAGTCATGAAGTTATTATCAGTTGCTCTGAGCTGCTGAGTTGTAGAGGAAAGAAAAAAAAAAAATCCCCGAACAATGCTGAATGTAGATTTCAACAGTCATGTGGCCAGTAAGAGTGAGTTTCCCCTTCCAGCAATAACAATCATAATAAGTCTCTTTGTACGGATGAGGATGATACTTTTGGTTTGTATTTGAGGTTTAGTCAAAAAATGCATACTATGTCCCCTTGAGCGAAGAGAAAAGAGGGGAGCTGTTAGTTATTGTTTCTGTGTCTTTCTCAACTATACAGATACTAAGTTTTGCAGTGTGGTGTTTTTTTTTTTTTTCTTGTAGAAGACTTAAGTGCTGGCAATTACTTTTATTCTTCTGTCTTAGCTCCCTCTGCCCCCTTTCTCGTGGGGAAGAAATGGGTTAGAGCGTTTGGCTTGCAGCTGTGTCTGCAGAAAAACTCAGTAGTAGCGTTTGGACTTGTTTTGTATGGATTTCCAAAGAAAAGAAGGAAAAAAGGAAATTAAGTAGCTGGGTGAATTTTTGTCTTCCGTTTAATGGGACAGGGATGGGCTTACTTATGTACCTCAGTTTCTGCAGCTAAGACAGGATTAATGAATGGATTGATACCAATTCTGGTGTAAAAATCTTGTGATAGTACCTTCAGGCTTTGCCTAAGATGGCTCATTTTCTGCAGGGTGGTTAAAGGTTTGTCTCTTCCTCTCTCTCTACCACTTCTAAAAAAAAAAAAAATTGAAGCATAAACCCCATTACCGTGTATGACAGGCAGCATGGTATTTTGGGGCCAAGCAGCGGCCCCAAAGCAATTTCTTAAGCAAGAAATACTTTAATCTGAGGGCAATGTGCATAAAATGCAGGCTGCTTTATGCTATGGTGGTGTTCATGAAGTTTAGCTTTATTTAAGGTTTCTTATCTTCTGTGGCTGTTGTAAAATTTAAGTATTGGAGGCTAGATTAAGCTCAGTGTGGCCCTGTTCCGTGTTTGCAATGACTCAATAAATGAAAAAGGAGGAACTGTAAATATTTTTGTCCTGCCAGTGTGACTGGTAAGGTAAAGTTATCCATGTGCATAGGCTTTTGCAAGATCAGACCCGTGCTTCTGTATGATCAAGCCTTTGGAAATTGTCCATTCCCTGTAGAGAAAATACCAAAAGAAGACGTTCTGCAAACTTTTGAAAGCTGACCCCTTTCTCTCCTTCTTTCCTCCCGCCCACCCCCATCCTTTCAGGAAAAGTGAAAACAGTCATGCCTGCTCCTGCAAGTCCTGCCATATGTTGGAGGGATACGCATCTTCCTGCACATGTTTTCTACGCTTCCCTTCCCTGTGCCAGTTCTCTGTATTCTCCCACTTTGAATGGCATTGATGTAAATCCTCGCAATACTTCTCCTTCCTCTGGTGGCTTGATGGATGGTGGCTTTTCAGGCACTGTGGTTGGCGTGTGGGTTAGTTCCCAGCCTTGTTAAGCTCCTGTCTTCGTGAGGATCACTGCAAATACCTGGGAACATTCCTGTACTTGGTCTTGCCTGCTCTGTGTTTCAATGTCCCCTGTCCCTGTAGCTATAATGGTTAGAAACATGAGATATTTCTCTCTCTGTAAGTGCCCTTACACATGAAGGGTCTGCGAGAGAGGGCACCACTGTGCTTTGGGAGACACTGCTTCAGAAGCTGGCGGTGCTGTGAAGATCATGGATCCCAGCTGTTAGAAGAGGGCAAATCCTGCAGCTTGTATTCAGCATCCGACTGTGAATAGCTTGCGTGCAAAATGTGAGAGTGCTCTGCTTGAAGTCTAGTGTAAAATAGCTTGGAGATATGAAGGTTGGCACTTGGATACTGCTTATCTCTTTAAAGGAAAAAGCAACTGTGTGTTTATACTCTGTTTTTCACCATTTCATACAGGGCGCTGTAAAAGTGCTTGCAAGAAAAATGCAGTTGCTTCTGTTGGCAGTTTCCAGAAATGCATGCTTTCCTCCTGCACCCAAGAACGTGCTTGTTGCCTTGCTGTCAACACCGGTCCTTCCCCATCTGGAGTCTGATTTCTCCCTCTCTCTTCCCCTTACTGGTCTCGGTCTTCACGGCTTCCAGACCCGCTGTCTTAGTTCCTTCCCCTGCACCCGGTGCCCCCTGCCATGACATTGTTTTTGTGGCTGTCTTTTCTGTGCGTCAGTGGAATTTGCAGGTGTGGTAATGGGGGTGGAAGAGGAAATTCATAAAAAAGCTGGAAATGGAAAGCGGTTATAAAAGAGCAGAGGAGGTATGAAGGGGAGAGGCAAAAGGCAGAGGGTGAAATTCTCATCCCTAACTAGTCCTGGCAAGGTAACCAGCTATCTCTCATTCCACTGTCGGAAGAGGAGGTTTGCAGGGGAAGGTGTAGGAATTTTTTTTTTAATGGGTGAGCTGGTACAAGTGTGAAAAAGCAGACAGACTTCTGGGTGCAGAAGCCCCTTTTTAGGTCTGTTCCATGTGAATTTGCACAGTGGCTCGAGGCATTTCATTGAGAGGAAGAGAGAAAAAAAAAAGCTTTTTATTTGGGAAGAAAACGGTTTCTAGGGGTAAAATGCAATTTGTAACTGCTCAAGTCTCGTTAGGATGGCTTTGTGTTACCAGTGTCCGTTATTAATAAGTTTCACATTGTTTGGCCATTACAACTCTTCCTGGGTTTCCTTTCAGTAACATTCTCCAGGGAAAATGGCTCTCCTGACTACCAGAACAAATGAGGTTTCTAATTATAGGCTTGCTTTGGAGCCAAAAAGTTTAGGTTTGTTTGACGTGTAGTCATGAAACTTATTTAAAAAAAAACAACTAAAAATATCCAGTAGTGTTTCATTCTTCTTTTTCTTTTTTTAATCCATTTGGCAGTCAGTGAATATTATAGGATAAACATTGTCACAGCTAAAATACTTGCAAGTTAAGAGTTGAAGGAATGAGCGGGGTAGAGATTGTGTCTGTTTTAAGCCCACGTCGTCGCTGTTGGAGTAAACTAGTGGTCCTTATTTTGTGTTTCTGCCTCGCTTTTGTCTCGGAGTGCTCGAAGTGGTGTGTGTGCTTCAGTAGCTTGAAGGAGCATGGTGGCCATTTTGGGGTGAACTCTGAGTCCCCTTCTGGTGTCTGACAGCCTCTGGAGGTGAGATGAGATTTATGCTCTGTGCAGAGGATACTGATTGCTGTACACTGGTTTATCATCACAGTTGGTTCTTAGAATCATCAGTTGGGGACTTAACTGTATGAAATGGTAACTACTAACACAAAATATTAAGAAACAAGTTTAGGAGAGATGGATTAATGTACTGTTCCAAGAAGAGTTCAAGTCACTAAAACATCTAATGAGTGCTGTTACATTCAGCAATTTATTTTAAGTGTCATGAGTGCAGCAACAGTGGCAGGTAGTACTCAGAATAGCTGACTAACTCTATCTTTCCACTTTTTTCCTTTGGTCTATTGTATTAATACCATATTAGGTGCATCTCAGGCAGTTGCTTCTCTGTTAGCATAAACTTTTGGAGCACCAGCAATGCGTTACTACCTTTGTTATTGACACTTGCTTGAATATCACCAGATAAACACTGTTGGGTGTTTTTTTTCCCTTTTATTTGGAGAGAAAAAAAGACTTTGATTCACCTATCTGAGTGTTGGAGTACAGTAGCTAGGCTTCTCACTGGTAAGATCAGGTGTACCTAGTATGTATGGGTGTTTTGTGATTTAAATGTTGTAATTGAGTTGGGATAATCCTGTGGCTTTATCTAAGTGCAAAGGCAGAAGGGCAGAACTGCTGGAGCTTTGGACTTTCACTGAAGTCAGAAAGTGTTGGGCACCTATGGCCTTATGGTCCAAAACGTTTAGACTTAGGCTTCTTTAGACACATGTGAATAGACATGCAGACACAAGGAGTTTTGTTTTACCTGAAGAGTCTGGTGAATTCGGGGAAGTGCTCTGCAGAGCAACTGAGCTCAGGATCATCTGAATACACTGAAGAGATTTAAAACAAAACAAAGCACAAAAAGGTGCTTAAGGAAGGAGAGAATTTGGTACCCCATTTTCATGATCTCTTACTTCAACTGTAGACCTGTGTGTAAGAACAATATCACAATAACCATTTTGGAAGAGGTTCTTGCTGGCTAACATTTAGCCACTGCAAGAGCAAAATTATGAAGAAAAACGGAAGTAAAAACTGATACTGCAGTTTGTCCCTTGTGTAAAAAGCCAGCTGCACCAGTGTTGGATTAACAGTTGCAAATAAACCGATTAACAGAGGATTTTAGATGAAGTGGTAGATCTGTAATGCAGTGTTTGCCTGTGATAGTATACTTGTGAGCCGAGCCAAGCAACGTAAGCGTTGGGAAGTAGGAGTGACAGGTCTCCATTGTTCAGCTCTCCTCATGGACAGGCAGCTAAGGCCCTGGGGACTTCTGCAGGCAGTGCGCTGGGCCAGGCTGTTCAATACGTACTGCACTTTCCTCCCAGGTAGAAATAGTAGGGTTTTTATGTATGTATGCATATATACACTCACATTAAAAAAAATTTTATATATTTTGTGTTTATATATTTTGTGTATATATATCTATATTGTATATATCTTTTTTAGATATAAAAAATAGATATAGCACGCACACAGATTTGTACCTTTTGAGACCAACATTCAGGAAGGGTCTTAAAACCAGCATGTCCCACAGACTTTAGGGGCGTGCCCCGGTGGGACTGAAGCTAGCACAGTGTGCTGTCATCCCCTCCAGTTTCGGTGCAGCGCTTACCTGACTACAATATTGTCAAGCTTTTCTGTGTGTTTAGATGCCTGTAACAAAGCCCGCACGTTTCTGTAGACAGGTATGAATTGACTTGGGATGAGTAATTGCTGCTTTTCTTCTGTTTTCTTTTTTTTGGCGCACTTGCTCTTTTGTGAGGTTGATGAAATACTGCAGACAGGTTTTGAGGAGAGTGCTTCCTATGCAGACATGTATTTGGCTATGCTAAGTAGCCACATGTGACTTATAGCAATTAAGATCACTTTCTAGTTACTCATCTGTGTGTGTGCTGGAGAGGAATTTGTGTTCCTGTATACGGAGGAATCTGTGCTGTGCTGAAAATAATAGTAAAAGCAGCAGTGGTTCATCTGCCTCGGAGAAAGCATCAGGTGTTTATGTTGGGTATGTAGGAGTACTTGGTGTGCTGGTTGTCGGCTTCTTTGTCTCACTCTTTACCCACTAAGTAATTGTGGAAAATGCTGTTTGCAAGTGCATTTCTTTTAGAAATTATACACAACAATACAGTAGGGGCAAATTACAAAGGCAGTTGTCTGTAATCTTTTATAGTTATCCCTGTTGTCCATAATTAGGGCTGCTTGTCTTGCATTCTGTCTCCTAACTGATCCGAGGTGTGATCAAGTGCATGGATGCATGGTCCAACCATGCTGTACTCTTCCTCATAGTGCGCAGTCCTTGTGTCTTGTGTTTGCAGTACCCAAACAACATGGTCTCTCTAAAGCCTGATTAGTAATAATAAAAACTGAACATCAAGTTCTGCTCTGACTGAAGATGATAGTTTGCTGAATAATTAAGTGCTTAATCTTATTTCCACTGAAGCAGGGGATCCCATGATTTGGCTTGTCTCCCCTGAAGAAAAGTTTGGGATAGATCAAATTTGTTAATACTGCAAAACTAGCTTAACGCCTTTATTGATGGCTAATAACCTCTACTGTAGAGGACTTCCTCTTAGTGACTTCTGATACGTAGTTGTGCCTAGGATCACACTAGCCTGTAAACTTGGAAGGGTTTAGTTCAGATGTTTTATTTAGAGCATTACTTTTCTTTTATTGGGTTGCTCTCTTCTGAAGAATTCTGCTCCTCAGGAACAAAACCTGCTCATCTTGCTGTTCGGTCCACCGGCAGCTTGATTTAGTGTGTTCACTTAGATACATAAGCTAAGATTATGGAAGTCTTTGTTCAGAGCTACTCATTTCATTGCAAGATGTCTTCATGGTTCATCTGAGAAGCATCTGGTAAAGCTGTATAAACTCTAGCAACTGCACTAGGGATTTCAGCATGACCCATAGTGCTTTATGTGTACAGAAACTGGCATATTCTTTGGCACTGCTTAAAAGATTAAGAATATGGTGGTTGCGTGTTGCATAATGGGAGAATTGACCTGCATTGTTTGTCCTAATGTCTGAAATGAGTAAGTTCCAAGGTTCAATGCTGTTGTGAGATCAGCATAAGAGTCAGTGCAATTTTTTCACAGTAGATGTAATTTGAACTACTATATTACGTTTTTTTATGTTATTGATGTGTGCAAAGATTATGTAGTGTAGGCGTAGACAGGTATCTTGTGTTACCCTTTATGAAGTAAAGGGTAAAAAAAAAAAAAAAACCAAACAATTTTTTGCAGCTCTGGGTAGCTTGCTAGTAGCAGAAAAGTTCATGTGTGGCAAGTGACCTAGGCTGTGCCTGAAGTGCACAGCAGGTACGTGCTGTAGGCAGCTGCAGGAGCTGATCCCCCAACTGTCCAGACTGGTGACTTAAAGACTGGTCAGCCCCTATTTTTGTTACTATGCTTGTGTGTTTAACTTTGAAAAGCAGTGGGGAGAGAGTGCTTCTGCAGAAGTGTTTCTGGATCTGTCAGGCTAAACTGTTTAACCTAAGTGTTGAAGACCAAGGAACAGAAATATGAGCAGGAGAAAAGTTCGTTTTAATCCTGTCAAACATGCAGGCTCCCCATTTCCAGCAGCAGGAATACTGGTGATCTAAAAGTTAGACTGATGTGATGGCTCTTGTTTCGTGATATAGTACAGGGGTAAATGCCTCAATAGGTGGTGCTCCTGAAAACTGCTGAAATCCTTAACTCTTCATGAGGTGTGGACCTGGCAGTTTTGCCCTTGCAGTTGAAGGCTTGAAGTAGGTGTTGCTTTCATGTTTGATAGTTAAGGAATGGAGGAGGAGGAGAAGAAGGAAGGAGTCTTTGTGTAGACCACTTGCTCCATCTGTTGCAGGATGATAAATAGGAACACTTACCTGCTGCTGAGAGCAAATTGAGCAAATTATCCTGGTTGCATGTGAGGCATGGTAAAGGTCTCATTTGAGATGGGGAATTGATTTGTGACTTGGTTGTCTTTCAGGAGCTCTGACTGAAAGAAGGAAGGAAAAAGTATTATATCTGTCCTGCTGTAAGCATAGGCTGAAAAATGGCCTCTTCATATTTCCACACCAGGGAGTGCAGATGTCTTGTCCTGTATAAAAATGGACAGTTGAATCAAAAGTCCATACTTGGAGCGGTTGCTGTGTTGGGTGCCCACATACAAATGCTGGCATCGGAAGAATACTACTGTCACAGTCAGGGGAACATCACTTGTGCAGGCAACCTGATGCGAGCAGTAATCAGACTCCCATGTAATCTGCACAAGAGAAGTCTGCTTTATTAAGGAGAACTTGATCTTTTGTTAAAGAAATCTTCTTCTGGTCATGATACTCCGAGCTTTCATGGAACCTAACTTGGCACAGCGTTACTTTTCTTATGCAGTGTCTACATAAACTGTAGCCTTGTAACTCTGAAATTTTGTTTTCTGTATTTAAAAGTGTTTCTAAATCTTTGTGAGCTGTTTTTTTGGTGTAAAATCTAACGTTAAGGACAGTTTGTAGTTTTTGCATGAGTTAGTAGGTCAGGTTAAAATAAACCGAATCCTGGGAGTATTTAACTTGATATTCAGGGGCCCTTTAGTTGTTGATTTAAGGGAACACCTTTTTCCCCTTCAAAGAATATGCAGTGCGGGGTGATGACTAACGAAAGGAGTCTTAATCAGCTCTTTCTGTAATGAAAACCATTTAGCTGCTCTTAGAGAGCCCAGTAAGTGGATCTCAGGATCTAAGTGGATGGATTCACAGTAGCTAGATAAGATATTCTCATGGAGTGGGACCATTGTAGAGTTCAAAGACTGGACCATCTTTTTCTATTTGATAATATAATTTAGTTATTTCCCTGGGGAAATGACTCTTAAAATATCATTTAATTGCTTTACTTATCTTTTTAATTCATTGTAGTGGTAAGAGACTAGTGCATGTACATATGGCTGTCCGAGGAGACAGCAAGTGCTTCTGGACATCAGTCAGATAAACCTCTGAATTAGATCATCACATTATTTTCAACTGCATTTTTCTATTCTTATTGAATCTAAAGTTGAATTAATTTACATGAAGAGTTGCCTTTCTTAAGTTTGTTTCTTTGGGCTCCGTGACTGACAGTGTGTAAAGAATTATTCCTGTACAGAATGATATTTTTTCCCTTGTTTTTTTTTCTTCAAGGTCCTGGCCAAGCAAGAACCTGTTTTATTCTTTGAGTACAAATTACTTTCCCTTCTCCTTTTAGTCTGAAACTGACTTCCAGTGCTGTGGTTTATAACAGAATTGCTGACAAATCTAAATACCTTCTCTCAACATTCTCTATATCAGCTGCAAAGTATTGCTTTGGGGTCTGATTTGGACTTCATGGGAACAAGTTTGTTTTCATAGAATTTGAAAAACGGTATTAGTGTTCAGCTGACCACGTGATCCACTTCTCTGAACTTTTGTTGGTCCCTTGCTTGCCTAGGAAGTATTTTTACTGCTTTTTAAAAAGTACAATGTTGGCAGAATAAAATTCAACTTACCTAAAACCACTGTGTTTTAATTAAAGTGTACTAAAGAAAATATCTTCTACAAGGTTTTTAATTCTGTGCTGTAAGTTGCAACTTTTTTCTTGAGAAAATACTTAGACTGTGTTATCAAAGAGTGGCTTTTTGTCACCCTGGTTTGAATTCTTGATCTTTTGTAAAATAAAGCAGACAGCTCACATGCTTAGTATGGTGAGATTTTTATATTCTGGATTAGGCTGGGTGCCAATTAGCCAGCAGACAGTGTAGACAATTCCTACATCTTAGACCTGATCACATACATAACATTATCACAAATAAATGCCAGGTGTTTAGGCGAGGAGGAAAACCAGTGATGTTTCTTAAGTCGATGGATGTCAAATACAAAGTGGCTCTGTTGCTAGCGGAGCATATTCTGTCAGGATTTCCTCTTTGGTTTATTAAACCATAGGGTATTTGTGGTTGCCTTGATACTGTGATGGCAGATTTGTTACAAAATACAGGGAAAACAATTCCTGGTGTACACCTTCCTCGAGTTCTGAATAAGAATGGAACTGTCTGTAAAAACAATAACCCTACAGAAGTGCCCAGCTGTCAGAAAAATCAAGTAAGTTGGCTTAAAACACAGCAGGTGGTGTAATGCAAGTCAGTTTGACTTCTCTTTGGTCACCAAATTGCAGTGAGGTTCCTGGGAGGTTAATCCTGTGTTTTGTCACAAAAAAATGCTTTGTGCTCACCTGTGCCTGAGATGAACATGTGAAGTGTGTTTTCAGTCAGTGAAGTTACTGGCCGCACCCTCTTGTTTTGGCTCACTTCTGGTGTCCTTGGTTCTCCAGTTGCCCTTACCCTGTCCACCAGTGGCAGCAGTGGGCATGGAAGCTTTTGGGGGGAGTGTTGCACCTGCTGAGCTGAATCCTGGGAAAGACTTAATTTTTTTCTCTTAATATGCTGCCCTGGAAAGGGTCATCCCACTTGCGGGGTCCTCAGGGGCTCTTCTAGCGAAGACCTTTGCTGTGATAGTCATAGGAAGACTTTTGGTGTTTCAGATATCCAAACTGTTGTTCTGTTGCTTCTCCCAGGATTGCGAGGTGGTAAGATGTGCCTTAATACAAATGTCAAAGGATTTAAATAAGTTACAGATTATTCTAATAGAACAGAAGTTACAAAATGCTGTTGTATCTTTCTAAATGTCTTCTGCTTACAGCATGCATTTGCCCAGTTATGGGCAAAAATTATTAGTTATATCACAGGTTATTTTGTTTTATGGATAGAGTTGATGGGTTTGTTTAAGTTGACAGCTGCTTTTGATTCAGTTACATGTTCATATGATGTGAAGCTTATCTCAAGATGGAGGAACATGATTGTTTATACCGTGCTAAAAGGCTGATATTGTGTGAAGTGAGACATCAAAGCAGTTTCTAATGCTCTGAGCTTTAAAACTCACAGCTGATTTAATTAAAAAAATAATTAAAAGGCACATCTTTCCCCACCCCTAAATACAGACCCCAAATATTCTTCAAAGCATATTTGATTTTAACGATTTGGTGATTTCCTCCCTGAGGCGTTCTTGAAGTTACCACTGGAATATGAAGATGTAGCTTTGAGTTGTGATGATAATAGACCATTAGTGAAGTAGGTGTTCACCTCATAAGACGATAAAATGACATGTTCTGTGAAAATAGCCTGGTATTTGCAAAAAAAAAAAAGTCATAAACCTAGTGATTTTTTTCCTGTAACAGCCAAAGTTGATGGCAGACTTCCTTTTTAGTGATTTATAGCTCAAAACAGCTCCTGAAGCAGCTTGGTAAGGATGTTAGTATGCCACCCTTGCTTGCTTATCTTTTTGTTGTTGTTTCTTCCCCCTGCCACTTGAATTTTAATTGAGGGTCCTGTATTAAAATGAGTTTGGTTTTAGCTAGGCCTTTATGGCCAATGCTGGAAAGGATCTTGTAGTATAGCTTTTGCAGCACTATCTAGTTGTCAAAACATTATGTGGAGAATTAAAGATAGGAGCTCCATGCTATGTGTCTGGATTTAACCTCTTATACAAATAATAACCTATATGTTTTCATCTTCAGAGATAGATCTGAAAGATACAGGGGAAAAAAAACATCTTTCAGAAGGCATTTCGCATTTGGTAGTGATTGTGTCAGAAACAAAAGGCAGCAGAGGAGTATTTATTATTATAAGGATTGTAGAAGCAGCACTGTTAATACTAGCACTGGTATTTCATTATCTTGTAGGTATGAGCATTAGTGTGCTAAGTGCAATCATTAGAAATGTGATGCCATTCCCTGGATGTGGGAAGGAACTGCTTTTTTAAGTGCTTCCAGAGGTCCTTTCTCATTCTTCCCTCTCCCCTCAGTATATGCTGCCAAATGAACCTCTATACTACCCTCCCAGAGAAATCCACACTTTGATCTGACTGTTTCTAACAAAGGCAAGTGAAAAAGTTTGAAACATGGCGGGGATGCCCTACTGAAACTCTGAGCTGGAATTGGATCCCATTCTCTTTCAGGCGTGTACCAGGACATACTTCCCTGGGTAGGGCTTGCCTCTGTTCCCTCTTTGTTCTTTTTGCAGTCTCTGTGCGCATGCTCGTAAAGAAGTCTTCGAACTCTGGTATAAGTTGTTACCCAGATTAGTTATTGGATTGCTGATCCACACAGGTTATCTGTAAATAGGTAGGTAGTATTTTCTTTCGGGTTCATAACTTCACTATACTCCACTTTTGTTGAAGCGTACATATACAAAGCATCTTGGTGAAAACATGGTAAACTAAACATTAAACACAGGTTGGTTCACAGGATGTAACTTATGTCAAAACACAAGCCTGATGCAACTCGCAGTACTCTTTTTTTTTTTTTTTTTTTGGACGTTTTGTAGAGGGTGCCAAGCACAGCCAGGTTTTCCAATCTCCTAGATTTATCCTGTGAACCACGAGGAAGAAGTGATGTCTCGCAAGGTAGAACACGAAGGGATTATCGTGGAGCAGTTCATCCTACTTCCGTTGGTTGTGCTCTGTAACATCTCAGCCACACACCTACAAGGTGGATGCTGCAGGTCTAAGGCTGTTTTAGAGTGCGGCTGCCATCGCTTGAGCAGAGGGTGTGGTTCCACTGCAGCTTCAGTTTAAACTAGTTAAGTTAGTTTTTTGCCAGATGCCTTCCTTGAACCAGATCTCTGTGTGGCTGCAAGAGGAGCAGTTCTGGTGCTAGAGTGGATGGAGGAATGTGCAGGTGGGGAGGCTGACAGGGAGGGTGGGACCTCAAGAAGCCCTATCTGGGCTTGGCTTACCTTGTGGAACTGTGCTTTGGGAGGAAGAGCCTCAGTAGATGGTGCAGCAAAGACATGCCTTAAAGTGTTTGGACAGATTTCTTAACTGGATAGAGATGCTACAGGTAAGCAGAAGGTGGAAAAGTCTGGGCTTTTTGGTTTTGTGTGGTTTTCTTTTTTTTTTTTTAAATGGATAATGCTTCTGAAAGGAGATAAGTAAGGAGAAAGCAGTAGAACTTGCTGAATGGAAAAAATTATTTGCGCTTTACTATCTGACAGAAAGTAGGGCAGCAAATAGGATTGCAGTGTAAACCTTGGATTTACTTGCAGGTTCCTGATTTTTAAAATACATGCGTTTTGTGTATTTCTAGCTCTTCGTATATTCTGTGGCTTTAGAACCCTCTCTTAATTGTTCCTTGTAACAGGTTTTACAGGCCAGTTCATCCATTTAGAGAATAAGGTTGAGGGTACTATTAAACATATTGAAACGTATTTTAAATATTATGCCACACCAAAAAGTAACTGCACTCTTTCCTGTGCCTTGACTAACTCAGTCTCAACAGTTACAAAAATTTTCCACTGCAAGTGTGTGCCTGTTAGTGGAAATTGAGTCTTAGTCCTTTGCTTGCTTTTTAAAACTGCAGGTAGGTTTCCTTGCTTGCCGATTTTGGGAGAAGTTTGGAAGGGGTTTATTAATCTGCTTGACAAAAGTATCATCAGTATCTATTTTCATGCCACTTCATAAAACGTTTCACAGCTTAAACTATCTGCCTGTGGTAATTATTGTAGTAATCAACCTTGTGCCAGGATTTTACTTTGTTATTTTGTGCTTTATTGGTTATGGCATGACAGTTACTGCCGTCTTCACAAGTGTAAATACAGCCAGCTTTTTGGACTGCTTGAGAGGAAGAAAGTGTCTTTTACTGGATGGAAGACACAAGAGAAATGCAGGTGGAAAAGAAGCTACAGTAAGAGAAGAGGCATCTCCTCTTGGCAGGAGGTCTTGCTCTGCCATTGGACCACTCCAAGGAGAGAAGGCTGGGCTGCGCGCTCCTCCTGCCGTTCTCTAATCACAAAATGGGAATATTTGAGTGTCTTGACTCCTGAATGTTTAATAATTTATTTTGCTCATTTCAAAGAGGGAGAGCATCACCCGATAAGCCTCTGGACAAGCTGGAAGGAAACATCACCACTCTTTTTTTTTTCTTTCTTTTTTTTTCCCCCACAAGACCGACGATGGAAAAATAGGACAGCACTCATCTGAGTAAGGCACTAGTATAGTCAGGATCTTGGTAAATAGCAGAGCTGTGTATGCTATTAATGTAAGAAAAGTACCAAGTTTAAAAAATACATAAAATGATACCTCATTATTTGGCAGATTAGATCTAGTTTTTTACCTTGGTTGTTTTTATTGTATGAGCCATGAGACATTTTCTCCCTTCCTTGTTCTCTTAGATCTTTCTCTTACAAATGTGTGACTCTGCTTCGGGTACTTTGTTAAAACAAACCAGGAGCAAGTATGGACGGCTACCAGCGGACTGGGTAGCACCAGCAGGAGCTGAAGGACCAAAACCTGACTGACGTTGCCGAGACCTGGAAGGCATTTGGCAGTTTGAAGGCAGTCTGTAATAATCTCTGAACTCAGCCCTTAGATGAATGCAATGCAATGGGACACTGAGAAATGAGTATAAATATTTAGATTTACGTACAATTAATTTTGATTCTGCCAATTAGTAATATCCCTTAGGAATTAATTTCAAAGTCCCTTGTTTATTGAGAGCTGAAAAGTGGAGCAACGACCATCAGCAGCCATCAGACTGGAAGAGCATGTGTGCATCTGGCCCTCTGGGGACACTCGGCGTGTCCTGGTCAGGGCAAGGAGACCAGGGGAAACTGCTTGGCCTCTGCCTCTTCCTTCTTCCCTGTCCTGGCTCAAAGCTTCTCTCTGTGCAGCGACTACATGAAGAGTTAAAACATCTACCCTGAGTAAAGGGGGCAATGTGAGCAGAGGTAAGAGCCTGGCGTGTGCTCCAGGCCGCCTGTGCGGGTGTAGCTGCTTGGCTGAGCCTCCGCTGACAGGCTCTTCCCCCATGCCCGTCCAGTGTGCCAGCATTAACAGGGGAGAGGCTGGGACAGGGGCGTGCTGCCATGGCCTTGGGGAAAAGGCCGCTCTCCCTGCTCTCCAGAGAGCTCTGCCATGAGCTGGGGGGGGTGTGGGGGGGGGTGTGTGTGAGGCATCTGTGTGACCAAGCCACCTGGAAAGAAGGGGCGAGCCCTGGGTTGACTTCTGTGTGGGTGAGGGATGCTGGGGCTGGGAGGAGGTTATGAGCCCTGTAGTTCGAGTGTTCAATGCACTCTGGTTAGCAGTGCGGGGAGCTGGGCAGGCAGCGTGCCGGGCCCCGTCTCCTGGATGAGAGAAGTCCAGAGAGCTGAACAGCAAGGAGAAGGATGGCTCAGAGAGCTCCCGCTGGGAACTGGAGGTTTGCACGGAAACTGGGTGCTGTGGGTAGTTAACCTCAACGGGGCTGGTGGCCAGGTGGAGGTAATGGTGTATGTTGCAGCAGTGCAGGTGGCGGGTTGGTTGGGAGCTCTGAAGATGAACTTCCTGATCTGGAAGGAACCATGAGTCTGTGCTATACAAATAGTGATGCTTATGAGAGCAGCTTATGTATGGGGAAAGGGGTGTGGGGTTTTTCTGTCATCTTTTCCTCCACTGCCTGTTTTGTTTTCTTTGTCTGTCAGGACTGGCTGGACTGGCTTTGAGCTGATACCATCAATTCAACCTTCAGTATTTTGTGTGTTCTCTTAAACCTCTTTCCTCATGTCTGTGATGCCTGAAGAGGTCACAAAACAATACTTGGCTGCATACAAATGCTTTTCAGATTATTTTTATCAATACTGTTTACCAGACATCTGTTAAGCAAGCCTATTTGTAAACACCTGTATGTTGGGTAATTATTAACACTAAATCCCTCCTTTTTGGCTGCTCTTCTCTTGGAGATTTGAAGATGGTTGCTGATAATTGACAGGTGATTAAAATGTTTGTCCAAGCTGAAGTCTAGCAAGCACAGCCCAATGCTAGTCCCTTGAATTCCTTTGCAGGATGAAGGGAATGTATTTTAGAGTTGAGATGTAGTTTCTGACTGAATTTGAAGCTCCTTTTATCAGAGTGTGACTGTGCTGGAAATCCAGCTGACTTTCTCCAGCAGGCTTCAGGATGCTTTGGCTGTTCTCTAGAGAACTTGTTTGACAGTAAAGGTAGGATGGTTTTGTTGGTTTTGGGGTTTTTTTTACACACCAGAGTAGATGAAGTATATACTAAGTGTAACAGTATTTAAAACTTGGGTGTTGACATACAGTGATATTGTGTGAAAGTGGGTGAGAGACTGAAATTTGTAAAGCTGCTGTGCTTTTGTATTGCGTGTTTGCCAATAAAAAGAAAAAGTGCATCATTTAATTTTTGGCTAGACAGCCAAATACAGACCAGTTGCATGGAAGTGTTTTCTCTGGCACCCCTCATTGCTTATGAGAGTCTTTGCTTATGACCTGAATTCTGGGAAGGTGTCCAAGCCCTATGCAGGCTGAAGTGCTTATCTCTTGAGTGGGGTTTTTTTATTACTCTGCACAACAGAATACACAGAGCTACTTAGCAAATGCAGACCTGCTTAGCAAATGCCCATGCAATTATAGCTCTGTGTCCCACTTCAAATTCCAGTGCCCCCCCGAGCAGCAAAGGATACGCAATTAAAGCTCTCCTTCCAAGGAGGTCTTGTTCTTCAGTTCCAGCACGTTCTTTTGCCTTGAACCTTGATGGTGTCTCTTTTTTCTTTTAATTTGAAAATGTTCTGTGCTAATGATATGACTTATTTTCAAGGTGACCTGTCATCTTACATTCATCTCTGGAGGAAAAATTAATTCACTGAGCAAAATGAATTGTTTTCTGTTTTTATTTGAATACTTGTACAGTTTACAAAAGTCCATGGGGAATTTTTGCTTTGTGCTTTTGTGTCCGCATTACTGATGGAACAGTAGCCTTTTACAAGAAGCTGCTACAAGAATGGTGTTTCTGGACCTCTTAAACTCCCTTTTCATTGCTATAAGAAAGTCATGTGACATAACAGATCTGTAGCATTTGTGCAGAGCCCTCGGCTGGTGCCTGGGGAGGCTGAGAGCTGTTTGTGTGTGGAACAAGTAGAAGCATGGGTGGCAGAAATACATGTGGGTGTGTGCTGTCTCTCAATGTAGTGTGTAGCTGTTTCAAAATCAGTCATTGCTCTGGTGGAAGTATAACTTAACACAAAACCTATCCTGACTTGCTGCTGGTGGTAGGACCTCAAGACTATCCTGGCTGCCCACTTTCAGCTCTGTTTCCTGCAGAAGTGAGTCTAGTGCAATTTTTCCCTTCCCTCTCCTAAGCTTAGGTAACGTGTTGAACAGATTTCACAAAGGGATGGGGGACTGAAGCTTCTACAGATCTTTAGTTAAGCCGTAAGCAGGTTTTGCAGAGAGACCCTGCTGGTGCTTCAACCATGAGAAGGGCAGCAGTGGGAGCAGATGCCATTTGAGGCATCAGGGCATCCACTCAAGAGAGAAGCATTATAATTCATACAAGGGAAAAGAGCTTCAATCACAACTTGCCCATTTGTAGCTATCCATGTGAAAGTCTTGTGCAGTTCAGTTTACCAGTAGATCGTATGCAAGACCATAGCAAACCAGGCTTCATTAGTTCCTTTGCATGCAAACCACTCGGGGTTTTTTGTTGCTCTTTCAGAGGCTACTGGAAGAATTTCCAGTATTAAATGGAGCTGATGCTGTCCCTGACCTTGGGTCATTTGAGTCAGAAAATGTTTTTAGAACAAAGGAGGACCTGGAAGTTTTGAAAAGTTGAGTAAATAAGACCGTGTTTGTATGGCCTGCAGAAGCTTGGACTCTTCATGGCAGGGAGTATAGCAGGAGCATTGTTTTACATTTCTGTTCTGGCTTGCCCCTCCAGCCCCCCTTCCTCTGCTTTCCCTCTGGCGTTGGTGGCACCCTGTGAGTTTGCTGCGTGGGGAAGGGAAATGGGTTGCCTCCGTTGCTGCTGACTGAGGCTGTGCTGTTGCCAGTTCTGTGTGTTTATCTAGAGAAGAGTAAGCATCCTGTGCGTGTTTACTCTCTTACACAGTTGTTTGGCATAGTTCAGTTCTTGCCCTAGACAGTCCAGAGTCTGCTTAGTTAGAGAAGACAATCTGCTTTTAACTCAAGACAGCGGAGAGCTGTGAATACTCCTGGTGAAGGAGACTTGTCATTACCTTTTCCCTGGACTTTTGTGTATTTATTGCAGTACAGATGTTACCCCTTTCCCCGCCTTTCCCTCTGGAGTGGCAGATACTCAAGCTTCCTTCCCATCCCCCCAGCTGTGCCTCTCAGCGCTTGCTCTTCTGGGATGAAGTGCTGCAGGACTTCCTTCAAAGGGCCTTTTTGGCCAGGAAGCTCCTGGGCTAGCTGTCCTCAGCAGCAGGCCCCTTATGGATTCTGGCAGGATTATGAATGCCTGCTTTCCTCTAACCATTCCTATCACAAGACACAGATAAAAATGGACAGATACGTCTTTAATGAATTTATAAACCTCAAAGGATTTGGTTTTCTTAAAGCAGGCATCTGGCTTTCCATCCCGTGCTTTTGGCTTCCCTTGGTTACTTCAGAATCACTGCGTGCTCATTCCTCTGACTCTCACAGCACAAACCTTTTGTATGGTATTGGGGATGATTTCCAATGAGAAATGGAATTTAGGAATGATTTTTAGAAGCGAGGTGGTTTGTTTCTACAGAACTAATTTTCTGCAACAGCTTAATCTGTTAGTCATCAGTACTCTAAAAAACCCACGATACCTTTTGTGAAAAATCTGCACATAGGTCCATTTCGCGGTGTACAGCAGAGACCAAAGGGCTCTTCACCAGACTAGTTACCTCCAGATGAAGCAAACCTTGGAAAATCCTTTGTTAGGAAGAACAGATCAAATCTGTCTTCATTTTAATCGCATCAGTCTTTTCTAGAATAAAGCAAAGGGAAGAGCATGTCTTGTTCTTTGCAATTATCTGACTTGAATAAGCTTTTTTTTTTAATCCCGCAATTGATGTAAGAGGGGCAAGATTGAGAACTTTATGGTTTATAAGCAAATATACAAAATGTCCTTCCATTTGATGCAATCTTTTTGTATTTCAAAAGGGGGGGAAGTTTTCATTTTGAAGTTTATGTATGACCTTAGGGTTTAGTCATATGCGATAGACGCTACATATCAGAGCATGGGATGCTATTTTTTTCTCCTCTTTGCTGCTTCTACCACTTCCACCTTTGCAAAACAGGATTCCTTTTGAGTTCTTTGTTATTGTAAGTGGCTGATTACAAGTCTTAGCTGGATCATGCAAATGACTATGTCCTTAGCAGTAAGTTGACAGGAAGCATGTTAAATTCTTACTTTCTAATTGTACTCTGGGGTATCAGTAAACTGAGAGGCTGTTGAGGAAAACTGGAGTTTCAGTAAAAATACCTTGAAGCAAGAAAGTAGTTTTGAATAAAATAACAAGAGTATTCAAGTTTGTCACCTGGCTAAATTTCAGTATTTTCTGCATGCCTGCCTTTTATAGCTGTGCTTTCTTTCCCATTGAGGATGTGTTGCTTCATTGTCACATCTGATCAACTGCATAAGATGACTTTGTTTCAAAGAAAGATGGTTCATCCTGCAAGGTGGATTATAAACAATGTTTTATAGGCAAATCATGGAGCACAGTAGGAAACTTCTTAAACATTAAGTCTGATTAGAAAGATTAATAAAGGAAATACTTCTGAATGTGGAAGGACAGTATGATATTTGCAGTTCTGTAACTTTTCAAATACTTTCTGGATAAGCATTTCCCATGATTTGTTTCTAGTAGCAGTTGTTTTTAATGTTAATAGTCAACTACTGGACATGCGAGATTGCATTTAAATTCATTAAGTGTATAGCTTCATAAGTGTGTGAAAGTTTTGGAATGCATGAAACTTATCTCAGTGACCCTGTAATACCATAAAGGGCACATGGTGATTTGCGTCATTTCAAGTAGCATTTTCCCGTACTAATTCTCTTCACTGCAGGCCCAAAGTCAAAATTTGAATGGTGCTTATCTAATAGACATCACAGCTGTTCCTTGCTGGAGAGCTGACAGTTTGTTCTGGTTGCAGAGGAAATGTATTGTCCGACCGCAGAAGTGTTACAGGCTAGAGTGGGCAAAGTCACGCCGGCTTGACTCTGCTCTGGTGCAGAAGTAACCTGTGAGGCTGTCCATTAGCTCCAGGTGGAAAAAAATTAAGGGGGGGAAGCTGCCAAGTTTTGCAGGTGCATGTTGAATTTCTAAGGCTGTCAGTTATCTGCTTAGGCATGCCTAATACCTCTGGCCTCAGTAGTTACAAGTGTTCCTCCCACTGTGCTGGGCTTGCAAGTCTGGATGAGGATTGTCCATGCACAGGGGCTGTTGCAGTTGATGTCTTCCCTTATTGTTTGGGCTCTTGAGCTGTCTCCTGTTGATGAGACAAGCAGCTCCAGTCCTGATGTCTGTTATACTTTCCTACTAGAGCTGCTCTTTGAAGCCTTCAATCTCTCTGAAGTTGAGAAGAATAAAATGAAACTAGGAGGGAAAAAATTCGGCATCTGTAGTCAATACGATGCACTTTCCCAAATGGCTTCACTGGTGGTGAACAAATTCTCTTTCAAAACCCACATTAGTACGCCTGAAATCCTAATTCCTTTCTGCATCTGATGAGTCCAGATCCTTAGATTTAAACTTGTACATGCAGAGTTACTTACTTACTGATTTGCTCGGATAGCATTTAAAACTCTTCTCCGGGGGAATGATTCCAACGAAGACTAGGGCATGTTATCTCCAGTTTTGCATAGAAATGCCTTTAATTTCTTGCTTTTAAGAAGCAACTAACCCAAACCCAGAAACCTGGACTTAGGACATTTGGCTTGCACGGTGTGAGTGGGTCAGGAAGTAGTTGACTGGGTAGAGCAGCTTGAAGCTGCTGGAAAAAATCTCACATGCACTGCCTCCTGTACTGCTTGGACCTTGTTTTGCTAGCTTAGTGGAAAGCTATACTCATTTTTTCTTTCCTTCCAGAGTTACTTTCCTGACAGGTTAGTGAGCTGAATTTCCCTCACCGAGGGATTGATTAAATGCTGAGAGCCAGGGAGGAGGTGAGACCTCATAGCTATAGGGAGAGAGGGTGAAATATCCCATTTGTCCTTAAGAGTAGCAAGTTGCTGGGTTGTGTCACACCACCTAGGAAAATTTAACACTCATGTTTGACCAAGTCGGAGTGATAATGCTTTAGTGCTTGTTCCCTAGAGCAAATAAGAGCCATTAAGAGTATGGTGTGACGTGAATTGATGGCTGTGTTGCCTGGTGTAACACTGGTTACTTCTATACCTTACTTATGCCAATACAGCTTTTGGTGGGGCTGTAGTATGTAAGATCAGGGAACTTCAGTAAGATGACTCATGTAGGAAAAAAGAGGGAGTGGGGCTGCTTGAGAATGCCTGCCAGCAGACGAGTATATATCCATTTGGAGGTTTAACCTTGCCAGTCAAGATGCCTAGGATGTGAGAGGGCTGGTTGGGGTGTGGAGAGCTTTGCAATGCATGAACAAAATCCTGCACTGTAGCTCTTTGCAATGACATGCCTTGGTGTCTGTGGAGGAGCTGACTTAGGGTCAGCAGAGCTTACTGACAGCAGCTTGGTATCAGCTATGTCAGAACACAGCGACACCTTACGTGGGGTTTTTTTTTGCATCATACTGTTCACTGCTTGTGCTTTGCCTCTCCCCATGTTCCCCTCCCAACTTCCCACAGTAGAGGATTGACTATTTCTTTTTTCTTTCTTAACGGTGGTTTAAAGTGATGCACTACACCATGTAGTGCTACCTACTGCTTGTAAGTCTTGAGCATTAAGAAAATAAATGGTAGCTTCAATGCTGAATTACTTTCTGTTGGGAAATCTTAAATTGGATGCACAACTTCAAATCTGAAGGTGTTAATCCTTCTTCTGGAGAGATTTAATGGAGAGTGTCTCTTTTCCAGAAATAACTTCCGTTGCTAGTCTGGATTGATACTCTAATACATACCTAATAGGTCCTTTGAAGCATTTGTCATCTCACAACAACTCCTATAAGTGCTCTCCATCATCTCTCTTGGCTAGTCAAAGTGACAGACTGAAGAAGAATCTTCTTTTAGCAAAATTAAACTGGCAATAGATAACATTGAAAATGGCAGGAAATCTCTTTCTTTTAAAGCACAAAAAATCAAGGCCAAACTACCATGTAGTCTTTTCCCATGTATTCATATTTCACTTTTGCCACTGCAAATGGCAGCTAAACAGAAAGAAACCTTATTTCGTTGTTGAAATCTAACCACTCATTGCTCAGTACTTAGAAAATACCTATCAGCAGGTAATCTACACTATGCAGAAGTCATCTGTAAACATACTGAGTGTCTGCCAAAGCTAGCTTAAATATGTTTTGAGAAATATGCACTAATATCAAGCTTGCAGCAAGTGATGAGGGGTGTTTTGTTTTCAATGTTATTGCAGGCATGCCATGGAATTAAATGTAAAGACAAGACTAAGGATTAATTTTTAAATTCATAGTTCTGTTGAACTTTACTGTGCAAATAAGTTTTGTTGTTACTGGTTTGTCTTCTATGGAAAGGATTAAAGGATTTTTTTTTTTCCCCCTTAGTATAACTGACAGCTCTCTCTTGTCCTACGTCTCCAGAAGTTGATGGCAACTCCAAGCATTTGACACCTGTGAAAATAAGGCTTCTAACTCCTGAAGTTCAGAAAAGCCTTTCCATATTCTGACCTGTTGAATATGATCTTGAAATGAAAGGTAATTTGGAAAAAGCACTTGAGGTCTGTAAGCCTCAAATTTAGCACTACATTTGGCTTATTCTTTTTTTAAACACTTACTAAAATGAAGTGGCTTAGCTTCTGTACCTGTGTTACCTTAGTACCTGTTGTGACAGGTACTTTTAAACAAAATGGACTTGGCAGCAATGCTTTTTTAGAAGCTTGTTTCACATGTAGCAATAGGAGCAACCTTGCTTTTGACTTGTCATGCTTTAATTTGAAGTTAGTCAGTGACACCCAGCAGCTTCTTCCGAGACACTTAGTAGGTGCAGTATGTGCATGCTAGAAGTGATGGCTGCCTCTAGGTATTTGAGGACATTGGGTGAATTAAAGTGCACCTCCATAGGAAAAGAATTGGCTTTCCATTCAGTTTAACATGCACTTTAAATGCCTTTTAGCTTTTTAACTGTAGAAAAGTGAAGTGCTGCTTTTCTTCCTTGGCTTTCACAGTGAGGAGAGGCAAACTCTTCTGCATCTTTATTAGTTAGCAGCAACCAACTTTGCTGTTCTTTCTGGTACCCCTAGGTCACCGAGCTATACTTGCCTCGAGTTTTCTTTTTACTTAGTCTATCGTACGACCAAGCAAACTATACTAATTGACTTACCAGTCTGCTGACTAGTTGCAGTCAGCTCTTTTTCTTCATTTTCTTTTTTGCTTGTTATGCAGTGTGAATGGTATCTTTAAAGAAAGGACAATTGAAGTGATGTTTTTGCAGGCCAGGCTGCTATAGCTTACCTTCTGTGCCCTCTGGAAGGGCAGGAAGACAGCAGCTGCTGCAGGGAGATCAAAGCACATTTGTTATGCTAAATCAGACAGCAGGGTAAGCTGCAAGCCAAGGCAGAGCCTTCCCTGGGATGGGGTTGGCTTCTGGAGAGCTGGAACTCAGAAGTGTAGCGCTCTGTTTCCTGGCCTTCTATAGCAAATCCTTAACCTCAGTTGAGGAGAAGTATCTATATGTCTTGGACCACTGAGCATTTATACTGGGATACAATATAAATGGCTTCCTGACTGCTTCTTTAAAGTGTTTCCTCCCCTGGGCGTGGAGGCTGTGGTGGTGTGACTTTGCTAGAAGACAGTTCTGTTTGTCATGGTGGACCATTGCCATGTCCGAAGAGCACACTGATGCTGAGGCACTTGTGGTGCTGGGAATTGCTTGTGATTTAGGAACAGGGACTGTGTCTGCCTTCCACTCACACCGGTGGCTTGTATCTCTTCTTCATTCCTCTTCCCCAGCCCTACCTTGGCTGCTTTTTTGCTCCCTGTTACGATTTCTCCTTGCATGTCTCTTGGGTGCAGCAGGACTCCCTCTTCCACCAGGGCTTGAGCTCTCCCTGGTCTTTCCTGTGCTGTTGTACTGACTCAGCCTGGGTTGGGTGGGTGTCTGCAGCTCAGCCCTTTAATCTCCTCCCTGCTCTACTTACTGAATCTTTGATCTCTGGTACCTCCTACAGCCACTCCTTTCCCTTGTCAGATAACAGCTCCTTACCTGCTCTCCATACAGGTACTTGCTGCCCTGAGTATTTACTCTCTGTAGCTGCTTCCTTTCCCCAAATGCTGATGTTTCTGTCTTAATCCCTGTGGGATAGGTCAGATGATGATCTGCACTTTCTTTCTAACCCACCCTCTTTTGGGACAACCAGCTAATTTACATTCATGGAGTCTGTGTCTTTCAGAAGCTCTGCGTAGGAGGCCACTGTGTTTTTTCAACCAGATGAATTTGCAGGAGCCTTTGCTCCCTTATTGCATCGGTGCAGCCACATCATAGGGTGAGACACCTGCACTTGGGCTTCCCGGCTTCCCTGGGCCTGCTCCGAGGAAGTGGGCACAGAGCCGATTCCTCTGTGGGTGGCTATGAGATGTCCTTCAGAGCTCTGCTGGTAAAAACAAGATGCGGCAGGAGAAGTCTCTCCTGCAGGGAAGCTGTCAAAGAGACTTCCACTCCCCTTCCTGCTGTGGGAGAGGAGAGGTGTTAGACATTCCCCATCCATCTCTTCCTGTAGCTGCCATCACTGGGGTGGTTTTTTGGTTTACTCTGTGTCCAGGTGGCATGCGTTGCTTTCTGACCTGCTGGCAGCTGCTTGGAGCAGTGCTATCCTGATGCATAGCCTCCTTTTTACTTCACTGGAGTTCAGGAAAAGTTAATGTTCCATCATCTGCCCACGCATACCTCAGCCCAAGGGTTTTCTGCGGGGAAAACAGCAAAATTGGGGCAATAGCAGAACTTGCAAAATGCTGAGGCACACTCACTGACTTCAGAAGATATGGGAAGACACCTATCTTCCATTTTATCTAATTCCCTGGGATGTAGCTATGTGTTCCTGCTACTCGATACTCAAGGCAGAATTCTCTGAAGTGTACAAGAGGGGCCAGTGAGAGAAGCAGCATGCCTCAGGGGATTGTGTGGTTTAAAATACATCTCTGCTATAAATTGCAACAGATGGTGGTGGGATTCTGAGGTGGATTTTTATTCAAATAGTACTTGCAAACACCACCACCCCCCACCACCACCCCCACCCCCCCCAGCTTCCTTATCAATGCAAGTTTCTGGAAAAAGTGTGAAACGAACAAAGGAAGGTTGACTTGGTTTTTTGGGTTTTTTTGTTTTGCAGCTTCAAGGGAAAGGCCGTAGGACCTTCAGTTTCCTTTTTCTGTGGTGCTAGATATAGCTCTTTGCCTCTACCAGTACCACTCTGCTGTATTACCCAGGTTAGGGAAATGTGAAGCGGGCAAGTGGGTTTTTACTGAGTCTGTATGTATTTTTAACATGTACAATGTATGTTGTAGGATCTGCGTTCACTTATCTCATTAGTGTTCCTTTCAGTTAGGAAAAGGTCTGTCTTGCAAGAAAGGAATTAACTCTGCTGATTATCTGCAGGCAGTGTTTGAGGAGTTGGCTGAGGGTTACCTTGCGAACTGGGTTTTGGTCTTCCCAATACCTAGAAACACAGCGGCTGTCCTGTTAGTTTCCAGCTGATAACTTCTCGTTTGCTCAGGAAGGGCATCCTGTTATGTTGGCTTCTACACAGTATCTGATTACCCCATGAAACTTGAATGTGGTCTTGAACTCTTGAGCAGATACCCTATCTGCTCATACTTTATTATCCTTTTAAGTGATTTTTTTGGTGTTTTGGGTTTTTTTAATATCCTTTGCAGCAAGATGGATGGTAGTTCAACTGATTTTTCTTTTAGGTCACTCTTTATTTGGTATCCCTACTTAGATAAGGTCATATATGTTATGGGCTTAACTTCCCACATTTCTCCTTGTTTCTTTCTCTGCCTGTATTCAGGCAGAAATGGTGCTTTTTTTTTTTTTTTTTGTCCTTTATAGAAGGCTGTTAATGCTTGCTGCAATTGAAAGGCAGATCTTAGGAAATATGAGTCCCTGTCCTCCTTGAAGATTGTAAACAGAGGGGGTAATTCTTGCTTTTCATTTTGCCCTGGCCAGATAGATTAATTCTCATGTGCCATAAGTGTGTAGGATTTGCAGATCTCTCGTGACCTGTCAAAATGAAAGCCAGCTGTAACAATTTCATATCTGCCTCTTGGGTTGAAACAAGAGCTGGCTTCTTCGAAGCTTGTCCTGTTATTTGGAGTGCCAGGCTTTCTTTGGGAGAGTGGAGGTCTCTTTGGTAGATCTTTTTTTTTTTTTTTTTTTTTTTCCTTCAACAGAAACCTCTGAACAGCCACTCTCTAACATGTCTTCTGTATGTGTGGTGGTTGACTGCACTTGCTCCAGACAAGGCAACAGAAAACTTGTACTACTGCTTTCTTTCTCTGTGGGCTTCAAATAGAGCTCTGAAATAAGCTGAGCGTCTTCTAAAAACACTGACTTCAAGACTTGTGCTTGAAAATTGTTCATGCAACTTGAACAGGAGAGGGAAGAACGTTACAGTCTTGCTAAACTTGAGGTAGCTCCCTTCTTGTCTGGTGACTGGACAATGCGCTAATGCAGTGCTGAGAAGGAACAGAGGAGAGCATTAGTAATGAGAAGAAAGCAATTACTGTAACAGTGTTTCATTGAAAGCAACAATGTAAGTAATAACTAAATAAAACATCTATAGTAAAGCAAGAAAATGTTTTGAAGACAATTTATGCAAAAAGTTAAACTCTTCCCCAAGAGAGGAGCTCTTGAAAAAAGTCTGTTTAAAAGTTATGTATGCTGCAGTCTATTTTAATAAGGAGGGAAGCGAGAAAACATGATCACTTCTTGCAGTGTTTTATCTTCTTGTGGTTATTTTTTTCATTCAAGCCCAACTCCCACGTCTTTTAGTTTATCATAAATCTTTTTTTTTTTTTAAAGTAGTTGTTTAGCAGAATTCTTTTTGAGGTATGAGACTATATATATGTGTGTGTGTGTCTATATATATCTCTGTATATGCATGCCAGGGCTCAGTCATGTAAAGTTAAGTGTAACTGTTCTCATCTGAAAACATCTCATTGTCCTTAAGTGTCAAGTTTCATCACAGTCTTCATAGGGTTTTTTTGATGAATCCTAGCTCCATGGTACTCTTAATTCTGGATTGTGCTTTCTAGGTAATAAAATAATTTTTATAAATGACCACATTAAAGTGTGTATGTTTTTTATTTTTAAAAACACTGGATAACTAAGTCAAGTTGTCTCTAGTTTGGAAAAGCCAGCGTTATTTCTCCTCCTTGTCTCTCTGGGTTAGATTGCAATTTTTAATTACATTATTGCTTGCCAGCATCCCTCCCACAGACTCTTTGCCTCATCCAGTACTCAGAATATATGGTGCTAATCTTGCTGAGTCTTTCCCCTTCTCCTTATTGTAGAATATGTGGCATAAGGCCATAAATTTCCTGCACGGTACTCAAAGCTTGCTTTAAAAGAATTAATCATTTCAACATGGATTTTTTTTTCCTATGATATTTCACAAATGTTTGTGAACGTGCCTTCCAATAATAACATATTAACAACAGCTTCTTCCCATCTGCAAGTGCACCACTACTCATGTTTCTGGCTTTAAGTCGTCCTTTTTGTGTTAAGGTTGGGTTGGGTGATCCCTAGCTGTTCACTTCAGGCTCTGTGCAGGTCTTGTCTGGCAGTCACCTTGGTTAGCCAGGCCTTGGTTTGGGACCCGCTGTTTGTTTCTCTCTCATGCAGTGGTGATATTCCCATTCCATAGCGGATGCTGAAACATAAGGAGTGTGTGAATGCTGGTACGAAGTCAAAAGCAAGATCTGGCTAGACCAGTATCCCATCTGGCAGTTGCTAATGGTAGGTGCCAGGGAAGAGTAGAGAAACAGGACAAATACACAGTGGTGTTTTGCCAGAACATTTTTCTAGCCTCTTGTGATTTGCAATCTAGGTTATTTTCTTCTGTGACTTATCTAGTTGCTTTTGCACCCATGTAAACTTGTAGCATCGCCAGTGTCCTGTGACGTGGAATTCCACAGATTAACTGTTACTTGCAAAAACCACCCCATCTTTCTGTGTTTTTGAGTCTACCTCTTGCTGGTATTACTGGGGTAGGATTCAGCTCTGGACTAAAACACCTACGTGCAGGTGTGTGAATGCAGGTGTCTCACTGGCAATGCTGGCAGTGGAGCTGAGAGCAATTCAGCTCACCACCAAGTCAACATATAGGTTGGGACTCAGTTGCTTAAACCAGAGGTATCTGGTGTCATTTTGGGTACTGTGGGATGTGTATCCTGCCCGGTCTCCCATCGCCACTTGATGGGTTGCAGGCATCCTGCTAACCCCCTGATACATCTGCCAGCCTTGTGCAGGCATCTTGGATGCACTACAATTTCTCAAATATGGCACTTGGGTTTATCTGGTGGAATTGGCTCCTCCTGTCTCACTGCATCAGCTGGCATGGGAATGAAACTGTTCAGGTGTTTTGATCCAGATAAGTGTCTCATGTCCCATCCTGTCCCCCTCTTCGCTCCCTCCTCTGTGTAGTATGAAATACCTTCTATTTCTGATCTGGTCAGATCTACAGCTGCAGCATACTTCTGCATGTACCTCACATTGCAGAGAATGCACAGATCCTGCACATGCTTGCTTTGCTTGCAGATGTGAATGTTCATGACCCAGCAAATCCTAATTACTGTCAGGTCTCAAGTCAGCTCCCCTAAAAGGAGAGAACCTGCCATTAGCGATCATCTGTGGATATTTTTGTACTTAAAAATCCTTTTCAGGGCAGGGGTGGAACCTGTTCCTGCCAAGCCAAATTTACTTGAGAGGTTCCTCCCGCTGTTCCTGCCTCCTTCACTGGACCCCTTCCAGTTTCTGCAGCAAGGGATCTTGCAGACTCAGCCTCACAGTTACAGTTGCTTGATGAAAATATTGCCACAGAACACCTAAAAATGCTCATGTTTGCAAGTGTGCGAGGAAGACAGTGCTATGTGGAGTGCGGAGAAATATATACTGATGATAAACCATGAATGAATTAGTTTGTTCTAAGGTTTTATTTGATTGTTGATGAGAACAAGTATAACAATACCGCACAAAAAGGCGGATGCATTTATTTAAACGTTCGGTGGTCCTTGAATTGAGCAACAATTCTGAAATACAGCTAAATGCATCTCCTTCAGCACATGGCCCTGACTTGCTGTGCCTGCACTACCTTTCCCCACTGGTTCCCTGTCATCCTCCTGGACTCTGCAGCTCTCCCTTCGCAGTTGCAGCTACTCTAGAGACACTCAGATGAAGTTCTGTCATGGACAAACCCACCATTTCCCTGCAGCTTCTCCCTCTGCAGCAATGGAGCAGTTCTGGCTGAAGTTTTGAGGGCGGGGGGGAAATGTGTTCTTGATATGTAGAATTGTGAACCTTGGCTCAGGCTTTTTAACATTTGTCAAAGTTGTGATCGACTAAAAAATTGCTGTTGCTGTCTGCCACAATTTCAGTGAATACATACTTGTGTGCCGTAGAGGTAATGGTTTGTGTTCTTTTTAAATAATCTGTTTGCAAATTATTGTTGCAAATTTGACACGTGGATGCATGCTGCATTTGTCTTCTGGAAGCATTTTTAATACCTTTCCATAGCCTTATTTCCAATGAAATGTACTTAAACCCATTACTTAGTGGTCGTGTTCAAGTTCATAGTAAAGATTATAGCCTACGCTTGCTCAGCACTTCACTTCCAAGGCACACAATTAAAGACTTCTACATTAAACCTCATCTCCTTAAAACTACATGTGCGTTAATGGCAAAATCTGAACTGGCACTTCATTCCTGGTTTGAGTGCAGGAGTGAAAAATACTGACTTTCCCCATTATCCAGCTGCAGAGACAGTAAGTGAGAGGCCTCTTAAGGGGCCAGGTGTCCCTTGGCAGCATTTTGATGGCTCTTGTTTCTAATAAGCAAGCTGGATGTTGGGAGTTTCTAAGTCTGGGTGTGGGGAATGTTGTGTTCTGATATTTATAAGTCTAAATGAGGATTGCTGTGCTCTCTTGGCTCCTTTTTCCTATGTTAATTCTCAGTCTTTAATTTTACTATACTGGGTTTGTTCAGTGCTTTTTGTATTGCAGAGCTACTGGCAACACACAGTCACTTAAACAGGTTGGATCAAGACAGCAAATATCACTGAGGTTTTGGACGCAGACAGAGATCACGTTTTGCAAACAGCTGTCGTGGTGGAAAGCGCCAGTAGCCCTTTCAGTGGGAGTACTCCTTCTGAACCGAAGCAGTCAGATCTGGAAGATCTCGTAATGTTAGAAAAGTTAATGCGAAAATCCAGTATCCTATTGCCAGCGTTCCTGATGACTTGGTATTTCAAAAAGTCCTGTTAAACAGATATGTGGGACTTACTGTAAACTGAAATGCAAGAATGCTGAGGTTATGGGTGCAGTGATAACGTTTCCTTGTAATGTGTAATGTTGTAGAAAGGGTTTGCTAAGCCTACTGTTTACAGCTGATTTTGCAAAATATTCCCAGGAATCTCCAGTTGTGCTGGCAAATTATTCTGTTAACTAGTAGTTTGCAGAGAGATTGGGGAGAGGGTGGGAGTGCAGGTTATGAGCAGTCCTAATACACAGGAGCGCATTTGATGCTCCCATTTCGTGGGCAAGACACCGCAAAGGGCTGGCGTTAGTGCTTGCTGGAAGGGAGCCTCTCTCCACCCACCAGATCCGAGTGTATCAACAGTTATAGCAGTCAGTTGGTCATCTACCTATCATGTATTACTAATATATAAAAGAATCTACTTCTGTGGTGAAGATTATTGTTACACATTTTATTGGCAACGTCTGAACTAAGTAAAGCAAGAGCATGACTCCTTGATGTCATTACACCTGCCTGTTAACTCACACACATATTCCCTTCAAAGCATTTTGAAATGAGGTTGGGTGCAGGTGTCCTGTGTGGGCAGGAAAAACAAATAGCGGTGGCTGATGGACTCCTGAGATGTGCCAAGCAGGAAAGGAGTGCAGCTCCATAACTGGCACTCAATAGGGTTAATTCTGTTGGAAAATGTAAATATTTCTTGCCCAGTGTCATCCTTTGTGGCTTGCGGCACGGAGCTGGGACTCCGGTGGTAGGAAGGGACTGCAATGCAGGATCTGCACAGTGCCTGCCCCTCCATTGGGTGCAGAGGGTGTTTTGTGAAGCCACATCCCAGAGCAGGCTCCTCAGCTATCCTGTGTACGGGCTGTATGACCCGAAACACCATGTGTCTGTGTGTGAGCATGGCTGGAAGCAGGTATGCTTCATTTCTAGTATAATTATGTGGCCATGTAAAACTGCTTAGGAGTACAAAGAGGGGAGAGCGCGCTCTCCTTATGTTGCTGGTAACAGCAAGATGTTACTGGTTTTGATCAGTGCCTTTCCTTAGGATAGGACTAAGCTTCTTATGACTTACTAGAAATGTGGTATTTCCTAGTCTGGTTAAGCCTGTAAGATGTTTGGAGCTCTTGTTAATTTTCCAATAATGTAAATTAAAGATGTACTAGGTTGAGAAATTACAAACAAAATGCAACTTACTGAAGCAAAACTGGCAGGTGTGGTGGCATCTCAAATTGTACACCCCACAGCATTATCTTTTCTTAGGATCACTTGCATCCTTTGTAGTTTGCTTGTTTAGATTGCCTCTGCTTTTTCTGAAATGCTGATTTTATAATACGATAGCCAGCTGTGGCTGGCTTCTTCCCACTCTGCATCATAAAAAAAATATTTGATTAAAAGCATGTAGTAAGCTCCCTTAAGTCCCTGTATTTCCACACTTTGATGTTGCCATGTTATTTTTTCTAAAAACATATCTTTCCTGTGTGTGTGTATACATGGGCATTGGTGTGTGTCATCTTGGTATGTTTATAGGGCCTACATAAGTAACTACACTGATTTCTACTAACTAATTACCCTAATAAATGACTGCATTAATAACTCTACTGATTTCATTAGGACTTACTAATGAATGGTCCTGATAATCAAGGACCAGGCTCTGCCATCTTGAGAGAACTTTCTTAGGCTCAGGGATGCCTTGGTATTTTATGTGCAAAGGTGACACTTTTTACTATGTTACTGTAACTTTTGGCATTCGTAATACAAGTCGGTGAGACAGAAGTAAGTGATTGGGTGCTAAATGAATGCCTTTTAAAAAAAAAAAAAAAACAAAAAAAAAAACAGAAAACTGAATACTTTCTCTGTGCTATTCTGTTGTCTGCAGTTTGGAGATCTGCTCCTTGTGTCTTGCATTGTAATGTGGTATTGCCTGGCCAGGACGGTGTGTAGGAAACTGTGTTCCTCTCCCCTCTTTCCCAGGACCTGGGGGTGCTGGTTGACAGCCGGCTGAACATGAGCCGGCAGTGTGCCCAGGTGGCCCAGAAGGCCAATGGCATCCTGGCCCGTATCAGAAATAGTGTGGCCAGCAGGAGTAGGGAAGTGATCGTGCCCCTGTACTCGGCACTGGTGAGGCCGCACAGGCTCGAATCCTGTGTTCAGTTTTGGGCCCCTCACTACAAGAAGGACGCTGAGGTGCTGGAGCGTGTCCAGAGAAGGGCAACGAGGCTGGTGAGGGGTCTGGAGAACAAGTCTTATGAGGAGCGGCTGAGGGAACTGGGGTTGTTTAGCCTGGAGAAGAGGAGGCTGAGGGGAGACCTCATCGCTCTCTACAACTCCCTGAAAGGAGGTTGTAGCGAGGTGGGTGTTGGTCTCTTCTCCCAAGTAACAAGCGATAGGACGAGAGGAAATGGCCTCAAGTTGCGCCAGGGGAGGTTTAGATTGGACATGAGGAAAAATGTCTTTACTGAAAGAGTGGTTAAACATTGGAACAGGCTGCCCAGGGAAGTGGTTGAGTCCCCATCCCTGGAGGTATTTAAAAGACGTGTAGATGAGGCGCTTAGGGACATGGTTTAGTGGGCATGGTGGTGTTGTGTTGACGGTTGGACTCAATGATCTTAGAGGTCTTTTCCAACCTTAATGATTCTATGATTGCCTAACCCGTGCAACTAGGCATTACAGAAGAGTTTTTTACATGAACCTATGATGTTTGTTAATTTGAAGAGTTTTTGTAATCAGGTTACGCAAAGGAGCTACTGACTAGAAATTTGGTTGAATTTTAGTGTTCTGGCTAAATTGCCTGTACAGGTTTGGAACAGAAGAAAAAAAACTTTTCAATTCATTACAGGTTTGGTTGAGACGTGTAAAGCTAAGGTCCTTTACACGTGGCAATTCTGCAGTTAGAGGTGTCTTGTTAGTGGAGCCATGTTATATATGCTCAATGGAAGAGTGGATGTGAACTGACTGGTCTATTTACAGGACTAATGCTTTTGTGTTTGTCAGAAGTTCCAGATATGTTCTTATTTTTTCCAGCTCTTGAAGAGACTCCACTTGACTATATAGTTTTAGGTGTGCATGTGTATATTTGTAAGCGAAGAATGGCTCCTGAGATTGATAAACTTCTAATAAGATAAGTTAGTGGTATAATTTAGTAACTTAACAAGTTTAAGTTTACAGGCATAGGTAAATGCTATGTTTCCAGTTGGGTGATGGTTTATTTTTTTTAAACTTTCATTTTGATCCCCTGTCAAAATGGAGCTGATATCAGGTTGCTGGCTTTATTTTGCCCCCTAAAAATGTGAATTAAACATCAGGATTCTTAGTATTTTCTGTTAAAGTACAGGAAACGTTAATGAAAATTTCAGGGGCTTTTAATAAAAAGGCAATTAATTTGTGGTTTTACTTTGCAGAATTTGTTGTTTATTTGAGGAAACTTTGATTCTACTGTTTTCAGCTTATCCCACGCTTGTCCATAAGGTGACCCGTCCTTTTTAATGTGTTCTGTCTTCTGAGAGTGTTTTTTTTCAGAGGGTGTGGTGGGTACTGATTCTCCCTGTTCTCTTTAACATTAACAAGGGTGGGGTTTTTATGAAAAATTCTAGTATGCTCTCTTCTCCTTCCACCTGAAATGTGTATCAGCTCTAACAGATCTCATGCCTTCATGAGCTTCATAATTACATTTCCTGAAGCAGAAGCTGGGTGTAAGGAAAGGTGGAGTAGCAGCAGTGTTTCCTTGTGCCTGTAACATCCTGCCCATAAAAGCAGGGAAATAGCTGTTTGGAAAGAAAAAAAGAACAACTTTTGAACTTTTTGTTGTAAAATCAACACATTCTCCCCTTTGCTGCTTCAGAACAAAGCATGTAATCTTTTTCCCCCCTTCTCTGGTTTCCTGGTGGCCATTCTCCAGCATGGCAAAATAACTTGTGTTTGGAGTCAGGCCATAACATCAGGTTGTAAGCAAGCCCTTTTCTCCAGTACAGCCTAATTGCTGTTCTCCTGACCTTTTCCTCAGAAGAAAAGTTTGTTTATCCAGCTTTTCCAGTGGGATATTCATTAACCATGTTCTAAAGTCTTCTGTTCACACCTCCCTCGAAAGCCTACCCATTGTGACGTCCTACTCCGTTCTCTCTCCACTGTGTCCTGCCAGCATTGATCTAAACAGCACTGGTATCACCCCACTCTTTTATGGATGTCATAAAAAAAAAAAAGTCTGACTGTAACAATTGCCATGTAATTCCAAAGTGACTCACTACTACAGAATTGTCTGCCCTGAGACAGAAATTGTGAGTCGATCGGGAGGGAGCGGCGTGCTCACGTCACCATTGGAGATGTTAGCGGTGTAAACTGTCTGCTGATACGTGGCACCAGGCTAGCACAGTGTTTGGGTAAGTTGGGACCTGTGTGGTAAAGTGTTTATTGCGCTGTAGTTCTCTTATGCTGCAGACTTGTTTAATGGTTGTTTATATAGTCTGTGGCCTTTTTTTTACCCGTACAAAAATAAAACAAAACCCCCGCTTTCCTTTGCTAGTTCTTTTGTTTTCAATTTGTTTATCCTGTTCTTTTTCACCTGTAAAAAGAAAAAATACTATGTTCATCCTAATTAAGAAAGGAGCCTCCTGGATTTGTAGAAGTCATCTGCAGCCTGGTAGTGGGTCTGTTACTGGACAAGGACTGTGACAGCTGACGCTGGTTTCTGAGGCAGTGGTAGCATCTAGCAGAGAAGTAGGCATACAGCTAAAAGCAGTAATCTTTTAAATTGTCCCAGCATGGATGTCTACAATTTGAGGCATCTGGATGCATTTGTGAGAAACAAGTGTGTGTGTGTTCTGGAAAACAAATTCATACTGAAACTAGGCAGCAAGTGTGTTTTTGCAAAAAGGGTTGAGTCAAATAAGTTGGTGGCAGTTTTCCATGTTCATAATGGTAGTAGTGTGTTTTGTCTTTCTTTTTAGAGAACGTAAGAGTTTTGAAGAAACTTGTCCTTTTGTCAGTCCCACTCTGCTCGCAGCTAAAGTGCTTGGTAGCCTGTTTAAATGTATGTGTGAGTAATAAAAACAGGGTGTAGAAAAACAAGGGATTAAAACTCCTCAGAAAGCAGGTTATCATTACCATGCTGATGAGTTTATTCAAGGCATAATCTTGCTGAATCGATTGGTCAGTTTCCTCACAATGCAGAGACCTGAGGATCGAGTACCACCTTACCAATGTGAGCTTGAGGTTGCTAGGATGTGAGCTTTTGTGGGTGGTGGCATGGGGCTGGATGGCCCAGGTCCAGCGGCCCACTGCCTTTGCCAGTTTCTTCTCATCTAAGCCTCTCAACTTGCATTCATCATCTGCAAGATGAGAAGAATAACTTAAACCAGGGAGTTGCAGCAAAGTTGGATCCAAGACTGGTTCAAGCCTTTTCTTCTTTTATTTTCCTTCTTACTAGAACAGCAGTCAAATCTGAGCTCTGAAGCTTTAGTAAATTCAAACTGGAACTCCAGTAAAATTGAATGATGGTGGGGAAAGAACCAAAAAATTCCTGTTTGCTGCAGTCTTGAGGAAGATAACTGACTAAAGGGTTCTGGTATTTATTTTTCAGCATTTGACCTCTTAAGACTGGGGATATAAAAGAGAGGTAAAATCCTATGATTAAGGTCAATGTAAGTTTACACTATAGTAGTACATGGTGGTGGTGCTGAGATGGTGGCCTAGTTTGCCCCCTCTCCTTTTTTCTTTCCTGAAATACTGAACTGAATTTTTGCCAGATCAGATCTGGTGGTAGTAGGTAAAGCTGATGATTGTAGTGTGCTGCTTCAGAAATGTCTTTTGGATACTACCCTATTTTTAATAAAACATGCTAATATCAAGGCTGTACATGAGGATGCGATCATGAATGTGCCAGGTGATATAAATTTTCTGGAGTGTAAAAGAATCCTTCATGCAGGGTAGGCTGCAGGGGTGCCTCCTTTGCACTATGTGAAATACCTGATTTGGATGCCTCTTTGAAAAGGCTGGTTCCTTTTTTAATATTTCTGTGGAAGCTGTGTAGAGTGTTAATTACACAAAGTGCACTGAGAGAGGTAGTGTTGGCATAAAAATATTTCCTATGGGCTTACTTCATGAAACCTGGCTTGCTCTGTTGAAGGAGGGCTGCAGTTACTGAAAACTTTATTAGGTTTTAGACGGAGTTAGTTTCTAGCTCTTACTATTTGATGTGTATGTGTGTAAAGCAGCAGTCACATAATAAGTTGACTGTAAATGTATATGACAGTCTTATTGTGATCATATTTGACATACTAAGAAGATAATTTGGCTGCTTTGGCTTAGAGGATATGTACTTCACTAAAGATACCAGTGATTGCTTACAACTTTTAACTTTCACCACCCCACCCACCCCCCATGGTTACTGTTATGGGCTTTTGAGGCCTTTAAAATGCAGATTTTATTTGAAAAATACATAGTTGTAGTTCCTAAATTTTGTGGGGTTTTGTGATGCATGTGTGGTAGGGGAGGGCTTTTTCCCTTCAGAAAAGTTTCAAATGCAAGGTCAGTGTCAGATTGACCAGGAGAGAGACAGTAACAGTAACTTCTTGAATTTTTTAGGGAACTTTATGTTCCTCAAACAAGGAACTTCCCCCTATGATCAGTATTTGCTTGAGGAGACCGTGCATCTTTTTGCACAACGTTTTCATTGTAGTGTCTGTGACCAGGGAAAAACTGTCTGTCAGGGTTGTGCTATAGCCAAAGAGCCAATGCATTACATGATGTTTCCTATATGATGCTTGTTACTGTGCAGTTTTTAAGAGGTTTGGTTTTTTTCTTTTTCTTTCAAGTAGAACAAATCCAAACAAAAATGACTTGATTGGTGAGACTCTGACCATATGCAGGTTCACCATTTCTGTCTCACACCAGCCCTGAGGCTGCGCCTGGTTAGGAAGTTGTTGCCTTTTCTCGATACAGGCAGGTTTTGTCAGAAGGCTTAAAAAATAATTGGATGATGCCATCTTTGAACTACTCAGCCAAACCCAGGAAGGGAATGTTGCTCTAAAGATAAAATGGTGGTTGATGCACATGGCAAAAGCCGGCACATCACCCAGCTTCTGCTGAGACAAGGCCCATGACTGAGCTTGCCTCAAACTTGAGAAGTGCCGGTGGTAACCACAGGGAGAAGACTGCAACGCCTTGGCCTGGCATGGGGCTGGCTCTTCCCACACTGTGCTTCCCCAGGAATGGCTAGTTGGTTCCCAGTACCAATTTTAATGTAAAATGTAGATAGCTGCATTTGAAGACCTGGGGAGTTGTTGCAAACAATCTCTTCCTGCCTTCTGTTAGATGGAGCATGTTGGATTCTTGCATTGCAGGGTCATATGCAAATACTGTGGTGTAATGACCCAGGGTCCTAACATTACTTAATTGTCTGATGGCTAACTGTATTAATGGCTCAGGTTCCAGACCATACTTAACCTTCTTTTCAAGATACACTAGTTTTCTATACGATATCTTGTATAAGCTTGTTTCCTAATTGTCTGCTTAAAGATAGATTTTGTTCTACAGGTCACAAAGAGGCTGGTAATCCATTTTATTTCATTAACCCCCCCCCTTATCTGCTTAAATAGCCAGCAGTCAAAACTCATTCATTTTCTGTAGAGGAGACCTGAAGAAGGTTATTTACTGTTTGTGATGTTTCTTACATCTAGTTTTACTGAAATAAGCAAAATTGAAACAGCTGTGAATTTTTACTTAAACCATTTAATGTATTGCTTTAAAAAGTTATAATATGGGGGAAAAAAGTACAAATCTGCATAAGACCTGCTGCGTCTTCGGGGATAGAATCTAAGGCCAAGCCTCAGATACTATTCTTCATACAGTTGGTTTTCACTTTAAACAGATGACTGGCTTTTTAAAAGTGGGTTGCATGCCAGTAGTTGAAGTACAGCCATATAGGGTATGACAGGGTTTGTAACTAGGGGTTTTCAGAGGTGAGGTCATGATAAACTGAAATGAAACTTAAGCAGCAATGTTAATGTCACGAACAAATAGATTTCTTTTTCTAGCCTTCCTTTCACAATGCTCGAACACTAACTGTGTTTATATTGCCTCTGTTTGAAGGAAAATAATTTATTAAAAGGAATAATGGGAAGTTAGAGTTCTTGGTTTGTTTCTCTGCTGCTTAAAAACATTCACCATATAAACATATGAGTGTTTACATCAGAGAGGTCAGACAGGAGCCATAATGCTATGCTTTACCCTTTGTCATTCAGTGCTTTCATTAGCATGCCAAGCCATGTGGTGTGATGGTATTTTGAGGAAAAACTGAAAATAGTCTGGAAGTAACAAGTACTTACTAACTGGAATGCCTGTACCTTGTAAAATTATGCTAAAATTATAAGCTGTGGTAGTTGCACGGGGATTTCTTTAACCACTGTGGAAATGCCCTTGAAGAGAGACCACGTTGCATCACAGGTATCTTAGGTAAAGATTTTTCACAGACCTGTAGTGTACAAATTAATAAGCAAAGAGCACCTAAACTTTGATGCAGCTATGTCGCGAGTTCTGCATGCAGCTCTGGTCGCCACATCTCAGGAAGGGCATGCTGCAGTTAGTTGCCCTTCTCTAAAATGATTGAGAGGATGGAGCAGCTACCTTAGGAAAGACTAAGGAGTCCAGGGCTCCTCACGAAGGTGATGGATAAGCTGAACATGAAACTCAGATTCACCAGGTCCTGCCGTATCAGGATTAAGGGGCACTCTATATTTAACAGAAGTTACCTTCTGTCTTAATAGAAGATCAGCTTAAAGCAGATGGCAGTATTTCTTCACACTGCAGTCATGAATTTCTGGAACTTGTTGCCACAGGAGGTGTAGAGACGGGCCGTGTCGGCAGGTTCAAAAAGGGTATGTGTGCATGCATAATCACCAGGTCCGTAAATGGACACTAAACAGACTCGGAAGGGAGGTGCCCTCTAAATTCCTGCTACAACACTTGTGGATGCCAGCAGAGAGGCTGCAGAAAAGGCTCACGTGCTCGCTCGAAATAGCCTTTATTTCTGCTGCTGTTGGAGGCAGAATGTCAGGCTGGATGCACCATACACCTGACCTGGGAGGGCGCTGCTTCTCTTGCTACCTCAGGAGGGCATGGTGCAGGCTGTTCTTGAACTCACTCTGACTGTCAGGATAATTATTTAAGACTCGGGTCAGCCAAACCTGCTTAGAAAAACAAAGTCTTTTTCTAAAAAATAGACTGCTTCCTTGCCCTGTGTGCCACTGGCAGGGATGGGAACTGGATGGCACTGAGTGCAGAAAGCAAAAGGTACTAAAGAGAATACAGATTATCCTGCCCGCATCCATCCTGTCAGAAAATTCCCCTTTCCCTGACCCAGAGACCAATCTCACCCCATTCAGCAGGACACACACATTTCAAGGTGCAGCTATGTGAGAAGGTGCAATGCTTGGAGCTGCTTGGATGCTAACATGCCTCCCCGCCCTGCCCCCATTTGATCTTCTCATACCTTTCTGGCGACTGGTGTCTCTGACCGTTTGTGGAGGGACATGACCAGCAGCTCTCCCTGGTGATTCTCAGGCCTTCAAATGAAGGAAGGAGCACATCTTCTGAGTGCGGGCTTGCCCCGGGGTGGGAGGAGGAGTTGCTGTTGCTGGCCAAGCTGCTTTGCTCTCAGGAGAGTTAGGATAAGGAAGAAGCAAGATATTTGTTTCAAAACAGTTTAATTGCAAGGTTTCAATTTCTTTCTTTTCTGTGGGAGTGCTGGCAGGCTGTAGGAAAGAGTGTTCTTGCTTGTAGAAGTAGCAACAACTGAGATCAGAAGTCCCTTTCTCTGCTTTCTTTCTTGTATTCTCTACTAGGCTTTTTTGTTGTGTGATAGCACTGTTAGTTAAATCCTTTCTTTAATGCAAACGTGATGTAAATAGGATGCATTAGCTGCAATTTTTATGACTTAAACAAGACTTAGATTTTTTTTTTCTTAATGTAGATTAGGCTTAATTTCTCATTTGTCAAAGCCTCAGTGCTTTACTTTAAAAATTATTCCTGGCCACAATTTACAGCCAGATCAGGGCATCTTCATTCATCTGACTGAATCAAAGGTCACTATATGTGTGGGATTAATATGAGATGTGAGGGTAGGGTATAGGGACTGACATGGCTTAAAAGTTGGCTTGAGCTCCCATCTTTGGTTGGTTAGATTTCTTATGAAAATATTTTTAATACATTCCTGGGATAGGTTAACCTTTCATCCATTTTATCTTCCTTTGTCTGTCAAGCTGAAATGTTAAGAGGAACTTAGTTCTCCATTCCTCAGAGATGCTAATTTCTAGAATTGTTGTGAAAATAGGAGATTAGCTAGAAGAGAGAGACTTTCTTGTATTCTTCCATAAATAAAAGCCTATAGTAGCAGTTTGGGGAAGCCATGCATCTGTCTTGAGGCAAGGATCCTGAGGAAATGGGCTTCAGGGTTTTGGGGTTTTCTTTGTTTGTGGAACTTTCTCTCAGCCTCATCCCATAGCAGCTCGTTAGCTGTTGAGCTTAGCACTTCCTTACTGCATGCAGGACTATGGTTTGGCACTAACCGTGAGACTTGGACTTTATGAAAGTCCCAGATGTGATGCGATTCTTTTTGGGGACCACAACTTGATTTGCAGTTCATTTTAACTGTAATCTGTGCAGTTTTAGTTGTGTTCCTTGAGGATTCATGCTGAACTAGTCTCTGGGGGGCTTTGCACTGAGCATAAATGTTAGAAAGAGTGCTGCTTCTCTAAACAGCTGCGATACAATAAATGAGATGTGCATGGGGGGTGTAGGCGATAAAGAAGGAAACATTTTCTGCCCTTTTTGTGGAGAGGAAGCTCAACTGCGAAGAGGCATTGCATCATGAGCTCTAATGAAAGACCAGCTATTCCCCTTGGGGAAATGAAAGCACTTGCCTCATTTCCCTCTCACTGGCAGCTGTTGCTTAGGAATTTCATTTGAGAATGAAATGCTGCTTTGGTTGATGTGAAGAATGGATTTAATACAAATGGCTGCCAATGGTGTGTGCTTTAAGTGTTGGGAAGGACAGCATGATTTTCACAGAAGTTAATAGCTCAGAGTAGAAGTAGTGTATTGGACCCAGATATATTATCTATATGGGTTCTGATGTATTCAGCTGTCTCCTTGAGGTTAGTTTTTATCTTTCACATCTGTGCTAGGCTGAGGAAGTAGTAGATAATGTGAGAAGCAGGGAATGGAAGGAGACCAGGAGCTCTGATGGGGAAAATGCACTTAATTGGGCTGGGAGGAGGAAGGGGTGATGACATGGCAGCCATTATTGAGAATATAGTTTGGCTAAGTGATGGAGGAGTCACACCTAACTCAGGTTTGATTATTTTTTTTGGACAAAAATAAGATTGAAATGTTTGTGCATTGTTTTATAGAGAAAATTCATTTTTTGAACACTAGCACCCAGAAGTGCCATTGTTAAGCCCAGCAGCATCTAGGTCCTGGCTGACAGAAGAAGACAGTGTGAACCAACCGCTCTGCTGACTGCGCCTATACTTCACTCTGCTGCTGTGACATACGCAAGGCTTTGTGGTTAGAAAACTCATCACCAGGCCTAACTTTTGAAGAAAGGCAGTTTCACAATTCCCAGCGTACAGATTTTGTGAGGCGTGCGTCCTGGGCGTTTTGTAGGGAGCTGGAGATGAATCAGCTGTGTCTGAATTGGCCTAGGGATGAATTGGCTGGCTGGAGTGTGCTGCCCCTCACGCCTCAGCAGTGCGCTGGCTCCGAGGAGCTGTGCCAGGGGTTGCAGAGCATGCCTGGGGGGCACGGAAGAGCCAGGGTGGAAAAGGTGGCTTTTGTCCCGGCCTGGGTGAGCCACCAGGTGACACAGACTGGCTTCTTTTGTCACCAGACAGAACTGTCACAAGAACAGATGATAGATGTACTTGGCTGTAACGTCTAAATCTCACCTCTGAAATGCCCTTTCTCTTTTGTCTAAAACAGCTGAGGCTGGTGTAATTGCTTTCCAGTAGTCCTACCCTGAGCGGGTGTGGCTTCAGCCACTTGGTGGCCATTTCAGAGCAATGTGATACAAGCACATTGTAAAGCGTGGTAGAGATGAGTTAATTACTGCTGTTACTCTGCTGTTGTATTGGATGACTCAAGGTCTTCTACAGGTAATAAATTTACCTGCTAAGATAACAAAGTGGAATTTGATCTGCTGGACCTAAGTAGAGTTAGCAGAGGACTTTTCCTTTAGTGGGTCCTGTCAGGAGGTGACAAGTACAGAAGGAAATAGAATTGTGGGAAGTGAGTTTGCCAAGTCGTCTTCCACCCATGTAAGTATGCTGGTCAAAGAAGACTTACTTATTTTAACTTAAAGCATGGCTAAACAAAGCTGTATGGCAAAAGTTGAGTGCCACTGTATACTGAGAGCAATTCAGCTCCAGGAAAGTTGGGGAAAAAACCCTGTATACCATCTTCTCAGCTACTCTTTGCATGTTGGTTAAGTATAATTAGGAAAATTAAAATACATAGGTGCCTCAAATCTGTGTGCTGCTTAATGATACTCACTGAGAGCAGCTGACCCAGTGAATCATAGTGGGCTGAGGCTTTCTTGTTCGTAATAAACTCAGTGAAGTATTCCTTTGTTGGCTTTCTCCTGACAGCAGTCATGTGGGATTTACTGTCTCTGCAGTCTGTGTGACAGCAATGTGATTTTCTGTAGGCACTGGTGTCTAGCTAGTGAGGAGTTTTTGTTTGCTTGGTTGAAGTAATGTGCCCTGATATGTGTGCAGTTGGAGTGTTTTGAGCTTTTGTTTGGGAGCGGGAGAGTATCTCCAGATTCATTCATGAAGATCTTGGGCTTAGGTTTCCTTCAGTCATATTTCCTTTCCTGTGATTGATATCTTCCACTGTTCACTGTCATCTGGTCTTGATGATCAAGGATGGTAGACTTGAGTGAAAATGATGATTGAAGTAAACAGTGTTTCTGTCTTTTGTGTATAGCATTTTTCTTGAATGCATTTGGGTCTATTCTTTAATGTTTTAATCTTAGTAGTCCTTTTTTGTATTCAGTTCATAGTTTTGCATAATCTATATGCTGTTAAAATTAATTGAGGCACAGGCTGTGGTTGTTTAGAAAACAAGTTAGAGCTACATTTGTTGGCATTATGCTACAGAAGGAGGTTATCTCAGCTTTTGCATGAACAGGGCTCTAGGTTTTCTGTGTGCTGAATTAAACTTTGCCAAAATTGCCTGGCCTCTAGCGCTGACGCAAGAAGGCGGAAATTCCAGTGGTGTGTTCAAGCAGGGAATCATGTCTAACTCAATCAGGGAATGATGACTCCCCTGGCAATGCCTGGTGATCTGCAGCTCTGTAGCAGAGCCTCACCTGAGAAAATTGGCATTACTCTGAACATCAGCTGATTCCCTGTCCCCCTCACCACCAGCCTGATGGAGCTGCTACCTCTGGCTCATCATCCAACATGTGCAGTCACCTCTTTTCTCTCCCGTTGGTCCCATCAGTTCCAGCACGCTCAAACCCACTCTTGGAAATGTGTTTGGCTCTATCAAGAGCCTTTTTAGTGTGTGGCACTGTAGTCTCCGATACACGTTACAGACCTGACTCTGAGGCATCACCAGACCAAGCGCAGCAGAAATTATCTTGCTTAGGTGCTATGCTTGGGTTTCGCTCGTCACGCCTGGTTCCATGGCAGTCCACAGGACTAGAGTGATCTCATGGGGTTGTGTCTTTTCTAACGTAACCAGATTTCTATCACTTTGCTAGAAAAATGTGACTTCTTGGGAGAACAGAAATGTATATGAAAACTCTCCTATATGAAAATAGGAGAAAGTTACTTCTTGCTGTCTGCTTGTACTTACTGATTTGTTTACTGAGTTTTTTCTCTCTTTTTTTTTTTAAATGTAGACAGGTTGTTTTCTAGCCGTCAGCCTTGTGAACTTACCCTATGCAATTAAAGGCAATAGGTTCCCTTTGTCATTTACGGTTATTAAAAGTCATTTTTGCAAAATTAAATCTCTTGAGGTGCACAGAAGTTAATGTGAAGTTTTGTTGGGCTTTTTTTGTGGTTTTTTGTTTTTTGGGTTTTTTTGAAACAGATGTTGAGAGTTAAACATAGGAAAGGTGGTGAGTGTTTTCGTCTTTTCTGGTTAGTGTTTTCTCTTGATAATAATGCATGTTGTGTATGACTTGAGTAATCATGATGCTGATCAGCTCCAATAGGGTAGATAAGAGGTACCTGCTTGAACCATCAGCAATAGAATAATGATAAATACTGAAACAGGTGTCCATTGTTGGAAGTTCAGTATCAGTAGTGTTAGCAGGTTGGGGAGGTATGAACTCCACAACGTACTCGTGTCAGAGAGATGAGTCTTGGCTGATATCCATGTGAAGGGGCTTGTCTGCAGCTGCACAGACTAGGAACATCCCAAGTTAAAGCTTGGGTTCTTGAAATTAGTCATATAGAGGGCAAACGCTCTGTCAGACCTCTATGGCCAGAGGACTGCAGACTGTTCCTTGTCCCTTCAGTATCCACTGCTAAGGCTGTCTCAGCCCACTCCCACAACGTTATTTGAAGTCAACATTTAGAGGGCCCCTATTTTCAGACTCCGACTATGGGTCATTGCTTTTGATACTTATTTTAAGCATGAAAACAGCAATAACATTTACTTTGATTTCAGAGAAAAAGTTACTACTTAGTTTGTTTTTTTTTTTTTCTGTGCCCGCTTTGTTTTATAACTATTCATTTGCCCCCGAATAGAACACTACAAAGCTGTAAGGGCCTCTGGGGAGATGAAGTGAGAAGTTTAGATGAAGCTGTATCTGTCATTATTATGGCAGTCTGGGAGAGGGGGAAGATGAAAAATAGAAGGGCAAGAAAGCTTAATTTCTCTAGTGAGAATGGAGACTTGGATTCTGAAAACATTTAGTAATTTGGTATTTTGTAATAGACTAGGTGGGGTCTGGCAAGTGTGTGAGATGCTACACAATCTTAGAGTTGTGCTTAAGGACCTAACAGGAGAGTTGTATTTAGCTGGTGTTCCTTTTTGCCTCAGTTTCCTGATCTGTGAAATAAAGGTATGTTCTCTGTTTTATGCAGGAAATCAGTATCTGATCCCAGATCAGAGTTCAAGGCTTCTGGCTTCCAGTTCTCCATTCAGACCACACCTTTCTTTTATGGGAAACTTTATGGGAAAAAAGTTCCCTCCAGCATGTCATTTAGTAAAATACCATATAGGAAAAGCAAAACTAAGCCCCAAAGAGCTAAAACTAGCTGATTTTAAATTAGGAGACAGAAAAAATTCTGCAGATTCTTTCTGGCGAATGGAAACTTACAGTCCCACACTAGATGTGCTCATCTTTGGGGTCATTTCTGGCAAACTGAAGTGCCTGCAAAGGTGTGTGCTGAGTGGTGTCCAAAAGACTGTGATACAGGACTGGCCACTGAAGCTGGGGAAATCCTTTCTTAGGATAAGCTCTGCTGGGATGTGCTTGTGAGGACAGATTGGAACACTGTGACTTGATGGTTTATCCGTACAGTGAATGTATATTCCTGTGTTCAGATGTACCCTGAAAGCAGCAAGTTTCTTCAAAGCTTTCTCCCATTCTGAGTGAAGTCTTAAATCATTAAAGCTGAGAGCTGAAACTCTTTCATACTATATATGGCATTTGTGTGAGTGGTGGAAACCAGAGTGTATTTATAATGCTAGTTTGCTGCAGGAATATGGATTGGGAACAAATGTTTGTTTGGATAAAATCCAACTCCAGGGATTGGTTTTACTGCTGCATGTAAAATCCGTAGCAAGCTTGTAAAAGCAGCAGTTGAAAAATCTGATAGGGCCTTCCCCATGGAAAAACATGAATTTGGTGTAACATTATGTAGCTAGAGTTACTTGTGATGGTTCACGTAGTAGTCGGTGACCCTGTGTGTAACATGCTGTCTGTCACGCTGGAATGCAGGGATGCTCTTACATTGTTGGCACACGCGGGGATTGTTGGTGTTACTTGTTAGTATGTGCTGCTATTTCCATACATATTCTTCATTTGTTTAGAAATACCCATTTGTGCCCTAAGTAATATTTCATGAAAATTGCCGCTGTATTGTTAACAATATTGCATAGCATTGACATGAGCAAATCGAGCCATAAAATGAGCTGAGCTGTTTTACATACTGCTGATAAATACTTGAATGAAAACAGTTGGCAAAAAAAAGGACACAAGTGTCTTTGGGTGTGTTGATTTAACTGTCTCCATTCAGTCCAAGTGGTCTGTTTGGTTTGCCTAACTCGTTAATCCTTTCTATTGCTGTACGGCTAATGACTGTATGTTGAGCCTCTGTGGAATAATCACCATTTGGACTAAGAATGCTCATATCCAAAGTCATAAAAGGATTGGTTTTTGTTTTGTTTTCTAAAACTGCTGTTTCTGTTGTTGTTGAAGGATGTTCAGAAGGAGAGAGAACCTCATGTTTATCTCAGTAAAGAAGAAGTTAAAGAGAAGATACAAAGCTATAATTCATCTGTCACTGATAAATTAAAGATGACCTTGGTAAGTTTTGCATGGGATTCCTGTAATTTTTAATAGGAGCAATTGAACTGTAACTTTGTAGTGCATTGTGAATAATTTTTAGTCTCAGCATCTTACATATGAAACTATCTCTGTTTTAACAACTTCGTAAGAGGCTCTTTCTTAGATCTGGAAATTAAATCTGACATCTGAAATGTTTTTAATCCATGTAGCTCCCTTTATATGGATTGAAACAAACTGTAGTAGGAAAAAATGTCGTTTGAAATGTGTTCAAGATACATCTTAGTGTCAACTAAGAGTTTTTAAATTTGTCAGACGAAAACCATCAGCTGGTAAACATGAAGATATATTTATCCTGTTTGTGTAGATAAATTTTTGTCAGGTATCTCTCTGATAAAGATGCTCAACTAATGAGAAAAGTTAAAACATGCAGTATTTATTATGGGAGACTTAATTTGTAGTCATGAAGGTTTTCAGCATGAGGAGACTTCCTTCCCCCCACCCCCATAACACAGACAATACAGACAATGGAATGCATATAGATTTTTCATTTCCAAGGATTGTGGACCAGGTCTAAGTCTCAGTCCAGCCTACTGCAGATCACACTAATAAAATTCGCATCTATCTGCCTAGCAAGCTGTTACTTAGTTGTTGTGTTGTCCCCATTTTTCTGATACATTAGGTATTCCTGTGGGTGTATAGTACGTGGAAATTTTGAAATTCCATTATATCCTAAACCATACCCATTGAGGGTAGGAAGGCTCTGCAGAGGGACCTGGACAGGCTGGATCGATGGGCCGAGGCCAACTGTATGAGGTTCAACAAGGCCAAGTGCCGGGTCCTGCACTTCGGCCACAACAACCCCATGCAGCGCTACAGGCTTGGGGAAGAGTGGCTGGAAAGCTGCCTGGCGGAAAAGGACCTGGGGGTGTTGGTCGACAGCCGGCTGAACATGAGCCAGCAGTGTGCCCAGGAGGCCAAGAAGGCCAATGGCATCCTGGCCTGGATCAGAACTAGTGTGGCCAGCAGGAGTAGGGAAGTGATCGTGCCCCTGTACTTGGCCCTGGTGAGGCCGCACAGGCTTGAATCCTGTGTTCAGTTTTGGGCCCCTCACTACAAGAAGGACGTTGAGGTGCTGGAGCGTGTCCAGAGAAGGTCAACGAGGCTGGTGAAGGGTCTGGAGAACAAGTCTTATGAGGAGCGGCTGAGGGAACTGGAGTTGTTTAGCCTGGAGAAGAGGAGGCTGAGGGGAGACCTCATCGCTCTCTACAACTCCCTGAAAGGAGGTTGTAGCGAGGTGGGTGTTGGTCTCTTCTCCCAAGTAACTAGTGATAGGATGAGAGGAAATGGCCTCAAGTTGTGCCAGGGGAGGTTTGGATTGGACGTGAGGAAAAATTTCTTTACTGAAAGAGTGGTTAAACATTGGACCAGGCTGCCCAGGGAAGTGGTGGAGTCCCCATCCCTGGAGGTATTTAAAAGACATGTAGATGAGGCGCTTAGGGACATGGTTTAGTGGGCATGGTGGTGTTGGGTTGACGGTTGGACTCGATGATCTTAGAGGTCTCTTCCAACCTTAATGATTCTATGATTCTATATAAGTACGACTATGTACTAAAAAGATTTTTAAGTGTGTGCATGTGGGTCGGGACTTACTATGTCTAAAACCAGATTGCCTAAAGTTTTCTAGCTCAGTAAGGTTTGATCAATTTTACTATTTTGTCTTTCAGAAGCAACTAGAAGAAATAATTTGAAATGTTGATTAGATTGGCATTTATTCCAGTTCTTTTTGAATTGCAACAGGATTTGAGCATCTAAATGCTTTAGACTAATTTGACAAGCCCAGCTAATGTGTGGGAGATAATTTCTGTATTTGTGCGTAAAAACTCTCGTTAAAGATGCATGTTAGTGGCCTATTTCACTTCATAGTTCTTTCCTAATGTGAAAACTTACAACTAGTTTGTAGTACCTTTTGCTTGATGAGATCCTAATACTCTTAGAATTCAGTAGTTTTAATTAAGAAAAAAATAATATTCAGCAGAAATACCAGAAAGAATGTCTGAATTATTGAAACAACATCTTTCCTATGAGACATCATGTATTACAGCAGTATTTAAATTGTGTTCCCTATGACCATTTTAATCTGCCTAATCCACTAATACGTCACAACTGGTCATTACTAATTTTAACTGTTTGATACTTTCCTCCTGATGCAGAATGCAAATGGGATTTACACTGGCTTCATCAAAGTTCAGATGGAACTCTGCAGACCGATCACTGTGCAGTCTTCCCAGAGCCAGGGGAGGTGTGCTCACAGCAATAATGAAACTGCTTTTTACTTGCCGGATGGCTGCGTGAATACCCTTCACATCAGCAGCACCAATACTGTTCGTGAAGTTATCGAGGCCTTGCTTAAAAAGTTTTTCGTGGCTGACAACCCTGCAAAGTTTGCACTTTATAAACGCTGTCACAAAGAAGACCAAGGTATACGTTATGCTTGTGGCATTTTGTAGTTACAGGGGTTTGGGGAGGGAGTTGTTCTACAGGAACACTTGAAATAAGCAGGGTGGAAGAACTCAGATAAATGGAGGTGACAATCTTGCGCGCTCTTGTCTTTTTTCTTTGTGAAAAGTAGCATGTGTAAGAGAGTAAATGATTTGGGGATATTTCAGGATAATTCACAAAAGACAAGAGAACCCACTAGACCATCTACACATCTCCTGTGCCTTGCACTCCATTATATTTTATTTAAGATGCCCCCTTATCAGGCTCTAAATTTCAGACAGCCTGATATACTGCAGATTTGAGAGATTAAATCACAGGACAGATTTTTAAAAAGAGAAACCATGGTGTCTATGATACCTGAAGTCTTTGCATTGGCAGAGAGCTGTTGAGGTGACGAGCATCATGGGCACGTGCTCTGTGTTCGCGTGTGTTAGTGCACATGGCTCTCCCAGTGCACTGCCTGCTGTGAGAAGTTTGTTGTATATTGTGTTTGGAAGTACCAGAAGATGCAGAAGGTGCTTTTGGTGAAAAGTGCATTTTGCCAACGTTGTGTTCTTGCACTTAGAATCCACCTTCTTCCATGGACATTGAGAGCAGTTTCAGGAGTTCAGATGTTTCTGTCAGTCAGTCACACCAACTGTGTCGGGAAGGCAGAGTTGTCTCTTAGACTTTGTGTATGAGTTTCTAAGTGGAAGAGGTATCAGAATGGTGATACCACAGCTCTGATGTCTTAAATGCTTAGTTATAGCAGCAGACCTGTGTTGTATTTTTTGCTTGTGCTTTCTCTCCCTGCATGTATTCAGATGGTGTACTGTGTTGACTGGAGGCCATTTCATTCCTATGTGAATGTAGTTTTGCACTGTTACTATCAGTCATCTGCTCAGCTTCTCCCTAAAACTCATTTGCTCAAAACCAGTGTGCAGACTAATATGTAAACAGTATGTAGAATGTTAATTTTTGTGGCTACACATGTGTATCTCTGAAATTTTCTAATGTTAGCTAGTGTTAATCATTCAAAGCACTTGAAACATCATTAGTAAAGATGATAATTACTGTGACTTCTTCTCCTGCAGTTTATACATGCAAGCTGTCAGACCGAGAACATCCCCTCTACCTGCGTTTGGTGGCAGGCCCCAGAACAGAAATGCTCAGTTTTGTTCTACGTGAACATGAAACTGGAGAAGTTATGGTATGTTACACTCATGCTGGTTTTGTGTGTGTTTAACTTCATGGATGAGTGGGCTCCTGTTCTGTGCTGACAAGATGATCCTTTTTTTGGAAGCAGATTTTTTTTTTCTTGTTATATTTACTTTGTGCCTTTTGTAAACATTTCATTTGTGGTTAGACTGACCTGTTGTTACTTGCAGAACAAAAAACAGTTTAAAAGAGTAAAATGTTTTCAGATCCCTAAGATTTGCAAGGAGGGTGCCCGGTGCTGTTTCAGTTTGAAATTGTTTTGAGTGTCTGAGGTTTTGTTTAAAAATACTGTATATATAAATTACTTGTGTATTTTCTGTTCATCTCATCCATCCTTTTCTCTTTCCAGTGGGAAGCTTTTAGTATTCCTGAACTGCAAAACTTCTTGCGTATACTGGACAAAGAGGAAAATGAGCAACTGCAAATCTTAAAGAAGCGTTATGCAGCTTACAGAGACAAACTTGAAGAAGCCCTTGGTGGGGTGTGGAAACCTGGTTAAAAGGGGGCCAAAGGACACTCAGGAAAAATGCACGCTACCAAATGTCAGTATAGCATGCCAAACCCAATGTACAAAGAGCAGCAGAGAGTAGTTTTCTTTATTTGGAAGACTGTTTTGTGATGCCAGGGTACCTGAATTTTGCTATAGACTTAGTTCCATAAGCCAGGTCACTTAGCATCTTGCACCCACAAGTAAGGGATTCTGCATGTTTGTACATCAGTTTGCAACCCTCTGTGTGCCTAGAGAGTTTTCCAAGTTATCTTGGTGCAAGCTGTGAAACTGTAATCAATTTTCTAGGATGCTATGAAATAAGACTTTATTTTTTTTTCTTCTTTGCTTTAATGGTAGCTTTACAAGTAAGGATGTGCAAATTGATGGGTTAAAAAAAATGAGTAAAACCATCTGGACAAGAATTAGTTGGAGCACTATCTTTGAGATGAAATTGATTTGCACTACCTTTCTGTTTTCAAATAGTTACTGTATAATTTGAGAGAACTGTTATAGATGGAAGGCATATAAGGTCTTGTGGTTTGTTCTGTGAAATTTGTGGAAGGCTTTAAAGTGGTCTTTCTGGAGAAGGTAAAGAGAAAGTTGAAAAGGTAAGAGTTGAGGGAGGAGAACTTTAACAGCTGACAGAGGAGGACTGGTTTTAAATAGAAATAGTATTTATACAAAGGAAAGTTAAAATACTAATTCTACAAGATTAAAGTTTTAGGATGTTATAATATTGTGAATAAGTTTTATGGTTTTTTAACTGCATAAATCCACACTGGAAAAGAAATAAAGATAATAGAAATAATGGGAAGGAATGAGAGGCAAAAGCTAAGTAAGAATGGAAATGGAGCTGCACATACAAGTCATTATTGGAGAAGCTGGTTCCATAAATGTGTAATGGGGGTTTGAAAAGTGCAGCAAAGCTGAAAGGTGGCTGCTTACTTGAATTCTGAAAAGTGGACAATGTCTCAGATAACTCTGTGAGAAATGCCCATCTAGCGAGTGTTTAGACATAAGCTATAACTACAGATCTTTATTGTAATTCAGACCTTTCCTCTGGCTCAGCGATCCATTTTTAGGCTGGATAATTTTGAATTATCATATCTGAAAGACAAAAATAGCTTCCTCTGCTTCTTTGTTTGTTGAAGGCTCAGTCAAGCAAAGAAAGTAGAATTTATTCTTCATGTTTCCAGCTTAGCAGAAAATTAACATTTATTGGCTGTGTTGGTGACTGAGCTTAGTAACTCCTTACTTTCAGTAATTCAGAAGGCTTTTTCCTTATGGTTTTTAAATTCTTAATTGAAAAACTGATTACCAAATCCTGCAGACTGCTGATTTACTTGATTTAAAAGTAGGAAAAATGTAGCAAGAAAACTTTTTACTTTACTGTAAATATAATTGTTGTTCTTTCGGAGTTATTTATCTAAAAAAGCATGTTCAAAAGAAACCAAAGAAGTGGGTGTGCAATAGAAGCATGAGGCAGATTTGAGTAACTGATACTTCAGTCATTATCATGCCAGACAGGAAATGAGTTCTATATTGGGGGGAGGGGGGGGGAGTGCTAACGATTTAAGAGCAGCAGAAGTTGGTGGGGTTTTTTCCCTCCGCTCTTAGGGTGTTTGTCTTAAATTCCCAAGGAATTGTTAAAACTTTGGTGACATCTAATGGATATGGTGTGAAACTCCAAGATGCTTCTGTTCTTCCCCTTAATTTGATGTAATTGTGCCTTTGTTTCCTTTCCTTAGTAGGACTTTTTTTTAAACTCTTCACTGTTTTTTTTGGTAAAAGAATTTGCAAACTTAATGGGACAATCATAATGTTTTAAAGTGTTAAGAGAAATTAAGAGTAGGACTAACTATAAAGTATATATAAGGCATATCTTGTTTGTTTTTTAATTTCACATGTAACATTGTAGTGCATGTGTGAGTTAGTAACATTATCCTCAAATGAGACACTTTATAATGGTTCAGGGAATGCTTTTATGTTTTGTTACAATTTGTTTTTCTATGAATGCAGCAGCATGTTGGTGGGTATTCTGTTAACATCTACTTAATTTATGCATCTGCCCATAACTATGTAACCATTACATAATCGCTGTCAATATTGAACCATTTGTTGCTCAGATTTAAACACTGTTTGAGTCTAAAAGTGGAGTAAAAAAAACATGTGAATTTTGTTTTTACTTGAACTGAACTATCAGTCTTTTAAGTAGGCACATCTGCATTTACTTTAGCCAAAAACCTCGATCAGTGTTGTATGCACTATGAGTCTTGATTTGGGGTGAAGGGGGTGGGGGTGGGGGACCAAAATAAACTTATATTTTAATTTTGTCTTAGTCCACGGTTAATTATTGTAAGATGTCATGTGTGGGGTTAATTTTGTTCTTTTTTTTTTTTACACACTGGCAATTACAAGAGCTTTAATTTAAAAGAAATGGTCATGCCTAGTCAGTTTCTCTTTTTTTTTTTTATTTTAGCATCAAATTGAAATGTCAAAGCTTTTGTTGCAAAACTGTTTTCATTTCATTATATGATGGTACCAGAATGATTAAATGAGATGGGCGGGGGGGAGGGGGAATGCAGGGAAACATATGAAAATGTATGTCTTTAAAAACAAACATTTAAACTATTTATAATTTTGACAAGCTTAGTTTTATTTTTGTAGGGAAGTTTTTATTCCCCTTAAAGTTATTACTGAAATGGCAAAAAAAAAAGTGATGGTTCCATTATTAAAGTTGAAGTTGGCAATACTTAGTTGTGTGATGTGTGTTTATTTTTTTTCTGTTACCTGAAGCTCGTGTTGTGATCACTTTGATGCCAAATGAGACTTCCTTGTAGCACTAAATCATGTAGGGAGGTGCAGTGTGCCTTAAGCATAAATTAAGGTTTGCCTGGAACAACAGATACATTTCAGTGTATGTGTCCCAGTCATACTTCTATATATATAGATGTTTTAATTTTGCATCCTGATTTTGGTAAAGAATAATACAGGCAAAACTAAAACCAATCGATTTACTCAAATACAACAAGGAAAAAAAAAAAACAAATACTTTGAAATTACACACAAACCTTGAAATTTACCATTTTCTTTCCTACCTTTACCTCGCACTCGGCCCCGTCGGAGGGGCGGAGGAGGAGCCACTCCCGTTTCCCGCCCGGGCGGCGCTGAGGCGAGCAATTCCCGCCGCCGGGGCTGCCTCCTCCCTGAGGACGGCGGGCGGCCCCCGCCTCGGAGGACGGCTCGGCCGTGGGCGGGCATTCTGTAGAACGGTCGAGCCGTCCTCCGAGGCGGGGGCCGCCCGCCGCGACGCCATGTAAGCGCTGGGCTCCGTGGGAGGGAGGAGGGCGGTGGCGTCCTCCCGTCCCCTTAAGGGCCGGCGGCGGTGCGTGAGGAGAGGTCTTCCCCGGGCGGGCAGCGGTAGGGGAAGCGGAGAGAGCCGAGGGTTGCGGGCCCGCCATGTTTTACCTCACGAAGACGGCGGGCAGGGCCGCAGCGGGGCTCTCCTCTGTCACAGAGGCACCTCTGCCACAGAGGGAGCGGAGCCACAGGCTTGCAGTGGGTGCTGTCCCGCCTTAGTTGGGTGGGAAAGCCCACGGACGAGTGGTTTCTTGCTATAAAAAGAATTGTTGCAGAAACGAGGTGAGGAAGTGTCCTGGACTGGAGGCAATACCCAGGTCCTCCCTCCTCAGGAAATGCCTTTCACCCCTTTTTATCTCATGGCCTTTAAAGGCTTTTTAGTCGTTCTCTCCGAAAACATGTATGTTTAATTTTCTGGTTGATTATTTCGGGTTTGTTAAAAATAGTTTAATCCTCCCTAATTGAATTGGTAGCACAGAGCTACTTTGCTGTTTGCTTTGGTCTCTCTTGCTCTTCCCTGGGCATTGCGGCCCTGCAGCAGAGAGGATGATAATGGTTTGACCAGTTCCTTGAAGGCTGATTCACATGAGACCCCATAGCTTCATATGTGCAACAACCACATTAAGGCTATGTATGCACTTGGTAAAACCCGTTAGTAGCAAATACTTCAATAATCAGCTGGGGTAAGGTTGGTAAAAGGCCTTAAAGGTACTAGAGTCAGCAAAGTTGCTTACCACGCAAGTAACTAAGCTTGTGTCTCTGCCTACAGCAATTACGTATCACTAGCAATACAACCCAGCAAAAGAAACCTTGTGGTTTTCGGCTGGTTCAGGGGCTGGATCACCCATCCAGAGACCGGAGGAGCCCAGGTGCGGTGTGGAGACAGAGCAGGACGGCAGTACTGCCCGTGGAGCAGCGGGGCCACTCCTCTCCATGGCAGGGATCATCAGGTTGTTGCAGTCTGCTTTGTTGTCCTCCAGTCTTAGTTTTTAGCACTGAAATTTTTTAACTTTTGAAAAAAAAAAAAAAAATTGATTCTTCTTACTCCCCTCCTGCCCTCCTCCTGTGTGTCCATGAGTCTACAACTGTTTTCTTTTCCTCCCAGGTTCCCAGCATGGGGGTTTCCAGCTGCAGTCCTTGTGACTTTTGCTAGCATTTACTTTTTACCATCACCCATTGATCCAGAACCGTTCACGTATGTTCCTCTACTTAATTTTAAAGTTCAATAGCATACTTGTGTTTGTCGGGAAATACCTGTGCATTCCAAACTTCTCCTATACTTTTCATCCTGCAGGAGCATATAAAGCATGCTACTTAAGTTCATATGCAGGAGAAATTGTGTTTCTCATATAAAACTCAAAAATAGAAACACTTTTTTAAACAAGTGAATTTCAAGCAAAACAATGCTGATCAGTGTGGTATTCATACATACATGTAGAGGGATTGTTAGTAGATCTCAGACTAATGATAGGGAATAAAACTTTCTAGGATGATGGCAATTTTGTGTTTGTATTGATTTCAGGAAAAAAAAAAAATCTAAAAAGTCTGTATTCCTTTTAGCCTGGGCCTGCAATCTCCACAGAATTGTTAATTTAGTTTGAAGTAGTAGTTTTAACAAATTCTTTAAAATAAGAGAATACCTTGTTATTAGTATCTCTGGAATAAAGTCCTATTACTTTCCCTTCAAATAATTTTATAGTCTAATGTTGCCTTGTTTCTTACACCTCATTTATAACACATTTGGTGCAGTTTTGAAAAGCCACCTCCTGCCTTAGTTGGGTCATTGCAAGTGAATAAAAAGCTTCAGAGTGGACAAAGAATCTTCACAGGACAACTGAAAGGTCCCGAGTCTTTTACTGTTGATGATGAAGGCAAGTAGATAACTTCCAAATGGGTAAAGTTATACATCTGCTACATGTTATACATCTGATAGATCTGCTTAGTCAAGTTATTAAAAGAGGACACTTAAGAACTTTAAATCCAAAGAAAGAAAAATAGGAACGTTTGCTCAATGATTGCTCCAAAAATATTAAGATAACTGTATGTTCTTCCATATCTTCACATTTGTAAACATTTCACTGGAAATAACCCAGAACATTTTGTTGTCTGCTGCTTCCAAGGACACAGCAAATGTTATACTGCTATATTAAAAAACACAACCACAAGTTGTATTAAAATATAATTAAAAAGGTGTAAAATGGCATATTCTTCAAAAGTAGCATGCAAAAACAGCTAAAACTTTTTGTGGGAATTGTTCCAAATGTGAGTCTAAGCTTGGGCTTTTGACATAGACCTAGTGATAAGCTTGCCCTGTTTTTTTTCTGTTTCAGGTCTCCAAAAGCAGTGTTAATTTGCTGCTTGAGCTCAGTCACTGAGTTCAACACACTCTTATTTCAAAAGCTGTTATTGAACATAGAACCAAAGAGGGAGGCAAATGAAGTTGTTTTAAAATTTGCATAGTTATCAAAAACATATTTTTAGAGCAGCTTGGAATATAAAAGAACTTTTCACTGTAACATAAAACCTCCTCTAACCTATCCACATAATTCATCTCGGTTGCCTGGCAGCTGTGAGGTGGCAAAACGGTAGGTGAAGGAACCTTACAGATAGTGGGAAGCAGAGAGCTTGAAGCGCTAACAAGTAGGATGTTTTGCATCTTTCCAACAGCTCTTACCCAGAGTGTGAACAAAGTAGGGACTGCAATGAAAGTTCAAGCCAAATAGAGGACAGACACTGTGATCTTCTGTTTAGGACACAGGTTTAGTGCTGTGGACTCAGGACTTACCTGGTTTGGAGGAATTATTTTCCTCTTGATGTGTAAGTGGATAAAATAGATACCTGCAGTAGCCAGTACAGAGAAGTAGGCCACTCCCAGTCCAGAGCAGTTTGAGCTAGGCAGTTCAGACACCCTCCCTTACTGCTGGTGCTAGTTTTATGGTATTTTTCAAGGAAATATTGAATAGCCCAGGACATGTTTGTCTGAAAGATACTGTCTTGTGTGCTACAGAGGTGAGAGGTAATAATCTGGAATGGTCTTGTTTGCCATTGTGCAAGCTGAAATTAGAAGCGTTTTCAGTCGTAGCAGCATAGGCCTGGAAGGGACCTAGCTCACCACCTTGCACTGAGGCACCCATTCCTAGCAGTGTCTTCTCAAAGCTGTTTCCTTCCTGCTTTCCTCAAAGGCACTATTTTAAATTGTCTTTTTATCGCACTTTTTGTTCTCCACCTCTTCCTCTACAACTTTCAGAAAGGGTAGCATTCACAACTGGAGTTTTGCGGAGTATATTTTAAATCTGAGGACTAATCCTGCAAATGCTCTGTGTTGCCAAATCTAACCTCTTTCATGAGGCTGCATAAAATACTGGTTTGGTTCTATTTTTCTTGAGTGTGTTAATTCTACCATGGATCTTCCCTGAATTTAAGGATGTTTTAGGAGACTGGATTCAGTCAGTTGAAATCATACAATAATGACCAAGGTTGTAGTAAGTGTTGTGGTGATGTTGCCTGATTTAGGTAAATGCTGTTTTCCATATGAATAAGACAGGATATTACGGGTAACTGGAGTAGTTCTGTTTTGCCTTCACTTTATTACAAATACTCATGAGAGAAGTCTAGTGCAAAACCCACTTGCACTAGCTATATAAATCTAAATATAGCATCATAGCCTAGTGCATAGCATGATAGAAAATAGCATTACAAGTCTAAGATTTCTCTCTTTAAATACAGAATCTGGTATGTGATCAGAAATTTCAGCTGTTTCCAACATGCCTCGAGAGGCATTAGAATGCCAGTATATTTTATGACAGCAAAATTCAGCCTCTGTTTTTTCCCAGGCAAAGTTGTTGTATTGAACAGTGGCTCTGAAGTTCTCCCTTCAGATAAACAGGTGCCTTCTGTATGCCAGTAATCCTAGACAATTCTTTTAATCTAGATCTGACAGCTGATACTTTGAGAATCTGTCCTATTTGCTCATAACATTTTTCCATAGATGTGAGTGAGCAGATGCTAGACATTTTTATATCTGTTTCTCTGCTCTGGTGTAAGTGCTCATTAGACCAAGTCAGAATCTGTGTTTTTCAGTAATACTGGCACAGAAAGGTAGCATAACTTTTATGGAGTATCTTTTAACACCTGTTGCCAAGTGGCAGTGCACATTTTTAAATGTAAACAAGGCTAGGGTGAAAATGCAAAGAATGTAAAGAAAATAATGTCTACTTTAGTTCAATCTATGTAAATAAAAGACAAATCAGAGGAACGTTCCCAGTTAACAGACTTTACACTAAAAGTGAATTTTATAGGACTGGTCATGTGCATTGTACTATTTCAGAGCCTGGACTAGTCAAAAGGTAGGAGGATGCTATTTTTCAAAGGTGGGGCTTAACCACTGCTAGTGTTTTTCCTTTGATACTCTACACAGAAGTTCGTGGAGTTACGATACAACGTCAAAAGATTTGAAGACTTCCTGTGAGCTTTTTGCCTTGTTAATCTAAACGCTTTAAAGGCACAGGAGAAAGCAACTGCTAAGCAGGTATCCAATAAAAAAAGTGCTTAAGTCCTTCAATGCAAACTTACACATTTTTGGTATTATTCTGGTGGTTCAAAACCAAAGGAAAACATCACCGCTTAAAAAAACCCCAAAAACCACACTTGGTTTTTTTGCCTAGGATTTTAATGTCCTAGGAGAAGGGTTACTTTCATGTTTTGGATCAGTCATTGTAATGTTTTCCTTTCGTCTACTGAACATTTTAGCTAACTGATAATGTGGCAGAAGCCTCAGGACAAAAAGGTAGATCGTGTGAGCTCTGCTAATGCTTTCACTGATTCTCACTGACAGTATGAGGATATCACTATGAATCTTTAGTCCTGTCCTTGATGCCTGCCTTTGCTGCTAACCCAGAGGAGTCTTAAGATGGCTTTTAATTTTCTATGTTTATTTAAAATAAACATATGAACAATTAATATTTTTTCTAATCTCCAATTTATTATGGCTCTTTCTGCTTTATGAAAATATATTTAAAGTAAGCTGTATGGTTTCCTGTCCATTTCATTGCTTTGTGTGTGCATAGAATATATAAATTCGGAGCAAGAAGGAAGGGCTCACAATAATGAGGAATCTCATTTTTTTTAGAGTAAGTTTTATTTGCCTTGGTCCCTTTTAAAATGGTCTTCAAATATACTTATTTTAAGGTAATATCTACACTGGTACTGTGGATGGGAAACTGTGGATGATCAGCGGTGACCAGCTGCATTTCATTACTCAAATGGGGCAGGATATGCCTGAATGTGGTGAGCCACGGTTTTGATGTGAAAATGACAACAAACTTGTTCACATAAAAGTCACTGAATGAGAAACTGAAGTGCTATTTTAGCTATTGTTAACATTTTCTGATTCTTGTAGTTTTTCATGTAGTCTGCTATCATGTAGTTTTTCCTAATGTAGACAGGATTAAGTCATAATGGCACACTTCTCTAGCCACGGATTGTCATTTATATAAAGAACAACATTTTACAGAAGTCCTTCTATATAAAGCTTTTTGAGGGTGGTCTAAAGACACAATTTATCCAGTTATTTTCCTGCCTCAAGGTCAAAATTTATTTTAGAAACATTTCAAATCTTACAAAGGAATCAGAGACTTAGAATAGTGTGTCTTGGTACCATCACCAGTAACTGGACTGCAAGGTTGCATTTTCTTTCCTTACTTATAAATGAGAAAGACAAACACTGAAATGTTCATGTTTTTATCCTGTTGCTTTTTGATGAATCAAGCAGGCCTGAAAGGCCATTAAAATACCCGATTGGCTTTAGCCTGGTTTCCTAAAAATGTGAGTTTTGTAGGTGCTTTCCCGATCCCCAAAGTCCCTGTGCTGTGGGCTGGTCTCAACTGAATTTGAAAGAATTCTCAAAGATTACTGAACTTTTTTGAGTCTTACGTAAATAATTGACTATGTGGAAGTTAAGAAACCAAAAATGAGATCAAATTGATTGTTTCATTCAGTATGAGACCAGAACTCAGCCATTAACTTTTTGGCAGCTGTCAGTCAGTCAGCTTGTGTTACTGATGTGTTACAGCTCTAGTGAGCTGTAATGTATGTTGTCCCTTGCTTACTGGAGTACTGGGGGAAAATATGTATTTCGGAGTCGAGGGCATTAGGTCACAAAACTGTAAGGTGTCAAGCTTTACTAATGTCAGTGCTCTCAGGAAAATTATTCACTATAAAAATACTGGTAGATTTGTGGTAGATCTGTTTGTTGTAGTTTTACCTGAGGATTACTTGTAGGATTCTCATGTGACCTGTGGAACTTGGGCCCCTCAGCTGAAGGGAAGTAGTTGGTTAAATCCTTCCTAAAAGCCGTTTTTCCTCCCATCTTTTACTTGGGGGCTATAAATTAAACAGCAGCTGATCCATTTTACTTTACTGATTTAGTAATCCTACCAGTTCTTCAGCTGTCTTTAAAGTTGTCTGTGAAAACAGAGTAGAGCTGAATTTCTCTGTGGGTTGGGAGCGATTTTTTTCTTAAGTAACAAGGAACAGAGATGCCTAGATTGACATTATACTGTCACTTCCTTTGCAAGTTACAAGTTACTTTTAGAGAGAGTTTAAGGAAGCTTTTAAAGATCTTGTTTATTCAAGGATGATAGTTTAGCGCTTTTCAGCCTTTGCATTTCGGGATCTTCATTTTGTCAACCTCCTGGTCTTACGCTTCTTCCGATTTGTATCTCAGGAACTCCAGACTATGAACCAATATGTGGCCGGCCCCATGGAGTCCGAATGGATCAGGATGGTAACTTGATTGTGGTGGATTCTTATTTAGGCCTGTACAAAGTCAATCCAAGGACGGGAGAGAAAACCCTCCTGCTATCGAGTGAAAAAGGTGATACTACAGTTAGTGGGGAAGTAGATTGAGCTTGGGTTTGGTCCTCATGCTTATATATAAACTGGAAGATCAAGGCACTTAAACCAGTTGAGATCAGTACTAGTAAGCATGGGGACTGGGACTGACTGAAAGCCTGTTGGCTTTATATTTTTAAGATTTGTTTAAAAAATAGAAGAAAACAAAAGCAACGATGTTTGTCAGAGGCTTTGGGTTTGGCATGTGTTACGCTGGGCTGCAACCTGAACATATTTCCCCGCAAATGAAAGTAACTTGGAGTTGGACTTTAGCTTGGGACAACTTAAGGATGGCATTAACTATGAGATTTGGAATTGAAATGTCTGAAACTTTAAGCTTGTGTGGATCTGAATCATTTTGAACACTTGGTGGTTTTGTACTTATTTTAATTAGTAGTCATTTTTATTAACTAGGTTTGGATGGACTTCCTTTCAAATTTCTAAATGGATTAGAAATATCAAAGAAAAATTTGATTTATTTTACGGATTCAAGTAGCAAATGGGAAAGACGACATCACAAATACGAGGTGAGATGAGGTAATTTGTGGCCATTTGTTCAGGCAGCTTAAATGTTAATTTTTGTGCTGGCAGCACTGTGTACCAGGCTGCAGAAGAGACAAGCTTTTTTGCTTGTGCTTGTGTGTTTTAGCCAAGCCTGCTATGAATGCAGCATGTTCAAGCCCTGAGGCAGAGGATGGGCTGTGCTGTTCTGTAGCTGCTCTTCTAAAAAAACAAAACCCCTCCCGGTACGACTACCCAAAGAAATTGTCATGTGATACATGCTGTAAAAATCCAGACTGTAGTGTTAGTTTCTCTCCGGTATTTGTCTACAGGCATGCTCTTATACTGCGGTAAACGCAAGGTAGCAAACTGCTGGTATACTTGAAGGTATCTTTTCTGTGTAGTCACAGCCTTTGAGTAAAACTTTACAAACAGACAGTTTGTTCTAGATAAAGCCGAAATTCAGCGAGGTCACAGACACGAAGTTCACATTGCGTCTCGTCTTTACTACCAGAATTGTGGTTAAAATTAAGCAAGAAGAAAAATCACATGAAGGGAAATATATTTAATTTAAGGGGAGGGAATCCAGATCCAAGTTATTAAAGGAAAAAAAAAAAAAGAATAGTTGAAATCTCTTATGTGTCGCTTGCTGTTTCTTAAACCTACCAGAATTATTGTTTGGTAGTACATCATCTTTGCTGTTTAGTATTTCAGACTTGACAAGGGTTTGCCAGTACTAATGACAAACACAGAGGCAGTTTCCTCTTCACAGGGCTTATATTTATAAAATTCAAAGCTGCCCTGCAGATTTTTAGCACAAGAAACTTATTCAAATTATTTCATATCAGAAGTAAAATGTCAGCTGTTTACTTGCTTTAGCAAAACACTTGTGAACGCTTTCCGGTTTGATTTGAAGAAGTTGTAATTGTTCACAGAAGCCCGACAGGCCTCAATGTTTTGCTAAAGCAGGAACTGCAGAATAACATAGTTTGAACTCTGGGCTTTATAACCTCCACATTCCTCTGTTTCTGCAAGAATGCTGTGATCAGCCTGGGAAACGACTGCTGTAAAACACGAACAAAATCCTTTGCTCCGTTAGTGGTGCGAGCTTATTGTTTTTATAAAGATACCATCTGCCATTCTGTAAAGTCTGCTTTTATCTAATTTATGTTAATACAACTTCTGAATATTTTCTGTTCTAATTGAAACCAGGTATTTTGATAGCCTAGTTTTTCATTAGATGTATTGATTAAGGTAATCGAAACAAACCATCTTGGTCGCCTCTTGGCCTATGACCCTGTAACACGAACAGGAAGAACGGTGCTCAGTGGCTTGTACATGGCAAATGGGATTGCACTGTCTCCCAATGAAGATTACATATTAATAGCAGAAACCAGCATATGTAGAATCATACGGTATGTTAAACATGATTCTCCTTTTAAATATAAAATATTATGTTAGTTTATTACATGTTTTTAATCAATTTGTAGACGTGATTTTCATGTTCTTATTTTTCTGTTTTTCCTTTTCTAAAAATGTAAACTGAAGATGCGCAGTTAACGGGGTTGCTATCAGAAACTTAGTCTAAATTACTTTTTTCTATTGCAAGAGTCACAGGTTTTAGTTAATTCTAGGTAGAGATTAACAGTTGCCCTTTCTGCTGCCAAATGCTTTTTTTATACCTGTTTACTGATTTATTGGGCCCTAATTCCCTCAGACTCAATTACAATTACCCCGATGACTCCGTTATCACAGTTACAACAGACCTCAGAGGACAAGTGTCACTACATGATTATGATGATTAGCATAACACCCCATTTTAAAGGGGGTCAGTGTTTTAACAGTTTTTTACTTCATTGAAGTTCTAAAGCCAAATTTAATATTAGTTTTCATTTAACAGGCATATTTTGTATGAACCCATTTTTTTAATAGAACAGGGGGGTTACTGTTTATGTTACATGTAGGAAGATGAGTTTTTTGACCAATCAATCATTGTTACTCAAGTTCAGTCCCTCTTTGCATTTACTACTTCCTGCAGCATCCTTTTATGTATTTTGAAAAATTCCTTGCATGAATCAAAAAAATGATGGATCTTCTATGCTGTTAGGCTTGCTGTATTTTGCAGCAGCCACTATAACTCTATACAAAATTCTCTTTTTGCAGCTATTGGGTGAGTGGAGCTAATGCAGGAAAAAAAGAAGTTTTTGTGGACAATCTGCCTGGGTATCCAGACAACATCAGATTATCAAACACAGGCTTATACAGAGTTGGAATATCTACTACTCGCTTTCCTAGTTTCTTTTCTCCTTTTCTGGATGCTTTAGGACCATATCCATTCCTGAAGAGATTTATTGCAAAGGTAACTTTGACACTGTGTAGTATTAACTATCGGTGTCACAAAAATGTTAATTTTTTAAGTATGAAAGGACTTACTATTCTTCATTAGGAAACGCAAGAGACAACTGCTTCATCTTTGCCAGCCAGCATCCCAACACATACTAACTTTGATTTTTCTGGAACATTTAAGGATTGGTTTCTTTTTTACATATTAAAACACAGCAGTTGTACTGATGTGGTAATACCGAGAACCCATTTATAAAGTAGAAAAATCAATACTGACAAAAGTAGTCCACAGTTGCAAGCTCTCAGCCCATTGTTTATAGCAACGTGATAGTGTCAAGGCAGGTGAAGAACCCTTTACACAACATATGAGGATTTTGCTGTAGGAATCAAACTCTGCAAAGTCATTCTTATCAAGCAAGAGTCAGGGAGCTGGTTATGATTAACCCATGCTACTTTTTCTAGGAACCACGCTGCCTTTTCCCTGGGACTTGCGCAGGAAAAACACTGAAGCGGGTGATTCAGTTGTGTTCCGTCAAGTTCCTCTTATTCCTGTTTTTAGAAAATGGGTGGCTTTTGGCAGCTGGAATAAGTTCAAACAACATCCACACCTTCTTGAGCAAGCAGGCACTGACTGTACGTTAAGATTAGCGAGTGATTACTGGACTGCCAGCTTTAGACACAGTCCAGTGGGTATTATCAAAAGATTAAGTGACAGCTGAATCCAACTAGAGCCATGTCTGGAAAGCAATATATTAGCACTGCCATTTCTTTCTAGTCATACAAGTCCTGTTCCCCCCCCACCCCTTGAATGACGTGTTAACACTGTGTATTTCTTTTTCTAAACCAGGTGACTCCTTTATCATTCTACAGCATTTTTCTTCACAAACATGGCTTGTTCTTAGAAATTAACGACAAAGGAGATATTGTGGCGAGCTTCCATGATCCTGATGGTAGTGTCACTTGGGCTGTGAGTGATGTCTTTGAGCATGATGGGAAGGTGTACCTAGGTAATACAGAGCTGCCTTTTCTTGTGGTGCTACAGTAAACCTTACAGTTTTCATAAGCTGGAGCAGCAAAAGAAAAATAGCAGCGTTGTTTCAAGCAGCTGTTAAATATTTTTCTCTACTTAATGGAAGACTGCTATGTCACTGAAGGAGAAATGAAACTGATACCACATGGTTAAGCAGAAATACTTGTTTTAGAAGCTTGTGAAAGCCTCAAACTTAAATAGGTTAAAGGTATCAAATCACCTTGCTCTATAGTTCAGAAAACAGTTATGTATATATTTTTAAACAGTTGCACAGAATCATCCAAGGAATTCTGTTATAGAGTTAACAGGGATTGAGGTGAGTGAGTAGCACATCTTACTGTTGCTCACAGTTCCCACTTTGGAAAAAGCCTGATGTAGGGTTTTATTCTTCCTCTTTCCCAGAGGCAGAACATACTGCTTTTAATTATGAACAGCAGTTTCTCCATTGGCTCCTTTGTTAAAAGTTTTCCATCTATTCAACTACATCGGTTTCCAAGGAAATATGAGCAAGTACTGCTTGCATTTAAATTTGTTCTCTCACCTCAGTGTTTCTTCCTAGTGCAAAGCAGTCACGTGTTGCCTTGCTAGATGCTGTATGTAAGGTTCCCTGTGACCACAGAAAAGCTCACTAGTGGCCATTGTTAGGCAGCAGGGCAGTAAGCAGAGAACAGGCTTATAAAGTAGGAATGCAATCTTTAGAAATGTGACACGGCTTGATCCTTTGCAAAGGTTTAACTGAAGTTCAGTAACAGAAAGATAGGAAGTTTGATAGGCAGTTTATTTTTTTTTTTTCTTTCCCAAAAGTGCAGCAGTGAACAGGGTTCTCTGGAAGGGCACTTTCTAAACAAACGTTCAAAACAGCAGAAGTTAAGTATGCTCACATACAGAGAGAGTAGTACAAACAAAATTCATTTTAATTGAATCACAAGAAATGACAGCTGTTTCATTATGACAAAATATTGTATTATTTAGCTTGTAGAATCAGTCTTAAATTTAACTTGATTGAAAAGGTATCATACCTGCTTTGGGTGTGTGTTTGCATTTATGTGTCCCTGTCACAGCTTTATTCCTCAGAATGAAGCTGCCCAATGGGGCTCTGCTGGGTAAGCATGTACGAGCTGCATTTGCTTATGCTGACGTGGTAATACTGAATGGTTTTTGGTTTAGGACGATGTAATAAAGTTATTAACTGTATTTCTCCCTGTATAGTATCTACTTTACCAGATCAGATCATTAAAATTCACAGCTCTGCTTTTGATAATTAAGATTTAAAAAAAAAAAAGTCAATCACGTTTTACCTAAACCCAACTCTCTACCAGTAAGGCCTTTTCATTTAGCCTTTAGTAAAAAGGTACAGATACAGCCATGGTCAAATAGCATATGAAATGGAACATCCAGGAAGACCATTTAGTTTTAAAATCACTTAGTTGGGAATTAGATCTGGATAAGAGTCAAAGTTTCTTCATAGTATTCTTTTAATCATCAAGGATAAGAATTAACACTGTTCATTCAAGGCTGTAAAAATACTCAGAATTAACTGCTTCATGGAAACAGACACCAGACAAGTGACAACAAACTCCTCAAAGCAATGGAAGGCAGGCAGCTGTTGGTTCCTGTTCTTCCTACAGCTACGTGCTTTTGCTGAACAGGTCTTAAGTCTTTATCAAAACGTGGGAGTGAAGCAGATGATAGTTTCCTGAACCGCTATTCTCTTTTTGGTTAAGTAAGGACCGACTAATTTCATTCTCAATTTCAAATACAACATTTACTACCTATGACAGATTTCAGGTATAGTGTGGTTCTCTGACAGTGAGTGTGTTAAGTTATTGAGCCTAGTTACAGACAAAATGCTTTATAGGTGTGTGTAGTTAGCAAGAGTGTTAATTTGGGTAAAACACCTGAATAACCTATATCAGTTCTGTCAACTTGCATATTATAGTTATTAGGCAAAAAGTAAACCATTAAAAAGACAATTTCCTTGTTATGGCTTAAGATCACTTTAACACTAACTTTTCTTAAAGTTACACATCTGTACCCATAACATTTTTTTTTCTATTAGGAAGCATCGCAACATGCACTACTTGCACTGAAATTTAACTCAAGTAGAAAATTGACATATGACCTAGATTTGATAGAACTGTTGAGGGTTTAATGTGCAGCAATCCATGTATTTCACTCTAGCCTCCACACAGCTACAAAAATAAAGTTTAAACAAAGAACAAGTCTAAGTTGCTAGAATTATCTGAGCGAAACACTACATGAATGAACTTCAGGTTTAGCTCAGTGTGCAAGAAAACACTTGAGAGCATGAAAACAACTTTGGTTTTGTTTTCAAAGACAAAACAGAGTCTGAAGGATATTGATGGGCAATACTAAGGCTTGAGAAACAAAGAACAGGATAAAGCTACAGTTGTAGTGGAGGAAAAAAAAGTCCCGAGTATTTGAAAGCACATTAAGTAGTCTGAGTATCCAAAAACCTCTGCATTTATACAGATGCTCCAGCTGAAAAGTTACCTTTCAAGCAATTTTTTGCCTCCAAATATTTGGTCACTCTAGAGATTTGCAACAACGAGTTAGATTTGAGACAAAAGCTCTACAAATCTAACCTGTAGACCATCACAGAAGTTTGCAACTCTAAGCTACAGGAAGGACAACTTCTGTGCTTCAGAATTAAGAGCAAAGAAAGTTCAACTTATTGTAGCATTGCTTGTATCTGGTTTGTGGATCTGTGCACCGGGGTATGCACCTTCACAGTTTTGAAAGAGTCATACTTTGATGCCTACTTAATGATTATTTAGTAGAAGGTTTTGTGTGACAGAAGTTGAAATCATCGTGCTCTCTGTTTGGGTAGAAGATCTGAAATAACTAACTAAAAACTAAATAGTTGTGCCACAGTTTGTTTGACAAGGGAAAGATTATCTTGCCTGATAACACAGTTGATTTGCCCGCAAGCAACATGAACTTGTCTTGCAAAAGATGATATACAATGTGGTGTTTCTGGAGGGTGTTTTGCCAATGAATCTATACAGAAGTTACACGCTAACACCAGTTTGGGTGTTTTTCAAGATTTAGAAAGATACTCAGGTTTGGGTGCAAATGATGGCTGCATTTCAGATAAGCCGAATCATAGAAGGTTGAAAAGACAACATCACCCTTCCAAAGGGAAACCAAGTGATAACGTACTGCAGTCAGACATCTGACGCCAGTCCTTTGGTGTGAAGGCCACTTACTGCAGATTCTGAGTAGTTATGTCTCAACCAAAAAGCAACACTCTATGAAGCACTTAAACTGCCTAAAATAGCCCTCTTAGCCTAACTTCTAGTGAGCAATGATTTATTTATTTTTGGCTAGTTTGCTCTCAAAATAATTTACCTTCAAGAATCTAATCAACATAAGATGTTAGACAATTCAAGACAGTTGGAGGTTAGAGACAGATCAACTCTACTGTGGTGCCCTGGGTTGGTGGTTTTTTGTGGATTTTTTTTTAGTATTACTTCTGTTCATGAATTAAAACAGACTTAAGAGTTAGCTCAAAACACAGGCACACTTATTTGAATATTTGTTAGTCTCAACACTTTTGTTTAACTCACTAGGAAACCTATATTAAACCCTAAGGGTTTTTTCAGTAGTACACAGTAACCCATTCCAGCATTTCAAACTAGAAGGAGGTTGAAATTACATTCTTGTTTGCAAGCTACCAAAGCCATCCGACAAAATTCATTGGTCTCATTTGAAGTGGTCTCATTGAAAGAGAGTATTTAGCATACAGATTTTCCTTCTGCACAAGACACTTGCTAGTCAGATCCTACAGTTTTGACTAATGCCTTCCTACGCTATTTTGGGCTAGTTTGCTATTGTCATTAACAGCTTTGAGCTCTGTAATTAAACATAGCTTTTAAGAAAGTCTATGACACTGAATACGGGTGAGCATTACTGTGCAATAGCGCCTGCCTATCCGACCCGACTCAAATATGCATTTATTGATTTTTTGAACAAAATAAACTGTTCAGATTCATAGGCATAGGTTCACCTCTATGCCCGTGATATGAAAAGGTACTTGAAAGACAAAGGTGGTAATCAACTATCTGAGCAAGACAGATTAACTGTGTCTAACGATTTAGAGCTACAGTTCAGCTGTAAAATATACATATTGCACAAGGCAACCAGCTAAAGACAAGGGTTTTTCTTCCCAACGGGGTTTGAATAGCCCATTGGAAGTCTTCCAGCTGCGATCAGCGAGAGTTACAGAAACAGACCTGCTGCAGTCACTGGAGAAACTGGTCAGTGGGAGCTGATTGCAAGAGGCTCTTCAATGCCTTATAAGGACTGTGCAGAAAACCTCCGAGCCCGAACACCGTGATTGCTGAACATGAGCCGTGGGTCAAACCTGTACCTACAGAAAGGAACAGAGTCTGTGTGAGCTACGGTTAGCCCACAGTGACAACGCTTCTAGAAATAGCTTATTTCTAGAATAGCTCTGGTACAGGGCTACATGTATAGTTGCTTTCTTGACAGTATGCAGTAGGGACACTCTCTCTACATATTACGGCAGATGAATTATAACGATGCGCAACTAAGGAGCTGACAGTCTCCAAAGAAATAAATACTAGCTACAACAACCCAACAGCATATTGGCAGGTGTAACATTAAGCGTTCAGGAGTCGCATTCTGACAGAAAGCTTTGCTGCCTCAAATTACAAACTTACATAGCTCAACTGTAAGGACATTTTAAGTAGTGCTTAAAAAAGCTTCGGTCCAAACGATTGCTGACTGGATTTTGAGGTAAGAAGTGCTATTTACTCACAACAGCTGACTAATACATACAGCTTAGGTCCTGGAGGAAACATTCTTTGCCAACAGCATCTCCAGGAACAATCATAGCAAGTGTTTGCCTACAGAAACCTGCAGAGCTTTTCCTTGTTTGCAGGCAAACCTGAGGTCCCTTGTCTCTGATACTCAGCACAGCTGTAAGCTTCAGCTATTCCAAGTTAACAATGGCTGACAAGATTCAAGTAGTAGTATTAATACCATCAAGTTATATTTCATAGGTTAAGTTAAAATAGAGATTAAACATTAAAAAATAGAAGCATCAAGAAAGCATCTCTATTAAAGAACAGCATGTATCTCAGTAATATTATATTCCACCATAAATACCCTCTATAAAGGCTTAGTTTTAAAAATACATAGTTATATTTAAAAGTATTATCATAATTAATTGAAGCAGTGTTTACCCGGGATCGAAGACACCTGGTGTACGGCAAGTTGCTCCTGAACAGGACTGCAGCATCATTAATCGATAGTTCATCTTTTCTAGAATTTCTTGATCGATTGTTTTAGCAATGTTATTGATCTGGTGTGGATCTGCAGTCAGGTTATACACTTCCACAAACACCTGTAGAAGACAGTTCCTGCACTGTATTAAGTCCTAAATGCTAGTTAGCAATTAATTATATTATTTGGGAAGAACACTGTAACAGTGTATAGTCTCAAATGTTTTTTTCAACTACATTGCAGCATCCCCACACATAAGCCACGTTTAGCCACATGGCTAAGTGGTCAAAGACAGGACAGCGTGCAGGTAAAGCTGAAGTTTTGTGATAGTGCAGTACTGTTGGAAAAGTTCTTACTTCCACCTAAAGTACCCATCTGCTACACAGCAGATTTTTTTCTACCACATAAACGGAACCTGTGTAACGACTGGAAGACCACAGCAAGAAGCCACAGCTAAGCTGGCTGTCGTTTCATTAATGGATCTCAACATACACAGTTTTGTGACCATCACAGCACCGTTATATGCTCATCAGGTACTTCCAGCTCCCAAACTCAGACAGGTGTCTTAACTACACGTACAAAGTATGCTGAATACAAGTATGCTGTAACCCTAATACAAGAAAGCTTTTTCTGTGTGCACACGCTTTGAGAAGGTTTCTTGTGTCCTTTGAGAAGGTTTGTCTGGAGGATTTTAGGGCAGATTTGTTTTTTGGTACACGAAATCTCTAAACCATCCTGTGGGACAAACACTAGTCAAACATCTCAAGAATTCAGCTGAGGTTTTGTCTGTGCTGGATAAAGTAGGAGGCGTGAGTGCAGATGATGTTGAATAAAACTGGCTGGGTTGTGTCTAACTTAGATAAAGATGCATGCAGACAGACTTTGTTTGCAAGCTTGCTTGTAAGGTTCACTGCAAGGTTTCGAGAGCCGCATTGCTGCATCTTCCTCAATACCATTAGTTTTAATTTAGCTGACCCAGGTAAGCTAAGTGACCCAGAAATGCCACAGCCATACCTTCTTACTGGAAAAAAATGTGACATGAAGTGTAGTATCAGATCAACTTTGGAGTCTACTTTTACGAAGAAAGCTGCAACACTCATTTAACTTCATCATAAATTGTCAGAAAATGCAAAAATGAAGGGCAGGGTCTGCTAATCAGCATCTTGGTCTCCTTTACAGTCTTTCTTGCTATCTTACTGCAAAAAACACCTTGTGGGATCTACTCCCCTGCTTTAAGTTGTTCATTGTAGGCTACCAGAAAGTGTTTTGTGGTGGCACGATAACTGGGGATACCCGCTGTTTATGCATTTATTGCTAATTATTTATTTATAATAATTTATAAATAAATAATATAATATTTATATATTGTATTATTAATATAATATATATTTATAAATAAATTTATAAATAATAATATATTTATTTATAATTTATTTATAAATAAATAATGCATTTATTTATATTATCTGCTGACAATCCAGTTTATTAGATTTGTGACCCGGTCACCTCACACCCAATATGCTCTCTGGAGCAGCTGTGTGCAAATGGGCACAAGTAAAGATCAGCCCTGTAACACACCAAGTTTTGTGCGTACAGCGGGTGCTCCCCTAGAGAGATTTGAACAGTTTCTGAAGCTGGGACGTTATGTCCCTTATACCTGAACAACTTAAGATAAGGTTAGAGACTTTTCTCACAGTTGTAACTTAAATACTTGTTTTGCCAGGCAAACAAGTGAGCGATAGAAGAGAAATGATCAGCCTGGGATTTCAGTTCTTCCCAAGGAAAAGAGTTGCAGCTGAACGTAAGAACAGCAGAGGTACCGAAGATATTTGTTGTACAGAAGACTCTGCCACATGGAATTAGGGTAGGACAGAGAACCAAACCCAGCCCCAGCACAGCTCCCCATCAGGCTGTTAGGCGATACCAGAAGGCAATAATCATAGTTTAGGCTATTGTCCCTTCCCCACTCCCCTCCCACCCCCTTTTTTTCTTTCCAGAACCCCACCAGAGCTTTGGTCAAACATTCTCACCAGTAGATAAATACTTCACTGTTTATCCTGCAAACAATGCTAGTCTGCTTTTCAGGGTACTTTATGGAAACCTTAAGAGCAGATAAGAGTGCAGACAGTCGCTAGCGCAGTTGTGAACAGTTAACACTCGCTACTCAGACAGATACTAACCTCCCGGTCATCAAATTCACAGTACTGCAGATCCCAGGAAGTTGACAGTGTCCTCACACAAGCATACGTGTTGTTGTAGGAATCTTCACAGACACAGTCTGGGAAGCAGTGCTGTGAAGTGAGCAGTGAACAAAAGCTTCAGAGCTGGAAAAAACTGAACTAGCAATCCTTTTCGTCAAGTCTATACCAGCTCAAGCCAACTGCAGTTAACTGAAATAAAAACCAGAATCTTAGTCCTACACACCCAAGTCTCCACTGGGGTTTTTAAGCAAAAACTCAGCTCTTCTAAATTTGAGAAAGCGTTGTTAATGAACTCACCATGATCCGGTGCATTTTGTCTGGGAAGCTAATGTACATACACTGAAAAGAACAGCACAACACACACTACTAAAGACAACACCAATGGGATGCTTTACTTAAAGCAAACCACCTTTGATTCAGGAAGTAGCTAGTGACTTACAACAATAGTTACATATAAGAATTGCGCAATGAGGTCACTGGAAGTTCAGAAAGAACACGATGTCACTGCTACCCACTTTGCCAAGCCCGCACCTTCCTGCATATTTCTCCAACCCTGAGGCCCTATAGATTCCCACTGAAAGGGTGACTGTGTTCTGTATGGTCATACGGACACATCAGTTCTGCATGGCTGGATGTCTCCCTCCAATTCTTAAACGCTGCACAGGACCTACAGAGCTAGCTCCTACTTACCAAGACACTGTGCGCTTACTTATCGAACCAGGTTAGTCCACACAGCAAACAGGTTTAATTCAGCAGCTATTTTCTAATATTAACAGATCTTGTCCTGCTTACTGTGACACCAGGTCCTAGGCCAGGACAGGTAGGATCACTGCCGTTGAATCCTTCTCCTTGGTACTCCACCAAGAAGTCTGATCTCCACGTCACATTTTTGTCTCCTCTCTAGGACAAGAAGTTAACATGACTTGGTATTCACTGCACTGTGAAACAGAAGAAATTCTCCATGCCTGGTATAACACTAACACTGCTCACTGCTTACAAGGCACTCTGAGTCATGGTCCCTAGTTTGAGTCAGCCTTAAAATAATATTCAGCTAGATTAGACCTTCGGTTAGAAGGTCTTGTGTAGCTGGAAGACAAGGATCTGACCCAAAAAGTACAAAACCCTCACAAGAAGGTGTACTAAAGTACTATCTTGAATTTATAAAGAATCATGAAGTAACACAAAACAGGAGCCACATGGCCAGATACTACTATGTTACAGACAAGATCCCTGTAACAAGGCTGCTTCTCTTTGGTTTATATCAGACTACCGCAATAGATAGATAGAAAAAGATACCCTTGGTGTAAGGAAAGAAACAGCTTTAAGAAGCAACTAAGTTTGAAGCTGCTCTATTTGTAGCTGCATTTTATTTAAAAGACAGAGGGAGAGGGAAGTTTAAAGTTAATATACAGCACCATCACAGGCATATACAGCAAAAGAATGAGTTTCACAGTTTTGATGCCGTCAGAGTTTAAACTAGATGCCTTTTACCTGCTTGTGTCTAAAGAACAGCTTAAGGTTTGGACACAAGGTTTTAAAAGCAAAGCACTGTTTTAAGTCTGGATGATCTCCTATGTTTCCAAGTAAGCCGCCTTCAATTTATAGACCAAATTTAATTAAAACTAAAAGGATCAACTGCAAGCAGCTTTATTTAAATAGGCTTCTGCTCACTTACTGGAAAGGTCAGGCTTACTTTATAAAACCACACGCATTTTTCCAGAGTTTAGGGGGAAACACTAGTTCTACTGAAAACTGAGGCAAACCAAAGACTTAGGTAAGAGCAGTCTGCTTTTCTCCTACGTCTATGCTGAGAAATCCTAAGGAAAAGGGGAGGGAGGATGCAAGGCGGAAACAACGTACAGCCTTCTAAAAAGGAATTATTACGAATGGCAGGATTAGCCAAAGGGTGACACAACTTTCTATCACAAAATGACCACACAGTTGTAGGGTTTATCAAAATACATCTGCATTTAAACAGCATGCCTACTTTTTTCACTAAGCCACGAACATCCCACGTGAAAATGCCATCAAGGGAAAAATCTGGGTTATGAGTCGACCTAGTCTATCAAAGGAAGTAGTATTCACTTTGAAGAATAACCCCTGCGAGAATTACTGGTTACTATCCCTGTCCGTCTACTTACCAACAGCGGCAATAGTGACATCCCATCCATCTGGGTCTTATTCAAGTCATACCCCGCGATATCCAGAATAGTGGGACCCAAATCAATATTTGCAACAAGCATCTGCAGGGTGATGAAAACTTACTTCAGAAGACCAGAACCTAACAGTTGTAATGAGACTCCTGTATTTTAAGTACTTGTAATTTTAGGTACACCTAAACACTACTTAATTTCATCTTTATAGGCTAATGGACCCTGTAACAATTCACAAGCAATGGTAGGGTCTTTGGAAAGTGAGCTTCACACCTCGTTTATTTCTGTAGCCTGCAATTACTTAAATGTACTGATTCAAGCAAGAGCACACAGCTTTTTAGAATGAGGTCTCTGCACTTCCTACCACTCCATATATTTCATTTCATTGATACATATATATGCAGGAGAATGAATTATTACCTAAAGTTGATAACTGTGAAACAATATTAGAAGTTGAGTGGTTAGTATTAGTGGTTGAGTCCCCATCCCTGGAGGTATTTAAAAGACGAGTAGATGAGGCACTTAGGGACATGGTTTAGTGGACATGGTGGTGTTGGGTCGACGGTTGGACTCGATGATCTTAGAGGTCTTTTCCAACCTCAATGATTCTATGATTCTAAGTAAATCTGTACTCTGATTTAACTTCTTTCTTACCTTGTTTGTCTGGTTTGGTTTTATCCCTGGTCCCCGAACTAGCAATGGAACTTTGATATCAAACTCATACAGCTGCCGTTTGTCTATTGGCAAAGAAAACTGGCCTATACAACAGAAAATGGAAAAAGTTAAATGGCTTCCTGTTTTACGTTTTAAGAGTCTTATGTTACATAATGTCCAGCAACCAATCTTTTAAGAAAGTCGGAAGAGGTTCTTAACCCGAACTACATTAACAAAGTGGAGGACAGGAACAAACAACTTCAAAGCATAAGCCGTATCTTAAAGTTTAACAGCTTAGACACTGCATTTTTAGTTGTACATGATACAGACAGGTCTTTGACAGATTTTTACTGGTTAACTCTTTCACAGCAACTTTTTCTACAGAACACAGAGACCCTTCCTCCATTTCTGTCCTAATTTTTATGTATACCAGGATACAGTGGAAGAGATGAATGCTAAAAACTGCAACCAAGGACCAACCAAACAATAAAATCCCCAAACACCCCACACTGCAACTCCAGATTGTTTTGCAACTCAAATCAGTACTTCTCATGTCTACAGTTTTCCACAGCTGCTGTTCCCATTTTCTGGAGTGGTCATGAGGGTGAAACGTTACGCGATTTCCTGGATCTGCTAGAAATCCTCAGTAAGCAGTGAAAATTTTTACCAGTGTGGAAGCCATTGTCTGATGTGTAAAAGATGTACGTATTGTCTAATTCTCCATTCAATTCCAGTTTCTTCACTAGTTTCTCTATCAGGTCATCTACTGACAGCAGAGTTTGCCACCTATACAGAAACAAAGTAATTCATATTGGAGTATGAAAAATTTAGAATAATTCTGACTGCAAGTGGGGCATTCGTATTCTGCTTCAAGTCAGTGTACGCACGGTAAGTAAATATTGTGCCTGCAAATTCTGAAAACAAACTTCATAGATTACTACACTGTACTATTTGAGGCTGCAATTTAAGATAGAAATAGACTGTTTGTCTTCAGTTCTTGTTGATTTTATTCTGTAGTGTCTGAGAAAGACACCAAAATGCCGATTACTTCTTATCTGGAGACAGTCAAGACCAACTTTGAAGCAACACAGTGGCAAAGAGTCAGAGTTATCTCCTGCAAGGTCACTTGTTACTAGTTCTTCGTATCTAGTTTTTAATATTAAAATACAAGAATGCCATGAATTTTATTGTCTATATGAGATCCTTTCTGCTTGAAAACTACATCAGCTCTTTTGTATTACCCATGCAACATCAGGGTCCATTATTCCAGTGTGTCTAAAGCCTCGAACAGCTCTACAAGTTATTCTTTCCTTTGTCATGGGGTTTGCCATTGAGACAAGTGACTGCTTCTGATAAGTCAATAACAAGCCTCCACAGACTAGTATTATGCTGAGTTAACTAGTTATTCAATTCTTGGATCCTGTTGTCTCCAGGCTTAACTTAAGATTTTGTTGCATAATTTTACCTTCGTGTTTTATAAAGCAACAGCCTGAAAGAAACTTGCTTTTCCAAAGTGACAAGCAAATGCCTGATAACCCCTCAAAATGGAGCTTAACACTTAAAGTTAAGCTAATGTTTGTTTCAGAGCTTTTAAAGAAAACACACCCACAGTGTAAACAAATACCTTTCCTTTCTATTAAAAAGGGGGAACAAGCTGTATCTTCACATTACTCCCCACATCCCTTTTTATAAAAAGGAATCAAGCACCCGCCTTGGCCAGTCAGGTATTCCCATGTGAAAACACCAGAGACTGAGAGCCAAGGTTAACAAATCAGATTAGCTGGCAGATAAATCGATCACATTTGCTGTACATCATGAAAGAATCTGGAATTCAAGTGAAGTAGAAGGTAAGGTCATTTTTTATGAAAACCTGTCGTGCACTGAAAAAGAAGCAGTAGAGACACCAAGCATGACTGGTCTTCATGATAAATGATGGCAGCATTTGGGGCCAAAATATTTCTGAAGTCAATGACAAGTTTCTTTGCAAAAAGTAAACCAGAAGTCAGGTTTGCTGAGACAGATGCCAGAGAACTATTACAGGTAATTTGACATCTATTGTCAGACTTACTGCAACCCTTTTAAAAAATACCTTTTCTTTTTTTAAAAACAATAGAACTTCTGAGTCGAAATCTTAAGCAACAGAAAAATTCTTACCGCTTTCTATAAGCATCATCAAGAAACTGTATTGAAGAGTTAGTCATTGGAGTCTTCGCTTGTCGAATTAACCAGTGCTTGTTCTAAAGAAAAAAGACAAAGATTAGCGTAGGAGAGAAGAACCAGCTTTTATATCTTTCTTAGACCAATTACAACAGAAATGTTGTTTAGGGTAAAACATCCACATGATTCCTGTGAAATAGCCAGGCAATGCTATCAAGCTGACCTGACTCCAGTTTTCCCTCTTGGTTCATGTAAAATCTGCATTGGAAGAGTAGAATATATTACAGCTCCATTATGCACAGCCCTTGGTGAGAAGAAAACAACTGTGGATCTTTTCAAAGCAGCTCAGGGAAGAAATTTGTAAAAGGAGCTAGCGAAGGCTCTCCCAGAGATAAAAGTCTGATAGCCCGAGACAGGTCTGATGGGAAAAAAAAAAATCTGACAGATTGAGCAGCATTGTAAGATTGGACTTGGCTGTCAAAGTGAGGTTCTTTTGGGACTCAGATTTGTGAGCATTCTAACATAGGTAGAGAGGTGGGGAGAAACTCCTGCATCAAAAGCAATTAGGACTACCGAATTTATGGACAGGTGAGGACAAAGATCTGCAATGGTGCCACTGTCAGATTCTTGGTAGCCTATGAACTCAGGGCTGGAGACTACTGAGGGGAGCAGAAACATTACCATTTTATCTGGATTTTTTGACTCCAGAACAAGAGCATTTCTTTTGCTGAAGCGTTAATAATCTTATAGCCGCATCCCCAGCTTTCAGACTCCCTTTCTCCCCTCACCCATCACCCTGAAGTAACAGAGATGATCTAACTTGTACGAGAAGCGATACTCCCCCATCCTGAAGCAGCAGTCTGAACTGGGTCAGCTGCCGTACAAATACATGGGGAAGTCTGTTGTGAACAACCTGAAGGTTAGTATTAGTGGGGAGCAGAATAAAGGAGAGTCATGTCAAGGCAGCTTTACACTTTTCCATTTAGTAGGTCAGAGACGACCCTCTCATCACCCTCAGCTTGAGCCTGTATTTAGTTGGTCACTCCTCTCCGCAGAACCTCTCGTTTATGCAATTTCCCTCCTGTCACAAGCAAATGACTCTGAACAGGCTCAGGCTTAAGGGACTCACAACGGAGTGACTCATATCTCCTGCAATTATTCAGTTCTCCTGTTTTCTGTTCCTGTAGACTGAAGGGAAGATTTTTTGGCATGGAGACTTAATACCATGTCCAGTTTATTTTAATTCAGTTGTATCCAGATCTCTTACGGCAGTTGTGAAACAATTCTCTGGAGAGACAGTAAGTCTATCTCAGCAAGAAAACTCGCAGCATAATCAAGACCAAGCATCTAGGACTTATGTGTTGGTTGAGAGAGGAAAAAGTAATGAAAAACATCACAATCCCCATCCCCAGCTCAGCAGAAGCTCTTCAGAGAAAGAAGGAGCTGGCAGTGTCACCTGTGCACCAGCCACCTTTCACAGGAGATGGGCTCAGGAGATGCCCTCCATAAGGCACGACCACGCTGGGTAACTCGGGCAGATAAGTCACCTAGTGCAGTAGAATCTTCCTTTTCTCTGGAGTATTTTGTTCTTCTTTCTCTAAAGTTTCAGGAACTTCACACATCTTTGTGGATTGGTTTCACCTGAACATCTTTGTGGATTTCAATAAACTTCACACTGACTCAGAGTCCTCAAATCTGCTTCCCTGTCAGTCCCTGTCAAGAGTCTTTCACCGGTTACATACAAAACTGTGCACCAATCTTGCTGCCACCCTAAGTCCCATTCTCAAAACAAGTTTAGGAGACCTTGAGACAGCATACCATACCTCGCCAGCAGAATCTGAACACAGCTGTGCTCTGATTTTGCAGGAAAACACACTGCATGCAAGAGATATACCCGACACATCTTAACCAGCTTCTCTCTCAGAATGGCTTAGATAAACCACTCATCTGGGCTATCAGTAGTCCTGCTTGGGATACCAGACAGCTACCTATCACTTGATATAGTGCCTAGCTGAGGATCCTAAACAGAAATTAAAGTGCGCATCACCGGCCAGAGTCTGACAACAACTTAACTCCTGTTTTTCATGCAGAGATTCTGCCTAGACGGCTCCTTTTAGTACCCCTTGCCTACATATATATAAGGAAGCTAGGCAACATTAATTTAGGAATCAAGACTGTATTTTTTGGCTAGCTGCTGACTTTGCTGGTCAAGTTATTTCTGACTTGCTATTTTAAAAAGCATTCAGCTATTACAGTAATGGAGTCTGAGACAGTTAGTGTCTTAGATTTAAACTAATCCCTAAAGTTAGGGATCCTTTTACAGAGGAAAAAAGTCTGATTCCTACTCCCCTAGTTTGAAGCTTAAGAGGTTGGGCTAAAGTATTTGTTACTGCTTGCAGCCCTTTTCTCCCCTTTCATGTTTTTATATCATGCTGATAAGCACATGGTCATTTTGCAAGCTACAATCCTCAGCTAAAAAACAAGTTTCATCCTGTATTACAAGAGTCACAGTGACCTTAGAAGAGGTGTCACTGGGCTCCAGATGGGCATTTAGGCGATGGTATCTCTTAAGATTAGGAGCAAATCTTGAAAGTGAAGTTGAACACTGAACAGTAGTGAGTTCTATTTTAAACTAATTGAATCAAAACCACAAAACCTCCGTAGATTAAATATCTCACTAGATTAACTGTTTGTGACTTTCACTTTCACTTATTGGCAGAGTAAGTAGCAGCGGATTAGTCTAAGCTAGACCGTATTTGGCCAATTTTACTGGCAGTGGAAGGTACTGCCCTGTCACAAGGATGTCTGCGAGTTTGTAACATTAGGCTGAGCAATGCTGGTTACAGGTTATTTCAACAAACGATAGGCAAGTTCCAAAGTCCTTAGTGACCCTGGGCCCTGGTTCATGATGTCATAAAGTCCTCTGGTTAGCCTGATACGCTCGTCAGCTAGGGGCAGCTTTGCCACAAGCTCAAGTAATGGACCACCCACCCACATGAGCAGATGTGCGTAGGAAGACAGGGCTCTCGTCATTCATACCTGAGCCTCTGTGTAGCACACTACCTATGTGTTCTCCTGAACGTACCGAGAGCAATGAAAGAACATTTTAAGAACTTCAGAACAGTCTGGAAATTGGACAAAAGAATTAACTTTTTTCCATTTACCAATCATAACTCCATTGTACTGCCACTTATCATTTTTGCCACTACATTTTTTTATTTACAAGATATTGATATGCAAAAACCTCAAAGTCACAATAAACATATCTTACCCTGAAAGGCTGATTGACATAACTAAATAACAAGTCATGGTATTAGCCTTTTCTTCTCACTGTTTAAACTTAATATGCAAGTCAGGGTCATTGCCTACTGCTCTCATAAGCTAGTAGAATAATCTATGCAGATTCTTGCCAGTTAGCTTACCTTTCCATGAATATTAAAATTGCTGTTTCTTGGTGCACTGACATTCTGAAAGCTCTTCGTATACTGTGGAGCAGCTGTCCAAGGGGAGTGCGGTGCTGGGGTTGAGATCATCATAAAGAAAGGTTCGAAATTAGATTTATACTCCAAGAAGTCCAATGACATGTTGGCCTGTGAACAGTTTTGTTGGAGAAGAAAAGTCATACCTCCAAAGGAAAACAGCAGGTATTTGAAAAATTCCAAACTAGACATTCATAACTTATTTAGAGCTCGGTAGTACTGAGAACATTTAAACTATTTCAGAAGCTTATTGCTTGCTCATCTACAAGTGTCCAGAACAGCAGCTCATGATAAAAAAAAGTCCCAAGTGTTCATGTTAAACAAATCATTCATCCCACATCTCTGAACAGCTTTCTACTTCAGACCTTTGCATTATTTAGACCTGGAAAGCTCATCAAAAGTTTGTGCTTATTCCAAGTATCAACAAAATCCACCTAAACTCTGCTTTCATCAAGTAAAATTCGAGCTTTCTTTAACACAGCCTGAGTCTGTCTGAGGCTCTCAGATGCCATCTCCTGACTGATAGATCCCAGTTTAGCAGTTTCAATTGTCTTCGGAAATAGCAATAGTTCTGAAAAAGTTTTTCAGCCCCACTGTTTACAGCATACACTCATGCTGTAGCAAGCTCCTAGTTTCTAAGGGGTGCCACATTTCCACTCGTGAAGCCGGAAGCTCTAGTGAAGGAGAGTGCCAGATCCACTCACTCAGGCCACTGCACTTTCATTTTCATTCCAGCCTATGCACAATTTCAAGTAGCAAGTTAGAAGAGATTGCAAGTTCCATTTTGGCCTTCCCTTGGTCAGCCTTTGAAATTAAAGCTTCAGAGGTATTACTCACAGATGAGTTCTTCACTATTCAAATCTTGCAACATTTTCCTTTCCTGTCTGATTAGTATACCCCATTTTGGATATTCTTTTCTTTCTCTAGAAGAAACAACATAGTAGGAATCCCCTCCTCTTCCTTCCTCCTAACTTCTACATCTAAGCAAGTGGGGCTGGACTTCAGTTACATGACAACAGAATTAACGGAGGATAAGAACTGTGTGAAGTTCAAAAACCTGGTTCAGAAACCAGTATGATGTAGGTAAACTCAGAGGTAGTCAGCTTAGATTTTGTTAGCTTAAGCTGCAACATGTCAGGACTGCAGTAGACAGATCCAGGTGTTCAGATTCTTAATACCAGACTTAAGTACCCAGATGTCCTTAGTCAGGACAAGAAAGCTTGTGCATCACATCAAGCAACACAGGAATTTCGCATAAGCGATTTACTCCTGTGCACTGCCCATCGAGTGAATTAAACTCAAACACTAGGTCTGGAATGCTGAATACATATTTGGTAACTACAGGCAGAAGGTAGAATGCAGCACACTGAAAACTGTAATACACTGCTATATCAATAGGTAACACACCACAAGAGGTTTATGCAGCAATGACCTGTTGGTCAAAATGCTTATGAGCTCCTGAAGGACCAAAAAAGACCAGTACAATGCCAGTAATAGGATAGTCTCACTTCTGGCTTATGAGTTCCAATCTAGCTTTAGACAGTGTAAATCTAAATTTAATCAGACAGCTGTTCAGTACCCTAAGAAACATCAATCAGTTCTTTTCCTAGTAAGCAGCTGTCTGTGCTCAAGAACCCACTGGAATGAAAGTCATTAGGGTCCCAATGGAAGACTACAAGTTGACTGCATGAGGGGACTTCTCGGAGAAGAACTTTCCTGAGTGCTGCATGTGAGCTCCTAGCACTACCAACTCATAGACAGCATGTCAAATTAAGGCTCCAGCTTGGCGGGCAGGGGGAACACTCCACTCCACTCCACCCCCAACCCCCCACCCCCCCCCGCCAAAAAAATCCTCCAAGCTAATACTACATGCTAAACAGGGCCTCAAGAGAGCTACAATAACTCTTCCAACTTTCCTTTAAGTATTTGATATCTTTGTTACCTCTTTTTACCTTAAGAGGATAAAGAGGCTAAAGACTCCCCTGGTCAGCTACACATTTTGGCATAGTCCATACATTGCCCTCGCACACTACGAAGGATCGATTAGCCTTTGATATTTCCAAGTTATCAGTTTGACTAGTTAGAAATTACAAGATACTGACACATCATACCGTCTATCAAACAAAACATGGTGTAAAGTTATTTTTACGTGCTTACCTTCCCACCAAAATCTTGGCCCAGTTAATCTGCTACAGAAGTTGTGTATTGTAATGAAACACATCCTTCTATGAAGTAATTTAAGACATTGCCTACATGCATCATGTTCCTCATGCACCGTAGCAGTCAGTATTAACCTCTCAGTGAGGGTACTGGCTAGCAAATGGGCAGTTGGAATCCCTTTCCTCTCCACAGCTCGTACACACAAACTTGTCATTTCTAAATATACCCAGAATCTTGCTCTGCTGATTAATGCCCACCCACCATCACGACAGCACAATCACGTATTTATGAACTAATGCAGCCTAACAAATTGTCATCCCCACTCTTCCCCAAGCCCCAGCATGAGGCATTATCTGGTCATAAGCAGCTTCTGTAACACAAGTGTTGCAAAATTTCTTACCAGTACATCTGTCAGATAATCTACACTGTAATTTTCACCATGCCTTCGTGCTTTGCCATTTACTGAAAGAGTATAGTTGTAGTACTTTGAATTTTTCTCCTGTGAAAAAGAAAAGTCGTGTGCATATTTATACAAAGTGACACGTACATTGGTTACTTGAAACAATCAAAACGAGCTGCCAACAAGCATTTGTCAAATAGGTTATAAGCACTTGTCACAAGGACACCGCAAGAATTCTCAGAACTGGTCTCCAACAACAAAACTTGTTTTATGGCTTTACAAGTCGGGGTTCTTCCCCAGGCACCTTAGTAGGAGTAGCCTTTGTGAAAGCCAAGGATCTGATATGCAACAGAGGAAAAAAAGGGAAGAAAATTTGCATTAAGTTGTTAGATGCTCTTTGCCTGCTCTTTCGTGACCAGCAAAGTTAGAACACGAGTTGGATTACAAAGCAACCAAAATTAAGTATTTATAAAAAGAGTCACATACCAAAGCATACCAAAAACTCCATCCAGGAGGAACATGACCTACTCCCCCTGCATCCTCTGCTCCGTACTGAAAAAAGACAGACCATGACTCACAGTTTCGATTATGATGAATAAAAGCTAGAAATTACATTTCGTATTCATGTGCTTTATTCAACACTAGTCAGAAACCACATTAAGCCAAATTCAATTTCAGAATGAAAAAAACCAAATATATATGCATACAAAAACGTATGTACAGCCTGTTAAAGAGACCAGGGTTAAATAATTAGAAAGACAGTAACTGAAAGCGTGGCATTCACCAAAAAAATTTACATTTTATTCCCTGTTCTACTTTGCACATGGAAATACGCAGAGATCCTGGAGAACATATGGTACCCCATCAGGTAATGAGAGGTGATCAAAACACGCATGTGACGACATTCTTAGGCTTTGTGATAACAGTTCACAAGATACTAAAGAAAACGTCGCATAGACCAACAGCTTCCATCATCCTCCTCCAAAAGGGGGTGCGAACTTTAAGCAATGCTAGCCTCTTGCCACCTCAGTGCCAAATAATCTACAGCAACTAGCCTTTAAGCCAGCAAAAAAAAGGAAAGTAGCTGCTGAATCCATGCCAAACTCAAAACAGAGGGTGCCTCAGAACAACACAATGGGTTTCCTCAGGGCTGCCCTCTCCCATCTACGTGGCTCGCCTAACTGCAGGGACAGGAGACTATGCTCAGTCAAGGGATGCTCAGAGAAAGCCAGATTAGTTTCCCTTCCCCTAGCTGCCTCGGTAACATCAGCAGAAACAAATTTCTGCCTGCTATGAAAATTCATGTTCCATTATTCTATTATACCACCATTTTCCACCAAGAGATGCAAGGAAAATAACGCCGTTAAGAACCCTGTAACTCATCTAGCTCCAAATACAATTCCATCACACGAGGCACACCTGATTTTAGAGCTTTCAGCACTGAATTTTACAGCTTACCATAAACTACAACAAACTACAGCTTAGTTAAAAACAGAAAAAACAAAAGCACACACATACAAGTGCTTGAATGATGAAGTGTTGGGTAACCTCTGTAAAGAGCTCCAATAATATCTGTTCTCCCAGTGAATTTGCCTCAGTGGACATTTACTATTTAAAATACCATATTAACTGCTAAAAAGAAAATAGTCCTCTGATAAGGGGATATATCGGTAAGGAATATTGAGACAAACCAATTTTTTTTCTTTAACATTATTCTAACATCGTGCCTGGTCTGGCATTGGCTTGATGGTGTTCTTCAATACCACATGCCAATCATCTATCCTTTTCCCCTGTCATCATCTCTAACAATTAACACATCTGAACATACTAAAAAAGCCTTTGGATTCCATCATCCTCTCAAAATTAACTTTTAAAAACATTCAGGCACCTACAGGACCCGATTTTAACCAAGTTAAAGATTTGAACTTTGCATCGTATTTATCCCATCTCAGCAAAGAGAACTGTTCATCCAAGTAACATCATTTTTAACATTTTGGGGACCCACCATCAGCTACAAATACAGAAATCACTGAATGTTTTAGAAAGGTGGATAAATGCAAATGAACTGTGTCACAGTAAAAAAAAAAAAAAAGCACAAAATACCTCATTCAAATACTTTCCAGCAAAGAACGTTTGATAACCACACATAGTTTTGAGCAGCGCTGGGAAGGTGTATGGTTCTTGAATCTTCTGCCATAACTTGCTGCTACAGTTTCCTTCCAGAGTGTTATTGACAACATGATGATTATGTGGATATTTTCCTGTTAAAATGCTAGCTCGGCTGGGACAGCAAAGTGCACTGGGAACATACTGGAAAGACAGGATAAAGAGATACAAGATTGACATTGTAAAACAATTTTTCCTCATAATTTATAGTTTTGAAGTATCAGCTAGTAGGTTGATTAAAGAGTTGAGCAACACGAAGAATTACATCCCAAGTATTTTCACTAGTGGAAAGCTGCACATGAAACTGGTTTTAGGTTTCTGCATCACATGCCCTTCAACCCCATCCCCCCATTACAGAATAGATGTAGTTCCTACACAGCAGCAAGTATCCATTAAAATACTGTTTGCCAGTTGATTCACTCAATTATTTTAGCCATGGCAATATATTAGAATATTAAAAGAGTGAAGTGGGTTTTCAGCATGCATGAAGCTGAAAATTTTAAGTAGCCTCTTCTAAGGCTTCTCAGTTTGTAATAAAAATATTCAGATTGCTCAGTTTTACTTTACTGCTTAAGGAAGCTGGCACAAGCACTTTTAGGAAGCGAAACTTTCCCTCTCAGATTCTAAATGTGACCTTGAGCTATATTCATTTTGTGACCTAAAAGTAGTTAGAGATTGAATTTAAAAAAGCCACACACATACGTACAGACTTCATAAAACTATTACCAGATTTTAAATTACTTCAGATACAAACTACACAAATGCACATACCTCAGAAGTTCAAAGAGGTAACGTAAACACTTACTGCATTTAGGAAGGTTATTCCCATCTGCGCAATGAGAGCGTTAGTCTTCTTTAGGGGTGTCTGGAAGAAAGGTACCAAACCGAAATCAGCTAAAAACGTAAGGGCGCTAGGTGAAGTAGCGGAGTTGAAGCAGTTGCATGGCTAGCTGAAAGAAGGCCCACCGCCACAGCTTTTGGGCATCGCCCAGGCAAGCCACCCAGAGCACCTTTTCGCTAGGGCCTCGTGTGACCACAGCGGTTACGCAAGTCAGCCCAAGAGGGCAGAAGCACGGGGAGCTTTCAGGGACTACCTGCAGCTGCAGAGGCTGTGCTCGAGAAGCCCCAGCCTCGACCCGCTTCAGCTTTGGTGGCTTCCCAGAGACGCTGCACTCACCCGAGGAAGCCCACCATGACGCTCCCTTCAGCTGCCCCGGGGCACCACGACCCCCCCCCCCTCCCCCGGGGCAACTCGGCCCGAGGCCGCGGAGACCGTCCCCGGCCGCGGGCTGGGCCCTAGCAGCGCCGCTTGTCACCCCAGGCCTCCTCAGCGGCCGAAACGACCCCCGCCTCACACCGGGCCCTCTCCCGGCTGTCCCCAGCCCGCAGCCGGGCTACGCAAGCTCGGCGGGCGGCGAGCACCCCCTCGGCGAGGGCGAGGCCTCTCACGACGCTCCCACCGGTCCCCACGCACCACCCCTCGCCTCCCGCTCCCCTCGCGGACGAGCCCACGGCGGCGGGGTGCGCGGGAGGCCGAGGGGAGGCCGGCGGAGCCGCGGGGTTACCATGCCGCCCAGGCAGACGTCCTGGTCGTCGGTGAGGATGAGCACCACGTTGGGCCTCCGCGCCTGCCGGGCTGCCCCCGCCGGGCTCAGCACCAGCAGCGCGGCCAGCGCCAGCCCGCGGGCCACGGCGGCGGGGGACATGGCGCGGCGGCGGGGACGGACGGGCCGCCGGACAGAGGGAGGCAGGGAGCGGAGCCGGTGCCGCTCGACCCCGCGACGAGACGCGGCGCAGCCGAGAGCGGAGCCCCGAGGAGCAGCGCGCGGGCCCGCCCCGCCCCCGGCATATGACCCGGGAGAGCGGGGGGGGGGGGGGGGGGGGGGGGAGGGGAGGGGGGGGCAGAGTCACGTGGCCCGGGCGGCCGCCGCGGCCGGGAGCGGCCCCGCCCCCGCCCCGCCCTCTCCGGCGTGGCCCCGCCCACTGCCTGCGCCCTGGGGAAGCCGTTGCCATGGGGGCGGGGGCGGTCCCTCGGGCTGGGGTCTGGCTCGCGCCGTCCCCCGCCGCCCTTCTCCCCCCATAGCGCCCCGCTGCTGTCGGCGCGAGCTGCCCGCCGCCGGCGGTCCCTGTGACGGCGAGCAGCGCAGCGTTTTGTTCTGAGAGGGTTCTTTTTAGTTGTAAAATACTGCGTTTTGCTACCAAGTTGCTGACGTTAAGTAGCCGAGGCTGCCACGCCGGCCCCGGCAGCCCGGCAGCGTACGTCCGGCCTGCTCGCGGTGCCGTCGCCTTCGTGTGTCCCAGCCCACAAATTCTCGGCCTGAAGGAAAATACTTTGTCGGCGTCGAGGGAAACCAGACGGCCGGAACAGACAAGGAGCGCGGCGGGGGCGTGGGGAGCGCCGGGCACTTCGGACGCGCGCCACGACACCCGCGCAGGGGCCGCGGCCGGGCGGTGCGCGGGGCTGCCCTGCTGCATGCAGGCGGTGCGCTGAGGCAGCTCCGGAGGAGGGGGCTGCAGCAGCGGCGGCGGCGGCGTTACTCAGCGCGGCGCGCAGGCTCCGGGCATCGCACGGTGCGGCAGCGACACAGCTCCCCCAGCCAAACCCCAGGTGCACCCAGCCCTGCTGGCCGGACAGACCCTGTCATCAGCTCTGGTTTTTGTGTCGTGTTACGGTGACTTACAGCAGCATAATTACAGCCTCACGGTTACATCGCTAAAGCCGTGCCCCACGCTTCCTCGCGCCCTTCTCTCGGCCTTCCTCTGAGGAGGCGCAGGGCGTTAGCAGAGGACCAGACCGCCGCTCGGGGCTGCCCCGCGCACCGGCGAGGGAGCGGGAGCGGGGCAGGCAGCAGGAACGGGGGTGGCCTTTGTAGCAGCCGCACCGCGCCGGGGACCGGCCTCGCAGGTTACCGCCGTGAGGCGAGGCCAGGCCAGGCGAGGCACCCCCGTCCCCGCCCCTCAGCAGGTGCAACGCCCCCCGCCCGCCGCCGGCCTCTACCACGCCTCGCGGTGCGTGGGGAGGGAGTCGAGCCGGGCGCGGCACTCCTGCCCGCGGGGGAGCGTCCTGCCGGCCTGGGCTCTCCCGCCCCTTTCCCTTGCTCGCCCCCCCCCTCACCCCCGTCTCGCTGTGGAACGGGCCGAGCCCGGAACTCGGCACTTGCCGGCAGCGGCGCCGCGCTGCCGGGCGGCTGCGGAAGATGGAGGTGGGGGAGCCCAGCCTGGGCGGCAGGGCGGGCAGCAGCGCCGACAGCCTAGCCGAGGAGGACGAGGACGAAGAGGGTCCTGGCAGCGGCCGGTCCAGCCGCACCTCGTCGCTGGTGAGCGGGCTGCTCACTGAGCTCTACAGCGCCGCCGAGGCGGTCGCCCCCTCGGGCAGCGCCCGCTCCCGCGTCCTCCGGGAGCTGCAGCAGCGGCCGAGCCAGGTCAAGTACCTGCGGCTGAAAGGTACAGCCTGTCCCCACCTGCCCTGCTGTGCCCGCTGCCGCCGCTCCGCCTGGGCTAGGAGCTGCCCCTGTCGCCTCTCTTTCCTCCTCTGTGCCTGCAAGGCAGTCCGGCTTAAAAGTTATAGTCCCCTCTCTCCTGCTTCCCTGCCTATGCGCACCTACACGCACATGTATACGTATGTACGTATGTATCCCTCTTCGTTTGTTCTAACAGCCTTTATGCATGGCGATCTCTCCCAGAAGCTTCCCGTGCACAGTCAGCTGATGCCTCCTTCAAACCAAGGCCTCGTGCCCTCTTCCCTCCCTTTCGCTTTAGGTGCAGTGGGAGCAAAAAGGGGGTCACCTGCTACTAGGGTTTCTGTGACAGATCGCACAAGCTTTTGTGCTTCTGTAAGTTTAGTGCTTTTCTTCGTTTACAGTAATGAATCAATGACCGGATTTCTTTATTTTTTTTTAAGCTAAGTCCCTTTTTTCTTAGGCTAGAAGAGATGCTACACATACTGTGTCATAAGAGGTAGTTGGTCTTTTTCAGGTCCTCTTTAGTTCTAGTGGACTTAAACTAAACCTGACAATTGTAAAGCTTATTTGCAGGTAAGCATGTCTTCCAGGGGGAAAAAAAAAAGTTGTAATAAAAAAATGTAAATGCAATAGTCGACTAACCAAAACCTAAATGAAACTATCAAAGAATTCTTATGAAAGCTAAGTAGCCATGACACTGCATGTTTGTGAAAGAATGAGACTTGCAACTCCAAGTTGACCTGATGAGGAGGGCTGTACAAAGGCCTCTTGTCTCCTGATGTTAAATCATTCTTGTTTTTGACAAGGATAAAAAGCAAGAGGTGAATAAACGTGCCTGTTTTTCAGACCTGTGCAAACAGCTTTCTGCTTCCGTGTTTGGCTTCTAAATGAGGTGATATGCTATCTGATGTCACAGGATGTAGCTCAAGTTCTTCTGTGTGTCCTGTGGCAATCTGGGACTCAAGATATTTGCTTGTTCGGGAATATATTTTGTAGAATTTAAACTCGTTAATTTTGCTGCAAAGTTAACTGTTTCTACAGGGACAGCTAACTGGCATGAGCAGGAAAGAATAAAATTCAGCTCACTACTTTTGTGGTGACTGTACAAGTCAGTAGGAATACAACAATTTTTTTGCTCTCAAAATCCATAGATGCGGTTTTAAATCACCTTGCCTGGTACCAGTGATTGGGAGTGCCAACTGAGCAGCAGGTGCTGAAACAGGGTAGAAACTACAAAATACAGGACTGTTTTACCAGTGGCTCCCCTCCCTCACAGTCATTCCTTGCTCTTTATTATCCCATGATTGATTGTCATTTCAGCCTAATTTGTCCTTTTCTTTAAGCTCTCCAGAATTGTTGAAGAAGTTTTGCCGTATGAGCTGAGCTGTTTGCCATCCCACTAATAGTAGCTTTTCCTGGATGCATAAGTATTTTTCTCATTGGATCAGGTTACCAAAGTATGGATTTTTTTGATTGATTTTTCTTCCAGCATCAGGGAGGCATGGTTGGATTGAAAGTGATAGGATTTGAAAACTTAGCCTCAGGGAACACAAAGCTGTTCAGATGCTGGTGGCAAGTTGTACCAGGCTATTACAGGGAAGAGCTGAAGAGGTCGGTGTCTAATAGGCAAGACCTTAGCTTTCACTGGTGGGGTGTGCCTCTGAGAACAGCAGAGGACAAAAAAAATTTCATGGACTTAAGACATCTGCGGTGACATTTTGGTGAGCTAAGGGGATCTGGTGGCAGCGTGGCTGACCGGTGGAAATAGTTGAGGCCATGACTGAAGCCACCTTGTTTACATCTTAGTGGAAAGAGTTTCCCACTTAGAGCTCATCCTGTAGTTGCATTTCTAGCTTTGCAGAGAGCTTCCTGAACATGTTCCTTTGTCTGTTATCATTTGATTATTCCCCATGCACATTTTCCACAGGCAGCTTCTGGAAGGTACTGTATTTAAAATACACCCCCTGGTTGCACTACTATAGGTATATTCTAGCTACATCTGTCATGATGTTTCCAATTTATAACAGTATAATTATTAAGATTCATACACTGTGCAATAAGTAGTTTAGTTTAAAAGAAAATTAAAGACTTTGGCTCAGATCCTGAAAATGTTTATAATTGGGAATTGTCCCAGTCAATAGAACTTGTAATTTATAGAAAGGTTGTATATGCAAATGCCTGTGGGGCAAGTCACTTTGCATGACAGCTACAGTAAGCTGTTTACGATTGTTTTGACCTGGACTGAAGTTATTTTCTCTGCTTATTGGCAGATGTCGATGAATTAACAACTATAAAACGAGAACTGAATTACAGAATTTCTGTTCAATCAGCAAAGTTGCTTCGTCTTCTGAAACAGAAGGACAGGCTTGCACATAAAGTCCAGAGGAACTGTGATATTATCACAGCTTGTTTACAGGCGGTTTCCCAGAAACGATGTAAGTACTTTCTGTGTATGTGTGTACTAGTGTAAGTAGTTTATTTCATTAATGTGGGCAGTATTTCAGTTAAGCCCTGGCACTTGATTTGAAGTCAAGAGGCCGGGCTATGTTATTCCTTAGATATGACTGGCTTCCAGTGATGTCAGTGGCATCTGGAAACAGGCAAAATTCAACTAGCTCAACTAGGTATGCTGCCGTAGCCTCAGCTTTGTGTAGTGGTACAGCACCCTTACTGTAGATTGTCTGCCAGGCTTTTTCAGCTTTGATTCACAGAAAGCCCAAGTGTGCATGCTGTGTTTAACTGTGTGCTTTCATATGGGAGATGCTAGAAGTGGAAATTTTTCTCACTGGAAACTATAGACAGCATATGCAATTATCTTCCCAGAGCATTGTTAGTAGCACATAACTCCTTTCTATTGAGTTGATTTAAGATGAGGAGTATTAGTAAAAACAAACCCACTTCCCCTCAAGCCTCTTTATCAACACCTGTGTTCTGGGGGTTTCAGGGGGAATGCATGGGAAAGAGGAGAAATACTGCTCTTCCTCTGTGCTGGAGGAAAAGGCTAACCAATTAAACCTTTTTATTTGACTTGGCAAAGTTGTCATCTAAAGATAGGCTGAAGTGCTTTTGTTAGTTCTGCTAAAGTGAAACTGCATGTAATGTCATCTGTAAAAATAAATAGAAATTATACCATTAGAAAGGACATGTGAAAATAACCTAATGTTCCCTGTCTTATTTTTTCATTAACATGCAGCGTGACAGGTACAGAAATGTTCAGGTACAGTAAAAAAAGCATGGTCTTTTCACAAAAATGCCTGTAGGAGCTTTGAGGTGCATGTAAAAATTTTATTAAAAGAATGTTACTGTAGTGGCATGTGCTAATGTAGTTTAGTTAAGGGTTTGTCTATTACTGTGAAACTTAAATTTTTAAGCATTTGAAAGTGTTCCTTTGTTTTACTTAAACCTAGCATGAAAGTTCTTGGCTGTCATGCACTGCGTGGGCATATTTCTTCTTCTCACCTACTCTTTTTCTTTCTCAACATCAGCTTGATAATTAAGTCCTCGGTGCTGTTAACACTTAAGCATATACTGTAGTCTCCTTTTAAATGAGACTACTTGAATTTTGCATGTGTTTAAGTGTTTAGAGGATTTGACTATAAATTCTGAAGGTTTGGTAAAAAATCTATTGACTGAAAGGGATACAGGATTTCATCCTAAGTATGAATGTTTTTACAAATTTCAGGTACCATTTTACACTTAAATTAATGGGGCATTATGTTTAAAATGTGCTAGTAACAACTGAGATAGCTGAAGTTTTAAAGTAATGCAATTTATTACCTAATATCCATGCATGTGCATGCAGGTTTTTGAAGACTATGTGTAGGTTTGTATATTACGTCTCTTTAAGTGAGATATTTTTATTGTTAATGTAGCATATTTACGTAGTGTTAATTTTCAGCTTATATCTCTGAAAATCCAGATGTATGTCTGGGTCCAGGGCACCTAAAACTTAGTTATTTCTTGCTTTAAGATCTAATCCAAGGCCACTGGGATTTGTTGAATGACTCCTGATAACTTCAATTGCTTTGGAATAGATTGAGACTGTGTTTTTATTGCTCAATATAAATGTACTAGCACTATACAGAGAACACAGGAATAAGCTTTTGCTGTAGGATGTACAACTTTAAATTTCCTGGTAATCGTGCCTTTGAGGCAATATTTGATCAACAACTGTCCAAAGGCAGGCAGAACTGGTCTTCTTCCCTCCAACCGTTTATTCTTGCCTTTGTACTATTTCCTGTGTAGTAGTAGTAGGAAGCCCTGTGTGGGATATAATGAATCAAATGGGAGAGGTGATCCAGTAAGGTAATTCCTTTTTTCCCTGTTTCCAGTTTCTGCAGAGTGTGGTAGAACTGGGTGCACAGGAGAAGGTGATTGCTTAGAGTAGCTTGAGAAGTGCAGCTGCTGAGTATGTAGTTAAGTCCTAAAGTCTCAGCGTAACTCTTACGTTAATAGTGGAAAGAAAGATGTGTTTTGTCCTCTTTTAACTTTAAAAAAAGAACAGTTAATGTGATGGAACATTAACAAACGCACACCTCCCCCTCCGCCCCAAAACGTAAGAGAGTTTTTCTGCTCCCTAAAGCCCGTGGAAACTAGATTTTCTGTAGGCTACCCTCTTATTTTTAAATATTCAAAACATTATTATTAATTTGTAGATGTTTTCCTTGTTCCAGGTTTTTCTGATGAAAGTATATACTTGCAATATAACATTATGTGCCATAAAACTTTATAATGTGCTTTCGTGTACAGCATTAACATTATGATATCCTGTAGTCCTAAAACCTTTATCAAGTAAATATGGAGAAGTTGTTAAAATATTTTTCCTTTTAAAGTCTGTTTTTTAGTGGCAAATCAAAATATCTTGGAGTTGTGTTATCATTAATTCCAACACTTCAAAATGAAAGTGATTCTTCAACTGACTTATATAATGAGTTTCATGGTATGTTTATACTGTTGTCACGCTGGGAACTTTTTCCCCCACATATAGTGAAATCTCTATGTAGAGGTAGAACTCTAGTTTTAAATTAACCTTGAGTTCACATTCAGATGTTTGAATGCTACCTTTAAGCAATCTGTACAGACCAATTGCAAACAAATACTGTTTCAGGAAAAGATGGAAATTCTGTCTTGATGCTTAATTCTGGCTTTGTCAGACCCTTTTTGAATACCGTCTGACAAATTCACTCCTAGTGGTAACTTCAGTTAGTGAGGAAATTACAGGGCTGACAAATTTGGTCCCTTATTTTCTGATGAAATGTCTATCATGCTTTAGTCTGCTTCTACAGAGGAAAAACAGGTACTGTTTACAAAACTGTATGCTTAAAACTGTGCGTGTTCAGCACCTGCAAGTTTTGCAGACCGCACAGGGAGCCATCCATGGATCATTTTTTGACCTGTGCTGGCTCTTGGTCTCTGCGCAGTGCACAGAAGAGGCACGGCCCTCTGGCAGCTTTGGAAGCCCATGTCTGGCTTGCTTGTGCTTCAGTACCCAGCACAGCGCCTGCAGCCTTTGAACTGCTGAATGGATAGAGTAAATGTAGAGGAACAGACACCAAGGGCGACTTCATAACTTACTGTGTTTTTCATGATGCTGTTGACCCTTATCCCTGGTAGGTGATGTATGTTTTGCGTGCAAATAGGTATTACCGTAGAAAACAAAATTCGCTGCAGAGTGAAATGCATTTTGGTCAGAAGCATGAGTGGCTATGGCTCTGTTGAGGGAGGATAAATTGTTCTCTTGGATACATGCTAAAAGCAGTCCACTGTGCTGTACTTGTAGTTTGTAAGATATATGACTGACCAGTTTCATTTTAATAACACTTCTTTACCCAAATTTAAATACAATATTCCAGTGAAGAAAAGCAGTAAGAGAGAAATCACAGTGATGGCCTGATGGCAAACATGGCTTCTAGGCACACATTTCTCTTACTCTTGTGATTTTGACTTATTTGGAGTAACAAGATAGAAGTTTGTTCTGTAGCATTGTGAACTATTTTAAATCCATCTTAGAAAGCAGAGTTATGCGCTTAATTGTATCATTTGAGAAAAGCAGAACTCAGTAAAAAATAAATCAAGGTTTTGCAGCTATCATCTAAAGAATATGCAAAAGACATCTCATTCTTTTCTCTCTTCCTGTATTTTGTATAGTGACAGCTTGCTCTCATTACTAAATATATTTTGACTGATCAAATTGCAAACCAGAAGTCCTTGAATCACAAATTTTGGTTGCCTGTCATTTTAATTTAAAAAAAATGCACGTATTATCTATAAATTATTTATAAGTAAAATCATCCAGCTTGATTGTAGCTCAGTCTGGCTGGAAGCAAGCGGGAATGCTTAAATCTGATTCAATATAAAATAAGCTGAAGTTATATTAACAGCAAGTTCATTAATCTTCTCGTATTTTTAATGGAGAAATAATTTTAGTAGAAAATTTCACAAAGAGATCATTAATTTGGTGCTATGTAGTTATGGCGCTATGTACCTATAATAACTTTAAATGGGTCTCATGCTGTGTTCAGAAAGACCCTTAGTATTCTCTGTTGTGATACTTGTTTAGAGACTAAGATTAAAGATAAGTATTATTCTTCTGCTATTTCAGCATTGACTCCTGTATAGAATTCTCTAGGATAACAATAAACATTAGCTTTCTAGTTTTTCCTTTTCTCCTCCTGGTTTGATTTAATGCAGAGCCAGTAGAGGGAGACAAAATATTTTATTTCGTGCAGAGATGGAGGTGTATCTCTGGTTTTCATAGGTTGGTGGCTTTCATATCCTTTCCTTAAATGTGAAGGGAAGTGCTTTACAAATGTGGTCATGCAATAATTGGATTAAAAGATTTAAAGTCAGGCACAGGCTGTCAAATAAATGTTCACAAAGGAAGTATTAGGTTCCATATGTGAAGCAGTTGACGAATGGCTTCTTAATTATAACTGAGATCATTAATTCCCACGTGGCTGTGGAGGTTATTCAGAAGCTCCTGGTTGAGTGAGCTGAATGTTTTGGAATCTACCTACAGAAATTCAGAGGTTTATGTACATACTTGTTAGCAATACTTGTGATCTTTCTGAGTGCATCTTAACTGGATAGAAAGCCAACACAAACTGGCATCGTCTGGGCACAGAGAGGTACCGTGCGTGTTCCCAGGGGATGAACAGAGTTTCCTGGTAGAAGACTGGGCTATGAAGTCTCCTCAACTTCTGAGAACGTGTTACTGTCTCTGTAGCGTCAGCTCTCCTCACAGGGTACGGAACTCACTCAGAGGAAACTAGGAAAGCCCTGCCTGATGTTGTAGTTGTATGAGTTGGTTAGGAGAGGACTGGGCAAGATCACCATCATCAGGTATCTCTGGATAAGTGCAACTTAGATATGCAAAAGTACTCACACATCTAGATTAAACTTCTGTTTTCTCTCTCTTCATTCCCTCCCTCCGAAGTTTCTCTTTAGCTTCAGTCATGCCACATCTGTGTGTCCTGTCCCATCTTCGACTTTTTTTTCCCCTTCCTAACTCTCTGTTAGCTTTTCTCACTTGATCCCTGTCTTTAAATATTGGACTTGCAGCCCTGTTCCATTTTTTTCCCCTCCCTACATCTTGTCTACCCTGCAGTGTCTACTACTGGCTCTCAGTCAGACTACTCCCTGTCTTTGAGTTTTCCTCGCATTGTTCCTTGGTCTCTTTCATATGTTCCTCCTTGTCTTTTTCCTGCATGCGCTAATTATCTGCTCACCTGTTTTCTTCATTCCTCCTCTTCCCTCAACATTTGTTATAAATCCAGGGCAGACATTCACAAATTTTAGTTCATAGGATGAAAGTTTGATTAAAGGTGTAAGAACAGCTTTAATACAATATACTGTAGACTGTTAACACACCTAATACTGATTTGATTGTCACTCTGGATCAGATGTCTCGTAGCATGGGGCAAACACTTGTGTACATGTAGAATAATTCATGCAGGTCAAATTATCCATGTAGCTTATCTGTCTTTTCCCACTCACTTCCCAGTAGTTTGATGTACTCTTGCAGTTGTATAAATAAGCTTTAACCTGGAACACCTCAATTGCTCTGGTGCAATTTTTTTTCTTTCTCTATGAAGAATTGAGTTACTCAGTGAATGCTGCTACTGTGGCAATTTTGTCCTACCCCACCCCCGCCCAGATCTCCATTGTTATAAATTAAGGGCCAAATTTTAAGCTTGTCTTTGCTTTTCATGTTCTTCACTTTAAACGTCTGAAATATATGTTGTAGAGGAGGATGTTCTGTATTAAAAATTAAAAATATTAATGTCTGTGCAATTTCCAGCGTTGCATTTGCAATTAAAAGAGAGACTATCATGTACTTGCTGTGTTCATCTCCAACTCTAATTTAGATTTCCAAGTGGATGTGAAACAGGTCATTCATTTAGAAAACCATGTCTCATTCTCAAGGTGTTGGTCTAATACATTTTAAATTTAACTCAGTAGCTCTGATGTTTGAAGCTAGATGAATCTGCTTCTATAACTTTTTATAGCAGTAACTATTTAATTGATCTATCAAAAGAAGATTCCTCCTTTGATGCGGTTAAAATAGGAGGTTTACTTCTTATGGAGTCTGATTTCATATGAGTCATCCTCAAATGATTCAATTGGCTGCATCTTTCAGTTCAGTAGCTTTCCTATTAACCTCATCTGTATTTGTGTGCTTGGTTACATTGCTAGTCTCTACCCTTCATGGGTGCTAATGAATTTGATCCTTTAAATTGATGCTGCGGCTTTTTGAAATGCATACTTAAGAAATGTTGCTTGTGGCTACTTCTTGTTTTGCCTAATGAGTTGTTCTTAATTTAGTTCTACCTGATCTTTTGTCCTTTGAAGCCTTTTGGTGGGGAAAGGGAAATGGAACAAAACAGAACCATGAGCTTGAAAATGCGATAGTCATCTTAAGTTGTCTGTTTAAACTGTTGCCAAAGGTAGGCTGAATTTTCTTTACAGTCAGTTGCCTACTTGTAGCAATACATGTGTAAATAAATAAATATTGCTATTGATTTTTAATTACTGCTATTTTCATCAAACTGTTAGTTATGCTGCATAGTGCGAAGGCTTTCTCTGTTACTTATGACTCAAGAATTGGAGGTGGGCTGAGGATTGGTTAGCAAGGATTTTGTAATCCATTCTATGTCCTGTGCTGGTTTGCAAGGAGTGAAGTAATGGGACAGTTAGAAAAGGAGAGAACCTGTTTTTAGGGATGCCAGAGCTTGGCTCAGTGGGGATGGTAGCTGTGCACTTGGTCCGTAAGCTGCACTTGGCCACTGGGCAGCAGTTCTTTTGATCTGGATGGTGAAGTTCACCTGCCAGTCCCTTGCTATGAGCTGTGCACGAGGAAAAATGACTGTGGATGTAAGTGTATTCTTAACTGACTTGTTCATTGTTATCCAGCATTATTAATAAATTGTGTGATGCTTAAAAATATTACTGGAGAACCCTTTGAAAGAGTCACCTATAGTGGTTAATACAAAATCAAATGCCATTTGATTATCATATTTCATTCAGCTTCAGTCAGCCAAAATTCTGGGAAATCTGAACGCTTATTCCATTGCAATGGGAGCATGGACTGAGAAGGATTACTTGCCTTTTAGCACTAGGCTTGGAGGAGAAGGACTGCAAACAGCATCATTCATTGCTGTGCACCAGGTCATGGAGAAATGTTTCAATGAGTAGGTGTGTGTCACGTTTAGTATTTGCTAATGTGAATTAGATTGTGTATTCTGGATATCTGTTAGTGAGTCTGGGAGAGAAAAAAGAAAAATGAGTGTTATCAGGCATAATACCAGCAGTGTGGAACACTGATCAAGATGGTGATGCTTTGCAAGGGCAACAATTTTTGTTTTTAAATGCCATTGGGAATTTGCTATCATAGTATTTTATGCAGTTTTGGAAGTTACCCACATGAAAAGTGTCATCTCTGTGTTAAAGGCTAACAACTAAGCACTAACTGAATAATCCTGGGGAGTTTTCAGGTAGTGAATTCCATGGTTACTTTCTTTTGATGAGAATGTGATCTTGGAACTGGTCTTAGAGCGGTGCAGCCAGGATGCTGAGACTCGGGGAAGCAGTGTGAGGGGAAGTAGTTTAACAGATCCGCAAGTCAGCAAAATTCTGGTGCTGCTCCATTGCCTCTCACGGGATATTCTTCTAGAGAACTATCAAGTAAGTTCCCAGACTTAAAGTGTAATTGTGCTGCTGATGGGATGTGCACACAGAGTACGGATCTTGTAGGTGATGAGTTTTGACATCTTTGATCACTTGATGAGCAGTAGCATTGGTAAGCCCTACAGGGAGAGACCACCCCACTTCATTGTCTCCAGCCAGGTCTTCAGGATGATCTGTGCTAGCCCCAGAAAGCTGACTGGTGTGTGAGTCCATAGAAGACCTTGGCTGGCTAATTCAAAATACTTCAGCTGACTGCCATCTTCTCTTACTGATATTCTCCACTGTAAAAACAAAGCTGTAATATAAATTCTAAATTGGCAAACTGTCCAATCAGTTTCCTTACAAACTTGGCAAATTGTGTGATTGTGCAGATTTGGTCTGGCCACTCAGAGGCCACTTTGGGGCTAATTTCAGTTTCTTCACTCCCAAGATGAAGTAAACTTTCTTTCCTTTTCTGGTGTTAAAGAGGAGATAATATATTTTTTTCTTCTTTTCCTAGAAAGAAAGAGGCTGGATTTGCTGTCTGATTTGGTCATATCTCGACTGAAAAGTTCTTGTGGTCTGTGCCATTGCAGAATATCAAATTCATAAGATGGCAAGAACTAGTGCTTAGAGCAGTACAGAACCTGGAATCCTCACTTTGAGGGAAGTTCTGCTTTAAGAATACAGCAACAAAAATATCTTGTTCCAGCATGAAATAAAACACCCACTCACAAAAGTCAATGGCTTATGAAGCAAAATTCTGAAAGCTTACATTTTGAACTAAAATGCTTTGTTCAGATTTTGACACCTCACCCTTTTTCATTTCATGTTATGTAACGAGCCATTTTCAAGTGAGGTGTTAAAATGTTTAATCCTAAAAAGAATCAAAATTGTGCTTTTAGCATTTGGAAATATGTTTTCATCAAAGATAACATTCTGCTGTGAAGGCCTTTGCTCTCCGCAAGCTGGTATTTTATGACAGAGCTTTCCATTAAAGTGGTTCCAGCTAACTTTGTTACTGGAGATCTTCCTGGGAACATGCAGCCAGCCATCTCCGCAGCTCACTCCCTGGCTGCTCAATGCTGGGATTGCCAGGCTGATTTAAGGAGCTGAGGAGCTGGCATGCATTCCTGAGCCATATGTTTTCCTTCTGCCTCTTTAGGGATTATATGAATCCTTACTTTTCCATGTCACATACTTCATACTATGCTGCTTTGTTCCTAACTCTCACTGCTGAAGTGTCTTACCTCCATTGAAAATACCTCCCTGCCCCATCCGAACAAATGCCATCTCATATACAGGCTGGCAGTGATGAGGTTGCAGAGAGAAGTCCTGCAGTGATCAAAAGGGACTTCAGGGCACTGGGGCGACTGGTTCAAGGATCGGGAGCACAGGTAGTGTTTTCCTCTATCCCTACAGTGGCAGGGAAGGATACTGAAAGGAGCAGGAAAACACACCTGATCAACGCGTGGCTCAGGGGCTGGTGCCATCAGAGGAATTTTGGTTTTTTTGATCATGGGGAGGTTTACATGGCACCGGGCCTGCTGGTGACAGACGGAGTCCAGCTGTCTCACAGGGGAAAAAGGATCATGGCTCATGAATTGGCAGGGCTCATTGAGAGGGCTTTAAACTAGGTTCGAAGGGGGAAGGGGATAAAACCAGGCTCGCTAGAGATGAGCCGAGGGGTGGCGTGCTGATGCCGGGGGCGAAATCGATAGCCCAGCTCAAGTGCATCTACACCAATGCACGCAGCATGGGCGGCAAGCAGGAGGAGCTGGAAGCCATTGTGCAGCGGGAGAGATATGACTTAGTCGCCATCACAGAAACATGGTGGGGTGACTTTCATGACTGGAGTGCTGCAATGGATGGCTATAGACTCTTCAGAAGGGACAGGCGAGGAAGGAGAGGCGGTGGGGTGGCCCTGTATGTTAGGGAGTGTTTTGATTGTATAGAGCTCAACGATTGTGATGATGGTATGGTTGAGTGTCTATGGGTAAGGATGAGGGGGAAGGCCAACGAGGCAGATATCCTGCTGGGAGTCTGTTATAGACCACCCAACCAGGATGAAGGGGCGGATGAAGCGTTCTATAAGCGGCTGGCAGAAGTCTGTCAATCGCTAGCCCTTGTTCTCGTGGGGGACTTCAACTTCCCGGACGTCTGCTGGAAATACAACACGGCAGAGAGGAAGCAGTCTAGGAGGTTCCTGGAGTGTGTGGAAGACAACTTCCTGACACAGCTGGCAAGTGAGCCTACCAGGGGAGGTGCCTCGCTCGACCTCCTGTTTACAAACAGAGAAGGACTGGTGGGAGATGTGGTGGTCGGAGGCCGTCTTGGGCTTAGCAACCATGAAATGGTAGAATTCTCGCTTCTTGGTGAAGTAAGGAGGGGGGCCAGCAAAACCACAACCATGGACTTCCGGAGGGCAGACTTTGGTCTGTTCAGGACGTTGGTCGAGAGAGTCCCGTGGGAGACAGTCCTGAAGGGCAAAGGGGTCCAGGAAGGCTGGACGATCTTCAAGAAGGAAGTCTTAAAGGCGCAGGAGCAGGCTGTCCCCATGTGCCGTAAGAAGAACGGGCGGGGAAGACGACCGGCCTGGCTGAACGGGGAGCTTTTGCTGGGACTCAGGAAAAAAAGGAGAGTTTACCACTTGTGGAAGAAGGGGCAGGCGACTCAAGAAGAGTACAGGGATCTCGTTAGGTCATGCAGAGAAGAAATGAGAAAGGCAAAAGCCCAGCTAGAACGCAATCTGGCCGCTGTCGTTAAAGACAACAAAAAAAGTTTTTACAAATATATTAATGATAAGAAGAGAGCCAAGGAGAATCTCCATCCTTTATTGGATGCGGGGGGGAACATTGTCACTGAGGATGAGGAAAAGGCTGAGGTACTCAATGCCTTCTTTGCCTCAGTCTTTAACAGGCAGACCAGTTATCCTCAGGGTACTCGGCCCCCCGAGCTGGAAGACGGGGACGGCGAGCAGGATGAACCCCCCGTAATCCAAGAAGAAGCAGTCAATGACCTGCTACGCCACCTGGACGCTCACAAGTCTATGGGGCTGGATGGGATCCACCCGAGAGTGCTGAGGGAGCTGGTGGAGGAGCTCACCAAGCCGCTCTCCATCATTTATCAGCAGTCCTGGTTAACGGGGGAGGTCCCGGACGACTGGAGGCTTGCCAATGTGACGCCCATCCACAAGAAGGGCCGGAAGGAGGATCCGGGGAACTACAGGCCTGTCAGCCTGACCTCGGTGCGAGGGAAGATTATGTAGCGGTTCATCTTGAGGGCGCTCACAAGGCATGAGTGGGACAACCAGGGGATCCGGCCTAGCCAGCACGGATTCATGAGAGGCAGGTCCTGCTTGACCAACCTGATCTCCTTCTATGACCAGGTGACCTGCCTAGTGGATGAGGGAAAGGCTGTGGATGTGGTCTACCTGGACTTCAGTAAGGCCTTTGACACTGTCTCCCACAGCATTCTCCTAGAGAAGCTGGCGGCTCACGGCTTAGACAGGTGGACTCTGCGCTGGGTCAAAAACTGGCTGGACGGCCGGGCCCAGAGGGTTGTGGTGAATGGAGTTCAATCCAGTTGGCGGCCGGTCACGAGCGGTGTTCCCCAGGGCTCAGTACTGGGGCCGGTCTTGTTTAATATCTTTATCGATGATCTGGATGAGGGGATTGAGTGCACCCTCAGTAAGTTTGCAGACGACACCAAGTTGGGCGGGAGTGTTGATCTGCTGGAGGGTAGGAAGGCTCTGCAGAGGGACCTGGCCAGGCTGGATCGATGGGCCCAGGCCAACTGTATGAGGTTCAACAAGGCCAAGTGCCAGGTCCTGCACTTCGGCCACAACAACCCCATGCAGCGCTACAGGCTTGGGGAAGAGTGGCTGGAAAGCTGCCCAGCAGAGAAGGACCTGGGGGTGTTGGTCGACAGCCGGCTGAACATGAGCCGGCAGTGTGCCCAGGTGGCCAAGAAGGCCAATGGCATCCTGGCCTGTATCAGAAATAGTGTGGCCAGCAGGAGGAGGGAAGTGATCGTGCCCCTGTACTCGGCACTGGTGAGGCCGCACCTCAAATCCTGTGTTCAGTTTTGGGCCCCTCACTACAAGAAGGACGTTGAGGTGCTGGAGCGTGTCCAGAGAAGGGCAACGAGGCTGGTGAGGGGTCTGGAGAACAAGTCTTATGAGGAGCGGCTGAGGGAACTGGGGTTGTTTAGCCTGGAGAAAAGGAGGCTGAGGGGAGACCTCATCGCTCTCTACAACTCCCTGAAAGGAGGTTGTAGCGAGGTGGGTGTTGGTCTCTTCTCCCAAGTAACTAGCGATAGGATGAGAGGAAATGGCCCCAAGTTGTGCCAGGGGAGGTTTAGATTGGACACGAGGAAAAATTTCTTTACTGAAAGAGTGGTTAAACATTGGACCAGGCTGCCCAGGGAAGTGGTGGAGTCCCCATCCCTGGAGGTATTTAAAAGACGTGTAGATGAGGCACTTAGGGACATGGTTTAGTGGGCATGGTGGTGTTGGGTTGACTGTTGGACTCGATGATCTTAGAGGTCTTTTCCAACCTCAATGATTCTATGATTCTATTCTATGATTCTATGCTTTGTGATTCTATGTTCATGATTGGCTAAAACTTGCACAGTTCTCGAAAATGGCTTTTATCATGGACTCCTTCAGCTCCATTCTTCAGGATTTAACTAAGCAAATGGTCTTGGCGGCTGCTTTGACTAGTGGCAGGATCCAGAGGTAGGATTGCTTTTGTTACAAACCTGGGAGTATGATCAGGATCTAGGTACACTGGGCAGCGCTCAGTATCAGCAGGTGGTGTAAGAATATACCCAACTGCCACGTTTTTCCACTCCTACACATATCATTCCACTGCTACTTTTGGAAATTGGCTGCATTCAGAGTTGGGACCTCTGCTGCTGGTAAATTCCTGAGGATGGTGTGGAGCCTGCTGACTAAAAGATCATTACCTCCTTGAGGGAGGTACTACCTCCTGCCTCACTGCTGCTGCTCGTTTCCCAGTTCAGTGAGCTGCTGTCTCTGGAGGGGTGGGATTTTCCCGGGAAAGGGAGATGCCAGGGGTTCAGAGCCAGGTGGGAGCTGAGCAAAATGATCAGCTGAACTCAAGCACTTGCCTCTGAGAGGAGAGCGCCTTCTGCTGCCTGTTGTCTTCTGCCAACAGAAGACATTTGCTGCCCCAAATGTGCCTCATGCAGAAGCAAGGAGCCGTGGATCAGCTGATTGATGGCATGTTATGCCAGGCAGGTGGCTGCCAAGTGCAACAACTTACTGTTTGGGACATACCAAGCCTTCACCCAAAGGAGTGTGGTGAGACCTGGGAGACCCTGGTCAACCAGCTATGGTGTCCAACTTCTATAAACTGTGGGCCCTGCGAAATTCAGAGCCATACCCCTACATCCTTCCTTCTCCCCCTACTTTGATTACTTGTCCTGGAAAATGGTAGACATCTGGGGTGAGGGTGAAGTGGGACTAAATTGACCTTTCTAAAGTGTGTCACGTAGGCATGTTCTGTAGTTGGGCTCTGCTGCTGAGGTGAAAGGGGCACCCTGTAATGGTCACCTGAGGTGGTGAGAGCATCAGCCACTGCTTGTCTAACTACAACTAGTTTACTCCCCCGCCAATAGTTCTACAGTATTTTTTGTGTTAAGTAGAAATGTGATGGGACAGTAACAGCTGAATATAGTTACAATATAAAAAGTTACTCTTGCAGAGTAAATACTTTGTTGCTTATCATGGATCTGAACAGTAAATTCAATAAATCCTTCTGTAAGTGATAATCTGGCTGCTGATTCTAGGCCCAGTTTGCAACAAAACCCACAGATTGTTCAGTATATGAATGTATAGATTGCAGAATCACTACCAAATTCTTATCCTGCAACATTTGGTATAGGATGCTGTAAATATTGTTTGTCAGTGTGCTAGCAGCTGTGACAACAGTGAAGTGGTTGAGTTAGTGCTGCACCTGAGATTGTGTTTATTTTGGGTATGCATATAATTCAGAGGTTGACTGCTTGCCTTCTTTTCCATATTCTTCCATGTAACTGATCCTGTTGCTGTTGCAAAGTGGTGGCTGACCTCACAGGATTAGTTTTGTGATGTATGTAGAGTTTTGAGTCCACCGAATTACACTTTTCACAACAGCTGTGCCATGAAAAGTTGATGTATTGGATAGTACTTGTTACATAAAATACTTCCTGAGTATTAGAAATAGGGATTAATGTGATAGATTATTGTGTGTTGTTTTTTTTGGATTACTTATCAAGTAATACTTGTAGTACTTATATACTAATTTGCCTGAGCAAAGTGGTTCTCAAACAGTGGTATCTTATTTCTCTAGTATTGCAGTAACTTTGGAAGGTGGGATTTAATCAGCTCAAACTGAGGAGGCATGCAGTCACCTGAAGGAAGGATGCTGCTGTTTGCGAACAACAACAGCAATCAAAACAGCCTGTTCTCCATCTACAGTCCCTGTCAGTCAGTCATGACATCAGAAATAGCTGTCAGACACCACTGTTCCCTCTGCTCATTTGCAGCTATTCAGATGGATACCTGTTCAGCAGTAAAGTTTGATTAGTCTAATAGTTCCCTGAAAAACTGGAAAAGCGAGGCTTTTATTTAGTCACCCTGGGATTATTGTGGTTAAGTGAAGCAAGGTGCTGATTTCCGCATGGGTTCAGGAAGAGTGTGAAACTGAGCTCATCCTGCTCCAGCCCAGTGCATCTGCCTGGGGCAGGGCGAGTGTCGGCTGGGAAGGGAGGAGTGGGGTGCACGGCCCAGCAGAGCAAAGGGCTCAGCCCGCAGGTCTGTGTGCGAAAGTAGTCATGTGCTTTGCTGCGAGGCATTGTCAGCATCCAGGCTATAACCTAGAAATTCATTGCGTTAAGTGGGAATTTGTGAGGAAGCTGGCTGTACAGCCGGTGCTGCTGAAGGCCACGTGTGAAGGAGTGATGTGCGAGGAGTGCACGTGAGTGCATTCATATTTCGCAAATCCTTTAGACATTTCTGAAATGGTGACAGATTGTGCTCCAAATCCTGCACGTAGTGAAAAGCCATGGCATCTATGGTAAATGTTGGACAATCAAGATGTAAGGGTTTATTTGTGTGTGTAAGCTCACAGCAGGGGTCACTGTGTGAGCTGCATAACTATACAACCATGTCATTGCAATCTTGAATCGTTCTCTGACAAGCTCTTGGATGTGGAAACAGCCTGAGAGAAAAAGTTGTGCAATTAGATTGTATGCATAGTCTTTCACACTTGTCTAGCTTAGTGCTACCTCCTCTTTTATTCTTCTGGCGATTACACTTCAGTACAAGTAACTGTGCTGTTCTTTTTTTCTAATGAAATGCCTTTTTTTTTTTTTTCTTTTTACATCATTATGAACTTGTAGGAGGGTTAATGGGGCTTCACTGAAAATGCCCAACAGGGTACATGGCCTTTAAGTAACACAGATGCATTTTATCTCCGAATATGGCACATGCTAAACATTCCTTGGTTGAGTTGGTCTTTGAAGAAAAGATTTCCTGGATACTGAAGATCAAATGGAAGATAACAGCTGCTTGGGATAATTAGTGCTAGGAATAGACTGATTTATGGAGCATCAGGCAGCACTAGCAGCTATGTTTCTGCAGCTTTGTGAGATAAGCTTGACATTTAAAAACAAGATGCTAGAAAAGTGGGCTGTGGACTTAGTCTGTTTGGATCCTGCTTATAATTTTATGCTGGAGCTGCTCTGGAGTTAAATGAGAACCTCAGATTTTAAAATGCTTTTCTTCTTGAAGCTGTTAATAACCTGATTTGGCTTACTGAGCAGTAAATAAGTGCTCCTCACATACCCTTGAAATTTGCCAAGGAAGTCAAGTCCATGTTCCATCTCCATGTTACATCATCTTACTAGAACACTTTCTAAAAAGAAAGTGACACAAACCTATCATTTATCTCTCTTTCTTAGTAAAAATTGGAAACCTCTTGCTATGTTTTGCCAGCAGTGAAACAGTTATCTCCCTAAAACCGCAGCAACCTGGTACTGATCAATATGTTTTCCCTGCCATCCATACAATACATATGGCCAAAATACAGAGCATGAACAGTTTTTGGTTCTTAGGTTGGATTAGTCATCATTGATGGCTAACAGTTTAACGTGGGGTTTGGTTTGTTTTTTTTCAATACGTTACTGCTAGTTTCTTATCTCATCCAGTGGTCATTGGCAGCAATAGCTATTGGGCCTTAAATCCTGAAGGAAAAATAATTATCCAGTGAGACCAAAGGAAGTCAGAATGGGGAGGTAATCAATGTGCATAGCTGATCTTTTTTAAAAAAGAATATTAATCTGAGGAATTAAATATTACTAATATTTATGGTAATGCCTAGAGAGGCCCAGTGAAATCAGGAACCTAATGAGCTGGTCACTGGACAAACACATGGTACAAGGCTCTCTGAAAAACAAACTTTTAATGAGACAAGGCCACTTGAAGGCTGGTAGAAGAAGCACATGTTCAGTGGAGTGAAGTGAGTTGTCCCAAGCTATGCAGTATTAAATAAACAATCAGAACTTTGCTGTTACCAAAACTCACTTGGTTTTGGTTGCGTGGTGTTGTACATGGTCAAAATCAATTTTAATGGTTCAAGGCTTCAGTACTAAATGAGCCTTTGATTAATCCTAAACACATTCAGTTCAATAAACTTGTCCTGTGAGAGTGGGTTATGAACTGAAATTTTGTCATTTAACTGTTGAGTAAAAAAGCTTGGAATGGTAATGTTGTCGTGACTGATAACTATCTTCTCTTCATCTTACTCATGAACTTCAGCAAAAAAACTGTCTCTGTCAAACTTGCTTAAATGACTAGCATACGTACTTTTTTTCAGGAAGGGGAGGTGGTAGTTTGAGGTTCATTTGCTTTGTTAGCTGCTTCCTTTTCCAACACTTGCAGAATGTGCTCTGTGAAGCCATGGCCCACATGGGAGATGAAGGGAATTATGTGATCTGGAGGACTTGGGGTTGCAATAGCTTCACGTACAAGCAAAACTTCATGGGAAAGTTTCCATTTCTTTACAGAACTAGTGGCATCTGCAAATGGGAACCAATGTATATGTGATCAAAGAACTTGAGTGGTGGTGGAGGACTTCCGTATTGACTGATCAAGATTTGTGGTTCCAAGAGCTCTATGGGGCTTATATTAGCTTCTCTTGGAGTGAACCCCATTCCCCTCCCCAACCCCAGAAAGGGTGTTGTTTCTGTTCCTGAGGCCATGTGCACTGGAAGAGGGAAGATCCGTGCTGGAAGCAGGGCTCTTAACCTTGGGCAGTGCAGGAACAACCTGCCTCTTTGTTATGTGTCTAATGAAAGCCTTGCACAGCCTGAGCCTAGTCTTTGATGGATGTCCTTAGCATTACTGCAGATAAGTACTAAACAACATATAAAAACTTTTATGTATAAACATGGTCCCATTCCCATAGTGCTTCCTGGCCCAAAGCAAAGGCATTTTGTGGTTAGTAATTTTTCTAACTTTGGCAATTACTTTTTAATCTAAGATCTTTGAAAGTGTTCTGTCTGGGGATAAATCTTGTCTTGGGGACATAGGGTGGTTTTTCTTTTGTTAATTATGTTGGGGGGATTAAAATCTTGCTGTTTCTGAAATAGCAGTTCAGACCAATGAAGCTGGTGATCCACACTGTAAAATTCAATTTCTATGCTAGGTGCGAAGTAAATAATCAGATTCTGATAAAGGAAGAGCAGCTCAGTTTTAGTGCTGGGAGCCTGCTATGACCTCCATTCTTCTGCAAATATTATCTTAAGCACGCCTACAAATCATACCTGTCAGAATTATTTTTTCATATATTGCATTAGTTTTTCTCCTGAGTTGGTGATTTCTTTTTTAAAACGACCATGTGGCATTTAAGCAGGATTCTGTGGTGTGAATACTAGCTGAGATATGCATTTACTTCATATTGTTTAGCAAGGTTAGGGAACATATCTTAATTTTTATAATGATGCTTTTCAGCAATATTTTTATGTAGGCCTCTTCAACAATTTTTCTTCTTAATATGTTCCTTACCAAAATAATATTTTTAATTCTATGCTTCAGTAGGGACAGTTAATTTCTCTGACAAAAAAAAAAAGGGCATTTGCTCTCTGAGACCTCACTTCAATTCATTACTTTGTATTTAATTTAAAAGGTCCTCACTATATATTTTATCAAACATATAAGCATTGCTATGACTTTTATTCCAGTTGTTAACTCTAGACTTTATGCTACTTGTTACTACAGCAGTTAAAATATATTGTTACTTTAGCAGTGCTTGCATGATGTGTCTTTTACCTTGCTCATGAGATGCAACTATCTGCTTAATGTAACTGCCTATTATCTGCTTTACTGTTATAGTCGGCACATGAAGGCGGTAAGTAAAACAAATTGACTCCCTGCCCCCCTAATTCTTTTATTTTCTTCATCAGAACAACACAGATCACTGTGCTCCTCAAATGGCAATCATAACTTCAGAGTTTATTTATACAGTTGAACCAAATTAGAAAAAAATAGTAAGAAACCTGGATGCTGTTGTTGAATTCCACCTGCCCTCCCCAATTTCACAACATGAGGAGATCCATCCTCTTACTCATCTATCATTTTTCTCTGACTAAGAGCTTGTTGGAAGCATTTGGGACATAGAAAGCTTCTGCAAACTCTTTTTTTGTTGGGTGTACTTTTGTCCTTTTGGAAGACAACATATGTATGTACAAAGAATTAAATGTAGCGGTGGACTTCAGCTTGCGATTAACATACCTACATTTCAGTGTTTGTACCTAGGTGTTCACATGAGTGCTAGGTGCCTATGCTTCCCTTATGATCATTGTAGATCTAGTCAATGTCTTGTTCTCGTTGTTTTAATATCCAAAGCTCTTCACAACCTACTCTTCTCTGTTGTCACATCCTTGTCACTTCTTACTCAGTATTCAAGGTTAGCTCATGCCTCCTACCTCCATCCCACACTTATTTTAAAACAAGCACCTTGTCAATTTCCCTCCATGTTGGTATTTCTTTGTAGATGTTTAGCCATGTTGAAGTTCAGTTGATGATTAAAACCTAATCCCTCAGCCCTCTTATTGACCTTATGCCTTCATGTGTGTCCCTTTACTCATCTTTGCCATGAAGCCTACAGAAACACACTAGCAGCTCTTATATTAAGACTACTGTCCACCATGCTTTCCGATATCATCTCACTGTCTCCCTGTACTTCTCCATATGCTAATGTGTTTTCTTTTCTCTTATTTCTTTCTTTTAAAGCAGGCGGTCTGTTTTTTGCTGTGCTTATACAGCACCTACTCCAATAATGCTGCAGCCCAGAACTAGGATTTATGGGCACTGCAGTGAATACAGATACCTTTAATAGAATATCAGGCGTACTCAGTTGTGCAAGTTTGTTGTCCTCTATTACTGGCATAATAAGGGGAACTAACTTACTTCTGTCTTGTGATCAAGCAATATTATATTTAAGCCCCTTTTTGTTTCCCGCATGGGTAGTTCCAAGTTAAATCTCTGCCTTGTCCCTTAAGTACAGCCATCGAACCCTATGCTAAGATAAAGGTTTCCACATCGCATCTATTTTGTAATGTCAGGGTAGATTTTTTTTTTTTTTCCTCTTCGGAAATATTTGCAGTGGCTCTGATCTGTGGTGCATGATGTTTAAAAAACATGAGTTGGTTTCTACTTTTCAGGAATTCTTTCAATTCTCTCCTGTTAAGCTCTGGGAACAGTCAAGTCCCAGTGATGGGCCTAGAGTGAAATAGGCCACCCTTTGTACCCAGCCCGTTGGCACTGGTTGCTGATACTTGTGTGCTCAGGGTTGCTGAATTATCAGCAAATTTAATTCTTCTATCCTCAAAACCAGTTTGAACTAGGAACTCCAGATGCTGCAGAATACTAGCTTTTTAATGGTGTGATGCTGAGAGTTGGTGACATAGGATAGTTAATAATTTGTGATGTAAAGCATTTGAATATTAACATGTTCCTAGCTTTCAATGTGATTGTGTTGTAGAGACAGGTTTAAGAAAAGCTTACTACTGAGCGGTTTCCTAAAGAACTCAGGAAAATAGGAGCTTCATGCTCTACTGGATTGGGCGTAGGTCTGGGAGACAGGTCCGTGCAGTTCTGCTGTTGCTGGCCTTAGCCCTGGTATTGTACAGATGTCAGGTCTTTCTGTACCTCCCTCATTCATGGAAATAGCTATGTATTTACAAATGGAGAGGGGTTATAGGCAGGTTCAAGGGGGTTACAGGCACGTCTGTACTTCTGTTTTAGCAACCTGTGATGCTTTTGAGGGCTTTCATATTCTCACCTACGTGATCTGTTTGCACGAGCATCTTGTGCCACTCTAAGAACAACCTAAGAGACTGCAGTCAGCCTTACCTGCACTGATTCACTGCCTACGAATGTGGTGCCTCCCTAGATGGGAAACTGGTCACCACAGCTCCACCCCATTGTGTTGTAAACTGCTAGAAACTGCTTTCACAACTGATTTAGAGATACCTTCGTTACAGATGTATATTTCAAGTGTTTTCATTGATGCTGGGAAAGTTTGGCATACTTCTCAGGGTGTATTGTATCTGCCAAAAATTTCAAGAAGCAATATGATTATGAACATTATTCAACTTATAAACACACTTACTAGGTGTAACTGTCCATCACTTCCAAAAGATAAATTACAACACACATTTGTGGGCAGGTGATGTTGGGGTCAAGGAGACCTGGCTCTACTGAAGGGACCTTCTCTTTTCTCATCAATCCTGTCCTAGTGTATGCACATCTGTAGTACAGAAGGCAGGAGTGGATAGTGTGTGTGGGAGGGAAGGGGGAGAAACTAAAGATCATAATGAAGAATCTTGAGTCTGAAATTCCCTCTTGGCTGAATCCTGATTGTGATAAGCTGAAGGGTCATGTAGTGTATATATAGTTGTGAGCTTCTTACAGGAGTAATAGTCTTGAAGATTAATTTCCTGTTGAAAGTTATACACTACGCTAAGCAGTGCTATTTTAATGAAGTTCTCTAGATCAGCCCTCAATAGATGTGGCTAAACAATGTGCAGGCAATATTCTCTTTCAGACATTTTAGCTGTAAACAAAGCCCCATGGCCAGAGAGTGCTCTCTAGTAAGAGAATTCCCCAGGTCCTCTGTTTGTCTTAAACCCTCCAAAAACAAGTGGGCTGTTTTAGGGCTTCCTTCAAGAGAAGGTTCTGTGAAAGAATACTTACTGTGTTGCCAGTTTTTGAAGGGGGAAATAAGTAAGAAGGCTATGTGCCTGAAGTCTAAAGGAAGAGGAAGCATTGGACTAGAATTGAGCTTGTTTGGATTTGTTTCTCAGCTCTGCTGCACGCTTCCTGAGACTAATCATTTAAATCTTGGTTCTCTGTTTCTGAAATCATAGATGTTATTTCCTGTCCATTGTGTAGTTTATATTTGCACTGAATACCTTTGTAGGCAAGGATTGGCTCTGCTCTTTTTGTCTGTGATATCTAATATAGGACACAGTGAGGTCCTGACCTCTTTTGTGACATTTATGTGCAAAGTGATACAAATGATGACTAATGCAATGGGAAAGTTTAAAATATTCATGCTGTGTTGATGAGACTGTGGTGTGTCAACACACTGCACCATTTTCCTGAGCCCCGCTTGTTGAAAGTGCGTAAAATGAACCTTCTCTAGGCACAAGTACAGTAGCAAAACTTCATTTTTGTATTGGTCCTGGAACCATCCCTTGTCCAGTAAAGACAACCCTGGATTACTTGTCTGAGAGCAGAGACCAACTTGGTGGCAGAACTGAGTCTGTTAGTCCAAATTCATGTTTCTCCTTCTGTATAACACAGATCTGTCCACTCTTACCTGTAGACTCCCTCCTCATGGGCTCATGCAACTGTGGATATGCAAAACAGTGCTACAGGCTCTGTGCTTGGTGGTCTACACAATAGTTACAGCTAGTTGGTAGATCAGAGCATCTGCTCGCCTGCAGTGTCTGAGGTAACAAGTCAGTAACAGAGCCTGTAGAGCAGTACTGGCAATGCAGGAGGTGCTGCTCTACTTGCAGGCTGAGGTGGGAGGAGTGCTGGGCTGTGCCATCTTGCGGGCTTTCATGTTCAAGGACGTGCACTGTAGCATCGCTGTAGCACCTGTGCCCCTTCAGTGTCAAAGACTCAACAAGCCCGAGGCCTCTTTTCAAGCTGTCAGAGGTGGCTCCATCTTGTGCGTTGGAGGAGTGTGAAACTCCAGGTGGGACATGCTTGCTTTCAGGCTTTTAGGATCAAGCAGAAGGAAATGGGGCTGTTTTTGGCAGAGGGGATGTTTAATAATAGAACACATATAGAACTGGGTAGGATAGGAATTTTGTGTTCCAGTGGTGAAGATGGTTTAATCGGCTAAATGTATTTAAAATAGTTTTGCCTCTTGGGAGAATCTCAAACTGCCTTATCCTTTCTTCCTTCCAAGGTGGACATACTTCATTCTATGTGTTTTCTCTTATACCCTACAAATTGAAAGTGAAGTCTTTTCTCTTTTGAAGCTCATGATGAACTAGAATGCACATCAGAACACGTGTTGGTACGGATTTAAAATTTCTTGATTTGCTAACTTCTGTGGAGCTGTTTGAAGCCAAGTGGTAATGGGGTTACATTTTCTGGTTACATTTTCTGGGCTCTTAAAGGTAGCATATGGAACTCTGGGGCTTAGCAGACAATGGCTCTATGATGTGGTCAATACAATACGTTTTGCCTTGTGGTTGCAATACATTTTTTTTCCCTCATCCTATTGATATATATTACTTTCTGATATTTGCTGTATCAGCAGCTGGTGTAGTGATGCTGCCTAAACGTAATTTCTAAAATGCTTTGGGATGAAACATTTCACAATATTATCATACAATATATTTATTACAATATATTTTTTTCATGGGTACGTGTTGCTTTAAGTATTTTTGCTAACACAGGTGTCCAGAAGCGTGGCAAACAAGCTTTCTCCCCAAATTTTCACCATTTTACTGGGATGTTGTGATGCGAATCAGAATTACAGGAGGTCTGTACACTTTTCTGTGAAATAAAGGGGAGGATGTGGAGTTCATGAAATAGAGTGACCCAGCTGAAGATGTCTTACCATTTTTAGTCTTTTGATTACATTCAGTCTTCTTTGCGCACATCAGAAGAGAACCAGTGAACTGTGCCTTCCAGTAGTCCTGGGTTTGGGTAGTTAAAGCTCCATGCAAACAAACGTGTCCTCTTCTTTAAAAGTGAGATCGGTCTGTGGCCCCGTTTCTGCTGCTGTTTCTGTCACTGCCCCATCTGCCTGTGCTCATTCTCCCTTTCTAGCTGCCTGTCTTTTACCTCATTGTCCCAGTGCAGACAGAAGAGAAGTGCACTGATGAGCAAGGAGGTTTAAGGTAAATGGAGTTTTTTTTCTCTAGGTCAAAACCTGGCAGTGATCGTAGGACTGATCACCATAAGGCTGATTGTAACAATTGAGCAAGTTATACGTGTGAACTAGTATTTCTTACGAAGTATGCTCTGGCCTTAAAAAGGCACTGTTAGCAGGTGGTGGTAAGACTGCAGAGAGATACCAAATGAGGAGGTAAGGTTTTTCAGAAAGTGACTCTGTTGTGTGGGCGGGAATAAATGAACTACAGGGGGAAAAAAGCAAAGTCTCAGGTTGATTATTACAATATATCTGGAGCTGAAATATCTGGGCTAGCCAAAACGCTTTGATTCCCCCCCCCCCCCCAATCCTTTCTGAGTGCCATCTGTCTTGTCAGTAATTGCAGGTGAGGACTTGTGGACATGGCCAGACCTCTCTGCATCGGTGGATCAAACTAGATTCATGATGGCTGGTGACATCTTTGAGTTCAAATTTGTTGCATTTTCACCAACTTGGAACTATGGTGATTTGTCTGAAATTTCCTCGTCGTTGAAGACTATTTACAGCTTAACAGTGGTGAATACGGCAAATTTATACAAGCTGCTGACATGCAGTGTCATGCTTAGATGTCTGCAAGTCCAGGGAGTGGTGCAGAACACGTCTTGCCACAGGCAAATTAGAGGCTTTGCCTGATCAGTGGTTAAAACCCAATACTATCCACTTTTCTAGAAGCTAGGCTCTTGCCCTTAAGATACATATATGTATACTTAATGGGAGGCTTACCCGTGTCTCTAAAATCCATTTGTGCTAATGATCCAATGAGTCATCAAACCTATTAGTATGGCTTGGCTTCTTCCTTTTGTCCCCTGAAATTAATTTTTGCATTTTTTTCTTAAAAGTAATGTTGCATTAATTGGCTGGCATGCGGGGAAGCTCCTTAATGGCATGCTGGTCCTCAGAAGTAGCCATGTCCCAAGTCACAGAATGCTTGTCCTGATTGTTTCCAGTTTTCTTACAGAGTGACAAGATGACAAGTAGGAGAAATAGCAGTAATGAGGACACCGAATTCTCACTTCGAGAGCTGGTTATCCTCATCAGTTAAATATTGATATCTTTCTTAAAGCTGACTTGTAATTGTTTAAAAATTGGAAGAAACATGATTATGTTCAGTTTAGTGGGATGACTGATTCTCACTGTGTGGATAATGAGTGGTTCCTGAAACTTTGGCTAGGGCTCCTGAGACTTTGGGCAATGGCACGTGGTGTTGGGTTAGCCAGTCTTGAAACAATCCGAGAACAATGTAGTGCTGTTTGGGTATGGTGCTCAAGGAAGAGGAGAATAATATTAGAGAGATTACATGGTTATTTCTGTATTATGTACAGAAATGTACAATCCCATTGGTGCAATCTGTACACCTAGGGAGATTAATTCATTTCAAATTTGATGCTTTAACCACTAAATCATCATCTCCAGCTGGCACTGAAATAGTGATTTGCATCATCTACATCAGCAGGGAAGTGCCACCTTTGTTAAAAAAAGAACCACCAACACACAGACTTAATTATCTGTTCAGAGTGCAAGCTAGCAGCTCAAACGTAGTGACTTTTCTCCAAAACCGAACCAGATATTTAAAGAGGTATGATCAAAATCACGCTTCTCTGAAACGTGTAACTTCTAAAGATAGCTATAACTGATCTTAAAAAAAGGCTTGCTTCTGTGTTTTATATTGTGTGTCTTTTATATAATTGGCTTCGCTGCTTACCTCCAGTTTTCTCCTATCTTTGTAATGTGGCTGAGAAAAACATCTTTTTAATAAAGGGGCAAGTAGTTGTTTCAAAGCTACAGATGTTGGCAGGTAGACTCAGACTTCTGGTAGCTTGGTCTTTGAGCCCGACTAATGTGGTGTGATAAGTCTGCTCTCCTTCCACAGAAACGCTGAGTGGTTTAGATCGTAAAAGCTATCATTATTTCAAATACTTTTCCTTCTTGTCAATCAAGCCACTGGTTTGAAATTCTGTATCAAACCCTTTTAAGATGCTGTTAGGTCAAATAGCACTGGAAAATGCGTCCAATAAAATGCTGTTGAATAGCTTCTTTTAACTATTTAGTGCGTGGCACGTCATTAGTAATAAGTGCAGTTGCAGTTTAGATTCATAGGAAAGGCTGTTGAGGATGTTCAAAGTCTCCGTGCTGGAGAGTCAGAAGCACAGAAACTGTGCAGACCGCTTGCTCTTGCTGCTGCTGGGGCTGTCCCTGAGCAGCCCTGGCCGCAGGACCTGACCCCAGCCCACCCTGGCATTGAGATGCTGTTACATCTATCGCTGTCCCCTTGCTCCATGGTCTGGTAGCGCTTGTGGGACTCCTTCCCAGGACAGTTTTTTGAAAGGGGAAGCAGGACTATCTATACGTGTCCCACTGTAGGCCAGAATCCCACGTGAGAAGTCTCTTTGCTGAATGTTTAGCCCATTTCATTCTCAGCAGAAATTTCAATATTGCCCCCTGTTAACAGGCGTCAAACGAGACGTGTCAGTATGGCATGTGTTGGGTGACCTGTGTGCAGCCTGGGGGCTGTGCAGCTGTCCTGGAGCCCTTTGCCACCGCTCAGCCCCACCACTGCTGCCTGGGCTCCCTTTATTTCTAACCGGAGCTGCTGCTCCCCTTCGCTTGCTGCATCCCAGGTGGTGCTGGAGGAGGAGGAGGAGAGGCTGCCGGTTTATTCAGGCAGTGATGCTAGGATTGTGGGCGGGAGCAACTCTTTTTTTTTTTTTTTTTCCCTCCTCTCCCCCCTTCTCTCCTCTCTCTCTCTCTTTTTTTTTTTTTTCCCCCCCCCCCGTTTCTCCTCTCCTTGTCCTCCCTCTTCTCTCCCGCACCTCGACTTTGCTGTCTCTGCACTGCAGATCCCCGCTACCTAAGGCAGCCGCTGCTGCGCAGCCCGGCCCGGGGCACCCCGCCCCGTCATGCCCCCCGCCCCGCCGCCCTAGGGCGAGCTCTCGGGTACCGCTGGCAGCGAGCGCCCGGCGGGGCGGCGGGCCGGGGCTGCCATGCGGCAGGACAGGCTGACGGGCTCGCTGCGGCGCGGGGGGCGATGCCTGAAGCGGCAGAGCTCGGGCGGCGGCGTGGGCACCATCCTCAGCAACGTCCTCAAGAAGCGCAGCTGCATCTCCCGGACGGCGCCGCGCCTGCTCTGCACCTTGGAGCCAGGTAACCCGCTCCCCCCGGCTGGGCGGCGAGGCGGCGGCTGCAATCCCGTAAGCGGCTTAGCGGGGGAAAGGGGGAGCGACCGGAGCCCGGGCCGCCGCCTCCCCGGCGGGGCGGCTCGGCGAGGAGGACGCGGCCGGAGGGCGATGAGGGCCGCGGGTAGGGGCGGCGGGGGGGGGGGGGCTGCGCCCCGGGGGCGGCGGCGGCCGGCACCGGCCCGAGGCAAATGGCCGGCCTCGTTGGCCGCCGCTGCGGCGTGGGCAGCCTCGGCGGGGCCCGGCCTACGTGAGGCGCCGTGGTCGCGGCCTGAGGCGCGGCGGGGTGTATGGAGCGCGGCGGCCGAGGCGGTGGGGGTCCTGCCCGGGCTGGGCCGGCCTCGAGATGGGGAGCGGGGCCTGCGAGGTCGCTCGGGGCTGGGGAGCGGGCGGAGGCACCAGCAGCGGATGCGAGGCAGCAGCGGCGGGGGAGCCAGGCGGGAGGCCGGAGGCGTCCGCGGGCCCTGCGGGGAGGCAGCGCGCTGCCCCCTTCCCCGGGGGGCTCCTCCTGCTCTCCGCACCCGGCGGATCCCGGCTCTGCTCTTCAGCTCTCCCGTCTCCTTTCCCCGCTCCTCCCGCCCGGCGTCGCCGCCTCGCAGCGCTTTTGTGCCGTTTGGCTGTGCCCGGTCCCTGCTGTCTCCCTCCCCTCTCCTCTTTCCCCCGGGCCGCGGCGCCGCTGCTTTCCGTCAGATTCTCCCCGTCACCCCCTGCACGGCCGAGCCGCCGGGGCCCTGCGGTCGCCCCTCAGCCTCACCAGACCTTCCCCGCTAAACCTGCTAAGTCTTGACTTGCCGGAGACCCCTCCTCCCGCCCAGCCTTTGTCTGCGGCAGGGTGTTGTCTAAATTCGCAACCATGCCTTTCCTGAGGGGGAAGGCATCGGCTCTGCGGCTGTTTTTTCTGGGTCCTGCTTCAGTTAACAAAATCTTTTAAGGACCAGGTGGTCAGCCAACAACGTGTGTTTGCCCCAGGGAGGTGGGCTCTCAGCAGAAGCACCGATGGGTGATCATTACTGAATGCTACATTCTAGTTGCCTGCCATCAAAATTTTGGATCATTTGGTTTTTTGTGAGGTATTGAACATTTAAATTCAATTTACAATGTTAGAGCTGTCACTTGTGGCTAAAATGTTGTTGATCTGTTGCCTAATCCCAGGCATTTGCAAAACATGCAAGCCTGAGGTCTAGTGAAACGTAGAGCAATGCATAGAAATATGTAAGATTCAGTTTCCCATGGTACTAGCTGTGCGTGCATCAAGCACACAATGCTGACTGCTTCTGTGTTTGGGATGAGTTTTGGATGCTATTATTAATGAGGTCTCAGAGGTATTCTGGTATAGGTTTACGGGTTTGCTGTTATCAAGGAGCTTTCCTGACTCGTAATTCTCACAGACCCCTGCTCCTACAGTAGTCTTCTAATATCCCAGGTAATGATGTTATCTGGATAATGAAATTCTCTTCCTTACACTCCCACAAAGACCAGAGGAAATGATCGGAGGCATAACCACGAACGCCATAGTCTTAAAGCTAGAAAATCCCACTGGGTTGGGGTTTCCATATTGTTCATATGTAAGTAAACACAATAACGTCATTCAGGATGCGTGCTTTCATAGAGTGATGGAGACGGGGCACCTAATGAGCCCTTAAAAAATAAGCTGAATGAAGTCTCCTTCAGATTTTCTTAGTGTCTGTATCAGTTGTCTACAGAAACATCTCAATACAAACAGACTGCATATTTTAGATGTGCTTTGATACATCCCAGTGAGCTCTGGCTCCTGACAAAAGTGATTTCATGCAGAGTTACTCAGAATGTTACTTTTATTTCTCATTTTGCAGATGAAAACCTACATTTAGAGATAAATTACAGGGCAAGGCTAAGAATCTTCCTGAAACAACAAGCGACAATAAGATGGTAGTTTACATTGCCACTTTTTTTCCTAAGTTTGGACTCCCACTGCACAAAAAGCTGCTTTAGGCCTTTTTCCTTGTTTGTTTTCGATAAAATATTTATTGGCTTTCCATGGGAGAGGTTTCAACAGCTCCTTTTAAGTACAGCCGAGAACCTACAGTGACGTGCTTTGTAAGTTTGAAGCTATGGCTTTATAGCTCACATACGTGCATCAGAACAGATCACCTTCCTACGCTTTTTCTGGTTTAGTATTTCTGAAAAAATCCCAGACTTTGCCCCATCCTTTTGTTTAATGTTGCTGAGGAGTGGGGATTTGATTCCTTCACCCAGGTACTTGGCTGACCACAACATTTTTCACCCCTCTTGTGGCTCTTTATGTGGTCCTGTGCTACATTTTGGTCATGCAGTGGAAGACTGCTAGGGTTTGGGAATCCTAGGGGTATAATCTTCCCTCTTACAGCCTTTTGTTGTCAGGAGTCGTTGTGTATTTTACATGGAAAAGCTAACGGGACTGGGTTTTGTGGGTTTTTATCTTTCTTTTTCTTTTTTTTCCTTTTCTTTTTTAAATAGCTTTTCTGCAGTGGTTTCTGGTGACCTGGTTGCAAGGGCATCGAACAGGCCTTATTTTGGCATTCCCCTACCCTTCAGAAATTTGACTGGTGCCAAACATATGTACCTTTATGTGTGCTTGTATTTGTGGAGCTAATAATTCATATGGGTTCCCAACATATTCCTGCTTACTTGAGTTAATATGCTTTTTAGGCATGAAGCATCAGCTGAAAGTGTATGAACTGGAGGTGATACTTAATATGTTAAATGGCACGATAGCCTGGCTGGCTTGGTGTAAAAGGGCTGAGTTGTACTGACAGCGCTTACAGTCCCCGAGAGTAGGAACTATTGCTGCGTATATGGTACATTTCTGCCAGGCTGTCCATGCAGAGGAGCTGGGAAGAAAAGTTCCCATAAGGCCCCAAGGGGTCTCTTCTGCAAAGGGCGTGTGTTTACATAACGGAGAGGAATGTGCCCCAGAGATGGAGGATTAACAAAAAGGGGAAAATCCAGTGAAAACGGGTGCAGAAGGTTTGTGGTAGGGTTGGATGGGTGTGGGGTACTGAGGGGGGAAGAAGCTATCAGGGAATCTAAGTTAGTTTGTGGGGAGAAGGCAACTGAATGCAGAATTAAAGGGAGTTGCTGGTAAGATATAGCAGACGATGGAAGTGTAAGGGAGAAAAGACTGTATGTAGAAGAAGGCCCTGGGAAAAGACTGGTGATGATCCAGGCAAAAGTGGACAGGATGAAAATGACAGGACTGCGTGCAAAAAAAAAAAAAAAAAAAAAAAGTAGTATGTGCAGGGGTGGGAGATTTGTTAGGAAAAGGGGAACGATGGAGGTAGGAAGGTTTGGGAAACCAAGAGAGGCTGGAATAGGGATAGGCATTAATTTCCTTGAAGCTCTAAAGTCCAAGGACAAATTCAGTGAAGAGTGCAGAAACTGCACAGAGCAAGATGTTTCTTGTGCCAGAAATAAGTAACAGGCAACGAGATGCTGCTCCCAGCTTGCTGGTTGCCTTCCTGCAGAAGGAAGTTCCTGGGTGGGTATACCCTTTCCTTGTGCTGTCTGTACTCTTTGTGTTGCAACTTTTTTTTTTTTTTTTTTTTTTTTTTTTTACTTGCTGTATTTTTATTGAACAAGGTTGTAATTTTTTGGTTTTAGGAAATGTAAATTCTTTAAAATAGATAGGAATGAGGAACCATTCCTGTATGGTCTGTGGCTCACTCCCCATGTCTCTTCCCCTCCCCTGTCACAAAACCGTCACATAATTTGATTTTGGGAATATTTCTAACTGGGAACAAATAAGGGGACACAGGCTCCATGGCTTCTACAAGACGTTACAGTGCATGGCCTGACCGAGAGGTTCCTTGCCATACTGAAGAGAGCGCACCATGTAGTCTGGTGTTACCACGTGATGTTATTCTCATTTCTAGTAATTTTCACAGCTGTCTTAGTTGTCTGCCATGATTTAATAAACTTTTGTAGGTGGAGGTTGAAGTGTCTCATTTCAGTCTCATTTAATCAAGAGAGACAGCTATCTGGGCCCCTTTGTGAGCTCCCTGGTCATGACTTTCATGTAAATGACAGATACATTTTGCCTTACTCTGAGGTTATATGTATGTTATTGGGCTTGATCTTTTGCAGACTTGGCTGTCTCTGCTTGTGTCTTTCTTAGGAAGCTTGTAAGACAAAGAGTGAAGTTGTTACCAGGATCTTTTAAGTCTTAGAAAACTGTGAGGTGATTAATATTTGGCTGCTGAGTTGGAAATGAATACGTTTATTTTGGAAGGCTATTGCTTCTTTGCTACAAGGCAGTGTTAGATAACACGTCAACATCCGTTACCTTAACAAAAGGAGTTCTTGGTCATGATATCTTTTTGTATGTATTAGGGTTTTCCAGTACTTACCACTAGATTGCTTGGGAACGAGACTCACTTTTTCACATTTACAGCAAACGTGATACAATGTTATCTTAGTAGGTTTACTGGCATTGTTATGTTGCTTTGAATTATTATGAAGAGATTTATCTATTAGGAGTCCCTGCTGAGTGCCATGGAGTTACGGGGAAGAATACTAATAAACAGTTACTTCCAGGAATAACTGTTAATCCTTTAATGTTTTTCAAGACATTTCTATTATGGTTTGAAGCTTTTATTTTTCTAGATCTGACAAGCATGTCTTTTAAATCTGAAGCAGGGAAATGAAAACACCAATCACCAGGTCTCAGTGATGCAATTCTAAAATGCTAAAATTCTAAAGAATACTGTTTTTTGTGTGAATTTTCTTTCTTTCTCTTCCCTCTCCCCCCCCACCAAAGGGAAAAAAAAAGCCTTGAAGGAGAAGGCTTTGTCTTTAAATATATATTTATCAGGCAGTAAGGCTTTTAAATTACTTATCACCACTTCAGTATGCAAATGCTGAAAGGCCTTTTACATTCCCTAACTAGCAAATGCCACTACAGTTTGGGTTTTTGTCAGTCTCGCAGGCTTAGTCCTCCAAAGCACTGAGTATTACTGGTGAGTTGATTAGCATGGATTTTATATACTTAAAACCTTGCAGGATTAAAATCTGGGGTTTTTTATATATGTATATATATGGCTATTAAAATATATATTACAAAACGGTTGGCTTGATATTCTAGAAAGACAAAAAGCTATGCATTACATAATTTTAAATACGGAGCAATACATCGTATTAAGTTATGGAGGAAAAATAACGAAAGGCTTTATTCTTTATGCCAGAAGGCTGGAGGGAGGGGATGTGCTATGACGCGGCGTTCAGCACCTGAGCTCTGGACAGCGGCACTTGAAGGACCAAAGAATTGTACATTCAAAATGTGGGATGTGAAGCAAATTAAAAGTGTTGCTATTCTTCATGTTATGGCATACTCCAGTGCCGCAATTAGGATCCATTGTAGGCCAAACTTGAGATCCTAGTATTTTATGTAATATTGTACGTAATATTGTATTTTATAGATTATTAGCAGGCGTGCTTTGTAACAATTAAAATAGTTTGCTCATAAGGCCAAAATCAAATCTAAGCTTAAATGAGAATACTGCCCAAATGTGCTTTATGTTCTTAGGAATTATAAGAAAATTGATATTCTGAGCAATAAAATAATTTTAGCACCCCAAACTTAGAAATGAGTTCTGAGTGACTTAACATCAAGAAGTTGAAATAGATGGAAAGAAATTGTCTCTGTATATATTTTTTCTGTGGATGCATGTGATAGTTTGCAGTGTACAAATACAGTTTGCAGAGTAGTGAACTACGTGTTCGGTGAAATGAGTTGTGCCGAACTACATCATTAGAGTAAAGAGGGTATTACTGCATTTTAAAAACATTTTGTCCATGTACTTCTTAACATGTGCCTTGAATCCACTGTGAAGACATGAATTCACAGAAACAGGTTGAAATGTAGTTGTTGAAACATGTAGCTGAAATCTTGTGTTCTTATTTCAGTTGTGGGTTTTTTTTCCCTCTGAGCTAAATGAAAATAATGACCATGATTTTTTTTTTTTTTCTCCTTTTTGTTTCTAGGGGTTGATACAAAATTGAAATTCACTCTTGAACCATCTTTAGGTCAAAATGGTTTTCAGCAGGTAATTTGAGTCATTTTTCTCTTGAGTTTATGACGGACTGGGTTCTCTTCAATCAAGGTACTTGCCCTAGTTCAAAAGTGCATCTGTCATCATAATGTCAGCATATTATTTGCAATTGCATCAAGAGATGTTCCATTAGTATTTGGAAAATGCAATAGGCTTTCATTGTTTACTCAGATATCTCATAAGTCTTCATGTCCTAGAATATTATATTTTTGTTATATCATTAATCTATATTTTCCCTGTGAGTGGATTAAGCAGTTAAACTCTGAAATGCGTGCAGTAAAACAAAATGAGTGTGCATGTCTGCAGCGTTGTAGATGTTGCTATACTGTTGCATTAAACTAATGGTGGATTTTATACATTTTTGGATGCTTTTGCTTTTAGTGGCATGATGCGCTCAAAGCAGTGGCCAGATTGCCGACAGGCATACCGAAAGAATGGCGGAGAAAGGTAGGTAGATCTGTATGCTTTGTGGGATATATTGCCTGTTTCTCAGGAGAGGTGAATGACTTCAATATTATCAGTGTTTTTTAACAAGTATTTGGAAGTTTTAAGTTTACGTTGTACTGGGGATTTTTCCTAGTTTACATTCTTCAGTGATAACCTCACAGGGCAGCTGGAGAGACTGAGGAGACAGGTAAAGATGGTGTTTTCAATAGTCGGGCTCTTTCTGCTTGAGGCTTAGGTAACTTATTCTGGTGCAGATGTTATTGCTTCATTCTGTCAGTCTCAAGGAATTGCATTGGTGAAGCTGCCCCCGCAGCTGAAGATAACTGGAAGGAGAGCAAATCTCCTGTGTAGGCTGTCATACTTATGAAAGTGAAGTTGATAGATGCTAGTGCTGACAGGAATGCTCATAGAAAGATTTGATGGGGGAAAGGCAGATTGCCTAAATTAGGGAAGTTCAGAGTCAGGAGTGATGTAGAATGGTAGAGTGCGCCATTAATGGGAAATGGCACTGAGTTAGTGTTGTAGGAAAGAGTCCAGTGGGATTTTGCTGAACTTACCTTATTGCTTTCTTCAACAATGCTTGAAATTCCCTAGCCTAAAAAAAGGCATGTCTAATAATCTTTTCTATAAAACTGAGTCACATGATCTCAGCTTTAAAAATGCAATTTTAATAAAAAGAATATTTGTAAAGCTTTATAAAATATATGTAGTTACATATATTTTGATGCATCAGATAAGTTTTCTTTTCCTGTTTTCTTTTTGCTATCTTTCCAAATCGAACGGTTCCTCTTTACAAATCAGTGGGGAAGGAAATGGAAGACTTATAGTGGCATTGTTTTCCTCACACCTCTATGATTTTATTTTTAACCTACAACTCCAGTGAATCATTATATCCATCTAACAGCCTTTTTTCTTTCTTGGAATGTTCTTTTCCCACACTCCAGTAAGTCTCTCAGACACTTTTCTGTGGTACATCAGTAACAGAGGTCATAAAATCACAGAATGGTTGAGGTTGGAAGAGACCTCTGGAGGTTGTCTGGTCTAACACCCCTGCCCAAGGAGGGCCACCTACAGCCGGTTGCCCAGGACTGTGTCTGGATGGCTTTTGCATATCTCCAAGGAAGGAGACTCCACAACCTCTCTGGGCAATCTGTGTCAGTGCTCTGTCACCCTCACAGTAAAAGTGTTTCCTGATGTTCGGACAGAACCTTCTGTGTTTCAGTTTGTGCCCATTGTCTCTGGTCCTGTCACTGGGCACCACTGAGCAGAGCCTGGCTCCATCTTCTTTGTACCCTCCCTTCAGGTATTTATATAAACTGATAAGATCCTGTATGAGCCTTCTCTTCTCCAGGCTGAGCGGTCCCAGCTCTCTCATGCGTTCCTCATAGGAGAGATGCTCCAGTCCCTTAATCCTCTTAGTGGCCCTTTGCTGGACTCTCTTCAGTAGCCCTGTATCTCTCTTGTACTGGGGAGCCCAGGACTGGACCCAGCACTCCAGGTGTGTCTCACCAGGGCTGAACAGAGGGGAAGGATCACCCCCTTCAGCCTGCTGGCGGTGCTCTGCCTGATGCAGTGCAGGAGGCTGTTGGCCTTCTTTGCCACAAGGGCACATTGCTGCCTCATGGTCAACTTGGTGTCCACCAGGACCTCCAGCTCCTTCTCTGCAAAGGTACTTTCTAACTGGGTGGTCCCCAGCATATACTGGTGCCTGGGGTTGTTCCTCCCTGGGTGCAGGACTTTGCACCTCTCCTTGTTGAACTTCATGAGGTTCTTGTCAGCCAATTTCTCCAGCCTGTCAAGGTGCTCTTGGGCTTATCAGCCACTCCTCCCAGCTTTGTGTCATCAGTAGACTTGCTGAGGATATGCTCTGCCACATCATCCAACTCAGATCTCTGCCTTTTCCTTCTCATTCTGCCCATCTCTGTGTTTGCTCACACGTGACCACACGATGCTAACCAAAGAAGTAGCGTTAAGAAAAGAGATGTGGTCTTTTGACTGCTATTCCCTGGTTTCCCAATGATTTTAAGATTGATACCAAAATAAAGGAAGCATTTTGTGTTAGCAGCATGCTGATTCCCTCCTTTGCTGGCAGCAGAAGGAGCAGGGTGACATCTGCATTATTGCTGTGGCATGTGACATTTGTTTTCTGGGGCTAGCAGAGATAAAGAATCCAGTCAAACAACATCAGTAGGATGTCAGCAGTGCCAAAGGGTGCTGGGAGGCACAACAGCGGCATTCCTCCATATGGGTGGCTTTGCAAAAGTGTGGGAAGGGACGTTGAAATGCAGAAAACATGAGATTCTGGGAGCTGTCTATAAATTCCTTCATCATGCAACTATCTAAGTGTTTAAATCTGTGGGAAGTGTCTGAATTGCTTTTCTCACTTGAGTGAGTTAACGGCTGATATGAAACTCGACCGATTTGCTTTCATGATTTCTTTCAGTTTCCTGAAGAGAAAGATTCTTTATTGTTACTTGTTGTCATTGTATGATCTGTCATGTGTCTTTCATGGTTCAGGAACTTTTCAAATGTTTAATAAAGGTCCAGCCGTTGTCTTAGATACACATGCATAAATCTGTTCTAGTAATTATTAGGCTTTAAAAGTAGTCAAAATGTTTGTTTTCAGAACTTCCTGTAGCATCAACAGTTTAGGAAGCCCTCTTGTAAGATTAAGTTACTCTGATCCAAGTGATGCTTTCAGATCAATCCCAAATGGTTAATACTAGACACTATTTCTTCTGCAAAGTTGATCAGAAGAGACCTCTGGTAAAGAGAAACACCACTAGATTTCTTTTGTGGGGTTTCCAGGAGATGGATCCATGGTTGAGTTTGAGGAAAGCCTGCAGCAGTGTTACCTTTGTATAAAACTCCATGCTGGTTATGAGGTTAGAAGGGCTGAACTGGCAAGGAGGGTCCTTGCAGGAGATGTGCTTCTATCTTGGAGGGCCCCTGTGGATTCAGTTTCTGACAATGGACTTGCATCTTTGTAAGCAGTTCACAGATCTGGACACTTAATGCTAACTGTTTCCTTCCTTTCTGTTGTAAGGAGCAAGGTATTACTTCAATTGTGCAAAAATTGTTTTAGATATAGTCCTCTTCTGCATATTTCATGTCTAACAGCAGATCACATATGGGTGAAGCTGACAAGGTTCATCTAACGGTATGTATGAAAACTGTTAATATTTTATCTGAGAAATAATTCATTTTGTTGACTTGCTTTGTGTATTTCTAGGTTTGGCTGACCCTAGCTGATCAGTACTTACACAGTATAGCCATTGACTGGGATAAAACCATGCGTTTCACATTCAATGAAAGAAGTAATCCTGATGATGACTCTATGGGCATCCAGATAGTAAAGGTAGCCAGCTAATTTTTTAGTTTATTTTAATTTTTTAATGAAAAGTGAAGATTTTTTTTTTTTTTTTTAAATAGATGGAGTTTGGATTTATTTTGTTCTCTGCAACTACTTTGGCAAAAATTACACCTTAATTCCCTTTGGCCCACCAAAACTATTTCTTTGGCTTTTTTTGTCCTTCTTCTGCACTGGTCTGGTTAGTGTTAGCTGGTAAAAAAATTGCTTTTACTGATTTTTTTGTTTTGCTCAATTTCTACTTTTTTATTTTAAAAGAAATACTGGAGTTTAATGGAGACAAAGGAACATAAGTGGGGTTTTTTCTTCTCTATAAATGAACACAAATATTTGCTGGGATTAAAAAGTATGTTTTATAATATAGCAATTGAGCATTTTTCAGTTATTTTGCAGGAATGAAACCACCTTTATGTATATTTCTCAGCTAATTAATGTTTTTAATATTTAAAGCAGTGGGCAGTTTTAGGGAAGGGCTTAATAGATTTGTATTGCTGTGGTGACTTAAATATTGGTCTATTTACCTATTTAGGAGGTATTCTATTTAGGAGACGTGTTCTGTAGTCACCTTAATTAGAGTACGCGGAGCAAAATACTTTGTGTTCCTGACTATTACAATTGTCATCTGTACTTGGTAATTTAAGCTTATAGATATTACTCATGAAATATTAAACATTGTAGTACATGTTTTACTTGTAAATTTTACTTTCACTTATAAATTGCTTAAATCTCAAGGACACTGTTTCTGGTTTTTTATGTTTGGAAAACTTAGTTGCCTAGTAGTTCTTTTATACTTAGATAAAAACAGTTGTTCTTTTTTGTTCAATTAAGCAGCTGTTATGTCTTGCCTCTTTGAAATCTAGATATCTGTTAATACCTTCTGTGGCAACTTCATACCGGCATCTTTTAGGTAACTTGTTTCCTTAAGAGCTTGCTGAACCTATTTCTCTTCAGTAAGCTAAAGGTTCACAGATTAAAAAAGAAACATTGTCATCAACTCTGGGAGTATGTACTGGGAGGGTGGAGGTGGAAGGAAAACTGGGACAGGTGGGAGAACTAAAGGGGGAAGGAAAATGCACATCTTTTCTGTCTTTTCTTGTCTTTTTTTTAATTTTTTTTTTTAATTTTATTTTATTTAAAGGACCTTCACCGAACTGGTTGCAGTTCTTACTGTGGCCAGGAGGCAGAGCAAGATCGAGTGGTATTAAAACGTGTTTTGCTGGCTTATGCCAGGTGGAATAAATCTGTTGGCTATTGTCAAGGATTTAACATATTAGCTGCACTTATTCTGGAAGTAATGGAGGGCAATGAAGGGGATGCCCTGAAAGTGAGTAAAATATTTTTTTTCAGTGTTGAAGATTGCTTTTAGTTAGTGAACTTTAGAATAAACCAGTGCATGAATTTTGTAGGCAGCCTAAAACAGCAGGACTCAAAGGAGTTAACCAATTTATACCTGCAGATTGTTTGTTATCTTGTCTGAGCTAAAATGAACAGTTTGAATGTTATCACTGTTAAATTTTTTTTCAAACAGAAACAAAGGAGGGCTTGGCCGTAATAAAAATAAATGGGAACACTGCTACTGACTTTGGAACACCTTATTGCATAATCCCAAATCTGCTTCCAAACACCATAGGTAGCTGAAACCTTCAGATTCCATTATCAGCCTTTTGTGTGGCAGTAGCATGCAAGGCAGTTAATAAATCTGCTGCATTTTAAAGCAAATTCTAGGAAAACACAAAAATAAATATTTAAAATTAAAGTAAATCACTTTGAAGCTACTTTCTGGGCTACGTTAGTCATACAGTGTTTTACTTTTTTTAGGCCTTTTGTATTCTAATTAAAAGAAAGCTTCATGAAATTTATAATATGTCAGAAAATGGAAATACAGTTTACTGCAGGACGTGGTTTAAGGTTTGCCAAGATCATGTGCAAATTTCCTTAAGTAAACTTCCTCATATGTGTGAGTTGGGGTCAAATTAGTAAAGGATGACTGTGACTCTTGAGATACTGAGCTGTTTGTTTTGCCTTAGACAATGATTTAAATATGTTAAATATTTAAATACACTCAGAGCTCCTAAAATATAAAGCTTGTGGTAGTCGAGTCCAGCTAGCTGGTATTTAATACTTCTTTCTAGAGAGCTGCCTGTAATAGGAAGAAAATACCATAATATACCTACTTTATATCAAAGAGTAAAATTTCCTTTCAATAATTCTTGCTAAAAATTTCCTCAGTATTTTTAACTATAATTTGTCACATTTTATTGTGATCTTATACTGTCCAGAAGCTCCTAAAACATATTATGATAAACCTTGGGCAATCATATTTCCTATGTTATGAAGTCCAAATTGATTATGAGAACTGTGTGCATCCTTATATTATTGGATTGTCTTTTACTGTGAGCGATGTCAGGCTCCTTGTGCTAAGGAGACAATGGAATGGCGCCAGACTGCCCTGGGGAGGTAAAGCACTGAAGGCTGTTAGCACCAAAATGGGTCTTACCTGGCAAAAATAAGAATGGAAAATAAAGTAATTTCTTTTCCAAGCTTAGTGTGTGGACTTTGCAGGGTTGGAATTTCCCCAGAAGAGAGAGGGAAAAGGGAAGGGGGGGCGGGGGGGGGAAGGAATTGGGGGTTAGCATGTGGCTGTTTCGTTGTTGCAGTCACTGTGCCGTCTAAAGCAAGTGATGAGTGACTTTGGAACAGCTGCAGAGGCTGGTACCTGTAAAGCTGCCCTCAGGATTGGAGCTATGGGGAAACTATGTTTGGATTATTGCAGAGTCTAGGAGTTAAGGGAGCAAGGGGATTCTCGGGGCTCGCCAGTCAGGTCCCCTTTCTGGGAAGGACGTTATAAACAAAAGCTCTGTGTCTGGGAAGTGTCTCCCAGAGGCTGGGAAAGAGCTGGTACTGTGGACATCATGGGGCTTTAACAGCACAGGAGCCAACATGGTAGCTTCAGTGAATGCCAGGGATGCTTGAGTCTTCAGTAGTTAAGGTAAGCGTGTTTAAGTTAAATCTCTTAAGACACCTCAAAGTTAGCCTACTAAAGTTATGGTAAGCAAGAAAATCACAGTTTGCATGTACAGAAGCTATCAAAGTATACATAAAACTCTCATAGATACTGAAACTTAAAAACCATTTTTTCCTGCACATTATTGTGGGGAAATATTACAAAGACAAATAATAAAATGAAATGCGTAGGGAGAGATGTCATGAAGAAAATATCTGTTGCAAACTGGTAAATGTGTGAAGCTGCTTTTTTAAAAACAATTCACATGCCAGTGAAATAGAAAGGACTTCAGTGTTGCAAAAAGATTTCTGTTCTTTCCTATGCTCTCATATATCTGAGATTTCTTGATTTTGCTCCCATCACATAGTGGGAAGGGAGCGAAAGCCTTTATAAAATGGTTTCTTTAAGGTAGGGACTTATGGCTTATGTCATAAGAAATTAATGAAAACACAAATAGCATTGTTGTAAGTTAATGTTGTTACATTAAATTATTCTTCCATTGGTTGAAATATTTCTGCACAAAATAAAGCATATTTTTGAAAGACAATGAGGTGTCCCAGTATTCAGCAAAGGCTAGGGAATGCATCTGACAAAATATGAGACTCCAGCTTACTTGCATACCATATTTTGATCACCTATTTCCATTCAATCCTGAAAACTTAACAAAAACAAAAACAAAAAGTGTAAAAGCTGTTAATTTGCCTGTATCAACTACTGATCTACATGCTTTACAACATGGAACAGAAGACTCTTATTGCCTGAAAAAATCTTGCAAGGACAGGTGGTAGTATCTGGTCACAAGCAGCTGTGAGAGAAAAGGAAGCAGGAAGACTATGTAAGGTGGTGCTCTTGGAAGTCCAGTGTCTGCCAAGCTATTTTTGTGGTCATCTTACGAAAAGAGAGGGATTGGAAGGAGGATTGTCTCCTGTGTATGAAAGTGCCATGCTCCTTTCATGCCATCCATCAAGGATGCTCGTTTGAAATATTAACAAAGGAGTAACGGAGAGTTGAAGCAGACGGGATGACCGCATGCAGGCTCTCTAGATACAGTTCGCAGAGTGGCCATAGAGATTGTAAAAGATCCTGAAGTCAAGGTCAGCATCTTCTGTTGGGCTGATGATATACATCAACTTCTGCATATTGCTTTGTTGCATTTGTTCATTCTCAAAAGTTTGACAGTATCCAATTAATACATTACCTCCCATGTAGTTGAGCTATCTCACTTGAAGCAGATGTGTGTTTAAAGTGTCTCATGCTGCTTAATTTAGCACCTTTTAAAGTGACAAGATGAAGTGCAGCACACAGTAACACATCACAGTAAAATGTGTGGAGAATGTTTTTTTAAAGAACAGTATCTTGCATTTTAGAGGGGAAAAAAGATGATTTGGAAGATCAGTCTTCTAGTTGTGGCAGTTAACAACCAGAGAAGGGACAGTGGAACTTTCCAACAGTGTGAAGAATCTCATAAACACGTACAGCATCACAAGTGCCAAAAGTTGTCTTTGGTTTGAGTACCGCTTCCTATTTGGGTGTAGCTTACTGTGACATTGATTTCGGTCATTAATGGTTCATAAATTCTGGACAGCTTCAAGAGGCCTTTGCACCTTGATTGCTTGTGGATACCTAAAGTACCTATGGACGCTTAAAATGATAATGTTTTCTCCCCGTATAAATGGAGATACCAGAGGCATGTGGTGCCACTGGTTCCAAGCCATTCTTTAGTGAGCAGAGAACTTTAAAATTCTCTTTTTTTGTGTGTTATTCCTAGAAAATAACTGGCTCTGTAAGTCCTACACAATTATATTTCATTTTCCCCACAGATCATGATTTACCTAATTGATAAGGTGCTTCCTGATAGCTATTTTGTCAATAATCTCCGTGCTCTCTCTGTGGATATGGCTGTTTTCCGAGATCTTTTACGAATGAAGCTTCCTGAACTGTCCCAGCACTTAGACACCCTGCAAAGAGCTGCTAACAGAGAAAGTGGAGGTAGGTTCAACAGAAAATGCTGTTAAATTCCTTTTTGCTATTGTTTCAGCTGAGCACTGGTCTAAAAATAGTCTTTTAAGTGTTTACACTAGTAAATAGAATATATATTTTAAATTGTTACAGTGAAAGATGACAGTTTCCATTATATTGGTAACCTTAACATAAATAGGTGGCGCTCTCAGGAAAAAATAAAGGGGAAATAATTTGGTCCCACCACTAACTGCAAACAGGATCATGTTGACAAGTATAAAAAACGTATGGAGTGACAGCAGTGTAACACACAGCTTAGTACAAGGGCTACCTTGAAAACGTTGTGTCTTGCCTTAGCTCAAGATACCTGTCCTACCTTGTAGTTGCTACTTACATAGCTGTTCCGGGAAGAATTACAGTGTGAGAGCCAGTGGTGGCTGGCTAATATTTCTTCACCTGGATGCTTAGCAATACACAGGTGCAAAACTCAGAAGTACTTCTTGGGTTGCTGCCTGAAAACTGGCTTTGCACTGTGATTTTTTTTTTTTTTTTTTTTTTTTTCTTCTGGTATAGCATTCCCGCCAGACTTTTTTTAAACAAGATACAGCTCTTTTATTTGGGAGTGTTTTGGGCAGGGTGGAGTTTTTTTCAGTCTTGAGGATAAGTGCACCCTGAGTTCCATCTTAGAAAAGATCTGCTACCATGTTCCATGTAAATAAACTGTGACTGTGCCCAAACTGTATAAAAACAAAGAAAGGGTATCAAGGAAGTATTTGCTGTTTGAAAGTGTTTTCACAGGCAGCAGACTCTTTGGTCACGGCCTTCAGTGCATCAGTTGATACTAGGATGCACAAAGTGTTCTCTGAGCATAACAAGAAAGTAAAACTTCAGAGTTTCAGGCTGAAATACTAAATCTTGTTTGAAACTTAACAAGCCAAAAGGAAAACTGATTGTGTTTACAGTCGCTTCTGCTAATCTGGCAGTGCATCAGGATGTTAAAACAATAGATAAGACTTTACAGTCACCTTCACCTTCATGTAGATAAAGACTTCTTATGCCATTAGTTTCTGAAGAAATGCAGCGGTTTGGGTTTTTTTTTTGGGGGGGGGCTTGGGGAGGGTGGTGGTTTTTTGGTTTTTTTTAATAAAAGCTTTTAGTTCATATGACTTTGGGGAAGGAAAAGCAATCTTTCTGATATAAGAAGAAAAAAAAAAAGCGTGGTGGTGTTTGCCAAGGTTTACAGTCCAAAACCAGTGCTGCTGCTTAGAGCTTTCTGCAGTGCAGCAGGGTGAAAGGTGACCAAGTATGTCATTTTTTCTATCGCTCTCTTTCTCAGCTTATCTTTGGACAGCTGCAGGATAAGAAAGTTTTGAGCAATAACAGAGGTACTAGAATGTCTGGTGGATTTCAGTATGCAGTTTATACTCCTTGTAAAATAATAATAAATTACAATTACTTTAAGCTTTTTTTTTTTTTTATTATTTCAGGAGGCTACGAACCCCCACTTACAAATGTCTTCACAATGCAGTGGTTTCTGACCCTCTTTGCCACTTGCCTGCCTAACCATACAGTTCTGAAGATCTGGGATTCGGTATTCTTTGAAGGCTCTGAAATTATACTGAGAGTAGCTTTGGCTATCAGCGCAAAGTTAGGAGAGTAAGCGGTCATTTTTATCTGATTTTTCTTTTCAGTATGAGCAATGTGTGTAATTTGCATTGTTCTGAAGAGCGTGTTCGCAATTCTAAACAAGATGCAATCCTTCAGGAGAATGATTCTGCTTTGAAAAAGCTGCACAAAGTGCCTCTATGGCTTCCCCAAAAACACATGCTTCTGACATCGTGTCAGAATGGGCATGATAATTGACCCTTGCTGCAGAACATGTCTCCAGTTGTTTGCGTTGTCTGTGTATAATGTCTTCATGCTATGCTAAAAGGTTGGTTGAACTTTCCAGAACATAGACCTCTGAGGGAGCTGGTAAATACTCTGTGGAAAGACATACAGAGAGACTTGAGGGTCACTAGCTAATTTAATTGGGTACCTGAAGCTGAGGATGTTAATTCCCTTTTTTCACTTAAGAATACTTAAGGATTTGAGCCCATTGGATATACCCACGAAAAGAGTTCAGTGTTACTAAGAGAATGATTTAGTGTTACACGGTTCTTTTCTATTAAGGCCTACAAACAAATTTTCCTGAAATTCTGCTTTTAAGCACATTCTAGCCAAGTTTCTATTATAGTCCTTTATGGCCTTGGAAACTCGCCACATAGGACAAAACACAAGAGATGGTTCTTCTAAACCCCTCTGTTGTCATAGCAAATATTTGCATTCCAAAGAGTGTACAGCGCTCCTGGAGAAATGAGTTTTGTCACTGACTTCAGTGGGAGGTGTGAGCTCTGGCAGGTTGAGCAGATGTTAGTTCAGCTGGAAACTTTTTTCAGCTGGAGTCAGCAGCTGCGTCAAATTTTTCTTGTGATGCCTATCAACACTCACCTTCCTTTTTTCCCTGAGACTGAACCACTGGGATTTATGTTCAGCTCTGTCCTTGGAGGTTTCATTTCTTTTTTCTTCCTGAATAAATTAGCACTGCAGGCCAGTAGCATTGTAAGAGACTTTGTTTAGTATATTTTATTTTTAATCTGAAGAATAATAATTTCCTAAGAGCTTTATTTGTTCAGTTTAAGAATGAAACTTGCACGCATCATTTGCATTAGGATTAAGCTATATGTAGTCCCATTGTACTTTATTACTTTGTACCATATCTTTACATAAAAGGTCCTATTGCAGTGGGTCTCAGTGCACTTAAAAGCTGTAATTAAAAGTGTTCCAACTCATGATAAAAAAGAAAGTCATTGCTTTCAAGATTTTACCGTAAAACTTAAAGCAAAAATGAAACATGTTTTATAAAAATTGGAAGGAACAGAATGAAGAAATCTATAAGAATATGTCCAAAAGAATAAGCTGATCACAGTGCACACCTTGTAACTATTGTTTGTGGGGAATGGGAGAAGGTCTGGCGGATTTGGGGGCAATTAACAGAAACGGACACTGGTGTGATAACTAGAGATCCAGAAGACGATGAGTCACTAAAACTGAACAAGAATTGAAATTCAGTAAGCTTGTGATTAATGATATCAAATGAGATGAGGAAGTAAAAGATTGGGCACTATGTCTTTGCTGGGAGAAGACTGTGGCTTTGTTCCTCTTTCTTCTCCGCTAGAAATAGAACGGGGGGATTTAAAGAAGTGGGGCCTGAAACAGTGATCATAGTCTCATGATCTTCGTACTTCTCAAGACTATCTTCTAGACATGAAAATGGGGCGAGAAGTGCTTTTCCTAAAATGTGGGTGGTTCAATCATACTTCTGTTTTGAGGGAGACTGATGGAATGGGGAGGTTAAAAATAGGTGCAGTAGAGAAAGTAGTATGTGGAGGTCATGAGAGACTGAAGGTATCAGGGAAGGTAAGCAGTAATTTTTTGATAATTGGCTACATACCCATTGTTTCTATGCCTTTTTTTTTTTTTTTTTACTAAATCATTCTTTTAGCTAAACTATGTTAAGATTTCAGTAGGAGTTTCATAGTTCAATGGTTGCTCTCTACAGACACTGAAGATCAAGGGAAGCTTCCTCTTTTAATCCTTAAGAAAAAAGGCTGTGTATTTTTTTTGATCATTCCAGCAGCTGTATTTTACAGGGGAGGCTGCAATATGTAGCCAGCAATGCACTTGTTTGGGATAGAAGTAAAACAAATTTTTCACTTGATGGCAGAAGATGTTTAGCGGCTGACCCTAATGTATGTAAAACAGCAACTCACAAAAGCATATTACTCATATTTCTCTTCCTCTAGCTGACACTCTGTGGGTGATTCTGTGTTTTTAGAAATTTAAAGAAAAGTGTGTGGGGAAAAAACAAAACAAAAAAACCAACCAACCCCCCAACAACAACTTGCTCCTCCCCCCAAAGAACAACACCAAAACAAAAAACCTAAAACCAAAAAAAGTCTGCATTTCTAATTTAGAAATAGCTTTCACAAGTATGCAGGATATGAGTGAATTTTCCTTCATTCTGCATTATGTGAGCTCAGCTCTTTTGAATACAATGACATATATAAATACACCTATACTTAATTTAGTCCACCAGAATGTTTTTCTGGCCAGCAAATATGTTCCAGTCTGACAAAAAGACAGTTCAAGCAGTGAATTCAGCCGTTTGGTGTGTAGTGAAGAAAGGGTGATGAGGCAGTCAAGAAATCTTTATGCTCCCTTTTTGAGCTGATGGGAGAGCTCCCCTATGCTAGTAGGAGACAGGATTTATTGATTCTCTTGTTGTAGAAGTGGAAGAGGCAGAGGGAATAACCTGTCTGGACATGCATGAATCCTTTATTGTGAGCAGTCAGGACAGTAAGCTGCACTCAGTACATCCTTTTATTGCACCGGTATTTCCAATGTGATGTGCACAGTTTTATTATTTAGAAGTGTAGGGAGGATTGCAATAAACTTAAGAATTAAGGTGACTAATGGAAGCGCATATTTTATAATGACAGAGAGTTCAGTTTTAGTTTGGAGTTGTATAATCATATGTCAAAGTAAAATAGAAAAACAACATGTATTTTTATGTAGGCAAATAGAATGTTGTGAAACTGCAGATGAGTTTTACAGTACCATGGGCAAGCTGACCCAGGAGATGCTGGAAGACAGTCTGATTGACAGCAACGAACTCATGCAGGTGAGTAATTGTGATATAATTATTGTTTGTGTTTTCTGTGCATCCTTTAAGTGCTGATTTCTAACAGATTACATTTTTGTTCAGATACTGCAGAAACCTAAACTCTCCCAAGAATAAAAATTTAAGATAACTGTAACATGAAATAAATAGATGACCTGCAGTTGAAGCTAAAATCTTATCTTATACATTAAGTATAGAGAACCACTAGGCTCCATTTGATAAAAATTGGTTGTATGTTGACAGCTGAAAGTTTGTTGTGATATAATGCCAATTGGATTTACGCAAGTAAGATGTAGAATCTTTTAGTAGTCATAATTTTTAGGGTGTTTTATTTTTATGTTTTGGCCAGTTATTTATTACATTGCGTCCTTTTCATTCTGCAGACACTGTGGGAGACAAGAGTTCATCAAGTCAGAAGGGAAAAAAATATCCTTCGTGATTTAAAAAAAAAAAAAGCCATGAACAGTCGTCAGTGAACTATAAACAAAGACATTTGTAGATAATTGCAGACCCTGAATTCTTAAAGCATACATCATTGTATGAGAACAAAGGTCCACATTGTTCTGGGAAAGGAAGGGGCCTTTAGTATTACAGATGTAATTGTATTGATTTGCACTCACAGGTTTTTTTTCTGATATCCTTGAGGTGTTGTCTACTTAGATGTTTTATAAAGACTTCATGCTACAGTTCTGGAACTTTGCTTTTGATAAGTTAAGGTATGGTGATTAAATGGGTGAAAATACAGAGCACAATTCATCTGAAATTTTTTTATCTGACTTAGGGGAAGGAAAACAAAGTCAGTCTCGGTACATGAAGTTGGATGAGTTTATTACAGCAGTTAGCAGGTGACTTCTGTTACCCATTATTGGAAGCGAAACTTATTGACTGTCTGGGATAATACACTTCCATTGTCTGGTGAAGTACTGCTCTGAAGTAAAGGATCACTTTCAGATTTTTGGCTTTTGTTATTTCTGTTGTTTTGGTTAATGAGGGAGCTCTAGGAATCAGAGAGATGAGCACTATGGCTTGGTTTTGCTTCAAAAATGGAAATGCAGCTGGTCAGAGTTACTCACATGCTTTTTAAATAAGAGTTAAGGTTTCTCACAAGGCAGTTCAGATATTGAGGATGCATGAGGGGGGTGGCCCGAGCTGACACCTCATATTCGTTGTGTTTCAGCTCCTGGTCTCAAGTGCAGTACAAAATCAAGGTGTGGCATTTGTAACAAAGAATAATGTTGGGAAAGCTGAAGTGGGCTTTAGTGACTCAGTGTGGATTTCTTTCTTTGCTGTTGTATGTAATAGAAGATAAGGCTTAGGTAACTTACTGGTTGGAGGGATGGAAGGATCTTTTTGGTTTTTTAACTGTTGCAATTACAAGTATAATAAATAGCAGTCTTTTTGTGCTTCAGCAAAAAATAAGCACTTGGTGCAAAGTATATGTGTTTTCATAGTGTACATGTGTATTTTGTGACACTGACAGGAGCGTTAAGGTAGGATAGCATTGCCATTGATATGGAGGATGTGGCAGGTTTAAGTTTTCTGCATAGAGAAGCAGTGTGTCTGTTTTCTGTGTGTCCTCTCAGTTGAAGAAACCACACTATAGTTTAGATAGCATTCTTCAAGTCAAAGGCAGGCACTGGCAGTGTAGCCATCTCCATCTGAGGTGTTCACTCTAGGCTCTTTTTACTGTAAGTGGAGAGAATTGGGCATTACAAGTGTTTACCATTAGTGGATATGAATGCCACCATACACCTGGCTGCTGCATTTGCACAATTTTCTCTGTGTTGGAGAAGAAAATAAAGAAATATGAACCATTGCATTAATGAAAGGATCCAGGCTGCTTGAAGATACTGTTTTTTAAATTGCTTTAGGCTTTTTCAGAGCAGTCAGCCAGAGATGAATGTTTAGACTGCTTTGTTCTCAATTTTTTTTTTTCCCCCCACTAATCAAAATCATAATGGTGAATTTACATCTAATGCTTTTTACAAGGTGGCTCAAGGATTAGTACCCTACTGTGGGAAAGGATTAATATCCTACTCTGCCTTCCCTACACATTTCAGTAAAGGTTGCTGGTGGCAATCATCTCACTTTTCTTTAGACTTGCATGACACTTACATTTGCATCTGAACTACCTGTCCAGGCTCACTTAAGCCAGTGAAGAGTAACAGGCACTTCTCCGCCACTAGAAAACAAATTGTGCTCTAAAAGACCTGTTTCCTTTGGGAGTTGAGAGGGAGGTATGGCTTCAGGGGCAAGTGTTGACAGAGCAGATGTCTAAGTAGATCAGAGGACTCTTGTCCTTGTTCTCTCCACCAGCATGTATAGTTGGTGCAAGTTTAGCATTAAAAATGCCTGCCTCCCTCCCTCCCATGCAGACAGTACATATACCTAGGATTGAGGGCTTAAAGCTTTTGCAGATTTGGCCCTTGCATGGCTAGAGTTCTTAGAATGTCGTGCTGAGGAGAGCATGGAGGGATTGGAGGAGCAAGCAAGCCTTACAGCTTCCTCCTTTTTCAGATTGAACAGTTTAGGTAAATAAAGGGTAAGTACTGTACGCATCAGATGCTAGACCGGGTGTGTATTCAGGACTAGAAGTTAAACAAATATGGTATTCAGTAATGTCATTTTATTGGCCTATTAATAAACTTTCGTTCTAACATGGAGACAGAAGACTGTACACTAGGTGTCTGCAGGTGTTCTAAACAGCGTGTGCTAGATTGAGTACACGCTTTCATGCCTTCTCAGAAAGTGAGCATTTTTAGAAGCAGCTGAACTAATTCAGTTTGTAAGCCTAGAAACATTCCAGTGTAGAGGAGATGAGAAACAAACAGGAAAAGGAGAGGCATCCCTCTGTGTTTACTGTGGTGGAGGGGAACAGGGATTAATCCCTCTGTAGTACCCTAGCATTTTAGACTATCTCCTGTAGACAGTTACCCTGATTTGATGGTATTCACTGTTAACTTTCTACCTGAGTAGCACTTTGTTTTCTTTTGGGTTTGTTTTTGTTTTTGCTTTTTGTTTTGTTTTATTGGTGAAAGTGAAAAGAGAGAGGAGCCTTAAACCAGTGTGGGGTAGCTCTTGAGATAAGTGTGCTTGAGCTGTCTGCAAAGGCAAAACTGCTTACTCTCTCTTGGAAGCCACAGCCCAAAACCTTCTGTATGGTATTCTGCTGTAGATGGCTTTGCATTTTTAGGGTAAGGCAAAGGATTGACAAATGCCACTGATTTAAGGTGAGAAGAGAGGTTTTTTCCTTGTCTTTTTTTTTGTTCCCAGAATCTGTCCCTTATAACCATAAATAAGATAGTAAGTTTGGCTGCATCATGTTTTGTATGTGTAGGCTGTTTCCCTCTGGCACAGTTTCACCAGAATTAACCAAATGGGATCCAAGGCTGTGGACAAACTGGGAACAGGATGCTTTGACTCTGAAGCATTGCTGTGAGGAGATCACAGGTGTTGATTGAGAATATTTTTTTAATTTCCAGTGGAACTTGCATCAGCATAAAATTTGTTTGTGGATCTCTTAGCCAGGTGGCAAGCGAGGCCTCCAGTTATAATCTGATAACAAGTAATTAAGTTAAAAACATGTATGCTAAATGAAAGAAATTGCACAGGATCTGGAAGAGACACAGACTGGAGACAGGCAAAAGCTAAAAGCATAATCTAAAACAGTAGCTGCAAGGAGTAAATGGAGGACTCGGAGTCGACTGTTTTGCTTAAAGGGTAACTAGCATATGGAACAAGTTACCTGAAAAGGCTGTTGACATAAAGAGTAGAAATAAATTCCAGACACACCTCCTTCTCTGTGAAGGGAGGGAGTTGAGACATAAGGGGAAAGAAAACAGGAAAGTGTGGTGGAGATCAAACAAACAGGCAGACATGTTGGGCCAGAGGTTGGTCCTTCTCCAGATCATAAAATTCCTTCGTCTGGTAGACTGCCGGGATATCGCTGTTCAGGCCCTAGAGAATATTTGTCTCTCACAGTAGCATTGTAGTTTCATGGAGTGGCAAAGCTTCAGTTCATGCTCTGGGTTTTTGTAGGCATTCTCCTTGCCTCAGAGTCTGTGCACGGCTTGAACTGTAAAAGCATTTTCACACAGAAGCCTGCTGAGCTGCGCTATTGCCCTGGGCCTGATCCAGCCGGGAGTGCCCTTCCTGCTCCTCATTGCTTACATCATTGCCGTTGGTGAAACACTTCCCCCCTCCCCCCCCTTTCTTCTGTCAGGACAGGTCTAGTACTGAATTCATGTTTGCGATTTTCCTTAGTGTATTTAGCACAGACAAGGCATGGTTCAAGAATGGATTATTTAGAAATTGCTCAAAATTTCCTTTCATCTTAATTGAGGCTGTTTTGCCTTCAGATGAAAATGTCACTGACTTAATAGCACAGAAAAAAAAAAATATAAGTGAAGATTTTCTGTCATAGCTAATGAGAAATTTTTATGTTACTGCCTTTCAGAAGACATTTAATATTCAAGATGGGGAAAAGCTATGATTTTTCAGAGAAACTAAGAAATTATATTTCAGCTATTTTTTTCTTTTTACTTCTGACATTGAGACTCCCAATGAATTGTGTGTCAGTTATTTGAAAGTCCTGAATAGTTGTAAGTGTACAAAACCGGGGGGGAAAAAAGGCTACTAAAATAGGTAGGAACAAATTAGCAATGATGTTGCAATGAATATGATGTGTCTTTATGCCAGGTTGGCTGGTGACACAGATTCTGTTACTACAAAATGACTTAAAGCAAATGCATTTGCAACTATTTATCCTTTAACTCTGAGTATTGAAGTAAATACTTATTAGTATTTATGATTTGATATCGTATTAGAGTTTTTTATGGCCTTGTTTTAAGTTTTAGGGACTACATGTTGAATTCAGAGTGTTGCAGAGAGGTTTCTTTGTTCTCCATAGAACAAATTTCTTTAAAAAAAAAAAAAAAAAAAAAGCAACCACCACCACCCCAAAAAAACCCCAACCCACAAAACAACAACCAAAACCAGAAACTGAGAGGAGAAAAGTTAGCTGGATAATGTTGGGTCCTTCCTCTTTGGCCGTAACTTTTGTGTTGAAGTGATTTCCTTCACACAAGCTCTTGGGGCTGCTCAGGTGAAGTAATGGATCTGTTAACAGTCCACATCAAGTGAGGATCTGCTCCTTCCTATCTGTGCTAGTGTCGATACCTTGTTGAATACTTGAGCTGAAACGTAAGTCTTCTGGAAGATCCCGAAAACCTCAATGATGCATTCATGTAAGTGAAATCATAATTGGAGGAGGAGGATTTTCGGTGTGCTCGCAAGGAGAGGATTGACAATGATTATTTAGTAAGTACAGGAGTTGAAAAGGACCCTACATCTCATGTTATCTGTTCCATTTTTATTTTTTTCCTCTGAACCGTGTATTTTTCTAGTGAGTCAGTCTGTTTTTCTTACAGGAAACACTGACTGAATCATAAAACTAAACCATTTCCATTCTCTTACAGCACATGAGAATGTGCAGCCTTTAATCCTGCAAGACTGTGAAACTGTGTCCATGGAGAAATCTTTTGTGGGACTGTTAGTTAAAGTGACAATTTTAAAAGCTGCATTTTTTTTTTCCTTAGACTGTTTATACCATGGCTCAGTTTCCCTTCCCACAACTGGCAGAATTAAGGGAGAAATACACGTACAACATTACTCCTTTCCCTGCAGCAGTAAAATCAACTCCGCTTTCAGGGTAAGTTTGAAATGCACTGCTTATGGCATATAGGGTTATTGTTTACCCTACACAGATAGTGACAAGGCAGGTGGCATCCTCCCTTGTATGCTCCTAAAGAAGATAAAGATGTTTGGTAATGATCATATTTAAGAATGTCTCTTTCTTATTTCTCTTATGTTCTCATTTGACAGAAGGCTAGGCAGAACTAGAGACAGTGATGAGGAGAATGACCTAGATGATGAAGACTCAATTGCCAATGCAATTGGCTGTCTTGGACCATTAAGTGGGTTTTTGGCACCAGAGCTCCAAAAATACCAAAAACAGATGAAAGGTAAAAGTGCTTTTGTTCATTTTGGGTAATGTAGTTAAATCTGTACGACCTTGCAGAAATCGTCTGTAGCTTCCTCTGTGAAAGCTGCTATGAAACTTGTATTTTACATTCACGTGGAGATTACAGCAGGTACCAAATGGCTTGCTCTGTGGTCCATGAAGATGTCTTCAAAGTCAAGTTTGAAGGCTGTATGTATACAATAAATGACAGTGTGGGTTAAGGATTTGTCTACAATAATGGTTAAAAAACCAACCCCATAGTGTTGCCCACCCACAAAAAAAGAAGCACGTGTGTGGAAAAAAAAGTCCACCCTAAATCCATGCTTATTTCCAAGAAAGCTGTTGGGTAGTCAGCATTTTCTGAAGAGTGTACATGTAATAAATAATCTTGATGTTTATTAGCATATGCATGGCTAATATTGGAACCTGTCAGCAGTGAGTGAATTCTGCAGGTCATTTCACCACCCTTTTGGCAAAACCTTCAGACCGTTGTATGTCTTGGGTATATTCACATTTTTATAAAATTGGGTATGGTTTAGGGTGTGACAAAATGTCGCTATTTTTTCAAATCCCTCCATGTTGAAATAAAATTTCTGACAGAATTGTATGTTCACCTGTGCAAACTCTACAAGCAGAACAAAATTCTGATCCATACAAGAAAAGCAGATCACTTGTTAACTTGCAGCAGCCTTTACGAAATGGTACTGGATCAACAGTGATTTTATGATATCCTGGGAGAGGCTGTAGTTATTTATCCCCAACCCACCCCCACCTTTCCCCCCAAAAAAACCCAGACTGATGTAGCAGTCACTGTTACCTGATTACACATCATCATTCTTGTGGCTTGGTTTTGTTGAGACCTATAAGCTGCAATTTTCCTCTTGATTGCTGTGGTGTTTTGTTTTTCCCTTCCTGAGGGACTGTAAGTCTCTACCTGCTGCTTCAAGCTAGCACTTAGAACGTCAAACTGCTGTTGCAAACTAAGCCAAAGCCAAACAACCATCCCTTGAAAAAGAATTATCCCCTTGACCCTGGAGTGCCAGTTTGGTGGTGCATCAGAAACAGCTGCGAAAATAAATTGCGCTGCTGCTGTTGCTCTGCAGCTGTTGATCAGAGATGCTCTCAAGTTGCCTGATCCTCAGCTGCTCTGTGCCTGTCCCTTTTGTCGCTACTAGCAGCTTTCTCCCTGTGGTGCTATAACTGTTTCTTGATGCTTCTTGCTGGTATCACTAGGTCGGTTGTTTAATCTCATGCCTGCGTAATGTATTTTATAACTCGCATTGTTAGCCTCCTCTTTGACCAACCGAGTGTCTTTAATAATCAGTTTCTGAATTACTTTAGTGGTGGCTAGATGCGCTTTTGGATAATTGAAGAACTGTGCTTATAACTTTGCATTGCTATGTTAATTGACTTTTGTACTCTTCACACTCCCCTCAAACCTTTGCTATTCTTAAGCAGTAGTTCTAGAAATGCAATACTTCTTATTATAAATAGTGCAGCTTTGTTAAATATGCATATTATAATAAACTTTTAATTAAAGACTACAGTTAAATAAGACGATAGGAATCAGACATAGATTTCCCTTGTAGATAGTCTGCTGAACTCTTGAGTATGCCAATTTACTCCTCATCTCCACTTTATTCCCACTCTGTGCAGATCAGAATGAAGAACAAAGTCTGGGTTCCAGTAACATTGCAGAATTAAGTCCAGGAGCAATAGACTCTTGCCGAAGCGAGTATCATGCTGCTTTTAACAGCATGATGATGGAGCGTATGACCACTGATATTAATGCACTGAAAAAGCAATATTCCAGGATAAAGAAGAAGCAGCAACAGCAGGTTCACCATGTGTATATCAGAGCAGGTAACATATGAAAACATGCTTCACTTACTGATTTATTACAAGCTAACTTCACCATAGGAGACAAGGCAAATAACATTCTTTTACGTTTAACCAAATAGACAAAACAAGAGAGACTGATGGAATATATAACACATTAGTAGTAAAGTGGGTACCACTTCCTACAGACAGATTTTAAATGAGAAGGTGATGTTTTTTCTTCTTTTGTCAGGATCTGAGGATGATGACCCCGGGATTTTTTTAGGTCCCAGGGACCAGCTGAATGATGGTATTTAAAAGTGTCTTTGCTATCTGGGTGCCTTGTGTTGATCTCTCTGATTAAAAAGTGTAAATCTTTGGCATTCTTGGAGTTGACATACTGATGCACTGGAAAAAGTGAAATGAGGAGATGAGGACACTTCAGACCAAGTGGCAAGTAGATTCCTAGCTGGTCCATATTATCCTAACTCCTCTGAGTTCATCCAGGCATGGCAAATTACGCACCTGAAGAACTGGCTTAGATGTTCCATTGTGGCTAGCAGTTTACCTAGCCATAGTGATACTGCTGTGAGGATTGAGCTGGACATCAGTCCGTTATTTAGCAATCCGTGTTACGGAGTCTATTTCCCCAACTGGCAAACTCAACAACGTGGGGGGTTAGCATGAACAGCGCAGCTGAAGGTTTTAGTGGGTGTGCAAGCTGAACACAACCCACCCCACTTATTCCTCCCCACTTAGGTTCCATCTCTCTAAGTCAGCATTGAACCATGCAGATGGGTCACTGTGGAGAATTTTTATTCCTCTTCTAGATTGTCTAAACCTGTCCTAGCAGGAGCATTTGAACACATAGAGCTGCAATTTTTCATTAACATAATTTGTAAGGATTTTTTTTTTTTTTAAATATTGGCAAAATATTTGCTTTGAACAAAGGCTGTAGCCAGCAGAAACAGTGCAAACAGTAAAATGTTGATTCCTGAGGATTGCCAACCCCCACCCCCCAAACACAAGCCTTTCTAATCTTACTAATCATGATGCGGGGCTGGGTTTGTGGTTTAATCAAACTGTCATCTAATTACCTAATTCTGAGTCTACTGCTCTGGTTTAATAAGAGGACCTAATAGAAAAGAGATTTATCCATTAAAAATACATTGGTTCATTCTCTAGTCACACAAGCCTCATGGCTTATTTGACTGACCTCGTATAGGGACTGAATTGCCTCTCATGGTTGGAAGAGAAATGAAGGAGAGGGGAAAGATCAGAAGCCAATATTAATGTTAAACTATCTGTTACAGTGCAATTCCAAAAATCAAGAAGCTATTTTTGTTATGATTTATTTTCATGGTATTCCTGGCTCGGGGCTTACCCATACGTAAGAAGCAGGGAGGGAGGACAGGAAATCTTTATTATAGAAGTTACAGCTTTGTGTTTGACTCCAAGATGTAAGAGAAATTCAGTGATTTTTTTTTTTTTTTTTTTGTCAGTCCTACAAACGTTTGCTATACCTCAAGAAAGGCATCAAATTTGGTGGTGGATCTTTAGAACATTAATTAGTTTTGTTCTTTAACAATACTGTGTTTCTTTTAAACACTTTTTTTCAGACAAAGGGCCAGTTACCAGCCTCCTTCCTTCTCAGGTAAACCATTCCCCGGTGATAAACCACCTCCTTTTAGGGAAGAAGATGAAACTGAATAACAGGTCTCTCAAAAATGCTATTATTCACATCCCAAGTCATGCTACAGGGAAGATGTCTCCCATTCCCCAAGAAGATCTTAAAACAAAACTGAACTCTCCGTGGCGCACTCACATACGAGTTCATCGAAAGAATATTGCTAGGGCCAAAGGCCAGCTGGGCTATGGGGATACCATAGGACTAATAGATGAGCAGAGCGAGAGCTGTAAAACAAATAGCCCTGGTGCAAAGGAGGAGACTTCCAAACATTCTGACTCTGGAGAAAGAGAAGGAGGTGGTTTGGATGACAGGACTACTCGAAAAGCTGACGGGCAGTCGTCTGAGCCAGTCTCTACGGACAGCAGTACAAACGTGTCAGTGGTTCAGCTAAAACTGGAAGCACTGGAACTCACCTCAGATAACAAAACCGATGCTGAGTCAACATCCCATCAGTCTGGCCAGCCACGTTTATCAGAGTCCTCCAGTGCATCCAGCGACAGTGGGAACCTGGCTAAATCTCCCCAGCCTGGGAATCCAAAGCCGCAAGTCTTCAATCCTTTTCCCAGCGTCAAGCCTCTTCGAAAGTCAGCTACAGCCAGGAATTTAGGGCTGTATGGCCCCACTGAAAGAACGCCAACTGTACACTTCCCACAAATGAGCAGAAGTTTCAATAAGTCCGCCAGTGGCAACAGTGGGACCAGGAAACGATGATGTACTACCTGGCACTTTCTATTTCTGACAGCAACAAAAAATTTGTATTGCCTTTTTTTTTTTTTTTTAATGTGTATGTGTGTCCCAAAGCGTTTCTAATCTTTAATTAAGTAATGAGGACAAAAATGGTTACCAGGTGTATAAATATGTGTCTTTGAAAATTGTGCTCCCGTGTTGTTATGGGATAGATTAGTGAAGATGCACTCTGGCACCCTGTTGTCGATTCTGATGGTTTGGTGGTAAAATAAATATTGATTTGCAGCGTGAAGCATACCATTTCTTTAAATCTAACTCAGACATAAAACCACTGGCTGCCTTTAACCCCCCAGCACCCCATGGCTACCTCCTGTCTCTTTCAAAGCTCAGAGGACAAATTGTCTGGTGCAGCAGACATGTATAACAGTTTTTATGACTGTTACGCAGCTTCCCCATTAGACCTCATCATCATGCTCTGAGTAGCCGGAGAAGCCATGACTAACAGAAGCACAAGCAGCCCTAGCAATCAAAAGTATCACTTTGTGTCCGACATTACCGCTTACCTACGGGGCCATCTGGCTTCAGACATTCTTGAGCAGCATTTTGTGCTTCTCTTCCCACAGCAGTCCTCTGCGGATACTGTTTTTAATATAAATGTAATCAATGAGCATGAGAATAGCAGGCATAAGTCCATCCACAACACTGGTTTGCTCCTTTTCTGTTACATATGTACATACGTACATTTCTGTTACTGCTGGAGAGTTGCAGCACTGCAAAATTAGGAATTAGGTACAACTGTATGCGTAGTTGTATGAATATTATGGCACATCATGGCTTCAGTGGATTTAAAAGCTATTATCTAGATTACAGACTTGTAATTAAATCATATTTGCCAGCTTAGCAGTAGGTAAAATATATGAATATTCCAAAGTAGTTTAGGGGTTTAAATTCTATAAATAGAGCGATTAGATACTTCGGGTGCCACTTATCATTAAAAGCCAACACATCAGCCACTATGTAAGTGGGATGGACCCATGGGACTGCCATGGGCTTCCATGGCTTGGTTCTGGTTTGGTGTGAAAGAGCAATGGCAGAGCGATAAGCTTGAGTATTTACTTCCAAATCAAAAAGCGAAGTACTACTTTTTTTTTTTTTTTTTTTTTTTTCCCCTCTATACATTAGACAGGCAGGCAGAGAAACTAAATGAGAACAATTCAACTTCAGGGTTGCAAGATCAAGCGCTCCAAAAAATTCAGGTTGCTCTTAGAATATTACAGCTCTGCTGAATTGTAGGTATTGACTGCGATTCATTACCTTATTGCTTCCAAGTTTCCCGTGACACAGAAGTGCCATTACTTTAAACTGGAGGAAAAGCAATAATGATGAATCAGTCCCATTGTATGTAATATCTTTCTTCCTCTTCTAAAATTCTTTGTTGAATTTGCAGTATCATTGTCTATTTATTAATGTATCCCATAACCTATAGGATGTGATATCGGTTTTACTGTATACCATAACTTATAAGCTGTACACCATACCCTGTTTATTGTTGTGGGGACAGTTTTATTTTGTTGTTGTTTTATACAAGTGTATGCATATAAAATGATATACAAGTATGAACACTATAAATATAAACCAGACGTAGATCAGATCTTGCCCCTGCCTTATTTTCAGGTTATAGTAGTATTGTCACTAATGATTATTTATAGTGCTAAGTAAATTTACAGTAATGTAGAATTTAGTCACTGATCGCAGACTGTATGAGAATTGTTTCTGCCTTGATTTAGAAGAAATGGACTTCTCAAAATTTTACTGTGCATCATTCTCCCCGGTTTTTCTTAGCTTCAGTGTATCACGCGGCTGTATACTGAACCAGTAAAAATAAAAGGACTGTCATTCTGCAAAAACTGCTAAAATGTTGCAAGTACGTGCATGAATTTTCAACACATTAAGATGTGATTAAGCAATGGAAAATTAGCAAGCTTTGCACGGATATTGGTCTGGGGAAAGAAATGCCAATAGAATACTAATTCTAGCGATTCAGACCTGATCAATAATTGACAAGCGTGCTCTGGGGGTCTTGTACTCTACTCGGGCTGTTAGGATTGAGGCGAAGGAACCACGGCAACACAGTGCATTAGTTTGATGATGTTTGCTGCAGGAAATTTTCTTTAAGTACTGCTAGATGAGAAAACTGAATGTCATTTTAGCTGTTCAGTACCTCAAAGGATGTTCACTCTCTACCTGAAATCTGCCTGTCAAATGTACAGCAAAAGCAACTTCATCACTTGGTACTGAGGTGGAACATTAAGACGAGGTCCAGAGAACCAGGAAACTCCAGGGAAGTTTCCAATTATTTTTCTCCAAAGAATCCCTTCAGCAAACAAGGTCTGGTGATGCAGCTGAGCCTGGAAGTGTAGCCTTGCAGCACTGAGGACGTTGGGAAGCATGATGGTGGGAGTCCGCTCCATAAACCTCTGCATTTTGTTTTCCTTGAGGCCTCCTTGTACTAATGCTCTCTTCCATGCCAATAAAGGACCTTTCTGTTTGTTGGGGTTTTTTAAAACTTCTCGAGTCTTTTTTTGAGAAAATATTTTATTAGGACCAGATTTAATTTTATTTCTGAGTATGTATTTCACCGTCATAAAATGGAAGCTCTCAAGGATGGGCATTTGATTCTGTTTTGAGGACGCTTACAGTCTTGCAAGTGGAAACAGGTCCAAAGCTATTCTGAGATGATTCAAAATTGCCTCCGCTTTGGGGGTAAAAATGGTAGATGGCAGAAATCAGTTTTTCAGAATTGTAGGCAGCAAACAGTTGATTTCATCCATAACTGCAGCTAGGGAAGATATAGTTTTGTATACTTAATAAAAATCCTACCAGAATCCATTCAAAAGAACATAAGTGGTTGCTAGAAAGGCAACAAAACGTTATTTCGAGCAAAAAAAAAAAATGCAGACCTTTATACTGGTATTTGCAATTCAGGTAAAAGTCCACGTTCAAAATTCAAGACAGACTTTAAATCTGTTTCAAACCTCCACAACATGTATTTTAAACCACGTGAAGTTGTTCATACAGAAATAAGGTGGGTGGTTTCACTGTTCTGTAGTTTTCCTGGACCTTCTTGCAACGAGTTACCCGGTGCCCGTTCACAGGCAGCAGTCACACCTGGCTGCGTGGCAGGAAGCCAATGTCATCATCTGACACTTCAGCTCCACTGAAGCATGAAGAGAAAAAAATTAATCCTAACGGATCCCTGTCCTTGTCAATGCTTTGTTTGCTCCAGTTTTACTCGCTTCTTGTTGGCGGAAGATTCGTTGAAGCCAGGGGGTCGTCATAAGCCCTGCGAGTGATGTGAGATGTGCAGTCGTCCCAGACGAGCACCTTCAGCCTGTCTGTCATCGGCCAGCAGGGACCGGTTGAGTGACTGGTTTCTCAAGCAGCCAGAAACTGCTGTGTTTGGACACCTCTGCGTTGGTGACAGCATCCTTGGGAAGGTGCACTCCTCTGGGAGGGTCATGTGTGGGAAGGGTGGATCCAGCGCACTGCAGGAAAGTGCACGTGTGAAAGGGTATCTTCTGTACATCCTTCCCCACTGAAGAGCCTTCAGGGCTTGCACAAGCTGACTTTGACTGACACGAGGTATTTAACACAATTTAGGACACAGAAGTGGTTTGCAGTGTAAGACTGTGTCAGGCTAGCCGATGCTCAGGCCCAGCCTCCCCCAGCCTGCAGGATGCTGTTTCAGCTGTGCTTCATCCTATAAGCAGCATACAGCACTTACTGGCTCACCGCAGGTTTGAAAAGAACCACAAATGTTTCCAAGACTTTTTCTGATAAAACCTTATCAAACCACACTGGCTTACCACAAATAAGCAGGCAGGCGTGGTGGTGGCGTGGAAGGTGATGCATGTGGATGGAGAGGCTGGGAAGAGGGAAGGAGCAACCCATCCAGGCAAAAGGTGCAAGAGGTTTTGAGGGAAAGCAAACTCCTTGGTGCCTGTGCTTCTTTATAGGTTGGTTGTTTATTAAGAAATCAAAGGATCGGATCCACGATGTGCTGCTCCCTGCCTGTCCTTCGTGTGTTCAGTGATCATGGACTTGCCTGATGCCAGCGAGGAGCCACATCCCGTGATGTTGTTGTCAACCCTCTCGTTAGCCCAGTGGTTGTCCCCAGCCTGCCCTGGCAGGAGGGAGGCGCCAGCGGAGAGCCCTCCGATGCGGTTCACTGTGGCTCGGTTCACACAGCGAGCTGTCGAAAAGGGAGCGAACACTCAAATCCCAGCCAGGGCAAAACATGTGCTGTCATTGCTGGCACACCTGACTTCTCTTGGCCCGTGCTCTAAGCCAGCTCTGCAGGGAGGGTGTAGCTATGATGACACTGCCCCCAAACTAGGCTAGTAAGCATTGCTAATTGGCAGGTGTGCCAGGCCATTGCTGGATGGATGTGGCTGTGCAACCCTGGGCAAAGCTCGGCGTGCTGTCTGCACTCCACAATGCGGAGCTAGCTTGCCAGCTCAGCCCAAAGGCTTTGGAAGCCTGCGTGTGCTCAGAGTATGGCTTGCACCAGTTTGCAGGGGATCTGGTAGACATACGCACCGCTCAACCCACAGTAGCGCTTGGGATGTAATCCTCCGCATCTGGTTTGTCAGCAGCAGCCTGGCCAGTCTGGTAGAAAGGGCTGCTACATGAGTTGCTCGTGCTCTCCTTCTCTCAAGGGCATGTACAGTTTTCTGATATTTTGTAATTGTTGGTGACACAGGGAAATCTTTTGAGCAGCGCCTCATTTTTTGAGTACTGGAGCAGGAGAGACAGGGGTGCTTTCTGCATCACAGCACTCAATAATTTTTGCAACCATTCCTCTCTACGTTTGGCTTGTGCTTTCCCTTTGTGAACTCCCAACCCTTGCTCACATTCATTGACTGTGTGTTTGATGAGAGTTTTCAGGAAGATAAGGATAGCCATGCTGGCTGGCTTAGCCCAGCATCTTTTCTCTGACCACTAATGGTTGGAAACGCCTAAGAAAGGAGTCCTGTAGGAACATGGTGCAACCAGAGACAGCCAGTCTGCCCCACTTGGGGCAGTCATCCGATTTTGTCCGGGTTGTGCATATCACAGAGGTGAGGTGGATGGCCAGGCCAGCGGCTCATCCACAGCAAACCAGCGGCATGCTGATCTGGGCAGCTGCATGCACAGCAGGGACCACAAACAGTAGTTCAGTAGCAAAATTTCCTCCTTCACATGAAAAGAACAATAATAATGGAGACATGGCCAGGAATAAAAAGGGTAATAAACACCAGAAAATGTGAGCCTGAAACAGTAGCTGTCGCTGTGATTCCTGCTCTGTGCCGGTTTGCCTCTGTGGGCTCCGCTTGCACTTCAAGCTGCATGGTGGTTCCTCCCCTCCAGGCTGACTGGCCTCCCCTTGCCGGGGGACAACACAGGACTGGCCTGGAGGGATCCTCCAAAGGGGCAAGAGGTGGGAACAGGCTGGAAAGCCTCACAGGCCCTCAGAGAGTCAGACGTGGCTGAAAACCTGGGTCCAGCGCTTCCCACGGCCCATGCAGGGATGAAGGACATGCAGGCAGTAGTTCCCAACCAGTTTTTCAGCCCTATTCGGACACACCCAATCCTGCTCCTCCACTGCATGCGTGCATGTACCTTGCTTTCCCTTCCTAATGGCTCTGGTGGCTTCTCCAAATGACACACAGGTATGAACACCATCCCAGAGTCCAGGGCAGGAGCCAGTCAGTGCAGATAGACCACAGGGACACCTGTGGAGGGGAGGGGTTTGGCCAGCAAGAAAGAAGCAAGTTTGTTCTTAGGGAAAGTAGGTAAGGTCTCTAGCGACCATCCAGCATAGGTATAGGAGTCCAATGTTAAAACTTTGAAAGGCCAGTGATTTACAGCTTGCCTGCAAATCAGTCATGCGTGCTCTGGGAGAGGAGAGCTGAGCAAAGCCTTTCAAGGTGTGAACTTGTGGTCCCGGGCACCAAAAGTGGTGTCAGAAATCTTACAATTGTTTCGCAGCTGGGCCTTATAATTGCAGCTTTCCTTACTCTCCTAATGACATCTTTTCATGAAACTGGGTTTCTTTTTTTCTTTAAAATAAATGTAGGTCTATTGCTCTGTTTTATCTGCACCAAAATACAGCTGTAAACCTTCTGCTCATTCTCACGTTCTCACACTACCAGCCATTTGCACTAGATATCATGCCCTTTTGAACTCCAGATTACTGCATATGATAATTTTTTATACTGTTTCTCCTGCACTAGTAAACTTTTCACCCAGCTGCAACAATACTGCTCACTGTCTGGCCCCCAGCGCTCTTGGAGAAGAGGCCTTTCTCCAGAGGGAACAGAAGGACTATTGTCCGCTTGGCAAAGGGACAGATGACTTGGTGTTGCCTGACACGTTCTCCATCCCCACTAGCCAGCACTGAGTCACTGGTTTCCACCCAGACTGGAAAGTGATTGTTCCGCTCATGCCGAAGAGATGCTTCTTCTGCCATCGTGTGAGAGGCAAGCTGTCCTACACTGCTGCTGAACCTCCAGGCCGGTGTGATGGACAGAAGGTTGGTGGGGGATTTCACTACTGCAGTTTGCAAGACATGATAGCATCTTCTGTAAAAGTGCTAAAATATCTGACCACAAAGATGCAATATTGCTAACTGCTAGAGGTTAGACCAGGTTTGCAGCCCTCACCTCCAGCAGGTCAGTGATATATCCCCTTGCCTCAGTCCGCCCCGTGTCTTTCTGTGTTCCTATCAATTCGTGGTGATCTTCTAGCTACGGTCACTAGATGCCACTGGTGCTCCATGCAAACACAACTACGCTGCAATTCCTGTGAAAGGAAATGCAAGCATAGCTTAGTGTTTCCATTTTCGATCAGATGTGGAGCAGTTTCCAGGCCATTCACATTTGATTTCACATTGCAGCCTCTCTGCTCTATTTGAGTCCTCTTAGTAAGCTTGCTAACCTTGAGCAGTGATCCCAAAGTACAGAGACAGCCTAACGGTGTATCTTTCGAAACAGTGCCCATAGCAGTATACTAAAACACTTTAAAAGCTCTTTCTAGTTAGTGGTATAATAAGTTTTCTCTCTGGAGGACGAGCTAGCAAACACAATTCAGGCGGCAGGCAGGTGAAGGAAGCTTGCTAGATTCACTGGCTGCCTTGTAGAGACTTGTTTTGTCTTCGGAGTGGGTCAGCAATGACAACCGGATACTGCCGGTCATGAATCAGCTGAGATATTTCTATCATAAATACTGGAGCTGAGCTGTTCCATGCTGAAGGTTGAAAGAAAAAAAAAAAATCTTTTTGTCAAATTTCTGTAAAAACAAAACATAGCTAAACTAATGAGTACCTCCTCTCAGGTACTTGCCAGCTTGCTGCCCTGCCCTGGAGACCTTACTATTGAACCCATGAGTGTTTCAAGCTTCTGGAGTTTGAAGAAAAACCACGTTCAGGTCTCTCACATGTGGATCCCGTGCCTTGAAGAATTATTTGCCTCCACTGAGAGCTGGAATTTGCAGTCCACCTGCCTGTTCTCAGCCATCAGTACCAACTTCTCAGGTCCACGCGTGCCCCAGACACAGCCATTGCCAGCATCCTAGCAAAATGAGATGAGCCTTAGGTTTACAGTTCAATTTTTCAGGAGCGTGCTCTGCAAATCTTCGTGACCAGACACATGCAGTGACACACAGGCTTGACACAGCCTGACTGAATGTGCACCAACCGGTTTACTGCCAGGAAAAAAGCACCAGTTGAATGCAGGTCACTTGAAAAACAAACATCCTAGATCCATTTAAGGACTTGGGCTCTTAAAACAGGACCAAGTTGTTATTAAGATGCTTAAAAAGAAACACAACCCTTGCTCAGCTACTGCACAGCAACAGAGGCCCTTGGTGCTCTGTAAAATTTCCCTGTTTGGCTTCAGCCAAACTCCCAGAGCACCTAGAGCTCTGCCTTTGCTTATGTCATCTCTGTGTCCCTCAGCTAATCCACATGTGAGCAAAAATGTAGTCAAATCTAGCTGGAAAACTGACTCTAACTCTGAGATGTGGCTGGCACACCTAGAGCTGCTACTTGCCATTCGATAATGAATTTCAGCACAGGACAAATCTTGATGTGCCTGGACAGAGCCAGAAATGGACTGATTTTTGTCATTAAATCAAGATGTGCCTAGAGAGAGTGTGGTCATTTCTAGCTCTGACCAAGTGTGATTAGTCCAACAATGTCTGGGGAAATTCAGCAATTGGTTGCTTTTAATCTCCATTTCAAGATATGCTTCAAAGAAAGGCATTACTTTTATCCTCAGAATTTGTTTTTTCCTTGTACGGCCAGTGATGCCCATGACCAGAGTCCTTGAGCCTGAACAGTTCCAACCAACAGTTCCCCTCCTGATGAGCAAGTGTCTTCACCGTTGAGTGTTGTCTATTTTAGGGTACATGGGGGCATTTTCTGTGCCTCCTGTTGAAGTGGTGACACTGCAGACGCAAAGTCAAGTTCCAGGATGCGGGGACCTGGTTCTGTGCCATCTACACAGGATGGATGGGTTTCATCCTGTGGGCTGTGGCTTCATGAGGGTGAAAGGGGAGGAAGGCATTGACCTCTTCTAAAGTTACAGGCGATAGTCTTGTTTAAAAAATAGCTATAGATGGGTCTGTGCATCCACTGGAAAGGCTGCAAATCATGAAGAGTGGAAAAACTCTGTCCTAGAGATCTGGCCACTCATACGGACGAGGGAAACCTGGACCTCAGCACCTGCGTGTGGTTAGATTTTACATTATGCAGTAATTATGTAAAAAGAGAATGGAGCCCTGTGCAGGGAATAATTTCAACCTGGGACATATTTCTTTAGATTAATGAAAAAAGGTTGAAAGATACCAATGACATAATTTAAATATACACTCTATATTAAGGATAACCCATAATAAATCTCCTGTGTCATTTCCCAACTTGCTTCTCTGTTTCTATGTGCCAGTGAGTACAGAAATGAGACCTGGGCACCTTTGGCTAAGGGAAAGACTGACTGTACTTTGAGCTGAAGTGGGTGCTGATTCCGAGATGGGACTTGGGAAAGATAGCATGGATAGATAAGAGAGGGAGCACAAGAAGAGATTATTTTTTTCTAGTCTATATTTTGAATATACAGATTTTTGTACATCTTTTTCCTTCAGGGACACACAGTGCATTCAGGCATTTAGCTGTTATATTTGTTACCTTACAGGTATTACCAATCTGTATGGTGAGCATTGACTGCTATTTGAATTAAAGTAATAATAAGCTTGCTCTAACCATTCCTCTCCCTGTGTATGAAGTGACGACACCTCAAGCAGCAGCCTGCAGAGAAGGTGGTGGTCTCTGGTCTCTGAAGCCATGTGCAGCCCTCAGTGATATGTGAGAGGGACCAGAGCACTACAAACACATGCAAGGTTGGTATTTGCTGAAGTTCAGTATCAGGAAAAAAAGTAAATCGGAAGCATCCTTACCGTAATGAAGCTATAACTACATAGTTTGTACGGGCAGGTGATTTTTTTTTACCATGCTTACCTGCTAGCAGGTTACCATGCAGTGTCGCTGGTGCTAATACTGACTGTTGATCCCATAAGCTGCTGTTGGTCTCCAGGAAAGGAGCTACCTCATAAACAAATGTTCTGGGTTTGACTTATGCCTTCCGGCAGTGTTTCCATGGCAAACAGGTTGGTGCCACCACTGTTAAAGCTGGCAGGCTGAAAATTTTCTATTCCTTCCTTCCTTCCTTCCTTCCTTCCTTCCTTCCTTCCTTCCTTCCTTCCTTCCTTCCTTCCTTCCTTCCTTCCTTCCCTCTTGCCTGCCTGCCTGCCTCATCTTGTCTCCCTTCCTGCCTGCCTGCCTTTTTCCCTCCTTCTTTCATCCCCAAATAGACCAAGAGCATTTTCTAGAGCTGGTAAAAAAACCTGCACAGTGGTACCTGACCACTGTGATGCTTCATTTACCCAGCTTTCCATTTCATATTTATTTCTTCTTCCTCTTGCACAAGGTCTGTGATGTGTCGCTAGGCTTCCAGGGGAAATTATGGAATGAGCTGAATGATTTATCTCTGTTCCAATACACTGCAGGGACCTGAGTGCACCATCTGGTGATGAACAAGGCCATTTTTGACACCTACACTCCTGTTATGAACAAGCCACAACTTTCCTTTTTTTTAATTCATGTCTATTTTTCTCCTCATCAAATTTTTTTCCTGGTCTTTCTCCTGTGTTACAAGCTCTCCCAGTTAGGTATTGAGTCAGTGGGGGATTTCTCTGGTCTTTTTTTTTGGAGGCTTAGCTGCTAATATCAGGCTATACCAAAACAAAAACCCCAAACCCCTCCTTCAGTTTTCTTTACAAAACTGAAAGGAGAACACTGTGTTTCTAGCTCTCTTAGGTTTGAGAAGGTTTTTGCCAAAAGTTTGGAAATCAGAGGGGAAAAAGTTCTCCCGAAGTTGTTATCCCTATTTTGAATCTGGATGCTTTTGGAGGCTCGATGTGTGATTTCTTAGCATTTTGACATGAATAATGGTGCTGTCCTTCAAAACAGAGAGTCTAGTGGTTATTCAAATTCACAGCAGCAATGACCTGCCTCGTGAAGGCAACTTTTCGCAGAGTAAAATGAGCCAGAAACTGCAGAAGCTTGAAGGAAGGTGGGAGCAAGGCTCCAGCTTGGGGAGGCTTGGGGTGGGCATGGCTTTTCTCTTCCCTTCCTGTACAGCGACCTGTGCTCTGCCTCCCTTTCTTAGAAAACAGGTAAAGTGCATATCTGAGACTATGTTTTGGCACTCACTGGAATCACTCCAGTAAAATACAAGTCATATGAGGGAATTACTACACAGCTAACACTGCTGCAGAACTAGCTGCAGTTTAAAATCGCAGTCAGTGTATTTCACCGCTACTCAGAGAAGATGGAGGCACTGAGACATTGCTGCCGTCAAAACTGACTATGTGAATAGTGAGTGAGTGAGTGAGTGAATGAAATACAGTTATTCTTCTTCCAGAGGTGTGTTCTGAGGTCCTGTTGGAGAGCATGGAAAGCTTTGATGAAGGTACTTTGATGATGATGAAAAGAGCCATCACATATGTGTGGAAATAAAAAGGAATTCCTTCTTTTATCTTCTCATTTTCTCGCACAATGGACTCACTAATTGGAAATGGTATTGCTAAGTTTCATCTTGATTTTTCACCAGCTTTTAACTCCATCCAGGATCACAGAACAGAGGGTAAGTCCCGCTTGCTTTTCTGTCAGGCGGAACATGTGCCCACATGATTTTCAAGCTCTGCCATTCACATATGCAGATCGTTACAGATGAAATGTATTCTTCATGTTGTTTTGCTCACTACTCCCATGCAGAGACGGACTGGGGTGGAGAATGCTTCATACGCTCTAACCCTGAAGTTATTACTCTCAGAATAAGTGTTGCAATATGAGTATGTTGTCTGGGACGTATTGCCAGGCTCTCTTTTTGGCTTTTGAAATCGTATGCAATGTTGCCACGATGCAGATTTTTAGTTTGCTTGCACCACAGGCTCTTGTTTTAAGTTAAGGGATGGGAAGAGGATGTCAGCTTAGGTCCTTAGCTGCCTTCAAACGGTGGCCTCAGCTGAGGAAGGATGGACTTCTTCTTCCCTTAGTGTTTGGAAGATTCTTGGGCCTATTGAAGGGAGCTGAGATGTGAGAGCAAGATGCCCCTTGCCCATAGTCTGTGGGCATAGTGTACCTCTAAATCAGGCCAGATTTTCAGTTTGAGCTGCGGGTTCTGCCCAGCTCTTCAGCTATGACAAATGGTCTGTGGGATGCCTCCATCTACGCCGTTGCTGTTTTCTTTGGAGGAGATGGGGAGCTGCTCTTGAGGCTGGGAACGCTGCCCTAGCAGGCAAGCACCTCCTTTTCCTGCATCTTCTGTATGTTCTCACTAGAGAGTATGATTTTAAGGCTGAAGTACAGGAAATCTGCCTCCCTGGCTTTATCCTCACAACATCCTGTAGTGGCTTAGACCCATGACCTAGACAGCACAGCAGCGGCTGCGGGAGGCTGAATAGGACAATGGGGAAAGGAAGAGGATTTGTGGGGAAGAAGCATCCCATCGGCATCCAGCCAGCCAGGAACTGCCACCACCAGTAACATAACCTGTGGGGAGTGGGTGTCCCAAAACTGGCATCCAGCCCCAGTGGCAGCTGCCGTTGGGCCACCCTGATTTACCACATCAGGTTTTAGTGCTAAACAGCAGAAAGTCTAGAAGAAATTGAACTATCGTTTGCTGCTGTTGAGAGCTCAGTGGAAAAACATAACCAGGCTGATAAGCAAAATCCCTTTATCTGGCAGTCACAGAGCTCTGTGTAGGAAAGCTGAAGAGCTACAGGGGGGAAGGTCTCTGTAGGGCTGCACAGAGCTCTAATACTTGTAAAAAAAAAAGGGGAGCTGGCAGTATGATTTTGAGCACTGCCTACTGGTACATTAATCACTAACAGATTATACGTGTATAAAAGTGTAGCACTGAATGAAACGAGGCCGATTTGGTCCCAAAGAGCGGAGTATAGAGCTGACAGGAAAAGTGGACTAACATTTTGTAAGGAAGGGGGTTGAAACATTCTGGGTGGATTTTCCTAGATTTAGTGAAAGTGAAATAAAGCAAAAAAAAAAAAATCTAGCAGTGTTGACAACACCTCACACTCACATTTTTAATGAAACATTGTGATTTTCAGTTTCTGTTTTTACAATGTTTACATTATGTGATCTAACTCTCATATATATATATATATATATATATGTCCTATATCATAAAAACAACCCCCTCCTCAATTGACTTGGAACACCCCAATCCTCTGGCATTTTACTTTTGGGAGAAGCGTGGGGGTTTTTTGCTCCCCCAACTTGACTGTTGGAGAAGGGAGGAGGAGTTTGTCCTTCCCCCCGTTTGGCACACAATATATGAGTGCCTTTCTGTAAAGAGCAGGTTCATCTGAGCACTAAGCTACCCACAGAACGGGCGGGCCCCTGGCTTTTGCTAACTGGAGGCTGAGGGCTCAGCGCAACAAAAACTTGAGTTGCCCACAGAATAGCTACTCGGATTCACCCGAAACCTAAGGCAGATTTTGGCCTTTCTTAGAAAATACTAGTGCTTTTCTGGTGTTTGTTGTTGCTTCTAACAAAGACAGAATTGAACCGATCTCCCAAGTTAGGATGCTCAGAGATGTGCAAGATGAGATACGACTGGCGAGACTACAATACACAAATTAAGTGAATAAGGAAGCCATTTAGGGGCAGAGAAGCCCTGAAAGGATGGAGTGGCTTTTAGTTTGAGGAAGAATAGGTATATAAGCTCTCATTTTGCATTACATTTTACTCTTCCTTTCTGCAATAAGCCATAAGTCAGTCAACTGTTTGCTGTGACTTCAGCAGAAAACAATCCCCCCCCTTTTTTTTTTGTTGCTCACAGGCATCTTGGGTTCAACAGAAAGCTTTCTGACTTGGATCCAACTATTTGCTCAGTTTAGCGGAAGTTTCTGATGTTATTCAGTATTTCACAATGACACCGACAGGAAATTTATCAGCACAGGGATTCTACTTAATTAACAAGCTGCCAGGAACACCCCTGGAGCAAGAGAGGAGAAAGGCCGTTGAAAGGCATGGCACGGCTGGAATCTGAGTAGGGGAGGTGAGGAAAGATCATGCCAGGGAAGGAGGTGTCCTGCGAGATGGCAGTAGGAGAAATGGGAAGGAAAGAAAATAAATAAATAAATAAAAAGAATAATAGAAAAAAGCAACAGAAACCCCAAATTACTCAGTTTTTCCAACCATTCCTCTGTTTTCCTTGCCTGTTGAGCTCTGTCAGGCACCTTGATTCAGAGCTGGCTAAGCCAGAGTGTCTTTATTATCTAAAAATGTCTTCCTTTTTTTTGCCTGGGGTTCTTTGGCAGGGACACGTATCCAGGGATGCTTTAAGGACAAATACCCCCATTGCCATTGTCCAGGGCAGTTGTAGCTCCCTGCTACACGGAGGCTTGGAGATGCTGTGCCACTGCAAAGCTGCTCTCTCTCCCCTCTCTAGAATGGCTGCCTTGCTCCTAAGCACCCCAAAACAACAAAAGATGAGACTTACTCCAGAATGCAGACTTGGACCCCCAACTTGTTTCAGATAATATGTTCTGGAAAAATCAACTGCAAGGAGCCTCTGTAAGGAGCTAGACTGGAAGTTCCCACCCTGCGGTCCAAGAAAAGCTGGCAGATCACACAGTGAACAGCAAGGCTTGTCTTACGCTGCTTTGAGCTGCCTCCAAAAGAGCCTTTGCATTGCATCACATCACATATATCTTCAGGTGTCAAGCCACGGCTGGAAGAGAAACCAGCACAGCTCTCCTTTCCACTCTTCTCTTTCTGAGCACTAGTCCACGTAAGTTTGAAAGTTCCTGGATTTTCTTTAAGTAGCTTCTACTGTGTAGCTACAGTTGACCTGGTCACACAGGACTAAAAGTGAAGGGGGTTTTGGAGGGATTTATAGATGGTGTCCTATTTCCTAGAAAGACATCATGCTTTTTGAAGTTCATATAAAACTGTGGCAAAGCTATGAGCAGAAAGACTGTAGAACAAAGCATCAAAGAGGTGGGGTTTTATTAGCTACATTTCCTTGGGACTTTTCTTATCAGTGTGCGATTTGCACTTGACTCTTTTGAGTATCAGGAAGGATTTCTACATCTCTCAGGAGAGAAGGACCAACACCCTAACCAATGAGTATAATATTCATATGTTTTCTGTTAGATTAATCTTCTAAGACACCAAAGGCTCCCTTAACTTTACATCAAAGGGGCTCATGTTTCATACAGTGAAGAAACTGATACAGAGCAGTGGATTTAGCAGTTGATTTTTCTCGGTACTCATGGAAGGAGTTCCTGATGTGTTCTGCATTGTTCACGTGCTGCTGCTGCACATGGGAGCCGCGCCGGGTGGGCAGGTGCAACAGGCTTGTAATTTCAAGGAGCATCCTTTGGGGATCAGCGTTAAAGAAATTTGATCCAGTTACAAGGGTGGGAAAATACTGTTCTGTCTGGAAAATTTCCTACTGAATTTCAGTGTTGCACATTCTCATAGCACCTTCTGAATTCAAGTCCTCCTTTGCCATCACTTTTCCAGGATGCTTACCTCTATAATATTTGTCCCAGAAAGACACCTCTACCACCCTCTCCCTCAGAGTTACCAAGGCACAAATATTCATGCAGAGAAGTGGAGGAGCATTTTGTTTCCTGTGTGGTTCTCTAAACAAGAAGTGGTTGTGCTGGGCACTGTGGAAGTGCCTCACCACCCCCACGTCTATAGATAGAGTAGTCTTGGTGTTTACCGTACTCCAAAGTCACACTGGTGCCAGCCAGGATAAGAGAAGTGGGGAATAAGAAAGAGAAATGCAGAATAAGAAACAAAAGTACCAAATACAAACAGCACAGACGGGAAAATTTAGAGAAAACCATGCATATCTGATTACTGCTTGGATTAGATACAAAGGCGCTTTCCACTCTGTATGATGTACCTAACTGATAGGTATTCACACCTGCCTGCCGATAGATTTGAGCACCCCTATAGGTTTTCTCTGTTGAAGAAGACTGGTCTTACTTCATTTCATATTTCAGATACCCTTGCTTGCTTACTCCTCCTGTCTGCGGATAACTAGATCCTTACCTCAAACATAAAGGAGTTTTGACCTTCCCCCAACCTGCCTAAGACATGCAGAGCCAGAGAGTGGTTACCCTACTGCTGGGTTCATGGGATTGCCTGCCCACCCCCAAAAGTAACTGAGGCACTTTGTGGTGACAAGGGGCCTGGGGTGAATGACTGCCCTCCTCCTGGGTCCTGCTTCTAAGGATAAAGTGACATTTTCCCACAGATCAGGCCTCACTGATATTCCAGAAGAGTGTCTAGTTACTGGAAGCAATCGTCTCCTGAACCATTTCTACAGGTAATGCACTGTGCAGAGAATAATTTTGCACTTTTTAGGTATATGTATATATGAAAACTGGTTTTGTTTCTTGGAAAAATGGCACTATCCAAAGGCTGGATATTGCTTAGGAGCGTGTTTATTCCCTTACCCTGTGCAATCTGTTCCTTTGTTTCTTGCAAACTAATCCTCGCATTTTTTGAGTTTTACTTTGCCTCTGCATGTTTCTATGAATCTGCGGTTTGCTGGTTCAGTGCACTGCAGCAGTCTCTAGTTTCCTCTCCAAAACTTTCAAGACAGTCTTAACCACCAAGCACAGCAATTGCAAATGGCTTTTCCCAAGGTTAAGTCAGACTCCCTGAGCAAATCCTTTTTTTTTTGGGAGGTGGTGTTCTTTGATTCCCACCATAATTCCCGTCATGCACATTTGATTCAAAAGCTCAGATTCAGATAAAAACTTAATGTTTCTAACCCTTACAAAACAGGTATCTTCTGAAAGTTTTATTCTTTCCAGGAGTACAATGCTATTAAAATCTCTAGGGCAGAGCTTGTAGGTAGGCTCACTTTCTCTAGCTAACTTAGCTGGAAGACGTCACCTCTGTCTCCAGGGCTGCTGGTCACTTGAAGAATACACCAGGAAAATATCACTGTGTTTAGCCTGTTCTTAAACTCTTTCCTTGGCATCTCTGGCCAGTGTCATAGGCTGGGCCAGGGGAACCCTTGGGTTAACCCAATAGGGCTGTTCTAATGAATTATGTTCTATCATTAAATCTCTTCCCTCTGACCCTGAATCATTAAAAAATTAGCTATTTTCCACTCCTTTCTTTTCCTGCTTCTCCTGTTGCCTCCTGGCAGGGGTGGAGCTCTCGTTCTTGGTTGAACCCCTAAAGGTGTCCGCTGCGTTTGCAGCAAACTCCACTTTCTCTGGAGCTCTCCCTTTCATGTTTTCTACCCATGAGCTTTTCTCCCAGTTCTCGGTTTCTAAGCTCTTCTCTTCCGTGTCCATCTCAGCTTCTCTACCACCTTGTGTCATTCCTTGGCATTATCATTAATGGTAGCTGTGGGTAGAAACCTATAATTAAATACTTAATTAAATAATGAGTGTATAACAGAACAATAGATAGGATAAAAACACTGAAGGAAATAGCTCCTGACAGATGGAGGAAGGTCACTCACCCTGTTAACACTATTGCTTAGTCAGTTATCTCATTAACCAGCTGCTGTAACTAGTCTTTACCAGAATGTTTTATGGGCTGTTGTAGTTTAGTCCATGCCTCTTGTAGAGACAGATATTCCTGGAGGGTTATCTGCTAGAAAAGTTGTTTCAGGGTCTTTTTCATCACCGGCAGTCATCGCTCAGTGGGTTACCCATGGTTATTAGTACTACCTCAGCTACTCTAAAGGTAAAAACAAATAATAAAATTGAACAGCCATTTTTTTTGTTTGTTTTGTTAAGGAATGAATTGCACAGCTGGAGAGTGTATAGATTTCTGTATACCATGATTGCTATCCTTACTGTTATTGCTCTAGCTGTAGTATAGTATGGCATCAGGAAGGATCAACAAAATTGGCATTTCATTATGGCAAGCCTGATATTGATAGTAAATGACAACCAAAGAATTTGCAGTACAGTCTGAAGGTTGCACAGCTAGAAGTTATTGATGTTTTATCATTTGAGAGACACAGGCATAGTGAAGTTAATTGACTTGGTCAGTACGGCACAGTAAGCCAAAGCCAACAAGAAGCTGAACCCAGCCACCGTCATCTCCAGGCTCACATACAACCATAAAAATTGTTTCTTTTCTTCAAAAACAACCAATTCAAAACAAAAAAGATTCCTCTTGGATACAAGCTGGTAACCTCTAGTGTCCATAAGTGGCACTGTCTTTTAGGGACCTTCACAATTTTGTAATAACTGTGGGATTTTGTTCCTTCCAGTGTCTGATTAATTACACATTTTGTTCCTCGGGTACTAAAGCTGGAACTATCAATTTTATATATGTTTATTTACTTTTGAAAAACACATAATTTATGGTAAGATGTGCCCTATCTCTGAGAGTTCTGCATTCAGTCATGCTTCTGGCATGTTAGTTATAATCTTCCCCCATTTCACAGTATCTGGCTGGTCCTATATCTTATGTGAATAAACTTACTTCTCCTGAGCATGTCTCGGCACAAATCTGTTGTTCTAATTCCTGCCCTTTGGCATGTACATTGTGTGCAATTTTCTAAAAATTAAATGTTTCAGGTTTATTTCTTTTCTAGCTTTAACTAATTTCTCTCAGCTTAGACAGTTTCTCATTCCCGTAGTGCTTTTTTTTGGTAACGTTTCCACTTTTTTTTTTTTAATTCAGTTGAAAGTTCTTCACTGGAACAAATGAAGATCCTTCCTTGTCATAAAACTGTTGTAGTCATAGGAAGACCGGGATATTTGAGGACTTAAGGGCAAAATTGTCTCTGGTGAATTACCCACCAGAGGGTACAGATTTTGGCTTGAGATTTTGACTATGTCTCTTATGAGGCAGACATTCCCTGCTGATTTCAAGGGGAGTTTCAGGCACGGTAGAAAAGGAGAGTACTTGAGTAGGAATCATCATATGAAATTAATAAGAGAATTTTGCTTCATGCTTTCAATGTCCTTGAGACTATGGAAATGATGCCAATGGCATAAATGAAGTATTCTTTACTCTTTGTTAAATGTTAATGAGCATTGTGGCTGTTATGTAGTCATGACATTTCCACATTAGTAAGCCCATCTGTAACTGAAAAGGGAGAAGTCAGGCTTAGTCATGTGGTTTATCGATGGACTTCTGTTACACTCCATCCCTAAGGTTTTAAAAACCAGCCAAATTTTTCATTCTTGAGGAGAGAGAACTTACGCTGCAGCAAACAACAGCTGTGAAGGTGCCAGAAGTGTAGGATGCCATTAAAAATCTTTCTCCCCCACCAAAAAACCCCCTAGTGACTGTCAGCCCAAGAAGACCCTTTTCAAAGAAGGGTCTTTACTGGGTGCCTGCTACATGTCAGCAGGGTTTATATGGTCCATGTATTTCTGGGATGGTACTTACCATTCTCGGAGATTTTGCCATTCTGTTCATAGCATGGCTGATTTGGATTTTGTCTGTGGGCTGTGGTCTTGTGAGTTTAAAGCAATGTTCGTTTTGTGTGTTTAATCCAGGTTAACTGCTTTGAACTCCTTTGCTGTTGTGAAAGTGGAAATAATTATCTTGTTTTGATAGTTCTCCTTCCCTTCTTCCCTCCAAAATTTCAGAAAGTCTTTCTTTATCATTTGGTGATTTACAAATCCAACTTAGAGAACTGAAAATGAGACAGACAGCCATGTTATTTACTTTTCTTGGCACCCTGAGCCTCTAGCTAGGTCATCTATTTAAATTGTCCAATATTACTGGCAAAGCTCTGCTCAGTTTTCTGGTCGGTTTAGTCCAAACTAAGGATATTTTTTTCTTTTATCTGCTCTTTCCAAATGTCAAAGCTTTAACAAAAAAATGGATGAAGGACATTTTCCTTGGCAGAACAAGTGGGGAAGCCAGAGAGAGAAGGGAAAGGAGATTGCCTGGGAATTGCCTGAGAATAGCTGGGAATATTTCTGAGTGTAAACTAGGAGCCTGCAAATCTACAAAATGTTAAAAAAATGTGGGGAGTTACTTTAGTGAGAGGTAACACTAGGGCAATTGTTTGTTATCCTCCACCATATGTTGTAAGACTAGAATAGACCACTGTGATAATCTTGTCTGATTCCCTGTCTGACATAGTCACAAGGCCTCCCCCTTTGAACTACAGCAGACCACAGGGGGAAATCCAACCAGCCCTGTTCTTATGCAAAGCCTGATTTCCAGAGATGGACAATCCCTTCAGATGATGGCAGTGTGCTAATAGGATAGTGGGTCTTAGTTTCTGAATTTATTTAAATGGAAATCCCTAACATTGTCTCAGAGGAGAAGCACCTTCCAATAGCAGAGGTACCTATGTACATACTATTTCAGCTTTCCCTGCCTTAATCTAACTGCAGATAGCCTTTAGTTATTCTCACAGCTCATCTCTGAATCTCCATGCTTTTAGTCCTGTCCAAACAAATACATAATTAATTTAAGCAAATAGAAACTGTTTCAACAGGAGAGGCTGAGAGAAGCCCACTTCAGAGCAGCCTGTGCCCCAGCTGTAGGGCGCAATCTTGTAAGGTGCAAGAAACTGGGTTAAAACCTGTGCTCTCTGCCGAGGGAGCACGCGAAGCCCTGTGGCTGGGCTCTGCATGAGGTCCAGCCCTGTAGACGTGTCCTGGGGAGGTCCTGTCCCGTCAGCTGAACAGGCTTTTTTTCCCTCATCTGCCCTGTGGGTTGTGCTGTGCCACAGAAATGAGGAACTTGGGGTTTAGGAGATTTGGAAACCCAGATTCCTACAGGATTTTGCGGGAAGGACTGGCACCCACAACACCGACTGGCAGAGGAGATAAGATCTAGCTACTGCCCGCGGAACTCAGATAATGCCTCTTCGTGTCTGTGTGGTTTCTGAGACTCTCCGTCTCCCATTTTCTTTCTTTTAGTCATTGCTGAAAAAACGTTAACTAGGGCAGGGTTGAGTACGGGACCTTGCAGTACTGGGAAGTCATTTGAGAGTGATCCTTCCACCTTCATTTACATCTAATTTATCCAGTTTCTAATTCACTTATGCACTGCCATGTTCCCTTGGCACCGGTATGACACCTTAACCAGTCATTAGTAATATAAAGCAACACAGTGGCCTTGCAGCCTTGAGGTCTAAAAAATTGCAGCAGGACCTGTTTTCTACTGGCCTGTGTGGATCAGTATTGATTACAGTACCTTCTCCAAAGCGGGATATACATCCCACGTGATTAGGGAAAGGACAAATGCATCTGGGGAGCTCTAGTTGCTCTCCTGGCATCACTTGAAGCTGGGCAAGAAGGGGTGTCAGCAGACACTTGCTGAGGGCTTAGCTTTCTTTCGAAAGGGTGCTGGCTAAACTCAGCTGAGTCTTCTGAGGGCAGGAAAGTTATATGAAGGCTGCATGAGTAAGGCAAGGAGTTAGCCCTATGTTTTGCTTTCCTGTCAGCAGCCTATGACATGAGACTGAGGTAGAAAGTGGAAAAGAACCGAGCATGACTTGTTAAGTGTAGAAAGGGAAAACAGAGACAAGAAAAGATATGGGAGGATTAAAGTCTAGATATGGGAGGATTTAAGTCTTCAAGGTCAAATGTGTTTGTGAAGGGGTTGGGAAACAGTTGCTCTCCACGGGCTCTCTTCCCAAACACAGAATAAATCGCTGTCCTCTGCAGCAACGCCACCACTTCCCTTCAGTAATAAACCAGCACCACGGTGGTTAGGCTTCTTCTCTGTTTCAGTCTGTTAAGGAAAGTCCTTTTTTGTTCTTAGACACACCAGCCATAAAATTCTACCTGTGTGTCTTTGTTTCTCCTTTTTACAGTTCATAGTTCCTAATCTGTATTCATTGTTATCAATTCATCCTTTCATTCATTTCTTCTTTTTTTAAAAAAAAAAAATGTTTTTAGCTTATTTTGCTCTCCTTCTAAGTCAGGTTATTGTGTAACCAGCACAGCCTGCTGTCCCAATTGTGGTATTGTGGCTTTCTTAGCATCTAGTGAAATATTCTTAAATATCTCCTAATTAACATTTTTCTTTTTAGAGTCATCTCCCAACTGACTTCAGTCAATTGTTTTCAGCTTGGTAGAAAGTTGGCCCTTTTCAAGCCCCAAGGATGTATATAGTTTACTGGTTTGGACTCTGTTCTAGTTACACAGGACAAAGGTAATGAAATCACGATCGCTGGCTCCTAAACTACCACTACCTCCTACTTCTGTGAATGGCCTCTGTGTCAACAGGAGAGCTAAATATAAATCCTTCCCATGTTGGATGTAATACTTGAACTCAGATGTTGCCTATGATTCTCAGAAATGAAGGAAAACCTCATATTTGCAGCATGAGATCCTTGAAACCCTTATTTTCTCCTTCCTGAATATTGCAGATAGGTCCTGTAGGAGTCAATCATCATTCAAACCTCTGACCTCACCAAAACTTGAGTTCTTTTGCCATGGACATAGTATCAATTAGACACAATATAAAATATTTTCTAACCATCCACACCTCATGAAAATCAGACATGAAGTTTTTCAATAGCCAGCAAAGCCTGATATACTTTTGTAGGTCTCTGGATTAGCTTGTACAAAGCAAAACATGCTAGACACAAAGAGATTGACTTTCAGGATCTCTAATTGGCAGAAATCCTCTGAAGCTATTGGAAGAGAGAGAACCTTAGTGCTACTGGTAGGTTGAATCCTCTGTGGATACAGTGTCTAGCCAGGAGCTGTAAGTCTGCTCTCTACGTACTTAACAGAAACTCTGAATAAGTTTCCATTTTTACACACAGTCACCATCTCCTCATATGCAGAAAGTATCCAGCAAGGTATCTGGGACAGGTTTTTTTTTTCTTTTGTTTGAAAATTATGAGTCCTCCCACTCCCACTAGAGAAATTACTGCTGTACTGTGTCTCTTGTTAGGGCACCTTGGGCGGCTGTTTTACAGACCCCAGGCACTGGTATGTGCTGGGGGCTGACCAGCTGGGAAGCAGCTTTGCAGAGAAGGAGCTGGTGGTCTTGGTGGACACCAAGTTGACCACAAGGCAGCAATGTGCCCTTGTGGCAAAGGCGGCCAACAGCCTCCTGGGCTGCATCAGGCAGAGCACCACCAGCTGGTCGAGGGAGGTGATCCTTCCCCTCTGCTCAGCACTGGTGAGAGACTTCTGGAGTGCTGGGTCCAGTCCTGGGCTCCCCAGTACAGGAGAGACATGGATATACTGGAAAGAGTCCAGCAAAGGGCCACGAAGATGTTTGGAGCATCTCTCCTATGAGGAAAGGCTGAGAGAGCTGAGACTGTTTAGCTGTACTGGGTCTGGCTGGGGTGGAGTTAATTTTCTTCATAGCAGCCTGTATGGTGCTGTGTTTTGGATTTGTGACTAAATCAGTGTCGATAACACAGCAGTGTTTTGGCTACTGCTGAGCAGTGCTTGCACAGTGTCAGGGCTTTCTTTTTTTCCCACTCTGCCCCCACAGCCAGTAGGCTGGGAGTGGGCAAGACACTGGGAGGGGACACAGCTGGGAAGGGACAGTAGGGACAGATCCCCAAACTGGCCACAGGGGTATTCCCTACCATACAATGTCATGCTCAGCAATAAGAGGTCAAGGAAAGGAGGAGGAAGCAGAGACATTCATGGTTATGCTGTTTGTCTTCCCAAGTAACCATCACACATGCTGAGGCCCTGCTTACCAGGAGGAGGGTAATGGGATATAGTGAATAAAGTCCTTATTTTGCTTTGCTTGGGCATGCAGCTTGTGCTTCACTTATTAAACTCTCTTTATCTCAATCCACGAGTCTTCTTGTCTTCTTTCTATTTTCTCCCCATCCCTTGGGAGAGGGGAATGAGCAAGTGGCTGTGAGGGTGCTTGGCTGCTGGCTGGGGTCAACCCGACACATTAGCCTCCAGAAGAGAAGGCTCACAGGGGATCACAGCAATGTATATAAATACCTGAAGGGAAGGTGCATAGAGGACAGAGCCAGGCTCTTTTCAGTGGTGCCCAGTGACAGGACAAGAGGTAATAGGCACAAACTAAAACATGGGAGGTTCCTCCTGAACATCAGGAAACACTTTTTTATTGTGAGGGTGACAGAGCACTGGCACAGGTTGCCCAGGCGGGTTGTGGAGTCTCCATCCTTAGAGATAACCAGAAGCCATTTGGACATGGTCCTGGACAACCAGCTGTAGGTGGTCCTGCTTGAGCAGGGGGGTTGGATCAGATGACCTCCAGAGGTCCCTTCCAACTTCAACCCTTCCGTGATTCTGTGAGTCTGTCTCACTCTTTTCTTGTCCGTCTATTTACCCCTCTTTAATACCCACCCTGGAATCTGACAGACACATCTGTGAATTGCAACAACTCACTAACCCAGCAAACGCACTGGTTTTTAGCTGCATTAGTAAGTTCACTAAGATCACAGATCAGTGCAACAAGCACCGAACCTAGTGAGAATCTGGAAGTGCAGCATCTGTCTGGGGACAGCAGAAGAGTGGGGAAAAAATGGGGAAGAGCTGCTTCTTTTTCTGAAACACTGAGCTGTTTGGCTGTGGGCCCATGGGGTGGGGAGAGCCAGTCTAAATGATCTTTGGCAGAGTGTCTGAGTTAATTTTCTCTCTTGGGTTTTCAGGAACCAAGTTTTCTATATATCCACTTCAGAAAAGAGTGGGGAGTAGTTGCACATCCAGGGTGAAACCTGCCCTGTCCAAGGTGTCAGTGTCCAAACGATCACAGAATAACCTCCTGTCTCCCTTGAGCTGGCATCCTATTCTTCTGGCTTTTCTGTAGGTTGTTTTCCATAGAGTCCATGCCCCCTAAAGATCCTAAGAGCGCCTTTCATTCAAGTGGGATCTTAAGACTACCTAGTGCTTCTCAGGCTTGTATCTCCTCTACTTCCCTGACCTCATCCTTTCGTTCCCTTCCTGCCCACCTCAGACTGGATGAAGGGTGAGTCTCTCATGTGGCAGTGAAATCTGAGCTGCAACCAATGGACCTCCTCCTCTCACGGCAAAAAGTAGGGAATAAAAAATTTATAACCTTCTTAACATGAAACAGTGAAGTTAAAAATATTAAGGTCCCAGAAAAGAAAGGACTGTTACGTCTCAGTGAGCAAGAGAGCACTAAAGAATCAATGCATGATTGATACCAGTGTTCAGGTTCCGCCTACAGCATCTAGCCTTGGCCTTGCTCAAATGCATTTTACCTGTTACAGTTTCCACCCACCTATGGCTGATTGCTCTTGCCGCAAGCACTCCACTGCTTCGCGGGCTCCTTGTTTATTAACCCAAGCATTGTTTATTCCCCCCTTTAATTCTGAATTTTTACTGTTTTATCTTTTACAGAACATCAGAGGATGTAGTCCATTCTTTTTACAATTACTTGTACATATCTATGTTTTTAGTAGTGGGAACTAGAGAACTTGCTGAAGGACTTGCTTTTCTAGCAAGTTCTTTGTTTTCAGCAAGACAATTTCTGAACTGCCAGCTGAGTGCCACTAGTGCATATAGCTTTTCTACTTAAAACCAAAAAAGAGTCCTGCAGAATAGGAGGCATTTTAAAGCAGCAAGGTTTTTTTAAAATTCAGTCTGCTGCTGAAGGATATGTTTGTGTGCTCTAGTGAAAGTCTATCTGGATTTATAACATGCATTCTGAAGAGGAAGGTATCTGTTTTCTAGGAATGTGTGTGGTTGATACAGTCTTCCTGGGTTTCTAAAACTGAAATTATTACTTCCTAGGCTATGAAACACTGCTCAGCACACGCAGGTTATTGTGGGCTTCAGTTATGATAGAAATGTGTGTACTTAAGTCTCTCCTGGAGACATGAAAGGATTTTTTTACTTTGCTTTGCTTTATGAGCTCATCCAAAATGTGGTCTCCACTTCAGAGACACTGTTATAATGAAATATTTTCTAATATCCCATGCAAATATCAGCCTTTATACACTGAGGCCAAAATAAATACAGACTAAAGACTACATCTACACTCTCCTCAGGAGCAGGCTGGAGGCCTGTGTTTCAGGACTCTGTTCTGCATACCCACACAATCATGATGCCTCTATGTTCTGCGTTGCCTTTTGGAGCACAGTGTTGGATTCAGCGTTAGCCACGTACCACCATCACCAAGCGCTGTGGTAGGTCTTGTAGGCACTGGCTGAACAGATACAGACTCAGCTATACCTCTCCTGGCCATAGTCTAGGGATATAACACCTTGGGTTATCTCTAAGAGATGCACATGGAGGGTGAAGGGGGGTTGTCTCGCTTCCAGGCAGCATAAAAGAGGGGTAAATTTTAGGGCAAGCACAGACCCATTCAGATATAGTTGAAATTCAGCATAGAAGTACTGAAGAAGATCGATCTTAGATTTGGGGTGTCTCAGCAGCTAGATAAAAAGACAAACACACTTGAAAATCCCCCTGCCAGTCCACCAGGAACAGCCAGCTCCCCTTCTACCCAAGACTTCTGCGAACTGTCCTGCTCCTTCCCCAAAACACAAAACGCCCCCATGGAATACATCCCCAGTAGCTTCTGTAATGAAGGAATGCATCTTTCCAAATGCAGTGTTTGAGACAAAGTTCGAGATATTCAGTTCACCTAAAGGGTAGAGCTGAAGCCATTTTTGAATGTGATAAATATGTTTTGTTAAGCATCCCTTTGCCAACCCTGTTTTGAAAGCCTGGGGAGAGGAGAAGAGGAGCACAGTGTTCCTTCCCAATATATAAATGCTGTTGGATGTTTGTTTGAAGTACGTGGCTCCCTGTAATTGCAGTTTTGACTTTAGGACTAAAGATGTGTATTTGTTTACTTTAGATTTCTAATCCTGTTCATTCTGTCATGGAATTGCACACATTATTCCAATCATAGCAGGGCAGTCCATAGTTTCTTTACTTACCATGTAGCCAGACCAGTGTATCTGAAATCAAAGGCTTGGGGCTTATTTTGTTTATTTTGCTTCTTTTAAATAAAGAGACTTTCCAAACAAAAAGCCAAACAAATTTTCCCGTGGCCTTCCTAGATTTGTTCTGTTTCAGTTAAAGAAAGATGTAGGACAAGTCAAAGTATATTAAGGAACAATGGAAAAACAGGGAGTAATCCACTTTTTTTTCTGTGTTGAAGCGCTCCCTAAACAAAAGCAGCAACCTTTCAGGGTCTGAATCTGGGTGTCCTTGAAATCTGCGCCTGACCTCACCTCTCCGAACAATGAGCCTCCTCACAAAGAAAGTGCCAACTGTTAGCCCAGTGTTCATTTGAACTTCCTCCAGCTCGAGAAGAAAGGGAAGCAAGAAATTCCACTTAGGATGCCAGCGGGTCTCGTTCGTGTGACTGGCAGCTCTGAGGGATTCCAGATGGCTTAAGCCCTTCTTTTGAACATATCTTTTGATCTCATTTAAATTTCCTCTTGATTTCACCTGCTCTGTGTTTACCGACTGGAGAATATGCAGGTGGACGTATTAACTCCACCATAGGGTACAACTGGATTAAAGGGAATTTATGTGCAGGAGGGAGGTTGTGTAGTACAGCTAATACAGATCCAGCTCCACTCCATGATTTATGATTCAGAAACCACAGTATAATTTTAACAGACAGAACAAACAAATGGAAAACCTTCTCCATCCCCAGTGTGTGTTTTCTAAATGTTACAACATGTACTCTTCAATCTGGTGGTCACCTAGAAAGTCAAGCAAGAGCAAGAAAATTTTTTAGAATTAACTTTTGTGATCACGTATTGTATCCTGTTCTCTGTTTGCATATTTACAGTTGTCTCTATTCACAAACAAGTCGTTCTTCAAACTTTCAAGCTATGTTTAGCTATCAGACTTTTTCCATAACAAGTAGCAACAAATAATTTGTGCTAACGACAGTAGTCTTATTACATTAACATTGTAGCTGAACCCTGCATGTTGTGGAAAGAGGGAGAGCAGTCAGGATCATGCGCTGGTATGGCACAGATGCAAGAAGACATCAGAATGCAGCAGAAAAATAAGACTGATGAGCTGGGTCCTCACGGAGGAGGACATGAAGTGGGTCAGTCTGCAGAGACAAAGACCTTTGTTGGTTGGGTTAGTGTGTGCCTTCATCTGAGAAGGGATTTTCTTGCTCCATTTAAATTGATGAGTGTAGACCGCTTCTCAACTTCAGTTTAGGTAGGTACCCCATCTGCATGTCGGCTGTGTGAAGATGAGACCCAGGTGTAAAATTTTCTCCATAGTGTGGTTTCTGTGTGGTGCATGAGCTAGAAGAAAGCTGTTTCACATTTTTTCCAGGTTCACGACATGCTGCCATGGACTTCAGACATCAATTCTTTGAAAATGTGTTTGTACATCTCTTAACACAGTCTCAGTCTCAGCAGGGGCACTACAGCTAAAATAATAGATATTTTGATCTTAAACCTACAATGACACCCTTGGATGGGCTCAAATACCTGTCTGTCAAGACTGCACAAGATACCAGCACAAGTACACTAATGTGAATGGCAGGATCAGAGTTATGTTTCAGGCTAACCACGTCATCTGCTTAGCAGTGTCCAGTCTTGCTGATAGACACAGACTTTCACCAACATCAGTGGAAATTGTCGTTAGATAAGATTATCCAGTCAGGGCTCAGGTTTATGTACATTTGGTTATCACTTAGTCTTAAAAAAATGCTTGCATCTGAGAAGAGGAGAATTGGAGTTTTTCTACTTGGAATAGGAAAATCTCAAGGTTTAGTGTCATCAAAAACCACTTGAAAGAAGTACAACAGCTGACATTACTCATAGAAAATAGATCTGAAAAACCTGTACAGATAAGGTTTGCATCTCCTGTGCCCCATGCTATGGTAGATTTCTCTGTGACGCAACATTAGAGCTAAGAGAAATTGAATTCCCTGAGAAACAACTCTGGATATGTCCTGGTTTTGCCGCCTAAAAAGCTGCAGCTTTAGTGAACCCTGTTGCTCTACATTCATATTGCTCTGGGTGAGGTTCTTTCTAGAAAGCAAGAATGGCTCAGCAGTTAAAGCGCTGCCTAATGCTGGTGAACACATTGACTGAGTGATTTGCCACAGAATCTGGCCTGAATGAAATTTAATAGAGGGGAAGCCGAACCCATTAAATTTCTAGTGCTAATTCAAGGCACTCCTTGTCCACCCCCAGCATTGCTGATGAAGAGACAGGTACTTCCAAACAGCAAGGCAAGATTAGTTCAGGTGCTCTGCTGTTCACTGACTACAGAGGGTGCCAAGGGGGACCAGGCTCTTCACATGCTGTCTCAAGAGTCAGCACTTCAGGAAATCCCTTTGCCTTGCCTTGTCTGCATAAATGGAAATTATAAGGGTTTTTTTCTACTTCAGAAGGGCTGTTGTAAGAATAAATGTGTTAGACAGCATACGAGAGGTTGTTCCAGTGGAGGTATCTAACTTAGGTTCCTCAGGGTTGCTTCTGTGGCTTCTAGTATCTTCAGACTTTGTTTGTCATGTCTTGCCAGTCAGAAGGACACTTGTCCTCTCTGTTTAGGAAGAGGTGGCAACACCCTTGCCTTAAAATTTCCTGGCGGTGGGCTTGAGTAAAGGCCAGTGCAGTGCACAGCATCAGCTTGGAAGTCTGAGGCTGCTTTATAATCTACTGGAGACCCTCAGGATTTTTACCCAGATAAGGAAATTCTTCATATCTCTCTGTGCCAGGTCCACATATGTGTTTAGATGTTTAACTTCACTGATTTCTACAGGAAATTAAATGCCCAATTGTCTCTAGAACTTGGCTATATCTATTAAGGGGTGAAAAACTGTCCTCCCAGACTATGCAGCAGTGTCTTGTCATAACACCCACGAATGCTGCTTCTTGATTTTAGTTTACCATAACTCCGCATAGTGTTAACTGGGTTCCAGGTAGCTGCCTCTGAGGTTTAGGGGATAACTATGTCCAGATTTTCAAAAAGGTTGATTACCTTCATCTGCCATGAACTTCAGAGGGGATTGCGAGGGCTTCATCAGCCCTCAATAATTGAGCTGCTGTTGTGTGACTATCTATAAATAACAAGGATCAGGTGCGTTTATCCTACTGGAAACCTTCCATGTTTTTCATTAAAGAGGATGTCTGATCGACAAATTATGCCTGAAAGAGCAGAAGGTGTTCTGCAGAAGGACAGAACTTTTTCTGCCCTTCTGGACTTTTCCTGAGTTCCAGCTTTGGATGACAGATAGATTTCAGTGCCATGACTCCTTTGAAAAAAAATCATCTCCTTAACTCAGCATTTAACTTCTTAACTTCAATATTGTCACAGCTCTGGGCGCGTGAGTTAGTATCAGATGATTCCATCTAGCAGACTGACAAGATATTAAGCCCTGAAAAAAAGATTTAATTCCTGTGGAATCAGGGTTTTAAAGATGCTATGAAGCTAAGTATGCAGGCAGGCAGTGGAAAATAAACGCCTAGGTAGATTTGCAAAATGTGCCTTCCTGCATCCTGAGGAATCCATACCTTTGAAAGGCCAGAGCTTTTGTTGTCTGAGCAGGTGAAAGCGTAACAGGGCACCTGCAGGATGCAGCCCTTGTGCAATCCTTGTCTCAAAGACGAGAGGAGAAACCCTCCCAGCTATAGGGCTGGTAGGAGAAGAAGAAAGTCTTCTTCTTCCTTATTTGATCTTAGTCCCATTGTCCTGTAGCTCCTCTTTCCTCCCCTCCCCAATGCAGTGCTCCAGGAAAACACCATCAAGCAGGATGCTTTATCTCCATCGTCCCTCTCACTTAGCTGTTTTTAAGTGAAATGTACTGCAGAGAAATGTAGTTTAGGCAGTTGCTGGGAACAAGTGGAAGCCCCCCTGCTCCAGGGCCCTATCCAAGAGTACTCTGCCTCCTCAGCTAGCATGCACACCAGCAGCTCCCAGGCTTGTCCTTCCATCAGTCCCTTTGCCTTAATTTTGCACCTCCTCCACTACTTGTACCATTCAGTGTCTCCATGTATTGGGTTTGCGTGGCAAGGTTTTGGTAGCGGGGGGGCTACAGAGGTGGTTTCTGTGAGAAGCTGCTAGAAGCTTCCCCCATGTCCGATAGAGCCAGTGCCAGCCGGCTCCAAGATGGACCTGCCGCTGGCCAAGGCCGAGCCCATCAGCGATGGTGGTAGCACCTCTGGGATAACATGTTTAAGAAGGGGGAAAAAAACTGCTGGGGGAACAACAGCAGCAGAGAGAGGAGTGAGAATATGGGAGAGAAACAGCCCTGCAGACACCAAGGACAGTGAAGAAGGAGGGGGAGGAGGTGCTTCAGGCGCCGGAGCAGAGATTCCCTTGCAGCCTGTGGTGAAGACCATGATGACGCAGGCTGTCCCCCTGCAGCCCATGGAGGTCCACAGTGGAGCAGATATCCACCTGCAGCTCGTGGAGGACCCCACGCCAGAGCAGGTGGATGCCTGAAGGAGGCTGTGACCGTCTGGGAAGCCCGCACTGGAGCAGGCTCCTGGCAGGACCTGTGAACCCGTGGATAGAGGAGCCCACGCTGGAGCAGGTTTGCTGGCAGGACTTGTGACCCCGCAGGGGACCCACGCTGGAGCAGTCTGTTCCTGAAAGACTGCACCCCATGGAAAGGACTCACGCTGGTGCAGTTTGTGAAGAACTGCAGCCCGTGGGAAGGACTCACATTGGAGAAGCTCATGGAGGACTGTCTCCCATGGGAGGGACCCCACGCTGGAGCAGGGCAAGAGTGTGAGGAGGAAGGAGCAGCAGAGACAACTGACCGCAACCCCCATTCCCCGTCCCCCTGCGCTGCTTGGGGGAGGAGGCAGAGAAAATCAGGAGTTAAGCTGAGCCCAGGAAGAAGGGAGGGGTGGGGAGAAGGTGTGTTAAGATTTGGTTTTATTTCTCATTACCCTATTCTGATTTTGATTGGTAATAAATTAAATTAATTTCCCCAAGTCAAGTCTGTTTTGCCCGTGATGGTAATTGGTGAGTGATCTCTCCCTGTCCTTATCTCGACCCATGAGCATTTCATTATGTTTTCTCTCCCCTGTCCAGCTGAGGGGGGTGATAGAGCGGCTTTGGTGGGCACCTGGCATCCAGCCAGGGTCAACCCACCACACTCCATTAGAAAATGGGACTGCCAGGGTGAATGACATGATACACACCACTGATGATGCAGACCAGAGAATAAGCATTGCTTAATGACTCTTTTGCTACTTGTTTTTAAGTAAAACCCAAAACATGTTGTTTCCTAGAAATATTTGAGCCCTCCCCAGCCACATGATTCATACCTGCTAGAAAGAGATGGCTAGGTTCCTAGCCAAGTAACCCAAACACTCTGAGCTTGCCCTTGCTGACCATTTGCTTCAGAAGGATCTCATCTGCCCAGTGTAGATGTTTGTAGCTGAGAGAGTCTTCTAGACGCTATCTCTAACTAAAGGAGAGAAACAGGCACTTCCACAGCATGATTCTCCCCATCCTAAACAAACAAACAAACAAACAAACAAACAAACAAACAAAGCAGTCGTTCCAGCAACAGGCTCCACTGATGAGAGAAGGAACGTGTGGTGGCCAGCATAAATTTAACTCACTGCCTAACATCAAGTGAGATTAGACCTACCATCTATTGATGGCAGTCACACTTGTTCCTTGTCCTCCCCCCAGGGATAAGTCAGTAGGGGTGCCATTATTTTCTTATTTTCAGTGCGGTGCCCAAACCGACCTGGCACGGGGCACCGAGCTGTGGAGAGCCCTGCCTGCAGCCATTCCTGTGGCTGGTGGCTGGAAGGGCCTCCCCTGGCCATGGCATCTACTCATCCATTCATATCGCTGTTGAGTAACATGAGGCACCTCCTCCTCCTCCCTTGAAGACTAAACATGTTGTTTCTCCTATGTTCCCAGCTCCCACAGCTGCTGAAGAGCTGCTGTGGGTTTCTCTTGTGAACAGCACAGTATCTTAATTCTAATGCAGCCTGAATACATCCCGCTGAAATCAGGAATGGATGGTAAAGGGGTCGAGTAATATTTGCAAAGGGCGATTTCCCTACAGTTGGTTTATGTTTTGTTTGTTTGTTTGTTTTTAATTTAAAGACACCACAATTACACCCACCAGAGAGATAGCTCCAGGTTCTTGACCTAATTATGGGAAGGAAAAGCCCTACTGGGGCTTTGCTCTATTTTCCAGGTTTCAGTGGGGCTTGTCAGATTAATTACAGTTTTGAACCTACCATCACTGTCATGGAAGGTGACAAGAGCATTTGCTAATATGGACATTTAAACCTTTGGTCTTCAGATATGCAACCCAGTGACAATGTCCTTCCTGTGCACGTCCTGGCTGGTGACTTTTGCCTGCAATCAATGTGTGCTGTCGATTTTCAGCCTTAGAGAGTCAGGTCTGGAAGCAAAAGTTTCTCATTATTTTTCCATTGCAGACAATATTCCAAAGGTTACAGACATCTTGGAATGGTTTAAAGAATAGCCTTTTGAAGCACATACATGAAAAAGAAGCGCTGTTTACCTACGCTGTGTGGCAGACATATCTCTCAGCTCTAGGGTAGATTGTTGGTAGTAAAACCACATGAACTTTCATGCGATGTCCCTGGAAAATGCTCACACATTGACTTTATGTGCATGCAGATTGAACACGGCATGGAGATGCTTTTGTTACCCAGTATTCAAAACATTTTGTTAGAAGAAAAGTGGGAAAATAAATGTCTGAGAGGAACAAGCAGATGTTTGCTGTTAAAGATCAGCGTGTTATACAATCGAGTTTACAATAACTGCTTTTAAATATAAACTAACTTCTGACCAGTGTTTTCCAATGTACTGCGAAATCTGCATGTCATTCCTCTTGTCATTTACAAGTAAACACCCACTGGAGTGTTTTATAGTTTGTAAAATATGAAAAGGGCTTTGTTCATGAGAGACTCCTTTGATTTACTGTAAGATGAAAACCTATGTGCCAGAAGCTTTTTGGTTCTCTTAATCAGAACTGAGCAAACTTTTCTTCGGCTTGACCGCTCTGATCTCATTGCCTAAACATACTAGCAAACAGCTAACAATTGTGGTGGCTTTTTTTTCTTCCTTTAACATAGCTTTCCTTCCCTCTGGACAGGGCAGATGTTGGAGACTGGCTTCAGCAGCCAGGAAAGGCCTCTTTATCTCCTGACAGGCCTACAGTACTTGAACCCACAAAAACAACAATAATGAGGAAGCTTTCAAAATAAACAGACCAAATGGGTGCATCTTCTTGTTACCAGTGCCTCCGTGCCAGGCACTAATGCCTAACTACTGTGCCGAGTCAGCAGCTGCAGCTATAAAAAGTAACAGTAGGTTTGCAAAGGTAGAAAAAAAACCCCTCACAATTGCTGACAAAAAGGTAGAGCTGCCACACCTTCAAAATTTGATCATTACTTGTAAAAGTAATGATGCCACTATTACATGTTTCAACCTCATTATAGCCCTAGGCAAGGAACATGTCTTCTCTCTGTTGCGTGCTATCAGCAACAGCCACTGCTGCAGGTACCAAGGTCTTCCTTTCTTTTCTTTTTTTTTTTTTTTGAGGGGAAAAAGCCTGATTACAAAATTAATTTAAAAAATCGGGGATGATTTGAACATGAACCAAGGATCTGCAATTGCTGGTTTCTCGAAATGTTTCCTGCCTAGTCCTGAAGCAGGTTTGAACCTTTCACAAACAGCCACTTCCCTGATTCCCACTGCATGGCCATCCACGTAGCGTCACTTTGCTACCCTTGCAAACAATCTGCCTCTTAGCCGTGACCCTGTTTCTCCCATGTCTTAATCACAAAGCCAAAGCAGGATTTGTTGCATTGGCTTTGAAGTTTGAAAGATTTTTATAGAATTGTTTCCTCTCATAAGGAAAAAAAACCCAGTGAAAAACTCTAGTATCTATTGCTATGTTCTCCGCTGAGAATGGGAGTAGTTTGAACACAGATAGTTTAACAGAGAAAAAAAATATCTTGCCTACATGTAACCTACTGTCACGGTACTTCAGGAATGCCCTCTTCCTCTCTTCCCAGGCATGGCCACCTGGAGACCTCTGATTTCTTCTGCCCTTTCCCAGTTCAGAGACGTATCCCGTCTCAGCTGACGTCACCGACTGAAGACGGTCGCAGGGAGCCAACATCAAGTCTCCTTTTCATCCAAAACCCATGCAGGCAGCGGAGGGCAGAATCTGCTCTACAGCTTTTGTGCCTAAGGGATTACTCGTTTATTTTTGAATGGCCTTATTCTAAAACACTCTTGTTGTAGGAGAGAGGGCTACAGTAAACACCAGGTGCAGCTGGGTCTGTTGTAGAGCATAGTAGTCATGAACGATTCTCATCAGGCTGCTGTAACTCTTTTGGTTGGTTATTAGTTGTCAAATTGGCCACAGCTGGGCCAGGTGGCCCTTTGCAAGGCAGTTGTCAGGAAATAGCTGACAGGACCTGGATCAAGCGGCAAGCAAGAACAACGAAGTAAAAGTCTTGGTATTTTCCGGGACTGAATAATTGGTATAGATTGGAAGGGGTGGGGGAGAGATGGGAGAAAACTGCTATGTGCAAAGCTTTCTTCTCCAGAGAGAAACTCTTTCCACCAGTTTTTTAGCAAAGCTGTGTCTTGCATGATGTCCCACTGGATTTGAGTTTTAAAGGGGAGATAAAAATAAACTTCTTTATGTTCTGTGAAAAGATCACTGAAAAAGTGATTTAAGAGGAAGGAAAGCTAAGCCCTTTTCCCTAGCCATCCATATGTGTATCATATGCACATATGAGCAGAGAGGGACTTCTCACCCTAGAGGAAGAACTAAATTACAGGAGAAATTCCCAGGGACTTGGAGAAAAAAGCAAAAGATGAATTATGTGCTGGAACAATAGCTGGGTTTTAAAAGGAGTTTATGTGTGGCTCAGCAGGACTTTGCATTGGATCATTCCCTGAGAACCTGCTGGGACTTCCAGCCTGGCACCAGGCAGTTCTGGGTGTATGACTACATCCATGAACAAAGCTAAGCTTTGATCTAAACATGTAAGAAGATGTCCAGGACCCTCAGAAGAAGAGCTACAGTAGCTAGCATGCTGGCCAGGAAGCTAAATGCAGCAAACATAAACCTCCTCATCACTTAGGGTTTCAAGAGGTAGTTTCATTCATATAGGGTAAAAAGCCATTACTTTCACTTGAGGTGCCAGAGCTACTTAAACCCATGGTTTCAAAAAAATGCTTGCTGCTGTCCTTCCTTGTTCTTATAAAATGTGGTGCTTAGAGTGCTCACCTGAGGGGTTAGAGATGTATATGTGAAGCCAGATCATGATACCACAAGGAATTCAAGAAACAATGACGTAGGAAAAGCGTGTGTGGGCTGGTGACTGGGGCCTTCACTGGGAGGAGACAGTCCCAGGGTTTGCTTACCTTTCCTAAGCCTGGTCCTGTATTTTATGTGAAACATTCATTGGATAGGAGTCCTTAGAAAAGGCACTAGAAAAGGCATCTGCAGGTGTCTGTGTTAGCCACAGAGCTGGAGACCAGCTCCCCCACAGAAGGCATGAAGACCTACTGCAGCCTGCTGAACTCTGCGGCTTGGGTGGCTGCAAGCTCAGAATTGGATGCTTGCAGATGAAATCCATAAAAACAATCCAAGTGCTTTTTCAAGCACTTAGGATTTACCTGGGGATCAGCAAAGCATCTCCCCTCATCTTTCTGATGTCCCGAGCTACTCTGTGTTTTAGGCTCAGGAGGGATATGTAGAGCTCCATGGATCCTACCCAGTTAGTAAGGTGCTTGACTCTTGGGTGCCAAGCACTGTATTCACTTCACAGATCCCATCCCAAATCTGTTATGCATCTAGCTTTTAACCCCAAATTTAGGTGCTCAGTTAACTCCTTCCTCAGCAGCTGAAATGAAGTGTCTTGTCCTGTAATCTCTGGTCCCATGGCTGTTTGTATGGCACTGAGCAGCCACCAGCACCCGTTCCACGTGCCATGGCACCCCTGCACCGCCTGGGCACCCACCACCGCTCCCCTGCCCCTGTTAGACTTTCTGGGCTTTGGCTGGATCTGGGACCTCTGTGCAGCTGTGAAGCTGTATCTGATGCCAATATCTTGACTGCTTTGCCAGTGCTAACGAGAGGGAATCTAAATGGTTCAGGAGATTTACAGCCGTAGGATTAAGGTGGCACACCAGTCTGAAGCTGACAATGGTTCTTACAGGACCACTGTGTTTATCAAGTCCCTTGAAAAGTCTACCCAAATAATTTGAGAGCTAAAAGGGAATGTTTCTGAGCACTTTCATAGCCACAGAACAATTTTAGCATCTTGTTAATTGCATATTTTGCAGGAACATTTGCTTTTGGCTCAGGAAAAGACCACAGAATGCAGCGTTTGTTATTGATGTTGTAGTCCTGTTGTCCTGGGTGCCTTACTTCAGAAGGAAGATGCTTCTCAAAACAGTTTTCAGTCAAATTCTGACCTTCCAGCTACCTGGTGTCTTCATGACTGCCCGCACATAGGATGTCACAGGCTTTGAGGATTTGCTCGTTTAAGGCCTGAATGGACAAATCTAAGTGTGTGACAGTCAATTATTATCTTCATTTTACAGATGGAGATTTACTAAGTTCCTTGCCCAAGATCACTATCCAAGTTTGCATGAGAGCAGAGAGCCGAACCCAGAGCTCTTCAGTTCAGTGTGACCACCACCGTCATTCCGTTCTTATTACAATTTCAGTGTGTGGCAAAGTCAACACGCGCAGCATAACACTGCTTGATTTTGCTATGCTGGACTCAGTTTAGTACATTAACTCCTACGGTGGCTCTTCATTCAGGGGAAAAAGTGAGCTAAAAGCCTATGCTGCTTTTTTTAGCAAGGTTTTTTAGAACAGCAAGGGAAGGGGGGATTTTTTTTTTTTTAAATCATATAGGTGAGACCCATCTGGCAAAGTTTGCTGTACACACTTACCTTCTGTCTGTGATAGATGCCTTAAAACTAGTTAATACAAGCACAGCCCTGCTGAGCCTGGACCCGCAGTTGTAAAGGGTGACTTACAAGATTATGGCTTAAAGGTATATGGTTTCTTTGATCTTGTAAATTCTACATAGGTTATGGAAGGAAACCTTTGACTTCAGGAGTCCTGTTATTAAGGTATTCAAATTATTTCCTGTTTGTTGTTTTAGTGGGTTTTGGTTTTGTTTTGGTTTTTTTAATAATTATAAGAGAAGGATGTTCTGATTGGGGATTGAAATATATAGAAACCCTACTTACTGCTCCAAAGAACTGAAAGAGGCCAGGTTATTGTGCAGTCAGACCTACTCTGTGAGCTTGGCTTGACTGATTTAACCTGAAAACAATAATGCACACAAATAAGAACCTGAACTCCTTCCCCTAGGGTTTCCTGCCCTGAGCTCTTGCGTGAAGAGACAATTCACATTTTTCATCTCTCTTAAAACAAATTAGGCCCACATGCCAGCATAACTTAGTGATTATGTAGTAATTACCTTGAATATTTATGCAGGATTTCAGCAGATAAGCTTACGGTGAGTCATCAGAAGGATTTTATACTCCTGCAAAGTTTAGTCCCTAACTCCTGCTTAAAACCATCATTTGGTTGCTACTGAAATGGCTTTTGCTCGGCTTGAATTTCATCAAGATTTTTGTGCTACCTGCATTATTTTTCTTACTGCAAATGACAATTTTATGTGCCTTTCAATCAATTTTTGAGTAACTCTTCTATTTGCATGGGTTAAGGCCATATTTTGTTTGAGAGCCACAGACTTTATCTTGATGTGTTTAAATGTGGATGTTAAATCATAGAAATAAGATTTGAATTAAAAGAAAGAGTAAATCAGAGTTAAAAAATAAGATGCTGGCTTTGCACCACCCTCCATGTTAAGGCAAACAGAATTTATCTGTCTACTTTGTTCACTTCGGTCTTTCTGACATAATTGATCTTTGTTTTGTTTTGTTTTGTTTTGTTTTTTCTTAAAAATATGCAAGACCACATTTGTATCTTCTAAATCCATTTTTTTGGTGTGTCTTCAAATGAGTAAGAATTTGTAAATGGTTTCAGATTACTTCACTTTTTTTGCAATTAAATGTCAGGTTTTCTTATCCACCTCAGCTCTATTCTGATGTATCAACCAAAGGTCTGGGATGACTTCCTTTCCCCGCTGACAATAAAAAGGAACCTTTTGCTTTGGCTTGTGACCCCCTCTTGTAACTCTGATGTGTGCAGAAAAGCTTATCTCTGGTTTTGTGCAGTGAAAAAGTTCCGTTCCTTTGATTTTTTTTTCCCCAGAGTATAACTGCTACATACCTGTTCATCAAATGTGTATGCCTGTTTTGCAGCTCTCTAGTACTGTCACAGTGTACTGCTAAATTACTGACCCTGCATTTCTTTTTTCCTAAACAAAGTCTTTTTTCGGTCAGGTTTTTGTGGCAAAGCTTGCACACAAAGCATCTAGGACTAGGTGCCACGTGGCAAGTGCTTTCTCTTCTAGCTGTGCTGAGGAGAGCTCTGCTCTTGAACTCATGCCTGTAGCTGTTTAAGATGAGAAATGGGGATTTCACGTGCTTGATTGCAGCAGCAGAAGCCTAAACTGGCTCCTTCCAAAAGCTGAAAGCACATGCTCCTGCTCTCGCCCTAGTGAGCTTGTCGGTGGCAAGTGTTCAAGGGAACTCTCTTTGGCTAGTCCTTCTATTTTATTTTTTGACTTGTCTACTCTGTTTTCTTTCTCAATTTCCTTCATTTTCTCACATCTGTTTTTCTCTTTTCTGTGCTTGCTTTCTGTGTCCTTATATTCCTTTAACCTCTCTTATTTTCTTTTTTTTCCTTTTCCCTTTCAACTATACTCTCTCTCCCTTTCTCTCCTCTCTCTCTCTCTTTCCTTCCTGTTGTTCCTTGCCATCCCCCAAACCTGTCTTGTTCTGGTTTTCGTACCCCCGCACCTACTCCCTCCAGCCTGCTCTGCTGCTGTAGTTGGCAGTCGATTTCTGTCAGGCAGCCCAGCCAAAATTGCAGCTAAAGATGGACTTCCTTAATTTTTTTTTTTTATTTTTTTAAACCAACTGGACTAGTAATAATTGCAATTTGTTGCACATTCTCAGTGGGAAATGTTTTGTGAGTAAATCTCGGTCAATCATAATCTGGCACTGGAATAAGCACCTTGTTTAGTCTAGGGGCACTAAATAAATTGGCCTTACATCTTTGCTTTCAAGCTGTATTTGAGCCCTGTTGTGTAATTTCCATTTGCATGCCAGAGGGATTGCGTAGGGGTGCTACTCAGATCAAAGTTGCATTCATCTGGGCTTGGGTGTATTAGCTGTAATTAGTAATGTAATTCTAGGAGACAATGCCACATTTGTAGGATGAACTGAAACTACGGCGGCACTTTAGCAGAAAAGCAATGTTGATGCAGTCTGTTCCTCTCCCAGTAGCAGAGACTAATTGCAGTGGGACGTATTTATATTATACACACAAAACCCCCTGACATATTTCCAAACTAGCATGAAATACTAACTGAAACTGAGGTATTTTAGTACCGTGGCTCTCACCAGGCAGAAAGAAAGCACTGCAAGGAGAGGTTATTTGCTTTGTGTGCTGCATGGGGAAATGAGAGGTAAGTGGCCACCAGTCAGAGGGAAAGGCAGGAGGGTTTGACGTGGTATTTCAGGTTCCTGTCTATCTTCTCGTTAATTTGTTGCTGCTCTTCCCCTTCGAAGGACAGTCTTGCTTGGACATTTCCTTTGGTCCTGAGGTGAAAAGAATGCCAAGCCAGCAACCCTTGATTTCACCTGTCCCTTTTTTAAACAAAACTTAAGTGTTATACATTTTGGCAAGCAATTTTTTTGCCCTACTATCTCATCTTGGTCTTGTCTCCATCCACTGTCCTCCTTTTCCTGCTCTGACCCAGTGTCCAGCAGGGAAGATGGCAACAGACCCTGAGGAAAATGCAGTCCCAAGGATTATGGCCTTTGCAAAGTATGGCCATGTGTGAAGCAGGTCATTAATGACAGGTGAGATTATGACTATTGCAGAGCATGGCAAATCATGGTCAAATTGTGCCTTAAACTTACAATGCTGTTTATTAATGCAAAGGTATCCAATAAAGGATGTCTTCTGGACATGCACATCCGAGGTGCTAAATTGTTTCAAATTCTAGATGTCTTCAGGTACGGATATGGAAAAAAAGGTTTGGTTTGAGCACTATAAGTCATGCTTGTGCATCCCAAGAACTGAACTGAACTGTGATGTATCTTTAAAAACAAAACAGGTCTGAGGGAATTGCTCCTGTTGGACTTGACTGGCATGGATAGTTTTATCTGTTGTCTCAAACCTATCTCCATATGATGTGTGGAACTAGCACATAGACAGTAGGTACAGTGCATACCTGTCTGTGATCTTATTACAGATCCCAGACGTACCTGTCTGTGTGCCTTCATTAAGGGCCATTACAGAACCGTAGGGTAATTCAGGTTGGGAGGCACCTCCGGAGATCACCTGGTCCAAACCCCTGCTCAGAGCAGGACCAGCTGGGAGCTGCATCAGGCTGCACAGGGCTGTGTCTGCGCAAGGTGAACACCCCCAAGGATGGAGACTCCATACCTTCCCTGAACATCTGGTCCAGTGTTTGACTATCACCATGGTAAATCCTTTTTTTCCCCTTTTATGGGATTGGAATATCCTTTGTTGCAGCTTATGTCTGTTGCTTCCTTTTGTATCACTGTGCACCTCCTGGAAGACTCTGGCTCCCTCTTCTCTACACCTTCCCTTTAGGTCCACCCATTGTAACAGCAGCAAAGAAGGAACAAAAGCAAGGACGGGAAAATGCTGTGTGTTGCTTAAACCTGGTAATGGGACACACTGTTAAAGCAGGGGCAGTACCAATGACTGTGAAAAGCACTACAGAGGGGTCCAGATCACCCTGGATGGCTCCTGTTCTTGTAAAAGACCAGCATGAGAAGGCAGTGGAAATGCCCAGTTTAAAGAGATGTAACTGGGATTAGATAGGAAGAGGGAAGGGAAAGTTGCACTGGTTTAATGCGCAAACTAGTTTTTAAAATGGGTATAGTTAGTGCAAACGTGCTTGTGGACTGGGCTTTTGCTCTCTCTTGAATGCACTAAACATAACATAAAGATGAAAATATATTCGACTGATGTTCTTCCCTGAATATGGAATAAAGTATGGAAAAAAGAAAAGGAACTAAGAAAAATGATTGTTATTAAAAACCAGCTTCCCTAAGTAGAAAAAGTTACAATTTATTACCTTTTGTACACAAATGCATTACTGTACCAATGTGAAACTAATTTGATTATAGTAATGTTTTAATATACTTATTGTTTTGGAATTTATATTTCCAGTTGTAGGTTTTCAATTCAAAAGTCTGATACTTGGCTTTTTAAAAATATATTGTATCTCATGATTGTCACTTAGTAAGGTTTACTACTCAATTATAAACATTTTCCTTCTGCAAAGGCTCACTGGTGGTAGAGGTATTTATGTAAGCCAGGCAATTTGGAACTTGCTCAGGGTCTGCAGTAAAATGCTCAGCCAAATGGTTTTGATAGTAAAAGGAACCTTTCTTTTTTCTTTTTTTTTTAATTTTTAAATGGGTAGATCACAATGGTGGCTGAGAAATCTTTGTTGTTCCCTTCTCTCCCATCAGCAACACTCATATCCAGGCTGAATAAATCCTTCGACGGCATTCTTTGCTCATGGCCGTTTGATGTGGTTCCAGCAGCTTCAAACACAGGAGACATCCAAACTACTGGAAGTTGAAAAGGCTGAACCTCCACTGTTGTGGGTGCCCCGAACGGCAGCAGGGTGGCCTGGCAGTGCCTCACAGGACCAAAGATGCGCACACTCTGAGCCCTTCTGCTCTCCTGCTCTGCAATTTGGCAGCACTTGGAGCGTCTTTCCTAGAGGTCAGGACTGCTGGGAGCCCAGCAGGGTGGTGCGGACAGTGCTGCAGAGGGACTGACGGTCTGTCCATCGGAGGGTAGCTGCTGGAAGGAACGACAGTGATACGCGTGCCCTGGCTCCTTTGAAATGAATGGCAACGTTGAAACCAAAGTCTCTGCTTACTGCGCCACACTAACAGGTCCAGCTGCAATAAGAAGGTGGAAAGGGTGAAGGCGGAGACTTGGGGCCCCTGGAGCAGGGTCACGTTGGCACTATTGTGCTCATGAGGCTCTTACCTCAGGTGGTGTCTTGGGGACGTATGGTTTTTGTGGGTTTTGTTGTAGTTTGGAAGTTGGTTCCTAATGTCACTAAATCCAGAGGTTTGGTACCCCAATGACTGTGAACGGGCTCTGTCTACTCGGAAGCTGTGGCCAAGAAATGGATGGGTGGCTAGAGAGGGCAAGGCCAGCTGAGGAGATAGGCAGCCTGATGGCCACGAGCACCTTTCCTGGACAGAAGGTGATACATCCACACAGCGCTGGCCATTTGCAAGTGCAGTATCTCCTCCTGCGGCAGGAGGTCCTGGGGAGTCCAGCTTGGCAGGCGAGCGGGCAGCTGGATGCTCCAGCATCAAAGCCATCACCTCTTTCCAAGCCCTAGGCTGGCTACAGCACACCAATGTCCCCACAAACCAAGGCTTTCTCTCTGATGGCTGTGCAAGTGAAAAGCTGGGCTGAATTTCGGTGCAAAGCTGTTAGTGACTATAAAAGATAATTGGCAGTTCAGTGCCAGAGTAAATCAGTAAGTGCCTCTTGTCCCTCCTGCCAGCAGCGGCGTCTGCTCACAGCTCCCAGGATGGCCCCAGCAGGTCTCCCTTTAACAGCTGTCTTCTGCCTGCCCAGAGCTCGCTTTCCTTCAGCCTTTGGCTTTCTCCTTGGCTTGGTCCCCTTTGACTTCAGAATATGGCTTACATTTTTGAGTTTATACTAAGCCAAACTGACTGGATGCTGGATGAGGATACTTTCTGAATAGAGTGACTTAGGAGTTTTCGATGAAATGGCTCTTGTAGAAAATGCTGATTTGTCAAAACCAACTTTTTTTCCCCATAAGAATGTATTTTTATTTAAATAAAACTGTCAAAAGGAAGCATTTCTTGAAACCCAGAAGAAAAAAAGCAGACCCTCCCCAAGATGTGGAGAATTCAAGACTGAGTGTGAAGAGTGTAATTAGTTTTTTGCTGTTCATCCCAGGTTGTCTTTCCTCATCCTTCATTCCTGCACGGTGGGAGCGGAGGAAGTATACGAGGTTTGCTACTGCCCCTGCTGAACTTTGGCGTGGACAGACTTTGTCTTCCCCAGCTAGCGTTCTGTCACCTTTCAAGAGAATAAAATTCATTTTAACAACAAAAAAATTCCAAGTAAGAAACCTCAAAAAATTTAGAGGAAACCACCACAGAGGTATACAATATCCAGTTGAAGACCTTGCTGAAAACTGAACAGATTATGCTTGTTATATGTGGTTAAAATGGGCCATTAATGTTAAAACTGTTCAAAACACAAAATAAATTCTGATTTTCTTCTGTCAGAGTTTGTGGTTCGATGTTCACACATTCTAGGCTCCAGTTAAATGATTTACTGTACAATTTAATGCCTTTCAGCTGTCACTCACACAAAAAGATCCCTTGAACGATCTGCCAGCAAATGAAGGCAACACTTGTCCACAGTGGAGTTTGGCCAGGACTAGAAAACCCAACATGCCAAGATACGCAGGAGCAATCACGTAACCCCCTATGACCCACACTTGGTACCCAGGAAAGTGAAGGCCACACGGCTGTGACCGTATCTGCAAAACCACTTCATTTAAAATATACCGGGACATTCATTCTGCTGTGGGGCTTTTGCAAGTAGCTGCCTCTACAAAGGCTCGTATCGCAGGCTTGCTGCTATTCTTTGTCTTTCTTTCAAAATTTCTCTGTTCCTGATCTTTAAATGGTGTGAATTTAAGTTTTTCTCAAAGCTCCTTCAAAATAGCTTTTTAAAATACCAGTTCTCACGTAGCAACAGATGAAGAGAAACAGTTGCCATGGGACAGTGAAAAATGTACTTCAGGAGCAAGGAAGGAAATAAAAAAGCCACAGCTCTTGGGAGATTACACATTTTAGGGTTTGCCATGGCCTTGAGTTCTTTGCTTTGTCACTAGTTGAAGTTGTAACGTGCCTCTTACGGACCAAATATCGATGTATGAACAGCACCTAGCTGTGACTTCAGTCACTAATAAGCTTCATCCACCTCTGGAGTGAAACTGTAGAGAGGCACTCAGTGTGGAAAGAACCAGAACCTCGTCTGATCACTTCTACATCAAGCCTGTAACTTCATTTTTAACTAATAGTGTATCTTTTAGAAGGTACTGCTTTTAAGACTCGGGTGATGAAGAATCTGCCACAGTCCCAGGTGAAACCTAATGGTTACTTAATTCACTGTTAAAAACATGTACCCTGGATCCAGTCTGAAATTTATTTAAATACAATCTTTCAGCCCCAGTGGGTATTTTTGTAAAAGGGAGTTGGTCCTGTGAGTACTGAAGACCATAGCTGAGATGCCTTTTAAAGATTTCCTCCCTTCTGCTGATCTGCTGGTTGAGCTCACTTATCCAGCAGAAAACTGTTTTTTTCTGGTGAGGATGGTGCACGGGCTGAAGGAAAGACCTCTCTTCTAGTGGCAGGGAGCGATTTGGGCAGCTCAGCCAGTCCTCTTGAATCAGGTTCAAAGTCTCTTATTCTTTGACACACTTTTCCACGATGCTGAATAGCTCTTGCTGCTTTCTTCTCAGTTCTCATAAATTTTCCAAGATCCCTTTTGAAATATGGATACTGGAAGCAGACTCTTTTTTTTTTTCTGGAACTAGTGCTACACCTCTTTAATAACAACATCTGGTTAAGATCTTTAATTCTGTCTGTCATAGAAAATTACATCAACATCACTGCAAGGTCCTCTCTTGCCCTTTCATGTGAGCAATGATTCAGTACTGTCTGAAAGGGAAGAGAGCCACTGTCAGCTCCTCATTGCTGCTCCCCTCTGTACTTTGATGGGTAACTCAGCTGGGAGAGCTCTGTTTAACTGAGAAAAGCGGGCAGGATCAAACAGCCCAAGATGCCCCTGAGTCTGGGACAATCTCCAGGGCTTGGCTAACACAGCTGACCCAGAACGGCCTGAAAGTCAAACCCTCATGCATTCAGCAGAAGTTACTTCTAGGCTCCAAATACATCCCATAAAGACCCGAATTAAGTTTGTGCCATGCAGCTGTGTTTTCAGATCCAAAGCAGTGAGGCAGCAGCTTTACAGCTGCACTCCAGTTTCACAGCAAAATTACTTGCCTCTGATAACAACTTCAGAGATATGAAATAACACTGTTGTATCGCTGTCTGTTTATAAGAGGAGGAAGCCTGCGTGGAGTTTTACACAATGGATAGGAAGGTGGCATTAATAATGGATGAGGTTATAATTACTGTAAATTGCTTGCAAGGTTTTTAAAAGATTCTCCTCCCCCTTCATTTCAAAGGGACATTCATTGGCTTGTTTTTTAGGGGCCTTACTTGTTGTGCTGGGTACGACGGACAAAGCATACCTCCCAATTAGCCACTTTTTTCCTTGTAATTATTCCCTCTCTATTTTCTGGGATGCTGAAGGGGACACATACAAAAGGAATGGGTTTTGCTAGCAGAGGAAGCATCATTAAAAAGAAATTGGGATTTTGCATTCCTCTTTCCATCAAGATGTTGTGTTCAGCAGATCTTTTATCTTAAACTCTTCCAGAACAGCCTTTGCGATGGGTATGAGAGTACTGCAGCGTAGTCAGAGCTGTTGGATGAGGACATATCAAATCCACTTAAAAAGTGAGCAGGAACCTAAATATTTAACTATTCTCATGGCTCTTTTCAGGTACTTTCTGTACTTAACAGCTCACCCTTTTACTTAGGTGTTTGAGTTACTCATTTGCTTCAGAGAAGACTGCTCTCTCTCAAGCAGAACAGACTCGTCTGAATGATCAAAACCTATTTCAGTCAAAATACTAACCAACAAACTATTTTCTTATTGCCCTCTAGATCCCCGAGGAAACCTCACATCCAAGGCATTCTGTTGGCCACATGGTCCTCTTGCTTGTGAGTGGTCCACAAGGTGTTCAGAAGTGTTGTAGTACTATTGTACAGCCAGGGACAAGTGCAGAGTTAAACATGGTGTTACCGCATTTTTGAATGGCTCCTCCAAATAGGCGAGGCTTTGAGCAACCTGATCTGGTGAAAGATGTCCTTGACCATGGCCAGGAGGTTGGACTAGATGATCTGTAAAGGTCCCTTCCAACCCAAACCATTCTATGATTCTGTGATTCTGTATTACTAAATCACACATCGTAAAGAGTTTCAGGAGCAGCTGCAGAGACCCACAGGGCTTATTGTGATCCCAGTTTCAGCTCCTTGATGGCAACAAAGATGCATTTGCTTCCAGAGGGTCAGCACACCCACCTCACCTGGGGTTGCTGCCCTTACCCCAACACCAACTGGTGGGGCTCCTCTGGGCTTGGGGAAGTTCCTACCTCCGCTGATCTCAAAGGTACGCAGAAATGAATAAAAACCCCAAACCCACGTCTCCCTGGAAAACCCTCACACCTCATTTTTAAGTGGATCGGTGTAATTTGTGACATCTGAAACACTCAGGAGCTCTGGTAATTTTTGGGGTGGGAGAAAGTGTCAAACTAGGTCAGCATTTCAGCTGCATTTCAAACACAGTTGATTCCTTTTAGGAATAAGCCTTGGAGGTGGAACTATTGCTACTGAATCACTGTCTTATATGTGATAAATAAAGTGAAGCAGTACAGTCAATACCAAGTTTCTGGTTCAGAAAATACCCTCTTTATTGTGGCTGTAACTGTAAAAGGGGAGGAATCTTTACTGCTTTACGTAATAAAGTGGTTTAAAAAACTGACTTGAATTGTGCTGAGCATTCACTTAACTTTTTTAATAGTGGCACCATCTGAGAGATGTATAGGTGGGGCAGTCGTTTTCCAGGTAGACCAGAGGAGAGATTGTACCCACAGCGACCAACCTCCTGTTGAAGGGTGGAATTGTGCATGCTGAAAACAGCCAGGACTTTAATTGAGCACTCTGACTTTCAGCTGGATTAAGCCTAATTTGAAGCAAGTGAGTCCAGCACACAAGGAGTTCACATAGTAGCCAAGCTTGTCCAATAAAGTCTGGTAATCGATAGTTTGAGGACTGGGGAAAATGCCAGGCCAGGGTCATGGCGAGCTCCATTTGGGCAAGGCTCCTGCAAGCTAGGTGTGATGGATAACACAGAAGATGCTGAAACGTGATGCACGAGTTATAAACAGTGTGGGGTGGCCTTTCCAAATACTGCCTGCTGGAGAGCTAATGGAGTCCCGCCAGTCCTTGCCTACGTGTGAGGCTCACTGGGGTTACTGGGCAGGCAGGAAGCAGCTCAACTGGAACGCGCTGATTAAGGGATGTGTATTGGCACGTGACTGGCTTACAAATGGTGCACCAAGCACTTTGTATGTGATGAGCAAGTTTTGGACTTTTATTGGAAGTGCTGGTAGGAAGAGCTGGCAAGTGTAATGGAATGGAAACTAGGAAATACCAAGTGAAAGGAAGAAACTGGGTGTGCTGTTGTGGGTGGTAAGTCAGCAAAAATGAACAATTTGTCACTCAGCAGTGTCCTTAATTTTTTTCTAGACCCTTATCAGTTTAATGAGATGATTCTTGAGGATGAACTGATGAGGAATATGGGAGGAGATAAAGAATATGTTTCCATTTGTCCTAGGGTGGTGGTGAACACACCAGGAGAGCAGAGAGAGGAGTGTGGGCAGCACACTGGGAAGTCCAGGGAGGCTGCACACAGGAGACCATGGAAAAGCCTGAGGATCTGCACTGTCACCACGTGCAAGGGCAGAGGCTGGCAGCCTTCAGGGACACAGGGGTCCTCGTATAGTGGGGACACCATTGGGGCATATACCTGGGGGGAGCTATATAGGGTTTACAGAGCCAGCTGGCTCTGGCCACTCTGAGTGTTTGACCTTACAATGCAAATTATGTTCTTTCAGTGCAAGGTTTTATGCATAATAGAAATTAGGATAAGCATAAATATGTGTACAGTTGTAACCCAGAGCACAGGATGGGCAGGACGATTAAACATGGGTAGAAGCACCTTTCTTGCAAGCCAAAGGTGCCACTCCAAAAGTGGGGGTTCTGCACATGTAGAGTGGACATGGCTAGAAGAAGCCTGGGGAAGAGTGGTGCCTGGGTGCAGCGACTCTGGATCGGTATCTTTAATCCTGCAGATGCAATGAGTGGGGTGTATTAGGAAACACTCGCTCGAGGACTGTGCTGCAGACACTGCAGGGTTAGCTTCTGGAAGCTCTGGCTGATAGGATGCCACGTTGGGCAGAACAGGAGCAGGCAAAGATGGGGGTGTGACTCAAATCAAACACATTCTTTGCAAAACACAGCGGTACAAGAAACATTGACCTGCAGTTTGATTTTGCAACCATTTAGCTCTTCAGTACAAGTGGTCAGTGTGCTACTCCCTCGTCACGTCCCTGTCCATGTCCAGGATCTGCATAAGCAGGGACCCAGAAGGAAGGTACCCGAAACCCCATCATTGTGCTGAGTGGGTTTACGAGGTGGTGTACTCACTGGAGTGGCTATTTGCATGACACACTGGTTTCATTTTCTGCTTTTCAGGCATGGTGGGGTGTGTTGAGCCAACAGGCGGTGTGAATGGTGTCACTGCAAGTTCAAGCCGACACCTCGTTCGCCCAATAAAATCTACTTGGACTCCATATATCCGAAACATGTTTTGCAAGCACTGCTGGTCTTGAGCACAGACCTTTTTCCTTCTCCTGGGACATTTAGGCTTTTGATTTAGACACCCTGACAAATATTTAAATGGTTCTAAAGAAAAGCAAGCTTTTGAAGAGGTGTTTCTCTTTGGTTTCTCTTTTTGGATACTGTGGGACGCCATTCAGGGCCAGCTGCGGGCAGCCTCACCGAGGAACCTCTGCCCGGGCTGTCCCCACGTAGCACCAGCAAGGCCAGATACTGAAGCCAGCACCACGTTTCACAGCTTCTCTGTCACTTTGGGGCACATGTGCCCAGAAGCAGCTGGTCACCAAGTGTGCCTAGCACTTGAGCTTATCCCTCTAGACCGGGTGGGAGGAAAGAGGTCCCTTCTGCAAAGTATGTGCTTAAAGCACAGGCTGGCCTCTCCTCCCTCCCCAGCCATAAGATCCTGCAAGCATACACCATGAAAGAAAGTGTTAGAAAGGACTTGTGAGGATGTCCCTCATAAGCACCTGAACTGCTTATGAGCTGCGGCTTGGCCAGACAGGGTATGTGTGCTAAACCCTCTGAAAAATTCACATTTCCATGGAAAGATTTGTGCAACAAGGCTGTTCCTGTCCTCTGATGGGCTATGTGGAAAGAGATTAAAATGCAATTTCTGTAACTAGTAAAAATAATAGAATATGTTGTTCTAAGCCAAAAATACAGAGTGGGTTTTTTCCTAACTTTAAATTGTGTTGGTTCATTTAAATTAATATCGTCTGAATGTTGCAAACTTTAGAAAGCCACAGAGGTAAGCAATAAATCTGCTCAGATCTGCATACATGCATTTTCCAAACCCTGCCATTCTCCTAACCCATTTGTTCTGTGCCCAGTTCAGCTTTGCATTGTTTTTGAGTGTCGGTAAACTTGCACAGCCGGGCTGGGCAGCTGCCTCCAGCCAGGCACCGAGGAGTGTGCAGTTAGCTGTGCTCCAGCAGGAGCTGGGTGCTGGGAGCCACGCACGAATTACTGGCCTGAGACTCAGCAGCCACCCCATCAGAGAGCTGCAAGAAAAAATAAACAACAACAACAACTGGACTCATTTCAGTTGAGATTTTTTTTTTTAACTAGTTGCTTTTTCGTTTAAAGCATCATGTGAGCGAATCTTACTGGCACAGTTTAGAGCTGGAGAGGGTGTTGCTGGTCTAATCACAATCTTAAGGTTTGGGTATGGCCTGGCTAATCATAGCACCTCGTCACCTCACCGAACATGAAGTCATATTCACACTGCAAGACCAGTGGGATTTAGTAGGATTTAATCCCTGTTATGGATGAGAGCACTTCTGGCTGATGCAGTTTCTCTACACTTGAGCTGAAATGACTGCAAGACCTGGAGCTGCTGTGAGGCTGTGGCTCCGAGCGATGCCTCGACAGCACCCGATGCAGTGCCGTGGGCAGGGCAGGCACCGGGGAAACCTTGGCATAACTTCAGGCCGCTTCAGGCAGCTCCCACTCTGCTGCTGCCGGATCTCCCCTTAGTATCTGCAAGTAGGCATTTTTTCCATAGTGGGCAAACTCAGTAGAACTAGTGATATAGAGAAGTGAGAGGGAGGGAAAGGTAACAAATCTGTCCAGCAGAAACAAAGCTGCAGTGTTTGAACTAATAACACTAGGTCTGGACAAAGCTTTGAGCCTGGCTTTTGGAGTTTGAACCTGACAGGCAGCGAGTCATCTGGAACAGCTTTGAATTTTTTTCTTTATAATTTTTTTACCTTAATATTCCTTGAAATGCAGCTGAAGCTGGAAGAAGACCAACTGGACCATGCATTCACTCCACATGGTGAAAGTGTGCCGGGTCCCGGCAGCCAGCACTGCCTCCCGGTCAGAGACACCCCGTGAGCATCACTCAGCGTGCACAGCAGTGCTGGCTCCCTGCTACCCCAGTAGCACGGCCACAGAGCTTGCTGTGCAGGCGGTAATGAAGTTATGCTGCTAATTCATGCGTAGCACAAACAAGAAAGGGCCCAAGTTCTCTGCAGTTCCCAAAAAGTCAAATGAAGAAGCATTAAAAATGATATATTTTAAGTCAAGCAGCATAGCCGGAGCTAAGGGGATACTAACCTAAACTGTAAATTACCCCAAAAAAAGCACGTGCATCGGTTCGCTAATGGCAGCGGTACAAAAAAGGCAGTTTGCCCTCAGGGCTTCTGTCTCCGCTTTCTTTCTGTGCCTTATGTATTAGTGCTTTGAACTGTTGTGCACACCTGGACTTAGCAGGATGCTAATATTAGATATCCAAATTATCGAGTACTATTAGAAGCACTTTATAAAGCTATAATTTTGTCAGTTGCTTAAATTGGGATTTTGGGTCTAGAGCTATAATGATTTAACATTTTATATTCTTTTACCAGTTTTGATTATCTCATAGCTGCTGCTCACGAGTGCAACGTTTGGCATCTCTCTCTGGCTAACTGCAAACTTTCCCAAACGTTGTTAAAAAGGCAGTTTCTGTCTGATCTATTGTAATAGATTGGTATTTGGACTTGTTATTTTTCTTTAACTGATTTTCATCTATGGCAGATACATGCACTTTTCCCATACATACACCCTGTCCAGTGAGAGAGTGTGATAAATTCTGTAGTTTATTTTTAAATGGCAAAATTACTTCCAACTTTCTAATGGATGTTTTCTGAGGCATTAATGTCTTCTTTTAGCATTGTCAGATATCACGGACTTCGACTTAAAACTTCTCTGACATGGGGGACCGCCTCTACACAAGGAGGAAACTTTGTGCTCACGCTGGCATTAAAGGCAAAGTGATGGAAAATTTGCGTGTAGAAAGTTGACGTTATTTAAGGAAAAGAATTGTGTTACAGTGTGCACTTTGAGGAAAATTTTTTTCCTTTTGTAAAATTTCCAACTATATTCTACTCATGATTAATGATCTTTCCCAAAGTCAGTGGTGAAACTCAGAAAACCAAGCAGCAGCATTTAGTGTCTTTGGAACAAGTAGCAAAATAAATTACTCCATATAAAAGAATGCACTTGTTATTTTTAAGGAAGCACTTTCTAAGAAATTGACAGCAGCAGAAAAAGTTCAGCCAAAATAGCTGAGGAATTTTAAGTAAGAAATTTCTGTGCTTTTTGCTGTGGCGTGTGACCAATGGCTTCAGCCAATCTTTGTTACGGAAAGAGCAAAAAGCTAGCAAATGTGACATCCATGTTTATAAACAGCTCCTGGGGCATCCCTGGAGATACAGAGCACTTACACATTTAACCTCAGCCTAATATTAATCTCCTTCTTTCATCGCTTTTAAGGAAAATCTCAAAAAATGTTTCCGTCCCCATCTCCTCCCCTTGGGTTTTCAGCACCCAAGTGTCTTCTCCTGTGCCTCAGGCTCCCTGTTTTCCATCCTCTTTTGATTTGAAGAGGGTGCTTTTGGGAGAGCACTAAGTCAGGGCAGAGGCTGGGCTCCTTTCCCGCCCCACAGCCCACTTTGCTGGCCCCAGTGAAGGGAAAAGCCCAGCTCACACCCAGCAGCTGGTATTTTGCTTTCTTGCCTGTAGATACAGCTGATTATCCTTTTTAATGGAAAGCTGATTTCACCACAATCAACAACAGCCTTGGTGTGGGGCAGAGATCCACAGGTTGCCAAGACACAGGTAAGAGTATGGGGGCTGCTATGGGGACTGGGGTTTGCCCTTCAAAATCCCCTGCAGCACAGCAACGCAGCACGCACAGAGGCAAGCTGGCTGCAGGTCATATCCTGCCCTGCGTTGCCACCCAGGGGCCCCGTGCCCCAGGCTCCCCCCAGTCCCCTAGGAGGTCGGGGAGGTGCTGGGGGTCCCATGGGAGGCATGAGACTGAGGGCTGGGGGACCACCACTTTGCAGCCCACCAGCCATAGCTGTTACACACATCCATGCTAAGAAAGCTCCTTCTTCAGCAAACCTGAGCTGTTTTACTGCCATCCCAGGGAAGGGTATCAGGCAAGCGGCCAAACCACCTTGTTTGGGCTGTTCCTCGTTATCTCCCCGGGGGTGTAATGGGGGGCTGGCCTGGCCCTGCCCCTCCTTCCCCAGCTGTGTTTCTCCGTGCACCGGACCCAGAGGGTTGCAGCCATGCGTGGCAAGGCAGGGGTTGGTCTCCTGTTGGATCAGGCTTGCTGGGCAGCATCTACAGTCCCACCACGCGAAGGACAATGTAAAAACAGATCCTTAGAGAGATGTCCTCCCTCTCTCTGGCCTAAGCAAGTCTTTTTACTTGGCCTATGGGTCCATTGACTAAATAAGACCAGCAAGGTCAGGTTTATAAACTAGACTTTTTCCTTTGTAACTCAAAGCTTCTCACTCATTAAGATTAATTTTATGCCCCAAATTATGTGTTATTTATTTACTTTTTTATTTATCTCCCAGATAATAAGGTTCCCAGAACTGCAGTATAGCAAAGGTCAGTAATCATTTGTTGAAATGGACATTGTTCTTCAACGCAGACACAAACCATTTTTGTTGCTTCCTAGCCACAGCACATTACAAACTGTGTGGCCCTTGACTGTCGCAAGAGGCAGCACCCAAACCTTATTGTCTGAACACAACGTGACATGGGAGCATCACCCTTGAACAGAAAACATCGCCAGCGCTGGACTATTACCTGCCTGGACAGAGGCTCTGAGGAGAATATCCCGGGTACCAGAGGTGCCACGAACAGGGCACACCAGCTTGGCATGGCCAGCTGGCAGTGCAGGGGGGGAAAGGAGGACATGGTGGAGGGCAAACACAGGGACAGAAACACCTGCCTTTCGGTGCTATCCCCTCCTTTTCAAAGGCACAAGAAGAAGTTGCTCTTCTGAAATATTTTTAAGAGCTGTGGGGTTAAAAGCAGAGACAGGGAAACCAACCCCACCGTGCCACTCTTTTATGAGGGTGCTCTAGAAAAGCCATCGTCCCGACCCAGCGCTGATGAGACTGCAGCAGGCCACACAGAGCAGTACTGGAAAAACTAAAGCAGCATCTTTATTTTATACATAACCGTCAGTATAAAAAGTTTATTACATAAGAGCTGTTTTGTTTACAATATATTATATTGCTTCAAGCCGATGCAGAAAGTTCATACATTATACTTCTACTTTGTTTACAATATATTACGTTGGTTAAATGGCACCGCTGCAGTGTATTTTTAATACACAGTACTTTGCAAAACTGTAAGGCCAAAAATAACATTGAATTGAGTTATTCAGTTTTTAAATTAGGCAACTTATTTTATTTATTTTTCTCAGGGAAAAGTCTAAATACACAATAGCAAAAATGTAAAATGCACCTTTCCTTTGTCTTAGGCAAATTAAATCTGTAGTCATTGAAATGATTCAAGTTAGCATCTATGAGGTTTTCTGCTTGAATATTGTTACTTAATTTTTGGAAAATATTTGCAGCTACAGAATCAAAAAAGGAAGTTTAAACATAACTGAAATATAGTACAAAACACCATCCAAAGCACTGAAAGAAGAAGCCTATATAATCATGCTATAGAAGTATTTATAAAACTTAAAAGGAGTAGTAAATATCAGCTCAGTGGTTTATAATGAAGCTAATAAAATTCCAGCCGGTAATCTTAACTGTAATGAACAGCGTTTTAACATTCAATCCATGAGAGGTTAATGAAGGCTATGAACTTTGTGTAACACGAACCGTTTCAGATGTTGGAGTTCACCAGATGTAATTGGATTCGGGTGGAACATGCCTCTCCTCGACCCTTTTTGGCAAAGGCGTGTGCTGCCTGTGCTTGCTGCCTGCTGGCCTCAGGGCGCTCAGACCGCTGGCTCCATACCCTGGAAAATTATCCAGTTCGAGAGAAAAGAAACCACAGAAGCGGGCTCGCGATCCACGGTTAATATTTCAAGTGGAAAAAGTCTCCCCCGTTTGAACAAAGGATTTTGCTATGCCTTACGCAAGCGCTCATCCCTCTCTGTGCCCCCCGGGATGGACAAGGTGCTGCCAGATGGAAGGATGCTCTTGCCTCTCCAGGGAGCCCAGGGGACCATCAGCACGCCCAGGTTGTCACTCAGCCCTGGGTTCATGTGTGCACAGCCCATGCCGGGTGGGTGAGAGTCATGCCGATCTGCTGGCAACGGGCTCTAAAGAGGGGCGTAAGCATCCCCCTGGGCAGAATCTGCGCCAGCTACCTGAGCTTGGCTTTGGTTTACGGCTGAATGCAAAGAGAAAGAACAGCAGTGACAATAAACACCTAGGGGGAAAAAAAAGCAGTCTGAAACAGCCTTAGCGGAGCTGCTTTGTTGTGGAAAATGAAAACGAACAATAAAAATGGAATTCAAAGTATTATGTTGTAATTATTTATAGTTTCATTTACCCATCTCATTACTTAAAGCTCATGGAAATGACACTGAAAAACTGAGTCCCAGGTTCAATTTTTTTAACCACTTCTTTTTAAGAAAACAGCTTTACCAAGGACCCATTGATTTGATGGAGTATGAAGCAAGTCTCTCAAATTAACTATAAATGTCCTCTCAAGACCAGGGGATGTTTGGTTTTAGTTGAAAAGAGTGAATTGCAGTGCATACAGACTTGTATGTGCAATTTAAGCCCTACATGGGCCCTTAAAATGGGAGTGAATTTTACCCAAATGGCCTATTCTCAGTTTCTTTGCTGAATACAAAGAGAGTTTTGCAGTGCTAAACACAGCAGGACTGTACCCGAACTCCAAGTAATTAAGGATGGAAAACCGCGGAGCTGACAATAATGTGTATTGACTCCTCATAACATGGTAGTTAGGAGTTTTGGTTTTGTTGTACAGGTAATTACTTCTTTGGGGATGGCCATCCATAGTACATCTTTTTTTTCACCTGCTATGTGAGTTCTTCATAAGAAGAGTATTACAAGAAGAAAAAGTTCATAGTGAACTTATGAAGCTCATATTGATTTCCATTTTTTTTGACCATAACTTACATTAATGGTATTTCTCATAAATAAACACAGGTCCACTAGCTAACAGCAGAGAAGTGGACTCCCAAACCTAATTTTCACAGCATAATCCATTTCAGTTAGATAATACTCATTTTTTAATGAAACAACTATATTTATTGTAATATATTTTAATGCAATACAAATCACAGGCATCAACAGCATTTAATAAAAATGAACATTCAGTTGATGCCGCAATGTAAGGTTCACATTTCTTGTGGCTAATTGGTGGCTTTTTTAGCTGCAAATTTTTTTACCTTTTTTATCATTGCCACTTAAAACATTAAATGTGAATCATTAGCTAACAGTGTTTAAGCTAAACATTCATACCTCATAGGAGAATGTACAGAATGTCTCTTGAAGATCTGCTGTCACAGCACTATTGCACATGAAATATAAAATTAAATCTGAAGTTGTTACTGGATATATCCAATTGTATTTCAGATAATTTTATAGTGCTATTTTAAATCCAGTGAAACGATCAGTTGCCTCATGGGGTGTCAAATGGGTCAATAAGCACAACAGAAATTCATTTTAAGGACTTTAAATTTGCTTTGGGACAATATCTTTTGTGGTCTGTGGAGCATGGGTGGGGGAGAGGAGGAGAAAACTTGAAAGTCGGTAAGCATAGATCTTGCATAACTCTTCAAGTTTTCCCCAAAGTTTCTAAAGGACACTTTGTTTTTTCTAAGTTTTAATCATCTTTAAAACTTGACATAGTTTTATTTCTAAAAATGCCTACCCAACATTTTAAAGCCAGCTGACATTACTGAGGAGTACTGAAGGACTTCAGATCCCTTCCATACCGTGGGTGGAAGACACATGAGGGCATCTAGAAATCTGGTTGATACCAGACTCTGGAATTTCTAATATAAGGGTGATCTTGGTAAAACACTTTTAAACAATTCTGAGGGTTTTTTAAGTAGTTAAAATTACAGAGTATTGAAAATCTTTGTTTTATTGTTTGGATTAAACATTTGAAAAAATGGAGTGTGGTATCATTAATGAGGCTGGAAAGGCTCTTGAAGCAGTCATTTCTGTATGGCATCGGATGTGTAAGACCCCCCGATACGGACTCCTGGGGTTTGTTTCTCACTTACTTTTATTGCAGTGTCTCCCGTGCCAGCCTTCTTTGCACTGGCATTTGTTGGGCTCAGCACAGGTGCCATACAGGCCACAGCCGGGTTCGCAGACAGCTGTAAGAAAGTGAGCGTGTACGCCTGAACTCTTGACATTTCATCCAGAGATGGAGTTGCATATTTGCTTTCCCTGCTGTTGTTCCTCATGACGGGTTGGTCCTGGCACAGGCTGGGGCTCTCACAGTAAATCTGTGACTTTGCACTGAGTGTGTGCAGAGCCCTGAAACATTTCACCCCCCATTCCCCTGCAAGGTCTGGCTTAGTCTCTGGCCGGGAGAAGCAGATGGAACAGCAGAGCTGAGCATACACCAGAACCAGCGGGAGAAGAGGGTAGCCCCCAGCATCCCTCTCACGAAGTGCTCCTGTTGGATTTTAATGTTGCAACGTATGGACGTTTTATTAAGCATTTCCCTATTACTTAACTGCTATTACTAAGCTGACACATCACTCTCTTATAGAAACTCAGAGTACAGAAGAAACTGTGGGGAGGCTTTTGTAAAAAATGTTTCTGGTTTCATAATTCCCTTAAATCTGGTGTACGCTATATGTCCAGGAAGCAAATTAACCTGAAGTACTTTGAGAACAAACAATTAATGCTGACATTGTGTAAAAAAATACTGTACAGCCAGCTTGATGCTCCTACAACAAGGACTGATGGAGTGGCTTTGGTACTTACGCTTTGAACACAGGTCTCCCTGGTAGCCTTTGGAGCACTTGCATTTATTCTTACCAGTACATTTGCCTCCATTTCGACAGGGCTGATGGCATTTACCTAGAAATCAAAAGCACAAAAGCAATGGTCTTAGTCCCCTGCACCGACTGGAGACAAGTGTCTGAGAAGCCTGCCTTGTACCCAAAAAACTCATCGGATGCTGCTGTAGGAGTGTGCAATGTGGATCTGTCAAGAAGCCTCTGCTGCAAGTCTGTGCTTCCAATTTGTATGCATTCTTCTGCTTTGAAAATATGACAATAATTTGGCATGGCCAAAGCCCGTGTGTCCATACAGCTTTTGCCCAGACTTGTGCCACTTGGACTCCGCGGAGTCCCCCATGCGACCAGTCAGTATTGCCTCCTGCTCTCCTCACTCTTTGTGGGGGAGGCAGCAGTGTCCAGACTTCGTGTTTGCGAAGAGTGGGATCCATACCCAGGAGGCACAAGCAGAAGAAAATCTGGTGGCGTCCAAGAGAGATTTTAAGCACTAGGATGCTCAGGAACTGCAAGTATGGCCGCTACTTGCAGACAATAAATAGATTGGCTGGGCCTGTCAGCTCGTGGCTGTGGAGCACCACGATGCTGTTGATGGTGCAATGAGGACTGTTCCACTCCACAGCTCAGAAACTAAAGGCGCATTAAAAAAGCATGCCCTTCTTTCCCATTTGCAAAGAACAAAGCATCTTTGGTAACGGTAATTAGAACTGGCAGACATTTTTCAAGGCTTTTGGTCTGGAAATTACTTTCCCTCACATTCACACTTTGCCAGAGGAAGAGGCTGGGTCTGATGGTGTTGTTTGGCCCTGACTCGCCTGGGAGGGAGGAGGTCCACATTGGTGGAGGAGATCCACACTCAAGTTCCTGCTGGGCCTGACTTACACCAAGGGCCTTCCTCAAACTTAACATCAAGTTTCCCATCACCAGACTGTCAATCCCTTGTTAGAATTTTTCTGCATTATTGAACTAAATAAATCTTCACTCGTCTCTAGGAAGGGTGAGCACAGCACCCACGAGCTAGGTCACCCCAAGGCCAAGGGAGGGTCACTGCCACGTCCCTGGGCACTCTCGGGCCATCAGGAGCTATACCTCTTGCCTCTTTGGTGGCCACATGTGCCAGTGCAGCTTTTCTCACTGTCATACAAAACCTTTTTTCATCTTTTCTAATCCCATAACATTTTCTGGATTCTTCAGGAAAGAGAAAAAAAAAAGCCCTTCCCAGATTTAGCACTAATATTTACCTGAATCTGTGAGCAAACAAAAACTGGAATCTGGGGCAGCAAACTGCTTCCTTTCCTTTCCATTTTTTTCAGAAAGGATCTTAACTGAGACCAGCACATGGTAATTTAAGCATCAGCACTCATCCTTTCCACTGTTGGCTTGCTGTGCTGAAAACCTCAGCAAATGCACTCATCCCATGATCACAGCCTTGCCCTCTTGGGAGCTCAATACCCCAGGTAGCGCTTGCTCAGCTCTCAACCCCATCAGACTTCTGCGATGCATGTGTGTATCATCAATAAAAAAGAAACATTTGTTCCTAATGTGCATAATTATTTTAATAGCCCTGAAAAAAGCTTCATAACCAGCTGACGGAACAAACCATGCTAAGGAGAGAGTTTCTGCAAAAGCACTATTTCCCCGCAGAAGCCTCTGGAAAGGGAACCTGTAGGTATTCTAATTTGCAAGCATTTGGATCCAAAGTCATTAATGACCTTAAGGAGCAATGCTAAGGAAATCCAGGGATTCTCCTAGTTCTTGAAGTAAATCTGGAGAATATGGGTGCAAGGGGTGTGACACCAACTTCCACAGAGTTGTATTAGGCAAATATTTGGCTCAGCACAGCTCAATTAACTTTGGACTAAGATATTTTCACAGAATGAAGGAAAAAGTAATAACTCTCTCTGTTATTGACTCAGAAATGGAAAAAGCAACAAAACAGTTGGTGACAAATGGGGGAGGAATCCAAAACAAAATAAAACTCTCTGGACTCAAACTGAAACACTAATTAGAGACAATGCATAACTATAGCTAGAAAAAATCTGGAAGACTGTGAATGCTTGTTAGTATTGTAGACTGGGTCCAGTACATTTCCCAGGAGTCTTAGAGAGTGATTCAACAATTAGACAAGCACTCAAAATCTTTAAACAATATTAAAAAAAAAACAGAAAAGAACTTTGCAGTTTTCAGAAGATGGCTTTCTGCCTGTTGAAAGGTTTTCTCCCCTTGTTATTTCAAGACCTCCATGACTGAATGTAGCTGGCCCTGGATCTAAGAAAAGAGACTGAGTTGTGTTTCTCCTCTGGTGTTTCTAAGCCTTGTCTAGCAATTCTTGCAGTCTTCCACTGTTGTGCTGGCACTGGTGCAGTGCCCAGAGGTGGTAGCAGCCACCAATCACGGTCTAACAATTGTCCCAGCTTTACAAAAGCCAAGGCAAGTGCATAGCTTTCCTTGCTCTCATCAACATGATCCCAGTTTAGCTCTTAGCATACTCTGATCCTGATTTTTTTTTCTTTCTTTTGTACATAAACTACTTTACTGCCTGTATTTTAATTAATTTAATTTGAGTTGCACAGATAAGCCTTTGCAAGAAGCCGAAGTCAGTTGTACCTATCCCAAGTAGCAGTAGACAACAATGAGCTTAAGAGCCCCTGGGACAGACCAATTAAGTGAAGCACCCTTAATTATACGTGCTGTAATATCTGTTCTAAGAATTTTCCTCAAAAACCACCACTGACATAAAATACATGCGTCTCAAACTTTGAACCAAACCTTACTCATCATCTGAGAAGTATCAGCAGTTGACTTCTTGGGGACTGAAGAAAGAAATGAGGTTTGTCAGTGTCAAATTGGAACTTGATATAAGCAAAGGTAAATTCAGTGGAAACCCACACTGTTGTTCTTGCTGACATCTGATCTGAATTTATATCAAAGGGCAATCTTTATTAATTTAATAACAATAAAGCTTTACTGCTTCCGTTTGGCTCCAGTTTTGATTAGGTAAAAAGGAGTTCAAAATGCCTTGTAATATATAGAGATATGGTGAAACATTTACATAAGGCTACTGTTTATCTACATGTAAATACTGTGCAAAATGTAGGTCTTACGGTATCTGTGTTCTTTCTTTGCACAGTAGTTCATTTATTGTCCTGTATTGGCATTAGAGTTTATTTCCATGTGGTTCCAAATTATTTGATGATACAAATTTCATAACTGTGAGAAGAGCCTGTCTCTACTGATGCATATTAAGAAATCAACTCTTACGGGCTCTCCCAGGCCAAATGCTGCTCTCTGTGCTCCTGTGAAGGCACTGGGGAACGTCAGTGAGGTTATTTACAGCAGGGGAAGTTCCTCGCACAGCATCCTGTTAGAAGCTTTAAGTCCAGAAAGAATGACCCAGGCGTACGTTCTCAAAACCAAAATGCTCATACTCTGTTCAAGTGTGGGGAACTATAGAATTAATCCAACTTAACCGAGCTATGAGAAAACTCTTCTTTTAGTGAGATCAAATACTCGACAGCTGACCTCCCAGGTCTGTTCCAGCTTGGCCGTATCTCCACCCCCAGCTTTACACAGCACACTTAGATCAACCATGAGCTGAAATATTTTGAATTGCTTTGATGCTAAACTTCTGAAAATAGCAAGTCTTTTGATGTTTGTGACACGGATTTTCAAGTTGCCATGTGAATGCAACTTCATACGTTAAGTGAAAGCTCTCAGCTCTTACGGTTCAGTCCTCCCTTTACCCCAAACCCTTCCGTTCCCAGCTTATAGTAGCCCTTTCGGACGTGCGGGCTCAAACCTAATCTGCTGTGCACAAGTACGAATTGCTGTAACTTTTGAAAATAGCTGCTCCACACGGCCTTGGCACAGCAGCACATCTGTCTGCCACAGAGTATTACTTGCATACTTACGGCTTGAGGGTTGTTACCAAGCCCAGTTACTAGTAAAAACAAAACAAGGTAGGGGATGAGATGGTCTAGCAATGAGTCAAACTTATCAGTAGGAAACTCATTTGAAGGCATGCGGCATCTGACTCTCCAAGGGCCCCAATCTGCCATGTGAGACCCTTGCTGCGAGCCCAGCAGAAGCAGGTAGCACTTCATCATTCAGACACCGACACTAGAATAAGTTGATGTAAGTGAAAGCAAGCACACAGAGATGCTACTCACTAATTTCACATTGGTCTCCTTCATAGCCCGAAGGACAAATGCATTTTCCCAGGTAGAAACACGTTCCTCCATTGAAACAGGTTGTTGTACAGTTTGCTGAAACAAATAAAACAGGAATGAACTAAGTCACTAATATGAACTCAGTCTGACTTGGCCTTGATGTCTTCTGCTGCTCATCATAAATAAAGATTGAGTAGGTTTAAAAAGGTTGTTTAAAATTAACATCTTTTCACCTGGTTTAAAAAGGAAGACTGAAATGCGTTTTTTTCCTACATAATGCTTTACACGGGCACACACACAAGTCAATATAGAAAGAGACAAGTGAACAATACAGCAATGAGATCCCCGAGGGCAGACTGTGTTACGTCTTTATCGATCCTCACATGTAAAGCTTATTGAAGGATCAAGTCACTATTGCTATTGAAACTGCCAGTGTCTGATAAAGGAGCACAACCTAGGACTGAAAGTTACTTCTACAAGACGATACTTCACTACAGTTCTTAATTAATGCCTTGACTGGAAAGAAACCTTTGTAAATTTTTGCTGTGTGGTGACATAGATGCAAATGCTGTGTTTCTCACCTGCCAAATTACTTACATTGTGTTAGATGTGACTTTTCATCAAACAGCTGGGATTCACATTAATCCTTCAAGACATTGGGAGCATTTCATTACAGTGCACTTTTGAAACATTTTTTAAATGCGGTAAAAGTCTCATCAAGGACTAGATACAAGTCAGAAGGACATTGACAACAACAGTATGTGCAAGCATACCTAAAGGCCTAGGAAGGTTCCCATTATTTTGCTGGAAAGTCCACTAGGACCTTTTGCATTTAGTCTTTACTTCATATAGTTCTGCAACAATAAATGCAACATGATGTTCTGTAATCTGCTCTGCTGTGAGCAGGTCAGTTATATTTCTGCAGGAAACTACTTGCTTTTTTCTATGTGGTAGCTTGGACTGTTCCAAATTACTTTTCTGAACAACTGATTGTTCCTTTTTATCCTTCCTGAGACACAATGCAGCAGCAGGCAAAAAGTGAATAGCCTGCTTATTTTTTCACGTGTCCAGATGCAGCAAATTAATGTGCTAAATAATTAGTAAAACTAATTTTACTCCAGGAAACTAAAGTTCAAATAGAGATCATTTTCTTCCCTAGGCCAGAAATATAAGTGACTTCTGTGGTAGGTCCCACAGCTTTCAGTGGATCAGCTAAAGCAATTATCTAAATTACCCTTTACAGAGCTGGCGTATAGGGATGCCTGCACATTCAGCTGCAAAAGCACTTCCAACAGCTCCCAGGTTGTGCTAGAGCATCTATTTGAAGAATCACAAAACTTTTAAAACTTACTTACTTCATCACTTGCCTGACTTTCCAAAATCCACTCCTAGAGGGAAACTAACACAGGGGAATAAAGAGAGGCTGCCGCATACGGAGCCCAGGGGGTTTTAGCCAGCAGTTACCTTTGTCGCAGTTGATGCCGTAGAACCCCGGGGGGCAGATGCAGAGGCCGGGTGTAATGCAGAGCCCACCGTTCATGCAGCGAGGAGCACACAGCGCTGAGGAGCAGGAAGAACAGAAAAAACATCACTGGTGTGATAGCAACTCCTTAAGCTACTTTTCCTTCTGCTGAATGTAACAAGTCACCTTTGTAAAGCATCTTTGTAAGTGGGTTAAATCAATTACATCTCTGGTTTGTATCTGGCAATTTGTATACAGCATTACTAAAAAAGTGAAGATTAAATTATGTTCAAATCTGGTTCCATATGTAAGCAGAAATTGCTTCTTGTACAGTTTCATTCCAAACTGGGGTGAGCAGAGTGCCCACCTACACCCTCTGGATATTTGAAGTCCCCCCCCCGACTCTCTATAACTGGACCCTGGTGCTGCAGCTGGTGCCTCAGCTCTGCAGACAGGACTGTCTCTTTGGGGGCTGCGCTCAGAGGTGTCAGCAATTCAGTGGGGTTCCCAGGCAGGCTTACAATGAACCCTCCCTTCTCCCTCTGCATACCTGAGCATAAGCATGGATACCTAATTTAGGCTAGGGGAGCCTGTTGCGTGGCCTGGTTTGGTGGCCAAACTGTCCTGCATGCTCCCCATGAACCTTCTCCAGAGCCCCTGTGCTCTCCCAAGCCTTCTCTGCAGTTGTGGCCACCCCACAAGGCTCTTCAGGGAGGCACATCAGGTGGCAATGCTTCATTTTGTGGTTGCCCACCATTGGTACATGGAGCGAGGCTGGGTCTATACTAGTGAGTTAAACAGCACCCAGGCATGGGGCCAAGGAGGGGCATAGGATCATCCATCTTGTGAACTTGTTGGTGCCATTCCCAGCACAGCTTTGTCCCTGGCCATCTGGCAAACCCTCGCGGGCAAGGCCCCAGGGTGAGCAGTGGCCACGGGCTCCTCCCAGTAGGGAGTTTGGAGGGTGGTTTTTTGGAGGGTAAGAGAGTTTATTAAACATACGAATGCAAACTGCACCGTCCCAGCTGGCCTCCAGGCCAGAGAACTCATCCTTTGTACTTAATATTTTAGATGTAGCCAGAGCGTCTGGGAGCTCAGTGAAGGATGCCATTGGAATAGGATGCCCACAGGGATGGTTTGCTCCATCTCAAGTCACCTCGGGGAGGGTCTGCCACTGGGGGAGGTGAAGGAAGAGATAGGAAGAAGAGCTAGTTTCCTCGCCAAGTCACTCAATTTCTTGGTCCCTCACTCCTGGAAATGTCATTTGGGGCTATTAGTCACTAACGGAAAGGAAAAGAAGACTCTTTCCTTCATCTTCCCATCTTTGTTGTCAGCCTGACTCCAAATGAGATCTTATCTCCAAATTAGATATTATCTCCAAATAAACAAATGCTGAACAACAAAAGTCCTGTGCTTTGTTTCCCAGCTAGTCCTCATTAGTACAAGAATTTTATTTCATCTTTTTACCAGATGGATTCCCTGTGATTAAGGATCACTTAACTATTGTGTCAGTTTTTGTTAAAAGCAATCTCTTAGAGAGAAAACATCTTTCTTGTAAGCAATTAATGTTTCCATTAGACCACGGATGATGATAGTAATTCTCTTACATGTGTGAACTCAAAATATATGAAATCTTCAGACTAGGCCATTCTTTTAGGAGAGGCTACAGTGCAGTAGCTACAGTTTTGTTGAGATTATGGCAAAGAAGAAAGTTGAGAAGATTTTTTTTAAATTACCTTTCTCACAGTGAGGCCCGTAAAATCCATCTGGACATTCACAGACATGTCTTTCGTTGCAAACCCCTCCATTTCTGCATCCTCCTGGACACTCCGCTTCATAAAATATAACGACAATCTTAATTGGGTATTACATACTTCAGCTGTCAGCCAACTTTCGGTAGGATCAATATATTCCTTTGACACAATAGTAAAAATATTTGCTGACAGGCAGGTGAATACTGGCAGAAATGGAAGTTCAGCTAAGACCTCCTCAAGAGAAATTAGTTTCTTTTTTGTTAGTCTACAAATAGAGGTTTCATCACATGTTCAGACAAATGCACGATGTGCTTGTTGACAGACTGTGCATTCCCATTGCTCTGCTGTTCTGTAAGTGCACGAGTAATGTGGATGCTCTGCTCAATCCAGCACTTTCTCCTCCACGTGGAAACAAGCAGGCAGTGCAGGACTTGCATCGCTGGTTAGACCTGCCCTCAGTATGCAGGACCAGTTTCAATTTCTGCAGCCTTAAGTAGACTGCACTGCAACTTGCACTGCATTAATTGCTATATCTGTTACTACTGAGGTGACAAAGTGATGAAATCTGTATTCAAATGAAAGAGTCAGCTTCAAGGCTAGAGGAAAGAAGGCCAGAAAGGAAGATGAAAGCATTCCTGCACCGTGCTCCTATATCATTATCCAACTCACTCACACCTCGACTATCGATCAAACACTGGTTAAAGCATTTGGCAACACTGGCTGCATTATGCAAGGACAAGAAATACCTCTGGGTACCATCACCATCCTCAAAACACCAGAGTCCATCAAACAAGAGGCAAAACAAATTGAATCCTATGGAACCCCACGAAAACATGACTGCTGGGCAGAAAAACAATTGCTCAAAAATACCTTCCCAGATCTCTCACAGAAAAGAAGGTAGGCAGGAGAGGCTGCCTACTCCCATTAGAAAAAGTGAACATCACTTGTGATCGGTGGTACCAGGGCCACAAGACAGCTTTAGCAGTGTAGGCATGACCTGCTCATCTTGATGCTGCGTGACACTCCCGAGTGAGAAGGTTCAAAAAACTCTGAGGTAGACTGAAACTCAGAGAGCAATCTTATTGCAACCATCTCAACCCAAACTTGAAGGTCATCTATTAGACAGCAATTGTCTGTAATGTTGGCATCACGTCTTTTTTTTTTTTAGTGTAACAGTGCTGTAAACACCGTGACTGACAACACCTGCCAACAGCATCCTTACTTCTTCTCCATTGCCTTGTCACCTGATTTCATCAGAAAGTGCTGGCACCTACCATCCATAGGCTGTAAAGATGCACCATTGATTCACACTGATTCCCAACTGAAAAATACCTGAGTTCAAATTCAAGCAGTTATAGCCTTTAAAATGCACTTGTTTAAAGTGGTAAGGAGTAGCAGGATGTCTATAAATTCAGGAGGGTCAGGTTGCCTGAAATATTTGTGCAGCCCACAGAGATTCTTTACACTGCAACTCCTATTAAAACAGAGGAAAACATAACCCTGGACTTAAACAAATTTGAATGATTCTCCCTTCTTCTAATATTTGAGTCAGGTGACATATCTGTTAGTTAGACTCATACACAAATAAACTTCTGTTTTTGAAAATTTATCTAATAGCTGATTAGAGCCACAGGAAACGATGGCTGCTGTAACTACGAGCAGTATTCGGTGGGATCCCACTCTAGTGGGATGTGAAGGGTAACTCTGAGACTAAGTGAAAGGAAAGAAAATCTGATGTAGCAGTGAGGTGGCTGGATGCTGTGTACAACTGCCAAACAAACAGGAAAGAGAGAGGAGGAAAGGTGTGATTTTAAAATGCTCTTCCATCCAAGGCCATAGATACATGAAGCAAAAAGTGTTGCTTTAAAAGTGAAGCTGTTTGCAGCAGTAGTAATAGTGGTAAAGGCTTTTTTGTCTTATTGTGTTCCAACGCTGCACTCTAGGACTCTTTCTGGAAATGCTTCTCTCTTTGTACCCGAATGCAGAGCTGCTATTCATTACAGAAAATGCATGCTTAAATACATACCATTTCAAACAGAAAAATAGGAAAACATAATTTTTTGTGTGGCCATCTCTTAGCCACAACAAAACCTCTCCTCTCCCACAAAATCGCTCCTTTGCTCCCCTCACTTCCTCTGGCTGGGGGCCCTTCTGGATGGCCAAGAATGACTGGAAACAGTGACCGGGGCCCCGACAGGAGGAATCGGAGCTCCTCGCCACGAACGACATCTTTTAGAGGAAGGAAACTCACCCCTACTCTAATGCCAACCAGTAAGGACATTCTCATCCTTCTCAGCATCTGTCCCAAAACACTGCAGTGTCCACCTCACAGGGTAGAGGGCAGGAGTGGGAGTCACTCCAGTATGTGCTGGAATAGACGAAGTGAGAAAACTCCTCCTCTGCCCACCTCTAGAGTTTGGGAAGTCATCCTTGCATCTCTCAGCTGGCGCTGGGAACAAAGGACTGGGACAATAATCACCCCCAGCTTTCCTGAGAGGCCATGTGATGCAATACTGCTAAACTGTTAAATATTACATCTCATATCAAAATAGTAACAACAACAACAACAACTAATAGCACAGAAACGATAACTTGGATGAATGCTACTACTAAACTGAGTTGGGAGCCCTCTCTGTTTAAGCCACATTTTTCCACAATACAGACCTGTAACTCTGCTTTCCCTATTAGATTACCCAAACACTTTCCAAAGTTTATTAAGTTCAGTATCTTTGAACTGAACTGAAAATAAAAAGATAGCAAATGTTTTGCGTTGTATTTATATCAGACACCCAACTTCGTACACGAGATCTGATTGATTTTTACTTCCATTAAGCCCCCATTTTCCTTCCTGTTTCTCTGCCCACTTCTTCTCCCCCTCCTCCACTTTCCCTGGGCTAATTGGCAGCAGCAAGGTTTCAAAGGAGACAAGCAGCTTTGCTATTTAGGTGTAGTGAGGTTTCAAAGCATGAACAACTCTTGCTCCTGCTGCTCGCTCTTTGAAGCCACGCTACAGCCAATTAGCTCAGAGAAAAGAGTGCAGAGAAGAAAGTGTGGGACTGGGAACAAAGGTTTAATAGGAGAAGAGTAAAAATCTCACTCTTTGTACATCAGCCCTGTCATGGGTTAATTTGATACAATTGCACACGACATGGGATAACTGCCTTATCTTAGATACTATTTTTCAATTTCTACAGCCTCAGTTTAAAGTGATAATTATAGTTGTTTGTAGTGTATCAAATTAATCCAGAAAGTCTTATTACATAGTGTTTATGGTTCATAGATTGGTTGATTAAACAGGTTCCCTCCTTTCCAAGTAAACACTGCAGTAACTTCATGGTGCCCTTCTTCTACCAGCGCAACCTATGTGTGTTTACTGCTTGATGACTGCAAGTATTGAGGACCAGCTTCCACCACCTTACCTGTATCCAAAACCAAGAGGTTGCCATCTGAGCTCCAGAGAAGGTAAAGCCAAGTTTTGCAAAAATGTTCTGATTTAGGATTTTTGCATTCGGTTTGTATGTGCAAGGTGAGATTTAAGGAACTGTTGAACTAAGGCACTAAACAGTATTTATTGAAGTCAGTGTCCCCACTACAGATCCCAGAAGTTCAGTTCTCCAATTATTCCACTTCTGGAAATGTTAGCCTTAGCTTGTTATCACAGGACTAGCTCTCCTCCAAGCACCTCAAATCATTTGCTAACAGGTGCTTCTCACATGATACATTTCTATCAGCTTCCTTGACGTGATGAGCTGTGAACAGGAGGAGAGGTACCTCCAAACCAGTCTGCTGAGGGAGACATAGCTGACAGTAAGGAAAGGGTTAGTAAACATGTGGTAAATGAAGAGCAAATCCAGACAGAGCCAGAACAGCCTGGCATTCACCACCGTTGCTACACATTGTGTGAGCACTTTATTTCCATCTTCTCTAGCCATTCTCCTGAATGAAACATAAGAAACTTAGGTGACCAGGTCTAACAGTATTTCGGCATGTCCTCTTCAGCATTACCTTGCTGACAGGTTTTAAAGAAGATGGCGTTCTGAGGGGTCTGGAGAATAATATTGCCTTCTGAATTCATTATGATCACATTCACTTCAAATGCAGCGACCCCATCTTGTTTTCCAAGGCAAGGAAATCCAACCTGAACGACTTAAAGGAGAATAGTAACAACAATATTTATATTTACATGCACATATAGCTATATACATATAAAAGCATACATCGATGCACTAAAAAATACACATAATATTTATATTTAAGCTTTAGAGTAATGCCATTGATGAAAACCTGTAACACAGAGATACACAGATCACCTTAATCATAGGCGGCTCCAGGACTGGAAGTACAGCAGCACAGGAGACGAGCCTGCGCTCATTTACTGACATAACCCCAACAGTCTGCAGCACAGACAGCGATCTTAACACAAACATACTTTTGCTTTCAAACAAGGCAATTACTCATGTGGAGGTATCTAAGGAAACACCAAAACAAGCTGGAAGCCTATATTTAATTTTCTAAGTTGAGCTGATCACGCCTGAGTCTGAATTTTGCAGGCTCTCACACAACTTCTGCAAAAACACCTTACACATTTTGGAAAAAAAGTTACTTTAGATATGTTTTGCTGTTTTGGATATTGCAATTAATACTGATTTAATCAAAACTTACTCCTTAAAGTGCTGGCAAGATGGTACACTTGATAAATCAGATCATGAGTGCAAATATTTAAAAAGGAGACAGAGACACATCACTCTGACCGAACTTCTTAAGTGTAGCGAAATTTGGAGATTGCCTTTCCAGGAAAAGTATTCAAACACTTTTGAACTACAAAGACTTTAAGTAAATAATTAAGACCAGTAAATCTGGAGTATTTTAATGAGGAAGCAAGCCTGATACCTCACAGCTATGGAATGCTCCTCTGTGATTGTCACAAGTGATCTTAAATAATCTTCAGATGAAACGATTTTATCTCTTTTCTTCAAAATTGGCTCTTCCTAGCTGCTTTATAAGTTAGATCCAGCTAACAGAAGTTGTTTATGCATTTCTTCTGAAGCTGGCCTGAGATTTCAGAACCAAATATTGAGCTAACAGCCCTACATTTGGTTTGTTTTAAATTGCTTGTTATAAAAAATTTTGCAAGTCATAATTGGGCCATTTTTGTTATTTGTTGCCTTGGTGTAATACAGAATAATTTATTGCTGAAACACATTCTGCTTCTGGTAAGTCCTACAGACTGAAAGGTCTGTTGCAGTTTTCATTATAAAGCAATTTCATTGTTGAAGCACTTTTATGCTGATCTTTTAAAAGACCGTTACAAAAAGCATGTAACCATGTGGTAAGAAGGAAACTCTTACAGTGGATTAAATACAGTTTAAATGCAGTGAACTTCTTAAACTATAGTAACCTTCTTACAGCGCAAGTGCAGGAAATCAGTGCTTGTATTGGGCTATGTGTGACTTAGCTGAGCAAATTGTTATGGGGAGGAAGATATGGCAGACGTTTAATGATGGCACTATAGTCATATCTAGACTTCATTGAATCGGTAGCAAACCCCTGATCTCCCCTGAGATTTGGCCGTGGGTTTAAATGCCTAGGGCAAAGACCAGGCATGCATCTCTTAGGGCTAAAGTCTGAGGGGACAGGTCAGAAACCCCTTATTCCAGCACTCCCCACCCTGGAAGCATCCATATTTTTGGACTTCCCATATGTCCGAAATCCTAGGCACACAGAAATGCAGTAAAGGACCCTCCTGTGAGCAATGAGCACCTGGATCCTGGCTGAGCTCTGTGGTGGTTCAGGGCTGAAATGAAGTCCCTAAACTCTGCCTGAATCCCTGCCTTTTTATGCCTGTTTGAATAATGCTAAGCATGCAGCAACAGCACTACAGTCAAAACAAAGCACAGAGCAAAAGTCCCTTGCATCCAGAACCACGGCTGTGAGCTCCCGTGGGCTACCGAAGCGCTCAGCAGGGCTCTGGCAGGGCAGACCTGAGGTCCGGTCCCTGCTTCCCAAATTCAGGATGCAGTCTGCATTTGCCCATCACTGGCTAAAAACAAGGAGAGGGAATCACAGCTCAGGACTTCTCTCTGCCAGCCATCATCCCACCACCAGGCCACAGAATTGCCTCTCCTGCACATTTATATTTCTGCATCCTCTGGAGCCCTTGCATCCAGGGCTGCAGAGCAGACAGCTCTAGCAGGTGTGAGGAAAATTCAACTAATTTGAAAAGGAACCTAAGGAAACCTAGTGATTTATATCTAATTTAATTTTAGCTGGTAATTAGAATGCTCTCCTGGGATGTGGAGGATGCAGGTTTAATCCCTTTTGACTGGGAGCTCATGCCTTTTCCTTCTGTTCAGGAAACCAAGGTTCCCTAAATTGTCTCCAGTAGAGGCAGGTTGAAAGTAACTCCTGTGTATCTGCACAGCTCTTCAAATTTGCAAGCAATTGCTTTACCCACTTGGTTAATATGCAAAAGCCACCACCAAAAGCCACCTACAGTCTCAGGGGTGGGATTGCTTAAGGGACAATCTCTGAATTACCAATCCCAGTAGAAGCAGGCACGCAGGGTCTGGAGAAGAGTGGGAGTCCATGCAAAGCCCTGCAGCCCACTGTCCCTCTCTATCAGCGTGGCAGAGTGAGCACAGATGCTGCTGCACCCAGAGAAGGCACCGGTTTCTCCCACCGAGCCTGGAGAGAGTTTCAGCACTGTTGGTTGCTCAGCACGTACGTTTTAATGTGTCGACACCAACAAGTGGGCAGGGAGAGGAGGTGTCCTGAGCCTGATCAGTGGGCTGGGGGGGGGCTGCGTGACCCACACAAGGCAGTGCTGTGTCGGCAGCCCAGGCGTGTCAGCTTGCACCGGTGGCACTGGCACAGCACTGCACTGGCTGGTGCAGGCTGGGACAGGAGGGGCCAGCTCAGGTCACTTAGGGGGCCAACTCCACAGGCCACTACATTTCTTCTGGGCACAGACCAATAGCTGGTTTGACCTTCCTCAGTGTGGTGTTCGAGGCATTAATCACCGCCACTACCAAAACTGCCTGACTTCGTTTTGAACTTGCTGACCTCAGTTTGAACCACCGGATCTTCGCAGGCTTTCTCCTGTGAAATGAGCAGCCAGCTTCTTCTCATTGGACAGGCACCCACACTCCACTCAAACATCTTCTTTTGGACAAGCTGAGTAGTCTTAGCTCTTTAAGCTCTCACTGAAAGGCATCTTCTCCAGTCCTCTCACCATATATTAACATCTTACCACGTGGCGAGGTGCAACAATACCTGTGTTGTGAGCGCTGAATCAGGTAGCAATCCTGGGATTTGGGGATGGGATTTTCAAATGAGTCTAAGGAACCTAAGTGATTTAAATCTAATTTAAATTTGAGGAGAATTTGATACTTCATCTCATTAAGGATCTACTGGATTAGAGAAAGTTGAGAGAAGGACAACAAGGCTGCATCCGATGAGGAGCAACTGAGTAGGCTGTGATTCTTCAGCCTGGCAAAGAGAAGAATTAGGGGGGACATAATAGACATCTACAAAATCATGACTGGCATGGATAGGACCAACAATATGGATTGACTGCTGTCTCTACCAGTACAAGGACTAGTGCCCATCAGATGAAACTGTTGCAGCCAGACTCAAAAGGAGGAGGAGGATCTTCAAAAGGAGGGGGATCTTCATGCAATGGGAGGCAGTGAACTCCTTGCCAAAGCCATTGGAGATACCAGAAGATTATATGGACTCAAGAACAGCCTGGATAAGTACTGGAAAGAGAGATTTGTAACCCATGTGGGGTTATAAAAAAGACAAATCACTTAAGACTCAGGAAATCCTCTGAGCTGAAGCTAGTCAGAGCTGAGAGGGTAAACAGAAGTATCACATATGCTTGCCCTCCCCTTGCTCTTCCACAGATCTTCTTATGGCCGCCGTTGGCCATAAGACAAAATGCAGGCTAGGCAGGCCTTAAAGCACTAAAGCCACCCTGATGCTTTATTGGTGGCAGGCAAATATCTTGAAAAAAGTTTTAAAAGTCCACTGATTTTGACAAGACCACTGGGTTCAACTACCTCTGAGTAAGATATCTAACTGTTAATCCTCATTCTTGTTTCCCACTCTCATGTCTAATACAGCTGTCTTTCCTCTTTTATTCCTCCTTAATTGTCTTTAGTGTAATCTTACGGGCTAAAATGCTTTTTCAAGAAATAACTTACTACTCTTGATGTGTTATTAAATACAAGTTTGTGACTGAATTTCTTCTGACGTGTACGTGTAGAAAAAATATTTGGTAATGCAATAGATTCAGCCAAACTAGACTAGATTTGTCAGAACAGTTTTGCGAAGGTATAAATTGGAGAAATAACTACGAGGTAGCCACCATTCACTATTTTTATAGCATGTATTTATTTAAGGCTACTTAGTTAATTTCGGCCAGCTAGCAGGCAGCGTAAAAAAAACCACCATCATGCTAGTGGCTCACTGTTAAATAGCATACATGCTTCAAATACTTTACGGGCACTGATTATCAATCGCTGTTAAACACTGGACTCACTATAATGCCAAACAGAACTTAAATACAGCTTAAATATACTAAACGCAGTGGTGCGCTTGCACATGCTCCACGTAAGGAAACACCATGGACATGCCCATATTAGTCCTGGAACTGAGGTACCAGTGCTGCAAACAGGGTAAGTCCTTTTTGGCTTTAATCAGACCTCCTACCATGACGGTTAACAGACCTTCTGCTGGAACTGTGAGATCGCATCTCCGGCCTCCCTTCACTTGTAGATTATATGTTTCCTTAAACACAATCAGAAGGCGGTCACTTTGGTCTAGCCTTTTAGATAGTTAAAAATTAAAGGAGAAAGTAACTTATATTAGAGGATGCTGAGTGCAGAGCTTCCCACATACCTCACCTGCTTTATATGGAGGTGAAAATAATTTCAATGCTTAACAAGAACTTTGCCTTTGTGACCTTTTTAGTTACATTTAGAGTAAATGTCTTTCCTTGCCAATTTATTGGGCTTGCAATCAATTCAATTGCACCAATTACGGTGCAAATATTATAGCATTCTTCATCCAAATCCATTTTCAATACCACTCATTCTATCCACAGTGAATGGAGAGACCAATCGTTAATGTTAGATTCCAGGTCCCACAGCAAAAAGCTGTGCTGCAACATTACTTCAACACCATTCTACTACAAGCCGAAAATGGAAGATATCAAACACAAACTTTCAGAATTTATACATTCAAAAAAGAGAAGAGAAGGAAAGACCAGGCAAAGATGTAAACCTGTGTGCATCAGTGCTACACTTTGATCCACAGGCAGCCCCATCCTCTCATTCCTTTTCTCTCTTCTTTCCCATTTTTCCCACATGGTCTTAAGTTGGCTAAGGCTGGTCACGAAACCATGATCACTAAGACACTACTGTCACCCAGATTTACATTTCTGCCTTTCTGCCAGAGACTACCACATATTAGCCCTGGAACAGATCATGTAGACTGTTATTCATCCACTTCAGAGCAAAGCGGATTCGATAACCTCTCGTGGAAAGCTGTTTTACCCCACGCGGCTCACTGTGCACCACGGTGCTTCTGGAGCACTCACATTGGCTTGGGCTCAGCCTCTGCTGTGGAGCTATAAGCTCCAGTGAAGGACTGAGAACACACAAGTAATGGAAAAGTGGTAAATGATAATATCCTAAACTAGAACTTGTGTCTTTGAGCTGAATGTCTGGTGACAACAGCTGACCCTAACTGAAAGCAAAATGTCCCCAAACTGCAACCTCTGAGAAACAGAATAATTTGATAACTATTCCTTACAGTGACCAAAGATTTTGTTTTCCAAAAGTTGCACAACTTAAGTAATAATATTCATGCACATGAATTTTATACAACAATTTTGCACAAGTTTCTGCTGATTTATCTGCACATAAAAGCTTCATGTGACTTGGCTCAGACAAAATATGCTGCTGTAGTCAGGCAAGGCACTCACAAACTGTTCAACGTCAAGCACTGTGGCAAGCATTTCTTTAGCAATAAACTTCAGAACTGCAATTCATAATAAGACATTTAGACTTTACTGGCTGTGGAATATTTTTTACAGGAACACAATTTATAATATCAACAGCACAAACCTGATGCTTTATGAGGAACTGTTCCAAGCAGAGGGATATTTATAGTTGGATCTGCCATTATGCCTTTATCCAAAGAGCGCAAAGACAGGAACTCGTAGAAGTACTCAGCCTATGACAAAATAAATAAAAAATAGATACGTATTATGATTGCATTCATGGAAGCAAACTATTTAGCACATAAACTACAGCAGAAAATACCACACTTTTCATTATGCCATTCACTGGATTTGTTTCTATTATTTCCTTGAGTGCTTCTTTACCTAAGCAGAATTTTCAGATCATTTAATCTTATTTTGGAGATTGCAAGTGACCATACAGTAATCAGGACACAGCATAACAGCAAGGAAAATGGCACGCATACAGTGAACAAATGTTATACAGAGAAGACATTTTTTACAACCCACACCTTTTACCTGGCAGACCACAAAAAATGTATGAACAGTAAGCTAATTCTTAAAGCTGTTTTTTGGGCCGAATCCTCCTGGAACTGACTGGTGAGCCTGGATGTCCTGCCTGCACTACAAGCACAGCTTAAAGGACATACTCACATGCCTGATGCAACTGTGGCGTGAGAATATCTGAGCTTGCTCTTGGTTGATCTGCACAGCACGGCACATTGCCTTGGGGAAACAGTGCCGGGCAATGAATAGCCACGTTACTGGAGTGCCATGCTAGGACACATATCTTGCTTACAGCTCTGACACTGCCTTGTTCAACCTCAGTTCATTAAATTGTTCCAAGGGTGGAGCTGAGAGCTTTCCTACACAGTTGGCTTCATGTCACTCATTATTAACCACAACATAAATGATTTGTTTTGGCGATCCCCAAATGGTGTTGGCGTGATGTAAAAACTACTTTCCACTACCTTCATCCTACTCCCGATATGCACTTGCATTGTGGCACAGATTGTAGGCTTTGTTACTTTCTTCCACGGGACCCTGGCCTCTCTGTTGAGTCATCTGTTCAATATTTCTTCATATTTGATGCAAAGTGACATCATGCATCTGCAGCGTAGCTGCACACACCATGTACACCTGAGATGAGATGTATGCATCTTAGCAAGTCACTGGAGACTTCCACTACTGTCAATGGCACAGCTGCAGGTGTGCAAAGCAAGTGGAAATGAACCTTTTCCCTAAAGTCTGGCTTCTCATTTACTCTGAAGCATATGAGGGATCGCAGGCAATTGTACCTGCTGCTCTCAGAAAAGCACCTGAAACCTTAGCATGGGCACTGGCAAAAATGTGTCTTCATCCAGCAACCCACTGACAGTAGACAGTATTGTTATGTCTGCTTTTTAGCTAAAATAGTGAAATAAAGAGAGATTAAAGCCAAAATTTTATGAGAACTTTGGGCTGATTAATGGTAGTTAATTTATGTGTACAAGATGGCAGTCCATGTCCTTAGCCAGAAGACTGTCCTTTTTCTCCTGTAATATCCTGGCTCCCTAGTACAAGGAAGACGTGGACTTACTGGAGTGAGACCAGTGAAGGGCCGCAAAGATGATCAAGGGACTGGAGCGTCTGACATACAAGGAGAGGCTGAGAGATCTGGGACCATTCAGCCTGGAGAAGGCTGAGGGGGGATCTAATCAATGTGTATAAATAGCTGATAGGGGGGTGTAAAGAAGATGGAGCCAGGCTCTGCTCGGCAGTGCCCAGTAACAGGACAGGAGGCAATGGGCACAATACAGAAAACTCCATCTGAACCTGAAAAAACACCTTTTTACTGTGTAGGTGACTGAGCACTGGCACAAGTTGTCCAAAGAGGTTGTGGAGCCTCCATCTGTGAAAATATTCAAAACCCAACTCAACGCAGCCCTGGGCAAGTGGCTCTAGGTGACCGTGCTTGAGCAGGGGGGTGGACTAGATCATCTTGAGATCAGACTGTCTGGTCTCAGGTCAGCCTCAGCCCGTCTGTGATGCTGTGCTCTGCTAACCTGAGCAGAAGCCCCGGCAGCGTGTGAGAGACCATCTCCCTTTAGCTCCTGGTGACACCAGCAAAGCACTCGTGAGCTGGGTAGAAAGGTCATTATGAAATTCCTGATCAGCCCTGGCAGCACATCCACTCGCTCTGTGGGGACAGCAAGGAGATCCCAAACAGCATGCAGGGGCTACACTCCACATGGATAGTCTTCAGAGGGTGTTGTGTAGGCACAGCGACCTCAGAGGAGGACTTGCAAAACAATAGGGAAGGAAGCAATGAAAGTTTTTAAGGGCGGGTTAAATACATGGAGTATATGTGGGAGGGAGAGGGCACATGGAGAGAAGCAGTAAAACAGGAGATGAAAATTGAAGTCGGGGGTAATGTTCAAAAGGCTGCTTTTAATTAAAGACATTTTTTTCCAATACAATATACCATGCCAAAATATGAAAACAAGCCATAAAGTCAGATTGTGAACATTTTTGTTCTCAAATAAAACTTTGGTTCAGAAAAATAATTATATGTCTCCACACATCTATAGAATAGTACAGTGAGTGAGTCAATGCTGTACTGTCTGTTTCTCATTGGTTAGCTTTGATGTTTGGTTGTATCTAAACCAGGTCATAATGGGTTGGGATATTAAAACATTATGTTCTTACTATTCTAGTAAACAACAACTGTTAACTAGACCAAACAGCTCCACTCCCATATTTCCATTCCAGCCACGCTCTTGTAGCGGGTCAGCTTGTGAGCCACAGCCCTGATTTGTAGGAAAAGAACTGGAATCCCATTTTCTAGGGTCGAAAAGATGCCTAAGGACAAAGACAAAAAGAAAGTTTGCTGTGGGAAAGGGGATCGATTGCTGCATAAGCCACAATACACACTGCCTTTCAAGGAAGGAATTCCTCTAACCAGAGTAGAGGCATAGCAGTGATTAGTGCCTGAGGCAGGAGTACGTTCTGTTCACACGTTAAAAAGATGGGAAGAAACATTGCACAAGCAACAGGCTGCCCAGGAGGAAAGCCAAGCATTGCACTGGGGGGGAGATACCTGCGCTCACCATTTCTGTACAAAGGTTTGTACGTCTGCTGAGTTGACAAAAACTGAACTTCTTGAAATGATAGTATCTAAGAAGACCTGAAACACCTCAGGTAGGTCCAGCTAGCATGACTTCAAAGTTATGAAGCCATGTGCTGCAGAGTATGTTTGCAAATCACGTGTGCTGGACTGATTTGGTTAAATTTTGATATAAAAATGATATACAAAAATCACAGTCTAGAGAGGCTGCACAGTAGAGCAGAGTAGTTTAACTCCTCAAACCTGTGAATCTGAAACAAGATTTGGCTGCCATAAATCCTATCTATTCGGGAAAAAATCTGTCTTGACACAATCCCTACATCCAGTCTCCAGTATTGTCCTGCTATAATTTGAGTTGATTGCCAATTAACTTGCATTAATCATCATGACTGAAAAGCAAACAACACACTCTCAGCAAATATTTACCATGCTCCAGCCTAGCATGAAATTTAGTCATGATGGTTAATTGAAGAGATAGGTCTGTGCAATTAAAATATTGTCTAGTGACTACCATAATTTGTGCTGTAAGTGGTCATTGTGAGTGACCTGGTAGTGAGAACAAAATTTCCTTGGATATTGTTGAGAGATAAAGGGGAAAAAACCCATAATCTATAAACCCTTTTCCATTATAAAAACATTCTTGTTACTTCTTTTTTTTTAAGCCAACCTATGAACTGTCTGGTACGTGAGGGGCAAAATTTGCTACTGAAGCTAAATCTTAGAGGAACGGTGTTATCAGAGGTGATGGAGGGAATGGGGTTTGAGATAAATTGTTGATCTTCGACAATTGCACACTCTGCATGCACAGAATACTTTTTGGTTTTGTCTTGACTTCAGGAAGCACCCAAGGAAGAATACACTTTACTTTTGTGTAAAGACTTTGTTTGAGACCCTCAGAAACTGAGGCAAGGGCCCCTGAAGACCTTGTGTGAACAGTCTGGGGACTCGGTGCCTTCAGGCAGCAGGCAGCCCTGCGCAGCTCCCCTTTAACAGTTCCCCATGCGGGCAAAGCCCTCAGCAAAGGGAGGAAATTTTGTTTTAGGCAAATAATTCCATGGTCGGGATTAACTTTTATGGACTTTAAATGGCTGCTTTCTATAAATCAGAGGAATTTAAAAGGTTATAAAAATAACGAAGCCCTCTAACAAGTATTGTAGCAAACATCTGTCGACAGTTTGCTTTTAAATGATATACACTTAAAATTCCTACAGAACTCCACTCCTCAGTACAAGATCTACTGCGTTAGAGTTTTCTTATCACTCAGATGCCATGTTGTGTCTACCTTGGTTTTGTTTCATATTTAATCAAAGCATTCACAGGAACGTGCTTTATGTTTTCTTCATTTTGCATGAAAGATGTAGGATTAGAAGTAATGATAGTACCTGAAGCGAAACAGAGTAGCTTAAACTGTTGTATGTCACAGCTCAATAACCTAATGAAATCTGCAGCTTTTCTAACAAAGAAAAGAGAATGTGCGTTAGCTTTGCACGTAGATGTAAGAAATTAACTATATTTTCTTCTCGTTATTTTAGAGATCAGTGCTGAATGTTCTATTCTGTTATCAATTAAATGACAAATATACCCTAACGCCAATTTTCCACATTTAAAGAAAGAAACTCATCAAAAAAGTTCCTTTTTATCCCAGATCCATGGATATTTCTGGCTATGCACATACTAGAAGATTCTAGCATGCATTATCCATAGCAGATGCTCACAGCTGCATATGCCATAAATAAAATCACAAAGTGAGGCAATATATGTGTTTGTTAGGTGTTTACAGCATGGACCATTGCTTCTCCAAGATATTAACTGCATTAGGTCAGAGAAGTTGGTGCGTCTATGTTCCAAGATGAAGCATGAAGCAAAATGAGATGAATTTCAACAAAGAGGGGAGGCCGTAGCCGTACTGCGCGTACCAGGCTATGGAAGGAGTGTGAGTATTTAAGTCAGCAGCACGTTTTGTTACTGCAGTGCAGTCTAGACACTGCTGTAATGAACAACATAATGATGCCTCCTTAGGCAAGCAGATAATAAACTGTCTGCCTACAAGGTTTTATTTTTCTGCCAGGGAAGGCAGCTTTGCCTTACCTGTTAATTGGTCCTGTCACAGAGTGGGTAAACCATTTTTTGCACCTCAGTGTGACACTCAAAGAGACTTGCCATCAGCCTCATGAGGTAGTCCCAAAGTGGGAGGCATGCTTAACGATATGAAGTGATACGGAAACACACTCTGAGAAAACCAATTTACACAGAAGACAGCATAACCAGCCCGTTTTCCAGTACCGGCTGCTGAGGGTACAGGAATGAACCAAACCAATAGGATTAACAAAAGCAGAGATGCACACAAAAGGAAAAATAGAGATATTTTGGTGTTTCTAAAAAAGAAGGACCCAAATTAGAATTCAGTGAAATGGGCAATCTCAAAGAAAAATACATTATGTGACAGTGTTAATTATACAATGCTGTGGTGAAATGCACACAACGCTGCAGAGCTTGTTTTATGCCTGCTTTCCTCACGTTAAGAAAACTGTGGCAGACTGAAGAAAATCCATGCACGAGGAGGAAGACTTTTTTAACAATGGAGTGAATGCCTGCATGCAACTTTCAACAATAACCACTTGTGGTTTTAATGGTTGTAGAAGAAGAATGGTACAAAAAAATCTCTGATTTTGTCAATGGAAGATGACTAACTGGTGCTTAATGTCTCCTGTGGCATACGACTGTGGATGGCAGATCAGATCCTCCAACAGAATGATTTAGAAAGCTGGAAAAGAGAAATTTCTTAGTTGCTATCAAAAGGAGCCCCAGATTTTGAAAGGTGACACTGCAGGCTTCCAAGAATGCTTTGCACAGGAGAGATGGACAGAAATCTTTGCAGAATACATTAGCCTTTCCCCCAAGTCACGAGAAAAGAATTTCTGTAAAGATAAGTAATATGAAGAAATCACTGTCAAGAAGCCTGGTGAGGCCACAAAGGAATAGATTTAGATTACATTTAGCAATTGAGTTTCTGGCAGTTGTCTGCTCTTTGGGAGACATGGGAAACAGGGCAGCTACTTGGTCATTTTGAGCTGATATTTTCTCTCACCAGACCTTGAGCTCTGGATGTGCTCTAGCATTTGAAGAGGTCATTTGAAACCAACCCGAAACTGGAAGCTGAAGGGCTTGGCAGAAAGAGTGGGGTTCGAGAGGGACACCAGTGAAAAAGAAAGATCCAAGTACACCAGCAGAGTGTTAACTCTGAAACCCATCCTCACATGCAGGAAAAGCAGGCTGCCTGAAACAGAGGGCCAAATAAACGCCTATTGCACATTCCTGTCCATCATTAGCCTGCTAACGAAAATATGATTTTGGTTTAGATCAGAGTCAATCGCTTTACGCAGTAGGTAACTGCAATGGGGACGGTGGGGCCGTTCCAGAAGGCTAAAACCTTGGAGAGCAGCATACGGGCAAACAGATCCACAGCAATTTCCAGGTAAGTACAAGTACACTGATACAAAGGCATGTGGCATGCAGGATTTCTTAAAAAAAAAATTAACAATTTAACAATTAACAAATTTACAGCTCCTCATTGAGGAAAGTCTTGGAGTTTCTCACTCCTTCTCTACCTTGCTTTATTCAGAAACAAAAGAGAAAGCAAGAGAGCACAAGTCCCCATATTTAGACGTTTTCTTGTTTAACAGATACTCTGTAACATATTTTATTACTGCTTCACCAGAGTTACTTTTGAGAAAATTAAGCTAAAAGGAGACAAAATCATTAGGGTTTTGATAAATACGCACAGTTAATTACATCTTGAAAATCTCTGGCAAGGAGTGACATTTCTCAGCATGAACCAGGCTGGAATGTATACATGGTGCACAAGTTTCCTTTAAATTGTCTCCTCCTACATCTTACAGATGAAAATTAGATAACGCTGCTTTGGGGAAGGGGAAAGAAGCAAGCAATACACCAAAGAGAGAAATCGCATTAAGAGTTCAGATTAAAAAAAGCAAAAGATACTCAAGCCTTCATTATCTTCAAATATTTAATGAAACATATTGTTCTGGTATCCTGAGAATTGGTAAAAGCTGTTCTCCTGAAAAGTTATTTCTTGTTCCAGCACAGCAAGGGCTAATTCATTCTTTTGTCACTCAGCAAAAGATCAGTGCTCTCTCCAGTGGAGATTTCATGATCAGGGATGTCCAAAATGCCAATTTCCTAAAACTAATAAAAAAGGGGGAAATAATCACTGCTCCTTAGAGAAAAAAACTAAAATACTGTCTTGTTTAGGTTAGTTAACTGTCAGGTTAGTTCCTAACAAAACAATGCTGTACAGGTCTGCTACTGGCACCTGCAACACATCTATGTGGCTCTATCTACATTAAAAATAAACTGTGAGATTATTTTCTTTCCCTCACAGCTTGAAAAATAAGTGAAAACCTGGGCTGACTGGTCCTGGGAGTGCATCTTTACATAGATTACAGACTGTTTGCAGTTTCAGCCTCTGGATAGATTTATTTCTAATTAATAAATTAGCCTGAAAATTCTTTTCAGAGAATGTAAAATAATTTCAATAAAATCTTTACAATTAGGGAAATGATTCCACTAACAAGTATTTAGACTAATTATGATGGAGATCTGAACAGACACTACATTTAATTAAAGAGTTGCTTTAAAAGCACAAATGTAAAACTCGGAGATGGTGGCTCATCTGACATGATGAGAGAAAGTTCGCAGCTGAAGAATAAGCTAATCCACCTCTTGCATGGTGGTAAACACGGATAATGCACACAGATTCATTTTGGCCGTGCTTCAAACTTCCAACCCTTTATTCTTAAGCCTCACAGGACAGCTTTGAAGTTGAAGATAAAGCTCCTCTAGCACACCATTACCAAGGAACAACCTTCTGATTATGATCTCATGAAAGTGTGATCAATAACTTACACAAGTTAAAAGCGTGGCAAACAGCAAAGGTCACGTAATTGGGCCTTTATTGAGTCCATGTGTTTCACTCTTGCTTTAACTGGCACTCCCGTATAATAAATATCTCTCCCCAAAATGTAAGCAATGAACTTTCTCAAAAGTTATGAAATCTCACAGCAGCTTCTGTCAGACTGGAGTCCTTCTAGGATCTCAAAGGGGGATGCTTCCCCTTTAGTACACCCAAGCGACAGAAAGTTTGCAGCACCTCTGTGTGAGAGTTGCTTTATTTACTGCTCAGTAGATAATGGTCTTTAGCCTTGTATGCCAAGCAAACAAGTGTTTAAAAGTTATGGTAAAAAGGTTTTGAAAAAAATTCAACTCTCTCCTGACTAGCTGCTAGAAAGACTTCCTTAACACTGCTCTCTTTTGACATCTGCTGCAGGGATTTTAAATGCCTTTTTTTGTGAATATCCAGAGTAATTTTGGTCTTGTTTTACGGGCTGCCATTGACCAAAGCAAATTCTAGATACTACCATGAAAGAAGAACTAAATTCATTATTTAAATAGAATGTTTGATCAGTGTATCTGAAAAGGAACTTGTGTGTTTGCTGTTGTACCTGAAATCACACTGATTTGTCTACTGAGACAAGACCCGAGTATGTGGACATATAGAATACCATGCAGCCTCAGATGGTTAATAAAACATCTTTGGTATAGAATCATAGAATCATAGAATCATTGAGGTTGGAAAAGACCTCTAAGATCATCAAGTCCAACCGTTGACCCAACACCACCATGCCCACTAAACCATGTCCCTAAGCGCCTCATCTACACGTCTTTTAAATACCTCCAGGGATGGGGACTCCACCACTTCCCTGGGAAGCCTGTTCCAATGTTTCACCACTCTTTCAGTAAAGAAATTTTTCCTTACATCCAATCTAAACCTCCCCTGCCGCAACTTGAGGCCATTTCCTCTCGTCCTATCACTTGTTACTTGGGAGAAGAGAACAACACCCACCTCACTACAACCTCCTTTCAGGGAGTTGTAGAGAGCGATGAGGTCTCCCCTCAGCCTCCTCTTCTCCAGGCTAAACAACCCCAGTTCCCTCAGCCGCTCCTCATAAGACTTGTTCTCCAGACCCTTCACCAGCCTCGTTGCCCTTCTCTGGACACGCTCCAGCACCTCAACGTCCTTCTTGTAGTGAGGGGCCCAAAACTGAACACAGGATTCGAGGTGCGGCCTCACCAGTGCCGAGTACAGGGGCACGATCACTTCCCTACTCCTGCTGGCCACACTATTTCTGATACAGGCCAGGATGCCATTGGCCTTCTTGGCCGCCTGGGCACACTGCTGGCTCATGTTCAGCCGGCTGTCAACCAGCACCCCCAGGTCCTTTTCCGCCAGGCAGCTTTCCAGCCACTCTTCCCCAAGCCTGTAGCGCTGCATGGGGTTGTTATTATATATTACTGTAATATTACTGTAATATTACTGTAATATTACTGTAATATTACTGTAATATTTCCATGTAATATTTCCATGTAATATTTCCATGTACCACACAGGCCTCCATATAGTTATGTCCTTCATAACTATACTTCGATTTTATCAAAGCAAGATGGACTTATCTTCATAATAAAGCAGGGAAGCATTACCTTATCCCCAGTTTCTGACGAAAAACTGAATAGTTTCTACAGACAACTTTTCTGTCTTTCAGGCTGTTTCCATAGGCAGGGTCTGCACAGCTTCATCCCTGGGCTACAGTACCAGTCTCACAGGGTCCAGTCTTTTGAGTTAAGGTCCAGAATGGTCCCACATATTTTCCAGCATTTAAATTAATAATATTCTTCAAAGCCAGATCATCCTCAACGTCCTGTACACTCAGAGGAGAGAGACCAGCACTTGCAGAAGAAAATTCAGCCCAGCCAGACTCTGAGTTACCTGCTGCCTTGAACTGCCTTTCTCCCTCTCCCTGGGTGCAGATGGAGTCTATTCGCAGCGTAGGCATCTTCACTTGGACTCACTCTGCTGCCTTTCTCTGTGCTGGTTTGCTAGCAAAGTCCTACCCCACAGAGGAGGCGAGTCCTGAATTTCACTGTGGCACGTGGGCTGCGCGGCTGAACACAGACAGTTCTCTGCACTTGGTATCATTCCACTGAGTTTTAGCAACAGTTACTTGGAGAAATCCTCGCATCAAAAATGTCTTCCTTCTGCCTCTAGCCACTGCTCGTGTACCAATCCTTTCCTACTCTTCAAGGCCGGTCCTTTTTGCCTTCCCCTTCTTCTTGTCACAATCTTTCTTTAGAGGGGATTCAGATGATGAACATGGCAAAGAGTGATGCTGGTTTTCCTTTTTGCTCCTTCTGCTAAGGTCCATTTCTTCAATGGGATTAAGAAAGGTTAAAAGCTTTGTGCAGGTGAACTTGGTGAAAGACAAAAGTAGCGTTCTGATACAGGCAGTGCTGGCATGACCAGGGCGATCCTCCATTCGAGGAAGATGAAAGAAATTAGGAAGAGTTATGATAGTCAGGGTAAAGTTGAGCTTCCAGACAAACCCTTTGCACACACTTGCAGGCATGAGTCCTACTCAGAAAGGTATGAAGTTTATTTTGTGAAAGCTACATCCTTCTGGTTTTTTTTCACCCTGGATAATGTGACCTATCATCTGTCAGTATAAATACTGACAGGGAGGGCCAGCAGCTGGCAGTTCACCAGAAGAACGTTTTGCAGAGACCCTAACCTCATTTGTATTAGAGAAAATGCCAATGGGACAGTTCAGCTTCAGACACGAATGTGTGGACCTCGCCAAGCCCAAATTTACCTCTGATGAAAAACCAGTGGGAGTCTGATGACAGCAGAAGTCAATATCCCACTCTGAGATAACTCCCCCCATTTGGGACCACAGAGTTTTGCTGAGATCAAGAGCTGTAATTTATTGCTTGACGCACAGCTATGGTGAATCTGGTCTGCTCTTGCAGACCGAGGCCAAATTGTCCTTTTTGTCCCTCAATACATCCCAGATGTGCTGACAATCCATAACTTCTGCTGGAGTCAAAGGCTGCTGGAGGTTCTCCAAATCCCCCAAACCAGCCTTTATTGACTAAACGAAGCGAGTAGCTCGGGGCTGAGTGTGGTCCACGGTACTTTCAGAAAGAAAGAAAGACTGGAGGAAAACAATGCCCCACACTGCAAACCTTGCTGAGCTGTCAGGTCTGCTCCTTGCATCACTACAGGGCACAGAAATGCAGCGCTCAGCACAGCAGCCTGTCGGTAAAACCCTGCCTGTCATCTGTAGCGGGACTCGCTTTGATACCAGTCAGCTGAGTCAGGGTCAATTTTGTTTGGTTCTGCTTGAATTTCGGCAAGTTAGAAGAGGCTTTGGGTTTGGGAGTTGTTTCTCTGTTTTGGTTTGATTTGCCACATTTTCTGTAGCTTGCAGTACTGGGACTGCACCAGGGCAGCTCAAGGCAGCCTAAGACTGGGCTGTCACAGTCCTACCCTCTTCAGACATGGCCGTGGGATGAGCTAACCAAGACAGCAGATCCAGGTAAAAATTAATAACTTCTTTCTGTAGGGCTAGTTTTCAGCCAGAGCAGCTCCCTGAGCGGCCACATCAGCACTGGCACAAGAAAGAGAATGGAAATGTGTGACCAGGGATGGGAAAGAATATGGGATGGTGTCAGCTGCTAGCCCGGATGAAGCTGTTGTGGAATGGCACTGGAAGCAAAGCGAATTGTTCCCGGCCATTGGCAGACGTCAACTTTTCTCACCACACCCTCAAATTTAATTATCCTGGAGTGAGGAAGAAACTAAGCTGAGAATCATCAGTGAGATGATGGTTCCTCCAACGCACTACTGAAACCAACAGAACCTGCACCCAAATAGGGCATGCGCATTTCTGATGGCACTGCCAGAGCCATCATGTGGACTCTGAAAAAAATGAAAAATCCAAACACATGATTCCACCCTCAGAAATATGATCTTGCAATTGTCCATTAAGGTTATACACCGGGGATAATTCAAGTCCCGTTCGTATTAACAGGTTTCTTTGGAGCAGCACCAGATTACGAACACATTTCCAAAACATGATCAAGGAGTTGTACTCTTTAAATGGAATATGACATACCTCTCAGGAAAGTAAGACACACGCCAAGTGCCGCCTTTCCAACTGTGGCATGCCACTTAGGTGTGCTGTGCAGCTGAATTGAGGATAGGCTGTCTTGGCACGTCTTAGGAAAATGTCGTACGGAGAGTTACAGGAGAGACTGGACAAGGATGCTGCACCAGGAGGCTTTTGTGATCATAGCAACCATACGTATAGTTTGCCAGTGAGGAAACCCACTGGTCAGGGTATGACCTGTCTCAGCTAAGGACGATGCTGTTCTGGTGCAAAGGTGAGGCCCATGCTCTGCTGCTTTTGCACATGAGGTGCTCAGTCACACCAGACTGGAACATGTGCACTCCTGAATCAAGAGTGCCTGACACTCCTCCAACAGCCTTTGCCGTTATGGTGGTGCACACAGCATATGGGCTCCCTCATGTGGATCTTCTAAGATGTACGAGAGACGGACCATGCAAGCACAGCTCAGGAGTGCTGCAGCTGAGGAAGACGCCACACAACCTGCTCTCTTCAGCTCCGCTAGGAAGAGGGAGCCTCCCACGCCCTCCCCATGTGTGGGGGAAGGAGATCCCATCTCTGCTCCGCTCAGAGTGAAGAGACACACTGCTGTCTAGACAATGGGCTTAAGTTTATGCAACATGCAAACTATTTTCAAACTTTTCAATCTCTGAGGAACAAAGTGGGTTTTTTTCCTAATCCTTTCTACCTTTCAATCTTTTTTTTTTTAAGGAAACAGAGGAAATGCTATACAAAAACCACTTGTGATAATAAAAAAAAGTTTCAAGAAGTCTTATGGTATCCAGTTAAACAGTCAAAAATCAGGAAATACCAGTGAATAATGCTGTATGTACAGACTTAACTCTGTTTTTACAGGACATTAAAACCTCATTAAGTACATGAGCCCATACTAATTCTCATCTATGAGACCTAACATCATGCAGCTTCTTCTGTAACTGTGAATCTTACACAACCAAAGAACTGGTGCTGAAGTCCTGCAGGTTTCCTCAGAGTGAATGGCTGTTACAGACGCTGAGTAGCCTTTGAAAATCTGGCCCATTAAGTCAACTGGACATATTAATATGCAGATACACAGTAAACCACACAGTTGCAAGCTGTGCAGTACAAGACATGCAGAGGTCTAGGAAAAATATGCTTGCACATGAAGGCAAACTACCTTAATGTAATAGCTTGTTGCTGTAACCTTTCAATTGTATTTAACAAACTGAGATGCATATGAATTAGGGGTGGCAGAAACTGGAATGCCACAACTTGCTGACCACAAGATTCATTAGAAATGTTTTTTGGGGAAATGTGTATGGAAAAAACTCTCAAGCCCAAACCATACTGGTCATATGCAAATACCCACATATGTTTTCAAATGCAGACTTTTAAAGTAGTAGAAATCTGTTTTCAGGAAAATTATGATTTATCTGTAGGCTATTAACATACTCTTGAAGGACAACAGGTGAACAATGCACCTCAGTTAGAAGGTCCATTTTCCTTGATATACTGAAAGGTATGTTTAGTTAATGGTTGAGTTTTCAACACGCAGGTTGTACAAATTTTAATCCAAGGCTTTTTGCTTTTTCAAAGAAATGTCTTCAAATATTTTCTATGTGTTGAGAGTCGTCAGTAGCTCATCTTGTGCTTGCCAGAAATATAACTTAGACTTTACCACAGGAACTAATTTAAGTATACCATTACTAAATCTGGCTTATCTGGAAGTCTATAATCAGAGATAAAAAGCAAGCTTCACCTAAACGTCTCTGCTGCTTGATTATCATCAGAGTAGATGCTTATGCATTTAGAGCAAACTGTCCTGCGAATGTGGCTGGGGTAGCAAAACCAGATTTGTTGTCAAGGCATAATAATAATGTGTGAAACAGTGTTGCAAAATCTCATAATTGATTATCAGTTCAAGAAATTCTGCTCAGGTTATAAGAAAAGCTCCAGCCCTCCTTTCTATGTCTCACCACGCTTAGGGAAGGCCCTGCGGACTGGCTGCTTCCTCCACCTTCCCCTCTCCTGGGTGGAATAACCAGACACAGCCCGAGCAGAAGACTGGCACAACTCTCTCCTCAGAGCAGAGAGGGTTAGTTTGGGGATCCTCTTCTGTTTTGAAGGGGAGTGGTTATAAAGGAATCAGAGAGGGAAGAATCTCACAATTCACAGAAGGGCAATGGCCAACCCTTTCTTTCCATCTCTCACAAAACTGGCTTTCTGCTTCCCACTCCTCATGAGACCTCTGGCCTGGGGAAGGGAAGAAATGCTGAAGAACCTGGGTACGCTCCATCACCTGCTCTAAACCAAGAAGGGGGGAAAGACCTTACTGCAGTTACCTCAATCTTTGCAGACAGAGACAAGAAACATATATAAACCTAGAGACAGAAGTTTCTGTTGGAGTTGCTGGGGTTGGGGAGAGGTGGAGAAACAGAGATTTCACGAGAACTTGGGAGAGGCTGCGAGCTCTATTACCTCCAGGTAACCATTCCTCCTGCCAGCAAACTTTCAGATTCCTCATCCTTTTAAATATTTCCCCATTAATTTAATTGAATGAACTTATACTGCTTCATTGTATTTTACAGGATGAGAAAACCTTGCTTTTGGATGAATAAAGGTCTTATATAAATAAGTTAAATACTTAGGAATGTTTTAAATCTTGTAATTCTACTGTTAGGTTTCAATTAATTGTTGTCTAAACAAATCATAGTAACAGTGGCATCATGGCACCAACTATATAAATTACGAAGTTTACCTGACTGCAAAAGTTTGGCAGGACAATTAAAAAGGGTCCATTAACTAAACAGGATATTCACACTGATACAATTCAAATGTGAACTCCATTAGTGGGCAGGATAAGGCGCAGACTTTGTGCCGTCAAAGGAAAGCTACTGTTATGTCAAGTGAAAATGTGAAACCCAAGTGGTTCTTGATGTGATGAAGGCCTCTAATTCCTGTCTGAAAGGGACAGCATAAGCTTCTCCACCCTGTACCTAATACCAACATGTCACAGCTCTGACTGGAGGGGAGCAACGTGTTGGGTCATAAGCTTTCAGCTACGCTCCTTTGCCAATACAGAAATCTGATCATGGCTGTGCAATCTGAACAGATGTTCCTGTGCAAAACTGGAAGGAAGGAGATTAAAAAACCCCAGCACAAACCAAAAAAATAAATCAACCAAGGTAATGGTCAACATGCCCTGCTAGCAAATTATTTCCCAACTCTTAATATGGCTATGCATTTCATCTGTTGCCTGTGATTACAGACCCGGGTAACCATATTTTGCCCCTCCTTCCTCTCTGGCAGACGCCGGTGTGCTCTGCTGTGCAACCTGCCTGTTCTCCCTGAAGGTCCCTGCGTGGAATACTGCAGGCATGTAGCTGCTTGCAGCTATTTGACGTATCTGTGGCTTCACAAGGAAAAAATATATTTGTTTCAACTTGGTCACTCAAATGGACTCTGTTTGAACAGTTCAATTTATTTCCCAGAACCTCTGCAAGAAAGAGAACTGGCTAAGGCTCAAACTTGGAAAAATGAAAGCAGTGTTTACTGCAGTTTAAAAGGAACAGGCTGAAGTTGGTACTTGTACTCCTTACTGAAGGTGTTCAGTGGACTTGATTATTTGCCTATGTGGTTTTTAGTCTCAGATTCCCATTGACTATATCAATATTCACACATTTGCAAGTTGAGAGCAAGTAGAAAACTTTGCAGGGAGAGCCTATCTTCTGCCCATCAACAAGTTGTGATCTCTCCATGTCTTCCTCACGTTCTCAGAAAAAATAGGTTCATAATCGCAGTACTGAAAGCTCTGAACTCATTCTCTGATGGTCAGGATGGTCCAAGAGACTGCCCTCTCCTCCTCTGGCCAGCCATCGTTGTGAAGGCTTGCTCTGCTGCTCTTGCTACTGGTTTCTGTGCTTCAGCACTCAGAGATGGTGACAGGTCTTCTCATTAGTGGGCTGCTGTTTGGGGAGTTTGTTTTCCCTGGTGATGGGCCAAAACCTGAGGCTGGGAGATTGCCAGGTTTGATGTCAGGCATATTTATTTCCTTTAAGATTGGTTGGGTTTAGCTAGCTGTTTATCCAGGCTAAGGGGCAACTTCAGAGGATTTGTGGGACCAGCTCTGAAAGCGGTGTTTGGTCTCTAAGTTATTTATTGAAGTATTTGGCAGTGATGGCAGCAAATGCTGAAGCAGCTGGAAGGTAATTGCCCACTTTTCCTTGTACGGCCAAAGAAGCTGGATTCCACCAGTTGGTTGCAAAACAAAGGAAACTTTCATACTAGATGCAAAAAATCCAGGGGTTTTCTTGTTGTTTGGCTGAAAAAAAATCCACCCCAAATCTTTGTAAGCCTTTACTAAAGCATTTCTATTCTGCACGTGCCTCTTCTCCAAGGCAGACAGACTTGTCAAGTAACTCCTCCTCAGCATTTTTGTGCAGCTAAGTGGTCTTCCATGAATGGACTATGAATCCACATACTATGGTGGATTTCAGGTATCATAGCTGGATAAAGTCTTCTCAGTGCCTCCGTACAACAGTATCACTGTCTTTGCTGTATTTATGTTACTTTTTCTGAGGCAGATTTCGGTTTGCTGCTTTGCTGTGATTGTACAAGCCAGTCCCAGTTTTGTGTTCCTGCCTGGCCCATTTTGTGTTAATGGCTGGCTTGGGGGATAAGAGGAGAGCAGTAGGTTTTGTTTACCTTGACTTTAGTAAGGCTTTCAGCACTGTCTCCCACAACATCCCCACAGAAGAAGTGAGGAAGTGGGATTTACAGAAGTGAGGTGGACTGCTGCACTGCCAGGCTCAGTGGGTTATCAGCAGCACCAAATCCAGCTGGAGGCCAGTCACTAGTGGTGTACCTCAGGGGCTGATACTAGGTCTCATGCGGTTTAACATCTTCATTGATGACCCGGACGTTTTGACAGAGTGCACCCTCAGCAAGTTTGCAGGTGATACAAGACTGGGAGGAATGACTGATACAACCAGAAGGTCGTTCTGCCATCCAGAGGGACCTCAACAGGCTAGAGGAATGGGCTGACAGGAACCTCATGAAGTTCAACAAGGGGAAGTGCAAAGTCCTGCACCTGGGGAGGAACAACCCCATGCACCAGTATATGTCATGGGCCAAACAGCTGCAAAACAGCTTGGCAGAAAAGTACCTGGGGGTCCTGGTGGACACCAACTTGACTGTGAGCCAGCAATGTGCCCTTGCACCAAAGAAGGCCAACAGCCTCCTGGGCTGCATCAGGCAGAGCACCGCCAGCAGGTCCAGGGAGCGATCCTTCCCCTCTGCTCAGCCCTGGTGAGACACACCTGGAGTGCTGGGTCCAGTCCTGGGCTCCCCAGTGCAAGAGAGACATGGACATAGTGGAGTGAGTCCAGGGAAGGGGCGTGAAGGGATAGGAACATGCCTCACAGAAGTTTGAGGACATGTCAGGTTCTCCCTGTTTAGCTCTTTCTTCTATGAAGTAAGTGTAATGAAAGAGACGAATCTTCTGCAGGTTCTTCTACAGGCTGACAGGTCTCATTAGAGATTGGGAGGACCAGTGATGCAGGCAGAGGCCCTGTAGGACTGTCAGCTCACACACAACATCTGCCAGGGTGCCACCCAAGGGGAAAACACATCTGATCTCAATGCATGCGTACTCATTGAGCAGGACTTCTGTTACTTTATACAATTAGCTCAGCTCAAAGTGTCACAGATAGCCCACGTGCTTTTTGTACGTGGATCTCAACTTTATTTTGTATAAGAAGAGCCAGTCTTTCTTTACATTATTACATACATTATTACATACATTTTATTGCAATCACAGTTTATTACAATTACAATTTCAAAATGTCAGTCTCCACAAACCAAACAGAAGGGAAAAAATGCAAAGTTAACTGTGCATTCAACAACCTACCCAAAATGTGATTGATTTGGTGTTTCTTCCATTTACGATTTTCAAAAAAGCCATTTACGTAACAGAAAATACCCATAAAGCTATCTTCTACTTTTACTGAAACATACACCTGCAGCAACAGACATCTACTACATTTTATACATATAATTCACTGCAAAGAACACTGTGTATTTTGTTATGGAAAGACTAAGTATTGCAATGCAGCTGTCCGTTCTTTGTGCATTTTGGGTGACTGCACTTTCCACCACGTCTGGGCTACACTCTGATGTAGTGAAGAGTTTGGCCACAAATAAACAGTTAAAAAGCAAACAAGCAAACAAAAAACCCCCAGCAAAACAAAATATCCAACATGGTTGAACAGCAGAATAAAAGAGACTAATACAAGTAAAGTAGCATCTTTCAAAAGGTGGAATTTGTACAGAAAAATACACACCATATTCCTTACATATGTGCATGCCCTAGGAAGAGTGTGGTTTCTTACATTTGTTTTATATGTACGTAATTCACTTGGCTAGAAGCAAGTCATTCATACTCTTAGCTACCCAAAAAAACCTCTTTGGAAAACGTGATACCAACAGAAGTTAAATACAATAAAAATTCTTCCAGTTAGTTCTCGTTATGGTTAGTTCTTACTTTTTACTCCATGGCATTACTTGTAATGGCATTAACTTTAGATCACTAAGAACATACTTAGGAAACTGTCTGTAAAAAAGAAGTGATGTTGACAGAAAACATTTTCACTTCCACAAAGAAGAGGAAAGCAACACAGCCTGGATTTTATATTTCAGAAAAACTGTTAGTAACATGGGGAGAGAAATCTGTACGTTTTCACAAAATACAGTCTTGAAGCTTGGGGTGTCCGGTTAGTTCCAGTGCTTTCAACAGTTATGTTGTACAATGCAGCTACTACTGTAAAAGTAGTGAAAATATTTTATTACCTAAGCTTTTCTGTTAAAAATGTATTAGAATATTTATAGAAAGGATAAACAATGAAAATCTTGAAGAACGGATACTTAACGCAGCTTTACACTGCTGTGTAAAAAGAATAATTGTGTAGTTTACACATATACCATGTAAATTACTATGGAAACCAGATGTAGCCTACACTACAAGGTGCCTTGTAACTCATCTCTGCTGAGCAATAAATCCCCCCCTTTTCTTCTCGGCAAAACTTTGAGAAACTTTACTGCTGTTTTCTATCAGCAGATACAACAGATGGCTGGCACATGCCTGCTTTACTAAGAAAGTGGGATCTCTACAGCATTACTTTGATCCCTGGTGGCATGTCTACAACACTGAGACGCAAAATACCACAGCTGAGCAGAATCTAAATATTAAAGGTTTGGAGCTGTGCTCTCGATATGAGAACCCCCTGTCTAAAAATCATGCTCACAGTATGTAAACATCTTCACATTCCACACGGAAATTTTGGTACAGAGGTCAGAAAACAAAGTATTTCCCCTGTTTGGTGACATGAAACCGCAGTGAAGGTACTACTGTAAATCCCAAGAGTGCGAGTTTATGCGATTGCCTTGACCAAACTTCCAGAAGAGCCATACTTTTATTGGAAAAAAAACCTAAATTGTGCACGAGACATTTTTTAAGCTGAAAAGCATCACTGTAATCACTGGGTATGAATAAGATATTTACAAAAAGTTCAGCAGTTTCTTTGAAGAAAAGTTTCCTTTGAAGAATTACATGTTTTGAAATTCACTGGTTTTTGTTTTCTTTCAGTTTATCAGGGAAATAGTGATGTTTGATGGAGCACCTTATTGCATCAATAATGCCTGAAAATTGGTAGTCTGTTAGCTTTCCTCTGGGCAAGGAAACAAAACTCCTCCTGGCATAGCTGGATATTCCGTTCTATCTTCACGGTCAGGCTACGTCTCAGCAATATGAGGTAATTCCAGATAAATCAATTGAGCTATTCGGGGTTGATGGTCACATTGCTGAGATCAGAACTAGCCTCCAGGAGCTGTAATTATATACCGGTTTCTAAGCTCCACTTTACGACACAGAAATGATGCTAGAAAATGCACTGATGACATATATCCCCTCTTCTTAAGAGGTGGGCATCTTTTTGCTTTACTCAAGGTTATCAATAACTCTTTGATCAGAAGTAACCCAGCCTTTCCAGCCTTCCCAGTAGGGACAGGCCCAATTGCCTCTTTTAAGGGCCCTGAGGATGCCCCCTTATCCCAAGCTGGGATGCCCCCTTATCTCCTAACACTTGTGCTCTTGTGACCAGAAGCACTCCCAGACCAAAGACCTTTCCCCAGCACTTGATCCCCTTGTACACACATGCACATCTCCTGTCATAGGGCAGAACCACCACTGCCGCATCACAAAATGGCATGCATCCAGCAGCACAAAGCTGGATGTATCTTTAGCATGTAATATACATGCGATACCCATGCACCGTGCGATATATACATGCATCCTCCAGTCACATGGGCCACATCCCATTCATGCACCAGCATAGGACTGAGTATTCAGATGTCACATCATGGGTACGTGTTCAGCCGTGCAACAGGAGAGGAGCCATGGGGTACTCACGACAGTTGGGAGTAGGAAGCAAGCTGCTACAATAATTCGTCTGACCCCAAATACTTCTCCCATATCTGAAAGGAAGCAAGCAGCCTGGGCAGACTGTTGCCCAGACTGCTTCTGCGGATCAGACCAGAGACTGCTACAGAACAAAGATTTCAACTTGCCTTTCGGTTTCTTTTTTCATCTCTCGTCTATTAAATCAATCTGGCTGCTGCTCTGTCACTGAGAACTTGCTTCCTGTGCACTGATCAACCTTTTGTTTTTGATACGGCTCTCTCCCACCAATACTCATGCACATGTGAACTTAATTGCTGTCAGAAATCCCACTGAAAGTTAAGCATACATATTGGTTTTTGTGGATTTGGAGCTTCAATACCTGTCATGAGTTCCTAAACACTGTAGAGATGATGTTATCACTGCAATCTTTGGTACCTTCCACTGGTGGACATAGTGAAACACGACGCAGCATTAGTTAGTCCCTCTCTCATCGGGAAGCCTTTAAGTGCAATCCTCCCCAGAGGACAAGACCCCCAAAAGTCATTATTCTTTCTTTTGGAAAAACCATATGGAATAAGAGCAAAAAGCACACCAGTGAGCTCTAGTGGTTACACAGATGCCTGCTGTATGCTATAGATTACCAATGGTTTTTGCTTTTTTAAACCTTTCAAATCAAGGAGCAATCTTTGTAACTACCAATTTACCCAGATTACATTTTTTCTAAAGAGAACATAATATCTGCAATCTTACGTTTAAATTCATAGGTAAAAACATAAAGTGCATAAAAACATAACAATCCAGTTCTGCAGTACTCTAGCCTCTCGTAATGCCTGGCTCATCCTGACTTCACCAGAAAAAGTAGGTATTCAGCACCTTCAGACCCTTAAATTCTGGGTTTCCCCTAATATTTCCTAATAATTAATTAGAACTAATGGACTAAGGACTAAAAGCAATTAATGCTTTTCTTTGGTTAATGTTTTCTAGTGAAAATGGCTTTAATTGTTTGTTTACCATACAAAATCTTTTCCACGTAAGATAGATCCAGGGCACAAAGGCCACTGTATTAGAAACATAACATCTAAATGTAGTGGGTTTTTACCACTTCAGTTTACACAGAATACAGGTATAATCTAGTCCTTAAAATGTTCCTTTCAACAGACATTTTTGAACTAGAATACAGACATACGCAGCAGTGCGGGACTGAGAAGTGTTGCCACTCCCTGGGTTGGATTATTTACTCACCTACAACTTGGATCATTATTTATCCCAGGAGCAGGTAGATGGAATCTGCCCACAGGATATTTATACCCACTTTCCACAGGTGTAAACAGGGATGCAAGGTGCATGTCAGGAGACACTTAGCCCTACCCTGTTGGAGGTGGGTTGACTTTGGCTGGCTGCCAGGCACCCACCCAGCCACCCTCTCACTCCCCTGTCTTGTTGAGATCAGGGCTAGGAACCATGTAATGACATAGACAGGATCTCCTGCACCTACTCAGGAGAAGTCTGATATCTGTAACCCAAAAAGGGTCTAGCTACTGCTAGAAGCTCTGGCATATACTACTGACAGCCCCCAAAACCTTGGAGACGTCTTCAGATCTCAAGTAGGATACAAGGTTAAGAGGTCAATAAGGCACAAGATACACAGAAGAAATTATTTCAGTTTTACCAAACAGGAGACAACTGTATGCTAGTTAACAGTTGTTTTACAGAAAGCAGTCTAGTACTTCAATATCTTGAATGCCTTTCTTCTTTCAAAGAGTACTAGTTTCCATTTCTTTCCCTTCTTCCTTTTTTGCCTCTCTTTTCCCCTTTCCTCTTCTCTTCCTTTCCTCTCCTTCTCTCCTCCCCTCCCCTCCCTTTCCCTTCCCACTTCCCCTTCCCTGACTTAGGAAATTCCCAGAAAAAAGTATTCTGCCAGAATAAAGGTAGCAAGTATTTAGTACTTTCCTGGACATGTCAATGGATACTTCTAAGACCATGTATACTTAAAACCAAAACAGAACACTGAAAAAAACTGTTAAAATTTACTCATTTCTTCCCCTCATGAAAGATTGGAAATTCTGGAGAAACTGTGCTCTTTTGCCACAAATAACTTTTATCCTACTTCTCTTCGCAACACTACTGTGGGCAATGATGTTGTTGCCCTATGGGCTACAGAAAAAATATTAATGTTTTTTCCTGCCCCTTCTCATCATGTAAAGGGCTGGGTGGCATAGGGGCAGTAAGTGCCCTGTTTTCCAGAGGATGACAAGAACTGTGAGTAATGGGCAGCTGTACTCAAACACCTCGAAGGGATGCAAAAACCAACAGGACTGTTTGTGATACCAAAAAGTAGACATTTTCTTTAGGATGCTAAGTATGTCCATTTCTTCCCCAACTCCTAAAACACTAGGTGGTTGAAACTCCTTCCGTAGCTTAGGCTGCTGGTTGAAATCCTGCTCTTCATCTGCAGACCTGCATATGAAGGTCTAAATATCCACAGCCATAAGACTGGAGTGCCAATGTTTATCTTGACTGTACACACAGATGAACTTGTAAGGAGTAGCTAGATGGGATTATAAAATCTCCAAATGCAGAGTCTCTCAGTTGTAACACTTGTTTGACCCACAAATATCTGAAAGTTAACACACTGTTCTAGGAACAGAGCAGTGCACTGATGTTACTTTAACCACGTATGTATTTCACTTACTAATTATATTTTGTCTAACAGGAATTCAGTAATTCAGCAAAGAGGAGGAGGAAGAATGGGTTAAACAACTTTGCTGCTGCTCAGAAGGGATTTCATCCTGCAAGTTGCATCAAGGGGAACACTTGTCTAGGCTGTCTTTAAGCCTGTGACTCTTCTCACTGAAATCAGTGTTACAATCATCTTTTCCTAATGAGCTACCTGTAGGCAGCAAAGGAGGGAGAGGAGAGCACAAGAAAGAAGGACAAGAGAAGGCGGACAGGGTTCAGTCTAACACCTCCATCCTCCTTTCCAAAAAGAGGTAGTTTTATCATGGACAGCAACTGAAGCTGGCAGAGAAAAGGAGCAGGAAATATAGTCCCAAAACGCACTAATTATTTCTGGGTATTCAAATGCCAACCCTTGGCGTACAAAGTCGTTTTCTCTGTAAAGCTGGACTGGAATTCCAAAGACCTTGAGCAAGTCACTTAGCCTTTGTGAGTAAGTTTTGTCTCTCCACATTCCCCTCCCTCTCTAAAGTAGAGGAGGTGAAGCATTTCCTAAACTCAAAGCCTTTGTGAGGATAGCAAAAATTACAAGGGCCTCAGACAACACCTCAAAGCCAAACAAGTCCTGTAGTTAGAAAGAGTACCTTAAAACAACCAAAACCACAACCAAATTTGCGAAGCTGCAGTTAGCTGAATTATACAACCAATTTTCACTGAATATTTGAAGGTAAATATTGTTTCATCTTTACCAAGCTCTTTATTGTATAAAGTCAATGTTCAGCATTGTAAAAATGAATTAATTTTATCCATCGTTTTTATGTTACAATGATTTTTTTCTGTATCCATGATAACGTATGCTAACGTGTTTCAGCCTTATGCAAATTTAACATATGTTGTCAGTGTGTCAAATCATGCGTATGTTTCTTCATGAAAACATGTCACGCGTTCTTATCTGTTCAAGAGAATCCAAAGGGATTCAATACACTGCAGATTTACGTGGGTTTGCAATTAAACTTGGTAAAATTAAGTCTACAGAAGAGAATTATTATTTACCAGAACTACACATTAAGCGTGCACATTTAGTAAATAGAGATCAATGAATAACCTGTAGTATATGACCATAAGCTAAAGAAAGTTGAAAGCAAATTGCACCCACATAGCTACTGTCTGGTAACATTTTGTCAAAACTGAAGGCAACCGGTGTCTTCCTCGTCAACTCTGCTTGTCTGCTCACGCCTCACCAGCCTGCCGGCTTCTCCAGCGCCCCAGACACCCGGCTCTCCCACGCACTTCACAACCCCACCTTCAAACACGCTTTCCCAGCGACCTGGCGGCGCTTCTGGCTGCTCCCCGAGCCTTCCCCGCCGCCCTTTGCCCCCCGCCTTCCCCGCTGCCCCAGCCCGCCCGCGCCTCGGGGCCCCGCGGGACGCTGGGGTTTACGGCGCTGCCCACGCGGGTCCGGCGAGGGGCACGACGGCGGGCCACCCACAGCCGGGGCCGCCCTGGCACGCCGCGGAGAGGGTTTCCTCCGCTATTCCGAAGCCAAACCACCTGCTTGGGTTTAAGGAGCCGCCCCCGCCCCTCGCCGCGGCCCCATCTCTGCACCTACCCGTCCCGTTGCCTGCCAGGTGAAGTTCATGGCGTGGATGCTGACGGGGATGGCGGGCATCCTCTGCTGGGCTTTCCTGAAGTCGTGGGTGAACGGGGCCATCTTCCCCTCGGACACGATCAGAATATCCTCCTCGAAGCCTGCGAAAGGCAAAGGGGCGCGATGGGCGGCAGCCCCGCCGAGCCCCGCCGGGCCGGGCTCCGCTCCGCGCAGGGCTCCCGCCCGCCGCTCGGCCGCCCCCGCCGCGGCAGCCGGCCGGGGGAGCGGCCCCGCTTACCGATGAGGACCCGCGCTTGCTGGGCGTCGATCCACATGTAGAGCGTGTCGGGCTGCCGCGGCGCGGCCCGCAGGCTGCAGAGGCTGAGGGCGCCGCAGAGCAGCGCGGCGCACAGCCGCCCCGCCGGGGCCATGCTCCGCGCACCGCCCGCCCGTCCGTCCGACGCGCCCGGGGCTCGCCGGCTGCCGCTACCGCTCCGGCCGCGCCTGCCCTCTGCCGCTGCGCGCCCACAGGCGCAGGGCGGCCCCGGCGGCGGCGGGAGGGGGGCGCGGGGCGGGGCGGGGAGGGCGGCGGGCGCCGTCGCAGCTACAGCGCGGCTGGCTGCGGGCGGGAAGGAGCTTGGTGCTTGCAAACTCCTTCGGGCGTGCTCCTTCCCCCGCTGCGGAGGGCGGCTGCGCGACGGTGCACCGTGTGGCGACGGTGTAGCTAGGAAGTCAGCCCTCCGCTCCCCCGGGCGCCAGGTGGCCGCCCGCTCCCGCGCGGGCACGGCCGAGTGCCGGGACACGGTGCGCGGCCGACACCTCCTCTGTCACGGGAGACGTGCCATGGGGTGACGTGCCGTAGGGTCGCCGTGCCCGGCACACGCTGCGCACGAGGTGCCGCGCGTCCGGCCCCCCTCCCGATGTTCACCCCGCAGGGGGCACCATCGGCGCCCTGGAAATCAAGATGGCACCACCACAGTCGCAAAAGCACGGTTGAAGGAACTCGTGTCTGCGTGAAGAAACTAAGTTTGTAGGTAGCGGTCGCCTGGTACGTGTGGTGTTTGAGTTAGGGGTTGGGGAAGCATCACCGAAAGGGCGCGTGGGCGCAGTTGGGTAGGGGGTCCCAGTGGGATCCAGCAAAGCTGGGCAAGGCGCCCACCCGCGCTGGCAGGTCAGGCCGCCGAGCGAGCCATCAGCCGGAGGGTGCAGCAGGGACAGCTCTTCCCAGCTCTAGGGAACCGCGCGGTGAATGTGGCAGTGTGCTACAGGGAGAAAAGGCTTTCACCTGGCGTTTGTCTGAAGGTCTCAGGAACAGCGGAGGCCCTGAAAAACACTGAAATGTTGCCATTTACACAGAAACTAGAACTGACTCAGTATAGAAACTTAGCAAACCTGAAAGAATTTTCTATTCAAAAAGCTATTTAAACAGAATCATGCCTTTTAAAGGAAAAAAAAAATTGTTTCTCAATTTTCTGAATTCTTTCATAAGAAAAAACAAGCCTTTTTTAAAAAGCTGAAACTAACCAGGATAGATGTAGTTTGAGTAAAACCCCCAAGTTTCTGTCTGCAATGTTCTGGAAGGAGCTGGGGGGTATTTTCTGCCTCTGGATGTTTCCTTGGATGCTGCTGTGCTCCATCCCGTCCTGTTAGTGTGACTGCAAAATTTACCTCTGGATTAACTGCCTGAAACAGAATTCTTCAGGTCATGGGAAACAACATGAAGTTTGTCTTGCTTTTCCGGACAGATCTATTGGAGCAGAGTTTGCCATGTCAGCTTACACACCTGGAAAAGATACCAAGCTGTGCCATTGTTTTTCATTTTCATGTGCGAAGAGCATAGCCAACCTGGTAATGGTGATTTTTTTAAGCAAAAGGTTTATGGTTCAACACACGAAATAACCTCGCCCTCTCGCTGACGTGCCGTACTGTGAATTTTCCTGCATCTCCTTCTGAGGAATCTTCTGCCACTGTCGATGGATCACTTCACTAATCCGGTATCGCCATTCCTGTCCTGGAGTAGGTACCTCTCCCTCATTTCTCTCGTTCGGTCTGCTTGGGATTTTATTGTCAAATTTCCCAGAACAGCACACATGCGTACCAGAAAGAAACACGTATTTGCACATTGTGTGTGTGTATATATATAGGTATACATTCACAAATACCCTGTAATTATGAAGCACAACATGAAAGCATCTCTACATTTTCCATATACAAGTACACGTAAGGTACCTGTGCACCCCCCAACACTTTCAAACACTTTTCCTCCCGGCTTCCCCGCATTTTGCGGGTGGGGAGCTGGGACACGGGGAGGAGGTGACTTGCACAAGGTTACCCGTGGAGCCCATTTGCGGGCAGATGTAGGCTGGAGTACAGTTCTCCTAAATCCTCAGGTGGCTCCCTAGTAACTTGCCCAGCCGGAAAAGCTTAGGCTCCAAAACCTGGAGTCAGCGCAGGTACTCTAACAGGAACGCCCCACCTCTAGATGCTTATTAGATAACGGTGACTGTTTATTATTTTTGCTATTTATTATTATTATTTATTTTGTCTAAAATGTGTTTTATCATACACGCTCACCTGCGCTTCCCGACTAGACGTCCGGTGAGAAGGACAACTGTGGGTGAGGTGGCTCCCGAAGCCGCGCCTCCTGCCGGCTGACGGCGCTCAGCCGGTCCTTCCGCCTCCTCCCGCCCCCGCCGGGAAAGCCGCCGGTCCCCGGGCACACCGGGAGACTGCCGGTGCGAGGCCGCCCCCTGCCGGCCGCAGCCGCCCCCTGCAAGCCCCGGGCCGGGGAGGGGGTGGGGGGGTGGGGGCTGCTCACTGCAGCGGGGGCTGCGACAGCTCCCCCTTCCTTCCCAGGGCCGGGGGCGGCTCTCCGCTGGTCCCGCCGCACCCCCTGCTCCGGCAGCGTGGTGGGGGTCTTACCCCCGCAGGCTGGACCCTCAGGGACCTTCCTGAATAGTCTGATAAACAGGCAGAGAGATTAGCTTTCAACAGACGTTCAAAAAGCCCCCGTGCCAAACAGAGTTCCATCGTGGAGATTTGAGAGACGTATAAGAGATCAGCTATTAATTATTTTGGAAATTTATTACTAATGGATTTGATTTTGGAAAGCAGAAAAATATTCTGATTTTAAGAATTAAATATGATTCATTTTTCTTAGCTTCAAAATATACAAGCAATTTTAAGTTTGCAACTAAAGAGAAATGTAGTGAGGAAAAATAATATCTGAATGATAAAGCTTTTAGGAAGAGGTTAAAATAGGACCTTAATATAGGCAAGAATTTTGTATATTCTAATATGATGATTTACATTGTTATTTATCACACAAAGGGGCTTCCTTAAGATCTAGCAAAGGAAGGGAATTTAATTGCCAAGTAATAACCCTGGGACATCATTTCTGAAACTCTGGTGGTACAACTTAAACACTCCTGAGTAAAAAATGCCGTAGTGATCAGCTTACTTTCTGCAGAAATAAGTAGTACGTAGTGACTGAAACACTGTTCAGTGGGTATGTATCTGTATCTTCAGGCTATCCTAGCCCATAATTACCTCTGTACGTGTTTGCACGCCGTGTGTCTCTTCTCCAGCAATGTCTGCCGAGGCCTCGGTGAGCCCCGTGTTAGTGCCGAGACTGGCCTCTTGCGCTGCAGTGTCTGCTCTCCCGAGTTTCTCTCCACTGTAGTATTGTACCGCGATGAGATGCATTGAGGATATGGTCTGCAAAGCTTGTGCTCATACTGCCTGCTTGCATTCAACGTGAAGATCTAGGTAAAAGCTTGTTATATTTCTTCTCGATCCCTTATTTAAATGTCTCTCCCAACTTACGTGACATACGTCAGGGAATAACAGTCGCTCTTTAAGTGAGTTGAGAGCACTAGGGAGAGCGGATTAGAATACACTTGGAAAAGCGAACATTTTGTGGTTCTTTGTTTAATGAAATAGAAAACATCCATGAAAACAGAACCATGTTGTGAATGTGGCTTCAAGATCCACTAACTTTCATAGGAATGTATATATAGTGCATTTGTGGCCCGCTCTGACATTCATTGCAACTGACAGCATCCCCCTGATGACAGCCTTGGAATGAATTAATGAATGGATGGTTTGAATGATGATATATCTAGGGAGGGATATGGAAGTTGGTGCCTGATGCCCTTTGATCATCAGTTATGAGTAATATGAAAAGAGGGAGAAAAAGGCATAAATAATAACAGTAATGGGCATGAATATGGCCTGAGGTGGTAATTTTCATCCCAAAGGTTATACATGCTGCTTCACCTCACGTGTACAGAAATAGTAAATATATATTTTATTTATTTGTTTCTTTGTGGTGAACGTTGGTTGATAATAACTAACACCTGCACAATTTAAATAAGGAAGAAGATGCCAAACTGCAGCAGGATTTTCAGAAGTGCTCAGCCTTCACTGGGTATATTCACTGAAGCGAATCACAAAATTCCTGTCAGTTTCAGTAGAAACAAAGTTTATTTACTGGGAATTAGATCCGCTTAAATTCTTGCTGGTTAGGCCAAAACAACTGGCAGTAAGAGCTGGCAGGAAAAAAAAAAAATCATAGAACTATTTTTATTAGAAAAATCAGTTTTGCTGGAACTGGAATACGTTGAAGTTTCTGAAATTTCAAATGGGAAATCAAAGACTCCATCTTCAATTATTCTGAATATCACATTCAAATTTTTTTTTAGAACATAGTTTATATTGCAGTATTAAAAACTATGTTAAAGCAACACTCTGAAGGTTGTAACATCACACACTCTAGAAGCAGGAGAGGTCTCCTATTTTATATCGCTTATGATACAGTTCATTATCTGTTCTGTTTCTTTTCCTACAATACTCTTGGCTCATCCGTTGGAGAGCACGGAATTGATCTGGCTTTGAACCAGGCTTGGTGCTGAAGAAGGCGGCAATTATCTTTAGAGCTGCTGCCTCATTTGTTGCTGAAGTTGAAAAGTTTAAAAGCAAATGAGACAGGAGTTTGCAGAAGTAGAAATGATCACATGGCTAGAGAAGTTGGAGAGCGGTGTCCTTGTCCTTGTTTCTGTCATGTTCCTATGTGGCAATAGACAAGTTACTTCATTCTTTTCCCCAGGTAGTCACCAATTTTTGTTCTTTGTTTCTGGGTGCCTGACATCAGGTCTTCAGTCTTGTCTGCAGAATCCCAGAATCCAGGCAGGTAATCCCAGAGGTGGTGCAAAAATGCATAATTCTGCCTTTAAAAAGGATAGTGTAGCAGAGAAGATCAGGGCCAGATGATGCGGAGTTTGGAGAAAATGAAGTATCAAGCAGGCATTGTTTGTTGTCTGCAACTGTATTATTAGCTACCATCTTATGATGCACGAACATGTGTTACATGCACAATCTTCATTCTGGGATTTTTAAAAGTTTTTGAATCGTTGAATTTGCAATTTTTTAAATGCTGGGGGTTTTTTTTATAACTTGTGTACCATTTCTCAGCTTTTATAAAAGCAGATCTAACCTTCTTTCAAACTGCAGTAGCAAATACGCACTGCTTTAATTAATTTTTATTTTAATTTTCATTATTTTAATAGGTTGTAGTAAATTTAGACTTTAATGGTTTCATTTTTAAAAGGAAGAGTGCACGCTAACTATTTTATCAATTAATTGCAAAACTGATCATTGCTATTAGGCTGAAGGCATCTGTTCCCAGCTCTTTCTCCTGGTGACATGGTTTCTAACTTTGCTTCAAGTTGCAAGTTCCATTTCTGAAACTGATTTTGTGTTTGCCTGAGAGATGTGAATACTCGTTTCAAAACTGTCAGATGAAAGTAATTTTAAACAATGGAAAGTAGACCTTTTGTTTTCAGTTTTATTTAATTTTTAAAAATAATTTCTATGCAAGCGTATTTTTAATTGTTTCAGTTTTCTCAAATCTTGATTATCGATTTTTTCCTTGAAAAATACATATATCATGAAAACTTTATGTCCTTAAAACAACCGAAAAACATACTAAACTAAATAGTTACATTAGTTTAGTGTTAACATAATTTATTGTACCTTTCCTATTTATAAGATTAGCAACTGGACTTAAAAATTAACTTATCCAAGTTGCATTGAAGTATTTAGCTGTGAAATATGCTTGGAAATAACTAAAGGAAAACTTTGGTTTGAAATACGTATATATAAAACAATTCTTATGAGCCTCCTTTCATTCCTTGCACCTATGAAAATGCTGTAGTACTTTTTAGTGAATGAAGAGCACGTGGCTGCCCCGCCAAGGTATTTTGTCCTGCGCGGTTTGAGAGAGGATGGAACATTGCCTAGAAAGGGCAGCCCTACCTTCGGCGGGTGGCCCAGGGTCTGGTGGCCCACGCCGGTTCTTCTGCAGAAGACGGGAAAATCCTGTTTAATTGTGTCATTCCGTTTACCAGGGTGGATTTCTGGGGTGATGCAAAGGGCAGGCGTTTGCCCCGCTCGCACGGGAAGAAAGCTCGCCGAGGGGATGCTCCGGCTCAGGACTTGAGCTCCGCGCTTCTTGCAGCCAGGCAGCGCTAGGTGGAGCGCCGGGACGCCGGCCCGCCGCACGGACCCGGGCCACCGCGGGGTCTCACCTTCGAGAAGCGCTGGAGGCTGCCAGGAGGCTGCCGGGCTGGTTCGGGCACCGGTCGTAGCCTATTCTCAGGCACAACGAATCCCAGAGCCTAACTGGCCATTCTGGGGGCGAAGAGGAAATCTTCTCCCAGTTCTGAACTGCCTTATTTTATCTTCCATGAGCATTCCCTTGGTTTGCAGGCGACGGAAACCCTTATCCTTCTGCTCTCCGCTGCTTGGTGCTCTAAATATTACCACGACTCGAGTTGCTTGTCCCTTCCCTACAGTGCACATCCTTGCTTTCTCTTTATATCAGATCTCTTCCATGTTCCTGGTCATTCTCCTTCCCTTTCTCTGGCTATTCGTTACCCTTGCAATACTCTTTTCAGAGATACGTTGGCAAGTGCCGTGCACAGGGCCACACCACTGATTTTTCTTGAGAACGTTGTTTTATTTTTTAGCTCGGCTTCCTATGGAAATGACATCTATACAATGTTCATGATGTCTGTGAACTGATTAGTTGATTTCTACCAATTTTGACAGATAAGTATAGGTCTCAAAGCGTATTTAATATCTTGTTGCAAGTAGTTCGTAGTAAGCAGAAAAAAAGAGACATCCTCTCAATGTCCTGTCTGTGACAGAAGTGCAGTCTGTTCTCACGCATTATTACATATAATAGAATTACTTTTCCCTAGATGTCCCCAAATGCAGGGGGAACTTCAGTTGAAGATTACACCTTCTCAGATAGAAAATCAGTCAGTCATGAGGTGCAAACTGTGGTAATCCAGTCTGTGTTAGATTCAGTACCCTCTGAGATTGCTAGTACTGTTCATTATCCCATTTCTGCATCAACTAACTCTCTTTTAGCTCTTTTTCAACAGTCTCAGTTACTTACGTCTGTTTGGGACAAATCTTCTTAGATCTTATGAAGAGGTACTGGGATTTATTTTTTCCACTCCAGTGGACATTGTTTTACGCTAAGCAACACTGAATTTAGTGGGGTTTTAGAGAGAAAGCTAGAAGATCTTAGCAAAGTAAAAAATAAAAGGGAAGAAGGAGAGAAGAGTGCATGCAATTAAGTTTCTACCTTAGAAATGACAGCGAATGTGAACAACAGCTGACAGAAATTCATCCTTTACAAAATTATTCTTGTATTGTACCAAAAAAAGCAATCTCTTTTATCAAAGTTACTTACCTGCAACATCAGCTTCAGAGGGTTTAACATCTACATCTACTGGAGGAGATAACAGGCAGGTTTGATAAATGTTGCTCACTGAAAAGGAATGAAATGTATGAGAGCTGTATGATTTGTTGCTGAATGTGGCTGCCCACAAAGCCTTTGATGCGTATGTCATACACTGGAGATAACTGATCAGGTGGTCTGTGACTTGCCGAGCAAGAAAACTTTAAGCGCTTACAGAATCAAAGTTAAACGTAAAGATATCATTACAATTTCTCACAGAAATAATAAAAAAGCACATCAAAATCTTTTAGGAACATTCTTGGAAAACTATAGCCAATGTCTGAAAAGACCATCAGAGTGACAGTGCCTTAGGAGCAGAAAGACAAAATGTGTATTGTCCATCCTGTGGTAGGGAAGAATAGACATGGGAGGGATTATAGATGCCATAGCATGAAATAATGCCTCGCATATGGTAAAGAATACGTGAATTGTAAAGTGGGAAAAAATCACTTTGGGCCATATGTTCCCCTCTGGCATTAAACTGCAAGGGAGAACAAAATAATCCAAAAATCATGTGATTTTTGAAGCGCAGCCATTCAACCGCATTCTCCTGCTGCCTTTGTACACTATGGAGAGCAGGATCCAGACGTGCTATGTGAGAAGCTACACAATACTTTGAACAGTGCTAAAGAAAGGGGAGCACGGCCCCATTCATCTCCCAGTTCAAACCTTCCCCATGCTGGAACCGGCAAGGAGACAGAAGAGCAAGGGTGGGCAGGGCAGGGATCCTGATACTCAGTTCAGAGTTTCGGTACAATATGAGTCAGGCACCCGGGATGCCATCCTAGCCTAAATAAAGGCAGCGGTAAAACTGCCGTTGACCTAACAGGGCCAGTATTTCTGTCTCATTATATATTTTTGACACCCCCATCTTCCTGGAATGACTGTGCAGCTGCTGCTGAGGCATCGTCCCGGGCCACCGTGCTGCCATACCGCACAGCTCTCCTGACAGCATCAGGAGATACAACAGAACATCAAGTGGTTCATGTTCGGAGAGGGACCGCCTGGGCCCCGCATTTCATGTGTGTGGATTTTAGGTGCTGTCAGGACTAGGACACTGTGGGGAGCTGCTCATTTGTCAGCTCTTCCTTTCCTGTCACTTTTGTTTAAAAACGCAGCCTATTGGCCACGTTTTTACAGAAAAGGGAATACAGTTACTTTTCTCCTTGGAGCAAAACCCCTTGGATTCCTTAGTTTTGCTGCTTTCCTTACCATGCAGCCAGAGAGATGGGAGCATACACATGAGAAACCCAGAAGGAGTGCTTTTTAGGAGCCCCATTCAAAATCCACCTGTTAGCAGAAGAGAGGACATGTGGCAGTTCTGCTTACACGGCAAGTAGGCAAAGGTATACCAACATGTCTCAATACAAGGGAAGCTGTGTAACATAACATCATTTAGAAATAAGTGAAGTATGTTGACCTATAGATAAAGCTAGATGGAGGAAAAATTAACACCCTGAGGTGATCTGAAACAACAGAGAACTATGCCATGAAAATCATGAACTTAAAATTAGGGCCTCTTACATTCTCTAACTGTGGAATATTCCTTCCCCAGCAAATTATTTTCTGCCACAGAAGTTTTAATTTCTCTGTTCCCTGGGCCATTCATGTGCCACTTTTTGTTTTCTAACTCATAATGTTTATTACACTTGCTAAGCTTCATTTCTTGCACATGATGGAATAAAATCTTTGTGGACTTTCCACTGCCCCAGCATGGGGCAGACTAAGCGGTGGATTTCGTGTGGGAGTGGGTGCAGAGAATCAAAACATCTCGACTGAGGGCAAAGGCTTTTCAGTCCCTTTGGTAATGAAGGGTAAAGAAGCTGAGGAACTGAATGCCAAGGGTCGTAATCCTCGACATGCAGGGAAGAAAGCTGAGAGAAGAAATGCAGTAACAGATGTACAAGGACAGGGTGTTGGCAAATTCAAAAACTACGAGAGGATCCAATCAGCCAGAGAATATGACATGCCTGGCATTAAACACAATAATTACAAACCTTTTTAATTGCATTAAAGTTCTTCCATATTTACTCAATGACACATCTGAAAATTATCTAATTAAAATAGGGTATTCTGAGAACATAAGAGAATTCTGAATCTCTGCAGAAGGCTGGTGCTGCTTTTTTACTGAAAGCAGTAGGCATTCCAGAGGACTTTTGGGTTCGTGCCTACGGCAGGTAGAGACCATGGGTGCCTCAATGAGATACAAAAGGACTACACTGCTTAGAAAGCTCAACGCTGGGATTTCTCTTTGTCATATTAATTCCTGGAGATGGACCTTTGCTCAATAGCCAGGACCCAGAAATATTTTTACACACGTGGCAGATTGTAGAGAATGAACAAGAGCCTTTTTGGTTCCAAACTACACAGTCACCACCTGAAGCAGACTGAGAACAGCAACCTCGTAGCATGTTTGTCAATAGGTTAATGTTCTCCTTTACACACAGCATGTTCTTGAATTGCATGGTTCATGTAGTAGGGAGTACCCCACAGTGAGCACCAAACAGGCGAAGCAGAGTGGGTATGCTCAGACAAATAAATGCAATACAGAAACCCATAGAAGGAAGAGATTCTGTGAAGAGAGTGATGGAGTATCTGGAATTTGTATGTATCCTCAGCAATCCATTCATTACATAAGTTACAGCACTACAGCATTACCAGATGTCAAAAGGAGAAGAAATAATGTGAGATTATAGAAAAGTTGAAAGTAAAACATGAATTCTGAGAGCAACAGATGGATAATGAGAGCGTTAAAATGTGTACATTATCTACAACATGTATTTAGAGACTTTTGTCTGGCATGAGTTCTTCAGAAAACCCTAACGACAACTGCAGATAGATTTAAAAGGGCCCAGACTCCACAGTTAATGAATGAGGGAACTTGTACAGCCAACACAATGTCAATATGAATGATGTAAAATGATATAAAAAATGCTGAACTGTGCATAGTAAAATGTTTCCTAGGGGAAGGAGCAAGGAGTAATAGGTCCTAAAGCATGGCTTCAGTAAATGATAATTTAAATAGGAAATGCTCCAGAGAGTCAGTAAAAAAAAAGTGGAAAGCAAAGATATGTTATAAAAGAAAGCTGAAACCAAATTACAAGGCAGTGATATAAAATAAGTGTCATAGCATCATGCAAAATATATGGAAGCAACTGAAGCAACTACTGTTTTCATGGAACAATTCAACTTCATACATATATTTATATGACCAAAATAGGTCCAGATGTATCTAAGAATGGGCATGGAGTTGTCCTTGAGCTTAGGATAAAGGAGCATGGAAAACTCACCTGGGTAAAAGCAAAAATAAAATTATGTTTAAGACCTATTGGATATTGTTTTTACTGAGATTGCAAAATATTCTCAATGCTAGAGGGTTTAAAACATTTTATAAATAAAATTGAAACATCATTTCTAAATTATGTACGTTCAGTTGCATATGTAAAATGTAGATTTAAGCATTAACTTGAAGGTACCATCTTGGTCAATATAAGATACAGCTGGCTAATTGGCTGTTTGTAGATTTTCATATGGTTCTAACAAATAGCAGGTGTACACTAGGTTGCAGATGTGCATGTATGATACTGAAAACTTCCATTCAAGAAATTAATAATAGCTATTATAGATCTTAGCTGGAAAAGTTTCCCTCCTATATTTTTCTAGATGGTTTTCCAATTAATTTAATTTAGATTTATGAATGATTAGCATTTCTAAAAACTGGTCTTATGTACATCTGAACTTGGACATTTGGAAGATAAGGAATACATTACAAAAGGCTCATTTGAAAACGTTGGTTTGCCTATCTTCCCCATTTTACTTCTTGAAGCTTGTAGCAGAGTTAATTCATTTTCCCTGGGTACCGACCCACAAAGTAAGGCCTGTACTCCTTTTTGTCCTCTTATAGAGCCTTACCTCAACTGCTATATGTTTTCTTGTTTCTGCTGTAAACAAGGTTGTTGACTTTAAAATTATAATCTTCCTTTTATATCTGATATGTTCTCATTCACTTCTTCTATCTGTGCCTGTTTCAGCACGGGTCTAATAACACATACCCACCTTGTTTCTGCTTATATTATGACAACTTTCTAAATTACTTAGTCACATACTGCTTTTTCCTCCAGATTGAGCAGTGAACTGGCATTTCATTTTTTGCCTGACTGACTCTGCAACATAGATAATTTTCTTTTAGCGCTTCTTCTGTTTGTTTATAGCATATAATAGAAGTCATCCGGCATTTAATTCATTAACATGCTTTTGCTATATAATTTGCAGCTTTATTATTTCTAACAAGAATACCATTCACAGTAACAAAGACATCATTCTCCAAAAAATCCAGTAAGAGGAGGACAAAGGATGGGCTGGGGAGAGCACTGGAATGGAATTCCTACTTTGCTCTTCTATAACATTTTCCATCTTCGTTCTTAAAGGACTTTTACAAAGATGAATCATTATTTCCTATGGGAGAAACTGAGTCACCTGAAGAGGAAGTGATTTGCCACACAGCAAGTCAGTGGCAGAGCCAAGAGCAAAGAACAAGGCTCTTCATTTCCCGTCTGGTGCCCTCATGACATTAACTCAGTTTACAGCTCTGACACAGTCTTCTTTATGACCATTTGGGTCCTTTATTCTGCTAACGCTCAAGTGCAGGTTTAATTTAAGCTTTTTTCTAAGATCACAACTGGCTGAAAACCCTCCACTAGTACATCAGCCATATACATTCTTTCCAACAGGTTCTTTGCAGGGGAGAATTTTTTGTTCAGCACACTGTTATATTAGGTAATACTTTATTTTTCCTGCTGTGTTTGTTTTTTCCTGGAAAGTTTTCACAAGGACCAATTTTAGCCAGGGGAAACCTGTGTCCGTAGATGATAGAAAGTGGTAAGTTAGAGGAGCCTCTATTCTGTTGCTCAGAGGGTACATTACCTGTGTGCTACGGGCCCCCAGTTCTTCAGCTTTGCAAATACTATTTTGCTTTTCCATAGACATCTGGAGCACAACTGTCTGCACTCCAGATGAAGTCATGGTGCGGATGAGAGGAGAGTTCACTCCTCCACCTACTGCTCCCTACGCAGGGTGGATGAATAGCAGAAAAACACCTTCTTTCCTCTGCCCTACCTCATCCCATATGCACATAACGCTCCTCCAAACATTTCCTCTAGGATTCCTCGTAAGAACACCTCTGCACTGTCCTACAAAGCCTCATGTGGTATGAAGCAGTCATTTCAGTATTTGGCTTTTAATTTGTTGTTTATTTTGCTATTGCTACTTTCAGCGGTTCCCTCTGCTTTCTTCTATTCCTTTTATCTTTCTTACTTCTTTTTCATACTCTTTCTCCTATTTCTACTGTTTCTCCCTGTTTCATTTCTATGTGGTTTTTTTTCCCCTTTTTATACTTCTTTTCCACAAGAAAAGGAAGGTGTTCCACTCTAGGCCAACTCATCATAGAGGCATGGAGAGGTGAGCTGGAGAGCTGGCAGAAAGCATTGCTCTTGTCTGGCTATGCAGGGAGAAGACTAGGGTTTTGCTGCTGTGAGGATTTCCCAGAAGTGTTATTGGAGCTGGTCCAACAGTTTACAGTAAAAGGATTGCAGTTCTAATGCAAGTTCAGCAAGGTGAAGGCCATCTTTTTTCAGGTCAGGTACAATAACCAAGAGTAGCTTGTCAGATGTGTTTCTGTCTGAGAAATTAAATAACACCTTTGGACAGGATGCTACACGGTACACCCTGAACTTGAAGGATCCAGCCTTCATATGAAGCCTGACATACAAGAGGAGAGGCAGATCTTTGGCCTGTAATGATCACGCGGAGTTAAGAACGAAAGGCCCCGTAACTGGAGGACATTATTGTGGGGCCAGGGCATCAGTTTCTTGGCATCCATACCTCCATTCTCCAACCAAGATGCTCAGCAGTGTCGACAAAGTAGCCCGGCTCTGAAGAACACTTTGCTTACATTTGGGTCAACCTAAGAGGAGTAGTAAGGGGAGAATGTATATTGGGGTTATAGCCACCTTTTCCTTAGCAGAAGGCAGACGCCTTACATACCATTCAAAATGGTGAAATCTGGTCCTCTCTGCCATGCACTGCCCATGTTCCCTCCTCAGTGACCAGGCATATTGAGTTCAGCACCGTTGAACAATGAACGTGGTGCACTGTTGGGCTTGCTGCCATGTCATACCCCACAGAGTACAAGCTGAAGCAATGGGGCAGAAGCCAACAGCAGGACAGCTAAGCAGTGGTGAAGGAAAACTTTCAGTGCATCATTCTCATGGAGAGGAACTGTGTGCAACAATGACATCTACATGTCTTAGACCACTGGAGTGCGTGGTGCATGCTAGAGACTCCCATGATGTGTGACAAAGAAGCTTTGGTTCAGGTAGGACCAAGCCGCTTTTAGATGGAGATGTAGATAACCTACTTGTAGGCCAAAAATTGGTTGTTGTTAACACTCCCTAAATGTACTTGATTTTTACAAGAGAAAACAAAGTTCCAGAAATGCAGCTTGTACTTTGAGTAGGAAATGGTAGTCCTTAGCGCCAGTGGGACTTTGATCCCATTGTCTGTGAGTGGTTCTTATGGAAGCTTTTCCTTCCTCTATGCAAGAAATTTTCTATGTGAGTGGAGTTACTGACAGTCAAAATTACACAGCTTAAGCAAATCTTTTAAATATGCCAGGTCCACACCACTGAGCACTAGCAACAAAAGGATTGATTCAATACTCAGTAAGAAGCTGAGAGCAGGAGAGACTGAGATGCTTGTGGCAGTCTGCGCTGCTGAGATGTGCAAGTGCTTTCCATAGGAACATGGGATTTTCTAAGAGCTGCTGGCTTCCTGCTTACGTATCTTGCCTGCAGTTCAGGTGGGAGGTAATGGAGGCAAGCGTGTACTCAAGAGACAGGGAATATCTTGTGTTTGCACAGCGCCAGGTACCAGAGCGCAATGAAACTGGGTCAGGTCTCCAAGTGCTAAACAAGCACAGATAGTAATACCAATAATTGTTTGGAACACGCTGAATTTAGTGCTTTGCAGCAGCCAAATGACATGGACGGAAAGCAGAATGGTGGGCCTATTCTGAACTCCTTTGATTTGATTATTTTTGTCTATTGTATGTATTTATACTCTGCTTATTCATTGAATAAACTGAAATTAGAGCTTTGTGGCCCAAGAAATGCATTACACAATTAGTCTTAAATGCAAATGTAAAATGTAAACTTCATTTTTTCTGTTCCATGAATGATGGCTCTTCTTTTAACTATTATTAGATGAATGAAATAAACGAAGTTTTCAAGACATTAGCCTTGGATCAAAGTCAGGGATGTAACTGTAAACAGTGAGCTCTTTGTGGCTATGTCTACACTGCTCTTCACGTTAACTGTCCAGGTCCCAGGCTAGAGTGCCATGTCTACACCCATATTAAAGGTTATTTAGGACATCACAAAAAAATCTCGTCAGGTGCATTCAATGTGTCTGCATCCTGCATGGTACTCACAGGTATTTCCTTAAGAAAGGTACAGGAATGCAGGAAATGAGGCATCTCCACGTTTTCGCGGTTCTGTGGATTTCAGACAGATGGGATCCCTTCCCAGTATTCTCCTGCAATTAAGGATGCATCTCTTGTTTTTATCATTCCTTAGACCTTGAAAATATTTGCAAGGGATACCTAATAATAGGAAAGTAGATGCTCAAAAGCCAGAATAGTGTATTGCCACGACTTTTGGCCACAACTGTGCTGGTAGGGTATTATACATACGTAGAAGTACCTCTGCCAATTCTGGGTGGCAAATATGTGTTTTACCTAGCCAGAGTTTCTGTATGTTAAGAGTAGTGAACCAATATGAAAAATACTCTGCCTGACTACCAAGCTCAGCTTCACTTTTTCCTTTTCGAATTTGAACACAAAACTCTGGATGTAATCTACTGCAATGCTTTAGAGAATGAATTACACAACTGATTTGTCACCCACTTAGAACTGTCTATTACAGCATGCAGTAGTCTTCTAGCAACAATTACTCTGAGACATAAGATAACAGGGAAGAAGGTTTTAGGGACCAACAGCTGAGTGACAGTTTGATACTGTCCTACATGAGATTTATCCATTCTCTCTGAATAACTTCAGGATGGGCCTCTCAACCAGTCATCTGCATTCATGATTTCATACATCTGCCTCTTTGTAACTACAGTGTTTCTGCTAGCTTCCCGAAAAAAAGAGGCTGGAAGGTAAAAAATGACTACCATAATAAACATCAGCTTTCAGCCACTATTATTTCTTTGTTTTATTCCTAAAGCCCTGTCTCTACTGGTTTTTTTTTTCCTATTAGCTTTTTCTTATTGTTACTTCTTTGTCACACTTTGTCATGAAATCTCTTGTCTTCTGATAGCTGGCATTCTTCTTTAAGCTCAGTTCCTAGGGAGTTGGACAGCTCGGGTTCAGGTTTTAAAATAAATATACCTAGCCATTCTGGTTTCTGACAAAAGAACTGAACGCGTAAAGCAAATTTTAGTGAAAGGCTCATACGTAAATAAACTGTCCTTTTTAAATTAATATAGTTCTTTAAGCCAGTCTTAAGGATTTGGAGTTCTGCTTTGTGGACTTTTTTTCAACATGCAGAGTCAGCAGTAGTGCCTCCAACAGTCCCATTAAAATGGCCACTGCCCAGGAATACAGACATCATAAAGTCAGCCAGGAATTATATGACCTGCTCAGGGATGAACACCCAATTGAGAACACGCTATTCTATGGATCAGTATAGGTTATATAAAAGGCAAAGTATTAACTGCAGGAGGGGATTCTGTTGCCTTATGAAGCCTCAGACTTACGAACTAAGATGGTTCTCTTTTAGTGACAAGAACTGCACAGTCACAGCAGGTCATTACACACTTTGTGGGAGTGGAACTACTGTGGGACACTTAGGCAAGAACCATAATCTGGAAACACATGGCCTCTTTGCGGGACGTAGAGTATCTAGCACACTGTGCTCACGCTGTTGCAATATGCAAACAGTCCAGCACCACATGGGAAGTGTGAGCATTAGATACCTTGCGGGTGCCCACATCTTAGCCACAAATAAGCAGCAATGCAAAGGCAAGAGACAGCATAAGCCTTTTGAACGTTAATAGGATGCCCTCAGGAAAGAAAAGCACATCAGCAAAAGATGTATCAGCAAAACACACAGGCTCACATGCAGAACGGCATGGTCAATACATAAACAAATGGTACGTATTAGTTCCGTCACACCACTGTTAACTTTAACAAAGATGGATTCACTCTCGTGACAAAAACCCGCATGGAAGTTGTTGAGGAGGAGAAATAAGAACTTAAAAGAGGGACATCCCAATGAGTCTGTTCACACAGAACTAGCATGGTGGCAGCAACTGTAATATTTAAAAATAAGTTTTCTTAGTAAAAAGCCTGTTCAGTTTTATAAGCAGGAAGTTATTTCATGTTCATCATGTAGTATTTGAAACAACTGGATAACCCAGGGTAAATATGTTTAAAAATAGATTAATACGGTTTTCATAGTGAAGAGTGATTTCTTCCTGTGCATACTGTCTTAAGAGTAACTGTACTAGTTCCTGGAGTTCTGTGATTGTGTGACAATCTCCGCTTTTATTAAAAAAGAAAGGAAAAGCACATTCCTACTCTTCACTAACATTCACATCCATTAACATCACATTCCTAAGAGAATGTGAATGTGATTTGAGCATACCTTAAGGCTCAAAAATCAAAAGGTAAATAGAAAGACACCGGCATTTACAATATTGCGAGTTTTACAAGAGGATCATATTTCTTTTAGATGACACTCATGATTTCCAAATGTTTCAGGTATGCAACAGTGAGTTGTACAGAGACTGGGTTGCATTAGTTGCTAGAGGAAGTTGCAGTAAGAGACATGCTAACCCTAGAAAGGCAACTGTCATTCATAAGATTCTAAGAACTTGCAAAAATGCATAAACATCACACAAACTTGGAATCAGGAAAGAAAGGTAAAAGACGTATTAATATACAACTTCAAATCCCAGTCCAATGAGGTCGACAGAAGTATGGCTGCTAACTTGCAGAACACCTTTTCACCCAATGGAAGAACTGGCAGTTTCCTGAGAACACCAGTCCTTTAAGGATGAGAGGGAAAATAATAAACCAAAATGTCTTATTCAAAAAACAACAACATTTTTTTCCTGATGAAGAACAGTCTCCACGCTCCCTGCAGCCAACGTTTACCTTTAAAAAGTATCTACTTTCAGTATCCACTTAAAAATTTACTATGTGGAAGTATTGATACTAATGAGGCATTGATCTTATTGATACTAATGTATACTATTAAAGAAATATGGAGATTTTGGATTGGTAGTGGAAGTATCCTTACTTCAGTATCAACCAGAAGACATAGTGTTGAAACATTTCAAAATATTTTGGCACACAGATTTTAAAGCATGACTTGGAATATGCAGACTTTTCAGTCAGCTGTTCTGTGTATCTACATGCTATAGTTTTGCGGGAGATGATTCAATTGTTAACAATTTATAGTATTTACTGTCCTCCCGCTGCTACGTAAACAGCTTTATAAACTAACTCATGCCCTTGCTGTAATAAACAGACAGAACATATGAGTCGCATTATCTTCACTTCTTGTAGGACAGCATGCACTCTTCTAATACAAGGAAGGTACCCAAGCGGGCGTCAGCCAGAAGTGCGCTTGTCAGAATGGTATCTGGTCTGGGACTGACTGCTGTTGGTTTGGCCAGTGTCACAGGTAGCCGGAGGTAAGCACTAAATGTGGGGAGGCATATTCAAACACGTATCCCAAATAGCTGGTGGAAGGTGTGGGTTTCTTCTCACTGAGGAGGAGTGGAATGTCAGAAGCATTTGGGATATCAGTTAGCTACTGTAGATTGGGAGATAGGTCAGAGCAGGTGCATTTACGTTAGTGGTTTAATGTGCAACAGAGTTCATGTGGAGTGTAATCTTCCTTACAGCTGGAGTTCTGTGTATTGCTCCAATGCACAACACTGCTGTATGTGAAACGGTTCCTCTGCCAGGGAAACAAGGGGGAGGCTGTGCACAGCGGTGCCACGTAGAGCGCACCAGTAATAGAGACCCTCATCTAGTGCTTCTCAGGCTCCACAGAGTTGTGTTACAGGAGGCTTAGAAGAACAATAGGACAGGTTCTGCATTCCCAGGTGTGGTTGGTCAGAAATGGAGGGTGGAGTACAGGAGTTAATCATCACCATTCATCATCACCACCGTCATCACCATGAAAGATGGCTTCAAGTCACTCTTCTAGCTCTGTAGACCTGGCTTGATCTACAGCACACAGCTGCCTCATGGCTGCCTTAACCCCTGCTCTGCCAATGTTCCTCAATAACAAGATTAGCAACTTCAGTTTTGACATTAGCAGGGCACGTCCACGCTACCCTCACTGCAGCAGACCGTGAGAGGGAAATGTACAACAATGTTCCTGCAGTGGGATCTTCTTCCCGGACCACTTCTGCACATGGTGTCATAAGGCCAAAGTTAGGTCAAAATGGAAACTCAGCCTCCCGCATTTATGGTATGATAAGCAGTAGGTAAGCCCAGGGTTTTGTCATTCAGGGTGGATAGGTAGAGACACGTAGGTCAGAAGGAGATTGTGAAACCTCCACATGAGGTTCTGTGGCCAAAGGGCCAACGCTCACCTCATGCTCTGAGAAATGCCAGTGTGACATCTCTTTATATTAGCACAATCATTTTTACAAGTACACACTTCTGTATCTAGTTAGACAGTTTCAACTGTAATGTATTTGAAAGACTATTTTCCCCAAGAGCAAAATACATCCAGGCAATTGCAAACTTAATGAGGGTGGTGCTCAGCCACTGACAGTGAGGATGCGGCTTCCCAGAGCATTCACGCCGTTACCCTTCATCTGCCCCCTCACAGCTGTGATGTCCCGATGCCGGACTTCTGAAAGACAGAAGCCCACCCAGCGCGTCGGTGGAAGCGAGCGCACTACCTGCCGCCTTGGGGCAGGGCCCACAAAAGGTGCGCACATGGGCTCTCCGGATTTCTTCAGCCATCGTCAGGCTAAATCTCTAACCTGGAAACGGTGTTAAAAGATGTTTGATGTTCGGTCTGACACTTCTCACCGCGGTTTATCCCCAAGTAATCAGACATTCAGCTGGCAGTCACGCTTTAACGTCTATTCGCAGGCGCCCATAAAGTAGCCCGTTTCTGGCTAGATCTGCCCTTCCAGCTCCAAAAGCGACCGCCGACAACCCTAGCCGTCTCTCCCCCTCGCACCTCCGAGCTCGGCGTCCCCAGGCCCGCCGGGGTTACGCCTGCCGCGACTTCCCGACCCCGGCGAAAACGCCTCCCACGGGCTACGCGGGCAGTTGCGGGGTCTCGCCCGTTCGGGGGGGTCCCCTCCTCGCCCCTCACCGCCGCCTGCCGCGGCGCGATCCCCGCCTCAAAACCCCCGCCCCAAGCCCGGCGGCGGAGGGGGATCCGCCGGGCCGCCCCCGGCCCCGCCGCCGCAGCGCGAGGCCCCGCGCGGAGGGAGGGCGGGCGGGCGGGCCGACGGCTCTCGCCGGGGCGCCTCGAGGCGCCGCGCGCGCCGGCGCCGGCCCCCCGCGCGCCAGCCGTTACTGGGCGGCGGGGTGGGGGAGGGGCCGCCGGCGTCGCGCGGCCCCACCCCCCCTTCCCCCGTCTGGCCCCGGCCCCGGCGGGCGGTGCCCGCGGGGTGACAGGCAGGTCTAGGCCACAGCCGAGTGCGCACGCGTCAGTTCCGGCGGGGAGCGCGGCGCGGCGCGTGGGTAGGAAACGCCGCGGCGGCGGGGGAGCGGAAAATGGCGACGGCCGCGCAGCTCACGGACGAGGAGCTCTTCTCGGAGCTGAGGCGCTTCGGCTTCTCCCCGGGGCCGGTCACCGAGAGCACCCGGCCCGTCTACCTGAAGAAGCTGAAGAAGCTGCGCGAGGATGAGCGGGCTGGGGCCCGCAGCGGCGCCAACAAGACCCGGAACAGCAACAACAATAACACGGGGGCCGGAGCGGCGCCGGGCGGCGGCGGTCCCGGGCGAGCGGCCCCGGGCGTGGGCGCGCGGCTGGTCGGCGCCGAGCACCCCTACCTCCCCGGCGCTGCCGCCGGGAGCAGCCGGAGCCGCGCAGCACCCCCTGCCGGGGGCGGCAAAGTGCTGCTGGGCTTCAGCTCGGACGAGTCGGATGTGGAAACCAGTCCCCGGAGCCAGGCCGGCGCCGGCAGCAGGAGGGAGCGGGCTTCACCCCTCTTCCGCAGCCTGAGGCCCGCCGCCCCCCACGGCGCCTGCGGCGTGAGTAACAGCTCCCCCCCAGAGGAGGCGGCCAGGCGGAAGCCCAGCGCCTGGTGGGGGGCGGCGGCCAGGAGACCGGCGGCGGCTGAGGGTGTGAGGGAGCCCGGAGACGGCGACGAGGAAGGAGGGGAGGAGGCGGACGAGGAGGAGGAGGAGAGTGAGCAGCAGCGCTGGAAGAACCGGACCGTGAACGGTAACCGGCTCCTCTCCTACGGCGGCAGCAGGGACAAGTACTCTGACTCGGAGGAGGAGGAGGCGGGGGCGAGGGCCAAGCAGCAGGTACCGAAGGAGGAGTCTGCAGTTCGCCGGCCCAGACGGAGCCTCAGCAAGTCTCCTGCTCCATTCATAACAAGCAAATGCGCTGCAGCCGGCGCTGGCGTGATGGAGACGGGCCAAGAAAGGGCTGGCGGAGGCTGTGGCGCTGGTCTAGTCGTAACGAATGACAGGGCGGCGGAGGCGGCTGCTGCCGGGAGTCTAGACAGGGGCAGAAATCAGGAGGAGGAGGAGGAGGCGGCGGTGGCGGCGGCGGCGGGGGGAGGAGGAGGATGTGAAAATCTGGACTCTAGTCCTCCCAGCCCCAGGTACCGCATTGGCTTACCTAAGAAATCCCCTACAGTATTGTTGCTGCCACCACCGCTCTCGGACGTGGACAGCAGTAAAATCACTGACCCTCCAGGCACCATTAGGAAAGCGACCAATAATCATGTTCTCAGTGGTGCTGCTGGTAGCTATAACGTTGAATCCAGGATCTATTCAGCTACTAATAGCCTTCCCCCGGGTGGAACCACCTCCTCCCTTAGACTCAACCACTCCAATCATACGGGTTCAAATCATACCTACCTGAAAAACACCTACAAGAAGAATCTCTCAGAGCCCGAGGAGGAGCTTCTCCAACAGTTCAAAAGAGAGGAGGTATCCACCACTGGAGGCTTCAGTGCACATTACCTGTCCATGTTCCTCTTAACTGCTGCATGCTTGTTCTTTCTGATACTGGGATTCACATACCTGAGGATGAGAGGTTCTGGAGTAGCTGAGGATGTGGGAGTCAACAGTAAGTATTAGGTGAAGGGTAAGAGCAGTTTCTTTCTGCAACTGGATATACAACTGTTAATTCACCTTTGCGTTCCCGGACATCCCCTACTGAGCAGTTCTGGCTTCCACCTGGTATAATCTTTCTATATAGGGTGGAGCACAGAGAAATTGTCTTTCCTTAAGTATATACCTTGCAAGCTGGTATAATAAGCTTGCAAGACATTTGAGGATAAATTCAAATCCTGGCATTCCCTGCTGTAATCTATTGATACCTTGTTTTCTAGCGTGTTTTCTTCACAAAGAAATTTTGTGTTTTGTTCAATGTAGCAGATCTATGGTTCATAGAGAATTGACGAGGTAAGTCTTTATGCTAATCTTGCAGAAGTAATCATGCACATTTAGATACCTGGGATTCCAGCAGGGCTAAGATTTGACTGTAGTTTTTTGGTAATAAAGCAGGTTGTTTTCATTTGTGTGTACTGAGGCTTGAAAAGGATGCTAGGTTGAGATGATGTTACACACTACAACCAACTTTGTGCAGTGAATGCTGGGCCTATTGTGTATTCTTTTCTAATAAGTATGTTTTTCTAAATACAGTTGAGAGTATGATTATACATGAAATACTGTTGTGCTTTAGTTTGAATTTCAGAGCATTCTTTTCTTAATTCCGAATTATTTGGGAGCTTCTTTAATATGTGAAAGTGACTTCTTGGAATGGATTTAGAAACTACCATTTTCTATTCACAAAGCATAAAAAAATGGAAACGTACCACCTAAGGGTGGTGATTCATGCTAATTAAATTCTTGGCTGCTCTGAAATGGACAGTGGAGATTCTAACACCAGAAAGAAAAATCATGCCATTGCTGTCTTAATCTCTCATCAGGAGCAATGCGAAAAGCTAGTTTTGGAACGTGGCAGCATTAGAAGGTCCTTGGGGACTTGCATTTTTCTTGAAATGATTGATGAAGGCACGTGGGGTGTATACACACGCATGTATTTCTTTGTATAGATAGAGGATTTATATACTCATGTGTGGGCATGTATACAGTGCCTTGTAAGGAGTGATCCCACTGTTGGATTGGGATCTGCTAGATGTTACAGGGCAGAAATAGCAGTGTGGGCTGTCCTGTCTTTTTTTTTTTTTCTCCCTTTCAAACGTTATTCATTACATTATGGTAGCAAAATTGTTCTTAATTCTGTTTTCTGCTCTTTGGGGGGGGAATAAAGGATTTAGTGTTTAGGAAGGACAGTAGCAGCAAGGACTTAAGCATTTGCAATGGTTTCATTGCTGTCCACGTGGCTCTTAACTAGTGTTCAGGTTTTTTTTGGGGGAAGGCAGTGAACATACGCAGGTGGGCTAAAATTAGATACAGTATAGTGTGACTGTTGGGACTACTCATACTCATATTCTGTGGTTAACTTCTGGCCATAACTGCTAGAGACATACATAAATTTTCTTACGTACTGATAAGCTGTGTAATTCTACTAACATGTATTAGATTTTTTTTCTAGTCTTGAAATCTGATGATTTTTAATAGGGGAGAAGGTCTGTCAGCTTACTGGTGTAAACTTCCTGACTGTCAAATTCAGTGGTTGAGTTAAAACTCGCCTGCCATGCTGATTGATAAAGCTGAATTTCTCAGCTATGCAGATAGCAATAATACTGTGAAAAGAAATCCACTCTGAACTCTTTGTCTTGGAAGAAAACTTCATTTCAAATGTGTGAACTTTCCTATAGAGCATGCAGGATCACTGTGTTGAGTATATTGCTCTTAAAAAGTTAACCCAGCTGGAACTGATACACAGGGAAAATTGTTCTCTTCTGCCCTTTTGCTTAGGTTAGGCTGCCCAGCCAAAGGTCTGGTAGCCCAGTGTTGCTTGATGGTTCAATTAAGCCAGTTCTTGGCCTGTTCCTATTCGTTCTCTTTTCAGTGGAACTCCTGAAACTGGATTTCCTGAAGAATTGTTCTGGCAGTGGCAGTCACGTTTCATCTGACCTCCTTCCTCACAGCCCCGGGCTTTGCAACATAACAAATGGGAACAGGGGAAATATGGCCCGTTGGAAGAAGCGAACAGCAGGTTTTGTGGCTAGCTGCTTTAATAGGAAGAGGAGCAGGCCGCTTCTTTTAAGTAATGTGGGAACGAGCAGGGAATTACCTTGCCCATATGCTCAGCGTGTGCTTGCTAAATTCTTACTTTCTCAAATGGGCATATGCAACAAAAATATGGTAGGTCTGTAGAACAGGCAAGAACAGACAAGACAGGCCAATAAAGACTGATTGCTACTGGGAAGGGAAAGAAACCTGTCATCTATTAGATGCTTCTCTAAACTTAAACATCATCTGAGTGAGTCCTTTGGCTCTTATGCTTGCGTGGGTGTATTGTCTGTTTTCTTTATAGAAGCAGAACTGATTCATACATTTTTATTAAAAAATAATAGTTTATCTCATGAAACAACCTTTCAGTTAGGTGATTGGATACTGAGTTTTTTCTGTCTTTTAGATGGCTGTAGGTAAGATTCTGTTAGCTGAGAGTGATTTGATTGTGAAAACCAGTTATTTTCAACTTCAAACTATTGTCATAAAAGGTTTTAGGATTCAGTGGAGTTGCACTATACCCATCTCCATAATTATCATAGTCACTGTAAGAAAACAAAACAGTTATTTGTATATTTGGGTGGCTTATTTTAACTTTGCAGGGGATGATGCACAATGAGCTTAATGTTGGTTGTCTTAATTGTATGTTACCTAAACTGAAATTCAATCAAAATAAAGTGATGTTATGTGTGTGATATTGAAAAATATTTATCACTGAGTACACCCAATATTGGCACTTACAATATTTGTCAGGCTGTAATCTGAGATCAGAGGAGGTGTGTGTAATGGGGGAGGCTTAAAACTAGGTGTTGGGGCTGAATTTAGGCCAGGTAAAATAGCATGGATGAGAAGTGGTAAGCAGGAAACTTCAGAAGAGGATTGTCACATATATCATGCATAATGTTCAAATGATTTCTTATTCAGAGCTCTAAAATAGCTATGAAGTGCTTTAGTTTTTCCACACATGCGGTGTAAAATGTTCAAAGACAAATCAGAATTGGGCTAATTCTTCCATATCTAACCTACATATGGTCTCTTGCGGTAAGGTTTTTATGCATTTAGCTGTCTAAAATGCAGATAAATATCTATGAGGCTTTTCCTAAAGCACCTTAAACCATTGAAATTAAGCTACTCTTTAAGCTTACATAAAAGACCAACTAATGCATAAGCGCATATTGTGCTTGCTCTCTCTGACAGTGTTGTATGTGAAAAGAAAGATCAGTTTGGGCTTGATGCTGGTAACCTCATTCATGTGGCTCTTGCTGTAAAGCATGTTTTGCTTGCACCTGCCTTCAAAATACCATGGAATTGTATCAACTTCTTGCCAAGCCAGCCTAGTATTTTGTCAGGAAAATGGTGGAATTTACTTTTGTCTACTTCCTAGGGTTCTTCAAACACTGAAGAGTTGGGTATCTCTTCGAACTTCTTTGGTTTTGTTTTGTGGTGTTACTCTGAGGATCTCAAGTGGCTGCTCTTGGGAGTTAGTTCTAAAGTTATTTTTCATGGAAAGCTGATAATGGTATCAGATCTTTAGATGTTGCTTTCAGGTCTGGTTTACTTTCTGAAAGATGAGGGCACTAGTACAGGTGCTGTTTAAGGTTGTAATCTGAAATAGGTTGCATTTAAGTTACTCTTGCTGTTTCTGCTCCAGTGCTTTGCCTGGGGAGTGGTTGATGTATTAAAAAAGCCAACAACAACAACAACAACAAGTAATCTTGAAACTTTCAGGTAGGTCTTGTTTAATATCTTATGTTCTTATTAGGAGAGGCTTTTGAAAGTGACATCTCTTGCTAGTAATTTTGGTCTTTCTATGACACTTGTTACAAAACAACTGCTAGGACGATAATCCTTACTATATTTGCTACAGCTTGTATTTTTGAAATGTTAATTCAGGGAGACTTAGCAGTTGTGTATATTGCAAGTGGAAGCTTATGCAAATCACAATTCTAAGAGTTTAATTCTATTCCATTGACGTTACTTTGTTCTCAACTTCTACATCTCTCAGGCGTTAAAAATTCTGTGGAATTTTATGCAGGGGATTTCATTGTTAAGAAGTTAGACTTGCTGTATAAAAGACAAGATGATGACTGTTTTGCTCACAGGCCTGCAAATTACTATTAAAGTGCTGTGGTATTTCACAGATAACTGTTACAAATCTACTTGCCTTCTAAGATCACCACCTCAGAAGAGTCTGTCCTCTTGACAGTGTTGACTTCAATGGAAAAAAATGAATCTTGGATAAGAAATATTTATAGAAGAGAAGATAGTAAAGAGAGGAAGCCAAATTAAAAGATTCAGAGAGTTTCTGTGTTGTGTGGCTATTAATGTTGCATTGTGCTTTGCAGGTGATACTCTGACTTGTATTTGGCAATATAACAACTTCTTCTATTGATGTATTGGCATATAGCTCTGTTTCACTTTCTGTATATTGCTTTAAACTTTAGTTAGAAAGTATTTCTCTTCTAGGTGATACAAAAGAAAATCCTGATGTGCATCTTAAAGACTAATCTCTCTTGTAGCTGATCTCACTTCTGTGGTTTGGTGAGTTTTGGATTAAGATCAGTAGATCAAAAAAACCCTAGGCTGCCTTCGTAAGGTAAAGCCAGGCAGAATAGTTAAACTTCCTTAGGATTCTTGGCATTTTTAAACTCCTTATAGGTATATCAGAAATAATTCTTAAATGAGGAACAAATTTGGCCAAGACTTGTTCCCAGGAAAGTTCAAATAATTGTTACATAGTGCAAAATAGTTCATTTTAGCTGACAACTTCAAATCCTTTCTAAAGGATAATAAACAGTCTATTTACCTTTGCAGTAGATCTGTAGTATAAAGTATAAATATGAGAATTGTTCATCAGTATTTGAACTTCAGAAGGTCTGGTTTTTTTTTAAGGAGATACCTGTATTTGATACTTTGTTCAGAGTACTTAGAACTAACTTATTTGGCATTCATACCTTAAATGTGCTGCTGTTTGCAGATACACACAAAACTTTCCTTATGCCATGACTTTATTCTTACAATGACGTTTTTTCAACATTACTGTTGTAGGCTATGCTTTTTTGTGAAGTAAGTCATGAGAAATTGGAACTAAAATTACTTGCCTGGGGAGCAGGGATGTAGAAGAGCTCTGACAGAATCTGTTTTCACTAGGTATCAAAAACTAATAGAAAGTTTGCACTCCGTTCCATAGTGCATGGTAGTTTTCTCGAAAGAAAATTTGGTTTCTGATGTGAGAAAATTAAGGGTGATCTAGGATCTGAAAGCAGATTGGTTGCAACTTTTCCATGTTTATAAAGCATTGTGGACTAGAAAGGAGTGGGAAAGCAAAAAGCAAACTTGTGTTTCTTCTGTTAAGAACCTCTGCCAACTCTGATAGTGTTCTTCAAGTGCAATGCTGATTTCTTTCTGCTTAGGACAGATGCATACAGCGATAATGGATGCAATGGAAATATTTTAAGGAAGAGCCCACGATACCAAGGACTTAAATTTAGCATTGTAGGAGCCCCACTTTGCACTGTTTTGTAAGTTTTAAGTTTCCCAGTATGAGAGGAGAATCAGGCCTGCAGTCTTTCTATTCCTGGGGACCAATTGTGTTTCTAAAAAAATCAGGTACATTTAACTCCTGTTGACATCCGTGTTTCATCTGGGAGTAGTAGGTCGCAAAACTTTGGCTTGATTGCTTACCCAGCTAAGCTGGCAGGAGTGCTAGAGTTGTACTGAACTGATCCCTGTCATGCTTCTAGACTTGTGCTTCAGAAATGGTATGAACATGTGAACAGGACAGAGCTGCTGTTTGAGAAAGTTGTTTGGTCACTTAATTTACTTGGCTAAGCTTTTTTGTTAAGCAAGTACATCAGTTTTTGTTGATGAAAGTGCTGTTCCAATGCTCTGGAGAAGCAGAGTCTCCATTGTAATCATGAGGCATATATTCCTTACACCTGTAAAGTTACTTGTATTCTCTGGTAAAATTAGTTGTCTGTTGTGATTTGTGGTAGGTTGAAGGGAGTAAGTTGACTGGTTAAGGGATTGTGAAATCAAGGTATATTAAGAAGAAAAAGTAATTTTCAAGGGACTCACACGTTTTCTAAGAACTTCAGTATAGTATCTTTGTCCTTACTCTTCCTTTCTGGGCTTCTGCTATTGCTGCTGGTAGGTCTAGAGTTGCGGGAAAAGGTGGCAACTCCTTTGCTGTGACTGTAATAAATGAGGACATGGTGTAACTCTGCCACAGATCAAAGTAACCTTGATGGCTTCTGTCCACTGAGGAATTCTGATTTAGAAAAACTTGGAAAAGGGGCAGTGTTACTGATGGAAAGAAGCATACTGATGGATGCAAGGGTAGATCGAAGAACCACTGCACAACTTAAAGCTGATGTCATATAGGTTCCTTCTGTGTAGAAGGTTTGCTCCAGTTTATAATGTCTGATGTTGAGTCCTGTTGTAAATATATATATAAAAAACCCCATCAGCTTCTTGAATGAAACCGATGATATGAAAGCTTTGCAGTTGATGTCGGTGTGCTGTCCCTAGAAAATGGGGAATAGCAAAACAAACTCGATGCTTTGACTCCGTGCAGGTATGGCCTCTCTGTACAGCTGACTGTTCAGATAAAACACTGCTTTGATGTTGTCTCAATATTTCTACAGTTTTTCGATCCAGGTAAATCAAGGCTTTGGGTTCATGCATCTCTAGTCCGAGATATTGCTAGCATTCTCTCCTAGAAACTTCAGGGATTCTGTAGAAGTCTGTCCATTCAGTAAGCTTCTCAGCCCAGCTGGAGGAGTTGAAGACAAATGTAGGTAATGGAGATGGAAGATTGAATCAAGTATATTTAGATTACTTGAGCACACCATGGCATGAATAAGAAATCTGTCTTCACCAAGAGGTACCGTTTGTAATTAGGAAAAATAGTATGGCCCCAAACTGCTGTACTTTGGTTTTGGTGGCTCCTTTTCTCCGGTATCCTTATCATAGTTGCCTTTTCCCTGCTACTGTGCTGTACTTCCCACAATGCTATTTAGTGCTGTTTCTCTGTTCTGCTGTGTGTTTACAGTCTACTGTGGAGGGTGGGAGGGTAAGGAGCAAGTAAGTGTGGATGCGTGCTAAAAGTGAAACAGGCAAACGTCGTGTGCCTGTTGGGCCTAGTTTGTTGGAGGAGATGTGCTGTTACGTCTGGTGTTTTGCAGAGATGAATTTTTCTTTTTGCAGAGGAAAGGATCAAACTTTCTGCTTACTGAGGATCATACTGTAACACAGGTATCTTGAATAAAAATTATCCGTAAAAGCTCTCTAAACTGAGGCAGTTGAAAAACTGACTTGATGTTAAGGAAAGATTCAGCTGTTTTTAGAATTCTCTAATCCTTGTGGCAGATTGTGCTGCCATTCAAAATTGGCATGGCCAAGGACTATTCGAACTATAATGGTGTACTGATTTAGAAAAATAAAAACTTCTTCCAAAGCACACAAAGATGATCTGTAGTGAAGGAATTGCTCAGCTTGACATATGACTTGGTGCCTTAATATCAAAGCGTAGAGATTTAGCCTACTGATTCAAAGTGGTTTCTACCTGAATTAGTGCAATCTGGAGATGGAGGTCATGCAAAACCGCTCATTTATTTTGAGCGCTGAGTAATTGCAGAGAGGCAAATAAAGGCAGGATTATTTTATTTAAGCTATTTGAAAGATGAAGCTCTGGAATAACTTATTTCCTGTAATAACTTGTTTGTTTGTTTGTTTGTTTTTGTTTTCTGGCATTTTAAGGTTTAGGAGCTTTAAGAGACAATGTTTTAGAATTGTCCTTGACACATACACAGTATGTAACTGGGTGGAATCAGTACTCAACCCCAAACTTACTGAAAAAAAGTTACAGATCTGTTAGTTGATGTTGAAAGTGCTTGGATTGTAAAATTATTGAGAACTTGTTTCCAAGGTCATGTAGAAAAAGGCTGGGCTAAAGGCCCATTTCGGATAGCAGTGCTTCCAGTATTGTTGCTTCCTCTGTTAACAATACATTATCCAGCTAATGTATTTTTTTGATGAAGAAAAAATTCTAATGGAAAGCATTAGGTTATCCACTTAGGTTATCCATTTACTGAACACACCTTTACAGGACAAATTTTGGGGAAAATACTGCTTCTGTTTTGGGATTAGTCTGCTTGTGACATGGTCGGTGGGGAAGAGAAAAGTACTTTTCTGTTTGCAGGGAGAAACGTTCTTGCTTCTGCAGAAGTTGCTAGCTTGGAAGTGTGTGTTGCAGTGTACAGTCTCTGAATCCTTGTGTGGATGGTATTTGGCGCTTTTGGTATCATCACATTGAGAAATTAAGTGCTTACAGGTCAATTGGAATCATTCTTGTTTCTGCAGCTGTGGCTTTATGGCTCCTTAAAGTTGCATTGGAAAGTTGCTTTTTCGTTTATAAAATCAAATTATCTGTACCTTCAGAAATAGATTATGGCATTACAATGATTCTGTTAAAAATGTTAGCTTAATATTCAGTAGGTATACTGAATACCTGTAGGTAGGATTTTCTATTTTTAGGAAGGGAATTGAGAACGAAGTATATTTGAGAATATCAGTACGGCACTAATAATCCATGGTGCTCCTTTATTTTGAATAGTGTCCAACTCTGGTCCCTAACCTCAGAAAGAACATAGCAGAGCTGCAAAAAGGTTCAGAGAGTAGTAATATGATCAAAAGCATAGTATGGCTTTCATAGCAAGGAGGAATAGGACTCTTGAGTGTGGAAGAGTGAGGACCAAGGGAAAGACTGAGGAATGAAGTAAAGGCATGAGTATTATGGAGAGGGTGAAAAGGGTCTGATTACTCACTGTCTCCTCTAATACAAGGAGGAGTTTCTCAAGTTAACAAGTGGCAAGTTCAGAGTAAGCAGAGAAACTGTTTTTTCACATGGTGACGTTTCTGTTGTGGAACTCCCTATGACCATATGTTGCTGAAGCTAAAAGCTTGCTTGGGGTTAATGTGGGACTAGACAAATTGGTAGGGAAAAATACATTGGAGTTGATAATTTAAAAAAAAGAAAACAACATAGCTAGCCACTTCTGTCTGTCTCAGGAAGCTTCTGAGGTGCAAATTTTTTTATGACTGGGAGAATATTCTGTTGAAGTATCAGCATATACTTTATATTCTTACACTCTGACACTAATTTTTGCCACTGTTCTGTTGATTCCCCCCCTCCAGTTAGGGACAGGTGTCTCTGAAAAGAGTAAAACTTCTTGCTACTGCTGGAGGCAGGATTCTGGGCTAGTTGAATCCTTGGTTTATCCTGGTGTGACTGTTCCTTCATACTTCAGTTTTGACGTTATCTGTTGAAGTGTATTGAATACTGAAACTGCAAGAATGGTAACACTGTTCCGGGCAAGGTACCGCAGCATCTAGGAGATAGCTGTAGTGGAAAGATTAGCTACTTTTTGGCATCCTGATTTGGTGACCAGAAGGTAACCAAATTCCTTATTTTGGTACCATGTTATTGATAAGGTTCTAGCTTATGTCCTAAGCAAAGGTATTTTTCTTTGTGCATGTCTTCTTTCTAGGTATGACTGCCTGCGAAGCTATGTCAGTCTTTGGAACTTGTACCATTAAGACTCTATAAAAGCTGATGTGTGTTCATGAATTTCTGCAATTAGGCTCCAACTTCATGTCTGCTAAACCATGCTTTGAAAAAGAGGAGAAATCCTACTTTGTGCTCCCTGGTTGTCTTACTGAAGAAAACTAAACCCTTGTAAATACTGCGTCTATCTGCAATTGTTACCAATGTATTAGGGAGGAAAATGGGGGGTGGGGATGGTGAGTGGTTTTTTTGTGACTTTAAAGATGAAAGCTTCTGTGTTCTAGTGAAAATTAACCTTGTATGTTGACACTGACTGCACTTGTATTCCTAAAATTGAGCATCTCTGTGAGATGGCTTGGTATGTGCATTTGTGTCGACAGCTTTGGCTGGAATGCTTTGGAGCTGTGCTGTGACCCTTAGCTTTGTATTGGTGACTTCTTGTTTTTTGAGACTGACCGGTTCTGCCATTCTGAGGAATTCTAGTAGTTTGTAAATCATAATTTACAGCTTGTCCCAACAGTAATATGTGTAAATTAGTTACTTTGAAGGGTCATTAGCAGTCTTTTCAGTTAACCAGAACAATATTTGTATGCTGCTTTGCTTTCTTTCACAGGCTTTTTGGTAATCTTATTGTCTTGTTCTTGATTAACTAGCATTTAAATAAGATCACTTCTTAAAAATGGAGTTTAAATAGCATATCCCTTCCTGATCTGAAATCAAGTTTCATGTGAAGATGATATCCCTTAGTGTGCTTACTTTTTGTTTCCTTCCATGTCTGGCCAAAGAATCCTATTATCATTACACACTGCCAGGAATAAAGCTCTTCTGCCAACGTATCAAACTTTCAAGCAGAATGTTTAGCTATTACAGTGTTTTGGGGGGGTTGGTATGGTTCCCTTTGTCAAGTTTTTCAGGTTTTTCTTCCATGAAAATACTCTTGCTTTTTTATACTGCAGCTAATACTCACATGTGGCCAGGTAAAACCACCATGCTTCTCACAGTTTTGCTGCTGTCTGGGGAGTTCTAATGGATAATGAGATTGCCATGTCCAGTCCAGGCAGGTTGTTGCATCCCTCCTTTTTTGAGCGCAGTGGATGTGGTTGTCGGTTGGTAGGCTAACGTGGAGAAAAGACCCTCTGGGACAACAGTCAGGACATTCCTGTTTTAGAAAATTATCTCTATAGTTTTTAGCTTTGTAGTATAAGTAGATAAGAATTTGTTCTTTGAAGCTTATAAAAATGTGAGCTTGATAGATAGATGACTTTCAAGGCTGGTAATTGTTGCTGTATGGTAGAGGTCTTGAACCCTTTTGAGGAGGATCTTTGGAAGTATATGTTCACGTAAGAAACTCTTCTATTAGTAATTAGTTATTAAATTAAGACTTAGTTTGGTAGAACAAGAACTTGTTACTCTTAAAACTATACTTATATATTTTAAGAACTGTCAAGAAACCTTTTGAACCAATAATGTTGATGTAATATATTGAAATACCTTAGACATGTTGGAGTAGATGAAAACTTTATATCTATGGCTGGAGCAAGTGGGAGGATTTGATAAGAGCTTAGATCCTGGACAAAAGAAAGAAGGGTGGATTCAGAACAGAGGAATTACTGAAGTAGTTAAGGAGTGGCCTTATTAACTCAAGCTAATCAAGGTTATGTGGTAAATAGATGCAGATTGATTAACAGTTGTTAATTGCATATGGAGCTGATAAATTGCTGCAGTTGCATTATAGCATACTTGCCTCTTAAAGTATCAGGCATCCTAAACTATGTTAACATCTTATAAAATGTATCTCACTGGTTAACTTGGCATAAAATCACTAACTTCAGAGGGATTTCATAGAAATCCTATAGTGAGTTAAAATAATGAATTACAAGGATTGTTAAATTTTTGTGACAAATAATTTTGGAGGAGAGACTTTTTTTTTTTGGTCGCTTTAACCACTATGTATTTGTGAAGGAGAGACAAATATTGACATCTTGTCTGGATTGCTTCATAAATTGTGTTTTAATTTATCCAAATACGAAGTTACTCACATGTGAGATTGACTTTACACTGGGATTGTGATGCTGGGAAAGTCTAACACCACCATTGCCTTCACTTAATTGTTGTACTGTCCTAGCATATGTAGAATAGCAGCTGACAGTTTTCAGTTTGCATCTTTGCAGGCACGGAAGTATTGCATTTGTGTTTGTTCCATGGCTTTCATCAGTGCTAAAATATATGTTTGTCAGGTATACTGAAATCTACACACTGTTTTGTCTCATGTCCCCCCCCTTCCCCACCCCCTCCAATCTAAAACAATATAATCAAGATTTCATGTATGCTCAATAAGATTGACCTTGGGAAGAGACCGTAATTACATAATTATCCTGTCTGGATAACTAACGATCAAACTGGGAGGTTGGCAGTCATCTAGAGCCTTGGCTGTGTTTCTCTAATCCTATTTTAGGCTATTTAGATTAAAAGTTTAGTGTACTGGGAATGTTCTGCTGAGTTAATGAATGGAATACATAGAAGCTTTGTAAAGTTGGTAGCTTGATAATCTAGTAGGCAATGTCTGAGAATTTGCACCTATAGAATGAAATAATGAAGTGGTATAGGGCTTGGATTACAAGAGAGCTTGAACATCTTCTGCTTCTATCAGTTTTAATTAATCTGATACCTGAATCCATACCTGTGAAAACCAGTCCCTGTGTTTGGATGGTTTTGTATTTTTTTTTTTCCCATTTGCTGTGTCAGAGGAAGCTGAAGTGTTTATTGCTGTTGGGTAGGTAGTATGCTTAATTTTCTTCTGATCTCAGGCACATGGACAAACCGTTGTTTGCAAAGTTTCGGAGGATCAAGCTTTCTTCTTCACTCAGAAAGCATTTTCATTGCCCCGCTGTCTTATACATAATTTGTTGGTTGTAACTGTAGAAATGTGTTCCTTACCATTGCTACATGTAGGAGCAATGAAATGGTAATCATTCCCACTAAAAACTCGCCTTTCAAAAATAAGGTGAAGTACGTCAGCACCTGCCTGCTGCCAACAGCGCTATGGAAATTTGCACAGGTAATAAAAATTACATTGTTTTACAAATTCATTTTTTGTTATAAAGTCTATTTTTTTTTTTACTTACCCAGATGTGTTTACACTTGGCAAAGGTTAGGGGACCCCTGGTTTATAAGTTGGTCCTTAGTTTCTTTTGTATCCTCCATTTCTCCTAAATGAGAAATCTTGCCATGAATTTGATCTAGTGTGTCCACCTTTTTCTTTTATTTTTCCCATTTATAACTAAATTAACTGATCAGCTTAATAATCATGGTTATAGTTCAGGAGTCAAGATATTGTCAATCAGCTGATTGTTGGGGAGGCAGCTCTTGATGTTTTGTGAATATCTTTACGCATGGGAGTGCCTTGTAAGAAGTCAAATTGGTTAGCACTGTCAGAGGCTGTTGCTGAGTTACCTTCAGATGCAAGCAGAAATGCTGTGTAAACAGCTGCAATATCTGGGGGAGTCGGGGGGGTGTCATTACACCATGTAAATGGAATTACGTATTTTGGACACTATTTAAGATGGTACTTGTCTTTTACTGTGCCTTGGTATAGAAAGTTGAACTGCAGGATTTCAAAATGCACAAAATTCTTCCCAGACTGAGATTTCTTCCAGATTCTCTATGCAAATGCATCAGACCTAGAAGTAGTGGGAAGTACTCTTTCTTTTGGAAGAACTCTACTTTTTGTAGAACTGTATATGGAGCAGTGTGCCCCTTCAAGTGCTACCTGTTCTTGGTGTGCTTTCAACATCAGTATGATGACATTTACAACCTAGACCTTCAATTTTGTCAGGTTTCCCAGGATACTTTTTTTCCTTTTGTTTTTGTGCTTTGTGAACTGTGGTCAGTAGAAGCTTCATTTTCTGTTTGAATAGCACGTGGAACTGCTAGTTTCTCTATAAGCTCAAACTGTGGGTGAAACGAGTTTATGCCTTAGAAAGGCAAGACAATATGCTTTAATGGTGATTGCTTCCTGCCTTGGTAACTTGCAGTTACCAGCTGGTTGGTCTTAAGTGGAAGCATAGCACAAATTACTTGTCTGATTTCAACTTTTCTTCCTTGAAGAATATATTTTTGTAGCCAAGAGGAATATAATAGGTAAACTTACGCTTTCAGGAGCTGTGGAAACTCTTATTTAGAAAAGAAGGAATGGTCATTTAGTCAACTGCACTTTTCACCTGAGCTCTCAGTGTGTCATCTCTTACTCTTGTCAAAACAGAAAATGCTGATGAGTTGTACAGCTTTGTGTTGTATGGATTATTGCTTAGTAAAAAAGTAGTTTGACTTTTTTTAAACCAGACACTAAAAACGTAAAGCCTTCGAATTATGATTTCAATGCAATTGAGTCATTAAAACAAGAGTTCAGCAAATGGCAAGCGCAGTTTTGTTTGCATGGAAATAGCTGTGAAATTTGCAGATATACAAGATTCTGGTTTAACATAAATGCTAGTATAATGCATTATCAAATGCGGAGTTAAGTCAAAGGTTAATAGCTGTCTAATTGTTTTGTCATATTATGGACTTGTTTCTTTTTATCTAAAGATTACAGTGTTGTCATAAAGCTACAGTATTGGTACACCTTTTTAGTATTTTCAGACTCTAGAATGAATTTTTTTTTTCTTTTTTTGACAGTCAAGAATCCCTTCAGTGAAGAACTACAAAAAATAAAAGTAAGTAAAACCACTTCATATTGAGATTTTAGTCTGTCAAATGATTGTATAAAAACAATATAGGTCTGTTCAGAAGGATGCAGTTTCAGAATGTTTTGCACGAGATGAATGCACTTCTTGCAACTCTAATGTTTTAATTTTTTGTTTTTCATCTTGGGCAATATAACTAGGATTACAAGATTTGGCTGTGGCATGCTGGTTGCTTTATATACTAAGAAAATGTTGCATAATTTGTCTTGTAGAGCTATGAGGAAAAACTGTGGTGGTGTAAGTTTTGAGACTAAATTTATCAGTTTGTCTCTTACTGTTACCATTTGGTTTCTCAACCTTGAAAGGACAGCTGGTGAGAGATGATTGACTTGAAACTCCAGGATCTTATTTAGTGCCATAGAAGAGCAAGGGTTAGCCTCCCTCAGAAAATGGATTAAAAAGTTTGTCTTTTTCGCTTTGATTCTATTCTGTTACATTCACTCTTTCAACTGGAATATCGGGATAACCATTTTTGAGATGTCACCATTGAAGGTACCTGTATTATTTTTAGTTCTGCAGCATGTTTTGGTGGTTCTCTCTTCTGGCCTTCAGTCTTTCTGCCTGGACTGTAAACATAGTGATCTGCTTTTGCTAGGCATATATAAGCAAGTATTGCAAGATAATTGTGTGGAGTTTTTTGTTGTGGTGTGGTTTGGTTGGTTGGTGTTAGTTTTGTTTTTTTTTTTTTTTTTTTTTTTTGTCTAGGATTGAGCTCTCCAAAAGTGAATAATTGTGTATTTTAAGTTGGTAGCCTTGGCTAGTTTCTTGGGTAGAAAATGTTTCTGAATCTTTTAAACAGATCAAATTTTGTTGGGTAAATTCTGAGGATTCTTTCAGAATGATTTTAGTAGTGCAGAGAGAATGCATCTTGTGCACTGGACTTGACAGCTTGAGAACCTGTTTTGTATGTTACTTTCTTCTGTTTCTTGTGTACTGTTCCATAGTAATCCTACTCCATGCTTGATTGCTCGTTAGCTATGAAGGCTATAGTGTTCAGTGCCTTCCTTTTTGTGGTCCAACCAATAATTGACAGAAGAATTTGGTCACAAAATTGTTTCACATGGCTGTCTCAGTGTAGCTATTAGTGAAGTCAGGGGTCTACCTACTGGCAAATAAATGGAACTTAGAGTACTGCTGTTGGGGGGTGTGGGTGTGGTAGAGGACTGATTTTCCTCTTCTGCTATGCCCAGTATTTTGCAGCCAGGAAATGAGTTAATAAGGTTGGTTAGTTTCCTGGGGAGTACCAACTATATCAATTTAATCTCAATAATGGTTTTGTAGGACCAGAATAGGGAGAGGTGATGCTGGTAACTCTTGATATCATCTACGGGAATTAGTCAAATCTTTGATCAATGAAAGAAGTATTCTGCTTTTTGGTAGCAGGTTTCTTATGGAAAAAAAATTGGAGCATTCAAATTTTAAGATTATGTCAGACAGTGCTGGTGCATCAGGGAATTAAAATATATTTAGTTTTTTTCAATGTGAGTATAATCAGCAGATGCATAAACTGGAAAATGACTTTCCTTGCATATTTTCTGAATAAGAAAACACCACCAAACTTCTTTTGGGTCATTGCACTGTGCTCTCTCAGTAGTATTAAAACTACTCTCTCAGTAGTATTAAAATAACCTTTTGGGCTGTCAGTTTTAACTGGCAGATCCATCAGAGTCCAGGCTGCAATCTAGTTTAGTTTCAGTCAAGATCTGAAAAATGAATATTGTGAATACTTTGATTCAAAATCTATTGCTTGCGTCATTGTTGATGTGTGAAACAGTACAACTTTCTACCTGTATGTGTAAAAAAAAAAAAAACAACACCAAAAAAAAAAAACCCCAATTTTTTTTCTCGTGTTTATATAAAGATTTTTGGAGTAAATGGAAGAAAATTACCTCTACTAATGTTTGTTTTAACATTAATGTGTTTTTCTAATTCTAGGAAGATGAAATAAGTCTCATGATGAACAGCTTATATGCACTTCATGATAAATTGGCACAAGTAGCAGGTAACACTTTAAAAATATTGTGACTAAGTGTTATAGCAACAGCTACAAAGAAGTCTATGCTCAGATAGTGATTTGCAACAACTGGTATATGCTGGGGCCCTGATAGCCATTTAGAGTTCCATTTTGGGAAACTAGAAATCCCATTTCTAGTTCGCTTACACTACCTTTTTCACCAGTGTAGTGCCTGTTGTTGCAATGTTTTTTAGTTAACAGGATAGGCTGTTGAATATTGTGATCCTGTATGGTTTTTGATCTAATATCTTAACGCTTTATTAATCTGATTTCATTAAAAGGTTTAAATATGCTATATGTGGAGAGGAATATGTGTTTCTTTTAAAGGTAGTTATTTCACTATGGTGGAAAAATGTTTGAAAAAATATTTTGTAACAATCGGAAAATGGTTACTAACACAATGAACAGTAGTGGTTGAACAAGATTGCCTTGTTAGACAAAGTAGTCCAACTTAACCATACTAATTATATAATAATGTGTCAGAGATGGTTTTTAGGATTAGTATTAATTATTGAATATTCAAAGTAAAAAATACAGTGCTTTTGCCTAGAGTCATAATTAACACAGCTTTAAACTGCATAGATATTTACACATCACAATCAGGAAATGGTAAAGTTAAGACTGTGTTTATAACTTTGGCATCTGGTGAGTATGAGTTACAGCAGAATCTATTTCATGACTAATAAGCCATTTATTTGTCATCCTTGCTTATTTAATCCATAATGCATTTACGAGGCAGTGGTTCAGGTTTTTTGTTTTAAGCCTTACTGTTCTTTGTGTCAGCTATTTGTTTTGCAACAGCAAGATTCACTAAGAAGGCTTTTCCTCTATTACCAGGTACTACAGACATTTCTCAAACGTTAAAAAATATGAAAACAACTCTGTCAGATACAAGACTGATAATTTAATGTGTCAGGGCTATATAGGAAATTTGTGAGAAATTTGAGCAGTTCTGTAATACCTTTAAATTGCAAGAGTAATCTTCCTGCAGAAGCTTTTTGTTTCCGGAGCATTTACAATATATGCAGTGAATAAAATAGACGCTTGGACAAAACCCACAAATTTCTTCTTGTTTACATTATTCTTTAACCCAAAATAGTAAAAGAATGATGTTTAACCTGAGTGCATGCAAAATAATAGTTGCTTTAGTCTTCATTTCGTTGCTTTCTGACTGTGAATGCCTTGCAGTGTTGATCTTTCACAGGTCAATTACATCTTGATAGATCTTTATCTTCAAATTATTTCATACTTAATAGATGGTAGTAGATAATTCTATGCTATAAATCATTGGGGCCAAAAGATTTTTTTTCCATGTGGGGTAGCCAACCTGTGGTGTGTAGGACCCACAGCTGTGTGCAGTAGAGCACTGACTTGTATGAAGTGGAAGTAATGGGTTATGCTACTTCTCTCCCTTTTTTGAAAAGAAAATATAACAGCTTGCTGTTCCCTCAGCGTGTCATCTGGCCCTCTGGTGGCCATACAGTAAACAATGTACTTGCCTGGATAAAAAGGTTTGTCACCTCATTTCTACATCTGTGAAAGAAAGGGAGTTTTCTTCATTAGCTGGGGCTTACTTACGTGCATGTACACTTATAAAAATGTTTACTTGTCTGCCTTATGAGAGGAATTTGTATGCTCCAAGATGACTGCTTTCTTCCCCAGGTCTCAAAGGTGCATTAATCTCTATTAGTCTGTTCCTGGCCAGGAGAATCTTCAGTACTCCATTTTCTAAAAATATAGCTATACTTTCTGGTTAGATGGTCCCCCAAACTGAAGCTGTGTTGCGAGATTACCTGGTTGCTCAGCAGAGTAGCTTTCATACAGTCTGAAGAATGACCTAATTCATCTGTACTTAGACAACAGTTATCCTCGATGCCAAGTTTCTCAAGGTATGAGAGGAAGAAGTCTGCCATCCGTTTTTGAATACCATATTGATGTAGACCTGGCACAATATCTGGAAGCTGTTTAAAAGTCATAGAACAGAAAAAGCTGCTAGAGAGATGCAGGGTTTAAAAGTGTTGATCTTGTACACAGTGCACCACTTCAAAAGAGAGAGAAGTAAAGGAATATAGTTTTACTAAAAGTGGTGCTTTTCAGGTCTCTCTGTCACATACTTGGAAAAGTTTCTCTCATTTCATACTTGGCTATGAATCATTTGTTCATGTTATAACTATTAATATTAAAAAGGCAGGCTGGAAACTTGCAGTAGTCTGTTCTGTTAAGCTTTATTCAACATCCTGACTACCATGAAGATGGTCACTTCAGAATTTGGTTTCTAGCCCTCTTCATTTTATTAGACTTCTTATATTTTTACTGAGCTAGTTTCTTGCCTTGTCAACTTCAATTGGAGAGCAAGTGATGGGGCTTTTATTTTAGAAGGTAAAACACTGGAAGTTGTTTGAAGGAAGAAAAAGTCAGGGTAACAGTTTGTTAATTTTATTTGACTTAATATACTATGCTTCAACTGTAGATGTCTATTCTGTACTGTGGTGCTCTGATATGATGTAAAATGATTTAATTGTCTTATATAAAAATAGATTATCTTTAATGCATCACTGTTCTCAGAATTACTAGTCTGCCAAACCTATGGTGAGTAATGCCTCCTCACAAGAAACTAGAGGGAGAAGCAGTATCTACTCGTCCAGTTCTGAGTTGAAGTTTGTATTCCTGTGTTCTTGTCTAATGGTTCAGCCTTTCTTCAAAGCAGCAGCTTTTTATAGACAGTATATATTTCAGTGCCTAACACTTTCTCCTAAACCAAAATATGTGCTTTATTTAAATTACACTTCCTTCAGGCACATGTTAATTACTGGATGTCTTGGTCTTTCATGGAGGGACTTCAGTAGATCACATCCGTTTTCAGTCAGGCTTGCAAAATGAATACACCTAACCACTATATCCACAAGAAGCAGCCAGCTACCCATGGGTATGACCCTACTTTCTTGTACATAAAGAATTTTTATTTAGTTAAATGTTTCTTTTGCTTGGCATTCTCATAGATCATCATTCTGTCTAGATCTCCACAGTTTCCTTCTGAGCTAATGGACAGCACAGGTCCTTGAGATGCAGGGGTGAATTAGACTTCCACGTGTAATAAGGCTTACTGATAAATCCACGGTTGGAAGAAAATCCTGGCTAAACACTGGATATTACCTAATATTAATTTCAAGTGTCAGCTACTGTATCTGATTGCTGTCACAAGCTCTCTGTTCTGTCACTCTCCTTAATCTTTAGTTCTTCAGGTAATTGATATTGTGCTGTTTCCAATGAGTCATTTAAAGACTATTTAGCAAGTCCTGGTTTTCTGTAGTGCTATTAAACTGTTGAATTTGCCTTTGGAGATCAGACATTCTTACTTGCTCTCACAACACTTGTTCTGCTCCTGCTTTTCTTCAGCTGCCCACTTCAGTGTCCTGCTGCAAGTAACCTGTAAGCATGAGACCTGCTAAACAAATGTTTTATATGCTGTTTGCTTTTTGTATTGGTTGACTGTATCACATCAAGCTATAAGCTAGAGATCTGCTAAATCCAGGTGTTCCTTAAAGTATTAGATTTCCACTGGGTTTTGGTTCTGGTACTTTAAGAGAATGATTTAAATTGTAAAGCAAATATTTTAAAATTCTGAATATTTCTGTTAACTGTATATGCTGCAGCTCATAAATTAAGCTAAATGCCCAAATTAAAGTCAGTTTCAAATATTGTAGCCTGCATGGAAAAGTAGGTCTGACTTACTTTCTGTATTGAAAGCAATTGTGAGAACAGACTTAAATGTTTCCTTAGAAGTGAGGCTTTAGTTGTTTTTTGTTAGCATTTCTAGGAGAAGAAAGCTTCTTATGTGGCTTGCCCAAGTACACTAACATAAGCTGAAAGGTAACTTTGTGATCCTTGCTGGGATGTGTTACTTTTCGCCTCCCTACAAAGGCAAGTAGAATGGTTCTCCGATTGCACTTGAAATTGAAGTGATCTGTGCTCAAGAAAAGTGTGAGCACAAAGATCCATGCTTTCTGTAAGCTTGCAATAGATGTTTTAACAGAGGGGCAGTTTTTACAAAGAGCTCAGATGTATCTTGCAGCAGACCTGTGTAAAGTATTTTTGCCTCTGCTTCAGTTTTATTCCTGGATATAGGGCCTCAGATGGAACAGTTGGGAAACATTTTTGGCTCAGACTATGGAAAGTGGGTTTCCAAGCCAAGTGGTTAATGATTGCACCAAAGTTATTCAAAGTAAGCCTTCATTTGCAGAACTATTAGTTAAAGCGGTGACTGAAATGGCATATAGGAATATCCTGCTGTTTGCAGTAAAACAGAAGGTTGTCTGACTTGTGAATTGCCTAACTTTCTGCAGGCTTTCAAATTCATGAGTTTCTCAGAAGAAAGCTGTTAAATGGTTCTCAGCAATAGATGGGTTGGAATGAGAAACTGCATCTCCAACAGCTTTTTGTACAGGACTGAAACTCCATAACTCTGATTAGCTTACTCATTTCAAGAGTGGGAGGCAAGACAAAAGTGATTTTTGTGTCCCCCCCCCCCAGCTCCCAGCATTGCATGAGGGTAATTTGAATGGATGGGCCTTAGACATTGTCAGAGCCTAGGCAGCAAAGGCGTTTTTAACTGTTAAAACTTGTTCAGAGGGAATATAGTCTGAAAAAAATTTCAGAAGCAGGACTGCGAGGAAGCTGGTTTTTTTTAAGATGAGACCAGAAGCTGTGAAGTCAGTGTGTTGGCTGCATACTGCATAAATGTAATTCCTGGAAGAAGGCAAATAAGATTAGAATTTAAAACTACTGAAGTAATCCAGTAGTCCCGCATCTGAGGGAGCCTTTGTCCTCTTCTAAGAGGTAGTACTGTGTTCTCGTAAGATTGAGAATCCAAAATGAATCCTGAAACTTGTTTTTAAGAATTCCTTTTTCACAATCTGGTCTCCTGCTTGTGTGTTTTGTTTGTTTTCTTTTCTGTGTATTAACTTCACCCTTTCTTTTCCATAAATAGGCTTTCCTGTTTATCTAAATAATTACAAACAAACAAAAGCTTCTAAGCAGAAGGGTCTCATCCCCCTGCTCTCACAAGCTGTTTGTTCAGTCAAATTATGACTGACATGTTTTTTCTGTATTAGAAAGACCCCAGGAAGACTTCAGGTCTTACTGAACAACAAAAAGAAGCTTAAATAGATGAATACCTATCAGACTTGCTCATGTCATACAACTTAATACCTGATTGAGATTGTACATATGCCTTCTACAGAGATACATTTTGGTTTTGTTGTATTTATTCCATCAGATCTAGATTTAAAACAATGTTTACACCAGAGACTGTATGAGTATGATATATAGTTATCCCAAGTCTGCTAATCTTGAAACATGACATCACTGATGACTACACATGTAAATTTACAGGTTGTAGGGTTTATGCTGCACAAAAAGAATGTCTGCCTAAATTACATACGAGAATAGCCCATAACTCAGTTCTGGTGCTGACTTCTAAATTCCGAGTGTGTTTTGGCAAAGGTGGTGTCGATTTTCACCAGTGATCTCTGTAGTTTTGCTATTACAGTAGACTCAGGCACTTTGAAAGTCTGAAGAGTTGCATGTTAATTATCAAGTGAAACAACTTTTAAAGTAGTGTTTTTTCTGCTCAGTACTTGATTGAAAATATGCGCATGCACACAGGTTTAGTTCCAGCAGCACTTCTGGGCCAGAAAGCATATAAGTACTCTTAACAGTGTTTCTGTTTCTCTATAACCCAACAGCAAGAGAAGAGCATCCCTGTTATGCTGATGTGCTTGCAAGGCCAAATTCACTTAAATCTGTTGAAGCGTATTGAGCAAAACTTTCCTTTAGAAGTCTGAGAAGGACTTTTGCTTCATAGAAACACTTACTTCTTTGGAACTCCCTACTGTGAATGAGACATGAAGATGTTTCTCCATAACTTGCTAGCGTTTCATAATTTTTGCTCAGATTGCCTTGAATGTTCTTGTTTGTGTAGGGAATTAATACTTGAGGTTGCTCCATTTAAAGGGTATTCAGTGTGGAGTAATTCCAACTTTAAATACTTTGTAAGAGTATAAGCAAAGGTTTATATTTTGTATATGCATGAGTATCTTAAACTTTCCTAGCCTTGCCATGGCTTTGGGAATAATACAGCTTGGCATAGATTCAGGAAGGTAAGGCAGGTGTAACCCTGAGCCAGTGAAAGACTGGTTTTGTTGTTTCCTACTTTACTGTTTTGGCACAGTAAAATCATAGTTATAGATGCTAAGATTTTTTTTTTTTTAGAATGATCAGGAAAAAAGTGATTTGCCATTCCCTGACAGTTCTTCAGAAACGATGGCCTAGTGATAGATAAAACTGGTGTTAGACCTTTTCCTTTTGTCGTGGTTTAACTTCAGTCGGCAACTGAGCACCACACAGCCACTTGCTCACTCCCTGCCCCTGGTGGGATGGGGGAGAGAATCAGAAGAGTAAAAGTGAGAAAACTTGTGGGTTGAGATAAAGACAGTTTAATAATTGAAATAAAATAAAATCCTAATAATAATAATAGTAATAATAATAAGAATATACAAAGCAAGTGATGCACAATGCAGTTGCTCACCACCCGCCGACTGATGCCCAGCCAGTCCCCGAGCAGCGGCCCCCCGGCCAGCTTTCCCCCAGTTTGTATACTGAGCATGACATTACATGGTATGGAACATCCCTTTGGGCAGTTGGGGTCAGCTGTCCTGGCTGTGCCCCCTCCCAGCTTCTTGTGCACCTCCAGCCTTCTCAGTCGGTAGAGCATGGGAAGCTGAAAAGTCCTTGATTAGTGTAAGCACCGCTTAGCAACAACTAAAACATCGGTGTGTTATCAACATTGTTCTCACCCTAAATCCCAAACACAGCATTGTACCAGCTACTAGGAAGAAAATTAACTCTATCCCAGCCGAAACCAGGACACCTTTTCGGTGTGACTTTGTGTTGGTATGACTGTCACTACATATTTTTTTTGCATGAATCGGGTACCTTCAGTTTAGCAAAGAAAATCGGGAAGATGATGGCATGTGGCTGTGAGGACTGACTGTGCATATAATGCCTTATTTCCTGACTACTTCTGCATACTTCCCAAAAGAATTAGGAGGATGGTAAAACCACCACTTTCAGGCCATACTGGGATTTTATGCATGTTCAGGAAGGTGATGAGTTATTGTGATAACTTGGACAAGTCTAAAATGTGGTAACTTCGTAGTGCCTGAAATACTATTATGGGTACATTGCAACTGGAATTAACTTGGTCTGTATAAAAGATAATACATGTTTCAGAGTAAATGGAAATTATTTGGAAGAAGTTGAGTCAGGGTACAGCAACTGATTTATGGTAACGTCCTTTTGGTAATTCTTCATACTACCTTTTGTTCTACTTCCAGTGTAAATACCAAAATATACTTTCTGAGCAGTACATGAAGTTGTATTGATGTGACTTGTACATATTATTAGCTGTGACGATCTTCAGGTTTTTTAACTTTCTTGAAGGAGACATTTGTCCAGAGATTTTTCCATATTTTTAGTGGAACTTGTGAGAATTGTTGAGCTACTGCTGCTTGTGTAGATTGTGTTAACCATAAGCTTGTGTTTAGGTGATTTTATTTTATATAATGCAGTAATAAGTTGATCAAAATAAACAGAAGTTTAATTTTACCAGGGGAACATGAATGTGGCAGCTCTATTCAAAGAAATCTTACCGTCCAGGAGGCAGCTGCATATTTAAAAGTAAGCAAATGAGGTTTTTTTCATTGGTTGTATATAAGACTTGTTTTAAGTTACAATTTGTAAGGCCTGGTTTTATATCTAGTGTATTGACTAAAATTTGACTTAGTATTGAATGTTATTTGGAAATGTTTGGAATTGATATCTTTAACACATGCTATTTACGATTTTTATCTGGGGATGTAGCGAGGTTTTGGGGGAGAGGGAAGGTGAAAGAAACTGGCTTAATTGCAGTGAAAGTGTAGATGGTAGTGCTTTAATGGCATGCAGTTTTTTTCCTCCTTTAGTTAAAACACCAGGGCATAATTTGAATTGATGGAGATAGTTGAGCAACATGAAAATCATAAATTTATGAAATTCAAATCTCTAGAAGCTTCTCCAGAGATCAGTATACTATGTTTTGAGACTTAGTAGAAAAGGATACTGACTTCCTTTCTTTGGGAGGAGAGGTTGATGTGTGGATCTGTGCAGTGGGCCTGGCAGGCAGTAGCTGTATGGAGACGCCATTCATTGATGCTTTAAATAGAAATGGTCAAAAAAGGCCTTTTTGTTAATCTGATAGGTGTGCAGTATTATGAAATCCCACTCTCTGCTGTCATTCCCCTGCCTCACTCCCCAAATAAAAGATGACTCTTGCCTTGTCTTGACAGCTGTAGGGTTTATTTTAGCCCATGTTGGTGTACCCTTCAGTGGAAAACTACTTGACGCTTTTAAAAGGCTGAGAGTATAAGATTTCTTTGATTAGATGGGGGGGAAGTTAAGCTGATGTGACTTTTAATATACAAATGTATAGAAATTTTACGTTTTGGCAAATGTTTACATAGTAGACAAAAAGGGGCAATGTTAAGAGCATCCTGAAGAAGCTGCTAACACTGGTTTATGGTTTGGCAATGATACTCTATATCTGTTAAAACCAGTGCATTGTGGGAATACATTGGAAAAAAGTTAAGTTGATGCCAGATAACTGATGGTCTTACCTATCTATTGTGCTGAAAGAATGACAGTTGTTATCATAACTGTTTAGCTCTGATAAGAAGCTCAAATTTCATGAGACTTTGTACAGAGACAAATTTTCATATTTAACCTTACAGTTCCTCATGTTGGGAGTATAAATATAACTCCTTTGCACAATTTCAGTGTTCAGTGATAAAACTTCAATATTTTACTCTCAAAGTGAAAATAAAACAGTTACTGTTTTTTTCTTAAGTGCTTATCCTTTAATTCTAGGCCGCTTACATTATGTGAGGTTCAAAGGAAAGATGGAGATAAATCTTTTTGGAGAGTATAATTTCAAATACAATAGTAACTTCCATTTTTGCTTTTCTTTTCCTGCAAAAGAACATCTAAGGTGAACTATGGAGACAGCCTTAGCTCAGATAGCAGTGAATGTTCTCCTATGATAGTTGATACCAACTAATTTAAAAAAGTCAGTTTCTATATAGTAATATCAGTCCTTGAACTACAAACACTGGACTATTTGCAAAATATCAGTTAAAATTGATTTTCTTCAAGCTTCTTTAAAAAAAAAAAAAGACCTGAACTGCTTTTATAGGACCCATTTTCAGCTGGGTTTATATCTAGTTTGAGTTTTACTCTTGAAGATTTTTCAATGAGCACCACCTAGTGGCTGAATAATTTTTCTTGCTGTAAGTTAGAATTGTTAATAAAACAGTCAATTTGGCTTGACTTTTCAAACAGTCCTTAATTTGAGTAATGCTACTAAGTCTGATAGCTGCTCATAGCATGTATAGATTAACTTTGTGTAGTGAACACTTATGCAAAATCTGAAGAATCAAGAACAAACCCACATAGTTTTAGCTACTGATCTGTGCGGTATCTGAATTTTATTGTGACATGATAAATTTCTGGTTATTTACGAAATTGCTCATTAATATTTTTCTTTTGACAGAATTTAGATCCAGAATATGAAAGTGTACTTAACACAGCATTACAATGGATCTTGAATAGTGGGGAAGATGTTGGTATAAAGTAAGTGGTCTTTATTTCCTAACTTAATTTCTTCTAACAGAAGGTATCCTTTTTCATAAATACTGTATACTTTTGAATAGGTGTCTCAGCAATGACCCTAATGAGATGGATGTTACTAATGTGACAGATGTGAAGTATCTGGAATCCACTAGTCCAAAGATGTCTTTCAGGTGTCGTTTTCGCCGTGCGTTTGTTAATGTAACTCACAGATTATCAATATTGCTTTTGGGTAAGTTAATAACAAAATCAAACTTTTTTGTTATAACTTGGGTTTATGTAAGTGCACGGGGAAAAGTAAACAGCATATTTAGAGAAAGTTTTTATTCAACCATAAAACTTGGAGTTCCTATCAGTATCTTGATTACAATGCAGTTTGCTTTGCACTTCTGTTGCACCACTGTATTTTTACATTGGTTGTTATCAACTGCTGCTGTAGTCAGCTGAACATACTCATTCTTTGGGAACTCTCTTTTTCTCTGCCAAAGCAATACCTAGTGGCTTTCAAAAATTCCAGGTTGAACTGATTTGAAAAAGCAAAATGCTGAGTAAAAAGACATGATAGCCTTAATTTTGAGGATATTTCACTGTTGTTCCAGGAACTTTGGAAACATAACTACAGTAAAAGATGATTTTTCCTAGTTTTAGGAAAAGTTGGATACCTAACATGGTTGTCAACAAAAATTCTTACCTCTAAGACTGTGTTGTAAAAATCTATCTAATCCTTCAGTAAGACTAATTCATTTAGTCTTTGACAGCTCTCTAGTTAAGTTTCAAATTCTTTCAAGTTTATTTAATTCTTAACCATATTGAAAACTATGCAGCATAAAACTATGGTACAGCTGAGTGCAGACACTTCATTCCTTTCCATGTGGCTGGTTAGAAATATTGAAGATGCAGAGTTCATCTCATGTACCTATTGGATATTTAATAAATTGTTTATCCCAATATCTTAACAATCTCATGCTTATGAGCAGAAGACTTGAGACCTCCTTTGATAGGCTTTTGACGAACGAGATGAATCAAAGGCAAACTGTCCCAGATTGCCATCTTTCTGATACTAGTTGATATGAGGGTTGAACTGGGATGCGGAGATGAAACTCAGTATCCAAGTCAACCACTGGTCTCATCAGTCATGCTGAGCAAATTGCTCCATATCTCAACTTTCTCATCTGTAATTAAGGTTAATATGAAGCACCTTTTCAAAAATAAACCATTGTATAAATGTTAGATGTATTGTCATTAACACCCATTTTGGCCTAAAATGGTGTCCCTCTGTCTCTTTGATGTATTGGTTAACGTTGCCTTGCGATCACTGGTATACGAAACAAACTATGTAACTATAACTTGTGTGTGCGTGTTTTTGTTGTGGTTTTTTTATTGTTAAGAGATCGCGAGTGTAGTGGTGCCCTCAGCCCAAGATAGAAGAAGGAATAAGATTTTTATTTTCAGCTTACGCTGCTGGCCTTCCTAACTAGATTGTCCTTTTGGGGAATAATCTTTAAAGTAATAGAAAAAGAGCATGCAGTACTTTGTTGCAAGAAATACAAATCTGTAGCTGAACTGAAGCAGTCCAAGTTAATTAGTTTTGACCAGTACATCTAAAGCATGTGACTTGTCTATGAGTTAGTGAATATTGTGCATTTTGAAATCTTAACGTGTTCTGAATTGTCAGTTTATGTGACTTTTGATATGACTTTGAATTTTTTGAATATAATTGCTTTACTATTTTTCTTCACAAACGGGTAAAATTTCAAACCACAGTCACGGAATACCAGGCTATTGTTAAAACAATGAAATGTTTTTCTAAAGGTGACTGCTCTTAAAAGTTTAAGAGTTTGTGTTGCTGTGTTAATAAAATATAAAGTATTGACAGCAAGTACAGTGTATTTCACTAGCTTTGAAATTTAAAGTACTTCAACACGTTAGCTACTTCAACCAACTTCTGAAGTATGTGCTGTAAACTTTATTAAATAACCAATGTTCTAATACTGTTTAAAGAGTATTATACGTCTTAACGCAGGTATAGCAATGGTTTGGGGAGTCTTGCACTACATGAAATACCGTTGGGCAAAAGAGGAAGAAGAAACAAGGCAGATGTATGATATGGTGGTAAAAATCATAGGTATGGCTTCTTGAGTCACATCTGATGTATCTATCAGCGCTGTATAAGCTTTCAAAGTACTGGCATTAATTCAGTTACGTTTTCTGTTTAGTTGTTAGTCATCATGCTGTTAGGGTTCCTGGTCAAATGTGTGGTTCATGTGTTTTGTTGCTCTGTTTTGTGGTTTGTTTTGGTTTTGTTTTTTTTTTTTTAAAACCATCATCCTTTAAACCTAATCAAAGCTTTTGCTATGAAGATCGTAATTTGTGAATTACATCAACATGGCTGTAATAAATTCCCATTGACTTGGTGGTATTTTATCTTACTATTGAAAACAAATATAAATGCCATGTTTGTTGACTACAAGTATGATGACATGTTGCTTTCTGTATCTGGTTTTTCAGTTATCTTTAGCTAAAATATCCACTCCTAAAATGTGTATTAGCTCTTAATTCCATCCTTAATGGCTTTTCATAGAAAAAGCAGCTTTTTAATTAGTCAATTTGAGCAGAGATTGTTACTAAAATAGAATGCATAATTGAGTTCTGAAATTCTGCCTTTCTACTTGAAGCCACAATGTTTTCAGTAGTTTGTGTTCGTAGTTTTTAAGCTCTGTTTTGGGCGGCATTTTTACTTAAATTGTCTTATTACTTTCACCTATGGCAATCATCATAAATACAGAGATGGTAGACAAATCGGAGCTGTTTTCCTGTTTTTACCATTTTCCTACCTTTTTTATTTGCAAATCAAGTTTTTTGGGGTGGGGGGGGAAGCACTTTATTTTCAAAGGTGGCTGTCTTTGCTAACAGTTAAAAGTACCAATCAAGAGTAACTGCAAGAACTCTCTTCCTTTATTCCAAAGTTATTCGGGGTTACTTGGAGGCACTGTGTGTGGTTAGTTTTCTTGATTTGCCTTCAGCATGGTGAGGAGGAAAAATGCTTAAAAATGCCAAAAACACCTTAACTTTTAACTACTGAAATTGGGAGGGGTCTTCAGAGTAGCTGTTCATTGCCAGAATTTGTATTTTTCTTAATGTTTGCATGAACTATGTAGTTACCAGTTTTTCTTATGGTGTCCTCAGATGTTCTAAGAAGTCACAGTGAGGCATGTTCTGAAAATAAAGACTTGCAGCCTTACATGCCTATTTTACACGTGCGTGATTCTCTAATACCACCTCAGGACAGGTATGTTTTCACTAGAAGTACTGAATTTCCTTATGTGTAAGGAAAAATAATAAAAATAAATTGGTCAATTAACTAAGTTAATTTCAGTAGGTTGCATAGTGTAATATTTTGGAGATTCTTATTGACACAGGTGGGGGAAAAAACCATTGGATTTTTCTTACATGCTGGATGTCAGCTATGCAGGTTGTTATAATGCTAACTTTGTAATTCTTGCTTCAATTTTTAAGGAGGAAAATGAGGAAAGTCTGGAATAGAGCAGTTGACTTTCTTGCAGCAAATGAATCTAGAGTTCGCACAGACACACGAAGAATAGGTGGTGCCGAGTTCTTGGTTTGGAAATGGATGCAACCTTCTGCAGCATGTGATAAAATTTTAGTAATACCATCAAAAGTGTGGCAAGGCCAAGGTATCGAAGTTTAGTTATATTTTGCATATATATGTTTTAATTTCTGCATCTAACTTTTAAATGGTATTTTGTTGCTTGAACATGAAAGACTTGTTTTCTCTCACACCTTTAAGTATTGTTATGAACTGTCAGTGCTATTTCTTTATTATCTTGCTGTTCAATAGGCTTACTTTTTCTGTGGATTCAGTTTTCAAGCAAACAGTGCCTTGTTTTCAAGCAAAATGAGCTCTTCTGTTATAGCTACTGCAGAAATACAGCAGCGGGCATATAGACAAAATGAGTTGCTTGTTCCTTTTCATGAATTTAAAAAAAAAAACCAAACCAAAACTCTTTAGTTGGTCAAACTCTGACATGCCTTATACTTACAACCAATTACATTACTTCCAGTATCTGACAGCAGGTAGATTGGAGCTTGTAGACTTGAGTTTCCTACTGTTAAGTTACCAGTCAGGTACCTAAAGACAGGGTTTGGAGGAAGAGATGTTTTATTTTGAAAGGGAAACTGCTGGGACAAAAAACTCCTCAATCAGCAGAACATGGGTTTTGAGCATCTCCTAGTAGTGCTTCCTTTTTGTCATAAATGTTTTTCTACACTGCATTTGTATTTCAGGCTCTGTGGTGCAGCAAAGCATTTGCTTTAATAGAGGAGGCTGTTGTCATACATGGATTTTGCAGTGGTCTGTCACTTTTCAGCTTTATCATGGAGCCAAGTGGCAAGAATCCAGTGGGTTTGCAGTTGTCTGTCTGCAGTGGTCATCTTCTCCTAGTTCTTTCTCTTTCTGCCTTTCTTCATGTTAAGCTTCAGGTTTTGGAGTGGTGGTGTGTGGGTTGTTTTTTTTTTTTGGTCAATGAAAAATTGAAGCTATAAGACTTGAATTCTGGGTTGCAATAAAAAAGAATGGTCACTTCTATCAATGTCTGAGTGTGAAGGTAAATGTTTAAAATGAAATCTTAATTGCCAATTGCTTAAATGTTGTGCTCTTTACAAGAGTCTCTTGCCTTATAATACAGCATTACAGAAGAGCATCTCTCCAGTGGGACTGAAATAAATGCGGTGCAGAATCCTAGTTTATAACTCATTGGCTTATTTTGATGGTGAGGGAGGAGGGAGTGGTTGCTTCTCCAGTTTTGAGTTCAACTTTTTAAATCTGATGTTACCAAGGTTGTATCATGCAGTACTATTATGGCATTGAACTAGATGCTGAAAAAAGCCTAGTTAAAAACCAGACTTTCTGCCCTTCCTAGGCCCACTTAATCAAAACAAAAATTCCCGCTGGCAAGCAACTGCACTCTCGTCTATGTTGTTCTGGAGTATGCTAATTTTGGTCTTCATTTAACCTAATGCCGAGTAGTAATAAGCTTCCTTCTTTTACTTTTTACTGGTATGCATTTTTATTTGTAAGAAACAATGTTTTTATTGTTTCCTATAAAAGGGGGTACAGTTTAAAGTAGCTCCTTCCAATGTGATTATTTCCTTTCCAAAGACAGACAAAGAGCTTTGTGGCCTGGAACACTTATGCTGTAGCAAGCTTGATTGCCCGAGTAAAAGTAGTGCTAGCATTCTGGTTTTGTCTCAGGCCACTTGCATGTTTTCATAAGTTCTATGTATGCTTTCAGCCCTTGAGTCTTAAATTTCACTTTTCTGTAAGTTCAAAGCAAAAATGAACAATTCTCTCTGTCAACTTGAAAAGCCAAGTATTTTGAGACATTTGCAGATACTTGGCATGTTATCTGATGAGGGTCTTGGTAGTCTTGGGACCCATTTCTTGCTTGTCTATGCAAAATGTTGTGTTGGGATCATTATATACTTTTCAAAGTTATGCTACTGGTCTTAGCATTACGTTTCTCACTTTACATCATTCATTGGAAATGAGGGCTGCTTCTTTTAAAAATACCTTGTGAAATACTACTGCAGGCTTGAGGTCCTGCAGTCATTGTCTTGCAGTAGTAGTAACGTGGCATTCTGCTGTGACAACTGTACTACATGACTGCAGTTTCTCAAACTTTTAGTTAGTAAGATGTGAATAGTAACTTTATTACAAGAGTTGTAGAGCCTTTTTTTTCTAGGACATTGTACATTAGGGATGTGCAAGTGCTTTAGGTGCAGTGCACAGCGCATACTGCAGTGCAGTGCAGAAATGGTGGGTTTTGTCAACAGCTGTTCCATCTCTGCAATACTGTCATGATCAATTTTCAAACTTAGCTTGCAGAAGCTATGTTCAATTTATGTATATTATAAAGCTGACTCTTCTACGTAGTTTATTGTTCAATACAGGCTGTGAAACATGACACTCCAGTTCTGGAATTTCTTATTTATTGCTCATTTGCTCTCGGTTTTTCTTGTCCTGTTTGATTGCAATATAAATCACTCCATAACATTCTGTCCTGTATTAGAAATCAGACTGGATTTTCCTTCATCTGGAAGACTTCTCAGTGTGTGATAGCTCAGGTGCTGCTTTGCTACATAGAATATACATTCAAGACTCTCAACAGAACAGTAGTTTCCAAAACTTCCTAGAAAGACGGCTACTGTAGTAGCTACTGCTAAGTACCATCTGAATTTGAGCATCTGATACCTACTTTAGCATATTGTGAATGTGGACACAATAACTTTCTCTCTCAGCTGTGACTTCTAGCTGTATGTTGCCTAGAGTATGTACTTAAGGCTCTATGCTTTCTCTTGAATAGGTTATATTAAGATCTATCCTGTTTCAGTTCTTTTAATAGCAATTTTCCTAGTTTCCTTGTTATGTTTGTAGTTCAGCAAAGATCTTTGAAGAACTGAAATTGCATACTTTGGCTCTAACAGAAGGGCATGGAAATAGGGGTGGCTGAAATGACATAGGTTATTTGGGCTCTGTATATCTTGGTAGTCAGCAGGCAAAGGCAATTTTCACATGCAAAGGCTCTTTCTATTTTGCGTTCCTTGTTTTCATATGACTGTTGGAAATAGTTCCATTACATGTCTTGTATTTTTTGCCCAGCTGTTTCTTTCCTGATGTTAGGAATTCTGTATGTGTGTGTCACTTTCTTCATTTTTGGAAGTATAAATCAACTGGAATTAAGTTCGTCTTCCAGTTTTGATGTTTGAATATAGAAGTTCATAATCTAAATACTCTTCAAGACTGCTAGGTCCTGAACAACCTCAGTACATATAAAATCAGAATGAATTCTTGGTTTTGAATTTTGTGAATAAATTTCAAGGTCACAATTTTTTTAACCTTCTGAGATATGGTAGTGCTCTGTACCAGAGCACAATACCTAGAGTATGTGCAATTGAAGAAGAAAGCCTCTTGACCTGTCAGTGTGTACTAGGATATTGGTAGATGATAGCATGCATTTTAAATATGGGACCTGTAGCATGCATGAAGATCTAGGTTCTACTGTCTGTTAGTATCTGGAGTTCAAGCGTCACTGTGGCACTCTGTCCGGTCCTTCAGTATGCAGCCTGTATTTTGACAGACAGTTTGGGATTTTTTTTTTTACTGGGTCAGAATAAAGTCTGGTGTACTTCCTTTCAAATATTATCTACTGGATACAGTAGATGTATCTGTCAAAAAAAAAAAAGGGTAGGTAAGCTCATTGTAGGATGATGGACAAATATAAGTGATGTTTTGAAAACAGTTGACGAGAATTGTCAATTGAAAAACAATCTTGGTCATGCCAAAGTGTAATTTAATTAAATTAATGGGCAAAAAAATACATTTCTAGTATGTTCAGTTTGCTTTTGAAAGAACAGATACTATTGTCCTATCATGCCTTTGATAACTGGAGCTCTAAAGAAAAATAGGTAGGCAGAGCTCCAATGTAGCTAAGCTAACTGTAATAGCTAAAGTTCCTTGACAGCTCTGGAGATGAGATAAAGAGGTTCTCTGAAGTACCACATCTAGGGTGATATTTCATCCTGCAGCATGGAAGATAACCTGTTACCTTGTGTGAATGGCACCCCTCCTCCCCAGCTTGTGAGAATATAATCCTTTCTCCATGTAAAAAAAAAAAAAAACACCGCCAACAAAAAAAAAACCAAACCAAAAACCCCTGTTCTTAACTATTGCAAGAAAACTGTGGATTTTATGCTTGTTGTAAAATGCTGTAGCCATCCCATGCTGGTCTTCTGTAGCTGAACTTAACTTCTAATACTTAACTGTATTAAACCCCAAGTGAACCACACTCTCCTCTCTTAATAACATTTAGTAGTATTTTGATTTCAGTATCTTTCCTGTTTACTGAAGAACCTCGTGTTGTGTGAAAGTGCATAACTTTAGCATTTTCAACTAAATGTTTTATCTTTTTGTTCTTGCCTTTAATAAGAAGGGTTAGTACTTAATAAATTAGTGATATGTGGCTTAACATGAATAAATCTGTTCTTCAGAAACATGGTTAGCTATATTTGATGCAAGTCTGCAAGCTTATCAGGTGCATCAAATGCACATCTAAAGATCTGTTGGGCTGTCTTATAACCCATGGGGGTGATAATGGGGAATCCCTTTAGCAGTAATACAGTAGTAATTCAAGAGGTATAGAAAGCTGTACTACAATTTTAATGTTCATTTTGAAGTCTGTGCAAGAGCCACTTCTTCCATCAGAGACATATTCCAGTCACAGTGATAAAGAGGTTGTTGAAAGCACGTGCTTTTAGCTGCTGCTGTTCTTTGAATCTGGAATGATAGTCGTATTCAGCTTAAGGTAATAAACAGAAGTATGTTATGATTGAAATACAAAGTGGCTTCCTTTTCTTGAAGGTGCTCACTAGTCTCCAAGGGGAATTTATGAAAGTCCTAAAAAATTTCTTGTCAGTGACTTACTGCACAAAGTTGTGCTTCTGCTTTTCTATTTCATCTCCGACTTTTTACCTTCATCTTGTAAGTCTTACTGTTGAGACCTATTTAGGAAAAGAAACGGCATGTGAGGTGCTTGGTTAATTATGGTGTAGCTTAGACTGTTGTCTCACAAGAATGTCTGCTTATGCCCTTATTGTGAGGAAAATATTTTGTATGCTCCACACCAGTGTAAATTTTCAAATAATCAGTACTGTAATCTGAATAGGTTTTTCACTTAAACTTGCTCTTTTGGGGGGAGGGGAGAATTAATTGTTATAGATATGTAATGAAGTTCAAGAGACATCTGTTAACTACACTATTTTGAATTTTGCTGTGTAGGTACAGCATTATTTTTAACTTGCCTGTGTCTTCCCTAGCCTCCCCTTTTGGTCCCACTTCTGACATACATTTTAATGCTTATTACAGTGCTAGCATTAATTTTGTACCTCAATGATTTCTGTGCCCATTTTTTTCCTTATACATAAAAAGCCTCCATCTAAGTTGCAAAACTTTCTTTTAATTTACCATGACTTTGAAACATTTTTGAGAAAAAGCAAAATTCATCTTTATTTTCATATGCTGCACTGCCCTGGGCACACTTGCTCTACTACTATGATGTTACATTAAGTTGGTAGCAGATTAGTTTTGTGCTGGTGGTGTGCTCTGGCTGAAGTCATCTCTGCAAGCACCTGAGATCTTCCAATCAAAAGGGCGTCAAGATTATTAGAAACTGGAGCAGGCAAAGCTTGGTTTTTATAGGTATCTACACTAAAGTGTGAATTTCCCATTTAGTTACTTATGCATAGGTCAGTGGTGTAGCTGCTGCCTTAAACAACAGTATGGGTTTTTTGGAGTTCATAAACAGCTTGCAGAAATGTTGATCCTCTGGGCCGAGGGTCTCTGCAAATAACCTCACCATTCTTTATCCTTGGATTAAAACCATGTGCTGAATAAACCTAGCTATTAACAATCAGCACATAATTTCCTCAACCCCACGCCTTTTCAGGTCCGGGTCCATGACTAGGCCACCCCAGATCACCTTCTCCAGTATGGTGTGGTGCCCCAGTGTACAATATGCTGGTGACATTTCACTCCCCCCTTGATCTGCTGGAGCCAACCTACATGAGTAAGGTAAGTCCATTTGTTTTTCAATGTTGCTTAGTTCTGTAAAGTTTTTATTGTATACCCTATGTATAATTTTTAATCAAGGGCAAAAAACTTTACAAAACCATGTGCTATTGAAAAAGGACTTGTCCTTAAACTATAGGCAGCTCAGAGATAGATGCAGTGTCACCAGCATATTTAGAAGTCTATTCCCAAGAAAAAACAGACAATTGTTACAGGTGTTGGTGACTTGGACTCTGCGTGTGTGTGTATTCTAGTAAGAACATTTTTAATTCTTTGGGAAACTTACGGTAGGTTCCATATTAGGTTTGGAGGCCACCTTTTCTAATTTCTAGTTGGTAATTGGTTTTTTTTGCCTCAGAAATTTACATAAGGAGCAAGTTTGTCTATGTCATATCTGCAGGCAGTGAATTTTCTCTTGGTTAGTGCTTGTCTTTCACATTCAGTGTCTTCCACATGACTGAATTTCTTCTATGTGACACTGTTTTGGTGACATACAGAAGAGCAGCAGTGTTCATGTATTTTGGATATACTTGCAAGATTTTATTTTAAAAGGTCAGCAGTAAGAAGCACAGACCTGTAGTGTCATCTGCCCAAAACTGAGACTTCTAACACTTGGAATGTAACATCTTGAATCTGTCAAACTTTTCCAAAGTAGGGATTGCAAAGGAGAAGCATTAGCATCAGTTTGGAACATAATTTTGTCTTGTTGCGGTTTTTAATCTTATGTTTAAACTCTTGAATCTACTCATCTCAAGTCTTCAAAGTAAAACTTCCTTCAAGCCTTGGAAGTTGTTTTACCAGGTTATCCCCTTCCATTTCTGTTGCTGCTTTGTTGGCCCTTCTCAAGGCATGGAACTACCTTATCTGAATCTGAAGGGCTCCTTTATTCCTTTTCTTGTGGTGCAGTCGTCTGTTGCGACTCCCACAAGTAGAACTTGTGAACTTTAAAGAAGTTAATATTTATTTTACAACTTCAGAATGTATTTCATGGGATTGTTCAGCTTTGAAAGAGTTACTCTGTTATTTTTAATTGCCATGTTTCTTCTTACATCTGTTTTATCCTCTGTTGTGTTTCATTTCAGATTTTTGCAAGCTTCTGATCATGTGTGTAGAGTATTTAGGGTTACAAAAGCTCCATCCTTGTAGAAGTTGTTACTGCAATACAGATGCAATGCAACATCCATCTAAGCGTCACCCTATTTCTTAGTCAGATGGGCAGTAAATTGCCCCAAAAGTGGAAGAAATGAAGATTCATCAGGCAGTTAAAATTGAATGGTTAACGTGCAGCTCCAAAAATTTGCTCCAGATGTTAAGAGTATCTGTCTTTTCATGGAGATGTAATGCAAATCTTTCTCTTCAACTATATGGTATTTTTTAAATATCCTGAATTCTTTCCATGTACTGTGGCCTGGATATAAGAGAGTGCATTATCTTTTTAAATGTAGAAGTTGTAAATCTAAAAAATTCAGTTAAGTAAGATACCTTTTCTTCAGTGCAGTAGAAGACTGTGGGGAACTTAATTTGCTTGAAGCTTTTTCATATATGAAGGAAAGTATTCTTTTGAGTAAAACCAGAAAGGTATTAATGTATAAACTTGACACTTGTTAACTAGATGGTATTATGCCTGTCAATAAATACTATTAAATTTCTTTTTCTTTGTAGCATTTCATCTAGATAGAAGAAATTCACCACCAAACAGCTTGACACCATGTCTAAAGATTCGCAATATGTTTGATCCAGTTATGTAAGTAAAACCAGTTCTCTATCTGTATTTCTGTATTCTTTTGGAAGGGTCCATGTCTCTCCTCTGAGAGGGGTTTGGAAGAAGTGAGTAAACATGAATAACCTTGAAAGAAACAAATGGGTTGTACAAAAAAAAAAAAAAATCTTCCTCTTAACATCTATGAGAAGACATAAATAATCTTACTGTCTTCTGTCCTTCATTGTCTTGCTTTGTGTCTTTGGATCACTTCTTGAAGAGTGTGACATTTAGTCAAACTACTTGGAGTAATGACTTATCTTTCTCCATTAACTAATTTTGTAAATGTTCAATTATATCAGCTGGCAGGACAGACTCACGTGCCCTTAACAGACTGTAAGTTTCTGAAGTACTGTTAAGTATTCTGGAGTATTTAGACTGTTACAGAGCTTGCACAGTTTGCATTTAAAAGTCTGAATTTAAGTAATTTATTACTTTATGGCAGTGTAACTGCCTAGTTCTGAAGCAAATGGATTTTTGTAGTGGGAAGGTTTTAAACAAATTAGTGCAGTGTACTGGCTTCTAATGCTCAGATAGAATTCTAAAGTATGTACCGTGTGTGAATAAGTAACACATCGTTTCACGTGCCAAGAGTTAAGGAAGAATGAATAATTTTTTTGTAGTCTTTTAGAGCTTCATCTGCTATCCTGTCATATCCTCATTGGCTGTGGACTGGATCATGTTAGGAGTTGGGGACTAACACATAGGTTATGCCAGCTAATCCTTTCTAATCTTTGAATCCTGGTTTGTCCAGTGCAAAGAGATACAGGGACTCCAGTAACTCCTCTGAAGTATTTTATTCCCTGATGTGATTATATAAGGGAAAAAGAAGATGCTATACTGTCTTACAGAGTAAAAGTGAGATGCTAATTGGGACTGAAGAATATGAGAAGTTGAGTGGAAGATAAAAGCTATTGATTAGAACAGGGAATAACGGGAAGTAGGAGGGGACACCAGAGCATGGACACAAGTGATTGCAAAGTTTGGATATATTTCTTCAGCTCTGTTTCACTTCTGTTTCTAGCCACACTTAATTACTTTAGTTCCTTGCCTTATTAATTGGAAAGCTGTTAGCTAATTTAGCTGAGGACAGTGTTAACCCTAGCACAGAGAAGTATTCTAAAAACTATTTTTCTCAATGGCTTTAAAACTTAATGACCGTCGTGGGCAGAGACCCCAACTGTGGCTTCTTTGATAACTTTCAGGTTGCAGTAGGGTGAGCAAGACTGAAATTTTAGGCATTGTTCTTGAGGCAAATTGATCCTCCTGTAGGAGGATGAAATAAAAGATGATACTTGCTAAGAATTTTGGGCGTGATCAATGTCCTTATTGTCCTTGCTACAAAGACTTCATGAGTTGTATTGGTTAGTCTGAGTAGTACTGAAAAAAATCCATTCCTGAAGCTTCCCTGTAATATTTATTGGTATGCTGTATTGGTTACTTTGTTTTAAAATGTTAGCTGTTCAAAATGTCAGCTGTTAATGGAACTAGATGTTATTTTTGTCAGAACAATCTCCCTTTATAGGTTGTATCTCTGCTGTAAACTTCAGTGTTTTTCAGTACTAACCCAGTCTATGTCCAGCAAGTGCATTAAAAAAACCCAAACAAACCAACATTTATAGACTAGGAGTTGTTCTCTTTTGACACTTCTCTTTAGTGTCTATGTCCAGTCAGCTATTTTGAACAGTACAAAAAGTGAATGTATTGAAGTTGCAGACCTTTTCTTTTGGGAGTTGACCTAGCTCCGTTACTAGACTGCTGGATTATAGTTGTAGTGGGATACTTCATCCAATTCCATATTGCATGCCCCAGCCCCTTCTTCTTCCATGAGCTGTCTTGCAGAGGACTGCTGCTTAAGGAAGTACTTCTTATCACACCCTTGGAATAATCTTAAAAAAAAAAAACCAAAACCAAACAAAACCCCAAAACCCTCAGTGCATGACAAACTACTTTATTCAACTGCTTGTGTCAAAAGAGGAGGGAGGTTTATGTTGTCCCAGATCTGAAAGGGATGAATGCCTTCACTGACCACCTGAAACACAGAATGTACCAGTGTATGTGATTAGATTGGCACATACTGTTTTGACATTTGCCATGGTTGCAAGGTATGTTTAACAAAATTAGTTTTTAGCTGCTCTTTCAGTCAAGCTATTGTATACTAAGAATAAATGTCTAAGTACTTTTCAACAATATGCTAGTAGCTGGTAAAAGCAGCCATCCATAATAAAGGTCTTTTCTCTTGACCTGAGAATCATCTGGGGAATATACCAGTTAATTTGTATTTATCAATGCCAACAGTGTAAACAATCATCTTCCTACTGCCAAAAGTCAAAAGACTTACCTGGACATTGTGAACCCTCAGACCACAGCAGCAGACTTAAACTTGGGTGTATGTTCTAGGCATTTACTATGCTAGACACAAACCTGTTTTTTAAAATATCAGTCTAAGCATCATTTGGATAAGCCTGTCTTAGTGTTTCTGCATCTACCACTAAGTAAAAGAAGGAGTGGTTCATAAAGCATGGGTAGCATTCCTGCAAGACTCATATTGACAGCTAATGAAACATACATGTGCAGGATCAGGGAAGGGCAAGTCATTCCCCTTGGGAGCCTATTTCATTATAGGAAATCCAAGTTAGTTGATAACTCATGGTGTTTCATGTCCTAGGTCTGCAAAACACAAAAAGCAGACTAGACCGAGAATGCACTTCTGCTTGATTTGCAAACGGGAAATGAGCACTTGGGAGTAATGCAGTGACTTCAGTATTTGGGAAGAATACACAGCAGAAAAGATGATTGCCTACGCTTAACAACATGATCTCTTCTTAGGTAGCTGGCTTTCTGCTGATGACAGCATGCTTCTCAAGAAAATCTGGACACGAGTCCTGGGCTGGGAGGGAATGCCCCGAAATCAACATTTCGTAGAATAGTTTGGGTTAGAGGGGACCTTTAAGGGTCCTGGCTTTTGCAACTTGGAATTACTTTTATTTCCCTAACATCCTGAGCACAGCATGTTATTTAGAAAATACTGTTGTTTACACTGTTAGAGAAAGGGAAGGAGACTTGTATATTCCCTTCATTTTGAGCTATCTAGTAAAAAGAAAACGCGCTTTTTTTTTCTTCAAACCCAAGTAGGGTGCATCTTCTCCTAACTTTTGCAGGGTTTTAGATTGTAGGTGTCTTCCACTGGAAAGTATCTCTCCCAGTAGGACCTTCATTTGGATCTTCTTTGCACCCTTGTGTCCCTCTCCCATTCTTGTTTGCTTGTTTATATATGATCTGCCTGTGTAAGGGGCATCAACTGGAAAGTCTGATCCTCTAACCAATCAAGGTCAAATGACAGAAACAAATCTGACATTCCATGTTGCCAGAGTCCCTCAAGTGTTTTGTTAGTGGCCTGCTCGACAGATTTAAGTAACATCCCTGACCAATTAACTTCCAGATGTACATTCTATCCCCCAGCATGTTTTTTTTCATGAATAAGGAGGAAGGTAGATCAACTATTTCAAGAATTTTGGCCTTATGTAGAGAAAACTCTTTAAAACTACCCAAAGCTCTTGATAGTATTACTGAAAGAGTAAGTTCATTCTTTTTTGTGTAAAGACTATTCAGGCAGGCTTAAAGGTATATTAAGGCTGTTGAAATTGTTTTCCCTCTGCTTGGATTTATTTTATTAGGACCAGAGAGTTCCTGTAGTACCTTCACAAAAATAGAGAGACTTCTGTCTTCTCTAATGATGTACCTAAAGATTGATTGGTCTTGACAATAAATATTTTTTTGTGAAAAGCCCCCAAAATTGGAATCTGATTTTAATAACTATTTCTGGACCTAGATTGGCATGTTCTGTCAGTACCCTATGGGATGAATGCAATTTGATGCTTTGTTTGGGATAGTGAATAGCCATTTCAGTGATGAACAGTGCCCGGATAGCTAAAAATCTCCTTCAGCCTGCTGAAGCCTGACGTGTAATGTTGCTTCTGTGACTGCTGGTAGAGGTGATACAGTAAAGGGGCAGAGGCCTTTATGCTGGTGTCTTCCCCTGCTGCTCTTCTACTGCAGTAGGAACAGCCTAGGAGTGGCCTTCTCCTTGGAACAACGGCCAGTCTGTCCGAGCAGGTGTGGGAAGACGAGTTTATGACTGCTTGCAGTTTTAGACAGGAAGGTGATGGCAGGCTGCTGGAAGGGGGGGACAACCCCCCCCCCCTCCTCCCCTGCCACCAAATAAAGATTATTCCTTTTGATTCTTAGGGTTGAATTTCCTGAAGTGGACTGTAGGACCCAATTTATTGAATATTCAATAGCTAAAGTACCAAATCTGTCCCAAAGGCATTTAACAGAAAATGATGTCAAGTTACAGAGAAACCAAACTCAGTGGGGAAGGATGAGATTGTTGTGAATGTTTAAAAAAAATCATGTGCTCAATTAAATCTTTCATTGTTTGCATAGGGAAATAGGTGATCACTGGCATCTAGCAATTCAAGAAGCAATCTTGGAGAAATGCAGTGATAATGATGGAATTGTTCATATTGCTGTTGACAAAAACTCGCGTGAGGTGAGTCTCTCCAGTAACATCTTAATGCTTTGTTTATCCTTGTCTCTTGGACTTTAAAAAAACCCAAACCCCTCTCTTTCTTAATGCAGGGTTGTGTATATGTCAAGTGTCTCTCCCCAGAGTATGCTGGAAAGGCTTTCAAGGCATTACATGGCTCTTGGTTTGATGGTAAGGAATGGGGGTTTATAACAAAACGTGGGTAGAAGTGACAGAAGATGGGTGCAGTTGGAGTTCTTTTAAATGGTGAAATGTTTTATATCTAACATATTGAGCTGTAACAAGAACTGGATCTTTTTAATAGTCATCACCTGGTAAACTAATTTCAGTGTAATGATGTGTTTGTGTGTATTACGTCCTGAAGCAAAATGTAATAATACTGAACTAGAAGGTTTCTCTTTTCCTATTTCTTTGCCTCATAGGAAAGCTGGTAACAGTAAAATACCTACGACTAGATCGGTATCATCATCGTTTTCCCCAGGCTCTTACTTGTAACACTCCACTGAAGCCATCAAACAAACACATGAACTCTATGTCACATCTGCGTCTTCGGACAGGCACAACTAATTCTCAGGGAAGTTCCTGAGAAGACTTTCTACGACTGCTAGGACTGTTACTTGCAACAGGAATTTTCCTGTTTGGCTGCCGTCTTCCTTTTTTAGTGCTTTTTGTATGTAATACTTTAATGAATTAAATAAAAGTTTGAACGTTCCAGAAATCTTGTTTCCAAAGGGACTTAGCAATGAGGCAGTAATACTGAGCTAACAAAAAAAGAAAAAAAATTGCTTCAGGAAGTTTTCTGGGGCTATAGTAAACCAATGCATTTAAGTTTTGCATGAGGAATACCGAATTCATTATACATTTGCAGATGTGGTGACTGTATTTTTGCACCAAGAAGTGTTTTTGGTAATACAAAAGCATGGAGAAAAGAAGACTTCCTGTATTTCCATAGTTTCCTGTGAAATAATCTTGTGGGTATTTTGTAACAACCAACCTACAGTTCCTGATGGTGAATAAGTTAAAAATTCTTTTTCGGTCAATATTAGTTTTTTGTTGCTGTATAAGAATCTTTTTCTGCAGCTAGGGTATGGGGAAAGTCGATCTGGCATTAGCGGTTGCATATAAGTGAGGGGAAAAAAAACAGAATGCGGATGTACTAGGTTTTGTATATAAATGTAAATGCTGGTGGTGGCAAAAATGGTTGTGTTCTGTGAGGATGTCTGCATTGAAGCAGTGAATAAGCTTCCTATTTTATTCAAAACCTAATGTTTTATATGGTTTTGGCTGTACCATGACAAGAGGCCAAATACCTTAAAGTGTTAGATACAGGTTAAATATCTTTTATAGGTTTTATATTAAAATACCTGACTATGATTTTGTGTGAAAGGTCTGATACCAATTGTAATGAATTCAAATTTGTGAGCAATAAAGAAGCAATTGGCAGATACTGGAAAAATATTTTGTGAAAAGCTGTATTTATTATTACAATTGCCAGGGCTGTGACAAAATACCATTGGGATTAAGTGACTTTCCCAATACATTATAACTTGTTTTAATGAACCAGTTACCTGTTAAAATTTTTAAAGGTACATACTTCCTTGCAACAATTTTGGCTGATGCGACCTACAAGTACAGCTGACAGTAAACCTTGTGATTCCAAGCTTGTAAATTTACTAACATTTACCTAGAAGTACAAAATTGTTGCTGAGAAGCTTAGTTGCAAATCTAAGATTATTGGCTTTACTAATCCCCACTCCTACAACAATTTTATCTAATTATCCAGCTGAATATCCTGTAGGAGGTGAGACTGGAAGCACACCAGTCCCACAAATTTTACTGAAACTCACTTTACTTTGTAGATATGATGGATTTGCAGCATGAACTTGCACAAATAATGCACGTTTTTCTTATGGTTAAGTAAACATGATGCACACTATTCTGCAACAGAAAATCCTATTGTGCCTTACCTTTGTGCTTTTGTGGGCACCATGTTTATTATTGGAGAGTTTGTTAACCGAAAAATTTTAAATCCTCAGTTTTATGTCTCAGATGCTAATGAATGAGTATATATAATATATAATCAGCCATGCAGAATTCTACTTACCAAGGACAAGTACATATTTTTGATGGGTAAGTAGGTTGTGCCAGGTCTGGTAGATTTTGACGAGTTTTACTATATACATATATGTATATGTATAATATACATGTATATGTATTATATATATGTATATAAACTAATTTTGTTGTATTTGATGTGCATCATAGTGATTTGTTAACCTGACCTTAGTGACCCATCTTGTGACCTGTTGCAAGAGTGAATGTAAAAATAGTTGTGGCATTTTAAAAGGTCGCCTTGATGCAAATGCATCTATCTTGCTTCTAAAATATATTTCTTGTAAACACTGTACATTTTATTATTGTAATATGTACTATTATGCAGCTTATTTTACTTTAAACTTTTAAGTTGACCAATATCCCTTCCTGCAAGACAGATGGGAATGTGTATAATACCTGAACATTTGAGAAAAATCAGATGTTTGTTGTAATTTGTCACCCTGTCCTGTAAAAACAAACAAAAAAACCAAAACAAACTCGAATTAAAGGTTTATTAGGGGTTTTTATACATGTCTCACCTTGTAGATATTTGGATGTCTCTGACTCAAATATTTTTTTCATCTGGGGGGTGGGGGGAAGAGATTAATTCATCATAGCCACCTAACTTTTAATGGTTTTTAGGACTTGAAGCTGAACAGGTGCTACTGTGAGCTGAAATGCACAACTGAGCTTCTCTTAAATGTCTGTCAGCTTGACCTTTGTCTGGATTTTGTACATGGGGAGTGCAGAGGCCTTACCTTGATTCCGAAGTCCAGGGCAGGCGCTGTCTGACCTGTTAAATGACAAGAGGTGAAGAGTCTTAGCCTTGTGTTTTCAGCTTATTTGTTGTATTTTTGAAGTAGAAAAAGTCCTCAAAGGCTTTCTTTTTTTCTGTCACTGCATTTATATTATGCTGTTTTAAAATTGTTTTGGTAATGATTTGTATTGAAGGGTTGTGGGGTAGGAGGACTAAAGAAACGTAAGTCCATTATTTGCATGCATTTGCCCAGCTCACTTTTAGCTCTTCCCTGTGGAAAGGGAGCAGGAGACTTGCTGTAATTCTGTTCCCCCCCCCCCTTTTTTTGACGATAATGCCCACCTTGCATAAGAGCTGTCTTAATTTCGCTGCCTGTGGTAAAGGTAGATCAGTCGCACTTCTGGCCGCAAGTGGGAGCTGTGGGCCGGAGCTGCCGCGGGCCAGAGCCATCGCGCCCTGCAGAGCCGCGGCGCTGCCGCCAGGCTGACGCTCCCCCGCGGCCCCGGCTGGCGCCGCGCAGGTAGGCCAGGGCCGCGGCGGGGCTGTCTCCTCTCGGAAAGGGGAGCCCGGGGCTGTGCGCCCTGCTCTGCCCCGCCCCCTTCGGAACGGCAGGAATATTGTTTTCAAAAAGGCGAAAAGCTGCTCGGTTCGCCTTTCCGAAGCGCACCCTTTAAATTAAAGGAGAGCGAGCTTCGGGCGTGCTGCAGTGGCGGGACGGGACGGGGTCCCGGCCCTCCCCGCCCTCCCCGCCGGCTGCCTGGGCGCAGGCCCCCCCCTGCAGCGGCGCCGGGGGGCGGCCGCCTCCCCGCTCTGCCGTGCCGTGCCGTGCCGTGCCGTACCGGGCGGGTGTCTCCCCGGCTCTATGTTCATATTTGGCGTTGGCCGCCGGTGCCCAGGAATTTCCCGTCATGCTCCCCGGGCGGCGGGCCCGTCACTGCGATCCCGGGGGGCGGGGGGGCCGGGGCCGCTCGCTCCCTCGGGCCTCTCCTCATGCGCGCTGCGCCGCCGCCGCTCCTCTCCGCGCTCTGCCTGGCGCTGGCGGCCGCCGCAGGAGCCGCAGGTAGGCGCCGCACCGTCGCGGCGGGCAGCTGGCCTTCCGCCTCCCCGCCGGCCCCCTGCCGCCGCGCCGCGGGGAGGGCGGGCCGGGGGCTGCGGCGGGGGCGAGGGGAGGAGCGGCCCCGGCGGCGCGGGGGGCCGGGCCGCACCTGCCGGGGCTGTGGCGGAGGGTGGCGGGGCGGCCGCCGGGCGGCGGGCGAGGAGCGGGTCCCCGATGAGGGGGACCCCCCGGGCCCTGCCGGCGGCGGAGAGCGGCGGGCTGGGGTCGGCGATCGGGTTGATCCAGCGAGCCCCTGGCAGGGTTTGCCCTCCCTTCGTCCCGGCCGTGCCGTTGTGGCGTCCCTGTGGCCGCCGCAGCGCCTGAACCCACGGACACGGCGCGCAGACCCCAGGCTCCGGGTGTCCTTTGCTGTAGCTGCTGCTTCTGACTCAGAAACGAGGTAAATAGTTTCTGGGATGTACAGCAAAATAGTTGGCTTAGTGAAGCAGTGCTTGACCGAGTGCGTAATTAGTTCAGTTGTGCTGCGGTCGCCTGCTCGGTAAATTGTGCTTCGTTGGTCAGAAAAAGAGCTTAAGCTTCACATATGCATTCAGAATTTGGTCGTGTTTTTCCAAGGGAGCTCAGTGTGCTCGCTTGCTGCGTTTGTTTTGTGTTATGCTACTGACAAATATAGTCGACACAAAGAATAAATTATTTCTTACTGTCCCCTTTCCAAGTTAATGTAGCTGTACTTGGTGCATCTTAATATTCCTGGAAATAGACATGAGACTCTGTTAAGCTTCCTGTAACATTTGACAAATTTGCTATAAATGCTGGCTTTTCTGCTGGAGCTGAAATTCCAGTCACCGTCCCCTTAGCATACTGTCCAAAGGTGCAGTGATCTGGAATAGGGATAACCGTGTATTGAAAATACCAAATTAACAATGGATATCTACAGATAAGGCTAGATGCCTATCGTTATCTAGCGATAAATGTCAGATCTCTCTGAGAGTTCTGACCTTAAACACAGCTTTTAGGAAAGTATAGAGCCTTACATTATACACGTCATGCTTTTAGTTCTTTCTCTTTCAGGCTTTCTGTTGTTACTATTAAAATGGTTCTGAAACTGTGCTCTCTTGAAAGATGGATGTCAGAATGAGGTATCTGCAATAGGCAGATACTTTCCCTTACGGATACGGCTTGTTGATGGCAAGCGGTCTGTAAATGGAAGAGCGAGCTCCACTCCCACTATGGCACAGTGCCATTCATCTGAATCCAGCCTTTAATGCTTAGAGTTTGTCCTGTTTATGTTCTTGCCCTCGCTGAATTGACACAAGTGCTTGCCATCTTATTTGCTGATGATTCCCAACTTTTTATTGCGCTGCTGCATGCCTTTGCAGTTCGTCATGATTCCTTGTCTGCCAAATTTGGTTGGTAACAGTGCCCTTTAAGTCTGATTCTGGAAGTAGTTTCCATGTGGCTTGTCATCTTAATCAGACGTTTGCTCATAGTTCTAAAAGAGTCGCTTGCCTTGCTGTAGACATGGCTTATTTTAGAACGGTATTTCTTAATTGTCCTCTAAAATTTATGTAGGGAATTAAATGTGGTGAATAGCTTAACCAGAGTTACTAAATAATCCTAGAATTCCGAGATGAAAGAAGATCTTTTTTTTTTAAATAAAGTTCTGCATTGATTTTTCAAAACCACTAAAGTTAGTGGAGTTGAGCCATATATAGTTCAGTCCAGAATGTGGTTGGTTGGTCCTTTTCCTGACTGACGTTCCTTGGATCTTTATAACACACACTTGAAAAGATCTTTTAGGAGGAAAAAAGAATTCTGTTTTTCCTCCAAAAGCACAATCTTTAAAAATAGTGCCTTTGTGTATGGGGTAGTATTTCTATATTTGGTAGCAAAGCCATATAAAGCAGTTGATCCTAGACAAAAATAAAATCTTTTGACTGAATGACCTTGCTTATTTTTCCAAGTGGTGGTGGTTATACACTCTCACAGGGATTTGGTTAATACAGATTTTTATGTTTGTACATACCGTAAGAATTCCTTACAGCTGTTCGATAAGGGAAACTTGCACATGAGGAAGATATTTGGTCCTTTGCCCTGGTATTTATGAAGGTATGGGAGTATCTTGTTTACCTACTCACGTTTTGTCAGCTTTATAAGATGATACTTGTTTCTATATCATTGGAAGTCCAGCCTATTTATTACATCAGAAATGCTAGAAAAAGAAATTTCCCTTTTAGGTGGATTGTTAAAGGTTCCTTTGTTATTTATTTTAAAAGATGGAGGAATGGGAGGGAGAAGGGGGAGAGAAGAGATCACTCTGTTAAGGATTTAATCTTCTCAGCCAGAAGGTTGAGAGGTCTGCTTGTCTGCATCTGACTGGCATCGCTACAAGCCAGCGATGTAGTAAAGCCATCCAATTTTGAGATAGCTCTGTTGAGCTGCATAATTCAAATGAGTGTGTCCTCATTACAGAGCAACTCTTAAGCTACACGCAACATTATATTAGTCATAGGTAGGGAATATGACCCTCTTTTCTCCTTTCTATTATTTTTCTTTTTTCATTAAAAACTGCGGTTTCAGCAGCACCTAGGCTATGAATTTAAGCTGTGGAGGCTTTAGCTGATGGGAAAGTGGGATAAACTATCAGCCTAATTATAGCTTGGTCTAGCCCTGGTTTGTTTAAAGGTTACTTTACCCAAAAGACCCCCAGAAAAATGGACCCTCAAATTCCTGTCGTATTTATGATGGTGTGTTTAGGAATTACTGTAGAATAAAGTGGGGTATGGATTTATCTTTCCCCGAGTAACTCTGAAGCTGGTATGCTTGTTTTGGAACAGACTCCAAGGCTAGATGGAAATAGGGTGTTTCTTGCTCTGAAATAATTGTGTCCATACATGGAGTTATTTAGAGCCTACTTTCAATACACAAGCCAGAGGTCTTTAAAACAACAAAAAACCTGCCAGCTTTTGGGGCATTTTTTTTTTGGTGTCTCATAGAGTAAGAAGTGGCTACAGGTTAACTTTCCCTTCCCTCACTCTTGTCGCCTCTGTTGGATTGTATTATTATCTTTTCGGATACTTCATTTGCCTCAGAAGGATCTTAGGTTCTCAGTAAACTATTAATATGTACTAGCTAAAAAAAAAAAAGCACAAGACTAAAGATTTAAGACCTCCTCCGTGGAAATTTGTGAATGTATAACCAACTAGCAGTGTTTTAAAAGTAATTTTCAACCAACCACTTAAGAAAAGGAAGGGAGCACGTATTGCATCATTAACTTCTGCCAGAAGATAAAGAATGTCATTCTGGGTTTTAACGGGGATTTTGGTGTCCTTAATCTGTGAAGATGGTGATCCTTATGTTTTGTCTGAAAACAGGGTGGAAGAATTCTTTGGGAACCCCATTTATAGTGAGGTAATTGGAAATTATAATTTATCTGTTTAGCTCCAGCCTTCTGGTTCTCATTTAGCAACCTCAATTCCAATAGCATTATCTGAAAACCACACGATCTGGCAACTGGTACTGGGAATAAAGAGGCTTTTCTCAGTTATGACTTTTAAGACCTGAGGAATTGAACAATACTAGCCCAAAACAGGCAAGAACAATGCTTAAACTTACAAGGTGCTAACACAGTTTCACTGTCTTCACAGACTTAAGTTATAGTTTAGCACTGTTTTGTAATATGATCAGTAGTGTAAGTACTTCTTTATTTAGGCTGAGCAGTGGAAATGATCTTTCCGGTAAGTTTTGCATTTAAACATGATTCAGCTTTTGAATGTTGCACAGACAAAGTCTAAGGACGAGACTTCTGCAGAGCTCCCCAGTTCGCTCCTTCCTTTCAGCAGCATCTGAACATCAGGATTAATGATTTCTTTGAAATGTGGGCAGCAGCTTAGCAAAACGTACACAGTGTGCTAACGCATTGTTCTGTTGGGATGTGTTACCACATCCAAGAAATCTTAAAAGTAACATCGTGCATGGCATTTGGAAGTATTTCCCCAGGGGTCTCTCTAACTCTGTGTTCTTCCAAACAGGGACAACGCCTTTGCGTTTCACCTGATGGAAAACAAGTCCTTACTAGCAGGGAATAACAATAGCACTGATGGAAAGTAGCTGCCAAATGCCACCGCTTTCACTCTGACCACACAATGAAAACAGGGAAAAAAAAATCAACAGAAGGAACCTTAGCAGCTTCCTGGGGAAGTGACCTGTGCCAGTCGTCGCCAAAAGAAAACAGCCCAGAAAGTGTTCGGTCTGGCTGAGGGATTGCCCGGTTCTTGTTCCTCTCTGTTCCCCGGTGTGTGGTTCTTGGGGAAATCCGCAGGCGACGCTGCGCCTCCAGCTGCGCTCACGGAGAGTGTAGGCGATTTTAACCACTTCGAGGACCTGTGCGGTGGGTTGGCTGGGGTGAGAGCCACATGGATGTCTCTCTCAGTTCATGCAGCAGGTGTTTGACAGCATAGTGAGTCTGGCCTTGGGTTTCCTGCAGCTGGTTCAAGAGCAAGCGTTGGTTTGATGTAAAGTTACTGTACTTGCTCAAATTGGCTAAGAAAAACGGTTAACTTTGTACAAGCAGGCTTTGCCACCTGGGTCAGGTTGTCACCATCCTGCTGCTGGGAGGAAGCTTGATATTAAACATAAAACCAATGCAGATCTCTCCTTACGCGTCCCAATGACAAGCAGTCACGGCTTATACCCAGTTCCGAGTCAAATTTATACTAGTGAGTGATCCAGCAGTGCACTGATCCAGTCTTAATGATGCTGAAACCAAGGCTTGCAGATCAGATTGGTTAAGCTTCTACTCCTTCACACCAATGGCACTGTCAGTAGCCGTAGCATGAGTTTGAGGGAGAGAAGGGAGTGAGATAGGAACAGATGGATAGGCTGCCAGCTCGGGGACAAGCAGAAAAGTTGAGGTGGATCAGCCAACTGTGTGAAGTTAAAGCCCTGAGATGCAAATTCAGAAACTCCACAAATAAAGTGATTTGGGTTTTTGATAGCTTTATCATCACTGCTTTCGAATGGCTGCAGAAAAAATCAGCCCTGTTGGTCAAAGCCTTAGTATTTAACTGCTTGCTGTGGGAACTGTACTTTTAGACTATACCTTCATTTTTTCCCGTTTTTTTTCAGGATTAAAATCAGTGTTTCATTAGGGCTTTTGTATATACAGTGGAAAAATACTCTGTTCTGACAGCACACCTTTTAACATCTCTCTTCATAAGAGAAACCAAATTGTCTGTATATGTACTTGTTCTCTGTGCTCTTGCTTTTACTTAAAAGCCAGCACACGTAACGGACAAGATCTCCACTGACTTGTGTAGCAAATTAGTGGCTCACGTGGGAAGGGACCTACCAGACGCTGCTGGCTTCTAATCTTCTACAGAACCTGGCATCCCTCATCCAAAACCACAAGGCAGCTTTGCTACTTGCCTCTGAACTTGAGAGAGGTGCTGGATTGTACCAAACTATTTTAGCGGTTGTTGAATCGTGCTGGGAAGGATTACAACAGATACTTTGCAAGACCCTAAGACTCTGCCCGTGAAGTCCTTTAAAATGTGAAATACAGTAGCTGTCTGGGGGAAAACAAGCCTTTTTTGTTGCTCTGTTACATATGAATTTCAGAGTAGTACATTTTTATCTAACTACACTCAAGTTAACTATGTCAGTAATATAGACCGTGTAATAGCTGAGTGATATAATGCTATTTAAGACAAGATGCAGGTTTTCGGAGCATTATCCCATCTCCACAGTCACTCTTGTAGACTAAACAAACCAAGTTCTTAAAAAATTTTTGCGGTGATTTGGTTTTCTGAACGGCTCTTTTTTTATTTCTCTTCTGGACTTTCCTCAGTTGTCTCTGTCCTGCGCCCCAGACCAGCAGGGTATTCCAGCTGCTACCTCATTGCTGCTGAGGAGAGCAGATTTCCTCCCCAGCCCCTGCTATTATGTATTATGCTTCTCTTTTTAATAGACTCCAGATTGTCATTTGCCTTTTTTTGCCCCTTTTTTTTTTTTTTTTAAATAGTTTCACACTGTTGGCTCAGTTTATTGTCACTGTAACCTTGACATCCTTTTCTGCAGTACTGCTGCTGGTCTGGTATTCTTCCTTTTGGTTTTGTGCATTTGAGGATTTCTTTTAAAGTCCAAATGTAATTCTTTGTACTTGGCTGTATTGAATTTAATCTTACTGATTTTTGACCGTTTCTCCAATTTATTAAGACCATCTTGAGTTCTGCTCAGCTCGTTAGAGTGCTTCACACTCCTTGCAGGTTGGTGTGTCTGCGGTTTTAGTAAGACTGCTTGCTGGGTTTTGACCCTAGTCAGTAGGAGAAGTGCTGAACGAGTGTGTTTTTTCAAGCAGCTCTGCACCCATGTGATAGGACGTTGATCCAGAAGGAAGGTGCTTTTCCAGTTTGCTCTGTCAAAAAGTATTTTATATTTGAGATCTGTTGTATTTACTGCTTTTCTCCTGCCTGTAGAATAGAAGGAAAGAAGGAAAGTACATTGGTTGATGGGGTTAGGTTTTGGCAAGTCCATCTTGGCGGCTTATTGCTTTCTAATTTTCAGTTGCCTATTTATAGATTGTTCAGTAATTTGTTTCAAAACCTTTCTGGGTGTTGAAGGTAGGCTTATGGCCATGCAGTTCACCAGTCGCTCTTTTCTCCCTTTTTAAAGATGGACATTGCCAGCTTACTCCTGAGCTTTTGGAAAGGCAAAAGTGTTTCAAAAATCCTCCAAGGTGCTTGCTCTTTTCTGAACGATTGCCCCAGCTTGTTTCCCAAACACTGTAGGATAAATTTCCTAACTTGTCAGAGGAGGAAGAGCAACCTCAGACAAGGGTTGCAGACACACAAGATAGCTCCGTCATCCGGGAATATAGTAGTTCAACATTAGTGTGCCTAATTTCTGATAGTGGGTCTCATATTTATCCAGCTAAAGCACCTGAAGTGAATTCCTGAGAGTGAAAAGGAAAGCTTGATAGATTTGATAAGGCTTGCTCTCAAAAAAAAAAAAAGCAGCTTCAGCAGCTTCATTGAGAAAATAGTTCATTAGAGATCCAAGTGGCTGTCGTGCTCCACTGACAATTTATGTGCAGAGGAAGGTCTGTGCAACGGATTTCAATGGTTTGAAATTAGTCACTGCAACTACTTCAGATGATTACCTCTGTTGTTTCTTAAAAAAAGTCCCTCAAATATACTGCCATTGAAAGTCATCTGGGCAGTCAACCTATTTCCAACCTAGTAATCTGTTGTGTGTGTTGCTTTCTTTGTATTGGGTTACAAATAGCGAAATTTGCAGATGGGCTTAACTGATCATAAATTACAGTTTATTAATTTTCTTATTTGTTTTGCCTAGCAACTACATAAAATTTCCAAATGTCTAGATAAGTTCTATCTGTGAATATCTATTTAAGAACACATAAAAATGTAAGAGAATGAGAATCTTTCTGTACATATATACCAGTGCTATAAAAATAACATACCAAACAAATATATCAGAATTCTAACCAGTAATTATTGTTTCAAAAAACCTTAAAGTGGACATAGAGCTGGTACATCCTTTGTCGTTTTATTTTGATAAGGGGTGCTGAAGGCTTGCACGCTCAGCACTGGGATGCGCTGAAGTGAACCGTGGGAGGGCAGCGGTCCTGTGCTGGGGACCGAGGATGCCATGGGGGCATGGCTGAGTCGCTGAGGAGTTGCTGATGTGTTAGTGAGGGTGGTGTGACATGTCAGGACCAAGAGGGGAAAGAGGGACTCCCACTGTTTTAGTTGTAGGATTTCCTTTTTTGGAGCACGAGTCCAAGTAGGACAGAAACAAACTGCGTTTTGGGGCAAGGCTTAATGTAAGTTCCTGACAGCAGGCTTCGGCAGGAGCGGGCTGCCTGCGGGTGCCGTGCTGCTGCCTCCACTGAGGGAAGTGGAACAGATGTCACTTTTAAGAAGATTATGCAAAGAAAACATCCAAATTTATCTTAGACTATTGATCCAGATGGGAAGCTGAACTACAAAGCCTTGAGACTAGCGAAAGGCTGAGGGAAGAGGAGAATGAACTTGGCAGCTGCATTGTTCCCCCCCATGACCCTCCAAACGAGACGAGCAGAACGGAGCGGTGTGCCTACCCCGTGAGCCAGCTGTGCGGGCACGGGCAGGCCTGGCGTGTGTGTCGGGGGGGGCTCCGCACAGGACTGCGGGGCTGCTGCCAGGCCTGGCGTGTGCGTCGGGGGGGGCTCCGTGCAGGACTGTGGGGCTGCTGCCAGGCCTGGCGTGTGCATCGGGGGGGGCTCCGTGCAGGACTGCGGGGCTGCTGCCAGGCCTGGCGTGTGTGTCGGGGGGGGCTCTGTGCAGGACTGCGGGGCTGCTGCCAGGCCTGGCGTGTGCGTCGGGGGGGGCTCCGTGCAGGACTGCAGGGTTGCTGCCAGGCCTGGCGTGTGCATCGGGGGGGGGCCTCTGTGCAGGACTGCGGGGCTGCTGCCAGGCCTGGTGTGTGCGTCGGGGGGGCTCCATGCAGTGCTGTGGGGCTGCTGCCAGGCCTGGCATGTGTGTCGGGGGGGGCTCTGTGCAGGACTGCGGGGCTGCTGCCAGGCCTGGCGTGTGCGTCGGGGGGGGCTCTGTGCAGGACTGCAGGGTTGCTGCCAGGCCTGGCGTGTGCATCGGGGGGGGGCCTCTGTGCAGGACTGCGGGGCTGCTGCCAGGCCTGGTGTGTGCGTCGGGGGGGCTCCATGTAGTGCTGCGGGGCTGCTGCCAGGCCTGGCATGTGCGTCGGGGGGGGGAGGGCTCCACGCAGGACTGTGGGGCTGCTGCCAGGCCTGGTGTCAGCAGGCAGGCGGCATCGCCCCTGCCCGCAGGTGGCTCACGGCTGAGGCCGCATGAGCTGACCCTGGAGATAACTCCAATATTAGCCCTGCCGTATGCTCACTCTAACAGAGCAGGAGAAAGTATTTCTGTGTTTTTTTAACCAAAGGTAAGTACTTTTCGCTGTGCAGGAAGGTTTTGCATGGTTACTGTTGGCTGCAAGTCCAGCTGGTGGGTATAGGATGAATATTTTCATCTTTTGAATGCATTTAGGGCTGGAAAATGTGGACTGAAAAAAATCTAAGGTTTAATAAATATTTTCAGTCAATTGAAAGAGGTGGAAGAGACACCCTCGCATTCCGGACACTTGAGAGAGAATTGAAGAGAAGGAAAGTAATCAAAGCAGGTTTTAAAGTAATATATTTAGCTAGAATTAATACTTCTTTTGTTCATGAATTGAAAAATAGCTTTAGGATGCCTAGAGGTGCAGATGCTTGTGCCGCACATCCAGTGCAAATATATGTAGCTAATTAAATAAAATAAAATGCTATGTTTGTGCATTTTTAAACTGCACTGGAATGCAAATCGGAATTCAGCTCACACAGATTCCAAGTAACATTTTTCATTGAAAAAAAGGTTGTCTCTGGACATTTTCTCTTGTAAGAAGGAAAAAGAGTCCTGAATAAATGTTTTTATCCCTGTAATTACCTAAATACAGGGAGATGTACATATAATCTTGGTTATTAAATAGTGGCAGAAAATTTTGTGTAAAGTTATATGTTTTTTGCTAATCAACATACTTCATGATGGCCTAAGCAAGTGAAGATTTGTTTTAAGAAAATGGTGTTACAGAAAATTAAATAGATTAATTTAACAAATACTTCTATGTTGGGCAGTGGTTTAAAATCAAACCATCTTTATATTTGAATCAAATGTGTTGCTGTTAGGACAGAAATAGTTTTCTTTGTTCTCTCACTTTTCAGTCATTGACATAGAGTTTTAACTCATCTGATTGTGCTGTAAGTTCAAAGAAGATTTAAAGTATAAAGATAAATACTCTTTCCTCATTTGCTGTAGTGTCTTCTCACTTCTATTCATAAAAATAAAAGTACATCTCTGACTAGGAAAGACTTATGAATTTCTGGTTTAGTTGATGGAATTTTATTTTGGTATGTATTAGATGTTATTTTATTTTTTTTTTCAACTGCATAAAGGTTCTTTGGTTTTAGGATGGTTAATGTTATATTACAGCGTATGAGCCTTTCTTTTATGTTTTTTATGCAGTATCAGAATTTCTTCATGCTATAATTTTTTTTAAACTATTTTTGGATAAAAGGCCGAGGTTTTCTTGTATATTCATGAGGTTTTCTTGTGTATGCATAAGGCTGCTCTGCATACCATCATGACACAGTCTGTGTGATCAAAGTACATTTTTAAAGAGTGCTTTTATTCTGTTGACATATGCATAGACTTCTGTGTACTGAGGATGTTATTTGAAGGATGTTGCTTGGAGGATAACTCATGAGACTGTGTAATACCTAATTTTATGAAAGGGAGGTGGCTCCTCTCTGTGGTGATGAGCGGTATTGGTTTTTAGAGAAAGCCACGTAGAAAATTTCCATGTAAGGGAGACTGCTGGGGAGAGATTGGCAGCTATGATGTCTTTAACTCGAAATACTTTTTTAGTAGCTGGGATGATAAAAAAAGAAACAACCAACCTGAATTGGTCTGAAATGCGGTTATGCTAGCTAACGGAGAGATCATAACTAAATTTTACAAACCCCATGGTTTACTTACAAGCTTTTTTACAAAATATGAGACGATACTCAGGTCTGTTTCACAGTCTGATCTGAAAATTATATTTTCTCATGTAGTAAATTATAAAAATACGGGGAGACAATTCAGCTTTCAGATGGTTTGTGCTGAAGAATTGAATGCTGAATGAAATGACACAGGCTGATGTCTGGGTAGAATGTTGGTCTATGTGTGTCTTTTGCACTAGAAGTTTATTTTTCTAGTAGGGTGCACGGCATTTATAGGCACATTATGTGCATATACATGTAGATGGATATTAGCACCGACCACTTTTTCAATTGAGAGTTTTAAATGTCTTAAAAATCTGCTGGCCATAGACTTACTGATTATTTGTTGGTAATTTCCTGTATACCCTGTAATAACCCCATGACATCTGATCCTGCACTGGGGATGCTTTAGTTTGCTGCTGTGGCAGGGAGCATCGTTTCTCTGGGTTTTTTTATTCCCTGATACAGATTTTACTCTGAGAGCTCATTAAATCAGAGGCCAAAACCATGGCTGAAATCACAGCTGGTTTTAGCTCTGACGTGTTCAGGGACCTTGTCTCCTTCCGTGGACTAGTGAGTGTCATTTCTACATTTCCTTACAGTGCCTCATAAAACGGGGTAACTCATCTGTGATCTTTCAGAATTCAGCTTCTCTGTGCAGCAGAAGTGGCAGCTTCCTTCACACCTCCTGCACTGCAGCTCGTCTGTGCTGTGCGGGACAGGAGTGCACACTCAGCAAGCTACTGCAGGGCTGGTTTTCACTCGTCTCGTTTTAGGAATGAGTGAGACAATGCTCTTTTCAAAAGAGTGTACTTTTTGATGTTTAAGGTTGGAAGTCCTGTTAAGTCATACTGATTCTCAGCTGGAGGCTTTATTTTATGAGATATTGTACCTAAGAGAGATGGTTCGTATCACATACCTATTGTGGATCGTTACCCAGGCAAATAAGCTTTGTAAGCTGAGGAAGAAGTTCGCTGAGTTATGGAGCACTGTGTAACACAGTTTAAAAGAACTCCAATTCCAAATGATGTATTTGTTTAATCTTCAAAATTAGGTTGTTTTTTTTCCTCTGAGAAGCTGAAACTATTACGAAGTTGTTTTGGAAAAGCAGAATAGAAATTCTTGTTGAACGGCTTCTGTTCACTGCTAAAAAAGAAAGTTGCGTTTCGCCTCCTGGTAAATGATGCATGGCATTTGTCCTGAATTAAAAACAGAGAGAATAGAAAGCTTGTTAGCTCTAATGTGTTGGTAAGCTTGACAAGGCAAATATTGGTGGAGAGGGAGAGCATACCTACTCAAATCGACCTGATAGTAAAAATAAGTATCATGTCTTCAGTGCTAGGGTACCTCTTGGATAGCTCCATCCACAGCAGTAACCCAGAAGTTTTTAAACTGTGTTTTTTTCTTTTAGTACTGAAAATGAGTTCTTTATTGGTGAGCAACGCAAAAAGCTTTCGGGCTTGCCAGTAGGAATTGTTAAATTAAAAGGTTATTTCCGGAACACTTGTATCTCATCATCTGAGCACCAGAAGCAATTAAATCTTTACCACTGCGCTGGAGAGGACTGCCTGGAATGGAAAAGATTAGATATTTTTCAAGATGTTGAAAGGATCGTGATTCTCAGAAAAAAACCATTTAAGAATAGTTTATGGCTGTTGCAGTTATAAACTCAGTGCCGTAAAAGGAATGGGCTGTGTGTTGGCAGACTACCAAGTCAGGGAAAATGAAAGTGCAGCTCAGCGCTATTTTAGTGCATCAGATCTGGGAGGAGCAGGAATGGATGGGGGGAAAATCCCAATTGGCCTATATTTACTCTCCTTTGGGAAGTATTGCCAGTCATAACTGTTGGGAAACAATCTGCAAATGACAGATGTGTGAGCGCTTGCAAGGCTTTGAGACTCGCTGGCTTCTGCCCTTAGCCAGGGATCCTCTTTCGTCCCAGGCTTTGGGGACTCCTTACTTGTCTAGTCTCTTCCTCTCCTTGGGGTCTCTCCGCTTTTTCTTGTCTATTTGCAATTCCACTGTTCTCTTCCCATTTCATCTATTGCCCACAAAGCTTGCAGTGTCTTGTCTCTACACTAATGAAATCTCCTTCCGTTTTACACCCCTCCCTAAAGGGGGTGTAAGCCAGAGTCCCTTGAGCAAGGACCCTCTTAACTTTTGTATTACTTAAAAGAGAATTAATCAACTCCCTCCTCCCCTTGTACTCAGTGTAGCACGGATGTCCTCTTCATCCCCACTGTACGAGGCCATGTCCTTTGGCTGTTCAGAGGGGACCAGTACCACCACCCTGCTGTGTGCAAATGTTAAGTAGTAAAATAAGGAGAATTCAGCCTCGCAGTTCTCTCCGCCATGGGAGCAGTTGCAGAACAGGGAGGCATTAATGCGCTTTTCCCCTTCTTTCTTTTGGAGATGCTACGACCTTCAAAAACCCCTTTGTTTTGATTATCCTCTCGGGGCTCGGGCCTTTTTAATTTGGCCCCTGGACACACCTCTGGGCTTTAGTTACACCAGCACACCAGCCTCTTTGTTGCCAAACTGGTTTTTCCCTAGCTGCAGAGGGGAGTAATGCAGTGGCCAGTTCAGCATACAAAAAGGGGTATTCCTGTAAGGGATTGTGAGCTTCCCATCTTTGGCAGCTGACACTAGAGAGAATGTTAACTCAATTTGGCAATTAAATGAAAATTAAATATAGCTCTGTGTTCTCTGCTCAGATGTAGTGTTTTCCTTTTATAAGTATAAATCACTTTTCTATTCTGGATAACCATTCTAATATAAATGCAGACTCACAGACACGCGGAGTCCTACTTCCTAACTTAGCATATTTTTTTCTCAACAATTGAAATCGGGGAAATTATCCTCAATTGTGCACAAAGGTTTCAGAATCTGGTTTATTTTCCAAGATTTTAATGGTTATTTTATTGGAAAGGTAATTGTTTTAGCCTGCACAATAATCTAAAACCTATTGTGGGAATCTTATCTCTGTTAGATGGAGGAGCAAAGTCTGGGTAATAAAGCTCGGACTAAAGGCTGCGCTCCTAAAAAGGTCTCTGATTCACCTCAGTGGGAAACTTATATGCAGTCTAAGGATGGAATATAGAGGGTGGTTAAGGATGGAATATGAAGGGTGGTTAGTCCCTTAGGCTTTGCTTGTCACTGTGTATCACAGAGCGGGAGCTGGGGTGAGCAGATGAGAATGTAAGTTCCCTCTACAGGGACTGCAGTGCTTCCATGCTGTCTGATCCTTCCTCATCTTCTTTTCGTGCTTTCTTCTATTTCTTTGTCTGATCTCAACCTTTAGACTTTTCTTCTTCCTCCCCTACTCCAGCTGTTAAAATGATGACTATAGAATATACTGCTACTGAAGCTTCCCAGCTAGAATATGAAAAAGATACATCAGTAGCATTAATAGACTGGGCCATATTACCCTATTTCGCATGAGAAAGAGGGCTGGCCTGTGGGCACCGTGAGGAAGCCGTGGGACCAGGGAGGGCTTCCTGTGCCCCTCGAGCTTGACCAGCTGTGGTGCGTGCCGTGCTTGGTGTGCCCGGGCAGGCGTGTGCCCATCTCCAGCCCGGCTTGCTCTGCGGGTGCAGGGACAACGGCTATACTTTCCATTATGAGACGTTAAATATACTGCTTGGTTAAGCACTTTTCTGTTCCTTCCACGAAACATCATTCCTGTAAGGTTCATTAAAACATCTGTAGCTGGATCTGTCAGTATCCTAAAGCATGTATCATCTAAACTGATACTTAGAAATCTCTTGCGTGTTAAGACTGTCTGTTCTGTATTGCAGAAAGGTGTATATTTTAGGTTTGAGTTTCTGCGATAAATACACTCAGTTCCTATGGGAAGGGTTTAAAAACAAAATCCAGCATAAGAGAATATGTAAAATTCAAGAAAGCAAAAAGGTTTTGAACTTCATTTTTTAGGCTCCTTTCTTACAGCAGTACTAACTTCAAGTTCAAAGCTTGACATCTCCTGGTTTTCCACTCAAATATTATGAGGTATGGCAGTAATTACCTCCTTTATCAGGGTACAATGTAAACTTCCTAAAAGTAGACTGGATTACCATTCAGTTGGCACATTCCAGCACAAACAGCTATGGAGAACATGCTTTAATTGAGAGTGTTAAAGTGAAGTGGGAGTTCAGGTCTAATACTTCTGATTTCTGTGGCTGTAATTGAGAAGCTAATATTGTATGGGGGGGGGGAAGTATATGCAGACAAGCATGCAAGTTAAATGCTACAGTACTTTTGTAGACCTGTAAGGCTAACACAATTAGTTTTTTTTTAAATCTTTTATGGTTCTTCAGTAAGCCTTTGAGAAGCTTATATTTATAATTATCTTTATGAAGTTTTGCTGCGTGTTGTTAGCTGTTAACGATTAAAGTATTTTACTCTCATCAGACCGTGAGCTTTTGCAAGGTATTTTAATAGCAAATCACAAACTTGTGAAGACACCTTGTTTGCATTATCAATGGATGTGCAAGCATATGAAAATCCAGAGCCTAAAATCTCTCTTTAAAGGTGAATTTCCAAAGGTTTTGTCAATAACCTTTACAATTTTGTGCTGAATGCTTCAAACACAGTACAGTGCATTGAAGCACGCAGTTGTCTAAAAATATAATTATAAAGCACAGATGCATATTCACAGGATGTGTGGTTTTTTGAGGGCTGAAGGCTGCCGCCTCCTCGTTCTAGCAGGCTGTTGGGAGGCCAGGACAGAAGGGATGGTTAGCTCATGTAGTGAGGTATATGGGTGTGAGGAGGACACTTTGTGCACTGCAAAGGATGCTAGTTTCAGGATCAGAGGTCGTCTTGGATTGGAAGGGGGAGCTGGAACTCTTCTCTTCTTCTTTCCCCAGTAAATAACTGGCAGTCCTCATCCCCCTGCTGAAAAGTTTTCCTGTGCTCCAGCCTCCTGCCACAGCTGGCAGCTCAGGGATGGTTATTGGATCAGACCCCATTAAACATCTCCTTATAAGCTATTAAACATTGCCTTTAACACCCCCCCCCACCTCCACCCCCCCCCCCGACCTTAGCACACACCATGACAAACCTAAGACATTTACCGCAAACAGTAAAGTTCCTAAAAACCACCAAGTGCAATGCAGGGAGCAGGAGAGACCAAGGGCTTGATATCCATGATACGCTGAAATACTTGCTCATGTGGTTCTCTCCAGGCTGCACTTTTTGTTCCTGCAGTGCCCAGTGGTTGCTCTGTTCTGTCTGCTGAGTCTGACTGGCAGCAGCTCTAGGTGAGCAAAAGCCAAAATAAAAAAAAATAAAAAAAATCCAAATGCTAAGGCTGGAATAAATGTATATATTAAATATTCCACTAAGATTTATCAGTGAAACATTTGGTTATAGTTTGATTTATGTCAAAATAAATAAATAAATGAAACCTTTGCAAAACAACTGTTTGAACTTATTGCTGGACTGGAGAAACTTAACAAAACAAATAGTAATTAAAATTAAACTGGTAATGTAACACTTGAATATAGAAGACTCACAGGCCTTTACTGTCTTCTAACTTCTGGTTGTTTGGGTTTCTCCAGGATGGCAATATTTTTGCTCTTTTGCTTTTTCCGGTGACGTAGAAATTCCTGACATAAGAGCCTGGCTCTCTGGCTAGTGTGTACCTATCTAATTGTTTCCTGCCCTCCAAATGGGGCCAGAGACTTGGGGATGGGGGATGGAAATTGAAGGCGGGGAGGGGGGGGGAGAGTAGAAGCCTCACACTATTAAGGTCTCATTATTAGGGCAAGAAAAAAAAATCTTCCCTTAAGATTTTGTGTTACTTTTTATTTTACTTGTAAAGGGCTAAAACTTCCCATTTTTCTTGTGAGAGCTGGGATTCTCATGTAGTTATAGGAATTCTGGACCTGAGTTGTCAGAAAAAACACTAAATATGGAAAAACTTAAACCAATACTGTTATCAGCTCCTGAGACCCTTGATGTTTCCCTTGCAGCTCTTAAAAGCAAAATGTGATAATATCAGAATTTAATGTCTCAAGTTGTCCCTCCCCCAAAGAAATTTCACCAGTTGCAGACAGAGGTTGAGAAAACATAACCTGAGTATGTACAAAGTTCTTAACTTCCGAAGAACAAATTTGACAGACCCCCTACGTTACTTTTTAACAAATCATGTTTATTTTGGGGCCGAACTTGTGATTTCTGAATTTGCAATTGACAATATAGAAGCTCTTGAAAGCTGGCAGTACTTCAACATATGTCGATATTAGGATATCAACATCCTAAAAGGAAGGCTTTCTTGAAGTTACAACGCATATCATCGTAGCAAAAGGCTCCTGAAGCCCGCCTAAGGACATAGTTGCTGCTGTATTTGTATGATCTATATTTATAAGATTTACAAGCTATCTCTGAGCATAGTGTCCGTATTATGTGAGTCAGGCAGATGAAACCTCTGCACTGTGCTAGGTTAAAGGGTAAAGTGCAGTGCGGGGGCTCCAAGAGGTCTGGTGACACCAGGGGACAACTGTGGAGGAGCCGGCGGTGTCCTGGGTGTTGCAGGCAGTGCAGCAAGCAGCACGTGTTCAAAAAAAAAACCCAAACAAAAAACCCCCAAAACAACCCACCAAACAACCACCCCCCAAAAACCATAAATCACAACAACAACAACAAAAAGTAGCGTATAAAAGCAGCATCCCCTTCCCTGGACTGTGAGTTTTGCACTGGGCTCTTCATGGAGCATCTGTCCCACCAGAGAAGTGGAATGTTGCAGCGCTGTAACGAAGATGTGCGCGGGGTGAAAAGTCTGCATGGTGGGAGTGCAACGCTGCAGTACTCGCCACGGTGAGTAGGTTACCATCGTTCTCTGTCAGCCTGTTCCCTGTACCTGTGGAATCAGGGTGTGAAGCACCTCCAAACCAAACGTGTTAATTGTAATGAGATTGACTTTGCTCTTCTCTTTACTCGTTCTTTACAAGCAGTTCTTAACCTTGGTCTGTAAGCTCCCCGTGGCAGGACTTACGTTTGCGTATGTACAGTACCTAACACTGGAGGTCCCCTTCCTACTTGAAACTACTGGGCATTGCTGTCACGTACAGAGTAAATCAAAATAGCGATCAAAACGTCAGCAATAAAAGAATAAAATGTTAACTGCAATAAAGTACTTTCATGAATGCTCAGTTATATTTTATTGGGCTTTCAGGACTTATATATCCTCTGAGTCTTTATGAATACTTGAGACTAAATAACATTTTGGTGAACACTGAAATATTTGACATTTTCAAGAGGTCAGGATCTATTTTATAATCCTTGGGGATTTCAGATAATTTCCTTTAAACTGCTTACACGTGAGGGAGTTGCGGTCCTGACAGAGGAGAGCAGGGAAGCGGTGTTGGTCTGGAGGTCAATCCAGGACCGCTGAGGAGCACGTCTGTTGGGCCGCAGGACTGCACAACGGGAAGGTGACCTGGTGCGTCCCTTCTCCTCTACGCCGTGCTCGTCAGGTGCCCGTGTCTGGCTGCGCTGGGAAGCTTCACAAATACGCGTAAGAGATCATATAGGCAGGGTCAGTAAAGACCTGGCCGCGTAGGAATTGGTCGGTCGGTCGGTCCGCCCGCCCGCCCGCCCTTTGGCACGCCGAACCCCAAAAGGGGCTAACGGCACTCCTGGTCTCAAACGACCGCTCCAGAAAGCCACGCTGCTGAGAGCTGGCGGAGCCAAGCTCACGAAGCCCCGCGGGCGGCGGCACCGCCTCCCCCGCCCCCGGGAGCCGTGGGCGGGCCGTGGCGCAGGGGTAATGGCGGCCGGAGCACCCTCCCGCTATCCGCCGCGTAACGGCGGGGCCGTGGCGGGCGCCGAGCCGTGCCGGGCCGAGGCCGCCAGGCGGCGCCGCCGTGCGCGGGCGGGAGGCGGGCTGGGCGGTGCGGGCCGCCGGCGGGGGGCGCCCGGTGCCGCTGCTGGCGGAGCGCGGCTTTGTTCTCCGCCCGGGCGGCGGGGCTGCCGCGCTTCCCGCCGCCCGGGCGCTGAGAGCGGCGGGCGGCTGCGGGGCGGTCTCGTCTGCGCTGCCCGCCGCGCGGGGAAGGGCGCCGGCAGGGAAACTGCACGCTTGTAGCGTGGCTACGTGCAGACCTCTGGTCTTTTATTAGCCGATAGTCTGCTCGGGAGGGGTTTTATTCTATTTTTTAAGCAGCTCTGCAGTCAGTCGTGACAATGACATGTTTATCTGTGAAACGGCGCTCTCGGGCTGTCTGCCGTGCAGCGCCCACTTTCCCTCCCCCCTTTGCCGCCGTTCAGCAGCACAGGGATGTTTGGGTTCCGCAGCGAGTTTAGTTTGGAGAAGTCAAGAGTTCAGGCATGTTAATGCAAGCAGGTTTCCGTCAGATACACTCCAGAGTGGTTTGGTAGTATGTATGGCTGTGTACTATGTGCTTGTTCTTCAGGATGAGACCGTGGTCAGCTTCTCCCCGGCTGGGGAAATGCCCAGGACAAACCCCTGCTCTGGGCCATGGCTGGACCCTGCATCCTGCAGCCCTTGTGCTGTGAACCTCAAAAAAGAAAGAGGGCACCTGGGAGGAGACTGGGAGTCGTGCCCTGCTGCTCATTAGCCACCTGGGGCCTAATCCTGCTTCCACCAGAGTCCATGAGAGCTTTGTTACTGACTTCGGTGGGGGTTGGCTCTGGTCCCCGATGCCACATAATCTGCTGTAGCGAGCTGTGGCTATGAATGGCTGGGCTATAGGCAGCTGCGTTTCCTCTTTCCCATCGTGGGTAAATGAAACAATTAGTATTCATGCATTAAGTCCTTCTAAAATAAAATCTTGTGACTGCCATCTCTCTGTTTGCTATATTTAAACTGGCCAGAAGATTGTTTAAATATATCTCACGGACAGTTTACAATGCGAATTATTTCCTGCCTTTAAAAAATAGAAGTCATGGTGTTGTGGTTTAACCCGGCAGGCAGCTAAACACCACACAGCCGTTCGCTCGCTCCCCGCCTGCCCAGTGGGATGGGGGAGAGAGTCGGGGAAAAAAAAAGTAAAATTCGTGAGTTGAGATAAAGGCAGTTTAATAGGACAGCAAAGGAAGGGAAAATAATAATAATAATGGTGAAAGAATATACAAAATAAGTGATGCACAATGCAGTTGCTCACCACCTGCTGACTGATGCCCAGCCAGTTCCTGAGCAGCGGTCACCGCCCGCTGGCCAACTCCCCCCAGTTTGTATCCTGAGCATGACATCATATGGTATGGAATATCCCTCTGGCCAGTTTGGGTCAGCTGTCCTGGCTGTGCCTCCTCCCAGCTTCTCGCTGGCAGGGCATGAGAAGCTGAAAAGTCCTTGACCTAGTGTAAGCACTGCTTAGCAACAACTAAAACATCAGTGTGTTATCAACATTATCCTCATACTAAATCCCAAACACAGCACTGTACCAGCTACTAGGAAGAAAATTAACTCTATCCCAGGCAAAACCAGGACAGTATCCTCCCCTTATTCTATACCATCCATGTCATGCCCAGGTCCCACACTTTCCAATACATTTTACTTGATCACCACCACTTTTCCTGTATTTTAATATATACACACAGATATCATTCCCTTAGTCTATGGGCCATCCCTATAAAATGTCCATTGGGTTCATTTAGTCCATGACTTTGGGCTCTATCTGTCATAACAGTCATTCAGGGCAGGAGAGATGGTGTGTGGTGTTGGATTGTTGCATGCTGAAGCCAGTTCTGCTTCCATCACCACTGCACTTTGTGTGGTTCTATCATTGCTGCACTTTGCTCGGTTTCATCAAAGTTCATTCTTCGTTAATCTAGGTGATTCTTACTATAATACCGTTGATATGGCATATAGCCACCATAGAAGTGATGATATACGGTATTATATAGCAATTAACATCATACAATTTAATTCATTGACTATTCTCACCCAAAATCAAATCCCCTTGAGGTACACATCGGACTTCCCCATCCTCCCGCATCACCCACCAAGTGCACCCAGGTCCTTTAGCAAAAGCAATCCCACGGATGGGTTTGCCTTTGCCCGAGGCAGGAATAACCCAGACTGTCTTCCCCAGCATATTTTTTATGTGCACTACAGGGACTTTATTCCCATCTACAGTATGTAAAAGTTTTGACTGGGCAGGGCCAGCTCAATTGGCAGATCCCCTCGTATTGACTAACCAGGTGGCTTTTGCTAAATGTGTATCCCAATGTTTGAATGTCCCACCACCCATTGCTCTCAGTGTAGTCTTTAACAGTCCATTGTGTCGTTCGATTTTCCCAGAGGCTGGTGCATGATAGGGGATGTGACATACCCACTCAATGCCGTGCTCTTTGGCCCAGGTGTCTATGAGGTTGTTTCAGAAACTGAATTCTCGATTCTTGGTGAAGTAAGGAGGGGGGCCAGCAAAACCGCAACCATGGACTTCCGGAGGGTGGACTTTGGCCTGTTCAGGACGCTGGTTGAGAGTGTCCCTTGGGAGACAGTCCTGAAGGGCAAAGGGGTCCAGGAAGGCTGGACAATCTTCAAGAAGGAAGTCTTAAAGGCGCAGGAGCAGGCTGTTCCCATGTGCCGTAAGAAGAACGGGCGGGGAAGACGACCGGCCTGGCTGAATGGGGAGCTTTTGCTGGGACTCAGGAAAAAAAGGAGAGTTTACCACTTGTGGAAGAAGGGGCAGGCGACTCAAGAAGAGTACAGGGATCTCGTTAGGTCATGCAGAGAGGAAATGAGAAAGGCAAAAGCCCAGCTAGAACGCAATCTGGCTGCTGTCGTTAGAGACAACAAAAAAAGTTTTTACAAATATATTAATGACAAGAAGAGAGCCAAGGAGAATCTCCATCCCTTATTGGATGCGGGGGGGAACATTGTCACCGAGGATGAGGAAAAGGCTGAGGTACTTAATGCCTTCTTTGCCTCAGTCTTTAACAGGCAGACCAGTTATCCTCAGGGTACTCAGCCCCCTGAGCTGGAAGACAGGGACGGCGAGCAGGATGAACCCCCCATAATCCAAGAGGAAGCGGTTAACGACCTGCTATGCCACCTGGATGCTCACAAGTCTATGGGGCCAGATGGGATCCACCCGAGGGTGCTGAGGGAGCTGGTGGAGGAGCTCACCAAGCCGCTCTCCATCATTTATCAGCAGTCCTGGTTAATGGGGGAGGTCCCGGACAACTGGAGGCTTGCCAATGTGACGCCCATCTACAAGAAGGGCCGGAAGGAGGATCCGGGGAACTACAGGCCTGTCAGCCTGACCTCGGTGCCGGGGAAGATTATGGAGCGGTTCATCTTGAGGGCGCTCACAAGGCATGAGCGGGACAACCAGGGCATCAGGCCCAGCCAGCAAGGGTTCATGAGAGGCAGGTCCTGCTTGACCAACCTGATCTCCTTCTATGACCAGGTGACCCGCCTAGTGGATGAGGGAAAGGCTGTGGATGTGGTCTACCTGGACTTCAGTAAGGCCTTTGACACTGTCTCCCACAGCATTCTCCTAGAGAAGCTGGCGGCTCACGGCTTAGACAGGTGTACTCTGCGCTGGGTCAAAAACTGGCTGGACGGCCGGGCCCAGAGAGTTGTGGTGAATGGAGTTCAATCCAGTTGGCGGCCGGTCACGAGCGGTGTTCCCCGGGGCTCAGTTTTGGGGCCGGTCTTGTTCAATATCTTTGTCGATGATCTGGATGAGGGGATTGAGTGCACCCTCAGTAAGTTTGCAGACAACACCAAGTTGGGCGGGAGTGTTGATCTGCTGGAGGGTAGGAAGGCTCTGCAGAGGGACCTGGACAGGCTGGATCAATGGGCCGAGGCCAACTGTATGAGATTCAACAAGGCCAAGTGCCGGGTCCTGCACTTCGGCCACAACAACCCCATGCAGTGCTACAGGCTTGGGGAAGAGTGGCTGGAAAGCTGCCTGTCGGAAAAGGACCTGGGGGGTGTTGGTTGACAGCCAGCTGAACATGAGCCGGCAGTGTGCCCAGGCGGCCAAGAAGGCCAATGGCATCCTGGCCTGTGTCAGAAATAGTGTGGCCAGCAGGAGTAGGGAAGTGATCGTGCCCCTGTACTCAGCCCTGGTGAGGCCGCACAGGCTCGAATCCTGTGTTCAGTTTTGGGCCCCTCACTACAAGAAGGACGTTGAGGTGTTAGAGCGTGTCCAGAGAAGGGCAATGAGGCTGGTGAGGGGTCTGGAGCACAAGTCTTATGAGGAGCGGCTGAGGGAACTGGGGTTGTTTAGCCTGGAGAAGAGGAGGCTGAGGGGAGACCTCATCGCGCTCTACAACTCCCTGAAAGGAGGTTGTAGTGAGGTGGGGGTCGGTCTCTTCTCCCAAGTAACAAGTGATAGGATGAGAGGAAATGGCCTCAAGTTGCGCCAGGGGAGGTTTAGATTGGATGTGAGGAAAAATTTCTTTACTGAAAGAGTGGTTAAACGTTGGAACAGGCTGCCCAGGGAAGTGGTTGAGTCACCATCCCTGGAGGTATTTAAAAGGCGTTTAGATGAGGCGCTTAGGGACATGGTTTAGTGGGCATGGTGGTGTTGGGTCAACGGTTGGACTCAATGATCTTAGAGGTTTTTTCCAACCTTAATGATTCTATGATTCCATGAAATGAGTCCCGTTGTCTGACTCAGTTCTTTCTGGGGTGCCATGTCACCATAGGACTTGCTTTTCAAGGCCCAGGATAGTGTTCCAGGCAGTGGCATGGGACACGGGATATGTTTCCAGCCATGCGGTGGTTGCCTCCACCATTGTAAACCCATGGCGCTTGCCTTGGTGGATTTGTGGGACTGTGATATAATCAATCTGCCAGGCCTCCCCATATTTATATTTCAGCCATCGTCCTCCATACCAGAGAGGCTTTAACCGCTTGGCTTGCTTGATCGCAGCACATGTTTCACAGTCGTGGATAACCTGTGCAATAGTGCCCATGGTCAAGTCCACCCCTTGATCACGAGCCCATCTGTATGTTGCATCTCTTCCTTGATGGCCTGAGGTGCCATGGGCCCACCGAGCTATAAATAATTTACTGATGGGGTTTCCTATTCAAGCCCATTGTGTGATCAGTGTGACCCACTTACTCCATGTAGCATCAGTTGCATGATGTGTACAGGGGACCTGCCCTTTGAACATCCAGCCCAGCACCAGCAGTCAGGGTGCCAGGAGGAGCTGTGCTTCAGTACCAACCACTTCCGAAGCGGCTTGAACCCCTTCATATGCTGCCAATATCTCTTTTTCATTTGGAGTGTAGTGGGCCTCGGATCCTCTGTATCCCCAACTCCAAAACTCTAGGGGTCAAGCTCGACTCTCCCCTGGTGCTTTCTGCCAGAAGCTCCAGGTAGGGCCATTCTCCCCGGCTGTGGTGTAGAGCACATTTTTTACATCTTGTCCTGCCCGGACTGGCCCAAGGGCTACTGCATGAACTACCTCCTGTTTAATTTGTTCAAAGGCTTGTGGTTGCTTAGGGCCCCATTTGAAATCGTTCTTCTGGGTCACTTGATAGAGAGGGCTTACAATCAGACTGTAATTTGGAATATGCATTCTCCAAAAACCCAGAATGCCTAAGAAAGCTTGTGTTTCCTTTTTACTAGTTGGTGGAGGCATGGCTGTTACTTTGTTGATCACATCCATTGGGATCTGACGATGTCCATCTTGCCATTTTATTCCTAAAAACTGGATCTCCTGTGCAGGTCCCTTGACCTTACTTTGTTTTATGGCAAAACTGGCTTTCAGCAGGATTTGGACTATTTTCTTCCCTTTCTCAAAAACTTCTCCTGCTGTGTCGCCCCATATGATGATGTCATCAATGTATTGCAGGTGTTCCGGAGCTTCATCCTGTTCCGGTGCAGTCTGGATCAGTCCATGGCAAATGGTGGGGCTGTGTTTCCACCCTTGGAGCAGTCGGTTCCAGGTGTACTGGATGCCCCTCCAAGTGAAAGCAAACTGTGGCCTGCACTCTGCTGCCAAAGAGATTGAGAAAAACTCATTAGTGATATCAATTGTGGCATACCACTTGGCTGCCTTTGACTCCAGTTCATATTGAAGTTTGAGCATGTCTGGCACGGCAGCACTCAGCGGTGGCATGACTTCATTCACAGGTCACGATAGTCTACTGTTAGCCTCTATTCTCCATTAGACTTTTGCACTGGCCATATGGGACTGTTAAAGGGTGTGTGAGTCTTGCTGATCACTCCTTGGCTCTCCAGTCGACGAATCAGCTTATGGATGGGAATCAGGGCGTCTCAGTTGGTGTGATATTGCCGCCAGTGCATCATTGTGGTAGCCATTGGCACCTGTTGTTCATCGCCCCTCAGCAACCCCACAACAGAAGGGTCCTCCAAGAGACCGGGCAGGGTGGACAGCTGTTTAATTTCCTCCATCTCCAAGGCAGCTATACCAAAAGCCCACCGGTACCCTTTTGGGTCCTTGAAATACCCTCTCCTGAGGTAGTCTATGCCAAGGATGCACGGAGCCTCTGGGCCAGTCACAATGGGGTGCTTCTGCCACTCATTCCCAGTTAGGCTCACTTCAGCCTCCAATACAGTTAGCTGTTGGGATCCCCCTGTCACTCCAGAAATAAAGATGGGTTCTGCCCCTTTATAGCTTGGTGGCGTTAGGGTACACTGTGCACTGGTGTCCACTAGAGCCTTATACTCCTGTGGGTCTGATGTGCCAGGCCACCGAATCCACACAGTCCAATAAACCCAGTTGGCCGTTTCCTCCGCCTGGCTGGAGGCAGGGGCCCTCTAGTCCTGGTCATAGTATTTGTTTCTCATTTCCTGTAAATACGAGTCAGAAGTCTTTTCATTAAGATCAGAAGTAAGATCGGCCCTTCTACTCTGTCTGGGGAACTGCCCGCTGGAAACTGGAGCAGCAATTTTTCTGGAAAAAAACCCTTTTGTGATTGTTTTTCCTTGCAACTCACATACCTGTCCCTCTAGGGTCGACATAGATTTTCCATCCCACTTCCTCATGTCCTCTCCATGGTCACGTTAGTAAAACCACAGGGTGGCCCGTGGTGTGTATCCACTATATCCTTTCTTGAGCAGAGGGACGCTGACTCCTAATGGCTGAGATACTGGTCCGTACAGGTGGGGAGTAGGACCTATCCTCTTTGAGTTGCTGGACCTTCAGGGACAGTTTCTCCACAGCCGAGACGAGGGAGGAAGAGAGACTTTCTTCGTGTTGCCGGAGCTGGCCAGCCAATTCATCCACCTTTTGTTCCTCTCCATCTTCCCAGGTCATCACTGCCAATGAGTTGGCATATGACGATGGTGAGCTCCTTACAAACTTCCGCCACATGGGTCGTGTGCACTTGACTTCATCGGGATCTTTGGATAGCTGCTCGTTGTCCAGGTCATCATAAATCACCTCCAGCACGGCTAATCCCCTCAGGTACTGGACACCTCTCTCCATGGTGGTCCACTTGCCTGGGTGACATATGACATCGAAGGAATACCTTTCCTTCATGCCTGACAGGAGTCGCCTCCAGAGGCTGAGGGCTTGTGTCCCTTTTCCAATTGCTTTGTCAATGCCCCCTTCCCTGGAAAGGGATTCCAGCTGGTTGGCTTCCCTACCCTCTTAATTCCAGACTGCTGGCCCCGTTATCCCAGCATTGGAGCAGCCAGGTGACAACGTGCTCGCCTGGATGACGGCTGAAATCTTTTCACATTATCTCGCAGCTCACTCAGGGATGGGGATCATGTGGTTACTGCCTCGTTTATGAGTTCTTCCTCTTCCTCCTCCTGTTCTCGTGATGGCCCTGGTTCATCTTCATCCCTTACTAAACGAGTTGATTTTCTTGTGTATTTCTTCTTGTGTATAGGGGTGACTGATACTGGCACGGGTTGGTTCTCTGGTTCAGCTGCAGTGCCTTTTGCCGGGGTTTGAGTAGCTGCGGTGCCTGTCACGGGGGTTGGAGTAGCCACAGTGCCTGTTGCTGGGGTTTGAGTAGCCACAGTGCCTGTCGTAGGGGTTTGGGTAACAGCAGTGCCTGTCACTGGGGTTTGAGTAGCCACAGTGCCTGTCGTAGGGGTTTGGGTAACTGCAGTGCGTGTTGCCGGGGTTTGAGTAGCCACGGTGCCTGTCGTGGGGGTTGATCTCAGGATGGTATTGTTAAATAATTGTTTAACCTTAAACAAGACCTGAACCACATCAGGAGACATAGCAATAGGAACATGCTGGTTTGAACATCCCAAGGATATTCAAAATTCTCAAGAGCTGTCGTATCCAGCCTGAAGGAGAAGGGGAAGGTGAAGGAGTAGGGGAAAATGGCCTCCCCTGTCTCCCCCATAGATTGGTTCCCTGAGAAGAAAAGGTAAAAGGTGTAATTATTAATAGTTTCCGAAAGGTGGCTCCTGAGGTACAGAGATGACAGCAATGTTGAGTACAAATACAAAAGTAAAAATACAAAAATTAGTCTCACAACCAATAATTTTATCATATCATAAACCAGTAGCGTTACACAGTGCAGCAAAATGATATCCTTGATCCAGCTCCCAGAGGTGACAGACAGCACAACAGGGACCATGTACAGCAAGCAAGGTGTTACATAACACAACTTTGAGAGCAAGCACGGCAACTTTGAGGGTAAAGTAATCAACATTGTGACCAGCAACTATTAAACCAATATGATGAATGCTTGTAACAAATTTGCCTTAACACACTCTGGTCAGATCTGTCGTTATTTCAACCCTTCGTGTCCCACGTTGGGCGCCAAAAGGACTGCTGTGGTTTAACCTGGCAGGCAGCTAAACACCACACAGCCATTCGCTCACTCCCCGCCCCCCTCCAGTGGGATGGGGGAGAGAATCGGGGGAAAAAAAAGTAAAATTCATGGGTTGAGATAAAGGTAGTTTAATAGGACAGAAAAGGAGGGGAAAATAATAATAATAATAATGATGATGATGATGATGATGATGATGATGATGATGAAAGAATATACAAAATAAGTGATGCACAATGCAATTGCTCACCACCTGCCGACTGATGCCCAGCCAGTTCCCAAGCAGCGGTCACCGCCGCCCCCGGCCAACTCCCCCCACTTTATATACTGAGCATAATGTCACATGGTATGGAATATCCCTCTGGCCGGTTTGGGTCAGCTGTCCTGGCTGTGCCCCCTCCCAGCTTCTCGCTGGCAGGGCATGAGAAGCTGAAAAGTCCTTGACTAGTGTAAGCACTACTTAGCAACGACTAAAATATCAGTGTGTTATCAACATTATCCTCATACTAAATCCCAAACACAGCACTGTACCAGCTGCTAGGAAGAAAATTAACTCTATCCCAGCTGAAACCAGGGCACGTAGTTTTAAGATATCTGGCAAGTTTATTACAATGAAATGTCATGTTTCTCAAACAAGTCATCAAAAGAACAATTTTTAGCAATGATTGGTTTGCAGCATTCACCATTCAGAAATGTTGCGGAGTGTGATTTCGTTTTAAATAAAATAAATAGAAAAGCCTGCACGTTTGATTTGCCCGGCATTCCTGGGTGTTCAAAGCAGGATTCCTGCTATCTAGCTGAGGTCCTGAGGTTTATCCCTTAGTACCTCTGCATTTAAGTACCTCCATGTAGGTTGCTACCCCGAGTTGCTCCAAGTTAGGTATCTAAAGCAGCTGTTGTGAATGCCTCCTATAAAAATGCCCCCTCCCTCTCACTTGGTAGCATAGAAAGTTGCTTCACTGAACACTATGTAATATATATCAAAATATTAGGGGTGTGTGTGTCAGAAATGGGCTAAACATACTAAGAAAAGTGCATTTAGAATTGTACTCCCATGTGATGGTCTCATAAAATTGTAAGCATTGTTTTTTCTGTGAATGTATCTTAACATTTTTGATGTTTTAATTTGTTCTCATCTTTTTTTTTTCTTTTTTTTTTCTTTTTCTTCCCTACTCAGCTCTTGCCCCTGTTCTTTGCCTCTGGTTTTGTTGGTGAGGATATCACAGTGATGTCTGCATTCAACCTGCTGCATTTGGTGACAAAGAGCCAGCCAGTGGCCCTGCGAGCCTGTGGGCTTCCCTCAGGTTGAATGGGTGCTGCTTGTTGTGTCATGCATAATGAAGGCCCTTTTAGGAATGGGTGTCTCTGCTGCAGGAAACAATGCGCTATGGGTTGCTCTGGTTTGTTTAAATTTTCCTTTGAACCTGAAGTTTGTTTGCTTTTTTTTTTGTAAAAGTCAGTGGCTTGAGTGAGGGTTTTCATATACGACATTTTAGGATGCTTGGAAATGCTGTCTGACTTCCTTGTCCAACATATTCTCTCTTAAATTTTATATTGTTTTCCTCATTCTTGGAAAAAACAGTGGAATTAAACTGAAAAGAATTTATTAAATGCCACTTAAAATTTTTTAAAACAGATGCATAAAAGAACTTAGCATATCGATTGCTATTAAATCATAGGACTTAAAATATTTTCCAAAATCTTTAGCAGTTTACTATCGTTACACTCCATGTGTCCCTTTGTACATTTTTATTATAAATCAAGTATGTTGCACTGAAAATCATGTACAAAAAGCATGCAAAATTTAAAACTTAATTATTTCATTCCTCTGACAGCATTTTCTTTAGTTACATGACACTTCTCTAAATAAATAAATGGAAACATGCAATTTAATGCCCAGATGCAGCTGCACTTTTCATGTAAGGTCCAGGTTCTGCTATTAGATCTGTGAAGGGGGCCATAAGACCCCATCTCCATGAATTGGTTATATCATGAAAACCTTGAACCTAAGTAAGTAATTTGTGTTTGACTTAAACAGCAACAGTATCTGTAACGTCTACATAATAATGTCAGTGTACATGGTTATGTGGAAGAAAATAAGAGCTCCACTGAGCTAATTTTGCATGTTACTAGGAATTTTCTTGACACCCAAATAAAAAAGATACAATCCTGGCTGATCAGTATTTGAAGCATCAAAAAAGACCCAGCTTGGGTGTTTGTACTACACTCACAACTGGTTCATAAGGGTGCAAAATGTTACGAGCACTTTTTCCCAGAGCTGGACTTAAAAAGCATACGGAGATGATGTTCTAAAGATTTTTTTCAGTGATAAGACATCAGTTTTCAAGCTGATGGATTTTTCTAAAGCTGATTACACTTTATTTGAACTAAATCTGAGTCCAATTTTTGCGGCATTTGTGTTCTGTTTCCCCCCACATGTGCACAAAACTCCCATTAACCTACATAGGAGCTGCAAACACATATTGAGGAAGAGAGAGAATAGCCCACATTGTGTCAGCCTGACCTTGGTTTCCTGTTATATTTGCTGCTGAGCCAAATTTAAAATCCTAAAAATATAGGGTAAGCAAATTTCCGTAGCCCTTATTATGCACCTTTTGATGTGTGCTCATATTGCTGGTGTCTACCTTAAAATGGGGGCACTCAGTCTTCCGGGCATTTTGCTCCTGCTCTGAAAAGGAGATCTCAAAGTTGGTCAGCTAGAAACACAGCCCCTGGGAGGTTTTGCTATTGTGTACCTGTTTGCAAAGCATTATGTTAGCTATTGTGTCAAATCGTTTTTCTGGCATAATTCTGTAGTCACATTTTGGAATAAAATGCTCATAACACTACTGTTTATTCCTGTCCCTTTGATCCATAACTGTGCAAACATTAATAGATTTGAGTTCCACTGACTGGCTACTTTATAGATTTATATATAGATATTTATAGATGATAAACACAAATTCATCTGCTAACAGTGGAATAATATACAATCACATATCTCACATATTTTAAGAGTAATATAAATTCCCCAGATGCTTATAAATTAACGTAAGCTTGCTTTGCCTTTGGTTTGGCTTTTGTGTGTGGTGTATTAAGGGGGTTGTAAAGTAAATGGTATAGCATGTATCAAATTAAAAATGGGAAGGAGATCTAGAGCCAATGTCTACTTAAATGCCACAATGCACTGTGACTTTAACTTTTGAATGCACAGAAAACGCCCTGAGTTCTCATGACTTTTTTATGACATAACACTTTGGGTTAGTACTTTTCCCACCACCCAGTTCTGTGCGAATTGCAGCCCTGTAACCTTACCACCATGCTATGTGCCCACCGAGTCTGGAATGGTGTGGAGTTTGGTCTTCTTCTGGTTGAATGGCAAATTCCATACGGAAGGAGATTTTCTAACCTTCTGGAACCCCTGCCCGCTCAGCGTAAGGGAGCAAAGTGCCGGCAGAGCTGTAAATTGGGCTTCCGAACGCAGTTTTAAACTCCATGCAGTTAAATATTTGCAGGACAAGGACTTGAATTGAAAGTATCATTTCAATTTCTGTGCTTGGAATGGTACCTCTGTCCTTCATGTAAGGAAGAAAGTAATACAAAGTAATGTTTACTTTATATTTAGTCATAGTTGTAGATCAGAAGCAAGTGAAAATTTTTTTTTTCTTTCAAAAAGTTAAATGAATGAAATAACACTAAGAAGTATCTTAGGACAGGGGTGACCTTCTGTCTCTTCTTTGAAACACTATTTTGTAAGCATGTGTGAGTTATGCTGGATTATTCGTAAACTGAATTAACAGTTGTGCTAGTGACCTGTTTTCACTTGCTCTTTTTCTATTTGTATATTAGCACCTGGAGTGTGGATCTATTCTTCCAAATTGTATTTTAAAAATATTTTTTGTCTGAAGTTAGGACTAAACGTTTCAATGTGTGCAAACCTAGTGCACAGTTTGCCCGTAACGTTTTTTACAGCCGACATGGTAAAGTCGGAGTATAAGCAGGCACTCCCAGTAGATGGCACTAAGCATATGCTGTTTTGCACACCTAGCACTATATGAAAAGCTTCCCATTTTAGGAGTCATTCATACATAAAGTACGCCCTGAGATCTTACGAACATTTACAAGTATTTTAAGAAAAGCATGAGCATTGGGAAAAATCACATCAGTCTGTGCTCGTACACAAACTCCATTCACATTGGTTCAAGGTTTCTTCATTTCCACTAAGGATTACAGCTCCGTTGTGTCTGTCATGTGATGTAGAAGTGTCGCTCCTTGAGCCTGCTTTATTAGGGTTGAATGCTCTAAATTTCTTTGGAAATGTAGGATATACTCAGCACCTGCCAGGATTTAGTTCACAGAAATTACATCTTTAAAAATCCCCCCAAAACCACAACACCCCCCCCCCCAAAAAACTTTTAATGTAAGAACTACTTCAGCTGCTTTAGTGCATACTAGCAAGTAACTGATACAAATAATGATTACGCAGATTCCATGTACGTATGTTTTCTGTAGCAGACCACCAAGCTATAAAGTAAAAAGATAGCTTGTTTTGCTTTGCTGTGTCTTTTGATTATTATGGGTTCTCATTTCTTAAAAAAATCCTTTATTTCTTTAACACTTTGAATGTTGTGCTGCTTACACCACATTTTTTGCATGAGATAATTTGGCTTTTCCTCTCCTGTAGATCAGAGAAAATTATGCTGCTTGTAAAATTAAGTAAAAGTAATGATGAAGAAATTACAGGGGTAGACTTAGTATTTTTTTTCTGTATGAAATAATAAAGTCCTAGATAATATTAAATTGTTGTGAAGTGTTTAATTATTAAAATAACTGCTAGCAGGAAACCATATTTTTCTAGGATTAGATTAAACTACAATACATCTGTATGAAGATGGTGCTGGGCATATGGTGTAAGTCTTTATTAAGTAAATGTCTGTAGTATAGTTTTATTAAACTTGTTTTATTAAATCTTTGTCAATTCCAAGTTTCAGTATAATGGCTTTTCATAAAATTGAATAGTTAGCCAACAAAAAATTACTGAGTCTCAAAATTGGATTTTTAGTAGTAATCTGTTAACATAAAGGATTACTTTCAGGAGCAGATCTTGCAAACAGTTACATACATGAGTTATTTGTATGCATTTGTCCCTCTGAACTCTCAAACTGCTCATGTCAGTGAAATTATCTGTGTGCACAGTGTTTGCCAGATCTGGCTTTAACAATGAAAAGTCTAGGAAAGACCTTAGTCTTGTGTGTCAAAGTACGGTAGCTGTTACCAAACTTTGTGTGACTTAAGTATGTCTAAACATTTCATGTTGTATGTTTCTATGTTCAGAGATACAATTTCTGTAATGTATGTTATAACTTTCCCATAGCTTTCCGTAATGTGTATCACCAAAGATGTACTATTACAGATGTCTCTTCACATGGTCTGAAAGAAAATAAAAGTAAGACTGATACGTTGTATAGCAACACCTGCCCGTATGGCTATGGTTAACTGCCTGTCAATGTTTTCATTATAAATCCCTATTTTCTGGGGTTTATATCTTGAACGTAAAAATTTGCTCCGGGTTTAATTATGTCATACAAGGTCTCAGCTGGATGTACTTGTTCCTCAGAACTGGTTGGGGGGCAAAAATTAAAACTCATTTCTTATGAAGCTAAATTTAAAAAAAAAACCCCAAATATCAGTTTGGAACAAAAATAGATTTTTGAACTTAAAATACAGTCTTACAAATTACCTAGTTCACTACCTCCCAGCAGTTATGAGGAATTTGATAAATGCTTGAAAAGAGTCTTGAAAACAAGCATTATGTGAGCACAATAGTAAATAGCATGTGAAGCTGTTCATGTGTCATTATTATATAAATCTCTGTGTGTATGTCTGCCTCCTAGTCATATGATAGTAGAATGCTGCATTATCATAATAGAGCATAACATTATCATATTTTTGGAATGGCTTGAAAATGGGTTTTAAAAATCACCTTTGTGTAGCTGTCTTAATAGGAGTACATTCAATATTGTGTTTGCTTAAAAATTATTCTGTATTGACAAATGTTTATTTTGTGCAATAGTATTCAGTCTAGAATATCTTATTTGATACAGTTTAGAATGAAATTTATTTGTAGATATCTCATTGGGAGTAATACTGTTATTGTGCCTGATGCTTGCAAAACTTGGGATCATAAAGAAGACCAGAAACCCTTTGTTAATGTACCGGTTTTGTTTGCACCCTAGGGTTTGTACCTTATTTTGTCCCCCTTTTTAACTCCTCGTTCTGGCAGAGTTTTGCACTCTCCCTCATCTCCTTGATAAACAGACGGCGCTTGTCCCTGCCTCGTCTGGGTGGAGGCTCTGCAGTCACTCTGTGGCACTGAGTAGCACAGGGATGATGAGAAGTTTCTTGTGCTCCCAGCACCATGCACAGAGCCAGTTTCTTAATGTGTTCCCTGATGGATCTCTTAAGGTCATTTGCTTTCCCTTCCTACTCCCATAAAGGACCCACCACAAGCCATTTCTACCTTTCTTGCAGGAATGTTTTAATTCTGGGAGCTCATAAATTTCCTGCGTTCCATTCCTGTGCCCTCTGCAGCTCAGGCTTACTGCGTTTTCTGCTGAAAGTTGGGTATGGAAAAGATGAAGTTTCAGCACTAACTGTGTTTCTGTGTTTTAAAGTCTCCCATAGAAAGCTACTTTTTTAGTTACTGGACTGTCTGTTCATAGCAGGTCTGAGAAGTCCTTTAAGGACTGCTTTCACTTTCTCCCCTTTAATTAAAAGCAACCCCTGGCTTTATCCTTTCTCTGAGGAGTACATGATGAAGGTTGCAGAGAAGAATGTGATGTAAAGGAGAGATGACAGCACACAAAAAGGAAGGGGATTTTATATATCGCTAAGCTGAGGGAGGGCAAGCAAGAAAAGGTGCAAGATGGGAATGTGAACCCTAAAGTCAGTAAGAGTATGCTGGGAAGTGAAGGAGGACATGATCCAGGGGGTCACTTAGGGGATGTGTGAGCTTGGAATTTGATGGTACATTGAATGGGTCTAGAGTGTGGACTGGGAGACAGGCACCAGAGACACGAACACTACCGTAACTTAGCTGTTATGTTAACCACAGGTTGCTACAGATCATGATTTGGGGGGAAATCAGTAGAGAGAAATTGTGCCCCAGAGGTGGCTAAGAAGCAGAAAATGCTTGTTCTTAGTTACAAGCTAAACGTGTATCTCATCTCGTGATTTCCTTCAAAAGAAGCTGTGTTGGGAAGGGGCTTGTGGCTGGGGTATGAAGGTGCCCCCTGCTCCACCTGGAGGAGGGGTTCTCGTGGGATGGTAGCTGCTGGCAGCCCAGGTTTCAGTGCTGGTAGCTTTGTGCACCACAGGTAAGAATTCCCTGCTCAATGCTCTGGCCCATGTCAAGGAGTCCCAAGGAGAGCAGAGCAGGGAAGGGCTCAACCGAGTCCTCTTAAAGCCCTTTTATAGGGCTTGACCCCATCTTCCTGACCCATAAAGCATGACTGAATTTTACAGAAACATAGGGAAGTCTGGAAGGCTCACTAGGGAAAGAAGTTGGCAGTTACTAACCTTTTTGGCTGTTTCTCTACCTTTAGTCCTGAAGCAGGTTGAGAGAGGAGGGGGCTACAGTGTTTTCTGTGGTGGCCGTAGCAGAGCAACAGCTGGAGCACAGCGTGTTCCAGCTGTTCCTGTCCTTATGCTGGGTATGTCCCTCAGTGCTTGGGGATGGGGGATGAAAGGCCATGGAGCAGGCTGTGTCTGCTTGCGTCTTTGCTAAAGGGGTTCCTGCACAGTTGGAGACAGACCAAGTTTTGCAGGGGCTTAGATCTGGGCTATTGTAGGGAATTGGAGGAGAAGAAAGACCTCCCCCCACCCCGCTCCTTTCCTCCACCCCCATCCCAAGTATAGATTGCGGCACCTTGATTCTTGAAACGCAGTGCTCATTTCACAGGCCACACATCACTATTGTGGAGGAAGCAGCAGGAGGATTTAGCAACAGCCTGAAAGCCACAATAAGCTACACACCACTGCGGTAACCGCTGGCAAATGCTGACTTTTTAATTGTTTCCGCTGCAGGGTTAAACCTTTATTAAAGCCGTGTGAATAAACTTATTTTAATGGCTTACTGAAATATTTTAAATGCAAAAGGTAGCATAAAGCACTCTTATTAAATTCAGCTTAATTCTGCTGTTAATAAAATGCCTTTCCATATGTTGTGCACCCTTTTATTGATTCTGACAGGAATCTACTGACCAGATACAGTGCTCAGTGTCTCTGCCTTTCTTGTTTTTAATTCAAACAAATGTAGTGCCTGTGAAAGGTGCTAGGATCATATCAGCAAAACAAAAGTCTCTTTATCTGTTAGGGGAGAGAGGAAGAGAAATCCATCACTATAAATGTTCCCTCCTCTGCTGCTCTACCAATAGATCTCGATCTTGTCTTGCCTGGTTTGCATCCAAGAGTAAGGCAAATAGGTCAGCTGCCCCATGCACTCTGTCTTTGGCCATCTCAGCAGAAAGGGTAACAGAAGTGGCACTTTATAACGTAATGAGCTTTTGCTCCACTTAACTGAAGGTGCTTCTATTCACCAACCTCTGCGGAGCAGGCGCATGCTCCCATCGCTATAGTACCGGTGAAGATGACAGCTTGAAGAGCCCCAGGGGAAGCTGCCTTCGCCTCCACCGGCCAGCACAGGGTGGTGGTGGAGTCCTCAGTGGTTATAATTTGGACAAGTCGTGAGACCAAGATTGTGGCTGGTAGTGACAGCCACAATTTATTTCATTAACATGAGATAAGGAAGTAAAGTAGACATCCCTGGAGAGGACAAATGGAGCTGCTTTTCTTTCTCCCTTCCCCACTTCACAAAGTGCTTCAATCTTTTGGTACATGTATTTTACATTGGCGGGGAGGGGAGGCAGCTTCAGATTTCTTTTCCAGGGAACGTCTCTTTGGCTTGCGTGGCTACCTCGGCCACGTAACCTGCCACAAAGATGCTTGCAGACCTGAGGAAGCAACAAGGCAGCTTCTGTTCCCATGGATGCTGCCTGTACTGGAACCACCGGGGTTCCAGTACCACTTTCTTTGGAAAGAAAACGAGTACACAGAGGAGGTGCATTAGTTGGGAGTTTGGAGTTGGTTTTTTTTCAGTGCTTGAGAAATTTGTTGTCATAGATGGGAGAGCTCTGATGGTGACTCAGAATATATACATTTATATAAAACACAAGCCATGTAGATGACCAGGTGGAAAAAATAAATGTGACAGGTCCGTTACCTGATTGCATGGGAAGCTTGCCCTTCCCCCTTGTGGCCATGTGATCCTCCTTGGTGTTAAGTAAGTAAATAATTTTTTTTAAAGACAGTTAATTTTGGGGTATTGTTCTTTTAAGATAGAACCTGGCATTTGACCCAAAATTGTAACTGTTGTCCTGGTACCAGGCTTTTGGATTTTCAACGCACAATATAGTGGAAATGGTCTTCGCCCCATTACTCCTAATGCTTGCATGAAACTGCAAATGGTATTTCAACAGCGGGTGGGAGTTAGCTACCTATAGCAAGAAAGCAAAGGAGCCATATCTCAGAAAAGAAATACAGATCTGTTTTTCAATGTGTAAAACATTTGCAGGGTTTTTTTAATGATGAAGTTTGGATTTTATTTAAACTTGACCTCCCAACATTTCAGGGTTCTTTTGCAGCATCTATCCTAGTCAGCAGCATGCCTAGGTAATTTAAAATGGCTCATAATGGGATTACAAAAAGATCTATCATGTCAAATACATGTTTTGTAAAACAGTGTTTTCCAAGTTAAAAGCCAATAGAACTGTTTGCATCAATTTGCATTTTCAAGAGCTGTTCTTTTTTAAACTAGATGAGCAGTTCCTGGCTTGTTTGCAGTGAGAGGATGCTGCGGCATTCTCCCAAGGCTGCAGACTAGGGGCTGCAGAGAACAGACTAAACAGAAGTGAAATAGAGAGTTGTGCATTTGCCTTTTCCTAAGCAGAGAGAGAGGCAAAACTGTAAACAAGAGGCATAAACTGTGTAAATGAAATTTGAAACAATAAAAATGAGAGATTCCACTTTTAATAATACTGAGTATTAGCGATAGCATATGTAAGGGTATTTATTCAAAGAAGTATTTTTTAACCTTGCAGGATTCCTCTTAATGTCAGTTTGAGATAATTTACCATCGATGACTAAGGTATGACCCACTCGTGAGGGGACAGGCTTTGGGAAGCAGAGAGATGTATACTTAGAGCCAAATCCTGTAATCTGATGTACATTTGTAGACCCTTATGTAGTTGTTGGAGCTATGCATATTCCCAAGGGTCTGCCCACACAGGTCACGTTGCAGGATTGGGGCTGGGGTGGTATATGAATAATAAAATGTGCTGGAAGGCCCCTAAAAAACTGCTTGGGTATATTAAAAGAAGTAGTACTGAAAACTGGAAGCCCGATTTATTATATGGCTGTGCTCTGCTGGAACATTTGATCTTGCTGTATTTAATTCAGGAAGTCTTAATGGTATGTGCTCAGTACATGACTGTAATGTCCATTAATGCTAGTGGAACGTAAGCATATGTAGAAAGGGGAAAACGTACGCTGTGTCTTCCACGCAGTTGAAATGTTGAGTTAATTTCAGTGATAGGAAGCAACAAAATGTAAGAGAAAATCGTTAGAATGGTTCAAAAGACTATTTAAAGAAGGAAAGCCATCAGGCAAAATGTCACCGTATTTCAGGGCATGTCAGACACTAATCGCCACCCTCGGGCACGCTGGAGCAGGTGAAGGGCTGAGTGGTGAGGAGTAATGGCCTGCTAACTTGTGTCCATCTGTCTGGACGTACCTCATTGCTAGTTTTCTTGTGATTGCTTATATGGAAGAAAATGGCACACGCGTTATGAACCACAGATTTGAAAAGTTCAATTGAAATTGGAATTTATATGTGAAGTGAGATGCTTAATGTCTTCATTATCAGGTCAACACCCAGAAAATACTTTCTGTTCACTTCATTTGTACAGAGGAGGACTCCAGAGCTGAACTCTGAAATGCCCGTAGTCTGTGGGTGAATAGTAAATGGCAGTGTGCATTGCGTTGCTTTTCAGAAAAGCCATTCCTAAGCAAAGGAACTCCATGAAGGCTCCGACAGGGTTTCTGTTGGTGTTTGTTTCGCCCTCCTCAGCTTTTTTTTTATGTTTATGCATTAAGATTTGTGAGCCTGGCCTTTTCTTCGTGAAGCCTTCCATCCTGCTCCAGGATCTTAACAGCTTTTAGGACTGCTGTAACGGTTGTCAAAAGGCTGAAGGCAGGTGGCCTCAAGTGGAAATGCTGGTGCCTGTTCGTGGAACAGTTGCATGCACACTGCTCTTCTAATGAGCACCGACCCCCACGAAGGCACCGAGGTGCGCCGATTAGAGAGATTTAATTTAGCCTCCGATCCCGCAGTGGAAGGTAAAGGGAATTTTGTCTGCCCTTGTAGGCCGGCGTTCACCACTCCTAACAGTGGGATCTAACTGGAGTTAGGAACATAGCTGTCCTGGGCTATTCTAAAAGTCACTGCTGAGAGCATCACCTCCAAAGAACAAGTGAGATCCAATCCAGAGTCTTAATATAGATCTAATGAATCCAGACTCTCTTATCCTCACAGTGTATTTAATTTAGTCTCACCTTTAATGTAATCACACTGATGTCATGCTGTATGTAAAACTGATGACCTTTTGTCTCTTCTGCCTTGAACTGTATAATTTGCAAATGAACTGTGAGCCTGCCTTTATGCCCGAGTTGCTGAAGAAGTTTGTTGCCTGTATGGGAACCCCTTCCACAGCCCATAGCTGGTCACTTCTTTGGGGAACCAGACTGAGGAAGGTGGTCAGCTTGCACCTTTATTCTCTGCTTTAATAACGAGTTTGATAACAGCTGCATTACTAGTAGCGGCTTCTCTCGTATTGGGCATATATTTGTGTAGCTTTATGTTGTCCCCTCCCACGATACAGAGAGTTGGCTTGAATGTAGCAGACATCTCATATATGCCATAAAGGAACAGTGAAAAAATGGCAGCAGGCACTCTTGTACTGCAAGCTGAGCACTTTTGTCCCTCTTGCATGTTATTTTTTTCCTAACTGAAGGACTGTATTCCTAGGATCTCATCTAGTAATTTTTAGGATTCATTGCATTTTATCGAGGCTTGTAGGCTAGCCCTGTTTCAGATAATGTATCCTTATCCGCTGCAGTCAGGGGTGAGGTACCTCCTTGGCTCTTTGGCAATATGGAAATAGTGCAGTCAATTTCCTGAGCTATTTTTTTGTTGCTAGCAGTTAAATAATAAGTGCAATTAATTGAATAGGGCTGTTCTTGAATGTTGAGGGCTGGACCAAGAGATTTCCTTTATGATTTGTAGTGCAACTATAGCTTTTTGCTGATGTATACTCCATTAAATTACAAACCTTTGTTGGGGTAGGTTGCAGTTTACCCCAGTGCAGTTTGGCAGAATTCCCCTGTAGACATAAATACTTGTCTGTATTGTAAAACATGCAGTTAATTATTAAAAACAATGGGAAAAAAATCTTTTATAACATGCTCCCTACTTCGGATCTGTGTCATGGATCAAGTGGCATATAGAAATTTTCTTGTGCATATAGTGAGCCCATTGATTGAAGAACACTAAATTTCTAAAGTAGATGAAAAATTATTCAAGGAGAGTAAAGAGAGAATACTGACCATTCTTTAAAACATGTGGTATTTCCTCTGACTTTTTCCAAAGTGAAGTTATGTTTGGTTTGCTTTTTTGCAACATCTAAAGAGCAAACAGAATTAAAAAAAAAATAATTGGTAGATATTTTTAGAAGTGAAGAGGTGTTGGTTTGTGAGATTCTTTACTGCTCTCTAGACTACTTTTTAATACTGAAATTATAGATGAAAGACTCTCTCAAAACAGTTTCTTTCTGAGCTGCGTAATGCAACATAATAATACCTATTTATATAATGCATATGCTTCCTTTCCCTGTTAGCTATACTTTGAAAGACTTATTAGTCCTAGCGACCTGCACGTTTGGAGAATAAAAACCTCCAGCATTTGACAACTTTAAATAAGCAACCAAACGTTAAAAAGAACAAACCTCACTTACAGTTAGGAAACAATATTTACATTTAAGGTTGAAAAGCCAGGATGTAGGAAAATTTTGCTAATTTGGAAGGTGACCTTTAAGTGCACCAAAACCAAATAATTTGTAAGCTATGGCACAGGGCACATTCCTGCAAAATTTGTGTGAATACTGCTTTAGTGGTTCTTGAAAGACAAACAAAGAGTCCTGGAATGAAATCTTTATCCCTCTCCCAAATAAGATTGAAGCTAACAAAGGCATACAGCAGCGCTCTTTCAAAGCTTGCCATTAAAACGAAGGCTCTGCAGCACAGCTAATGAGATGGCTCAGAGTGGAAAACAATCTGTTTTTAAGAATGTTTAGATCAAAAGTAATTTCTAATCTATGAAATAAAGTCGCTTTTCAATACCTTTCTTTCACTAGTAAAGCTTTTTATATTTGCACTATTTACTTCAATCAGATGTTTTCAATTTTACTTTTTTCTTCCTGAAAATACTTCCTAGGGTTAGTCGGTAGTGACCAACAGCATTATTCTTTTTCTCTCTCCCCTGTTCACCCACCCCCACACATTAAAAAAATGAGAAAAGAAGAGGGGGAGGAAGAAAGAAACATCTTTTCTTAAATGATTTGCAAGCATCTGTGCTTTAAGCTACTTTTTATGAACACTCCTTAGTAATGACTCAAGGTAAAAAAGCAGAAAAGCATCCAATGTTAGGAAATTGCAATCCAATACCATGTAATTTAAACCTGCCATTGCCTCTCCTGTACTAAATGACATACAGATGGGTAGCTCTGTTCCCTCTACTTTGGGAACACAATTGGTCTTTTTATGAGTGTATATACATTACTAGCAAAAAATATTTTTGTCAGGACTGTTTATTTCTAATTGTACCATATTTTAATTACTGTCATAATTAGAGTGCTTTTTCCTGCCATATTTTGTCAGCTAATTTTTGCAAGCGATTATCAAAGTTATTTGAATATTTGGCAATTTCTGTTACTGCTTTGGGAGTTTTCATTCTCAAAAGCAACCCTACTGTTATTTTTTCTTTCCTGATGTGATGTGAATTTTTGCACTATACAAATGTTTTTTTACAGTAATCCTTATGTACTCCTTGGATTTTCTGTGTGAACTAAGCAAAGCATAAGATGAGATTTTCAAAGGAGGATAATTTCAATAGCAACCCTAATTTTTACAACAAGTTTTTGTTGAACCTTGTACAACTTTGTGCATAAAGAAATTACTCGCTCCTCAGGGCTCCTATTCTAGTGCTTCAACAGTAAAAAAATACAGTGGTTAATGTTACAAAGTAAAAGGATGAGGATGCGACTAGAAGTTAAATCAACCTTATTGGAATTCTAAAGATTTAGAATTGTTTTTCAGCTACTTTAAAGGGTAATGAAATTGTTGGATGTTGTGGCTGAACATCATATGCCCATTACCGTAAGTCTCCAATATAGATGTCTTGTAAAGAATGTTTCAGCTGTAGTTGGTTTTTTTGCAGATTTTTTTTTTAACGGTGGGAAAAATGTTACTTTCTTGTGAATGATTGTGTGCGCAACAGTTTAGTGTATAACACACCGAAGGGCTTTGGCTGTAGCACATTGTCACTGCTCCAGTGGAATCACCTGGCTCTTGAGCAAAATTCTTTTTTAAACTTGGATTTGAAGAAATAATCAGCTGCAGTTCAGCTGAGCCATTCTTCGTGCATTAGGGACCGGTCTGGTCATTGACAAGTGAATGCAGAAGCTATGCTGTGGCCGTCTGCCAAAGCAATTATTCAGGATTTAAGCTAAAAAGGCTCCTTCTCCCATATCCTCTCCCTTTGCAGGGTCATGTAGGGATAAAAAGGACTGTAAGGTGGTCTTTTCCCAGGAGGAGCTGAGGAAGCGGCTGACACCCTTGCAGTACCATGTCACTCAGGAGAAGGGGACTGAAAGGTAAGGCAGGACGAAGGAAACGCAGTCCTCGAAACACAGGCATCTTTCTTTTCTCCCCCTCCTCTTACTGGTGCTTCCTCACCTTCCCCACCAAGTTTTGTTTTGTTGGGTTTTTTTCCCCCCAGGATTTCTGCACTTGTTTACTAACCCCTACAAATTAACACCGCTGCAATGACAAGCATCTGCAGCACGGGGGCCGAGGCCAGGGGTCTTGTGTGACTTTTTCTTTTAATGAACACTGCATGTCTTATAAAGTCACCGGGCTCATGTTTAGAGTCTGTTTTTAGTTTACTACAAAATGTGTGGAAGTAATAGCGGTTTAGGTACACTTTTTTTGGAAGACATCGCAGTAAGCAGAACCACGAGGGAAATGGCCCCGTGCCAGGAGGCTGGAGTTTTGAAGGTGGCCATTGTAAGTATAGACGTTTTGGCTGCAGAAAGAAGGTAGCATAATTTAGTTCTTTTCCACCCCACTCCAATTTCTTTTTGAAGCACATGTGGAGAAGGTATTTATTGGCTCATTTGTGGTTGGAATGTCAAAAATTTTCAATAACTGCCCTCACATGGCTTTAGTCGCTGGAAGCCAGCCCCGAGTCCTGGAGATAAAAAAAAGGGACTCGCTTCCAAGACTGTTTTTAGTGAATAAAGTCTCTCTCTCAGCTGATTCCAGCATGAAGGTAACTTGCCAAGGCCTAGCCATTTTTTGTTGTCTAATTTATACCACTGAGCTTGGCATAAGGCCCTGGCTTTACCTCTGCTCCAAACGTACTAATGATGTAACCGCTTGTTTTCATTCATGACCTGAAAGGGCTCTCCACCGCACGTGGGGTCCCGGTTAATCGGCAGCGCTCTTCCTGACAGCGCGTACCGGTGGCTGAATTTGCTAAGGGGGTTTGGCGGGGACGGTCCCCCTCTCCGCCCCGGCCCCCTTCGTCCTCCCGCAGCCCCGGAGGGGCAGGGGGACGTTGGCCTCTGCCGGGAGGCCTGCCTTCCCCCCCTGCCCTCCTCGCTCTTGTGTACGGGACCAACAAAGTGATTTAATGCACACAAACAATCGGAGATTAGGTCATTCTTAAAAATCCTGTTTATAAAAAAAAATTGGACCTCATAAAAAGGGTGAAAGGATAATAAAAACAAGCTGCCGAGCACATAGGCTTTTTGTTGGGCTAGCGCAGCTGATTCGTATTAGATGAATGACCTCCTAGCCTTTTAGATTGTTAACTTAGAAAAATATTCCCTTAAAGCTGTAATATTGCTTTTCAACTAAAAATATAAGGCGCACACAGCTTGAAATGGTGGACCAATTATTTCATTTTCAGCTACAATGCCTCTGTCGCCCCGGCAGCCTGTCGCGGCCTGACCCAGCACCACGGCTTCCCAGCTCCCGGGCGGCAGGCACCCAAGCGCTTCACACCTCTGCCTTAGCAGCTGAGCCCACCGCCGACACATTTCCTAAAGACAAACCTAGAGAAGCGCGTCAGGTTGAGCTACATGTCAAACAATCCGTGTTTACAAAAACTTACTTTTCACTTGCCAAACAGGGGAAGATTCCAGTTTTTCCCTTGTTGTTGTTGTTGTTGTTCGGTCCTTTGAACTGCGGGACAGTTCACCTCCTCTTGCACGATACACACCTGAGGCACACTAATGAGGACATTCCCCTTTTCCTGTGCCTGCTTTATTTGCTGCCTTTAATAAAAAACAACTGCCAACTTTTAAATTGTGGGGTTTTTCTGTTACATTTTTCTAAATTCTTAGCTAATTTAATAATTTAAAAAACCCAAAATGCCTTTATTTATTTTTAAAATGCAGTGTTGTTGTTTTCCCAGTGCCTTTGAGGGGGAGTACACACATCATAAAGCTCAAGGAATATACAAATGTGTTGTTTGTGGAACTCCTTTATTCAAGTGAGTATGCTAAATATAGTTTTGAGATTTCTGTCTCATAGTTTATGTGCTGTGTTCCTGTGTAATCTTGTGTATATTCCAGTACTTACGTAATTGTATAAGATCATTTAAGTCATTCAAATTGATAAGGGATACAAGAGAAGCAATGTAAATAATAATAATAATGCTGTAGTAAAAATAGTCTTATAGTAAAGATAAAAAATTTTAGTAAATAAATAAGACAGTAAGATAACATTCAGGTAATATAGGTAATTTGACAGGAAAAAAGTAGTAATGCTTTTTTCCCCCCCCCCGTATGCAGCCATGCCAAGTAATTGTAACGCAGTCTTTCACTGCGCTGATAGATACTGAGTTTTGGCTGTTAGCATTACCCACAGGTAGCTTTAAGATCTGGATCCCGAGCGGCGATGCTGCATCCATGCTACAGCATTGTATCTGATAATGGAGAAAAAAGTAGATGCTTTTTTAGAATTCAAGCAGTTAAGAAAACAAAACCCAGGAAAATTGCATTACTTACTGAATTTTCATCCATCCCAATTAGCACACATGGAGAGCTGGTTTAGGAACTGAAGCAAGGATTAAGAAAGAAATAATAACCTTTGTGTCTTGCATGAAAAATCTACTTTTTAGAAGTACTGTGGGAATTACAGCCCTAAATTTGGTGCTAGAAGCAGTGCTGATTGAATTTTCTCAATCACTGCATTGTTCTGCCCAGATTCAGTTGTTGTTTATGTGTTTTTTCTTATTTTTGGTTGCTTGTGTTCATTCTGGTGAAGAATTTCATTTTTTTGCTTGTTTTTTCCCTCATTTGACACTGACTCAGTCCCTGTCACTTGAAGAGTTACCTTTACAGCAGCATGAAGCAGAATGGTCAGGATAGTGCTAATAATAGGGAAAATTGGGTCAGTAATAGGTTACAAGGGAAAATAAAATTGATGTAGCTCCAGAATGACCAGATGTGGCAGTGATAGTTGTTCTCAAGAGACTGTCTGTAAAGATGAAAGAAGCACTTCATCTCTGTTATGTGTGATTCCTCTGTTAGGAGGATTACCCGCAGAAACTTCAGTAATAACGTGAATCTTTTGAGTTGGAAAACTGATCATTACGAACTCAGCCAAGGCAATATTCTCATTTCATGTGTTACTGTGGTGCTTGGCTTGGGGGTACAAAGTGGGGATCTAAAGTCTCCATAACCTGGTTTTCTACTCTGCCATTTAGATGTTCCCCTGCTTACTATAGCTAAATCTTTATGGGGGAAATCCTGGCTCTCTTGAAGTCAATTCAAATTTGGCAAATGAATACAATGGAGCCAGGATTTCACCTTCTTCAAGACTGGCTTCCTTTCTGTCGTCTGCTGGAGAAAGAGTAGGGATTTTTGTAGGGTGAGATTTGGGCAGCAGTAGTTGACATAAACGAATGTGAACTAGTTTCCAGTTGCTTTCACAATCCATATAATATGGGAAGAAACTGCAATATGAGGCTTACCTGTGATCATCTCAAGCGCGCAGTATGCTTTGGCATAGTCTTGACTTTTTTGAGTTAACGAGTTGGATTTCTCTATGTGAAGTGAGCTGTATGGAAATGTCCCTGGTTTCAGCTTTGAGACTCCCCATGGATTTTTGTGGGAGGAGAGAGGGGGAAAGAGGGGGTTTTTTATTTTTAGTAAATCCCAGGCCAGTGGGCACCTGAAAAGAACACCTTGCTGATTGCGTCCCAAGTCTGGACTGGCCTTAGCCCAATCTCCCCAAAGTCTTTGTGTTGCTTTGTGAGCTCTTGCCACCTCTGGTCTACATCAAATTCAGCCAGTTGTTCTGAAGTGGCTGGCAAGGGTGGGAACAAATGTAGAGGCCGATAGGGTCCATCTTCTTCTGTTTACTGACCCCAAAATATCAGTATATAATGTCTTCCTCAACTAGGGAAGATACATTCCTGTATCTTGGTGACTGCTTCAGCCCAGACAGCTAAAAAAGAGAGAAGGAAACATAGATAAGAGAATGCAAAATGTATGCTATTTGCTAAATTTTCCCCACAGAGTATAAATCACCGAAGTATTTTCTTAGGGGTAAGGTGGTAGTACAATACAAAGAAAGTTTACTTAAAATGCAAGTTGTTTTTGTGGTGTTGGTTTTTTTTTTAAGTTCCAGATAGTCATCTGAAACTTGCATTTCCATTTGTTTCTCATTGGGTGTCCATTAATTTTTTTTCTTTGTGTCGTTGTAATCTGTAAATATATATATTTGCACTATGGACCTGACAGTTTAACCGGGAAAGAGACTGGAGCTTCAGCAGTAATATTAACAAACTTCAACTTTTAACATTTCTGATTTACGTTGTTTCATTACCATGTGACACATGAGGTCAGGGAACACATGAATTTTACACTCCAGATGAAAGACCTGGGTTTTGGTACGTCTTTAAAACAGAACTCTCTTTCTATCACAGGAAAGATAAAAGGAACAATTAGGAATTAACATCTCTTCATCTACCTACTTGTACTAGTGTTATGAGAAACCTCCCAAGCTTTATGGAGAACATGCTTTAACTTTTTCCTTAACAACTAAAGGTGCCTCGCACATAAAATCCATAATCATGCCATTGAATCTAATTATTCCATCTCTGAACTTTCACGCCAGACGGTCTCCTACATCCCAGTACAGCTGCCTAAAGAAAGCAATAAATGAGAGAGACAATAAACTAATCTCAAGGACCTCCTTTTTCTGCAAGCCAGCCCTTATGTGGTTTTGTGTTACACTTACTTCAATCTAGCTGCAGGCTTATGCTAAAAGAAGCAGCCCTGCTCCCCCCACCTTTCTCTAGGGTGTTTTTTCATAGCTTCCCCTTCACTGGACCTCACCTGGTGTGGCTGGAGCATGTCTCGATGCAGCACATTGATCTGATAGAAAACTATTCAGCCACAGAAAAAACCCTCATGCTTATCAGCTATACCTGCTCATGTTAATTTTTCATGAGCCATGTTTATCACGGCTGGACAGCCTCTGCAGCAAGGTTGTGTGTTTCTGTATCAGTTCACAGAACGCCACCTACACCACTTGAATCTTCAGTGTTTTCTAAGGGCCAAGTGTATTTGCAAGATTGCACCAACTTTAATTTTTCAAGGCATTTTCTTGTATACTATGCAAAAATACCATTCTGTCCACAGCCATGGCAAGAGGAGGCTAGAACGGACCTGAGTGAAATCCACGACTTGCACTATTGCCCTAGGAGAGGAGCTATTCCATATTTAATAAACCACGGTCATGTCCTTTACCATATGCAGGACTGTGTGAGAAAGGTGTGGTATAGATGGGAACTGGGAAGCCTGGGAGAATGATTTCCTTTTAAAAAAAGAAATATTATTGTTGTTTCAGTTTCCAATTTTTAGGGCCAAGGAATGAATTGCCAAGGCTTCATAAATCACCCACTGCTGCCTTTATTGCTTCCTGGAAGGAATTCTTGGTAATGGTGTTGGCTCTTCCGAACATGCGCTAGGAGAAATAGCAACACCCTTATTCATGTCATGTTTTCATTTGATTTTCATTGAACTGTGTCAGGTCTTCTCAACATCTCTCAGACATCCAAAAGCAAATCATGAGAAAAGCAAAACGTGGCTGGGCAATGTTGCAGTGCCATTAGCATTGTACCACTCTTGTCTTCACAACACAAGGGAGGATTTCAGTCCCCAGGCTAGATCTATACAAGGAATTTCCTTGCCCCAGTGCTGAGTGCTTATTTAACGGTCTTTAAGCTTTCTTAATAGTCTTTATATTCTTGAGCAGGCCAAATGACAATTCAGCACTGGCTATCTGGCTAGGAGAGCCCATATGAAGTAACTGCTGTAGCGTCTCTAATAAGAGCTAATAGAACTGCTTGAGCAACTTCATCCACCCTGACTGACGCTTAATTCTCTCACAAAACTTGTAGTTTTGTGTGTCAAAACCAACAGCTTCTGCTTTATAAAACTTGTTTGGAGTAAGTTAGCTCTTGCCAGTGTAGGAATTGGTCAGCAGGCAGTATTACCAAATAGTTCTCATCCAAACTCAGATTTTTAATAGGTCTTGTGTAGCTCCAAGAAGCTTGAGGATCTTAAAACTTGCAAGAATTTCTGCAGTTTTTTGTCCCCTACAAAAGGCTGGTAGAGTTAAAAATCAGTGAAGTTATCATTGAGCATTGATTTCCTTTTGCTTAATCAGTTTTTGGTTGAAACCAGCCTCTGTTTAGAGTCTGCTGTGTCACTGCTGGATGACAAATTGTTAGGCACTCCTAATCACCTCACCAAAAATGAAGATAGGAGAGTGCTCATCTTCCTTGGAGCTATCGAGGTTTAATCCACCTCTGAGGATGACCATCAATAGGAATGCCGTATTTACTGCAGTCCCTGCAGTAAAGTTGCTTTGTGAATACAGCCCATGGCATCTTCCACATCTGAACATACCTGAATGCTGAAAATGTGCTGAACTGTGTACAGCTTATCACAGCTGTAGCATGGGCCGTCGCTGGAGCTTGACCTGGCGATTACTGATTTCTGTGGTGGTTTGGAACAGGACTTTGTCCTCCTGGTCCTCAAAAGCCCATTGGAGCAAGAACAGTACAGTTCTGCCCTTGGGTGGAGCTGCTGGGCGGCTCTCGGGGAAAGGCTCCTTTCACTGGATGCTTGGCAAGCGTGGCGTAGAGGAGCTGCAGTCATTATAGTAAAAGATTCTGCACTCAATCGGCCCATGGGTAGTTTTTAATATCCACTAACTGGCAGCTTCTTGGCTGGTGCTGAATGTTCATTTCACTACCCTCATATAAGCAATGAAGTCTGGGAAAGATTTTTATGTTAAGGATTAGGAGAGCAAGAGCAAGTTTGGAAAACAAAAAACACTTGATCTCATTTTTTTCCTTGATCCACAAGCCACCTGGTCTTGTTTTTTCAGTAGATCAGCTCTTACCGTACTGAGCTGGTTGCTGCCCACAAATGTAGTAAGGCACTGTCTGAATTACTGCAGGCCAAGGTCACTGGCTGTGCAAGGAGCAAGTTGGATGAGACTGCCAGCTACAAGCCAATACAACAGCAAACCTGAGATTTCCTTTTGCTTGTGTTCTCCGGGTAACACCATCTCCAGCAGTGAAAACACGTACAGGAATATAGGGGATCTCACAGTTTGCTAGGCAGAGAACATTTCAACAGGTATCCTTTCCAAAAGGCAAATATTGATGTAGATTTCCTAGGAGAAATGCGTTAGGATTCAAAAAAGAAGGAAAAGAGGACTTGAAATGTAACATTTTAAATATTTCAAGGTCTCATTGAGACAAGCCTGTGAAATTGTTTTGTTTTACTTATTGCTGAGCACTGAATTGCAAATCCTTGTTGAAGGTACTTAGAAATAAGAGGAAATAAATGCAAAGACTTCCATAATCCTAGGGATATGTGTCGATAACTTCCACTGATTTTACTACGAATTTAATTGATATTTTCACTGTAAGTCTGATACGTGATTTCCCCTGTTTGAAATTCACGCTGCTTTGTATTGACTGTTCATCAGTCACCCTGCTTGGAAGAATTAATTTTCAGCTAGTCTTAACCTACCTTGTGCTTTACTATGTGTATGTATGTACCTGAAGTAGAAATCAGGTAGGAAGGATTGTTACGGATTATGACTGCAGAAGCTGTAGATTTCTATATTTATCTGTTTATAAATCTCACATTAAAATAAACTCTGGACAGAACTCACCCAGAGACTACTCATCGGCTAACATGATGTTAAAATGCTCTTTTTGAATTTGGCTTTTCATCAATATGCAGAACAGAAATTGTCACAGCATCCATCAACAGAGAATCAATCTTTTTTCTGTAGTCTAGGAAAGCGAGATTAAAAATATATCTTTAACCAGGCTTCCTAAGCCAGTAAGGCTTACAGCATCGTGCTGTCTGTGTGTCAATCCTTTCCTAATAATAAAACTGTATCATTTAATCTACTTGCCAATTTCAGCGAAATTTGGCAGGGGAGTAGCTATTAAACCTCAAAGATATTAAGTTCTTAAAACTTTTATGAAATTGGGAGAGAGATCACTTTCAAGCCCTCTCTGAGGGGAGACCTGAACAAGAGTTCAACTATATTATTAGATTATACCAGATAATATTGTTGTAAATAATATATATATTATTGTATTATAAAAGAGAATCCACATGAGGGTGGAAGAGAGAGAGGCATTATGAATGTCCAGCTCTGGGAAGTACCTGTGAGTAACTTTGCCACCTTAGACACCACAGGATCTGTCCCCTGGCCACAATGCAGCAGCAAGCCCAGCTTTGCTCCTTCTGCTGCCCGAGGAACTACTTGGTTCTTAATGCTTGGGGGCTTCTCAAATTCCCTGCTGGTGCGGGTCTCATAAATTCCTAGATAGTTACATCAGGTATTAATTTTTACATTGGAATACTGCTGCGTTTTTCTTTCTGGAAGCTTGCCTTGTTATTTGGAGCTTGGGCTCACAAGTAAGATCAGTGACCACTTCCAAGTAATGGTTTGTGTTTTCGGAAGGGCTATGCCCATACTTGTAAATAAAATGGACAAAAGCCTCTTCTCTGGCAAAGGCAAGTGACAAGACATGGCTTGTGTTTGTTAGCCTAAATTCCTCTCCTCTGAAACACAGTGGCCTGGTTCACCCTGCTTGTGGGGAATGGTCCCTGGCCTCAGCCTCCCCTGCAGCTTGCCTAGGTCCTGTCTAGGAGAGTGCTAGTTCGCACGAACATGATATGGGCCAACACAGTGTCCAGGGACGTGTTCACAACTGAGCATTTCTGTCCTGGCCTTCTTTAGCTTGCTAGCAATGCTGTAGCCAAGAACGCTGATACTCCAACTTGGTATTTTCTGTACTATTGGGGGCAAATGGGTAAGAGAGAGGAATGATTTTATTCTGCTCAGTCACCTGGGCCAGGACATTGGTTGGCTTGGATGGCATCGGGAGCCTGCTAGATCCTTGTCTCTTCAGCAAACTGCCCATGCCAATATAGAGTAAAGTTCTTTGAAAATGAAGATGTACCAAAGCTGCACCTATCATCTTTACAATTGCAACAGATCTTTATTCAAAGTCCTTTTCAGAGGGGAGTTGTATTTTGAATGTCTGCCCCTACCAATGTTGTGTTTAGTATCCTTGAAGCAAAACCTTGCAAAGGAACAACCTGGTACAAACTGCTAATGCAAAGGTGTAAGTTAAAGCCAAGAGGAGTCAATGACTCCTTCAATGTTAAAACAAAAGGATCAGAACTGCAGAGGTTTCATCAGGTGCTTTCTGAGAGAGCTGTGGGGCTTTCAAAGGCCGTTCCCCATGCTGGGCTTCAACAAAACCTGAATAAACCTGATAAAGACTTCATCAAGAAGGGTGAAAGGAAAAGGCAGTTGTAACGCAACACTGGGGTCCTGCAGTAAGTCCTCTTTCCCCTCTCCTTACCAAAAGCCCACTTCACTGGCAAATAGCAGATCTGTGTTAGCTTCAGCTGTCATGTGTCTCGTCACGCCGTGGTATGTGGCACTGAACAACTGCACTTCAGTCATACTTTGGAAGGCAGTAGTTGAAAATTCACACTATAGGAACACACGGTGATTATCATTACCTGTTTCTCTCTCTTTCTCAGTACTTGGCAGTCTGAACATCTAGTTTATGGTGCCTTTTAAAAGGAACAAGTCGAAATCCTGCGCCTCTTTGCAGTACAGATAAAGTGACCATCATGTATTTTATTGTTTGTTTGATTTAATTATTTCTGGGATCTTTAAAAGTATTGCAGCACCTTGTCCTTAGGTAACCCTTTCCAGTAGCTCACTATTTCCTTGCATATCGTGTGTTGGTAGATGAGCTACTTGGCATTTGTATTGCCATGTGTTGTGTGTATTTGTCATATCACAGCTGAAAATGGAAAGCACTTTATAAATATCCTCTTGCTCTATGCATAGAGACTCCTTTCCAAAGATATTTATGAATGATTCCCTGACTTTCAGAGTACTCCTACGGGGCAAAAGTAGAGAGAATACGCACCAAGCAATTATCTGTTTGTCGGGGGTTTTTTCCCCTCTTGGTGTGATAAATGAAAAAAGACATTTTGTAAAGTCGATGCCTGGCTCTGTAAGGTGCATCTTGTTTGGTAGGACGCTTAGGTTGGATATCAGAGTATGTACAATGATAACAAACAATGTACAGAGAAGTTTTTCGTTCTAGTTAATGTATTTTTAAAAGTATAAAGGAATCGGAGTGAGTATTTTTGTGTGTAGCAGAACATCCCTTTGGAACATACTTTCAGCATTTAATTTTATCCTATTTATTGGCCATTTTTTAGTTGCATATTTTTAACACCTGTGTGCAACTAGTTTCTGATACCTTTGTCTAGCGTGCTGTCAAGAAAAAGATGTAAATACTGGAAGATCTAGGGGAAAAGTGCTGGTTCCATTGAAATTGCTGGAAGCTTTGTCATTCCTTCAAGTAGTCAAGATGACTGTCATCTTTGTTCTTGTAGAGTGCTTCTCTCACATCTGCTTGTTGTTGCTTATTTGCAATGCCAAAGACGCTTCATTATTTTCCTCCCTTTTTTCTGTGCCCTCTAAGATCTCTAACAATTTCTGTAATACTGTGTCCTAAATTTTGCATTGTTTTCCCAAGGTGACATGGTGACCATAACGTCGGTGACCCTCCTCCTCTCGATGGCTCCTAGCGCTACCTCCCATGTTGTGTTTTCTTTCATAGCTATTCTGCTGTTTCCAGACAAAGTTCTATTCATTTATCGCCCTGTATTGGTTTCCTGATTTGTTGTCCAGTAATTTATGACTGTTTGGAGCTTTGGTACTCATTACAGTGCACAGTGACCCTTGTGACCCTCCTCCCCACGTACTCTCTGCCATCTTGGCCCCTGGGCCAAACTGTTGATGCCGCAAGTTGCAGTGCATATGTCCATGCCAAGCCATGCAGGCTGAGAAGCAGGGTCTTTGTTTGACCAACTAATACCAAGTATCTAGAATTTAGGCAACGAGAAGCTGATTGTGCAGATGAACAGACGCTGAGGGTAAGATTCGTATGTCGTCTCTGACTACGTAGGTAGTAAGGTGTTGCTGATACAGTAATGGGCAAGACAGAACAGTCTAGACATATACTGCAGCTTGAGGAGAATATTGTAAATAAAATACGGAGTAAGTGGCTTTACCTGGAACTCAGTGGAATTCCCCCCAGTTACCGGCATGCACCTTTTGCAGGGTACGGACTTCATCCTGCTGGGCGTAAATACCAACTGAAATACACTGCCAAACAGAAGCATGGGCTGGTGCCCTGGGCAGTTATTGGTGGTGGTAGTCATGCAGGCACGTTAGCAACATACTTTTTTTGTTCAGTGCTTTTGGTGGTACTTTGTAAGTACCAATTAGGAAGATAAGTTACGTTTTTTTCCCGTCCATCTTTTCACCACCTGAGAATTACATTTAAGACATAAAAGATTGTGAGCACTGGCGGAAGGTGGAGAATTAGCAGGAAGGGAGGAGGGAGCTGTTCCCTTTCTGATGGCTTTAACTGTAACTAATAGTGTAAACGTTCATTTTTTATATCATGATTTGATATTTGTTTGCTGTAGCATAGATCTTTGGTACGGGATTACAATGCCAATTATATGAAATATATAGAATACGTGTAAAATACATCTACACATACCTGCATGTACAAGGTTATAAAATAAAAGAAGAAAATAAATCTGCAATTAGTTCTTGAGCTTCAGTCAGTTATTTTTGAAAAAAGAAGGACTGTAACTTCCCAAAATACATCCCCTCCCTGATGCAACATAAAAGGATCGAACATTGTACTTCCTCCTTAGAATTTCTGGGGAAATGCATTTTGCTGCCAACGTAACATCCTTTAACAGGTCTCCTGCTGGTCAGACCTTGTGTCCTGCTGTGACAGCCATGACCACGTGTGCAACTGATTGTTAGTGGGCAATATAAATCTGATTGGAACATGCCTGTTAATTGGTTTGAGAGCTCGATATAGACAATGCTGTCTTATAGCAGATTGTGTAGATAGGCCCAGTCATAGGGTTAATTCTGCTTGACAGCACATCAGCAGCATCTTGAGAGTAATTACCCAACTTAAGTTTTCCCACAGTTGAATTGAGATCTTCAAAGGCTTCTACATTTACAAGTATTATTAACCTATATCTGAAACATGATGTTCCCACAAGGGCTAATTTTTTCTTCCTTTTATTAAATATACAGGTTATAGGGTTCATTTGCTAAGTGCTAAGCCCTTAGAAGAAAACACTACTTGTTAGAGAGAGAAAAATCTGCAGTGCACGACCAAAGCTAAGGTGCATAATGCACACATCATTGTCTTTTTGCAAAGACTTTAAAACCAGTTAAAGTTTAGGTCTGGCTCCCTTCCTCTCTCCATCTCTCCCACCCCCTGCTTTCCACTTTTAAGAAAATCAACCACTTATTCCTATGTGCAGAGTGAGTAAATTGAAGACACGCACAAACAAAACCCTCCTAGGATGTTGTACAATTAAGTACAGATCATTGGATACAATACATATGACATTAATGAAATGGTATCTGCTTCAAAAATAGATTGGAAACATTCATGAATAAATTAAATCCTCTTAATGACTTTTCAAAAATGAAAATGAATGAAAACAATATTTATTATATAGGAACAACTGTGTTCCAGGATTCACAGCATATAATTTAATCCTGTTTTAAATTCAGATTCTGTTATTTTCTGCATTCATTTCATGATTTGTCTTTTAAAATATCTTCTTTGTAACTCTACATCGTAAAAAACCCAAAATGTTAAAAGATAATGGTTATTATTTGGGTTCAAATGCCCTTGAATGCATTAAGTATTAATGTACAGAGGTAGATGGTCTTGTTAAAGACAATATTTGCTGGGGGATCAGTCTGACAAATGGCTTTTATGGCATAAAGCAGTTCTTGTAATTTACGATCTTTTTATTTTCTTTTGCAGGTCAGAAACAAAGTTTGACTCCAATTCAGGTATGTTTAGATTTACAGTGTTTTGCTGAATGTACGCTATTCAGGTTAATCTCAAAAGAGTAGTTTCTCAGTTCAAGTTCAGTTTAGTTTTAAACAAACTGGGGTAGGTCAGTCTTAAAAAGGATCTTCATTTCTCACCCTCTGAAAACAGCATTATTACTGTGAAACATTTGCTTTCATTCCTTTCATTAGTTCCTGTCTCTTTACATTTTCCCAAAAGATGATCAGGAAGATGTATCTTGCGACAGGCTTTAATTGATCCAGAAAAATTACAGTACAAATAAATGATAATACAGACTAAAGCAAATGGAGGATTGAAGTGAAGTTTGAGAATGATAACTGCTTTAAAGGAGAATGTTTTTCTTCCTGGTGGACAAAGACATTTCATGGGAATTTGAAGTCAGTGCAGCCTATCTGTCAGGAAACAGATGATTTTTCATCAAATTTTCATGACAGATGCATGTACACAATGCATGCCAGACCAGTCTGTAGAGCTCGCTTTAGGAGGTTTACCAAAAGGCAGTCTCTCTCAAGTTGTCTTTTTAAAGAATTTTAATGTGTTGTAGGGACTGGGAGGGAAGTGAAGGTCAGTCTAACAGGTTAATGTGTATCTAACAAGACAAAAAACACAGGACAGCAAAGGGGAACAGTTGGGGGAAAAACAGAGATCCTAATACCAGACTGTTATTTATTCAGTTAACTAACTATTCCTGGGTGTTCCTTAAAGTTAAACAATAGTAAATTAAGAATGGGCTGTTGCCCTGGAACTAGCTGAAATGTCCATTGCCTGAAAAGGTCATTCAAAATAAATTTTTTTGTTAGGATGAAAATAACTACTTCAAACAGAAAACCTAATATTATTATGGCAAATTTGTATTTAGGCTAATGTTATCTTCTCTATGGTTTGCTTAATGCAGTGATTGTAATTGCTTTTACAATATATATTAATCAGAGTATTTATGAAATAGCATGTTTCCTTTTATCCCAGTTATAGCATGATTTGGGTTTGAAATGTGAGGTATTACATTGCTTTTTGTTTCCACATTAGATTTTATCTTTGGAACTGTATAGGAGTGAAATCTACAGCAGGAAGCATTTATATAGCCAATTCCTACGTCTTGTATACTTGAGTCATCTTGCTTCTATTATGATTTTAGTCTGTGAGGTTGAGGTTACTTGCTTTAAATATTGCTTGAATGAACTCTATGCTAAGACTGCTTCTTGGATCTTGACAAAACAGTTTTACATGGGGGGATAGCTTCACACATTGTCCACCATCAGCCCCTTTCTTTTACTAAAGTCACCAAAACTATGGTGTGGAGCAGAACGTCAAATGCCTCACTTTTCTGCTGAGGGGAAAATGCTCTCTGCAGAACTGTGATTTGCTCAGTGGGGTAAGCGACAAACAGTTTTCTGACTTCTTCTTTTGAAGCAGCTTTCCTGTTAGGTGCACTATTCTGTGTGCTGCTCTCCTTGCAGTGAAGGCAGGGGTATGGTCTTTCCTAGGGAGGACAGAGTATTGATAAAAAGTTTGGCACCGTCGCAGCTATGGCAAACGCCTGCTCAGTAGATGTCACCAGGCCTCGGTGATTGGACTCTCTAGGTTGAGCGTGAGCTCTTGAATGTCTCCTCTTCCTTTGTGTGGGCTACATAGGCTTGCTTTCCTTGAGCTTGGGTCTGTGTTCTGGGCACAGGTTGTCTCTTACTTCTCACACAGGGGTGTTGGAAACCCCGGTTGCCCAAAGACCCGGGGACAAGAGTTGCTCTCCCTGCCCTGCTCTTCTGAAGGCACTCCTTAGGCATTATTCTTACAAGGTCAGAGCTCTGGCCTTGTGGATGCCTGATGCAGTTTTGTCTCCCCAAGAGCACAGAGCACACGGAGGTTGTAAAAAGATTTGGAAGTAAAGACAATTTGTAGGAGACCACACAAAAAATACATAAATGTAAATGAGCAGTACAAGACCCAAGATCTTCTCTGCCTCCACTCTTTTTTGCTGCACCTAAATATTCTCTGGACGTGCACCAGAGTTCTCTGCAGCAGGTGATTAATGTTATTTTGCTGAGTGTCAACATCAGCAGGTACCATGAATGTCAACAGGAATTCTTAGCCTTGTGCTGTGCTGCTTCCCACTTCAAAGTGCTTTGTGTACCATCAGGGATACAGTGTGGGAAGGTCTGGGGCTGAGGAATTTCTTAGATTTATTCCTCCTTTTTCTGCAGAGTCTCACTTTCATCTTCTGCTTGTGATCCCTTTCCCCTAAATCCCTGGGGAAGTCTTTGGTTGGAATAGTTTAAGGCTTTCCTGTCACGGGACCCTGGTCACTCCCCAAGGTGTTGAAGGCTCCTCACCTAGTGATCCATTGTGGATCGCCAGTGTGTGTGGCTGGCCAGGCCAGGCTGGGCTCCTGGTCTCATTTTATGCTTTGCCCCAAATGTTCCATGTGGAACTGAGAATTACTGAGGTTTAACGCCTTGGTCTTATCAGTGCTGCCTCTTTCAGTGTCTCATCCAAAGAGAGATGTTAAAAGATAATAGAAAAAACAGATTAAGCACACAATAAAAATGGCATTTTAAGAAAAAAGAAACCACAGAAAGTCCATAACCTCAAAGTGCATTTCACGGCCAGAAACACCAAGGCTGAAAAAAATCTTTCTCTTTGTGAAATGTACACCAGCCTTCCCTTTACAGGGATGGTGCTCAGTTCTTCCACCCAGAAGCTCTTCTCAATAGTCAGCTAGTGAAAGCACTTAGAGTTTATCTTTTGTTCCCAATAAGCGAGAGCAGAGAAGTGGAGATACCGAGATCAAGTCAACATGTATCACCCAAATAAAACATCACTGTTTTTGTTTCCCCACCAAACAGCTTGCCATCCAAAACCAGACAGTAAGCCCAGACCTCCTGCTGCCTCTGAGTGAACAGGAGGGTATAGGCAGGGAGTGGAAGGACGCGTTGGTGATGGCAGAGAGGCATCCTCGTAAAAAAATATTTCTCTGGTGTGAGGGGGTGCAGTGCCCTCTGCAGCACCATGTTCTGCATAACGTGGGCCTTTGAAGTGTGTAAATGTAGCGTTGGTTTTAAAAGGGCTGCTGCCATTTGAAACCAATGACTCTATATTTATGCAACCTTGAGTTCCTTGGAGACACCTTAAGGTATTTTCATATCCCTCATTTTGTTTTGAATTCCCCAGACCGTGATTCCTGAGTAAACCAATGATCCCACAAACTGGAACAAACATGCTTTGTTCTCATTTATCTCACGTTACTCAAAACAGTTGAAGTGTTGAACGTGAGAATGAGGTAATTTTATTCTAGAATTAATATTTTCTTCCAGGGAGCTGTTCTACAACCTGTCGCGTGCTCTAAATTAACCCTAATGTTAATTCCAGTTAACTTGCAAGTCTAGATGTGCCCTTGTTAAGCATTTATCAATGCTTATTGTACTTGTCTTTCCTAGAAATACTTGTGAAGCACTGAAGAATTAAAAGAAGTCTTTCTGAAGCAAGTACAAAGTCTGGAATACAGCTTTAAAAGTGCCCAGTAGGCTTACTGTAAATGTAACCCTGGAAATGTTGTTCAACACTGAAATATTAGGTAAACATTGTCAAAAGAAGATTAATTTGGACTTAAGCATTAACTTAAAAGAAGGCTGTAAAATTCCTATAGTGATGATCAAGATTTATCATATAAATAGCTATAACATCTGTAGGGGACACACATTCTTCATATCATGACTAACAGTTCCATCTCAGAAACTTCTTTTTCTCTCCTGATTCTTTATAAGTCTATAGCTGGCAGAATTTCTGTCTCAGAGACCATGGGGTTAGCTTCATGCTGTTAGAAGATCTTATGAAATGAAACAATTTTGCTTTCCTGTCATAATATGATGAATTTCGCTGGTACTGAAAATAGATTTTTCCTAAAAAAGTACTTGAAAGCAAGAAAGGTTGTAGGAAAAATATTTTTTTTCTCAAAATCTGTTAGGGAACAAAGTAAACCACAAAAACCACAGCTGAAACAATTTTGTTCTAATTATTAGTATTTTGGTAGTGTCTGAAATGCTTGTTGTGCCGTGTGCTTGGTTAGCAAATTCTAGAATTTAAGAATTATATTGAATAATCAGTTAATGAAAGATTTTTTTTTAATTTAGAGAAAAATTCATCTTCATGATGCTGTTCCATAACAGGAAAAATTTGTAGGTCTCAAAAGCTGTCACTGAACACTGTTAATCCCACTTTAGTAATAGAAAAATAAGCACAGAAAATGCAAACAACTGTCTCAGCATGCCCACTGGTTGCCAGGGAATGGTAATGGTGGGTTTCCCACTGCCTAGCCAGGAGGGCTGGAGTTTTCTTGGGGCATCTCCTGTAGTATTTGGTGTATCCTGCACGTCACTGTGGAGGTGAGTCATGTGATATTCAAGTGATAGCGTTGGCAGTGAAATCATGAAGGGGAAGAAATCTCAGTTTTGTTCTGTGTTAAAAAGAAAGGACAAATCCCTGGACAATACACTTGGCCTCCAGTGGAGTTTCTTTTATATAGATGTCACTCAGATGGTGGAATGGAGGAAGTCGGAGAGCGCAGGGTGCAATAAAGTGTCAGTTGTGGAAGCACCATGCTGTAGAAACGCATCTGTGCACTGGCAGAAGAGAGGGGAGTGCCCAAGGGCGCACACTGCCTTCAGCTGTGTTCTTCATCATTCACTGTGCCAGCTTCCTGCTTCTCTCAAAAAGAGGGATGCATCTCCAAAACCCGTTCTTCTGTCTCCCTGCTTCTATACAGATCAAATGAAATGTAGAGTTTACCTATGTGATTTTATATCACTGTTTGTGTCAATACTTTGGAAACATTCCAATTAGTGTCAGGAATTAAGCTGTAATAGCTGCCCATGCAGCTAGAGGCTGTCCTGAGGGACAGCTACACACGAGCTTTTGTTGGATCCCTGCCGCCCCAGCAGTCAAATACAAAGCAAGTCAAGGAGCCCCCGACAGTTCCTGGAATTTCCTTCGCCTGCCTTGTCTGGACTCACAGTGTCAGCCAGTGACTCTGCACGTCGTTTCTCCTCTCTGCACATCGCTTTTTCCACCAGAATGAGTGTATCCCCATGTCTTCAGCGCTGCACAATGCTGCCACCCCTCTATCCCTATCAAAGTTCCCATCTTTTCCTTTCTCACCTCTTGTATTTACTGGTATCATTCCCTTAATGTGGCCCCTACGATGTACTAACTTGCTAGGCTACATGATTCAGCACAGGTGCTAGAGAACAGTCAAAGAAAATTAAAAGGTTGGGGGTAGTCAGATGTTTTCCTCTCATAAATTCCTCTTTACTTCCAGATGTTCAGCAACAGACTTTCCAAACTCTCGCTATCAGCCCTGATTTCCCCTAGCCTGTCATCAGTCCCATTGTATGAAAGTCATCAGTACAACTATTAAGAGCACAAGGAACTCTTCTCCCAAGTAAGAAAGAAATTAAAACCAAAAGGCATCTTGAAAGTGAGCATCTCTTACTGACCCTTGCTACTAGGGAAACCCAAAAGAAACTTAACTTCCCTGAAACCTGAGGTCCCTGAAGCAGCAGGGTACTTGGTAATATCATCCATCGATCGATTGGATCATAGATCTAAATACAGATTAACAAATCAATTCCTAGATTTTATTGATGTCAGTTTCTTCATCCAGGTTGTGATGGAGTGCTTCTTCATTTCTTCTTAGCGAGGCTGAGTAGTTTCAGGAACAGGGAGGAGAAGAGACGTTTGGTATTCATAACAAAATCATATTGACAAGTTCATCAGTCACCCTACAACCAGAGTATTTGATCTAAAAACATAAAAAGAATACTTGCAGAGCCTGTTACAGGCAAAAGTGGCAAAATCAACAAAGATACTGAAGAATAGGGATGCTCCACAGCCTTTTGGGTGAGGCAAATGACCTCTCCAGAGTCTCTTTCAACTATGAGGAATTATTTCCTCCTCTCTGGCCACCACCAACGCATGGATTCTTGAAAGGGTGCATGAGCTGGCCCAGAGAGACGGTGGGGAACAACAACTACATACACAGAACAGCAGCTCAGATTATCTTACTTGTCGTTACTTGTCAGTGCTGTTTTGTTCTTGGCATTAACAACTCTACAAGCAGATCGTTAGGGATGCAATGGCTGGAGCGAATGGTCTGTTATATTTGTTCAGCAGCGAGATGAGCGTTCAGATTCAGATGCAAGCTGAACCATCTGTTGAATGTTTTCACGGCCATACTGCAATGTGACTTGGGAGTATAGATGGCTGGGACATCTCACTGGTACTTCGCAGTGAACTATGTGCTTGTAACAGCGCTGACCTGCGGTAACCGATCATCGCCCTGCTCTTACATCTCTTGTAAAGGATGGCAAAAGTTGGTCAAATTATTTCAACATGCAGAACAACGTTTTAATTTGTGGAGGGCTGACTAAAAATGTTGTAAGCATGCAGGCAAGCTTGCTCATCTAGGATTTTTAAAGAAGGCAGTCAGCTGCCCGAGGACTCCAAATGCCTAACTTTCCAAATTCTAATACTGGCTTTGCAGTTGCAGATGTCTTTTCCTCCCTCTTTCTCTGTTCATCTTATTTGTATCTGAGCTAGGCTATTCCTTGCTATCATTGGCATGATTCTTCTCAGTTGTCAAAGTATTTTAATAGGAAGCCTGTTCACTTCCATAAGCTAGATCCCTGAATCTGCCAATGGAGGCCAGCAGCCTTGATTGGACTCACAACAGCCTTGAATCATTCTGTGTGAATAATTTGGGTAATTTCTATTTTGTGGAGTTTTTTGGATAATATATTCCTCCCTCCAAAAAATCCTGTTTCTGTTTTCATTAATAGGGCAGCTACTTAAAGATGCTCTGTCCTTGTGAGCTAGCACACATGCTCACTCTGCCACTCCTGCAGGGAGCACTGCCCGTTGGCATGCGGTAAGAACTGTGTGTAAAAGGACCTTGCTCCTGGAGCCAGGAATATAATATCAACAAAGACAAATACAATTTTCTTTTTTTGTCTTACGTCTACTTTAATAATCATTGCTGCTTCTTTCTTGCCTTGCTCTGAGGATCTTGCTGAGAAGGATCTTGCAATGTGTTTAAATTGGTCCTGTAATGAAAATATTTAGATTTAGGTTTTCCATTTTATTATCATTAATGTAAGCAAATTCATCAGATTTATTTAGGAGAAATTTTTTACCCTTCTTTCTAAGTACTAAAGACAATCTTTTGTATTTCATTGTAAATAGCTAAAAAAGGCAGTCTTTAAAAAACAATTTGGCAAAAGTAGTCTGAGAAGACATGAGTAATATATAAATCATGGTTTTATTACATGGAATTGGAAACTGGTACTCAGTTAAATTATAAACTGTAAAGTAGATTGGCTGAGTATTTTTTATTTGTCATAAGTATAGCTCCTTCAGATAGGTTTGGTCTATTGGGGAGTTTATTGTTAGCAAATTGCTCTTTCAAGTTAGCAACATTCAGCAGCATAACATCTTTACTGTTCTGGAGGGCTGGATTTCTTAAATACAAAAATGTTGTGATTCTTGCTTAGACCTGTTAATCATTGTGCAGTTTTTTTACTGAGCAAGGCTACCTAATTACTTTTCAAGAGCTACTTGCATTGCAGTCTTGTTCAGTGGACAAAGTAGAAGAGTTTTGGTGATACTCTTGAATTACCCTATACTTACGAACTTCATAAAGAGTTTTTCTGTTCCTTTTAAATGAAAATTCATTCAGTCAAATTAACCCTATTACAGACTAACTGTGATAATTAACTTTGCTGTAGTCCCATTTAATTAGCCAAAAATGGAGTATGTGCAAGAGAAGCCACAAGAATGGACAAGCAGGGAGGTTTCTGGTCACAGCTGTGGCTCATTGAGATGGTTATATAGCTCAAATGTGACTTACCCACACCATGTACAGCTCAAGTCAGTTGTATTGTTTCATTGCTTTATTAGTACTCTATTCATTTAAGCCATGAAGGGGGGGGGGGGGGGGGAATTGCCTGTCTGCTTTGTAATTTGGAAGATGAACTATAATTCATTTGTAAGTGGAGTGTTATGGCATTGTGCATCATGAACACACTTCTGCAGAGGTTTTGAAGAATGGCAACACGGGATACTGTTTAGCTCACTGCATGGTGCCAGGAAACAAGAATTCTGTAGGATACAAGAATACATCACGTCTCTACTATCTTCTGGTGCAGAAGCTACCAGCATCCATCTGGATGTATATAGGTAGCTGAGATGTGCAGGTTTGGACATAATTTGGATGGCTGCTTCATATTTTTAATGTTGTATGGGCATCTGCTGATTCTGTACCCTGTTCCAGCATGTCTGACAGCTCTGTGACCTTGGGCAAAGTACTTTTTCCCTGTGCCTTTTTCCTCCTGCCCATTGTCTGTCTAGTTTGTTTACATTGCAAGGCTTTTCAGGGAAAGAGCTGTCTCTTGCTGTTGAGCATGTCCAAGACCTAGTGCAGTGGAAACACTTTCTCAGTTGATATCACCTCTTAGGTCCACCATAACTCAAATCATGGGTGGCTTTTACAGAGTGTCTCCTTTTAGACTAAGTAAATGAAGTTATGTTAGAAAGAGTCTCTGGAAAGCAATATAAAAGGCAGCATGGTAAATGTATTCAACTGAATTAGAGTTTTTCACACTGCCTACACAGTCACAAAATTTGTGTCAAGGGAATCTCAGTTCTGTGCAGAAGAAATACAATTCATGCAAATGGTCTTCCCAGGTCCAGAATCCCTCACCTAATTGAACTGCATGATTTCTGCAGCAGAATGCATGACTGTGGCTATAGATAAAGGCCTGAAGTTGTTTGTTAAAGTCTAATATGTAATAATAGTGGAGTTTAAATGACATGTAAATATAAGCTGAGGGCTTAGGCATATAGGACAGAAAATACTGATAGAATATAAAACTTTTAAAAGCTCTTTAAGAATAATATTCCTATCAGTGATATGGGTCTAAGAAAGCAGGTTTTTACCTGTTTATCATAGGATCATGCATTAATTTCTGAAAAAATCCCACCCCTTGTATTTGCAAATGTGAATGAGACTTAACATAGTGGGGCCTGGAGGATGTTAAATGTCCTGGTCAATGGCAGTTCATGAAATCAGCTTGAATCTTGCAAGATTCTGAGCAGTCTCATCTCTTCCACAGGCCGTGAGAGTTGAAGATGCTGCACACTTGTCATGGATCAGTTCTATGGTGTTTTCTATTATTGGGGAAATAATACCGATTTGGAGGGGAAAAGGAGGTGAAATCAGAGACAGTGCCCTGTGAATACTGAAGAGATCCTAATAAGATGTTTGTTAATATATACTGTATTTGGTACAATCTGATGCATTCTCAAGACAAATTGTTTTTTCCTCCTTAAAAAGTAGTCTCTTTTTAAGCTGTATCTCCTGCCCGATACACCTGAATTTACTCTGAATCAGTAAATTCCTTGCTTATTCTAGAAGTCCATGTTGAGTCTCCACTGCAGGTCTCCACTCCACCCTTCAGGACAGTTTTAAAAAAAGATCTTAAGTACTTCCATTCCCTTCTCATTCATTCCCATTCACCTGAGGATTCCTCTTGCTCTCTTTTCGGTGGCTAACAAAAATTTTCATCTTTTATTTGCCTGGAGGCCAAGCAGCTGTGGAGGTTGGGCTGGGGCCCTTCCTTGATTTAGGCAGTGACTAAGGCTGTGCTGGGAAATCAAATGCCGACTCAGTAGTTCCTAGACCCTTCTTTCGGTGGACCACTGCATCGATCGTCCTATGAAAAGGCATCCCTTGTTCCTCATAGTGCTTTTTGTTCCACCTCTTTGAAAATAGACCAGGTCAAAGGAGGAGAAGGCAGAGTGCAAGGTGGCAAGATTAGTGGCCTCTCTGAGATACTAAAATCCAGTTCCTACTCGGCTTCTCATGGAGGAGGGAAGTTCTGTTCATGGGATGCTCTGCTGAATCAAAGGAAGATGATGAAAATTGTGACTCCTCAGCTGAGGAGTGTTCCCACTTTTTCACCCACAGAGTCTAGCAGCTGCTTTGTGTTGGCTTTCCAGTTTCACAGTAAAACCAAATCAAACCAAACTTAACCCAACTCCCTCTTTTTGGCTGAGGGAGAAGAATTGCTTAGGATGCTTTCCTTCAGCTGCCCTGGCTCTCCCTTCCCGCTCTGGGAGGAATCCACAGCTTCAATAAGGACAGCAACAACTTAAGCCAGCAATAGCGTCATTTCAGTTGTGACTGTCTGGAGGTGCTTGTCACTGCTGTGACCTGAATTGAGCCCAGAGGAGATCTAGGGCTATGTAAAACCACTGGGACAGGCACCACACTGCTAGCCTCATCAACCTCTGGGATAGATTAGAGGGCAAGACCATGGCATTCAGAGGGTGCCCCCCCTCAGCCCCCATACACTATGTGTCAGATGGCTCCTTTGATTTCAATAGCTTATCTATGGGACAGTCTGCAGCCAAACAGCAGGCAAATAGGACTACTGAGGTGGGTTTTGCCTGTGTGCCTTGACGAATTTAACAGGACAGGATGGTCATGGTCAACGTGTCCACTCTTTTTCTCGTTATTTTCTCACTACCATAAAGTGCATTTTCCTGTTTTGGTTTTAGGCAATGTCTCATTGAGCACTGTACCTTTGTGGCTGAGTGCATGTTGTCCAAAATTGCACATCTTCTGTTTTGATTAGCATGGTTTACGTGGTCATGAATTTGAACAAGAAAGAGGAAGAAGCTGGTTTTGTTTCTTCTCTCTGGATTTGTCAAAGAGAAAAAAACCCTTAACATCTTTTCTACACAAGATGATGAGAATGATGTCATACAGTATTAGTTGAAACTGGAAGAAATCTGTTATTTGAAAAAAATTATCTGTTTCATGTCATTAGACTGTACAAACTAGCCAAGTGATAATTATTAATGACGGAAGATTCACTAAAGTTTAAAATATTTCATGTTTTTCTTTCATTGATATAGCGCTGTAAATTTATGACCAGTAAGAAACCGTATGAAAGATCTGTCAGCTTTTACTATTTCACATTTTAGTCTCTTATCAAAACTGATTTCAGGTTTTGTAGTACTAAAAGTAAAGGGGAAAATGCAAGCTGCTTTTAATCAAACTGGAATGTTCAGTGATTACCATCAAAATCTTTACAGTGTTGATCTGAGTATGAAGCAAAGAACATTAATTTGTCTTTTGTTGAATTAATTTAGTGGCAACCACAGCCTTTAAGATGTAATGGTAGACAAGTTTGTGTCATACCACTGCAACTGCCACTGTACATGTGAACACCCATCTGCTTAGGATTAAGTCCTAAGTCAAATCTAATGCTGCCAGTTTAAGTCAGACACAATTTGCACTGAGTTTTACGTGAGTAAGGACAGCATGATCAGGTCTTAAGCCAGACAACAGTGAATTAAGTTACAAGGGCTGAAAGTATTTCTGCAAGGAAAGAATTGCATCCCTATGTGATCTGATCAGGTGTCTTAGCAACCTTGTTTTCCATCGGGGGCTGAATTACCATTCTTTATGGTTTGCTATACCATTGTCATGCCCGCCTATTGTTCTTTACAGAGTAAGTGGTCCCAGCCTTTTCATCAGCCATGGTCCAGATGTCTGAACAATCTTAGATCTGTATGCCCTTCTCCAAACACCATGCCTATGAAGATCACAAAATCCATATCCTCAGTGTTTGGTTGTTCTGAATAAACCCTGGAGCATCTAATTTAGCGCTAGTTTTTGCTCTTCTTTACTAGCTGTAGCAACGGAGGTGCTTTGATTATTTGCATAATATCCTTTTCAGGTTATTTCCGTGTCTAGCTTTCACACAATCCCTGTGTGTCTGTGGAGAAATGGTAGCATTTCATTTGGAGGGATATTTTATAAAAGCTATTACCGTATCAGGGGGAGTGGGATCATCTTACCTAACATAACATAGCCCTCTGAGCTTTATCCAGAGTCAGTTGGAAGAGATAAGCATCCTCAGAGGGATTCGTCCCTTCTGCTGCAGAAGTATGTCTGGGGTGAACTGAATCACCTTTTTGAGTGCCCATCAACTTTGGAGTTAGGCATGTAACTTTGATGGTTAAAGTTAGGAGAGATTATCTCCATCTGGAATGGATGTGCATAGAGCTGGGGATGAGTGGGTGTGATCCCCAAGTCACCTTCCACAGCTGCCGCTGTGGAGGTGTAGTGGAAAAAAATCATAAATTTAAGAGGAGAGCTACCCAATTATTCTCAAGTTCTTCTGCTGGGTGTCAGTAAACCACCTGTACACAGAGCTTGGGTGCAGTGTATTTATGGGAAGGAGTTTACCTGCGATTATTTCAGTTCTGTTTCTTCTTGTATGCCTTTTCATTTCCGTTTTCTTTTCTTACCTTTCTTCAAAAAAAACAAATCTGCTTATGTGTCTCCAGTTACTGTTACCCCAGAGAATTGCAGCAATTTTCAGCTCTTTCTCTTGAATTACAAGTAAGAATTGTCAGATGTGAAAAGGCTGACAAAATGTGTTTTGTAAATAGATCATTCACCACTGTTCATCCATTCATGGGCAGGAAGAGAAATATGTAACTGAAAGAGAGATGGCCTAAGGGTAACGAGAGTGAATCAAAAATGTTGTAAATGTATTAAATTTAGCTTCAGTCAGGGCCCAAATATTAAGCTGGTCTTTGGCACGTTTCAGAAAGCATGTGAAATTTTCCAAAAGGTTAGTAGGCAGAGATTTTGCTGATTTTATGTCGCTATTCTTGAGCTTTTAGAAAGTCAAAGTCTTTTAGTCTGTGTTAACCATTCTAAACCAAGTTAAGGACACCTGACACAATAAATGCAGATGCAAAAACTGAAAGGTGTATTTTTAAAACATGAAAATTTAGAAACAGAAGCATTCTGTTTCTGCCTCTTAGTTTTCAAGAAGGTGGTCATGTGAACAGAATTCCCCTGTTTATATTCTCATTTAAAAAGTGTTTACCCATAAGATTTCTGGTGTTTGAAAGTGCTCATATACTCACTTCCATACTATTATCTCCCCTTGAGTCAGTGATTTTTATTGCCCTGCCACACACTCTATATAAAGGGATTTAAATGGAGTCCCAGGAATATGGATTCGCAGAGGGATGGGATTTGGAATGTCAATTGTCAGTGCCGATAGGATATCTGGAACCTGATTAAGACATATTTAGGTTGAAGAGTGGTGGAAAAATGTGCCGGCAAATAAAAAATCTGCTGCATAAAATACTGTGTTGAGGGCATTAGGGCTCTGGAAACAAGTTTAAAAGGCAAGAGGGGAAGATACAGCATTTCAATGAAATTTCATCCCTCCCTGCTTTCAAGGACAGGAAGAAATCCCTGACTAAAAGAGTACTGTCAGAGCTGGACTTTAGGTCATGAGTTAGTATTAGTGTTAGACGGTGGCAAACTGAAGCTACGTTGGCCATCGCTTACCCAGTTAACTGGCTTTGCTGGAGGAGAGAATTACAGGAGCTCTCTTTTTAAATCATTGTATTTTCTTTACTGTCTGAATGTCTGAGACTCTTCCCTAGCCCCACAACGATGGCATATCTCGGGCATACCTGGATTTGTGTCATTGTGGCAGTATGATTAAACAGAGTTGCATTTTACTGTTGAAGAACAGCATGATGTTGAAACCTATGCTGGCAGCTGATTTTACTCCTTTGGTTCCAGGCATCACGGTATAGACCACATAAAAAGTAAGTCCCACTCCTAAAAAACCAGAGAAATGTACATAGCAGAATTGTAATCTTAACACCCTTGCTCTAGTCTCTGTAAAAGTAATTTCTTTAATGATACATTAGCAAAAGTTTTCATGTTCCTCTTTGCTTTCTCACACAAGGAAGGTCTGTGCCCAAAGGACCTACTCCTGGCCAGGACATGTAATGGGCCGGGGAGACTCCCCACTGGGACATGCCCCCTCCTGGGCTCCTGTTTCTGTGGAGGAGGGAATGAGTACCTGACCACCTCCCCACCTCCTGTGAAGACTATGCACAAGTCCAAGTTTGAGACCCATGTCGTCACTCACTTAGGGTGCCTGCTAGTATGGCACCCAGAATGGCAAGGTAACTTGACTGTATCTGGGTGGGAGCGAGGACACAGACCTTCATCTACATGCCCTTGGCCTTGAGGTGATCTGATCTTCCTTCATCAGAACAAGAAAGGGGTGGACCATACAGAGACTCTGTCTATCCCTCCCCCCTCTGCCCTCCTTCCCACAGCGAAGGAGGTTATTGGGAAACTTCAGAAGCTGAAACTCATGAGATTTCCACTGGCACTTTGCCTCTGAGAATGTTTTTACTTATCCACAAATGACTGAGCTTTAATGAGTTTCTCATAATTTGTACGAGCAGTAACAGTCTGTTTCTTTCGTTTCTCTGCCAATAGTTCTCGCATTTTTTTTTAAATTTTCATAAACTGTATTGGCCAGTGCCAGGCTTAAACCTTGCACAGATGGAGGTGGACAATAACATTAAAATGCCTAAGTATTCAAGTGTATTACATCCTGCAGTTCTGCTTTAGCATTTGGATAGGAGTGTGTTACTTCGTATTTAAAAACAGAATACGGCAGGGTGTTCTTCAAATTCATAAAGATTAATAAATGAAGGGCATTCAGTGTCATCTTCAGTGCAGTGTAAAGAGTAAGATTATCTAAGTTATGCAGAAATTCTACCTTTAATTCAGGCTGTATTTACAGAAACTTCCCACGCATATCTCATTAGTTCATTGTTATGGTTTATTTGTGCAAGTCTGTTTTAAAACTAATGAATGACGGGGAATTAGAGTTACAGCAGTGATAGCAGGTATTTTAAAAACATTCAAAGCAAGAGTGAAGAATGCCACACTCTCAGGAAACCAGCTGATACTTACTGAAGCCCATGCAAACATTTAAATGATCCAGTAAAGATCAGGAAGAAAAAACAAAAGAAAAAGTCTCATGGGATGGGCATAGGAAAGTAGATTGTTAAACACAGGGATAGCAGAAAAATACACTAGTACAAAGCTGCAAATAAAATTATTGTTTGCCCTGCTCACCTACTTTACGTATTTGGATGGATGTATAGCCTTTGCTATACATTCTTACTGTAGAAAGAGGTACAATGTTCAAATAGAGGTGGCTAAAGTTAGTCCCAGAGGCTGGGGTAGCCACAGTTAGAACTGTGAAAACAATAGGATTTTTTATTTGGGGATCAAACCTGTATATGGAAACAAGGTTCGGGACTTGTGTGTCCAGGAAACTTTGCTTTAAGTTGGCAAGCAGAAATAAAAGGTTTTGGTTTTTTTCAATGTATTGAACGGGGGCAGGGTGTATATCCCTCGGATTTTTTAACATAAATTGATATTGGAAAGGAAACATTTCAAACATAAGCTTGAACTATATGCTTTCAAAATGAAGAGTGGAAAGCAGTTGAGCTATTTGAATTTTGTCCAAATTCTCAAATTTTTCCAGTCAAAATTTTTTACAAAATTTAAGAAATTTTCAGAAAGTTTTCTAGACCCCTAGAGACTGCGGTTTAAGGCATTTTTATTATTTAGAAAGAAAGTAAAAACAAATTCCCAAACCTGCCATCAACTCAAAACTCAGGCACCATTTAATTAGATACTTAATTAATTACTGGCACCCACGGGTTGGTTTCCTAGATTACACAATCAGCTGGCTGTGATGGCCTTTCTTTTCGGTGCTGCCCCTGTACAATGCAGCTGAACCCCTCTGTGACCCCTGGGAATGCCAACAATAGAGATGATCAGTCATTGCCCACGCAGCTCTCCAAAGGCTGATCACTTTGCTTCAGGTCTTTCTAGAAAACGATTCATAGTTTTGCAAGTATTTTAGACTTAACATTTCTTAGGGTGTAGATTAAAAAATGTGTTACTTGGAGTAACAGTATGAAACAAATATTAGACCTAGTCATAGCAGTGCTGGACACTGAAGTATAGAGGTTGAACATTGAAAGTTTTGCTACTGAGGCTGTTTTGAATACAACAGAGTACGAATCCTTCCTCCTCCCCACTCTACTCCCCCCCCTCAAAAACACACCAAATCAATGGGATGGTGCCTTGTGCAAATGAAACACCATCATGTTTCATGTCAAAATGTACAACCATTTTAATGTGGTTGAAGGTGAGGCTCCAAAACTGATGTCAGATACAGCCTGTACTGAAAATCTGCAGGTCATTAAGCTGCCTGGGAGGGAGGGAACTTCGTTTTTAAGGTCCGTGTTGGAATGTGGGTCTGAGGTCCCCAGATCCTCTAGTTCTTGCTCTAAAGCCAGAAGCTGCGAGGCCTATTTGGGTTTTCTGTGAGATGCTTTATGGACTGTTGCTTGTGGCATGGGAACCAAGTCATTTTTCAGAAACTGATTGTGCTGTTGGCTCTGTTCTTTTCCTGCGGAGATTTGGACCGTACTTCACCTCTTTAGTTGTTTTATAGGAAGGAATCCTATTGAGATCACCTGGAGTGATACAATTACAGCATGAGCATTTAAAACCATGGGTATGCCTCAGCTTCCTGGGGAGCTGGGAAGAAGTCAGGGAGTGCACGAAGATCTTTTGGGCTGACTGAAAACCATTCAGGGTACTAGATGCCCTGTAAATTTCAGTGGAGGTTTGAGCTTAGAGGAGTCCCTTTTAGGCAACCGAAAGCAGACCTTTTCTGCTAAGGCTAAGAGCGCTATGCAGCCAGAATGTGTGCTATTTTGGTTGCAATCTGATGAACATGTGAAGCGTGGTAGAGAGGGAAAACCCAGCAACCTCTGGCATTCCAGTCCTTCCCTGTCCCTGCAACTTCCATTGTTGTGATGCTGCTAAATCCGCTTTGCCCGCTCAGAACTTAAGTAAACAGACATTGTACTTGTGGGGAGTTATACAGCATTTAGAAAAAGGTCTGAGTTTGTTGAATAGAGTTGGATCAGTACTGCGGTAGCTTGGTGTCAAAGGTTAGATTTTGTTATATCCAAGATAGGGTTGGGAACTGGCATACTGTAGCTTTTCTTGAGTGACCTATTTTTTTAAGTGCTCACAGCATGCTTAGAGAATGAAAAGTACAGCATGTTTCAGTCAAAGTACATCCTCTGCTGCCTGCTCTCTGAGAAAAGATTTAGCCCAGATAATAACCCAGGTAATTTATTTTAAGTTCTAAATTCGCATACTTTGCCTTCTGTAATGCTGGGACAGAGAAGATCTTTGGAACAGAGGGATCACAGGCTTATTTGAATTACAAAGGCACTGACCACAAGCAGCCTTTTAGTCAAATCCGTTGTTCATGTGGTCAGCTTATAATCATGTTTCTGTGGTATTAGTGCAAAGACGTAGTGTCAATGCTGAGCTCAGAGGTTTACCTTATTCTAACCGTAGAGCTTCTGTCAATCAGGGACATCACAGTAAGTCATCACAGCACTATTTCTGTCATCCTTACACCCCTTACCCTGTATCCTCACCTCCTGCCTTGCATTGCCTCCAGTGGTTGTTTAACCTCTCAGTTAACTGATTGAGCTTGCTAGCCCAGAAAAAAAGCTGAATAATTTTCTGCTGGTTTAGTGAATTGAACCTTCTCCCCACAAATGGATAAGCACCAGAGACGGTGAATGGTGAGGAAGCAGCAGGACCAAGACAACTGAGAGCCAGGGCAAGAGAAAGGCAGGAAGCTGATGGATTGCTTCAGCCATCTTATGACACCTTCCCCTAAGTCTGCCTTCCTAAAGCATCTCCACTTTGCATACAAAATATTAGAAGTTGATTAGAACAGAAGCCTCCCATGCATCTCCCATGGGACCTCCTGACCAGTGGGTTACTGGCTGTTCTGGGTTGAGTGGGTCTTTGGTGAAGCAGAGACATCCCTATGAAAACGTTTGCTTCCAGCAAGTAGGCATTTCATGTTTCTTTTGTTTAAAAACCTGTTTTTATGGAAGATTTCCTACTGAGCCCTCATCAAGATTCTGTATTTTGCCTTCTCTGGTGAAAGTCTCTATAAGACTTTCCTTTTAGAATGAACCACAAACTTGTCTTTCAAACCTAAACAAAATCTCTGTACAGCTCCTTCCAAAATCTAGCCTAATCAAGGCTACGGTTCCTTGACTTCACTCTCCCAAGCACATACTGCCTGAGAGGAAGCTCAGACACCCAGTTTGCTGCCTTTTTGAGTGGAAAATAAAATAAATAAATATTTCCTGTAGCATAAGGAAAAATTAATGAAAAGAAGAAAGAAGTGGGAAGGCTGAAAATGAGAAGTTGGACACATAGGGTGTAAAAAGCATTTAATCAAATTAAAATCTAATTAAAATCTCCACCTGCAGCTACTTTTCAACTTAGCTATTCTTGCTTACTGTCAGTTGGTGTGGACTATGTTTCTGTTGGCTAACTTCTGTTTTGTTAACAATTCTTCTTCCAGTCAAGCCTGACCTACCTCTGTCTCCCCACTTGCTTCATCCCAGGGCTCTCTTTGCAGAAGTTCTGGCAGTAAGCAACCAAATAAACAATTGTATGTATGAGGTGTGAATTGGCTCTGCTTCAGTAAGTACAGAATACCTTGCAAACTCATTCGGCACTATTTATGCAAGGTTTCAGCAGAGTTTACTTTTGAAATAAATATTAAAGTGAAATGAGGTACAGCGCTGTCTTTGAATGCAGAGCATTATTTTACACCTCGTTAGGTCTATTCTCCTACTAATACAGCAGTGGCAACTGGACAAGTAAAAGACTGATGGGATGAACAAAAGTGGTGTTCCTTTCCTGAGCGTGCCAAATCCATTCTGTAAATGTGGCATTAAAAAAAAAAAGTCCCCAAACCACATGGCAGAAGTCAGGCCTCCCAAGGAAAACCTGCGCTACAGCAGTTTGCACAAGCTCATGCATCTCTATTTCATGTTTCAGATCCTCCTTTCCCTTGACATTAGAAGGATCATTTGTCTGTGTGCAGCTAATTTGCTGTTTTACTTAGAAGATTTTCTCAAGGAAATATGCAAAATAGTATTGTTGTTGGGGTTTTTTCTGCTTTTAAAAATGTCAAGTTTTTATAAATGTTGAAAACAACTTGATCCTGTAACTTAGCAAGGCCTTTATTAATCTCTCTTAAGTAACAACTCTTACCCTTGTTTTGTGCCCTGCTGGTCCCAGCACAAGCTTATGCTGCAACAGTTATCATGGGGAAAGTGTCCTGAGGATGTGTCTGAGATGCCCTGCGAGAATAAATAGTGTAGAGGAGGAAACTTATCCTTACTCACAGCTCCACGCAAGTCGCTGACCCCTTGTCCAGAAGATTTAAGAGTATTACAGTAACTGATAGTATCAAGATTCCTTTTTTTTAGGGGTATATAGTGAATGGTTCAAGTGGTACCTCCCATCGCTACCTGCATCACATCTCTGGCTAAGTGTGATCATCAGCTTAGTGTGAGTAAACCAGGACAAGAAAGGAGCCACGAAATGTGACCTGTTCCACAGAAAAACGTGCACAGCTTTCATAGATGCATCAATACTATTGTAGATTTAGTGATGCTCTATTTTGACCTAATAATGACAATGCTGTGGCTTTTGAATACCCCTTCTTTTTTCTCCTGTAGAAGAAGCTTTGTAGTGCTACCCCTTCATACCCTGTTTTTCTTGCTTTCAAGAGTAAGATTTAGCTGCTGATACAGGATTCTAAAAGGCTTGGGGGTAATGGAGTGAATTAAACATTCCTCTTCCAGCTGCTGCTGTTCACAACACTTTTGACAGTTAAAATACATCACACATTCTCTTGTCTGTTTAATATAAACAATTAGTATTTTAAGTGGAGTCCAGAATCAGCCCCAAATAGGAGGATCCAGACAGGCAGTTCAGATAGGAAAATAAGCAGTGTCCTAAATTTATATAAAAGTAGTTTGCAGTCAGTTCCGTCTATGCCTAACATACTGTCTACCGCAGGACATTAGACTGTGCCAGTGGCTTGTCTTTTTGGGATGAAGGTTTTATTTCTCATCTCAACATTATTTTAGTACAACTTTTTATCTGAAATTTTTAGTATGAAAAAGGCATCCAAGATGCAATACTACACACACAAATCAAAATTAAAGTATTTTGGTTTTCATATAATGAATTTCTTGTATAATGAAACATTTTAATTAACCCAAGACCAGTTTTGGAGGAAAGCTTGTTTAAAGAGAATTTTCCTTTTTATTCCATTCTGGAATGAAGACATTTGAAATCACAAAACTCATTGAAACAAACAAAGAAATCTGGCTTCTCTATGCGTTTACCTCCTTCAAGCTGAAGTAAACCTGAAGTAATAGAAGGGCTTTAATGCAAACTTAATTTTAGTATAGAAGCAATATTGTGAGAAAAGTAACAGTCTGTGTAGTTTTAAGAATTCTAACATGATCTCTGCAAAGTGCAAATTGCTAAAATTTATTTCCAAAATGAGAAAATTTTTAATAAAAAGGTTATAAACTGAGAAAGCTCCTCACTTCTTACAAAAGGCATCCAAGACGCAATACTACACATATGTAAAACCCTTCTTTTGAGTCTAGATGATGCATGGCTCCATAATGTAGAGGAGGTAGCATTCTGTATAATATTACTTCACACAGGTGGTCTTGAAATTCTCTGTACCTAAAGTCAAGGCCCTTGTGGATGTGAGGATCTCTCTGGAAACCTCTCTGAGAACTTTTCCATGTCAAAAGCTAAGCATGTGCCCAAATAGGAAGGTGGACCAGGTCTACCTGTATCATATAGGATAACATCATATATAACCCTCTAGCTACCAGCATGGGTAAAATAGTGAATAGGAAGCATTTAGCCTCACTTCTGCATGCCAGGGAGAAAGCTAAATTTTAGGTTATAAGCCTAAATCAAGGACTGTCTTTCCATGTATGCCTTTGTCATGATTAGTGGCTTGATTGCACTGAGGCCTGTAGGATCTACAATAGTGCAAATAATGAATCATAAATAAATGACTTCCCAACTTTGCGAAAGGAAGCCAGACAATTAGTTTCTTTTAAATTGAGACTTCATCTAAAATGAAATAGTCCCCTCAGACCCACACGGCAGCTTCTGCAGCTGTCAACTCGGTTTGCACCTTTAAAGAAAAAAAGGAGCAGGGCACAGGGAGTAAAAATGAAAACAGCTTCAGGTTGTTCAATTTCCTGTTTATTTAAATTTGTCCTTCCTGACATGCAGATTCATCACACTCCTTTCCTGGTGACTACTTCATTAGATTAGTTTAGTTAGGTATTCAGAAGGATTTTTATCTTCTGACTCATAAAATTCTTGTATTCCCCTAAGAATTTCCTGTGTCTGACTGGATTTTTATGTCTTTGTAGTTTTGGCTGGACTCCTTGAAGAAGTTGTTTTTTAAATGACTCTGCTTTTGAGGTCTCCAAATAGCATCTGAAGAGCCAGCTCAGACCCTAGTTCCTGCTTTTCAAGAAAACTGATCCGTGCCAGCACTTCACCTCTTAAAATTTTAATCAGCTATTTTTCTTAATCTTTTTAAACAATTCCTTTCCCGACAGTATTTCCCTTTGCCGCCCATGCTCTTTCCAGGTGTCCACTTCAGAATATTTTTGTCCAATTCCGAAAATGCACCCCGGTGGCTCAGAGTGCAGCCTGCAAGCCTGTCCCATCAGGTTTTCATCACTCACTTTCTATAAAGCAGAGAGCTAAGGTTATGAGTATATTGGACCATTTAGCAGTTGATGAGAAATGCCTTTGTATATCCCTTCCCTGTCTTTTTAGTCCTTTCTGAGGAGGGTGAGAGCCAGGTTAGGCTGGAGCCCTGGTGTGTGCTTCTTTGAAGGGTCCAGTAAATTGAAGGTGATGCTTTTTGACGTGTGAGCTCCAGAAATGTATCGAGGGATTGTAGTGCCAACTTGCCTGCTTACACAGGAGCTTCGTCTGCTTTCGTTTCCCTCTCTCTGCGAAGTGACGGCGCTTGGCTGGCCTTGGTCATCGGAGCTCGGTAGTACCTTTCAATGTCTTTGAACAGGAGGCAGCAGACGGCAGAATGGCACCATGCTTGTTTTCCCAAAGTCTGGGTGAAAAAGCAGAAAAAAAATGGTCACCCGTTCCGGTTTTAGTGTCTTTTCTCCGCTCCCGGATCACGGTGTTTGACTGGGGCGGGACCTCCTAGATAGATGCCCCGAAACACAGCTTTAAAATAACCGGCACGTGTACTTATCTAAGGTTACTTTCCCCGAGTATATTTGCTTATGGAATCAGCAGGTGGAGACAAGAACAAGGCTATGGGCTGCCGCCGCTCCCGCCCGCGTCGCCGGGCCCTCCCGGGCTCCCCCCACCCTGAGGCGGCAGCCGGCGCGGAGGAGCCCTCCGGGCGGGCCTGGGGCGGGCGCCTCCCCGCGCCCCCGGCCCGGGCCGCGCTTTCCCCGCGGGCCGCGCCGCTCCCTGCGGCCAGAGCTCCTTCCCCCCCACCCCACGCCGGCGCCTTTCCTGACCCTCGGCGCAAACAGCCCTTCCGGAGGCAGCAGGAAAGGGGGAGCGGCGGGGATGTTACACATCCTCTTCTCCCTCAAACGCCATGGCCTGCGGGGACTTCCTTTCTCTTCTTCCTCTCCCTCCTCTCTCCAGGGTTTTCATTTGGGAGATGCCTGCTTTCGATGTTCAGAGGGTCCGGGGCGCCTGACAGCTGGCCTGCACATCGGGCTTGCTGTGCCAGGGCAGCGGTCTTGCTGCACCCGGGCTGTACAGGGCATCCTGAGTATGGGCACCGTACGATGGCCTGTGCCCAAGCAGTGGAGTCAGGACGTCTGCTCCACCAGGGCTGTGGGACATCTGAATGGCCCAGAGGAGAACGCCCAGGGAAACACAAATATGAAGCAGCCCTCAGTGTTACAGAAGAGAGTATCGAAAGGGTGTCCGTAGCTGACGATGTGAACTGCAGCTACGGCTGGCATAGTGCTGGGGGAGGCAGTGTGTAATGGAGACAAATCCCCATGAGTATGGAGGGTTTTCCTTGAGATACTTGAATGCATCTATTAGAGGACTGCATGCCCACTCCTAGCCTCTCTTGCCTCTCTCCAATTTTCTGCTGCACACTGGCCCATTTCCTTTTGCCAGTTCTCTCTAAATCTTCTCTTATTTCTCCGCTTGCTTATTGCATCAGGTTTCTTTTCCAAGACAATTATTCCTTTTTACATATTTCTTTGCCTAGAATAGCGTAAAAGAAAACAAGACTCTGAAGTGAGTTGGATGTTTATAAACCAATATTATTTGTCTGCAAAAACATGTAGTGAGTATAATTGACTTCCACTGTGACCATTTGTACTGTGCATAATTACAAATGCTCTTAGCTTAGGTTGAAAATGACTTCCATGTCTTGAGCAGTTTGTGTACGGTACGTTTGTGTTGTTTAAATTATTTATTCAAGTAAAAAATATAATAGAATGCTAATCCAGAAGAAAAAGAAGAAATCAGAGACGTGGTCATGTAAGGAATAGCACACGCGCTGGAGCTAGTAAGAGACCTGTGCTGAGCTGATCTGCTCAGCAGCCATGTTAGCACTTGCTCAGTCTTTGGGTGATTACAGAGGCAAGCTGGGCTTCCCCCAGCAGAGCATTAAAGGAGGACAGCTCCTCATGAGATTGTTTTTAAGCAGTTTGCTGTTTCTTCCCTTGGACTGTGTCACCGGCTACATAGCATGGCTGTGAAAAGTTTTCCTTTGAAATCTTTCTTGAAAGAAAATACGAGGTTTAGCAGAAAGGGCATGCTTTGCTTTAGAAACCATAACAGAAAGCAAAACAGAAGGTGAACATTATAATCTGAAATACGAACTTTTCCATTTCAATAGTTTCAGTTTTCAGAAGTTTTCAAAGTACAGCTGAAGTTTTCCACAGAAAACGTAAAGGAAAAGGAGTGTGTGGGAGTGTGTGCACATGTATATTGTTTTTGTCAGGCTTTTCTGTGAAGAAAGGTCTTTATTTTCTAGTCAGCATTATTACCTGCCTCCTTTTGTTTGCATAAGAGGTTGTTAAAAAGATTTAAACCTCCCCCCCAAACCAACACTAACTCCAAACAATCTAAGCCCCCCAAATAATTCCTTTTTTCTTCTTTTAGGATTTTATGCAGTGCATATAGCTGTTGCATCCTTTTGTGCATGACAGTGCAGTGTTCAACCGTGTGTTGTAGAGACAAAGTCTTAGGCAGAGGGCAATGTAAAGCTATCCTGGGTACCAGGTCCAAGGTGGCAGAAGTACCTCAAGTCTTTGCATGAAGCTGCAGTGAGCAGCTTCTGCACATCCCAAGTGAAGGAGGGCTTCATGGCAAAGTTCCTTCATAGAATCATAGAATCATAGAATCATTAAGGTTGGAAAAGACCTCTAAGATCATCGAGTCCAACCGTCAACCCAACACCACCATGCCCACTAAACCATGTCCCTAAGCGCCTCATCTACTCGTCTTTTAAATACCTCCAGGGATGGTGACTCAACCACTTCCCTGGGCAGCCTCTTCCAATGTTTAACCACTCTTTCAGTAAAGAAATTTATCACAATGAAGGCGAACAGAGAATTCCTTCATGTTTAATGCAGCATTTTCATAATCAGGAATTGTCATTATATTTTTTTTAACCACTTCTAAAGACCTCTGTAGCGGCTGTATGTGACCATCAGCATAGGTCATTAAAGGTAAAGATGACAGCATTTTTTTCTCCTGTGTGCTACAAATAGCTGTTTACAGAGATACTGCACAACTCATTGCAGTGTGATGGTCTGTAGCAGGCATAGACCAGCATGTGATCTGCCTCTGCCTTCTATTAATAATTCAGGAATATTCAAGACTACTATTTTAGAGTTGCCAGGCACAATACAGAGTGTCATTCCTAAGCTCTGCAGTCCACTTCATCTATCCCAAACTGATTTAACCATTTTAGTTGCAGGGCTTGACGAGCCTGTAGCTCATGACGAGATGTTCCTGCACTGGGATGAAAATCCTGCTCTGGAAATCTGTCTATTTTAACTAGCTTAGTGGATAAGCTGTAATATTAGGCAGAGAGGAGGGTTTTGCTCTCCATCGCTTCATGGTGGCATCAGAAGGAACCATACCCCACCTTCCTGCAGAGTCTTGTCCTGTGGCCAAACGGCCTTTACAGCAGACCTGGTGGTTTGTGGCTCTGTCTTCACCCTGCTGTTCATTACTCTATTCTGTCAACCTTGGGCAGACATTGCCATCTGCTAACTGCCCCAGTCTTGGCCCAAATCCTGACAAAAGCTTTCCTTGATGGCCAAGAAAATTATGTCCCTTCTTAGTTATTTGTGACCAAGTTCCCTCACCAAGACATCTCATTCAGTATCTAAAGTAAACAGAAGAAAGGGGGCCTTTGTCTTTTTTTGGTTTTAATCAGTGTAATAACTCTTTCCCTTGTTTCAGAACTTTACAACTGCAATGAGAGCCTGTTTGTCCAGCTGTAATGAGGAGGGTGCTTGTCTGCTAGAGCACTCAGTGCTGGAGGCACTGTAGAAGGAGGCTCAGTAGAAGGGATGTAACTGCAAAAGGAAGACAGTACAGGCTGCTTTTTTTTTGAGTTAAAAATAATTCTGTCAGAATTCCACCTCTGTAGTTTCAGTTTTAGTGTGTAACTGAGTACTGGCTGTTCTTTACAAACTTTATTTCCCAGATATGCATAACAATACTACAGGAAAATATTTCAACAAACAAATTGTGGATGTTCATTACTTGAAACACCCCATGACAAATTTTTCAAATATGTACTTCATCTGTGACTGCTGTTCATTTCAGTGCCAGATGCTGATTATTACAAGGTTGCATTTGCTGTTTTTTTTTTTACTTTCTCTGTGAACACACTGCATTAGGATTCCAATTTTGTCAAATCACTTCCATCGTAAGGCCTGCCAGCTCTACTGCTATCCTGATTTACTCATCCTATATGAAAGCTTCAGTTATTTTAGTGAATTGCACAGATAACTCATAGGTATACCGACTGCAAGATATTTTGCAATATATAAATTTGTTTTACCAATACTGCTTTTGGAAGGAAAACAAAAACATTTATTCGAAGTTGAATGGTTTGGACTGAGGTTACTAGGTCAACAGTAAATTTTAAAAACTATTTGAGACATTTCTTGATGGCATTTTAAAATTATAGCTTAAGGTTACACTGCTTCACATGATTCTGTTTGGTTCCTTTGATGCTGAAGATCTACAGCTGACTTATGTGTAAGATATATTTTTAAAAACATTAGCCGTGATTTAAAGTAACAAGAGACACTGTTCAGATGAGGGGAGAAACCCATCCTTTGGGAGGAAGCGAGTTAGGTTCAGTAGTTCTGTTGAACCTGAACCAAGAAAGAAACCATTAGTAACTCAATCTTTGTAAGAAGACTTGAGGAAGATCCCAGCTCCTGCCTACCTGTTGATTTTAGCAGCAGCCCGGACATTGGGGGCGTCAGGGGTGTTATAGAGGAAGGCTCTAAAACAGCCAGCTTGTATTTAGCAGTATTTTAGAGCACAGCGAAAGCACTAAGGAAGTAGCTGGGGCAATAGCGGTATTGTGATACAGTTATTAATTGCTGAAGAGAGCAGGCCCCATGCTCAAGAGACATCAGGGGCACTCTTGTGAAAAATTCAGATGTCAAATGGAATTGTAGATGCGAAGTTTCAGATCTCCCTTAACAATGATTTTAAACAAACACAACCTCCTCCCACTAACAAAGAAGTAAATCTGGATTGCATATGCTGTTGTATAGTAAGTTGTTTTGATGCTCAGAGTGCCATAGTGGAAGAAAACAAATACCACCTTTATTTATGGCTTTCACTTTTTTGTTTCCCAAGTGAGAAACATAAAGAAAAAAACAGATGACGATTGTCTCATAAAAGCTGCTATTAGAAGGTCAATTGTTTTGTAAAATTCCCTTCCCACACTGTTCTGTCTGAGTGGTATTTGCCTGCTGCGGTAGCCCAACTTTGCTGTTAGAGACAGGTAGCGTGTTAAGAGATAAGCCCTCTCTTTACTTTTCCTTCCAAAATTAAGCTTCATTTTGCCTTTGTCTCCCTCCCCCCAACCTAGCTACCACTCCGATGCTCTGCATGTTCTGCTGAAAAACAGTACCATGTCGTCCTTCTTATATCTGGATAGTGCTGGAAAGGACCGACTGTTCTCTTTCCAGTGGAATACATATCTAATGTAAAGTTGTTTGCTGGTGAACAAGAATGGTTTTGTGCCTGATTCTGTTTCTAGTTACATTTGGGTAAATTAGGTGAACGTCCACTGAAAGTAGTGTTACCTGATGGTAGAATATTTGTAAGTAAGAATATTTATTGTGCATTCATCATCATGGAGATATTATGAAAAATAACCCAGGATGTTAGCCAAAAAAAGCCCTATATCTGCGCAGGCATTCTACATAATAGCAATATGTCACTTTGTAGTTCTCCATTAAACTTGTATGTGAGAAGTTACAGCTGTGGATGCCTGCGTCTTTCAGATTCTGTTTCAATAAACCTGTGAGAAAGAAGAAAGTGAAGGCCCTTCAGCTTTACAGCAGTTTCAAAGCAGAAGCTTTATTACCTTTTTTTTTAATCCTATGCACTTTATGTTTTTACACAGACAGAGCTTCTCAGTGAAGATAAATGATGAGACTCTACCTTAAAAAGCCTTTGGGTTTTCATTAATCCGCATTAGGTTAAAAGGGAATCAGAATTCTAAAAATACAGCACATCAGAGAAACAAGGTATTTTTCAGGTCAAGGTCCTCTTTTCCATCTGGTGCCACTTGGTAGTTATAACATCTTCCATCTCCCCCTGCTTCTCCATCTGTAAATAACTCACTGAAGTAAATGCTTGGAATAATTACAGCAAAGAATGATAAAATGCAGGTTGAACTTAATCTCTTTGGGATCTAAAATGAAAAACATAACTACAGACATCACAGTTATTGAAAAACTGTGGAGGTCTCCAGTCAGCAGGTGTATGAAATGGGAATAGTGTCAGAGCATTAGATGCTTTGGGATTGCAACCGTGCTGTTCAAAAAAATGTCAAAAGGAATATTAGTTCAGGAGAGGGGAAAAAATAGCCTAGCAGGGCTGATTTTCAAAAGCAGCCTGCCGTTTTGCTTCTGCAAATAATTATAGACTCATATTTTAACGGTTAGATGTCTAAGTGCTTGCATCCATTTATTAGGAAGTTGGAGATCTAACTACAACAAAATGTGTGCAAACTTGCAGAACTGGAAGGAAGTTTGAGATGCTTCTAAAATTGATCAATCAATCAACAGCTGGACTGCTTTCCGAAAGTTTATGGGAACAAAATGTCTTTTTTTGTATGAGGTCAGCATTGCCCCAAGAAAGCGTCCTGGAGTAGCCCCCGAGATGAGGTGCTTCAGAACTTCCTGGGTTAATGTGAAAGAAACAATCTACTCCTGTTGGGGTTTCATATCTCTACCAGGAATGCACAAGGGGGGCTGGACTGTAGGCACACTGTTCGCTGTCGCTGCCTTACTCAGGCATTACAACTACTTCGGCATCTCGTTTTAAGAAGGAGACAAACTGTTCAGTTTGTCATCTGTCTGGGACTGCTGTGTGCTGGCTGCCTGTGTTGTCGTGATACCCGCCTTGTGCCAGCTGCCTGTATAGGTGCCCGCCTTAGGCAGCTTGTTAGTAACACGGACTCAATGAGGTACCTAGAATAGGAGGTCTGAAAGTGAGAAAGAAGATGCCTCTTCTGAATGATTTGAAACCCTATGCCCAGGGCTGCAAAAGCAGCATCCAGCATAGGTTACCAGAACCAACATTTCTCTTCCTCCCTGTTCTTCACTGTTGCTGCCAAGGGCAGTGCCAGGCCATCTCTGCTCTGAAGAAAGCATTCTTTGACAAAGAGGCATGAACCGCTGTCTCCTCTTTGCCAGAATAGGGGCCATTATGAAAAACAAAAGATTCGGTTTTGGTGAGGGGGCGTGGGATGAATTTTAGAAATGCTGTGCAGCTTTTACAAAGTATTTGGGGGATGTCCCAGAATGAGGAAGAAGGGGACATGACTCAGTATGTGTGACACCCAGCAGCATAAGATCCTTTCTATTACTCATGCAGGATGGAGCGGAAAAGATCTGTCAGTAATGTTCAGTTTACACATGGTTTTCACTTAAGCACTTGACAGAAGAAAGTTTCATTGCTTTATTTAGTGTATTTTAGATCCAAGAAAGGATACTTGCTATATATCTGAGAAACTATTCATCTCTGTGGCTGGCTTATTAACGTACCAGAAACTGGCCCTTAGAACATAGCAGCCTGACTCCCATGTAAAGGGTCATCAGAGTGAACACAAACACAACAGACTCTTATTTTAAAGCCCTTTTATATTGCCAGTGTGATGCAAAGTGATTGTGAAAATAAGAATGAGCCCATTTTAGATGTCTATAATGTGATAAAAATTGCTGACCATTACTGTGTCATACTCTCCCTCAAACTAAACTTTACAGTCAAGGATAAATGTATTCACAAATCTTAGCTGCTGTTCACACACACAGAAGAATGTGCAAATGTCATTTGAAGTTGTTCACTCAGCTGGGAGACTCCCCCCACCCCCATCTTGTCTCCTGCAATTACCCTTTGCCCCTTTCCTCCAGCAGCTATTTCTTCCTAGCTGTTACGTTTTACCATCCTTCAAAAGACACTGGCCCCGCTCCTGCTGCCCATCAGATGTGGTGAGCTAGACCTGCCAGAGAGCCATCACCCGGGGAGGGCTGAGTCTCTGCGCCAGTGTTTGCAAAGAGTCTCCTCCAGTGCTCAGTCTCTGCAGTGCTAAGGGTTACCGTTTCTCTCTCTCAGCTCAGCAGAAGCAGAAGAGATCCAAAATGGGCTTCTTCCCCCCCCATTCCTGCAGAAGCATGCCCTTTCCAAGTAGCCAGAGAGCCTTCAAAGGCAGGCTGAAGCTTTAATGCACAGCTAACAGCAGTCTAAAATGTAGAGTGAGTCAGCCATTTTGCAGCCTTACAGCAGGAAGGAGGCAGGCGCTCAGGAGGACAGGAGTGGAGAAGCAGCAGCCAGTGAGACAGCAGGAGAAGTAGCCTGGGCCTTGCAAAGTGGAGGCCACTGCTGGGGCATTCACCACTTACAAAGACAGAAGGATCATATGAAGAGTCCACAGGGGTCTGGCTGGCTTTCTACGTCACCAGGAGTTGCCTGATGTGCAGGCAAGCAGACTGCTTCTACAGCTTGTTCCTGGCAGCTTTTGAAGTAGAGAAAATGGCCAGAGAAGGCTTAGCAAACTGTCAAATGGGTTTTCCACTTTAGCTCAGGAGACAGGAAATGAAACAGCAGAGGGGGATTGATTTTCCTGGTGAGTTTGGCTCATCAACTCAATGAGCAGTTCACTTGTCTTCCTCTCAAGGTCAGCAGAGTGACAGAGTGTCTCACCGTGCCCTTCAGGACCTTTTCTGCTGCAGAGTTTGCTCAGTTTTCAGTCAACCCTCATGGAGTTACTGGTTCGTCACAGCAATGCTGGTGTCTGGCCTGCCATGTCACTCAAGAAGAGATGGCATGACTGAGAGTTAAAAGTCCACACTGTGGAGGCACAGGCTGTTTCCTACTCCCTGTCTTGGGGACCATATGTGGTAGCGGTGGAGCCTTTGGAACATGTGTCACGTGTAGCGTGAACTGACAGCCTAAACTGAAGTCACTCTAGTTGGCTACAAAGGCTACTTTAGGAGGAGCTTGCCTGTTTATATAGGTTTCAGATGACTTCATTTTTCAAAAGTGCATGGAGTGCATCCAAAGCAAATAATTTTTCTGTGGTGAATGGGAAGACCAAAAGGAAAAGTCTGGAGAAAGGAGGATGGATGGTCTTCCTTTAATGTCAAAGCTGACATAAACATGTCTCCTCCAAACCCTTCTCACAAGATAATTTTCTCAGCAAGACACAGATTGCTTCAATCTCTGTGTAGCAGCCTTTGAAGCTTCCCCCTTATTGCTGTTATGGAGGAGGCAGGGTTGTCTTTGAGAATTTCTGCAGCACTGAAGTGTTCCTCCTCCAGAGGCTTTCACACGATCATATAGTTGGTTGCTCCAAACAGCTCCCTCTTTGGAACTTCTCTGCCAACACACAAGGGCAAACTGATATGTCTGTTTTGCAAAATTATTAAATTAAAAAAACTAAAAAGGCTTCATTAAAAATATTCTGACCAGCTCTATGTAATACCTCAATTTTCATTAGACAGAGGCCCAGCTAAGATGACAACGAATGGTGTTGGAAAGGAGCCACCAATTAGGAGACATCAATTTTTCTGTCAACAGGATAACCCCTTTTGCAAAACTTGTCATATGTTTATTCCTTTTCTGTTTGTGAAGGTATTTGTTTGGCAGGGATATTTTGCATGAGGGGAAGAATTTATAAATTGTTTTTTTTTATGGTTGTCATTGCTGCACTGTTTTGAGTTCCTGTCTTGTGGGATATTTTCCCAGTTCAGAGTTCTTTCTCCTCAATCTGTCTGCTGTCTGTAACTCTTCCATTTGCAATACTTTTGGGGAAAAAAATGACTCTACTTACTTCTGCAGTGAGTTCTGGGGTGGAAACACTTGTGATGGTAGTAGGCACCTTGGGAGCATAGGACCTGGGGCTTGCAATGCCTTCAGGTTGCAGGTTTAGGAATGCTACTATATGGGTGTTCCCAAAAGGAAGAGAAATGCATTTCTGAGCACTTCTTTCTTAAAAAATTATGCCTGTTATGCTTGCATCTTAATAAGTGTTCTTCCATATTTAATGGTTTAAGATACAACTGAAGACATACGGATTTTTTTCCAGTTTACACACTTTCTTTACCCACAGTCAGAAAACTTGATAGCTTCCACTCTTCCTTTTACTGTATAGGAAATTTTACTCACTTTACTTATGGGAGGCTGTATACATCCTTTATTCATCTGCGTGCAGTGATTCACAGCTGCTGCTGTGTTTCTTAATAGCTTATTGCAAGTCATTTTATGAAATCATCAGTAGCAAATGCTTGACAGATATTCGAAGACAAAACAAGGAACTTCTGTATACGTGGGCATATGTGTAATACACAGAGAGCAAGAGTTGCCTGTGCATGTTATAATATTTGGCAAGAGACTGAATGAGAAGGACAGATAGCCAGTGGGATTTCAGATGGGCACTGGTAGATGTTGACGTGACCTTAAAGCCTATCAGATTCTTATGTGGGAACCCAGCTTCAGGAAATGGAGCATATGATGACAGGTTTTTGAGGGATGGCTGAAAAGTTACAACTGTGTAATGGGTATCTACTGGGACACTGAACAGACCTATGTTGTTTTTTACCTGTATTGTGGAGAGGGGGCTTGGCATGGAATAGTTAAAGAGTGGAAGGTCATTATTTAGATGATAAGTGCCCAGTATTTGTAGATCAGGTATACACCTCATCATCATCTGGTGTCACATCATGCTGCTCAGTGCTCAGCTAGCAGCTGTGTTGAACATATGTGTTAATGACTGCAATTGTTTTGTCCTGGAAGCAGACCACATGCAAACCATCTACTAGTGTCTAATATAGGCATAGTTATGACTCCACCTGTCCATGGCTGATCTGAAGCACTCATTACTGTTTTGAAATTAGACACAATAGTAGTCATCTCACTGCCTCTAATGTGTGATGGGTCAGGGTCCGAGCACATCCTTCTGGGTGAAGGCAAAGGTTAAGGCAGGTTTTGGGGCTCTAAATTGCAACTTACCAACTCTTTTTTAAAGTACCTTTACACTGCAAAAGCAAAAACACTTGCGTTCCATAAAGTCTCGCTGTTTGTCTTCAGAGTGGAATTTGTGTTCTTTTAAGCTAATGGTGAGGCTGAATCTGGCTTACCTGAGCAACCACCTTTGTGCCTGAGCTAAACTGCTACTGCTGCTTGCGGTGGAGTGCAGGAATCTCTGTTGAGATGGAAGATGGGCAGCTAGTGGCAGCTTAGTCCTCGCCTGTAAACAACTTTGTATTTAGAGGGGAAATTTTTCAAAGTACCTAAGTGATTTAGGATCCAAAATCTCCATTTCAGTTATTTCCAGGCTCTGGAGTGAGATAAACATTTTTCAAAGTGTGATTGTGTCTTGCTTTTTACAATGCCATCTGCCACCAGGATGCCCTCTTCTCTTAATTATCTTGTTCCTCTTTTCCAGGTTGGCCTGCCTTCTATGATGTGATCAGTCCCGATGCAATTACTTTCAATGATGATTTCTCCTATGGGATGCACCGGATTGAAATATCCTGCAGTCGGGTTAGTTTATAGCACACACAGACCATTCCGATAGCAAAGGCTGCAAAAATCATTACAGCATGCTGTACTTTCCCTAAGATTTGCAAACCTTTCAGTTCCATTAAATAGTAATCATTGTGAAAGAGCACAATGGGTCGTAGGTATAACAGCTGGGTGGAACGAGCTGCAGGCACAAAGGACTCGTTGGAATGCACGTTGTTGTCTCGTGTGATATTTAACAGAGCAGATGTAAATGGTTGGCTCGGTGCTGAGTCTACAGAAATTGTCTTCCTGAAGAGTGTCCCTTCAAAGGAGCTCCTGAGCCTGAGCCTGGCCCACTGACTCCACACATGAGCAGTTGAGGGGGAAGTCGAAAGCAGTGGAGTGACTGTGTGCTGATTCCATCACTGTGCATTACTGTGCAACCATGCTAACTCATTCCCAACCCTCATTCCCAGCGCAGTCCTAATGGCTGCCTCAAACAATCCCATCTGCCGTAATAATGAAGTCAGTAGTCATTCAAAACATACCCAAATTTTCCATTATCTGTCTTCTTCTACTTTCTCTCATCCTTTGTGCTGCCTTCCTCTCTGTGAAGAGAATGGCATAATCATTACCTAGCAAAGGGAGAACCTGCTGCATTGGCGTTTGGCAGATGTACCCAGCAGCTTGCGGTCCTCTAGCTCCACATGCTCAAACGCCTCCTGAGAGAAGCAGCAGCTTCATTTGGGCCTTGAGAATTTGCTGTTCTCTTTCCAAGACAGTATTGGTGGAGGGATAACTGATTTCATCCCTGATAATACGCATCCTTACTAGTCAGTCAGTCCTCATATATAAATGCTCAGAGCGAGTTAAGAAGCTTCCCAAAAAGAGGCAAGATTGTCTTTATGGAGAATCCATTAACTTCAGTCTAGGTAGAGGGTTTGGCCCAACATGTTAATGGCCAAATCAGCATGTCTGCTAGTATGTCATGTGTACTACATAATTCTGTAGTTTTTATATTGATGATATGCCTTAGAAGATCCACCTAACACTTTTTGGGAACATCCACTTCCCTAAATTCCCTAGCGAGGTAGCAACGGGACTGCAGACTGGGAATCTCGTGCTTCACCAGTGATTACTGGCATAATCAAAAATGCAACCCACTCTCTTTGGCTCTGCTTAGTAGGCCTGAATAGTGCTAAAATCAGCATATTGCCAACCTCCTGAGCCTGTATCTGCTGACACCCTTCAAGAGAGGGCCAGAGCTCCTGGTTTTCACCTGAGAGAAGCCCAAGGCAGCCTGCGGTCAGGCCAAGGAATCTGGGAATGTCATTTACCTGTTGCCAAACAAAGTAGCGTTACCAGACCTGAGACCAGCAGTATTAGCAGCAGTCATACACAGACACAATGAAATTGAAGCAAAACCAAAAACTGAATTTAAAGCATTAAGAAAAAAATACGACCAAGGTTGCTATATAATCCAATGGCAACTTCTGACCAGCTACTCCAGCTTCCTCGGGCAATAACCCCACTGATGAACAAGTCATGCAGGAAAATAGCTTGAGGAGTGGTGAGCATCTTTGCAGCCACCGCTCAGCACAGTTAATACCACCACATTGTGTATCCATAACAAAACCATTTCCTCCCCTCCTCAGAGCCCTAGGAATGTGAATCACACATGCAGCTGCAAAAAACCGCAGTTTTACTGCAGCCTAGAAAGCAGTGGGATTGATATGGCAGGCCTTGGTAGAACTGGAGGGAAATACCCTCTCCCAAACCCAAAACCTTATTAATCTTTTGCAGATGAAAAAGTAGTTGATTTTTCTTTAAAAGTTCTTCCACCTGTCTGAGAGAATAAAAAAACTCTCTTTTAATGTTCTCCATTATAGAAAGCAAACACTGGGGGAAAATCGCTGTAATATTAATCAAAGACATCCATGGGATTATCCTAGAAATAACTTCTACAGTTTTTTGGAAACACATCACCCTGGAAGTATTTAAAAGGTCAACGATTAGTGACAGGTAGAAGTTAATTACAAATGCATTTGAGGAATACTGTAAAACTGGTTGCATCTCTCTTTTTTTTTCTCTTCCCTGCTTGAGAGTCCCTTCCCCTGAGGTCTCCCTAGCTACTATTTGTACCTGCACAAATCAATAAAATTCTGTTGTCACAGAAGTACTGTTTGCACATTGATAGCTCAGACTCGGCTACAGCAGCTGACTGCAAGCTGCTTTCCGTGCCTCCCAGCAGCATATTAGAACCAGGAGGCTTGGGAGATCCAAGCATCCTGACAGTTAGCAGTGACCCCCCCTTTCCTGCTCCCAAACACATACTTCAAATGCTTTACTCTAACCGTTTTGCCGTCCCAGTGCATTCTACCCAATATATTTATGTGCAAGGCCGCAACAGATGATTGTTTCTTTTTGGGAGGCTTTGCAGACATGTATATACGTCCTAGAAAAATGGTCAGCACCTATTACGTGCGGGGAGGACAGTAAAATCAATTCGTCCTTTGTACTCTCAGCTGAGGGCCAGGTTTCTTACACTGTGATACAAAGGATTGAATTACGTTTCTTTTCAGGGCAGATGAGTTACAGAGTCCTCTACAGAGAGAATCGCCACATAAATTTTTGGTGAGGGGTAATCTCAAAAGGTAACAAATTTTGCAGTAATCCAATCCTGGTGTGATTCTGCCATCACAAGAAGGTGTAATGAGACTACCTTGGACTCTCACACAGCTTCTCAGGTTTTGTGAGGAAAACCTTTTTGACAGATTGTCTTTGTAGTCTGTATGTGAGTATATTACTCCTGCAGACCGTTTCTCTCTACGGTTTCTCTTGTTCTGTTTCTGTCCAGTGGAGAGGGAATGATTTATCTTTGGTTAAATGTTAATCTGGAAAAGATCTGTTTAACACTTCTAGCCAGGAGGTTTTGAAACATTCTTAGTTGAGATGAGATGATTTAATTAGGATGCTGAGCATTTAGAAAAATACTCTCTCTGGGACACTTAAGTTTTTTTAGATTTTTTTTCCCCTAAGGTATGGAAAAGCTTTATAATCAGGTGAAATGCCTCATTGTGAGAGACCCCACTCTGAGAAAGAGCTCAGGTTTTCTGCCTAAACTGCCTAAAAAATGCCTTCAGTCTAAAGGAATATGAAATAAAGTAAGCAGTGGAGAATGGAGGAAAAGGTGGCAAGAGAGGAATCTTTCAGGAACAAGACTTGAAGCTTTGGCTTCTCTAGTTCCCATGCAACTTTCCTTTGCCTTTTCCTTATTTGCCACGTTCTGTCTTCCTTGCAAAGCCAAGCAGCTGCTGCTTAACCCAAAATTATCTATGCCTTTTCCCACTGCCTCTGGGACCTCGTCCTGCTGATACTACAGGCTAGAAGCGCCCTTGTTTGTTATTGGGGTCCTTGCTGGACTGCCGTGGCTGTTTCAGCGATACTTCTCCAGGAGCAGGGAGCCTGCCCTGGGATGTGGCTGCACGGGTGGGACCGACGGGCGGGAGCACTAAGGCTTCACATGCCTACCTGCCTTGCTCCCGGAGGCAGTGAGGATTATTGTTTCAGCTGTCATTAAACGAGAAGTTTCTGTCCCTCCTAGCTGGTGTGAGAGCCTCCCCCAGCCTTTCAGTCTGTTGAGAGAGTTTATCCTGAAGCCAAGACTTTACCTGCTTTTACAGACACCCTTCCTACTGCTTTGGTGAATTAAAGTCCATAACAGCAGGAGAACATTAGCAACACATTAACTGCAGGGTAGAGATTTGCCATTACTAACTCATTCACAGTTTGGAATAATCAGTATTGCCTCTATGTATTTGGGTTACTATGAATTAATTAAATGTTAAGAATAATTTGCAGTCTTTAATTTTTGCTCTCTGACTGTGAGCCCACAAGCAGCTCTGTGATCTCAGTTACATCATTCCAGCTCTTACTGAGATCAGCTATTAACTTGAAAGGCCAAGGATCTTTGGTAAAGCAGCATGACTTTCCTGTTCAAGATAAATATTTCTCCAGTGCAAGGTTTTATTTTTTTATTTCTCATGGCAGGCTGTAAAAATGAACTTGTGAAATTTAAGTGACTAATTGCAAGAAGTTCTTATTATCCAGATAAGTTGTCAGCCATAATGTGCAGTGATAGTAATCCCAATTTTTGAATAAGGATGAACTAAATCAGTTTCTTCAAAATACTGTACTCTTCTGTAAAGCAAGGGAGTGTTACCTTTCTTACAGACAGGAGCAGTAGTGTTCACCCTGAATACCACTGTGAGTATCTGAGGCTGATTCATACAGAACAAAAGTGTCAACAGACCATCTGTAGTTTCATATTCCTTATAAAAAGCAAATTCAGCATCATTCCTATTTATAATTACTCCCAGCTAAAGATTGTTCATTCAGAAATATTTTACATATCTTCACTACATGTCTTTTTCAGTCGCCTGTCCCTATCTCCTATGTACTACAGAAAGTAGTATGAGATGAGTAGTGGATGAGCTCCATCCCCTCCAGGGGCGAGGAGCAGAGGTGCACCCAAAAGGACCCTGATGCTCAGAAGAGTGCCAGGCTGTGGAAGGAAAAAAAAATGAGTGTGAAGGCATAGTCCAAAGAATATCTTCACTGCTTTAGGTCCTTGCTAGGATCACCAAGGGGTTTAGTGTTTTTTTACCAAGGGGTGTAGCAGATGGCTGCAGGCTGAGGAGAGCCCAGAGCTCAGGCTGCCCCTTTCTTACACAGCTATCCTTACAGCAGTAAGTGAAACATGGGCAGTGCTGCCCTCACCACCGTGTTTTTAACTGAGCTCCCGCCATGAGATCATTACAGAGACAGGCGGCTTCTCAGAAATGGTGGCCCAGCCCCAACCCCAACATATGCAGGGGCACGACGGGAAACACCCGGAAAATTTGGGCTTGAAGTCTTAGGGACCCATGGTATCTCAGAAGATCATCTTCCTGGATCACTCTTGCAAATAAATGTAGGTTGTAAATCCCACTTGAAAGGGTGATGTAGGCACCACCAATGTGCTTCCTTGGAAGCAGCTGCTAGTCATTGCTTAACACCACGGTGATGCCATCAAGCCGCACAGAGACACAGTGATACTCTATTGTATTTTGTTTCAGTGTGGTGCTCACCTGGGGCATATTTTTGACGATGGACCTCGCCCAACTGGCAAACGGTACTGCACAAACTCTGCTTCGTTATCTTTCAAGCCAGCAGACAAAAGCAACGCTGGAGAAGGCAGTGGTAACGCCAGTCCTGCCCAAACAGGCAAAGCTGAGCTGTAGGACGAAGCAAAGCCTGCAGAAGACTGTGCTGATCCCACACAGCTTACAAGGAATGTTTTCTAAGTTGCCTGCTCTCTTATATCCTAAGAATGTTTAAATGTATGAAAGCATTTTGCACCATCCTTCTTCTTCCTCACCTTTTCGGAACTGAGGCCTTGCCTGCTGGTGCATTTACTATATAATTGGATTGAAAAAGTGTTGACTGACTCCACAGGTTTTCTTTTCCTTTCTTTTCTTTGAGATTGCTTTGGGGAATCCTTAAATCGAGAGGCTTTGGAATCATTAGTTATTAGTTTTTTCCTAGTGCTGTGTTACTCTAGGTTTGAACACTATTCCTTTTTGTGTGGGAGGTGGGACTTGTGTTTATCTCCAGTCTATAGTAAACTTCTGGGCATAAGAAAATCCTGAATTCCTAGCACATCTCTGCTTTGTTCTGACTTGCGAGGCATACAGCCTTTGGTCATATGTATTCAGCCATCTCCCAGCATCAGCCGCACCCTGCAAAAACTTGTAGTTATGGCTGTTCCTTCCCAACTGAGAGAGATGGATGAGATGTAAAGCCCATCCTTTGGCTAATTTACTGCCAAAATTTCAAGGGTGTGGTTGAAAGGATGTAAACATTGTCTCAGCATCTATTTTTCCCCTTTGTTTGGTATTTAAATCAAGGTTTTAACCAGTAAGGCTCACTTTTGCGGGCTACTAATGAGGCTTTGTCTTTTTGTGAGGCCTATTCAGCAACCGTAACTCAAATCTGAATTAAAGTTGAAATCTGCAGGGGGTAATTATATGGACAAGTGCAGAGATAAACTTGAGAAGTGAAGTAGATGAGGGATGACACTAGGCTCTTCATCTTGTCGCTTGTTACAAGGATTCAGAAACATGACAGTTTCTGCAAAAAGGGAGTTTAGGAATGAATGCAGCAGAAAGAGGGAGACCCTCCTGAAGTATCCGATTTTAAAGATTAGCTGGTCTGGATGCATACTGCCTACAAGGCCACAGCCTTTAATTTGTGCAATTGCGGTGTAGGACATGAGTGAGGGGGTTGGTTTAAGACAGAAATTTGAAAAAAGCCTATCAGAGCTCCAGAAATTTTCACGTAGCAAAATTTGCTGTCCCATAAGATGTTTTTCACAGCTGCTTTTAGATTTTGTTGAATAACAGTTTGTCTAGAATTGTGCATAATACTGTTCTTTAAGCTATACTATACAGTATTTGCTAACACCACTTTGCCTTTAAGCATTGAGAGACAATGAATATAGTATTTACTTTTATTAGCAAACTTTGTGACTAACATATTTGGATCGAATTTTATTTCTAGTAGGAGCAAAGCAACCGCTGATTTTTATGGAAGCAGGATTGAGGTTTTTATGTCAGTGATAATAAACATATTATCTAAAGTACAAACATCCTTCAGTTAAAATATAGCTACTGTAAAAGCATACGGAATGGTCAGAATTGCCTTTTTTTAGCAACATAAGAAAGACATGAAAAAAGCATACAATACCTTAACATGGAATAGATGTAAATAAGGGTGATAAATATTTAGAGCTAAAATACTCGGGCTCTGCTGTAGCGAGCACCTACTCACATGAGTATTCCCCCAGATGTCATGCAAGGAATTGCTCATCGGCTGCAGGAAAGGTTCTGCAGACTGACCTTTGGTGTTTCAAGGCGGTCGAGTTTCTTCTGGTCCCATTGGATTTTAGCAATTTCTTCTAGAAGGACTGCGTTTATCCCTTGCTTTTATTTAAAGAAAAGTAGGTTTTCTCTACCACATTTTCTGACATAAACATAAAAAAGGCGGCATCTATAAAAATGTGGTACATAAATATGATTTAATTCCAGATTGCTGTTGGATTTAAGTGTTATAAAATTTCAGTATATTCCTGCCTTACGTTAAAGAAATATATTACTTAAACTTCAGTACGCAGTTATGTATGCTGTCCTACAGGAGATTTATTTTTGCAGGATATGGAGTGCAATGAAATGAGTCAATATGGTGAGGTGTATGTGATCTCTGGGAGTTAGACCATTTAACATAGGAAATGCATTGTTCTCTCTTGTGCGCAAACTATACCACAGCGCAGTGCAAGGTAAGACAGATTTCCTTTTATCGCTCTTAGAAGATGCTAGTAAGGGCGAGTATTGAACCCTCCAAATTCGGTTCGGTCTGGTTATGATGGTGACAGAGGAAACTTGGGAGCTGAGCACAATGTATAGAATAATAGGAGAGTATTTCTGTATGTTTAAATTTTGCACTGTCTAGATGCTTATAAAAACTGAATGCAAACTGTGTAGAAATAGCAAACTATATTTTTTAATATTTCTATTGTTACTCAGATGTTTAAATAGCATACCTTAAAATACCATGTAAGTCACATGTTATTTATATATACTATATATATATAAAATTGCACATGTTTTTTATATATATATACGTACACACACATATATTATCCAAGTATAATTTTAGCCTTCGGTACCTTTTTAATAACTAAAACCTTTCCTTAAGAGGGTTCAATACTTTTAAGAAGTTAAATATACATTTTTCAAATTAAATTTGTTTTCATATATTTGTTGTACACAAATATAAAATAAATTTCTTTATAAATAATTCTGTTCCCCTTCCTTATTTATCTGTTTTTATGTCAGGTTTTTGCGTCCCTAGCTGCAGCATGTCTTAGGGAACTGCTTTTACTTTGCTTTCCCTTAACTTACTGCGAATATTATATATCCAGCACTTTATCTCCAGCAGGTTTCTGGCAGGGGCGCAGCACTGCAGCGTACCAGGTGTCCTTGCACTTACCTGCTTTCGAGAGAATATCGCAAGCACCCAGGCCCAATAGAGAAGGGAAATGTTTAGAGAAAAGCTCAACTTTTACTTAGCAGAAGTTCTGGCCGCTTTCGAAAGATGTGGTATGGGATGTGGTGAGTCGCAGGCATGCCATAGGAGACCCGCGGTGCCCGGCCTCAGTCTGCAGTGGAGGAATTTGGCTGGAAAGTAGGTTTCTGTCAAGGTTTCTTCTCCAAGCATGCAAGCTTGGAATGCTCTGCGGGCATCAGGTTAATGCCGCTCGGTAGATCAGCTTTGCAGTGGGTTTTAAAAGATAGGTGCAAGGGAGGGGAAGAAGTTGCAGGCTGTTTTCAAACCAGCTTCCATGTTTGTGTTCCTGGGAACCAGAGAGTTACATCAAAATTAATTCACTTACTAATTGTTCTCAAACATTGCAGAGTGTCCTAGGACAGATGACACACTGAAGACTTGTTCTGCAAGTTTAGCATAATCCCTGTTAGTCCAAAAATTAATCCTTGTAGCCCTCTGCCTCCCACCCATCCACTGTAGTTCCCTCTCAGAACTGTGATAGTTTGGTATTTCTGCAGCGAGGGACTAACTGGTACCCACTAAAATGAGATGCAGCTGGACACCTCGCGGTGGCTTTGCCCTGCACTCCCAGCATAACCCAGCCAGTCTATCAGCACCCAGAGGTGCTGTGCTAAGGCAGATCTTTGGAGGTGTGCGGTCCTCTTGCTGCTGCTGGCCTGGCAGCAGACATGAGGGACGGCTCTGTGCTCCAGTCCAGCTTGGCAGGCTGTGTTTTGCAGTGCATAGCATGAAGCTGTGCCTAAGACACCTGTACACCCCATCACTTCAAAACCAGGGAAATTTCTTGTAAGAGACACTCTCCCTGCTGCTCCTGCTGTTCCCCAGGGTGCCCTGGACACTGGGTGGGAGAAGCAGTGGTGGCAGGATCAGTGACATGAGGCCAGTTAATGAAACGCTTTGTGATTCTCTTATCATTGTAGCTATACGGCTTCCATATATTAAAGGCAACTTAACCATAAGCCTTTTTCACAAGCTGTATCAGCTCTCATACACTAAGAAAAACACAGTGTGTGTGTGTGAACTGGTTAGAACTGGGGCCTTACCACAGTGGCTATAGCATGTATTCCCCACATGGGCAGGGGTAGGCTGACATCTGGATTTGTGCAGCAAAGGCATCGCTCCAAGAAAGGAGAGGGTCTTGTTGTGAAGTAATGTGTTGGCCTCTTATTTGTACTCACAGGTAAGTGGTGTCTGAAGGCTCTGTCGTCTCCCAGGATAAAAGGCAAGATAAAAGTGAAGCACACAACCTGCCTCTAGTGGCCCAACACAAGATAGTGATAATAATGACCCACGAGATAGGACCTGCGCAATGTACTAGTGTGAGGCCTGAGACCTTATTGCCCTTTCAACAGCTGACAAAAGTGGAGCTTTCTGTGGCACTAGCTAAGCTCCATTGTATTTCCTTTTCTTCCGCACCCAAAAATGGCTTGGTTAAATAAGACAACATCATAAGTCAGCATTTCTGTTGGGGTGACACTGAAGAACACGTTGTCACAAACGATGCCAAGTGTGGATGTGGATGTTGGTACTCTGTTGATTGTACTGAAAGGTCTCAGTCTTAATTCACTTAGGCTTGTTTTGCAGTCCATTTACCCAACTGAATTTGGTAAGCCATGAGGTTAGGCCTTCTCTAACAGAATATGTGATGTATATATATTTTTTTTTTTATATTGTTCAGTACGTTACAAAATGTCTGTGGTTAATGTCAGTGCATGGCCAGTAGTCCTCTGCTACTTCACCCATGGTCTGGGAGGGGATGTGAAATACACGATACAGGCTACTTTACTGGTCCTAACTCAGAGTTTCAAAATCGTGCCGTCTCTCTTCCCATCCTTGAAGGAATTTAAGGATGAAAACAAAACAGATGTTCGCACTTTCAGAATTAGAATCAGTGTGCTCTATACCCACTTGTTTACAGAACAAATGGCAGAGTAGTCAGTGACACTAGAAGCAAATTCATCAGCTTCCAAAGTCAGTAGAATAAGACAAAATGTTGCTTAGCTCATTGGCAAACTGAACTAATAGTTCTTGGCTTATTGACTATTAAAATGAGGCCACCTACAGGTCCCACAATAAACCTGCAAAAATGTTTAATCCTGCATATTTGAAGAGCTGCATTCCTGTCTGGCTTGCTCCCACTTTGCTATAAAGAGAAGTGATACACCACAGGGCCTGACTACGCTTTTCAGATCAAAGCCATGACAGCAGTCAGCAACTGTATTATTTTTACAGTCACTTTTTTAAAAAAAATGTGAGAGAATACTTCCAAACAAACCCCGATCAGTGAAATCACTGAAATAGCCAAACTCCGAGCAGCGTAGGCATGTGACATTCCGAAATCCTTATATAGGCCACCGGTGTAATATTAAATGCATTAAGCAAAAAGGTCTCAGCTATGTCCACATGTTTTTGGGATCGGGACCCACTTGAGCAGCCCAAATTAAGCAGGACTAGTACACTCGGAAACCTTCCCCAGAGACCTCCTAGGACTTGTAGCCAGCCTTGTCAGACCTTTCGCTTAGCCAACATAGGCCAGCAGAAAAAGAAGCGGTTCCAGAAAAGAAAAGAGAAAAGGCTTCCAGTTTCAAACTCCTGTTTTATTCACCTCGTTAGACAACTTGCAAACACTGAAGACATTTCACTCTGCAGATGTCTTAGCCAGGGCATTCTCATTTGGTGCTCTTTATAGTTTCAGTGCAGGTGATACCTGTGGTCTAACTCCTTTTAGCCAGGAAATTTTGCTGCCCTAATGCAACAGGTCTGTTTCCATCACCTCCCTTTTCAGTTGCTGCAAGGATTTTCTTCTCTTTTGTTTTTCAATAGCTGGCATTCCAGACAATGGTATATTATTTTTTTGTTTTCACTGTAGCCTAAAAACTGTCTGAACTGCGGCTTCACCTTGTCTCAGACCCCATACTTCTCACTTTTTGTCTGTCCAGGTGGAAGGAATATCTGTTCCCCAAAATACAAGCAATCGCCTACTGGCGATGTAAGAACTGTGACAAATCGTGTGTGCCCACTTGCCGGGAAAAGTAGCAGTTCTTTGAAAAAGCAAATAAAATACGTCTTTATCATCCTATTAAAGCGGACAAGTTGATTTTGTGTGGGGGCTAGTTAATTTTCATGTTTTTCCAGGCTGCCCTAAAGCCCTTCTTCTTGCAGTCTGGGTATTGTCTCCTCCAGTTTACAACTTTATTACTGTATGTTTCATACAAACACGAACATCTGGAGAACATCCTCAGGTATAACTGCTGGGCAGTGCAGAAAATATCTGGCGTGATCTGAAACAGGTTTTTCTTCCCATGAAAGTACGCCCCTGGGACTGGGAAACTTAGAAGGTTTGTAATGGCATAGAGATCCTTTCACCTCCAGAACACCACTTCACATTTGGCCTGGGTCTGTAACAGCCAGTATCCCTGGTAATTTCTTAGCTGTTCAGGGTTTTTTTGTGAAATTAGTTGGTGCTGGTACCGGTTCACAGAACTCACTGTGGCAGTGTCCCTGAGAGCCTCGGTCCCCGGTGATGCTGCAACTGGTGAGGAGATGGAATTCCTCGCTATAAGAGCAGTCGGTTTCTATCCAGAGAGCAGTCAGAAAATGGAAGGGTAGGTGCGGGGTAGGGAAGGGGAAAGAGGAATTTGCATTTTGCCCCTTGCTGTTTGCCCCTCCTGTTCACATTAAATTACATGGATTTCCACCATGGCACTGTAAGATCACATTTAACTCAGGACAACTAAAATAACACGGGCTTGTGAAACCCTGTAAAAGTAGGTCCTAATTCTTAACTTCATTCCGGTATCCATCTAACACCATTGACTTCAGTGAAACAAAGCTCCTATAAACCTGAGGGGATGGAAAGGACTAAGGTCTACTGGGAAAGATTCCTCAACATACTTGAGAGAAAATATTTTCAAGACTCGTGAAAATCTTTCGTAGGAATAGGATGCCTTTGGAAAATCCTACTCCTCCAGATAACTAGTACAGAGAATAGGAATCCTAAAAACCATGGACCAAATTCTCAAAGGAAAGGTCTGTACCAGCTAAAGCACAGCACTGCTGACCCCTCAGTGAGGCAGTCCCCCGGCTGCCTCTCTGCATGCATCGTTACTGCTCCGTTTTCACACCTTCCTTTACATGCTGCAGAAGATACTTGCAATCACGGTGTTTTCATACACCTTTGCTGCTTCAGCCCTGTTGTACAGGATTTTGAGAAAGGTGATCATTTTATCTTGTTCCTAGTTTGAACAATTTCTAGGAAAAAAAATCCGAATAGGTTTGTTTTTTTTTCCCGAAGCTGAGAAAATTCTAAGCAATCTCTAGAATTTGTTGTCTCCATGTTGTCAACTTCAGCTTTGTGGGCTACCACCAGTCCCAGCAGTCACCAGTGACCATGAATTCAGTATTCTCTGTTGATAAATTACAATTTTATCTTTGTTTGGCTAGGGCTTTTAGTAGCCTGCCAACTCAAAACCATTGCCTAATATATCATTAGAGGGCAAATATGTTCCCGTGTATGTCTGTGGCGTGTAAGCAGCTCCTACCAAAGCCTGGGCATTCCAGCATCCTGCTGAGGAAGGAAAGCAGTGTCCCAAATCATTTAGACTGCAGATTTTTCTTTTAAAATAAAATATTTTTTGTTTTTCAAGGTCAGACACTTGGGGCTGTTCAGGTCACAAGACGCCAGAGGCTGTTTACTTTGGAAAACAAGGACAGCCATGGTGGGAGGAGCTTTTGGCAACACCCAAATCCAGCATTTTAAACCAAACAGCAGTCTGGCCAAAGGGCAGCTTCACTCATCCTTACTGACACCATGACATAGAGGGAGAGCGTCCAAGAGCTGACTGACGTACATGCCACAGGAATAATATTTGGTATTCTCACTTATGAACTCAAATACCTCAAAGCATGTGGGAGATCCTCAGATGAGAGGCATAAGTATTTTGCATTGACTGCAGTCAATGTTTATGGTGGAAAGTGGTTTCTTGAAAGGCTGAGACAGTGCCCACTAGTGGGTTGCATCTAAAAGTGTTTTGGTCATAGGGGAGCAGCACTTTTCCTACACCCAAATGCCACGGGATGGTAGGTTTTCCTCTTCCCTTTGGGTATTTTATTTCATCTTTCAGTTGGGTCAACCATTCAGGCTATGGAGATTTCTCCAAGCCAGATTTCCTTCTAGGTCATTAGTGGAAAAACAGAAGAAATTAATCTTTGAGAAGTTGATACAGAGTGGCAAGAAAAAAAAAAAACCAGTGTGAAAGGTTCCTACTATTAGTACAAATGCAGGCACTTTTTACAGAGGGTTTTGCTTCCCTTCTGAATTGCATCGCAGGGCTGAGGCTGATCGAGCAGGATGCACAACTTTGCTTCTCCTTGCTAACTGGCCAAGCCCGCTCTTTCTAAGAGTACAGGACTTGTCATATCTGAGGACAGCTCAGCTGAAAGGGCATGGTCTCCCAGACCTTATTAGTCTGCTCTGGACAAACCATGTGCCTCCAGCCATTTCCATCCCTAGCTGGGTGGCCATGCATGAGTTTATAACACTGTTTAAAAATGTATGTGACTTTCTGTATGCGGATTCTTTTTCATCCTAGCTTTTTCACCACAAACCAAAATTGCCATAGATAACTACTTTCCCTCTGTGAAGACACTTGTTTCCTGTTGACATTCAATTAGTAGATACATTCTGTGGGTCAAGTTAGAGGGCAAAAATAAGTGTCAATTTTAGGTGATTCAGCCCATTCTTAACCAGCAAAATGGTGTTTAGAAATGTTAACCTGCAATAAAAATCCACATCGATGTGGACTCACCTAGAGTTTCACAACAGCAGTGAGGACAGGGCACAGAGCTTCCTATTTCAAATGTCTTCAAAACATCCCTTCAAAGAATCTCTATTAGGTGTTAGGAGTGTAGAGCCTGTGGCATCCAGTTACACAGTTTTGACCATTTAAGAGAGGTGAATAAAATAGGGTCGGTTTCAGAAGCGTACTGTGAATGGATGACTGTTTTAGCCCTGAAAATACACATTTCTTCCAGCAGTATAAAAGGGAGGGGGGCGTTTATGCCACCAGTGTAGGAAACACACATCTCTTTTCTCCAATGACTACACTAGACTAATGAGAGCTATCAAACTTGCTAATGACTGAGAGAAAGCCTTTCAGTGCCTTGCACTGGTAAAACATTACGTGTTTTCTGTAGCGTTACTTCCAATGGACACCAATGTGAGTGAAAGGCAAATAGGATGCAGCATCAATGTAATGCAATAGTCCAGGTGCTCTTAATGGCAGCGAGTGAATATGGGGAAGCAAGTCCAGCAACCCCAGCAGAGAACCACATAAATTGCCAAACGCACGCTCCTGGCCTTGAGCCTCACCTAGTGGATCCATTTCCAAATTAACTACATTTTAAACCACTGATGGTCCAGAAAAAGGAATATGAACTCTGCTGCTTTCTGTAAGGGAGGAAAAAAGGGCAAAATGGCAGAGGTGAGTCAGTGGTCCAGGGGACCATCCTCGAGCCGTGCCATGAGGACAGACAGAGAACCTGCTCTCACAGGCAGATCCCGAAGGTCAGATGCCGACTTCTGCTTTCCAAATGCATACGCTGTCCTGGGCGATGCGTAATCTCAATGTGTTTGCCATTATGCAAAGAAAAATCTGAACTCTATTCCACTCAATCAAACAGCTTCTCCTTATCAAGATCCGTGGGCTGGGCAGTCAGCTGTAGGAGGCCTGCAAAAGAGTAAGCCTGGGATTGTTTACCAGAAGATACTTAGAGATGCCTTCAAATCAGCTGAGGCAACCACTGCTTTTAAAAGCCAGACGTTAGCTAAGAATATTTATATTTTGAGAGTAACAGGATAACTTGGGACAAAATGCTCACCTTCAGCTCACAAAGCGTTTTCATGCCCGAGATTGCATTACAGTTTAGAAAATTCACGGCAAAGTCTCCAGGTTTGTTTGAAGACATGCATGAAGAATTATATGGTGAAATGTTTCATTCTGGCTGTGAAAAAAGTTAATTCAAAACAACTAAAACGTCAGCCATAAAGATGTACAACATTTTTCAGGAAGCCTTGTCCACCCTGAACAAATGTTTTCATAAAAAACAGCCTGCCCGTAATAATCACTGTTATTGAAAAGACATCCCAAGGTTGCTGTATGGAAATATGTTAAATACGTTCTGAAATTCAATCTAATATAATTTCAACATTAGAGCTCATTCATAATCCTGTATTAAAAGCCTATGCAATTTTCATGAAATATGTCTGTCTGTGTAATCATGAATGCTGAATATTGTCATGGCTTTCCAGGAATTTTCAACCTCAGTGCAGAGGAAAGAAAACTCTTCCAACTGGACTTTTACACCACTGAGAAGAAATAACAATAACAGATCTAAACTTAAAATAAACATTTCTGGAAAAATACTATCTTTTAAAAGAGGCTGTAGTCTGAATTTCAGGCTACTAGTAATATGAAGCAGAGGCTTTGAATGTGCCTATGGTTACAGCACCTTGCTTTGTGCAGTACTGGGGGCAAACAGCCCCAGTAGGAAGGAATCTGTTTACTCACACCTGGATTTAGAAAGTGATCCTTCAGATGGAGTTGGCTTAAACCCCATAAGTATTTCTGTTTTGAAGCCCCAGCTTACAACTTGATGTAGCTGTTACTCTGGTTATCAAATCAAGTCTTGCCAATTCTTTCTAATTGTACAGCACCACAAGTGCACGCAGCATCACGGAGGTGGAAGGGTGAAGAGAAAATTTTCAGCATCGCCATACATCTGATGTGCTTGTATGAGCACACTAGCTGCTCATCATGAATTTGTGTTTATAATTTTATAAAAGAATCAAAGCCTATAAAGTAGTACTTGCACACACAAAAGGGTGAGGAGTGGGAAAATTCTGCTTCTCTCTCTCTAATGTTCCTATTCACTGATGGCTCTTTGATATTTTTTTTCCTTTTTATGAGCGACCTTTTTTTATTAGTGGAATATTGCTGGTTCCGTGGCATGACTTTAAAATGATAGGAAAAATTATACAACTGGGATCTCAATTATTCAGCACAGCCATTTTAATCCTTCATGTTATTTGATCCAGTACAAGGCAATATACGTCTTATTTCCAATTAGAATACAATTCTCACTATATTCATCATCTATCGATGTCTGCTTTTCCATTTGCCAGAGACATGAAAGTCTGTGATTCAAAGGGTGCCATTCAGACTACCCTACTTGTGGACAATTGTACAGTGTCAGCAGGGCTGCGTGTAGGTTTGATGCCTGTAGCCCAGGGCAGCTGGGAGCTGCTGTGCACTTTCTTTCCTGCAGTTTCTCACCAGCTGACAGCGTATTGCAGAAATGGTTCCTCGGTGCCTCCGCAGCCCTGTGCCACTTGTGTGAGCAATATTGCACAGCACATTTGTTTGAGACTGCTCAGCTGCATGTGGCAAAAAGATCACTTCTCACGGCCTGAGGGCCTTATCCTGCAAACCCCCTTGCAGTGCTGTGCGCTCTGTGACCCAATGCTTTGCTCTCCTTGCTGTCCGGGGAGCGAGGTGCATGATGAACCAGAGACGGCGAGGAGAGGAGAGGAGAGGAGAGGAGAGGAGAGGAGAGGAGAGGAGAGGAGAGGAGAGGAGAATGGGAATGGTGGTGGGTGAAACAAGAGTGTAGCTCGGGCCCAGCACTGGCTGCCTGTTTCTGGGTGATGCTGGTCCTGCACCCCTCCTTCTGCCTCCATCTCCCCACTTCTGCCACTCCCTCGTGCTGGTAGTTTTATACCGGCGATGAGCTGGTTTAGCTTTCTGAAGCTACAGAAGACTAACCCAGCAAAAAGAAGAGGGTAATTTGGACTGCTGAGGTGAACTGACTTACAGCGGGGTGTGATGAGCACTTGATCTGGTAGCCAGGTGCAGAGGGAAGGAGGAGCAGGGACTGGGAGGACTGGAGGAGGGGATGGTGGGGACAACATGTCACACCTAATGGGAGTGACAAGTTGCTATGCTGTTGCGTGTAACTTCACCGCTCTGCTGCTCTTTCCCCATCTATATAAATAGCTAACAAACCCCTTCTAATGCTTGCAGAATATCTTGAAAGATATCTTGAAAGCCTCTGGTGAATGAAAAGCCAACATTGACTGCAAAGCTGAGTGTCCCTTCCATGAGTTGGAGCAAGACACATGCACTCAAGACTTATCCCAGCTCTATAGTATCAGGTTAACATGATGTGAAAACTCTTCAATATTCTTCTGGCTTCAGTCATTCAGATGGTGCTGCCTCGAGGGGGCCATGTCACAAAAGGACTCCCAAAAGCCATAGCCGCGCAAAGATTTGCACTATAAACTCCCTATGGTCCAGCCCACCCCTTGCATAGCCCGTAGTTACTTATGAACCTGGGTGGGTGTCAGCATCCACCTTGTGAGCATTTGCCTCCATCCTGTGCTCACAGGAAAGACAAAGTCTGCTATTTACATGAGAAAACTCTTCAGAAATTTGTCCCTCTGAGTTAATAGATGTGTATCCAGCTTTAGTTGGCCAAGAAGCATGGAAGAGGCCTTTGCCCCACGAAACTGTGACAACCACCTTGATGCACTTAAAAGATTTCAGGCAGGCTGTCCATCTCTCAAATTTTAGGGTCCCTTTGAAAGTAGGTTTATCGTTGGTCTTTCGGTAGCGTAAGTATGCTATAGAAAAAAACAAGAGAAGACAAAGATTGAAGCTCAGCAGCAGAGTACTCACAGCCACATCCTGGGCTGGGAGAGGAGAGGCTCCACGCACAGCGCGCCTGTGAACTTAGAGGTAAGGGCTGGAAGGCAGATGACTTTAGATGGTGGCAGGACTCCTGTGATGCTTCCTTGGAATTAGAGGTTGGCCCACTCACATTTCTTTGGTTTTCTAGTGTGCTGAACTCCAAGCATGATTCACGCAGATCTGAGCTGAGAGCAAAGCTATAGTATTGAAATGGACTGGTGTTTTCTACGTCAGTGGGTTAACTTGAGTTAAGGAACCATCCCAAAAAGCTACTCCAAAGTCCCTTAGACCTCGTGCAATGGTGGCAAACTGTGCCCTTGGGGGGGACCAGGTCTAAACTGAGAAATCACACACATGCCCATCTCTCTGTGTACAGCGGGCTTCGTTCTCACATTCCCAAATGAACAGGCTGCTTCCCGCATATGCAGCTGTCAGATTGAGATTTTAACTGTTTCCATCTCAAACCTGGCTTCTTTGTCTGTGTCCAAAGTGTCCTGGCAGATGACCAGGTTACTGTAAGATGATGCTGAGAAGATGGATAGGGAACAGTGTTCACTCTTTCTTATGGCACAACAACTAGAAGGAACCCAGTGAAATTTCCAGGCAGGAGGTTTAGCGGAAGCAAGAGGCAGAACCTTTCTGTATAACATGGAGTTACTCTGTGGGACTTAGTGCTGCAGGATATTATGGGATGCACAAGCACACATGATTCCAAGGGATTAGGCAAAATTATGGCAATACAGGTATGTACTATTTAAAACCAGTGATACAGGCACAAACATGAGCTCAGGTATATCCTAATCCATTTATTGCTGGAAGCTGGGAGTCTATAGTGGAAGTAGAATGATAAATTACTTACAAATATTCTTTAAGAGGCCACCACTAGAATTGATGGGAGAAAGGAGGCTAAGCGAGATGGCCCTGAGCAGCTGCTCATCAAATGTGAGCACGTGCAGCTCACCCAGGCATCCCACATGTGTGTACGTATGTGTATACATGCAAGCTCACCTTCGCTTGCCCTGCAGTAACTCTGTCCATCCTAGACCCTCAATCTCATGTGTGTTTGTGAAGAGCCAGGGTGAGAACATGGTTGCCTTGTCCTTTGCACTGTCTTTCACCCCAGGGGAGGAATGTAATTCTGCAAGATGCTGAGCACTGTTGGCTCAGGGCAAGCACTGGTGAGCGCTGTGCAAGCCTTGCTTTGAACTGTTTTTATCAATGAATATTTTTATTCCAGGTGGCAGATGTTTGAACTAATCCAAATGTGTGATGCTTTGCAAAGGTATGGAAGGGCACGAGCCCACAGCTCTGAATTTTTGTAACGATTTTCCAGGGCCCTCTTTAAAAACTGTCCCCTTGCTAATCACAATAGATAATGAGCTCTAAGAGTCATGCTAACACTGGAAAAATTTTAGTATCTTTAGAGACACCTTCTTGCAGGGCCTTTTACAAGTAGATCAAAAAGCAGATCTATGTATTTTCATATAAATATTTGAAAAGCATTATGGTGGAAATACTCTTTTTTTACTCTGGTGGTAGGGAAGAGGGCATTAATAGCTGTAACATTACATAGCTTTGGCATCCTGCATGTGGTGATTACGGGACAGAGACCACAAAATGGTGGAGTTCAAGATCCTTAGGGCACCGAGGAGGGCGCACAGCAAGCTCACTACCCTGGGCTTCAGGAGAGCAGACTTTGGCCTCTTCAGGGATCTGCTTGGTAGAGTGCCATGGGACAAAGCCCTGGAGGGAAGAGGGGCCCAAGAAAGCTGGGTAATATTCAAGGATCACCTGCTTCAAGCTCAGGAGCGATGCATCCCAACAAAGAGGAAGTCAGGCAAAAACGCCAGGAGGCCTGCATGGATGAAGAAGGAGCTCCTGGACAAACTCCAACACAAAAAGGAAGCCTACAGAGGGTGGCAGCAAGGACAGGTAGCCTGGGAGGAATACAGAGAAATTGTCCCAGCAGCCAGGGATCAGGTTAGGAAAGCTAAAGCCCTGATAGAATTAAATCTGGCCAGGGACATCAAGGGCAACAAGAAAAGCTTCTATAGGTACCTCGGGGATAAAAGGAAGATGAGGGAAAATGTGGGCCCTCTCCAGAAAGAAATGGGAGACCTGGTTACCTGGGACATGGAGAAGGTGGAGGTACTCAATGACTTTTTTGCCTCGGTCTTCACTGGCAAGTGCTTGAGCCTCACCGCCCAAGCCGCAGAAGGCAAAGGCAGGTACTGGGAGAATGAAGAGCCGCCTGCTGTGGGAGAACATCAGGTTCAAGACCATCTAAGGCACCTGAAGGTGCACAAGTCCATGGGACCCGATGAGATCCATCCGCGGGTCCTGAAGGAACTGGCGGATGAAGTTGCTAAGCCACTATCCATCGTATTTGAGAAGTCGTGGCAGTCTGGAGAAGTTCCCACTGACTGGAAAAGGGGAAACATCACCCCCATTTTTAAAAAGGGAAAAAAGGAAGACCCGGGGAACTACAGGCCAGCCAGTCTCATGTCTGTGCCTGGGAAGATCATGGAACAGATCCTGCTGGAAGCTATGCTAAGGCACATGGAGGACAGGGAGGTGATTCGAGACAGCCAGCATGGCTTCACCAAGGGCAAGTCCTGCCTGACCAACCTAGTGGCCTTCTATGCTGGAGTGACTACATCAGTGGACACGGGAAGAGCTACAGATGTCGTCTATCTGGACCTCTGTAAGGCCTTTGACACGGTCCCCCACAACATCCTTCTCTCTAAACTGGAGAGGTATGGATTTGATGGGTGGACTGTCCGGTGGGTGAGGAATTGGTTGGATGGTCGCATCCAGAGGGTAGTGGTCAACGGCTCAATGTCCAGATGGAGATTGGTGACGAGTGGCGTCCCACAGGGGTCCGTATTGAGACCAGTACTGTTTAGTATCTTCATCAATGACATAGACAGTGGGATCGAGTGCACCCTCAGCAAGTTTGCAGATGACACCAAGCTGAGTGGTGCGGTTGACACGCCAGAGGGACGGGATGCCATCCAGAGGGACCTGGACAAGCTCGAGAAGTGGGCCTGTGTGAACCTCATGAGGTTCAACAAGGCCAAGTGCAAGGTCCTGCACCTGGGTCGGGGCAACCCCCAGTATCAACACAGGCTGGGGGATGAAGGGATTGAGAGCAGCCCTGCCAAGAAGGACTTGGGGGTACTGGAGGATGAAAAGCTGGACATGAGCCAGCAATGTGCGCTCGCAGCCCAGAAGGCCAATCATATCCTGGGCTGCATGAAAAGAAGCGTGGCCAGCAGTTTGAGGGAGGTGATTCTGCCCCTCTACTCTGCTCTGGTGAGACCCCACCTGGAGTACTGTGTCCAGCTCTGGAGCCCTCAGCATAAGAAGGACACAGACCTGTTGGAGCGGGTCCAGAAGAGGGCCACAAAAATGATGAGGGGGATGGAACACCTCTCCTGTGAAGAAAGGCTGAGAGAGTTGGGGTTGTTCAGCCTGGAGAAGAGAAGGCTTCGGGGAGTCCTTATTGCAGCCTATCAGTACTTAAAGGGGGCTTATAAAAAAGATGGCGGCAAACTCTTTAGTAGGGCCTGTTGCGACAGGACAAGGGGGAATGGCTTTAAACTAAAGGGGGGTAGATGTAGACTGGATATAAGGAAGAAATGTTTTACGCTGAGGGTGGTGAAACACTGGCACAGGTTGCCCAGAGAGGTGGTGGATGCCCCATCCCTGGAAACATTCAAGGTCAGGTTGGACGGGGCTCTGAGCAACCTGATCTAGTTGAAGATGTCCCTGCTCATTGCAGGGGGGTTGGACTAGATGACCTTTAAAGGCACCTTCCAACTGAAACTATTTTATGATTGTATGATGATTCTATGTTTCAAATTATTTCATCTCAAAACATTAGCAAATGAGGATGCTCTTGGGCATTGAGCTGGATCTGTAAGATTGGAGAGGAACACAGGGAGAAAGGAAGAAAATTAAAAGCCATGGGAACAGATAGACTCATACTGTTTATGTAGGAGGAAACTGAGGCTCAAGAGCAGTTATGAACCATCTGAGGTCAGTCAGACAGTAATGCTGAGAGCTCAAGAACAGTTATGAACCGAGGTCAGTCAGACAGTAATGCTGAGAGTGGGCACTCTTTAACTCGCCATCCTTGCTTTAGTCCCCAGACATGCATGACCATGCAGGGCAGACACTCCGCTCCTAGCTCTGGATGCTGGCCTTGCTTGCCCTCTACTTGAGGTTGAGCAGCCTCAAGGTGCAGCCTGAGCTTAGAGGAAGGGTGAGGAGGGAGGCTGCAGGGGGGGATGTGTGTTGCTGGTGACAGCACTGCTGGGCAGTGGGGTGGCTTTGGGTTTTTAAGGTGAGTACATCTATGGTGGGTAGCAGAAGTTACCGGAGAGTAACTATTCCAGAGCAGACCGTCAAACTGCTGCCATCATGGGCTGTGACTTAATAGCAATAAGAGTTTTACTTCTCACCCAGCAGCCCCAAGTAGGCATCCAAGGGGTTGAAAAAGAGCAGTATCTTGACTGCTCCACATGCACCAAGCCTTTCCACCTCCTGGTTCACGGCCTTTCCCTGCCAGGCGGGTGTCCCTCTGCCTGTCTGCTGCATTTGTGCTCAGATGTTGGCAAGGTGTGTTGGCTGGTCCCAAGTCACCAAGCTGCAAAGAAACACACTCTGTTGGGTCCGGAGCTATGTGCTTGCTTTCATCACATGGATATGCGTCAACGTGTCACTTTAAAGTAGTTCAAGTAAGAGAGATGGGGGAACAGATGAGGAGGAGGGAGACAGGAAACAAGTCATAAATCCACAGCAAGAGGGACTCTGAAGTAAGAGCATTAAAGACTCTGGAAAACACATAAAAATCTGCCATAGAAAGGGCACTGTCAATGCATCCTGTCAGTGCAGTTTGCTTTTTATTTCCTAGTGTGCAATATGATATAAAAAACGTTCACCTTTACTAGATGATCCATGAAAGCCCGTATTTCACATGAGATTTATTTTTCGTATGAATAGACTTGGCGTTTCCAGACACTGGTGGATATCAGTCACTGTCCTATAAAATGAGGCCACCAGCACCTGCGGTCTCCCAGGAACTGTCTCTTCCAAGTGCTGTTCCTCACACAAGGGTCATTTCATTTTGTTTCTACTTTTTGTTTATGTAGAGCTGAACTGAGGAATGTAGAGTTAAATAAAACATAATGGAGAAAGATCAGACTGAAATAATTTCCCCCCCCCAAATCCCACTCGTGCAATCATCAGACATGCGAGGCTTTGCGCTTTCTCATGTTGCTATTGTAAAAAGAGAGAGAAAATTTGAATCCATTCAAGTGTTACAGAGAGTCTCAAATACTACAAAGAGTTTCCCACTGCAGGGATCTGAAATTCCCTCAACACCAGAATATTAAGCAATCTGGAGCTTGTGCTTTTAGATAGAGATTTGAGAGATGGGAACATTCTGGCTTGCCTAAAAATGATTGGTGAAGGGAAAAATTGCCAACGCAGCAACACCAGCCTCTCTGGCAGCCAACTGTATTCTTGCTCAGCCGTCCCTGCCACCTTCATGGGACTTAACATGTTCAACATGGGGAAAAGGCCTCCAGGCTCTGTCGAAAGACTCGGTGATGCTAGTGAGCAACGAGGAAGAGGATTTACACTGTGTAACCAACTTTAAACATGATGAAATACAATTTCTCTACAAAAGTGTATGAGCTGGGACATCCCAGCCTGAGAAGGGGACTTCCTCCTGACAGCCAGCGTGCCCCTCACTGCGCCTCCTCATCTTACTCCTCAGGCACACTGTGTAGTAATGAGGTTGCGTACCAGTAATTTTGGTGGTAGTTGATTGCAGAGGGTTGATTGCATGGCTTTGATCCGCTCCCTCTGCAAGGTATTCTTACAGAACTAAGTGCTATGCCATGGGGACGTAAGGAAGGAAGAGCTGGTCGCACTTGAGCTTCTCTGTGGGGACCCACCAACCGGACTAGCGCACTGCTCCCTTCCCTCAGCCACCCATCTTACCTTACCCTTCTCCTCCTAGCACAGTTTGAGAGCTATTGCTGCCAAGACTGCATTTTCCTTTCTTCTGTTTCCTTGCTAGTCTATGCGTAACGTATTAGCGGTGTGAAATAGAGAGGAAGGAAATAGAGGGGAAGCACAAGGAGCAAAGTAAACCCTCCTTCAGGAGGGTAGAGCCTGCACAGGGAAATGCTCACTCACCATTTTGAACCAGGAATTTAACGTCCTTCTGCTTTGCATGACAGTCCCGCATGCAGCACTGCCCTTTCAGGCTTTGACGGGAGCAGGGAGGTTGCAGAGCCCTGTGAGTCAGGCTCCCAGACACCTGTCCTTCATCGCACCCGGCTGCATGGGACCCGCTTTCAGCTCTGAGGCATTTGAAAAGTACAGACGTATTTCCCTCCAGATGAGCAGGCTGCTATGTATCGAGACTTTGGCTGTCTTTTCTGCAGTGATGGGATGTTAGGAGGAGCTGTTTTCTGCATGCGATAGCTCAGATCCTGCCAGGAGTCAGAGTAGATGAGACAGCTTCGGCTTACAGCCTTCTGGGCACCGAGGTGATATCCATCCCGCGAAATCCTGAAGTATTGGGAGAGCAGGCAGGGTGTAACAGCCCCCGTTGTTATATGCCAGACCAGCAAAGTCACAGTGTTTGTGTGTGCAGAAGGACCCATGGGGTCTCTGGTCACTGTCACGGTGAAGGGCAAGGTCCCAGCTGAAGTTTCGTTTGGGACAGCTGGCAACCTCAGAAGCCCCCAGCCTGGCTGAGATGGGGCAAGCACCTCCGGGGGATGCATGGCACAACTACACCGCAGCCCTCATGCCCCTGTCCCAGCGTCTTGCCTGGGGAGGGCTCCTCGTGCAGCGAGCCTGCGGTCCTCTGCTTCTGCTGGGAGAGCCACTGAGGTCGCAGCTTGAGAGTATGTGGTTGCAGGCTGGAAATGTTAAGAGGGCAGGGGTACCTGTGTGTGCCTTCGAGGTCATCCCGGCTTCCTCTCACCCCATCCACCCACTCCAGGCAACAGGAGTCTTTCAGAACCGTTGCACAAATGCAGCTGTAGCCAGGAAATGGAGCTGAACAGCAAAAAAACCCACAGGGCTCCTCATTGCCAACCAGAAACACAGCCTGACTGCTTTTTAGGTTGGATGGGACCCTGGGTCTCCAAATGTGAAAGAGCTGTAAGGAGCCCGAGGTGGTTCGGGGCTGAAGTGCCTGGAGGCTAAAGCCAGCTCTGCTCCTCCTGGGACTGGACCTGGATCTGCTGTATGAACCATGGGGCCTGGGGCTGCACGGCTGCTGCATGACAGCTGGTGGAGAAGAGAGAAGCAACATGGTATTATTTATTCACCTGTTAATCAGGAAAGTGGGCAGCTTCAGTGACCATCAGCAGAGTAACTAGGTACAGTGTGGTTCACTGTTATGAGGCTGCGTGCCCATGGCCTTACCCAGGTTCATTCTGCCTTTCCTTCTCCTTGGTGTAGTTTCCTTGGCTCCACACACAAGCTGTGCTTGCAGGGAAATGCCGTAGCCTGCAAAGGTACAGAATGGTCCCAGCCACTCTTGGTGGTGGCTCAAAGTTGCTTACTCCTTTGCCAAAACTAGAACTGTCCTAAAGGTGCTGCACCACACCCTCCTGCCTGCCGGCAACAGCCGGCAGGAGTGCTGCAATGTTGAGAAGACCCATTTTTGCTGCATCCCAGCTGGAGGCCGGATAAGCAGCAGCAACATTTCTACAAATCATCTTTGCCTTGAGCTGGAGGCATAGGCCATCATTTGCCTATTTTCCAGTTCCTTTAACTTCTAATTTTGCAATGGCTACAGAAGTGCATCTGTGTCAGTGTTTCTTGGAAAAGCTGTGCTCCCTCTATGGGAGAGAAACGGGAGATCTTGCATGCAGCCAGCCTCTTCCCAGTGTCTTAAAAGCTGCTTAGCCAAAATTTCACCCTGATTTTGTTTCTTCAGCTTTGGCGATCTGATTGTCAAAGTAGCAGTAGGTTGCTGCTGTGCCTGCAGCTCCGGAGAGGAGCGCCCGCCAAGTCTAGTGTACGGAGGCCATGGGGGCTGTGATGGGCACGAGCAGCACCACCAGTGACTTGACCTGGGCCAGCCCCTGACCGGGACAGCCTGGTCCTGCTGGCTGCCGTCTGGGAGGGCAGAAATCAGCCCCAGATCCTGGGGCGCGAGCAGGCTGTGGGGCTGTGGATGGGGAGGCACAAGGCAGATAGATGGGGTTGGAAAGCACAGCCTCTGCGGATGCATACGGCTGAAAGATGAAGGTTTCTGCCTGGAGAAATGGCTGTGGGAGTCACGCACGGAAAGAGAGGGTGGTCTGGTGCAGGGACTCCAGTGCAAAGCCTTTGGGGACACGGTGGCGGTGGTCACCCCAGGGGCCCCAGCTCAGTGGGCAGCCGCTGGCCATAGGGGTTGGTTGGACATGAACCACTCAGAAAAAAAGGATTTTTTGGAAACAACTGCAGAAACATGTGCCTCCATCACTGGCCTCGCCTCCTAATCAAGCTACCCCAGGGCACCATGTGGTTTTTTTGGTTAAAATGTGCACTAAACAGCATATGCGGATGTCCTTATATATGCGTGCCTGGTCCATAGCTCCAGTGCAAGAGGGTCTGTGGGCAGAAAAGGAAGGGTTAAGCTGTGTAGCTTCAACCATGCTGCGTCCTCAGGGATGGGCTGCCAGGGGGCAGGAGGAATGGGGGGGGCCTGTTCCCATGTGGGGCTGGAGCAGCTGTGGCTGAGGGTCCCGTCGAGGGTCCCTCAGGGCTGGGGGGGTGTTTGCCGACTTCAACCCCCAGCCCCTTGGCATGCAGCCCAGTCCCAAGAAATATAAACCAAAGAAGCATAAACAGATGATCACATGAAAAATATATCATGATTAGCCAGATAGATCCCAAATGTTTGTTCTGTAAACTGCAGCAGGCAGCACAAGTGTTCGCTGCAGCTGTAGTTTCTCATCTTATTTGTGTAAGTGTGCCATTAAGCTTAGACATGGGCAAAATAATCTTTTCTTGATTCTCACTTAAGAAGCTGCTTTAAAGATATATTATATCAATGTTTGATTCGACCCTTTTGCAACTGGTATTATACCGTAAACTGATTCTCACTTAATAGAAAATCTTTGTGCATTTTTTCTTCTGGGTTACTTCCTTTTCCCTCTGAAGCCAGTAAAGTGGTTTGTTTTGTGAATGAAAGCTGGATGCCTTTAGCAAGATGGCATTAACACTGACCTCTGCTCATGCATTGAATTCCTGCCCAGCGGGAGGCGAGGTTGGAGGAAAGGGTTAGTTCATTGATGGTCAGAACCTGCTGAGCGCAGGGCTGTTAACCTGCCTGGAATGGGAACTGCTCAGAGGGCTTTTCCCTTTCTTGGATTAGCCCAGTGAAGCCATCCTTCTCTCCCTTTAGTTTTAACCATCTGCTGGAAAGATGGCTCTGATTCATCTCAGCTTGGTAGAGATTTTTTTTAATATCTAAAATGGCAATAAATTGGGGGGGGGATACACTTTAATTTTTCTATTGCTGCTGCCTGTATCAGAGAAGACTATCCGAATTTCACAGCATGAAACATTTAGCAAGGACAATGCAAAGAAATCAAAACCAAACTCCTTCAGCCGTTTCCCAAGAAATTCAGCATGTTTTATGCTCTTTGGATCCTAAAACGTATCCTGGAAGAGGGGTAATCTGGAAAAGAAAAATTTTGTGAAGCTGATTGCCAACAGCATCTTCCGACAGCTAGTGCACGAGAGCTGTTCTGAGGGAGACGGGTCTACAATTTACGATGCTACTGGACTCTGAAAAGGTATCGTGTAAAAATAGCAACTTTTCATTTGATAGTTTTATCTGCTGAATATGGTGATAAAACCTGTGGTCTGCTTTTTTTAGAGCTGGAGAGGACCCAGAGTGCAAGTCAAAACCCAGAAGGTTCACACAGCACAACTGGAAAACATGCTGTAGGTTTTCCTCTCCTTTTTATCTTAGTCCTTCGGAGCCAAGGCAGCATTTGGAAAATCAGCTGTGCCTGTGCTCATTTTTACACCATTAACAGATTCATTAACTAATTATCCTTCTCCTCCTCGTTTTTCCCCTGCCACTTTGGCTACCAAGTTGCTTCAGCTGCAGGTGGAGGAGTGACTGTACTGAAAGCAGAGCAAGATGTCCACAGTCCAAGTCAAACTGTAGCCATAGCAATTAGAAACACAACATCTTATTTTAGCTCTCCCACCAGTGTCAATCAAGAAGAAATGCAGTGGACTTGCACCAGCACAAGGTTGGTTTCGTTGAGATTAGGCTCAAACTTTGGTGTCTGTTTTATTTGTAAATTGAGCAGATAGAAGCCACTGGGGGAGATCATTAAGTCGGAACTCAGCGATTTTCATTTCCACTTGTTTTTTTGAGTAAAGCCATACTTTGTTATCCTTGCCAGAGTCTACAAGGACTAGTTTGAACTACTCTCACCAGCTAAGACAACACTTCTTCTCTATAAGGTGAGCACGTTGAATAAAGCTTATCGATGTAGTTGTTTCTTTTTCTTTTAATTCACCTCCTGACCTTTTAAAATTACTTTACTCAACAAAGGACAATAGAGCCAATCCAACTCCCATTAAAGTCAGCAGGAGTCTTTTCACTGACTTCAGCTGAAGGTGGGCTGGGCCCAGTAAGACTAACTTTAAGAGTAAAAAATAGCAACTCATATAGAGCTTTATCTTGCCCCCTGTGGCTTGATAACTGACCTCCCATCATGTTCGCTAGGAGAGGATCGGGCCCATAAAGCCAAGTAAAACTATTACGGGCCTAATCCCATAACCCAAAGCTTATAAAGTATTTGCATTTCCTCTTTTTAATCACACAGGAATATTTGAGAAGTATTCATGACTTTATGAACGGGGAAATGCTTCCAGCTGAACAGAATGGATTCATCTTTGGGTTGCTTCATACCCCGGAGTTTTCCCTTTTTAAAACAGGAAGATGACAGGGGTAAGGGGCTCAAAGATGACCTCATGCACCTTCTTCACTCTTCGGCTTTCCTGCTCCATCTTCCCACACAAGCACCGTCCTGCTCTTTGCCGGTACCTTGCCAGGTGACCCCAGCTCCCATCCTCTGCACCATTTGCTCTCCCCAAAGAAAGTGCCACTGGTCTCCTCTACCTGCTTGTCCTAAAGCGAGCAGAGCAGCACCTGGAGGGGTTCAGCTGGGGCTGGGTGGTGATGCGGTTGCCTGTTGGTCTGATGGGAGGAGGCAGACTGGACTTTGTTCTTTGTTACACCTTCGGCCTGAGGCACTAAACATTTGTTTTCTAAATAATGCTTAAAATATACCCTAACACGAGGAAAGTTCCACCAACTACACAAACTCTCAGTCTGTTTTATGGTGTGGATTTTCCAGTGGCTCTGGATGTAACACAAAGCTGATGTTTTTCTCTTTATTGGTTTTTCATGATGCTCTTTTTCCTTTTCTTTCTAATTACTTTACAACAAATCTACGTGGAAGACTCCATCTCTAGCACACTGAATTGTTTCACCACCAAGAGAAGAAAGGTCATTCGGCAGCTCTTTGAATTGCTGTTAAAATTACCACCTACTGTAGGTGCTTGTATGTTTTATTCCGGAGACCCTAGATCACAAATTTTCTTTAGGTTAAAAATAAATCCGCTCACTGGCATCTGCGGAGAACATTTTCCAATGTCAGAAAACTGCCCCGCCATCAGAATAATTTGTAGCAACCACCCAGGGAAAGGTGGGCTCGATGCCGCAGCCACGCTGAGAGGCAGGACGCAGCGCCACTGCAAAGCGGCAGATGCTGTTCTTCCCTGACCCCCGGGTCATGAACCCTTCTCCTTTTTCAGCAGAATCTAAGTTTACCTGGTCCTTTAAATACAGATATATAGTATGTTAGAAAGAGCTCTCGGATATCCTCAGCTTCTCCCTGCACGAGGAGGAAGAGCCCCCCTGACTCCTGACACCATCAGCCGTGGTTATTCTCTGCGCTCACCCAAATGCGCTGCAGCATCAACATCAGTCACTTCAAAGAGCTCTTTCATGTACCACATATTTTTTTATCCAGAAAGCCCAAGCGAAAGGCAAATCTGGCTGAAACTGGCTTTATTCGGTTTGCCACTTGTGTGGCCCCTTGGAAAGGTCTCAGAAGAGTGAACAAACTTTCCATGCGCTTTCAGTGAGCAGGTGTAAGATACAAAGCTTTTTCTGTCACCTGTTGTTAGCAGTGCAAGGTAATTAATAGCTTTGTGTTGCTCTTGGGTGTGTAGGTCCTACTGAGTAAAGGATTCCTCCCCCGCCTGCACTACAGAGAAGACCTATTCCCTGGGGGAGACAGTGCGTGGAGATGGGCAGTTTCCATTCCTCTCTGCTGAGGCTCCTGCTCGTGTCTCAGGAGAGAGCCTGCCGACCGTGCCGGAGCAGGGCATGCCACGGCGGGACCAGAAGCACGGCTGGCTTCACAGCCACCCACTCCGGCCACTGCGGAAACGTGGCCTGTCCCTCATGGTGCCCACCTCTGCAAGCAGCTGGGGCCATGCCCAACTTCATCATATGGGGGATACTCTGGGGAGCTGCCTGTGGAGGGGTCAGCTTTCCTGGGAGCAATGTTTTGATGAGGACAACCCGACCCTGTTTCAGGAGCCTGCGTGCAGGGAAGCCTGGGGAGATGTGCATACCTGTCCCACCAGCTCACCCTTCCCAACCATGCGGGTGCTCATGGAGCGAGGGATGCTGCTCTCCGACCCTTCTGACACCCGATGCAACAGCCAGGGGAGCCAGCCCAGCGGTGCCCCTTTTTGGGAAAACTTTGATTCTGCATGTCCCAGATGGAGCAGGCTCACAGGAACCTGCCTACACAGGTAGTACAGCAAAATCCTCTATTTGTGCCGTCAGATCCTTACTGTTGCCACATGTTCAACATTGTAGGTCTTTTCTACCCAGTTCTTACTAACTTCAGGCAACAGGCACCTACTTCAGGACCTTAATCACTGTAAGCTCCTTCTATCATCTAGTTCACTGTCTGAAGGAGCCCTTGCTTTCCACTAAGCACAGAGGGAGCCCACCAGAAATAGGCATCTGATTTGGGCAGTCAGGTGCCTAAAGTCAGTTGGGATAAACTCAGTCTACACCCTCAAAAATCACTAATCAAGCCTTTCCCCAACTTCTTAGTCTCCTGCAAACAGGAGATCTGATTAAAGATAATAGCTCACTTTTTTGGGAATCTTCTGATAAAGTCATGAGAGCTGATGACATTGCTTAGCATTCGAGTGGCACCTAAAGCAACATTTGTTCTTAATGATTTATGTAGATGCAAATATTCTGGCAAATTCTCTGCTCTTGGATCTCTGCAGGGAGAGGCAAGCCAGATACTGCACTCTACTGTTAACCAGAAGCCAGAAGAGAAGGGAAGGCACATACCAGATTTACTGCATATACCTTCGTTGGCCAAACAAGGCAGGCAGCCAACAGCCTATTCCATGCAGAAACCATGGCTTCATCCTGCTTTTGCAGCCAAATGAGAATGGCGAGGCATATGGCAGGAGGTTATATTTTGCACTCGATTCTTATTACAAGGTTCAAAGTTTTTTGTTTACATGCTCAAAGAACAGAGGCCAAGTCTCTTCATGCTTGTAATTACCTGGGTACAACTAGCAAGAAAGTTTGTTTTTCTCATCTAGAAAGCATTTGTCTGCAGCCAGTCACTTATAAAAGACTTTCGGGATAGTTTTTTCCATTTCTCTGTTCTTTGAATATTAAGTGGCAAGTAGAAACTGATTCCCTAGAGGATATAATACTTTCTGCTGCCACAGACTGTCGTGTACTTACCAAAAACATCGATTTCCTTTGGACCCAAAGATATTGCCATTTTTCTGATTGATTGAATGTGACTGCATATTTCCAAAATACACAAAGGTGGGACAACCACAAATGTATAATTAATGAATTGTTCTGGCCATATTTGCTACAGAAGTTACCTGAGCCTTGGCTGGAAAACAAATCCATTCTGGTCTGGGCCAAGTGCATGCCAACATTTAGTATATTTTCATTAAGTTACATGATATGAATGTTTTTAAGAATCACTTGTGTTCTTCCACTCTGCCTGCCAGAAGTGTTGCCCAAATCCATTCCCTATTTAATCGTGAAGGAATGCTGTTCAAAAGATTTGGGGTCAGAAGTGCTCAGTAAATCAATCCAGATACACTCCTAATGAGTGGTGAATTAAACAGCATTTGTTTTAAGATCAGAGGTCTCTTGGGAGACTATTTTTTATTGCAAACAGAATTGCTCACTTGCAGGTATCAAGAAGCTGGGAGTTAAAGCCTGTTAGGAAGGTCCACAAAAGAATCTGGATCATCTTTACTGAAAGCATGTGATTATGTCCAGACAACAATGATAAATAGGTGAGATTCATGTCCTCCACTTGAATACCCAGTTTCCTGAATTACGGAGAAAGAAAAATTTTGTAGCTTCAGCTGTGATGAAGTTATTCTGCATTTATATCTCCAGGTTCTTATCTTGCAGACCACGACACAGGGATTCAGAACAAGGAGTGTGGAGAATATAGCTGAGGTGGAAAGGAGATGTTTGGAGTCCACGCTGGCCAGCAGGAATGGCAGATCACTGTCACTGCTCAGAGCAGGGCGCTGGATCCCGGTGGATGAGGCTGTCCTCTGCAGGGCTGGGCTTCTTCCTCTCCTGGGGAAGGAAGGCAGGAGAAGCCAGGGCTTTTTGCTACCTTGAAGGACAATGTGCAAAATTTCAGGTGAAATGTTTTGAAATGGAAAGGATTTTGCTTGCTTGTAATGTCTTGTTTATTTCTAGCCTTCTATGTTTTTGGAAATTGGTGTTTTTTCAGAGCATTAGAAATTAATAATTCCAGCTTTCTGGTCACTCTCTAACTTCCCATTGGCCACCCTTCTCTGGACAGGCCAGCAGGCTCACTTGCGCATGGAGGTAGCAAGTGGATATAAAATGTCCCCATGCAGCCTAAGTAGCATTGTGTGGCTGCTTTACACAGGAGCAAGTGAGAGTCCCTGAACAAGCAGGAGAGGATCAGGTCCCACACCGAGAGCTAGGGAGCCACACTCCATGCTAGGAGAAATTAAGAAACCCATGCATGCAAAAGGACCTGACCATACATCGTCCTTCTATATTATGAGGAAAAGTGTAGCCAATTCCCTCTGGCGTCCGGAGAAACACAGTTAGATCCTTTCTGTTTGCACATTATTATGTTTTTGTCCCACATTGCTCAGTACAATTTCATTTAATTCTAGTTTAAACAAATAGTCTGACGTTCCCTGTCCTGTCATAGTTCCACATTTGGGCAGAAATAGCCCACAACACAGTAGTGTAACACACAATCATGGCGGGGGGACACACAAGGACGAGATGACTTCCAGGTGAAGGACGTGGGTGCAAAAATTTGAAATATCCTTATAAGGAACAAGGGCTTTGAAGCTACAGTTTCCACAGAATATTTAGCAATCCATGCTCTGGGACTGAATTATTCAATTAAAAAAAGTTTTTTTAAAAAAGTGACTTAAGTCTAGTATGGGTCAAAACTTGGCGTTTTCTTTCTGTGGGAAAGCCTGACATTTCCAGGCAGTTTTCGTTCTGGATTGGAACAAAGCCTAAAAAAGTTTTACCTTTCCTGTGGAAATGAAATTCTGAAAATATTTTCTTCTGGGAAGCTCAAAACATTGTTTTTCACTTTTTCTGAAACCAAATGCAGCAGACATATGCTCACTGTAGGGGGGTTGTCTTCTCAGATGGCTGCCAAGTCTGAAATACAATGGTGTCAGAGGCGACTCCGCAGCATCCCCTGGACTGCTCCTGTGATGTGTGGTGCACAGAAACCCCTCAGTCCCATTCTTTCTTGGGGCTCCAGATCTGCCACGCGCCCTGCTGTGCAACAGAGCCTGGGAGCTGCAGCTCTTGACCCAGAGTTGTGCTGCCCATCAGGTGCTGCTGGGGGACATTAAGCCTACAAGACTGCCAGGAAAGCTTCAGTCTGGGGACGGCAAAAGTTTCCAGAATCAAAAATATTTTCATGAAACATACTGGTTTTGACATATCACCATTAATCAATTGCCAATTCCTCACTAGTTAGGAACCGTGTTGGTTCGGTGGGCAGTGAAGCACGTTATGGGTCTTGGGCACTCATAGTGGTTCTCATACCAGTCACCGGTGGGAGAAGGGAGATGTATCAAAGAGACTAACCTGTGCGGAAGTACGAATGAGCTTCAAAAGCTCTGAGGTGATCTTATGGATATATACGAGCCCAGGGAATGTCACTGATGGAAGTATGAGTGTGCAGTTCGTATGGGACGGGAGAAGGGCTGAAGATCTAAAACATAGTCTGGGGCAGCCACATTAGCATTTAGGTTATTTATGTTGGTTAGGCATCTACAGCTTGTCACTGTCCTAGATATCACCCCCTTTTGAAAATGGGATTTGGACTCAAAAGTTACCTGGGCACTTTTAATAGTTTTATCTCAAATTAATAACTCTTCCAGGAGTAACTTCGGTATTTGCACATTCCCTGTTTTACAGTGGATATTATTTATCCCCACCTATGTCAGTTCACAAGGACAGACCATTCAGAAAAAAGCGTGGCTTATTATATAGCAGTGATGGATGATTTCTTTAGAGAAACCACTTGCATGTGAGAGAACAACTGTTGTGTATTAAATACGTTCCCTGTATTGTGCATAGAGTTCATAGCTGTCGGTGAAATAAAAATCCAAAGAGAGAGGGAAAGAGCAAGCAAGCTCATGAAATTACATGAGATATCCACATAAATACCAAAGAATACACCATGATTTTTGTTATTACCGTGAGCACCTATGGAAGTCATGATGATGTGGTGCTTGAGAAACTTGGCAAATGGGTTGGTGTGTGCCTGGGACTTTTTGTTTCTGCCTCGTGCCTGGGACTTTTTGTTCCTGTACTGAAGAAGAAGGTTGAAAACTCTGCGTATTGAGGAGTTAGTTACTCATAAAGCATTAATAGCTGGAGAGGTGCCAAATCATTATTGTTTTTTCTGGAAAGGGTACTAGGTATTATTCAACAAGATAAGATTTTCTTTCCATGTGTCCATACCAGCTCAATATTGGAAGATGAAACACATACCTAGGGGATTACAGGCCCAGAAAACACCTTTTCCAGGAAAACGAGCTGAGTGAATCACTTCAGACAAAAAAGTGTTGAAATGTTAAACAAGTGCTCTCTTGATTTAATGTTCTTGTTAATTATAAAAAAAGCTCTATGAAAATGGAGACAAGTTAAGACTGATATTGTTTTATGGAACTACTATTTTTAAGGGAAACAATGAAACTGGCCACATGACCTCCAACTATTCTGAAAAAGGGGTAGAAAACGTATTAGGAAAAAATTGGTCCTGTACTATTTTCCAGTGACTGAACAGTCAGAATTGTCATAGCCTCGTGGTTTCTGCTACAGGCCAGCTAACAAAGACACAGCTTAGTAGACCTCCGGCTAGCAGAGTTGTTTTCAAACTTGGGGCCATCCAGGATTTCTCTGGACAGGTTTTGAACCTTGGAGATGGCACAACTTGGCCATACCTTCAAATGAGACTCATCGCCATGTGGAGAACCCCCAGAGACCCTTCACAGCATGGGAGCCTTTAGTTTGCAAGTCAAGTGAGCTTAGATGACCACACAGGCTCTGTGCAGTGTCCCTCATTTAGTCTTTTAAAATTATTATTAGGGTCCTTCACATGATGATTCTGTTTCCCGAATTCAGTGCGCCCACGAGATGGGGGGGGAGTGGGAGGATTCTCTGTTTCCTTCCCTTCTCCCACGGGCTTCCTGCATGCGTGCGTGTGTGTTCGCGTGTGTATTCGCATGCCTATGCACAAACTGGGGGCTGGGAGCCTTAAAAGGGCAAGAGCTCGGTGCTGGTGGCTGTTGACAGGACAAGGAGAAGAATAGCTGAGCTGAGAGAGCTCCAGACAGACCCCTGCCAGCGGCAGAGGAGCACAAGGAGCCGACTGCACCAGCTGGGATTTCTTTGCCAGTTACAACCAAATTTGGGAATTTGTTTTGTAAAAAATCTTTGCATTTAAGAGTTGAGAGAAATGGAGTGCTTGTGTCCCAGAAGCCCCAGGGGCCAGCAGAGGTAGGAAGAAAAGTAAGATTTGGGCTCAGTAAGCATAAGGAAAGGGGGAGAGTTTCTGGGAGGAATATCTGACCACCCAGATATGTCTCTAAGACACTGTCATGTTTCTGCTCCTTATTTAAAAGAGCTGGAGTGCTTTGGGGCTTTTTTGGACAGTGAGGGGGTGGTGGAGAAGAAGTGGTGGAGAAGAAGAAGGCTGATGGCAGCAAGTATGTGGCAAGATACTGTTAGGCTGAATCTAATAAAAGTAACAGCATAGATATCTCAGGCCTTTCTGCCAAGCCATAAGGGTGTGATTACTTTGCTTGGAATATGCTGTAATCTTCCCTGAATCCACACATATTTCAGGTGCAGGAGAGCAACTTTCTCCATAGTTTTCTCTGACTCTGGGCAGATTCACCAGTTTTTCCAAGCTGATGCTTTATTGTGTTTCCCTTCTCTGTTTCAGCTCTTCTTGTAAAGCCCTTTTATTTAAGTCCCAGTAAACTCTTGTAAGTAGACAGGTTAGTCCTTCCTGCTCCTTGACATGGGACATTTAGTTTCCCGGGTCTCTGGACAGCAAGTTTAAGTTGGTGACACCTCATTTTGCCAGCAGGAAATCAAACCCAGCCCATCAGACTGCCAGTAAATAATTGCCAAAGGATTGCATGAATATTCAAGCGTATATGGGCATCTTTAGCATGTAGTCCTTTAATCCAGGGAAATAAGCCAACAGCACCACAAGTACACTACATAAATGAGTATGTTTTGGTCTACATATACTTATAGGGTATGTACAGGCATGTATTTAGAGAGAGAGAGAGAAAGGGAGAGGGCAAGAGTAAACTCATCTGTGGAAAGCCAAATAAGGCAAGATAAGAAATGCAAAACCCCGTTACACAGGCTTGTGCTGGTTGGTGGCACAGCAATTACATCCCAGTTTAGGCTGCCGGGGGCTCACAGGCAGCTTCAGCAGCAGGACCGGCCCGTTGACTTCCCGTTAAAAGTCACCCCTGCAAAAAGACACGGGCATGTAATGAAATCATTGCTACCAGCTGAAAAGACCCTTCCCTTGGCTGAGATGCAGGGCACTGATGTGGCAAGGCACCTTCCCAAGTAGCAGCAGATGGTGGCCTGCCCTTTCCAGCCCTCCTTCCCTTGCTTCTCCTCCCTTGGGGAGCGCCTCTGCTGCCACTCGGCTGCAGGCAAACTCAGGCAGCGCAGCCCTCAGCTGTTTGGTTGGCCCCACATGGCTCTGATTTCCAATTCTGCACAAGCAACAGCCACCAGCCCTGGAAGCCAATTAGAAAGTCTGTAAAATGCCGCCGGTTACAAGGCAGTTTTCTGCTGAGTGCATGGCCTGGTACTGATCACTATGGGCTCTAAGCCCAGGCTTTTCTTCTTTTGCTTCAATTACAGGGCCTTCAAAGCGTCTTGTGTTTTCAGTTGCGATTGTCATCACACTTCAATGCAGTATGTGCCATGGCACGTGCGCGAGCACAGCTGGGTTTCTACACAAAACCAAAGATATTTGCTTTACAGGCCTGTACATACAGTCCCCACAATCTGCCAACAGCCAAATGTGTTGGGCTACCATTTCTAGTGGAGGATCAAAGAGTATATTTAAATGCTTCTAATTCAACATCCAAGTAACTACAGACAGTCACAGGCAATGGGGGTGGCAGGGGAGTTGGTGAGAGGAAAAGGAGGTATTAAAAGAGCGTGTTTGCTGGGTGCACATGTACAAATTCGGCTGGCTGTGTGAGCCTGCTGGGTGGGACACATGCTTTTTGGTTACTGCACCCAGAAGGGTGTTCCCACTGCCCAGGCTAACCCCCTCTTCCCACTACGTGCCCTGGGGCCGAGCCACAGACCTGGGCAGGATGCCCCGTGCTGTGTGCAGGAGAGCCCATGCCACCCGCCTGGGCAGCGGTGGGATTCCCAAGAAAGGGCGATTGAGCACACCACCTCCAAAGTCCACCAGCGGCATTCAGATGCATGCAGGCAGGGCGGGCAACCCCTGGACCTGCTGCACCTCCTCCTGCCCCGACACAAGCAAGGGCAGTTTTGTCCATGTGATGAAGACCTGGCTTCCCTTTCCTGCCCTGCCTGGGGACTGGTTTGGGCCTAGGCAGTGAAAGAGGAGTGTATTTCTGGTGATCTGGTGGGAATCGCCTCTCCTTCTTGCTCCATGGTTCCTCTCCAGGCAATGAGAAAGGTTTGGCAGAAGCCAGGAAGACCCAAGGCACTTGGGCAAGCAGCCACTTAGGTGAGAGAGGCTGGAAGCTTTTGTCTACTCATCTTGCAGGCTTTCCTCTTTATGGCTTTGTGGCAGGAGAGGGAAAACCTGCTTCCCGTGCAGTAAACAACAACAGAAAAAGCACCTGAAAATGATAACTGGAGCAGATCAAAAAAGCGTTACATGGAACAGCCTGGAAACAGCTCAACCTCCTCCCCTGCCCCAGAGAGAATGTCACACGGGGAGATAATGATGCTGAGAGAGAATGACCTCTTTGTTGCGTTCTTTTAATGTCATCCTTTCACTTCTGTAAAATAAAGCATGTGTAATGACTGTCACCTTGACTGATTTATTTTATTTTTTACAATACAACAAATGGTGTATAAATATGAGTGTATATTATAGCAAAATCTAGACTGTGTGTTTACTGGTATTAACTGGTATAATTTATCTAAATGTAAAAAAATTAACCAAACTGCTCAAATTTTAGTGTATCAGAATGGCATGTTTCAGCGGTCCTGGCCCAGTGCTGGGAAAGCCGCATAGACCCCGGCTCCGGCTGCAGGTGTGTCCTGCAGGAAGGGACTCTGGTTCCTGAGTTATGGAGATGTTTCGGTGCAGGTGCTGAGCTGGCATCTGCATGGCACAAAACCGCTGCAGGTTGGGAGCCACCACCAAAGCTGAAGCGGGTGATATAGTGAGGGGACACCCGCAGCAGTGGCAGAGTAAGAGCTCTCTGAGCCATGGCTGGGGTTATCCTTGGTGGTTGCTATCAGCCCGTGAGGGATGTGGCAGCTCCCCAGCAGAGCTACACAGAGCAGCTCAGCTCTGGTGTTCTTGAAAAGATTTAATATGCTATCCTTGGTTTAGTTGAGCACACAGCACCTGCCTTAACTTTGATTTTTCTTAGTTTTGCTTGGTTCATGCTATGCCTGTGATGTTCCTTAAAAAGTCTTTTTCTTTTTTGATGAATGTGTACAGTAGCAATTTACCAGATCAGAAAGGATTTACTTTCTTCTTTCTTTAATGTATTTTAAAACCAAAATGTACCTCTTTTCTTTTCCAGGGTTAACATAAGAGACCCGATCTTGTAATAACCCTGTTTCCTGGTAACGATGCAGAACAATGGACAGTGGTATGGAATAATTCTTTCCATACAGGAGTTATAGGCTGATTTCATTGCCGGTAGAAAATACAGGACTGTAGCAATTATCATAGCTTTAACCACTTCTCCACGGTTTGTGGGTTTTCCTCTGATCTAGGATACCGTATGCGTAGCTGGGAAGTTGCAGCTAGCTACAGTACCTGTCAGTTTGAATTCCAGCAAACAAGTTGTACCAGATTTATGGTGTCCTGGTAAATGACTCCTTTTACGGAATATCTGTGCTCATAAAATAGGGTATAATATCAGTCAAAAGTCCAAATTCACCCTCTTTGTCCAGCGAATAGGACTTATCCAGCAGCTAGAAAGAGAGTGAGAAGGTGGTCAGTCACCTAAATATTGGAGCTTTCTCTCTTTAGCATGCCACCAAGTTTATGGGATATCTTTTCATGTACTGTTCATCCTGACTCACTAATAATTTGGATTAAACCATCAGAAATGCATCAAATTGACACCGAAGAGCTGGTAGCTGTCTGCAGGTATCAGTGAGCAGCTGGCTGGTTTGAAAGCATTGTAATGGTGATACACCCTCCTTTCTCTGTGCTGTAGGTACACCCGGAGTCCCCAGCCAAGCCTGAGGACCTGCGCTGCCTGCACAGGCAGAGGCGATCCTGCCCTACAGCACTGCAACGCGGGAGTGGACTGGTGGAAAAGTGGGAGAATATAGCCAGGATGGGATGAACCAAATTCCTCTGGATAGTTGGCTGCTTAACTGCACTGAAGCCAGCGTCAATTAAAATACAACCAAAACATCTTTAGCAATCTGGGCTTGAGGATCTGGGCTCCTTCAGAAGTAGCTTTGTTCCTCTGCCCGGAGATGTCTGGGCTGTGTAGACAGCCTCCCTTCCCTGCTGCAGATGCACACTTCGGATCAGGAAAGCACAACAGTTCATAAAAATGGCAGCGGGTACTGCCCCGCTACACCCATGGGCTCAAAGGGCCGTTGGTGAAGGTGATGCTGCCGCAGGCTGGACCCCGGAGTTCTGCTTCTGCTTTTGTTTCCCCACCCGCTGGCGATGGGCAACTGCTCAACAATCACATCTATTTTTCTGGTTTGTTTTGTTGTGACTGGTAAAGCAACAGTAAAAGCAGCTGTGGTTAAATCAAATTTTGTCTTAGTGGCAGGGAGAGAGAAAGCTGGTCACGCTTCATTAGCAAAGGTTGGTTGATTAGAAGAAATTAATTAGTTTTCTCTGTCCCACTGCACTGTCTCCTGACGTGCCAAAGAGAAGACTTGCAGGAGACAAAGGTCCTTCGTGTCACTGTCAGGTTTTTCTCTTGGTGGTGTTGAGGAAAGGCCTGATACCACAGCAGGAAGGAGGCTGGGGACAGATGTGCAAGATGTGTGTGTGAGTGTGAGCTTGTGAGATATGCGTGTGTGAGATGTGAGTGTGCAAGATGTGTGTGAGAGGGTGCAAGGTGTGTCAGCATAAGCATGCGAGATGCATTTGTCTGCAAGATTCACATGAGCATGAGTGCACCGCAGCGGCAGGGGCAGCTGTGGGGCAGGCGGCCGCAGCCGGGGCTCGGGGGCGTGGGGAGGCCGAGCTGCCCCTTGGTGCGGGAGAAGCACCTTCCCGAGGCAGTGCTGCTGCTCACGCTCTCACCTCTGCCTCCCGCGGCTCCTCAAGACTGATTTTCATCTCGCGTTTTGCAGCTGGACTCCTGGGAGTCACCTTTTTAAAGATGTACGATGATGAATCAGCTGTAAATTAAGCACCCTGTTAGGATATGATCACAGGGACAAATAAAGGACGTCTCAGTCGGTCCTCTGAAAGTAAATTAGTTAGTTAACTTAGGATATTTTAAACCAAATCCTTATTGGTTAATGACCAGATTTGGTTTGCTCCAGTCATCACCAATTGCTGGAATAAAAAAAAACCAAAAAACTTTAAAGATATGAGTCATGAGGAGAGCTGGGATATATCACTAACACATAGTTGACAATATTTCCTGCATCGGTTCACAAACCGCCAGGATGTCCCTGGTGAACTATACGCAGTCCATCACGCTCTCAGGGGGAATATGTGTGCCGTCAGTCATTGGCAGCATAGCGGGGAAACCAACAATGAAATAAAAACCTCGGTGCACCCAACGGAGGTTGCGGGATGCTAGAAAACTCCATGAACAGCTGAAACGCTGCTGCCGAGCAGATGATCCAGAAATTGAATAAGGCACTGGGACACAGAAGGCTGGCTCATTTGTGTGAAATCCTGTGCTAGCCTCTGGAAAGACCCTCTGCATCCTATGGAAAGGGCACGTTTGGTAAGAGAAGAAACTGTGGGCTCATGTCAGCATTTGAGATTTATAAACAGAGATTTGGGAGAGAAAAATTCAGACGCCATTTAAATGCATTGAACTAGAACAGATTTCTGGAGAGGGAGAGGGAATAAGGGGAAAGGCTGAATTCTTTAATAGAGTTACAATAACTTTGTAGTGAACAGCTCGTCTCCACTTTTTTTAAAAGGTAAGTTTGTTTTCCTACAGTGACAGACAGTGAACATACAATATTCCAAAGGTTACCTACTGACTGATAAAAAGTGGAAGTTATGTGCCATTGGAAATGACATATTTTTACTTTTTTTTTAGGTTCTTTTAGCAGAACAAAAATTGTGATGAGGAAAGTTTGATTTGATTTATGGCAAACCACTTACTAGTCCAACAATATTAGCCTCTACATACCCCTGGTGCTTTGCAAGAGTTCTTGTCCCTTAGTCTCCAGAATTAACCGTGGTTGGACTCCTTGTCCCAGCCGCCTTCCAGGATGCCCTCAGATCTCATGGCAATGAATGTCTGTGCCACACCGCAGGAACTAACCCCTCTGAGGAGACTAACCAGAAAGCGGATCCTTTTTTGTTATATTCTTTGTGTTTAGAAAAGCAGGATTGCATCTCCTGTGTAACACAAAGAAATACTGGGGGAAAGTTCCACCTTTTTTCTCCTAGCAGATACAATAAATGAAATTAGTTAATAAGATTTGAAAATATTCATAAAAGTTATCCCACGTGGTTTCTTCAGGTTCCTTCAGTACTGCACATTAATATCAACACGGTCCTCTCCAAGACTCTTGTCCTTCTCTTCAGTAAGTCACCTATATATGTCTTTGCCGATGGAGAGCTTAAAACACTTGATTCTCCACCCAAGCCTTTAAAACCCGGAGAGTGAACATGGCCACATCAGCACCAACTGTGCCCCACATGAAAGCCCACAATTGTCTGACTCCGTTGCAAACAAAATCTTATTCACAGGAAAGTTCATGAGAAAGTGAACAGGAAGGTTCACTCAGCTCCACCTTTTAAATGAAGACTGACAGCAGATATGAAAATGGCTTTTGTTTTCAATTTCATTCCATATGGTTATGGAGCGGCTGCAGGATCAAACTATTTGTACCTGAAAGAGAACATTCTTTCTGTGGATATGAAACATCCAAGTATTTGCAAAACTTAAATTTTAAGAGAAGTGAATAATTCTGTTTTTACTACCTTTTCAGCCGCCCTGGAAATATAGACCATCCTGCACTAATGAGTTCCATTTCAGGAGTCTTTTTTGTTTTGAAAAGCAGATGCAGAAGTTCAACCTATAGCCTTTCCAGATAAGAGAAGGAAGCCTGCTTTTATGCGCACAAGTATAACATTCTGTCAATAATTTGCATATGGATACTTTGTGTGCATAATTACATGTCTGTGTCATCACTGGTGTATTCTGATGTTGGATATTCAATACTTAGTAACCACCCAAGTGCATTTATCTTTGCACATTATTTTCAAGGTCATCCTAATTGGAATCCTATAAATATGATTGTTAAAAAATGTATTTTATTAAACAAACTGCTGTACTCTAGAGGAAAATGCAGTTGGCTGTAGGATGAGACACTCGGTTCTGCAGAGATAATGAAAAAAGTCTTATCTAAATTCAACTGGATTAAGATAAAGATACATCAGTAAATTGAATGCAACATCCAAGACTGGATCTCTGACAAGAAAATTTATGCAATTTTATGACGTTTGCTATTTAATGGAAAGGAAAAGCTATTCGCAATTTAGCATGAAGGGGGAAGAGCCCTTTACCTCAGAGTCACCCTCTGCCCAGACCGTGCTCCCAGCCTCCAGCTTCTCCCACCACTTCATCTCCCCCCCTTCCCTGCCCACCTTTCCCTCTTCCCCCACTGTCTCTTCACCGGGGGGCCAGAGGGAGCTTCCAAACTCTCCTGTCTCCCCTGAAGGTTGGTCTTGAGGCTCTTTATGATGGGGGCAGGAGAGGGAGAAATGTGGGCCGGTGAAGGGTGGAGGGAAGCCATCAACCATGACCATGATGCTGAGGGCCTTGGGCATCCAGATGGGTGCAGAATGAGGAGAAGTGCACCCAGGGCTGCAAAATGCTGTGGAGCTGCTCCCTGTCCTTGGGGACACACAGAGAGGCTGTGTGGGTCTGCTCAGGGTGAGACATGGGGAGGGGAAGGCTGGGAAGTTCCTGGGTTATCCCATGCATTGGTGCCTCTCTCCCTGCATGCAGAGGCAAGAAAGGAGTGAGGTGATGACCATCAATGTGATGAAAGGAAGGATGTTGGGAGGCATGCTACCATGGCAGGACCCAGGATGAGCAGCCAGACCTGGACTTCATATCAGATGGTGACTTTCGTGGCAGAAAAGTTGAGTGTTAGGAGCTGGCTGCAGCTGGACATTGCATCGATGGAGCTGGCAGTGAGTGGTGCAAAAGGGAAACTGAGGTCGATGAGCCAGCTCCAGAAGGACCTTTGTGTTCTCACCCTCAGACAGTCAGGACTAACTACGCCATGTGAAAATGTGGAAGAATGGTATCTGTTCATCTATCACATGGCCAGGATCCAGCCCAGCCAGACTTCTGGGTGGCTGCAAGCGGCAGGCCAGCGAGGCAGCAGCCCTGCGGAAGAGGCAGATATCCCTGTCTCTGCAGTTTCTGAGCCCAGACCCACGCCAGCCTCGTTCCCCTGGCTAAGCGTGGACCTCCGAGGAGTTTCATGTGGCTTTCCCTGGAGAAGGTCTATCGACCGGTCCCAGTGCTTCACTGGAGCAGATAACAGTGTCTGGAAAGACCGTCATTATCTCGCGTGCCGTCTGGAGGCCAGGGCTCCCTTCCTGTCTGGCCTTCGAACTGTGCTCGGCACTGTCTGCTCACAGCCATGGCTGCCACCGGCGGGTCGGGAGCTCATCTCCCGCCTCACAAATCCCTCACTCAAAACTACTGTCATGTTTGCTTTCTTCACTTTTTTCTCTTCTTTTAAAAAGCAAAGTGACATAAATTCACTCTCGTAATATGTGTCAAGTGAAGACCATCTGCGTTACAACGTGGTCCCTTTACATGAGAGATGGAATTAGCTTTGACATGAGGTAGAACAATACTCATGGGAGAGGGAGATCTGCATCCCCCTCCCAAGCCCCCTGGTCTTCCCACAAAAGCACTGGCAGGCTCCGGAGCCACGAGCTGGCCCACGTGGACCCTGCATACTTGTGTTCTGAGGACAGCGAGAGGACATGTTTATTGGCGAGCAGGCACACATATGCTGTGTCCAAAAATGGCTTCAGTCGCTGTGGTGCATAGAATCCTGAGCGAAGAGTGTGGCAGCCAGGGCCCTGCCGGCCTCTGGCCCTCCCTCCTGGTGAAGGTGGTACAGGGCCTTTGTCCTCTCTCTTTGCTGACACAGTATAGCCTCTTGAGAAAGTATACCTTTATATATTAGCTATTAGCTCCACCTGAGGAAAGTATTTTCAGCACTCAGTTTCCCAAATATTTGGTTTCCCAGCCTTTTCGCATTGCCTGAGGCAGGCTGCAAGGCTGTTTCAGCTCCGGGCGGGATGCGGGTGGCCAGAGCTTCTCTTCCCAGGGCTGCCGGAGCGCAGCTCCCTTGACCGACTGCAGCCATGACACCTGTGCCAGGACCCTCCAGCAAACAGCCTGAGCACAAAGCCTCAGGGGATTTGTTTTGTATAACTTTGTAAAGTAGGTGCCTGGCCAGCTCCAAGTCGCCCAAGCTCTCTATACAAACACTGCCGAGAAAAAAAACACCTTGAGAGGTGCCCAGCAATCCTTAGACTCCTTTTGCTGCTTCTCACCCAGACTTGCGACTGCAGTCAGTAGGTTAGCCACGGGCTTCAGCGAGAGCAGGATGTCATCGAAGCAGTGGATGTGGCTTCTCATGGTGCACAATGCTCATGGCATACGGGAGATGAGCAGCAAAGAATACGCAGATTTGAGTCGTGCACGCTGCTAAAATACCACCAAATACAAGTGTCTGCTCAGTGAGTATTGTCGTCTACACAGTTTGTTAATGCACACAGCCACTGTCAGCAGCCCTTCCTTTCCATTATTACTTGCTATGTTACTTTATTCATGTAACGCTGCTCCATACAAAAATCTCCCTAATCCGTTTCAGGTGGGCAATGGGTACCGGCACCCTCTCCCATTGCTCGGTTGTGCTAGTTCCTGAGGATTACAAATGAGGGCCATCTGTAGTCCCTACTATTTGTGGAGATGAAAAGGAGCTTAACTTAATGTACTTTGGCAGAGTAATAGGGAAACATCAATCACAGGGTGACATGTTAGTTCATATGCACCAATAGGCTCATGTTTGTAGCTGGACACATTAAGTAGATCTGTTTCTTTAAAGACGAGTCCATCACTTACAGACAGGCATTTGGAGCTCTAGCATACAGGACACTTTTAAGAGATACTTGATAAAGAGCTTGAAAATGTAAGTAGTGACATGAAGCTAAACTCTGGCTCATTTTCTTCAGATTCCCTATTAATATGAGCCTCATAAAGTTGAAATTGGGGTCACTTGGACAGTTATTTTAGCTAAAACAGATGGAGTTGTGGTGGCTGCTCCTAAAGAAGCAACTTTTACTATAAGTTACCACACACTGTCTCTGGGATAAATATATTTTCCTGTACTACATCATTTGGGATTGTGTGGTAATTGCTGGACCAATGCTGATTATTTAATGGCAACCATGCTAATAATTTCCATTAAAAAACTATTCTGAGATAGTTCACGGCAGTGAAGAAAAAAATGTATTTTCCTCACAAATGCCAGAATCAAAGTTTCTTAATTTATTACAAGAGCATAAAAATTGAGCATCCTCTGAATTACTATTTTCCCCATGTAACAAAATATTCTGCATGAAGAGGGATTATTAGACCCCCTGAACTTCCCTTGTAAGTAGAGCACAGCTGTGCGAACAATTCACAATGAATAATTTATTGGATGAAGTTCAGCACTTTTTTGACTTGTGAACTCTTCAGAAGCGGTTCAGGACTTCCTTGTTATTGATTGTTATGCAAAATTTTTCACAAATTTCTTCAGTAAATCCATCTTCAAATGGTTCATGAAAAATTCATTTCCATTACTTAAGTTCAAAATTCTTCTTGCGTTAGGTCGGCAGCACAACTCAGGTGAGGTGACTTCTGTCCCTTGAATTGACGACACATAAAATTATAGATTAATTCCCATTTTCTGCTATTGGATATGCAATTTCTAAAGAAGCAAAATACTTGACATATGTAGGAATAATTAGCTGAGGAGCAAAGTTGCTACTTGTTATCACTACTTTTAGTCACTTTTAGTAGCCTACCGAGCAACCAGGACCGGGGCCCCCCTCCAGCAGATGCAAAGAGGAGGCGGTGGGAAGTCCATTTCCCAAAGAGCTTATGGCTGCAACCAGGACCACAGGTGAGGAGGTGAGGAGGGAATGATAGCAGGAAACATCATGTTAGGCTATTACGGTTTTGAAAGGAGGTAACGTAAGAGGGGGGATAAGTTATAAAGAGAGAAAAATGAAGAGAATAAAAGGTGTATCGGAGGCAGAGGCGCAGGGTAAGAGGACCAGATGTGGAGTGAAGCTAAGGTAAAGAGGTCACAATGAAAAGAGAAGGATGATTTCTCTTCCCTCCTAAGCATCAGCCATTACTTGCCAAAATCAAGCATGCAATGGGAGCTGCCTCTTTAAAAGTTGTTTTCATCTGGGGATCAGGAAAGGGAAAACCCAACAGCTCCCACCGCTGCCAGGAACAGCCTGGGCAGGTGCTGTGGGAAGTGTCCCACAGCTTTGCTAATGCATCTCAGGCATGATTCAAAAAGCCCTGGCCTTCATTACTCTTGCAGTTCCTCGAGCAAGGCATGCTATTTGTAGTGAATAATGCCAAGTTCTGCAACGAGAAGAAGATGCAGATTGGCCCAGAGAATTCAAGCTCACTTTGGTTTAAAGGAGAAGTGAAAGGAGCCACATTTGTGATTGAAACCCAATCAGCTCTTGATCACCTGGGAACAGCGCATCCAGGTTGCAAATTAGCTGTGCCCTGATAAAAATATTCCCAGCCATCTTTCCCACCCCCCCTTGATGTTCATTCTTCATCAAAACGTCATCTTTAAAAGCTAAATATACTAAATATGTTCTTACAGTCCAATTTACATATGTTCTGTATTAGTCTATTGAGAATAATATTGAGAGTTGACTGGACATGGAAAAAATGCAAATGACTTCAGTGGACAGTACCAGTGGACTGTTTTCCTCGGTGCATATGGAGGTAAAGGCTAGATATAAACCGCAACTGATTTCTATTAGCTGGCTGAAAAGCAGTGCGAGCACTTATTAGCCTTCCACAGCTAAGAAATCACTTTTCATTGAGGCAGGCTCACAACGCTGTGACTTCTGAGCCCACCATAGGAGGATGACGGGATGCACTTACAGTTCATTTCTCTGTGGTTTTCTTCCAAAAGTCCTTTTGCAACGGGCCCGTAGTACAAAGCAGGCAACCGCTAACCTGCATCTTGGTAGACCCCAGGGAGGTGGTGTTGGTGCTCTTTGAAGCTACCAAAGGCAAATAACCACGGGGGGAACATCGCCAGCTGGGTGAGTGACAGTGATAGCAGTCATCACGTTGCTCTCACCAGGATGCTGAGTCAGGACAAAGGGCACAGCAGGAATCAAAAAGACATAACCAGCTCCCTGTCCTCACATCCACACTCATGTGGAGCCCTGGTAAGGGCTAAGGGTGGGTGGCATGGGGTAGTCTACCGAGGGCCAGCCTAGCAGTCAGCATCGGAAAGCTAGCCAAAAAAAGCAGGCTGTGAAAAGGAATTGGAAAAGGAGGCACATCTCTAACTGAAGGCCTGTTTTCAAGGCAAATCCAAACTGTTTAAATCAGCTGAATCACAGTATTTAACAGAGAGTGAACGTGGATCTTAATAAGACACCAGATAATGTAGCAAGGATACATTTTCCAAGTAATGTGAGGTCAATCAGAAATCTATCAAAAATGTCAAACCTGATAAAAGGAAGAAGCTGCTGCAGGCCTTGGTAACACAGGCAAATGATGAACTTGTAGCAGTAGAATGTGTCTTTTAATGGTCCATCAAAACACCAGCATTCCTGGCTTTTTAAAAGCAATGTTTTTTTGTTTCTGGAGAAGATCTGGAAGCCCTCTCTGAGTTGGGCTGAGATTTAGCAATGTTAATTGCTGCGTGTTTGGGCTGTCACAGGGCTAAAATGTCAGAGATTAAGTGGGTCTGCTCCTCTGTTGGGTTCCCTGCACTGCACTGGGTGTCCTTGGAGCACAGTGCGGCCACTGCAGTGAAAAGCTGCTGGTTATAAAAGGAAAAGGTTATCTGCCTGCTGCATGAAACCGGGACCACGCACAATATACTTTTCAACTAGCTTATAAATATAAAAAAAAAGTGCTCTTGTTCTGTCCCATCATCAGCCTTGCAGGACTGCAAGGAATGCAATTCATTAGCATTGCAGGAATTAATAATAAGATTAATATGATTTGGCCTCCCGAGTAATGCTATGAAACTCACTTTCTGCTGTCCCCTCCCTCCTGCTCATCCTTGTGCACTCAGCTCTCCAGCCAGGGCTGGGAAAGGATGATGCTGTGACCCACGGGCTGCCAGCTGTGGTTCCCACTCCCCTGCTTTCCCTCTTCTCTGACTGTGAGAGCAAGTGATCAGTGTTGGGCTGACACCCTCACCCTTTTCGTTATGCCAGGCCCTGTACTGGCCCCAGGAGCTACATTATAATGTAGGAGTGTCCACTGCCTTTTTCAATTCTTTAATTCCGATCAGTTGTGCAATGAAGAAACCCAGACAATGGAGTAAGATTTACAGAAGCTGGGATATCTGCTGTATTTTGTTCCAGAACAGGTCTAAGCAACACAACTGAATGACCATGCTTATGCTCCTAACGTGTCTCAAATATTAGTCCCAATCCATTCCACTGAGTTTTGAAGTGGTGTGATTTACCTGACATGTGCCACAAGCTAAGGTCAGTTGCCTGCAGTTCAGCTGATGTATCTGAGTCATGTCCCTCCTGATGTATCCAGACTCTTAATTACAGAGTCTTTCAGCCCAGTGGAACAGATTCGGTGCCTGATCCATCCACATTTTTTCTAGACAATCTGTCATGAGTGAGATAAGACTTTGAGAAGGAGAGAGCAGAAACAAGAAAGGGAGGAGAATGGTAAAAAGAGAAAGATGGCATAAGAAGGAAAGGAGACCTTTCAGGAAACAAGAAGATATATTTAAGTCAAAGGAAAATTTTGGCACAAGGACAAATGGACATTAATGGGTCATGAAAAATGCAGTCTGGAAATAGGAAGAAGGAAAATCAGAACAGCAGAGAAATGAGGTTTTGAATAGTCTTTTGTAGGAATAACAGCAGCAAATAACCTATCTTTTTTTTATGAGGGAGTTGGGTTTTTTTAAGAGGGAGAGGCTTTTAAGAGGGAGTTTATGAAAGGGATTACTTAGTGCGATTGCCCATCATTCTGGGAGACTAGACTAGTGATCCAGGAGTCCCTTTTCAGGAGTCTGATGCTTTATGAATGGTGCTTAATGGCAAGAAGGAAATAAGAGGAGAAAGAGTCAGAAGTAGGTAGTGGATATTGTTCTCTCGAACAGAAAGAAACAACATTTGGGCCTGTTGAGGGCTATCTTGTGTTTAAAACATAATGACTAAAACTGTTAATGACTGTTTTCTGTTCTCTTTTCAAATGTGTATTTCTTTACCTGTGAAAGGTTCAGCCACCAGAATCTCTTTTCCTTTTGGGCAGTAAATGATGTGTTCTCAGAACAGCCTGTGTTAACTGTCTGTTTTAGAAATGAGGGGGATCCAGTAGTCATCTTCACTCTGGACAGGAACCTACCGATACAGGGATTTCTTATTGCTAACCCTAGATCAATACAGTATCACTTGCAGAGACAGTAATGCAAGGAATGCATAGAGTGTACAATCCAAATGTGTTTCAAAATGTAAAGTATCATGGGATATGCTTATTGCCATGACTTTGAGCAGATCTCGTACTTCACAAGAGGCAAAACCTCCTTTTGTTTGATGTTCTTTTATTTCCCTTTTCCTACCAATGATGGTGGTGAAAACTCTGTTTTTTTTTCTCAGATACAATTACATGTGTTGGGCATTTCGCTGCTTCATGAGACCAGGCGCAATGGCCAGGTGCAAGGCCACCCTGCACAGTCATGCCTTTGTCCCCTTCCCCAGGGCAGCTCTCCCACTGCATTGGGGCCATCTCTGCCCCTGGAGGACAGTGGGAACGAAGCTTGCCTCTGAAGAAAGGGGCGATTTATGGAGAGATTACAGTGAAACCCACCCACAGAAAAGGCCAAACCCAGACCTGAGAGCAGCAGGGTATGGTAAGCGCCCTGTGCCAGGCTCCCTGGGCTGCCCTGCCCTGGGGAGGCTGGGGCAGAGGACGTCCCGATGGGGGGTGCTGCCTCCCACCTAGCTGCAGCCTGTCTGCCCCACACAGCTGGTCCCGAGCGCAGTCAGAGGTTACTTGCTATTGCCAGCAAACGTCCACCAAGAGCAAGACACGGGCTATGGCACTGTGTGGCAAATAAATGACATTGACACTGATGCAGTCGCTCTCAAAGGTGTGTGGGGAGAGGCTTGTGCCATCATGAAGCCGTATCACACACCACATCATACGTGTGTGCAGAGGCACACGCAGGCTGGCAATGCTGATGCCAGCAGAGGGGCTAATCTCCCACATCCCCCCTCCCCAATTTGCTCATGCCTGAAGTGAAAGCCTAGCTTGGGGGCAGCCTGCAAAGCCTCATAAGTACATAAACACACCAAAGACTTTAACAAAAAGCACGTCACGTCCCAACAGATGTTCCCCAGCAAGGTCCCTGGGGAAGCACTGTAAGGCTGGTATGGGTCCCGGTGTTGCTTGCCTGCAGGAGGAATTGAACGTGAGTTTAATCCATGCAAATCTCAGACTTCATCAGAAATGCTTGTTATTATTTGGTTCCCAGCTTTCAAAATATACAATCCAATTACACAAACTTGTCATCTGTAACGTTGTGTCTCTCCATTCTTGCCCTTGTCTTCTTAGTATGCGTCCCCTCTCTTGACAGCAAAAGCTGTGCTTAAAAATCCAAGGGAATAAGTGTCTCTAGGTGGGAGGCTGCTGAAATTACTTGAAATTTATTTCTCGTCATTTTTTCTTAAGGGAAAAAAGAAGGCGGCTTCCCCAGACACTGGGAAAAATCAGACTTGTCAGTTTGACTTCACTGAAGGGGAAAGACTCCGAAACTCCTTTAAGGAATCAAATAGGGAACACTTGGAAAAGCAGAGCTTGATTAAAGACAGCTAACATCAATTCAGGGAAAGGAGATCATGCCTAACTAATTTGTTGGAATTCTTTGAGGAAATTACTGCCCTGGTAAGGAAGGGGAAAGGATATTATAGACTCCGTTTTTCAGAAAGCATTTGACAACATTCTCCACTGTTGGTTAAAATGTCTAAGGTCTGAAGTCATGGAATAGAAGGACAATGAGCATATTGGACTGAAAACTGGCAAAAGAGGAGGAAAGAAAGGGTAACTATGAATGGGAGCCTTTCATTTTAAAGAGGGGGATGTAAGAAGGATCAGGGAAGAAACCACATTTTGAGTTTGAAAACAAGATTTCCCAAGGTTACTGAAGACACTCCTGAACCTTGGGAAATACAATTAATAATGAGGAGCCGTGCAGACAGATGGAGAAAGGAATGGTTTGTGTTACCACGGTATCTTGGAGAGCAGATAGAAAGGGAAAGACTTTCTTGACTGCTCTGCTAAAACATATCTGTCACAGTTTGAGTGATAATATGTGTTAAATTCCACAGACACAGGAAAAGACACAGAATTTCACACTGCAGAAACTAAAGGTGGCCCACCTTTCCTTTCTTCACGTTAATGATTACTCCCATGCACTTAAGCCTTCTTTTTTTAAGAATGATCTTATCACATGCAATTGCACACAAGTGTTATTACTTAGGATCTTCTCGTAAGGCAACAATTTCACTTCAGGTTAGTACTGTCTCATTAAATAGCATAGGAAGCATAGTTCTGCTTTGAGTCTTTGCTTTGAGGAAAAAAAAAAAAGCAACTGCTGCTCCTTCACACTAAGGGCTTGTCTATAATCATGTACACTGAAGCATGTGTTGAAACACATTTTAACTAGTAGACGTGATAACCCTGTCCCACATGGTGTAAGTTAAATCATAAAAAGCTGCTGTCATTCCTGAATTAGAGTACATGTCTATACTGACCTTGAGACACTGGACCAGGGAGCAGGCTTCAGCCTGGTGTGTTCATGTAGCTGCCTCTGAGCCATCAGCATCCACCAGCTGTGGGCATCCACACTGGTCAGGCTCAGGCTGCCTACACACCCCTGTTTGCCCTTGTAGCCAGCAACATCTTGGGGAGAGTCCTGCAGCCTTGACACTGCTTCAAGAGACTACCAGAAAGGGGTAGCCCTGCTTGGTGCACTTCAGCCCTGGGCCACAGCTAACAGCCCTGCCCTTGGCTCTGTGCACGGTGAACCACAGGCACTAGGGCTTGCAGAGCAGCCTCCTTCACTGGGAGTTTTCTCTAATGTGGGCACACAATCCCTGCTGCGGGTATGGTCTTCTCCAGGGGAGAGGGAAGGCAGCAGCACAAAGACTCCTACGTCTTAAGCCACTGTGCAGTTCACCAGGGGATGCCTGCCACATTCCTTAAACTCTGTATTCCCACCTTTTCAGGGTGGCTCACCCCACCTGATGTTCTGCCCGAAGAAAAAGCAAGCTGTTACTTGTGTTTAGCTGTCAGGTATGGTCCCTTCAACATGTTTTCCATACACCGTTTGAAAGCCATTCTTTTATGTAACGCCACCTTTGCTGCTAGGATATTATGGGCAAGAGTACTTCACTCTCCTGATTACACTGTGCTTGGAAAGCAAGCAATAGGTTAAGTGGTGTGATTACAAGGCTGCTTCTCATGGGCTTTAATGTACATGAGAGAAGGTACCTTCTTCTATCAGTGAGAGCTTTAAGCTAGGACGCTTTGTCATGCACGGAGAATTTATTTCAGTAATAGAACATTATAAGCCTCCATTTTTCTACACAGTGGATTTAGTGTGTGCCCTTGGAACCAGCAAGTCTTTCTCTGTTTCCTCTCTTTCCACTTTGAAGTACAAAAGGCGTTAGTGAATTTTGCTTTGTTTTGTTTGTTTTTTACATACCTAACTGACCAGAAGGAAACAGGATATGCAACAGTGGCATTACACCAGGAAAATGCATAATTTCATCAGCATGTCTTACTGCTTGTCTTCTTGGGTAGGTCTTCTTCTTCCTCTTGGCTGCCTTTTCTTGACTGTGTCTGTCTGGGGTTATTTATATACCTCTAGGATGGAATTTGCCACCAAAAAAAGTATTTCCCTGCTCTTCCCATCCCTCCCCGGCTCCATTTCTCACTTGTTTGAAGCATTGAACACCCTTGACTCCCAGTTCTCATCCTAGTGGCTGGTAGTGACTTCTAGTACATTTGTATTTTTTGCATTTACTCATTTTCAGAAATATTCCTTCAGTTCTTCTCTCTGATTTGAAGCATCATTAACTTCCACAAGCTTCAAGCTGGCCCTTCTGTCCTGCACACCGAAACAGTTTTCTTTGTCACTCAAAGCAGAAATCACAGAAGTCGGAGACGTGACCCTTTTGGACACCAAAATACAGCTTTTTTTGCAATACGGTGGATCTTCAATGTTAGTTCCCTTATAAGCCAAAAAAGTACGTAATGTAGGAAATAAATTACTACGTACAATTCAATAATAACTGCAAGTAGAAATAGAAGATACATATTTTATTTTAACTCAGCACCTTTTGCTGCTAGGACAAAGGCTGGACTAGAGAAATTCTGAACATTAAGCCCATAACCTTTGGATCACCATCTCGTCTCAGCCTTTCCTCTCTACATTAATTTTCTTCCAATGCTTTTTTGGCAGCTTTTGCAGTATTTTCCCCTCAGATGATACTGCAACTCTAAACATCTTATGGGGAGGGGGGGAAAACTTTTGAAAGACAATTCTAAGCTACTCTAAGCAGATCTCCCTAAACTATTCCTTATTAATTTCTGTTTTGTCAAAAGGTCTCTTCTCCATGCCCTTGGGCTGATTATTAATAGACATGATAACAAATTTATAATCCCACTCTCATTATTTTTTCTTTTCAGGCAAGGGAAAGGGAGAGGGTTGTATATTTTTGAACGTTAACTGTTGTCCCTCCTCTTATCAGGTTAATTGGGCTGTGGTAATGTCTGACTGGATATCCTGCCCAGAGGTGATTTAAAAATGGCAAATGTCATGATTTTTTTACTTAATGCTGGAATGTCAGCCTTCTTGTATAAATTACAGCAGTTGCTCTTGTCTCAGTGACATAGGTATTTCTTTAACATTTATTCTTGGATAAATACCTACACAGCTATCAAGAACAAGGACTGTGTGATTTCACAACAACAAAGAAAATAATCTTCTACCAGCCTTATCGGTCTGCCCTGTAAAAGCCCATTGGTAGCCGGCCAGGTTTAAAGATGTCACCATCATGCTTGCTACTTCCACTTAGCTCTGCAGAGCTCTGCCTGGCATCTTTTCAAAACAAATCTTGGAAAGCGCACAGAGAAATGCTTTCTTTCTGGAGCCCTCTAGGTCCTCCTAACTACACAGTGGCTGCCAATTGCAGCTAACAGGGCTCTTGCTCTTTTTTATTCCTTTTTTTCCCCCTCGTTTTAAGTACTGGTTATCCTAGCACAGAAGGGCCTGCCTCTGCCCATCCCAGCCCCGGCTGCAGGATGCAGCACGGGGAAGATGTGGTTTCAGGATGGGGGCTGGCGTGGGGTGGCAGCAAACACAGTTCCCACGACTTGGGGTGCTCTGCAAGGGTTAGTGCCTACGGTGTTGACAATCCATAAAACTCAAAGTCTTTGAGCTGAGCAAACTGATAAGAGTGAACATGGCAAGACAAAATAAGAAAGAAGGCGTAGTGATTAAAGAGGTGGAAAGGCCACTTTTGTAATGAGGGTGTCACAAGGAAGGAAAGAGGTTTTGGTCTGGAAGAGGTTATTTCTTGCCTCTCTGGAGGGCAGCTAGCAAAAGGACGGTCTCTTCTTTCAGGGCAGCGGCCTTGGAAGGGGTCCTGTACGGTGAGGACCGATGGGCAGCGGGTAAGAGCAGGCACCTTCACGGACATTTAGGGGTGGCTGTTGGTTGAGCTCAGCGACACTTCAGTCCTGTTGACACACGTGTAGGGCAGGATCTGGTGCTTGCCGGGTCTGGCAGCAGATGGACAGCTGACATTTAAACACTAATTGTGGTTGGGACTCTGAGCCACAGACTTAGTTTCTCCTGTCAGAGGCCATTGCTAAATGATTTGGCAGCTTTGAGTTTCATAGCACCGAGAAGCATTTTGTACATTACTCAGTTAAATATCTTTCATGACACCTGAGGTTTGTTTGTTTGTTTGTTGCTGTCAGGTTACCTCTTCTTTGGCAAAGAAGGTCTATACTTCTTGTTTCAGGTTTGGATATTTTCTCTATTTCGCATTAGAGAAAGTCAACCAGGACAAAAATGTTGCAGTGACTTAAAGGAGATCATGCAGGTCGATTCTGCTGGGGATAGGGAAGGAGCCTGCACTGTGCTGGGTCAAGCAGTACAGTTCTCAGCACTGCCAGAGCACCCCATGGTATCTCAGCTCTTGTGGATGTGTCCCATTCACTATTTAGCTTGTCTTCAATAAACTTCTGTTAATACTGTCCAAATAAATTCAGGGAGCCTTGGATGCAACATAATATTAGATATAGAGCATTACCTTTTTCATTGGGGAATCTGAGAGCTCTTTGTTACGATTTCAGAGAATTAAAGCTTCACAGTATTTCCGAATTATACCTGGAGGAATTATTTCCCATAAGCTGAGGGAGCAGAAAGATGGATGTCCCTTCCTCATGCTAGGGTTGGGATAATGGATCCAGTGACTCGGCGGCTGGGGCTGCCACAAGAGTCTCCTTGTTCTCCTGTCCACCGGCTCTCGGGTGGCAAACAGCCCTGGGTAGCAGCCACCCTCTGATGCACCCTGAGAGATGCAGAGCGTACTCGAGAGCACCAGCGGAAGGCTGGAAAAGGGATCTGGAGAGAAATAGGGGAGACTAACAAAATGGTAGGAGCTGCTGTGTTTTGTGAGTTGTTTTAAATAAAGAATCCATTTTAATCCTACTGGCCTCTTGCCTGCTTGCTTCATTCAAAATAAAACACACTCTCCAGAAAATGGTTTTACATAGCCCAGCCAAGTTTCTGGTAGAGCGCAGACCCCAGACATCCATAATTCATGAGCAAGGAAGGGTGTGGATATTTTGTGGGAACCGGACCCTCCGTGAACAAGATCATTTTCATTTGCTGATTATGTCGTGTAAACAATATGCTTTTAGGATTCAGAGGAACAGAACTGTGCATCTAGCAAAGTCAAACTGTTGATTCGTATGCTGGAAGGAAATTAAATTAACCTGAAGCCTTTGACTTAACAATAAATAATAAAAGGAGGAGTATGTTGTCCTTCAAAATTTACTTTACCAAGTTTTAATTTCTGCTATGTATCTTTTACCCATTGAACAACCCAAATGCTGTTCAGCTTGCAAAATACTAGCACTTTTCATTATTGTGGCTTAGATTTGCAATGCCGTGGTAAGGTTTGAGTGTTTGAAGCCCAGAATGTTTACGTTTGAGCAATGACAGTAAGTAAATTGAAATGTCTCGCGAATTCATGCTTGACAGAATGGTATAGTGAAAAGGACATGGTGGATAGCCATTGGTTTTCCTCATGCTCATGGTTTTTGATCCAGATGCTAAAACCTTATCCCTAAGACACATAAACGATACATAAAATCCCTATCATCCATAGAATATGATAGATATTTTATTGTACATAGCTGGTTCTCAACACTATAACTAATTGCCAAGTATAGGTATCAAGTGTGCTGCATTTACACCTTCAAAGCTCTAGGTGTTGGATCCACAAAAGCACTTGAATATGAAATTTTTACCCTAACTCCACTAGGCATTTAAACCTCAAACCGTCACTCCCAAAGCTTATTTCTCAGCTCTCACCTAAACCTAAAGATGGCAGGGTCTGTGACCACTGAAACTCTGTCCTTCATGTCCCTCCTGCCATTCTCAGCAGATGCCTCTGACATGCGTAACCAAAGGAGGGGATGTCTCCCCGCAACCTTTTTCCCAAGACATGGGAGGCCGCAATGACCTGTCCTTGCAGAGCTCACCCCGCCGGTCCAGCCCCAGGCTACACAACCTGGAGGCTTGATCACCTTGGCAACACTGGTACCACGCAGATGACTCAGTGAACTTAGGTGACTGTCACTCCATGAATCAAAAGGGGACATAGCTGAGAGGCAGCAGTCGCCTATGACGTTTCAGATCAGAATATTTGCACATGGTGTTTTTTTAATATCCATACCATGACTAATAAGAAATAAATATAGGAGCAGCTTCATTTTATACTTCAGGGTATCATCTGTGCTTCTCCAAACAGAGCCAGGCTTTTCTACAGAGGCAATTGTATTAGGCATTTGGGAAGACACTTAGATCGCTCTAGCTGTGTACCGCGTACATGGATTTGCACTGAGAAATGCTGATGCCTCATCTGAAAATGCCTTATTGAATGTGAATGCAAACCCCACTGGCTGGCTCACGTCCACAGGCAGTATTTGGCTATAAACAAATCATCTACTTCTCGTACAAGAAAACCTGACAGACTGTCGTGATTGCCTACGGAAAGACCGTCAGAGCAGCGCTTAAACCCCGGTGTGTGGTTTCACGGTCATTTTGCGCCAGCCTAAGCTGCTGAGCTGCCCAGTCGGCGACGGCAGGTGCTGGCAGAGGGGTGGTCCTGGGAACGGGGACCCAGGGTCCAACTCCCCCTTTGACAGCAGCATGGCCTCACACTGATTTAAGAGGACTGTGAACTTCCATCTTTCGGATTCAACACTTTACTTTCCAGAAACTGTATCCAGACAGAGAAATCGGCCACCCCACATTATGGAAGTGTATGAAACGGAGCAACAGACTTGATTTATTCCTGGGCCTCAATAGAGACTAACCATGACCAAAGCCAAAAACATTTTGGGTGCCACCAGGTTTATTGTGAATAACCATGGTGCATAGCGTACTGGGATGGAAAGACACCATGACAGGCTATAAATTTTGTTGGACCCCTACATGTTTAGCTTTCCTGGTAGCCATCCGTCCTTGGGGATACCAGGAAGTTTTCAGCAACGCTCATTGAGTATTATCCTAAGGATCCTAAGGACAGCGGAAGGAGATGACATCTCCTGAGCTGCAGAGGAGGCTAGCATCAAAGTGGGATCTCATTCTCCAGTCACTCCCTTGGCCAGCGCAGGGCCTGTGGCGAGGTGCATTCGTGGCCACAGAGACCCTGCTTCCTACAGCAAGAGATTTATTCTTTTCCCATGCGTTGGAGGCTTCCTTTCCTCTTTGGTGGTAGGACATAGGGTGAGCAGTAAAAGCTATCTGAACAAAGAGAACTAGAATGCTCAGAAAAAGACATTTACAATGGGACCCTCCCAGGGTCAGCATTTTTAGAGATAGATATACGGAAAAAGAATTAAACAAAGACAAACATAGCCATGTATGAAAGGCGGATTATTTATACAACAGGCATTAGGAGCACTGTGGCTGGGACTTAAGGAGATTACAACCACATGAGAAGGCTAACCTACTCCTGTAAGAGCCAACAGCCGTTTATTCAAACAGAATAAGAAAATTAGCTTCAGTTCTCTCCAGTCTGAAGCCATTGTATTCACCAGCAAACTCCTGAGTGAGGGAGATAAATTGAAACAGAAAAGAGAGCAAGGAAAAAAAAAACCTATACCTTACATAGACACGCATATCGAGCAGGGGTAGAAGTGGTGATTTAAATCATGCTTGATGCCTGCGGTGCCTTATTACACGCCGGCTAATGGGGAAATGAGGAGAGAGAGAGAAATAAGGTGCCCGATTCATTGGCCCGGCTGCAGGGAAAGGACTCCCCCCACCTGAGGGAACAGGAAATTCATTTTTAAGACTGCATTGTGGATCATTCAGCTGGTTTTAACCCCACTCCTCTGGGTATTTAAACTGCTCCTAGACTGGACATTAAACCTTATATGGAAAAGACAAATCTCAAGTTTTCAGGTGGTAGACAAGAAGCGTCTGAATTTTCACAAGATAGGGATATAGGTTGTACCTGGAAATATGTGTATGCTGGCACCAACACTAAATATGCCTGCACAAATGGGGGAATTGTATGGAGTGACCTATTTTGCATTCAGAAGTGTGAAATTTCCAGCTTGCCTCAATGAGAGTATGCTCTGTAAGTGTATTGCAGAGGTTTGGGACCAAGAGCTGTGCACAGCGCAGTGTACGGGGTCATGAGTAGAAAGTTGGCTCTCAACCCTTGTGGCTTGGCCTGACCTAGAGCTGACTTGGCCTTCATGAAACTCAGGATGTTGTGAGCATCCTGGCCCCGTGGTCCCCCCACGGGCACTTGATAATTTGTGCTCTGTGCAGGGGGGGTGTGTCGAGGTGGGGGGTGGAGGATCGGCCAGAAGTGCATAAAGGAGGGAGCCAGGATGCCTGGATCTGACCGCTTGCTTCAAAAATTTGCTTCAGTCTCAGCTTCTGCAGCTCTCACTTTTATAGCTCAAATCCCCAAAGTCCCTGCTCCATATTTACTCCTTCCTTGGCAAAACCATGATCAAATTAGTGGAAGTTTTGACTGAGGAGAAGCAAATTCATCCACTGGGCCTTGGCCACCTGAGGATATATATGTGCTGGAGCGAGGTAGGGGAGGAGATGGGAGAGGGAAAAGGGGACAAAAGGATCATTCATGGTTACTCCCAGCCCTGGTCCTACACTCATGTGGTACAAGGACCAGTGCAGCCAGCAGCCTCCGTGTGACTGTGAGCACAGTCCCACAGACCGCCCGGAAGCCAGCAGCCTAGGTGGTTTGGCCAAGAGGATGGACACACATTTGGTACCAAGATCTACCCATCCAGCACCAATCCCCTCCATCATCATGCAAAGAGGGTGGCTCTGGGAGCAACCACCTTCCCAATGCCGCTTCCCAACCTTCCCCTGCCTCGCAGCACCATGTACATGTCCCAGCCTTCAAACAGCCAGGCTGGCACAGGGTAGCCCATGTCACCCACAGCTGCTGGGGACAGATGGCACATCCACACAGGGCAGCCCCGAGCCCCGCAGGTTGGATGGTCTTGGCTATGCCTGCTGGCCATCTCTCACGTCCAAGCTGGCTCTGGCAGCACCAACCATCTGGGGGTAATCCCAGCTTAAAAACCCCACAACAGGCCCTGTGGCACAGTGTGCGTGTCCTTTGTCACCTGAAGTTGGAAGGAGAAGCGAAGAAACTCTCCTCTGTCTGAGTTTAAGTACAAACCACATTTCCTCAGGTTGAGCGTGGTCAGTGAAGCAAAGAGGAGCCATTTAAAAGCTGAAATGCTGCATGCAACTGAAATCTGTGTTTTTTCAGCCTGGAAGCCAAGGGTTTCTAAGTGTGTAAAAAGTGATGAAGCAAAGCAAATTCATACGCGCTGCGCAGCCATCTATGCATGTGACATTTCTAAAGGGGTTCACACATCCGCTGGAAAATGTTTGGGGATCTGCAAATTGCAGTGAGCTAAATGAACTCTCAGCCTTCGTTAGCATGAGGCTGGGCTGCTCGGGGCCGGGTATAAGAAGTGCTTTGTGCATTGAGGCGTGCTTGGGCCAGTCGACAGATCCCAACATTTGCAGTATCGTGGCAACCAGTGTATCACTTGCATCAACCTGTACAACACTCTGCAGGGTCCCAATACACAAACCTCACACAAATATTTCAACATGTTTGGAGCCAAACTCTAGTCAATATATGAAGTCATTTCACCACAGCTTTTAGCCAATAGGAAAAAATTCCCTTCTAACTTCTTTTCAGAGGTTAAAAATAGCATTTGTGTGTGTGTGTGTGTGTGAGGTTAGTAAAAACAGAAATGAGAAAGACAGAAGTGAGGGTATATGCTCTTGGCATTTCTGAGCCACCTGGAGCTGGTCCCCAGCTGGGCCAAGGAGCTGCCTTTCCTTTTCTTTGGACAAGCACCCTTTGTTTGGTGGGATCAGATCAGGGACGGAGAGCAGAGGGCTTGTCCTGCCAGCCCCCCAGCTGCACCCCTCTTCTCTCCATGGGCACGAAGCACAATCTCATGTCCCACTTCGCAGGGATGACCCACCATGGAGACGTACCCATAGAGTCCTTTAAGAGAAGCCAAAGCAAGAAAAGGACTACCAGTGTGGTGGGGGTGGTGGCACAGTGTCAGCAGAGTGTCCCGATGCACAGTGTGCAGTTGATTGTGCTCCCTGGGGCAGGAGAAGCAGATGCCTCTGCCCTGCCACTGCCCACTTGTGGGGTGCCCTGGCAACCTGACCCTGCCCACTGCACCCAGGGGTGGCCGGGACAGGCCCGTGGCTCCACTAGCAGCAAACATCTTCATGTGGCAATAGCACAGAAGCCTCCAGGCAATAAATTTCTGAAGAAAGATTACACTTTTTGGCAGCCCACTTTTTGATGTTGCACCTCCCCTGCGGCACTCTGCTTTCACTTATTGTGTGCAGCGTGTGATGTGGGTTTTCATATAACGTTGGTGCACTCGGTCTTGTAGTTGTGCAGCACCAGATGCTGCCCATGGGCCCTCACATCTGGTGGAGGTATAGCGGCGAGGTCTGCGGGGGCTACTCTCCCACAGATGCGCTCAAGCTCTTGCAGGGTGCGAAACTGCTTTTAAGGACAGGATTGTCTTATGAGCCACCTCTTGATCCCATCTGTAATCCCCCAGCCCTCACTATGGCGACTGCTCTGTTCGCTCATGGCTAAAATAATACTGGGGTAATATTGCTGTGCTTATTCCTGCCTTTAATGTGATGGCTGTCTGCGTGTGTGATTGCATCCCAAAGCGTTTCTCTGATCTCAGGGGTCTGCAAATGTTTAAGTTAACAATGAAAATAAAATATTTTCCTTATCAAAAGCTTGCCTTTCTCATGAACTGTGCTGGTGTGTCAAAGGGAGACATGGAAATCCTTGCTTTCTCTGGTTTCTGTCTGGTCTTCACCCCACTCCTTCTGCCAGGCCCCCTTTCCCCTTCTCTCCCCTCCCTGGCTGCCTGTCCTCACTTCAGCTTCTTGCCCCTACTCCAGCCTCATGCTTCCTTCTCAGGGAAGGAGGAAGGCATGAGAAAAAAGATGTCCCGGCTCCTGCACCAAGCTGTTCCTCGGTCAGCCTCCCTTGTACCACAACTGTGCTGGTCCTGCTACCCAGGTACCACAGGTTTTCTCCAGTAGGACTGCCAAACTTTGGCTACAGGGTAGGAGGTGGAGGGAAGGAGTAGCGTCCCGATGCTGTCCTCCCCTATCACCATCCAGGACAGTGGTGCCGACTCTGCAGCAAATATCTTTACTCCTGAGAAGGTAAGGGAAAGCTAATGCTAAACTGTGGCTTTTCATTTGTCTTTCAAAGTCCACATTCTGAATGCCAAACCATTGTGGTCCGCAGAAAAATGAGAAGAAAGGACCTGTGCCCCCGCCCAGAAGAAGACCTATTAGATGTGCTTAGATTTCTAGGCTCCAGCTCATGTGAGCAGTACGTAAGTTATCAGTGAGTAACCACAGTGTATTTCAGAAGAGGCAGTTATGCTGCTGTACAAATGGTAAGAGCATTCATTCACTCCATCATATAATAGGCAGAACTAACAGATTGCTGTTGGTTTTCATCTACAGTGGGTAAAGGTGGTGTTGAGATGCAGGTCTGTAATCTTTGACAAGAACTACAGCACTAGTGGGAGAGCAAATTACTCATACTGAGTGTGATTCATGAAAAGGGTGCCACTGCATGAAGGGTGGAACGATTTGCATCTCCCCTAAAGGGCTACCAGGTGTGTGAATTTTAATTTTGCAGATTAAATGCAGGGGAAAGTCATGGGGTTCTTTCTAGACTAAAGTCAGGAGCACATGGGGACAATTCACTGCACAGCATACGGTGATTTTCCATGGGAGCTGATGTGACACAGTTTTTCCCTTCAGGTCCTGCAAGAAGAGCTTTCACTGATCTCACTCGCCCTGCTGGCCCATTGCTTCTAGGTTAAGGAAAACAGGAAGCAAAGTGAATGTTGCAAGGGCTGTCCTGTGCACCTCATCTTTGATAGCCATGCTTCCTCTTCTTCGCTCTGGAAACGAGAACATTGTCTTTGATCGTGTTCTGTCCTAACCTACTGTGCCCTGGTTTGAGTGCTGCTTCTCTGTCCTGGCCCAGCACAAATGGGGAAGCTGCCTGTAGCAATAAAGTGGAGAGGAAGTAAAAATGGCGATGACCTGCCTATGCCTGACTTTATTCAGTGAAAAAATCCCCCAAGCTTGCCAAAACTTTCTCATCTACCACAGCAGCAATAATCCTGGTCCTCCAGGGCTCTTCACCATCTCACATGTGCACCCACCTTCTCCTCCACTTGCCACAGTAGAAAGGGACCTGCCCTGGTCAGACCTGCTCCTCGGGATGTCAAAACGTAATTGTATTTGCACTCCTAAGAAGTTTCTTCCTGCAGTCTGTCAACTCTGGGATCCTTGGGAAAGAAAGATCAATTTAAAATTTTAAATTATATACTAACTAAAATGTTTCCTAGGTCTTTTGTCCCAATAATATTCGAACAGAAAAATTTTACCAGCTACATCTCTTTTGCTCCACTCACACAACCGCACACTCCACCAAAAAGACAAAAATCGACATTAAATTCCCCAGTTGCTACCATAATTTTCCTTGTATCCAAAAGTCATAGCAAACAGGTGAGATCTGTATGCACTTTAAAGATCAAGAGGTGGGTAAACATTTGGAAAGTGTCTATGTGAGGTAAAAGTTGACCTCCAATTTTCCGAAGTGACTTAGGAGCTGAGTTCCTCTGATTTCCAGTGAAACTGGACTCAGAGATTTGAACAGCCTTGAGACTAAGGCTTAGGGTTCAGCTGTTCTTATGCATACCTCATATACATCATACTTCAATGACGGCATGTTGAGCCAGACCATCTCTCCAGTAACCAGAGCATGTGGTTTCATCTGCTGGCTCTGCTGGGCAGGTTGCAACCTCCTGCAGAGCAGCTGTAAGATATAGCTCAGGAGAGAAGACTCTGGAGAGCTTCTCCTTCTCCTTTCTCAGCTCCTTTATGATTCTGGGGAATGTCCAGAATGGGGCAAAGCTCCTCTTTCAACTGTAGAATAGTATGTTGACATGGACCACCTCTGCGCAGACAAACTGAGGGGCTGGGTTTTGTCTCTCTCCCTCTAGCTCTTGGCCATGCGCTAACATACTAGCTTCCTCATATTTTATGTGAGATTTACTATCTCTTTTTAGTTATGCACTGAAGCTCCCTTTTCCTGAGGAATTGCCAAGGAAATCTGAGGTAGTATTGGTGAATTCCCTTAATGCATTCTTCTCTTCCACATGGAAGTTCTTGGTGTCTCAGACAGGTCAAGGTTTCTGAGGTTTGCTTGCTTCTAATGATCTATTTCTGGCTTTGTCAGAGAGCCCGAAGCTTCCTTCCGTCCCTTACAATGGCAAATGTGGGTAGCTAATCTTTGGGGAAATACCTATCATTCTTTTTCAGTTCCTTGTGCTGTTAAGTTGGTTTAGTCTCTCTGGCGGTCAATACCAAAACCTTAGTCGTGCTGTTGAGTCCATCTAGATTGCAAGCATAGTGCTGCTACTCCTTTGCTGTACCAGTGTCTTTCAAATGGCCTCAAGTTGCGCCAGGGGAGGTTTAGATTGGATGTAAGGAAAAATTTCTTTACTGAAAGAGTGGTGAAACATTGGAACAGGCTGCCCAGGGAAGTGGTGGAGTCCCCATCCCTGGAGGTATTTAAAAGACGAGTAGATGAGGCGCTTAGGGACATGGTTTAGTGGGCATGGTGGTGTTGGGTTGACGGTTGGACTCGATGATCTTAGAGGTCTTTTCCAACCTCAATGATTCTATGATTCTATGATTCCATGAAATCTTCCCCAAATATCTCCTGCAGCAGTAGAGGAAATCTCTAACTGCTTCTGCTCATCCAAAGCTCTTGGAAGTCCATGAAAAGGCTGCTGTTGATTCTTTTTGGGTTGAAGCTTGGCCTTGAATGCCTGCATATGCATGTCTCCTGTTTACTGCAGGGAAAACCATCTGACAGTAAAAAATATGAAGGGTATGGAAACAACTCTTCAGTATCACAGAACAGTGAAGCTTTAGCATAGAGCCTTTTCCTCAGGAAGGCAAAATACTTCACAGGGTGGCAGCAAAATGCGTGTGGGTGCATTGCTGTCTCCTTTTTAGGAAGCACAGTCATGGCAACAGCACATTTGCAAATGGAACTCTTGCAGGCAGGCAGGAAAAACTGAGCCAGAGCCTCATTTGGCGGAAACTGGCATTGCTCCACTGATGCCACCAAAGCTCTGTTGGTTTACACCGCTGAGAAAGACCAGGTAGGTCCTGGAGAAACTGCATACATGCCTTCTAACAGGGCAGGACCATGTCTTCTTGGGGTTTGGTTCATATCTGGAATTTCCCTAAATTCCACTCACATGAAACAAATAACTCAGAGCTCATTATTTCTTTAATCAGACACTAAAGTCCCTGTTTATTTAAAGCTCTGCAGAGATAATCGGAACTAATCATCACATGTAATACAAATAAAGGCATTCCTCTCTTAATAGTAGGAGCAGATCTAAGCCAGTTGTTCTCCAACTGAACTCAGCTGGACTAAGATGAGTTTTCTGTACTTGTAGTGATTGTTATTCTGTCACTAAAGGGATAATGGGAGGAGATTCTCTGTTTTATAAGGCCATAATTGGGTTTGCAAGGGAATAAACCATGAGGAAGAAGTCTGTCATTTTTCTCAGTGAGGGGAGTGGATTATTCCTGATGAAGATGAGGCATTCTTTCTGTTCTACAAGAAGGGAAACAAAAACATTTATATTATCAATAAAAACTATACTCACACCTTCCAATCATGACCTACCCTCAGATGCATCTCTCTTGGCTTAACCTGTACATGTTTCCACTCTTTAACAAAAATGAGGAATCTCTCCAGCAGCAATCCCCTCCACATGGCTGATTTAGCCAAATGTTGCATGGAATAAACATGATCTTTCCTTTCTTTTCCCTTTGTGCTCGTAGCTGTCTAAAGCCAAGCTGAGCTGTCAGCTTCAGTGCTGAGTGACCAGAGCACCTGTGACAGCCAGGAGAGCACCGAGTTGTTCAGGACTCCAGCTGACCCTCAAAACTGGTGAAAAGCATTACAGCTACCGGGGGAGGCAAGGAGAAGGTTAGTTCAAATGGAGCCAACATTTGTATAAATAAGCATGGGAAAGACCTGACTGATTTGTTGCTTCAGAGATACACAGAGGAAAACCTCGGTTTACTGAAGTAAACCTAGAGAGAGAAATTCAAATGCCTGTAGGGAATGCTGCCCGTTTCACAAATACTGCCATTGCTCACGATGCTGCAGTATCATCATGGAAGTGGTAGCATTTCAGGTGTGACACTAGAAAAATGGAATATGTATTTCTTAATAGGTGGAAAGGTTTCCTGGCTCAGATCTGGATCAAAGGCAGAAAGGGCTTCAGTGTATAATCTTAGTCTTTGTGTTCATAACCTTGGGAGCCTGACTCCCCAATGCTTTGTGTATGCATCATGAGCAGGGCATCGGGAATATTGCTATTGTTACTCGATGGAGCTAAAAGTACCTTCACTGATTTAAAAGGCATAAAAGACTTAAAATATCTCAAGAGATTCAATACCTCAGAAGTAAAGTCAGAGATATAGCGAATATAGAAAACTGCAAAATAAAAAGCTGATGCAAACCTTTATGAGGAAAGGCAAACCTTCCATTGAAGAATTTATTTCGGTAGAATCAAATAATCATACTATTACCTGCAACATCTGAAAATGGCTGCAAGTACAGGAGACGTGCCACCAGTGTAGATCAGGTAATGCATGGGTAACGGGGACGGTGGAGAAATAATTTTCTGTCTCTGCTGGATATGTGGAAGATGATCTGTATCACACTTCAATACATATATTATCACAGCTCTCTTCTTTTATGTAGATAACAGTTGATGCCATGCACTTAGTTTTCACACACTGAGTTACATATTTGTCAAAGAGCCCTGAAGGAAATATGCTGTAAATCAGCACCTTAATTAGCTACAGGTCTGCAATGGAAAGGGGGGAAACCTATGCACATGACATTGGTACCTCTTTTACCAGCTTCACGGAGGTCCCCTTCAGAGCCAACAACTGGAAGGAGGAGACACCGATGGGGCACTTGATTCATCGTGCCTGATAACTATCAAATGGTAGGGAGGCTTTCCTCCATCCTCAGCACAAGGTTGCTCTGGGAAGGCGATTTCTTTAGCTCAGGTGGACACCATGTGAATCAAATTGTCCTCCTGGTTAGTTACTGGAAAGCAGTTTCTCCTGCTTATTGGAAACCAGTTGCAGTGAAATGCAAGAAATATTATTTGTAAAGATGTGTTATATGACTGAGAGCATGTCTTTATGCTTGTGACATAAGCTGAGCATTAACTTCATGTCAGCATAGCCTCGGTCATTCCTGCTTTGTTATTCCCTTTCTAGTACATTCACATAGAGGAAAGGGAAGATAAATTGGAGGTAAGATGAAAGGCAGACGAAATGGTTATTATAAATGCATTTTATATCTGAGACAACTCAGCTACAGAAATGACTGTAATGCCAGTAAACATGATTTTACAGCTATAAAAAGGTGCTGTGCTTTTTTTAAAGAACCTGCATGCATCTTCCAAAATTACAAAGCAGCAGCCCTAAATTTCAGAGGCTGTAATGTAATGTATTTATTTATTCTTTAAATCTTTAAACTATAAAAGTGGCAAAAAACACCTACCCAAACACTCTAGGCCTAGTATTCAGTTGAACAAATGTTGACTTTTACACATTACCCATCCACAACTGAGCTTGTCAACTGGATTCCCTTTATAGTCAAAGAAGTGAAAGAGACACTTCCACAGTATAATTTATCTCATCCTAAAGCACATATGTAACATAGGTCAAATAACTCATACCCTACCCATTTCTTTCCACTGATGGTGAAGTGGATCTGAAGCTATGCCTACACCAGACATCACAGGAGCAGTAGGAGCAGCTCTGTAGTGCAAAGCAGCTGGTGCAAAGGACCTGACATCCACATTTGGGGCTTTTATTTTGGACTAGCTCTAGTCTGCTCCTGTGGACTGAATGCCAGTTAGCAGTTGGAGCACATTCGATGCTCCTCTGGAAATCATTTCCTGGCTTAGCTTTCATCCAAAAGGAATCCAGTGTGCACACTCTGAGAGGACTCCACAATGCAAACAAAGTGTGAAAAATGGTGGCGATGAGGAGATTCATTTCAGAAGTACTATCCAGATCCAGCTTGAAACACTGACGTAGTTTCACCCTCAAGTACTTACTAGTTAGTCCAGCAGTCAGCAAAGCAGACATTTACAATTAGGTGACATGAGTTTCATCCTACTTGTCTCTAACACATTATAAAATATCTCAATGACCTCTTCATAGAAAACAGCGATCAACCAGCAAACCAGTCTCCCTGTATAAATTTCATCTCAGGACCAAGAACCTCTTCTGTAGTTTTTCTGAAAAGCAGAACCTGACAATACCCTCTGAAAGGCAGTGCCCCTGCAATATTTTGTTTTCGAGGGAGAGAGTCCTGAGGCAGCTCTCCTTCGCTTCATATAGATCAATGTGCAATCAGCCTGAACACCCTGATCCCAGAAATGCAAAAGGGAATAGTAGCAATGTGTGCCTACATAAAGACCAGTAAATATATCTCACACATCTACTGGATTACCTAAAGCTCAGATTTTCATAAACAATGTGCACTACTGCACATACATGGGGTTTACTTATCTGGTGGGCTTAAAGGACCTGAAAGCAAAAAGAAGGGTTTCCCAACTAGGCATGGATGTTCTGAGATATCAGTGAAGTAAATGCTACATACAGGGGAAAGAGACTCCATTTACAGTTCAGTTCCTATGGAAATTTTTGGATGTATGGCTCCTTTTATGTTTAGCCCTTGCATCCCTTCTCCACATATTTACATCTCCAATTTAACACTATTGCAGAACTGCCTATGGCATACATGTGGAACAGCGCAATACACAGATGGCTGTGCTTTTTTCCCTTTAATGGGACACAAGCAGCAAGTAAGCTGTATGACTGTTCATGCCATTGTATATTGCCTATGCTATATATGTATGTATGGAGTATACCATCACCTCACCACCTAGCAACAGTCTGGTACACAATTACTGCCTGATTCTTACTGCATCTTTATAGGAAGCCTTTCTATAAAGAACTTTTCCTACTATGCTTTGCTCATGCTGTTGCAAAGCTGGCCCTTAAAATTTGACACAGATGTGCAGCTGTGGTCCTGAAGTGACCATTTTGGTTTTGGCTGCTGCCATTTCTCCCTCTTTTCCAACCAGCTGGTAAGTACACTTAATACGTGCTATGTTTCTCCTAGCTCTTTCCATTTGTTATTTCTTAGGAGTCAGCACTTTTGTACAGAGGCAATGTGTCTGTATCCTTCGCGTAGAGTACCAGTGGGTCACCACCCAAGGAATGACAGATATCTTCTTCATGAAAGAGGTCTGTGGAGGTTGCACTGAGGGAGCTTGTGCTTCCAAGGTGCTCTCGGCTGCCTGAACCGCCACAGCTGTGTTGGCATAAGGGAATTAGGCATTTAAAGAATACAGTCAGCTTCTCCTTTGCTTTCTAGCCAAGTAGAAGTGGGTAGATATACCTCTAACTTGAAATACCTTCAACGCCTCCCAAAATATTTCGTAGGAAGCTGTTCATTGGGGAGCCCTGAGACAGCTGCAGATGCACGCTGTGCAGGGGTGCAGTGCAGGCGATGCTCCTGCCTGCCAAGGTGACTCGCGGCAGGCATGTTTTTGCCTTTTTAATCTCTCTTCCTTTAAATGCCAGTCCTGAGGGTAGCCTGGTTTTCAGGAGCACAGGAGGTTTTTCAGGAGCGCAGCCTCCCATAACACAAAGGCTCCCTGTTGCTTCAACAGGAGGAGGACTTGTGAGGAAATGGGACGTGGGGGGACCTCAGCAAATTTTCTTTCCTTCAGGGCCTCCGCTTGCAGTTTTTTTTCCAGTGTCAGGGTACTCCCCATCTCTCCTGGCCACCCTCTGGAGAAATACTGAGTACCTGCTATTTCCATTAACTTCAGAGGGAGTTGCAGGTACTCAACACCTCTCAGTGGTGACTCATGGACATCCATGGGTGCTGCGGGCACTTGGCACCTCGCAGCTGGTGTGTAGGGGGATCAGGCCCTGGGAGAGGCTCTGGGAAAGTCCGTGACAAGCTGTAAGACACATGTACTTCTGTGAGAGAAACTAAAATTGGGCTTTTCCAAAAAATACACGTGCAACTGAGGCTCCAGGGATGTTGAAGCATTAAGGAGCTTGTAGTACTTTCTTGAAATTCACACCATTCTGTTGACTTAAAAAAGGTCTCCTGCGTACAAATTTTAAGAGACCTGACTGTGCTCTTCGGAAGGAGAAAACACACAATAACATAAGTAAACATATAAATCAGTTAGAGAACCTAGAGATTAAGGATTAGGTTCATAAAGCTTTATGTCCCATATATGGAAAGTGCCAAAAGTTGCTCTTAATGACTTTGGAAAAGGTATGCGTTTTTTCTGTAGTCTTAGCTCTCTTTCCCCTTGTTAGCAAATGGTTTCATTCTACACTTGAAAAACTCACAAGCCAAAAAAAGGGGGAAAAAAAGGTGAGTGGAATTTAACCAAAAAAATAATAAAAGTCATTTGTGGTTCAAGTGCTCAGCCTAAGCTATATTTATTCAGTTGACATTTTTTCCAAAAAGACCAATGCGTAAATTAATGTGCACATGGGCAGGTCTGAATTATACCCTGGCCATTTATAGTATGCAAGGTTTTATGTGACTTTTTACTCTCTTGTTCAATAAAACAATAAGTAGTTATGCAGCAGCCAGAGGAGCCAGTGATTCATTTACTTCCACGGGATGCCAAGAACCTTCTTAAGGAAATACACTCACCAATATGTAATGAAAACCTTTTGTACTTTCTGTGGCGCTTCAAGGATTAATAGAATTTCCAAAGACAAGAGATGAATGAGATACAGTAGCAAGCACCACAGAGGCCAGGTTTGGCCCAGAGGTGACCGCATGCAGCTCAGCCTTCTCTGAAGCTTCACAGCAAGTGTGCTTTGCTCACACTGTGGTAAATACAATCAAAGCCGCTTGCCGCCAGATGATTCACCCTGCACAGGCTGTTCGATTCTGCTCCTTCGGCTGATTTTGTTAATGTTGCAGGAACTGTAAAGTAAAAGCCTGGAAATCAACTCTGATATGTTTAATAAAGTGTGCTCTGCGTGCTTGTCTTCCTTTCTGACAGACACAAAGTTTCCCGCTGGGTGGTTTTAGTGAATGGAGAAGAGGCAGTTGTATTCTGGGCTGAAATCGAGTTCACCTCTAGGCCACTAAATATTGAGTTTTTCTTGATCTGCAAAGGAAACAGGGAATCAGCCTCAGGAAAGCAAGCAGACTGGTGAGAATTGCTCGAGAGGAAGTCCTAGAGAGCTGTGCCGCTGGATAAATCCACGCTGAATGCACTTGCGGGATAGCGCACCCATCTCAACCGCAGTGTATGAGAAACTGAAACATTACAAAGAAATGCAACATAAGCAGCCATGGAACAGCAAACATACCAAGAAAGACTAAACAGACTGAGAGTCTTCAACTAGAAAAAGATGCAGCTGAAGGGAGATATGACAGGCCAAAAAAAAACCACGGGGAGATGGGAAATGATTATTTGCTTCTCCCCAGAAACAAAAACCAGGAGGCCTTCAATGAACTGACTGGACAGAACAAGATTTAAACCAAATAAATCACTTCACACAAATGTGCAGTTTGCTGCCACAAGGCTGTTGTGGCGACTGAACATATAACATAGGTTAAAAACAGGGTTAGAACAAATCCATGGAAGTCTATCGATGGCTACTCTACAGTGACTGTCCAGATGGACATTCAAGGTCAGATTGGACAGAGGCCTGAGCAACGTGATCTAGTTGAAGATGTTCCTGCTCATTGCAGGGGGGTTGGGCTAGGTGACCTTTAAAGGTCCCTTCCAACCCAAACCATTTTATGATTCTATGATTCTATGAAACCTGCAGATAAAGAAGTCCCTCAGCCACTGCCTGCAACTGCAGAGGTTTCATTTCTTATGATGCCACAAAGTACCCTTTGCTGGCTATTGCCAGGTAAGGTGTTCAGCAGTGTGATGCGCTGCTGCAGTTCTCCTACTCTTAAGCAACAAATGCAGGGCAGAGGTGGAAGAATTGTCATGGCTGAATATTCTGCCTTTTCTTTAGATTGTAACAGCAGTTTAATAACTGATACCAGTCAGGCACTGAAATCTTCGTAATTCAATAAAGAATTCATTTCAAATCATGGAAAACCCTAACTATTCTTCTGCATAGATAACAAAATACAGTCTAGTAAGTAGTGTGGACTTTTGGACATTGCCAAAGTATTTTCTCTGATTAATCACAGCTCTTGGCTGCAGCTGAGGACACTGAGGGAAGGGTGTACTGAAGAAACTTGCTGGCATTAGCATTATACCAAACAAAATCTGCAATGTGTTTATTTAGGGAGGCTGAAGGGAAGATGAGAACGGATCAGTGTAAAGATACAACCTGCTCACCCTGAAGAGCAAGAAAAGCAAACGGATTGCTGCCCACGGTAATCAGGAATCAAAAGGGTCTCTACCCGCTTACTCTCCTGTGTGCATATGTGGGCAACACTCGTTTGTTCCTGATGTGGCTTGTCTGAGACCACAAAGGTACCTGGGTATGAGAGCCAGAGCTGAGGGATGCCTGGCCCCTAGTCCTGCATGCAGGACAGGATGGCTTTCCAGTCTCCTGCTTGCTTTCTTTCCTTTAGAAGTGCTCATTCCTAGTGGAATGAACCAAGACTTAGAAATTCCTTAATATTTTTGGACTCCATATATTTTCAAATGGACTTGAAAAAATAAAGCAGCCTTCAGGTGACATATCAAAGATTACCTTAGGTAACAAACCAAAACCAGTTACCTCCGATCATACATGCGAACAGTAACTTATCACACATTAAATTCTAGACGTCAGAAAGTAACCGTCGCAATCCAAGTGTGCTGCAACTCCCTTGGAGAGCTGAGTAATAAATCTGTATCTTTTGCAAGAGATGAAGCATTATCATGCCCCAGAGATTGATTGGCTCTGCTCTCACAAAAGTCAAACAGGGAGCCAGTGACCCTGGAAAAAGTCTCGTACTGGTCATTAACAAACAGCCAGTAACATACCTGTAAGACTTGTTTAATGCTTACTGATAAATGCTAATATATACGGCTAGCAAATTCTCTGAAAGGAATCCAGACCTTGAATGGACTGTTTCCTGTAGAGACAGTCTGACTGGGATTTTCATTCATAGACCTTTGAGGTTATGCCAATATGTCTGACAGTGCTATACACACCAGAGCTTCATTCTTCCCTCTCCTACACCGTGTATATCAGAAGTAACTTCCAGACACAAAGAATTCTCACCAAGGCAGTGTTGATATGTTGGTATGAAAAAACATTTTTTGTCAAAATTAAGTCTTTTTTTTGCCCAGTTTTCACCTGTTTCATATTATTTTTAATGGAAAATGCATTTGTTTAAAAATGTTTCTGTTTTTGATGCTTATGGTAAAATATTTTGAGATTAGAATTTTGTCTATAAGCAAAAAAATTAAAGAAAAATCTGTTTAAGAAACCGAGCAATATTCAGGATTCTTTCTCAAACTTTTGGCAAGGAATCTTGAAATCAATGGAAATATTAATTTATTTTCTTGTTGTTTCAATTGACTTTTCAAATTCTCTCATCAAGTCTGTAAGCTTGCTGAAGTCAAAAAATGTTTTAATGGTATTATATAAATAGCATTGCAGTTTACCCACATATTTTTGGATTTGCACATGACTCACTTCACAACATCATGGAAATCCCCATTGTCCCCATTGGTGATTTAGCAGTCTCAGAGAGGATGGGAGAGGCAAGTGGACTCACAGCCTTAGAGGTTGCTGGCCTTCAAGGCAAGCAGTGTTTGGCCTTTTTTTTGTGATGGAGGATAGACCAAAACTGACAGTTTTACCTTTGAAATGATTGCAAGATCCACTGGACAAGTCTTAAGATGATCCCAGGGAGCTGGTGGCATTGGTGTTAGAGTGTAGAGCTTAGGGAATTTCAGCATAACTTAGATTCTCTACGTGGCAACTGGTGTCCTGTGGATTTAATGCGAGCTTTGTATCCATGTTATTTGAGAGCATTTGTGGGGCTGCCCATCAGGCTTTGACCCATGGTATGGAGGCCATTGATTCTGAGATCTTCCCTGAAATGCCACTTCATTCACGACAAGGCAAATATTCTTCCTTAATGCTGTGGTCAAGGTCTTTCAGTATGGCCTTATACCATAACAGTAACTTTCATACTAGTGCAAGTCACAGAACTGAATAATTCAGACTGGAAGGGACCTCAGCAGGTCACCTAGTCCAACCTCCCACTCAAACCTGGATCAACACTGAAATTAGACCTGGTTGCACAGCGCTTTGTCCCGTTAGGTCTTGAAAACCTCCAACTACAGAGATTTCGCAGCTTCTCTGGACAACCTCTTCCAGTGCTTGACTTTACAACAAATGGATGTAACTTATTCATCTAGCGAGGAAAGTGGCTCATCAATAACCGTGATGCATTCATAAGGGAAAATTTTGACTCATGAACTCTATACCATACCCTGTTGCCTCTCAGTTTCTGGGAAGCCATTGGCATTTAAGGGGGATGTGGAGCATTTGGATTACAGCCTGGAGAGGAAATGGCTGAAGAGCATCTTGGAATTTGATCATTTGTTGGACTTTGCAGGTATCTGGAGGCAAGAAGCAGGGGACATGACTGAAGCTGGGACATAAAAGTTGCCATAGCATTAAGTGGTGTATCACCTTCTATAGTTACCTTCTATAAAGTGAATGAGCTATGAATACTTTGTTAATGTTCATTTTGGAAAAGGTCAATTGGCTTTTAGCAAGTTTTCTCTTTTCTTTTGACTAGGAGCTTGGGGTTTCCATGGGCTGTTGCTACGTAATTGGGTTCAGGTCAGCTTCTGGTGGGGCCAGCTCTGACATTCTCATACCCTGAGAACAATCATTTGTAATTCTCTCCTCTCCATTACAGTTACTTGAGGCAAGTGCAAAGGTACAGTCATTATTAACACATTATTTACTGATTGGACAATTACATGGACATTTCACCCAGTCCGTAAGAAATCACCTCTTCTTGTGGAGTACTTGCCAGCTGCAGCCCATCTTAAAGCTCCTTTTTTGGAGATTCTTCCACCTCAAGGGATGTGGATGTATCTTTTTCCAGGGTCACTGGCTCCCTGTTTGACTTTTGTGAGAGCAGAGCCAATCAATCTCTGGGGCATGATAGTGCTTCATCTCTTGCAAAAGATACACGTTCAGATGCTGTTCCGTCATTTGGTCTTTGGAGTCAATATCACGCATGAGAAGCTGTAAATTGTTTCCTGCTTATATAAGATCAAAATCTCCAAGCTACTTTGCTTGTGTTGGACCTCTTGGCAGCTAGTGATATATCTGATCACAGATGGTTACTTCAGCAGCCAGGGATACTGCTGTTTTAATTGAAGCTGCTCTCTGGTGGTTCCTGTCCTTTCAGAGTACTGGAATACACTCCTGGTGATGGCTGCTTGGACTCATCACTGAGGACTCTGAAATATGGGTCAGCTTTGCTGTCTGTGTTCTTTAAAGTATAGCCAGCTGGGGAGATCATTATAAAATATAAGGTAGAGTATATTGACAATACTCGTCTTGTATTTCTTGTGGACACTGCAAGTTCAGTCTAAGTTATGGAGAAATGTCTGAATGTTATTGCTTTTTGGCTGCATTAGGGGTGTCTTGTCCTCAGCTTTGGAAAGACAGAAATATTGTTGCTGGATATACTGTCTTCTTGGCTAGAAGGGACTTATCTGGAGACTGTGAATCAGGTTAATAATACTGGCATAATTTTTAATATCTCCTTGCACTTGGAAAGCCTTGAGTTGGCTATAGAGTTAAAACGTGATTTCCAGCTACGTGCTTTGCACAAGTAATTCCCCCATTTATCTCACGACAGCCTGGAGAAGCATGATCCCAGAAGCTGGCTTATAACTTATTTACAATACTCATGGTCTTCCTGTCCTGTGACAATATTCAGTCTAATAGTGTCTTTTTTATATCGGGTACCTTTTAAGACACAGTGAAGCTTATGTGAGCCTTAATGCTGTGTAAATCTCCAGCCTAAAAGTAGCCTGGTTATATTCAGGCTCGTGAATCAATTTGTCCACCATTTAGTAGTTTTTGCAGTCACAAGCCCTTTGGCATGTCAGTAACCTTCCAAAAGCCCAATAGCATGTGATTTCCTCTTTCTGAAATCTAGCCTGTTTTTTCTTTCCCTCACATCAAGAAAGGCTTAAGATGTGGGTTTTTTTTTTCTTCCTCAGCAATGAAATTGTTATGACCACTGTTGCTATTTGATAATTTATTTCTATTGTTTTTATTTATACATCTGCTTTGGCATTTTTTTGAGATTGGAGTGTCCTTTAATTACGACAAAATTGGTGTGGGAACTGTTACTGAGTGCCCTCCTGGGTTTTGGAGGGGATAAGTTTGCAGCACTTTTTAATACTGTTACTTCAATGCTGTATTTGTTTAACATTCACTCCTAAGTATTAAGTCTGGCTTTGTCTCGCACCTATTCGGGGCGGGGGGGCTACATATACCTCGGTGATTTCTCAGGGTATACTTACTCTTGCCTGACTGAACACATCTTTAAAGACCTTTTCATACAGTTGCACTCATGAGTTTTACTATAATGGTATTATTGCACCTTCTTTTCTCCCTTTCATGGAACTATTTTTCTAGAGTGTTTTTTTTTAAATCATTCACTAACACCTGCGTCATCCTCTGACAAAAGGCATATGCCCATTGTCACCTCTTCTCCAGCCTGAGCAAAGTCTACCTGCTTTTTCCCTGTAGGTCATGGCCCCTGACCTTTTTATCAATTGCGTTGCTGGATTCTAGGCTGCCCTGGTTTATCACTAGCTCTTCTAAACCAAGGGGCCCAGAACAAAACAGACTACATGAGTTATGCTCCTGGAGTCAGTGGGACTGCTGGTGTGACTAAGTGCTCACCAACATGAGCCAGGGTCTCATGCCTGAGTCCTGAGCTGTGAAAAGGGGAATGCTTTATGTCACTGATTTACTCAGGTTCCCTCGGAACGTGTCCAAAAATAGCAATTTGCTTTTTTGCACAAAGCATCCTGTCATGCACTCATGATTAATTTATATACCGTCACTGCCTGGTCTCTTCGTTACTGCCTTCTAGACAGGGTTCTCTCATCGGGTATGGTATTTCTGCCAGTATTATTTCCCCCTAGCCTCCTGTCAACCAGAGTAATAACTACAAATAGGTGATATTGCCCATACTGGCAATCCTGAAAGAAAACTCAGCTTTTGTTTTTCCTCAGAACCCTTCTCCACATGCGGAGGTCAGCTTTATGTGCTCAAACACATTTTATGGGGAAGGCAGTGGAGCACAGCATGGAGCAGAGGCAGCAGGGGAATTGCTCCTGGCTACTTGGGAAGTTGCACATAAACCCCTCTGCTGAGAATTACTCCCTTCACCACCAGTGTTTCACTTGGGCTTTACGGTGATAACACACAGGCTTACTACCTGCAAAAGTCTCCGATGACGTTGGACCAAACCAGCCTCCCAGGAAGGAGCAGTGGTAGTTTTGTCGGTGACTTCAGTGCGAATGGGAGCAGGCCTTTCTCTACACAAACGGTTTTCTTCTCCAAGTGCCGTATTCTCCCTACACTATTTCGCTCTAAATATAATAAAAGGCTCCCTGTTGCTATGAGTAGCACCACTCTGAATAGAAAGTGCTGTTAGTCTTGTTTATTTTGGCTACATCGGTTGCGCTCCTTTGTATTGCTGCTCTCCACGACTTGTGTATGTATTATTCCTTGACTCATTACGTGTAAGCACCAGGGGAGGTGCAGAGGCCAAATGTGATCCACAGATGTCCACAATTCCCCCAGTGGCTCCCCTCCGCTCCACTGACGACCCACGGAGCCAGCTAAGGAAAGCCAGCCCGGGCCCTTGGGCTGCCACCATCCCTCCTCACCGGCCGTGGGGCGTTTGCACGCAGTGCCGTTGTATGGAGATCAGAAGTGGCCGTCAGACATCTGGCGGGTGGCCAACACCGTGCTCGATTGAGCAATATTTGGGATCTCTTGTATCTTGTTTATTGCAATTACTGCTGGGCAAGCCCTGCAGAGTTTGGTTTGTTTGAGCTACTACAATCAAAGCTGCAGGGTTCAGTTTTCAGAGGTTAGCGCTTGAGCAACCTCTATATATTTACTTGGAGGTTCAAGATCTATTAAAAGGAACCATTCTGCTCTATTTGTCTCCTGTAAGCTGTATCACATTTGGCAGGAATGAAAGTACAATGGTTTCTTTGTATGTAATATATTGCCTAAAAAAAGGTATGTGATTGGAATGAGAGAGGTGCTGGCTGCAGTTACTGCCCGACTGGAGAGGGATGTATTTTCTCTGATGTAGAACAATTGTGCAAGCTGAAGAAATGGTACAAATCAATTGACTTATTGCACATGAAAGTAAAGTTTGTACTCACAACTCTTTACTCACGTGGCAGATAACATCCTGGTAAAAAGAAAGCGCTTTACAAATCCAGTGCACATGCCATTATTTATTGTGGCTTTCTTTTTATCTTTACTTTTTCCCCCCACATTTCTCATTTTATTCTGGATAGTGAAAATCAAAATCAGCCTCACTTTTTACAAATAGCCTTGTGAAAGGTCCTAGTGCTTGGGGCTCACAAGACCATACCCATTTGTTTCTAATTCTTTTTTTTCAATTCACCTGTAAAACCAAGAAACAGTTGATTTTAAAAGTTTAAAACATCGTTTCTCATGAAATGCACATTCAACAGCATCTCCCAATAATCTTGACTAAGCAGATCTGAATGAGAGCCATACAGATGAGGAAACCTTTTTGTTTTCTTTAGTTTCATGTTGCATTTCCACACACAATTGTAGGACACGGGATACTGGGGCTGGGATAACAGATTTAGACTCTTCCTCAACATTTAGGGATTCTATTTATAAAGGAGAGATGGAGTATGGGACAGAACTAGATTATCTCACTTTGTCAAAAATGGACCATTTACTCATGTTAAAAAACTACATTTGGAACACTACTCTTTTCCATATTGATAAAAAACATGAGTTATAAATACAAAAACAGTTCTAGCACGTGATTGATTGTGTCATTTCTTGGAAACAATTCTCCTACAGCAGCTGTAAGCTGTAGATCACCAGTTTTGTCCTGGTAGACTTATAAAATCATGTCATAGTTGAGCCATGACTGTCCCACTCCAAACTGAAACCACCTTTTCCTTTCATGCTGAGCACTAGACTTGTCCTTTTCAGCATGGGTCCCACCAAAATAATTTTTATCAACTGCACCAATTCAGAAAACAGATGGTATGCATTTTGGATAAACGTAGAACATATCTATATAAACCAAAGTTAAAATCAGTATGGAAAAATATTGAAATTGCATTAATTAGAGGTAGAGTCTCTTCTAAATAATGATGTTGATGCAGGGATTTAATGTAATCTATGAATTAAGTTTTAACTTCTTATCTTTATTTCATCCAGCTTCAGTCTCCCTGGAACTTAGTGTCTCAAGGGCACAAAATCTGAACTGTATCTGTAATACCTCCATTTATCTTTTGGGAAGTTTCTAGTCATTTTGCAAGAGGGGAAGCAAAAAAACCAATTCATTTTGATTGAAATAAGAAACATACCTCGTCGAACACTTATTTCTTTTACAGTTTGAGTTATTTTGAGAATCTCAACATTTTAAATAATGACATAAACTTTATGGCCCCATCTTGGTTGAATATTGATTACAATTCATTATTTCTGAGTTGATGAGTCTGTAAAGGTTTTTTTCTCAATGTGGGCGTTTGGGTTCCTCTTTCACTCTTGATATCTTCCTGGAAACTTTATTCACCTTTAAAATTCAACCAGTCATTTCACCCCCAACTTTCTCATGTTTTTTTTCCTAGAATAATTTGTGTCTGATCTGGTGCATGGACTGAAGTAAAAAGTTATTTTCCAGGCTATAGAACTTCCGTGACTGTAATATATGATACAAGCATTGTCTACTCAATCTACTCAAGACTTTCTAAATTCTATCAGTGTCAGTTCCTTTGCATTTTCCCATCTGAGTTGCCATATCAACCGTCGTTGAACTCTAGTTTCACAACATTGCATTGCATACTTTACCGTCAGCAAGGTCATAGCTTGCCTATGATAACATGTATTCATGAGTTGTGGTTCTTCTTACTGACTTCAGACAAATACAGCATAGCATGATCCACAATAGTAGTCAATATTCAGATTTGGAGATGACTCTAATTGCAGATATAATTATCTCTGCCAGTCTACAGGCTGTCTTGCAGCAAAGCATTCACAAGCATTTGTGTCACCTACATACTGCAGATATAAATATTGCCCTTCATTGGTTAAGTCAGATTTTTGTTTACCACAGCAGCATGCCACTTTCCTAGAAACTTCCTAGAAATGCCCTTTACTACTTAAGCATCTCAACAGAATCTGTGAATTTGATTTGACTCTTTCTCAACCATTTAAAAGCCCTGGGATCATATTCTGACTTCAGAAAAAACAGCTGAAAAAAGCTGCGGTCAAATTCTTCATATTTTCATCTTGTTCTTAATAATGGCTTCATAGGACAAGTTCTTGTTGGCAAGATAATATATTGTACTTAGCATTTTTATTAGAATCTTCCTGTTTTCTCCCTTCTTCTGAGAGTTCTGAAAACGAAGTATGTCACCACCATTCCTTGTGGTCTTTTGAAGAGTATCAACGGCTCCGTGATGACATGGGGAAACATGGTGCTGTTCAGATTTGTCTCAAGTCTTTTTCCAATTAGTGAATCCAGACTGTGTGAAAGCTTCCTCTGTGCGCTTCATCAAAAGTAGTTTGCAAAACGGTAGCAACAAAGTACATTACCCCCATTAGCATTGGAAAAATAGGTCCACTGAAAATCACAAAACTGGGATAAGCATAAAGGCAGGCTTGTTTTTCCGAAGTCATGCACAGGGAGAGCCCTAAGTCACAGTTGATGAGGTGTTTAATAGTGTCAGGCAATTAACATTTGGTTCTTGTTGCAGACGACACCGGAGACATGTCAATCCTACAACCAGCTAAATTTGATCCACTTGTTGTCGAAGGTTTAGTCTCGTCTTTTTTAATCAGCCATGGTTCAAGTGATTCCATTTTTGCACTTTTAAAATCTGTACTTTGGGATTTTTCATTTCAGTCAGTCACTGATCACTTAGTAAGAATGGCATGGGATTAAAGAATTAGACCCACACAATACCGAAACATGTAGCTGGCCCCTGGCTTTTGTGTAGCCCCTTGTTCTGTCTAAAAGGGTCTACAATGCAGCAGATGGGAGAAAGGAAATAGCCTTCACCTGATCTGTTCATTGCCCAGAAAACAATGGCTTTTATGCTTTGCTTATATAACCCCTGCTTTCCCGCCTCAGCCAGGGATCCTGACAAGGACAACAAGACAAGTAAGATGCCAGTTGGCGGCCCCTTGACCCCTCGGCCTAATTGCGCTGGGGTCAGAGACTCCATGATGTCTGGCCTCTCCCTGCCTTTTGTGCAAGGAGCTTGTGGAAAACCCACAGGACAGGGAGAGGAGCAGAGCCACGGAGGAAGCTCTGGAAACCATCCCAACACATGGGCAGCTGGGATCTGCACCCATCCCAGGTACCCAGCGAGACCAGGTTGCTCCTCTGCCACGTGCAGGAACTTGTCCACAACGTATGGAGCAGCCTGAGCTCCTCCAAATTGCAGCCCCCCCTTGCCCAGCAATGCTGGGACCATGCTAGGGAGGAGCCAGGGCCCCCCAGTCTACCCAACATCAGCCACACGATGTGCCCAGGAGGAAGGGGAGGTCTGCAGACCTGGAGCTGATGACACCAGGTCAGTCCTTTTCTTGTCCATCTCTGCCCTCCCTTCCTCCCCACCAGAGCCCAGAGCATCTCTCCACAGGCACCATACTCATACCCACAGAGAGAAGGGACGAGGAGTCCTCGAGCAGCAGGTGAGAAAGGTGGCTGGTAGCTTTTGGGAGAGGTGGTGGGAAGCAGTCAGCCGGGCTGCTGGAGGAGCGGCAGGAGCTTAGCCTCAAGCCAGCACGGAGTTTGCTTTCACACTAAGGGCGTTCCTGCTTGCAGAAGCATTTCTTTCCCAGGGAATAAAGGAGTAAGTACTCATCACATGAAGAGATGCTGAATGCAACCTTGTCTAACAAAAACTAGGTAATGACCAGACAGCCAGAACCATTGGAAGGGGACGTTAATCTAATGCTGAAGAGGGCAAACAGTGAACTGTCAGGGAACTGTTCCTGCTGTAATACTGCGTGTAAAAAATATACACATTGTTATATATAGCTACATATATGGACATGTACATATAAATAAATGTGTGTATGTGTGTATGTTGTTAATTCCAGTCTCCTTCTCAAAATCAACAAACAAAAAAAGCTGAGTAAACCCTTGGCTTGTTAGGAACTGTAATGATAGAAATGTGAAATCCACAAAATAGACTGAGTAAAAGATGGTTCCGCCTTCTGTTTGAATTAGAGACTTTATTCTACATTGAAAAGGATTCCAGTTACAGTCTTTGATGAACACAATAACTGAACAAGACCTTGTCTACATGCACTTCATTGCTAGAGACCAGCTTGCTCGTAGACCACAAGAGTTGCAGAAGACAGCAGTACATGGTCTATGAAACAACTGACAAGAAAACCCAGAGAAATTTGTGTTCCCTTTCACCAGTAAGGAATGAATGAGATGCAGTAAAGAAGCAGCAGAACATGGTCATTCAAGAGGTAGTCCAGTCAGTCACTGTCTGTAGATGAAAATCTGTGGAGGATACAAGATGATAGGTGGACTTTTTTTTGAAAGGTGAGCTGCGGGATGCATGTCTGGTCAAATAGTGAGGAATCCCAGAGGCAGTGAGTGTGGGTTAGTGTGACAGCTCATCCAGCCCCCCAGCTCTTGCTTACCTCTTGGAGGCCCTCCTGAAGGAGGATGGATTATGGGTGGGAGTCAGTAGTGGTACGATCTGGCTGTTCTGGTGGGCTGGATCTGGCCTGTGGGTCCTCAGTTGGCCACCTCTTGGGTACAGGATCCTTTGAGGTCCATGCAAGCCCTATAATTCTCTGGATTTTCAGTAAAGCACCCAACATGACACGAGTCAGATCTAGCAGAATGCCGCTGGGAGGGATGCTGCAGACAGGTGCAAGGGTGCGAAGAGGACACAAACCGTGTTACCATCATCTAGCATTGTTCAAAGGAAGTGGAGACAACAAGAGAGTATAAATACCTGTCTCAGTACATTAATGCTTACACCATAGGTACCCACGGTACCAGCGTCTCAGAAACAGTGCAAAGGTAAGTGATTTTCTAAAGCACAGTAGGGAACCCAGGACTTCTGTGATTTCATTTTCACTTCCAATAATGGCAGTAATCATAAATCTTATCTGCTAGAGCACTTCCTAGAGTAAAAAAAATCTTAACCCAGAATTGTTTTCTAACAGTTATTAGATGCTCGATGTTAACAATTACTAGATGCTTTGATCAGACAATGTAAGAGTGAAACCTACTCTATAAGCAAATAATAATAGATGTCTTACCTGGGCATAACACTAAAGGCTACAAGTAAAAATAGAGGCTTCCACAGAGATTTAAACAAGGAAATGAGACTAACAAAGACTCCTAGTAAAGTATTTTTTTGCCTTTTTTTTTTTTTTTTTAATATTGTTAAAGAAAAGGCTGTTGTCACATCAGGAGCAAGTGGCTGGACTAAGGTCACTTAGTTTACTCTGTAGGGGATTTCTATGAGCTTATCATATCAACTTCTGCAAGATTAGGCATCAGATTGAAACATCGTGCTATAAATTACCTGGCTGTAAACTGTTTTAAGTGGCTATCTGTTGAGAGCAAGGGGCAAGCTGGTTGCAGGGAAAACTACTAACAAGAGGTTGTGAGGAGTACATGGCAGGTACCTTTACGTTCTTCACTCTGCTGCTTGACTTCCCTTCTGAAAACCTGCTCTTTTGTCCCTGTGGCATGTAAATGACACCACCTTACGCTCCTGCACGCTTTCCTTCCTCGCCAGCATGGTAACTCACATCATCCATGTGTAACTAAGCCACGCTGCCCCTGGCCCTGGCTAGCTGGGAAGCCTGGCTGGTTATTTCATAGCCACCAAGGATGTGTGAAATTAAAAAAAGTGCTTGAAGAAGTTGGACAATATCCCCTCTGTCCTCAGCTGCAGACTACAGGGAACCCAAGGTGCTTTTGGTGGCCAAAAGCTACAAAAAAGCATTTATTACCTTTCCATGGGCTTGTTGTCTGCAGTGTATAAGTTATGAGGAAGATATAGGCTTCCATGAGCTATAGCTCACACATGTGCTGTGCATATACACACAAATAATCATAACAATGTATATATGCTACACGTAAATCTAGCACACTTCTTTGAGACCAAGCAGTATATGAGATGGTCATGATCAACCCTAAACCTTAGTATATGTTTCAATTTTTAATTCATTCCAAAGCAAAAGGGAGATCTATATAGAAAAATGCTGTAATCTGTAAAGAGGTTCCTGATTCTTATCTTCAGGGAGTGGGATACCAGTACAGAAGCAAAACTGGACTCTACTCTTGGCTTTCACAGTAATTTACCGTGCAGCCTTGCGTAAGCTGCACGGTAAGTCCTCTCACCTTTTTGTGCCTTTTTTCTCCCACAGCCTTTGACTTGTCTGTAAAACACAAGCTTTTCCCAGCAGAGGCTCTGTGCTCCCACCGTATTGTACAATTCGTGGTGATCTTGTTGGCATTTCGTGAGACAAACAGAGTAATTTGACCCAGAGGAGCTCAGCAGGGTGTCTGTTCACAAACGCCTGTATAGTTCACATCGGTAGAAGCTTGATGCATGAAAGAAAAGTTCAGGATGAGATTACTTCTTAGTACAAAAAAGAAATTCTCACCTCCGCTCCAATCCCTTTGTACAAAAGGGTTGCACTTAGAGCAAAGGGGATCTGACTGGTTTGGGAAAGAGTTGTTCTGGGTCAGGAAACATGGAGACAACCCAGTGGGACCATCAGTGCCAAGGGCACGTTAGAGACAGAGGAGGTGACGGAGGAGCGTAAGGAGAAGTGGGCCACAGCTGCAAGGATTTCAGCAGCCTCTCAACCCCTTGCATCCATTGGGAAACCTGTTGCTGCTCTTTAGGAACACACCTGGTGCCATGTAAATTATGCCAGCTTAACTCTGCTGTCCCCAGAGCAGCCCAGCAGCTAAAGGGTACAGAGACAGTATGTCAAAAAGCTTTTGTCAGCTGTGCGTTGTGCTGCTTAGAAGATGGGTCTTACTATCCAGGCACCTGCAAAATTCAAAAAATAATCTAGGGAAGCAATAAATTTAAAACATCCCCCCAAAGTCTAGGGTTTAACAAATATATGGTCTAGTTCTCTTTTACTGCTTCCTGTGTGGCTGCAGTGAGGCTCTTGGAGTTACTCCCAAGCACAGTCTGCATCAGGTAGACAGCAAATACAAAGCAACATAAAAGACAAAGCCATTACATAGTTGAAAATGCCCCTGAACTTACCCTCCAAGCGCACAAAGCCACCTGCTTTCTCACTTGCATCATTGCATTCGTGTTATGGAAAGACTTTGAAGTCGTGTAGGGTCTGATCCTGAAATCCTATACAGGAAGCTTAGCTGCTCAGCCCTGTCCAATGCCGCATCTCCACAGAGAAGTGTAATCTGGGAGCCTCTTACAAAACATTGGAGCACTCCCTGGTTCTTCCAACGGAAAAGGGACAATGTGTCTCAGGCCAGCTTTTAGTTTCAGTCACTCCCGTCACACCGAGAAGGGTTTGAAGCACAGCCCTCTTCTGAGGAGTGGCAAGAATAATACTTCTCAGGAAAAATAACACTTCTTTCCCCAGGAACTCTGCTCCTCATTAGGCACTATTTTATGAATTAGGTTGGTTAAATGTCATTGCAATGTTGCCTTTCTTTTCAGAAAGTTGTGGAAAGTCATTTAGCTCCTTTACATATTCAGCTGACTGAAGCTATAGGAGCTGCTCTGCAACACAGGCATGAGTCTAGGCTCAAAGACAGCCCGTGGTCTGAGCCCTGTGGTCCAGAAGGCATCCCCAGGCATCGGGACAGCAAACATGAGGCCTAAAGCCTTTCCATAGCTGATGCCTGCATCCTGAGCACTAGGGCCTGGCTGCTGCATTGGATCCGGCCATGGCATTTACAAGGAGACCTTCACCTTTTGTATGAGCAAGGTTGCATGCATGGTGCCTAACTCCATCCACAAATCCCTGCAGGGCTCACCTGGGGCAGCAGCTGGGGTGACCAGGAGGTAATGCTGCAGGGTCAGACCTGGCACACGCAGACGGGGCCCCCCTGTGCTGCGGGGCATGGGAGAGGGGGCTGGAGCTCGTCTCACGCGCAGGTCCCTGGGTGATGCTGGTCATGCAGCACGGCTCTGCAACCATGGGAGGACAATTCCTTACATCTGTGTAACCCCGTGAAACATATCGGAGCTTACATAGGCATAACTGAGGCACAGTTTGGTCCTCATAATCTTTATTACTGATCATGACGGTGATGATGATGTGTGAGAAGGAAATAGCGCAAGCTTGACCTTCACGTCCCAGGGGGAATTTGCAGAGCTGGCAGATATAAAACCCCTCAGCTTTTCACTTGTAAACTGAGCAAATTTGTTCTGGGAATCATTAATACATAATGCCATTTTGAAGCCAGTTTTCAGAGTAGAATTGCACATTCGACTATCCAAATCCTTCTGTCATCCCCACACAATTCTGCAACAGGGCTGGGACTGAAAGAAGTCAATTGTACCTCAGAAATTACAGGCAGCCAGTTTAAATAAAGAAAAGTATCTGCTATTTGGTGCTTTCCATTCATAATGTGATTCCGCTCTGTTAAAATTCATTAGGTGACCTAGATCCTGAGAACCCATTCCTGCAAATCGCTGAATGCTTCCTGGGAAGTGCTGCAAGCTTTTGACTCTATGTAATGGGACTTGAAAGAGGTCAGCCCTGGCCAACAACTGTCCCTTACGTCTCTTCAAAACGCCATGAGTCTGTTCCCTTTCCTTGAGGTGATGTAGCGACAGCCCTAACGATTTAAAAGAAAAGGAAAAGCAAAAATACCAGACTTGAAGTTAAAACTGAATGAATTCATGACCTCTTGCACAAGCCCACAGTTAGCTTATGCTCCAAGTAAGTGCTGGACATGAATTGGCAAAGGACTGCAATCCCAGCCAGGTGTAACAACTTAGAGACCGGTCTCAAAGCTTTTACTGATGTGCCTAATCTTAGCACATCTTTACTGTCCAAGGTTTTTCCATCCACTTCCATCGTACTTCCTTTCCAGATGAAGACCGAATAGCAGATAGGAAAGGACCGCAACTCATCCAAATGCATCATTCAAATTGGAATTTCACACAGCGTTTGCGTTTTTTGCACGTGAACTCTACAAACACTGAAGGCCTTTGATGTGCTTGGAGTGCAAGCTCTCCATTCTTATACTAACGCTCCTTCATTAGAGCTCTGCAGACACATCCGCTCGGCTCACAGAAAGGAAATCATGTGACAATTTAATTTACCAAGGTTATTGTACTCACTCTGTACTGAGTCTAAAATTAAATGGAGGGAAAAAGCCTGGGCCGATGCTTTGCTACAGATGAACGGTTAAAATCACAAAATGTTGGGAAATGCAAAAGTAGGGTTCTAACAGCAAACTGTAATTTAGCTGCTCATCCTCTGTATTTTGGGGTCTCCATTTAAAAAAATGTAAATAATTAATACTTGGGGCATTTAAATAATGAAAACAGGAACTGAAAGCTGTCCCTGTGTGGCTGAGTTAATATTGTCCTTGAAAGTGTAAAGCCAGTGCGGGGTGCATATGACTTTTGCCAATGCCGCCTGCACGCCTCTTCTGCCTTCCCTCCCCTTGCAGCTGAGGAGCAAAGGCAGTCACAGCCCTAGTGCCCCGTTCATCATGTAGGGCACAATGCTTTATTTTACTCTGTTGTTTTTATGTGGGGGCTTGCCTTGGTTACTTTGGGTTTGCCCAAAAGTACAACCCATTTAACTACAACCCATTTTCAGAAGGTATGTAAGTTTGTGTCTCTCTTCAAGCCCATGAGCAGTCCTGCTGGACTCTCCCATTGCTGAATTGTAACTTTCCTGCAAGCTGGGAGATCACATCTACCAGCACCACGCACCTGGAGGCTGTCACTTGTTCTACCTGTATGGTTTGATATAGAAGAATAATGCTCTGTAGAGAAATTAATTGCAGTCAGCCCACAGAAAGAAGTGCAAGATTAATATTTCAGCTGGTTTTGCTGTAGCAGTGTTCAGAAAACCACTTACCGTGGGAAAAGTGGTGCTTCTTTTTCTCTACTGTTCCCATAAGTAAAAAAAGCTGAACAGATCATTCCCCAATTTTAAAACTAATTGCAGTGACTGAGAGCGGACAATTTCAGCCCAAAAGGGATTTTTCAGAAGGTTACAAGACCATGGAACAATGGAGTTATGATGGAAAATGTTTATGAATCTCAACTGAAGTGGCCACTGCTATAACACTTTGTGAGGCATTATACTTTGAAAGATCAAAGAGCAATGCAGAGCTGAAAATATATTACTGTCTTTTAAAATGGGCTTGTAAGACTTAAACCCGAACATTTAATGTTGGTCTCTGGGAGAAGAAAAGAAAAAAAAAAAGCAACACACAAAATATAATTAAGATAATAAATGAAAGGCCTTTCTTTTCATCATTTCTATAACTACCTTAAATATCTGCTGGAAATGATTATATCAGCACAGGCTGGACTATATTAAAATAATGAAGAGTGAAGTTTTCACTGTGTTCCCATTTAATCATCACCTCACAACTTTACATTTTAATGTCTGACCTTAGGATATCCTCTTCCACTATCACATTAAGAATGTTGAAAGGAAACAGGAAGGGCCACAAGGGCTGTAGTTTCCTCAGAAGAACAGTGGCTATCAGCCTAATGGATTCTGAATTTCTCAGACAAAGAGCAGCAGCGACTCAGCCCACAGTCAGAGTTATCAAACGTTCACACAATACAAGCCTTTCCTCTAATTAACAGAGTTGCCTTCAATGAGGGCACTACCTTTTTTTGCATTATGTTACTGGAAGAAAAAAAATTCAGCTGCATGGTGGGACCTAGTCTATAAATAGCCTGATGAAATGCAGAAGACAAAATAAAGTCCACTTAGTTGCTTTAAAAAAAAAAAAACAAAAACAAACCAGTAAAAAAGTAGGAAAGAAGACCTGCCAAAACATCAGGAACTGCATTTGACCTGTTGTGTATCCTCCATGGTTCAAAGCCTAGATTTGAAGTAAACTCCTGAAGTCATTAAGCACGTACATGACAGATTTCTGGATGTCATTTCTGTAGGGAGAAGCTGAACATTGCTGACTCGAGTACAGGTGAAAAGGCAGGGACTGGCTGGTCTTCTGTAATGAAATTTGTAACATTTCCAGAGGGGCAGGGAGAAAGGAATTATAATGGATGAAAACAGGAGATGAATTATTTCAGCAAACAGGCTGACGTTAAAACTGCATGTTCGTGTAGGGGGTGAACAGGGAGAGGAGGAGGGCTCTCCGTCATCACACACATCATATAGGGCCAAATGGCTGCAAAATCTCGGATATTGTCTTAAAGCAGTTCCAAATGTGAGAACTGTGTTTGTTTCATGCAAACCTAGATGGATCCTACTATCTAATATTACCTACGTGAAATCAGTTTAATGTGGTTTTCTCAATGAGAAATAGGTGAGGATCCATCCTGGAAAAAAAATGTAAGGAGCAATTTCACTTTCAACAGCCCCTGAGTTTGGCTGCTTATGGAAAGTGCAGTGTAAATGAAGCTGGATGGCTGTGAATTTTTGCAGACAGGAGGAGCTACAGCATGAACTATGGACCACAGTACTCAAGTCCTGTCATTTTTAAATTGACTTTTCTTTGGTAATATCAGGATGTTTGTACTACATTCATGGAACTCCCTCTGGTGTATAACTTACCACATGAAATTTCTTGCCTTATTCTTTACCAAAGAGCCTGTGTAGCCTGGTGCACGGAGGAGCTGCTTTCATGACAGTGCAGAAGATGTGTGACATGTGTGTTTCTATTACAAATGGAAAGAATGACCCTGGGTCAGATCACGGCCATGGTAGGGCTGGGAACCAGGGAAACATCTGTATGATGTGTGTCCATTAGTCCAAAGCGGCAAGGGTCACTTCAGGGTTGGCTCTGTGGCCCCACCAACAATGGTGCCAAGCATCCCTAGCATCTCTCCCTTAAACAGGAACCTTCTCTGAAAGAGCTAAAAAAATTTAGCCTTGAAACCAGGGTACTGAGGAACTAACTTGGCTTTTATTCATCATCTTTTCTTCACAAAGTTCTTCCCTCTATCTATCTCATATTCAGTACCCTAGAAAAAAGGGAAAACACCATAAAAATCTCAATCTTGTTCATCCCCAAATATGAACCATCCATCATATGGAAAGAAAAGGCACGTGTGTTGTCGGTGAGGGTTGGAAAACACATGGCCTTGCAATAAAAGCCTTTGTTGTGGTAGGGTAAAGATATGGATGGATGGGCAGCTTGCTTTTGATATTTCTTGGTAGGCAGGTGGCTCAATATCCAGCTGTTCATTCCCTTCCCTTCCTCCCCTCTCCCTCTCCCTCTCCCTCTCCCTCTCCCTCTCCCTCTCCCTCTCCCTCTCCCTCTCCCTCTCCCTCCTCTTCTCTCTCTCTCTCTTTCTTTTCTTTCTTTCTTTTCTTTCTTTCTTTTCTTTCTTTCTTTCTTTCTTTCTTTCTTTCTTTCTTTCTTTCTTTCTTTCTTTCTTTCTTTCTTTCTTTCTTTCTTTCTTTCTTTCTTTCTTTCTTTCTTTCTTTCTTTCTTTCTTTCTTTCTTTCTTTCTTTCTTTCTTTCTTTCTTTCTTTCTTTCTTTCTTTCTTTCTTTCTTTCTTTCTTTCTTTCTTTCTTTCTTTCTTTCTTTCTTTCTTTCTTTCTTTCCCTGCCACCCTCTTTGTCCTTTCCCCTTCCCCTCTTTCCCTTCCTCCTTCCTTTTTCCCCTCCTTTCCTTCCTTTTTTTTTCTGAGAGCGGATGGTATGGATTTTCTTAGATGTACGTAAGAAAATAAATCAAGCAAAGGATTCCTTTATTTGCTAGATAGCAGCTCAGTGCTCCATTCTGCACAATCTTCATGCTCAGTAAGGCAAGGCTTCTCTAAAAAATGACTGGAAACAACGTACCAGGCAGAAGAAGGTCTCCTTTTGGTACTCTCTCCTTTGATACAGCCTTTCACAAAGCCATGTTCTTTGCATATCATACAGAAGGAGGGGAGGTGCAGGGTTATTTTAAAAGCATCCACTAATTAAAAATTAAAGTCCATTTTCTTCTGCTTACTCTGGCATTCGACTATAAATAAACTAATAGCAGAGCAACTACTGGATTGAAATTTCCATTTGGTTCACATGCTGGCATGGAATATCAGAAAACTGATATTATTTATGCTCTGTATTATGTATAAGAGCGACCTCCTTTTCCCTCCTTCCATATTACATACTGTAGATACTCATAACAAAGGGCGTGCTGCAGGGACTGCAGGGTGTGTAAAGAAATTAGGTTTATTTTTATTTTGCTGATAAGCATTTGGTATGAAAGTAGTTTTTACCTCAGCAGTTTTAGCTGACTAAAAGCTAACTATTTCAGCTCTCTATTTCATCAAGGGTAACTCTAAGGAGTGATTCATCTCCTCTACCTTAGAAACACTGTTTTGTGATAGACCTTCCTTTAGTGGTGCCCTGTCTCTTGCCATTGACCACAGGTGGTCTGAACTTGGATACCTGATTTTTTTTTGATGGCTAAAGTGAAATGAGTCTTAATCCTCTGTGTCTTTCCCAGTTTCAGTGCCTAAACCATAAAAAAATCCTTCTTCCTACATCAATAATCCATTATGTGACAACATATACTGTGCACGCGCAAATGTATTGGACTGAACTCTGCCAGCTCAAAACTGATCTTCTCAGAGGACCTAAGCTACAACTTGAGGACCACAGCCTCAGAAGGGATCTGGGTACCTAACTCCCATCTGACGCTGAGTCCTACCACTCAGGGCAAATTAGAAGTTCTGTTTCCTAAGAAGCAACTGTTCTCAATTTTAAAAAAGCAAAACAAGTAGTTTTTATAGTGCCCCAAACATACTATTTCACTCTCCATTTTCTCAAAAGGCCTATCCAATTTTGCTTGAAGCAGTTCAGTCCAACACTGGAAACACACATTCCAAAAAGGTGATGTTTTAACATAGTTCTAAGTATCTGAAAATGAGCTTTTGGGATGAAAACACATGTGTAACTTCATCTGGGGGAACCAGCATGCAGTCTTGCAGAAAAAAAGGCACAGTATAATATTTTATGCTAGACTTTTAATGTCTCTGTAGGCATTCCCACTTGTCTGGTATAAATGCAGCACAAATACCGTATACTTTACTTTTGGTTGTTAGAGATAACCATGAAGGGAGAGCTCATTCATAATTTCACTTTATTTCAGTACTTCCTAAGTTTGAAGTCATTCTTAATTCATTAAAAGGAAAACATTCGCTTCAGATTTATGATCCCCATGCCCTTTCTCTCATTCACCGAAGTATTCACATTAAAATCATGCGCACTCTGTCATTACATGACTGACGTTCTTTTAACAGGGTGGTAATGTCCCGGTGAGGCCAGCTGCTGAACATAATGGCAAAATTTTCAGAAAAGGCAAGAGAATAATTCTGTTAAAGAGAGGTGATGTTGCCGAGAAAGGATGAGTGCCTACAGTCTCAGTGGAGTAGCTTTTAAATCCCATTCTGAACTCCAGCCACTGCATCCCTTGGTGATGACCTTGGCCCTGTCGTTTCATTTCTAAAATGTTGTTGGTTATTTTTGACCAGTCTCTTGCGGCAGCACGGGGTCTACCAATATAATGATATTGGGAATTTTCACCACTAATTTTGATTTTCCGTGGTTTTTGTAATAGGGACCAAATGTCTAGTTCCACTGAGTAAGCCCTGGCCCCTGCCTTGTGCTCCAACAGGCTGCTGCTACATAAAGAAGTACTATACAGTAATTGCAGCGCTAGCGGGACTCCAACAGCTCTTATCGCTGACAGGACTGGAGCTGTTTGCAAGGGTAGGAAAATGTTGCAAATGTTTCCTACTCTAACCAACGTAACTCCATTTCACCACCTATAAAATAATGCCCGCTTCTTTCACAGGGGCATTTGGAGGATTATTAGTTGGTGCCTCTCTGTTCATCACTTTGCAAATGTAAAGCACTATGTAAGTGTTATTATTGAAGGGCTGACATCTGTGAAATACAGCGTGTATTTTGAATTCTAATTTTAAACCAAGGAAAATCAAGTAAGCAAGAGCTGACCATGTGTTAAAAACACTTGAAGCCCTCTTTCTTGTAACTGTTTATCTACATTTTTAAACCTATGTTTACATTGTAGTAACAGCTGTGTTTAAAGGGGACATGACAGAGCGGACTAATTTGTAAAGCTAAACTTGATTTTGAAGGAAAAAAAGCTAATGTTTGAAAAAACACTTCAAAAGAAGACAAAAATGATTAAAATAGACATAACCATTTGTTTGAACTATGACTTTCTCAAGAAAAACCAGGCTAATGTAAACTGGCCTATGCATAGTCCAAGCAGCTGTTCTGTGTAGCTGTTACACAAACCCCTGGTTTCAGGGAGGGATAAAATTAAGACAAAACAGGTCATTCTCAATGAAGGAGCCAGACTAAGGACTGAATTACAAACCAAATGTGCATACACAGGTGAGATTTGCCCCAACCTGTCAGAAGAAAGCAGCCCAACTTTTTTTTGACCTACTTACCTTCAACTGGGATTTAGCCACGTGTATCATGTTTGGTGTATTTATTTTTGTCCACACCTTCAGCAAAACCAGAGCCAGCACTGGCTGAGTTTAAATGAAATTACTCCATTTCCAAGGCAAAGGCTTTCTTAGGGGTTTTATAGAATTTCTTTCTAGGATGTTGAAATGCTACTGAGGTAAATGAGATCTATATATTTCATGGGGACTACCAGGAGAGATTTTGTGTCTCTGGTCAAGGCAGTGGGAAACATTTTAATCACCTGTATCATCATCATGCTATTTCTGAGAAAAAATGCTTTGTAGAGAGGAAGATGTTGTCACATGCCCAAGCACTAGTCATACAGCATTAAATCTATCTTTAAAATCTCATTAGAATCCCCTTTCATAAAATGTTTTCTGTTTACTTGATTCATCTGAGGCTTTGTAAGCTGTGTTATCTTCATAGAATACAGCTGAACTGAGTGAGTCAGGGTGGTGATATCATGGTGGTGATATGACTCAAGTGGGTCCTAAGTCAACCTTAGAGTCTTTTGAAAATCACAAGTAAAAGCTGGAAGCAGAGAACGAAGTGCACAACAAACCAATGCAGGGGTAGAGAGCAGAAAAATGGGGGTTCATGCTAACCTACTCCACTGAGGAGAACAGGTTTATTTGCTTCTGGATCCAGACTCAGGTAGTAACTACAATAACCCAGCCTGGACAGGATGGACACAAACATCCAAGTACCCATAGTCTCACCCAGCTTAAAGTTTTGATCTTGCTCATGAGTTTTTGTCAGGTCCCATTTAAGAGGAACTGAGGTCTCCCAAGTGAGGTTCCCCTGCAGTAGGTCTGGGCCAGCATTTACTCTGGATAGCAGCTGGCAGATCCTATGAGGACCTTGGACCTTCAGTTGTTCTCTCAAAGCCAGAAGACAGGGAGGTGTGATCAGAGTGCAGGTCTCCGTGTTCCTCTTGCTCAGGGTGCTTATGGGAAGGAAAAGCAGTTAAAGCCTTCACATCAGTGGGGTTTTTCTCCTAAAGGACATTGCCAAACAGATGTTGTTTTCTAACTCTACCCGTCTTCCAGAATCCAGCTGAAAGTGTGAATCTTTTCTTTGCACATCAGTCTTTCCAGGAGATGCTTAGTAACAAGAAAAAGGACTCTGACACAGGTAGGCTGGATGGTGAATCTCTTAGCTTGTCTTTTTATACAAGATATATCTCAGGAGAAAACAGTAAACTCCCTGAATATACTATCTTGCTCCTGAGCTCACTTTTCCAGTGGGAAACTGGGGTATCCTTCCAGGAGCAGGGAGGTAGTGTTACTTTACTGCCCCATCAGGCTTCATCCTCAACTCTGGAGATGGTTGATGGTCAGTTCTTGCCACTGCATAACCCTCAGCAGACTCTCTGGTCTCTCCTGACCAGTGACCACAGATGTCTAACATGCGATCTCATTGCCAGCTTGGCCCACCTCCCTGGCAACTCTCCTCTCCTCAGTAGGAGCTAGGTTATTGCCTTGGTAGAGAGGTTTTCAAATGGTTTTGACAATTCAAATCCAAATGCAAGGGGAATGAGAAGGAAGTTCTGGGGGGAAGGCTGGATGTAAAGCTCACTGTGGCCACAGAAATCCAGTACAGCCATGCTCAGCAGTACTGCTCAGGGATATTTGCACCTGAATGCTTGACTCTTTCCTTCATACGGCCTGCTTTTACTTAGGTTTGTGCCACTGCTGGCTGGAAATTAACTCCCAGGGAGGAGAGAAGGCAAGAGACGAGAAGTGGCGTGTGTTTTTACGGAGGAAATTTTTTACGGAGGAAATTTTTTACGGAGGAAATACAGAATGGCAGGGTCACTACCTTCTTCTATAATGTTTCCTCCTTCATTACAGTAATTTTTCAGTATTTTGAACATCCTTGGGCAGTTAAGATACTTCTATTAATACTTCTTGGGAATACTGTTTCGGTTTTGTCTAAAGTTGGTAAGCAATTTAAGAATATCATCCAGAGATCTGCCCCAAGGCTGAATAATTATGAGTGGCAGGGTGTGTGGGACAAGATGGGCAAGTACCTAGGCCAATGGGCACCCCCAGTGTTTTGGAACTTCACCCCTGAGCAAGTGCAGAATCCTGAAAATCCTGAAATGCAAGGGGAATGAGAAGGAAGTTCTGGGGGGAAGGCTGGATGTAAAGCTCACTGTGGCCACAGAAATCCGGTACAGCCATGCTCAGCAGTACTGCTCAGGGATATTTGCACCTGAATGCTTGACTCTTTCCTTCATACGGCCTGCTTTTACTTAGGTTTGTGCCACTGCTGGCTGGAAATTAACTCCCAGGGAGGAGAGAAGGCAAGAGACGAGAAGTGGCGTGTGTTCAAAATCGAGCTGGCAGCCTGGTAAAGAGGCAAGCTCACCGAGAAATGGTGAATTGCCTAGAAGCATTTTTCATCCACGTTAGTGTCCAAATATGCTTGTTTCCTGAGTTTTAATTTTAGTAACAAAGAAATCAACACTGAGACGTCAGTGCTTGCCTTAAACCCTTTTCCTCAGAGCTGGCTGTTCACATTCCCAGAATGTTCAGTGGCTCCTTGCCCTGCTTTATCACGGGGCTTCAGCTACACTAGGGGGGGTTTACCTTTCCTTGTGAACAGAATTTGCTGAATGGAAAGGTAGATCTTGAGATGTGTTTGACTCACCTGGTTACAAAGTTGTTAAAACACTCTGGTAGGCACAAGTGCATGCAAAGGTATGATCTAGCACTGTCCTCTACCCACTTGGATGCAAAGACAAGGTTGGCTGGCTGCTCCACTTTCCAATCTTTGGTGGTACATGATGATTAAAAGGCACATTATAGTTTTTCATGTACCCTGGAGCTAACTATGGCATTGCACATATATTGGAAAATGGGAGCTGGAACTGATTTGCACTGTCAAAACTGTACAGAGGAGCGCAGTGTAAGCGTAAAGCTTATATCTGCAGGCAGGTACTATTTTTTCATGACATGTTTCCCCAGCACTTAGCAGAATGAGCTCCACTCCTCCGAGTATCTCGGAAGTCCCTTGCTGTAAATAATGCTAACAGGCTATGGCCACGCGGAAATAGGGAACATTTTCCCCATCCGGAGAGTCTGTTGTAGCTCAGTGTAATCTGCTTCTGAGGGAGACTGTGGCTATTTTTAAGACAAAATGGTGTTTTTCTTGGTCTTGTGTTCCAGCTAAAGACACTGTAATAGAAAGGTGATAGATTATATACTCAGTTAATGGACATCCCACTGCAAAGCTTCCAGCAAGTTCGGTCTTTGTATAGAATACCAAGGGAAATGTTTTCTAAATTCCAGTTGTATTTATTTACTGCTGGATCAAGAAGGGAACTGTATTGTATTATTAACTAATTCTCTGGATTCTTATTTTCCCATGGAATGAAAATGACACATTTTATTTATATTGCTTATTTGAAATTTAAAATAATTTATGAAGCTGAACCTGCAGTTTGAGGGTACCCATAACAGTTCCTTATTTCAGTGCAATATTTGAGTGGGCAAGTGCTGAAAGAATACTTTTTAAATGTATATATCTAACTGAACAGATAGCTGACTATAACTCACTAACTTCAGGACACTAGGGACGGTTTAATCTATAGTGCCAAACTCTCCTTCTGGTTGCACTAATATATTTATATTTATTTCACTGGCTAACTGAGTTTATATATACAAATGTAGCATATTTTTCTTTGGGTTAGGTGAACCTGTATGAATACCTGACTTGCGTTACTTCATTTTTTACATGAATTTTTAAGACTGAGAAGAGTCTTCTCAGCATGAGAAGTGATCTCATTTGACTTTAGATCTGACCGCAAATAGGAAATGGAATACTTGTGGCCTGATACTTAATGCAGTGTGTCTCATTTTCCAGGTGCATACATCTGGTCTTTAATGGCCATTTTATCAGGACTGCATCATTTCATCTTGGTCCTTTCCCCACAAATATTTGATTGTAATAAGATCTGACCGTGAGATGTGTCATCTGTAGTATTGAATATATAGAACGGCTTGGGATTGCTATTTCTATCTTCAAGGCATCCCATGTCCTGTTAGGGATGACAATTTTTTCATGGCAAAACATTGCTGACAAGATATTGTGCAATGAGATTTGCATGACCAAATATCCTGTGAGTAGTCCAGTGGTTAGGATAGGAAACAGAGAGTCAGGATAGCCTGGCTCTGTTCCCACTTCACATACTGACTCACTGCCTGACCCTGGGGCAAATCGTTTAGGCTGGAATTTCCAAGGGGGCTGAGATGCACAGCTCCCAGGGAAAACCAGGCAAAGCTGGGTGCCTGACTCCTTTCCATCTCTTGGAAAACCTCATGTCTCAACAGTTCTGCATCTCAGTTTGCCCACATTAATACAGGGACAAGGTTTATAAAGCTATTTGGGTCCTCTGGCAGAAATTGTTTATTAAGGAAATGATAATCATGGCATAAATATGTAGTCTTTACCAACACATGCTATTTGGTAGGTACAAGCAGATGAATAAATCATCTCCTTTGCTCCCTGAGAAATGCAGTGTAGTTTGTTTCTCTTCTAATAAGAGGATGAGTTAAAAAGACTTCGGGATTGTCAAACCCGTGTTTCCAAATGTAGTTTACCTACAAATCAGCAGCCACAGGGCATCCCTGGCAGTAGCAGCTCTTGGTCCTGTGGCAGCTCATCCATATGGGCTTGAGGAGGCATGACTTCTTCTCTACTCCATCACTAGATTCAGCCTGGGATCCAACACTGTTCTTCCCTGCCTCATCAAACCATGCCCGAAAATGTACCCAGGCCCTCACATCCTCTACCTTGTACCCTCACTGTTCACCCAGTCAGACATCTCAGTCTGCATCTTTCCATTGCCTCCCACCTTGCACTCTCTTCTCTTATTGCCCTGCCCTGCTTTTATGTCCTACCAGGAGATGCAGGTGCTGGCACTGGCAGGGCTTTTACAGCAGCCACTAAGGCAATAAGATATTGCTGATCCACTGCTGGATGCACGACAACCAGAGTGTGAATACCCTCACGCCAGAACTTAGGAAATTATCTCCACCTACACTGCTGGAAGCTATCTGCAAACCTCACTTCAAAGCAGCTTGCACATCACCAGGGAACATCACATCACCATGATGAGAGGAGGTCCCTGGTAAACCACTGGGTTTGAGTGGTCACACTGCTACAGAACAGACTTTTTCTCTTTAAAAGCAAACAAAACATCATAATATGGGACATTGTTACGCAAAGGGCAAATTTCGACCAATGTTTTGGTTTGGAAGTAGCAAAAGAGAAAAGGCAACTCTTCAGATCAAAATGAAACCCGTTTTAAAATTTCTATTCAAAGAGAAGCACTGGGTTTGAGATGGCCACGTTTTTTGATGTTGTTGGTATTTCTAAATGTCTATTGACAAAAGGGAAAATGCTCTCAAGAATGGCCATTGTCTAATTGAAAACTGTGGTTGTAATGAAACCTTTACATTATTGACCAGCTTCAGTTGAAAACATATAATGGGCTCAGCTGATTTGGCACTGAGCTTATGTCTTGTTTAATTTGGGAAAATAATTTAAAAATAACAAAACTAACAGGGGCCCAAATCTTCTGTGAAGGCGGTGCAGTTACTCCAATTTACACCAGCACAGGGGTAAATAGGCAAGCTGGGAGCTTGCCTACCTACGGCATCTGGTGCTGCTTTAGATCCCTAAGGGGTCTCCCCTTAGGGAGAGGAGGAGATCTTAGGAAAGACATGGGTCTGGTTTAAGTCCTCTGCCATAGCTGCAAGCCCTGTGCTGATGTGTGGATACCATGGTGGGTCTAAGAGGGCACTGGACATCATGTTTATGCCCACAGCCACTTGTTCCCCTATGATGAGTTTGCTGTCTTGGAGTCTTGCCTGGCTAGAGAGCAACGTGGAAAGGTGTTGATGTCTTCTCACCAGTGGCTGGGAGATTGTGTTTGCATATGCAACATCGTTCAGCCTTTGAGAGAGATGCAAAGAGAAAGGAAAGGAAAACATTAAGGTGAACAGCAAAACAAATGGGAACAAGAAAGTTTGGCTCAGCACTGAATGCCCTTCGCATGAAGCCAGGCAGGAGCACAGAAGGGGAGGGGGAACAGTGGGGGAGAATTTGGCACTGAAATAACTTTTAGCTCACATACAGTGAATTTCCTTTTATCACTAGCAGCCTGGGTCATGGAGACGCAGAGGAAACTACCCCATTCCAAATCTTTGATACTAAGTATATTTGGCTGGCTGCTACTTCCAGATGTGAGTGAATCCAGTTTGTATATTTGTCTGATAACATAGTTTGGCCCCAATCTTTGCTTTCACTTACAAGCCCAGAGTACAACCCAGCCACCTTTCTGTTGCCCCAGCTGCCGACCCATGCTCTGCTGAACAGTCTTCTGGTACACATTGGAGCAGCTTAGAGGCTGCTGTCGTTTGTGCCAACACTTGGTATTTCCAAGGGGCTGCTACCGCACCTGGATCAGAGAGATGCCAAAATGCCTTCGGACTCATGCCTTTTATCATAACACTTGTGCCGAGATGGCAGCAAGCAACATACCTCTGCCTCCCAACACCACTCAGGCAACTCCTCCACCCATTCTCCTGCTGCCAGTTAGGTCTGTTTTAGTGCAAGCTTAGAGTAAAAGAGCAGCGCAAATTTGCCTTAGATCAAAGATATTCTGGCCTCATCTCAAAGGTTATTTTTTTTAATCTCCGCTTTATCTGGTTACCCTGCCCAGCAGCTTTACAAGGCTCATGAACTCATGACCAAAGAGAAGTTGAAGCTCACTCACATCCCCCTTGTTAGCGGGCCGCCTGTATCGCATGTTGTCCAACAGCTCACTCCTTTGGCTTTGAAGAAGACTCAGCTCAACCAGTATGAGGGAGGTGACTGGGCCGATAAATTATTAGCACTGCAGCTGTGAGGCAAAGAAGTTGAGAGAACAGTTATGAGTACAAAGAAAGAAGGGGGAGACCGGGTGTACGCTCCAGATAAGGTTAATCCAGAATTCTACAAATTCTACAAATCTCTTGATACAGTGAACTCAACTCCTCCAGCAAAGATTTGATGGAGAGGGAAGCATTCTTTCTACTGGAAGATAAATATACATATAAAAAAGTTTGCTGCTACTACGTTTGCTTGTTTGCAAAGCATGGTGGGCTTCTCCAGAAACCATTTTTGGTGTCTACAACTAAAAAAAAAAAATTGTTGTCACGAGTTGTAACAGTCTTTGTAGAACAGGTTTAAGATGGCATTTTTGTAGCAGAGATAAAAACAAGCAAATTAGGAAATGGGGCAACGTTGTAACATTCAAGGCCTTGCAAACCTTTCAGTATGTGTGGGGAATTTGTTACGCCATTGACAACTTCCACAAATGTTTTTCCCAAAAATTTTATCTTGTATTTTCTAGGCCTCCCAGTTCATGTATTTGTTTAAATCGGTTGTGTTTATTAAAGCAAAGAGGAGGTTATGGCCACTTTTTAACATTTGTGTTATAGTTACATGACAAGAACCTCAGCTGCCCAGCGTAGCGGGTTCTCTCCATACACTCTTCTTTGAGAATTTGTGTGTGTTTGTGTGCATTTATTTTATGTTTCTGTTTACATAGGGGAAATATAGGAAATCCATATGTCACCAGCATGCCCTATTTGTGCAGACATAAACATATGTAGGATCAAATGTAACGTCTCCTTTTCCTGGGACATATGTACTCCCACACTCCGAAACAGAAGTTTTCTCTCAAGTCATTTCTGCCTCATTGCAGCCCTTCTTAAACAAAACCTGAACCTAAGTGGGTAGGACCTGAAGGTTCAAACCTGCGATGCAGGGTGAATTTGAAACGCGATTTTTAAATGAGGTTCCCACTAAAACGTCCTGCGATTTCCACGGTATTGGTTTGTCTCCACCGAGCGCCGGCCTGAAACACCCCTTCATTTCACAGAGATGGCAGAGCAAGCGAGCGCGATTTCTGCTTTGTAGCTCCAAAGGGGGGTTTTACCAGGCGAGGCCGGCGGGCTCGTACAGCAAACTCACCCTCTCACCTTGCAGATGCCCCAGCCTATGCCCCACGGAGCCCCCCGGGCACCCGGCCCCCCGCGGCCCGGGCCGGCTCCCCCCGCGGAGGGCGGCGGCGGCCGGGCGGGCCGCTAGGGGGGGACCGGGCCCAGGCTTCGTCGCGGAGGTAGCGCGGGGGTGCCGCGGCGGGGCCGGGGGGGCACGCCAGCCAAATCCTGCCCTGGGGTTAGGTGCCGTGCCAGGCAGAGCCCTCCCCCGCGCCCCCGCCCCGCCGGCTCCCGGCTTTGCTGCCGGTGAAGAGCTGCCCGCCCTCCCGCCGGGGCTGGCCCCGGGGGGCTCCGCCTGCCCCGACAGCGCCGCGCTCACGCCTTGTTCCCGAAGTGACCCCCGGCTGAGCTTCGTGAACTCAGCCTCCGACCCCCGGGGGGGCTGCGGTGTGCGGTCCCGGCTAATGGTCGGGAGGCTCCTGGAGACATAAAGAAGAACCTGGGAAGGTGAGCGCTGACCGCAGGCTCCCCCCCCCGCCCCCCGCCCCGCTCCGGCCGGCCGCGGGGGGCAGCCTCCCGCGGGAGCCTCCCGCCGCAGCCGGGGGTCGAGCCGAGCCGAGCCGCTCAGCCCCCCACCGACGGCGAGTTTCAGTCATCAGTAAGTCAGATTGAAACACTTTAATGTTTCTCCCAGCTAAAATAAAATACTAGCTCCGCCCCCCCCCCCCCCCGAAAAGTATTTTTATTGAATCCTAATCCACGTTAGTATGAAGACACTAACAGCACTGTAAAAAGAAGTCCCTATATATCACCCAGCCAAGTAGTCTAAACAACTGTGCTGGAAGTTTTCCAGCCTTGCCCAGTCAATGACCACAGACTTGCTTGGAAAGCGATCATTAGCAGCGGCAGTCATGTAATCCTGCCTTTCTGCTGGTCTCTTCCGCAGGAGCTCTGTTAGGGAGACAAGCACATGCTGGTGGCTTTGGATACTGTTAGGAGGTTAAGTGCGTATTTAACATGTGATTATCGCACCCGGAGAACCCATGACACTAGTCAGAGGATGGGGTTTTATGGCTTCAAGGGGTCACAGCTATGTCACAGTCCTAGAAGATTTCTACAGCTCTTAAGAAACCACACTCAGTCGACTAATAAGTACTAAGTTTATATTAATAAGATTCTTCCATGTATGTCTTTTTCATGGGAACCTTAGGAGACAGTTCAAGCACCCTCCAGAACCGGTACGTTCCTAAATGGGACTAAAACATTTAGGATATTGGATACAAGAGAGGAATCTGATGCCCCATCCTTCCAATAATATACAGTTACTATTTGTCATAATAATAGGACAGCTAATTTATTAAATATGTAGTTTAAAACAGGGCAGCAAATAAATGTATGGTATTTACTGTTCTACGTATAGGACTTGTTTAGACAGCAAGAGAAGAATTACAACAGCAAAGATCTAGGCCTGTGTCTCAGTTTCCTTATTGATACATAGGGGATAAATCTGCAATACTTATCTTCCTAACAGATTTATTGTGAGACAAAATGTATTAATTTGGAAAATGCATTTGTATTTTCAGAAAGTGATAAAGAAGTATGATGTAATGTATTCTAAAAAATCTGTAAAGCAATGTACTTGATGTACCTAATTTGAGCTGACAAGTTTTGCATAGGTTGTCATATTTAATCAGCGTATATCAACTATTCTGAAATGTAAAGTGGCATAAACAGCAACTGATTCCTAACTGGTATCGTACAAATATTGGAAGTAATAATATGTTTAGATTTCATGGGCTTTACAAGGCATTTAGTGGTGATAAGAACAAAGAAATTATAAAGTCGCAGGGTGAAGCTATAAAGTGCCTGATGGATCTGTTCTTAGCAAATCTTTCATTTTTGGAAACTATCCTGCATATACATGATAGCCTCAATGATTATTTGTGTCCAGGTATTTAGACCTGAAAATTACAATAACGGTGTCTTATGTTCCTTTTTTTCTGCAGGGTAAATGGGGGGGTGTTTGAATGTGTGTGTGCAGGTGCGCACATGTGCACGTGTATGTGAGCCAGTAACATCGAGATGGTGTCTGAAGTTTCTAGCGAGGAGGAGAAGTTCAGCAGATGAGCTTTACATTTTGCTATGATTGTCACATGGCCTCTGATCTTTCTTATCTTAGGAAGAAGGAATTCATTGGCCTAGGCCATGCCTAGTTCCCATGAAAGTGAGTCCTTTCATGTACACCTTCCTGCTTCTGCTCATGCATTTTGGAATGAATTCTTACCCGCAGAAATGCTGAGAATCACACAAAGGTATCAAAAAGCTGGAGGTACCTCTCATTTGGAACAATACAGAATCATAGAATAGTTTGGGTTGGAAGGGACCTCTAAAGGTCATCTAGTCCAACACCCCTGCAATGAGCAGGGACATCTTCAACTCGATCAAGTTGCTCAGAGCCCCGTCCAACCTGACCTTGAATGTTTCCAGAGATGGGGCATCCAGCACCTCTCTGGGCAACCTGTTCCAGTGCTTCACCTCCCTCAGTGTAAAAAATTTCTTCCTTATATCTAGTCTAAATCTACCCTCTTTTAGTTTAAAACCATTCCCCCTTGTCCTGTCGCAACAGGCCCTACTAAAAAGTTTGTCCCCATCTTTATTATAAGCTCCCTTTAAGTATTGAAAGGCCACAATAAGGTCTCCCCGGAGCCTTCTCTTCTCCAGGCTGAACAACCCCAACTCTCTCAACCTTTCTTCACGGGAGAGGTGTTCCATCCCTCTGATCATTTTTGTATGCAGCTGATAGTCTTGATTTCGGCACCCTTTTTTTTAAATATAATTTTTTATGTTATGTAGCCCTATATCAGAACAATATCTACTGTAATTCAACAACCTGAACTTGCAACAGACTCACTTCGTCCCATATGAAGTGAAGATAACAGAGACCTCCCTGTTTCCTACTGCGTGGCTGCAAATATTGTATCCAATATTTCTCTACCCTCACTAGACCGTATGTCTAGATGTACACAGCAGAAAATCCCTTTTTGAATGTATTGGACACCACTTGGTGTGGCTGCTGCAAAATGAGATTTGCCCAAAATTGCTCAGTGTAATCAGTATCTTGACACTCCACCATGTATGTTATGGGATTGTCACAAAGCTTCTGATTTCATCACCCCACAACGAATGTGGTTGCAGCAAGTAATCTTAATACCCAATAAAATTATTTTACAGACATGAAAAAGCTCTCTTCCCCCTGGTACTGAGGAATTTGTGGGTAGGGCTTTGCAGACTTGCAATATTTAAATGATGCTTATAGACAAAACAACAAGATATGTTAAACACTTCTAATAACATGGTCAGAAACCACATGGCTCCTCTTAAAGGCAATCATGAAATTTAAACAGCAAAATAAGGTGCTTGATTAAATATAGAGTCATAGGGGGATACCTTGCTATATATAATTACTTGTAACACACCTGAATACTTTTAACACAGAATCTCATGACTTTAAATAGTTGCATTTCTCCAAACAGCAGCATAGGTTAGCAAACAGATTAGTGTGTTTACTCAGCTTTAAAACAAAGCGTTCTCTGAAGTCAGTGGAGTGATGACTGTCTATTTTATGCCACACTGTTTTTCATGAAATTGTAGAGCTGTGATCCAGAGCAGCAGAATTTTACCTGAAAGAAAACATCAGTATTTGGCCCATTTTTTTTCTGAAAGTATTAACTGTGGTTTTCATGTTTGCCCTTTTGTTTTTCTTTCTTTCTCAGCATCTTTTCTTACATCCTTGGTAAAGCAATCGCTAAAAAGTTAAATGACCCTAATAAAACTGAACCCAGGTTCAGAACTTTCCGAGCAGACTAATTCCAGTTTGTGACTTCATGGTAATTTGTAAGGAGCTGTAGCATGACTGATACGAACCTCCCCCCATGCCTGTACACACACCGGTCTGCCCGTGAACATGGGAGCAGAGCTGCCCCCTCTGCCTACTTCTTCCTGCTGAGCCCAAAGCCTTCCAGTGCCCCACTCGGTAAACTGCATTTTAAAATTACTTCCTTTGCCTTAGAGGAAGTGGAATAGAGGCCACAAGCATCCTGGCAAAATCCATGAGAAGGTGTACGTTAGAATTAAAAGAAATTCTCTTCAGGAAAATATCATGTATTGTCCTCAGGATGACTTTTGCAAACCAGGAACAGAACTCTCCAGCGGGGTCTCTGCTGGAGCTTTGCTGCTATGGCTCTACTGGGAAAGTCCCTAGAGCGTAGACTGACAGTGTCTCAGTTTCTTGTGAGGGCTTTGCACAGTAACCCATACTGGGGGGGGCGGTCCCCGTAGCCCACTCTAGTCCTAGTATAACACCGCACCTATTTAAAGGGCTTCTCAGCCATTCATCCTCGCTTCGCTCCTGAGACACGGGAAGTTCAGCAGCGTTACTCACGCCATGCCACTTGAGAGATGGGAGAGAAGGAGGATGATCTGCCCAAGACCTGCAGCCAGCCCGTGGCAGAGCCCAAAGTAGATCTGCTCCCAGTTTCTGCTCTGTCTTCCAGACCTTTCTTTTTTTTGGCACACCCCCAAACTCATCCTGCGGTTCATGAACCTTAACAAACCTTTCAATGAAGCTTGTCTGGGTTTTGGATTGGTAAAGAAATTTGAAACCGAGGCAAGACCTTGTGTTGGTGTGTGCTGCGCTGTGAAAATTTCACATGCCTGTTTTTCACCCCACTTGTTCAGCCATAATAGTGGGCCAGAAAACTACGGGTTTTACTGAACGGCCCAGTTTATAAGAAGGTGGCGGTGAGAGCGGTGGGTATGGAAAATGGGTTTCAAGAGTTTATGAAAGTTACCACTTCGTTTGTGAATCCACATTCCTTGCAAAATCTATTCCTATTCCCACCCATACAATCCCTTTGTTTTTACTGCAGTGGTCCTGTGTATCTAAGAATTTGGCACTACGTATTTGTTAACAGACTCTTCATGCGTAGTTTGAATTGCTCATAAAATCCTGTTTTCCGCAACCTGTATGGAGAAATACAGAGTAACTAGGTTAACTGAAATCAAAGGAAAGCAATTTTAAGTCTTTCATAAAATTTTAAACAAGAAAGGATAAAGGGCTCAAACAATAGTGGGTTTAAAATGTCTGTGCCAGTGCACTCTTGAAACCAGTTTGCAAGTCAGCCGTGAAAATGTGCAGTCTGAAACATGTTTTCTGCTTGCACTGAGGCAACCAGCCTGCTAATCCTCATCCCAAATGTAGACATATACTGTAAAAAGCGCACAGCCTGTGCAAACTCTTACTCAGCACAGTAGTCCTAATTTGTTCCCCTGGGGCTTTTTACTGCTACCACTACAGTCTATAGACTGTTAGATTAGCCGGAGCAGAGTTAGACCCGCACATGAGATACGGCCCTACGCTGTTCTTCTGGGGAGCAAGAGGGTACAAGAAGCTCTTTTACTTTGCCTTCGTAGCCTGTTTGTGTTGAGTTTTAAGGAGCAAAGCTCACTGTCAAACCGCCATTTAAAATTTTATTGTGTCTACCCAAGCTGTGCTAAAATGGAAGGTAAGTAATCTGTCCCAGTCCCAGTGTTGCTGTATTTTTCGTTTTCACAGTGCAGTGAAGGTGGTAGGCAGACATCCGCTTTCCGATCCGATTGTGCTGACCAAAGAATCCACCATCTCTGGCTGCTTCACACTTCCCACCATCTGTTTAGCACTCCCCAGTTCTGCCAGCGGAAGGACTTGTGGGAGAGCTTAGGCAAACCACTGCAGACAACGGCTGCTGGGAGGGCTCAATCCATTTCCAGCAGCCATCTGACTGGAAAGAGTCTCTTTGTATCCTACTGCTTATCTCTTTTTTCAGCCGTATCGGTTGGTCTTAAAAAAAAAAAAAACAACAAAAAAAGACACCACCTCACCCTACAGAACTTTCAAGAATGTTGCTTATGTTCTTATCCACTGCTACAACAGTATTATACACAGGCAGGTAGGTAAGTGGGTAGGCAGGCAGGCAGGCAGAAAAAGAAAGAAAGAAAGAAAAGAAAGAGAGAGAGAAAGAGAGAGAGAGAAAGAGAGAGACAGAAAGAGAAAGAAAGAAAAAAAGGGAGGGAGGAAGGAAGGAAGGAAGGAAGGAAGGAAGGAAGGAAGGAAGGAAGGAAGGAAGGAAGGAAGGAAGGAAGGAAGGAAGGAAGGAAGGAAGGAAAAGAAAGAAAGAAAGAAAGAAAGAAAGAAAGAAAGAAAGAAAGAAAGAAAGAAAGAAAGAAAGAAAGAAAGAAAGAAAGAAAGAAAGAAAGAAAGAAAGAAAGAAAGAAAGAAAGAGAAAGAAAGAAAGAAAAAGAAAGGAAGGAAGGAAGGAAGGAAGGAAGGAAGGGAAAAAGAAAGAAAGAAAGAAAGAAAGAGAAAGAAAGAAAGAAAGAAAGAAAGAAAGAAAGAAAGAAAGAAAGAAAGAAAGAAAGAAAGAAAGAAAGAAAGAAAGAGAAAGAAAGAAAGAAAAAGAAAGGAAGGAAGGAAGGAAGGAAGGAAGGAAGGAAGGAAGGAAGGAAGGAAGGAAGGAAGGAAGGAAGGAAGGGAAAAAGAAAGAAAGAAAGAAAGAAAGAGAAAGAAAGAAAGAAAGAAAGAAAGAAAGAAAGAAAGAAAGAAAGAGAAAAAGAAAGAAAGAAAGAAAAAGAAAGAAAGAAAAAAAAAGAGAAAGAGAGAAAGAGAAAGATAAAAAGAACGAGAGAAAGAAAGAAAGAAAGAAAGAAAGAAAGAAAGAAAGAAAGAAAGAAAGAAAGAAAGAAAGAAAGAAAGAAAGAAAGAAAGAAAAGAAAGAAGGAAGGAAGGAAGGAAGGATTGATTTTTCTTTTTGTCCTGTAAAGGCACAGTCTTAAAAAAAAAGCTACCGCACACAAGCTACCTACACAAGCGATCACATTTCCTCACACTGCAGACTTTTCTCTTAATCTGTATCTAAACATCCCAGAACAGGTTGGGGCACACAAACCTTTCTGTCTAAGGAAGCTTGTCCATTTTCTCCATCTCTGTCTTTCAATTTACTGAAGAATTCATTTTCCATTGCTTCTCCAGAATATAGCAAATGCAATAGGGAGAAATGTCTTACCATTAAAGGGGGTCAAAGTAATCGCTGGAGATGCACACAGTTTAGGTGTGTTGTAATGATTCTGGCATGAAACTCATTGATCCGACCACTCCTTTTGTCCTGTTTTCATTCTTCATGACATATGTTGTGCATGGTTAGCACATTTTGTTTCAAGTTTCCCGCTCCCTTGCTTTATCTCTTTCCGTGTATGAACACAGTAGTTATGAGAAGGTATTTACCATCCATACCTTGCACCTCCAAGGAGAACACATCAGGAACAGCTTTCAAAGGCAAACAACATGAAACAGTATATTAGAAAGTTTACTCAAAATTGTTTGTTGATAATTTCACTCTTTTGAGATCTTTCTTTGACAGGCTGTTTTTGATGGGCACCTTCCAGACAGCTCTGCAGCATCTAAACTGAACTGAACATTCTGCTGCATAAAATGAAAACCACAATCAACAGCACCGGGACATCCCAGCAGCCCAGCAGATCAAGGAATGTTTTTCTTAAATCTTACCAACTTTCTGACTCCAGAGCCATATTTTTGTTTTCTAAGGATAGCTGTAATGCTGATATCAATTTAGCTCCAAGCATTCAGTCAGCGCACAAACCCCGCTCTTGCTAGTGAAAAGACATCTGAAACAACATTTTCTGTAAAAGGATAATTAATGCTAAGTTATTACAAGGCTTGCTCAGAAATGGTAGCATTAACCACAACAAATTTTAAATGCGTTTCTTTTTTTCTTACAAAAAATAAAGGTCACACATAAGTTGACCCATTGCACACACAGATTATGATTCCCAATTCTGTATTTTTGTTTTAATTACAATTTTAATGTGATTTTTATAAATCACAATATCAGAGCTGACTGCAATGGATAGGGACATAGAGGGTTGTCTAAACCGTTACAAGTGTGCTGAAAGTTTCTTTTGTCTAACACACCAGCTAACTTCTTGATTAGATAAAGACCTAAGAAAGCTCCTCTGGTGGAGAAGATGGAAATCAAATGTGGAAATCTTCACTGTATAGAGCACCCCGGGGTTTGTTAAATATCTGCAGATCTGCTTGTTGTAAGTGACTGTTTATTCTTGCAAGTGAATTCCAAGATAGCCTGGCTTCCTTGGGGTTTAATCTCAGCCTTTTTTTGTTTCTCTGATTAGTTGGGAACTGTAGCAGGTCATCCCGGCTCTTTGAAGAATGAAGGGTCTCATTCCAGGGTGAGGCCCAACGAATTTGTGAATGAATGAAAAGTTAATTGAGGAAAAGGGTAGAGCATACTTCAGTCATAGTTAATTTAAGCAAAGCTGATAAGTTAGTAAATAGAAACACCAGTGTATTCTTTCAAGTAGAATTTTTGCTCTTACTGATATCTTAGGTGCTGTTTCTCTGGCCCTTTTAAAGATTGGTGCTTGCCGTAGACACTGTATTATCTAATCTTCTGCCCAAGGAGAGATTCTGTAGTGTTGAGTAATTACAAATAGATTGAGCTCTGCTGGAAAGTGTGTTTACAAAAATAAAAGGAAGCTTATACCCTATAAACTTTGTGATATTTTTACTTTATCTTCTTAAAAGAATAATTAATTTATTTTTTTTACTAACAAACATTGTGGAAAATAACATGAATGTCATATGTCATCATTTTTTAGGAAGGTGAATGAACCTGTTGAATCCTTCTGGCTTTTTATTGTACTTGAAATGTCTTTTGTAACCACTTCAGGATTGTGGTAAAATACAAAATTTAGTAACGGCTTAATAAAAGGCATCTATTAAATTTAAAACTGTTATATTAAAGCTAAAAACAAAATGCAGAAAACTCATATGCAAGCAAATGAAAGGCACTCTTTCTTCACGTGTAGAGAAGTGGAAGAGAAAGCTGTATATTGCTAGAGGAAAGCTGCTTAAGGAAAAGGCATAACTGTGAGCTATGCAATGAAGAAAGGAGAGGAGTGAAAAAAGCAAGGGCCACAGCCAGCAGCTTTTAAAGCCTCTACGGCAACATTTTTTATGAGTCAAAGAAGCCACAGCAAACAGCTGGAGAGGGAATCAAATATTTCTTCAATTTTAAATATGCTTTGGACTTAGACAGAACTTGCCACCCACACATCCCAGAGCACCCTCCCATCGCTAATGAATTTAGTCTCCTACAATCCTCAGAGGTGAGTGTTATCCTCGCTTGGTAGATAAGGAAAATGGAGCAGGAAAAGGTTAAACGACTTGCCATACGTCACGCAAGAAGCCTGCAAAAGAGTTAAAAATAAAAGGTAGTCTCAATAAAGACAGAACGACTTGGGGCTGTTGTACAGTTGTACTGGCAAACCTGAGGGGTAAATATGCTTCAGCGCAGCCATGGGTGCTGGAAGCTGAGGACTGGACAGTGTTTCATTAGCTACACTCACGTGTTCCAGACCAGGCTTCAGGAGGGCTGAGATCCTGCTTTCAGGTGCCGCCACTGGTTTGCAGAGTGACTTCAGGTTCGACACGGCCTCTCCCTGCACGTCAGCTGCTTGCCTGTCCAAGGTGGGGACCGTGACACAGATCTATATAAAGCATTTTAAAATAAGGAAAAGCAAGAGGACTTAACTCCTTCGACGGAGTACTGAAACTTTGTGGATTCATTTGATTTAATTTCAGGTCTAGATTAAGCTCACTGAATTGGATTCAAAAATCATAAAAGCAAGAAGTATGAGAATGCAGTTCATAGGTGTCCAATGTACAATTTTTGCAGGTTTCTAATGGAGCCCTACAAAAGCCCGCATCGCCTTCTCCCTTTCCGTCTCTAGCAAAGGGAATGACTGCAGTTCAAATGCAGTCTGTCAGTTTCCCCTGTGAAGAGCAGGTCCTGCTGATGTGAGTGACTAGACATTGCCCTCCATTGCTTTATATTTGTGCATGTGCATATGCACAAGCTAATCTGCAACAAAATTTTATTTGCGGATCCCCTCAAGCTAAAAGCGTTACAGCTGCCACTGCTTTTACTAAAAGAGGAGCCATTTGAGCCATTACAAATCCAAATCCTAACACACGACAATGTTAAAGGCGACAGGTACAGGTCCACTGCTTATCTGTACACAACAGCTACATGACAAGTAATGAAAACCTGATTTAATTAATGTATAATTATATAATAACACTTGCAATGTGATCTAAAGACGTCTACACTGGCAGAATTTGTTTCAGGGACAAGAAAACACACCTGAGGTCCCAAACCTAGTTAGACAGCAGTTCAAGACATGCAAAGCTCAGAAGGAGGAGGGAAGAACCTGTGCCTTAGTCTCTGCTTGACTCCACCCTACATCGAAGGCATTGAGTCTCCAACTGCACCTTACCACAAATATAAATGACTAAACCTCTCCCACACACCCTATTTACTAAGTCAACCAGTTCAATCTTTGTGCTTAAATAATGCTGGACACAGAAGACATTGTCTGTGCCGTCAAGGGGATTACAAACCAGCTACTTTGCTGCCCCGTAGCTCAGCTGAAGCAGGTATTTGTCTTACAAAAATAGAAACAAGAGTTGCACTCTTTCTGCTGATACCAAGACATAATTACCAGCAAAATAAACAGCAACTGATTAAATGAGAAGCTAAAGTTTTAATTTCAGAGGCAACTTCTGGCAGCCTTAGGTTGTGTTCAATTTCAGTAATCATGGTCAGTCCTATGCATAACCGCAACTAACTAGCATGATTTTAATTGTTTTTCACCATGGATACAAAGTACAAAGGTTTGTCTAAAAATACGTTGATTAAAACAGGAGCGAGCCCACTTTAAAAGCCTTTTCAAAATTGCATACATGGGTCCAGATCCAAAAAAAAGCACCTGAGAGTTGCATGATGCGGTGTTTCATTTTTAAGCCCCTGACTCCAGAGTGCAACACAACACAGGTCTCGATTCCAGTGCCTGCCGCTGCCTCTGCTCCCCAGTGCCTCCCCGGGGACCCCGCGCAGCCTGTCAGCCCAGCGGGGAGCTGCCCGAGGCCAGCACAGCAGCCCGTAACCCCGGGGAGGCTGCTTTCTCCTCGCGCTTTCTCCAGAAACACAAGGAGGGCTTCCCTTCACCTGGAGGCCTCAGCTTCTCTGCAGGAGGCTGGTTACTAAGCCGTGGTGCCAATACGCTGCCCTGTTATGGTTAACATAGTGGAGGTTAGATCATTTGCCCAGGCTGGGAGAGTTAGGTTCAGTCCCTTCCTTACTGTGATGGGGCTTACGCCCACCTCCTGCCACCCAACCTCCAGCCTAGTCAAGATCAGGAGCCACCAGGGCTTCCTCACGGCGGGGTGGGCAGAGTCCTGGTTAACAACCGGGGTCAGCTCTGTCTATATGTTATCCACTCACCAGTCAATCGAAAATACATAAATGCTTCTAGAGATGGGGACCAGAATATGGCGCTCTTCTGTCTCAAGCCCATGAGACATTTATACCTTCCTCTTCCTCTGCTGTGGCTGTAAGTGGCTCCAGCAAGCACTTGGTAGTTGTGTGCCAGGCGCGCAGAGCCCTCCTGAGGAGCTGCTGCTTTAATTTACCTTTTGGCTGTGTGGCTGGGACCCCACGCGCCTCCACAGATGTCAGCGTGGAGGGACGTCACCACAGCCCAGACCGGGAGGGACATTACTGCAGGCTGGACCAGGCACCGGTTGGGTAGCCTGCAGCAGCGGCCCTGCTGCCTCCCCTTCCCCACGCCCGCCCTTCGGCCCCCAGTGACTCAAAATGAGAAACTCAGGAAACACAGATCCTGGGAGTGGAATACAAAGCACATGGAGGAAAGATGCTGCGCTCGTGTCTGCCACTGCCTTTTGCTCTCCTTTTGAAAAGAGGGAATCTTTGGAGGCTTTGTTATATTCCCCTCTTTCTTTCTCCTCCTCTCCTTTTAAAGGTTTAATCCTTACTTCCATAGCTCCTCTGCTATCCACTGTGTTGGTGTGTTTTTTCTCGATAACTGGAGAAAGCGTATTTTATTTATTAGAGCTTAAGACACTCAACTTTTAATTTGCAAGAACTCATTTCCCTCCAATTTTGTTTCTCTTCTGAACCGCCTCCAGCCACCCCATCCCCCAGCACCACATTTTCTCCTCTGCCAAATTCCCACCGTAGCTTACCCTGGGCCCAGACCCGCTCCCCTCCCCTCCCCTCCCCTCTCCTCTCCTCTCCTCTCCCGGCTAAGGCGAGCGGGAGTGGGAAGCAAGGCAGCGGGGGTGAGGGGCACGCAAGGAAAGGACGGATCAAGCCCTGCGTGCAGAATTCAAACAGAGACCCAGCAAAGCAGCCAGCTCCATTTAAACTTTGACCTTTTCCCCCTTTCTGCTATGATACACAACAGGCACTTACCAAACCCAAGCTGGTGAAATAACAGCCTTTTTTTTTTTTTTTGGTTTTGGTTTGGTTTTACTAACGATGAAGCTGTGCCAGAGGAAAAGTCAATCTTTTTGATCTTTTGTAAAGCCAGCAAATGCCTCCATGTTACCAGTTTAGCTATAGGTGTGAAAAATATTTACAGGGTTCTTTTTAAAACTAAATAAAAATAAAACAAAAATCAGTGACCAAACCTCCTTCTACCCTCAAAAATAATAAACCATGCCTTCCATTAACTCTTCTTTACAAATTTTCTTCTTTTAGGTACGGAAAACTGTAATTCCCCTTGGGGAATACACTTTTAATTACAGGTACCACTTTGTTTTTTGCTTTTAATTACAGATTCAGTGCTTAACAAAATTCTATTTTAAATTAGTTGAGTTCTCTCATTATTTTAATTTCTTTTATTTTTTAGGTCTTTTAAAAGTTAACAGTATGTCTTTTACGTCTCCCAGTCAGTTAAGGAAAACAAATGCCATTCCTACTTGATGTTCTTTAAGCTTCAGTGATTTTGTAATTTTAACATCTCTTAAATGTAAAGAACTTTTCAAGATGTCAATTCTCCCACCAATAAACTTAATTAAAATGTACATTTAAATGAAAGAGATAATTAATTCACACCATTCCATTTGCTTATTACTTGACAGTCAGGGTTTATTAAAAGCTCAGACCTGTGAAAAGAAAACATGCAGAAAGAGGCACAAATAAAACAATCGGCATCAAAATATCATTTTCTGTCACCATTTTCCTATGTTCCTATAATAAAACTGTCAACTGTGTGAAGTTATTTTCTGCTTTTTATGAGCGTGGATTATCCTCACTTTCCAGTGAATTAATTTCATTGACACTGTAAATTTTTGCTTGTGCTCTTTTTTCTTTTTAATTTTAGAAGTCATGATAGTTATGGCTATTGCTATATTTAAACATCCCCCCCCACCCACCCACACCCCTGAACAGCCGCCTGGACTATCAGTAACTTTTTCCAGTTAATTCTGTATAACAAGTCAGTGTTTCCTTTGTTTGAAAGGTGACTTCTAGAACCACTCACTTCCAAATAGGAATAATACCCATTCTGGGTTTTATTATTATTATTTTCTTTACAAAAAAATCTAAGCCGTTTGGGATTTTGAATGGAATGTGTTTTGTTTCAAGGCAAATAAATAATGTTTGTGGAAAGTCTAATAATTAGCAAACCGCCCTTTTCTTGTGCAGGAGTCTGTATTGATTGGGGTGCGAACTCCCTCCAGTAAAGCCGAGCAGCGCTGGCCTTTGGGTGGCCGGCTGACTAATTCCTACGCATCTGCTATCACCAAAAGAAAGGCACAGAGAAACAAAGTTGGTTTTGTCAGCAGCTCTGGTCCCCCTTCGCTCTCCCTGGAGGTGCCTCGTCGATGCGGGTGGGCACAGTGCTGCCTGCCGGGCTCCTGGCCCCCCCCGGGCGCTCACAGGGCACACGCCGGTTTCCTCCCCGGCTCCCCGAAGGAAATCAACAGCTTTCAAGAGGCTGGAGCCATGCCCCGTGTCTCTGCCGAAGCCTCGCTAGCAGCTTTCCCAGCCTTGCAGATGGTGGAAGCAAGCCCCAGCAGCTGAAAAAAAAGGGGGGCAAAGCATCACTTTTGGCCAAAGCATCATGGAGAAGCAGGAGTTGTCACTTTGGTGTTTGGTAGGTTGCTTGTTTTGGATGGAGAGCAAGGTTTGTGCAGCCCACCTGGGAAACTAATGATGGGTGATGAGAAATTTCAGCTTCTGGAGATCTCCCCTTTCATCCCCAAAGGCAATCAGATAACCCCTTCCCGGCTGGCTTTCCAGGGAAGAGCAGGTCAGATTACTGAAAAGTGTGGGTTCGGTAACGGCCAAAACATCTACCTAAAGCCTCCTTTATGAATCTGTTCTAAGGAAGTTGTGAGAAGTGGCTAAGCTAAAGAGCCTCTGTGGTACAAGCTGTCTTTGGCAGTGTGAACACAGTTGATCTGTTCTTGATTGCATGACTGGCTAGGAAATTTTGACTGCAAAGGCTCAGTGTGACTGTCGAGAAAAAAAATGAGTAAAGTACAAAGGCTATTTTGGGCATAATAGCTAGTCATTCTGGACACTAAGGAAATACCCACATACACACACATCACAAAAAGTTACATATATGGAGATGCTATGATAGCTCATACTGTCTCATAGTTTCCATTAAAAAGTTCTGCTTTCAAGGATTTCATCATTCACCCATAAGCATTTACTCTGGGGCAAAACCAGACATACAGTATCCCCTGAAAATTGGGAAGAGAGTTGTAAAAAACCTGCTACCCAAACCCAGTAATTTGATGCAAAGATAGTATTTTATTAGTAAAAGTTCTAACAAAAAATGGTCAGTAGTAGAGTAACACGATTGCTTTGTGCATCAATACTTTCAGACCCCATCAATATATTGTACTCTTTTGATATTCCGCCTCCCACGTGGGATTTTGAAAGTGTTTACAAACATTGATTATTCCAGCGTTGCTGTCAGGTAAAGCATAAATTATTCCCATTTGACACATGAAGAAACCAAAGGCCAAGGAGGTTCAGCTTGATAAAGAAACTAATGGAATAAGATGAGACGAGTCCCAGTGTCTCTCTAACTTCTCTAACTTCTTTCTTCCAAACATCACCTCTTTCTTCAGGTACAGATATGTGTCTCCTTGCCTTTGCAGAAAAAAACAAAGACAAATTCATTTGATTTTCATTGTGATTTAGAAATGTACTGCAATAAATATGTGCTATATCACCTTTGAGACTGCTGTACTCAAGGTTTTTGTCTCTGCAGTGAATGATTGACCATAGCAAAAATAGATGTATTGTCACCCTAGAACATTGGAGCTTTAATCTTAAAAGTGGACAGAGTAATGTACTAGAGGTGCTAAAGTTGTGTAGGTTACAAAGTGTAAGGTGGTATCTGCCCTGGGAGGAGCTTTCCCACATTCATCTAAGTGGAAACACCCTTCCTCTTAGCACTGGTTGTCAGTACGGAACGTCTTAAGAAACATCAATTCATTAAAAATTAAACAAAACCAAAACCAACACAACCTTTCCACCCTGGGTGATTCCTTTAAGTCATTAGGACACATTTCTCTCACCTTTTCATGCTTTTTTTCCACAACATAGAAAGGGATCTTGTGGTCCCTGATCTCTGCATATAAATAGAAGACCACTGGGCTCCAGGAGCTGGAGCTTCAGAAAAAATACACAAGTACTGGAGATGGGCAAACACTAAACATTACAGTTTCACTTCTGATGGGCTCGCAACCCCAGATGCTGCTGTAAACAATTTCATTTCTGTCAAGCTCGTGACCCCACTTGTAACTTCTGTGACCCCACTTCTGGTCATGACTTTTAGTTTGGGAACTGCTGCTGGAGATATTGAATTGTTTATTTCAAACACTATGCTCAGCGCTGCTAATTCCCCTCCCAACAAAGGAAAACATCAGGAGTCGGACTCCAAGAAAGTTGTGAGATGCAAAATTTTTAAATATGGTCATTTAGAGCCTTTTCTTTGAGCCTACCTTTCTGTTTTAACACCTCCTCCCCTCTCTGCAGGATGCATGCATGACAATTACAGCCCTACCACCCTCCACAAATTTATAGTGAGCAAAGTAACGGTGACCTCCTCTGGAAAAGCTCTTGTAAAAAAGAAACGCGGCACAGAAATCATGTGCTATCTGATACTGTACTGTTGAGAACTCACAGCTTTTCCTTAATGTAGAAATTCCCGGTGATTGATGCCAGTCCAGCCCAGCCCACACCTTCCCCCTCCTCCAGCTGAACCTGCAGTGACTCCCTTCTCCAGGAGGCTGTGTCTGGGCCCCTGCTCCCAGAAACTGCTGGGAAGGAAGCATGGGGCTGGAAAGGTGGCTGCCCTGGCTCCCAGCTCCTAAGTTTGAGACAGGTTTAGTTCCCACATCTTTCCAAACAGCCAAATGTGTGTTATACTTGTAGAGACCTTTTGTCCTCAGTTTTCTAGGGCATTACCTGGATCAAAACTGGGTTTCGTGGAAGCCAAGAAAGAGGGAGACAGAGAGAGAACTGTTTTTCGCAGGAGAAGGAAGGAGATCTGTCTCTGTAAGAGCAGGGGTTGGAATGTTCCTTGGTTTCTCTCTTTCCCTGAGCGGCAGTGGTGCAGCGGGGCAGGAGCTAGCGAGCAGCCTGGGAAGCCTCTCCATGGGCAGGCTGCTGCTAATTAGAGCCAGAATTGCCTTGGCTCACCAGCTGCCAACACCGCAGCTTGCCTGAGTGGCGTGTGGCCTTCAGTGCTTCTTTATGATGCGTAAAGAAACCCCGAAATGATATTTTTCTTTTAGCATTAGAAATTCAGGTGTTGTCTGGCTTGGAAATCTCCCTGGCAACCGGGGAGCAAGGGGAAACAATGACATTACAAGAGCCAGCAGAGTGAAAGCCGAGCAACTGAGAACTGCTAGCAGAGTTGCCAGCTCTAATGGTTTTCCTTGCAGGCTGGAGGATTTCAGACCCTCTTGAGGTTTTGGCAGGATAAACTGCATCTGTAGGAGGAGCTCCCCTGACTGGTCATTCCCTTTCTCCCACCTGCCTCCTGGGGAAAGAATCACCCAGAGGTGCTCCAGCTGCATCCCTTTAAAGGACCAGGTGCCCAGGGCTTTGCTTTCCGGCTGCCCTATTCTCCTGCTCACCACTTCACAGGAGAGGGGACACAATAATAGGAGTCATACGATAAGAAGAGCTAAAGAAATAGTGGTAGCTAAGATAGCTGACCAACTAATGAATGCTGCTAGGCTAAATTGTGTTTGGAGGAAGGAGAGGTGGATAATTAATTTTGGAGGCTACAGGCATGAAGGAATTTTGTGCATGAAAATTAACCCATATTTATAGAAGACAAGAGTGCGTAATCATGTTTTTGTGTAGGGGCTGGAGGAGTTCCTGGGGATGTAGCGTCAATAATTGTAGTCCATCGTAACAGTGCCTGAGTTTCCAGCCGTCTGTCAGTGCTATAGGTAAAGTCAGGAGTTGGAACCGTGGCTGTAGGGTACAAACCGAGGCAGAAATAGGTTATCCTTCCCCAAGGTTGTGGGACTGTGCACAGCAGTACTGCCCTGGGATTTGGGGCAAGTAGGGGTGGGAGAAAAGCAGCAAGTGGTTTCTCTCTGGTAAAGCACAGTTTGCTAATTATATCTTACAACAGTGCTGTGAAGAACTCTAAGCAAGTAAACATAGATCTGACATATTATTCCAGGGACTTAATTCTGAGTTGTAGATACCAGGCCTGATTACCACCTGGTCTTTATATTATGGTAAGTTCTTCTGGCTTGCTTCATCTGTCATGTTATAGCTGTTTCTTTGTTTTGCTGATTAAAGAAGTATTTATGGAATGGCAACAAATAAAATATGGAATAAAAGTCTATGATAATGGTAACTCTGTGGCACAGACCACGTAAATGGAGTTGTAAGTTAGTTCTGAAAAGTCTCCCCTTGCTTTCCCTAGCTATTTCACAGTTGCTCCGTATGTTAACATGTTCCACACAGGGGTCAGCAGTAGTTAACCATAATGAGGTAATTACAAGGTACATTGAGTACAGATGTATGTTAAGGGACATACATTAAGGATGTAGACTAATGGTGCTGTGGTGACAGCAAGTTCAAGACTTGTAGTAATGTTCTGTACACTGAATGCCTTTAGTATCACTTTTTTTTTTTTTTAAGTAGGCTTTATCGGCTTTGTTTTTCCTGACTACTGTATGTATTACCATGTGTATATTTATCTGTGTGTGTGGAAACTAATGACAGAGGTCAGGGATGTCAATCTAATGATGCAAACCAGGTAATAGGTGTGTTTGTATGTTTTGCTCCAAGCTTTCTTTGTAGATTTAAAATTACCCCATTGCTGTTAAAATGAGAAAATATGTTTCTGTTATCTTTTTGTGTATGTGTGATTTTGAAAAAATAGCTGCAGAATAGGTGAAGAGGAAGCAATAGGAAAGTTGGTCAAGTGAAACAGCTGCATTGGCCGCAGAGGAGAGGAATAATGTTTGAAAGGGATTGAGAATGAAGGCAAAACGTGTTGACAACATGAGCATGGCTCTTGTAGGTAGCTGAGCTACCTTAAGTGAGGTAGTGCGAGTTCTCCTGGCAGGAGGCACACAGCAGCAAGCAGCTCAGCATGGGCTGTAAAACTTGCTTCAGGCTGGCTAAGGCTCTACCTTGGGTGGTTAATCTGTGCTGAGCAATGTGCTGCTGTGGTATTGCTACTAGCAATGCCTGAGCTGGTAATTTAATAGCAGTCCCCGAGCTACGGTGATGTACACCTCGCATCTCCGCAGCACAAAGGCACTGCGGGCAAATTCTGAATCTTATTTTGAAGAGAATAAGGAACCTCACTGAGGGAGAAGGATGTTGATTTTTGAGCACGGAGGTGAATTAGTTGCACTTTGGGTCTTGGGATGGTTCAGTATCAATCAGAAATCTCAGTCCATAAGGATGTTGCATAGATAATTCTATTAATATGCACCTAACAATAAGATATTATGATGAAAGAATAACAGAAAAATCTCCTGAGGATATTCTGTATTCAGTGTGAGGTTTGAATAGCATGTAGTTATCAATACAGGAAGTCACAGACTTAAGAAGGATAGAAAAACTATCGAAGAGCTTAACAAAAAATATCCTATGCATTGAAAGAAGGTGCAGTAGAAAAAACAGCATGCTAGTGTTTAATTAAATTACCACCACCTAGATGGAAGACACATTTTGATTAAGCTGGCATCCTTAACTCACCTATTTTCCAAACTGTATGCTTGACTTTACAACTTGATTAAATTATGGTATTTCTATCTTCAGTAATATATGTATATAATACACATTTTATATTATACCTTAATTACAATTAAATCACCGTAGGGAGAATGAATCTTCATCTAAACCAACGTAACAATGAATTTTGTGTGTGACTTGGTTACCTCGTGATATATACACAGGCGTATGAGTGTACGCATGTACAGTGGAGGTATAATTATGCTTATATAAATGCACACATTTAAAGCAGGACTCTTATTTACCTTGTTAATGTAATTATCAGCGTGAAACTACTGTTTTTAGTAATGCTTGGAGACATTATCAAATTAAACCTGCCTTAGCATTTCTAATGTTGAAACAGTCAACAAAAAATCAAACCCTAAAAGCAAACAGAGAATTTCCCACCATGTAAAGAGAGTATTTTTACAACCGGGAGGTATAGAAATATAGTTTCTTTTTAAATTGCAGCTTTTCCCTCAAGCCAGCTCCCAGTGCTCGGGAAGCAGCCCCAGGAGCAGGAGGGAGAGCTAAGGAAGCCCCGTTTCCTGCAGGATGGGTACACGGCGGTCCGAGTCTCGGTTGCCTGGTAAAATGCCTGGAAGTAGCAAGTGACGCGTTTTGCAGGACTGGAGCGTTCATAGGAATCGCTGTCCACCCGCCCGCGGCACCAACGCGGCTTGTTACGTATTTATCTATTTCCCCGTCGCCCCCATCCCGGTTCCTTTCACGGAACACCTCAGGCGCTGCCGCGTTTCTGGTGCCGGCCCCTCGGTCAGACGCGCTCAGCGCCGGGTGGCCGGGAGCGGGGCGGCGGGGGAGCCCGGGACCGCGGCGCCCCGCACGGCCGGGGCAGCCCGCCGCTTCTCCGCCCAGCCCGGACGGGGGGCGCCGGGCCCGGCGCAGCCTCCGGGGCGGGGGGCTGAGTCAGTGCTTCCTGTGTCAGTCAGCGGCGGCACCACGGGCGCGGCCCGGGGGGCGCGGTGGCCCGCCCCCGCGGAACAAGCCGCGGGGCGGACGGGGCCTTAGTCACCGTCCACGAAGCCGGGGGCGCGGGTCGCTTCCGAGCCAGCCCCGGCCAGGGGCCCGGCGGCCGCCGGGCGGAGGGGCGGCCTCTCCCTCGCTACCTGGGCGCGGGCCCGGTCCTCCCCCGGGCGGGTTTGTGTGTGACACCGCGGCCGCCCGGCCCCGCCGGCCCCATCCCGTCCCCTGAGCGGGGCGGAATCCCCCCGCCCGGCGCGGCGCGGCGCGGCCCGGCCCGGCGGGGGAGGGAAGGGGGACCCCTCTCTGGGTCTGCGGCGGTGGAAGGCAATCGATCTTGTTTAGGAGCTGGTGCGCAGCTAACACTTCCTGCAGTAATTTGTGACCATGGCTATTGATTGTCCTCGTCCCGTTCGCTCGCCGCCTCGACGCCGCGCAGTCTGGGGAGGAGGAGCCCGGCCGGGCGGGGAGGGGGAGGAAATCCCCCTCCGCAGCCGCCTTCTTTGGGGGTCCCTGCGCCGGGCCGCCGTTTCCCCTTTTTTTTTTTTTTTTTTTTTTTTTTTTATGAATGGACTGGATGCCCGGTGACACAGTAACCGCTTTTTCTTGTTCTTGGAAAAAGCCAGCCGGCGTGCGATGGGTTCGAACCGAGTTTCAGCAACTGCTCTCCCCGCTCAGCGCGGGCCGGGGAGGGAAGAGGTGCCCCGTCCCCGCGGCACCGGCGGGCGCCTGTGCCCGCCGCCCCCTCCCCCCGCGGCCGGGCCGGCAGGTCCCGCTCTCGCCCTGAGGCGGGGGCGGGGGGGGGGGGGGGGCGGTGGGCGCTCCCCTGAGGCTGGCCGGGGTGGGCGAGGCGGCGGGTCTCGGTGGCCGGGAGGCTCCTGCCCCGGCGGGTGGCGGGCAGAGGGGGAACCGACACAAGGGCCGGGGGCCGGGAGGCCAGCTGGAGGAGCTTCGGGGCCAAGGGGTTCCCTCACGGCGCCCGGGGAGGGGGATCCCCGCGGGCTGAGGCAAGGTCTGGGACCTCCGGCCCTGGGCTGGGAGGAGCCGGCTCCGCTCGCCTCGGTAAGGCATTTACGATCTCTGTTTTGCCCTTTTAACTCCCCCGGCGCCCCCGCCCTCCTTCCCCTCCCGGTTTACAGACTGTCCCAGCGGTAGTGACACACGCGCGCGCGCGCACACACACACACACACACACAAAGATGTTTACCAGACACAAAGGTAAAGGGTTTGTCCCGCTCCCGAGGGCGGCTCTGGCTGCTGCCCCGTCCCCAGCGCGGATGCCCTCCGCCGGGCGGGCTGCCGGGCTGTGTGTCACCGCCTGGCCCGGCGGGCTGTGTGCCCGCCTGGGTGCGGGCGTGCGCCGAGCCCCGAGCGCAGCGGCGACCCGGGAAGGAGGCGCTGGCTTTGCATCCACACTAAACTTTGCCACTTACCCGTGTTTTTTAATTTATCCGCGCTTTAAATGCGCGCCCCCCCCCCCCCCCCGCCCTCCCCAAATACTCTGCACCGACTTTTTTTTCTTGTTTCCTTTTAAAGATCGAAACCGTGCTAGTCGCCCTTTAGTTCCTCCGTTCTTAAACAACACGATTCATTTTTGTAACCTTCCCCCCCCCTACCCCCCCGGCTTTCCTAGGCGAGGCGGAGGGCTCGGGGCGGGGGCTGCATGTTTTCTGAATGGTGGCAAGGAGGAGCATAGGGAAAGTGGTGATCTCTTGCTGCTGTCGAGCTGGCTGCCCCGATCGTGGGAAAGTGGCTGCACGTAAAGCAGCAGATTCTTTGTCCCTGTTGTTCTTCTGTAATCGATCTCACTTCAAGTCGAGGGGTGGAAAACTTCAAAGGCAGATCAGGCTGTTGGAGGTCGGGGCAAGAGCACAATCAGCTCGTAATGCACCCACTTTGCCTCCTCCCCCTCTTACTCCTCCTCCTTCAGGAGCGGGGGGGTGGATGGGGTGGGAGCGAGGGGAAGAGCCCTCCGATCTCTAAAGTACATCCAATCAATAAATAAAATGCAGACTTTGTGGAAAGAGTGAGAGGGAGGGAAAAGAGTTGGGGGCGTTAATGCGCCCAAGTCAAACACACAGGCTCCTGACTGCACTTTTTCTGTCTCTCCTGTCTTGTCTAAATAGCTGCATTCTAGTTATATATGGAATAGTGGTTCGCCTTTCCCCCTCCTCCCCCCCCCCCCGGTCAATTTTAGGACTGTACAGTTTACAGTGTAAGTTACTATAGAAGAAAAAAATAGCTGCTTGGCACCAGCTGAGGGTTGTCCTTCGTAGCGTGTAGTACAAAGCAATCTACTATGGCATGCAGTTTTAGCAGTGGAGGGAGGGGGGAGCACGACCGATGCCAAGACAATACATAACCACGCTGTGGACATCTGCCGTTCAGAGCCAGCTGCGGTTGGGACTGCGGTCTTATCTGCCAACATGTGAAAACTACGTCTAGGAAGGGATATCCGAAGTCATGGAAATGTGCTCTTGCACTGAAGTACTTTGCATTAGAACACCATTTTGATAGACTAGAGTAGAAAAAGCGTACAACTATTTTTGTTAACAGTGGTTCGTGACATTTTCTGTGTAAAATATTTGGGATTAGATGTCAGAAAACCGCACGCAATCAGCCCTAGATCCACCCCCCCAACCTGCCTATCACGATATCTTGAACTTTTTACTACTATGAGAAAGTTGAATTTAACCTTATGTGATCAATGATTTTGTTACCTTATACTGCTTACTGGTGTGCCTTGATTAAACATTTAAATACACTTTGATTGTATCATACTAATTTTTTGTCTCTTAGCTAAATGTGCAAAATTGGAAATTGCTGAATTTGGTGAGTAACTGTTTAGTAAAGTTTAGGTTCCTTCCCCCGCCCCAGTTTGTGCCCATCTAGCAGTAGAAAAATGCATAAAGAAGCTACTACTCAGGCCTATCTCTGACCCTATTTTGGGATTCCCTTGCCATAAAAAATCCCTGGTAGCGCATAGCGGGCATGCAGGTGGAGTAAGCTATTTTGACTGCTGGCTTGTGCCAGCAACTATAATTTAAGGTAGTCCTGTGGCTGCTGTAACTTGTGACAGGAACTTGATTAGCCTCGGACAGAGGAGAGGTGAAAAGATAACTGCAAGTCAGTTTGGCATCTCTAGTACCTTAGGTACTAAAATAATATTTTAGCATTCTCCACATACATAATAACCCTTCAAATATCTTTCCACTTGTACAGTCAGCAATGGTCAGCTTCAAGTGTTGCAATAGTAAAATGGTTCCATATTGTGTGTGGCCACATAGTACAGGTGGAGCTTACGGCAACACCCTGGGCTTGTGCTGGGACACTACTAAAGCCCATTTCCATTCAGTTCATTGCAGCCTTCCAGTTACTCATCCTTTACATCATAATTTTCTGTCTGGTTTCTTTCCTGGAGTAAATTTTTCAGGAGCTATTTCAGAAAGAAATATTCAGCTCTGTTTAAATACAAAGAAAAATTGAAAATGCTAAAAGCACTTGCCTATTGTTTTACATTGTACCCATATTCTCAACAGGGTTGGTTTTTCAGTGTTGTGGGGTAGAGAGTTAAAAGTAGGAAGGAACCTCAGTCAATTAGGAACAAGCCTTTTAGTGAAATACTTGTACTTGGTGTGATCACTGGGGCTGGATTTTTATCAAATGAATGGGTTATTTTAAAAAAAATTCCTTACATCCAATTAACCCAGCCCATGCTGGCTACGAGAACTATCGTTGCATTGTACATTTGCACATGGAATAGGATTTGTATTATAGGAATAGGGCTACCATACGTCTGATTTTTTTCCCCTTGGATGACAGCTCTCCTTCCCCTCACCTGCCCTCTGGGTCCCATCTGGGTAACCTTTTCATAATTGCACTCTGTGTTTTAAAATCTCTGCCAGAGTGGGAACTGGGGCTTTTTGTTTTGGGTTTCCCCCCCCCCCCCCTCTCTCTTTTTCTTCTTTCTCTTTGTTTTGCTACAGGGAGAACTAGACAAGGGGTGGGCTTGGTCCTGTGTGGTATCTAATGAGAGAGTGGTAACAAAGCACAGGGGGAGAGGCAAGCAATGCAATGGCAGCAACATGGAGGCACTAAGTGGAAGAGCTTGGTGCAGTTCCAAACTGCAGAAGGCAGTTTGGAGGATCATACTTAGGAGAGAGGATGCCCTAGGTTGGGTTGCTAAGGAGAATAGTGCTAGTGTTTGAAGGGGCTTTGGGCACAGGGGATGTTTTAGTGTTCCACTAAGCTGGGAAGTGTTTGGGGAAAGGTACAAAAGGTTGGGGTTTGATGACCCCCTCAAACTTGGGGTTTGAGGATCTCTGAGTCAGGAATATTTAGGATTGCCTCCCTGGGCACTTCTAACAAGGACTTCAGCTTGTGGTAAAGAACATGTTCAGGGCTGCTGAACATCATCTCCCACCATAAAACAGGACAAACAGTAGTGGTGGGCATGCCATACGGATCTTCTACAAACCTGCTGCAGAAACAGATCACAACACCTACCGCTACTGTGATACTATTAAACCTTTTAGACATGGTCAGTAAGGTTTGGGGGGCTGTAAATGGGAAATAAACTCTCTCTCTAGCTCTCTTTCTCCCTCTTCCTCCTTCCATTCCTCCTTTGTTAGACTTGCTTACCAGTTAATCTTGCTGGAAGAGGAGGATTTATCACTGGGAGGCTTCATCCTATGGTAAAGGCTGCAGGACAAGGTATGCTGAAGGTGCTGGGAATTAATCTTTGCACCCCTCCTACCTCCACCCATACGCCCAGCATTCCTGCTCTAGCACTTTGCAGAGGGTAAGGCGAAACACCTTAGCTCAAATAGGGAAGAGAAAGGACATTGCCTCTGCCCCATCAATAAGGTGGAAAAGGTACATGAGTAATATCAAGAAGGCTTGAAAGAAGGGAGAGGAAGAGGCACAATAGGGCTGGTTGGCACAGGGTGGTGCATAGTGTGGCATAAGTTGAGTGTCATGGATATTGTAAGATTCCAGTAAGATCATCCACCTTTTTAGGCTAAGAATTTTAAAGTTTTACCAACATTTTAATGTTTGGATACATTCTGAATTATAATGCTAGTGACACCTGCCCTCTGTCTATTTGTCAAGATACACTTAAATCTGAGGCTGAAGTTCCATCAGTTTAGGGAGTTTTCCCCTTTTTTCTTGTTGCTCTTGTGTTTGGACACACCTCATTTTCTGTCTCAATGCATCCTTACCACACTACTGTTGGAGAGGAAGTAGTATTCCCAGAAGAGAAACCAAGGCGAAGAGAGACTCCAAGTAAATCTTGATGAACGTGCACATTTTGAGGTGAAACCCCAGAGTCCCCCAGCTGCAAAAGCACTTCCTACTCCCTATCCTGTCTACACTGAATGCAGACTTACAGTGGGACCCGAGATCTCCATTACCATGGTGTGATACAGCATGTCTTATGTCACACGATAGAGGAGAAGCTACAGTGCAGAGCATCTTTTCCTGAGTACTATGCATGCAGCCTTGCACCAAAGCTATCCCATGCATGTGTCTTGTGGATCTTCTCAAGACAGCAGTGTCTTTCTTTCCAGACATGTCCCTATTAGACACAATTAGGGCTAAAAGGCACTTCTGACCTCAAACTCTGTGACGGTGCTTGCGGGCAAAGCTGGTTAGTTCTCAGGGAATAAGCCAAACATATTTAGGAAAGATGGTCAAAGAAGCTCAATGGTCACCTTGAAAGTGACCCTAACAGACTAGTCTTGACATTCAAAAGTCTCTGACATAGCTGGGAAGTGAACCCAGACCTCCCCAGTGCGCCTTCAGTTTGCTAAACATGAGCTCTGCTTCACACTTACCAATACCACCCATTCTGTTTCCCTCCTTTTTTTTAATCTCTCCCTTTAGCACTTTTCTACTCCTTTTACTCTTCATATTCCATTTTCTTTCACGTTTCAACTTCAACTTAAAATGTTCTATTTAAAAATGTAGGGGCCAGATCCTTGGAGCCAGCCAAACCACACATGGTGCAGGCCCAGGGTATAGAGAGGGGGAAAGTGGCTCTAAGCCATTTTTCATCTCCCTGGATCCTAGGTTGACTTGATGCCAAAGTGGCCCCTGGCATAACTGAGAGCAGGAATGCTCTAAATTACACTAGTTAGAACAGTTCCCAAGGGCCTATCCTATGCCACTTGCTCCCTTCCGCCTTGGCCACCTATGAAGGCCTCCTACACTGCCTTATTTTGTGCAGGGATTTCCTACATCAGGGAATGCCCAGCTGCCCTATTACGGTACAAAGGTGATGGAGAATCGTTCCCTAAGTATTTCCAGTATAAATAAAGCAATTCTGTTGAAGAAAATTACAGAACTAACATCACATTAGAATTTGTCATCTTAATGACTTTGCTTGAACATCACATTTTTCCTTCCTACCTTCAATGTGTGTTTAACAGGGAAAGGGCTTGTTTTTAATTAGGCTGTTGTCGTGGTTTAACCTCAGCTGGCAACTAAGCACCACGCAGCCGCTCGCTCACTCCCCCCACCCGGTGGGATGGGGGAGAGAATTGGAAGAGCACAAGTGAGAAAAACTCGTGGGTTGAGATAAAAACAGTTTAATAATTGAAATAAAATGATAATAATAATCATATGATAATAATAATAATAATACACAAAGCAAGTGATGCACAGTAAAATTGCTCACCACCCGCCGACCGATGCCCAGCCAGTCCCCGAGCAGCGGCCCCCCCGGCCAGCTTTCCCCAGTTTATGTACTGAGCATGACGTCACATGGTATGGAATGTCCCTTTGGCCAGTTTGGCGGTGCCCCCCTCCCAGCTTCTTGTGCACCTCCAGCCTTCTCAGTCGGTAGAGCATGGAAAACTAAAAAGTCCTTGGCTAGTGTAAGCATTACCTAGCAACAACTAAAACATCGGTGCCTTATCAACTTTGTTCTCATCCTAAATCCAAAACACAGCACTGTACCAGCTACTAGGAAGGAAATTAACTCTATCCCTGCCGAAACCAGGACAGCTGTAAAGTCTTCAAGGTGAGGGCTGTGTAGGTTGAGTAAACAATGGTCTGGAGAACAATACAGAAAATGTTTTATACCATTAGAAAAATTGGCAACTTTTTTTCTTTGATGAGAATAGTGCATGTGGTTCTAGTGACACCATTTCCAAAATGAGACTGCCATTATGGAGATGTGACGGAAGGGCTGGCGCATGGGAAGACTGAAGTGAGTCTGAAAGGATTGGAAGTGATCCACTCAGAAGAGAGGTTAAAATAAAAAATAACTAAATATAATCTTAGATTGGAGTGGGAGCCATCTTGCCACAAGAGGCATTCCTAGTGAAAGATGGCAAACTGAAAACCAGCCCAAGAAAGTATTTTCTCATACAAGGAGGTATGGACTGTGGCACTTGAGACTGCACCAACATCTTGCACTGAAGAATATAGCAAAATATTGCAAGTGAGGTAAACATGGTAACAAGAACATCCCCTGTTACAGTTAATGGTTTAAAAGATGCATAGTTTGCATAGGGAATAAAACCTGATGCTTCATAGTTCATTATGGCTCACAGTTTAAGACAACTTAGGGATTAGAATGCAATTTCATGAGGGCTGACTATCCCACAGCCACCTAGAAAGGATTTCTAGCAGCTAACTCTGAGGTATCTGGTTCCACTGTTTGACACAACTTCCTGGACTAAGCAGGTCTCAGATATGATTCTGTATTGCTGTGTATATGCAAAGAGAAAGAGAGAGGGAGACTTGGCTTTGTATTTGGGGAGAGCCAAATCCTTCTTTTGGACCACTGAGTGCTCTCGCATTATAAACAACCATAATTTTGATCACAACAAATGTAGTCAGCAGTCAACACTGGGATACAGTAGAAAAAAAGTTGGAAAAAAGAAGACAGTCTTAGAGCTGAAGATGTTATCTTCAAAATGTGTGGGAGAGTTGGGTTTCTGAAGTGTCTGAAGGCCTGAAGTAACCTTTGAATTTTAATTACCATCCAACAATATCTTACCTTCGTCTTGAAAGCGTTGTTCTTCATACCCACATCTTCAACTTTTATGATGGTAAGTTTGCAAAAGGATTGTGGGTTGGTCTAAATTTGGCAATTTTAACAGAAAGCTTTGTTATGTGCTATTGTCCAAAGCAACTAGAATTTGAGCTGAATTAACAAACTCAAGTTTGAATTGGCTTTGGAAAGACTTACGTATATTCCTGAGCGGCCTCAACTGTAGCCAGTGAGTCTCTGTCCTGCTGCTTGTGTTGTTACACGTATCTTCCGCCTGTATTTTGAGCACTAGGTACCAAAGCTGGGGCTCTGGTATGTATCCTGTGAATGTTTCACTCCCTGGCATATCAGGAAGTCATACAGCCTCCTCACATGGAAAGCTCACTCAAAGAGTTGAGGAGAAAGGTTAGTGAAATTTTGCTCCGTGTTTTCCTGGAACTATTTGTTTTGGAGAGAGGGGTTTATGGGTGGAAATGTGAATTTTGAATTCCCTTTGCTTTCTGACCCTGTCTACGGATTGTGAAGATTTACAGGGTAGGAAACTCCTCTTGGATGTAAGAGCTGTTTGTAGGAATGACTGTTATTCTTCTGCCTTCCTGTACATTACTGCTTTAGTTAAACAGCGTTTGCTGGAAGTCCTAGGTTCAGATAGAGTAATAGCACATGTGAAGGAACATCTGTGCAGTGAAACTGCCACGGCCCACATCTCCTTTTGAACAAGGAGAGGAAGACTTGTCTGCTGAAGGGCTCCTCTCCTATACTTCTTTGCTCAGAACAAATGACTCAAATCAATTGAGAAATAAAAGATGTTTTTTCCTGTCAAGTACAAGAGATCTTGTTCCTTAAGTTTCTTGAGCTTCCAGAACTGTTGTGTGTTGGAGAGTGTGGAATGCCAACTGTATGATCAGACTCTTTAAGGGATGTCATCAGACATCAGACATCTTTTGAAGAAATAAGAAGCAGATCACATCTGTAGGACAAATTTTTCCTTGGTTTCAATCTCCAGGAGTGGTCTTGTGACCTGAGGCTACGTTGCATTGCATTTTGCTTCACATTGTCAGCTTTGAGAAACTGGAAAAATACCTTCTTGTGTGGTGGATTGTTTGTCTAGCTATTAAGATACAGGCAGCACCAGATAGATAGTGTGCAGACTTCTTGCAGGTCAGTTGGTGTTCAGTTTTAATTCAAGTCAGTGAGATTTTATTGGCCTGACAAGCTACCCTAGCACATGCACATGCTGAAAGTTTACCAAAATCACACCTACTAAAATTGCCCTCTTTTTTTTGTGAAGCGCTGGTAGCACTCAGGTGACATGTTACAGTGTCAGCGGAGGCTTCCTGAACTTATTGCTGCCACTGACCAATAAAAGCACTAAGAAAGGCTTGAATAGCTTCTATTTTTCACAGATAGCTTAAATATCATGTGATGGCACTTTCAAGTAATGAAGTCATTCTGTCATGCTTTGGGGAAATCTTAAGAAAGTCAGTAATGTTTTATGACATCTGTGCCAAGCTATCTGGGTACAGTATGTCAAATCTGCAGTAAGACTTTGTGTTCTCCTACCCAAGTAAATCGCAGCCCCCTACAGACAATTTGGCCTTACAATATATCTGACAAATAGATACTATTCTAATTTTATAGGAGCTGAAACTGAGTTTATATGATTTGAGCAAAGTCTCATTGGCTGTCTGTAGCAGGACCCAGAAAGAACCTAGACCTATTTTACAGGTTCAGAAAAATGGTGTAAGATGAGGTCTAACTGAATTGGTCTAACTTTCCTGAGAAAGATTGATTTACATGGGAACATATCAAGGGATCTGAACTAGAATTCACTAATGTCAGGCTGATATAGCATCTCTGTCTGTCTGAGCTGGAAGCCTCTTCGGATGTCTGTGCATATCTGTGGATATGCAGACAACAAGGACTATAAGGAAGAGCAGAACATACAACCAGTACGTCACCAAGGTTTATTGCGTGTCTCGGGGAAGTGGAAGAGTGTTGAATAGTGTTGAATAGTGTTGGATGAATAGTCTTTAACTTACCAATTCAAATTCATAAAATGGAATAAAATACTTTATATTCTAAAATGGAAATGTGTCATATAGATTGGAGAAGGAAAAATTCATTCAGCAGGAAACTCCAATATTTTGATGTGTGTTTTCATCCAGAGCAGGGATGAGATGTCAAAACCTTTACTGAACAGAAGTTTTCCTGAAAACTGTTATTCACAGTATCAGAATACTTCACTGCAACATTTTCAATCAACTCCAGACACAATCACATGATTTGTAAGTGTAACAAAAATGAGGGACATAACTAGGTTTTCAGTCAGCATAGATGCCAGCATTTGCAGGTTGCTGGATTTGTTTTTCAGTGTCAGTTCAGAATGTTGGTATCTGCATCACTTCCGATTAACTACAGAGCCTGCGTCTTGGGGGCAGTTCTTTCATCTGAGAACGACTTATTTACATGTGAGAGTTGCATAATTTTGTCTGTTAGGTATGTGAATTAGACTATGGGTTTCATTAACTGATGAGCTGACATCTCTTAATGATGTCTGAGAAGCCCCAAAGAGGCTATGAAGCTGGCCACAAAGGCACCTTTCTGTGCCAGATGAGTGCCAAGGTGGCCATCAGTGACTGTACCAGCTTGTGCCAGGGGTCAGAATGCTACAAGCCACATGTGTTCCCTGGAGGATCTGAGCTCAAATAAACACACCTGTCTGGTCCTGAAAACTCAAACCTTTGCAGTACAGTAGCACAATCTATGATTCTAGCACAGAGGAATATCTGATATGGTCTAGCTGAGTGCATACTGTGGCGTGTGAGAAAGATAATGCAAAATACTAGGAAGGATAGGGCACATTGGTAATAGTTAATGGCGACTGCTAATTTTGCCTTCTCAAGTATCAGTTTTAATTGCATTAAAATTTGTTCTGAGTCCCAGTGGTTGTTCTCCTACTGGTGGCTTCATTATTGTGGTGCAGGCATAGCCACCCAGCCAGATGAGTAGGTGTTTACCACAACTGACAGGGTGAAATAGCTGAGGGAAGGAATGGTAGGCAAAAATCTTTCAGAATGATAATAAAAATGAAATAAGTTGACATTGCTTAGTTCTAAGTATCCATGCTTTTCACAGCTCTAGTAGCTGAGATTTTTGGATGGTGTTCTAGAGGAAGGAATAACTTTATTCTTTTGACTCTCATGACTGTGAGCAGCCTGACTGGATTGATCGACCGCAGTGGGAATACTCATGGGAGAAGAGAGAGTCAGGATCAGAACCATGCAGAGGTGTCACCATTTGCAAGGACTTTGCCCAAGCTTCACATTGAAGTGTTGCAGATAAGAACTTGGATGCACTGATAGCTGTATGTGAAAGTTTGAACAGTATCTTCCTGCAGTTCTTGACTCAGGCTGGTGCGGTTTGTCCTTTGCCTTTATGTGCACCAAATTCACCCACAACATTTTTTAGATATGAAAGTATTACATGTGTTTAGTAGCCAATTTGCAAATATTAAACTTCCCAATTGTTATTACACAAATGGTTTTAGAAGAGGCTAATCATCATTATGGACTGGTTTTATAAAACATAAAGCAGCTAGTTTTCAGCTACAAAACAGCTCCCACACCACTACTGGCTTCCAACTTTTAAAATGGCCAAACCAATGTTCCTGGAAATATGCTGAGATGAATTTGTACTTACTTGGAAGCCTGCTGTAGAATCATATGCAGTGTGACAGGCAGTTAAACCTTGTGGGATGGGAGAAAATCCTGTGTTTTAATGGAATTGCTCGGAAGTATCCTACACCACTGCTCTATTCAGTTTTAATACAGCTTTGCATTGCTTCCTCCTTCCCCATTCTTTTGAACCCTAGTGCAGAGACTGCTTCCAGACGTTTACCCTCACACCTGCTTAGTTTCAAGTGAAATTACCCTTGTGATTGCTCCACATATATTTCTTGTTTTATACCGATCTTTCTAATCCTGCATTCACTTTGTCTCCCTTGCACCATCCTCAGAAAATCACTGTCCCCCATTTTCTCAATGCAGTTACTAGCCTTGATACTCTTTGCTAGTCTGTGGGAACCACGGTTCCTCCCATAGTGATGTTGCTCCAGACACACAAGCAGTCTGTTTTCCATCCCCATTCAGATTCTGTCCACGTGCATCCACCCTAATCTTTTGCTTATCTAATGCAGGTCCTTTGGGCAAAGTCTGAAATGAGGGTAAGAACTCTGCGACTGGAAAGGTGCCAGCATGCCTTCCATGCTATAGTTAATTTATTACAGATTTTAGAAGGACATTTTCCAGCATATAATTATAGAGAGGGGCAGTGCCCATTTATTAGAAGTCCCATACTTTGGCCAATCAGTTACAGGTGTTGCCGGGTAATACTACTATAACATGCACCTGTTATTCCCATTTTTCATGCTATGCCTTTTCACTAGTAATTCTAGTCCCCTTCTCAAGCCCTTGTGAAACTATACTCAAATGAAAGCCACAAATGGTGCAGTTTAACGTTGCTCCACAGCCTGTGTACAGCTGAATGCTCACAATGGTTTACTTTTTTTTCTCGCTACAGCAACTGTCCTTTTAGAAAGTTGCCTGTTCTTGCTCACTGCTAAACAAATGGAGGGCATGCTTTCAAAAGAAATGAACAGAAAATAAGAGTCAGCATGCTCAGGTGGCTCCCAGTTGCTCTGATGGCTTAGAGAGAATGGCCATGAGAAACTGGAAGGCCAGAGTTGGAAGCTGGAAGACGAATAAAGGGTGAAGAAGGAATGGTATTAGGAAAAGCTGTTGGTTGTAGTCTTTTCCCTGAATACACATGTGTAGACACTGAAAAGAGTAATTCCTGCCAATACTCTACAGCGGTTATTTTCCCAAAACTTCACAAACTGATCAACATCAGTTTTTCGTATAGCAAACAACTAAAAGAGCTATTGCTGAGCTTTGAATAACCTGGGATCTCAGAACCTGTTTCTGCTTAGTGGGACTGTCATCCCGCCTTTTCCTTCAGAGACCCAAAAAGTGAGATAGAGTCTTGAATTCAGTAACTTCGGTCTTACTGACTCAGTAAAAAAAAAATATTTTTTTCCTGGGTTTTAAAGGATAGTTAGAGCACTCCATTAGAACAGCTTTTGAAAGCAGAGTCACAGAGAAATGCAGATGGTAGTTGGCAGCTACTAGCCTAATGATAGAGTGCATTTGTAATGATAGTAACTCATTATCCATGTAAATATAGCTTAGCTATTTTTAAGTAAACATAAAGAAATCTGAAAAGAGAAGGCTAATGTAATACATTCTGTAAGAAGAAAGGACTAGACATAGTAACTTTTTTCTTTCTAATCCTTGGCTATGAGCTGCAGGCTGTTACTGTGCCCCAGCACATCTGTACACATTTAGACACTTTGGTATAATCCATGAGAAAAATCTTGCAAACATGCTTGTTGTTTGAGGTTCTACCCTACCACTAGGATATGTTAACTAGTTAATGTGAAGCCACTAATTTAGATTGTTTATAAAGTTTATTGTTGGTGGCTTTTGTGGAACACGTGAAGTGTATAGATTTCAGAGGCATGATTTTTTTCTTTTCTTTAATTGTAGGAAGCTCTCAGGTGGAAGGGAGCTTCTTAAATTAATACGGTCTGGTTTATTGCCTTTAAAAAGTTTGTCTGTCTGGTCCAATCAGTCTCTTGTCACTGTGGAAAAGTGCGATACATTCCAGTTATGTCAATTACTAGAGTATGAAGAGGAATATAAAAGAGATTAAGATTCAGTAAATCTACAACACATAGAAATATGTTACTGTCTGGCTGCTGTCATTTTTACAAAATAGGTACAAACTGGAAAGATTATGGGGCTATAATTTTAGTAAATCCACTAATTTTAGAAGTCTGCAAGTTGGGGCATCCACTTGAGACAGCTAAAACCTCAATGGAGCAAAGAAACAGCAAAATTATTGAATACTTTAAATGTGAATGGGTGGCTCCTTCACAGTGACAAGAAACATTTACAGTGCTCCTGTAAATCTTCCCAAGTGCTTCACATTTTGCTAAATATTTATAAGGTCTTCATGGGTGTTCATGAAGGTTTTTTACGAACTGTTCCTGACTTAATTTTTGTCTTAAGGACCTGCCCTTCATGGTGCTTATCCTCCTTAAATTCTGTTGAGACCAGGGATTGATTACCCTTAGGTTCTTGCAAGACCTCTCTATGAGAGAATTTCTTCGATTAGTTAAACTGGTGCTCTAGAAGTTGCTGAATTGCCTCCCATTTTGCTTTCTACTGATGGCCGGTTACTGTATAGGACCACTCTTTACAGATTGGTGGAAGCACATTCAGAGTCTTGACAGAAATTGGTTGCCATGAACTGTACATTTAGTTCTTGATTATTTGGGTTTTTTCAGCAAGTGAAAAGGAAGCAGGAGTTAGTGATATTTTGTCATGTTGCTTTGCTCAGATTACAGGAGAGAGATGGTAACTGGGGAATTGATGGCATGATACTGGTTACACTCGTAAGCTTGCTGTCTGAGCAGGGTTCTTTGCTTAGCAAATACACCAGATAGCTGCTACATGGTAGTCCAGAACATTAGAAAGGCCCAAGCAATATCTGTCTCTTATCCTATATTTCATGTTTTTATCTTTAGCTCCTTTCCATTCTAAGTGGACTTTAAGACAGACTTTTCTAATGTGTATGTAAAAATGAGTTTGGTAACTTAATGCAGAGAAAATGAAAAAGGAATGAAATCTTTGAGAATTGCTTGTGTTTGTTCTTTTCTGTACTGTTAGTACCATCTGTCCAGCTTTGTTGAACTGTAGTAAATAGCATTTTAGAGCTGGAATAAGAAATTTTATCCACCTTTGGATAAGCTGTAATTCCCAAATATTTGAAACCCTTATTACTCCAGAAAAAAGGAGAGTTATGTAAAGGAATTTCTGGAGCTATTGATGGTTTTGAATTATTTTCCATGAGAGAGAGAGTTATGAAAGGTACAAGTCTGACAAATAATCAAAACTGAACTAACCTGTTTATCCTTAGAACGTGCACAACATAGGCAGCAGCTGTGGACATTACTTCACCACTAAGCTGCCAATACGTTCACACCTTGCTCTGCAGGGAACATGATTGTTCAGTCTCCACTGCGCTTGTATCTTTGGCTTTGCTTACAGGGACACCAGTGATGATCTAAGTGAGCTTGTCCATCAGAAGGAGATAGAAAATTAGCCATTTATCTTAAGCTTTTAAACAGCTTATCTAAAAATAAGAATGAAAACCACCTCTCTTGAATATGTAGCAGTAGTATGTAGAAGAGAACATTAAATGTCATTCAAAGATTTAAATCTTTGAATTATCTTGTACTTCAATACCTCTAGTAAACCAAACAAAAAGTGCCTGCATCCACAAATAAAGCTCTTTAATATCTTCATAGACATGCTGCCAAAACTAAGACAAAATACAATTTCTGCTTTAAAAAAAAAAAAATCCAATGAATAACACTTACTCTAATGGCATGGTTGCTATAAAAATACATTGATAAATCACAGGAATAGCCGTTCCAGCTCAGACCAAAGATCTATCTGGCTTGGTATCCTGCCCCCAACAGCAGCCAAAGCAGATGCACAGGGAAGGATGTACGGGGGAAGACATGTCTCCTGGCCTCCAATAACTTACAGTTCATAGATTTCCTGTGTCAAGGGTTGTGTCTTCGTGTTTAAAAGTCCTCACTGGATTCCTTTCCCTATTAATTTGTCTAATAAACTTTTACCATCCACAGTATCCTAGGGCGCGTAATTCCACAGTGTGACTATGGCATGTGGAGAACCACCTCTCTTTGTTTTCAACCTGTAGACAAACAGACTGTTCTTATTTTCCCTCTCTTTGCTCCTTTTTGCTTCTCCTGTTCATTTCTTGCACTGTACTGTACATAAGGCAGAAGTCAATCATACCAACACTTTCCTGAGCCAGTTTTTTTAAAACTCTGTCATGGCCTTGCAAAGGTCCTGCTCAGTCACCCACCCTCATGTTATGAAAGTTCTTCTGGCTTAATTTCTTTTTCTCTTGAGGCAGGTTTTCCAAAACATGGTTTGTTTAGGGAAGCTTTTATCTTGCCCCCATTTTGAGAGTGCTAGAAAATTACCCCTGCTGATAGAAAGTTGTTGTGCTCACTCCAGGACCTGAACACTGTTTATTCTTTCTGTTCTGTTCACCCTGCTGCAGGCAGTGCCCTGAAAACTGTTGAACTTTCCTGAGATAGACTTGTTCTTCCATGTCTGTCATCCACACGGGAGTATGCTTAATACCTGCCAGCAAAGATTTGAAGTTTAGATCTGATGCCAGTGCTTTAAATTTCCATATCAGAGTGAAAAATGCCACTAGCCTTACTCAATTTTAGTAATTGTATCAAAAATACAAACTTACATGGGTGCTATTGAGACAGGAAAACTCATCAGCAGTATTTAGAACCTCCCCTGTTGCTCTCTGTTTATTGTGTCACCACTTGGCACTTACATTAACACAGGTTTGGGATTCATCTCATCTATTTTGGTATGCCTGTAGTGGAGCCCTCTACAACTGAGAGAGTCACCCCAGGCTCCTTTTTAGGAGAGAAAGAAATACTTGTAGAGCACAATTCGTCAACATTATTTGTGCTGTTTACTTTAGAACCAGATTATTTATACCTTCTTTCTTTCCATTGACTAATAAAGCAGTCTCAACAATTAAATCAGTCAGGCTTCCACCACCACCATGTAGGTATCTCTAGTTGGTTAGGTGAGTTGTGGTGTTATGGAGGAATTCTTTAATATTCATCGTTGTGGTTGATGCAGAAACCTACAGCACCAGGAGGAAAAAGTTGGTTCCCATGTTCCACACTCACTGATCTTTAGAAAAACATATGCAGAGAATCCTGAAAGGTCCAGCACATGGAGGAATGGGCTGTCACTGGGAACAAGTAGAAAATGTATAAGCTCAAGATCTATAGAAGACAAACCTTAATCAAATCAAGCCCTTCTTCACTGGACACCATGGATTTCATGTATACTTATTTGAATTTCTCCCCCAACTCACATGCAATCATGAAGTAGAAATAATACTTCTCTCCTTGGCATCCCCAGGGGAGTCCATGGGCTAGTCCATGGGCTACTGTTCTGCTGGGCTCCTTCCTTTTCTTCAAAGCCAGTGGAGCTCTAAACCCATAGTAAGTTTATGGAGAGACTTCACGGAGAGTGCTTGACAGTTACCACACTTCATCTTCATTCCAGGAGTTTGGTATCCATGGAATTCCAACCTCACTTTCAAAGGAGGTGCCAAAGAATCGGGGCTTCATCTTTTTCATTTCCTGTCCCTGTTTTTCTCTTTTGTTTACAGTTGGTATTTCTAGCAAAAATGTTTGCATGTGTCATGCATTCAGTAGTGCCTGCCTGAGTTGGCAAGTAGCCCCTAATAATAGCACTCAGAGAAGTAAACTGCTATGTTCATCTTCTCCATAGAGTTCTGCAGCTGGTCTTGCAGCTGAAAAACATGTCATTTGCTCAGAACCCCATGGAATTCAATCTTTGGCTCTATCCAGACAACCGGGATTGAGTTGTCAGTCTTACCATACTGGAATTTCTTGCCAGCCTTTTACTTTCTCACAATGATAATTGACTTTATTGTGTGCTTCAGGTATTGTACTGTGGAACAAGGGAGTTGGGAATCATGGAGCCATCTTGCAGGAGTCAGAAAGTCAGGCTGGAGAGCTAGACAGTGTGGAGAGCAACGCGAGATGGAGGTCTGAGGAACAAAGCCATAATGAACATGATAAAAAAGCCTATATTGGTGGTAGCGACTGTTAAGTTTATGTTCGTAAGGGTACTGCTATCAAGACTCACTAGTACAAAATTTTGTTCTGTTGTACTAGAAAGTATGCAAGGCCGTGTCTGAGTTTGCTTTGCCCTCCTCTGTGCCTTCTGGTAGAGGACAGCATCTGGACCAGTGTTTTTAAAGGGAAGTCACTCTTTCCTGTTTCTGTATCTGTTAGCACACTCCTCAGGCGTTTGACTCTTTCAAACCTTCTAATCATGTAGTAAAACGTTTTAAAAGAATATATCTAGCCAAATAGGCGACTGACTCTCAAAAGCAATTGTTCTTTTCCAGCAATGGCTTCTAGTTCAAAAATCTCAGCCATCTGCTTTCCATCTTATGTATATTGATGTTATTTTTTTATTTAGTCAGCATTTTATGGGGCCATTATAATAAGGGGAAGTCTGGGTAAGTAAAACTGTATCGTGGCTTCATGATCATTAGTGGTAAAACACATCTGTTGACACAAATTTATCTCTTTTTTTCTTTTTTTCACTACTTCAGCTGCTTCAGAGATTCTGATGCTTTTCTTCTGTGACATCAGTTTAGTAGTCTACTGTACTGTTAGGGTTGGTGTTAACGTAAACAAGGGCTGGCTGCAAGTGTGTCAAGTACTTACAAGAAAAATGGACAGGGCCATCCGAAACCACAGACTGCTGCCTCCCCTGTTTCTGCTGCTTGGCCCTTTCTCTGGAATAAAGAAATTTTCAACCACTCCATCTTCCAAAATATTTTAGTTACAGCACGGGAGCAACTGTAATATGCTGAGCTGTAATTAGAAGTTATTATTTCAATATTAATATAGAATAATGCAGCATGCAGCTTTAAAAAGTGATCTTTTTCATATTAAGCTGGCTAGAAATAGTCACCTTGGACTGCTAGGTCTAGAAAGAGTACTCTCATTCATGCCCACTGGTAACCTGTGATCACTACCTTTTTTTCTGTAGTGGCTGCTATGTGAAAAGAGAGTGTTTTCAACCATTCAAAAATGGGAATGCCTGATAAGATGAGCATGTCTACTACACCGTCTTGTGACCAAGTATTCCAGATAATTGAGATATATATTGGGGAAAAATTTCTGGACTAACCCGTTTCTTTAAAGCTCTGTGAACCAAACTAGTGCAGTTTTACAAAGCTCATATTGGTCAAATGATGGGCTTGTTGACATTTCTATGGTTTTGCTGGCAGGGCTATTCCTTAAAAGCAGTTCAAAACCGAAAATATTTTTTTCCTGTGTGATTACACCTACTACAGGCTTTGGAGATTTGATTTTTATGTTTTATATTCTGCAACCGACATTATAGTCCTGGCAGGGGATTAGCCTGGTTAGATTCTTGGGACACATCTGTGGCGTTGTCCAAGGAACAAGATGAGCTGGCTGTCAAACTCAGACTCATCACCCATGCTCATTGTGACCCCTCATGTCTGCCTGAAAAGGTCACTTCAACAGAAGTACCCATGCCCTCCGGAGTCTGCAAGCACTGTTATCTGTTCATATAGTCCAGTTTCTGCGCATGGGGTTGAGCATGCTATAGCCCAGATAGGCAGTAGATACCCACTCTGTGGATGCTTTGAGCTGCAGCATAATACCCGAGAGGATAGTATCTGGCAATGTGGGCTGATGGTGTGTGGATAACAGAACTCTCAATACTTAGTCTTGGTTTTGAGCCTCTTTTTTACCCTACGTCATAAGCATAAGGTGGTTATTTTCACCTTGCTCAGCAGCTAACAGAGCTACCTCGTTATACCGTACGTCCAGACAGGAGGGGTAACAATTTGCCAGTGCTGTGGAGAGAAAGGGCAGAGGGAAGGAATTTTGGCTGAGACCATCCCTTTCACACAGAGCTGGTAAATGTTAAAAAATCATCTAGAGTCAGGGAAGAAGCCCAAAGCAGAGACATGCTGTAACATGTCTTCCGACAGCTCACGATATGCCTCGACCAATGATTTCAGATGACAAGTAGAAAATAGACAAATACGAATAGACTCGCTTTTAGGAACTATTTGGGATTGAATTAGAATTGATTAGTGGATTTTATCCTGCACAAACAGAATGTCCCTTTTTAACCCTTGCATGTTAATGCTTGAGCTGGTCACTGAGTAGCATGGAAGTCCCACATCGACTTCAGAGGAAAGGGGATGGAAAAAATGATGCAGCAGGATGAAACCCCATGAGTTACTTAGGGTTTTAAATACAAGGCTTGTCTGTGTCTGTTTTCCACTGTGCGTAACCTAGTGACACTGGTTTGCCAGGTATCTTTCTCTAGGCTCCTGAAAGCACATACATTTTCTCTCTTCTTGTCCCTCAACAGAGGGTGCTTTCTGTGGGTGTAGTGGATTTAATTATTTAAGCCTTGTTCATGTTCTGGTACTTTATAGATAGCTGTACCTTAAATCTCTGACAGTAACATAATGTGTATTGGGATTCTCAACGGAAGAAATATGCAGACAATATGGTCACTACTGTAACACCCCTTTATTAAGCTGCAATTGCAATTCATGAAATCATTGCAAAATAATAAAAAAATGGTTGGAAGATAAATACCATAGATACGGTCCCTAGAAACCACCGCTCACTTTAATTGAGAGCAGCTGCAATATTGCAGAAGCCCAGGGAATGTTGCAGTTCGTATTCTCCTTCCCTGGCTCTTTCTAGGAGAGCACAATACATTTTGACTAACATAGATCCTGGCAAGTTTGTATGCAAATGTTTTTCTTAAATGTAAAACAAAATGAATTTAAAAGTTGCTTGCACACAGAAATGTTGATCCATAGATGCTCTACAGCTTCAGAGCCAAACAGGCTGCTGTTTTCCCATTTCCTTTGTTCTTGAGAAATTGCTTATACATTGGGTTGTGCCTTTGAGATTTCCAATTGAATGGGCCATTTGGGAACTCAAGGGAGCACTTGCTCTGCCAAAAATTTGCAAGCACAAATAGAAATGAATTGGAAAATATATATCTAAGTTATCTGGTTCATCTTCCAGTCCAAAGATTCTGTTTGGACTGGTCTTTCATGTTACTTCTTTATCATTACTTCTGGAAAAAAAATGCATGAAGTCATACAGCGCTCCCAGAACTCATATCTCTATTGAAACAGGCATTAGAGCAAAAAAACAGTAAGAACGCGGTATTTTTCAGTCCCACTTCTATAGCTGATGAGAGACTATAACATATTCTTAGTCTGAAAATACTGCTGTGTGCATTTTTGGAGACAGAAAATGGGTATTAAGGAACGCAGAGACAAACAGCTTAGTAGTCCAGGTGTATTACTTGCACTTCTAAGTAATTCTCCCCCCCACGCCCATCTAAGTAATTTTATTTTCCTGAAAGCCAAGTCAGATGCACAGCCCAATATAACAGTTTTAACAGCATCAAATCTGCCTTCGTGTACCTCTCCTCTTGCTAGCTTTAAAGACTGACTAAAGTGAGTGCAATTCTCTGGGGCAACTACCAAGGTTTAGAAACCCTCAAAACAATTGCCAACCAAACACATTCAGTTCCTGCCCATGACTAGCTCAGTCAGCTGATCTAAGATAGATGTTATAGTGTATGTGCGTTGAAGAAAACATGCAGACAGCAAGACGGCATCTCAGAGTGGAACACTGCACATCATGCAGAATAAATCTGTTAGAGTTAAGCTTGCAGGTTAATCCTTGTCCTGTGCACTGCACTAGCCATTTGAAGTGTGTGCCACACTTACTTACTTTATTTGTTTAAAAAATACGTTGTTCCTCCTTACGAGATTTTTATAAACCCTAATAAATAATCTCTCCAGATGGTTCTGGGAGGGACATTGGTAGCATTAATCAATTTTTACTTTCCGAGGAGAAAGTGAGGCACGGCAGCTGTGTCTCTCACCCAAGATCTCCTAGAAAGCCTGAACAAGAGAAAGCAAAAGAATCCAGATCCCCCTTACTCCAAGCCTCTCTTCCTTCCCCACTAATATTCTGTCTTCCTCTTTAATATTTCAGATTAGCCATACAGTGTGTAGGGAAAGGGTTCATAATGAGATTTTCTTCTGTGGAATTTTTCCAGGGTTCCACCTAGACATGGCATTTTTATTTTTATTTTCACAGAAGGACTCTCCCTTCCCCAGGCCCCACAAAAGTTTCTCTGATGGAGAGATGGGACAACTTGGGAGGTCTGTGTGAAGAACTACATTTTGCTGGATACACTCCTGCTGTTCGCAAATTGCTCCAATGGGAGGACCAGCCAACTAACTCAGTCAACCTACTAAAATGGATTCCCTATTTTATAGAGAGAGATCCTCTCGGTTAACTCATCTGTTAGATTGTAAAAAATGAGAGAAGACAGAGCACACACTACATGGGGAGAGTAAACAAAGGTTAATGGGTAAGGTTTTAGTTGGTATCAACAAAGGTTGGTACTTCCCTGTTTGCTCTTTGCTCTACATCAGTTTTCGTGCTTTCCCTGTCTCTCTTCACTGATTCTGATTTTGATTCTGTAAACGTAAACCAGTCAAAAATTTCCACAGGGAGCAAACAAAGAACTCCTTGCAGATTATTGCCAGGATTGTCAAAGGAAAAAAAAGTATATGCAAACCCCACAAAGAATTCTCAGGAGACCCTCATCAATGTTTGGATTTAACCTGAGCTGTGTGAAATATGAATCCACTGCTCTTTACTGCTACCTGTACAAGTCGGAAACTGCCCAAGCAATTGGAAAACTGGTCCTAAGTTACAGGCTTTGACTGGATGTTTCCTTCAGTCAGCTTTGGCAGCCTATGAAAGAATACTGGCTTTTGGAACAGCTAGTTCATCACATGAAAACCATACTACAGAATTGTATTATTTCTGCTGCTGTCTTCGAAGACAGGTCTCTGGTTCTCTCTCTTGTAGTTCATGAATACTCTCAGTTGGCTGATTTTGCTCTTGTTAGTTTTCTGGCAGCGGTACTGTTACGTCAGTGAGTTTCTCGCAGTGTTGGATAGCTTTTGAAAGCTGGTCACATTTTTAAAAAGAGCAATGGGTAGTTATAGCTGTGTGGCTTTTTTTTTTTTTTCTTCATTGTAGCTAGTCAAAGCAACAGATATGTCAATCATCTAAACCCTGGGCTGTAAAGGCAAGAGAGCAGCGCATAGATGGGTAATACATTAGAATGTCTGTCATATGGGAGATCCAGCCAAGGCAAATGACAAGATAGGAACTGTTCATTGTGTGTCTTTTTACAGGCTGTATGCAATAGTGAACAATGCAGGGAAGACAAATAGGATGCTTCTGCTTACTCTCTCAGTGTAATTGAAGGTCACTCGACTGCAAAGGGAGCAAAATATGACTTAACATGGTAAACAGGCTAGCTAAAGGAACTGATTGCTGCAAGTTTCAGACCATGAGCTTAGCAAGCATAAAGAAAGCAACTAGATAACCCTGTATATTCAGTTTAAAACAGTAAACAAAGAATGACAGCTGTAGAGAGACAAATCCTCAGCTCGTGAAGCTGAACTCATTCTAATGGAAGTTATTAGTGGCCGGTCTAAACAGTTAATTGAGCACAGGCAGCACTATATGCCAGTAGAATGACCTATAGCTTTCTTCTGTTTGGTTTCATGAGCCTTCATTGATTGCTGACATTCTTGGAGATGCGATATCAGACTAAACACAACATTGATCTGATCATTGTATTCCACATCAATATGCAGGCTTCTTAATTACTTCCTGCTATTTTTAAAGTCATGGTGTGGCACTTTTTGTCAGTGTTTCTGGCAACATCATTGAACAATGGCAGCCTAGAGGCTAGCATGTTACATTTAGCTCTATAACAAGTTCAGCTATCCAGGGCTGGAACGGGTATAGGAGAAACTAGTCAATGTTTCATCTCAAAAGCAAAATAAGAAAAAAGGAAAAAAAAAAAAGTAATTCCCAGACTCTTTGTCACAACTCTGTGGGAAACCCATATTCTTGCATCTTTAAGTTATGGGGCATTTTTATTGTGTTTTTTGTTGTTATACTATATTAACTGTATTACTGTATTAATTGTATAAACTCTGCCAGATTGCAAATTAGCTGTAAAATCATACGATACGTGACAAACAGATATTACACAATATTATTTAAATTGGTCTTGATTGTTTTTTCAGTCACTTTCTGAAGCCGGTAAGTCCCGGTCTTGTATATCTATCAGAAATGCTGTCTATTCTTACACAATTTTTGCGTGCCTAGCAGTCTCCTCTCCCAATTTGGTTTCTCAAGTCAAAGACTCACTCTGTTGTGTAGGAAAACACCTTCATCTCCTTGTTTACCATGCACTGATGCTTGTTACAAGATGCAACCATTCTGCTGTTCTAGAGGTGGGTGGCTATATTATATTTTATTGAGGAAAAAGGTTGATGCAGAACTAGCATTGCATAATAGAGTATTATTTTAAAACATAAAACTATATGAGCTTTGGATCAAAAGATGAATACTAACTTGCAGTATACCAGCTAAGCTTTGTTAGCTCATATTTGGACCAAAAAATAGGATTTATATAAAGGCATGACATTGGCTTGTAACACAGAAGAAAAATCCCCATTACAGACCTGTGTAATTTCAGACCTTGCATGGAAAAAACCCAAACCAAACAAAATTAAATATCTGCCTGTTTGTATCCCAAGTTCCTTGGGTGGACAAAGGAAGGGGACTAGACTCCCAGGCTACCTTCAACTTGCAGACAAGGGCAGCTAAGCCAGCACACCTTTGTAAATACAAGCTAAATGACCTAGACTTACTTTCAGGTACACAGGCACCACTCTGCCCAGCAAGAACTAAAGAATTTAGACTATTGGTTTGGTGTTCAAAATGGTTCACAGATGCAGAAGACCAGATCCAGTGAGGACTTAGGTCCTCACTTAGGTTAATTCTTGCACCACCAGTCTTTTGACATCTGCTCCTCAGGGCTCTGTGCTAGATGCCTAGGCTCCCTCTGCAGCAGGGGAAGAGCTGGGTTCCAAAACAGCTGGCAAGTTGAGCTGCTCTAAATGCCTGGAATTGGCCAGTTGAGAAATGTGAAGAATGTAGGTAAATCTGTAAACCTCCTCCCCAGTGGATCTCATTCGAGGCTGCAGGAACTGTTTCCATTCACTTTGCATCTACAGCCTGGCACTTCTTGAAGGAGGTTTTCAACATCCTTTCTGTCAGGAATTCAGCACAGCTCATTTTTCTTCTGAAACAAGGCTCTGGTTCTGGCAGCCTAGCCATCTTGCCTTTGGTATAACAGTTTGAGCACACACCTCCAACACAAGAGACCAGGGTCAATCCCCAGCTCTGCTGGTGGGGATGCACACCCAAGAGAATTGCCTTCCAGCAGGGTGCTTTAATCACCAGATTAAAGGCTACTGGAAGGAGGGAGAAGATGGGCTTTCTCCATTCCTTCTGTTAGGGTTGTGCCATTGTGAAATGTAAATAAGAGTCTAAGGCCAAGCATGACTTCGTTCTAATGGTTAAGAAAGTTCCACTTGCTGTTTGCAGTGTAGTTTCTGTATTTTAGGCAGGGACTACTTAACTTAACATTAACTCATAAATATGAATGGTCCTGACAGACAGGATGAGAACTCAGGATTTCTCTCTTTGTTCTTGTTTTAAAAGAAGAGGATGGTTGATACTGCATTTTCCAAGGCATCTAATTCTACCAGTGTTTCCCATACATACTTCTTTTGTAGCCCTGATAAAGGACAGTCCTGCACATCTAGGAAAGCAGAAGTTTCAGGCTTTTCCATGGCACAGATAGAGGTGTCTTATTTTTTTCAGCTAGATGCAGCTGAGCAGAGTTTCCAGGGCCACATCTCTGTATGGAAAATTAGTCTCTGTTTGGATTAGATCCATGTTCTTTTTCAAACCTAGGCTAATATCATGGAACACTGGAGTGAGTGAGGCTCCTCAGCACGCCAAGTTCATGGCTCTGTGGCAGGCTCCAGGCTGACTATGGTACTGAAAAAGGGCTAGATCTGAAAGTCAGTGTGATCCATATGTGCAGACTTGCACTGGTGTACGTATATCCACGTGTACCAAATATTAATCAACAAAATTAGACAGTGTTCAAAACTAGAGAATTAAACAATAGTAGGATTGTCGTCTGGCTTGCCATCTGCTATAATATTCATGCATGTCAGTGAAATGTCTTTTCTATTCATACATGTATATCTAATTGTCCCAGTATAAATCCAAATGGGCTAGAAAGAAACGGAGTGTAAGGAGCCTACAGTTATCACAGTACACTCACTTTATGTCCCATCAGGGTGCACGCCTAGTGTTCTCCTGGAAACAAATTTTTAGCAACCATGTCCTTTGAGACCAGGCACAAGTATCTTCATAAGGGACTCCTGCAAGAGTGTTCCCTTTGGTATTTCATGCAAATATGTAGAAACACTTATCTCGGAGTTCAGATTTCTTAGACTTTTACTCTCTTTTGGTTCCACATTGCACTTCAGATACTAAGTAATGATAGGCATCATTATAATCAGGACAGCACTGCTCTTCTGTTGGGTGTAAGTCTGGAGCAAATCCATCGATGTCAGAAGTTTTAGCCTAGATTTGGTTTTGTGTACACGAGAACAGAATTTGGACCGTACATTTTATTTTTCTTTTGATATAATCCAGTGTATCCGGAAACAAGAAAACCATATCAAGCCCCAAATCATAGAACTCAAGTTTTTAAAGATATCAACTTTCTTTTACGATTTGTGTGGCCTTCACCATGTCTGGGAAAACATGAACCCAGTGGCCCTGGTAATGCATCACCTGCTTTTTTCCAGACTGCTGTAATCAATTTGTCTTTATCCACCACATTACCAAAAAGACACTATTAAAATTCATATCTGTGTGTTCTCCCCAGAGGGTAAACCATCAGAGATCTCCAGGGTTTTGGAGGTTTTTGTGGAGATGCAGAAGGCTTTAATTAGGTTTAAAATAAGATCAAATTTCTTCCCTACAGTAATTTCAGATACTTCCACCAAATTTCTGTAGGGCTATTTTGCACTCTGAAAACTTGATCAATCCTCAGCCTCACAAATTACAGCTTTTGTTTACATTTTTCTAGAACATCAAAGCAGAGGAGTGTTGCCCTTAACCAGTGTTCCCGGGCTTAAATAATGATGTTTCAGGTTTTTTGCTTAAAGACTTATGATGAACTCTCCTGTAGACCCTGGAATGGTTAATTTGGGAAGCATAAGAATACATTTGGGCCTGAAGGATCTTAGTTGCACTTAGGATAATCTTTAAGATACTTGGTATCCTTTAAGAGCTGAATCCTGAGGTTATTCCTCAGGCAAAGCTGTTGAAACAAATGGAGTTCTGCCCAAGGAATGAATGAATAAGAACCAAGTAAAAACTTTAAATTTTGGCCCCAAGATACTCACCTCCTCTAAACTGTCAGGAGAGACACAGTATTGTTTTATCTATGGGATTTGTTTCACTGTTTTACTAAAACCCTTGGCATTATAAGTGAAGGAAGGAGACTCAGTTCTTCTTCCAGATGCCTCTCCCTGCAAAGCATGACCCCAGAGATGATGAACATCCAAAATAATATGTCTTTGAGCTACCATTCCCCTGCTTGTATTCGAGGCATCTTCTTTCAAAAGAGCATCTCGTCAAAGCAAGCAGCATTCCAGAAATAAATAAAAATGCAAAACTGACTGGAAAGGGGGAATATGTATTAGTAATAATCCTACAATGAGAACTGTCATGAAGAACCTTCTGGACCCTCAGAGCAGAGCTGCCAGTAACTCTGCACCTGTGTCTGTCTACCCATTTACTATGTTCTACTTGTCCATCGTGTCCCAGAGTGTTGCTCTGTGGAAATCCATGAGAACACCCGATTACTTTTTGCGAGAGACAAATCTTAGCTTTCAAACTCTGTAAAATTTCTTAGAGGAAATGAGTACATAAATGTGGTTTGGCTTCTCTAATATACCATTTTAATAACTCTCTATATCTCCTTTTTTATTACTTCTTGCAACATCATAATTCTTGTATTCAATAAATGTCTCTTCAGTGTGTATTGTTCTATTGTTTCCAGTGTGAACAAAAAATGTACTTTCTATAACTGGAGTTCCTACCCATAAACACTGATTACTCGAATCCCTTTTTGCTTCATTCATACTGTTTCGCTCACTCTCCTGCTCTAGCTACTACTGGATTCTATGTCTATCCACTTACGATCTAAAGTCTTAAATGACAGCTAAATCTGGAGCAACCATATGCATTGTTCTATGAGTAGCTAATGAAGCCTGAACACACTCTCTGTGGGTGCTGGTTATCCTCTGGTTCCCCTCCTCCTTTTTGCTGCAAACAATCCCACATTTGACTTTCCCTACCAGACAAAAGGAGTTTTGCAGCAAGCCTGGAACAGTACATGTTTTGAATGGCCAATCATTTGTACTGATTGGATAAAGGGCTACTGTCAAATGTAACATATTATATCTGAATTCTGCCCTACCTGCCCTCTATTGGAGCAGTCATTTAGATGCCTCTCATTTACTTGTAGGAGCCTAATTATTTTTGAGACTTTGACTGTTCTTTCAAGTATAGTTGAAATTGATGGATTGTTTCTTTAGAAGAACAGGCTTAACATTATTGCTGGTTGTGTGCCATCCATTTTGCAGAACGTACTAGGGGTTTCTTTTAAAACTACACAATTCTGAGAAGCTTGTCCTCCCCACAGAACAAAATAAATTATCAAATCATGACATCAAAAGCAAATTGCATTTCCCAAATATTCCAGTGCTCTGCAGTCTTCCCCACACTGTCTCTGTATTGAGACTCCCAAGTCCCTGCAAGATTAGTAGAGCCTTGCAGCTTGCCCTAAATGTTAACGTAATAGGTGTACTGATGCAATACAAATATCTTTCCAACAGCACCTATCTTCAAAACTAATATGGCTTCAGCTGATCTTCTCTCAGAATCCTGCAAAAACAGATTGGTGGTCACTTTTGGATCAAAACCGAGACCAATTTCAAGTCTTTGTTCCTAGTTTCATCAGTTTCCCTCTTGATTCTACTTTTTCAAATCTATGCAGCCCTATACAACAAAACAAAAGACAAAATGTCAATATATTCAGCCTGCAGATGAGAATCTGAAAAGATCTGGAGTACTCTGCATTCTGTCCAACAAAGCACATAATCTCCTGCTTAATTTTAGGCATGTGACTAACCCCACTGAAGAGAACAGAATTACCTACTCAACTGGGTCCTGGCCAAAGTACTTAGCCTATGAAGTATTGAATTCTCAGTGAAGATAGGCTGTCTTGGTTTAAGTGAGATGGACTTTTGGAAACAGGAGAGTATTATATTCCATGCAGCTCTGTTATTCCGTTATTTAGTTATGCCAATTAATGTATGAATGTTCCATCTAAATTTTTGTACTTCACACAAAGTTCATGCATTTAGGAGAGTGTTCAATCTGTCAAACAGTAAGAATTCCAGATAAATATATTCTGTTTTAAAGGACATGCACACTTGAAATAAACCAATGTTCAAATGTCTGACATCTTGAGATTGGGGATTTACTTACAATTTACAGTCCAAGAATCTTAACTCAACGGAAGCATCTGTACTGATGTTACTGGGCAAATGTTACCTTATACATTGTCAGAAATCAAAATAAGGTTACTACTTGTTCAGTTCTAATATGGGTGTAACACCTATTCCAACTACTCTGTTATAAAATAATAATTCTATGTGAAACTGTGACTTACATGTTTGCATTTAAAACATTTGTTACTAGACTCACAGAAGTTTAAACATTTGGCTTTAAGGACAAAGAAGAAAGACAGTGACTTTCTATTTCTTAAACTCAGAATTCAAATTTTCATTGAGACAGGTATCTTTATAGACTATACATTTAGACACTAGAGACACATGGTGTATGTTGTATATATTTTACTGGTTCTTGTTTGGAGTGGTTTGCTTTTGGCTATTCTGTACAGAAAGTGGACCAAACTCAAGCAGTTAAATATACCCTGCAAACACCCTCTTCCCACAATAAAACATTTATCTTTTTCCATAAATATGGAATATCATCCTTTAATGGGTAGGATAAACAATACTCTGCCTGGATCTATGTTAAATTTCTGGTATCCATTTTAACCTATCAGATAATGTAGAATTTTATTCCACACGTGAGCTGAGAATCTCTAAGGCATTATTTGTTATACATACTCAATCACATGAAATAGACCCTAGAACTGCCATTGGACTGCTGTGCATCAAACTGCTACATGGAAAACCTGTTCCGGATAATATTAAGAGGGTTCTAATGTGTTAATATGTGTTTTTTTTCCTTCCATCAGGTCTGGTGGTTAGACCTGTGGTACTAAGGTAGCCAAAGTTTAAAAGTGCAAGAAAAAAAGTGCATGAAAAATATTGTCAATAAATCCAAGTATTCTCTTAAGTGGGATAAATGGAACAATTTTCTGTGTTATGCTTGATAAGCCTTTCTCAACACTCCTGACCACAGCTGTAGTCCCTTCCCTCTTCTGTCCCCTACTCCTTTTTCCCCTCCCTCAGTATCCTCTGTCACTCAGATGCGTGTGTGGTTAACCCAGCTCCCTCCATGACCCTGACAATCAAATGGACAAGAGACAATATATGCTGTGTCTGACGCCAAGCTATACGTACGTTTATTGCCTGACCAGCCTGAGCGTACTCAAAGGGGTGGTGACAGACAAAATAGGAAGAAGACTGCTGAGCTCCCACCGCAGTTTTTCTGCCAATGGAGGCATCTTCATCTTTTTCTGTTAAGCTCAGACAGCATTTTAATTTTTGTCTTCTGCTGAAGTGATTTTGGTGTCTGAAGTGACTCTAAGATTCTGAACTAAGTTAAAAACCTGAGGACAGAGGTCTCCTTGGTGGAGAATGTTGCTGTTATGGAAATGGTTTTAAGTGCATCCCTCTTTCTAACACTCGATGGCTTGGGGTAAGTTTTTGCCAGTTCCTTTATGTGCAGGTCTGGGTTATAGTGTGGTATTGAGGAATTTGGGAGATTCTGCTGTTTATATTTGATAAGAAGAAGTATAGAGCTGGACAGGCTTTGTAAATTGCTAGCGTTTCAGCTCTTTCCCTCTTGCTAGGTCTTGCAGATTGACTGATCAGGCAAAGACTAAACTTTGAAAGACTCCTCAGGTAAGGACTGGGTGCTGAAGGTGCCACTGGACTTTATAGTTCCCTGGATTTGGTCTGAAGGGATGGGCCTGACTCATTTTGGAGCGTTCATATTTGCTACTCTAGCTTTTTAGAAACCAGTCAGGACTGCCAGGTGGTCCATACTATGAAATGCTACAGAAAAGTCTGATAGGGCTGATATTAAAGGTTAATTTCCTTTGCAGTGATCTGAGTAACACTATCCACAACATCACAACATCGTGTTCATTATGCAGATATATATCTTAGATATGTAAGATACATTAAATTTTTGCTACCTTAACACACAACTAAGAGGATCTGATAACTAGGAAATGGTGATAGAGAATGACTTTGGATAACCAACTTACAAAGAAAAGCTGACTAGTAGGTGGCATTTTTCTTCATCATTCTTGCATTGAAAAAACTGTATTTGTTTTTCCTCACTGGCCGAGTGAATTGCTTAGGATCTGCTGGAAATAACCCATATGCATGCAGAGGGACTTCATTCCATGCAGATCCTGGACAAGATGACTTTCTGCGAAAGCTTTTCTGTGAAAGATTTCTTCAAAGCCAGCCCTGGAGCTAGTCCAGGAGGGCAGCCTGTTCAGGAAAGCAAACCCAAAGGAGAGAGAATTAAGTAGCACATAACTGGTGCATCATCTCTTGCCCTTTCCGCCCCTACCTTTGAGTCAGTACTGAATCACTTCTGCTGTGAAGAAAAAAAAAAAAAGAAAATAATCATAAGGAAAGAAAATAACTGGTTTTGCTTTGGGAAGCTCTGGAAATTTTAGTGCCATTTGCTGTTGAAAGCAGAGGAGGGAGCGGTGCTCTAAGGACAGACTACAAAGTTTGGTCTAATAAATGTGAATGGATATACAGGGCTTGATTGTTCTTTCACACCAATGAAACTCCATGGACTGAAATCAGGCATACTAATTACACAGTATACTTCTGTAAACGATTTGTAACTCTGGAGTTGCTGAATTGTAATATAACCTAAGGCACAATGTAAATGTGCACCCCTGGTCCCCGAGGCATGTGTTAATAGTAACACAGCTTGTCATCGTGTGTTTTTAAATTTTTAAATCTAAATAAAATATAACATTGCATGTAATATGTACTTTAAATGGCAGATGTGTAATAAACATCTCTATTTATGACAGACTTAGGCAGCAAAACATAATGAGGTGTGGTTCTGGTACAAATTTTGCTTCGGGTTCACTTTGTACTTTTAACCACCCCAGTTAATTACACAGCTAAGATCATGCCCTGGAGAGTTTTAATTTTCTTGTGATTGTATAATGGACTCTTACTAATATCATTATTCAAAAAAAGAAAAAAAAAGGCTAGGAATATTTTCAGACAGAACTTTAAGTGCGAAGATTTGTTTAAACCTCTTTTTACTAATTCTGAGTCACAACCAAAAACATTTAAAGATGTTTCTTTGCCTTAGGTAACCATGCAGCTTTTCCTCAGTATTTACACTGCTCTCTTTCATATATATGATTTTTGAATGACTGCCATTACCCTAGTTTCTGTAGGCCAGAAATGTCTTCATCTTTATAATGGTCCTGGAAGATAGGGAATATTCACCTCTGCCTTTTCCTGATGGGGCACAGACTTTTCGTTCTTGCTCAGCTCAGTGGGAGGTAGGCATCCTGTCCTGGTTTCGGCTGGGATAGAGTTAATTTTCTTCCTAGTAGCTGGCATAGTGCTGTGTTTTGGATTTAGCATGAGAATAATGTGATAACACACTGATGTTTCAGTTGTTGCTAAGCAGTGTTTATACTAAGTCAAGGACTTTTCAGCTTCCCATACTCTGCCAGCAAGGAGGTGCACAAGAAGCTGGGAGGGGGCACAGCCAGGACAGCTGACCCAAACTGCCCAAAGGGATATTCCATACCATATGACATCATGCTCAGCATATAAGCTGGGGGGGAGTTGGCTGGGGGGCAGCAATCGCTGCTCGGGGACTGACTGGGCATCGGTTGGTGGGCGGTGAGCGGTTGCATCACTTCTTGGTGTTTTTTTTTCGTTCCTGGGATTTGTTCCTCTCTCTCGTTGTTTTACTTTCCATTACAATTTAGTGGTGTTGGTGTTGGTGTTGTCGTCGTCGTCGTCGTCGTTATTATTTTATTATTTCAAGTATTAAACTGTTCTTATCTCAACCCACAAGTTTTCTTACTTTTGCTCTTCTGATTCTCTCCCCCATCCCACTGGGGGAGGGAGGGTGAGCGAGCGGCTGTGTGGTGCTTAGTTGCCGACTGGGGTTAAACCACAACAGCATCCGAACGCCTCCAAGGAGCTGGGTGTATCTGGTTTGCCCAAGGTCAGACAGGAACGAATGCTTGGCTATGGGAAAGGAGGAATCTCTGTTTCTTGAGCTCCCAACTGGTGCTATAAGCCCTGGACCCTCCTTTGTACTCCATATATGCACATAGGGAAAACGGACAGAAAGCAATCTAATTATCAAAGAAACAGAACAGTTTGGAAACACGATGGCTGTACGCTGTAGGAAACAGGTGCTCATCCTATGGAGTGCAGGCTTTCGTGGCAGACGGGACAATTTATCAGGCCTGCAGTCTGTTCCCAGCAGCCTTCTTCCCTGGGTACAGCTCTGGAGCGTATAAGGAACGGGCTGTGTGTCAGATGAATTGTTCTGGCAGCAGCCGCAGCTCCCACCCGGCCCCAGCCTTTCCTGATGGCTGCTTGGCTGCTCTCCCATCACATGAGGGTTACATGTCTGGGATGTGACAGGCAAATGACCCCTGGGCAAAATGGCGTCTGGGAGCAGCTGCCATTGCCGGAAGAGTTCGTCCAGCTTGCAGCCAGCTCTCCTCCCTGTTCCCAAGCCGTCCAGGGGAAGGGAGGTAGCAAGGCGCAGGCTGAACGATTTTGCTGCTGTGGTAGCAGCTTGCTCCTGGCGGCCCTGTTTGCCGGGGCAGCTCAGAAGCAGGGAGCGACTTAACCCGTGCAGGCATGCAGCGAAGCCAGCGCTGCCAGGGAGCCTGGGCACAGCGCTCCTGCACGGTTCTGCTCGCGGAACTGGGGAGAGGCCACCTCCCCTGCTCCCGCTGCAGTCAGTGATGCAGCATGCCCAGCTGGAAACCATAGGCATCTCCTGATCTGTGCGAAGTTTTGGTTAGAAAGAGTACACGTAGTAACTAGCGTACGCTGTGCCACTAGAAGGAGATGGGTGTAAGACATAGCAGACCCAGATCTTCAGCTGCTGTAAACTGTCATTACTTTACGGGCCAGTCTGTATCTTTCTGCTCCATACTGGTTTCTTTTCCTTCCCCCAGGGTTCATTTGGTTGACAAATTTCTTTTGTTCTAGCCCTTTTACAGTGGTTTTAAGGCTTCAGCAGGCAACAAAAGATCTTAAGGATCTTAGTTTTAATGCACATTCACAAAATATCCATTAATTTGAGCGAGAATGCTGATTTTAACACCTTTTGGAATATGTACTAAGAATTTACTGTAATGTAAATAATTTACTACATACTTTGTGAGAGTAAGTATAGTGGAAAATTATATTTAGCCACTAATTTCTAAACTGAAACAGCAATATACTTCTCTGGTGTAATATATTTTCCAGTCATGTGCTGAAGAGAAGCATTTTTTTCAGCTGAGCTCACTTAAAGTTCAAAAGATAAATATATCACAATGACAAATTGCAAAATGCTATTCATACATTTAGGTAAAAATCGTTCCCTCATTTGTTTGTATTTCACATAAACTGTATTACTGTTATTCCAAAGAAAATATAGTACAAAATAATTCTGATTAAAAATACAAGTATTGTTAATGGACCAAAGCAGAAATTTATCTTAGCTTGTGGGGAAAAAAATTATATAAGCTAAGTATACTCTCTTTGGGTGAAATTCATTCCAGCACAAAATGATATCCACTCAGCCCTCTGAACTGCCTAATCCCTGACTCAGGGCCCTACAGAGTGGGACACGAGTGGAATTGTTAGTGCAGGGGTTTTTGCATCTGTTCTGTTCTGCGTGGTTGAGAACTTCTCCACATGGGAAAGTGGTCTGAATTTACATCCCTGTCAGACTTTCTTAGGACTTGTCCACAAGGAGAAGTTAAAAGAAATCTGGGAGCAAATATGCCATGCACTCATGACTCCATACCCGCAACTGTGAGGACACTCAGCCTGCTGTGAGAGTGAACTGGTTTATCTGATGTGCTGTGAGCTAAGTCACACTTGCTGTGCACAAAATCTGTCCATGTAGGGAATGAACACGCAGTAGATCGATGCTGTCCGTTTGCCACTTAAATGCATCCTCTGTGTGTGGAGTCACAGGCAAGAGTCAAAGGTGTCCACTGGGACAGGGCTACTCATTCCATTTTGCCCTGGGAGCAGAGAGGTGTTTCTCAGTTAAATCCTCATGATCTCTATCCATACATTATGACACTGTGGGTAAAGTTTTTTTGCTTATTTTAGTTAAAGCTTATGATTTGTCAAATGAAGCATCAAATCCTGCCCTTCCCCTAGATTGCTAACTTACCCTACATGTGTACATTCTCTGTACGGTCTTTAGCAGGTAATGAGCTTTTTGTGTAATGAGTAAGGACTTTCAGCTGCTGCCTTAGTTTCATCTTCATGTAGCTTACCATTGATTAACACGTTGTATGACTCAGGTCGAAGGATCTACATTTAGAACATAAGTAAAAACGAGGAAATGTGACAACAATAAATCTGATCTTTAAAATTATATAGAAACGAAAGGTGAATGAGTCATGTTATTGGTAGAATATGTATAGTAGAGTAAAATGTTGGGATCAGAAGTATTATTTACCACACATACAAGGTAATGCACTGGAGGTCTATAACTTCACTGCTCACTATTTTTACCGCTTTTATGTTACCAGTTCAGAAATCACTTATGGAATTAATATACCCTGATTTCTCTTTCCAAACAACTATATGCACCCTGCCTTGTTTCCAACACATATGTGTGTTCTCTTTCTCTCTCTCACACACACAAAGGATTCTGTAACAACAGGACCATTATAGAGAATGATCTAAAACATGTGGACTGCAGCCAATATTTAGATATGGTATAGTAAATTCTGGAAGGTATAAAAAGGAAATAACTGAACTCATTGCAGAGAAAAATGAGCCAGTCTTAAGTACTTTTAATCACTGAGTTTCATATCACAACATATGCAAGATACTGAGCCTAATATTGAAGGGGAAAGGGGCTAAGGGAGAGGAGGAATCCAGTTCCACTGGGATTTGGGATGGTAGGTTTTTAGCATTTTTATAAGAACCTTTCAAGAGATTAATGAAAACCATTTAAACAAATATATAAATATGTTTACCAAGAGGCAGGCTCCTTGTGTGACAGCTGCGACCTGAGAACTTTGTCATGCATCCCCGCAGCTCAGTCTGAGCTAAAGGGGTAGTCGATACACTGCTCCTCCTTTCTTCCACAGATTGCTGTTGCACCTGCTTTGCAGGCAGCTCAGTTACTCTGCCCACTCCCTCCCTTTGTCCAAAGGGATCCCTGGGAGAGAGAAACAGCCACCGCAGCAGTATCAGAGATGAACAAGAGTGAGCCAGTTTCTTTCCCTTTTCTCAAAATACCCAGCTGTATCCAAGTGTCTGCCAAATCAGTTTTTGCTCAACACCCCAGCACCCTGAGCTGGGCTCTATAGCTCACCTCCACAGCTGGGAGGCTGTGGACAGCATCTCCTCTGTGTCTGCCCCTTTGCCATTTCCCTGGGCAGGTAGGTACGTTGAGCCTCTGTAGATATTTAGAGGCATATGCAGTTGCCCATCAGTCTGCGTATAGCTATGATGTTCTGTATTTGCATAAACTGTCGCGCATGAATTGAAACCTGGCTGTCATTAATCAAGGGCTTTAGTGAGCTTGAGTTTTTCACTGAGGTTTTTGCTGAGCCTGGGCTTCAACATTTTCACACTTGCAAACTGCACTTAAAAAAACCTGACTGCCGGCAACTGTCTGATAAATAGTTGTTCAAAAGTATAGCAAATGCAAAACAACACTTCCTTGTTTTAGTTAGTGTTGGACTTGGATGTGGGAGAAGGATAGAGAGAGGTTTTTTAGAAGTATTAATCTTACTCAGCAGGGGGTGAAACACCCATTTCACCAGCCTGTTTCATAACTGCTTCCTAAAGCACATGGAAACAAATGGGACTGATTCTGCCAACTCTGCTCATTCGAAATAGAACTTTACTCCATCAGAAATCAGCTTGAGTCTTCACGGTGCTGCTCTGCATAAATAAGGCTTTACTTGTTAGCATTAAAAAAAGCAAAACTGCTCGTGAACAAGAATCTCCAGCCATAAACTAAAGAACTAGGACTGCATTAAGAAATTAAAACCAGAAACAAACTACAAAGTTTCCATGCGTGAAAGGGCAAATTTTGTTTTTAATTAATGAATGTATGAATCAATGAAAAGACACTACCAGACAATTGGCTCTTCCTCCACACATCTTCAAGTCCAGAGCTAGTGAGAACTAATGAGCGGAGGCAGTCCTATGGAGGCAACAGGAACACCAGTTTGCTGAGATGAAGTTTACTGAGTATTTCATACAGAAATACAAAAAGTACCTTCTGGACTGAAAGGACTGTAAGAAAAATCTCATTATGACGGGTGACAGCGTAGGTGCATAGCTGTTGAGGTGCAGCAGAAGCGTGTTTTGGTCCATAAGGTGGCTATGTTGCATTTTTAGGCTGGTTTTAGGTTGGAGAAGTGTTACCAAAATAATCCCACATGGGCTGATTCCACTGCAGCTGCACCAGGGTTAGCAACAATGGGAGCCTTAGTATAGACAGCTTTCGGCTCCAGCAGCCGTTTTCAGCACTGTATCAGTTAACCCTGCTCTGAGGAGGGTTAATTGACACAGTGCTGCAAATGGCTGACGAGATGAAAACTCATATATTATGACTCCCAACATCCCTAACAATTGTGCAGCTGCATTCATATTAGCAATGGTGGGAATTTGGAGGAGGGAAGAAAATTCCCCAGTGCAGACAAGGCCTGAGAGTGAGCCTTAATGTTCTTTTCTGGGTCTTGTTTGTCAGTCGCAGTCATGCTTCCCTAAAGCATTCTCCCAGCCATCTGCAGATTGCTGATTACGAAGCAGCAGCCGCCGAGTTCCACCAGTTGGATGAAAAGAAATGAGTAGAAGAGTGGCGATTCACCCTGGCCCATCTGATAGGTGCACTCAAGGTTCCTGTGCCTGCTCTTCTCCTTCTCTCTCTTGTATCCCCAGAGACCAGAGGGAGTCCATTCAAAAAGAACCAGGGAAAACAAAAATTAACTTTTCCCACAAATGCAGACAATATTTGCAAAATGTACTTCTCCTGGGAGGACTGGTTTTCTAGAAACAGAGTATCAGGATTCCCAGCTCCTTGAGTACCCATTGTAGCCTTTGCCTATGTAAAAATATCTTTGGCTGCTCTGGTTGGCCACAAAAGTGAAATACCCAACCAGTATACGACCCTTATAGACAGGGTAGAGCTGCTAGCACTGAGAGGCCAAGACCGTTCCTCTAAGGAGCTCCGTGAGGCAGTGCAGAGCTGTGAGCTCCTTGAAGAACTGCGGAAACGGGCAGAAAAATTCTATCCCTTTCGAGTAGCTTGCACTCCATGAGAACTAGGGTGGAGAAAACAGGGCACCCCCCTTGAGCAGGACAGAGGGGCGCCCTGACTCTTTGCACTCTTACGTACATGGTGAATAGGCACGGCAGAGTCGGTGACACACTTCCTATCACACAGACTGCATTGCAGACCTTCAGGGAAACGTAGCAGCTCGGGAAAAAAATGTTCTCTCCTCGTGTAATGCACTATCAGTTGAGACCATCTGAGCTCCCAGACTTCCACAGGTGGGAGTTAGTTATAGTGATGTATGGGTTATGCTAGGTTGCTATCTATAGGTGACATCTCCCTGTGATGGTGCACAGCATGAGCCTGTTGATTTACAGGGTGTGGTTCTTTTACATCCACAGGCTTTTGAGAAAGGAGGTAGATGAAGAAGTGAGCAAGGGAAGGGGGTTCCTTGCTGATATTTATAATCTCCAAGGCCTATTTAACCTGTAATTTTCTGTCTTTCTAAAAGATACTTTGCTGCAACCCAGAGTTCTGTGTTCTGATGCAAAATATTATTGCTGCTGTTAGACTGCACAATTTAAAAAGATCCCCTCTGGGAACAGAGGCCAATTAACCCTCTACAAGCCATCACACTGACTACAGAATAACAAACGGCCTCTTTATGTGTGTTCTGGGTTAGGTAGCAAAATCTCTATCTTACTTTCATTCTCTTCTTCTTAATCTTGTAGGAAGTTCCTGTAATTTCTCTGGAAATTTCCTGAGTTTGTAGGTTCATGGAGAGTGGAAACCAGGCCTTATTTTATGTTTATAAATTTCCTACCCTATTATGAATGCTTCCAGAAAAAAAATAAAAGCACTGACAATTAATACTTCCGTTGACAGACCAAAGCTTAAATCTCAGACCAAAGCTGGCGGAAAGTATGTCATCTCTACTCCAGTAACTTTTCAGTATTCTCTTCAATGAATTATACAGTTATATTCACTGGTGTTTGCACTGGACGGAGCAATAATCCATACTGTCAGAGGATGGATTGGAACATGGAAGGAACAGTTACCGCATCTCTTTTGGGAAGGAATCTGGAACAAAACCAAGAGCTGTTTCTGGCTTCTCAGCTTCCGCCAGCCCCTTGAGGAAGTCGGGCTTTCTGGGTTCTGCATGTCATGTTGCTTACCTGTGTTAAGGTACTCTGGATATAAATGATGCAAGAACAAGTTTTTGGATTAGTCTAGACGGGTTTGTATCCTCAGAGCTGCCATCAGGAATACCGTACTGGTTTATAATCTAAGAACTTTGGGTTAAGGAGGGAATCAAGACGGTTTCAAATCAATGAAGGACCCATAGTCGTTTAGACCTCTGATGCTAATTCTTGTTATGATAGTGAATCTGTAGGCAGACATCCCTAGAAAGACCCGAACTCTGTTGTGCTGGGCACAGTGCAAGTGCCAAGACCTTTCTTGCCTGGAACAGCTTTCAAACAGTGAGCTTAGGAACATTGTTCCCACGTGAAGGTCATTTGCTTATGGCTGTATGGAAAAAATCTTTGGACTATGGTATTGTTACTAGAACTACTCGAGGGAAGACTAATGGAACTATTAATAGCCCATATAGGATGAATCTGTGGAGACGGCAGTTTTGGAGCTACAGGCTTTTAGCAATTGCATGTACCACTTTCTTCCAGAGAAATGGATACATGAATATGCTTCAAAGAGATTAATGGATGTTATAAAAGTTATTTGCTGCTACACTTTAAACTGTAGACTTCACAATCTCCGCTTGGAATCCTGATCTCATACAGCAGCTTAATCTTTTGATGTATAGAATGGATGTAGGGCCCTGTGGATTTCTTCATGGTGCGATGGGAACTGAACATTTTGCAAAGTATAGTTGCGACTACAAGACTTTTCTTATAGCTATGAGATTTAACAGGTGGACTGTGTCCATCTTCCATAGCTGGTTGCTTTTGGGGATGGGAGGGAAGCAGGCTTTGGGAGGCTTGTGATTGGATTAAGAACACTTTGGGAATATTTTCAGCCTTAAGAAGTGTTCTAGGATTACTCTTTCTTTAGCCCATCTGTCTGCAGTATGCTTTTCCTATTCCACAGAAAATTACTCAGCTGTCTCCTCAGCACAGTCCTTGCTCGTCAATGATGTTTGGAGTAACTTTTTGCCTGATTATTTTTCTTTATTTATCTATAAGCAGCTAAGAATTTATAAGGTATCAAGACAACTGGATGTATCTAGACAGCCAGTGCAAGAAGCGTTGCAGCAATATCTCTGCCCTCTTCAGCATTATACATGATAACGTAACTTTTTATTTCCTTCCAAGGGCTCTCTTGTGTTTGTCCACCCCGGAGGAGGGGAGGAAGGATGTGAGGAGACAGTTCTAGGGGTGGCTCTATCTCAGGCAAAGTCCAAGACCTTGAGGGAGGTGCGGGACTGGGGGGAATGCCAAAATCGCACACGGAGCCCAGGTGTGAGCATTTTCTTTGGGGACGCACAGACATCGGGTCCTCACTGGCCTTTGTGGCGATCTCCGTGCGAAGGGGCGCCTAACCACGGTTTACACGGGAGAGGACCAAACGCCAAAGGAGGGAGAAGGCTGTGTGGGACACCCTGCTTAAGGAGTTTGGGAAGATTTGCAGACCGCAGCCCAGCCGTGCTCATGGGAACGATGTCGGGGCAGGGCTCTTCAGAAGAGGTCGTTCCCCCGTGCCCGTCACCGTCCCGGCAGAAAAGCTCCGACCCACCGTCGGGTTACACCACCCACATCTCACCCGGGCGGCTGCCGTCCCCGGAGGCGCCGAGCCCGCCGCAGCGTGCGCCGCCGGCGCGGCCCCGGTGGCAGCGCCTCCCCGGCGGCCGCACCGGGGCCGAAGGGGCCGCGCTCCCGGCGGCTGCCCGCGGCCGCGGCCGGAGCGCGGGCGGCGCCCGGCGGGCCCGTCCCAGGGGCGGCCCCGGCCCGGCCGCCTTTGTTCCGCTCGGCGGCGGGGCGCCCACGTGCAGCGGCGGCGGGGCGGCACCGCGCCCGCGCAGCCCCGCGCGGCCGGCCGGGGGGCGTGCGCGGGGGTGGCGAGCCCTCCCGCCGCCGCGGCGCTGCGCGGGGGCAGCCGGGGGGCGCGGGCCGGGGCGCCGGGACCCCGGCCTGGCCCTTTAAACCTGCCGCGGCGGCGGGGCCGGGCCGGTGCGGGACACGTGAGGCGGCCGCGGCGTGCTCAGCCGCCGCTGCCCCGGCTGCCGTACTGCTCATGTTTTATCTGGCCGGCCGCCAGCCCCCGATCGCTGGGTTTTTCGGTTTTTCGCTCTGCCTCCTCCTCCTTTTTTTTTTTTTTTTTTTTTTTTTTTTTTTTGCACGGCCCCCTCCTGGTTTTTCCACCCACGGGTAAAGGTGGTTTTTCTTTTCTTTTCCCTTTTTTTTTTTTTTTTTTAAACCCTCATCCTCGTTTAGTCCGTGGGCAGGACTCGCAGAATAATATTTCCAGTCCCGGCAGATCGCATCACAGACACGAACCCAGGACCGCCCCCCCCCCCTTTTTTTTTTCCCAATCTCCCAAATCATTTTATTATTATTATTTTTTAAATGATAGCTCTTTTTGCCCGCTGCTCCCGCTGCTGCCGAAATCCCCGTCTTCCCAGGGTGCATGCTTCTGGCAAGATTGTGCAGTGTTCTCAGTCCATTTTCAGTGTGTCTTATCTTAATTTGCCCTGATCCGATCTAAGCGCGATAGCCACCACTTGCTTTCAATTTGTAGGATTTTTTCCCCTTCTTGGTTTGCTCCGACTACCCTCGGAGTATTTCCCTCTCTCCTTGCATTTCCAGGGTTGCAATTTACTCTGCCTTTTCTTCTTTTTTTTTTTTTTTTTTTTTTTTACCTCCCCTCTTTTGAATTGCTTCATGTTACTAACCATTCCTAAATTGTAAGAGAGATTCATTCCCCCTCCTCTTCCACCACCACCAGCACCACTACCACCATCACCTCCTCCTCCTCCTCCTCCCCTTCTCTTCTCCTTTTTGGCAGCACCAGGACGTCCGGTGTGGTGGTGGCAGCGAGCAGCAAAAGCAGCAAGAGCTCGTTTTGATTCCCCCCCTTCCAAGGTGCTTTGGAGAGACTGGTTTAAGGCTGAGCAGCAGAAGTCACGATGAGTGCACAAGGTGAGGGACCCGGTCAGCCTTCCACTGCTGCCCAGGAGCAACCTGCAACCGCAGAGCCTCAGAAGAGAGGAAGAGGCAGACCCAGGAAGCAACCACAAGTCAGTATCGTATAGATACGTAGAGCCGCAGATCTATAGTATTATAGGCATGTACATGTACGTATTATGCTGCAAGTGAAGGAGTCCTGGAGACGGGGCGGGGGGCTTTGTTGTGTGCTGCTTCCCGGCGAGGTGGTGCAGAGGCGTAGCGAGGGGCTTCGCCGGGCGCCCCGGCGGGGGGACCCCGGAGCCCGGGAGCGGCGGGGTGCTGCCTGCCTGTGGCTGAGCCGCAGAGCCTCCTCGGGACTTTCACTATTGTGCAGGGAGCGAGCTGGGGCTTTTCAATGTAAATGGGGAACATGGAGCAGCGCGGCTCCGACCAACCAGCGCTCGCTGGGTCATTTCGAGCTGATTTTGAAATTGCGAAAGCGAGGAGCAGGGAACGGGGCTCTCCTGTCTCCCTCCTCTCTCAGCCCTTGCAATGTCTCAATCTGTGTGTGTGTGTGCGTGTGTGTGCGTGTGTGCGTGTGTCGGGTCCCACCGGGGGCTGCTGCCGCCTCCGATCTTGACCAGCCCAGCCCCTGACTGCCCCTAGATCCTGGGGTTGGGGGAGAGGAGGGTGTCTAGAAAGTCGCATAAGTTTTTTCGCTTTTCTCTTTTTTTTTTTTCTTCTTTTTTCCCCCTTGGCGTCCCCCCCCTTCCCCACCTCCTCCCTCACCCCCGTCATCGTATGCAGAGAGGTGCCCCCGTTGCCGATGGAGGTGGGGGAGGTAGCCGGAGGGGGCTTGCCCTGCATTTGCAACACCTTTTGCCTTCGCTCCGGCGCTTTCCCAGGCAGGTCGAGGCGAGGGGGACTGTTCCCGGGTCTCGGCGCGGGGAGCGGAGCCGGGCTCCCTCCCACCCGCACCCACAGCCTCCTCCCGGGCCCCGAAAGGGACACGCTGGGCTCCTATTTTGGCTTGCAAGACCTGAATCCGCGCTAAGGTTGCTAGATGCGTGCATTATTTCCACTCCCCCCCCCCCCCATTCCCTTCCCTTCCCTTCCTCTCCCGAAGTGCCATTGTCGCATCGCCTGGAAATGCCGAGCTGCGCTCAGCCCCCGCCGCCGGGCGAGGCGGCCCCGGAGCCCCCGCGCTTTGCAGCCCCTCCGCGGGCGCCGCCGAAGGGGGATTTTGCCCGCGGATGCAACCAATTAAGCCCGCAGCTTCGCGGGGGCAGCGCGGAGTTGTTCGCAGCCCTTTCCATGCCTTCCTCGGAAGTCACGACTGGGAAGTAGGGCTGCCTATGGAGCTCATTTTAAAGCGAGCTTCCGCGGGCTTTAAAAATGTTTACTCCATTCATTTAGCATCAGCCCACTGCCACGAGAGCCTGCGAGGGGCTCCGAAAACACGGAGGGAGCTGAACAGCAGAGCCCCGAGCCGGGGGAAACCCGGCTGCTTTGCTCCCCCCGCCCCCACCCCGCGATGTGCTCCTGCAAATTGCACCGAAAGTACTTTTTGGAGAGCCATAAAAGCGGAGCCCCCTGGTTTTCCCGCTCTGCCCTCAGTGACACTGACTTCGCCGGAGCGGCTCAGGGCTCTGCCCCCCGTCCCGCTCTGCCCCCCGCGCCTCCGGGCTGCCCTCGCCCAGCCCCAGCAGCCGGCATCAGCCCTGCAAGCTTGCGCCGGGGCTGCCTCCCCCCCCCCTCCCATAGCATAGCGTTTGAATGTATGGAAGAGAAAGGAAAGTGCGGCTCCTTAAACGTGTTCAGCCCAGATGTGCAGTGCCTGCGAGGCTCGCCGCTGAGAGCTGGAGCAGTTAGGGAGTCCCCTCTCCAGCCTCCCCTTAACCTACCCGGGAATTAAAAAGCTGAAGGGTTTTAAGCTGGTTTAAGTTAACAAACTGCATTTAATTAGTTTTACCACATCCTATAATCTGAATTAAATGTATAATATTTAAGACTAGAAGAGTTTTATAGTCTTTATGATTCACTGAATAAATATTTGGAATCTGAACTCTTAGTAATTCATACCCATTTTTAAGGACTGGTTATTTACTGTCAGGCAGAGGAGCTAGTTAAGAAAATGGCTAAAATAATCAGTGTTCCTGTAGAGTAATTTTAGAGTTGGGTTTTTTGTTTCGGGTATTTTCTTTCGCCGAGGTTTTTTGGCTTGCTAGTGCTCTATTTGAAGAAACTTTTACATTTGCATTTTAATACAAATCAGTTATGTTTGGAAAAGGTGTGAATATAATGCCGACTGCAGAACAACAGAAAAAAATCCCCCCAAAATATTTGTGCCCTTGAGAGAGAAAATAGTCTAAGCTTATGTTCCAGTTTTCCAGCAGTTAACTTTTTTCCCCCAAAAAAGTTTTTGCTAGAAACTACATATGATAATTGTATCTGCTGTAATGAAATGCAATTGAAATTAAATGGGTAACTGTATTATTTTTTGAATAATCATTCTTACATGAGGGAAATCATAGCCATCTTCTTTTAAAAATGTGTTTTCTGCTATAACTTACGTGCTAGAATATGCAAACTTTTCAAAGTTTTTTGTGCAATTACAAGGGAAGTTAAACTCTTTTATTGTGCAAAATATATTTTTTCTTTACCTCGAGTTGTTTAATTTTTCATGTTGCATTTTAAATATTGTGTTATTTGTTTATACTGTTAATTCATATGTTTTAAGTAACTTCTCAGTTATAGTTTATCCTTCAGATCTTCTGGGTTAGTTGTAGCCTCTTGCCACAATAGTATGTTTTCCTGTATTTAGGAACCAACTGGTGAACCATCTCCTAAAAGACCAAGAGGAAGACCCAAAGGAAGCAAAAACAAGAGTCCCTCTAAAGCAGCTCAGAAGGTGAGATTATTAAAGAGCAGGAGTTCCTAATGCACTTTTTTTATCAGCTGGTAGCAAAAAATCCAGTCATTTAGGCTGTGAACTGAGGGGTTGGAACCCTTTTAATAATGGAAGCTACGTAAAGCATGTATTTTTGCATTTTTAAGATTAGCATTAACATGCTGCATGAAGACCCTAGGTACAGAACCTATATGGGCAGCTTGCTTTTTGAATAGGGTACAGATTAGTGAAATAACATAATGTATTTGATGTATTTACCGAGATCTCCTGTATGTAGTAAGGAAATCAATATTAAGGATATTATTTTCTCGATTAAGATTTTTGAAAGAGGAGGATTAATTTCTTGCCCATTTGCAGTCATTACTACTACAGACCAAATCTGTATATTAAAGCTAAGTGTTTTGTCAAACATAGGTTAATTAGAAGTAAATCCAATTATGTGTTGATGGAAATAAGTGCATATATTGAAATTTACAGCTTTAAAATGTGATGGTAAAGTAAACTGTGAGTTACAGTAAAAGCCTACTATATCTTGTTTAGTAATCAGTTTCAAAGAGACTTTTACTTGGAGAGCTATTAGTCTTCTGAACCACTACTTCTGCTTGGTGATGGGAGCAAACTTTTATTCTGGTGGTTCTGAATGCATTTAGCTATAGGGGAAGCTCACTGAACTCGCTGCATTTAGTGCATGGTCTTTCCATCAGAAATACAACGTGAAAATGTGACTTAATTTTATTTGAATTGGGGAAAGCTCAGCATTAGCAAACTGTGCTATCAAGGCAAATAGTACCTTTCTGTACGAATTATTTTAGTGAAGGCAAATAGTTGTGTATAGGCTTGAAAATAAATACGGGAGTTTTGTTTATGTTGATGGTTACACAGCAGTTAGCACTAATTTACAGGTACTAAATTGGAAACAAAAGCTTACAAAATCTGGTAGTGAACTGTAGTGCTTAAGTGTATCAGAATCTTTTAAGTAGATCTGTGACAAAATGTGTGTGGAAGATATTTGTGGCCTCATCTAATTATCGTTCATTTTTCAGTGTGCCTATGGTACTGACCATATTAAGTTTGATAGTTTTCAGTATTATAAATTACTATAGCAAATACCGATAAATATTAAATTATTAGGGGGTGACTATGGTTTCATGTCTGTTTCGTTATAAGTGTTTTCAACATTTATTTGAGGGACGTTTTCCAACTCTCTTTAAATTTAAAATTGTTTTTTACTTTCTGAGCTGGAAAAAAGCAGTATATTCTGTCAATAAGTTCATGAATTAGTAAAAAATGCTTTATAGGTTAAGTATTTAAAATATATCAAAGCCACTCTGTGACCTAGTGAGCTTAAAATGTTGATTTTTTTCTTTATATAGTAAAAGTGTTCCTCAGATTCACTTTAAAATAGTTTAAATTTCACTCTTCAAAAGGGAGAGAGCAGTTTTTTATTAGTCTAGCAAGTCCAAATGTGAGCTTTAGTATTTTAAATATTACTCTTAGGAGTGTTGGCTTTCCAAGGAGAAATATTTGTAATAAGATTAAAATTTAAGTAATTCATAGAAATGTGTTTAAAAAATATATTTCTAAAAGAAATATTAACATTATTTCATTTATATGAGTGATTAGAAAATCAGTATAAATGGAAAATAACTTAAAAACATTCATATATATGTAGGTATATCAAATCAAGAGCTTTCCAGATGATTCTGGTGCATATAGTTGTTTTTTTAAATCTAATTTACGAACTGAGCAATTTCATTGTAACATTTTGATTTTCAGAATGCATCAAGTTACTGCTCTAATTAAAGCAAACCCTTTCGGGTGTTGATACTATAAAAAATTGACCAAAGACCACATGTCTTTTTTTATCATTAAAAAAAATCTTTGAGAGGTATGTAATTACAAGTCTTATTTGTTTCTAGGTTTATAGATAAAATATATAAATGTTTGATAAATCCTCTAAAACATAAAACGCTTATAAAGCCTTACTAGCAGAAAGTCACTGAGATCACGTTTCAAATAAATATTTTAGCTCTTTTTCCAAATTGATAATTAACTCTCTCTAAAATGGTTCACCTTCTCACCAGGCATCTCAAAGTATCTTTTTATGTAATATTAATTTTGATAGTTTTTCTAACAGTAATATGAATGGAAAGGTTTTGGCACAGTAAGAAAGCTTCATTTGGTGGTGAGGGTATCACCTCTTAAAAGAGCGAGCTATATGTTTGATTTTGTGGTAAACATATTTACACATACATATGCATACATATATTTATTTAAGGCATTCTACAGTCTGTCTCGACTCTCAGAAAGAGAGCTGGCTAACTTAGCTGAAGCCCCTCTACATGTGAACCTGGGTACTATACACGCAACTGGAAACTGCTGGAATTTCTAAAGAATAGTGTGTGGCCTGTGTTTTTCAAAGGGAGCTCATTGAAATGTATTAGAGTGTTCACAACATGTAAGATAAACGTTGGCCAGGAGAACCCACCGAGCAGCCATGAGAAGGCACTCATGATTAATTGATTGGGTGTTCTCTTGCAAACCATTACACATCACAATTAAAAATGTATTGCACAAACTGGCAGCGAGTTAAAAATACTCCAGAACTGGGACTTTGTTTTGTTATACTTCAAAAAGGAAATACCCTTAAATCAGTTGAGGGACAATTTACCCTGGAATCATGGTTGTGTTGTGCATTTAAAATTTTTTGGTTCATGGGATTTTTTTTTTTAGCTTTCAGAGCTTGTGTTTGGTCTTAGTAAACTGGCCTTGGGGCATCTGAAAACAAACTGTGCTTGTTAGGAAATTAGCAATGTGAAACTTGACAATGCATACAGAATGTTGCAAGACCAATCGGACAGCTAATAATGTGGCAATTACTCTAATTTTAGGTAATACGCATTTTTTTAAAAGCCTTGCGTATCAGTGCCTAACTGGACACAAAAGGTAACCTCTATTTTATAGAAAACCAAACCATTTCTCAGTTGTTTAATTTTCATGAACAGAAGGAACACAATGTGTTAGCAGATGAGAAGAGATAGACACAAAAAGACTCTTAATCACCTTGTACTTGAGTCCCTACAATTAGGCTGTTATTGAAGTCTGCGTCTTTAAACAAGTCATTCTGTTATTCATTTAAAATATTTGTAAAAAATTAGCAAAACGGTGAAGATTTTATTTTTTTTTTCTAAAGAACGACTAGTTTTGCGGGAAGATCCTAGTAGGGATGTTCCTTTTTAGTTTCCCGGGTGTTCTGTGTTTGAGTTTTATTTGTTAGGCTGAGCTGTGTTCCCAGCCCATCGCGCTTCCCTTAAGCATTCAAGGGCTTTTCTTTGTTTAGCTCCTGTAGTTGAGCTTGACAAAAATACTGTGTAGGCATAAATACTCTCCTGTTTGGAAGGAGGAAACACAATTGTGAGGTTAAAAAAAGAAGTAGTAGTAGCTACTATGTGTTTGTCTTGAAAGAAAATGTCAAGGGATATCCCAGGAATATCCAAAAGTAAACGCTCTTTAGTAAAATTCACCTTCGGTTAAAATATTTTGAGTTTTGTTTTAGCTATTGATGTAGTGAAATTCACTGAAAATACCTCCAGATCTTGAAATATCATCCTCCGAAAACCAGAACTTGTGGTACTGTGTGACTACACTTACTGCTGTCTCTACATTACATGGCCAGAGTTTGGTATGTAGAAAGGCACGTCCCTGAGTTAAGCAGTCCAAAGGTAAAAAAAGCGCATGTGACCAGGACTCTGCCCTAAATTGGTTCATGAAAATCTATTTGGCTTCTCCATGCTTCATTCATTCTCACCAACACCAGACATTACAGGCTGAAAGGGAAAACAAGATCAGATTTATCAAGTGATCATAGCATGGTTTTTGTACCTAAAAAATAAGAGACCTCAAAATCAGGCGTTTTGAGCACGATGAGAGAAGCAGGAGAAGACTGACTCCTGTTTAGAATTAAAATGGGTAAAACAGGACATGGGAAGTGTGATATTTTTGTATCTACCCAATGCCTAAGTTTCTTTTAAGAGTTTTTTTTTTTAACAAAATAACTTTTTTTTAGGAGAGGGACACATTCCTGGGCAAGGTCTTTTGGCACGGTTTGACAACAGTGATCTTCCTCCCGAGAACTCTCGGATATTTCACCTGTCTTACAGCTCTGACACATTTTATCTGAGGTCTCCAGTAGATAATTTTGCAAAGCGGATAGAGTTCTCCAAATCTGGATTCTGTTGCATTTGAGATCTTCCTTGACAACAGATAGATGCCCAAAGAGCACTTCATAGCCGTTCAATTATTTATACTTGTCTTGTCTTGTTAATTGCTTTCAGTAGTACAGCCTCAGTTTCTGTCTGGGCACGGTACATTTATGCAACAAGGAGGTAGAGATGATGGGCAGTCAAGTCCTACGGTTGCTGACAGCAGCTGTTTGGAAGCAGGGTTTGATGGCCCTGTGGTACAGGGCTTTGGTGAATTGGGGGCTGTTAGGTCTCTTCCAGACGGCAATGACTGGAATGGCCATCTTTCTCACCTGGGACAAAAAACCCCAACATTTCCCGTATAGATCATGTGCTTAAAAGCGAGTAAATCTAGTTCTGTTCCTAAAATGTGACATAGCAAAAATGATGTATTCATATTATTGGTTGTAAGAAATCTCATCATTTTTCGTGCAATATCATAAGCTTGTGTTTGATAACGTACCCGACCCTCCTTTAAGTTTGGTGATTTCGTGTCTTAGCTGTATAGAGCAAGATCACGCCTCATAGTGTAGCACCAAATGTTAAGAAAACCCTGACCAAAGGCATCTCAATTTCAAAAAGCGCTGTAGAGGATGAGGGCAGCAGCTTCCTTCCTGACTAAGCAGGTACCAACTGCTGCGTGTAGGGTGGCTGGGAACACGTGCGTCTTGCTGCCCAGATGAGAATCCGTATTACCTCTGGGTGGCTTGGGGCTCTCTCTGGATTTGTTCCTAGCTTCAGAGGCAACACTTCAATTAAAGCAAAGAGCCAACAGACCGGCATGTTTCTGATTATGCAAATACCTGTTTCGGAGGAAAGGGAATGCTTTGGCACTTACGTGTTCCTTTTCTTATTAATTACTTGAAAATTATATGGAGAAACATTGAATTATTTGTCTGATATGCAATAAAACCTTTCTTCAAGTGCTTAAATTAAAAGACAGTCTTGTGCTGTTGGAGAAAATATAGGCTGTGTTTGCAAAATGCAAACCGAAAAAAAATCCAGAGGGAAAGAGGTGGAATATTTTCCTAAACTTCATGTCTTTATCATCACCACTGGACTGCCACTACTCCTTTTGGTTGTTCCAGAAATGTTTTGTCTTTCTCTTCTCTTGGAATGGAGATAAAAGCATCCACTTTGGAGGTTCTTGTTGTTCATTTTCTGCCGTTTAGTCTGTGGAAACCTTCCTATTTACTTACAGAATCACTCTGTACCAAAACACCGTCTCTGGCATGCCCCGCTGTTTGCTCAGCTTGCCTCTGGGAAAGATTTGGTTTTGATAAGAACTATGGAAATGTTTTTCTTCTAACATGAGGTGGAAATCATATACAGCAGGAATATAGTGCCTTTCAATCTGAAAGGTCCCCAAGCACTTGACAAACTGATACCCAAACTAGCCAGCAGGAACACTAGCCACTTCTGACATGGACCTTCCTCGGGGGTAAAGCGCAGCATTGTTCATGGCAAGCGGCCATGCTGCGTGACAGTTTATGGCAGGAAGCAAAGATTAGTTATTCAAAGAAATCTCTCATGTTCTCTTGCCCATCAAACTAGATTATACGCTGTAGTTAAACTTACAATTTGTGTCAGGTTTGTAGGAACTTTAATTGTGAGGACAAAGTAGTTTTCATTTCAAAACAGTTAATTTTTTTTTCATAGAGTTTTGGAAAAGGGTCTTTCCTTCAGATGCGGTAAAATACAGAATAAAATAAAATAAATGGCATTTGTACTTTGATAACATGTCAGGTGTTGATTTGTTAAGAACAATTGTAACCAATATTTTCTTTTAAGATTTATGCCCAGTGTTTTGTGAAATAAATATAAATGCAGGGGGCTACAGCTTGTCAAAACTAAACCACATTTTGTTTTGCATCCTTCAGGTTATAAGGTATAAAGAAATGAACGCTTTAAAAGGAAACAAAACTCTGAAATAGACAGCTACAGTATATAGTAAATGCACTTTAACAAGTATTCTCATAAGAGGGTTTCACCTTACATGTAACACTGGTATAAACGATTAAAGAGCACGTTTACTCTTTTAACAAGTCTGAGTGATAATTTTGCCCTTTAGGAGTGTGAATTTTATTTTTCACAGCTTTTTTCATGGTGAGATATTTATTTCAAAGTAATTGCATTTAACTCTCAGGGCAGTTTTTTTGTAGAGATTCCTCCACTACTTCCTCAGTTCAAGTTCTCTTTTAGAGGGATCCGCTTTACACAGCATTAGGTTACAGTATATGTTACAGAGATCGACCAGCAAGTGATTTATTTAATGACACAGTTGATTTCTAAGGGCAAATCAAATACACATACAGTTAACTGCAAAAATAGCAATTCGTGGAAATGTGGAAGCACATTAACTGAATGTGTACTAAAAGTCTTAATTCTCAGGGACTTTGTATGCAGCAGAAGTCCAGCTCTCACTAAAGCTGGTGGCAAAATCCTCATCATCCTCAGTGGGACAGGATTATTTACCTAATGAGGTATATGGATGGGCAGAGCCGATCTAGAGAAAATAACCTGCAATTTTCATTTTAAAGCCTGTAAGTATTTTAGTGTAGCGCATAAGTAGTAGTATTCACAGTGTCACGCAGTGAATTAATGGAAGAGTCTGTTAAGAGAACCTATATTTCCTTTAAGTTGAGCTCCAGGACCAACTGCTGGGCTTACATAAATATAGCTGTCACTGCTAGGGCACCTTCCATGCTGTTTCCTTAAACCTGAAAAGGGAAGGTGTGTTTTGGACCAGTGAAATGTTTGCTTACAGCTTAAGGATGCGTTTTAACCTGGAAAACTTCACATGAAGTAGAGACGTTCTCTCCCAATATGAACACACACACATTCATGGTGATAGTCTGTCCAAATCCATTTCATGCATGAGCATCATGAGACTAAAAGAAGAAATTGTGGCTGCTATAAACTGCTTTGTTCAGGCTTGAAACAGTCTGTATTTTTTATTTAGTATCCACAGGTAATTTCTGACAGCCTATGAATGACTAGATTTGATGTTTTTGGGGATTCTCGGGTTCCCAAGCTGCTCTGCGCCCCCTTCCACAGCCTGCATGCCCCATGGCTGGCCGGGGCACCCCAGGCTGTACTGCAGGCACTGAGCAGCTGGGTGTGCGTGGGCATGCTGCTCTGTGGCCCTGGACACAGTGTGGATCAGGGCTGGGGGCACCCTTGGGCGCAGGCGAGGCATCCCCTGGCCACACTGGCTAGGAAATGTCAGAAAAAACAACATAAACACATTCCACCGGAAAACCCATAGAGCGGGAGCGGGACTTGGTGCCACCCAAGAGATATAATTATGGGTAATGTTACAGGAAAGGAGTTCCTAGTTACCGAGGCTGTTAAATAATGCTGAGGTGTAAAATACGTTGTGTTTCTTTTCCCTTTACAGAAAGCAGAAGCCACTGGTGAAAAGCGACCCAGAGGCCGGCCCAGAAAATGGGTAGGTATTTCACTTCCATTTGATTTATTTGCTGTGTTATAAAGCATGTTATAAAGTCCATTCTTTTAGAGAACAATTATTTCTGCTTCATTTGTAAAAAAGAGCATCCATCTTCTGTGTCTGTTTGTTCTGGTGGATTGACTAAAGGGTTAAGATAGCAGAGAAGTTAACCACAGCTTCCTACCTTTAGACTCTGGTAGTTTGCTCAAGACACTTTACTATTAAATGTTTGCTGGGAGTGAATATTTATGTGTCTCTTATCAGCATGAAAAGAGGCACAACTCTTCCTTCAAAAGAGAGTAACAATGAGATAACTTGTTCAGTAATTGAGTAACAAAGGTTAAAGGGGCACTATCAGACCTCAGAAGGTGATTAAGAGAGGTGATAACATTCAGATGTAGTGTGCACAAGATAAAGTTTAAAAACCAAAACGTCTTTGTCCTACATTGCCTGGAAACACAGCATATTTTCCTTAAATCCAGTGAGAAAGAGCAAAAATGAACAGCAGGATACTTGCACGTAGAATTTAGTTTTTCCACTGTGGGCCATCTTCATGCCTCATACAATTGTAGTGACTGATAATATGTTTCATTAAAAGTTTCCTCTTTCCCTGGCCATTTAGTCTGTAGATGTGGCTATCAGACACGTGTTTTGATTCTTTGGCCATGGAAAGGTTTCAGTCTCAGATACTTGAAATTCTGTGTTCTCACTGATGTTTACAGCTAATGAGAGTCTGCTTTGTGCATCTCTCCTCTGCGTGTCTTTCACTTATGCATAGGCTTTCAAACGAAAAGTGATGGGGATGTCACTTGGAAAACATGATCAGGTATTAGAAGATATGAAGGTGTGCTCCATCACAAGTTAACACTTCTGATTTCCCTTTTCCAGTTCCCTTTCCCTTTATCTGGTCAACATTTTTCTTTGAACTTCTTTTTTAAATCCATCCCTCCCCATCTCAGTTTTGCTCCCTCTGCCTTCTCTTTCCTCTCTGCAGTCCCGTCATTTTTTCCCTCATTTTGTTCAGTTCTTTTGCATAGATGTTAACACAGCTGTAAAAGTATATGCTTGCAAAAGCTCAAACAACACCAGAAGGTACTTAAAACTACAGCTGAGGTTCTCGAGAGTATCAGCAGCTAAACACGAGAGATGGCTTTAACAGTCACTTTAAGAACTAGTTCTGCAGCATTGTCCAGCGATAAAGTACCCCAGGATATTTCTTTGGAGAAAACAGACCTGCTTATGCCTGTAGTTTTTAAATCAGGCGGATTTCAGGTACTTGAAGAGGCTCATTGGCATTAGGAAAAAGGTGGCATATTCAAACGTACCTTGCTGGTGATCTTCTCGAAGGCAGCTCGCAGAAGGCAAATGCCAAGTGTGGTAAAACATGGCTCGGTTACTGTCTGCTTGCTCCCATCCGGCTCGGACCTTGCACATGTGGATGCTGAGTGTTGCTTGCTTGATCCTCACCTTGGGTGCAATCCCAGGGGAAGCAGCAGAAATAGCTGGTTTACGAGAGTAATTTATAACAGGCAGGCCATCCCCACTGAATTAGGAATGTGTGACAGTTGAATAGGGGCGGTTGAAGAGCTCTGCGACAAGGGAGAACGCAGCAGTCTGAAATGTTAAAAAGATTTTCTCTCCCAAGCACTCATAGTCAGAAAGGAAGGTGAGTTTTCAGTGAAAAGGGCTAAATATAACACTTGTGGCATCTTTTAGGCTCGAATGTTTCCCTTTTATTTTTGTATCTTTATGGGGAAGAAAGAATAGGCAGTATCAGCGGAGCATTAAGTTTAGTATGGGCTGTTTGTCGGGTGAAGAATCTAGTTTGCAGAAATGGGTATTATTGGTTATCTAGTAGGCATATGCATTACTTCATTGTGAGACCGATACTTACAACAGTTTCACTCATTTTTTTGAAACTAAGGCATATTTTCAAACTTGGTATTACTTTGCTGTTGTGCTTGTTGAAAGCACAGTCTTTTTATTTGCTTATTCCAATGATATGATTGCTTCTTGTGATTTTCAGAGATAACGCTCCTATCTGCAGCTTGCATTGAGATAATTCTATAGACTGTGAGAATCAAATATGCCTTTTTTCCCCCTCTCTTTTTTCTCTCTTTCCAGTTTAAGTTAGGTTCATGGGTTCCTCCTCTGTACATGATGAAATGGAGAGTGATGTTATATTTTGCTCCAGAAAAAAATGTGGTTAAATTATTATAAGCCATTATGGTGCCAACTATAAGCAAAGCTCATAGCTAAAATCAAGGGAGGATTCTGCGTAAAAGCAGATGGCACAGTATCATCCTTTCTGTTTTGACATCCAACATGTACTCAGAAAGTATCCCTTTTTATGACCCAAACTTCAATTAAGTCCTTAGTGATTATTTTCTTCTTTAATCCAATTTATTTATATATCAAGCCTTAATGGTGACAGTTCTGTATCAGTGAAAGTAAGGAGTGTGTAGGTTTTTTTTTTCTTGGAGAGGGCAGAATTCTACACGGCAGGTATTTTCCTAAGTTTGTAACCCTTTTTTGCGAGTCTAGAGGTTCTGTGTCATATGTTGTTCATCAAATTGTAAAGTATTATTTCTGCTGTTTCCTTCAATATGCACATGCAGAGACATACGAGCTAACAGACCACTGTAGAATTCCAGTAGCTGGTCTTTCTGCCGGTTCAAATTAAGTATTTAATGTTTGTGACTCACAATGTATTTATTTATATATTATTTTTTAGAAGAGAAGTAAATCTTTTTGACTAGTATAAAACTGGGAAGGGGGAGGGAGAGCCCAAGTGAAGAGGGCAAGGAGCCCAGTTTATCACAAGCGTATGAGACATCCGATGACCTTTTTAATGCAATAATGTGTACTTTGCAAAGCTGTCAAGGAAAAGAAGACCCTTGTCAGTAGAACAGACAGTAAAGACTGACAAACTCTTCTGAAAATAAAATACTCAGCTACATAGAAAAGCTTTCTAAATGTGGAGAGCTAATTGAATAAAAATCTGAAGGTAACAAGGTCAAGCAGGTGGGAAATGAACATATTTGGAATCAGAAACACAGTGCCTGCTGCTGTAAAACTCATCTTCACTGTAGATTGCTGCACGTGTGTGAAGCGCATTGAAGGCTGTGAGTCCTATTAACTGAGAGGGAGATAAACCTCTTCATGACCTTGGTACTCCTTAATTTTAGAGGTTTTAATGCAGGAACATGTTCTAAGCTCTTTGGATGCATCTACATTAGCGTGTTAGGTCAAATCAGGAGTGTGCTTTGGAAATGCATCTCCTAATTGTCCCCACGTACTGTATGCATTGTGGAGCAGTCCCAGAGCTCATGGGCTGGATGATGAAACAAAATTGGAAGATGTGCTGCAGAAGCGCATTCAACCCATAGGACTAGGCTAGAGTGAAATAAAAACCTCTTGAAAGGTGTGTGGGCACCAGCCTTTTTTCTCCTGCTGGTCCACACTGTCTATGTATTGTAGACATAGCCTTTGATGCTTGAAAAGGGCAGATGAAGCACCCTGGTTTTTATTAGCAGAATTATTTTATGTAGCATAGGCATAAAGTCAAATTCATAGCCATGGAGATTCACATTCCCAGAAGTCAGTGGAAGGTTTGTCATTGACTTCATCAGTGCCAGGCTTTTGCCACTGACACCTGATGCTGCTGCTCGTGGAATCAGCAACAGTTTTGCTGATGGCTTCACATAACCCTGTGTAAAGAGCTCACAGTCAAAGCTTTTTTATTTTATTTTATTTTATTTTATTTTATTTTATTTTATTTTATTTTATTTTTTTAATTTATGTATGTCTAGAAGTCGACTGAAAGGAAGGGACTGAAGGGTTATGAGTAGAGCAGGAGACTGAATAATCAATTATTCTGCTGTTTGTTCCAAAGAACTGCATTGAAAACCCCTGGAAATTTCATAGACTTCTGGTGCTCTCAGGTGTCAGTTTTAAACCCAGTTCTGAAGTCCATGCTTAAAAGGTTATTTGTTTTTTATTTCTGTTGGTTTTGTTATGTCTTTAGATAGATTTTTTTTTTTTTGGCATTGTGTGATTTCACCTCCGCATTGTTTAACCTGAACCACAGATTCACTGCATGGCATGGCAGAATTGCGCAAAAAACCCAAGGAACAGTTCAGAGCTTTTTACAGCTTTGAGCAGGACTTTGGTGGGGAGGAGAGATGGCTGATGCCATGCCATGAAACTGTTTTAAAGGATGGAAAGGTGCAGTTCCAGAAGGCACATGATTATAATAGCGGAAGAGAATCAGTGACTTCCCAGTGCAGGGTGCATGTGACGCATCCGCTTGCACATCTCGTCACTGATGCTCAAGTAACAACTGTGACTTGTTCAGAAAACTTCTCTCTCTTTCAAGAATTTTGTTTTCTGTTAGATAGTCTGGATAGCACACTTCAGGTTGGTAGAAGATAAAAGATAATCAGAAATGAACTTAATTTCCTTAAGCAGGAGCTTTATCTGATCCAATCATGATTAGCTAGACATTATAGTACTTTTGAACCTCAAGTTTTCCCCTTTTTAATGAGGGCAGAATTTCACTTTATACTGAAAGCCAGTTTAAGCAGTGCCCAACCACGTTTAAAAGAATCATTAAAAAAATGCTTTTTTTTAATAACTTTTTCTTCAGAATATTTCCCACTGCAGTTTTGACATAGCTGAGATATCAAACCTTAAACATGGAATTTGCGAGATGTTTCTATGCCAGCAGTTCCAGAAGGCCTGTGTCAGGGCAAGGACTCCTAATGCTCATTCACTTGTGAGATTTTGAAAATGAGGTTCTGAATTTTGAAGAAATACATATCAAGAGAACCCCGTTGCCTCAGAAGACCCATCAATGTTTTGAGGCTGTTTCTTGCCCATAATGAGTCTTTGCAAACCATTATCTAAGTAGAAGTTTCTGTCTGGTAGTGCCATGCTCTGTGATGTGAAGCCATTTAACTAATTTTGCTTATTTCTCATTCAGTGCAGTCATTTTTGTCTCATATGAAGTCATAGTCTAGGAGGTGCTTAAAGTCACGCAGGCTTCTTCACTAGGTGGTGGAGAGAGAAGGATTTTCTGCGATCATAGTCCTTCCTGCCCTATAAAAAGCTTTGTTATAGGTGTGGTGAATTCTCATCTGGAGACAGCAATCTTTTGACATTGGGAAAGACAACCTAGATGATAAAGTAAGACACATACCTGACTTCTAGATAGCAAAAGCTATGTGTGAGAGAGCCCCTCCTTTGATGCTGTGGTGTTTACCAGTGCATCCCTAAGCTAGGCTAGAGGTTCCATTGTTACGAGAACATGTATTTGTTTGAATGAATTACTTCATGGTCCATTTGGAGCAAACCATGATTGAGGTAAAACTTAAATCACATGTATTAGATGATGAATGAAAAAGGAAGTTACTATTTATGTAATTATAGAAGATAGCACAGATAAAAATTCAATTTCTCGTACTTGGAAGAATAACGTCATTTCAGTTACTTTATGTCTTTCCAACTTTTGACTGCAATATCTGTGGTGTTACTGCTTTGTGTGAAGCCTATCATGAAAATTTGCACGTTGCTGTTATTTTAATCTTCCAAACTACCTTACTTTCTTTGTGAAGGTCATAGATACTATTTTGTAACATGGTAATATAAAATACCTTCTTTCATGAACATGTTTTACATCTGTGTGGGCAGGACTGTCACCTGGGAGGGGTCATCATTTCAGTTGTCTAAAGAGCTTGAAGGGGCTTTTATAATTACAAAAAACAGACTATTGACCTCTCGCCTTCAAAATTCCTAAACTTAAGAAGTGGATGAAGGACATGAATTGAAAGCCTTAAAAGCTTTATACCTATACATTTACTTTCCAGTTCAGATAGTCTGTAAAAGAAATCAACCTGAAAATTTTGACAAAAGCAGTGATTGCTGAACTTTTCTCCTATGACTAACAGATATTTAATGCCCTTTTTTTACCAATTTTTGTCTTTTTTTTCTATTCAACATTCTGGGAAAGGAAAAAACATCTTGCGTGCTTGTACCAAATGCATAAAAATTCACAAAAAATATGTTGTCTCACCTGTGTTCAGAGAGGTATGTGTCTTCATTTCTCTAGAAGCTTGTCTAAGCAAATAGTGTCCTTCCTTGGAATCTCAGAGTCCTGTTCCTTGTTGGTGTAAGTAGATGTGGCACCATTTATTTCAAGTGCAGGTCTTCCTGTAGACCACGACAGAAAATTTAGCCATGATATTTCTTTTCTAAAATACATTTATATTACCAAAAGGATATTTCACTCGTTCTCTAATTCACTTCCACTTCTGTTAAGTGGATATCCAGTTTAGCTAAAAAAATATTTTGACTTCAGCTGTCATTTCAGAATCCTTAAAGAAAAATCTTTTATTCTGTTTGAGGTCCAAAGAGGAAATTTTAACAGGCAAAAAATGCAGAAAGTAAAAATACAGCATCTGTAGTGAAAGGTAAACTGAAATTTTGAGCTGTTTCCTTTTTATGATCTCAGATAACCTGTGTTCAAGAACTTTAAAAATTAGTTTTCCGTTTGGCTGCATATTTTGATTTTATAAACCTCATTGCGCATTTTACATACGAGGAAACTGAGCACTGAGGCTGGTCGTAACAGCATCAGGAAGCAATTTTGCACCTGCGGTGTTTGAATTCTTGGTTTTGTTGCTAGCACAGTTATCAGCAATTGTGCATCCAACTACCTGACAGAGAAAACATATCAGGTAGTGAAAAGTACAGGCACTTGTTCTTGCTCCTACAATTCCATTTTCACCGTTGAAAATGTTATGAATGCAGAAAGAGGAGCTGGGCCTCACCTCCATTGAAAATGTACTCCACAAGGTTAATTGCCTTGCCCAAGGAAATCTGTAGAAGAGCCAGGAATAGAACTCGGATTTCCTGGCAGCCTGCCCTGTGCCTTCAGCTCAAGGCCATCCTCCTCCAGTAAAGCGTGCTTGCGAACAGGTTGGATGAGGGACGGAAACATGCTTTTCAATTCTGTATCTTAAACCAATATATGGTTTTTACCTGTTTCTGTAAACTCAGATGTGAGTATCTCAGTATCTCTAGCATGTGTCTAGCTGGTGGGCAGTGAGGGGTAGGAGTAAGATATTAAAAAAGTCTATGTATTCTCTATATACAGGATAGAGTGGAGAGATTCGGGACCAGAAGGGTTTTGAACCAAACCCAAATATAAGCCTGAAAGGTATTTGATGTGCACTGGTGGTATTTACTCATCTTTGTACCTTAATTACATATAGAAGTCCAATACTGATCCAGTAAGAGACAAATGTAGTCACGAAACCAAGGTGCCTAGTTCCTTGAATGTTTTGAATGTCTTTACTCCACTTTTCAGGACTAGCTGATCTGAGCCATAGCTGCAGGACAGGGCCATTCCAGGTCACCTCATCCAGAGATGGTATTTCCATTCCCTGTCCTCTTGAAAGGTAGTGGAGCAGAGGGAATGAAAACCCATGTGTTAAAGTGTGACCCAGGACAGAAGGTTCAGAGTCAAGACTTCTAGGTTTTCTTATAATTTCTGACTAATTGTGCAGCTTATTTAATGTAATTTAATTTAATTCTGCTTTATACTGCAAGCCCCAGTAATGCAGTAGCCTTACAAGAAAATACCCCATTTTTTCGCTGCCAGTGATAGAAAAGGGCCATCTTATAAATGGCAGTCAATCCCTGTGTGGGTGAATTTACTCCTCTCAATTAAGAGTTACGATAATAATTAAAGAGGAGTAATACTTTCGGCTTCATTCTGCATTCTTTACAGACCCAAGCAGGCTATGTGGATGCCGAAGGAATGCAGGGTTGATCCTCTCCTGGAAGGGTTGGGGGAGGCTAGTACTGTGATAATTAATATTTGGAGAGTGCTTTCAGGTGTTTGAATGAAAGTCATTCCATGCTTTAAGTGCAAGTATTGTTATTTCCTTTTCCTTAATCCTGGGACTAAGCCTCACTTCAAATTGCAGTTCAGTATTACATTTTAGGTACGAGGCTAGATTTTCAAGAAGAAGGTGGGCTTCTTTCAGTAAATAGGTGCAAAATATCCTGACTTCTAATTCTGTAGCACACAACTCTGAGCGAGGAAAAAAATATTTTTTGTATCAACAGTAATGTATTTTATAGTTATCATGATGCATTCTTGCTCTGCTGTCTTGAATTTATTTTGTGCTAGGTACCAATTTAAAATACAAAGGGAGCATAGTTTACAATGGCGTTTACAAGTGCACGTGTTTTTCTATCCCAAGACCTAGCTGAGATATTCATCAGACTGCAAATGCAAAACAAAATAAAAATAGAGGGACAAGAACCTGAAATTTGAAAATTGTGACTTCACGGGCTGTATTGTTCAAGTAGTCAGATTGGGATACGCAGTTTAGTGGTTTAAAGATGCAGTAGTGATACTGCTGCTAAAAGAGGGAGAGATCTTTTCAGGTCCAAGAGAATCCAGATATTTTCAGTCTTCGGGGGAACCCTGAAACGGGAAACACCGAAGCCTGGGAAGATGACAGACTGATTTGAGAAAGCCATATGTTGAGGAGCATGTAATCGTGGTGTTGAGGCTGATAATGCTCATAGCGCGCTGTTTGTTTTGCAGTCTTTTGGTACTCCCTGTTCAGAATGAATCTGGTTGCACAGAAAATGCTTACCAGCCTTGCTGTTACTGGAGGCTATTGATGGGGTATGATTTTCCTTCTTTGCAATACAGCGAGGCAAGGAGGCTTCTTCTCTGTTGTTTTGATGTTGTAGTCATTTCTTTCTAGGAAGGAAACCTTTCTGCTGCGCAAGGGCAGCCACTGGCCACCCTGACCTGACAGACAGGAGAAGAAGGTGGGTTTGTTTCCTGAACACAGGCATCTCTGGGTTTCATCCCTTTTATTTCATAGCCTGACATTATGGGAAATCCATTCCACCCAAGCTACACGATGCCTCACTAGGATTGTAGGAGCCTGTCCTGGAAGGGGACAGATGATACAATCTACCTGACAAAACCCATTCTTATTTAGTCTTTATACAGTCAGTGCTGTGAAATAGGTGCCTCAGAAGGGCTGCAGAGAGGGATCCATTCACCTAGCTTATGTGCTTCCCACTCTCCCCAAGGTGATCCACTGAGCTTACACTGAATTAACGCACCTACCCCTCCAGACTGTGTATGGGGAACCAGAAATGTGGTGCTTCCCCTCATGCTACTCAGGACCAATTTGCTTAGCCATCTCATAAGGATGGACACTTTGTGGAGGAGGCCTTTAAGTCCATCTTTAGTATAACAGCCTAATAACTGAAGCACTGAGACACCCTAGGTACTGCTCAGCCAGGGCTGAACCTGTGTGCCAAGAGAAGTGATGTGCCGTGAGCTGGTCTGGGTGACAACTCTTTAGACCCAGGGCTGCAATTCAGCGATGCATTTAAAAGTAGTGGGGCCACACGGGAGAAGAAGAAAACAAGAGAAAAGCATCCATTTAAAGATTGGAGGTGACATCCCTAGGGCTGCTTTTTGTCTGATCTAAAATGCAGACATTGGAGAACATAGCCTGGAACTCCACTTCTGTCTCAATTTGAGAATGGGCCTTAACTAATACTCAGAATATACCATTTTCTTCCTTGTTTTTCTTCTGGAGCCTTTTCTCTGCGTGGCATTTCAGCTTCAAGAGAAGGGCTAGAGAATGCTTCTCATCCAGGAAAGCATAGGAGCTGGTGATTAGGACACTTGTATAGGAGGTGTGGGTTTAAATCTTCTTCATGTTTACTAATGGGCAGACCCCCCGTGAGCACTCTCGCTCCGAGACACTAATGTACAAGTTGGGTGTGAGCACTATGAATGGAGCCGTGCTCTGTCCTGACCTTACCTAGCTCTGAAGGTTGCTCCAGAGGGTGGAGCTGGATTTTGGGTGGCTGTCAGTTGAAACCTGAAATGCAATGAAGTGTTAGTTGGGAGGTAAGGCTTGCTACCTTAGACTAACAATTTTGAGCACGTTCAGCTAATTAAACTTCAGTCTACAGAGGGCTTTAAGGTTAAGTAGGAAAATACAAGGCAACTGACAGAGATAGGCAGTTGCGGAGAATAGATGGATCAAATCCCACCCTAGAGAAATCTCCACACACGTAAGACATTATTTGTGAGTTTTATAGCGTGGCTGCAAGAATTTTGCAGCCAACAGCTTGCTGTAATCTATTTGCATGTGATTTTAATTCTTTCTCTTACCAGTTCAAATGGTATTCCCTGTTATTATTGCAAGTATTGTAGAGTTTCAAAGTTTTTTTGGCAGTTCAGTTATATATCTGTGTGTGTGCTATTTCCATAGCAGTTTTAGGAGGCTAGTAATGCATAATGTATGTCTTTATTATGCTTTTTACTTTTTAAAAATAAACTTGCTATTTTCAGTTTGTTTTATTCTAGTCTGTCAACCCTGAGAACTGTTGAACTGCAGAACTGCAGGGTCAGACTTTGGCGCTACTTATGATGATTTAAATAATAGTACTGACAAATTACATTTGAAGTAATGTATTACTTGTGTATCTGTATCAGTGTCAATGAGAACGGAGTCTGGTCCACAGAGGTTGGTTTGCTTTGATTAAAAGTGATTTTCCAGTAGTGGCAGTCTCCGTTTTGGAGCCTTTAAGATTATCAGTGAATTGGCAAGATTTAGGATTTTTACATCCTGTCTGTTCAGAGTAACTTCTGCGAGCTTAAAAAACAGTCAGACTGGTAGTTCCTGTATACAGCAGAAATCATGACTTTACCCAATATATTATCCTAATCAATTTTGACTGTTACATCAATTATCCTAATAGACAGCAATTGGGGCCTTTTACAAGACGTAATACAAACACATATGTGGGCTTCCCTATTATGATCTTATCAAAGTTGCGTTGTGTTAACATGTTCTTGGGGTTTCCTTAGTATTCACACAGAACCCATTCATGCTCTGGCTGCTCCTCCTGCATTGTTTCCTGTTAACGATGCTAAACGCCTTGAGAAATCTGCCTGGGGACTCTCCTTCCACAGACAACTGTCTGTTTGGGTCTTGAAAAAACAACTCACACAACACGTTGACAAAGTACATACAGTACTTGGATCACAGTATTAAAAATGTAGAGGAGACAAGGCTATCTCTGCCATGGCATGCACTCTTGCATTTATTAACATTCATTAACATTCATAAACTATTTGGAAGAGGCAGAGGTAAGGTGCTTCTTTTGCAAACTTCCCATTCAAGTCAGGGATGACCATTCAAGCATGCAACAATTGTTTTATCAAGCTTTATATGTAAGTCTGATTGAGATAGGTAGATGGACAAATGGTTTGTCAGTGACACATGGTGCCTCTGGTCAAGTAAATTGAATATGCAGCCAGGAGATACATGATAAAATCTTAGGCTTGTTGAAGTCAGTGGTCAAACTCCTAGTGAAATCAGTTGCCTGGATTTCAGCCCTTCTCCATCTGCCAGTAATGTGATGTATAACTGTGTCTGCTGGTTGGTTATAAGCTCTATAAATTGTGCAAAGAGCCACGTTTGCACAAAACTCAGGTCATTTGAGGAAGAAGACCTATACATGTTCAAGTTAGGCACCAGACGAACAGGAACTTTACAGTGACTCTCACATAGCAAGAATAGTATTTGAATCGATATGTAAATATGATATATTTGTTATTTACGTCAATAAGTTTTGAGCAGTCACTGCATGAGTAACAGGTGGGCTAGACTTGTACAGAGGTACAGGCAGATTTTTGTTGATGCTTTTTTAGTTATAAAGCAACTTGTATGCCACATAAACAGTATTGCTTCTTAAAAGTAGAAGTTTTTTATTGTTTAATCATTTCAGTGGACTATTTGAAAACTGGAACATGGACACGTCTGTACTTTAACCTTCAGCAAATTTTTCGAAGATACACAAAGACATGGTTTTGAAAATGCCTGAATGATCTTGCTTTTTCCACGTGTATAACTTTCATTAAGGATATGCTCAGCTGTGGCATAGGTAGATACATACAGAGGGTGTATTACTTACTGAAACAAATTCTTTTTAAGGCAAGTCTGTGCAAAGTAGTGGCTCCATTGAAATGAATTTGATAGCAAGACTCCAACTGACTTGGTTGGAGTTAGGATTTTCTCTCCAAATACTTGTAAATGGTGATAGATAAATTGGAAACCCTTTCTTAGTTATGCTAATGAAAAGCCACTGATTATGGTTTTGAGTAAGGGAAAGAATTTCCCCTTTAATCTGCAGCATATCTTGAGGGAGAAGGTTTTGTGCATCGTACTTTTTGTTTAAACTAGATCAAAATTCCTTAGGTAAAGGCAATATCCATTGCACAGAGAGCAACAAAGAGAAATTATGTTACAGTTGAAGTTCACACATGCACACAAAAATGTTTCAAAATTATATACTTAATAATAATTTTGCTCCAAGCAGAAGCTACTTCATCCCTTCATTGCTCATTTCAGGAAGTAGAAGGTCTCAGAGCCTCTGCGGGCAAACCAGATGCCATTGGTTTCCAAGAAAGAGATTATTAATCCTATCCTTCCAAATCACTAAGAAAGCTATTTAAGGGAGAAGATAGGGCCATCATGATCTTTTTGCATAATTACAAATCATTGTGGTTTGCTTTGCATGATTAAAATTTCAAATAGTTAATTAAATAATGTCCCAGAGCAAGCTTTGTGCATTGCAAAGCTCTGTACACCCTTCTTTACACCCCCAAAAGCCATTATCTTGGGTGTGTAATAACTGGGAGGCAGAACTCTCTTGATTTATTTAGCTTCCTCAGTTTTTGTTGGCTTCTTAGTTTTCGTAAAAGTTTTTAGTGGCCTTATAATAAAAAGCCAGGGGAGGGATTCTGTCCTTCCTTTGCACTTTTGCAATGTGAGCATTCCAGACACTTTGCACAAGTATAGAGGCAGGGGTGAACTGTAGAATCATAGAATCATTAAGGTTGGAAAAGACCTCTAAGATCATCGAGTCCAACCATCGACCCAACACCACCATGCCCACTAAACCATGTCCCTAAGTGCTGCATCTACACGTCTTTTAAATACTTCCAGGGATGGGGACTCCACCACTTCCCTGGGCAGCCTGTTCCAATGTTTAACCACTCTTTCAGTGAAGAAATTTTTCCTCATGTCCAATCTAAACCTCCCCTGGCGCAACTTGAGGCCATTTCCTCTTGTCCTATCGCTTGTTACTTGGGAGAAGAGACCGACCCCCACCTCGCTACAACCTCCTTTCAGGTAGTTGTAGAGAGCGATGAGGTCTCCCCTCAGCCTCCTTTTCTCCAGGCTAAACAACCCCAGTTCCCTCAGCCGCTCCTCATAAGACTTGTTCTCCAGACCCTTCACCAGCCTCGTTGCCCTTCTCTGGACACGCTCTAACACCTCAACGTCCTTCTTGTAGTGAGGGGCCCAAAACTGAACACAGTATTCGAGCCTGTGCGGCCTCACCAGTGCCGAGTACAGGGGCACGATCACTTCCCTACTCCTGCTGGCCACACTATTTCTGACACAGGCCAGGATGCCATTGGCCTTCTTGGCCGCCTGGGCACACTGCCGGCTCATGTTCAGCCAGCTGTCGACCAACACCCCCAGGGCCTTTTCCGCCAGGCAGCTTTCCAGCCACTCTTCCCCAAGTAGTGTTGCATGGGGTTGTTGTGGCCGAAGTGCAGGACCCGGCACTTGGCCTTGTTGAATCTCATACAGTTGGCCTGGGCCCATCGATCCAGCCTGTCCAGGTCCCTCTGCAGAGCCTTCCTACCCTCGAGCAGATCAACACTCCCGCCCAACTTGGTGTTGTCTGCAAACTTACTGAGGGTGCACTCAATCCCCTCATCCAGATCATTGATAAAGATATTGAACAAGACCGGCAACTGTAGCTGCATTCATTCTCAGTTTGTTTGTCTTCTCCAGGTTGACGTTTGAATACTTAGCTTGCCCACTCTGCTCATTCAGGGCTACATAAATGTCATGGATAGAAGCTTTGAAAAAGTTCTCATTTTGAGTAATATGAGCATGATAAGGCAGCTGAAAAATTGAAAAAGGCATTTATTTAATTAAAAAATGTCTGACTGGATTTATTTGGAAGCTGTCCAACAAAATAAGCATCTGGTCCAAGACTAAATATCAGAAATTTCAGGTAACCTTTGAGAAGCTCTTACAGCAAGGAGTAGAAGACGGGCAAAAAGAATGTCATAGTCTATAAGACTTGGAGCAACGGGGCATTGTCACTCCCGGGTTCTTGGGTTGAATCTGACCTCACCAGCTGTCAGCTCAGTTGTGTCCCATGCGCTGATATTAGAGTTTTCAGTGTAGGGTGAGAGAGCGCCTAAGTTATCCATCTCTTATTTTACATGGCTGTGTGGGGTCAGTCGTAGCCCCTCTGCCTCTTGCAGTCTAGGAAATTGAAAGGAGAAATCATTTTTCCTCTTTCAGAAACAAAAGTGATGCAGAAAGCTCTTTTGCTTCCAGCAATTCTGCTCTGTATCTCAAGGCTCAGGGTAGTTGTCTTATGTACCTGGGTTAGCTGTGGGAAGATACAGTTCGGGAGGTTGCCTCCTGTCTTCCCTTCTTCCAGTTTTCCCCATCACATTCCTTTTTTGGATCCTATTGCTCAGCCAGATACCTGGGGGTCTTCTAGTAACTAGTTCATTATGCTTATCTTGCTCTATCGGGGAGGGACTAGCCAGACCCCAGAGCCAAAAGCCATGTCAGCTTGAGGACGAGGGCAGAATCATGGGAAGTTTGAAGGCAGTTCAAAATCACTTCATTCCCTTCATATCCTGTCTTAAGCTGTACGTTTGATTTTGCACTTCCAGAGAGTGCAGCAGAGAATTGGACCCACAGCGTATGATTTAAACTGCTGCTGACATCAAGCTTGGCCCACGCAGCACTAGCACCAAGGCTGAGTTTGGGTGGCAACACATCAGCACCATGAATGACTTATGAATGAAACAGAAATTTTTAAGGGGCATTTTCATACTTGGCTCGAGTGAAAAGTAGAGAATATTATTTACGCAGATGGAAATGTCTGTGCCCAGTGAGGTGCAGTGTTGTCTTTGCTAATCTCAGATATATTTGTATTTGAGTATGGATTTTCTCCTTCGCCCAGAGGTTCTCCTTCTAGTCGGTCTGTCAATGAAGTCATAACCCCACGATTGACATCATAGTCTGTAATCATGGAACCTATTGCGATCTCAGAAATGCAGCTTTATAGCAGTCTCTGAACGATGGGAAAATGACCTGTAAGAGAGGAAGTTGCTGTTTAAACTCAAATATCTTTGGTAATTATAAAAAATAGAGAAAGTATTAAGACATAGTTCTGTAGGGCCAAACTGATTCTTGGTGTAGTACTGTTGAAGGCACTTGAGTTACCCCAGGGAGGAACTTACCCCCTGCGTCTGGAATGACTTGATGGCAAACATGTGAAGAGGAAGCGAATTTATGCTCCAGTTTAATATATTGGAAAGTTTTCCCTCATCTGAAAGTCTTTCTTTATCTCTGAATTTCCTGGCTTTTGTGGATTTATATTAGATCCTTAATGTTATTTCAGTGTATTTTTCTGGTGTTTGATGTCTTTTGGGTTGTTTTTACTGGGGATATAATATATATATTTAATGAAAGTAAAAGCAATCTTCCATTGAGGAGGTCACAAAGCTTTCATGAACACTGCGTAGTTACCAAGTGCAAGGCATCTCCTTATTTCAGATCTGTGGTTGTTGCTTGTGTAGCTAAAGCATTCATTTAAATGAGAAGATGCAAATATCTCTTAAAGAACATAGTAGCACCTATTTTCCAAAGTTAAATATTATTGTCATTTTTAATTCTTTGCAGAAGAATTACCTCTCCAAGTCTATATGCAGAGTGCTTGTAACCTCTTAAAATTAATGATCCGCAGTATAAATAGAACATCAATACATTATGCTTGTTGAAACCTTTAAAAAGAATTATTTTTAAGACATGTGGAAAGATGGGATAAACAATTATATGCTGTACCTATGTGCAAGTTGCTCACCCTTATTCTTTATCAGAATTCCCTGTTCTAAGCCTGCTGGGAGGCACAGATTATGTACAAAGTCAGGCCATGGGGAGTGGACGCTTTTGAGGATGCAAGTAAATGGAGAGTGTCATTTATGCACTAGCCAAATTCCTAACAGAAACAGAACAGTTGCACAGGTCTCCTGAGTCCATGGCATTTACCCCATTCTGTAATGGTGTAAGGGGACAAGGGGCAATGGCCACAAGTTTCGGCAAGGGAAATTCCCATGGAGCAAGGAAAAAAATTCCACAGTGAAAGGAATCTCCCTCCTTGAAGATTTCCAAACGTCAACCAGAGAAAGCCCAGACCAACCTGATCTAACTTATGATTTAGAAGTTAGCCCAGCTTTGAGCAGGAGGTTGAACTAGATAAGCTCTAGGCACCTTCCAACCCAAATTTTCAATGTTTTTATGCTATACCTGTAAATGTACTTGAGCCCGTTGTATCTTAAATCTTTTAATGACTGAGAACGTCACCAGGGTGAGTAAGTTGAGTGAGTAAGGGCCCGGTTTTTGCACAAATTCTTAGTTGATCTGTTTGGGATGCGTCAGGCTTAAGGCTTTTCCATTAGGTTTTTATGGAAGTATTTAGTAAGATATTAGACATGGTCAACATAAAGCCCTTCTGGTGCATAAAAGGAGAATAGCTGTGTGCTGGGTTCCTTCCCATCAAGCACAGGCCTGTCATAAGCCTGTCAGCTTTGCTCTGTTTTACCTGGGAGGGGAAGGAGAAAAAGGATTTGAGAATGGCCAGAGCATGCTAGGGCAGCTCTTTTTGCCAAGCGGCTGAGTAGAGTAGTTTGTTGTGGAGCTGACCGGCTTTCCTCATGTTCTTCCTGGTGTGCAGTAGTGAAACAACAGGTATTTGAGTCTTGACTGCTTACAGGTTTTCTTTTGTGGCAGATCAAGCCTGGAATGAATAGTAGAGTTGCCCCAGCTTTACTTTAACTGTCCGTCACACTCGGCTGTAAGTGAAGGGAGGAGGACAGAGCGCCCTGGTTCTGGAAAGCCTTAGTGAGAGCCAGATGGCATCCCAGCACTGCGTGTGCTCTTTGCTTCTAACAGGAAGATTTTCCCCCATTATTAAGTGGATTTTTGCCCCTTGTACTGAGAATCTGCTGCTCTTTATCTTAAATCATGAAACAAAGGTGAAAGGCAATCTCATCTGTGTTTCTGTTGTGTCACCTAGAAGAGCAGAGCCGGTGGACCAAAATCTATCCAAACGCCCTGTGTTTTTGTTCTGTGAGCAGTAAGGCAGGGCCTATGCCAGAGAGCTGTGCTCCTGGCAGCACTACCAAAGGGCTGTGAGGGGAAAGACCTGGGGTCAGCACATGGATGGATTGGGAAAGTGGGAGAAATAGACAGCAAGGATCTGTGCCTCTAACAGGACCAGCCATAAAGGTACTAGATACCTTATACTATTCTTGTTCCTGCACTGTACTTGCTGTTGAGGTATCCCATGTACATGCAATGACAGGCTACACTTCTATGTCTGTTATGCAAGGGAGGGGAAGCTAGTCACTGCTTCAGGGGAGTGGGAACCGGCATGGTTAGACACCAAGCTGCAGTGATCCAAGAGCTGTCTGGGATGCAATCAAGGCACGGTTGGCTCTGGGATCTCTGTTGGCCACAGCACTCTAGGCCTGAAGAGTGGAAGTGCTCCCACATGCATGGGCTGCACATCCCATGCTGGCCGTGCAGAGCCACAGCCTCTCTCCTCTGCTCTGACCTCACCTGCTACAACTGATTGAGAGATTTGCCACCCAGCTGCTTCAGATGACTGCTGCCAGTCAGGGAGAAGAGAGGCTGCAGTGGTCAGTGAGCTGCTAGGAAGGGTCCTCGCTCAGAGACAGACCCCATCAGGCAAACGCTTCAGCTGCAGGCTAATGCCTGTGCTGCCACCCTGACCCCGCAGCTGGCCAGCCTCGTCCCTGTCCTGTGACTCGCTGCACCCATGTCACCTGCCAAAGTGAGGAAGTTTGCAAGTCTGAGCATTAGGGGTATCTCGTGGCAAAGATGCATGAGCAGCGGTTGCTCTGATGGATGGCGCAGCAGGTACGAGCCACGAGGGGTTGGTCTTAGTTAGTTTGATCTGAAGTCCATCAAGAAGCTTATTTTTACCACTATGCCAAATGCATCATTTTCCAGTGGAAAAAAATATCCATATAAGCGCTACAGAATAGTTGGGTTTTTCTCTGTTGAGAAGGGAAGAGAAGCACAAGGTTCACAGTAGTTTGAATGTAAGGTCCTGTGTTCTACACGTATCCTATCAAGATGCAATAAATATATTAATGGCCAGGAGACTTTTCTGAACATTGCTCCTGGACCAGAAGTCATGAAGGAAATTCTTCTATCCCTGGTCTGTGACAGCAGTATGTGGACGTATGTCATAGATCAGGTTTTGGGGAAAGTTTTTGTTTTCCTTTTTTTTTATTTCTGTGAATAGTTGCAGGAAAACAGCCTCTTTCTTTAAGAGTTCATCTGCTCAACCTCTTTATTCCCTACTTGCAGTTTTACTAATCCTTTTTTTTCGTGACATCATAATGATTTCCACAGCAACCAATTGTGAGGTTGCAAACAAAGGATTATGACTTCAGGTGCAGAATGATCACACAAACTCTTAAGAAACAGGTTTTCTGGCAAATGACCCTATTAATAAAGAATGAAAGGGGAGGGGAAAAATCCCCAAACACATGATGTGCAGGACCAACAGAGGTGATTCAAGCTGAACAGTTGTTAGGATTTCCTGTGAGGTTATAGCATAGTTTGAAGGCAACAAAAATACATGACTCTGCAAGAAACTATTTTTTCACATCTCTGTTAGAAATGCTGAAGTTGCTATTTAAAGCTGCTGTGTTTGACAGAAAGAAGTTATCTCTTGCTTTGTGTGTTTTTTCAAAACACCACAAACCCCCAAGGTATAACTATTATTGAAAAAGACACTATTGGTTCCTCAAGGACTTTGTTGCGAGTGTGATCCATGTGTAGCCAACAGCCATGATGAGTTTCTTGCAAAAGCTTCCTCAGATTGTCAGCAGCAAACATTTCTGATGAACTTCATTGCATTCACTGTTGGAGTGACACGGTGAAGGGATAATAATGCCAGGAATAATCTTACCTTTGATGCCAGAAGTTCCCAAATCTTTTTGATGATGTTTCCTACTTCCAGCTTCACTTTTGGGTTTATAGCTCTTCTTTCACTTCTGCTGCTTATTGGGGCTCATAAGCCCCACTTGAAGGAGTCATGGCAGTCCTCAATGTTCAGGAATGTCTGCCTTATGTCCTTACCAAGCAGATAGATTTTTAATTCCTCCCCAATACATTGGAGTTGTTAGTTTAAACAAGACAGGAGATGCAGGACTGAGTCCATAACAACCAAGTAGTTTCTGTGGCCATCCTTTTGTGTTCGTATCCCTGTAGTCCTCATTCGTCTTCCTTGGGCAAGTTGCTGGGAAAGCTTACAGATCACAGCAGCTCTGGGAGCTTGTTTCTTACACTTCTTCCCAGCTGCTAACAGAGATAGAAGTCTGTCCGTGCCTGTGCTTTGGCCTCAGTTCAAGGCTGTGTGCAGAGTTCATGGCCCCGGTTCACTTCAGACGGGTCACTGCCACCCTGCAACCACTTCACCTCCCTGTGGCAGCGACCTTCTCGCCCTACCCTGTCCCTGGGCATCTTTACCAAAAAGCACCTGGAAAGGGATAGCAAGTTTATGGAGACTTCACTAAATGGGCAGCATATCCTGTGTGGAGCTTTCCTCTCTCCGTGCTTTTTCTTCAGCTTCTTCCCATATCAGACCTCAAGACAGGATTCATAGTTATGGACATGTCAATTAATAAAGTTGATGAGTTACGGTAGGTCTTGCCTTATTTAATTGTGTTTGTGTTCTTCAGGCATCTTTGTCTTACTCTCATTTTCCTCTTCTGATAACAACAGGAGGGGTTTCTGTGTGGGCCAGTCGTTCTAACCCTAGATGCTTTCCAAATTTCCTTTCTCCTTTAGTTTCCCACAGGCGCTATTTCTTAGTTTCTCAGAAATATTTCCCTTAGGATTTGTCTCATTTTTTTTCCTAGCATTTCAAAGTTTGGACAGGGACTCTCTGCTTCCTGGAGTTTTAATAATTACATCCTTTGTGCCCAGCCATGGCCTGTTAACGGAGTCATACGTACTGGGTTTCATACAGGAATTTTCTGTTTGCTGCTCCCGAGACAGCAGAAAGACTTCTCACAACTGGTATTGGAGTAAGAACAACAAATGCATAGGGCTCTTCCTGGGCAGCGGGACTGGCTGGGAGGGGTTGCTGACTCGTCATTTATCCATCCTGAGGAAACGGCCGGTGAGAGTTTGCTCTTCGTTTTGATGAGTTGAGAGGAGAAGAGGTAGAACAGTCCTTTTGGGGAGTGGGATGTATTGTGCAGACCGTTTTAATCAGACTTCTTGTGTAACCTTTACAATTGCTTGTCAAGATGGTACCTTTTCCCTTTTGAACGTTAGGCATTTTTAGTAACTCTGGCCCCAGTACCGTTTCTTCAGGTGCTTGAATATTAAGGTTGTATAAAGGTAAATGTACTAGGCAGAAGTAATTTTTAGGGTTGTTGCAGTGGTACTGACATCTTTTCAGGGACGTGGACTATTTTCAGGCTCTGTGGGCAATATTCAGCTAACTAGGGTAGATGTATAATTGAGGTGATTAACCACTTTTCCTCATTGACTAATGAGTCAAGATGAGAGGTGATCAGCCATCCCTTGCGCTGCCTATGCGGTCCGAATATGAAGCCGTGCTATGAAGAAATGAGAGGACTAGTTGTAAGGTTCTTGTTTGATTCCTCTTCCCCCTGTTGCCTATCACGTTTTCCTTTTTTTAACCCTGGGCCGAGTCTTCCAGCCTGCCGCAGGTTGCTGTAGGCACCTCTTTCCAGTTCTCTTTCACCTAAGTAAACCTGATATACGGGAATGGTGCTCTTAGAAATATTTACCCTGGTAGGCACTGCTTTCCCTGGGCCTTGTAGATAAAAGAGCAAATCCTTCAGCTTTGTGAGGAAATGTGCAGATATCAACAGGTAGTGTCTGCTGAGGTTTTTGCATGCCAGAAAGGACAAAGAGGATAAAAAGAAAACCCATTGCTTTTATCAGGTACCTAGAAAATCTATGGTTGTCAATGGATAAATGCAAACATACACGCTTTTCACATTCCTGGTCCGTGCACACACCCGACGCACTCCGAAATGCTGCTTGAAGTTGTTGCAAAGTCATTCACCTTTATACGCACAGAGCCATATTTTAGCCGTGATGTGGGTGGTTATTTTAGTCTCAGTTTCACAGTAACTGTACCTGGAATGATTACATCAGCAACAATGCGAAACATCTTAATGCAAACGACAGTGATGAGTGGTGTAGGCTGAAATCCTCCGTACCCACACCTCCGCTGCAGTCGTGCTGCAAGTCGGGGCTTCCCGCAGCTGGGAGTGCTTAACTCACAGGCTCCAAGTAAGTAGCTTCTATTTCATTTTGAGCACCGTAACATCTCTGCTAAAAAAGAAACCGACTTTCCTGCAGCTTGTGGAGCTAGGGTTGGAGACAAACACACTCACTAAGAGGTTTAAACGTTAAAAAATTGAGATTAGTCTCATGTTCTGAGTTTGATTTTTTTCAACCTCTCCTTAGCTGCTTCTCTTTCTTAAATGAGTATTTTATTCCATTAGCCTTGGTGAAGAGCACTTCCAGAGGCCAGTGGGAATGCATTTTAGTGTTTGTTGGTTAAAGATTCTTCAGATGTTACGTATGTAAAACCTCCAGAGCCAATGGGTACATTTTAGTATATTTTTGTAAGTTACAAAAACACTTAAGGGCCTGCGGTCATTTTGTAACACCTGAATAATGCCTTCATCTGTTTGAAGGAGACATCGGGAGGCTGTGAGTGGCTGTGGTGAGGAGTCATGTAAGGATCAGTCAGGCCTGATTTGGTCAGAACGAGACGTTGAATGAGAAACGAGAAAGAGAGAGCCTTTGTGTGAATTGGATGCCACCTGAGAAGGAACAGATCGACCGGGGTGTGGCTAGTGAGGTCCTTAGAAGTGCCTGTGTTGGAGCCATTCTTCTATATGCATATACACACAGACACACATATTCTTAAACTGAAGAAATTCCAAGGCAAGAATCTTTTATTGTAAATCATAGAAATAGAAAATATTAATAGAACATAGAAAATATTAAATTGTACAGAAAATTCAATTTTATTAAATTGTATAGAAATAGAAAATAATAAATTGTATAGAAAATAAAATAATATTGCAGTTAAAACTTTTCAATCCTAATGTTTGTAAGCCTGAGAGATTCAAAATTCAGGTTATATTTGGGAAAAAACCCACAAACAACGCAAAGCCCCACCATTTGCTATTTCCCAAAGCTTGAAAAATATGCAAATGCTTACTTAAGGTCAGTCAGCTGATGTTCTTTTCCTCACAACCAGAATTTTAGTGACAACCTTTCCTGCAGAGACACTGCAGTAGTGACCCCTAATACTAAACCAATATTTTTTAATGTTACCTTTCATTACAGCTCTGGCAGAGATCAGCAAGGACAAAATTTTAACCTCCCCAGTGAAATCACTCGGTCTCTTTTCTCTTTTTAATTGTGATTTTTACTTCATCCTCAAATAGCTTGACTTTCAATCCTAAATGCACACCGTGCTATCATTTGAAAAGAGCTGGCCAACCTTTCTGACTCCACTTCAACTGATGGAGTCACTGCGGCAGCTCCTGTTTATGCCCAGCTGTGTGGGGAACGTACTCAGGTCTGGAGACTGAGTTGTCTGTGGGTCAAGTTCAACTCACAGGTTGTGAGGAGGGCATCGCTGTTTTGTACCTGGTGGTAGCAAAGTTACTTAATTTCATATTTCTCTGCAAAAAAAGGAGTCCATCTTGCTCCTGAAGTCATACACAACCCAACAACATTTATCAATAATTACTTCTATGTCCTTAGTCACAGAAATGTCGTATCTCTAAATAGGAAATGATGTGATACAAATCCTTAAATATGGAATATGTATGGAATAAATAATATGGAGTGCTATGTACAGAATATATAAAATGTATGGAATGCACTAAGAACAATGTTTAATGATTTGGCAAACAATCTCACTCTCCGTGCATGCAGCTGGGGCTGCATTTAATGTGGCGTGTCCTACATGTGGCATTCAGCTCCCTGTGACTTTTCCATTAAGTTCACTGACATGTGCGCTGGTTTTCTTGAAGTGCTTAGGAAAAGGAAGTTTTGCCGCAACTAATCTTTCAGGAAAATAATGATAATGTAGCACTTTACAAAATAAATATGAAAGGTAAATGTTTGGCGGGGTTAGTGAGAAGAGTTAAGGTTAGGTAGATAATCAGAATTGAACAATCCTGTCTTTTACTTGTTTGCGTGCTTATAGTGCTAATTGCTGCCTCAGTTTTTGTTTTAAAAATTGCAAGTTGATATGCTGCTTTAAAAGACATCAATTTATCTTACCGAGCAAATGAGCAATGATATACTTTCAAGAATACTTGTTAAAGAGTCATTTCCTAGTACCACAATCTGAGGAAGTAATTTTAAATGAGTAACTAACTAGTCGATTTAATAAGTCAGCTAATGTACTCTTTAAAGGAATGGAAATAATTTAATATCAAACTAAAATATTTGATAAAGAACCTATTGTACCTTCATCTCTCAGGCTCGACTCAAGTATTTAAAATCTGTGGAAGTGTTTTCTGTGACTTTAGTGCGGGGTAATCAGATTTTTACAAATACATTAAACAATTAGACTGGTTGATCCTTTACAGTACGGTTCTTACAGGAGATTATGCAGATAGATGGTAATTTTGACCTTTACTAACATTGCCTTCTGTGGTGGTCAGTGGAGATTTGTGAATAGTAATGAGGTGCTGATGTAAAATTGTCAGTTTGCTATTACTACTAAAATGGTTCTTTAGTACTAGAATGCAGTTAGCAGAGCTAAGCAATAAAAGCTGTTTGTTCAGCTAAAGTCCAAAACTTTTATTTTAATATGTTTGTCTTTTAGGTTGGGTTGCAAAATGTTTTTGTGTTTAAATTGAAGATGACAAGCTCTTTTACATGAAAACCATTTCCCTTCACTCGGACTTCCAAGTGTTTCTCTCGTCTATTTGTAAGTGGCTTTTGTAGGTCAGATAGGAGAAGTATTGCTGAGTTATCTTAACCTGTTGCGATTAAAATCACCTCCTTCACATAGAAGTAACTGAATTTTATGGCTTTTAAAATTTTTCTTTTTATGTATTAAAAATCAGCATAGCAACAGTAATAGATGCACTAGTAATAATGAGTCATAAAATGAATGCAGACCCCCCCCCCCAGTGGATATGTAGCTGGTTTTCAGTACTTTTTTTCAGTGATTTTTGCTACTTTCTTCCCCAGGAAGAAATTTTTCACATGTTAAATGAGTGGGGCTGAAAATTCGCTTTCACAGAAAAGTCATCAGTGATTGATTATAGTAGAAATTGATGTGACTACACAGTTTGTTTCTTTAGCAATTTTTCTAAAAGAGGTAGCAAATAATAGAAAAATAAGTTCTTTTTAAAGTATCCTGTATTAATGCAGTAGCGAAGATATAATGATTTATTAAGTATACTAGGATTTGGGTGGTTTTTTTTCCTTTTGCTGCTATTGATATTTTTTTAACAGTAATGAAATTCATGATTCAAAGATTTTTGTAATTAAAGTTTTTTTCCATCGGGGACTTGAGAGTCAATATGCAGAACAGCATCTGAAGTGCTTATAGCTTTATTCTATAAAAGCTGTCAGCAGAGGTTCAGCACTTTCGGCACATTTAATATAAAGATGAACAAGGACCCAATAAAAACTAAAAGATAAAGTGGATGTAATAGGAAAAACTGAACAAAGGAAAATTTAAATTAAATATCAGGAATATTTCCAAAAAAGCAAAATGTATTAGGCCATGGAGCAGACTCCCCAGGGTTGTACTGGAAACTCCATCGCTTTGAGACACTTGAAGGAGAGCTACCAAACTGAAATGCAATTGGAGTTAAGCTCAGCTATGTCTGCTGAAACACCGCTAGCAGAGCTGTGGTCAGCAGAGATCACGGGAAGTTTAGCTGCTTAATTTCCCCACTGCCTTCTGCTGCTCTGGTGGAATCCAACCCACTGATCTCAGATGCTCACCTAGAAGCATGCCAGGTTGCTGTGTTGATGCCCCAGTACAGTCACTCCCATGCTTTCTTAGTCTAGGAAGGTTTCTACAGCAGTATTTCTCAAGGTCTGCCCGAGTCTCTCCCACTGTTACAGCTGTGACTTTTCACAGATGTGAAGCCAGATGGCCTCTGCAGCCACTGATTTCCCTTACTCTTTCTCAGGTTCTTATTGTCCCAGAGGGCCAATCCTGACAGCAGTACCATATTCTCATTCACTCTTAGAGATGTGTGCTCTGTGAAAGAAAATGGACATACAAAGTGTCTTAAGATGCCCTAGCTTAGAGTCCTAGGCAAAATAATGAATGTCCACACATATTTCCCTGTCTCAGTTTCTCCGTAGGTTTATGGGGAAAGAGCAAAGTCATGTGAGAAGTCTGTGATGCCCTTTCTGATGCTTTTGTTCTCTTATGATCCATGAAGTCACTTTCTTCTTGGCAGTGAATTTCCATCTTCCTCAGCTAGTCCAGCAGTGAGATATGTTTCCCTCCTAGGAAAGCATGCTTCTCTTTCCTGCTAAAGCCTCCTGTTCACATGAGTACTGTTCCTGTCTGCCTAACCTTCTTATTTTTAAAAGCTTTTCCCAACACCTCCTTTCTCTGTTCTGCTTTTTCTTTAGACCCTGGGTTTCTTCTCAGAAGTTGGAAAAAATCTGGTTGAGAAGAGGTAGAGTAAGAAAGAGCATCTTGCTGATTGTGGACAAGTCAGAAAAGCCCAGTGGGACTGAGCATGCACAAAAAGAAAAGGGGCAAAAAAGAACATACTCTTTCTCTCTTTCAGAGCAAGACAGGCTGAAAGGGCTGGTAAAGAAGGATTCATACTCTTTAGACAGTCAAAAACCTGAGGATAATGTATAAAAGTAAAGTAATCAGTGTCATACTTGGGATCAAAGAGACACGACTCTTTCCTCTGTGTCTTTGATTAGGAGACCTAACCCTGGGGTGTGAAGATGGGGTGATAAAACAGGATTGAGTGGCAGAGACTTAGTGTGAGAAAGAGGAAAAGAGAAAATGCAGGGGTAGTGTAGAAGAGGCATCACAGAAAGAAAAAGAGAAAAAAGAGAGGGTGGATGAAAAGGAAAGGAAAGAGGAAACAGACACTAGGGACAAATGGAAAGAAAGATAGGCCGTAATCTACTGTACAACATGAAAGAAAGGAAAAGTGGAGCAAAGCCAGAGAGGGTAAGAAAAAGCAGGAGATTACATTGCATTATAAAAAAATGTATTAGAAAGTCAGTGGGCTTTCCTGCAGTCAGTGGACTAGATGAGGTGAAGAATCTTTCACAGTCCAGACTTTTGTGGTTCTGTGACATTAAAGCAGCAGAATGAGGGAGGGGGGCTTAAAGAAGGGACAGAGAAAATAAGAATTTGAGTGGAATAAAAAAGACAAAACTCCAGAGGAAACCTCAGAGTTTATGAGTATAAACTCACAGAATTCTGAGTTTATACTTGCATATTTAAATGGGGAGTCAGTGAAGCTATCCGCCGATTAAGATGTTATTCATTTGGGAAGCTGTGCTGAGCAGTCCTGAAGACAGTGCTCACAGGCTGATCAGGAGCTCAATGTGGGCAGCAGAACTGCCCCACTCTACCGTTGGCTTGTTTCCAGACTCTGCATACCACTCAGCCTGAAAGGCAAATGCAAAACTTGTGCCATTACAATTTGGCAAGTGTTTCTAAAGCAAAGGAAATAGTCATGAGCATGTTTTGCCCACTGACCTGCCCTCTGACTAAAATGTTGGTGTAGGAGGAGAACTCTTATATAAGAGCAATGAGACAGAATATTTCTGCTATTAGTGTCCATGGTTAAGGGGAAAAAGAAAGAACACAGAACTGGTTCAAGCATCGTCACCCAGCAAACTCTGCACACTAGTATCACTCAAGGAGTATTTAGACAGCATTCCTATCTTAGGTACTCAACGCTGCAACATACTTCCGTCCCTTAATAATAGCAGCTAGAAAGGCAGCTACCACTGAGGGTCCAGATACTATTTTCCAGTTTCTCTTTGTTTCCTTCCCTTTCAGTAGAGATGGGTTGATTCTTTATAATGGGTTTAACCCTAATGGATACCAGATAACCAACAACTGTAAGCAAGTTTAGGTCTCTCTAACTAATCAGCAGTTGCTAAAACTCTGACATTCCTTGACCATATCTGGTGTGCTGTGTGTTTCCAACTTCATTTGATCAGTAAGTTACTCTTCATAGTCTTTCTGGAAAGAGAACTGTATCTGTATTTTCGCATCCAGGCTCTCCACCCACTTGTGCCATATGTTCCATTTAAAGTTCCAGGACAGGAAGTATAGTAGAGATACCTTTCACTTTTACATCTAATGACAATTAAGTGCTTTACATTGAGTCAGATTTTCAGTTTCCCAGTTCCAGCATTCCACAGATGGGACTTTCAGTTAAAGTAGTGGGAGTTAGAGAAGGCTTTGCCTCCGTACTCAAGAGTGTTGATTTTGTAATTTTCCTTCATTACTATCCAAGGCAAAAAGCCTTTTATCTGTTGTGGATTTTTATTCCCATGGAAAGATTTTACAGACGCAGTCTAATGTTTTCGGAGAATCTAGGGGTCTGCGTTACTGTGACCTTCTCTTATGCAAGGGTGCTAAGCTCTAGGGGCAGAAGCCAGGTTGTAAGTGAGTGGAGTTAGAGAAGGGTTCGCACAAGATTTCTTAGCTGCAGCAAGCTGCAATAGCTCCACCGAGTTACTACATTTTATACTACTTGAGGATTCCAGCATGCTGCACTCACTATTTAAAAACATTTTTTATAAGTTGGAGTAAATCATCAGAAAACTGAAGAGCAGCAATGCTGAGGTCTACCAGGGTTGTAGTAGGTGCTGCCAGCAGGGTCACTAGTCAGCTCCCATAACCAAACCTCCTGTTTTTAAGGAGTCTTGATGTCAATGCAAGGCATTATGCTGTGTACAGCCCAAATATCCTGTAGAAGGATGACTGTATCTGACTATATGTGTCTATATATGACTATATATCTGACATACATGACTATATATGTCTATCTTGCATGCTATTTGCCTTTTTTTCTTTTAATCTACAGAAGATAAAGGCCTGAGGATGATAGACCAGAGCCTATGATGCTATTGAAATTGTCAGAAGTTGAAAGGGAGTAACTCAGAGTAGCATTTGTACCAGACTCATTGTCTTCATACCTTGTGTAGTTAGAAGAAGGGGAGGCTTCACTTTTATTACACACGTATACATGCAAGACACACCATGCAGTGAAGTACAAATAAGCAAACAGATCTTAGGTGCATTTGCCCAACTTTTTTTTAGGTTTGATAATCAGTCCATAATAATTTGACTCGCCTGAGGGACAGGATGCCATCCAGAGGGACCTGGACAAGCTCGAGAAGTGGGCCTGTGTGAACCTCATGAGGTTCAACAAGGCCAAGTGCAGGGTCCTGCACCTGGGTCGGGCAACCCCCGGTATCAACACAGGCTGGGGGATGAAGGGATTGAGAGCAGCCCTGCTGAGAAGGACTTGGGGGTACCGGTGGATGAAAAGCTGGACATGAGCCAGCAATTGTGCGCTCACAGCCCAGAAGGCCAACCGTATCCTGGGCTGCATGAAAAGAAGCGTGGCCAGCAGGTCGAGGGAGGTGATTCTGCCCCTCTACTCTGCTCTGGTGAGACCCCACCTGGAGTACTGTGTCCAGCTCTGGAGCCCTCAGCATAAGAAAGACACAGACCTGTTGGAGTGGGTCCAGAGGAGGGTCACAAAAATGATGAGGGTGTTGGAACACCTCTCCTGTGAAGAAAGGCTGAGAGAGTTGGGGTTGTTCAGCCTGGAGAAGAGAAGGCTTTGGGGAGACCTTATTGCAGCCTACCAGTACTTAAAGGGGGCTTATAAAAAAGATGGGGGCAAACTTTTTAGCGGGGCCTGTTGCGACAGGACAAGGGGGAATGGCTTTAAACTAAAGGGGGGTAGATTTAGACTAGATATAAGGAAGAAATGTTTTACGCTGGGGGTGGTGAAACACTGGCACAGGTTGCCCAGAGAGGTGGTGGATGCCCCATCCCTGGAAACATTCCAGGTCAGGTTGGACGGGGCTCTGAGCAACCTGATCTAGTTGAAGATGTCCCTGCTCATTGCAGGGGTGTTGGACTAGATGACCTTTAAAGGTCCCTTCCAACCCAAACTATTCTATGATTCTAATTAAGAAAAGGTTTGAAAAGACCAAGCATAAAGCAGTACTTGTCACCACGTAACATTTAGAGCTTCACTAAACATAGCCAATATCTAATAATTATGAACCTAGCCTTTGCCACTTTGGGCATGACACCTCTAGCTGTATTTTAGTGCTGCTGAGGATGCTTTTCTCTACAATTAAAAACACATTTCTGGTCTGTTTTTGAAAAATAGCCTTCTTAGTTTGCCTGCAAATTTGCTTCAGGAAATAAGTGTGGTTGCCATTTATGGTACTTAAAACACGAACTATCTGATCAGATCTACAAATTAGGCAATTAGACATCTAAGAACTAGAAAATGAACCTGTGAAATAATCCTCACAGGTATTTCTGGAAGCAAAATTCCAACCAAATAATTAATGAGGTCAAGCCCTTTCAATAACAGCAAAAAGCCCAGCGCTTCTAAATTAGTTTTCTCACAAAATGGTTATTGCCACAGTTTTTGTTCGGTGAATGATGATACAAATATTTGATTAATGTGGAAAAGCAACGACGTAAAGCAGTGATTAACAGTATTGACAAAAGGAATACATGTGCAGAATATAAAAATCTTAATGAAACTAAAGGTATTAATTAAAGGTGCTGGATAAATGGCTCTGAAATAGTATTCTGCATGCAAATAAAAATTTGATCATAGCCGGAAGAATTGCAGGTTGTCCCACACTGCTCCACCAGTTTGCCTGAAGCTGTTGAAGGGTAGATTTAAATACAGGCTCCGGAGTCTTTTCTCTGAAATCCTCAAAAACCTATACTTGAACCGAGGAATAATATTCATGAGGAGCTGAAGCGATGCCACAGACTCATTTGATGTAAGCTAATCAACCAGCATTTAAAGCCCAGCAATACTCAGTCACTCGTCATTGGGTCTGTACACGAATGCACGATTCCAGAGCAAAGAGTGTTTTATTGGTCCTTGGGAAAAGGAACCTCGAATTATCCTATATAAAATAGCATATATAAAATCCATACAGTCATAGTCATACTGGGCAAAGATGTCCTACTGAATCATCCTTGTTCTTCTATTTCACTGCAATTTCTCTACAGTCCTATGTGAGTTCATGAGGAGGAACAACATAACACTGAGGTTAAAAGGGAATTAAAAGGAAGAGTCAACAGGGTGAAGTGACTTTCACTCGGGAGGAAGACTGCTTACAGACATCTTAAGTGTTAAAAGTATGTGTATACCAGCTATCAAAAATACTTCAGAAGGATTATGAAAAGGCTGCCATTTTTAAGGAGATGAGTGGAGAGGGCAATTTTAAATAAATAGTCTTCAAAAAATACAAGTCATGTCCAAATGAAGGAGAAAGGAAAATATGTTTATGTTAAATGGGAAGCATGTTAAATGGGAAGCATTGATGAAGCAGGCCTAAAAAGGTGCTGAGGAACAGCCTGTTAAAGGCTTAGAAGTACTAACAAAAACACTTTCAAACATGCTGGAAACAGGAGGTCATTGAAGAGTCTGCAGAGGCAATGAATCTTAACAAGTAAAAGGAGTAAGGTAAGGCCACAGGAGTAGAGACATATGAATTCTAGGCACCTTAGAAGAATTCAAGAAGATTTCCACGCCAGAACCTTTCTTTACAGGGGATGATTTTGGGGAGCTGTCTAATGTTGAAATGGAGGTGAAGGAGTTTTCAAACAGATCAATAAATTAGTAGTGACAAATTGTCAGGACCAAATATTGTTCTCTGAAGAAGTCAGATCAAACTGAAATACGAACTTTTCCAAACTTCCTACAGCAAAGCCCTAGCTGTAGGGCATGGAGTAGGTGGCTCAGCACCAGAGAAAGTGATGGCAGCCATTCTGACACCAAGAGAGCTCCTGGAACTACAGGCTAGTAGGTTTGATCACCACACCAGGCAAATAGATATAAGCTATGAAAAAGAATAAAATTGTAGAGACTTGGGTAAGTATAATATTGATAGGAAAAATGAGTAAAAAGAATAAGAAAATCAATAAGCTTTTTTAGAAAGGAATTGTGTATCACAAACCTGTTGGAATTCTCTGAAAGAAAACTGGTAAGTGTGTGGCTAGGGACGGTTCAATCAATGTGATGTGTCTGGTTTTCCAAAATACTTTTTTTCAGTGTTATTCATTGAGTGCTTTAAAGGAATTAAGTGGTCAGGGAATGAGAGAGAAGGTCCTCTTCTCAGCTACTTTGACAATGGAGGGGACATATCAGTATACTTCCAGCAGTGCTAGGATTGTGCTGGGACCTATGCTGTTCAAAATTCATGATTTTGAAACTATGGTTGTGTGAAGTTATGATTTGGTGATGATAAAAAATTAAGTAGGTAGTTAATACTAAAATGGATTGTGAGCAGTTGAAGAAGGAACTCATGGTACTGAGTGGCTTGGCAATGGCATTGCAATGGCAGGCGACACTTTGTGTTGCTGTGTTCAAGGTAATGAGAAGAAGCTCTGCCTTTGCAAAGGCAAGCTCCAAGTTAGTTATTTCCAGACAGGAAAGAGAACTTGGAGTCATGATGGATAGTTCTCGCAAAATTCCAGTTCTGTGACAGCAGTGGTCAAAAGAAGGGAATAAAATGTTAATAATTGTTAGGAAAGGAATAGAGAACAAAATGTAAGACATAATTCTGGCATATATAACTCAGTGGCGCATTTGGATTTTGAATGGATTTGAACACTACAAATAATAATGGACCTGAAGAAGTGCAGATGAGTATTAGATTGTTCAGAGGTACAGAATTATTTCACCACAAGGGGTGATAAATAGACCAGGTCTTCTCAACTAACAATAAGAGAGAACTGAAGAAGAAATATGAGAGAGACCTGTAAATCTAATTAATCCTGTATAGGACATGAATGGAAAATCGTTATTTATTGCTTCTCAAAATATAACAACTAGAAGACCAACAGAAACGATTAGGGTAAAAACAAACAAAAGGAAGTATTTTTTTCACATAACACAGTTAAATTGTTGAGCTCATTAGCATAGAAGTTCTTCACGTCAGATGTGTAAATTGGTTTACAAAACTGTTAGACAAATTCATAGAAAAAAGTAAGATACAGAAGAAGGATTTTTACAGACCTTATACAGAAGGTATTTTTAAACTCAGTGGACTTAATGCCATCTCCCACTTCAAAAATGCAGGAAGTCTCATTCCATATTTGCCACATGTATTTTTCCTCAGCATCCATTATTAGCCACTGTCTGAGATGGCACTACTCTAGAAATAGATTTTTTTATTCTGACTCACTGCAGGTGCCCTTAAGGTCTTAATTTCTAGTTCAGTATGCTTCTATATTATAGTTAATATTTCAATAATAAGAAATTTCAGCTGAAATAGCAGTTCCAACATATTCTACAATAAGGAATATGTTTTTTGATGGATGTAAAGTATCTGGGACCCCTGGACTGGAAGTGTGTCTCCAACTTTAACATCTTTTTACATGACACAAATCAAGATTATAATTTCTCTTACATGCAGAGAAACTGCAGATGTTTCTGTGTGCTTTCTGTCAGTTCTTTACCTGCTTTAGATATGCCGGTATATGGTAGTATGCTGTAGGAGAACTTTTCTGAACACTGAATAGAAATATTAGCATTTTTAATGAACGTGAATGTAGGACAATTTGTCCCATAACAGCACATCTTCAACTCCATGGCAGTGTATCTACATCTCCGTTTCCATTATCGTACATATATATAGCCATCTATATGTGTCTGTGAGAGGGAATAACCCTTAGCATGTTGCAGATAAGTTCTGTAGATGAAAAACTTTTCATATCAATACCCAAACATTTTCAAATGTTCAGGGTTAGTTATATGTGATGAAGTGTATTTATTAGTCAGATAGGAAGAATTGTGAACATGCTGAATTTCAGGTAGTATTGTGGTAGAGGTTACATCTGGATTCACTGAAATTCATCCCGGTATAATGAGGTAATGAATACAGGCAGAGCAAGAAAATAATGCCCTTACCGTGCTGCTCTTCTCCCTCCTCAAAAAAACCCCAAACCAACAAAAAAAAGCGAAGATATGCATTAAAAGCACCTTTTCAAAATGACAAGTCAGATATACTTGTGGTAGAAGTCTGTTGAGTCAGTTGACTTATTCCACAGATGATTTTGCACAAACACAATGCACAAAATTTAAATTACATGATTGAGACCCGAATGCCATCAGTGGGTGTTGGGAGGTGAACTGCACCGCTCTGCTGGGCTGCCAGGCAAGGAGGCAGGTCCCCAAGCAGATGCGGTCGCAGAGGTACCTACGTCGCAGCTCTCCTCCAGGGCTTACAGGGAGGGCAGCGGCAGCTTTCCCTTGCACAGGGTCAGTCCTGCTGGCAGCAGGGACGGTAGGGAAGTGTTGGGTTTGAGGATGTTTTGCAGTACTGTACAGTTACTGTCTCCACCTTATTAGAAGGAGTTTTTTTCCTTTTTCTCTGGTTTATGTCAGTGGAAGATTGCATGAATTAGAGATTTTTTTTCTAGTGTATTGAACCAGTACAGACACTTCAGCCCCTATAACATTTGAAAATGTAGTCTTTACTTATTGCAGCAATGTCTGAGCACTTCCATAAAGGTTTGTGACCTAAGCTGGAATAGATACAAGGCAGTAACATCCCATTTTATAGTCAGCAAAAATTAGGGTCATTGTCTTGCTCAGAGAAGTATAGAAAGTCTTTAGCACAACCAGAAACAGCATCGAGATCTATCAGTCCTGTTCCCTACAGGATTGTTTCTTTTCCATCAACTACTGTACCGTAGACACAAAGCCTTTAAACAGCAATATGTGAAATTGTGAACGTTAAAGTAGATTTATACAATATTTTACGGAGGTTCCAGTCAAAGATGGGGGCTCAGTTACACATTTTTAAAGACATGTTTATGGTCGGGTTAATTCAAGCCATGACAGCATTGCCAAATAATGGAGTGCCTGCCTCTGTCATGTTAATGTAGCTCAATGGCGGTTTAATTTCCCCATGTTTTTTAACTCTCTGGAGAAAGCAGGTGTTAAAGTGGACATAAAAATCTACTGAGTGTACAAATCTATCCGGGGCTTTATGCAGAGACACTGTGACGATAGTGCTTCTGTTTTCATCAAGAAATTCCACTCTTACTTTAGGTCCAGTTACTGAAGCTATCAGAAGAGAAACCGTATCCTTTGAGCTCCTGTCTCCTTGGCTGAAGGGGACAGTTTAACAGCAGGAAGACCATGTTACCATTTGACAGATGCTGGGTTTCCCAAAACAACTGGTATGTCGTCAGGAGCAATTTAGAGCAGCTCAGGGCAAAAGCGGGTTGCTGCAAAACTAATTTAGCTGGGCCTGCATATACAGTGCATGATGCCTTAATGGGAATTTAAGAAGCTTAGTTTAAAAAGCAAACAAACCGTAAACAAAAATAAATCCTCGAGAATACGTACTTTGCATGCTTCGCACGAGTCTTGGAAACACTGGTAACTCGGTGAAACAGCCACAGGCTCTCTTTTTGTTTCTGGTTAATCTCTGTAGATCTATAAAGAGAACAAGGTAAAACCTGCATGACTGTCTCCACTTTTACCTTATCTCATCTGCCTTCTGCAGAATGAACCTTTGGGGAAGCCAGAGGTCCTGAGGAAAGATTGCAGCTGAGCCGATGTTTTCCAGGGGAGGACAGAGACTTGGTGTGCGGCGATTCCAGTGCAGGTGTTTCCAAAATGTGCTGTGTTCTGTACAGTCACAGGAGAGGCTTGCAGTCAACAAGCCAGAGGAGGAAAGAGACAAAAGGGATGAGCTGGCATCAGGTTTCAAGCCACTGCCATATAGTTCATCCCCTGTCTTTGGGGTAAAGTTAATGTGACTGACACTAGAAAGTTGAGACGGCAACAGTCGTCTTCCTAGAGCTGTGTGCTGAAAGGGCATGCAGGATTTTTAGGATGCCTGAGTTCATGCTATCATCAGAAAAGCATTGCCACTCTACGTCGAGTTGTAAGGGACAAAGTCAGGGTGACTTCGCATGTGCTGCTTGACCCTCAGAGCAACAGGAATTGTTACTTAACCAAGCAGCTAGGCCAATCGTTAGCAGTTTTATGAGAATAAAAAGGTTACATATAAATTAGTGGACTTGAGATTGTTTGTGAGCTCCTAATTCCAGATGTGCACCCCAGCCATGTTCCAAATCCATGTCCAGGAAAGACCCATGAGCGGACCAGCCTCCGACTCTTTCCTCCCCCAAAACACACACACTTTTCTCTGTGCAAAGGAAACCAGAATGCACAGGCCAGAAGGGAGCCATGGTGTGCTCAAGCCACATCTCTGATCTGGACAATTGGCACCCATCCGCCACTCAGTCTAGACACAGCCAAAGGAAACTTCAGGTCTCCTCCAGACTCCAGTGAGCATTCCTCAGCCATCCTGGAGGCTTTCCTCTGCTAGCCAAAAATGAGAGCAGAGAGAGTGTGAGGAATTAAGAAGAGAGTAGGACTGGAAAAGACACGCAGGAGGGTAAAATGGATAATTAAAGGTGTAGAATGAATTTCAGGTGACGAATCAAACAGAGCAGGGCTCTTCGGCCAGGAGGGAAGATGACAGTAGGTAGAATGTGTTTTGGGCGTCTCAAGAATCAGTTGTGGCACACAGAAGGGGAAATGTTCACTGTCGTTCTTCTGATAACAGAACTGGGAGTCATTTAATTAAAGTAGTAGCTGGTAGGTCTGAAAGAAACAAAAGAAGATGCTTTGTCACACAAGGCATATTGAAACCCCTTATTTCAGGATGTTGCAGAAACCAAAAGTTTTTATGTGAATTCAAAGATTAATTGGACAGATTGAAAGAATGTGATTTTTATCTTGGGCTATTCAATACCAGAGCTTAGGTTCAGGAAGTCCCAGAGCCATAAATCATTGAAAACTGAGGCAGCAACATGGGAAGGATCACTACGTGCTTGTCTTGTACTCTCCTCCCAAAGTGTTCCTTGCTGGCAACCATTTCAGAAAGGATACTGGCCTTGATAGTCTAACTGGAATGCCTGTTCTCATCTTTTTAGGAAAGAGGTAATGGAGAAAAGATAGTGTTTGAGATCTGAATAATGATGCAGAGATTTTACTAATAACATGATACTAGTAACCAACTAACAAGGCATTACTGTAATTAGCAGCGGAGGATCGAGCATACCATATTACCAGTCACTCATTTTCATTATGAGAGACCTTTGCAGCCCTGCTTCTACTGTTTGGATACTCTGTGAGGTCTCTGAGCTCCAGGTGCCGAGTACTGTCGGTTGTCAGTGGAGTCCTTCTGAGAGCACAGTGAATTCAAATTGGCAACAAGCAGGGTTAGGTCATTTATCCCTCTTGCCCCCAGATAAAAGTGTTTATTTAGGTCACATGGAAAATGAGTTTCTCCTTTAACAGGCATCACAAAATTAGTACATGATAAACCGCATACAGCATTTTGTTAAATATTACTTTTGAGCTGTAATTTTGTTAGGCGGTCAGTTGACTCTTTTTTCACACTATTTCAGGGGTGTAAATTGATAATTAATCATACTGCATCATTTGTTTATATTAAAAACGTGCATTCATTTGCTATGCAAATATGTATTTATTTGAGTAAGATGCTGCAGCAGAATATACTTGTGTTAGGCACAGGAGATAGTGCTGATGATCAGAGGCTATTTACTACAATTCAGCCCCAGCCTGTGACATCTGCTTTAATGTCATTTGGGGCCTTTCTTGAGCTGGGAGGTTTGTGCCAAACTGCATGTTCGCTTGTTTGTTTTATGAGGTGAGAATAAGAGGATGCTAAAGAGCATTTCTGCTTGTAATATGTGCTAAGACCTTGTGCTGTTGAGGTGAAATGGATTAACATACTGTATCTGTTAGCTAAAATTCCCTTGGTGTTCTTAAAGCTTGATATAAAAAAGTGATTTAATAGAAAAATGGAGCTAATTTCAATTTTTTTATCTTTATGTTGTGTAGATGAATAATTTGGTATGGTCTGAATTACAATTAAAAGGCAAAAGTGAATTAAGCGTACAATAAAATTACATATTTTACTTGAAAGTGCGTTATATTTTTGTAATTTCTACTTAGCTAGGCCAGCAGACTGTAGAGCAGATGGAGATAGTCAACACTATAAGTAACGTAAAATGTAAATGTATAGTGATAATGTAAAAATAGTTTCTGTTCCTTGGTTCCTCTTCTTTGCCCCTTAGCTGTCATTTCTCTTAAAACATCAAAAGCTCTCTCATATAAAAACTATATATGTGATTTTGAAAAGTGCCTTGGTGCCTTCTGTATGTGATTTCTGTAGCAGTACAGAAGTTTTTCTAAAAGAGAACGTATACACCAGGCTTTGAGACTGGCTGAGAATCATAAGAGACTTAAAACAGAAGCTGCTTTTATATTTTCCTTCAGGATTTTGAGCTTTTCCTTTAAGAATAGTTTAATGGTGATGTATTTTAATATTTTTATATATGCATTTGGCTCCAGCATCTGAAAGTTTAAGAAACTCACCAAGTATCACAGGACACGTCATGGAACTTACAGTGCGCCAGCCTGTCAAGGTAGTAGCTCCCAACTGTTCTCCTATCAGCTTTCATTGCCATCCTCCCTCCTCTTGAGCATCCCATCCACTCCCAGTCTGGACTGCTGCTTCCATAACCTACCTTGCTAGCCCCAGTAGCCCAGCTGTCCTCTCTTCTTCCCATTCCCTGCCTCTCCCTCAGTCCCACCAAAGTGGTATGGAACTCAGCCTGATCATGATGTCTCAGGGAATGAGCTTGGGCTCCATGCCACATCTCACCTCTGTTGTTGCCACACCTCATCCATCAGGAATGCTGCATTTCTGGAATGATGGTTTTGGCTGGCATAATCCAGGGGTACTCATATCCATGAGCATTTCCAGGCTTAGATCCATGCCCACAAGTACTCCTCTGGTCAGTACAAGTGGCAAGGTGAATATCAGAAGGGAACCTTTCCTATTCTGCCAGAATAACTTTTACATAGGAATCTCTGAGGAGGACTTTTTCCTGACTCGTACGACATGCTCAGCAGACTGCAGCAGTTCCAAATAAGCCATTTCAACCCAGCATATGAATTACTTACTCTTGAATGCTTTGTATGTTGTATAAAATATATATTTAGGGTAGGGATTTTTTTTTTTTTGAAACATATCTGTGCGTAGTTAAAGAAAACTGCTTCTTCAAAGATGTGCAAGTCTGTCCGTTAAAGATGGAGGACCAAATCCTGCTTCAACTGAAGCCATTTTAAGAGGTGACCAGTAGGCTGGAGCCTCACACAATGCCAATTCTGTCTCTCCCCATTCATTAGGAAAAACGTAGTAATCCAGAGCCATACTAAGATTTCTCATTACAGAGATGTCATAGCTTTTTTCAGTACTCTGTAGCCCATTTGCTGGTGCATTATCAGTTATTAACACACGCAGTAAAAGTTCATCTGAAAAGCACCATGCTCCATCAGTCAGGTATGTTATTTCTTCCTCTTTACTGTGTTTCTTATTCACTAAATGGCAAACATGGCCAACTTAGACCCGGCAAATCGAGCAAAGCCTGGTTGCCACAGGCTAATAGCAGGAGATACAGTGGTGCTTTCTTTTCTGAGGATACATAGGCAAGACAGGGATACACGGATTTAGTGTACCTGTTGCAACTGGCATCCCAATAGTATGTATACTGGTGGGGCAGGATGTAGATGAGGTAGATGATGGAGCAGGAGCAGTGCTGGAGTGTCCGCCGAGTAGCGCGTCTCCTGAGCTGAGCTGAGGTGATGTAAAATAGGAAAAATCCATCTGAGGTGAAGACGTTCTCTGCAGCAACGAAGCACCATATCAGGGTTATGTTGAAGAGCTGGGGGCAGAGAGCTGGATGCCCCAGGTGTAGCACCAACAAAGTTTTTCATACTAATATAGGTTAGTGCTAAGGGACAGGGATGGAGAGGTATGACAAATCCACACTGGCAAGCTGTAAGCCATTATTTTCTACAGCCCCCTGCCTTGGGTGAGAACAGCAGTGCAGGGTTGTGGCCCGTGGGGGGCCTTGGCTCCGGCAGGCGGATTCCTGCTCTGCAGCCATTCTGTGCTCGCTCCACACAGAGCTGGCCCGATGAAGTCCGTGTAGGTCTCTGGCCAAGAAAAGGGTCCACGGTGTGAACCATTTTAAACACCTGTTATTTTTCAAATGACTGGTTTGGTGTGGCAACATTAGAAACACATGAGAAAGTTTGATGGTGAGTCATGGGTGGTTGTTCCAGAAAGTTTGCTCCCTAGGGCCAGAGCTGTATTACATTATACATACCAGTAACAACATACAGGCTCTTCCAGAGGGCTGCACAGCTGAGCACCTCCTGCATGTGCACTGTGCCTGCGCAGGGCTGGGTGCTGCTGCTGCACCGGTAGGGATGCATGGACAAAACCAAATTGAGGAGCCCCTAACTTACGGCGAGGCTAGGCGTGCTTCATTTCAGTCGCTGGCTGGTAAAGAGCCCATGTGTGGGCTCAGCATCTTAGACACCTGCTTGCCACTCTGTCTGGACTGTGAATTTTCACCATCATGCGTGTAATTCAGCATGAAACAATTCTTCTGATTTCTTCAGTGTCAAGCATTATGTGAATTCTGTCTAGAGCGCATATTGTCCAAGCAAAGAGCGAGACATCTGAATCCTTGCACACGCAGAATATGTACTTGCTAAGCTGCCTTTTTATGACTGAATATGTTGGTCATTATTTTTTTATTTTCCCAATCAGACTAGCTGACTAGGAGATCAGTGTTTCCTTGTAGAAATGGAAGATACATACTAAAAAGCATCCAGGCATGATAACCTCATTTTTTTAAAGAAAACATTAGTATGATTTTGAAAAAGCCAAACCAATTATTTCTGAAATATGGTAAGAATCATTTGTTCCCTGGCTGACAGCTGTGTGCACCAAGTTCTGCTCAGTGAGCCAGTTTTACAGCCAGTTGTAAACTCTTGAATATAGGGGTTTATAATGGAAACTGCAACTCTGCCTTTACCAAGGCTGTGCAGACACACCGCTGTAATATCGATTTAATTAGACGCTGCACAATTATTCCTGGTAACAAAAGCAAAGGGCATGCAGCATTTTAGCATCACACATACTGCTTTTATTCGGGATACTTGGCAGGTGAAAATCTGAAGGGAAGAACTAGAAATAGAGGCTCTAAGCTGTTTGAATTCCCTCCTTGCAGCACTGGTTTGTGAAGTGATTTATTTGAGCTGCAGCCTATAGACCATACATCACCTTCCTGGTTGGCTTTGTTGGCACCTTGTCACATTCTTGCGGGCTTGAGGAATTCATTGTTCTTGTTTGAACTGATAAGAACAAAAAAGGATTTTCTGCTGGAGACCTTGGGAAAGGCAGAGGGGGAGGAATGTTGACATGAAACAGCAGGGCTGCACTTTCCCAAGCCTTTCAGCCGGCGTACCAGCCCGCATTCTTCCCTAGCTGGGGACCCTGGGCTTGAGGTGTGCCGAGCACCCGAGCACCACTTTACTTGCTGCTGCCCAGCTGGCCCAGGGTGGTGGCAGAGCAAGGAGGGAGCAGGACGGTAGATGTTTTTGGGGCCCAGGGTAGGATCGCTTTGAAGGGAATCTCGCATAGTGGCAGGAGATCACGGTTGCCGAGAGGAATGCGAAACACGGAGTGTCGCTTGATTTGAGCCAGCCGTCCAAAATTCACCTAGCTGTGTGCCTTTTGGGAAGGTGCTGCACTGTTCCTTCCTCTGCTGTATCCTTGAATGCTCAACTCAGGAAGGTGGCCTAAAGCTCTTGGTTCCAGCTGTCACATGAACCACTCTTCAAAGGTGGAACGTGTAATGGATATTGAGAGCATCACTTTGCCTCTTACAGGCTTGGTAGCAAGCCCTGTTAGAGACATCATTGTCCTGGGGGTCGCTACCTTGGATGAAAACTCTAGCTGTTTTTTTTCCACATTTCCTCAACATTACGAAAAAGATGCATTTTCTTGCTCCTTCTGAAAGTGCAAAAGGTCACCACAAGGGCTTGAGGCTTACAAAGATGTGCCAGTATGAACCATATTGGTACTGATGAGCAGTGAGCTACAAAAAATACCAATTAAAACCAAAATTTTTGCTCTGAGAATAAGAAAGACAACCATCTGCTCCAAAGTTTTGCACCTGCTATGTGCACAGAGGCATGTTTTGCTCTTTTTATGCCTTCCAGGGATCTGGGGAAAGGAGGTCACTACCTCATCAACCTCTCTTATTGAGAAGATATCAGAAAACCCTAACAGAGGCTGTCCTTAAAATAATATTAGCTCTTTTCATAATAATAATTTAAAAAAAGGTAGCTCTTTACCTCTCCATGTGGTACCAGACTTAAATTTCAAAATGCTGATGACAAATAGATAGGCTTGTATCATTTTTAAATTCAAACAGAAACAGGGATGTTGGCTGCAAGAGAAGGGTGTAAGGTCAGGGTATGACAAAGGATCTGATCAAAAAAGTCCTTCATTTCTGCTTTCACGATTATTTTTCTTACCATTTAGGCTACTGATCTGCTGATTACAGGCTACATGGTGTCTACAGGACCATCTAGCATGATCCATAGATACAACGTGCCACTGGCAGTACAGCCCGGGCTGACAGAGAAAGCAAGGGTTTCCCTCTCCTTAGTGCTGTTGCCCAGTCATGGGGAAGGCTGGGGACCATTACAGAAGACAAAGCTCGCTCTCAGGCCGTTTTCATTCATGCTGTGTCCTGCAGGGTCATGTGCCCACAAGATGCAGAAAGAGTATGTGGTTATTTGAGTAAAGAAGGAATTGCGCCCACATGCATACTTGAGACCAGTAAGCATAGGATTACTTCAGGCAGGATATGGTAAAATGAGAGGAGAAAACAGCAGAATCCCGTATTTACCACTGTGAAATTCTGTCCTGATGTAATTCTTACACATTTCTATTGCCTCAACAGTTTTACAGATAAGTTTTATAGTAGATGCTGACCTGGAAATATCTTGGGGCTACCAAGGTAGGAACAAGGAGGAGGAAAGTAGGAAGAATCAAGACGAGCTCCTCATTTGGAACCAGTGGCCAGCATCTCTCTGGGTTACTGCAGCGGAGGATACAAACTTGCCTGAACTCTCCAGCCCTGCCACCACCCAGATAGGCTCCAGCAAAAGGGGAGCCAGTCTGGTTCCTACCAGCACCAGCAAGGTTCTCACCACCACCCTTTCTCCTACACCCCAACCATCCCCTGCAACAGGGGGTGTAGCAGGATGCACAAGCTTTCCTTATCTTGCACATGGGTGGAAAGAGAGACTGGCTAGCCAGGTTATACAGCTATATATAACCCAGAGCCAGCTCTGACTGAACCGTCATTGCTTAAAGAGCAGTTCCTGCCTGGCTTTCATTAAGACAAGAAAGACTCCTTTGCTGCTCTAGGCAAGGTGAAGTTGCCACGGTGAGGGGTGGAGGGTGTGTGTACGCGTGCATACTCTTGATTCATGAAGCTGCCCGTTGACATAACAGCCTTCTTTTGGTGGTAGCTGGTGCGAAACAGCCTTATAGCTCAAATATTAAGGCTGGCCTAACAGTGCTTTTCAGAGAATACAATTTGTGTGGTATAATGGATGCTCTGTGTTGTTTTCCACTGTAAGAGCAGACTTTTGTCTACATGTGGGACACAAGGCCAGAAGAGATGAATTATGATTTAAATCAGCTGCTGTCACCCAAGGAGGTGGCTCTTACTATACTAGGTTGCCTGCCGAGCCAGGGTGCTACGGGGAGCACCAGCTTGAAAGCTCTGCAGGGAGTATGAGCATCCCCATCAATGCTGCTGTCATGGGAGGATGAGGGAGAGATGAGGCAGCAGCCAGGGAGGAGAGAGCAGGCTGATGTTGATAGGACAGAGGGGAAAGAGTGAAGTGACGAGGGATGTTGGGGTGGCAGTGGCAGAGAGCCGAGGTGACATGGCAGGCAAAAAAGCAGTGGCAAGGTGTCCTGGCTACGAGCAGGTTGGGAAGTATCCGTGTACGATGCAAAACTTGCCTGCCCGGCTTCATGTCCTCAGTCCAGACAGTGTACTTTGCGTGCTTCAGTTTTCATCATGTGTAAAATAGGAATGGTAATCCTGGTCTTTCACTCTGTGAAACATTTTGAGATCTTTAGATGAAAAACAAGCATTTTACTAGCACATGGGACAGAGGAAAACCTTTCCACCTGGGAAGGCTTGCTTCTAGGTGTCCAGATCAGTTCCTTTGGGGTTGGGACAGGTAAGGCCATCATCTACCTGCTGCTTAGACCATGGCAATGAAATCTGTAATTTAACATTCAGTACCTTTTGTTGCCTAAGAAGGGTTCACATTTTGACTTTGTTACTACTAGTAGTGGCTATTGAGAATATATACAAGGATAAAATACATACAAGGTGTAAAGGGTGAAGTGGCCACGTGTATGGATGTGTATGTGTAAGCCTATATTTGTAATAAGTGAAGCAGCTTATATACAGGGCAAAGCTTGAGATAAGTTTGTCAGCTTTTTAAAGTCAGTGTTGGCTGGTCTAATAAAAGAGTCTCTGCCTGCAAATCTTGCCTTGTTCACAACCGGAGCTGGTCAATTTACAGTGACTATGCTATTTCAAACTCAGTTTGTAAGATAGATGCTATTCTCTTGGCAGCATGGCGTCTTCTCCTTGATATCACTTGAACAGGTATAAGCATCTTTAGCAATGGCTGCCAAAGAGTATTAGACACTAATTTGGGGGCAGGTGGAGTTTATGGTACAAATGCCCCCTGCACTTCTTGGCATGTAGTGCAAAATGCTGCAAGGATTGCATATCTGATCTGAGAGCTCTTGCTCACATGAGTATTCCTCCTTAAGTGAGGGCTGCTGGCTCAGGCACTGCCTTTGCAGGTGTTTTTAATGGTTTTCTTTTCAGATGACCCCATGTTGTCATCTGTTTCTCCAAGTCCAGCTCCTTTGACATGCATATTGGCAAGCTTGCCAGCTTTGAGCTTTGCCTTTTCTCGAGCTTGGAAGCTGCCCTGCTTTCCAGGGCTGAACTCACTGACAGTGTATCACTGCTCTCTGCTGGAGAAGCACTGAGCTGGGCCAGGCCTGTCTGGATCTCCAGCTGTTTGTCAGGAATGCAGGTGTGATGGCTGAACTGATAACCTCTGAGCCTTCAAGAGCAAACTTAATGTACAGCTTATTCCTGTTCCCCATACAGCATAATTTAGGGTCTTTGTTGTGCAGACTGGAGACAAGAGTTTTCAGAAAGAAGATGAGAGAGATAAATACAGTGATGCTGGCTGAACATAAACATCTGTGGTCACATGGACTCGCTCCCTGGTAGTGCAGGATAACAGACACGGGAGTAATTTTCACAGGTTTCTGCTCTAGCCTGGAGTACGATTTCCCGATTGCATTTGCAGTTATGTAATGTTCCATCTGTAAAATGTTTCTTCTGGTCAGACGCAATGTCCAGTTATGAGTGTATTGTTTTTCTACTCAAGGGGTGTAGCAAGCATGAGGTCCTAAGAGTTCATGTTGAAAGAGACTCGTTCCGGTCATCTTCATTAGATTTTGGTAGTTGCAGAAGTTAATCAGGCTGTTGCATTGAGTCATTTTTCAAAGATGCAGGCAAATGATCAGATCTTCCCCACAAAATGAAAATTATTTAAAATAGTCTCTCCCACTTGAGCCCCCCCCCCAATACATATCATGTGCATGCACACATGATGCATCTTCTAATTTCATATACTTTTGTAGCTTTGGCATCTTTTTTGCTTGAAAACAATGCAAACATAAATCATAAAAAGGCAGCTTTACAACAGCTTTAAAGTGCTATTATATTCTGCAGCATTCCGAGTGAATTATTGCTATGCTGTCAAAGAAAACAAAAACATTTGGGAAGGACTGTTTATTTTACAGTGGTTGACCAAAAGTATGCAAGTGGTTATAAAAAATGTAGACAGCTAAAGATGGGAGGTGCCATTGCTCATTCTGTAACCCATTCACAAACCTTTGACACTGATTTTAGATCACTATAGATAGAGCTAGGCACTTCCCACAGGAAAACACACACACTTCCAAATCACTCAAGTTATAAACAAAACACACCGTTCTCCCCTCCCTCACTCCACCCTGATCCTTCTTCCCCACCCACCCACATAGCCAAGCAAAAAGCACAGGATTTCTATATGTGTAGTGAGGCCTATTCAACCGTTTCTTTGAACTGTTTACCACTACGACAAGGTGTAATTTGTAGAGCTGTGTATTTAAATTTGACTTGTCTTTTAGAGAAACCTTTATATTAAGGTGGTACCACTTGTGGTGCTATAGGGTACCATTTCCTATAATTAGACTCCCTTTGTATTGAGCTCCCCACCAAAATTGTTGCATGCAAGTTGAAGGTAAGTTGGAGTCTGTATGCTAACGTGTTTATCAACATCTTGGAAATACGGCAGGTGGTTCTGGTCTGCTCATCCTAGAAAGAAAGTAGTAGCACAGAAGGTGGCTCAAAGGGTGATCAAGGGGGCTGCCATATGAGTAGCTACCCTGTGATGAATGACTGAGTAAGCTAGGACTCTTCAGCCTGGGAAAGAGATGATTTAGAAGAGTCTACAAAGTCATGAGAGGCATGGAGAGAGTTGGTAGGGATTGGCTGTTGACTAGCTTTTCTAAGACAGGAGTGAGTGGAATCAACTAAAATCGGTAGTAGCATATTTCAGAACAAGCAGAGATGGTTCTTCTGTAGATCAGTGGAACTCCTTGCCACAGGACATTGGATGCTAACATTTTATGAGGGTTCAAGGGAAGACTGGAGAAATTAATGGAAGGGATATCCTTTGAGGGTTACTAAACACACACAGACCACATCTGGCTGAGGAGCCCCCACAACTTAAAATAACAAAAGGCTTGGAGAGTATCAGGGGATTATCCTTTCTCTGTGTGTACTTTTTCTAGGCATCTGCTTACAGAAAAAGAATACAGGGATAGATCAACATCTGTTCTGTCCTAGTAGGACCACTCCTGTATACATAGCATAAGTCTAATAGTGGAGATACCTTGTAAGTGCACTCAGTTTCTCTTGCCTTCCCTCTTAACAGCAGTAATGCAGGCAGGAATGAATTCTTGAAGATGCTGAACACCTTATGATGAGCATTCTTACTTTTCTGTATGTTCTTCTTATATGAGCACCATACAGGATAAGCCTCCAACGGCAGGATACTAAAGGCTCAATCTTCAGCGCCATGTTGACTTCATTGGAAATCTGCCTGGATGGGGGACCAATCCTAGGACAGTCTTAAATCCTTTGGTCAGGATCCTCATGAGCTAAGCGCTGACCTTGGCATCCTCAAATACACCTCACAATTGCCATCTTTAATTAACATCAGAGGCTGTATACATGTCTTCAGTAAATCTAAACACCAAGTTGCCTGTGTTTGTCTATCAAAATAGATGTCCTAGAAGCTCATACTGTACTTGAGCACATTTATTCTGGCTTGAGTGTAAGTAAGTGCATTTATCAGGCTGATGTAGAGCCCACCAAAGTCCGTGGAAAGGTGGCTTTACTGAGGATTAGATCAAGCCCTTCGTGCTGCCCTCAGGTGCTTAGTGGTCTCCCAACATACAGACAGACACCAAATTTAGTACTTCAGGAGAGTGCATGTCTCCCTAGAAGATCTGTATCAGCTGTCACTGCCCAGCGTGAAACACTTCACCGATCACCATCCCTTTCTGCTCAATCCCTCCTGCAACAAAACATCTGCCAGAGGCTTTTACAAAGAAATAGCAATTGTGATTTTTATCACATGAGCCCATTAAGAAATGGGAAATGGCAGAAGAAGAAAGAAATGGCAGAAAAGTCACCTCTGATTTGTGAATGATTTTACATTATATTTCCTTGCTCTGTGGAGTACCTGAATTAACCATCTTACTTTGGTTGGTCACAGTGTAAATGTTGGTTGGGTGGGGGAGGAATCCTTAAAAGCAGAACGGTAATAGTCATAGTAATAGTCATAATCATAATAACAATCACAATCATAATAATAAGAATAACAATTTATGAAAAAATCCCCCTGCAAGTCCTCATACTCGTTGCAAAGTGGTAGAATGATCAGCCTTGGCCTGCATCAGTTTTTAGCTGCCAATGTCCTGCAGGAAAATAAAAAAGAGAAAGAAAGAAAGAAAGAAAACTGTTAAAAGAATATCGTCCACCCACTGCCATACTCTGTACATGCTGAAACGTACGCAGGCTCCGTGCAGTTGTTAATGAAGATCTGTTGATGAAGGAAGCATGTGAATCCCAGTGAACCTGCCTTTCATAAATGTGCTGGGATTACTGCGTCACTGCTGCTGACACATTTCCCCTCCCTGTAGGTGCACACCCTTTCCCATGCGTTCCTGCAGTGCATGTGAATTGGTCCGAGGAGTCCTCCAGCTACGCCCCTTATGTGGAATTTCATTAGAAAGCCAAGGTGGGGAGTATCTGTGAGCTGCTGAACAGCTGATCGGTCCTTTTGCCCTCTATTTACTATCCTAGTACGTCAACAGTGCCAGAGACTGTACAGTATTACCTTGCATGGCTACATAATTAAAGCGATCTTCCCTGACCAGAGGGAAATAAGCATGCAAAAGCCTGCTGCTGTTTGCCAAAAACAACCTTAGTCAATGGGAGAGCGAGAGATGTTTTGTGCTTGGTCTTTTTGCTGCTTGTATTAGAATCATGCGCTGCTATTTCTATCTGTTTTGCCAATTGGCATCCATCCACCTTTTCTGTTCATGCTCAAGCAGCCAGGAACACTACGGCGGGAGAGGAAGCCCCTTCTCATATGTTGCGAGCTGAGCTGCCAATGGCTTGTGTTTGTAGTGGATCCAGCAAACAAAACAAAACAACCCCATCAAATCAGCTGTGTTCGCTAATGAATAGGTCCGCTGAATAGTATTGGAGCAGTGTCCCGGGGCTTCCCTTCCTCTTCAGTCACAATAAAGGCATTAGATTTATTGAATGTCAAAAGCAAAAATGGGCATATGTTTCTCTAAACTTGAATAGCTATTTTGTTAGACAAAAAAAAACCACCAGAAGGGAAACGCCAAGTCATTTACTACTCAAATGTAGGTGGAGGTGAATGAACTCGGTCTGAACCGATCAAGTTGATTAGATGGTTTAATTGAGCTCTGGTATAGCAGAAAAGTGGAAATCTCTTCTGACCAGGAAATGGTAAAAGCTGCTTATAAACAGCCTGTAATGATAAAATCTGAATCATTAACTTGCATGTGCAGATGGGGTATACACTTACGTGTCTCATGCCCAAGTTATAGCCACAACAGAAGTACTTTTATAGGGACTGAATAATAGTTGGGAGAAACAGAGGGGGTAGGCGAGCAAGAAAAACAGCCAAGTAATTGAAAACATCCTCCGGAGAAGTAGCCTACAAATGACATTTGGGATGCTGAATGTGAGCTGGCAATATAAATACAGTTCTTACTGAAAAGCTGTTTGTCGAGGTAGTCATCATTTTGGGACTGCTTGATTTGAAAGGATACACTTGCTGATAGAAACAGGCTTATCCCAGCCTTCCCCCATGGGAACAGTACCTACTGATGCTGGGGCTGAATTCTGCTCTTGGTGTCTCGCTGAAAAATGATCTTTCGGTTTTCCTTCCACCCACTCGTTCTGAACCACTTACTTAGGCGATCACCATGGGAGTCAAGGCATACCCAAGGTGCTGTGTCCTATGCTAACCTTAGTGGAACCACTTATTAGCTTTAGTTCAAAGACTTAGATTGGTCTGTTGTGTTTTCTAAAGCAACTTGCTATCAAGAATGATGGAAGGGAATATTTCTAACATGAATAGTCCGGTCTTGTAGTCAGACACTTTTATTTCCAGAATTTATTGGTGCCTACAAATACTGCTTTCTCCCATTAAGACTGAGGTAACAATGATTTATTCAGCTTTCTGAAAATTCTAGATGAAGAGAATGTAATGTAGTTAGGGAAAGTTAATAATCATTTATTTAAAATGGAATGACCCACATTTTAAACAGTCTCTTTTTCTTCTGAATTAGCTGGTATTTTTGTTCTCAGTCCTCTGGACCTCTGATTGGGAAGTACTTTTTATAAGAGTGAAAAATTGAGTATCTTCTACATATACCACATTTCTGATGTGTGGATCTCTTGCGCATTGTATAAAGGAGAATGCCATTGTCCCATTTAGGAAATTAGGCAGCAGAAAGTGAATGGGTGGCATATTCCAACTCTTCATTCCCTGCCCGATAGACTCTGCTGCTACTATTGCCCATAAGTGTGTTTCAGGAGTTTAAATTATATTAGAAGGTACATAATACATTTTCTTATTGGTTGCAAGAAAAATAATGTATTTTGAAAACTTTTATCCTTCATCTGGGAGAAAAAAGTATCGTGAAAGGTGTTTCAGAAACCGACAGTATGTTTTCTCAAACACTGTCCTTTCTTTTATGTGGAAACTTGCCAGTGGTTTCTGCCTCGGCTCCATACTAAGGAATACTTTGAAAATGGAAAATCTCGTCAATGAGCTGCTCACGTTACAGAAAAGGAGCAAGGGTTGACCCCGGGTGTTTCACTTGTTCTTATTCAGTGTCTCTTTCCCGCAAAGCCAGTCAGAGCTGTGATAGTGACGGTGTGTTATTTCATAGAGAAAGCTCACAAAAGGAGTGGGACCTAGGATCCGTTTTGCCTGTTGGCTGACCTGCGGTAGCCAGCCACGTGTGTGTCGTTAGCCCGCTGCAAATGGGAGGTAAAAGGCATCACTTAAACTGCTCTCCAAGAGCAAGCATGTGGTCAGTAACTTGACTGTGTGCCTGTGATTCTGATTTTGAACTGACCCAGAGGCAGTCGGTTGGTCGTAAAAAACTACCTGAGAGACATTTGGCAGAGAAAGTTTAAGACATAAGCGATATGGGAACAGGCTTAGTAAAAAGGGGATTAATTCAATGTAAATTGGGAGAAGTCAGTCCAAGCTTTTCATCCTAGCGTTAGCAGGGTTCTGAGCGTAGCTGCAATGTCTCAGGAAGGTGGGCATTCACTTTTGGGATGTCCCTGAGCCTAGGGTCTGTGGGCATGGGAACGCTATGTACACAGAACAAAGAACCAGAGCTCTGATATTCCATAATTCAATATCCTTTGGGGTGCTTTTCCTTCCTTGTTTTTATGGACAATGAATAAACCTGAGAGAATAATATAAGTCTAGATTTACTGTACATGTTTTAAGTCTCATATTCTTTATGGCACAAGGTAAGCTGTAAAAGTTCAAGGTTTCAGCTCTATGGAAATCAGTGTAGAGCCATCAAAGAGATTGGAACAGTGCTTGCTTATAAGAATCAGGCCATAATTTGGAAAAAAAAAATAAAGCTAGTTTTGTATTATTCAACTAGAACCTTTTCACTACCCTAAAGCAAGTAAAAACATCCGAGATTAGTAAAGCTTTTCCAGCGGCCAAACGTTCATCTTGATCATTTTTCAATCATTTAGAAGCAGACCAGTAATCTGTAAGGCCAGGTAGAGATGCTTTTAGTTGTGCCTTAAAGAATGAACCTTTTACGATCCTGAATCTCCACTCTTGCTCCTATGTCTAGTGTTCTGGGCTGTCACAGCCATTCTTCTTATGAAAAGGAAATACTTTCTTTAAGATGGGCAGTGATTTTTGCACAGGTAAATAATATCAGCACATTATTTGAAAAGCATCTGAAAGGCAGGATTCTTTTGTCTGAAAGCTCTGCATTAAAGAGTTCATAGATTTTCCATTATTTTATTTTTACCAGGGGTACTCACTGTATTCTTTGTGCTGTAGGTACTCAATAGCAGCTAGCAGGTGGATTCAGCTGATGCTGACTTGCAAGTGCTATGCACTATATTTTTTTCTTTGCTTAAAACCCTATTTCAGGATTTTGTATTGTCATCCCTTACTGCAGTTCCTTGGTGTCTTCTGCATAAAATCAATGCCAGTAGCAAAGACCCTAGGGAAGGGCACAGAACCTCTCATTCCTCTCTGTGGCTGAGGTAAAAACCTTTGTCAGAGGCATGGGTTTGTGAGCTTGGCTGGCAGGAGGGCTGGTGGCTGGGCAGCTCGGGTGAGGCTGTGAGTGCCGCTCTTGCACCCTTCTGAGAGTGCTTGCTGGTCCTGCCAGATCCCTCCAGCCCTCACCTCAGCCCTCGGTGACGGGGTGGGCAGCTCTTGGAAACAAAGGAAAAACTCCCATCCGTGGCTCTGCATGTTTTTGTACATGTCCACTGCCTTGTTGAAACATCCAGAAGCCCATGTGCTTTAATTGCAGCATGCCCCCCCTTCACATGTAAAGTGTATTTATTCTTGCCTCAGCTGCAAGCATGGACTTGGCACACACAACAATATTACACGATACCCTCTTTTCTTGCCTTTTGCAAAGTGAAATGATGTGACCTGTGCGGTCATGTTCCTCAAGCTCCTCTCAGTTAATACCTTTCTTCCCACTCTCCCATCCACCCTAGACTGGGGCCCTGATGCTACAGCCTAGGAAAACAGGTTATGATAGAGTTAGGCAGCCTCGCAGCTCTGTTGTGCAGGGGTCTCTGTTGCTGAAGAAACATGCCTGGTTGAAAGGAGCATTGTACTGATCAGCCGCTACGGGACAGACAGATTAAGACTATGTCTATGGGTGGGTGGGAGGGAGGATGCGGTGCTTGGCCACCTTGCAGCGCTGTGCGGGCTGCAGCGTCCAGCTGACCCACACGTTCCCCTTCCCCTCTCTCTCCCTCCATTTCAGCTTCCTATTTACTCCTTTTCTCCTTCTTGACCTACTCCACCACCTATTTAGTTAGCCCCGTGATTACAGGTCTCTTAATGCTGCGCCTGCTTGTTTCCTCGGAGGAGAAGAAGGAGGGAGGGAGGGAGGGAGGGAGGGAGGGAGGAAGGGAGGGAGCCCCGTCTCTCCCGCTGACACTCGCCCCCGTGGTCTTGGCTGGGGGACAGCCGCTGCTGGCAGCCGCTGCTGCAACTCGCAGTGGTAGCAGAAGAAAAGAATTTGGCAGGGAGGTGAGCCACATGATTGTGATTCATCCTGCACTCTTGAAATGTGGCAGGAGGGCTAGGAAAAGCTTCGAGTGCCAGCACCGAGAGCAGAGACACTCACGTTCAAACATCACATTCTTTTTATAGTAAGGCATGCCTCACAGGAAAAATATTGAACTTGGCCTTCCAGGATGAAGCAAATAGGCCCAACTGTGATTTTACTGCTTGAGTCACTCACTTAATCAGTTACTGGTTGCATGTAGGAAGCCTTCTATTAGGCTGACTTGGAAAAATTGTTTTTAATTAATTAATAGTGACACTGAGCTGTTTTTCAGTTTGCTCAAAACTGCTTTCGTTTGTAGTTCCCTTTATGTAAAAACACTCTTAAGATACCATAATTCAGAAGAGTAATCACCTTAATCCGGTCACTTGATGTAACTGCCTTCTAGATAGGGCTCTTGTTTTTCTTCAGGGGTTAGAAGTTTGGCAGAAAGGTGAACAAAGTTGTACTGGAATCGTGATGGCTTTGTGGGCCTGATTCTTCCACCTCTTCTCATAGAGGATGGCCCCTTAGCCCTGAGTTGCATGCGTGTCCCATTCCCATCCCATGTAGGAATGAAAGAAACAGAAGATGTCACTTAATATGCATGGAGGTGCAGGGTGGCAGTTTGAAGACGATGTAACAAATCAATTCCAGTCCAGCTTAAAAATTCTGGCTTTCCTTTTGTAGACCGCCTTGTTGTGAAAATCCAAAGTAATGGGACCATCTCCTTAGCCTTATTTTGACCCAGCTCCCTCGTCCGGCAGGAGGTGATTATAAATGCAGTTATGGAAGTGCAGCTCGGTCGAGGAACACCAGTCTGCACAGCCCCGCGCACTCGCAAGGCCCACGTTGGCTCAGAGGCTTATTGCTTCCCATGTGCCATAAATCTGCATCTGCATCCACAAACGTAGAGGCCACAGTGCATGGAAGTTCCTCTTCCTCGCTGAGTGTGTTTATGACAGATTTATATTGATGGCAGCAGTGCACCACAGCCACAGACTTCTATTATATTCAGGCTCTCCTAACTCAGTCCCTATTTCCTGTTGAAGGTGAGACAAGGTCCTATATGAATGAGGGGTGAAATTACAGCTGAACTTTCTAATTGCTGTTAGTACAGGAGAACCTTTAAGAAACAGAGCAAGACCTTTTGTGTTCGGAGCTACCTCTGCCCTCTCTTTGCCGGTTCGCTTTATGCTCAGTTCACTTTTTTCCCCTTACGAAAAGCCAGTAAATGTGTGCCTGTATCTCTTATTATGTTTACAGAGGGTATACAAAGGTCAGAAGTGCTTTAATTCTTGAAAAAAACCAGCCAGTTTCAGCTACCCAGAACTTTCAAAGTGTCTACAAAAACACAAATGCTGGTAACTGTTATTTCAGGCCTTGGGCTTAGGCATGATAAATTAACACTGTCCAGATTTCATTTTGGAAACAGTGCCTACTCCTGCACAGACACATTCATATCCTGATGAACTCTGGGGCGTCTCGGAGGGGCAATCACCACATCCTCCGTCTGACCTTGACGGTGACTGCTTCCTCTGGTGTGAACACCGGCCACAGCTCCAAAATCCAAGCAAATGTCAAGTTTAGCTCTGCCAGAATATTCTAGGACCAGATACTCCTTCATCCCATCCTCCTTTCCCTCTGCCCTCTCCCTCTTTCGCTGTGACAGTGGAGAAGGAAGAATCTAATGTTTACAGTAAGGGCTTCAGAGGTTCCCGGCATGTGTTAGGAGTGGTGCCAGCATCTTTGGGGCTTTGAAGAATCCTATCACGAAGCTGCTCTGATAAACCACAGTCCTCCTTCTGGTCTCACACTGATTTGGCACCACCGTTTTAATTGGAATAATTCCTTCTCAATTCTAAGTGTAAATCGGGAACCAGAAGGAGGCAATGCTAAGTGGTAACCGGACAGAGGCAGGGACACGTTGACCCTTTCTCTGTCCTCTGTAAATGTTCTTACTTCTTATGTTTGTTGGACAAACATCCATTTTGTTTAGCTTGCTGTTGTGGGATCTGGTCACTTTGCCGAGAGACCACAGGAGAAGCAGGTCTCCCACGGACACGAGCAGTACCTAACTCCTTGGAAGAGACTATTGAAGAAACTGAACCAGCCCCAGAAATCACAGGCTGCGAAAATGCCTCCAAGCTGCCTTTCCACTTCTCTTGTTATCTGTACCAGCCTCTGAATCTAGGCCAGTCAGTTATTTCTTGCTTCAATCCTTGTTTCACTACAGGATTTAATGGCTTAGGGCTTAATGGTTGTTTGCAGTGGTAAAGAACTCTGTCTTTGATTGAAAGGAGAGTTCAAAATCTTCTGAACCGAATCCCCTCTTTAAACAACCAGTCTTTATTTTTTCCTTTAGAGCAGAAATCACCGGGGTGTTACTGTCTGTGTTTGCTGTGATTCACCCATCGGCCACCTCATGCAGGGTGGTTTCATGCCGTTCCTGCCTTGAGCCTCTGTGTCACCCCTCGTGCGGGAGGTTATGCTGCTGGCTGAGCCGGCCAAGGTGTCTGCTGCTGCATTAACACAGGTTTTTTTGGTCTGACATATTATTGCAAACATCTGTCTGTGCCTTTAGGTTCCTAAAATATCTTTAAATGCCTGGGTGTACACGTCTTCCCAAAGACACAGAGGAAGTCTGTGGTAGAGCAGGAACTTCTCCCTGGGGGAGGGACCCTGACAGTGCAGAGCAGCGAGTAAATCAGTACGTCGTTCGTGGACGTTTTTGAAGGGAGCTCAAAACACCAGCTAGTAAAAGGAGCATGTGTGAGATGATGTAACCCCGGCTTGGGAGGAAGAGCCCAGGGCTTCACACTGCTCCGTGGCAGCGTGACAAGTCAGGCTTCCAGTGACAGTCATACACCCTGCTAGCCTGGATTTTAATGGATCATGGCTGGAGTTGTTACGGTCCGTTTGGTGGAAAACAAACAAACAAACAAATAGATCTGTAGTTTCAGGAGCCTATTTTAAAATGTCAGCCATCTGCCAGGCAGAGGCTCAATAAATCAAGGTTGCAGGAGAAGGTTAGTGCGCACACGTGTGCGCGTGTGTTCTGCAGGCTTTGCATACTTCTCCAATGACCGGTTTTCTAAGTTGATACTTATTTTGCAGAAGATGCTCCTAGGATTTATGCAGCTGATGGCAATTAAAGAACTATGCTGGGGAGGCATGTGCCCTGTTTGGAGGGAATTTACTGTCTCTCAGTGTATTTCTTTTTTTACTGTAGCTAACTGTGCTTTGATTGTCTAACCTTGGAAGGTGCTGAATATCTGCACTTCCCGTTGTATTTAAGTGGCACCGTAGGTGGTGTATACCTTCGCTGGAGGAACACTGCATCTTGAGACCTGTTGTTTCGCTCAATGTCTGCATTAAGTGTGGGCCCGGGGTGTGTGTGAGCGGCACAGCCCTTCCAGCCTGTCTGCCTTAATGCCATTTTTTTTTTCTCAAGGCCCCGTTCTCAGGGCATCTTACCTATGAGAGCAGTTTGGTATCTAACCCTCAAAGGAATCCCACTGAAGAAAACAAGCCAACGTGAATGAGGGTGAGAGACTCCAGCTCTCCCTTTCCTACCAGAGAAGGAGATACTGTCCCGAGTTTTGCAGTCAATTACAGTGCCAGGGCTCCCACTGACACCGAGGGAAGCTAGAGCATCCCCTAACCAGCTCGCTTGGGAAAATTCAGGAGAAAGCAGAACCTAGTTGCTAGTAAAAACCTTTAGTTGCTTTTGTTCCTTAAAAAAACAGAGGAAAACAGCTTTTTTAACATTACTGCTTTTTTACACACCACTGCAAAACGCGGTGGTGCTCTGCACAGCCCAGCTTTGTTTGTACACCCAGCTCTATCCCTTCGCTGCCACTGCGCTGCTGTATGAAGGTAAATCCGCTTGGACCAGTAAAAGATCATTTAAAACAAATAGTAAAATGAACAGCACTTGCAGAGCAATAAAGGAACCACCTTTGCAAACAATTCACTCCTGTTTTGAAAAATGTTAGAGTATCAGTCTCCAAAGTTGCAAATAATATTTTTATTAGGTTTCAGATGCATGCACACGGATGCAGCATACACCTATAGATGCTTACAGAGCCTGCTTCCAACTGCATGATTATTACTTCACTCCTTCATCGTCACAGCAAATTCTTTAATGGGGGACATAAAATAAAAGTCATTAACAATGTTTATGAGGAAGCATATTGTGTTTAAGTGCACATTGTGAAGAAAAAAAGGCATTAAGATTGTTCAGAGCATAGGAAGTGAGGAGGGGAGGAGGAAATTATGTTTGTTGAATGTGTTTATGTAAGGATTACATGCAGTTTATGCAATTCAAGATTTCAGAAGCAGATAAGATCTTCTAAATCAGCCATAAAATCTGTATCTGATTTTTCACACCAAAGAAATAACAAAAAATGGTTTTGTTTTCTCTGGAGGAAAACAGAGGGAAGGAGGCATGGGGCCAAATTCTGATCTCACTTTCACTGGTGTTCAGTGAAATTGTTGGAAATATGCTGGATTTACACTGATGTAAGCGAGATTAGAGCCTTGCCTGTGGCAGACAGAAGATCGCCTCTGTACATTTAGTATGGTTTGGGGCTATTAATACAAAAACTATATTGCTGTAATGCAGTTGACAAAGTCATGGTAAGCAAATAAGGACAAATGTTACATAACAATTTGCAGCTTTAATATAATTTGACTGAGTTCTTTGGGTTTCCGTATAATTTTGCTAGTTGAAATATGTTTCTCATGAACGAGTTCTTAACTTAGAAGAAGTAAAAGAGCATCCACCGTGTGAGTCTGTTTCAGTTGCTAAGTGACAGCTTGTCTTGTCCGATCTTGTGAATTTAATTTCTGGCTGGATGTGTTTATACTCTCAAGACGAATCTATCCAGGCAAATCCTTCGTTCTGCAGCGCAGTCTTAGCTGCCACCGTGTATCTCATAGGTGATGCATATTCATTTGGCACAGACATGTGGCAAATAAGGTGGGGTGAATCAGAGACGGGGCACCAGCGTCCCTTCTCCATTGGCTGTAGGTCCATTCTCTTGTTTGGGTGCATTTCTGCTATTTTACGTATTAAATCTGAGGTCAAATTCTATACCACTGTAAGCCAGCAGAGATCCTTTTATTTCAGTGGATCTGTAGCAATTTGCACTGGCTGAGAATTTGGCCCTTAAAAGCTTGTGTCAACAAAAGTTTTAACTGGGGAAAAAGCAGTAGAAAAAACTAAGTAAGTAAAGCTGTTGCTGTCGGGAGACATTTCTATTATGTAATCCTAAAATAGTAGTGTTTTGAGTATAGCCTGTTCGGTCATCCTAAACAGAATTAGTACAGTTGGGAAAGGGGGGAGGTGTGAATGTTTCAAGGAGGTCTTTGAACGTTTTCTTCAAATGTTCATTGCATCTAAGATCCCATTTTTTGTGTGCCTTTATTTGCTCCAGAATACCGCCAGACTGCCAACAAAGGAGGGCCTGTCCTCCCAGGAATTTTCTGCATTCCTCTCTGGAGTAGGCATTTTTCTCAGCTACAAAGGCCCTTTGGCAAATTCCCTCTAATCATTGGATTTACCCTGGGCTCTGATAGGTGCCATTCATGAACTTGGTCTGCTGTTTGATGGGGCTGAAGCATTAATGGGATCTTTTCATGATAAACAAAACAGAGTAACATTACTGGAGGAATCACAAAGCTGCTCTTGTAGGGCAGTACGGTTCTTTCTCCCTCCTTCTCTCTGTTTCCCTCCATTCTCCATTTTCCTTTCGTTTTTTCCTCATCCTTCCCTTGCTTTTTTGAACATCATACATTCTTTTTTGTCTGTGGGACTATTTTTAGTGGCAGATCTTGCCAGCTCTGCTCACCTCAGGAGGCAGTGGGCTAGCTCACTGCCTGTGCTCAGCCCCAGGAGATTCAGTAAACCTGTACAAACTGCCCAGCTTTAGCGGCTTGGTGGTTTCTCCAAGACGTCTCCACCATCAGAGTGGAGATGTCCACACATCTTGATTCCTGTCGTTCCCTCCCATGGGTTTCATTCCCATCAATGGGTTTCATTCCCATCAATAACTGGTGTTCGAGGGAGGAGGGAAAGGAAAAGAAGTTAAGGAAGGACTCACCTTGGTATCAAAAGCCAAAGTTGCCACTGCTTTTAAACTCCATTGGTAATAGTGACTTTGTAGCGTTTTAGACAACACATTTGCAGGTTTTTTTCTCTAGTAACTTTTCAAGAAGTGCTATACCGTCCTAGTATTGGATGTGCTGTGAAAAGTAATATTCTGAGATCACAGAGGTAATACAAAAGTAGTTGTGTTCACAACAAATAAGCTCAGCAACCAAAGGTAAGACAGAACTGCATCTTTTCTTTGAAGTTGTTTCTATTCGTCTTTGCGGGGTGATGGGACCCATTAAAACGTAAACACTACGATGCTCTTTCTAACAACTTTGGAGCCCAAGGTTGGTTAACATGCAGAAGTGTTTTCTCAGTCTGAGGGAAGGTTCAGTTGAGCTGCCAGAGACTGTGTAGAGTACGCTGAGCCCCTGCCTGAGCTAAAGCCCTAGAGAGCCTGGAGCCATCTAGACTCCAGCAGGATCCTGGGGAGCAGGCTGTTCCCTGCAGAAACCACAAACCACGAGACCAGCCCCTCCTTTCATTTAAAAGTCTCACACGTCTTCTGATGAAACATTACACCGATGGCTTGGGTGAGCTGTACAGCTCCTTTTGAAAAACAAAAATTGCAAATTTTTCTTTAAAAAACCTTTAATTTTAAAATTCTGGATTCAAAAAACATTAACTTTCCAACCAGCAGTTTCAAACCAATTCGTTTTCACATTCACTACCTAAAATGTCAATTCATCTATTTTTGAAGCTGATAATGAATCAATTAAGTAAACGTAAACCAGATATTTTTGTTTCAGAATTTCCTAAAGCCAACCAATCTTTTTCCACAAAAAAAAAATCTTTGCTGGAATTTTCCTCTCCAAAATTAAAAGAGGGAGGAATCAGACAGAAGGAAAATGAGCACGTTGTCTTCCATGTGTCGCACATAACTTCTCACACTTCCATCCTGCTGAACAACACTGTGTTTGGGAAGTGTTGGGGGAAAAGCTGGATGTACTGCGAGTATGTTAGAGAGCTCTTCTTAGACTCATAAACAGTAGATCAACAGGCTACACATGAAGGCATTGCAGTCCATAACTCCTTTTTTTGGTACCCTGGAGAACCCTCCTAGCTCTTCAGATAAGAGCCTTAACCTTAAGCACCTGTTGGAACTGTTTAGCTTGAAGGAAACATAAGAGATCTACAGTAATTTGGCCTAGTTAGAATCATAGAACCACAGAATCATAGAATCGTTTAAGTTGGGAAAGATCTTTAAGATCATCGAGTCCAACCGTAAACCTAACACTGCCAAGTCCACCATTAACCGTGTCCCTAAGTGCCACATCGCTGAAGAAAGACATTGGACCTCTGCTGGATGGAGTCAACCAGCAGATAGGGATCTGCTGAGAGTCTTCTCCATAGCCATACCCTTTGGGTGATCTGATTCCTCCAGGTGAAAAAAAACTTGAAGGAGAATACGTGCACTGTGTGGGAGAGAAGAGTTATAGCTCTTTTGGGAAAACTCCTCAAATCTTCCTTCCTTCCTTCCTTCCTTCCTTCCTTCCTTCCTTCCTTCCTTCCTTCCTTCCTTCCTTCCTTCCTTCCTTCCTTCCTTCCTTCCTTCCTTCCTTCCTTCCTTCCTTCCTTCCTTCGTCCGTCCATCTGTCTGTCTACCCATCTCTGTCTCATTGCAAAGCTATTGGAGAAGGCAGGGCTTTTCTGATGTTCTTGGGAGATGGAAGAGGCTGCCTGAGCTGACAGTCACAGGAATGAAAAGCCCCCATAGATCCAGCTGACAGCTCTGAAGGGAACATGAATGTGAACAAGTGAGAGTAAGAGGTTGCATCTCTGACAAATTAAGGGAAAAACAGGGTGAGAATGACTGTGGTGCTGTGTAAGCTAACCAGGCTGCCTGGCCTGGACGTAATGGGCACCCTGGTGGGACAGCTTGGTCATGCCACGGCCAGGACCTGTTGCGCCTATTTCACTAGCTTCCAAGTGCTGTGCTTCCAAGGAGACCACACCCGATAGCGTGCGCTTGTGGAAATTTGGCAGCTACTGAGGGTCAGGAGAGTGCAGAAAGGAGTCAAGGCACCGGCTTGACAAAATTCAGTCTCTTTAACTGTAAGGAGACACAAGATATGAATGACCTCAAGGCCCCAGAGCCCCTCAGCTCTTTCGTATCAGCTTCCAAACCTGGAGTGCACCATGTTTTATTAACAGTTGCTATAACTATAAACACTTACTTGGCACCAATCACTGTGGTGTCCAAGGACCTTCGTGCATTTAAGTGAATTAATTAAACATATTACAGCGTTTAATGCCCATAGTGGGAGATTCTGCCCTGGGCCATGTGGACTCAGAGTTGCATAGTTTGAGTGGGACACATGATTAAAGGATGTGTAGTCGTAACTCCAATCAGTGCACTGACAACTTTATTTTGTATTTGTTCTTTTTTTAAATTCACCTTCCAAAACACTCATTGCCAAAAATACCACAGGGATAATGAAATAATGTGAAAGCAACTTTATGTTCAAGATTATATGTTTCATACCTCCCGAGAATATCTTGAATGGTATAGAAATTAGAGGTACCTTTAAATAATGGAGTCTTTTTCTCTAAGACTATTGGTAAAAATGAGCTTTGCTGTCCTCAAAGAACTAGTGCTATAAAATGCCAGTCAGGGTTTAATTGTGATTCAGTATGTTAATTACACATGACAGACTAAAGGTCTTCAAAGTCTAATTCTTGATTGTGTCTAATAATCTCGTTTTTTATAGTGCTGAACTTTAAAACACAAGCCTGCAGCTAAACCGATGCAGGCAAATATAGTCGTGAGGTCACATTTAACAGTGATTGAAGGTGAAGGTGAAGTCCTTCCAGTGTTCACCTGGAGACTAGAGTAGAGTCATGAAGGGGTCACCCCAGAGGTCAGTCTCCAGCCACAAGCTCAGATTTTCTGCAGATCTATTTTCCATGTATTTGACTGAAAAAGGGTAAGAATAACCATTTGAAAACTGTGGTGACTCAAGTAAAATGCTGCCCTTCCCATCAAGCTTAAGAAATATTGGCATGAGGAGGGGGAAGGCTGTGCCTCCGTGCACCGATTGGCCTCTTCCAGCTCACTGAAAAAAGACATTGGACCTCTGCCTCTGCTGGATGGAGTCAACCAGCAGATGAGGGTGTGCTGAAGGTCTTTTCCATAGCCATACCCTTTGGGTGATCTGATTTCTCCAGGTGAAAAAAAGCTTAAAGGAGAATACATGCACTGTGTGGGAGATAAGATTTACATTGGAGAAAACTTCTGGCATTATAGAAAGAGCACGATGACAATTGTCTCCTTAGTTCCCAGTGATGCTAACGGGGTGACATCTTCTTCAAGGGAAGAACAGATGACAGCATATGTAAGTGCTTGTTTTGGACTTTATTCCAAGTTAAGAAAACAAAAGACACACAACACTTACTTCCCCCCAAAAAGGATGTCCCTTACTGCTCGTTGCTTCCCTCTTGCCCATGGCTCCTGCGCAGATGGGCCATGAGCAGCCATGTCCCACCGTAGCTGTGAGTTTGCAGCACCGGCTGTCCTGTTCCTCTCCATTGCACAGGTGTAGTTCATGAGCGATACGAATTGAGTGCTAGGAGCTGCATCCTCTCTCAGTTACGTGCAGGGCTGCGATTACAACTGCAGCAAAATTTTGAGATGCGCTGGTGTGGGGTTGAGCTTGCGTAAGAGTTTACTGGAGCTGGTTTGGAATTTTTAGAGAATTATTTTTTTCATCCAGAAACACTAAATTGTTTAGTCAGGTGAGACCCCACCTGGAGTACTGCGTCCAGCTCTAGAGTCCTCAGTACAGGAAAGACATGGACCTGTTGGAGCAGCTCCAGAGGAGGGCCACAAAAATGATCAGGGGGATGGAACACCTCTCCTGTGAAGAAAGGCTTAGAGAGTTGGCTGGAGCCTGGAGAAGAGAAGGCTCCAGGGAGACCTTATTGCGGCCTATCAGTACTTAAAGGGGGCTTATGAGAAAGATGGGGACAGACATTTTAGCAGGACCTGTTGCGACAGGACAAGGGGGAATGGTTTTAAACTAAAAGAAGGTAGATTTAGCCTAGATATAAGGAAGAAATGTTTTACGCTGGGGGTGGTGAAACACTGGCACAGGTTGCCCAGAGAGGTGCTGGATGCCCCGTCCCTGGAAACATTCCAGGTCAGGTTGGACGGGGCTCTGAGCAACCTGATCTAGTTGAAGATGTCCCTGCTCATTGCAGGGGTGTTGGACTAGATGACCTTTAGAGGTCCCTTCCAACCCAAACTATTCTATGATTCTATGATTCTATGAATTCCTAAGAGGAAAGGTCCATTTCAATTAATTTCCCATTTCAATTAAAACAAAAAAAAAAAGTTACGTGTCCTGTTCTGGCATCTTCTAAATGAAAAAGTTGCTTTTCTGTTTGAAATATGAATCAGTCTGTGACTAAAACAAACATGAAAGATCAGAACTGAGTACAATATCTGAAATGAGAAATTTCAGTTGATTCATTGTGTTGGTGTTTTTGTTTCATGAACCTTTTTTGATGGTTTTATTTTTAAAGGACTTTTAATTACTTTTCTTCCTCAGTCCTTGAAATACCAGCTGCTGGGTCATACAACTTCTAGTTCTCTGACCCTTAGCATGGCATTTGTCAGATTGCAAGGCAAAGTCATTCCCCTTCAGTTGCCTAACAGTGGCACATCCTCTGTCTTGGTTCATACGGAGGAACCAGAGCTGTAGCTGGAAAGAAAAACGTGCTCTTTCATTGATAGCACCATAGTCTCTTTTAACTTCAGGAGTTGACTTTTCAGTCCCAGCTGCTTGGCAAGCAAGCCGGTCTGGGGGCCAGAGAAGAGCCATGGTACCACTACCATCGTGGTGGCTGTTGTAGATCATGTACCTTGTGCAAAAATTATGCAACTTGTCAAGTCCGCTTTAGTCCTGGGAAGGAAACACAGCCTGATAATTTCTCACAAAGTGGGGAAAATGTTTCCTGATCAGTGCTAAATTCTGCACGAGATCTTCCAGAAAGATAGTATAGCCTCTTATGTGGAGTTATAATAACCTCATAAAACTGATATGAGGTTGATTATTCACTCGTGCCAGAGCATCAGAACTTGGCTCACTCACCCTTTGCGTTTTCAGTTCCCACATGCACATGAGGTATACATTTTGAAGAATGAAGGCAATTGATCATGGGAACAGCTTGCTTAGGGGATGTGGTGAATTCTTCAAGACTTGCAGTCTTTAAATCACAATTGGATGTTTTTCTAAAAGATATGCAATACTTCAACCTGAAATTATGATGTTGATGCAAGAATTGCTGGGCAAAACTCTGTGACTCGTGCTGTGCAGGAAGTCAGACTAGGTGATAGCAATGGCACCTTCTGGTCTTACTGGTGTCTGTTGGGGGTGTTTGGGGATTTATTAATTACTACAACCCGTACACAGTGCCTCGGTTCAGTGTTTTATTCAGTTTGCTGTTACCATGAAGACTATTCACATTGCCGTAGCAGCAAAAATGATCTGAAAGCAAAACTTTATGCCTTCCAGAGCTGTGTGCTCACGAGAAGGGAATGATTCCCTGGGTGAGGGATTCCCTGGGAAAGAGGATAAGTCATCCTGGCTGCCCATTGCCGGTGGATGACCCCGCGTAGTTAAGCTGTAGGAAGATGTCCCCTTCGAGATCCAGCTGTGCTGGTGGAAGAGGTCACTGCCCTCGGCTGCTCGTCGCAGCCTCCCGGCCAGAGGTTACTGACCTTGCCCAGCTGCCGCCGAGCGCTGTCTGTGAGCGCTTCCTAATCCGCTCCAAGCAAAATCAACCAGATTAGTTCAGTCAGTTTAAATGGTTGATCTGAGCAAGCCTGGCCAATTTTGTCTGAAGGGGATGGGAAGCCGTGCCACAATGCACGCCGGTGGCAGAGCGGGGAGAGCGGCAGCCAGCAGCGGTGCCGTCCTCCCATGGGAAGAGGGTGCCTGTCCTCAGGTTCAGAGCTGGCTCTCCCTTCCCCTCTCCACTGCCCAGTTCCCACCTTGGAGGCTGTCTCATCGGGAACAGATGATTAGGCTCCTTATATTACGTATCTAATTATCCTGTGGCATGAGGCTTTTTGCTGCCATATTTGCACGCACCCGAGCCCCACCTGAATTCCGCTGTAATTATCTTGACTGCACCTCCACCATATTGAGTCTGGGTTACAGGCACATCCTTTCTAAAAGGATTTGTTTTATTTACTTGTCTAGGAAGCAGAAGTTCACATCCTGTGAGTTGTACTGGCCTTGTTTTTCCTGCTCATTTCTGGCATTACTCTGCCACTCCTGCGAAAATCTGTTTAACTTGTCAGCTCCCAGCGAGCAATAATTACATTATCAGCTCTATCGAGTTATCAGCGAACCTATAAAGCAGCGTCTTTTCAGGAACCCCTATGCCTTGCAGCCTCAGTGCTTGCAAAGCAGCAGACATGAAAGAGATTGCTGTGCCTGGCATCAGTACAGGCTTGTGCTGAGACCGGCCTCATTTAGTGCAAGTTTTATTACCTGTGGAATTTAAAAAGGATGTTCAGTGTAGCATGTCTGACGGGCAGGAAGCAAACTAGGGCTTGATTTTTAACTCTGGTTAATATCCAAATATTTTGTTGTACAGGAACTGCTAATTTTTGTTTAATCTTTTCAACTACTACAGAGCCAAAGTCAGCTGTAGTCATAACCCTGGTAAGAAGGCTGAGGGCTTGCGTATCCAGCAGTGATATTCTGGATTTAAAGGAGTATATTCTGGTCAAATGAAGAGGAAATTGGTAGTTTCTGCTGATTTGAAGAAGGTGCATTGGTTTATAAAACCTGCTACTCTGTGGGAGGAATTTAAGGATGGTGGTCTTCGAGAACTGACAGAAGCCAGTCCATGCTAGTTTAATTTTATTCCGAGCGTAATGTTAGTTGGCATGTGATGAGATCAGAGTTTCTATTAGATGTTAATTGAATTTATTACAGCAGCCCTTGCTGGTATCGCTTCAGTGGAGGTCTTGTCAATGTTTCCATTATAAACTTTGTTTATTAGTAATAACACAGCCATAAAAATTCTCTCCAGATTGAAATGTAGTGCGCAAGTTCTCAGCCAAGATCCAAGAACATTTCTCTTTTCCTTAAAATTTGAAGGAAATTGGTTTGGCCATGGTTTAGTTAGAATAAGACAAAAATAGGATCTTGGCTGCATTTAGACATATTTTACATTTCTTTTGCTAAAACAGAAACAAACATTTTATAGGCAATAATTTTCTTTACTGTTTTTATATATAACAAAATTAAGGAACCGGACAGTAAAAAGATTTTGCGTACAATTTAACTGGCTATCCACATGTGAAAATATGGCATAATTCCCCATCTCCTCAGCAAGGGGATTCTATTTTAAGGTCGGCGGTGAGGGAATAGAGGTTGTTACACTCTGCAAGTATCGTGTAGGCATCTCCTTTTAAAAAAAAATACATGTACAATACAGGATTAGATCATGGGTTTGCTAATCTAATGTCCTGTATATAGCAGTCAGCACGAGAAAAGGATACAAACAGTCTCCTAATAGACAGTTATTAATGAAGGAAGCCCACGAGGGAAGATTCAGTCTGGCTTATGGGCCTTTAATGGTTGTCAGATGCCCTGAAACACGAGGATGTAGATGTCAAATGGCGCTAATCTACTTTTTCATTTCTCTCCATTCTCCTTTAGTTTCTATAGCTACTTTTGATAATTTGATGTAAATAAATGACCCGCAAGCAGGATGCTGGCCCCGTGGACACCTCGTTCAGCCCCCACAGGGCACTCTATAGCTGTGGGCAGTTTGGGGGCTGCAGAGGTAACAGTCTAAACTCTGGGAGTGCCACGATATACTGGTGCCCAGACTTTCTATGTCTGCAGGCTGGTGTGCTGGAGAAAGGTGATTCACTCCCTCTCTGCTCCCAGCTCCCATCAGCCGCTATCTGATCACCTAGAGGGATCAGCAGTTGCACTGGGTGATACCTTGCTTACCAACATCAATCTTGCTGCTCTCAGCGTAGGGAGGCCGGCCCCAAAACAAGCTTGGTTGCTTGCCCTGCTCTGTGACTGCTAACGAGAGCTCTGATGAGCAGCAATTGCAGCATCCCTGCCTATGGAGCGAGCAGCTGCTGCAGCGGGACTGGGGCACCACCATCGTGTTTTGCACTTAGAAACTTGCTGCAAGTTTGGGTGACACGTGCTGTATCTTTATTCGGGTTTTAAACTTCTATGCTAGACGCTGTGTAGCTGCTCACTGCACTGACGGAGCCACTAAGAGTGTGGTGTCGGTGACCGGCGCTGTAATCATGCCCACAAGGCAAAGCCTGGGCTGTGCTGTGCTGCTGGAGCTTGTGGCCCGGCTGCCCGGCGGGCCAGTCCTGCAGGGAGTACTGACAGCTGGGGTGATGCTGCCACTGCGGCCCCAGACAAGCCCGCAGGGAAGGGGTTAATGGCCCTGTGATCTACACTGACAAGATATGGCATAAATGGCACTTTCCGGAGGTTTAGTGGTTTTTTTTAATGAAAGTCCCTATGTTAAACATAGGCTGCCAGCTTAACATTTCACTTCCCAGACAGCTCTTGTGTCATATTTGACAGAGGCTCATGCAGATGCGATGGAAGGATTAGAGTGCAAATGTATGTTCCTCAGAGACCTCGGGAACATGAAGTGACCAAAGGAGATCTTAGATTAGGTGGCAGAGGTTGTTTTATGGTGCATAAGCATGGCTGCTCCAATGTGCTGGAATTTGGTGCATGCTCATGAGAACATCCTCTGTAGACACTTGCTGACATGAGATAAATTCAATGTGGTAGTTAAGCTGTTTCTGTAAGACAACAGGAAGGGGAAAAAAGAGTGAGAGAGTCATTATTTATGTATATTTTTTAGTGTATGGGAAATTGTCTGGTACTGTAGCAATAGGGGCCTCATACAACTTCAGGTGGTACTGTAAGCCAGACAGAGATCCCAGTACTCTGCTACGCTGAGTGACCGGGTTGCTCCGAGGGGCTCTACACTTGGGTTCCTCTTGGAGCTCTTCATAGCAGAGTGCGTCTCCTCGCGCGACACGAGCCAGTTCTCACCAGTACTGCATCCCTGGAGTGAAACCTGGCTGATGGCCAGCTGCCAGGTGTTGATTTTGTCCGGCGCATCCCCAAATGGCTTACGTTTGGCTCTCAAACACATCACGAGTCTTTCCCTCTATACTTGGAGCAGACAAATCCAATGGTCTAATATGTGCTAACCTCCTCTTCGCTTAGGTGATGAGAGCATAAAAGCAGGGCACTCGAGGGTCTGAGTCAGTGAAGTCTCCATCCGTGGACCTGCAGGCCATACTGAAAGCAGAAACATGTAGGGATTGAGAAGGATACAGGTTTTGGGAGCAGAAGCACACAGAGGTACACTGTTATAGCAGAGTATAAAGCTTTGTTAGCTACTGACAAGGCTATTTCTGTTGAAATATTTTCATCAGAAAATTGGCTGTCAGGTGAAAATGAAATTTTGACCTGAAAGTACTTGCTCACTTCAGAAGATTTTGAAAAATCCAAAATGTAATGTTTTATAGTCCACACCGAGCTAGCGTATCAGTAATCTGTTTTCCTGCGAAAAGCTGAGGTTATCTCTCCATCAGCGTGTCGAAGTGTGTGTGGAGCAGGGGAGGTGGCAGAGGTGCATGTGCGTTTTCCAGCCTGCTTTCGCGTGATCTGAACCGAATCCAAATAGTTTGAAGAGTTCAGAGGCATACCGAGATACGCGGCATTAACCCATTCACAAGTTTGAGAAGGAGGGAAGGGAGGAGGTACCACGCTCATGTGAACCTTGTGGGCCAACTGTTGAACTGGTGTAAATTGGTCTGGCTCCATTGACCTGGAGCTATGCTAAGTATGCATTAGGGGGTCTGATGCATTCAAGCAGATCTCGCTTTGTTTGCATTCATTCAGAAATTGTGCCAGTACCCAAAGCATGACATAAGCACATATTTTAGAAATCAAAAATATCAATCAGGCTGATTTTGTATGTGCTATGGTTTTTTTTTCCTTTGTGTTAGTTATTTATGGCACTGGAAACTACAAATTAGCATGGATCCCAAGGAAGTGTTTGATCTAAAATAAGGAAAATTCCTTTAAAGGAGAAACATTTAAGGGGCTGATATTGTTATTTATTTTATTAAGCATGTAAGAGTTGTCTGGATTTGTGTCCTGCCTATAATTCCTGTGTTTAGAGCAATGCTGATGGGAAAATGGTATCCAGCAATTTATGAAAGGTGATACTGTGTCAACAGATAGGCAGTGGGTTAGGACATGTGACAGTAATCTTCCACGGCATTCAGAGCATTCAGACCATATGCTTTAAAACATCAGTAAAATACATGTCAGAACCACTTCCTCCCCATGCCCCCCTCCCGAGGACCACAGCGGGGGGACGCTAAGGAGGGGAGCCGGGAGGCTGCTTTGCAGCCCTCAGCGCCAGGGTGCTCTCAGGAAAAGAAGTGGGCTGGGGGGGAGAACCACAGCACCTTCTCCCAAATGAATGAGTGAATGAAGTTCAAAGGTGTGAGGAAGTGAATGGATGGGGGCAGCAGCTGTGTGACGTTAGCAGGACGCAGTGGACTGGTATGAAGTTTGCTCATGGGTATTTACTGACTGCTTTTTGGACGGTCTTGTTGCAGCAAACTCATGGAAATAAACGGTGGAAGCATGGCCATTGGCTATTGTTTCTACTGCTTTTCTGCACTGTCCTGGTTTTCATCTACAGGTTGTAAGAGCTTTTTAGAAACACAGCAAGTCTTAGCGTATATAGTTTGTAGAGGGGATGAAGGCTAAAGAATGTTAGAGAAAGATTTTTGTCTTTGGAGGCTAGCATTGGAGAAAGATTATTTTTCAACTCAGTCAAAGCTCATTGTCAAGACATCCCATCTCTACCCACTGCTTCTGCTCAGTGAACACAGGGGTTGCAGGTACAAACTCAAGTCACAAAACTCAAGAGAATATAATTTGGGAGCCCTTTTGAGTGCACGTACAACCCGGGGGATCGCGGGAAACCTCCTTGGTACCTCCTTGGCTCAGCCTGGAAAACTGAAAGTTCAGACAGGAGGAAGCACCTCAAACCACAAATAAACTGTTCTGTTCATTTGAAGGTAATGGGCCAAAACTCGGTATTTTTACTCAGGCAGAACTCTCACTGAAGTCATTAGGCAGTGTGTCTGAAGAAGGGTGGCAAGTCTCGCTCTGGAGTTATTTATTAGGACCAGCATTTCTGAACCTCCCGCTGGTAGCGCTCATCTGCCTAAAAACGAGACTTCTTGGGAAGGGTGCGACAGGGGAGTCCTGTGTGGAGGCTATAAAATGGTTTACATTCTGTATTAATATTGATTTAACAATCATAAAAGGAACATAAATGTTTAAAAATTAAACATTTTTTTGTTTAAATATTAAACATTGGCATTTCTCCTCCTCCTGATTTTTAAATCAGCCTTGAAGGCGGCTGGGGCTGGTTTGCAGTCATTTCTTGCCATCCCTCCTGGGTAACTGTTTAGTAGCACAAAAGCTTCCAGGCAGGAGAGGGTACCAAACAGCTAATTGTAATTGCAAGGGTTATTTCCAAATGTGCACACTGTTTATTCCTGTTGAGAGGTGTTCCTCACCTTTTGAACTTTCTGACTGCCAGCCTAGGTCATCCAAAGTGTCATGCAGATTGATATTTCTGAGTTCAGCACAGCGTAGAGGGGAATAACCCATTCAGGCCTCCTTGAAAGATCAGTGACGGCTTCTGTAATTGAATAAGGGGTGACTCAGTGACTCAGCATCTCTCAACACAGTCATTAGTTTTATCAGTCTGAAGTTTTAAAAGACAGCCCTTGTGCAAACAGCCTCTGAGTCAGTGCCAGCTCGAAGCTCTCTTCTGCCAGCAAGACCTCGCCATCGATGCCGACTGCTAAATCCAAATACCTGGGCAGGACTCCCCAAGGGGGAAATTCTCAGCTGTTTTGTGATAGCCCCTACATCTCGGAAAGGGCGTGGTGACTTTATACCTCTTTGCATTTCCTCTTCTTGGGCGAGAGGAGCAAACCGAGCTCATGTAACTTTGGGCAGCTTTGGAGCTGCTTGTGCCAGTGCCGCATCCGCAGCTCGGACCTGCTGGGATAGCGGCAGCTTTCAGCCTTGTGTCACCCCTGGCTCTGCATAACGTGGAGCTCCCCGGCAGCAGGCTGGCTTGGCGCTGGCGGTGGCAGTGCAGCTCCCCGGCATGAGCGAGGCTGGGAGTGACTCAGGGAAGCTGTCGGTGAGTGCACTCCTCCACTGCCGCCTCGTTCGTGCCCTTTCGTGCAGCCAGCCAAAAAGAAAGTTTCCTTTAATCCGGCCAGTAAGGCTCACTGCCCTCCCTCAGCAGTCTCCAGTGCTGCTGCTTGAAATAGAGATATGTCGTGAAACACCCTCATCATAAAAAAAAAAATCGCTTCAAGGCATTCCTCCCAGAAGTGAAATCTCTGGGATGTGTTCGGTCAGCCAAGAAGAAACTGTGCAAGAAAGTTCCCACAGTCACGCTTCCTCCTGAGCCACGGAGCTGGATTTGGACAGACCTCCACAAATAAAGACATTTTTAAGCACATTTCTGCCCTCAGTCCGGTTGCCTCGTGCTCGCCATTAGGTGTGTTTCCAGGACGCAGGGCGGACTCGCTGGGAGAAGCGATAGGCAGTTGTGAACACCCCTCTCCCCCCCGACATTTCGCATAGCACACGCTTCCTGACACGTGCATGAGGGATGTGACGCGCAGCCTCGCCACTCGCTGCCCCGGCCACGTTCGCTCGAAGCAGGTACTCTGCTCTGCCCTGCGGGGCATGGCTGCTCCCTGCCAGCGTAAGCTTGGGAGGAGAAAACAGAACGGCCAAACAAGTTTGAAGACCTGGCTAAAAGGCTACTAAAGCTTAATGTTGTGTAGAGAATGCATCAGAAATGTGCAAGATTGCAGCTTCCCTCTAATAGGTCTCCTCCTTCCTGCCTGACCCCTCGCGGCTGTGCTGAGAATGCTAAGGGAATAAAATTGCTGGAGTTTGTCTTGGTGGCCACCTCAAAATGGCCCTCCAGGGAAAAAACGCTGAAGGGCTGAAGTTTGTTTTTGGGATATTTGCTACAGCTGTTGTGAAGGTTGCAAGGCTAGTGAGCACCTAACTGGGGGCAGCTTTCCTTCCCCTGCCAATGGTCCCAAAATGCCACATTCTCACACCCAATGAATAAGAGGCTAGAAGGAAACGGTCCAACTCCCTACAGAAACCGCGGTCAAGCCTTCTGTATTCCTGCAAGAGAGCCAATCCTCTGGCTGTGTCTGCCACCTCATTCCTCAGTGCTGTTTGCAAAGGCTGGAAGAACACACTCAGGCAGCAACCCAGCTCCGAAGGAGGTCTGGCCGAGCAGGGGGAGACCAGCAAAGAGGCTGAATCCCTCCTATACTCCTGTGGAAGTGGCAGGGAGAGCTGCGTGTGAAGCACGCCAGTCTTCCAGCAGCATGTTGTTTGTCTTCTCGCTCTTGATTGTTAATGACCATGAAATGCTAGCGGGAGGCCAGCCAGGACACCCATTCTCTCTCTTTCTAGCTTTCAGGGATCCCAACACTTTGGGATAATGAAATAAATGTAGGTTGTCAGTCCAAAATAATAACACTTTACAAAGTGGAAATGCAAATTTCCTGCGATATCCCTGAATAGCAGGTGGTATTTCCTGAGGTATTGTTTCTGACCTTCAGGGAAACTGATATTATGAACTGACTGAGGAAAATGAGTACGGTATCAAGCTCCAGCAATTAAAATAAAACAATGAGAGGATAGTAAACTGAGTAAAGCAACAAGCAAGAGAAGGCTTGGATTTTGTGTATTTGTTTTTGGGTTTTTTTATAATGCTGTGGGCACTGGGTGCAGTTAAGATGCAGCAACGCTCTTTTTACAGAAGAGGCAGTGGCAGAAAGGAAATAGGAGAAAATGTTTAAGTTCAGTTGCTTTTAAGGGCACAAGAAAATAATATGGAATAATTAATAGTATTAGTATTATTAAATAAGTAAAAAATAGCTGGGTGACAGGTTAACTAATATTTGTACACGTCCAGCAAAGCAGACAAACATTCACTCAAGCTTCTAATGGTGAGATCAGGAGCGAACACGTGTGTGTTTCTATTAACTAGATTTTGCTTTGAAAATAGGACAATCTGCACTTGGTTACTGTCAGGCAAAAATCACAGTTTTGGTTCTGATTTTATAAAAAGGAGATGAACTATTAGGTTTGCAGGTCTACGCTTCATGCAGTGTCACTTGTATCTCATCTGAGTGAAAGCCATCTAATGTGATCTTATGTACATGATGCTGATTCCTCAAGTGTATTCAAAACCAGTACTTACCTAAAGCAAAGACTAATAACTGATTTTGAATTTCTTCTGAACAGACATTGCTGCATATTCCTACCTTATGTATAACTTTATAGCTGAAAGACCTATATAATACCGCAGCTCACCCTGTAGAACCTTCCTATGGGTGGCATTTGAATGCAGGTGATGAACTCTCATAAACTTTTGAGTCATATTTAAAAAATGGGGACTGTGACAGAGGTCTAGACCAGTCCCAAGAAACCTGCATTCAGTAATGTTTTTGACACCGACATGTCCTGTGATGAACCATTTCATCTCTCTGGGCCTCTTTTCTTCACAGCCCAACTTTTGTCAGTTTTCCATGTTTAGAGCACCCGTTCTTCACGTGAGGGGATCAGCTATGCAGCATCTAATGCAGGGACAGTAAATTTACTTGGCTCTCCCAATGTTGTATGAAAATCTTGTTGCCCAGAATCTTTCTGCCTCACTTGCTGGGTTCATTGCTTGTTGCCCCAGAGTTGTGCAGTGCCATGGGAAGACAGGAACGGAGCGAGGAGCTGGGTGAACATTTGCTGGGCAACCTGGAAATGTCAGCTTTGGTGGTTTTTCCTGTCTCCAGTAGCACTGGATTTGATTCCTCTTGGTCCCACTGCTGGCTGTGGTACGTGGTCCAGCACAATACAGCTCATGAGCTATTGGAGGACTACAGTCATTTGGGTGCCTGGAGGCACCTGCCACTAGGTCCAGCTCTCAGATGACAGTCTTAAGAATTACCCTAGAAGCAGCAGGGGCTTGTTGAGAATTGCGTGATGTTTTGTGCCAGGCAGAATCTGTTCAGGGCGGGTAGGTTGCTGAATTTGATTTTAAGAATTAAGACTGATCAAAAATTAACAGTCTTAAGCTGTAAGCCACCTTAGTGCATTAGCACTAAGTACCACTCTCCAAATCTATAAAAAGAGATATGGACATAATTTCTAGTCTGAGATATTTAATGCACGACTGAGTTACAGTGTCCTGGCTGAGCTTTGATAAGTATTAGTGACTACCCATGCACAGGCTGCTAGCCTGTCCTCATTGCTAAGTACTATTCCTTCACCTTAGTAAAGTACGTGTAAAGTGTTGCTGTATATCCTCACATCTGAAGTAGTCTAAAACCCGTATGTATTCTGTTACTGCTGCTTACCTGGTGGTGACTTTTAAAATGACTTTTAAGTCAGTGATGTGTTCGTGTATGTAAATCATGCAGAATGCAGTAGCTCACTAATACCACAATGGAAAGTTGTTTGTTTGGTGAGTAGCCATTCATAGATGAAATACTTGAATATGATTCACATTTTAGACAACAGAAGTCAAGTCACGAGATGGTCATGGGAGGAGTACTGCTGTTTTGAAAACAGTGGGGTTGTGAGCTGAGTTTCTGATAAATACATCCAACACAAGCAGCGTCCTGTTCTCTTTGTAGACCAGTGCTGCAAAAGGGGTATGTATATGTCCCCTGGGCTCTCAGATTGTACAGGCTAACTGGGAAACAAAATTAATACCTCCAAGGACACTTAGCTGCTGTGCTGGGATGCACTTTTCTTTCTGATTCACTTAGGATGAATGCTTCTGCATGGTACTCAAGAAAACTGTCGTTGGAGGTGGTGTTTTTCAGATGAGGTGTAAAATCAAGGCCCTGACCACTCATGATCATCAAAGTTCCCATGGCACTTTTCAAAAGAGCCGGGGTTTTGACCCCGGTGTTCTGGCCAAATTCCAATTTGGATAATTACATCCTTCCTTCCCTGCCACATAAACTGGATATGGTATTCTTTACCTCATGCCCCAACTATATGTAATATTGTCTTGTGCTGTTAAAACAGCTGCCAGACCTCATCCCAGAAATGGCTGCATTTCGGTGCAGAGTGAAACAGATCCCTTTATAAGGTTCCCATGTCACTTCCAGTGTGTAAATCACTTTGGGATCTGCAGAGATGAAAAGGATATTCAGAGATGAGATTATGTATTTAGATATTGTGATTGGTTTTATTTATCTGATATATATTCTTAAGCTTTTCGTAAGAAAGTCCATGTTGAACTGAGGAGTAGTACCGGTATGACCCATCACGCAGCATCACAGGTCTCCCACAGGACATCTGGTAATGAGTTGGATTTCCATTTCTGAAGTAACACTGAGGGTTAAGAAAAATGTACTTGGAAAAAAAAAAGAAATCCACCACAAGTGATACTGATGAGGAGATAGACAAACATTTTCATCATGGTGGTATCGAAGCACTTCCCAAGTTTTTTTGCTTGGAGTTTGCCCTTGTCTACTATGTACCAATAGGTCAGGTTCAGATAGGGATTAGTTCTGTAGTCTTCAGGAACCAGATGTCCTCGTCTGTATCTGTGTTACTACAGGATGCTAATCAGTGAATATGCATTTTGCTCCTAAAGTCTCCGTGGTTCATTGGCATCCCAGGCTCTTCCAGAAATGTAACTCCTGCACACTAAAGACTCCCCAGGACGTTGGCAGACCTGTAGTTGGAGTGTAGTATGGCTGAGACAGCCAGGCAAAAGCGCACTCCCAGGTATTACTGGCCAGTGCTGTAAGTGAAGGTTCAAAATTTTAAATGGACCTACTAACTGCTTTCTAGGGCAGGGCTGGTTAAACTAAAGCTCATGGGCTGGATCCTCCCTGCCAAGATTATCAACAGTGCAAAATTACCGTGCATCCTCTTTTCTGAAGGCCTTTATCCTGGGCAGAGGGCAGCAGCCTTCTTTCCACTGTGCTCTCTCTTCAAGGATGTGTGGCTCCTGCTCTTCACCCATCTGATCTCATGTCTATCAATTGGTCCAAGCACAGACATCATCTTGTCATGGGATGAGCGTGGGACATGTGAAAGAACTGTCTTCATGTATTAAGTCATGGTTGGAATTGAGCATAGAGACCTTGAATACCTCTGTAAGGGACCATTCAACCAACCCCAGCCCAAAAGGTTGGGCCCCATCACACTTAGGAGTAAGGAGAGGGAGGAGACTGCCACAGTGCTGAGGAGGGAGCCATATGGAGCTTACGTGATACTGGGGGGGGGGTGTGTCCCTCTGAGGTACAGAACGTTTATTAATAATATCCTGATGTGGAGATCTCACAGAAGTCCTGGCTTTCTTGTCAGTCAGGAAGCTTTCTGGAACTGTGATGATGCATCTGGAAGACTCACGAAATCATCAGTTTCGGGCTTGCAAACCAGTTTACGGTTAGCAAAACATTGTCTTTTTGACCGAGAAAAAGAAGAAGAGAAAGAAAAAGAAAAAAAACCCCAGTATTTGCTAAGCAAAATGGAGCTAGCCTATATTGCTTTCATGAGCTCTGCATTTGCTTAACTATAAAAAAAAAATCTATATTCAGTAATAAAGGACAATTATGCAATGCCGAATGAGCAAAATAACCACAAATTGCCAAGGGCATGTGCCAGCAAGGGCAGACAGGAATTAAAGTGAAAAAACGTGGCTGAAAAGGCCACAGATTTGTTAATGTAAATGCATCTAAATTAGCCCCAAAGGGAGACTTTCCTGGGAGGTGATGAAAGGCGAAGAGGCATGGGCAACTCCTTATCCCATCACTGTCCCCCACCCTTTTGAAGTGCTTGTATAACAAACAGTGAATGTCCTGGGTGTCCAGCTGCCAGCACCATCTAACCACAAAGCTGAAGCAGACCTGCTTCTGCACAGATTGCCGTGCTGAGAGGTGGCTTGAGTTCTTCTTCAGGAAGAGCATGAGCTCCTGTGGATCCTGCTGTCATCAGCCTTGAACGGCAGGTTGTTTTTCTGCTTGCGGGTAGGGGTGTAATCCTCCATTCTCCAAGGCAGTACAGTCCCAGGGCCTTCCTATTTCTCTCTTCCTTTTTATGATCTGAGAAGATGAAGCACTCCCATAAAGCCTACAAAATGCATCTGATCCTAAAATCTAAAATCCCACCGGTACCTAAAAACAGTCTTTCTAACCAAACTTCCCAATTGCTCTGTTTAAAAACACCACAAAACCCCCAAAATATGTCAGTTAACACACACAATTTAAAGAGCGTAAAAGAAGCCAAAAATATGACAACAATACAGCCATCTTGTGTGCGTTGGTGGACAAAAAGAAACATGAATAAGGTATTTCTATGTGTTTCCTCTCAGTTCCTTCCACATAATGGGCAGCACAGAGACCTCATTCCCATTTGTGTGCAAGCAGGGAAGGTGGTGTGCGTTTGCTCCCCCTCTTTCCCATCATCTCTCCTTGCCACTTCCATTCCTCCATCCCATCCCTTTGGATCTTTCTCACTGTGCAACCCAACCAAAACTTCCCAGCACTGTTCCCTACCAGCCAAAGATTTCCATAAGCTCCTAGGTGTACACACGCTGTCCCAAGCTGTTGTTTCCTTGCCCCGCCACCAAATGCAGTCCTTCCTTCGCTGGTGGCCTCCTTGCTGGCCATGGGATTTGCCTGGGAGAGCAATGGGCTCACAGCAACCTCTGGTGTCTGTGGGGCTTGCCCCAAGGCTCATCCTTGCGCTCCCTGGCTCCCTTCTCAAGATAAAGTCTTGCTTGAGGCTGGGCTGGGGGGTCACAGGCATGGAACGTGGGGACATTTAGGTGCCTGGGAGCAGCCTGCTGACCAGCAGAAGGACCTTGCTCCACACCATCAGTAGCTCCCATACCATGTTAATATCTAGAGTATCAGGGTATCCTTGGCCACGTTGCTGCCAATGCTAAAATGATCTTGCAGCTGCCATTAAGCGATCTGGTGTTGATATAATACCCGATCTCACGGAGGTGGATAATGTTCAGCTGCAAATCAAGCTTCTGTCTACCCAGTGTACCTAATTCCCAGAAAGGGTATGTCTCTCTGTGCCAACTACAGCAGCATTTGGAGGCCAGCTATCCTGCTCCTTCATCCAGCAAGCTGCTTTCACCTCTGCTGCCAGGACCACCTAGCCACAGGTGCTACCAACTGGTATATTTTTGGCACGTCCCAAACCACATAGGTTCCAAGTACAATAAAATGTGTCTAGTTGGGAAATGGAAGCATTTACCTCTTTGGATAGACTCTGCAACTGGTTTGAACCACGGACAGAATTTAGCCAAGGACAGGATTTAGCTTAGTTTTTTGTGGCGTGAAAAATCGGGTTTTGTCACTGAAGCAACAGAAACAACAAAATACGGAAGAGTTATCAGGAACTGAGAGTAAATATTGAGCAGTCCTGTTCTCTGAAATGACCTGCGTTTGGTAAAATGTTCACAAGCCCTCCCTAGCAACCATAACATTTAAAAGCAGGCTGCTTTCCAAGTTGTGGATGGAGCTCTGTGAGCAAGGAAACCACTTTAAGCTGTACCAGGGAGCAGGGCTGTAGTAGGGTGCTCCAGGCGCTGCATTCTTGATGTGGTATTGGGTTTCAGTACTATTATGAAAAAAGCTGCAGGGGATTTGCGTGCATACCTAACACACATACCTTTGATGTTAACATGGTTAGATCCAAGCAACAAATAGGATCTTCAGGTCAGATGTAGCTTCCAAAAGGCTATTGAATAACTATAGTTAGACAGTCAGGTAATTGTCCTGTAAAAATTACAGTCAAATTTTTCTCTTCTAGACTGGGCTAAATTCAGAGTCTGTCCAGGGACATAAATAGAACAACTCCAAAATTACACCAGGATTATCAAGAGCAGAATCTCTTTCTCCCTCCCTCTCTTCCCCCTTCTTTCTCTCTTTCAGACCGAGGGAAACTGTGTATACAGGCACTATTCATATTTCTGCTGCTGTCGAGAGGCTGACGATAGGATATTGTAGACTTTGACTTTGCAATCTTTTATTAAATGGTTTCTAGCTAGGTAAAAGAGAAAATCGGTTTGCTACCATCTTTTAAAATACGTTACCGTGTCACGTGGATTTCACAATGATGCATATGATGAAATTGCTATTAATGAGTGAATGGTAAAAGCACACCAGAAATGCAATGCAATGGGTTTTTTTCTGCTTTGCAAGGAGTGCCTACAAATCATGCCTTTGGACATAATGAATGTAATTTCCATTTAAAAAATAACAGTATGAACTGAGTTCAGTATTTAACATACCATGCACCAGAATGATCCCAAAATATATCAAGCCAGGAAGTGGATTAATTACAACAACTCACCACCAAGCCCCTGGTATATTTCAAGTACGTGGAAAATGTATTTCTATTTTGGACACTGACTTCTTTATGAAACTGTGCCAGGATGTCAGCAGGCTCTGGTCGGACTCTGACAGACACTCTTAGCAGCATCAGTTTCCTGGAGGCAGTAATAATTATCAAATCTATTCGATAGACAGACAGCTATCAGACATCTGTATATCCCAGACGTACAAAAACATCCCCAGCCAACCATGTGGCTACCAATGGATCTGCTCAGACAAAGAAGTTCAAGAGAAGTGCCTCAGGCCAGATCCTCAGCTGCAGAAAATCAGCCAGGCACAGTCGATTGGCCTTGCTTGCGCTGTGTGCCTTTTCTTTGGAGGAAAACCCTGCGCAGCCGTCACAGGGCAATGGGGGGTCACGGAGGCAATGAGCTGTATGGGAAGGAGAAGCTCCTGCAGGAGTTTAGGACCGGGCCTGGGGATGACCGCATAACCTCTGTACAAGATGCTTTACATCTCTGAAGGGGCAGAAATGGCTGTGCAAAAGAGGCTGCCTAGATCCCTTGTATCCTTATCGCAGTTTGTGCAGATGAGGGGACAGATAGCTCTTCCTAACAGGATCTAGAGTTGTGTCTGTGCTCAGTGAGCTGAACAGTGCCTGGGCACAGCCTCAAGCACTGCCCTGCAGTTGTCTGTGCTGTGCAGTTGGGAGCCTTCTCTCCTTCACCGTCTTGTCCTCTGCCACCTAACATGGTGCCCAGGTGTGGTTAAGGAAATAGCATGGCCCACGGGCTCTTCCCTCTAGGCAGTGTGGAAGAGACAGCCCCGTACGGGAAGAGGAAAGGTGGTATGGATGCAAGCCAGGCTGTGGACCTGGACTGGATTGTTTTCTCCTATAGGTGAAGTCTGCAGGTTTCCTAGGCAGCAGATCATGTTCTCCTGCACCTGCCTTTACATAGTGCTCACTCTGATGCTTTCCTCCTCTGGTTGAGATGTGCCTCGCTAAAACATGAAGCGCAAATCTCTGGAGGCAGCAGCGCTTTTAGCATGCAGCTAAACTGAAGAAATACGCCACAGGCTGCCACTGGGAAATACCCAAGGGAGGACACTGAGACTCCTTGGCTTGAATCGCTACCTTCAAGGTAGCTTGAACGGCTACATTCCCAGGGTAGTGAAGGTGCCCAAGGGCTGAGGGAAGTGCGTATTGTATTTTCACCAGTATCCTGCTTCGGGGGCTCTTGTGAAGAAGTGCAGCTCCGGGCTGTGGCGTGGCCATTGCAGCAGCACTGTGGTGGAGACGTGGGGCAGGGGGCAGAGTTGCTACCTGTCACTGCTGGGACACTGTTGTAGTCCCAGGGCTGCCCAGTGGAGCAGTTTACCCCTCGTTTTCCATCACTGCCACTTCAGTTCTTTTTCCATCTCTGCCTCTAGGCTTGGGCCTGTTGGTGGCAGAAGCTTTCATAGGCCTGGAAATGAATTTGATTGTTTGTATCTAAGCCTACATTGTGGAAAATGGGCTGTGCATGTTTTCCAGTCTCTAAGTAACACAAGGACGCTGTTACTGAATAAGTTACGGTCTTTGTGACCTTAAAATGAGGAGGAGAATGAACGTAGGAGGCCAGAAAGAGAAATGTTACCTGACAATAGTTAAAATTTGAGCAAAACCACTGAAGTTTTCACTTCAGACTTCACTTTCCAAACAGTAGCAGATTTTGCAGCAGGTTGTCTGGTTTGGGACTTCACTGCTCTATTTACTCTGTTATTTCACTGGAGGCCAGTGCAAAGGTCGGGGGGATTCAGGAGCTCCTGGCAGTCAGGTCCAGAGATGAGTCCACTGATGACAGTCCTGCAGCTCTGATCAGCTCCATGCAGCCACCATCAGTGGTACCGCCAGGAATGGTCCCTGAAGCAGGAACTGCCCCTGGTTTTTCGGTCCGTACGGCGGGAGGTACCTGAGCAAGAAGAGAGGGAAGATTCTAAAACAAAAGTTGGAACCGGATCGTAATGTGATACGGTGCTTTTCACCTCTAGGTCATCAATTAAAATCTAGCCCGTTTACTAGTGACCAAAAATCATTTCCACATGGGCCAAGAGAAATGCACGGTGAACACAGGGGTTGCTGTGTCCAACAGACAAGATAGTCTGGAGATAAACAGTTGCACAATAGTTATTTGTGTGGAGAAGTCTGCAAGGTATAAAGCTAAGTAGTTTCTGATCGGTTTATATCCCTGAATTATGAGGGCTTAGTTTCTTTGCAAATAACTTATCATTTATTTCTGTCTACTAAAACGTAGTTTTTTTCCTTATGCTATAACTAAGAATAACTGGAACGTCCCATTTGGCTTTCTCAATAGTCTGTCTGTGTAGGGAGTTATAAATAGACAGATACATATGACGTTTGCCAGACAAAGGAGCCAGCTCATATTTCCTTAGGTGCATATCAAGAAAACCTCAATGCTGAACTGTATACTAGAATTATTCTGACAGGCAGAAATTGCTTCTTAATATTTTAGCAGAAAAATACACAGGGTGCTGAACTAAACCTGAACAAAATGCATCAAGAAAGGTTATCAAATACATGATGGATGATAATGAAGTAACAGGGGAACCCAACAGGTCAGCGGTGACTCTGAAGAAGAGCAGTCAGCAACAACAGATCCTCCTGCTGCCAAACTGTATTGATTTTAGCCGAGTACGCCAATTTAAACTTTGCTTATAGTATCGAACTACAGATACAAGGCCCATTAAATGGCTATTTCATAAGCTGCACTACTATTTTATGGAAATATAACCAATACTGGCTGAAACATTATAAAAATTAATAGCATCTATCAAGAGCACTGAACTAACAGCTACTGTGCTTTGAATTTTTATTATATCCTTGATAAACTCAATGGGCTATTGTTGTGCTTGAACTAACAGTTCAGCTAGCAGATGAAGAAAAATTATGTTTTTTCCCTTCCCGTTCTAACCATTAAATTTGTACTTACCAAGATCTGTAATGGTGGGAAATCTACCTCTGTGAGGAAGGCTGGGTCAAAGCAACTGAAAAATAATGGGTTATACGAGTGTAAAAGAAAACAGAATTTGATTTTTAATACATTTCTTTCATGGGTTTTATCCTCTCAGACCATAAAACCTTTGCAAATGTAGCAACTTACAGAAGTTTTGTAGTGAAGGTAACTTTCTGTAAACAAAATGTATGAAATCCTAACCCTGCTGAAGTCACTTGTTTGACTTCCATTGGATATATACATACCTGACTGGATATATGTGCCAGTGCCTGCATTTTCAGGCTACCAAAAGAGTCATTTGAAGCAGCGTGCTTTGAATTCGCCAATTAAAATATAAAATTTTGTTGCCAGTCAAATAACTATTAAAAGTGACTTTGTGTACTTGGAAAACTTTGATGCTCTCTGCTCTCCTCCACAAGTGAAATAGAAGTACTATTTACTTTGTCATCAGCTAAAGTTATTGGTGCAGTTCCTGAGATGTTGCAGGGTTTTCCAGCAGCAGTCAGGGGAGGTCAGTTTAATAAGCTAATAAATATTTTTTGAATGACCTGACTTTGTATTTGGTATTAAAAACTCAGAGGAGTGCCAAATAGGATAGAAAATAAAGAATAAAAGTTCCACAGATTTTGCCAAAATTCTCCACAGATTACTATTAGCCTCATTTATGAGACTGCACAGAGGACTGTGAAATCTCCTTTGAACTCTAAGGGCCAGATGGTTTTGCTGTTAGATCCTAATGACCCACAGCAGTGTGCGTACACAGACACCACGGTTGCCAGTTGACTGCAAACATGTGATGGAGGCAGGAGAATTCATGACCTGTGCTTCCAAGACGCAAGCCAGTCCTGCTTGGGCCGAGAGGGCATCCCCCCTCGCTATTGATGGTGTAAAAAAAGCATTTCTGCTACCCCCTCAAAAGGAAGATCATTTCTAAAGCAAGCCATGAGCATACCTGGATCAGAGGAGCGAATGGCAGGCGCGCCGTCCCATGCAGTCTCGGGTGGATCCCTGCTGACGGTCATGAAGCTGAAAGTAGCTTTTGCCCAGAGGCGAGGGCTCTCTCGCAGGCTGCGTGGGTCCCCGGTCCCAGCGTTGTATCACTCTGTGCTGGAAAAGGGAGGGAAAGGCTGGACTCGAACCAATTAAAGCTGTAGGGCAGAACAGTCGTTACTCTGCTGTCATATGGAACTGCTTGGAAGACATGATTTATTTTGGATTATATTGGTTTCAACTGGTATAATACGAACTTCCTGATTTTTTGAGGATATGTAGACAAAAAACCTAAATATGGTTTTACTCATCTTTTAATTTAGAACTACAAGTGTTTGGGTGACCTATGAAATTATTTTAATGATCTCCGCACAACACTGAGCTGTCAGCACTATAAATGTCATCCTAACTGGGTATTAGTTTCCATCATGGTCATTTAGTTTCACCAGCAGAGCTACCTCCATGTGAATGTCTTGTCTGTGTCAAGCTGTGGGAATAAAACAGAGGGTCGCTGTTGCCAAGAAGCATCAGTCAAACATCTTCATAATACTCAGTTTGAAGATGAAGACATGAACACAAAATCTAGGAGCACTGTGACTGTGCAGCTTGCCCTTGGAGCTTCAGGCACAGCAGTCAGGAGATGGTTTGCATTCAGACCAGTGCTTTTATCTCTGACCATTAAAAATGTGTTCCAGCATTGCTCATGCTAGTTGACATAGACTTACCCTTATCCTTCCTTATTTTTATAATGCTACGAAAAGTCACAGCGTAAGAAGGAGTACGCCAGAGGATGAGAAGTGTGACAAATTGAATTTGATAGAACTTTAGTCCGCTGGTGCAAGATGAATATTGACTCATCACATGAGGCTGCTCTTTTGTTCTCACATAGAAGGCAAAGAAATTGCTTGACCAGTGTCTGTATAGGCTATAAGGATGCATCTAAGATATCAACAAAAAGTAAAGTAACAGAATTCGAAAATAAAAAAAAATGAGGGGTGAAGTGACAGAGGAGGAGTGGAAGAAGTGCGTTGTAGAAGATAAACAGTTGGGCTTTGAACATCCAAAACTTACAGCAAAGATAAAACCACCAAAAGGTTTGTGTGCTTTCTGCTTTAGGTGGTTTAATTTTTTTCTGTTCAAAGTTAGGATTCTTACCATGAAGTTTTAAATTATTATCTTTTGCCTTAGCGCACATACTTAATAGTTTAAACATGGCAAAACAAATTCTGCTGTACTTTGGATTTGTTCTTGTGTGGCAGACATTTAAATGACATGGTCATAGGACTTTTCCAACACTGTCACTTGTTCTTTCTGTCTCATACAAATTTAAGAAAGCTACCTGAGGTTGACTTGTACTTGCATATGATGGAAAAAACCTGAATTTTGCTTTCAAGTGTATGGAATTTCAGCTGATACACATTCAGTGTACAATAGTTGTTTTTTAAACTTAGGATAAAAATAAAACGTGAAAGTCCTGTGTTGCACGAAACTCCCCTTACATATGATCACTGACATAAGTGAGAGAGCCTCTGACAGAGCAGAAGGTCTGCCGTCTTACTCTGCAGGCTCCTGGGGGGATCCATAATAGTTCAGAGCTCTCGTGTCTTGCGTACAACTTTATTTTGCTCCAAAGCACCTCTTTAAAGTCTCTTGTCCATGGCTTTTTTATGGTTCCAGTCTTTTCCATAGCCAAGACAGATTCTTCTTCTTTCCAGCTAGTTGAACATGCAGTTGCAACACTTTTGAATCAGAGGTGTTTCCTTTGAAGCCCTGAAAAGATCTCTTAACTCAGCGAACACAAAGCTTAGTGAGTCGAGGTGTTTGTATCCGTAGTGTGTCAAGAAGTTTCCAAAGGCATCACATCCACAACAGTTAAAGAAATGAAAGAAGGTGCTTAGGAAATTCCTCATTATTCCTGTATGCCTCAGTTCTTCTGGTTTGGGGTGACCTAAGTGAGCGGACACTGCAGTCCTCGCAGGACTGGACCTTTCTGGGTTTATCCAGCCTGCATTCGTCCAGATAGCTCTCCCACGCAGGCAGGCTGACGCAGGAAAAGCAATACCCCTGAAAACCAGCACTTGCAGTGATTCAGCTGCCACAAGCTGGAGCCCTCAGTGTGGCACAAGTGGGCACGGCTCCCGACATGTCGGTGGTGTGTGCCGTTAATACCCGCTGAGGGGCTGAGCCCTGCTTTTGAGCTTCCATAGCTGTGCTGCTTCCATTTAAGGGAGAAAACATAACACATGCTGAACTCCAGATCCCAAATCCACTGGAATCCTAGCCGGCAGTAAGCAAAGCACTGCCAGGGAGATCTCGACATGAAGCATTACGATAGCAAAGGTCTTGAATGACTAAGATTCTTGAAAGCCTTGGTCAGTATCAGAGACAGTTTCCAACTGGGCAAAGTACAATATTTTCCCTCTGCTTTTTTATGAATGGCTGGATAGGATTGTGCTGGAGTCAGAGTCCCCTGCGAAAGCCATTCATAAAAATAACAACAAAACAAAACAAACACACACAAAAAACTTTCTAGGTCCAGTCTGGAGCCACTGGGGGCCAGAGGCTGGGAAAACACGCTGGCAGCTTGAGCCCCAGCTATCACTGAAAGTATTCAAGGGGCTTTTTGGTGGTCTGAAAAGTATGAAGTGCTGTGTAGAAGGGCAGCTGGTAGAATTACTGTGACACATACTAGGCAGAAAGCCAGAGCTGGCCTTGTTTCAGACATTGTCTTTCCTCTCATTGAAGTGTCAGGACCTAATTCATGGAAAATTTGGTGAGTTGGCAGCTCTTTCAGAAGATTTCATTGAGCTACAGTGTGTGAGAGTCACATGAATGCAGAGTGCACGGCCAAAAATATATGGGGATTTCTGAGCAGGAGAAAACAGTCAGCCTCTAAGGATGTCTGTGGATTTCATGTGGTTTGGGAGTAAACACGTGTACAGGTGTAATCAGCAGGCAAAAAAAGAAAATAAAATGGAAAAGCACTAGTGGCAGATTACTGAAGAGCTCAATGGGTTCTGTAGTTACGAGGGATTCCTTTCAAACAAATCATTCCTTTGTCCGAGGGCAGCAAATGTCCGTTAATGAGTTCAGGGCTTGCAGTCCACCTGGAGAAGGCATCAGTAAAACGTGTGCCTTGGTAATAGCTTCTCCATTGCAAGGAAATTTAATGGAAAAGAAAAGAAAAGGGTCCACCCTGAAGTTTAAAGACGGACCCAGTCATCGCATGGGTTTTTTCTCATATTTATTTGAGAGCAGAACTTGGAGCCTGAGGCATAGATAAAAAATATAACAGCAATAGGATTCCACTGAATTAGAAAAAGACTGAAAATAAACAAAGCATCTCTTGTTAAAATGGGACGCTTGTGGTGGGCAGTCTGAATTGAATCAGTTACATTTAATTTACATTTTCATTGATCCTTCCGACTGAAATATTGCTCTGAAAGGCCAGTTACACTAAACTGTTTATTCAGAAATATTCCAGTTATTTCCTACTACACTGTCATGAAAATTAGGTTTTTGGCCATGCAGAGGGACAGCATGTTGGCTTCTGCCCAAGCGAGGCACTAAAATCACAGCTGGGATTAGGAATAGGCAGGAAGGAAGGGCAGGAAGAAAATCATTGGGTGCAATTCATATACTTTGAAAACAGAAAGTCCTGGAGGGGGGAGGCGGCAGCTTTGCCCCACCGAAGTAAGAAAAGCCCTTTTGTGCTCTCGGTGTCAGGATTTCATCCTTTATCTGTGGTCTTATTGTTCCGTGCTGCTCCTAGCACCCACAATGGTTGTCACATCACCTGCGCGGTGGTGATGTATTTTAAGTGCACCTGTGTTAGTTCTTTAATCGGTACTCCTCTTCCTCCCCAGGGTGGGGATGAAGGGTACTGGCACCTTGGTGGGTCTCCTGACTCGTGTGGGGACCGTATTTCCCATTCCTGGGTGGGAGCAGCCAGGAGGGAGACTTGCTGAGGAGCCTGTGGCTGTGCCACCAGGTCCTGTGTAGGTAGCCTCCAGTTCTCCCTGCCATGCTCCCAGCCAGCCTGGTGATGGGCAACCCTGAAATCATGTCAACAGGCTCGCAAGGGTCAGCACAGCATCGCCTTCATCCAGCTAGAGCTCCCAAACCAGAGCTTCCCAGGGCTGGAGCCACTGCCCATCCCAACCTCCTAGCTTCAGCAGGGATGGCTTTGGTCAAGTTGGAAGCCCTGGCTTGGGAATGAGGTTATGTGTCCCTCACCTCTCTGCCCGAGTTGTGTTCCTGCTCATGGCCAGGAAGGAGGGCTTCCCCACAGCAGGACACTCCACTCACAGCTGAAAAAGTGTGGAAAGAGAGTGAACAGCATCAGTGGAGACAACAAAATCTAGTTATAAAATTAGGCCACTCTCACCATCTGATAAGTAATGCAGCAAAGTAAATCTAGCAGTACCATAGAAGAGCTGAAAGATGTAACATGCTAAATTAGATTTCACCTTGGTTTTAATTATACAAACTTAACATACTCCTCTGCATCCACAGTAAACTGAACTACTTCAGAGCAAGGTCACAGATAGGTGTAGGAGAGACTGGATGTGAGAGCTGGGTATGTTCATCACTCCATTTCTGAATGTGGGCTTTGCCTATGTTTTATTTCTATTGCTGAAAACATTTTTCCCAGCATCTGTGAAATCACAGTTAAGTGACCTCAGTGAATTTTCTTTCTCACCATGCTTTTGTTTTACTTTTCAGCCTCAACAAGTGGTTCAAAAGAAGCCTGCTCAGGTAAGAAAAGCTAATTTAAATTCTTTAGACTACTTTAAATGAAATAATTCTACAGTATTTAAACTGGTCTCCTTTACTGTAAAGAATGAAGGGAAATACATCAATCATATGAGCTGGGGGACAGCTGTTGGCTTGCTAGGCACAACCACCAGAACAATTCACGCAGTGGCCCTTGGGAATGAGAGGAGGAAGCAGTGGATGGTGCTTGCTCAGAAATGTCCTCTTTCTGCAGCAGCCACCTTGCAATGATAATGCAGGCACATGCACACACACATCTGGTACAAGTCCAGCATGTGATAGGTATCTCTGTGTGTCCTGAACATGGGTGGCTGGGGACTGCTTACAGCAAAGAGGGGGTACAGGTATAAAACCCTTCTCCCCACTGGTCTAAAGGAGTCTTTAAATCCACAAAATAAAATAGGCTGAATTTGGTAACTAGACTGGATTCGTCATAAAGACTAACACATTTGAACTTCTTCTGTTGGATGGTATTATTCTTCTTTAATACCTTGGACAAAGTGCAAGCTAGGGTGTCACGAAACCAGTCAAACACTGCATTTATGATGGCCTCCATGTTCTTTCCATAGCCCACCCCATGTTAAAAAAAACCCAACATCCTAACTCTGCCATTTGGTTGCATATGCACCAGCCTGTGGGCATGGGAGCAGGTCCATCCCTGCCCGGCAGAGTCCATGGGTTGTGCTGCCATACCTCGGTGAATATGAATGATTGCTGAGTCAAGAGCATAAAGGGTCCATTGCTTTTCTGGAAAGAGGTCTGCTTTCAGAAGGGAATAATACTTTTTTTTTCCACCTTATGGTTTTAATACGTTATTGCACAGTGTACATTATTGTAATGTCTACTGTAATCTGAATTAGGAGCTGTTACATAAGAAATAGAAAACATCCTAGCTGTGAGTTGGAAGGGTGAAATGATGTAACTCTCCAAAGCATGTGCAGGAATCGGGTTTCTACAAAAGAAATCAATACAGTTGCAGCAATGATGAATCCATGGCACTGGCAATAATATTAACGTCTCCGAATGGCGGAGATAACATACAGGATGAATGCAGTAGTATTTTCAAGTGAGGTAAGTTTTTCAAGGCGAGGTAATGTCTTTTACTAGGCCAGCTTATGCAAGAAACACAACGTCAGTCCCCAAGGACTTACCATCTATAACCTTCTGACTACACCACACAATTCAAAACACACCAAGTTGTTCTAATAAAAGATATTTCCTCTCCCTGGTCTCGCTTACATCCTTGAACTGTTACAGCTGCAATCAGGCTATTCCTACTACAACATGGTAGAAAACCTGCCGGTGGACACAAAGCCAGTCATCTCCTCCACGGCATCTGAGAGATAGAGAGGCTTAAACCCTGCTGTGCAACGGAGGCCAAATCCGGGAGGCAAAGGCTGTTCATGTTGTGGTTTCCTCTGGTACGTAGCAGAGCTCATCCCCACGGGGGTCAGCAGGATAAAGGGGTCTAGAGCTGGTGGCTCTGCCTGCAGCCTAGCCTGGCAGAAACTGTTGCCACTGATGGCATGTGTGATGCCACTAGGTCTCTGATCTCCCCGGGCACGTACTCCTGTGAGTGTTTTGTTTGAACAGTAATCGAGTGCGAGCCCTAGCACAAGAGAGGAAGAAATCGCTGGGACTGAGGCTGGGCTGGGGTGTGGGAGGACAAAGAGGGGACCTGGGACTCCGTCTTTTGGTAGCAGAACAAAGTAACGACATATTTAACTGATGGCAAAATGATGTAGATGTTTGAACCAAAGCACCAGGGTTCCCTGTGTGGATCTTCCTGTCCCTTCTTTCCTGAAGCGGTGACTCCGGTGGGGATGCCGTAGGGTGTTTCAGCCAGCCGGATGCAGCCATTGCTGCACGGTGCCTTGGCAGCATCTCTGTGGTCAGAGACACAGAGAGAGAGAGAGCTCTGGAGAGAGAAAAGGAGGCCCCTTGACATTCCCATTAGTAATGGAAATGTTTGTATAGAAAATGAGGAGGCATGGAAGAATGTTTGAAAGGAGAGAGCGAGCTTTTTAGAAATCCCCAGTCATCACAACACGACTAGTGAAATTACACTCTTTAAATTATTTGTGTGCCATGTCTTCACTCAGAGAACATTTAATTTTTTTAATCCTTGGCCTGAGGGATATTCAGTGAAATCATTAACTTGTCTTTAACCCTTCCTGGTTTTAATAGGCCCCGCTCCCATGCTTATGCTAGCACAACATTGCAGTTTTGCTGGGTGTGGGTGCATGGCAGAGAACAAAAATTATCGCTGTGAGCAAGTGCTCATGACGGTGTCTTCCTGAGGCTGAAAGAAGGAGGAGGTAAAACAGCGTAATTCCTGGGATGGTCAGGAACTTCATGCTGCTGGGTTTCACTTAAGTCCGGTTGCCTTTCTCCGTTTTCTTTTTTACACTACTGAATTTCCCTTTAAAGGAGGGAGGTTCAGACTCAGAATTAACAACAAGAACATGAGCTCATGCAGGCTTCCTAATCTGAGCTGTCTAAGGAAATAGTGATAAATTATATAAACATGGGGACTACATGGAAGTTCATGGAGGATAATGTAAATCTTACACTACATTCAGAGGAATCTCTTCCTTTTCCATCTGTTTCCTTCAAAATATCCTCCCAGATGGCTTTACCATGTGGCAGTCTGGATTAAGTTAGAAATGTATCCTTTCTTCATCAGTGGGGACTGTAAGAGGTTGCAGTCGAGAACTGCTGTGTGACGGTGAGCGTGTTACCCCAGCCTGCCTTGGTAAAGGTGGCAGAAACTCTTGGCCAGGTTTCACCCCTGAGTGCCGTGCCTTGAATTTTTGTGTATTCTCAAAGATTTCTATGAACATTAGTTTATATCACCGTTGCTCTTGTTACTGTTGCTAGTACCTATGCCTCTTAGGTTTGTGTCATTTTTAAAAGTATAGAAACAGCAAGACTAGATAAAATTCTCATTTTATGAATAACAGCTCTGTTCCCATCACTGTTTCCCAGATTTTAAGCATCATGCAGAGCTCCGCCATGCTCTAAATCTCTTTATGGGTATCTGCTGTCCAGTTTAGGGCCATACAGATGCCTATATAAACTTCTGCAATATCTTCAAACATCCCCAGAGCTCTGAAGTTTTACCATCACACAGCTGGTAAATGCAACAGTAAAATCCACTGGAAATCTACACACCCATATCATTAATACGAACCTTTAAATACTGTGGTCTGTACACATCTTTGTGATGATCACTGACGCATACTCTCACACTTCCTTGGGGAAATGAGGAAAAGATAGCCAGCCTAACTGCGTGACATCGGTAAGTTTAGCACCTTCACGTAAATATGTGCCTAAACCTCAAAAACAATATGCTCCTTTGAAATCTGCTCTGTCTCCAAAGAATGGACAGCCAGATCTTACAAGCATGATGTAGTAATATTCTTACTGAGGTGTGCAAATAAACAGTCCAAATAGAAATAGAAATTTCTCCATTTTCTCATTTTTAAGCTATTTGTAGCAGCTGTAGCCTCAGCCATATGGGGGAGTTACACTCTTAAGTAATACAAAGGAAATAGATATTTTTAGGAAAACATCATGAAAGCTATCAAAGTTTTCTGGAAACAGGACATCTTTTATTTTTATCATTTCTGGAGAGAAGAAATACTGTGAGTGTAGAACAGCCCTTTGAAAATCTTCTTATAATCTCTTTGGGAGGTCTTAAAATCTCAATTCCTTGCAAATCCTTTGTATCTGAGTCTGAAAGACAGCGTATCAGTCAGAAAGACAGTGTATCAGTCAGAAAAGTACACATAAAGTGTACATGGAAAAGTGTACACAAAAAAGTATACAGAAAAAGTACATGAAAAGTACACATAAAGTGTACATTTCTACCGAATGCTAAACGCATTAGATGCTTTTAAAACAACGTCTAAAAAAATCAAATCCCAACAAGAATAAAAGCTAAAAAGAAAAGTGTTATTTTGTATAGGAAAGAAAATGCAGATTCGCTGTATTTTTTCCTGTTGCTCATTTCTTAGTCTTGGTATCAATAAAGTTATGCATGTTAATTAGTCATAATATATATACACCTCACAACTTCAAATTATATGTGTTCCCCAGCTGCATCCATCACATATGCCTACTCAATGTAGGACACAGTAAATGCTAAAAGCGTCAGACAGGCTCTGCAGCCCAGGAGCTACATCTGTGATTCACACATTCATATGCAGCCCAAAAGCAGCAGACTTTGTGAGTAGAGCTGAGCCCAGGACCTGTGGTGGTTGTGTGGCAGGTCCGACGCACTGGGACACCCTGGCTGGCGGGCCCACGGTGCACGTGCTGCGTCTCCTCTCTGTGCCGTGCAATAAATCTGCACATCCACAAGCTTCAGGCGTTCTGCATATGTGCGAGCCACCACATGTGGATTTATTTTTTTCCCTTCTGGGAAATCCCAGGGAGAAATGTGGTAGAAATACTCCAGAGATCCACTTTAGCAGGTTGAAAAGAAGCTTCCAGTGTCACAGACAGGATGGCAAATCCTTTGCACCCATGCAGGTACACATACACGTCCGAGAGGCCATGTGCCACTGTCCAAGCACACCCTGTGTCCTGCCGAGCCGGGAGTATTGCAGCCTTACTCAACTGAGCCTTGGCTGTAGAAACATTGAAAAACCTCTGCCCTGGAGATTGACCTGGTGCCCTGGGGTTTCATCGCTCTTCCCACTGCATCCAGCAAGCTGTGTTATGTGTCGTGTACTTTTTCTGTATTTACTGATATGGAGAGTCAGAAAGTTGTCAGATCCCAGGGGGACAATGGTCCCTTTCCAATGGTATGTGGAATTTTATACTTCAGAGTAGGTTAACTGCATGTATGTTATACACACCATTCCAGAACATCCTCTGAAAGGCTGTTACCATTCTTTTATGATTGTTATTTTTAAAGCAAATACTGAATGTTTTCCCAAAGACAGCGATAGGGGCCATCTTATATGTGCTGGAGGCCCTTGGTACCATGTGCACATCCGCCAAGCAAGTGTGTATCACAGCTCCATCAGCCCAGACTGACTGCACCTCCCCATGCGGAGCGTGGTCCCAGTGGAGCTGCCCAAAGCTTTCCCAGAGGGGCTGAGCCCCGGACCTGCTGCGGGGCCCTCCAGCTCAGTGCCGTCAGTCCACCACCACCAAATGGGGGGACGATGCTTGTTGGAACTGGTCAGAGGTTTTGCATAAATAGCTTCATGATGAAATAATCTGGTTTTGTTGACCCTTTTCCCCATAGGTATCCTTGGAATTTTTGTTTTTCCAAAGCTTCACAATATTATGATCACTTGGGGACTGAGTTTTTTCAATCAAAATAGGGTTTGATTTTGGTTTTGGAACACTTCTGCTTTGCAACATCCTTCCAGATTTTGCTTCTGAGTGTTCCGGAAACATTTTTTCTGATTTGAAAACATCATTTTAACAAATGGATAAAAATGTCATGGGAAGTCTTATGAAAAATGGCTCCAATTTGAAAATCATGTTTCATTGTTGCCAGTTCTGCTGGTTATATTTCAAGCAACCTGTAAGGATTGCTTGGTGCAAAATGAAAAAAACAAGAATAATAGCAAACTTGTGAACTACAACCAGAATTATTAAGAAATTAGGTGGATGCCTGAACTGCAGGAATGGACCTACCATTGCTCTGGGAGAGGTTTGAATTTGATTTTAAGGAAATCAGGAAAGTCTCTTGCTTTCTTCGTGGATGCAGTAGATGGAGTCTTGTGGAGGGTGCTGGGCTTTACATTCTTACCTTCTTTCTCCTTCCGAGGCAAAATGGTGGCAACTGCATGATGTAGTTTCCAAAGGAAGACATATTCAGTCTTCTTTTATAATCGGTTTATTGTGACAGGGAGACTGAATAGTTTGTCTGATGACTGAAAAGAAAAAGAGCACAGTTTTTTGAAATAAGAACAAAAAAAAATCTGGGGAAAAATACAGAAGTTGCAATTACTAGTTCTATAAACAGATAAAGCACTAACCTGTGCTAAAGAATGAGGGCTAGAAGAGGAAGTCAGGTATTTCTGACAGCAAATATTTTGTTATTTATATGACATAACTTTCTGAATAGATTCTGAATAACATAATTCAATCAGGCTACACCTAAATACCCAAATCAGTGTAAGATTCAGGTTTCCAAGGTTCTAAGTATTTATGATTGTCATTTATTACATAGCCATGATAGAGTAACATTTTTGAGATGGCGGCTTCTAGAAATTTGGCTGTAAATAAATTAAACAAATAAGTTGAGATATTATGTGACCAGAAGGAAGGGAAGAAAAGGAAGAAAATAACCTTCAGGACAGGAGTATATTCAGATATTCAGTCACTTTTAAAGAGTCAAAAATCAGAAATACATACAGTGATCTGAAGATCTAGGTTGCTGCTCTATGAGGTGATTTTTTACTACATTTTTATAGTTTCTTTTGTTGATAGTGGTAGGTGCACGCTGGCCTCTCAGTGATAAGATGGCAAAGACTTTGCCAGCAAGTACAGTTTCACACAATGAACACTGGTTTTGAATTTTGAATTTGAACAAAATTGCTTTTGCTCACAGCTCATTTGAGTATCTTCTTCAACTGAACCTATCCTACTGGTAATGAGCTCACCTAGCATTTCCACCATTTCATGGAGAGCACAAAGGGAACAGGCAGATGGTTTTTACAAAGGTAGTTAAGCATTTACGTGTGCATGGTAACTACTGCTTCATTAGATATTCAAGTAACCTTTGTAATCCAGCCCTGAATCTTTTTTATTTACCAGGAGATACACAGGTAGCCCTGTTTCCCTGCAGGTAGAATTTGGGTTTTTAATAGAGAAAATTACAAAATACACCGATCCCTACCTGCCCAGTCTCTCCTGCAGTCAGCAGGTGCCTTAGCTTCACCGCAGGAGTGAGAGGCACTTGCCCAGCAGCTGCACTGTCATAAGGCGCTGCCTACCCCAGGCTCCTGTCTCACATTATTTGGGACTCAGAAGCCCTGTATGGCCTCTGCTAGGATCCAGTGTTTGGGGAGTGGTGGTGGGAGTGGAATGAGCTTTGCAGGGGAGCAGGGGTAGCCTGCTTCTCGTATGACCGTGGTGACCACAGGAGTTGCTCTGGAAGTAGGTCACCTGAGCAGCAGCCCCATTTCTCATCCCAGCAGCGCTGCAGGCTGCGAAGCGAGAAGTGTTCTCCGTGCCACTCACTGAACCTGGGACACAGTGCAGCTAATGATTCGAAGGTTGAAGAGCCACTGAGCGAACAACCAGGAGGAAGACCGTTCTGTTGAGTTCCAGCTTCACAGCAGCACCGGCCTCAGTGCTGCTGGGCAATGCCTGAGTTCAGAAAAGAAACAGGATTTTGAATGGTCCCGTCTGTTAAAGATTTCCTGCTGACTAAATTATGCATCCCCTTGCTTAGCGTACCAGTGGCCCGCAAGGCAGGCTGAGGTTCCTGTCCCTGTGTCCCCATATGCTGCCTAATGAGCAGAGGTGCCCCGGTCAGCACTGTGCTGGGTGAGCCTCTTGCTTCCTTTGAAGCCATTAGCGCTGAGCACTGCAGTGTGAAAGCCCTGTTTTAGGCAAGTCTCCCAGTGCCTTGAGTCCTTCTCTGCTAAAACTGGGTTGCTGATGCTCCCTTCTTGTGTAAGGGAGTTAAGAGAGTGCACACATTCATGATTTGATGTGACTGAAAAGGAATCAGATTTAACAAGATATTTTTGCTTCATGGCTTGTCAGGGACTGTCTGAGGGATTCAGAGTCTTGCCTGCTGCAACGTGCCTCTTGGAGATGTCATGTCCTTGTCAGCCAGTTTCTGAGTCAGTCGAAGAGAAGGAGTGCCATGGCATAGCCCAACACAGGAGGAGCCTTCAGCTCTGAACAAGAGCAAAAAAAAGGTTATTTTAACTGTTCAGATATGCAACATTTAATTCCCTTGGGACAAGCCCTGGAGCAGGCGGCAGCTTTCTGAATGCAGCGCTGGTCACACATTTGGCCATTCAGTACAGACATGCTCTCAGGTCGCTGCTCTTTCCCTGTGTGCTGGGCAAGACCTGTCCCTAAAAGCACATAGAAACACTCAGGGACTACAGCTGTTGAGACGCTCCATGTGTAGCCCTCAGAGCAGGCGCAGCAGTTGGTGGTAGAAGGCTGGAAGCTGAAGGGGTAAGCTAAAACATTTCTCTAAAAGTTAGCAATACTCCTCCTCGCTCTCTCCCCACCTCCTTGCTGTCCCCTCCCTGCTTGGGGAAGAAGCCTGAGACGGGCAGACGATGGCTGTGGACAGGGTGGCTTTGTGTTTGACCCCATGGCTGTGGCCACAGAAGCTGTTTAGGGAGGTACCCCATCCAGTTCAGAACTTGGTTCCGATTTGACACAAACCGAAATCTCACTAACGATAGCCAGAAGAGAATGGGCTGTGACGTGTGCTTGGGAAACACCGTTGAGGAAGATGGCTGGGCAGGGAACAGTGTTTGAAAAAATGTCAGTCAAGACTAAATTAAACAGTGCTACTTTTGCATACATATGCTATGCATTTTGGCCAAGATTTCCAAGAGTAACAAGAGTCTGTGCTGCTAACACTTGGGTATCTTACTTCACAGACATACAGGATTCTAGACAGTACTTGGCTACCCCCTGAAAATTTGGATTATTTTAAGAAGTTCCCAGAATGATATCCAGAAAGTTGAAACTACCAGAATGATCAGCCTCTGGACTTACAGCAACAAAAATAATCAAAATGCTAATTAGCGAAGATGAGGTGTGTCAGAAGTCTGCGCAGGAAGAAAGTGCTCTTCCCTGAGAGCTTGGTTCCTGAGCTTCTCATAAAGGCTCGCATCTTTCACAGTCAGCATCGTTGTTGCTCCTCCACACCCGGCTGAAGTCACTGGAAGATGCCCTATTTCCTGACATAAATATTATTAATAGATACTCCAGGGCTGTAACCCAGCTCATCTGCTGCACTGAAAAACATGGGACATGAACCTTCTATGTAGCCATTTCTAGAAATTGCTACATCTTTGCCCTGCCAGTTCAGGACGATACAAATTCTGTTGCAAATTGTATGTTAAAACTGAGGTATGCTGCAATGGATGTGGAATAAGGTAAACACAATGAAAATCAAAGTTAAGACCAATGAAAATACTTTTTTTTATCTGTTAAATAATTTGCTAGGATTGTCAGTTATAGTATTTGCATACCAGCACTATTAAAAAAGATTTGGCTAGGGCAAAGAGCAGTATGCTCAGCCCTTATTAACGGATATACATCTTTAAACATGTTCTGGAAGGAAGCAATAAGGAGCCAATAGTGTATTTTATTCTAGGGTTTCCATGACATCTAGGTAATTTTATAAGGTACTCTTGTTGCCCAGAATAACAGTCTTGGAATAGAAGAAGCAGCAGCAGCATTTCACAGCTACTCTGTCAGTCACTATGGGGCATTTGTGGAATCGGTGAATTTAGTTCCTTGAAATCAGTGCTGCCATGCTACCCTGGGGTGACATCTGGCCTCCCTGGGCAGCCCGTCAGCTTGTGACACCTGTGCCAAACGTTAAGGCTGGGATGGATAGGCTGGACCTATGAGCGTGCCTCCTCTCTTGCAGCTCAGAGAGGACAACTCAGGCAAAGGGTTCATAAAAGTCAGCACAAAATAAAATCGTGATAGACACTCTAAAACCATTTTCCCTGGTGGAGCTTCCATCCCGTATCGCTTCCGTTGGTGCTCTCACTGTGCTGTCCCTTAGTGCTGCGATGATGAGAAGCAACCCAACTGGTAAGCACTGGCTGTGACAGACAGGCTGCTGTCTGGGGGGCCGTTCAGAGCTCATGGTCATCGATGGCTCGTTGGATATTGTGAGCATGGTGTTTATAGAGAGAGCAGAAAGTTTGGGAGTATCACAACCTCTTAGTAGACTATGCAGTGAGAATTATGCTCCTAGGTACTTCATGTTGAAGGCTGCAGGAGTACACAGGTGGTTTTCAGACATCAGCACGATGACAAAGAGTGCATGAAGGGCCTAAACCTTTGGACAGTCCAGTGTTTGTAAGCATCTTGAGTTCATCCTTATAGGACCTAAATAAATAAATGTGCTTTTCTCACACCAAGGAAGGAAAAAAGCCATTCAAAATTACTGTCTGACTGTTGGGCATTGTAGCACTCCCATCACCATAGCAAACTACCTCATGGATCCTGTTTCATTGGGATCCCAATGCCACAAATGTTAAATTCCTTATGAAGTCTGCTTCAGCAGATGGTGAACATCACCATGATGAAGTTCTGCTGCTGATCCCATTGTAAGGCATTTCTGGAAATGCCAGAATGTTGTCAGAAAATGTTGCCCAAAACCTCTCTTTAGAAATGACTGTTGCTTCTATTAAAAAGGGATATAATATCGCCAATGTACTTCCTGCTTTGCCTCTTCTCTGTCAGTGTAGTCACATTGTTCAGGGCCGATCTCTGATCTCAGGTTTGGAGAGTTATTTGCCACACAACAACCATGGGAAAAGAGGAGAGAAATAAAAAAATGAATCACCCACATTCTGCCCGAATTCAGATCTCAGATTTCCCACATCCTGGTATTTAATTTCGCACAGAGTTACCAATGGTTGATCTCACGGCAGGATTAGTGGGAAGAAAAATGAGAGCTCCATTGAAACCAGACTTGAGTCTGGAAGGAAGGGACATGTGAGCTCTAGGACCTGGGAGATATCAGATTCAGGGCAGTGAATGGCTTCCACACCCTCCCCTTCCCTGATTCTCATGCTTATTTTGAGGCAAAATCTGGAAACTGAAATCAGAACAGCGAAGAGACGGTTACAGTACGTCAGACGGCTCGCCCATCGCTTTAATAGTCTCCTGAGAACTGTGTTATATAGTGAGGCATTAACTGTAATTTATATTAGTATTTTTTTATGTTTAGGAAGAGGAGAATAGATTAATATTGAGGTATAAATCTGTCTCAGTCCTAAAAGAAAACATGTTTTGAACGCACGTTTCCACCAGGATACCTTTTGTGATTTGATTATAGAATATAGACGTGTTCAATTGGAAAAGAAACTCCCATAAAAGGTTCTACCATGAAAGTGAAATAATCACTATCTATTAAGTTGGACAGCCCCACTCCCTTTGAATCAGACTATCTTGCTTAGAAAAATAAAAAGCTTTGCCCTGTGGTAGCATGGATCGCAGCGCAGATGGAACTTGAAAAGTTGGGTTGCTGCTCCATGCTGAAGACAACCATACTTTATCGCCCTTTCCACCAGATTGTGTGGAGATATTCAAGAAGTTGAAAAAAATCTTTAAATGCATCACTCTAAATCCTTTAGGGGTTGAACATATTAAGATGACAAGAAGAGTATGTCATTAAACCATAACTACCCTTTTTGGATTACCTGGTATTTGTAGATTTATTGGCAAGATGGCTTAAATTAGGGATATATTTTTAGCCTGCAGCATTACATAATAAAATAGCAGGAGAATTCTTTGCAGTAAAAAAAGGGAGGGGACGGGGGGGGGTAGTTTATTAAAACCAACACAAACGTCTCTGATTTTGCGCTTTCGCTTGCACAAAGAGGTGCTCCATGGTTACACAATCAGTAAAGTTTGCAAGAAAAGCATTTCCATTACCCTGTTTTGCTCAGGAGTCGTCGCCCTGCCTTTCTCTGCAGACCTGCTGTTTAGTCTGAAACTGAAAATTAAACCCAGAACTTCAGCTCTCAAAGTTAAATACTCTGCTTTACTGCCAGCACACAGCCTCACCAGTGTCTGTGTGGTAAGATCTATGATTAAACTCTTCAGACATTTTAAAAAGCATTTTACAAGTCTGTTAAGCTTTAGTGTTTCTGGGGTTTTTTTTAAGAAAAAAATCATTTAGCTGAATTGTACCACAAAGTCGCACATGAACTCTGCTGAACCAGATCGGAGAACCCAGCTCGCTATCTTTCAGAAATATGTTTCTCATTTGGGGGGGCTTTTCCGAGCACAACCTGGGGAAGGTAGAGCCCTGTATGTTAAACTCTCTCCTTCAGAAACAAAAAAAGAAAGGAAGCGAAAAGCCGGGGGAGACGGAGGAAGAGCGACGGCAGCGGCAGAGCCCCCCGCACCCCTGCCCGCCCCGAGGCCTGCGCTGGCGGGCGGCAACATGGCGCAGGCTGCGCGCGCGGCCGCGAGCCGCTCGGGCTCATAAAAATGTCACCGGTGCACTTCCACTGTGAAAGGCTCTTTTATCTTCCCTTCCCGCAGCCCCTTTCCAGTGGGTACGCGGGGCCGGGCCCAGCGGCTGCCGCTCGGCCTTCCCGCATGGCTGGGCCCTAATGAGGTGTGTGCGGCTCTTGGCTGCAGGTTTTCAATCTCTTTCTTATTACTTCAAAGCTGCTGCTCCGAGGTTCAGACAAGTTCGATCACTTGGCAAAATCTCTCAGCTGGGATTCAAAAGGGAAGACGCTTTATTTTATTATTTATCATTACAGATAGATAACTGTTCCCAAACCGCAGTTGCCAGTGGCTCCGTGGACCGAGCCGTAATGCTTTTTTAAGTGATAAAGGATTGGAGGTGAATAACTTCTGGCAGTTGCTTCCTGTCCGTAACAAGCAGTTGTTTTTAGGGGGGGAGGAAGGAGAATAGAAATCTAACAGGCCTTACTTTATTCTCCTTTTCATGTTCTAAAATGGGGGGGGGGGGGGAGGGGGGGGAGGTAAACAATGTGGGTTTGACCTCCATTTCAAAGCCTGTCCTAGCATTCCTTTCCCTACTCCATTCTGGGAGACTTTCACCGCAGTCCTTCCTCTGTCGCTCAACATAAAATATGCATAGAAATCGGTGCTGTTTCAAGTACCCCAGGGGCTCAGGAGGAAGGCAGACTCCCTCAGGTTTACCTGTGTGGGCTCCAGTATCCTTTTGGGCTTTGCCGTCTCCACTGCCACAAGAAAGCAGAGCTAATGCAGTGACCCACAGCGTTTCAGTGAACTGTAGAAGCCTAAGGATTTTTAAAGATTGGTGTCCACCTTTTTTTTGCTCTTTCATCTAATTATGGACATACATATTAGTGATTAGAGACTATTATTAGAGCCTCTGCTTGCCTTACACTCCAGTCTGGATTTTGGCTCTGGAGCGTGGTGTGCTGTGTGAATGCAGAGCAGTTTACCACTCCTCCAGTTTACAGCCTTCACAAGAGGTTTGTAAGAGCAGCTTCTCCAAGTTGGGGTTAGTCCAGCTCAGTTGTATATGTTTCTAACAGCACCGCTGCTTTCTTAATATTTTATTTCCTTCCCACCAGAACTGTTTACATCTTATAGGGTTGAAGCTCTCCAAGATAAAATACGTCTCTGTCAGTGTTAGCAGAGCACCCACGATTGCTTCAAGCACCATTTTCGCTTTAGGTCTGTGCTTTGCAGACTTTAAATGGTGCTTCCTGCAAAATTCTTCTGACCGGTACTGAGATTTTGCTGGAGATTTTCACTCTCCTTTTAGTCACATGGGGAACAGATTTTTTCAAAGTGTTTTGACCTGCTTAGGTCAAAAAGGCACTTGCTATACTCAGATGCCAAAACGCGTTTAAGAATCTGGCCTGACGTAATTTAGACAGCTGAGTCTCAATTTCAAAAGGCTTCAGCAGTGCAGGCTTCAGCGCTGAGTGACCTGCTGCCTTGCAGAAACCTCATTGCTGAGTTAACTTCAGGGCTGCTCTAAAATCTGTGGCAAAGTTGGGCACCTGGAGCTGAGGTTCGTTTAAGCCCATCTGTAGGAGACGTTGAGAGGCAGAGCCTAAGGCAGGTACTTTTTAGGGTATCTAAACGTCACCCTAATTCCTGTCTCTGGAAGTTCTCAGTGTGAGCCCTCCTGGATTTAAAAATCTTGTGTCAGATAAGCTCTTTCTCTCAAAGTAACCAGAGAGACTCATTATCACTCCATTATATCAAACAGTTCTCCTAGTGGGTGATAAGCTAGGAGATAAAGAAATGTTTTTGAATCCCCCTTAATCTAACAGGAAGAAGAGACTTGAATCTAAGTTTAAAGAAGGCTGTTCTAACTTAAAGAGGAATGTCCTGTCCTGTCCTGTCCTGTCCTGTCGGGATCCTCATGAGCACTGTCCTGGTCCCCTCCAGTTATCTGAACCTGTTACTCAAGGACCAAAACTTTGCCAAGCCTTAAGAGACATTTCTTGCAGCAGAGGAAGGGGATCTATTGGAGTGGCTCATGGGTGTGCAAGGATGGTAGCTCTCTCTGACCTCTAACGCTGTTGGCCTGGGCCATGCTCACCAGCAGCTGAGTCCCAGCACAGCCCCAGCAACTTCACTCTGGCTTCCCCAGCTAGTTCACGTCCTCCAACAGCTGGGGATGTGGATTATCCAGTAATCCCCATGAGCAGCCTTTTTGCTAGTCAAGCAGTGTTGTTCCAGCAGTGAAAGGAGAGGACACCCTCAATTTGCTTACTAACTATGCAGCTCAGAAGCCACAGGCTGGTCACCTGCAGGACAGCATCACTGTTTTGCTTTATTCTCTCTGCTTCCTTTCCATCCCTCACACAATATTTGATTATTTATATAAAAGTGGAGTGACTTCAACAGAAGAAAGATGCATCCTCTGTACCCAACAGCTTGGTGCGTAGGCTTATTCCTAGAAGGTAGAAAACCCAGCTTGAAGTATCTGCTTCAAATCAGAGATCATGGGGATTTCAAAACAAGTCTGCATGTGAGTTTCCAAACCAGTGCTATTGCATACGTGCACACTCAAAGATAAGTCTTGTTCTTGCTGTCGTGCATTGCTTTCCTGAGCATGGAAACTTTGAGGACATCTCCAAGTCAAAATGATCTTTGAGACACTTGCCAGCCCTTAGACTGCTCCCAAGAGCATTAGGGAGCTCTGCACATGCCCACCAGCATGCACTTGGGCATTGGGAAAGTTAAGCAGCAGCTCAGCAAGACGGCTTGCTGGTATGCAAATATTGGACTCACGCTATGGCCAAGTCTGTACAGTCTTCTGAAGGCCAAGATCCTTAGGTGACAAGGTGGACCATCAGAGGCTAAGTCCATAGGGACTTAGATGTTTAAAGCAAGCATGTTGGTTTCCAGTCCTTAAATCTCAACCCAAAACTGCCCCATCAGCTGCCACCTCTCTATTTCTCTCTGTTTATCTTTAGTGTCATTTAAGTACCGAGAGTTTTGCTTCCTTGAGGGGACTTGCCGGCTCACTACCCCCAGGGCTGTCCCATGCCTTAGTCAATGACTGCAGAAACAATGCTAGGAGAGGGCAAGGGGTCTCAGAATTGCTCTGTAGGCAGAGGTTTTTAATCACCAGGCTAGAGAAGTTGTGCTCCTTCTTGCATGCTAGGAGTGACAGTGCACAGAAATCGCTTGCTTGTGGGCTGCTTGACTTATATGTATTCAGAGACAGAGTTTCTGTATTGAAATAATTTCCTTAGGTGCCCTTCTTAAAAACATGCTTTAATCCAGCAGTAAGAAGAGTTGTGTGGCCTTTCTGTATACAGTCATGGTGATCTCTTCTGCCCTAATAAATCTTTTTATTGTGATGCATGAAGTAAATACCTGCAACAATTTGAGCTCTGAATCCAGCTTCTGGAATTAAACTTTGCCTTACTGCTGAATGACAGCTGTCACTGAGCTCACCAGTGTGCTTTGCAGGGGGTGAAGTAGCTCGAAGCAGCAGATCCCACCTTAAGCTTCAAGCAGAGCAAGCCGACTCTGAGTGTCTGTTAGTGCTGTAAGAATTTCTAAAGCGGTTTGGTGCGTTGGCTGTGGAGCAGTTGAGATGGCACTGTGTCTCAGCTGGGCACAGCCCAGGCCCTGCGTCTGCAATAGGAGCCACTGGCTTCAGGGACTCCTCTGAAAATATTAGCTTGCATGCCAGGGGATTTCAGACAAGTTAACAGCAGACAATGGTCCACAGTTCGCAAGTTGCTCTTGTCAGCAGTTCTTTTTGACATATCTATTCAAGCATACCCTCTCGGGCTTAGAAAGCAGCCAGCAAAATCTGTGCCAATAGCTAATACTTTGTTATAAAATAAAAGCTCTGACAAATTCGGAGGCTCCATGTGTAGCATTACTGTGATCCTGCAGTTCATCTCACAAAATTGGTTCTAGTTTTTTAAATCCATGGATCGGAAATTCATGAGCAGAAGGTGAAAAAACTGAATTGCCAGCTGAATTGCCAGTGAGTTTCTTGAGGCAAAGACGATTAACCTTGAAGTAGCCATAAAGGACCTTTGCCCCAGGGTATTAGAACAGAACAAACATTTTTACAAAAATGCCAAACTGTTGCCCTTCTGCAGGTGGGGGGAATGCACCTCTCAAACACCAACAGTTGTCTTATTGTCAGGTTTATCGTCACTCGCAGAGGCGATCACCTCCGGTGCAGGCGCGTCCTGCAGCGGAGCGGCGGATCGCGGCATACAGGGGGGTTTCCTGAGCCGGGGAACCCACAGGGGAGCGCAGAGACCCACCGGGAGCCGGCAGCTCTCACGAGGGCAGCTGACGAGGAGTCAGTGGGGCCAGGAGTAAGGGCTGCCACCCCCCACTCCCACTAAAGGCAGCCCCAGGGAGCGCTGCCACCAGGAGCGCTGCCACCAGGATGAGCAAACAGGGCGTGGCGCGGCAGCTAGGGCGTGGCGCGGCAGTTTGCATGGCAGTTTGCACGGAAGGGCACCTCTTCGAAGGAGAGGCACTCCGCGGGCCAAGTGGGGGACTTGGTGTGCACATAACCCAGCAACTGGGCACAGGTCAAGGGCATTCATCCTACCCAACCCTCAAGGCAGAATGATGGGCACTCGTCTGAGGGTAAAGGCCGCGGCTCCAGCTGGGGGGTCTGCACCATGTATCCCAGCGGCGGCCGATGCCTCCACGCAGACGGAGCTGCTGAAGGGAGAGGCTGCAGTGCAGACCTCAGGCTGCAGGAAGTGCCTAGACCTCTCTCCTGGGGTAGGGACAGGCAGCAGACCTGCCTGCAAAAGGTGTGCCCAGGTGGAGGACCTCCTGCAGCAGGTGGCTGAGCTGCAGGAGGTGGTGAGAAGGCTACCTAACATCAGGGAGGCAGAGAAGGAGCTAGATAGCTGGTTCCAAGCGCAGTCTGCAGCGGACCCACAGCCCACGGCCAAACAGCCAAAAACTCCCCCACTGGCACACGCAGAAGGGAGAGGGGGGGCCAATAATGCAGAAGAATGGATGGTTGCAAAGGCAAGGACCAGCAGGAGGAAGAGACTTCCCCCCAAGCCTGAGGTGCCCTTGCATAACTGCTTCACTGCTCTGCAGACCGAAGAGGAAAGTCCTGTCACACCAGGAGAAGCGATGGAGGCGAGTAATGCAGCCCGATCTGCCCCCTGTATAACAACCAGCGCCACTAAGAAAAGGCGACGGGTGATAGTAGTAGGCGACTCTCTTCTGAGAGGTACGGAGGCACCCATTTGCCGACCAGGCGCACTCTCTAGAGAGGCGTGCTGCTTACTGGGGGCTTGCATCAGGGATGTCACCGAGAGGCTACCAAGCTTCATCCAGTCCACTGACTATTATCCACTGCTGCTGTTTCACGTGGGCACCAGTGACACAGCCAGGAGCAGTCTGAGGACTGTCAAGAAGGACTACAGAGCCCTGGGAGTGGTGGTAAAGGACTGAGGAGCGCAGGTAGTTTTTTCATCAATCCTGCCGGTCAAAGAGAAGGGGTTTGAAAGGGCCAGTTGAATCTGGTGAGTCAACAAATGGTTACGGGACTGGTGCCCCAGCCAGGGGTTCGGCTACTTAGACCATGGGACTCGCTTTGAGAAACCTGGTCTACTGGGGGCTGACGGGGTCCATCTGTCAGAGAAGGGGAAGAGCATCTTCGGTCATAGGCTTGCCAAGCTGGTGAAGAGGGCTTTAAACTAGAGACACCGGGGGAGGGGAACCTCAGTCCATCCCACTCCTACCAGTTTGATGCCAGGGCCAGCAATAGATGCCCAGAGCCTGGAGAAGGAACACAGGTCAGCAGGAGAGCGCCTGAAGAGCAGCACAAAGGAACTCCAGCCACCCAACTTAAATGCCTCTATGCAAACGCACGTAGCATGGGGAAGAAACAAGAGAAGTTAGAGACGTGCACACGCCTGCAGGGTTACGACCTTATTGGCATCACGGAGACGTGGTGGGATGGCTCCTATGATTGGAGTGTTGGGATGGAGGGATACAGGCTCTTTAGGAAGGACAGGCAGGGGAGACGAGGAGGGGGTGTCGCCCTCTATGTCAATGACCAGCTGGAGTGCATGGAGTTCTGCCTGGGGATGGATGAGGAGCCAACCAAGAGCTTGTGGGTCAGGATTAAAGGGAAGGCAGGGACAGGTGACATTATGGTGGGGGTCTGCTACAGGCCACCTGACCAGGAAGACCGAGCAGATGAGGCCCTCTATAGACAGATAGGAACAGCCTCACGCTCACAAGCCCTGGTCCTCATGGGGGACTTCAACCACCCCGACATCTGTTGGAGGGACAACATGGCAGGGCATAAGCAATCCGGGAGGTTCCTGGAATGCGTCGATGACAACTTCCTTCTCCAAGTGGTAGAGGAGCCAATGAGGAGAGGTGCTATGCTGGACCTTGTTCTCACCAACAAGGAGGGGCTGGTGGGGAATGTGAAGCTCAAGGGCAGCCTGGGCTGCAGCGACCACGAAATGGTGGAGTTCAAGATCCTTAGGGCACCGAGGAGGGCACACAGCAAGCTCACTACCCTGGGCTTCAGGAGAGCAGACTTTGGCCTCTTCAGGGATCTGCTTGGTAGAGTGCCATGGGACAAAGCCCTGGAGGGAAGAGGGGCCCAAGAAAGCTGGGTAATATTCAAGGATCACCTGCTTCAAGCTCAGGAGCGATGCATCCCAACAAAGAGGAAGTCAGGCAAAAACGCCAGGAGGCCTGCATGGATGAAGAAGGAGCTCCTGGACAAACTCCAACACAAAAAGGAAGCCTACAGAGGGTGGCAGCAAGGACAGGTAGCCTGGGAGGAATACAGAGAAATTGTCCGAGCAGCCAGGGATCAGGTTAGGAAAGCTAAAGCCCTGATAGAATTAAATCTGGCCAGGGACATCAAGGGCAACAAGAAAAGCTTCTATAGGTACCTCGGGGATAAAAGGAAGACGAGGGAAAATGTGGGCCCTCTCCAGAAAGAAACGGGAGACGTGGTTACCCAGGATACGGAGAAGGTGGAGGTACTCAATGACTTTTTTGCCTCGGTCTTCACCGGCAAGTGCTCGAGCCTCACCGCCCAAGCCGCAGAAGGCAAAGGCAGGTACTGGGAGAATGAAGAGCTGCCTACTGTGGGAGAACATCAGGTTCAAGACCATCTAAGGCACCTGAAGATGCACAAGTCCATGGGACCCGATGAGATCCATCTGCGGGTCCTGAAGGAACTGGCGGATGAAGTTGCTAAGCCACTATCCATCGTATTTGAGAAGTCGTGGCAGTCTGGAGAAGTTCCCACTGACTGGAAAAGGGGAAACATCACCCCCATTTTTAAAAAGGGAAAAAAGGAAGACCCGGGGAACTACAGGCCAGTCAGTCTCACCTCTGTGCCTGGGAAGACCATGGAACAGATCCTGCTGGAAGCTATGCTAAGGCACATGGAGGACAGGGAGGTGATTCGAGACAGCCAGCATGGCTTCACCAAGGGCAAGTCCTGCCTGACCAACCTAGTGGCCTTCTATGCTGGAGTGACTACATCAGTGGACACGGGAAGAGCTACAGATGTCGTCTATCTGGACCTCTGTAAGGCCTTTGACACGGTCCCCCACAACATCCTTTTCTCTAAACTGGAGAGGTATGAATTTGATGGGTGGACTGTCCGGTGGGTGAGGAATTGGTTGGATGGTCGCATCCAGAGGGTAGTGGTCAACGGCTCAATGTCCAGATGGAGATTGGTGACGAGTGGCGTCCCGCAGGGGTCCGTATTGGGACCGGTACTGTTTAATATCTTCATCAGTGACATAGACAGTGGGATTGAGTGCACCCTCAGCAAGTTTGCAGATGACACCAAGCTGAGTGGTGCGGTTGACATGCCAGAGGGACGGGATGCCATCCAGAGGGACCTGGACAAGCTGGAGAAGTGGGCCCGCGTGAACCTCATGAGGTTTAACAAGGCCAAGTGCAAGGTCCTGCACCTGGGTTGGGGCAACCCCCAGTATCAACACAGGCTGGGGGATGAAGGGATTGAGAGCAGCCCTGCCGAGAAGGACTTGGGGGTACCGGTGGATGAAAAGCTGGACATGAGCCAGCAATGTGCGCTCGCAGCCCAGAAGGCCAATCGTATCCTGGGCTGCACCAAAAGAAGCATGGCCAGCAGGTCGAGGGAGGTGATTCTGCCCCTCTACTCTGCTCTGGTGAGACTCCACCTGGAGTACTGCGTCCAGCTCTGGAGCCCTCAGCACAAGAAAGACACAGACCTGTTGGAGTTGGTCCAGAAGAGGGCCACGAAAATGATGAGGGGGATGGAACACCTCTCCTGTGAAGAAAGGCTGAGAGAGTCGGGATTGTTCAGCCTGGAGAAGAGAAGGCTTTGGGGAGACCTTATTGCAGCCTATCAGTACTTAAAGGGGGCTTATAAAAAAGATAGCGGCAAACTTTTTAGCAGGGCCTGTTGCGACAGGACAAGGGGGAATGGCTTTAAACTACAGGGGAGTAGATTTAGACTAGATATAAGGAAGAAATGTTTTACGCTGGGGGTGGTGAAACACCGGCACAGGTTGCCCAGAGAGGTGGTGGATGCCCCATCCCTGGAAACATTCCAGGTCAGGTTGGACGGGGCTCTGAGCAACCTGATCTAGTTGAAGATGTCCCTGCCCACGGCAGGGGGGTTGGACTAGATGACCTTTAGAGGTCCCTTCCAACCCAAACTATTCTATGATTCTATGATTCTAGTTTTGTTGTGACCACTTTGTGGGGGTCCACCAAAAAAAGGAATACAGAGGACATACAAAGACCGAACTAAGCTTGTCTGTTCTTGAGGACACCAGGATGCTACTGGCTGCTTGTACTGCCAGAAAAACAGCCTGCACCAAACAAATGTGGATCACCAAGTGGAGGTCTTGGGCAGCAGGTAGAGCTACATTTCACCTGCGCAGGATGTCATGGGAAAGAAGTCTCTTGGGAACATGGGGTGACTCTGACCTGAAAAGATGCTGTAGTTTAAATATGGTCATTCATTGCACAGCTCCATTCTGGATGGTGCCACCGCTGAGCTGTAGGAATGAGGTGCACATGCTAGTGGTTATCACTTTACATATTCCTGCAGTATACACCAGTTTGTTTTTCCACAGTGGAGAACCTTCAAAAGCAGTGATGCAGCATCATAGCTCTGGAGAGGGTTAGTGGGTCCACACATCTCAACACTGCTGTTCTGTGCCCTTTTAGGTGGCCCAGGGGATCACAGACATCCACACAGAGCAGACAGGCATGACATGGGAGACCAGTGCCCTTCTGGCCTGGCTGCTGGATACCAGATGAGATACCCAGGGCATCTAAAACATCTCTGAGTTCCTATCTTCAGGAAACCAGATCCCACCAAGGATGTCATATTTTGAAATCGTGTGTTGGGCAAGCCCAAATAGGCATACTGGCTGCAGATAGTACTTCTAACTGAAGCCTGCTGTTCTGCCCCCTGATGCTTTTTGTTACCTTCACCACTGTTAAATCAGGGCTAACAACAGCAGTGCCAGCCCCCCGCAGAGTAGCCCTTCTCAGGGCAGATACCTGCTGTGAGCCATTGGGAAACACATGTCCTTTCTCTCCTGCTGGGACCAAACACCATTGAGAGGTGAGGGGGCTGCAATGGTAGGTTCCAGTCCAGTGTACACATCTGCCAGCCGCTTGCCAGTGATACCTCTCAAGAAAAGACCTGTTAAACATTTGTGCACATAGGAGATTTGGAGAAAGCCTTCTTGCAGCTCTTTTTTGGGAGAGACAGCAGCTCACATCACTCCTGGCTTGGTGGGGCAGTTAAAGCAATTAAGGGTGGAAACAGCTCAGGGTGCTGGCTTGCAGTTTGTCTTATAATATCGCACTGTGACCTGTAGCAACTCAGGATGAACGTACCCATGCATGGGACAACCAAGGACAGGACGTGCCACATAAAACTGCCTCTGTGGCGCATCCCCGGGTCAGTCAGCCCCTGAGGGTACATGCATGCAGGGCACAGGGGTGTGCGGGGAGCCACCTGGGAGTCTTAGCAGCAGGGAGTAAAGCCTGAGCTATGCATCTGAGTATTTACCCTGCCCTTCAGGTGCATGTCCTATTCACCCTGAGGTCTGCGTGGCTGTGGCTGCCCTGTTAGCCAGATCCGACCTGGTTAGTTTGAAGCTTTCTCGGGTTTCTCTTTGCAGTCTGCTAGCCCAGCCTGTTGCGAGCTTGCTGCAGCAGGAAGCAAATAACCAGGGGAGTAGCTGTTCAAGGCAAAACTGGGTCGATGAACATTTACGCTCAGTTAACACATGTCACCATTCTGTCTCCACAACTACAGTGAATGCACCTAAAAAGTGAGAACAACCTGAATTAAGGCTGCCATGTAACCTGAAACCTTTGCTTCTTGGCTGAGTGCTTCCTGTGGTGGTGTTGCTGAATTTATGCTCTGCATGGCTATCACGCTGTGACTGAGTGACTTCGATTTCTAATGTCTGCTCTGATGACCATGTTTTCCTTCTTGATTTTTGCCCTTCTCTTCAACTTGATCGGAAGCACGTCTGGACTTACAAAGTATTTCACTCCAGCCCCAGTTCCTCCTTCGACTTTTGACTCAGGGACAGATCCTACGATGCATGGCTATGCCATCGACCTTGGTGGGTCTGTGAGGACTTGTAAGTGCCTGGAGGGTGCTAGCTGATGGTAAAGCATCCTTTCTCTGAGGTGCCCAGCGCCCTGACGTGCCACACAGTGCACTTCAGTGAATCTCTGGCTGAACCGGCTCAGTGCAGAGCCGGTTTGCAACTTCTACGGGGTGCACAGTTTTCAGAACACCTGCCCCCCCTCCATCTTTTGGGGAGAAGTCTGTGTGCATGTGGGTGCTGTAAAGGCAAAGGGTGGGTTGAGGATCACAGCTGCACAACTTTCTGATATTTGCAACCAGTTTTTCACCAGTGCAAAAAATCCCTCTGTGTTCCTGTCTTATACATCTGCATTTTCTCTTTCAGAACCTCTACTCACTTCTTCCTTTGGGTCCCTCCATGCATATATGTCTGATTTGTATAATCCCTTTGTTTGAATTGTAAGCACTTCAGAGCAGCAGTCATGTCTCCATCTGTATCTTGACAAGGGACTTACATGATAGGTTGGCTTAAAACCACCCGTCTGTAACTGAGCTATCTTAGGCTTTTGCAAGGAATGAACTTAATGAAAGAAAGTTTTCTTTTTGCTGCACAACAATCTGATCACTTTGCCAGCTTTTCTTCATGAAAAAAAGTCTTTCCCAAGGCTGGTGTGAATTTGAAGTCTGCCAGTCTCAAATATTTTTTAATAATTAGTTTATTATTTAAATATTTGGGGAGGGGTTAGCTTGATTTTTGGTTTCTCATCCTTCCAGATACTACAGGTACACACATTCGTATATACGCAGATGAGAGAAACTCATCCTTCATTACATGAACATACATATGTAGATGAAGGAAGAGCTTCTCATTCATTTTCTTGGTCACTGCAGCAGGGGCTACAAGGAAGAAAAAATATTGTGAGATTCACAGTAAAAATCACTAGAGTGGGCAACTCTCTAACTAAAAATAGCTCTGTGGCTACCCTGGCTGGGCTCTGATGTATGTCCTTCCACATACTTTGCTTCTCCCCCACCCTTCTTATTCCATGATCGGAAGTCCACCTTCATGGAAAATGAGTCCATCAGGTTTCAGTAGTCTCCTGACAAGCCAAGTGTGAAACAAAGTGAGCTGCCGCTCCACAACCATGCGTGCGCAGCCGTCTTCTGGGAAATGACGATGAGAGGCTCAGGGCTGACTGCGGTGCTGTAAGGAATTAAGCGCGTGATCATCATCAAATACCAAAACATGTCTACCTGTATTACGTTAAGAGCACAGAACCCACAGTCGTAATTTTTAACTGAAATGCTTGGCTTGGAGGCAAAGCCGGTGTTTGCCTTGATCATCCCAAGTTCTGAATTACCAAGGCTCAAACCAACATATTTTGCACTCTGTCTCCACGTGCAGCCCAAATTAGCCTTTCGTTAGGTGCCTGTAGATACCATTTTTCTTCCTGACTGAAATGTTGTAACAGTCGCAGCCCCGTTCTGCAGGGAGGGTAAGCAGGGAAAATGCATTACGCATTAATGAGATTCGATGGAGTGTGAGCGCAGGTCCCCCAGTGCTGCCAGGGACGGCGTAAAATTCGCTTAATGGTTTCATGAGGCGGGGGTCATTTTCATAGCAGCACTGTGAATATAACCCTGCTACAAGTGGACACGAGTTGTTGTGAGGAAGAAATTGTTCATCTGCATGATAGATCGGTGTCTTCTGGAATTTAAATATTAATTGAAAAGTCAAGGTCAGAGGGCAGCTGACACTTGACTTTGCTCTCTTTCCTCTGTCCACGGCTTTGATCACGCTACATCTTTCTTTGTGCCTGGTGCTCAAGAGAGTACCCCAGGGTCATGGCCTGTTTCCTAGTCAAGAGGTAAAAACCTACTGGCTTAAATATCAGAGGCCCAAGCTTTAGCAGGGGGTGGGGGTATGAAGGGAGAGGGGGGAGCATTTGCTTCATGCTTTTCACATTTCCCACATAACCCAAAGCAGACTAAACAAAACCAGTGTGAAATCTCATGGCTTGATGCTGCTATGGTTATATTTTTTAAGCTGTCATCCATTCATTTATACTTATGTTTATTCCCTGGATTTACAGCTTTTTTTTTTCGGCCTTTTCTTGTGGGGAGGTGGGGGGGGGGAGGTTGAAACCTTTTGAAAGGGGATTGCAGTGAGCAGTGGCCTATGATTAAAGCCCAGTGTTTTTCCTTGATGCCGCTCCTCCACAGCAGTGTCACACATGGTAGCATTTAGGAGCCCTTCACAGCTGAGGTGTTTCAAACACTAATGAATGGAAGTTTGGTCATATAACGCAGGCAAGCTTTAAGGCATGCTTTGCTGAATGGTGTACTGTAGTGGCCTGGGAAAGGAAGAGAGTTATAAATTGTGTCAGTTAGCCACCCAGACAAAATGAAGCCATGTGGAAAATCAAATCTATTAAAGTATGAAGACTGTTATAAGCTGTTTTAAGCTGGTCATTCTTAAAAGGTCTCAGTTGGCTGAGGGAGTAAATTCCTGTTTTTCCTAGATCTTTTTCACATGCTGTCTCAGGCGATGATGTGCAGCATTTGATAAAAAACAACTTTTCACTGACAGCCCCTTTTATCAGAAATGTTTTGCCCCCAGTTTACTGCCCACGTCCTGGAAGGTACTGCACAGTTGTTAAATAAGCAGTGTAAGAGCATCGCATTTGGGCAGGCTTGCTGAAGTCGAACATGAAGGCAGCGGTGGGCTGGAGGAGGACAGCGAATGAGGAGGAGAAGGCTTCCCAGAGCACCCACTTAACATTGGATACCTGCTCAAAATGCTTTCCATTTTCTAGCGGCCCACGTCTGTTGGCTGTTAAGAGGGCCGTGACAGAGCACAGCACAAATTATTTTTTCGTGGCACCCCCTGGGGTAGGAGGAAAGCCTGGCAAACTAAAGCAGGGTGACTGGAGAGCGGGAGACCTTCCCCTCCTCCCCAAGGTGGCCTCTTGAGATGTCACAGCAGCTGTAAAGGGCATTTTGTTAGCTCAGGAGGTAACTGTCAGCTGTGTGAGAGAAGAGTGAGGTGGCAGCCTAAGACGCACGGTCGCCACTATTTATTTTTTCTGTTTGTGTATTCTAGGAAGAGACTGAAGAAACGTCCTCACAAGAGTCTGCAGAGGAAGACTAGGAGGCCGCACCATGCAATTTCTACCTCATCAGCAGTTGGGTCTTTTGAAGGGAGAAGACACTGCCTTGACCACTTATTTTCTATTGCCATGGTCTTTCCACTTTTGCCTGGGGGAAAAAAAAATAGCATAACCTTAAAAAGGATTTGACTAATCATCTTCTTTGTAATCCCTTCACGGTCCCAGGTTTAGTGAAAAACTGCTGTAACACAAAGGGGACACAGATTAACGATGCAACTTTTAATTACTGTTTTCTTTTTTCTTAACCTACTAATAGTTTGTTTGAGCTGCTAAGTAAGGGTGAATGGGTCAAGAAGAGCTCCAAATCAGGTTTATGTCATTCACTGCACTGCATATAAACAAGAAACTTGTAACATAGTCATTATAATGGGCATTGAAATAGGAAAGGCTGGGTGTGTAACACTATAGCCTTGCAACACTTCCAGCAACCCACTCCCTACTTAGTGAACTCCCTGTTTTAGAACACCAAAGATAAGGGATAGATACTACTCTTTTTTTTTTGTAACCTTCTTGTAGACTTGTACTTGATTTTTTTTTTTTTTTTTAAGACTTACTGTTATTTCAGGAGAAAAATTGAAAGCTGATCTTTCACTTCATTCAGCTGGTAACGGAAGAAAGAAATCAACACGAAAAAGGTACTTTCATTTTGCAAAAGGGAAGAAAGACAAAGATCCGTTGTATAGTTATAGATACAAACATGTCAGCAGAAGTAATAGTAAACAAAATGAACAGCCCTCATCTTCTGGACCATAGGAAGCCAGACGGAGTTGGTTTTCTGTAGAGCCAGGCATTTTCTATGGAAACAAAAATGACTGACACCAAACACTCTTATGCCGTTAATGACTAAGTCTTTATCGAGAAAAGTGTTTTAAAACATACAGAAAGGTACCTCAAAATTAATCATGAATTTATCTCAACAAAAATAATCCATATGTTTTGCTTAGTTTCGACTAATTCCACTCGTCCTGTACCAGTATTTCAAAAGAATTGAGTCTCTCCTCATTACTCATCAGTCATGATGTAAGAACCAACACCACGTACCTCAGCTAAGCTCGTGCATTACTTTAAGCAATGTATTTTGACATAGGATGGTTCACTGAGCACCTCTGTGCCAGTGGCATTTCTCCATCTTTTCATTCAAAGCAGCACTTTTAGCACCAGATGCAATATTACCCCACTATTCAATACTACCTCTGATTTTTACAATTAACTCAACAGACTGATAAATACATGCTGCTATACACATTAAATGCAGGAAATTTTTACTGGGTAGATAATCATGAGTATCTGCATTTTCCCCTTATTTCTACTTCAACACTTAATTGCAGTTAAGGAAGCAATATCTTTATTGTGTTTCGGCATGACTATGTATTTTTCTTTCTCTTGGTTTGTTTTTGGTTTTTTTTAATGTACTTACCCTATTCTCTGCTAGACTTCTGTGTAATGTACTGTTAACTTGAATATATTTTTGTACTGAATTGCTGATAGGTTTGTGAGGATAATTTTCTTCAATGACACTACATGACATAGAAAAAAATTTAGCTGTAATGTTTAAATATTACTGTCCAAGTTTGTACCTCAAATGAATTGTTTAAAGAAATGGACTAATTGATTGACAAAGACCTACCTCCAGACTTTAAATGGAATGAACTTGTTACTTTCAGCATTAGTTTTGAGACGTTTGAAACAGTTAGGACTGCAACTAATCCCTAATTCAAAACTATTTTTGTAAAATAACTTGTGGAAAGTGAACACATTTTAAATTACTTTCGTATTAAAAAAAAAAACGAACAAAAAAAAAACCTTCAAAGAAACTTGAAGCTTTGTAGGTGGGAAGCAACAAGCTCAGCTTTTGCATAATGCAATCACAAATATGTGTTTAAAAAAATTAATTAGTAGATTGTAAGAAAATACTTGACAAGTATTTTCATGTATTTTACACAAATGTGATTTTGTAATATGTTTCAGCCAGATTTATTTTAAATGCTTCTTATGTAGAGGTTTTTATTCTCCTCTCTCTCACTTTTGTTGTTCTTTCTCTCTCTCTCCCCTTCTATTTCATTTCCTCTATTTCTGTTTTATTTTCCTTCTTCCTCTCTTTCCTAGTCAGTACTTTGTATCATTGTATTAATAACTGGGCCAGGGGTAGTTTCTCAGGAAGGCATCTGTTGGTATGGCTTTAGTACCGAGCCAAATGCAGTTAAAGATAACTACTTACTGGCTTCTTCCAAGAGGCAGTGTCAAGAACTGCGGACTTCCTCGAAAGCCCGCAGAGGGTTCAGTGACGGAAATCGCTGAGAAAGAGCTGATCGGAGTATTACAACTAGTCACGTTAATATTAAATGAAAGAGAAATAATCCTAGCTATACAGTAGCTCTAATAGGCCAAATCCAGTGTCACTTCAAGGCAGTAGAAGGAATTCTGCTGACTTCAAAGGGCATCGAATCAAGCCTTAGCAAGTCTCTTTTGGGGTTTGGGGGTTTTTTTGCATTTTTTAAAACCACAGTATTCAGTGGATGACACGGAAGTAATCTCTGGGTGTGTGTCACACTTCAACCTCCGAGAGACTTACCACTCTGATGAACTGAATCTTGTATTTTCTATATATTGTAGTACAATCAAAACACATTACTACCTCTTAGGGCCTACTATACCTCATTTTTTCAGACTGAAAAATTGCATGTGGCCATTGAATCAGTGAGAACATCATAAAATTTTTTATATATATAGTTTATTTTTATGGGAGATAAATTTTATACGACTGTTCTTTGCTGTCATTGGTCACTGCTAACTAAGACTGGACATTTAACTCTTCTACCATTTCTGCAAGAGAGGTATGTTTGCAGGAAAAAAAAATAACCGCTTCAAGATGTTTAACTACAGTTTACTTTTTCTTTTGAGTGTCTTCTAACTTTTTGCTTTGTTCTTCGTGTAGAGTTGCTGTCTATGATTGTACTTCGAATCGCTTGCTTGTTGAAAATGTTCCTTTAATGGATTATCACAGTCTGTTCAGCACAATAAACATAATAGCCTCTGTGATCCCCATGTTGTTTGATTCCTAGACTTTTGTCACAGTTCCATAAAATGGGTAATAAAGTTTGGTCACAGTGACCAAATTTGTAAAAGCTTTGCATGCAAGTAGTCTTTTTTTGTCCCAGGACCGTAGGCATGTGCCTAAGAAGAAGTGCATTTGCTGTTAAGGGCCCCCAGGGGTGAGTGCTCAGCAGAGGGACACATCTTATGAGGCTCCCTAAAGGTGAGGCACCCGTTCCTGGCTTGGGACTTGCTGTGCTGAGCTAAGGGCTAAGCCGTGCACTGGGGAGCAGTGATCCTACCTGCCAGACAGAAAATACTATAGCACAGGCAAGACTGAAATGGGGTTTGTTGCCTGGCTTCTAACCTGCCTCTTGGGGGTCCACCAAGATGATGAGCCTTCTCCTCTCTCTACGCAAGATTGCAGTTCACATCCAAGTTCATGGAGTTTATATGATGCAGCCATTAGGTTAAAAAGAGCAGGTACTCAGAGCAGCAGAGACAGGGATGTGGCTGGGTATGGTCTGGGGCAAAACTTGAGGAGCTCAGGAAACTCTGCATTAAACACTGACCCCTCCAAAGCTGTAATAGGCAGGTTGGGCAGGATTCTTCTGGCTTCCCCTCTTCATTTGCTCTTACATGGTCCCCTGGCCTGTTACAATGAGATTTAAAGATTGCGGTGCATGTCCATTCATTCATACTTGCAACCATGCCTCTCTCACCTAAGACGATTGTTCAGATATTAATTCCTCAGATGTTTAGGTTTACACATTCTTTGTGTTCACTCATTTGCAAACTCTCCACCTAATCTCTTTTGGCTTAGTAACCTCTGCTTTCCCAAGGGCTTCATGGCATGTTCCCTTTGGACTCGGTTACTTGTAAAATAACCAAAATACAATCACAAAAAAAGCATTAAGTAGTAACACCCATTCAGTCCTGAGTCAGAGATGTGAGTAATTGCATTCATCACGTTATGTATCCTCTTCTCTTCTCCTTTCTCACCCTGCTCGGTGGTATTAAAGGATCATTCCACTTTTCGATCTTCCTGGTGGTCTTCTTCCCTGTGGTTGCCATCACTCGGATCTTCCTGTTATTTTATCTGATGTGATTCTCCAGCTGTAACCCACCCACCTTATGGATCAGCCAAGTGGCTGAACTTCTGCTACCCTGTGCTGAACTCCCCTCTACTTCTTATTAGTCATTCCTCCAGCTTGCTTCACTCCCACTTCCCTTCTCGGGGCATCTTCCAATAAACTTCTGCACGCTTGATGCCACAGTGGGACTATTTGTGTGTATAAAACTAATCGGCTTCTGCAGGATCAAGGCCTGCGTTTGTCTAGCGGCCAAGAGTGCTTTATCCAAGGTGCCTGTGGCAAGGGTCTTATTAAGTTTCTGCTTTTGCTTCCCACTCCCATCACATCACATCCACACAAAGATGGGGAATTACTGAAAGCTGGCGCTGCCAGTGCCTTGCACAGCAATTTAATTGTCCGTAGCTTTTTTTAAAACCAGAACATCTGGTCTGGTCATCATTAGAGACAGGATCCAGAGCAATGGCAACAACATGTTCCTCTGATCACAAGAGAGGAGTCAGATTTTTCACACCTCAAACTTCACCTGAAGCCTGAACGAAGCAATGTTTCTCACCCCGGCACCTTTGCATGTATGGACGTAGAATTTCTGTCTCTCAATTCATCCTTTTTTAATCTCCCACCATCCTCCTGATCACATTAATTTTTAAACATACAAATGTACTTTGGCATATAGCCTTTAGTGCAAATAAAGGTCCAATTGCTATATGCCTTCTTGATTCAGAAATAATACCAATTGAAGCTTTTTTACATCTACTTGCTCAGTCAAACGAATGTCTGCCACTGTGTGTTACATAGTCTGAAAAATACAGACATCGTTGCTGTCTGGACGTTTCATAGCCAGCACAATTAATGTGGGTTAATGCTCTGCTCCTGCTGGGCTCCCGGACCCATGGGCTGTGTGCCACGCTAGGAGACACTAGTGACGGGGAAACCTCGACCCCCTTGCCAGCCCACCTCACTCACAGGCACACGAGGAGCGAAGCCACCCCATGCCCGCACTCCACCTTGCTCCGGGGCATCTCCGTAGTGCAGTTCCCGCTCTAGCAGAGTTGCTGCTCCGCCTGTTGTCACGTCCTTCAGGTCCTTCAGTCGCTGTGATGAGCTCTGCTGTTGCTCTTACCCTCTGGGCTGATTCACCTCCATGTGACAAGGTTTAACGTGTCTTTTTTTCTTCCCACCTTTTATTTCCCTTTGCCACCCAAACAACCTTTTGGCTTACTGGAAATTTTTTTCATTTCTTTCCTTCCCACTTTTAATGCTTTAGTGATTTAATGCTTTTGCCCCCCTTTATTGCTCCAGACTTGCAGTGCAGTTGTTCCAGTATTCAAGAAAAAGAAGGCATCTTCCTGTAATTAACATCCTCTGAAGATACATGAATGTAATTATGATTAGCCTGAAGATAACAGTCCAATGTGGTAGCAGTTTAAGTGGGAAGCAATCTGCCTATTTACACTCTAAAATAAGGCTGCAGATGGTTGCACCCCAAACCGTGCAGCACAGGATTATCATCAGCTTTTATCTGCTAGCAAAAGGGGAAATTGGAACATTAGGAGATAAGACACAAGTCTTCAACAGTGCTTCCCTACTAAGATGGGGATAATTAAGCACAGCTAAAAACGTTAGCTTTATAAAGGAGGAGCTTTACATTGTTAATAATGGCTAGGGTAAAACTGGAGCAGGAATCCAAACATATGCTACATTAAGGCACGCTATTAAAATAATCAGTGAAAGAAAATAACAAATGAAAGCTGGGTGGATCTGAAAAATCAATGGCAGGCAGAAACATTAATTAGCCAGAGAGGAAACTTAGCAAAGGCAGAATTCCCATCAAAAAACAAGATTACATTACATTACATGTGAATGTCAGCTACAAAATATTATGCGGGACCACCAAAGATTATGATTTTAATCATAGGGGTTTTTAATTCAGAAAATCTATTAAATATATATAGTCCCTTAAGGCATTTTATTCTTAGTTCAGGGAGTAGGCAGAAAAATAAGCACATTTTTATTGCATTGGAACACATTTGCCATAAAACCATAGTTTTAGCAATATCACATAATAAAAACTAAAATTTAAATCAACATTTGAAAACAAATCAGCTCAGCAGATGCATAGAAGGAGTTACTTTGGCCCTACATAACTGCAGAGTATTGTCTTTAAAGCTACATCAGTCTAAGATGGGGGTTTTATGAGGCCTGACATGCTCTAAAGGTGTTTACAATGAATTGCCACTCCTAGACTGCAGCTGCTCTTGGGGCCAAGACAAATTAATCTCTATCTAAGGTGCTGTTATAAGACTATTTTTGCCAAAAGTTCATAATGTGCTCAGTTTGGGATGGTTGAGGTTTGGCATTTATATCCCAACAAATACACAGTAACTTCAGTGAGATCCAAGACCTGGGGAATGTCACCCACTGGCGTCTGCCCCCGCGATCCAGACTTTTGGTCTCCCCAGAGCAGGAAAAAAGCAGGAGAAAAGCAGGACCACATATGGCTGTTCTTGTGTTACTAGCAACGCCCTTGAGATGCACCTCACTGTCCAGTTATAGTCCCCAGAGGTCTCAGAGGTACCACCATGATTGGTCAACAAGTCACCTTACTTCTTTGCAGGGAGAAAGGGGTCTTGCCCTAAACAACACTGTGTGTGGCAAAGCTCATGACACAGAACTTGTGTTTGAGGAGGCCGTAACAAAAACCCCGCTCTCACCTGTGCAAACAGTTTACAATCATGAGACGCATCTCTCTGTGTCTTTGGGTGCGCGAAACTATACAGCAGGACCATAACTGTGACTGTACCTTTTTAACGCTTTTAAAATACATATATATTTTAGATTTTTCAAAGGCTTCTGGTGATTCTCCATCACATGTGCCTCTGGCACACTCAGCGAAGTATTATATTGTATTTAAACCAACAACAGAGCAATGACACAGCACAGGGTAGGAGACGAGAATGAATGTCAGAAGCCTTGTATTATCCAGACCAATAAGGACATTTGTTTCATAAATAAGTTTCGCTGCATCATTAGTCACAGTTTTATAGGGGCAAAAGTTACAGTTTCTGATTAAAATCCTTAGAATTAAATTGCTTCATCGGCACTTAATTATCCATGCTGGGAATGGAAGCTGGCTTCCTTCTGTCAGAATTTGATACGGAACACCTCAGTTTGGTTATATGTGTGTGCTACATGAAAATAGTCCCCGTCTTTCTTAGCCAATACACACAATTAAATGGTATAGCTCCTGATTTCGATAGGAAATAGGCTTAAGAAAGGAAAATAGGAAGTTTTCATTTCCTATGGAACACAGGAAGCATTTATAATCTTCTGTCTATCCCCTTTCCCTTCAACAACTTCAAGGCTGTTTCCATTCTTTTCAGTAATTAGCCTTGACCTGGAAAGGATGACCTCTACTATTGCCTTTTTCTCATGAAGTCTTGACTTAGATCAGCTTGTAGTGCACAGATTTACCTTTGTACTTTTCTGAACTCTACATTATGGGAAACCTCAAGGACTTAAATACACTTATAGGACATGCAGCCCTGAAAGTAACTGGTCGTGGATAAGTAATGACTTTCCTGGTGTCACCAAAACCTGCAAAATCATGAGGCTAAATAGGCACAGATTGGGGTGCACACAAATGACAGAGGCAGCGAAGAAAACAGTGCTGGGGAGTTGAGTGAAACCTTACTGGAGTTGCTTATGGCAATGAGTGTTAGCAATAATTAATCCCTTTCATGGAAGTGAAGATCAGCTAAAGTTACAACCTCTGCTCCATACACAGAAACTAGTAAAATACATTTTATTGTTATTATAGTAAATTATATGTGAAAAAAGCAAGAGAAAAACAGAAGTGGAGAAAGGAGTGACAGAGCGATGCAAATAGCACTGGGAGCGTGGCCGGAGGAAAGCTTAGCAAGAGCACTTTCGGCCCAAGTGCAGACTAGAAGGACTAAACCTGTGAGCAAAGGAGCTGCGTACGGCTCCTTGGTCCATTCCTGCTCTGCTCGAGAGACCAGACTCAGCACATTCCTCATGAAGAGGCAGGCATAGGTCAAGCAACACCTGACTCAATTTGTCTTTCTAAATGAAAATATATCCAGGGCCCTGAATTTTGGCTAATTGCTTGGCTTGGGAATGGGAAAGTGTTCAAAAACAGTCATATGCACACATGCAGAGCAGAGCAGAGCAGAGCAGAGGGCATCCCAGAGTGTATCAGCAGGTTGGGACAGCTGCCCCTACTCACACCTCCCCGTTTGAGATGGAAGGCTGCTGATACCGTGCTATTTATACACCTTGCTTTTCTTCTGCTCAGATACTTTATGGAAATTCAGAGGCTAACACACAGCTCCTAATAAACTTAACATTCTGCTGTTGGCTTAAGCATAGCTGTGAGTTACTCTAGAAAATTAAAAATGAGGGAACAGATCAATAAACCATTCAGAAGTAACCATTCCCTGCCTGCTACACACTATCACAGCTAACGCACTAACTCCATTATGCTCTATAACAGAGTCGCTTTGAAATACCCTTACTGGTAAGATCAGGACTTCTGAAGTGCCTTTGAAAGCTCACCAAGCATGGTACAGTCTAGGGGCCTCATTCTAGATGATGCTGATCATCCTGCTCCTGGGACCTGAGGGACTTAGCATTTTGCAGGATCTGGCCTTGAATTTGGCCTCGCTTTAGTTCCCTTGCTGAGGCTACTGTACTGTATATAGAGCGTTAAATTGGTTTACATGAGGTTTCCCTTTCACCCATTGTTGTGGGTTTCAGTAAAACTATCCAGTGGTGACTAAGCAGAGAAAAGCCAACCTTCATCTGAGAAGCTTCCAAAACACTTCCTATTTTTGTAAGTTCAATGCACCTGCACCAGCCCCACAGTTTTGCAATGGGTGATTGAGATGTACAGATGCGATTTTACACTGCCAGGAGGGTGATGCACAGAGATGTAAGGCTACAGACACCTTGGGTGTATGATTCTCTCTGTTTCCCAACGACGAAAGTCCAAAAGCTTCTCTGCCCTGAGTGGACTGAGTCCCTCAGTGACAGAGCCCTGCAATAATGTCAGCAGTGCAAACCTTTGGGATAAGCTCTTCTCCCCCACCACATGCACGAGGGCAGTTAAAGACACTTTGACAGCATCAGTAAAATGAGCGGGTGCTCTCGTAGTCAATGGAGGTGTAGGGGATTGCACTAGAGCAGCCACACCGTGGTTTCAATTGAGTCAAACGGCCTACAAGCTAGGGAGGGCTGACCCCAGGAAGCAGTGGGATAGTAGTAAATAAAAAAGTAAACTTAAGTGTTTGGTGTTGATGAAAAGTTAGTGGGTTTTTTCCAGATAAAGGTCAAAAGAGTAGCCAAATGAAACAGGTTTTCTGCATTTAGAAGGAGATCTGTGTCACCAAGCTTTAGTCATTTAAAAGTTAGATGTCTCATCTAAGGTTTTCATCAGCCAGAGGGCAATTCATTCCTTCCTAAAATATGGGTCTAAGCTGGGTGGGATGAATCACTGATCCCTCCCCACTGACTGTTCAGGAAGCTGAGACAGTGATGTTAACCTAGCTCCAAAAAAATGGCAATATGTGTCGTTTCCACTTACATTGCTGAGCTGAGAGCTCCTACTCATGAGCAATTGCTCTAACCCTTGCACTCCTCTTCCAGCTGTGTCTCCAAAGGGAGACAAGCCAGTTGTTTTCATCACATGCACAGGGTAGGTGCATAAAATCCAGAACAGGGTTCAGGCTCTGTGTCCCAGTTTCACAGAAACTGCAGACTGGGAAAGGGACAGGGTCGGTATAGACAGACATGTCCCCTCTGAGCCAGCACAACCCATTGCCTGGAGCAGGCAGGCATTCCCATACCTGTCTGTTGAATACGACTCGTCAAAGGCTAGGGGAATTTCAAACTTAAAGCTTAGAGGTATTTATTCACATGCACCAGTCCCTCCTTTGATGGTCCCAGTACATTGGGGGCACTAAGATCATACATGCTTTGAAGTCCGGCTATACAATGCTGTCACGTACCTGCAAGGAGGTGTTCATTTGTTATATTGTCAGTTCAAGCCTCGAACAAACATAAGTATACATCTAAAACATGGAAATAAAAGGCAAAAATATAGTGTCATGTTATCACTACACTTTCTTACCATTGTGTATTTTGCTTATGATTTGTCCAGCCCTTGGTACGGCACTCAAAAAGTGGGGGGACCAGTGCCAATGGTCACAACAAATACTGGTGCTAATGCGAAGCTTGTAGTCTCTCCCAAAGGATGGGTGGGCCAAGTGGGCTGCACCAGCTGAGGGGTCAGTGGGAAGCATTTTGTGTAGTATAAAATAATTGTCTTCTCGTCTTTCTTCATCTGGTTTCTCTAATTTTTCAAATAGTTTCCCCTTAAAATCACCTTGAACAATTCATTAAATAAGGCAGGCTAATCAGAGGTATAGACTAAAAAATGTAAGTGTCCTCAGTCACAAGTGATCCTGCCAAAATATACTTCTACACAAGACATACTTCCTTATCTTCCCTAAAAAAAACCCCTCACTGCAGCGAGTGTAGCACCTACATGACAACTTCAGGCTCTTTCTGTCCAGTCACATTCCTTGTGGTCTGAAGATAAGAGACAGCAAAAATGCTCAAAGTTTTAAATTTCTGACAGAAAACAACCATCTCAGCTGAGGTCTGTGGCTCAGTGAGTGCACTTATGTCACAGATAGCAAGGACAAATATTTCAAATAAAAGTCAGCCGCTTCTTTGATACTTGGAAAGTTCATCAGCACTGCTCTTCCTGATTCAGAGCAGATGATGGCATCAGGGCATGTGAGACTGCAAGCCCAAACCTGATCAGATTCCCTCAGCTACAGATAGTATCACAATTAAATATATTAAACATGCCAGACACTTCCTGCAATTCAGATTGATTCGTTAAAGCCAACGTTGATTTCTACCAACACTGCTGTTGGGCTCAGTCCTGCTGTGCCGACTCTGCCCATGCAGGGTTGAGTTTGAGTGAAAACTACACAGCCGAGCCTTTGAACGGAGCCTAAACCTCCATCTAGGCAGCCCAGTAAAAAGGCTATAAAAGGAGGCTTTTGAATTATCATTGTCCAGAACGTGATGTCATAATGATAAAACAACATCAGGAAATAATAAAAATATGATGTACCTTTTTCATTGTAAATCCTTTGTGTCAGCTTCGCAGATGGTGTGAATCTGTGTAGCTCTGGGAAATCAATGAAACCACTCTGCCTTACGCCACTGAAGAAGTCGTCCTATCAAACTCAGTTCAAAACACTTTCAGAGCCTCCTTGGCGGGGGGCAGGTGCTCTAAGGCCCATCTGAACGCCTAGATTAGATCCCAACGAGATCCAGTTAGAAGGCAAAGGCATATTCTCATTATATAAGGGTGAACGAGGAATGACCCTACAGAAACCAGTTACACCCATTTGAGTGCAATATGTATGAGAAAAGTTTCAAGCCTTCTGAGATTTTTTTATTTTTTTGCATTCATGTGTTATACGAAACATGTTCATGCTGCCTTAGATATCTCATGGGTTGTGGTATCTTCAAAACCCTCCGAAACATATGTTCTGCCTTCAAGTGTTTTTGGAGTCAGAGCCTGAACTCGGCAGTATACTCCACGCTGGGTGTTACTGTGCGGAGACAGTGCTTACTTCCCCATGTGGAATTAATTTCAATAGACGCTATCAATTCTGTATGAATCAAAAGCCTTCTCTCCAGCCTTGGGATGGTCTGGATCGGGAGGCTGGATGTCCCCAAAAGCAATAAACCACAGACAACAGGGGGTTTCTTTGTACCCCCCTTTGAAAACCTCCCTCATCCACATGCTGCATCCCAAAACCATGTCCATGGCAAACACAGGGACAGCACCGACCCCATGGCTACAGCCCATCCCTGTGCTGCTCCCAGCACCATGTGCACCACTGTCCTGGTTTTGGCTGGGATAGAGTTAGTTTTCTTCCTAGTAGCTGGTACAATGCTGTGTTTTGGATTTAGGGTGAGAACAATGTTGATAACGCACCGATGTTTTAGTTGTTGCTAAGCGGTGCTTACACTAATCAAGGACTTTTCAGCTTCCCATGCTCTACCGACTGAGAAGGCTGGAGGTGCACAAGAAGCTGGGAGGGGGCACAGCCAGGACAGCTGACCCCAACTGCCCAAAGGGATATTCCGTACCATGTGACGTCATGCTCAGTATATAAGCTGGGGGAAAGCTGGCCGGGGGGGCCACTGCTCGGGGACTGGCTGGGCATCAGTTGGTGGGTGGTGAGCAATTGCATTGTGCATCACTTGCTTTCTATATTATTATTATTATTGTTATTATTATTATTATTATATTTCAATTATTAAGCTGTTTTTATCTCAACCCACGAGTTTTCTCACTTTTGCTCTTCTGATTCTCTCCCCCATCCCACTGCGTTGGGGGGAGTGAGCGAGCGGCTGTGTGGTGCTCAGTTGCCAGCTGAGGTTAAACCACGACAGTCCTTTTTTGGCGCCCAACATGGGGCACGAAGGGTTTGAGATAATAACAGATTAACCAGAGTGCATTAAGGAATTTATATCTGTTAACAGTTGCGGGTCACAATATTGATTCATCTGTTCTCGATATTAGTTTATCTGATCTGCACCATGCTCTTTTTTTTTGCTGTACATGTTAAAGATTAGTGTTGGGTTTTGCAGTTTGCTGTGCTCTGCAGTGATTAGTGATGTTTTGCCTGGGAGGTTTGTTAGTAAAACACTGGTCTTGAGCTTAATCTGGTATTTGAGCTCTGAGCTTTGTACTGAAGCCATTACCGTACTTCAGGTACCACTTCGTGGAGACAATTAACAATTCCAGTTCTTCCTCTGAGAGGTTTCTTATGGAGGAAATACAGAATGGCAGCATTGCTACCTTCTTCCATGATGTTTCCTCCTTCATGACAATAACTTTTCAGTATTTTGAACATCCTTGGGTAGGTAAGATACTTCTATTAATACTTCTTGGGAATACTGTTTCAGTTTTGTCTAAAGTTGGTAAGCAATTTAAGAATATCATCCAGAGATCTGCCCCAAGGCTGAATAATTATGAGTGGCAGGGTGTGTGGGACAAGATGGGCAAGTACCTAGGCCAATGGGCACCCCCAGTGTTTTGGAACTTCACCCCTGAACAAGTGCAGAATCCTGAAAAATTAGTAGAATATTTGGAAAAAGTATGCTGTCACCCTGGCAACTCCAGAGAGACACAAATCACTGCAACGTGCTGGGGCCTGGCCCATGCCTACCGAGCCCTGTTCAACACCATTCAGTACCCTCAAGGGGGAGAGAAGGTCTCTGGATCTGATGACAAAACAACAGGCACTGTGGCCACTCCAACCCCAGCGACAGGCCCCGCGGCCACTCCGACCCCGGCGACAGGCACTGTGTCTGAACCAAAGAACCAACCCATGCTGGTATCAGTCACCCCTATACACAAGAAGAAATCTTGGAAGCAGAAGTTGGCTTGTTTAGTAAGGGAGGAAGAAGCTTCTTCTAAAAGGGAGCCAGAGGAAGAATTGTATGAGGCAAACTACCCCGGAGTAGGGCTATCATGAGAACAGGAGGAGGAGAGCCGGCCACTGCCTGGGGAGGAAGAAGAGGAAGAACTCACAAACGAGGTGGTAACCACCCGATCTCTATCCCTGAGTGAGCTGCGAGATATACGAAAAGATTTCAGCCATTGCCCAGGCAAGCATATTGTCACCTGGCTGCTCCGATGCTGGGATAACGGGGCCAGCAGCCTGGAATGAGAGGGTAGGGAAGCCAAGCAGCTGGGATCCCTTTCCAGGGAAGGGGGCATTGACAAAGCAATTGGAAAAGGGACACAAGCCCTCAGCCTCTGGAGGCGACTCCTGTCAGGCATGAAGGAAAGGTATCCCTTCAAGGAAGATGTCATATGTCACCCAGGCAAGTGGACCACCATGGAGAGAGGTATCAGGTACCTGAGGGAATTAGCTGTGCTGGAGGTGATTTATGATGACCTGGACAACGAGCAGCTATCCAAAGATCCCGATGAAGTCAAGTGCACACGACCCATGTGGTGGAAGTTTGTAAGGAGCTCACCATCGTCATATGCCAACTCATTGGCAGTGATGACCTGGGAAGATGGAGAGGAACAAAAGGTGGATGAATGGCCAGCTCCGGCAATACGAAGAAAGTCTCTCTTCCTCCCTCATCTCGGCTGTGGAGAAACTGTCCCTGAAGGTCCAGCAACTGAAAGAGGGTAGGTCCTACTCCCCACCTGTACGGACCAGTATCTCAGCCATTAGGAGTCAGCATTCTTTTGCTCAAGAGAGAGGATATAAAGGATACACACCACGGGTCACCCTGTGGTTTTACTAACGTGACCATGGAGAGGACATGAGGAAGTGGGATGGAAAACCTACCTCAGCCCTAGAGGGACAGGTATGTGAGTTGCAAGGGAAAACAATCACAAAAGGGGGTTCTTCCAGAAAAATTGCTGCTCCAGTTTCCAGCGGGCAGTTCCCCAGACAGAGTGGAAGGGCCGATCTTACTTCTGATCTTAATGAAAAGACTTCTGACTCGTATTTACAGGAAATGAGAAATGAATACTATGACCAGGATTAGAGGGCCCCTGCCTCCAGCCAGGTGGAGGAAAGGGACAACCGGGTTTACTGGACTGTGTGGATTCGGTGGCCTGGCACATCAGACCCACAGCAGTGTAAGGCTCTAGTGGACACCAGTGCACAGTGTACCCTAACGCCACCAAGCTATAAAGGGGCAGAACCCATCTGTATTTCTGGAGTGATGGGGGGATCCCAACAGCTAACTGTATTGGAAGCCGAAGTGAACCTAACTGGGAATGAATGGCAGAAGCACCCCATTGTGACTGGCCCAGAGGCTCCGTGCATCCTTGGCACAGACTACCTCAGGAGAGGGTATTTCAAGGACCCGAAAGGGTACTGGAGGGCTTTTGGTATAGCTGCCTTGGAGATGGAGGAAATTAAACAGCTATCCACCCTGCCCGGTCTCTTGGAGGACCCTTCTGTTGTGGGGTTGCTGAGGGTTGAAGACCAACAGGTGTCGATGGCTACCACAATGATGCACCGGCAGCAATATTGCACCAACAAGACTCCCTGATTCCCATCCATAAGCTGATTCGTTGACTGGAGAGCCAAGGAGTGATCAGCAGGACTCGCTCACCCTTTAACAGTCCCATATGGCTCCATGAAGAAGTCGTCCTATCAAACTCAGTTCAAAACACTTTCAGAGCCTCCTCGGCTGGGGGCAGGTGCTCTAAGGCCCATCTGAACGCCTAGATTAGATCCCAACGAGATCCAGTTAGAAGGCAAAGGCATATTCTCATTATATAAGGGTGAACGAGGAATGACCCTACAGAAACCAGTTACACCCATTTGAGTGCAATATGTATGAGAAAAGTTTCAAGCCTTCTGAGATTTTTTTATTTTTTTGCATTCATGTGTTATACGAAACATGTTCATGCTGCCTTAGATATCTCATGGGTTGTGGTATCTTCAAAACCCTCCGAAACATATGTTCTGCCTTCAAGTGTTTTTGGAGTCAGAGCCTGAACTCGGCAGTATACTCCACGCTGGGTGTTACTGTGCGGAGACAGTGCTTACTTCCCCATGTGGAATTAATTTCAATAGACGCTATCAATTCTGTATGAATCAAAAGCCTTCTCTCCAGCCTTGGGATGGTCTGGATCGGGAGGCTGGATGTCCCCAAAAGCAATAAACCACAGACAACAGGGGGTTTCTTTGTACCCCCCTTTGAAAACCTCCCTCATCCACATGCTGCATCCCAAAACCATGTCCATGGCAAACACAGGGACAGCACCGACCCCATGGCTACAGCCCATCCCTGTGCTGCTCCCAGCACCATGTGCACCACTGTCCTGGTTTCAGCTGAGACAGAGTTAATTTTCTTCCTAGTAGCTGGTACAATGCTGTGTTTTGGATTTAGGGTGAGAACAATGTTGATAACGCACCGATGTTTTAGTTGTTGCTAAGCAGTGCTTACACTAGCCAAGGACTTTTCAGCTTCCCATGCTCTACCGACTGAGAAGGCTGGAGGTGCACAAGAAGCTGGGAGGGGGCACAGCCAGGACAGCTGACCCCAACTGCCCAAAGGGATATTCCGTACCATGTGACGTCATGCTCAGTATATAAGCTGGGGGAAAGCTGGCCGGGGGGGCCGCTGCCCAGGGACTGGCTGGGCATCAGTTGGTGGGTGGTGAGCAATTGCATTGTGCATCACTTGCTTTCTATATTATTATTATTATTGTTATTATTATTATTATTATATTTCAATTATTAAGCTGTTTTTATCTCAACCCACGAGTTTTCTCACTTTTGCTCTTCTGATTCTCTCCCCCATCCCACTGCATTGGGGGGAGTGAGCGAGCGGCTGTGTGGTGCTCAGTTGCCGGCTGAGTTTAAACCACGACAACCACCACCTCCTCCACACCCTGAAGGTGATTGTGACCCCAGAGCCGGGATGCTGTCGTGGAGGTGACCAAGCTGAGCACCCCACCAGAAGGTGCATCGGGGAGGAGGTTCTGGCTGCAGCGGCTGCCGCGGCATCAGCGGGGCCGTGCTCTCACCTTCAGCGCTTTGCTGAATCATAACTTCAGAACCCTGCAAGATCAGAAGAACAAGCGCATATGGGAAAGAAAAGAAAGAAAAGAAAAATATGAACAGGAACACTAAAAGTAGTATCTAACAACCAGCTATCACTTTCCAAATATTTTTCTTCTATTAATTTTAAGGGGGAAATCATTTGGTGGTAAATGGGGAATAAACTAAAACCATCTGCACCATGCTAGGCAGCTGTCAGAAAGCCAAGCGAGCTCTTTGGGTATATGGGCCTGATGTTTAAATCCACTGAAGCTATTCCAGCAGTGTCAAGCACACTGATGAGAGCCCTTTCTGAGCGCTGTGCGCGAGAGGCTGGCTCTATTGTTATGGGAAGAATATTGCTAAGTTTAGAAAGGTGCGGTAGAAAAGCACTAAAATGATACAGGTTTGCAAGAAATGAATTGTGTCAGGAGATTAGTCATATGGCACCCATCTATTTTAGAATGAAAGGAAACCAGGAGGGCAGAGAAGAGATCTCATGGATTGATGGGATAAGATGCCTAACACAGTATGTAATTTAAAAACCAGAGGTCCGGACTTCAGCAGAAAGGGAGGGGAGCAGCCTATAAACAATTTGAGAGGAATGTCTTAATCCAAGAAGTAGTTAGCAGATAGCCTGATGGCTAACTTTGGCAGTTTGATCTAAGCAGCGAACACCAACAGTCCTGGAGGAGGGAAAGGCTTTTTGAAAAAGGAGTAAACTTAAGAGTATGTCCCATTGACTAGATTTTTGAGATAAGGTTAATGAGAAATAGGTTGATTTGTATGTCCCGAGTTTAAAAGTGCAGATCTCCATGGATCATAATGTCCTGCCTGGCTGCTAATGTTCGTGTGTTAAATAAACACAACTTCTCTTCCGAACATTAGGATAGCGCAACAGTACTTTTCCAGGGCAAATCTAAAATGTATCTTATTCATTTTATAGGATCGGAGTTATCTGGGGAGGAGAGAGAAGGGTCAACATTTATGCTGCGAGGTACTGAAAACTTCATCTGAAGATTTTGTAACTCTACTGGGACAACCAGCAGTTCAGCTGGTATAAATATAGGTATTACTATTATTCATTAATTTAAAAATTTTATCCTACTGAGCAATCTTTGCAGAGGGTAAAAAAGGATGTATTTCTTTTAATCCATTTTGGATCTCCAGCCACTTCCTTTCTCCTTGCTCACATAGTGTAGTAAAGGACACGTAAAAGTCTTGAGCAGCCTTCCCTGTATCCTTCAGTATTGCTCACAGCCTGGTCCCTGCACCCTTTCTTCACAGAGGAAATAGCCCGAGGGCGAAGTGGGGGCCCTCCCATTGAGTTTCACCGGCCCAAGTCTCGCCCGCAATTCTCAGGCCAAAGCTTTGAGTAAATACAGAGATTTGCACTGAACTCTAGGCATTTTGGATTACATCCTGCATGAATTACAATGTTTTGCCAATTATTGTTGCTGCTCTCCTTCAGCTCTTTTCGCTATGCAGCCTGAAGGGGCAGAATGGAAATTTCACTTGCGTGCTGGCCACCATGTTTTGTGCTATCTATTGGTCACGTCTGTTTTCGTACAGCCATAGCTCGTTCAGAGCCACGGACCCTTCTACCACGCTGGGCTTTGCTGAGACACTCAGCTGTATGTCCGCAAACAGGTTGCCCTGCATGCAGCCAGGAAACGGTGCCAGATAGAGGAGATGGAGGAGATGGGCTATGGGAGAGAAAATGGCAGGAGGTGAGTAACAAAAGCTGTGGAAGAAAGGAAACATGTGAGAGGAAGAAAAAAGCAAGTTAGACCTGAACTTTGAGGAATCAGAAGGGAGAAATAAAAACTGAAAGAAGGGCTGTGAAGGAACATGAGGTTGGAGCTGCGCAGACACTTTAGCCAGGCGCAAATCTGTGCTGCTGCTAGGGGCAGCCTCTCCTCCCCCCTCTCCCCATGTCGTTTCCACCATTTTCCTGTTCAATCTGAGCTGGCTGGAAATGACTAAAACAACAGAAGTAGAGATGCTGTCCCATCATGCAGTTCAGGAACAGCCATGGAAGGGCTTGTGCAGTCAGGCAGGAGCCAAGGGGACCAGCAGCTGGAGGCGGGAGCCGGGAGGGCATCGCTGGGTCTCTGCAGGATTTGAGTGCCCGGGAGTAGTCGGCACTGTAAGGATAACTCCTGCGTGGATGAACATGACGTCCTAAGCCCTGCAAGCACCCACCTTGCCATGGCTCACTACACTGTCTAGAGAAGCCCATCTTAGTTGGAACCTACTATAATGAGAAAAGCAAACCTTGTGTTTGGATGCACTGACTCCTGGGTGAAGGCACTGGGCTGGATTTTCCCACTGAGGACCTTGGGCTCTACAATCTCTCTGCTCCCCTTTGCATATTCATGTAGCTCCCCCTGGACAACCCCTGTGAGCACACACAACTATGCATATACCCAAAGTCACCAGTGTTGGCACCCTGCAAAATTTAATAACCACATCTCCAGACCGCCCCGACCCCAGTGTCTTGCAAACCTGCTGAGTGTCATGGAGAGAGATACATTCTCCAGCACCTGTGAATTAGACTACAGCCCTCAGCAGGACGCACAAATGTGTCTATTAATTTCCAGAAGAAGATTTCTGAACTCCAGGGAACTCCAAAAACACAAGTATTTTCTATTTCATCCTGTAGAGCCACTGCATGGGAAAGAGAAGACTTTATTTTAAAGGTTGTTTCCTTTCTTTCTTCAGCCCTTTTGACGGTTCATTTCCCAGAATAGGTTCTTGACCCTGGGCCAAGACCATAGCGCCTATATCCTCTAACCTACATTAGGTGTTGCAACCAAATGAGATTCTCACATCTAGTTTCTCTAGTCAATGGGAGCAGCCAAAGCTGTGAGTGGGGAAGGCTGAGAGCCAGATTGCACAGTACCCCATGAGGTCCTCCCTGGGCAAGCTGTGCCTCAGCTTTCAGAGGCCTGGGTCAAACTTTGATTCAAAGGCTTTGAGATATCCTTGCCTGAGTTCTCCTTTGGCCTTGCAGGGTGGCCGGTCTCTCTTTCTCCTGCACCGGCAAACAGTATCTCTCGTGAAGCTTAAATATTAAAATGCAAAGAGCAACAGTGCTTCAGATCCGGGTTTTCATTACTACTTTCATCCTATTTGCTTCTAGCAGAAGAAAGTGAAATTTTAAAAAAAGTATTAAAGCAGCACAATAGAGAGAGAATAATATGGATACAGTGAACTTTTCTTCCTGGATTTTATTAGTAAACTACAGTAATAGCAGCTTACGTGCTAATTGTTGAGAAATAATCTTTCTGCTCTTAATTCTGTACCCCTGAGCAGACCACATATCGGTGCTTAGAAAAACCATTAGTTCCACATACATCTGTAATTTGTGGAGACCTGCAATAAAACTGTAGTAATCTTGGATTATGGCAAATTACTAACTCTCACCCTCCTCTTCCGTGGTCGGTTCCTAACCCGGAGTTACAGCAGGCGGGGACCTGTTTGTAGCCACAGGATTTGTGCTTGTCTGAACTGGGGAAGCGTTCAGAAAGACTTGCATGGGCTTGCCGCGGCATTCTTGAAAGCTTTTTAAGAATTGAAGTACGTGAAATCTCATTCACACTTTAAAGGGCCAAGCTTTATAAAGTGTGGTACAATCTGTAACCAAAATCAGAATAGACTTCTCTATTTTGGAAAGCATCTTTCTATAACTTTGGGGAAGCAAACCTTTTTGTTCTGGTACTCAGCAAGTAGACTTCTCTTCCTAAGGGCTCCTAAAATGGTTTTGCTACAGATCCACCATATTTCTTGAATAAAGCTGTAAGCCAAAGAACCTTTCTGTGAAGGTTTATGAGCATTTTTCTGTGAAGCACAAGTCAAACAAAAGATCAAAGCCATACACTGAAAAGAAAAAGAAGTTAAGGGAAAAAAAAACCCAGCATGTTTTAGGTGAGAAACCTATTTGGGGCAATTTAGAAGAATGTTTTAATAGCTTCTTAATAAAAAATGAATTACTCCATCCCAACGGACTCAGTGTATAAATATTAACATTTCAGCTTTATAGTAAATGCTGGTCTTGTAGTACTCTAGCAGTCACATCACAGAGCAGTTTGAAAGGACGTGCAGGGCTTCATACTAACAGTGAAACCCATCTGCTAAGTGCTGTTAGAATAAAGCAAATGCCTCCGAGTTTTGCCTGTAAGTTCGCCGGAGCCAGGATTTCCTCCTTCCCCTCAGAGAATAAGGGTACTTATTACACCAGCCGGTTCTGAGCGCTGGCCCAGCTCCAAATATAGGGTGAATGGTACCATAGTTGTGTTTAGACATGTCTGTTTAAACCTGTACACGTCACCTGAGCTGTGCTGGAGTGGCAGATCCCCCACACCGCAATCCTGCTGATGTCCCTGCTGGGTCCAAGCCCCCCAGCGTGATCCACCACTGCGGTTGCATGGCATGGAGCAGGCAGGGTTGGGGGGTGCTATAAGAAAGGATGCTGGGATGCAGTTTTCCCCTGGGCTTCTCCCTGCTTCTGTGCTCAGTAACCCAGGAGAGGACTGCCCACTGCCTGTCCCCAAAACGCAGCCCCTCCACCCTCGCCGTGTAAGGATGGAGTGGATGTGTTTATTGCAACTGTCCAGGTAATGGGAGCCAAAACATGTTACCGGGGTCATCTGATACTACATGCACATGGAGGGACCAACTGGTGGGGACGCCAGGCTGCTGGACTGACATGCGAGGGCTCATGATGGCAGCACTGTCCCGGGGCGGGGGGGGGGAGCAGCGGTAGAAGCACAGAGCAGGATTGGGTCAACGTTTTCTGGTTTGTATTTCCCATAAAGCGTTAGTTGGGGAAACACGTACAGTATCCCACATGTGATGGGTTAGGGTAAAGCTGTTGGATGCCTTCCCCGGATGATTTAGGAGCCCGCGCTGCAGGCGAAGGCACTGATCTTTACGATCTCCAGTCACTGCCAGCCTCTCCTGCTGCTTGCACGCTCTGTCCAAAGCCCACACCCTCCTGGGTGAGGATTGCAAGCCCTCCGCCGGGGACGAATGACAAACTCAGCTAGACTCCTTCTTTCAGAGCAGGAGAAAAATCTTCCCTTTTCCCCCTCACTGGCTGGAAAGCAGCCACCTCGACCCCGGGGCTGCTCTGGTGTGTCCCTGCACATCCGCAGCGGTGGATCATGCTGGGGGGCTTGGAACCAGCAGGGACATCAGCAGGATTGCGGTGTGGGGGATCTGCCACTTCAGCACAGCTCAGGTGACGTGTACAGGTTTAAATAGACATGTCTAAACACAACTCTGGTACCATAGTTATGGCATTCACCTGGATGGGGTAGGTCTGGATTCAGGTCCCTAGATGATTTCTGTTTTTTCTCCCATGACTCACTAATTGCTTGGCACCTTCTCTGGACACTTTGCAAATCCTAATCTCGATGTGCCTAAGCACTCACACACCTTCCTAACATCTTCTGCTGGGTGGGACCAGGGCAGGATACTGAAACAGCGGTGGTCTGACTCTCTCATGCCATTGGAAAGCCTCCACTAAAGCTGTTCATAAAGTGATTGCTCTTCACGTACAACAACTGTTCAATTGTTGAGTATATGCGGACTGAACACATATTGAAACAGCTAAACACACACCAAATATGGCCAAGAAATGCTTGATCATAAATACGTCAGTTGTGGAATAGTCTCATAACAGTGTGGGATCTTAAAGTTTTGGGGAGAGGAAGGTTATACATGGGATAGTTACTACGTTGTAAAGGAATTTCATTTCAAATGTTAATGGGGAAAATAAATCATGTTTCTGGTACTGTGAAAATAAGATTTTAAAACAAAAAAGGAGATGAGCGTAGTATGGGATGGGAAGAGGATGAGAACACTGAGCCACACCAGAGTTGGTTTTAAAACATTTCCAGCTGAAGCGGTTACATACTGTTGTCTTAACTTGGCAATATGTGCAGAAAATGGCTCCCACCAAGGACTAAAGGCTGGTTATGGTCTGGCACCAAGCATGCTCAAAAGGATGTCAAGGTCTGGATAATCACAGTTAATAACAGTTTACCCCAACAAGGCGCAGGGATACACCCAAACGTGCCCCGTATGTCCCCGTCTGCATAAATCCCTAAACTTCTGTGTCAGCCCTTTGGACTAGACAGCCCAAGGGCAGATGTTCACTGCCACAAGCCGTCGGCCTGAAGATCGTCACGTTGCCACTTAGGCCCAATCCACGGGGTCTTTGTGGTGCTTGCTGCCAAGCTTGTGGGACTGCCCTGTGCAGCCAGCGCCTTTATTGGGGACCATTATTTTTTAATATATTGTAACACTTGTAAAGCACTTTGCAACAGTAAATCTTTTCATTATTTATGACATTTCCCCTGCCTTCTCTCTCAGCGTGATAATATACTTTTAAAATAAACATTATCAGTTTATACCTTCATTAAAATTCTATATATGCTCTTCTACGTCCTCAAGGCATTCACTGGAGTCATAATCGTAACCAGTGTGTGACGTAAGAATTCAAGCCCATAAAGCCCATTCATAGACACTTCACAGCATATGCCGTTTATTTGGGTTTCCATTAAAGGTATTATGTTGCCATACTTTGCAACCATAAAAGAGTAAATAATTTCAAAGGATTGCTTGATAGGAGACTTCTGTTTTAAATGGAGCTTGGGTATATGTGGGAAATTGCTGGCAAAAATGTACCTAATTGACCCATTGCTGTGTTCGTCTTCTTAACTCTCGTTTCAGCTCTGCAGGTAGATTGCTCTCCTGCAGGGTGTTTTGGGGGGTGGAAAAGGGACTACGCGAGGTTCCCTGTATCGTTTCAGTGCTTAGCACAGCGGGCTGAGCATTCCCCGTGGTTTATTGTGTCCCTGCTCTGGGTCCACTGGAAAACCCTTGGGCGTAGGCAGCCTTCTGCTGATGGCTGCATTGCAGAGGCTCATCTCTGGAGACCCCTCTACAAACCTGCCCTCGTCTCGAAACCCAAAAGGTCTCTAGGCCTTGCCCATTCCTGACCATCTCACAAGACCAAAATGTTAATTATAAAGCCTTGCCTTTTACACCCTTCTGGTTCCTTCATCGTAGTTTTTTCGCTAGTTTCACTGCCTGAGGCAGCTCGTCACACTTCTTGATTCTAAATGTTGCTGCATTTGCGCTGATTGGGCTGAATGAGATGAGAAGAATGAGATGAAGAAATGAAAAATTAATGTGTCGACATTCTTTCAGAACATATTTTCATAAATAGCACTGTGAAAAGATTTCCACCATTTTACCGCCCGAAACAACTAAGCCCCCCCAAATCCAATTTTGTTTCTTAATGAGTTGTATAAAAATCTTGATGAAAGATGCAAGTTCTGCTGTATCTGTTCACTTTCATAGATTGTTCTGTTAACACTGTTTCATTATTTAGGCAGTTTTAGTTAGTTTTTTTCTTCATTATATTGTTATCAGAGATAAACAGAAAACAGGTAGACTCACATGTAAGCACCAAATTATGCCCCTGGTCCAAAGTAGAGCACATGATTACTATGGCTGTGATGCATTTGCTAAGGCTAAAGTATTTCTGAATATTATAAACCAGCAGTTTTATCTTAGCTTTCTGTTTCCTACCAAACGAAGTCCCAACACTACAGGCACACAACTGGATAACTGAATACACATGGATAATTCCACTGAATTCAATGGAATATGCACGTCTGGAGACTAACTTGTGTATAGAAAAGCTTGCAAATGGCGGTTTACACTTTACAGTTTACTTGGCTAACAGACTTATCTTTCAACAAGATTTAATACCTAGCATTGCTAATACTGTGACATAAAATCACATAATTTTTTTCCCTTCCCTATTTTGGAGTGAAAGTATACATAGTAGAAACATATCAGAAATACGGTGCATCACTGTCATTATTTTGCCATATTGCAGAACTATTCATTGCAAGCCAACATTTTCCTCATTTGCCATTGTTACAAAGTGTAACAACAGATGAATTTTGTGGCACTAAATCATAAGAGAAAACAAATAGCATTGAATTAGAAAGCCAACGCTTACTGCTGGCACTGAAACCAGCATTTCAGCAGACAATTAGCACATCTGATGTTTGCAGCTCCAGAAACATTCTCATTAGAAACTGGTTCCAAACCAGCATGCTGCTCCAACAAAGGCAAGTTAAATACAGAGAGGACCCAGTTCTGGTCCTGCTGTAACCGCTGGCAAACTCCCACAGTTTTCAATAATCAACTAGATTGGGTCTAAAATGCAGACGTTAGATATACCATGAAAGAATGACTGTCTGGAATTTATTATGCAGCAGATATGCCACCAAACTGGAAATTTCACATAGGAAAAAAAAAAAAATCACATTGTGCTTTTAGCTTGGATAGGTTGGAAATGATGTAATAGAAGCATTATGATTTATAACAAATTTATGAGCTATGCAGGCAAGCCGTTCTCCAGGGATATATGTGGTAAATGGAGAATACCAGTGGCAAATAGAATTTACATCAAAGCAATCCTGCAAACCTCAAACACTTATTACTCTATTCATGACCTTTGTTAGTACACAGAAGTAGAATACAGCTTAACATAATGTTAACATTTACCTAAAATGAAACATTTCTGTTTAAACAGTTACTGAAAATGAGATGAAAACTTCACGTAAGCTACACAACATATATTTTTGACATTATGCACCGTTATTTGAAAGCAAGTTGCCTTTAAAGGCTGATGGAAGTTTATTGAATCAATACACTTCAACGCAAGGGGCTGCTTTTCTGATAAAATATCTGCAGTGCACCTCAGAGGGCACGACGTGAAGCTACGTGTAATGTGATTGCAGGCTCAGGCAGGTTTTCGGCCCTTTTTTTATGGACCCTAGCCCACATAGCAGAGAGCAGCATGTAATCCACAGCTAACAGCAAACTCCTTCTGCAGAGATGTGGATTTCTGTACCGCTGGCCCCGAAACGAAGTTACTTTGTGCCCCTAAAAGGGGAGGAGCAGCAGTCTCAGGGTACTTTCCAGGGAATTTTTCCTGCTATTTTGCAGTTTTTGAATTACCAGGCCTGGTCTATGAAGAAATACTGCGTAGCAGCAAATACAGGCAATACCAGGTGAAACTGTCTGCGTCACACCGGCACAGTAGGCAGTAAGGATTTCAGACACTTGGCAAGGGAGGTGTGTGAAGGGAGAAGGAGGGCTGGAGGGGTAAAAAGGCCTCGGCAGGGCCATGCAGCAGGTCAATCTCTCCTTTGGCTTGCACTGCCTCTCTCTGAGATGACCAGTGAAAATATTTATCGCCACACCTCCACTTGGTCTTTCCAGCAGGGCTAATTTATTAAAGTTTTCTGGGCCTTGCACCAACCCACAGTGTCCAGGAGACTATGACAGCTGCCAGGCTGGAGCGGTCCCGGCTGTGCTCCACCAATGCATGTCCTGAACCGGTGTTGAGCAGTCAAGGACTCTTTTTTTTTTGTGGATGATGGATGCTGCCCATCTTGCTTGCACGGGCTGGGCTTCCCCTAGAAAATTCTGTAGAAATTCTGCTTCCCTTTCCCCTCCCCGATTAGTTTTTGAGATTAAGAGGTATTTCTTTTGCCAGTTGTGGACTTGTTTGTTCAAATATCAGTGGATCAAGGTTATGCTCTTTTTCTAGGTGTAAGCACGGGACCAAATTAGAAAATTAGATGCTTGTGAGAACACTAAAACACTGCAAACCTTCTAGATGCTGAATTATGTCAAAAGGAACACTGACGGTAATAAATGCCTTCTGTTGCCAGCTGGTCGAGGGAGGTGATCCTTTCCCTCAGTACCTGGAGCACCGTGTCAAGATCTGGGCTCCCAGTAAAAGAGAGACATTGACATACTGGAGAGGGTTCAACAAAGGGCCACAAAGATGATGAAGGGACAGGAACATCTCTCCTATGGGGAAAGGCTGAGAGAGCTGGGACTGTTCATCCTGGAGAATATATCAGTGTATATAAATACCTGAAGGGAGGGTGCAAAGAAGACAGAGCCAGGCTCTTTTCAGTGGTGCCCAGTGACAGGACCAGAGGCAATGGGCACAAACTGAAACACAGGAGGTTCCTCCTAAACATGAAGAAACACTTTTTCACTGTGAGGGTGACCGAGCACTGGCTCAGGTTGCCCAGAAAGGTTGTGGAGTCTCCATCCGTGGAGGTATTCAAAAGCCCTCTGGACACAGTCCTGGGCAACCTGTTCTAGGTGGTCCTGCTTGGGCAGGGGGGTTGGACAAGATGACCTCCAGAGGTCCCTTCCAACCTCAATCATCCTGTGATTCTGTGACAACCCTGACATTGTACCTCATCCAGTGATCCCACCAGCATCTTGAGAGCCCCAGCCTCTTCTAAAGCCCCTGGGGACTCACTGAGCTTTTAAAACAGTGAGTCCTTTACATATTACATATCTTAATGTCTGTTTATCTTTGTGTTTATGCATTGTATCTCTTTAAGCATAAGAAAAGCATTTTTGGTTCTCACATTGAGAAGAGTGAAGAGGAGTTGTGTCAGGTGGTCCCTGACCTCTTAACTTTTGATAGAGGTGGATATATTTTAAAAATATAGTTAGGTATCACGTATCCATCGACATCAGAACTCAACTGTTTCTCAGCAGCTGGGACATAGCGAAGGATGTCTGCCTGGCTTACTGCAGCTGTTTCACATGGAATAAAACTGTGACCTCCTATGCCTTTCACATGGAAGTGGCAACGCATGGTCAGGTAATGAGATTTTCTGAGGAAAAAAAAAAAATTATTTTTCTGAAACTTCAGGTGTTCCCCTGAAAACTATAAAAATGGACCATTGAAAACTACCTCCTCCCCTACATCTCTAAGCTGCATTTTCCCAAAACTTGAAATACATTCTGCAAGAGACTTAAACACACATTTTTCAGCAGAACCCCCTTGATCAGCTTTCACAGAAGACCCACGATGATTCATTTTGACCACACAAGTCAAATGAAACCCGCTGTAGGAAGTTTTACTTGTCCCCAAATCCTGTAGACCTGCTTCAGACTGCAAATTCCTCCTTCTTGATGGAGTTGGGTAGCAGCAAGAGTCATACAGTCAGCCAGTGTCTCCAGGAGCCAGGGTGCACAGGAATTGAAAGAAACTAGATCAGAGCATTGAATCTGGATCCCTCAGTCCAAAGAGCAACTGTCTGAGTGGGTTATTCCACTAAGATCGCTCCTGCCATTCTTTTAATATTCAGTCATCCAGCAGGAGACTGAATAGTTTTTAAGTCTTCATGAAAACAATGGTATATTTATCTCAGACTTAATCAACAAAGGAAAAGAAGGATGCTACAAGGGTAAGCTATTCAAACATAAGTGTAATGTTGGATGTCAAACAATAGCATATTGTAAGTAATACCAAAAAAGGTTTACTCCTATAGCAACATTTAGGGAAAACATATGATAACAATAAAAATGATTTCCACAACCTTTTCACCACTTGTTCCATGTGGGAACGATAAGTGATACTCCTGCTCAACATTTTTAAAGAAATATTCCTCACAAATTACACATTACAAGCTTTGTGCACTGAGCCTCTATTGTGCGTGTGTTCTCCATTATTACTTTTCTGGAACATGAATTGTATTATGAACACCAGTGTGTAAACTCCACTCAGGCTCATTTAAAGCCATTTCAAGGGGCTGTTTCTAGCCCTAAGATCTACCAGAATTAAGGGAACGGTTTGGTTTTGAGTCATCTTCCCCTAGTTGCCATTTGAGCACAAATATTCCAATTTGTTCCTTTTTAAATCAACACCGGATGAGACCATTGAATAATATACATTCGTTAAACAGATCATGGTCATGATCTGCATCAAGGCACTGCCAAGAACATATATATGTGTATTATTGCTCAGTTCTGTCCTCTGGCTTACATTTTTAAGCCTGCGTCAATTCACAGCAATAGTTTTGCAGCCAGAAGAAAGTGGATGAGCAATGGATTTTGTTTTATTAAAGGATTCCTCCAGCGGCAAGACACATGCCTCTATCAGTAGGCTCAATGAGCAGAAATATTACAGTGTCTTGCATTTCCATGTTTTTCATCAGAAGACCACAAAAGCTTTTGCAAACTCAGATTACGTCAGTCATTCCTACAGCCCTTAAAAGAGGTAAAAGTGTATGATGGCTCTGGTACAGATGGCTAAACTGATGCAAAGAGAGCTCGAAGGCATGATTATATGAGCTGCAATCACACCTTTGATGGCAGTATGGACGTAAAGACTTGCTCCAGATCACACAGTCAAACCGTGGCAAAGCTTGACACGAAATCAACAGCAACTCCTTTGTTCTAGTCTGGCCTCCTTGGGCTGGGTTTCATTATGCTGCTTTCCTCATATCCCTTTCTCTTAAATACTGGACTAGATCAGACAATGAGATTTTTATGAAACGTAAAGTCTTCTTCTCAACTCCCTAAATCATTTTTAAAAGAGGGATGGTTCAGTGATCATATCTTGTGTTACTTGCCTGCCCTCACATTTCAATTAACAAGGCTGTTGTTTCTTTCTGCTTGTCCCTGTATTTCATGTTGCCGAAAATAGCTTTTAAATATGAGATTTTTGCCTACACAAAAAGCAGCGATTTCAGCAGAGCAGAAAAGCACAAAGACAGAGAGAAACGGTATTTTACTCCTCCACTTCTCTTGCCTCTTCATCACTCTCAGAGTTATACCCAGGTTTATCTGAACCTGGGGAGTGTAAAGGAGCCTAGGCTTCACTGTTGTAACGCTGCTTTCTATGTTCCCTTTTTTATTTAAGATTTTGAGCTTCAAATCAAAGCCACACATTTGCAAGTGGCCAGATCTAAGTGCCCCTTAGTCTTTCCCAGCCTGAGGTAGTCTGGCAAAAGGATCTCCTTTGCACCAAGCTGTTTTTTCTGGTTTATTTTTAAATTCAGAGTTGATAAAGTGTCAATTTTTCTTCTACTGTAAATCAAGATACCCTGGTCTTTGGAATTAACTCCAAATTGTTGGTCTGGACATGAACTTCACAGTGAGTCCCTCCTCTATCCTGGCTGACATTTTCCCATTAATTTCTTTTTCCCTTTCATCCATTCATTGGCTGATGAGCCTATAAATACACTTCATCTGCTTTTACTTTGCTTTTTAAGCATAAACCAATACTGAACACGTTGACTTGATTATGTCCAGAGGCAAAAGCCTTGCATGTTTCTTAAGTCACAGCAATAGCTTGAAACTTGACTTTCTGCTCCTTTGGTCCGTTAGGATAATCAGTGGGTTACCTCCTCCTACACCCAGAGTAAATAGTGTCATGCAGAAGAAATGCCATCTTTGAAAAGCAATAAACACCATCACCGCTCACAGCCAAACAGAGCAGAGGGCAGAAGAGTGCAGGAAAGCGGTAAATAGTGACCAGGTGCTCCCCTGCTCCCTGCCCCGGAGCGCTTTGCAGGCTGCAGGAGTTTCCTTCCCTGCCCCCCCAGGAGACCTCTGCCCTCCCCAATTTCTACCACTATATAGCAACCGATTCTTTCTGGGAGGTGCTGTCAATTTTACCCACAGCCTGTCCATGCACTGACATCCCCTACCTAAATTAATGCTTCCTTCCTCTAACCTTAGTTTCCAGGCACCCTTCTTGAATAGAGCCACTTGGCTCAACTCATGCAGAGGGTTAAAACTCCTGTGAGGATCCCAAGAGGTTTTTTCACATCTCACTCTTCTCTGGTGGCAGGGGTTAGATATCTCAGTGATTTTTAAAAGGTGCAGTTTGTCGGCATCTTTGACCTTTTGCCTGGTGAAACCACCACAGGCTCAGCTCGATCAGCGGTCATCACCGTAGCGCTGCCTGCAGCTGTAGCGGCTGGAGTGGGTCTCACCAGCGAGCTCCAGGATGGATAATGCCCCGTGCAGGCAACCCATGGCCAAGGAGCTCATGGGGGTGGCAAAGCATGATGACATGGGACCAAGGTCCTCATCACTTGCAGGAGGCAGCTCCTGCTTGGGTAGTGCTCCCAAAGCTGCTCCAGACAAAAACCCGCACTAGCCAGGACCCGCAACTCAAAATTGCTCAAAATGAGATCCGCCAAGTTAAGAAAAAACTAGGTACACCCACCTGTTGGAGGGCAGCAATGAACTGCAGGGGCCAAGCTGTAGGGATAACTCCTCATCCAGCACAGCCCCAGCTGCACCAGAATGGCGCACACAGAGATAAGCTGAATGTGGCAGGCATCGGGAACATAACGCATACCCTGCAGTGTATTATCACAAGCTCTTCTTTTTCTTGCCTCGCTCCTGAAATGTTTTTAAAAGGAAAATCATTGGGAAGTAGCTGTCCTAAAACAAGAAATGTAAAAGCTGTAGTACATTATTCATAAGAATTGTAGATAAGAATCAGATTGTAAAAAGTAGTTCACTTCTGACATTGATTAAAATTACATTTTGCATTACATTTACATATATTAAAATTACATTTGCATTATCTTTGCTTTTCCAGATGGTTTAGCAGATTTAAATCCTTCAAAGAAGTTAAGTCTTTTGCTAGCAAACATATTGCAACAAGCTTGATCAAATGATAGCTCTGATTCTTAATGCAAGTACGACAGCAAAAATAACATTCCTCCTATATCAGCAATTACAGGCAGAGAAATTGATCCAAATCCCAGAGAGATCACAGAAAGTTTACCATTGTTTACAGGGGGCTTTGGATTAGGTCCTCGTTTTGTATCAAGTCCCAGCCCTGTGCAATGTATGCATCAGAAAAGATGATTGTAGCCCATCTTCAAATGAGGTTTCCCATGAAAAGCAGCAGTTCAGCCTCCATGATAACAGCAATGCCGCGTGCTGCTGGAATAACAGGATGCAAAACATCCTCTTGAAAGTGTGCGAGTGCTCCTTCTCTGTTGTGAGCTTGGCAGTGTGTGTTTAAGCTGCTGCTGAGAGCTTTCCTGTAACTTTCATCAAAGGGGATATTTGTTGGGTCCTAGTTCAAGGAAATAATCTAAATCATGCCCCTTTTCAGACTAGAAAACCATAGCTGGTTTTACTTTGTTTAAATTTAATTACGTGATCTGTTGTATTCTGGTCATGAATGGTGTTAAAATAATCTATCAGTAATAAGCAAACAAATCAAAAGAGTGCAAGAAAATGAAAAACGGGGCCAAACTGCTAGAATTCCAAGATGAAATGATAAATAAATCCCTTGTCCTTCCTACCAAGTTTTTGCAGATTTCAACAGAAAAGGCACATGGCACTGAGGCTCTGACAGGGAGCTTGGCCTCTCTTCCCACTGGCCTCCACGGTACTGGAAGTTTTTTCTTCCAGCTGCTTGTCAGTATCTGTAGCACAGTGGCTTCCTTAAAAGAAACTTTCCAAGGGAAGAAGTACTAGACTTGTGTTATTTATCTACATTTTATTGTGTGTGAAGATAACTTTGAAAGCTCCATAGCTTCTGTTGTTCTCTCCCATTCATGTGATCAATACAAGTTGTATTTAACTCAATCCCAGCAACGCGAAAGGGGCACTGATGCCTTTCCTAGATAACAACAGGCCAGATTCTTTGCAGTACCAAATTTCCATTCCCAGATTTTCCCCCTAGCACCCTCTTCCCACAGCACGGAGCACATGCTCTTGCCGTCACCGCTGAGTGCGGCTGCACCCCCCTCCCTATCCTCGCTTCGGTAGTTCCCCACTGAGAGGTCCCAAAAGGGACCTTCGGCTATTCCCAGGACTTCGCCTTCATATACCAATTGTTTGCTACCTTCTTCCTCCTTCCTCATCCCCTCTACTCCTGCCCTTTTTTTCCTGCTCCATTCCCCAAAGTGCTCTTGCTTTTCCATTTAGCTGCTCCCTTCCTAAACAGGCTTCCCACCACCACGACAAGGGGAGAAGCCGACATAGCTTTTGCCACCATCCCTACCTGCGCAGATGCTGCCCACAGATCCCGTTACTCCTTGTGAGCCCAGGTGAGGCGTCAGGAGTGCAGTGCTGCGGCGTGGTGGCACAGAGCTCTCCACAATGCGGGTTCTGAGACCTCACTGACAGGCGTGGACACGGCTGCCAAGCCAACCCACTGGCAGTGAGGTGCGAGGTTGGCTGCTGGTAAGAAGTAGCACGGCCATGTCATGGAGGTGGGTTCCTAGTTTCCCAAAATGCATGATCTGAACAGGACTGTCCATATGAAAGAAGCTCAGCTTTAACCCCAGCACTCAAATGGCAACACAGGTACGGCCACAGGGTCCAGGATGCAACAGAGCGTCTCTCTGGGAGAGCTCAGCTCATGTGCTTTGAGAGCGAGCATGTCTCTCCACCCAACCCTATGCTTACCACTGCGTCCTCAGGGAGACAGTTTGGCTTTAATATATCTGTAGAGCACTTGCATGCCAATAGCGTGGCATAAACAACAGCGCTGTTCTCCAGCCGCACAATCCCAGCTCGTGAAATAGCATTAAAATCCCGTGCAGAGAGAAGGAGCGAGTGCGTTCTCCCACCGACCAGACTCCGGTTGGCCTCGGAGGGTGGGTGGATGCCAAGTCTGTGGGAAGATTAAAAACACAAAGTACCCGGTATCGATATGTTCTTGCAATATACATAGTGCAGCGGTATGGCACCCGGCCCAGCTGCTCCATGTTATTTATAACTGCCTACGTGGCTGATTCATGTCTCCTGAAAACTTATTGCCACGGCCTTGTTTTGAAAGGAATGCAGTGTCCCACTCCCCCAGCAGCTCCTGCCGGACCTCTCCTTGTCTCCTTTATTAATTCATTCCCTGCCAAGAACAGCACAGTGATGTAATAACGAAATGTGCTTTGAAATCAACATGATATAAAGGACTTCTGCAAGGCTTCAGGCCGGCAAAGCACTTAAACACACGCGTGACTTTAAGCATGTGAGCGGTAGTCCCGTTGGTTTCAACAACGCTACACATGTGCTTAAGTGCTTTGCTGGATCGGGGCCCACATTTGACAGACAACTCAGGTTATGCCTTAAACAAAGAACCTCTTTGACACAGGATTTTCTGCAGAAAAACCCGGAGTTTCACATAATCCTTAGAACCAAGCGTAGAGCCAGCGCTGAGCCCACAGGAGCTGATAGCAAGACTCCCATCGGTTTCGGCGAGGTGGGGCTTTTGCTCCGAGATCTGGAGCTGGGTGCACGTCGCGGCTGCTCTGCCCTTCTGACTAGGGAAAAAAAATGACACCATTAGTTTTTGTCAAAGAATCGCAAATAAAAATAACTGACTTCTATTGGTTACAGGTCACGTATGTGGTAGCTGTGCAGATTTTAGCTGTGTTATTCTTGCAGGAAAGTCTAAAGAAGTGATTCTCTTGTCTACAAATATAGACCTGTCAAGGTTGAACAGTTATGTTCAATGTCATCATAAGCAAAACTGACGTTTTATTTACTCATTTGTACCACCGGAGTGTCAGCTCAGCAATGATTAAAGCTGTCAGTAGAATCAACAAATAGTGTAAAAACACCGAGCTGCCAGTCCAAGTTTCTGTTTCATTGAACATGTTAGTTTGAGTGAAGCTTTGCCTGAATGTTTTGATGGTTTTGTGGCTTATTTTCACTAATTAATTTGCTTGGCTATTATCCTCTGGAGGCAAACAACATAATTGACAAATAAAATGGCTCTCATTCATTCATTCATTCATTCCTCCGGAGGAAATCCTGCGTGACTGGATGTGAACTCCCAGCTGATCTGTAATTTTGACCAGAACCATTTTTTTATGCTGTTCAGATTTCTGTCAAGGAGTTGAAAGTCACCCGTCTAAAGAAAAGATTAATCTGGGTCTAAACTCAGGAAGATAACGTGCTTGAAAGAAATGACCTGCGGTGTTTACCTGTAGAGAAAGACGCATGTTGCAGAGGCTGTTGGAATAGAAGTTGGCAGATTTGCCTCAGTCTGTTTATTAAAAAGGAAGAGGAAGGGAAAAGAGGGGAAACAAGGGGAAAAAACTACCCTGGCTTTTTTTTTCTTCTCAAACCTCAAAGCTTAGCTCAGGTCGGCCTGCAAATTTTATTGCTTTGTTCACACAAAATTTAGCGCTGGAAGCCTGCAAAAGCCAGGTTCAGAAAAATAAATTGTTCCTGCTGCCAATGAGAGAGAAGATTTTTTCCTTGATTACATGGACATAGGGTGCGATGCCACTAAATCCAAGATGCATGAAAAGACAGATGTGGGGCAATTGCTCAAAATGGGTTGCCAGTATGGTGTTCCTAGACAAAGAAATAACATTGCACTTTGTGTACTGTAATAAAATAGCTAGGACTTGCTGTGTGACTAGTTTTAAATCACTTCCATGACAGCTATTGACTTTCCTGACGGAGGAGCCCGTCGATAGAACTAAAGCTGCATGAGGCTTTTTACAGAAGAAAAGAAATACACTTGCTGCAATACATTTCTTGAGAAATTATTCCGGTAAGCGTCAAAACAATCAATAAAGCAATCCCATTTGCATTCAGGCAGGCCTGATCCTGCAAAAGAGCACCCGTGCCTACAGACACAGCTCCATTACGCTGCTCCTGGAAGGAAAACTCTTGGCAGGACTGCTGTGTAGCACCACCAGCATTTGTACTTCACTTCATGTGCCAACTTGTTGGCAGGACCTGCCCTTCTATCACAATGCTTACATTAGGCCCGGTCAAAAATAGATCATGTAAGTATGTCACTGAATGTCTGATGTTCACAGGCTGGTTTCCACCATGGTAGCAGATAAGATTTCTGTGGCTTCAAGTAGTCATACCGTAAGTACCTTACAGCATTCAGAGTCAAACGTTTATCTAATTCTTCTCAAAAAGTCCAGAAGCCGGGGAGAACTTAGTTGCTTTTTAAAAGTAATCTTAATGCTTTTTATCATATAAAATGCACTTGCAGTCATTACTTGCCATGCTTATAAAATCTCCTGGAACAAATAAAAGCTATCTGCGTATCCTAAAACAGAAACCTCTTCTTTTACTTACAGAAATTTACATAAAATTACTGAAGAAGGTTAAGTCTGAAAATTATTCCATGTTTTCCAATTATGGAACGCTGTTTTAGTTTGAATTTCTGTCCACAATCCTGTCTCACTTATATTCTTGGACCACGAAAGTTACAATAACATTTACAACATGTAAGTGATGTTTTTGTGTTTACAGCTGAGTATGTAAAGACACCAAGGCAGGGTCACCAAAGCTGTTTCCAAAGTAAATTTGCAAATGCTCTAACAGGCCACATTGGCTTTACCTTAGGTGACCACCTACTCGGTAGGTATGTAATGAAGCTGAAGTATCGGGGGGACAACATCTGGCAAAGGCTTGTGAAGTACAATTTTCTTTTGCAAGTGGAAAACCATATCCTGCACCAGGTCTCAGTGGGGTTTAATGCTGTCAGAGCATACAAGGTTTGTTTTGATCTGTTATGGAGTAACACACATAGCTTTCAGTTCACACTAATAACATCCCCGTGCCTGGGGTATACACCAATCCAGAGGCTACTAATTAAAGGTTAGAATTAACCAAACACAGTTCCTCTACAAAACATATGAAACTTATTAAAACTTAAAAGTGACGGCTGGTTCTCAATATAAGCAAAGCAAAGAATGCAAGAGTATTGTGGAGGGTTATTTAAGCACATTTTCTTTCAGCATATTAAAAATTTCCTGTGTCTGCCAGTTCAGCACATAACATTTTAATGTTTCATGTGAAAACACAGCAAACTTTTAAAGAATCAATTATCGGTCCTGCATATCATAAAATAAATCCTGTTTTCAGTATTACCATAAAGCTTTTTATGTCATTTTGATCTGAAAGAGGTTTTTCGAAAGTTCACAATTTTAAAAGTGGAGCAGCACAACAGTGTTGCGAGCCACCTTTTATTTATTTCAGTTACCAGCCGAACATTTTGGGACAAACCTCACAAATAGGAGTACTGAGACAAATGCAGGGTGTAGCAGCCTTTTCAAGCTTATGATATTATTCCAATGAGTAAGCACAACCAGGCACTCCTGTACTAACAGGACTTGATCTACAAGCAGAAAACGCCTTTGAAATAGGGGGAGCGACGTAACCTGCTAACTTTTACCCTCTTTGCTTCCATAAGCCAGCGCGGAGGATATACTATGAGTGTTATGCAATTTATGTGCCCACTAGATCCTCCTATTTACATTTTAAAAATATACCCTCATTAAGCCCTCCAATGTTATCTATGATCTTTGAAGTAAATGCTTTCGGTACAGATAGGCTATCTCTGTTGGCAGAGCCTCCTTTCCTCGGCGGTGAGTGTCTTCAACATGTTGCAGCCTGTACCCTCAGCCTGATAATGTCTTCGCGTGGAGCTTAATGAACTCATTACCCTTAATGCTGTCGTAACAAGATAGCTTGTAAATGTACTTCTTTTTAATTAGGTCTATTCAGCTGTGTGAATTGAATTATATAAGATTAATTAATTAATGTAATTGAAGACCTTGTAAGGATAGGGCTTCTCAAACTGGCAAAACACACTTTTGTCAGATCCTTCTGTTCCCAGAATTAATTAAGGGAGACTTGGAAATAGCAGCTTCAAAGCTGGTAGAAAAACTTAAAATCTGTTGAGGAATAATAGTTACTGCAAGGGCTTTTTCCTCAATGGTGATTTTTCTCACTACTTCACCTCAGTACAAAGAAAATAGAAGGTAAGACTATAAAATCTGCACTTGTAAGCTGTTTAAAATTGGGTTAGGGTCCTGTAGCTTCTAATTAAAAGATAAGAGCTGAAATCACTGAACATAGATGTATGTTATTAAACTGTGCACGTGTTGGTTTACAGCCAACACAAACCTTCCTCCCACAGGCTCCTTTTTTTTTTTAGATCAAGCTGAAACATTACAAAGACAACACCACTGCACATTCGTGCAGCTCCGAGCACAACGGGGCTCTGCGCCGTGGCCGTGGCTCCTGGGCGCTACAGGAAAACTACTAATCCCCAGTAACAAATGCTCTTAAACACAGCAGTGAGTGTTACACCCCTGTTACCAGAGCTGGTCTCTGAAGCCCACGGCTACAGAGCCCTGAAACAGGGAGATCTTAACCACTGCATGAGGTTAAACAGAGCTTTCTTCTAGCAATTTGACACAATTTAGGTGGTATTGAATACATACAATAACGTAGGCTGTGAGATTACTAGTTTCTTTTTTACCTAAAGATAGTTATCGTTGCTATTCTCCTTAAGAACAGGGTTTTTAAAAAAAACAAGTCTTTTTTTGTTTGAAAACAAAACCAATATGAATAGTTGGTGTGTGTTAGTAGGAGAGGAAAGGTGAGAAGTCCGTAGCCCTGTCCCTTCCCTCCCTTCCACTACCAGTTCAGCATAGAGACATCTCATCACCTGAACTGACGTCATCTCATCCTTCAGATCAAGCTCCTGTCTTACCCTGGATAATAAAATCTGTCTGACAACTGTATCGTCCATGGTTATAAGGGCCGTTGTCCAGAGGTAAACAGGGTCTACATTACCAGCTGATTCCCTGAGGACTGCTGATAGCGACCTGCCAGCTGGACCATAGTCAAATTGTTGTGCGATTGAGGAGCAAGTTTAACTGTTTAAAAGAAAGTGGTAACATGAAAAGCCATTTTGAAGAGTGTGTCCTGTAGGAATAAGCAAGGTGCTGAGGCCATTTGCTTCTGGCTTTTGCAAGGACACAGATAGTATACCTATCATATAACTATCATAAATTACTGTTTATATGATATTATCGATAATACCTATCACATGTTAGTATCACATATAAGTAGTGGACTGGAAATGAGTGCAGAGCTTTGAAGGAAGAATGAACATACGGTTTCCTGAGTCCATCCCACCTCTGAGACTCATGACTTCTTCAGCCAGAAGACAGACACTGGTTTAGGCTAGGAATTATCAGGAGCTACCCACAGCTACTGCAGCCTTGGGTACCACAGTGGGGAAAGGCTGGTTCCTGGGTGAGCTGCTGCAGACTGCTCACATCTGGCATGCTCTAGCCCTATCACAAAGCATTTGGCACAGCGCTTCCCTGGGCACCATGTCATAACGGTAGCTTTTGGTGGCTTTTCTAATCAAAGTGCCCAAAATAACAAGAATGCTGTATTGCAGCCCGTCAGACTTGGTTTTATGACATGACATAAGGTTGTATCCCATCACATCCTATGGGGTTTGGTAGGAGTGTGCATGGAGATGTTTGAGGGTTCAAGGTTTCCTTTGATACCCTCCATGTGGAGGAAGCTCTTATGGCTAAATAAACTCACCAAGACTTGGATAGTTGAGAGTCTGACACGGTGACAGAGTATTCACTAGTGTTCAGCTCTGTATTAAGTTCTGCCATTTTCCCACTTACAATTTGTTATTCCTTTTCATATTTAAAACTGTCTGAGTGAGGCTTAGTATAGAATGTAAAGTTTGTTTTCTCTTCTGTCCTCAGCAAGGAAAAGAGATGTTTATAGCTGAAGTATTGGTTATTATATTGCCACATTTTTCAGTTCAAGAAATTGATCTCCCAGAGGATAAACATTGTAATAGGTAATAAAACCTGAGAGCCCAGTCAAGGTCTTTCTAGTAAAGGATCAGTCATCTTTACCTGCAGTGAGTTTCAGGAGGTTCTCTCCATTTGAGCTGTCAGTTACATACTGGGAAATGAGCAGTGGTGTGTGGTGATGAATATGTTCTTTCTGCACAAAAAAAAAAAAGAATATTATGCTAAAGCAACTGGCCTCTTAGCCTAAAAGAAATACAATTAAAAATTGTTATGCAACAGTGTTCTTAGCCACCATAACACAAAGCAAGGGAAGGTAATGGTGCCTTGCTCCCTTTCAGTCAACACTCAACAACAGAGAGTCTGCCAACTATTTCTAAATGTCGCAGGAATGTAGTTCATGTGTTTCACAGATTATGAGCTACTTTTCCCAGTGCTTTGACCACCAGACACAACAGCATCCAAATGCAACACAATGGTAATTCAAACAAGACTGCAGTTCCTATTACATTATAGGTGTAACACTAAAGTGGGAAAAAAATATATCTGTGACTCCTGCACAAGTCCCAAAAACGCCATAATGACTTCTGCCATACAGAAGAAAAGCTAGAGGAAATAAAGTGGTAAGATAAAGAGCAACACAATTAGCAGGGCTGAGCCTCAAATCCCTTTGATGGATACAGCTTATCTTCAGGATGAGCTCTGGGTGCCCAGCTGAGTACACAGTCTGTAAGTTGTCTATAATTTTGATTATTTTGCAGATAAGTTTGCCAAAACCTTGTACAAATTGCATCTCTAGAAAGGATTCTTCCAGCTGAAGCTGGCTTTACAGCATGAGCCTTGTGATATGTCCTCCAAAAAAGCAAAGAGGGAAGGAAGCGGGCTACAGACATAGCTTTCCCGAACACCTGCAGTACTCTGCACCTCCAACTACTCTGACCACAATCCTGGAAGAGCACATGCACGAAGGCTTACCTTATTATCGTGGATAGTTCCAAAGATGCTCTCTGATCACTCCTGTAAGGCAAGAAAATAATCTCATCCAGGATTAGAGGCACAAACTTTAAATAGTCAAATTGTACCACACAGGCACACAACTAACTGATTGTGGGAGAGAACATTCTTTAGACAATAATGCTTAAGACCATTAACATTATTTTCCCTTCCGTATCCTTAATCTGACTGTGAACCTTCCACTCCTACATGTGAATTTCTTGCCTTTCTGCTTTCTATGAATGGCACTTCCAACCAGACCTTGAACTGCAAATACTTAAAACTGTTTTTGTCAGAAAGTGTTTACCCAAATGTCTCTGGATTTAATGTAAGCTTGCCTGCTTAACCTCTCAGAGGTCAAGATGTTTTGTAATAACTAGACTTCACCACAAAGAGGAGGTCAGGTGGTATGGTGAGGACCTCAGGATAAAATCTGGAGGAAGCTTGCGTAATGCCCAAGGGACTGCGAGAAAGATTAGAAAGAAGAGCCTGGGCATTTCTAGGACGAATTCTAAATTTGGCAGCACAGTGACTCACACGAGTCTCTGTTCGAAACAGCATTATAATGGCAGCTACCGGGAAGCACTGGAAAATATCCAAACATTTAAAGAAAGTGAAATGAAAATTATGAAATGGAAAGCTCTCATTTTTCACAGGAAATAGTGACCATTTCAGTCCATCTGAATTGCAGAAGCAACTGATATCATGTAGGAGATGTACATGCTGACACACAGGGTTCAGGTACCACCCCTTGCTTAGCCTGACCTGTGCCATGCACTACCCTGCTAGGTCACCAGCAGTTGCATACCAGCACAATACCACTAAAGCCTTCAAGGGCTGTGTGGATTTACTCCAAATGAGTCACTGCCCCTAGCACTTCTTCTGTAATTTTTATTTTTGTTCATGTCTTCTTTTGTCTGCATTTAACAGATGTTGGGAAGGTCTTTTCCAGCTGACTGTGTTCTTCTTGCGAGGTTTAACGCTGACCATACGCAGCAGAGCTGATGGCACTTTCCACCTGTGATTACAAACCATGGACGAAGGCATGAAATTAATCTCCATTTGAAGTCAGCATTTTCCCCTCCGGGGTGGCCCACAGTTAATCCCTGGCTGTGATCTCGGCACGCCTCACCTCTCTGCCAGGGAGATAAGGACCTACTCCCAGGCCCCAGGGAGACTGTAGTTGGGAAAAGTCTTCCTGAAGTGTCCAAGGTGGTGCTGAGCACACTGTGCAGGTAACTCTCTCCTCACCGAGACTGGACTCAAGGAGAAGAACAGACATCCCTGTGTATCTTTTCCCAATGGACCTTTTGTGCTCGGTGTCCTCGGGCCAGTCCTGGGCTCAGCTGAGTGGATGTGGTGCACCGGGAGTGGTGGAAGAAAGAGGGTGCGTCCCTGGCCCTGCTTCCCATGTCATTTTTGCCTTTATCTACAGGTTGAAATAAATTTACAGAGAGGCCTGGAAGCAGGGACCAGACCAACAGGTTCCCCCGCTTCCAGTCAAGACCCTTCACCGTAAGATTAGAGAAATAGGCTCTCGTTAGCAGGATCTTCTTCCAGATCCACAAGGTTTGTATATCACTCTGCAGCTTCAGCGGGGTGCTTTGCTCTAGAATAACGTAAACCTGGTGGCCAAAGCACTCACCTGGCTACAGAAGCTGAAGTTTGAAGTCCCTCGAACCAAGGAGCACCTGGAGCACACATCTCCCTCCTTCCGGGGCAAGCCTCCAAGCCACTCTGCCAAAGGTGACAAACAGCACCAGTGTTTCCAGAGAAACCCATGATTATTATGGTGCTTATGCCTAAAAACTGATTTTATCTGCTGAATCTCACTTTTGCAGATGTGGCATTTCCCACATCCACGGTCATCAGGTTCCTCGCTGCAGCTCTGGCCTGGGCATCTACAACCCTCCTCTGTCCCCTGCCCCAGGTGACTACTGTGGTGTCCACCTCAGCATCCCCAGGGCTTCACCTATACGATCGCACTGACTTTTCAGCAAGATGCTAAACTGGCAGCATGTCTGGCCATGTGCAGGAGTTCCCAAACTGGGACCATGCCAGAAAAATTTGGGGTCTTGGATGTTCAATGGAGCTGGGGAGGAGGGAGAGGAACTTCTTAGGTTGCTGTCACAGATGTAATCTGCACTTCAGGTCCCAGGCTCATCCATTCTAACTTCAGGTGCTCAACTGAGGTGCCTAAATTAGGAGCCTGGTCACTTCAGGGTCCCTTGACAGCCACTGGAGAGAAAGCAGGAGAAACCGAGCATGGGGTTGCGGGTGCCACTCTCCTCCTGCCAACTGCTGAGGGAGCCACAGGGCTCTGCCTCCAATTTTGGGAGCCACCACAGCCCCATTTAGGGAGAAGGAGCATGACTCGTGACGCTGGGAACCCCACTGAGCCTGGCATGGCTGCTCCCAGCCTGCCCCAGCACTTCACGCCCACAGGCCCTTACCACAGAAATAACCTTTCTTTCTTCAAAAGAGGCCTTTCTTGGCATAACAGATGTCTCAATGTAAGTAAAGTTGATTGAATCTAATTCCAGTGAGTAAGGGTCTGCCCTCTTTGGGGGAAAACGGGATGATGTTCTTCCTACCAATTGAAAGGTGCACAAACAGGCTTTTCTACAACACTCTGCTTCTCTGCAAAATCCCGGCTGAAGAGGACCCAAACTTCCATAACCCAAAACATTCAGATAATTATTCAGGGTTTCCACCAAGGCCCTACAGGGTGGCGGCCCACCACAATTTCATTTTTTACCCCTACACATTTCCTTCCCGGGAAGCCTCCACCCACCATTAACTTCATCTAAGATAATGCCAAAAGAAACAAAGTTGTCTTTTTTTTTTATATATAAAACATTCAAGCTTCTACCACAGAAACCACCTGATGGCTCAATTTTCACTCTTCCTTAAAAATCCTGTGGATAACTCATGGTAAATACAAAAGCAAAAAATACTGATTGCTACATACAGCGGATGCAGAACCTGCAGCTTTGCCTTAAACTGGCTGGTTTCTGTCACTACTATTTTCTAAAGAAAACATCTCGGCACAAAGTAAACAGTTTAAAACAAGGGAGTTTTTGAGGGTGATGAAATGCTGAGCAGAGGATGAGCCAACTCCACATTTCCTACTAGCTACTGAAAATAAGTGGAGCTTTCTCAGCTCCGGCTTTGTGCGGGGAACGGGTGTAGGTGTCAAACCAGGGGGGGGGAAGTAGTGTAATAGCAGGGAGTGTATTAGTAATATGTACTTAGAAATCATAATAAGGCTGAATCACAAGTTACTCAGCACTTTCCCCATTTATAATCTTGAAAGCTTGTTATGACTAATGCAATAGGCACTGACTTGGCTCAGCATATAGCTCTTTAAACAAACACAGACACTGCAGGGCCAAATCACCGCGTGCCAGGGCTTGCACCACCTAATTTGAGATGCCTGTTATGGATATGGGAGTCTAGACCTTTTCCCTGGGTGCTGAGCTCCAGCACGTGGGGGGAGTTAATGGTCTTTGGAGGTGCTCCAGAAAAACCCACACTGAGGAGAAAAAGGGTTTAAGAGGTGCATGCCATGGCTCCCTCTCCTCTGAGCTTGGAGGCTAACCCCCCTCCTTCAAAAGCAGAGCAAGCCTGCTTTTTTATGCCCTTAATAGCCAGCTGGCAGGGGCAGCTATGTTTCTTTAAACAGTAATGCAGTGGCAGGAGTGCTCATCCAGCATGTGGGAGACCCAAATTTGATTTCCCTGTCTGCCTGCAGCAACCCAGGCTCCTGCCCCCCCCGCGTAGATGGAGAAGCCATTAGATAAGATGTATAAAAAGATGCTGGAGCAGATGCCTGGATTCTGCCATCCTGTGGAGCACAAAGATGTACCAGCTCCTTCTTCCTGGCCAAGTAATTTCTACTTTTGTTAAGCAACAGGGGTTGCCCCAGCAAGGGCAGAATACATGGAAAACTGGTCAGGGGATTAGCCCCACCTTGCATGCACGGGGTAACCACAGGACAGCCAGCACAGGGCAGCACATTGCTCTCCCCATCCTGCTGCCGTTGGACATTAAAAGAGCTGTTGCTGGGTTAGTGAGCGACCTGTTTTGTTAGGCACAATATGACAAGGACAAATACCTCCTCCACGGTTCCGAGCAGATCTTCAGTCCAAGGCAGATGCCCACGTACCCAGGCCTCTCGGAGGCCGCCTTCCCCGTGCGCAGGAGCCGACCTACCCCTGCCCAGGGTTTGGAAATGGAAAACTGAAGCGCTTCCAGAGTTTCATCCCCTGCGGCACCGGGCAGCGGAGGAGCGGCAGATTTGAGGCTCTCAGCCTTGGAACAGCTTCCCAAATTCTTTCTGATTCGTGTTGGAAGTGCTTGGGCTCCTCATAAACCTTAGCTTTAACAATTTACTGCTGCTTACCTTTCTGTTCAGAAAGAGCAACCTGTTGTGTACAGCTGAGGCTCAAACCTGCCTCTGTTTTGAACTGCAAAGCTGTTCCCATTATTACACACACACATTTTTTTGAAATTCAAAGAAAGAAAATACACTACAATTAGAAATATAAAAAGTATATTTGATTGCTTTCAGTTGATGCACTTTCTGGAGAAAGGGATTAGTGCTGTACTCTAAACATACTCTTCTCACGGAAAGATAAGTAAGAATTCTTGTGTTTTGCCACACACGCATTTAGCGTTTCAGCAGACAAAATCTGAATCTTTTCCCACCTCATTCATTGCTGATACTTCATACACAGTCTATATTAGCAGAGCCACTGGCTCCGAAGATATGCCCATAAGTAACCATTTGTAGTAGACAGCTTCAAAGAGGAAGGAAAGATGCTAAAATTAATCTAGTTGTCTAGGAATTTGCATTTTCTCCATCCCTGCAACACCTGAGCACCTCACCATCAGAAATGTTTTTATTCTCACAACATCCTCGTGTGGTCGGGAAGTGCTATTATCCTCCTTTCTTAAGCCAGTTTCCTTAGAAAACTAGGTTTATGCAACCACACTGTCCATCTGCTGTCAGTCTCCTCACAAACAACTTTTGGCCAATTTTCACCAAATTTAACAGCATAACCAGTGCCCAGCCGGTCAGGGTCCCAGGTCCTGCTGAGCCGGGTGAGGACCCCAGCCCCCTCAGCCTGGGGCACAGGGTGTCCGTGCCTTCCTGTGGCATACGCTCAGAGCTGTAGGGACAGCTTGGGCAGCAGCTGCCTATAAATCCTATTTGCTTTTGTGGGAAGTACCCGGGACACGTTTGGAAAGGGTCTCTCGGCCGATTCCCCTGCCCAAGACTGGCTACCTGCTGTCACCATGAAGGCAGCTGGGATAACAGGGTATGTCCTCCCCATCTACACTGTGGGTCAGTGCATGCTTGCATCAGTGTCCATAGTAGCAAGAGCCTAATCTTTCTCCCCAGTTTTACTAAAGTAAAGCACCTGAGAATGGCATTGCATCCATATAATGTCAATGCAAAAGGGGTTCGGTGTCAGACTTGGACCTGCCACAGGGCTTACCTGCGTCCCAAAGAGCATGCGCCATGGCAGGGAAGATATTTGTAGCAGAATCAGGAACCGAGCTCACTCTTTAGCATTTCAGATCAGTGCCTTAACTGCAAGCCTGTCCTGTTTCTACCTTTATACACTGGAAATTAAATAAAAAGTCAACAATAGAATGATTTTCTGTAGGGACATCTTTCTGTGCTTCACTCGTTGTGGATGATACTTAGGTACGATTGCGTACTTGGTATGTCCAAAAGGAACAGACTCCCTGCATGAAACTATTAAAAAAGTAATGTCAGACCTTCAAAATGTGTTTTGCTTAACAGCCCTCATAACTTGCACACTCCTAAGGGCAGCCTCTCCACTACCTCTCTCTAGTCCTCACAAGTAAAATGGCAGAGAGCGTACATGCGTATGTGATGGTTGTTACGTATGTCTATTATATGTTAGAACTCTTCCCATGAAAATGAACAGTCACCACAGTATACATATACTGAGCAAATGGGTGAAACTATTTTGCTGTTTGTCTTTGCAAATGGAGTAAACAAAGTTCAGCAATCTCTGAAAAAATTATTATTGAAAATTGGCAAAATTATAATTCAATAATATAACACCCCCAGATTTCTTAACAAGGCTGAAGGTTTCCATTATCTTCTCTGAAAAAGATAGGAAAACTGTAAGATCCCAAATGGATTAGAAAGGGTCTTTATTTGCCTGACTGATGAAGGTTAAGTATTTTTAAAAAGTGTTAGATTCTGACATCAGTCAGACAACACTACACCTCTGAACCGTACTTAAAAATAAATCCTTTCTTCTTTCATTATTCCATCATGATAATGTGACTAATATGAACTACAAAAGTATTCTTCATGTTCCAGGCTGGATATGAATGATAAAAACGAAGGGACTATATTTCAGCCTCTGTTAATGGGCCTGTCCTTTTTGTAATCCTACCTAAAATGCAACCAAAATAAAACAGATACAACGACTGATCCGCATAGCACTGAAAAACTTGCTTTGTTGCAGTGAATAGGTCTTGCTTAAAGCATGTTAGCTGCTCTGCTGCCCTGGTCAACATAAAATATACCCTAGCATATGGGTACAAAAAAAATGATCGTTCTGAATCCTCATGAAGCTCCATCCTCATGGTGTGGCTATGCATTTTCTGCTAAAGATCATCTGAAGATTAGGTCCCCTTTTTTGTTACTTGAATCCCAACTTACCCTGGTAGAAGTGAGAGGAGAATCGGACCCTTCGAAGAAGGAAATTATAGGGCCATAAACTGGGAAAAGACTTAAGTGTCAGTCTAATGTGTATGTACGTGGGAAGGCACGTAAGTTCTAAAATTACTAAACATTTGCTTAAAATAAATGAGGGCTTAAACAGTTTGTGTTTATAGAAAAAAAGAACTTCTTACATTATCCTGTATCACATACCGTAATTTTCACCTGTTTTAAAGCAATTCACTCATACTTACTCGGAAACTAATTCTCTTTTGGTTGGGGGTCTCAGAGAAAACATCATTTTTCTATTTTATTTTGTATTTTCTTAAGAGCTAAAATGTATTTAAATAGTCAAGAGAGGAAGTGGGGTCTGAACTTGTTAGAACATATGTCCATTTAATGCAAAGAAATAATACTTTAAAATATTCCATTTGTTTTCCAGTTGGAACTGACCCATTCTATTTTATCTGATGATTCAGTTATAACTCAACAAAACATACCAGCAAACTCAGATTTTATTTTGAAATAGAGTGGTCTCCACAACACAGTACTTTTAATGACTTGCTTATAACTTTTTTCCTTCCCTTTCTTTTGCAAATCACTTAGAGTTTCTTAAAACATCTATTTTAAAACTTCCCTGAACAAAAAGAAAAAGCCCCAAAGAGTTGGTTATATCTTTAACATCAGGAAATGCATGTAGCAAGAACATAATAAGTAATAAAATCAGTGTTGATAGAAAAATAAATATAGCACTTTTGCCTGGGTTAAATGTCAGATGTAAGGAAGTGCTGAGCATCCTTACTTCCTATAGAATCACTCATCCTTCCTCTACTGAAGCTGTTTCCAAAAAGGCTGTTATTAAGTCTGGGAAAGGATGTGGCAGCAAAAGATGGTAAAACACTTGAACACATGTGCTTTGTAGACCTTTCTACTATGAGAAACGTTTATTTCACAAAGACAGCAAACGCAATGTCTGATGAAGAAAAGTAACCCACCGGTTTCCATAATTGTAGCTGGGCTTAGGTAATGCACTATGCAGTGTTTGATTTAAAATGTTAAAATATTAAAAGAAGTTTTCTATAGCATAGTGTTCCTATCAAAGTGAAATGACTCATAAGAATGCTAAATTCAAACCAGATGGGCATAAACACTCACTGAAAAAAATCAGATATTTAGAGGTCAGCACGGGTCTTCATAAAAATGAAGACCTTGTCTGAGTTACTGAAAAATGAACTTCAGTGATAAAAAAGAAAACAAGAGAAAATATTAGTGATTTTATTTTAATTATACAAGCCACTGTCAATTAGGAGAACTAACATTTACAAAACTTTACATTGCCATTTTAATTTGAAAAAGATGGCTGTGGCAGTCCTTAGACTTCAGACAAACAGCAGCGCAGTGTCTCCCACGCAGGGAGGGAGCGAGGGATGCGGGAGTTCAGAAATGCCACGCTAATATTCTGCAACAAACCCTGTGCTTCCCACTGAGGAGTAACCCCGATTACGGATTTGTACGGGACAGAAATCTTCCACCCCGGCTCAGCGGCATGATGCCAGCCTTCGCTTCCCTTTGAACCAGACCACAGAGGGGGGAAAAAACTCTCGTTCCTGCTATCATACCAAAAAAGTTCATACCACCCAACATTGCTGCTGCTCCGTTGTTAGATGTGCGTGTTGTTTTGTTTTCCTTTCCTCGTTTCATCCATTGCTCTCTACCATTTACAGATTGTCTGGAGCGTGTACTTATTTTAAACTTTTATACCCTACCAGAAGAAAAATATGTGGGCTCAAAATTAATATTGTTTTTGACTTATGGTGAAATTCCAGTAGTGTTTAACTTGGATCACTAGACCTGTGCGTTTTACAGAGAGAAGAAAGGAATACTTTTCGAGCCGAAATGTGTAATGGGAGTTCCCTACTGTTTTGTTGCTGGGATCTTGGACAACAAGAAACATGATGAGCATTTATTCCTTTTAAAACATACAGACTAACTAAGTGGAGAAAATAAGGGTTCTACCCATGCCATAAGCTATAAAGGCATATGTTTGTATCCCTGTTCCCTGATTAATTTGTTAACCACTACCATTCAACCTCCTAATAAAAAATGATTGTTCAATGTATATTACTGTCAACGATTTTACATTCCAAACCATAATCTCTTGGGGTACAAGTCAGCAAAAGATATGTGTGGCTTCCATCGTGCAGAAGCCCACACAATGCCGTGGAAACTGATTTTTCTGGGCTTCTGGGGCCTCCTGCGAAAGGGCCATGATTTTATTTTGCAGAAAAGAATGCCTCTAGTTTTGGCCTATGTGTTACTGCCACTCGCAGCATTCTAAGACTAAAGCTAAGGGGTGAAACTTGGGCCCAGTAGCGTCACTTGGAGCTTTGCTGGTGGGGTTAGAGGAGCGAGCGTTGCCTGCAACGTGCAGGGTGATGCTTTGCAGGACAAGCTCCAGAGCTGTCATTACAGTATCCTGAAGGCTGCATAATGCAAATATTATGTATCTTCCCTTTGGTGGCTCTTTATGATTGATCCTTTGTTTTGCTGTAACTAAAAACATTGCTTGGAGATCAGACCCCTTTACCAGGCATTGCTGCACACATCTAATTAGGGAACTTGCCTTTGAAATGCTTTGGGTCCCAGCAGATCTCTCCAGATCATACGCATGACTGTCACAAGTGGGATACTTGCAGCATTCATTCTTAAAAAATGTTTTAAAATGTTTTACTTTCTAAGACATTGAATACTGTTTGCATCCTCTCACTGCAAAATTAAGGGAGACAGTCCTCATCCAGCAACCTACACCGCTACTATTACCCATTTCTTTCCTAAGGCTTGCTTCATCCTCGTGCTGCTTAGAGTTGAACACTATTAGCTATTTCCTATTAATATTATTACTATGGTTTAGAACAATTATTGGCAAATGCTTTGCCAGCCTCCAGTCCAAAATGTCCTCTTCATGCCACCAAAACCTCTCCCTGCCAAAGGGTATAAACTGTCAAAAAGACATCAAAAAAATTCCCCAGCTCTGAGCAACCGCAGTGCCAAACGAAATTGTAGGGCTCTTGGCACTTCCAAAAAATCAAGCAGTGTGCCTTCATTTCACTGTATCACCTGGTCTAGCACAAGGAGTCCACATACACACATAAACACATGTATATGCATATGCATACATACATACACGCCCTTCTGTAATGAACACTACTCCTTCAGCATCCTCATGGATAGGCCAAAATATTTCAGAGAAGGATGGGAGGAAGACATGATGGGCAGGGCCCTAACATTTCTGCTTCCTTGAAACAGCCCAGAGCTTTTTTTAAAAACCACAGGATAACCCAGGACAGGCATCAGTTAAAGTCTCTGCATTCTAAAGCTCAGATGCCTAAAGCCACACGTGATGTTTTGCAAAACTTGGACTTGCCTCTCTCTGAAGGGCAAGGAAGTAAGAGTTCAAGTGCTAGGAAGTAGCTGGGTGGGCAAGGAAGGGACTGAGATGAAGGGGCAGGGACCCGGTGTAATGGCCAGAAAGAAAACACAACAGCAGTGAGGGCTGGGGGAGAAATGCTGAGAACTTCTGGCCAAAGGGAGAACCACGCTTGAGATGAACCTCAGGGTGAGTCTGCTCGCCCGGTGTGACGGGGAGCTCGCACAGCATGGTGAGAAGTTTTCAGTGCATACAGTGACCAATAGCTATGGGATCATGAAATCCCAAACCAGCCATGGGAAAAGGCTGGAAGAGCACTCCCTGATCACCAGAGACTATTTCCTCCATTTCCAACAGGGGAGCTCTCTGGAAGGCATTCAGACAAGCACTGTGAGCTGGAAAGTTAAGGAACATTTTGTACAATTTGGCATACCTGGGCATTGACAAGGGTATAACGTAATTGTTGCCCCAAATGAGAATCGGAGCACACAAGGCATCTTCTCTGAGGCACCTTGAAAGCCACTGCAGTCAGTCAAACCAAAGCTGACCATAATGACGTTCAAAAGCCTGAGGGTGAGGGAAGAGCATGATAGGGCAGAGCTGGCGAAGCTGGCCCACCACAGCACGCCCTAGCAGGACTGGCAGGAGAGGCCAAGCACAGGCTCTGACGGGCCAGAAAACCAAGGCACAACTTCCAAGGAGGTAGACTTTGGCGTCCCCAAAACGGTGGGCAGGTCATGGGAGCAGTTAGAAAGACGCCAAACTCAGCAGTCAGATACAGCAAAGGAGCACTGACATCACTGCACATCAGGGGGCTGCGGGGGGGCTGTCAGGGTGCGGTGGGTGAGGGACTCATCCTTTCTGCTCCCTGAAATGACACAACAAAACAAACGCTGACAAAAGAAAGATGTAACAAGCTGGCAGAAAAAGGAAGGTTGCGGGAGGGAGGAGACATCAGGAAATCAGTCTGTTTGCAGAAGACTAGCAGGTCGGCTGTGCTGGCAGCATCTTCATAAATATTTCTCTTAATGCTGAAGCAGTTTAGTTTTATAAGCATGGGATCCTCTCATGTGGTTACTGAGCATGAATCAAAGACGTTGTGGCTCAGCACTGCCCTATTTTTTATTGTGCTTTCTTGAACATCCTGGGGTTGCACAGCCCCAGCAAGCGCAGCAGGGCTGGAGGATGGGACCATTCCCCTCCTCTCGCCCCCCGGTGAAAGGAACCAAGGGTTGGCATCCCTGGGTCACAGAAATCCCCCTTTCTGGGGGATTTGAGGAGGAGTGTGAGATCAGGCCACCAAGTGGAGGAAGCTGGTGGGGGAAATGGGCAGAAAAAGGTGCTGGGGAGTCGCGGAGACCCACTGAGCTGCAGCAGCTCAGGCTCAGCATGGGGTGCTGCTGCTGTCCCATCCCCATCCCCTTGCCCACCCAACTGGCCTACCACAGAGGTACAGCCCTCCTGCCTCGCACCAGTTGTCCTCCCACTTCTCCTCAACATTGTCCTCATGTTCCCAAACCTCAGGAACATCACAGCAAAAGGGAAGGTAGGCAGAGCCAAAAGCCCAACAAGGGCAGAGCATCCCCAAGGACAGCGGGGACAAAGCCTGAGCGAACAGCGTTGGCTCTGGGACAAGCAGAAAAGAGAGAACATCTGCTCTGTCTGAAATTGAAGGAAAAATAATGAAAGCAGGCCACTCATTTTTACTTATGTATCTGGCTGGTTTCACTTTCTAGTTTTCCTGCCACAATTTTTGAGCTACAACTAATGGGAATTTTCCAATCCAAACAAAACAAGCAAACCAAACAAAACAGCCCTGCAGGATTACTGCGACGAGCGAGGGGGAGAGGCAGGCTTGTGAGAAGGAAAGAGCGAGACTGCAAGTGCAACGCTCTTATCTGCTCTTTTGTTAGATGATTTTAAAATAGCTGTGACCCTTTTTTCTTCTTTCTTTTTTGGGGTGGCAAATGAGACAAAAAACTGTTTTGAGCAGAAGCTGTGCCTAAGCTTATTTCTCAGTTCTGGTTGATAAAATGCACCAAACAACTCTGGTTCCCCAATTGCTCCAACTGGTGTCCCTCACCTGCCTCAGGACATGGCCAGGGAGACACCAGGGCCCCCATGGTGGGAAGTGCTCCCCCTTGCCCCAGGACAGCTATCCTCCGAGCTGTAGAGCTGTACGCTGTACGTTCAGACACACCGGGATAGAAAAGCTGGGCCAGGCAGAGCTGGATCCTCAGGTGGATGCTCTCCCACCCCCTGTGAGGCAGTGAACAAACACCTCCTCTGGGTCCAGCCACACCGATGGAGAAGACAGTCACCTCCCACCGCATCCCGCCGCTTGTCATTGCCCCTCCGCCAAATGTGATCCCTGCCCCAGGTCTGCGGTGGGGCCGCTCATGCCAGCGCTCCCTCACCTCTGCCAGTCAAAATGAGATGGTTAACGTAAACAGTGCAAGGAGCGGGTTGCTGCTAGCTTCGAGCCAGGGTGGTGAGGGGACGGGGTGGTCACCTCTGCTGCTCGCAAAGCGCCCGCCTGGCTCTGCCCTCAGGGAAACCGCACAGGCAGGCCCTGAAGCAACATGCCAGCCCCACCAGTGAAACACCCGTGGTGCCGCCCTGGTGCCGTGGCCTTCCCCACCACCGAGGTGCAGAGGGGAGGTCCTCTCTGGAGAGCTCCAGGCGATGCAGCCTCCCTCGCGGTGAAACACCAGCCCCACTGATGTCGGTGGTAGGACTCCACTGGATGTCAGTCAGCCCAAGGTTTCAACCCGCCAGTAGATTACTAACACATTTTGTAAAAACAGACTTAGATAAGGTTCAATAAATGTCTTTGGGTGATTTCAGATTGCTTTTTCTCTGTTTTAGGAAAGCGATTTGCTTTCTGAAAAATGCCTGCCCAAGTTTCACGCTTTTTTTTTTTTTTTTTTTTGCATCATCTGTTGTTATTTATAGACCCTACAGAGGGAAAAGACCCATTCGGTCACCCAGTGCTCCCTGCCACCACAGGACTGTTCTCCAGCAAACATTTATTATGGTCTTGTTTAGACTAGTTTCACATGCTCCAAACAATGAGGTTTCTGCCACTTCCCCAGGGAGAGCAGTCAGCAAGTTCATACCACTGACCCGCAGGAACGCTTCTCCTCATTTTCTTCAGCCCGTATCTTCCCTCTTCATATGTTTCTTTCCATTTTACACTCTAATATCTATTTATCGTGAGTTTTTTTCCTCAGTTTTGCCTATCAGTATAGCACCCATGGTGCACAGAGCTTTTAGACTGTGTATGCTGCCAGCATGGCCCCTAAACCACCCCCTGTGTACCCTCCCCCAGACTACATGAATGAGAATCCCTTTCCCCCCAGCTTTCACCATTCTGGTGCTCTCTTCTCTAAGCAATTCTCTGGTTTGTACGACACTTTCTGTTAATCACTAGCCTGGAGTACAAAAGCGATATTGCAGGTGTGATCATACAAGGGAAGAATGACTTCCTTCCCTCATCTGTATGCTGCCTCTTGAAACACAAACCCAAATTGCAAAGGGAGCTTTGCCGTCAGAAGGCACGAGAGATTCACATCTCATTTACTGCCAGCTACCTCCACAAAGTGTCTCTTGATGGTCCTGTTTTCTGTACTTCCACAGCCGACTGAATGTGCTTCGGATTATTTCTGTCCCATGCAGTTACTCGGGCTTTTCCAACTCACTGCAGCTTATAACTTTTACATTTTCAAAATAAAAATCAAGTTGCCTTGTAATTGTTTTCTCTAGTCTCTGTAACAAACAGTGAACTGGGAAGCAAATGAGCCTTATAGAGATAAAACGCGAGGTAGGAGTATAATAAATACAATGGCTGGCCTAACAAAGTAACTTCCTCTTTGGAGGAATATTTAGGGTTTGCCAACAGTAAACAAATCAGACAGATTCTATTAATAAAGTCATTCCAAGTGTCAAATTATAGAAGTTCACCTTCTTCATTTATGTTATGGAAAGCAGCGTCTGCTGTTCCAAGAGAAAATGAAGTAGAAATAAGTGTCAAGAGTGTTAAGCATTTCTCCATCAAATTAAAATACAATTACAGAGTCAGTGCTAAATAACACGTCGGTTCGCGTGAAACACGTTGCACATGTTCGCACAAGAAAAACAAATAGAAGAAACACATAAAGAAATCATTTTCTTTGTCCGTTTCATAATAAATCGTGCAGAGCTCCCCAGTTCGCTAGTACTATTTATAAAGGAAAGTAACACAAAGCCAAAGCTGGCAAATTGAAAATACAGGGAAATCAAGACAAAAGCTAGACCAATAACCACAAATGGAAGGGATCATCTTGTCAATTGAGAAGAAACATGAGGAATATGAATACCAGTTTTTTCCCTAACCCCTGAATGCTGATGGCTCCATCGTGCTTTAATTTTCTACCCCTACACATGCCCTGCTCTGCAAACTTCCCGCATACTTTCACTTAATTTCAAAGTGGAGTCCCTCTCTGAAATGGCACTGTAAACATTTCATTGTGGGGTCCCATGTTTGACGTCTGTCAGTGATTTTCAAATCAAAACTGCTCAGTTAACAAGTAAAAACCAGATTTCTTTTTGTTTATTTCTCAGCGTTGTAGTCTGCAGTATGAAAAGGAAACTCGGTGCTTTCCCATTCACCTATCAGCCACAATAAAGACTGGCATTTGGGGGAGAACCTACTGACGAAGGAAGAGCTGGATTAGGATCTGGCTGGTTTGCCCTCCTGCTGCGGAGTCGCCACGACTGGGGAGGGTAAAACACAGCCGGGGCAGTATGGCCTCCGTACCGCCAACCTCCGACAGTTGCTTACAGTCCCTTTGCATGAGGTTATCATCTATGGAGCTCTGCTGGCAAAGTGGAGGTTTCAGCGCTCACTAATCCACTTTCATGCAAAATCTACCAGGTTAGTTTAGATGGTTTAAATTGAATTAGCCCTGCTGCTGTTACCTAAAAGTAGATTAGGAGATGCCTATATAATTTCTCCAGCCAGAAAGAGCTAGAAGGGAGCAGTCGGAAGACAGAAGCCTTTTCGGCAGGCACAGAGACACCTAGAAATCATCACCCTGCAGCCTTAGCCTCTGGCAAGCCAGAACGCAACACCCAGCCGGATGGCCCATCTCCACTTGCCTCCTTATCTGTACATCACTGTCCCCCTACCTGGCCAGTTCCAGAACATCAGTGAATATTCCAGATCAGAGCAGATTTGGAGGAGAATCAGGAAACCAAATCCTGGAGAAAGGAGGACATGTGGATCACGGCCACCTAGTTAACAGAGCTACGATGCTGCAGAAGGCCTATCACTCAAATTAGTGATGTTTTCCATCATAACAATACCACTCTCCAGGCTGCCCAGCTCACAGCTAATTGGCATCCTGACTTCTCTCCAAGGCAAACAATTATTCTGAGTGGAGAGAGAAAGTGAAAAGAGAAATCACAGTGTGGAGAAAATGGGAGGTACTGGTACAGAAAGAAGGGGCTCAGAAAGCCCATCTGTGAGGGCATCATACTGGATTTTTGCTAAAGGTGTTTGCAAGGCAAAAAGACTCATGTTAGTCCCAACTCAGCCACTCAAGCATTTGCTCCTGTGAGCTCAATTTAAACACATACTTACATGTCTCATCAAATGAAGTCCTAGCCCTGCAAATACTAGTAACTATACAAAATAAAGTGCATTCCAGAACGTTACAGGGTCAGGGCCTAGAGTGGACTTGGGTTTATGCTGGAGTACTTTGCTGAACCAGGCAATAAGAGGACTACAGTTCATAACATTTGATAATGAGACATTGTGTAATGTGATGCAGAAATTAAAGATGAGAAAGGAACTGAAAAGCTTACCTCTTTAATAAGGAGTTATGCTACTAGTATTAAGGTAGATGCTTCCACCTAGTGACTTAGAGCAGTAGCTTATAGATTGTTACTTTAGAAGGTCGGACAGCAGCTGCAGCAGAAAATAAAATTATAGAAAACTATCATTCATCATCTGTAGTCAAGAAGAGACACAGAAACGTACCTTACAAAGGGGGTCTATACATTCAGACATCAGCAATACTCAGAGTATCCTTTCCACAGACAATGCTGGCCCAGTACACGCACTCTGATTCACCTCTGGATAAACGGCCACCCCACTATTTCTGGCTGTGCTACTGATAATCCTGACCCCTCCAAGCCAACATATGGCAGAGCAGGAAGGATAACTCCCGGTGAGAGGAGGTGTTTCTGATATCCCAACCGTAGGGAGGTCACCAGAATGGCGACTCCATCAAAGGTATTGCCAAACTTTTCCTTCAGTTTTAAAATGCGAGAACTGTAGTTTTTTTGTGTTCTGGAGTAGCGCAAATGCATGTGTGCTAGGTCTGGCCTGCCAACGCCTTAGCAGCAGCAGCAGCTTCAGACCCCAGTACTGTTATCCTTCTCCTCTATGCTGGAAACTCTCCAACTCCTGAGACTTTATACACACCTGCATATGCAAAAGTTACTGACTTGAGCCCTCACAGCAACACTCAACAAAAGACATAAACTCCAGAAAAGAGAAGTGCTCAATGTTAAGCTTCAGGATCGCAGACTTCAGCAGAGATCCTTAGACTTTGACGTCTAATGACTCTTTACAATAAACAGGGAGCAATAAGTGGCTCTGCAAAAGAGTCAGACTCTGCTGAACATCCACTTCAAGACGTATCCTGAATCCTGTTCCTCCCTGGAAATGCCACATAAAGGACTAACAAGAGATGTCTGCTCACCTGGAATCCACAGCCTGGGAAGCTCTCTAGAGGGTTGGCTGCTGCTTACATCCTTCCTCCCAAAAAACTTAACAGTCTCGTCTTTTTGGATACGGCCAGAGGAGCAGCCCCATTAATGCAGTAGTTTCAAGGTTAATGCAAGGCACAAATTCTGCTTGCAAGGAGCGAAGCTCTTCCATCCTGTCACCCTGTGGCTTCAGCTACCAGGTTGTGGGCTCTACTGGTTCGGAAGGGAGTGTGGGAGGGAAAAAGAAAACTTTGGGAGAGAGATATTGGGCATCCCTATACTAAAGGTCTAATCTAAGTAACTCACCTGAGGCTTTCACTGTAGTTAGCGGACAGAAGCGGGCAGAGGACAACACACTAGTAGATGCAGAAGTAGTCAACAGAAATTAGATTATAAATCCCCTTGAGCTGTCCTTTATTTTCTCCACTGATTGAAAAGGGAGCTAAGGATAATGAGCTCTGATTAAAATGTCTAACATAAAGCATCTAAAGCTGGAGCAAATGAATGTTGCTCTGATTTCCCAGCTGTGCTATCAGTCTGCAATAGTTTTGGACGTGACCAGAGGCAAAATTATAGGCACCAAGTGAACACGAGAACCCAACAGAGAAGAACGAAGGAAGCTTTGGGGGAAGCTAGTGGGTCTTTTTGCTTCACAGGTTTGAAGTTAGGGCTCCCATTTCTGTACATTTCCTCCTCTGTGTTCTTGGTTTCCATTGAACCTCATTTTTCTTTGGCTCTGGCTTTAGTCCCTGTGGTCATTAAGGACTGACCTGTAAGGCAGTGAGCAATCTACCCTGAGTAAATAAGTACCAACCTTATCTTGAAGCCCATGGTTTATCCCTTTGAAGTTAAGCAATTATCTGTGTGTTTAGCTGACTCGGGACCTAAACCAGCAAATGTATGGCATTGACAGTAGAACTCAACGACCTCCACTCCCCCGGGGCAAGAAATCAAGAGACAGTGACAAAAAAAAACCACTTGAAAACTGTTTAAAAAAAAATTAAAGCTCAAAGTTAGTGGTGTGCCCAAAAGTATGACAATTTTTAACAAGAAAACAGATTTACTCATTTTGGTAGATGGCGTGTTATCTGTACGTAGCTTCACTTCTCATGAACTCCTGTAACAAAGCTAATTCCCCTGTTAAAAGGCTTGGTGCGCTCCCATCATTTTAATGTATTCCTATTCTCTTATTGTATAGCTGTAGTCATTGCAGTGTTAATGGTTTTGCTAGCGTGTTCTCTCTCATTTATGCTTTACTGAACCAACATATATATATTTAACCTCTCACTAGTTAATGAACTCTGGTAGCTAAGACACTGCTCTAGATCTAGCTGAGGAAAGGAGGGGAAGCGCATTATCATCTGGCAACTTCTAGCTATTTCATGTAAATGAATTGTTAATTGTACTCCAATAATAGTGCCAAGGCATCTCAAAACATAAAAAAACCCAAACACATCACCATCAAGCACAGAGAACTTGGCAAAATTGTATGTCATTAAGATTCTTACCGATAATTTCAATTACAGCAGGGAGACAGAGGAAACAACCTTCTTCTATCAACTGTGCAGGTAAACAAGGGCTTTGGTCATCACCTCCCCATAACCTTTAAAGGTCATCACCTTTAGTGATCACAACCCTCTGAGCTACTCACCAGTTGCAAAGCCAAGCGGGACTACGTCATTCATCCCATCAGAAGCACTTCAAGTCATTGAGTCAACTCCTGAGGAAAACGCGAAACACTTCTTCAAAGCTCTTGTTCTCCTAGATTTATACCGTACTCTAATTTTATCTACAGTCACTGAAATATCTGTATTTTATTAAAGTAAAATATTTGGATTTATAACATTTGAATGTTTAAGTTAATACTACCGTGTGGGTATACACACATACATGCATTCACACATGTATAGGCATACATATGTTAAGTTTTAATTTTTTATGTTATAACCTATAAAAACATCATATAATTTATTGAAGTGCAGAAGACCTATTTTCCCTTCCCTTCTCCTGACAGTTTCTCTCTCACCCACATGGTTTGTATGAATGATATTTATAACGGAGCTGTTTTGATCTGATAGAGCCTCAGTGAATTTACTGCTGTTTCTGCCCCACTGTAACTGAACCTGACAAGAACCAGAAGAATCCGCAGTTTTATTTTGGGCTTTATAGGTTTTTCCTCACTCCCTTTTCTCATGCCTGGATGGGGTCGGCAGCTAAAGAAGACCCGTACGTTCTGCAACGACAGATAGCTGTGAGGCTGCAGGACTTGCGTGATGAGACGAGTTGCTCCTTTGATCAAAACCAGGGTCAGTTTGCCCTGGCTAGTAATTGGCTTGTCAAGGAAAAAAAGCTGAACAACAGAATGTTTTCTTTATGAAAGAAAAGTAATCTTTCCCTGCATGTAATTAATAGTTGTAGTGTTCACAAATAACATATGCTGCATACAACCATTAGCCTTACTATTTTAAATGTACTGCTGTATTTTCCACAAATTCATAGGATTTTGAAAATGGATGAGCATTTCCTCTTTGTTGAGACAAACATACGTTTCTGTTCCTCTTAAGATTTTCTCCCTAACACTGCATATAAAAATGAAATGACTTGCCTAAGTGCTCTGGATGGCTCAGAGGAAAGATAAATGGGATTTAGATTTCGTCCCACTAAGGAGGAAAGCTGTTCAGGCACTCACTTGATAATTAAAGTTGTTATTTTAGGGTAAGCACTTGGTAGCTACAATCAAATATAAAATTGCTTTTAATGATTTTGCTTTTAATGGTTTTGCTTTTGGTTTTCTCGTAAGTGTTTTTACATAGTAATACATTTTTGCTGATCGCAAACACAATTCTATTGCAAAAACAATTGCTATAGAACAAAAAAAATAGTTAACTGAACGCTTATGCCATGTGAGCAATGCGTTCCTTTTGTCAAGTTTTAAGGCACTCAAACTCAGCCTCCCTGAAGTGCATGAATGAAACTTCAAGAAAGTGCACTGCCAGTAATTCATACTAGAATCCAATACAAGCTCTCTTTTTCAGAACGCAGCCACATTTATTAGCAATCACCAGATGGGATCCCAGTGTAACCTCAGGGAAGAAAACTAATGGCTTTCCCATCAAGTCCTATTTGGATACGATCCAGTCACTGTTAACATATCCAAATTCATTAGGAGCCACTGAATCCAAACCCTGTTTAATGCAAAAAGATACTTGGGAAAGATCATTTTGGAAATTATTTAATTTCCTTCCACAGCAAATTCACATTACAAAAGTGAATGAAAGTTGTGGGTCCTCTGTTTCTCATGAAACAATCTCTAAAGATATCAGGGCAGACCAGAAGCTGCATTCGTTGGTTTACATTTTCGTGTTAGTGAGGTTTCTGTCAGAAATAAGATCCTAAAATGTAGAGACTGTGAATGAAAGAGAATACTATAATAATAATAATAATAATAATAATAATAATAATAATAATAATAACAATTTTTTTAAAATTGTTTAAAATTTATTTAGAGTTTAGTTTACTTTTGAAAAAGTTTTGCAAAAACTTATTTGTACATTTTATTTTCATCTGTTGTTATTTAATGAAAGCTGGAACTTCAGCTTCTCTGGTTTTTTTTTTAGGCTTTAATCTTTGTTTCCAGGCAAACCAATAGCAAAATTCCCGTTCACTGAAATTGGCAGGTTTAGATACAACATAAATTTAGTTTATTTGTATAGATTTATGCAAATTAAATCTATATCTAACTTACATTTTTTCAAGTATGAATCTATTTCTCCAAGTTAAGCAACATTTATTTTCTTATAACTTAAAAAATATTTTTCAGTTTTAAATATTATTCCATAAATTCTTTCAACTGTATCTCTGTGTATGTGTTTTTTAGATTACTGTTTAGATAAAGAAACCTTGTTTTCTGTGTTTTTATTACAGAGTGAATCTTGCACTTTTAAAACGTTTTTTCTCTCTAGTTTTATATTAACTTGCTTGTATCTTACTCATCTTACTCCCGACAAACATAAGATTATGCTGTTTTTCTCAGCTTCAGTGATAGTTGCAGGAATGGATGCCTTTGTTGTAACAGTGTTTGTTGGTATAAGAACAAAATATTTTTCTATGCATTCCTAAAAATAAAAACACTTTTTTTTTTTAACATATAGGAAACAGTTTCTGTAGTTTCAAAACTAATTCTAACCTAACATAAACAGTTATCCTTTTTGGTGTTTCTGAGGTTATTTTTAGAATTCTAAAAAAATCCAATTCATTTTTAACCATGTGAAACTGCTGGTTTAAATTATTGCACGTCATTACTTTTGGACAATGAAAACAACACAGGCATTTTTACTTGTCTCTGGGCAACTTCACTTCTGGGTTTCCCTGACACAGTACCTTAGTTGAAAGCACCACGTGGAGATTTTAAAATCCAAATAAAAACAAGCAAATATAAAACAACTCTCTTTCCACCGAGTTTCTGAAATTTCCATTAAAACATTTCAGCTGATTGAGAAAAGGCTTTTCAGGAACCTTCCTTTTAAAAACAAAACACTATATATCGGAAGAAGTCATGGATCCCTTTGTGTCCTTTTCTGGAAAAACGACACGCTTAAGGAAAAACAACAACAAAAAGAATTAGATTGGGGAAGCATTGACATCAAGTAGCACTTTTAGTATATTTTTAGAGGAGACCTGAACATCAGTAAAAATATGAAGTGATGTTACACGTTTAAACGTCACTCTTTATTGGGACAAAATACCTGACAACAATTCCGGCAGTTTTTCTGACAGCTAGGAAAATGGTGACCCTAAAAGCGCTAGGAATACCCGCGGCAAACCCCCCACGGGCTACCGCGGGGCGCCGCAGACTTTCTGCGCCGCACACAGCGCTCGGCGGTTTCCCGCGATTAACACGCGCCCCGACTGGAAACTAACGATGTTTCTTAAACGAAGAAGTATCGTAGGGGGTGTGGGAGATGCGATTTCTCACAGCGGTCCCTGCGCCGGGGAGCCGTTCAAAGGCTGGCCCCGCTCCCTCCCGCTGCCCGCCGGGCAGGGCGGGGCAAGGGCGGGGCAGGGGCGGGGCCGGGGCCGCCGCGCTCCCCGCCGCCTCTCCGCTGCCGCCGGCGCCATCTACCGGGCAGCAAGCCCCGGGCCGCACGAAGGCTCCCCGCCCGCGTCGGAGCGCTCCTCGGAGGGGAGGCTCGTTCTCCGCAGCGCCTTTCTCAGCGCGTCCCGAGACGGCCCGGTGAGTGACGCCAGAAGCGCCTTTAGGAGGACACGGACGGAAGCCACCGACTCATTTCACCTGCGTCACCGCTGAATTTGAATCGCTCGGTTAGGAGGCGATGCCGTCGGGCCCTGCAACAGATAACCCAGTCTCTCTTACGGGCGAATTGGGACGATGCTGTTACGGGGAGTGAAATGTTGAGATGGCGACCGGGGAAATGCGTTGCCTGGCGTCCTTTTTGCTTCCTCCTCCTCCTCCTCCTCCCATCACTGTTACAGGGCAATCACCAGACGTGGAGGCACAGATCCAGTTCCCATTGCTGGCAGTACCTGTCAGGAGCTTAGTGAGGAGTTCGGAAGAAAGCTGCTTTCCCACAGGAAAAAAGACACTTCCTCAAACTAGCCTCTCTGTGAGTAGCAGAGGATGAAATTCTGGAGATGAGCTCCGATAGCATGTGTTAAGGGCGTGCTGTTGGCATCGCACTGGTTAGCTAAGGAAACAGAACTGCAAATTCATTTTTGGTTGGGTTTTTTTTTAAGTTTTATAACAATCATTCTAAAATATTGGACACTTAGAGGGCTTAGGAGATTAGTATTCATTTTAAACAGCAACCAAATAACAAAATAAGAGATCCACATGCAATTTTTTCCCTCCAGAGAAGGCCTAGTACTTGACATGCACTCAGTTACCTCTTTAAAAGGGACAGATAAAAACGTCGGTGCCTGTATAGATAAACACCGTAACCTATATTGGAGCAAAGGTTCCTAAATTTCTCGCATCAACAGACCGACCTGTAATCTTTCCCACGGACGATCTTACACCCTGGTCTTACACTCAAGGAATTAAAAATTTTTTAACTTCAACACAGTAACAGCCAAGGCTATGATGAGCAGTCCAGGCAACTGCTAGTATATGGACACTTTGGCTGCAGTTGCTCTAGAATGAGAGTGGCTAACCTTGTGTCATTGTCACAAGAACTCAGACAGTCTTAAGAACATTTAAGAGAGCAAAAAATAACCAAAGCGTCTGAGGGCACCAGGCTGGCGCTCGGGGGGGGAGGGGGTTGGCAGTTTGCAGCTCCACCATCAGCTTCCCACATAACCTGGTGCACTCCAGTCTCCGGCTTCTTTGTGTCCTCTTGCCACCTTCCAGGGCAGTGCAAGTTTAGAAAAAGCAATGGATCAGGGCTTTCTAAATTACTTCTCACGAGCTCTTTAGTTTTAAATATATTTTTGCACATGTTCTTCATATTAAGTGAACTAACTTGAATTTTGCATTTGAGGTGGGGATGTTCAGTAGCAGTAGCGATCATGATCTAAACCTGAGACTACAAGCAAGAAGCTGTTGACACGCAGCCCTCCCTCTACTCCTTCATAGAAATCTTTTGTATTCACTTGCGAGACAACCTGCAGCTCTGATCCGTTCTGCGCCGAGTTCTGTCACATTTGGCAGAAGCAAGATGGACGGAAATTAACTGTAAGGCTTATAGAGCCAGACCAGGAAGCGCAATCAATAGATCTAAAAAGTTCTTGTTTCACACATACGTTACAATCCGTCAAAGCCAAGTTTACAGAACGTCTGTTGTCGAAGTAATTTAAAGACACAAGGTAGCAAGCTGTAGCATGGAATAGGTGTTGCACCTATACATTATGAATTTGTCAGCTTTCAAAAAAGACGCATTATACATGTTTCACATAACAGCTACAGGTATGGAGGGATCTGTTGGACTGAGTTGGGTGAGCAGTACTGAGACAAATGCGCCTTTGTTTTCTGGAATACTGTCCACAAACCCGATTTCTGGTTAAAGGCAGAAGTTAAAATGCTATGAAATCTACATCCAGACTTTAGAAGCCTTGCAAGAAACTTAACTGCAATTAGAGAGAAAAGATGCTAAATAATAGTTTACCAAACCAGAATATAACTCATAACCTTCACAGTCTCCTGCATAGGTGACTAGATTGAAATCGGAGGAAAAGTCGTCACTGTTTGCTCTCAGTATAGAATCATAGAATCATAGAATCATAGAATCATAGAATCATTGAGGTTGGAAAAGACCTCTAAGATCATCGAGTCCAACCGTCAACCCAACACCACCATGCCCACTAAACCATGTCCCTAAGCGCCTCATCTACACGTCTTTTAAATACCTCCAGGGATGGGGACTCCACCACTTCCCTGGGCAGCCTGTTCCAATGTTTCACCACTCTTTCAGTAAAGAAATTTTTCCTCACATCCAATCTAAACCTCCCCTGCCGCAACTTGAGGCCATTTCCTCTCGTCCTATCGCTTGTTACTTGGGAGAAGAGACCGACACCCACCTCGCTACAACCTCCTTTCAGGTAGTTGTAGAGAGCGATGAGGTCTCCCCTCAGCCTTCATAAAGCAGTCCTCATGCTACCTTGTGTAGGACCCTTGACACACAACCCTCTGACGCCATACCATGTACTGTTTAACATTTCAGACCTTTTATATCGATATACATGCATCAGAAAAAATAGAGGCCTGCGAGAGTGATGTTAAAGTCATTGGGAAGAGGGAGAGGGGGCAGCGCAAAATCACCCTCTTCCCATTCTGCCTTCTCTTGTGCTTTGAACACTGTTGGTATTGACAAGGGAAAGTTGAAATCAGAACCCTGGAGCAGTGTAGGAAGAATAAAAGGACAGTGGCCATGGGGAGCTTGTCACAACTGTGCAGTGATTATTAAATGGAAGAAAGTCATCAGTTCTCTCCCACTTTTAGCTCGAAAAAAAAAGAAATCCCAATGTCTATTTCTCCTGAAGCAGTAAATCATGAATTAGGCAGTGCAGCTGCAGAAGGGAGGGGAAAAAGTTGAAAAGAAGAGGCTCTTCCTGCAGCAGTGAGCTATCAGATGGCTCAGTCCCCCCCTGAAACCTCACCCTTAGATAAGTTAAAATTGATGACAAAACCCTGGCCTGAAGAGAGCAATTCATAGCTATTGTTTCAGACTCTAATCATCCCCACAACTGCCATAACTCAATTAAGACCATGCCACCCAGAGGAACAGATTGCTTTGCACCTCTTGGATTTCTGCAATGCTGTAGTCCTATAATCTTTAATACCAGATAAATTCACACTACAAGTCTGATACAGATCAGACATCCAGCTTCCATCAAATTCACTAGAACCCAAGCGACTCTTTAGGCTGCAGGAGGAAAAGGTAGCATACTAGAAACAGACATACAGTATAAAGCCTCTGTATAAAGGAGGGCTACTCTTGTTTAAAAAAAAAAAAAAAAAAAAAAAAAGTTGTGACCTTGTATCAGAGGAGCACTTTGCATCATGTGGCCATGACATTCTTCCTCCAGTGCTAGACATCCCCAAACCAGACTTAGTCTTGTCATGGTTTAACCCCAGCCGGCAACTAAGCCCCACACAGCCACTCACTCACTCCCCCCTGGTGGGATGGGGGAAGAGAATCAGAAGAGTAAAAGTGAGAAAACTCGTGGGTTGAGATAAAGGCAGTTTAATAGGTAAAGCAGAAGCTGCGCACACAAGCAAAGCAAAACAAGGAATTCATTCACTACTTCCCATCGGCAGGCAGGTGTTCAGCCATCTCCAGGAAAGCAGGGCTCCATCACGCGTAACGGTTACTTGGGAAGACAAAACGCCATCACTCTGAATGCCCCCCCCCCCCCTTTCCTTCTTCTTCCCCCAGCTTTATATACTGAGCATGACGTCATATGGTATGGAATATCCCTTTGGTCAGTTGGGGTCAGCTGTCCCAGCTGTGTCCCCTCCCAGCTTCTTGTGCACCCCCAGCCGACTCGCTGGTGGGGTGGGGTGAGAGGCAGAAAAGGCCTTGACTCTGTGTAAGCGCTGCTCAGCAATAACGAAAACATCCCTGTGTTATCAACACTGTTTCCAGCACAAATCCAAAACATGGCCCCATCCTACCTACTATGAAGAAAATTAACTCTACCCCAGCCGAAACCAGCACAAGCCTACTCGATAACCACAGCGTCAGCTGCAGATAAAGCCAAAGATAAAGCAAACCGAAAGAACCTGTAAAAGCTCGCAGCTGACTACGTGCACCAGTGGAGCCTACGTTGTCTGAGTGTTACAGCAAAACTTAACGGGGACTGTAAGGAAGAACGTTGACCTCAATTATTCTAATACTATACCCTCCATTGAACAAAACTTTCAAAACCACTATTCAATGCATTTGCTTGACCTAATCTCCAGAGCCTCTCCCCATCTTCAAAACGCTGTACTGCATGGCGGCTGCATTAAGAGCCATTAGTGCCATAGGAGAAGAGGTGGCACATGAGAACATAGCTCAGCATGCAGTGCTTAAAGCAAGAGGACTGTCTCACGCAGCCCTGCCTTCACCAGCTATTTGTTCCCAGTCTTGTATTGCCTCCTACTGACAACGTTTTTTGTAGAGTAAGGCTTGAAACTGATCCAGCTGGAAAAAAATGGGGGGGGAAAGAAGTGTTTTCAGTATTATCTCAGCTAGATTAGTTCCCCAACCCACTTGACTACACAATGCAGAAAAGGTGTCCCAGAGCAGGAATGAGTTACCAGAAAAGCCCAGGAACTGCACTACCACCACCACCACCGGTTGTTTTAGTCATCTGAAATAACTCACTTTAAAACCAAGTCCTGCATACTGTGTCAAAAAGGGCAGACGCTGTCACCTGCTCAGGAAACTGCCAACAATCTGCAGGACGTTTAGCAATTTGCTAATGCAGATTTTATACTGTATACAACACACACTTTATACACATAAACATTCCAATAAAATGACAGTATTTAATTCTTTCAGTTCTGGCGTTTATGCTTGTAGTTCAAGACTGCCTACACTAGCCTTTCGTAGGTCCATGAAACATAGCTACCACAGCACTTTGCAGGCAGAGTCACAGTGGTAGGAAGTTTCAACAAGGCAGTTCCGTAATAGCGCAGTTACACACTCAAAAAAGCCCCACCTCTGCCAATGCCATTTCAGTTATAGAATTTTAGACTTCCATCGGTTTGTTTAATCAACTGCAAACTTTTCTCCCCCAACCACAGCTTTAAAAAAAAAAATTAGATAAAGATCAACAAATGACGATATAATGAGAATGTTGTTTAGAGGCAGATAGCTTACTTAGGAAATCCCTCTACTGGCTTTTAAAACATGTATTTCAGTCAAAACCTAGTATGTTTAAATTCACCTTCTATTGTAAAGAAACAAGAATGATTTTTTTCATCAACTGATCAAACAGAACGCGACTCAGATTCAGCAATTTAAACTGAATATTCAATGATGACTAGAAAGGTAGTATTCACGTTCAAAAATAGCTGCTCAAAGCAGATCTAAAGCAAATTCCAAATACAAAATTACAATATCCATATATAGCACATGCTGAAATCCTAGAAGGTAAAGTTTCCCTGCTGCATCTGTGACTCAACCTCTGAGGTTACATCCGTGCTGCACATTTAGCCAGGTTCCTGCTGTCTGTCTACAAGTGAGCCTTCAGCCAGGATTACAGATCCCACCCAACCGGCCTCTCAGAACCCTTCCTGGCCCAGAGAGAGGTCTGCCTCACCCGAGCGAGCTGTAACGTTGTACACAGAAGCACACTGGTACTAGACTAAGAGCTGCCTTCCAGTGAAGACGGGGATTTATTCCTTTCTTATCCTCTGTTTCAGCTCAAAACTAGGATGTCTTAAAATATCTGTAGTTTAAGTGAACCTGTTTGACTTTATCCTGGACACCATGGAGGAAATACCTCACACAGCCAGTATTGTTTCACCTGGTAGGAAGCAATTGCTAAATAAAAGATCAGTGCAGAGTCTGCTGTCTCTGAGATTTAAATCCCTAATCTGGTCACAAAAGCAGTAGACTAATAAATTTGTGCAACAAAGCTCAGGGCTAGGTCATAAAAGCAGAAAACAGAGTATTCAGTTGTGCAGATCATTTTCTCTCACAGAGGAAGGAGCAGAGGCAGAACTGCAACAACTCCAGAGAGAGGAGAGGATCAGGCAAGTACAGCGGTGGCAGCCTTGATTAAGATGAGACACAGAGTATGGCTGCGCACCTAAAGAATGAAAATAAACTGACTTTGAAGCCGTACACTTAAATGGGAGTACTTTGCCAGTTTGATTATCTCCCCTCAGGAAAAGCAGTCTGCTTTCCCCCCAGCAGCTGCTTGAAAGTAATCTGATTTACAAACAAGCATGTCAAAAATAGCACTGTGCTTACTCTACAGAAAAAAACCCAAATTGTTAGCATTTAAGCCCAAGAAGCTCCCCTCCACAACTTCCCAAAGCACACATTAAGCAAAATACAGCCTACATCATTAAAATAGTAAAGAAATACAAACAGACTGTTCATTCCATTCCATTTCTGGATAAACATGAACTTTAAAGAACACTTCCCTCCATATTAAACTATTTTGAAGTAGTACTAATCTAAATGCTAACGTATTTGATACTGAAATCTAGACCCATTTATCTAATAAAACAAAAAAAATTAAGAGCAGCATCTGTTTTTTAGCGGGGATATTAACTTAATGGAAATATTTTTGAAATACAAAGTTATTAATGGCATATAATTTGGTAAACTTTGATCTATATATCTTACAAAGTCTCATTAACTGTCAATGTATGTGAAAACAGAAGATGCATTGGTATTTCCTCCAACACCTTTGCAGTTCTTTACCTGAGGAACAGAATACTTTTCCCTAACAACAACAATAATAATTAAAAAAAAACCACTGTATTTTTCCAGAAAAACTAAATTTTCTATCAGGTTGAGTTCTTCTTAGTAGATTTTAGCACAGTATAAGCTAGTGTAATTACTTTTAAAAGAATAAATCCTATTTCCTACGCCCAAGTTGTCACAACATATTACAATTTGTGGGCAATTACAGAACGTGGATCCCATCCTGGATGAAGTTGGACGAAGGTTATGCTCTGTATCGATGAATGGTACTTCAACAGGCAACATACTGCAGGACTGGTACTGTAATTATTTCCATCCTTGAAATGAGAGACATTTGAAAAACACAAGCTTTCAGGGCAACTAATTCTTGCATCTGTCATCACATGTTATTGCCGAGTAATATGCAACCAACTGTAGCTAATCACATATAAATGTCATCTGTTATGCAATCATGCAATATTTTATCCCATGCCCACGTTGTAAAGCATGATAGATGAGTAGCATTTTAAGGGGAATAAAAGGCTACTGAAAATACTTATGGAAAAGTAAATGCTCGTTTACTTTACTAAAACTTGGAAAATGTCGTAAATAAAACTATTTTATTTCCAATCTGTGCATTTGCATTCTCTCATATCAGTAACAAAAGAATCAGTTTTACTTTCAGTTATTTTGTTCCTACGAGACAGCAGTGAAATAAATACTTCTTTGTTCCAACAACTTTCTCTTTGCGAATTAAAGTCAGATTGACACTTTGTCTTTTTACTTACAGAAGTTTCATGAAGCCTTGGTGTTGATTTCAGTGTATAACCTCTTTTAAGTTACATGTTAAAAGCCCTTTTTCGTTAATTACCAGATGTTAAAAGCAACACAAATCGGTGCAACAAAAGTCATTTTACAGAATAATTTAAAGGACATGGTGAGTTTACAGAAGCCTTTGGTTAAATTTACTAAAAGACAAGTTACACTGGCAAAGACCACAGTACAAAAAACATTTAGTTTCGTTATTTTTAGGATTTCCTTTGGCATTTTCAGCATTCACAACATAAAAGATGAAGACCCTCCCCCCTCAAGAGAACAGATAACCACAGACACTTAGTCTATTCAACGGCACTCAGCTTGCTTTTTGTATTATTTTTTTAAGTTCGGCAGACACCAAGTTGATATTGCTTTCATCATTTGCTGGCCTAACAGCCTCTTCAAAAGTTCATGCAACACAGTAAATTACACTCAGTGGCCCAGCACAAAAATATCCTGTACTTATTTGGGATATTTATTTTGTGAGTAAAATACTCGTGATCTTACAAAACTCTGATTTTACCAGACTAGGCCTTTGGCCAATTTCGATTTTTTTTTCCCTTTAACACGCTGTGCCTTCAGCTTCTTTCTCTGCCTGGAATTCATCCATATTGGGTACTGTCCATGCTGGTCTAGAAGAGTTTTTTTGTTTCGTTTACTATCTATGTCCATTTTGCAGTCATCTGAAAAAGAAAGGTATTTATAGTGAGTAAAATACATGAATCAGCTTCATAGAAGCTGTTTTATTACTAGATTCACAGAAATGACACAAAAATATCCCTACGCACAACAGTATTTGTATGTAGAGAGCTGAAGGCTTTATATACTGAAAGCGCTTTCCAAACCAATACAGCTGCAACCCAGGAACTTCAACAGCTGAGAGTAAATACGCAGAATTTTCCCTAAAGGCCCATGTCTGGGCAAAGCACCTTCTTCTTTAGTCTGCCATCTGTTCCAATACTGCGTCTAAAAACATTGTGTGTGGTCTCCATCAAATGCTGCAACCATACAGGAAGCCATAGGCTTACTGAAACATATGCACAATTAAACAGTTTTTACGATGTAATGTTTAAGATCTGTTCTAAAAAATGAAATTGATTTGACTGGAAGATGAAGACAGGTAAAGAGAAGAATAAAGAGAAAAGCTGAAATAGAATGACGGTACAAAGCATGAGCCAGCGATGCTACATTCGCCTCAAAAAGTGAGCACGAGGTCAAGTCCAATATATTTAGAGACAGGAATAGAGGATTGATCTCTAGGATCAGGAAGACTGCCTGTGACATGGTCACTCCCAAGAACAGCGTCCCTAGCTAGCTAACACCACATGAACATCATGCCTCAGTGAGACAACAAGACTATAAGGACAACACCTTGTTAAGTATAGATTTGAACTGTGCTCTACTATTTAATTTCAACCTTGTTTCCAAACCATCCATGTGCAACTCTAAAAGCTTTATCACAAGCTTTTACAGAGAGGAAAAAAGACTTTTTTCTGTTGTGCCTGCCTGATGTTGGGAGACAAAGTTCACAAGGAAAAGGCCAACATGCTGCTTCAATAGTTGAAGCATGCTGATAGTCTACAGGGATCTGGACCACAAAGATGTGCTTAGGCAGCCCTAAAGCTGGGATACAAATACTTGTAGTCGGCAGAGAATCAGCACAAGGGCCTACTGCCTGCTGGCACAACCAAAGGCTGATCCACCATGGGACAGGCAGTAAAAAAAGTCCCAGCTCCAAAAACCTCCTGAGACACCAGAGAAACACAACACGAGGCCTTCTTAACAGTGTCATTTTCCAAATGTCACAGAAGGAGAGAAGGCCTCCAACAACACAAAAAAACCCAACACCCCAAGAAAACCAACTCTACATACGTAAGCGGCTTCTCCGATTCCTGTCCTATCAAATGATTGAGGTTAATCTGTTATACAAATTTTGACTGCAAAAAAGCACATCCACAATAAATGTCAGCTGCAACATTAGCTAAATGAAGGAATACTCCTGAACAAAAAATACCAGTTGTTCACAGAGCACAACATTTTCATCATACTTTGCATCTCAAGGATGCTGTAGGATTCAGTAACAGGAAGAAACCTACTGAACAGAAGTGGTGCAAGAACATAAAGAAAACCTATCAAAGGGGTTAAAGACAAAGAGAAAAGGACCAAGGAAAAAAAGCTTTAAAAGTAGGTTATCGAAGCAGACTCAATGGATATGATTATCTTGAAAAATACATGCATGCCCACAAAGTTTTAAAAACAGCTACAAAACCATTTTTGACCAAAGGCTAGCCAGACCTTCCATTATTTTTTTTCCTAACAACAAAAACTGGGGGGGAAATCACAGCGTGCTGTGAAAAATACCTTAAAGTAACACAGAAAAATGTCCCTAATATACACCTATATACTTTCTTAGGCTGGAAAATTATTCACCTTTCTATGGAAAGCGCATATTCTGGATGAAGCTTTCATCTACCTTCAGTCCTTGTAACATTTGGCAAGATGAACTCCCTTGTGTCCACAAACAGTTCATGCTGGAAAGTCCTCTCAAAGAAGACATCATTATTTTCACAAAACTTGTAGTTGTTTTGTGAAATATATATATTCTTAGGTATTTCTGAGACTGCTACCTCTCTACAAAGGCCAAGTGAAATTGGCCACTTGTAGAAAAGTTGCCAGCAGACTTGGAAGGGGGTGCAGGAATGACAGATAGCCAGGCATTTGCTTCAGAAACTAGGTTTAAGACAACAATGTTTCCTCCAGCATCAGTATCAGAAAGCTGACAATGTTCCAAAACATTTTGGAAATTCAATTCTAACAATCCCATAAAGAACAACTTTTACATCCGGTTTATGGGACAAATCAGAACCACGGATAAAATTACAAATTATACTCCAAGCTACCCGTAATTGGGCAAGTATTTTTATATTGCATTCTATTTCCATTTTCAATATAGTTTACAGGCTCTGCTATTCAACCTCACAACACTTCCCTGTCTTTCCTAATTTCTGAAACACTGACAAAACTGGCTGCATGACTGACAGCGATTACTAGCATTATTCTATATCCCCACTGTGGTGTTTCAAGAGACTTCTGCATGCCACATAAAAAGCTCACATCAGCAACATCATAACAGCTTAGGTGGCATAAATTGGAGAAGCAAAAAGGATTCTGATTTAGCTTGGACTGCACTTTTGGAAAGAGAAGGTGTCTTTCTGACTCCTGTCCAGTACGTAGCTATTTAAAACCTGTTTGCACTTCCTGGGTTACCTCCTTTACAGACTACATCCTATTCAAGGAATAGAGTTATCTGTAGACACCTAATACCACCCACTCCCGCACCATGTGCAATGCAGCATTAATTAGCATACAAAACCAGGGTCCCTACTACCCTACCTTGTACATTTAAAAAGGGGAAAAAAAAATCACTCTATTGTTGCTAAAATCTCTACAAAATTACTTTAGATTTAGGTCCGACTCTTATATGCTTAGTGTCCTCCTTAAACTAGGAGGGAAATTATATCCTATCATCAGTTTAACAGCAAATATAACGCTGTGATTGGAACGACTGCTAAGTGAGGAATCCTCACTCACCTGATGCCTTCACAAAGAGATCTCTCTCCATAAGATACTACATACTCTAAATCAAATGTTAATAAGCTTGTTCCACAAGTGGCCGGATGCAATACAGAAGCTAACGTTGTGACATGACCAGATCCAATGATTTAATAGCATCTTTTGGCTTTAAAAGATAAAGATCTGGTTTTCCAACCCACTATTCTCAACCTGTAACAATCATGAGTCTGATCACGACAGTGAGCGTCACAGGAACAGTAATAAATATACCGCAGGACGTCCCTGCACTTGGGTGGTTGCAACAGAAGAACCGGTGCAGTGAAAAAGACGCTAGAAACGCGTCCGGGGAGGGGGGGCGGGAGGAAAAGGCAGCCGGGCACCCAAACGGCAGGTCTCGGGCAACCCAGGGCCGCGCGACAGGCGGCGCGGGCACCTCGGCCGCCCTCGGGGGTGGTCCGGTTTGCCAGCGGGGCCACCCCGTAACCCCAGCACCGCCCAGCGAGAGTCCCACTCACCCCCCTGCTCGAGGACTTTCTTGGGGGGCAGGACGGTCGCCACCTCCTTGACCTCCTCCATGACGACATCCGCTTTGGTTCCCAAGATTTTTTTCAGCCTCTCCAGCTCCCTCGGCGCGTTCTTCTTCCTCTTCTCCGCCCGCATCTTCCTCTTCCATTTGCTCCTCAGGCTTTTCGCCATGTCCTGAGGGGAGGGAAGAGTGAAACGGTGAGGGGGAGGCCAGCGCGGGGCAGAGGGGCTGTTAAGGCGGCGCGGGCGCCATTACCTCGGCTGCCGCGCTCCCAGCGGCCCCCACGGACACGGACACGGACACGGACACGGACACGGACACGGACACGGACACGGACGCCGCCCTTCCCCCCGCTCACCCCCGCCGCGCACGAGGCCCGCCGTCCACCCTGCCGCTAGGCCGCGCTCCCCGCCCGCGCATGCGTCATGCCCCGCTGACACGGCAAGCCCCGCCTCCACGGAGCTTCCCCAGCCTCCCCGCGGTACGGCAGCTTCTACCGTAACTCTCCGAGCGAGCGCGCCGCCGCCGCTCACGGCTCCCGGCCGCCGCCGGCGGGAGGAAGGCGAGCCCCGACTCGCCCCGCCGCCATCCTACCTCGTGCTTGGAGGCAGGAAGGTGGCAGGACCGGCTACCTGCACGGAGCCGTGTGCTGCGGGTGTGAAGCAACGTCCAGCCACCACTGCGCATGGAGGGGTGGATGGAAAAATAAACACGTGTTTCATCGCGAGGAAAAAAGGGAAAGTTTTATTTTTAGCTACTGCCACACATTTCTTAATGAAACTCTAAGACAGAAGAGAGAAACCATCACAGTTGCTCAAAACAATTTGCAGTCGTACTTCAATAGCCTCAGTCAAGTTCCAGCACGGAAAGCGGACGTTGTCCCTGCTTGTGGTAGGACACGGGATGTTTCCCACGCACCGCGTCGCCTTTTTGCTAACCTCTCGCTGACAGGACAGGCGAGCGGTAACAATACTTGGACTTCAACACTGAATACGAAGTAAGAAAGCCTTTCGAAATTGTTTTTACCCTGCCTGCCGTTCCAGGATTTCAACAGCTTGGAAAGAAAGCAGCCGCTGTGGCAGCGCCTCTCCCTGCGCAGCAAGCGCTTGCCTGTCCAGCAAGGGTTGACAATGCTCACTCTCAGCGCCCTGAAGTTCTCCGGTCTCAGCTGCAAGAACAGGCTAAAGGTTTTCCAATTTTTATTGGCAGACAATTAACCTTAATATACACAAGTCGATAAAATGCCAGAATCCATCTCCAAATGATTTTTCAGAACACTGAAAGCTAGGCAATAAATAATACTTAAATGAAGAACATTCCCTTTAAGTGTTTTAATACCCTCCCAGCCTCCATAATAATCTGACAGCCCTTAACAAGAACAGAGTATCTCTGTTACAGAGACAGCATTCCATTTTACCAAACAAAAACTAGAAAAAAATTTTGGCTTAGTAAAACATTGCACAATGATAAACCCAGGCTACCCTTATGCGGTACACGCACTTACAATCCCAAAGGAAACATTTCCAGCAGCTACGGAACAGCAGAGAGGCTTACTCCGGAGCAATCAGAAGTTGGCAAACGTTTTAATCGTGAATTATGTCAAGTGCAAATTAAGTGATTAAAAAAGTGACTGAAATGATGACAGCATGTTAACTACATAAAATATATATTCTAGAGAAGAACTTTAGCTACATAAAAAGCCTTTTTTTTCCTAAGGAGGGATCAATATTCATGGAATGAAAAAGTAATAAAGTTTCAATCTCTAGAAGACAGAACTACACGGTTTGTAGATCATCCAAACGCTATTTAGGTACTTAACTTTACATACGCTATAGTCAAGCCATACCATTTTGACTATTTTTTATTAAATGCTTCCAGTAAACGCAGCAGGTGTAAGAACAGATTGATGATATCCAAGTAGAGATTGATTGCAGCCAGGATGTACTCTTCAGGGGATAATTTGTGCATCAGCAAATGAGTGTCATAAATAATAAATCCACAGAACAGAAGAGCTCCGGCAGCAGCAAACACCAACTCTATTGTCTCACTGTAGAAAAACAGCTGGAGCAAATGAAACATGAAAAAAAAAATTGTAAATATTCTTTTTAATATTAAAATCCCTGCATAATGATATGCCACTCTTAAAACAGGGATACACACTGTCTTTTCACTGTTATACACACACAAATATGTGTGTATACAATATTACAATGACATTTCAATGTTCTTATTTCATATAGTCCCCAGTCACACAATCTCTTTAACTGAGTAAAAGTGCCTCCGCTTAAGAGAGAGGAAGCTCTGGTCTCCAGAATATTAACAGCAGAAAAATTAGAAAAACAAAATGCAATTAAAACCCAAATCTCCTTCCCATTCTCTCAGTCAAGTAGTGGATCTCGATGGACCAATTTTGACAATCAATGCAAATACCACTTTTACATTAGCAAGAACAGCATCCAACAAAAATCTGAATTGGAAATGAATGGTTAAAAGATCACCAGCATGATCTACAACAGTAATGAATCTGGCTAGGAATTTTCCTTCATTAAGCTATATTGGACTGTCCAAAACCTTTTTGTTACACTAGAAGTTAGTAAAAGATTTACGTTACAGAATGTTTTTTAACCTTGAACACAAGGTATCTTACCCTCAAGAAACCCGAGAAGATTAAAATCCACAAACAAGCGAAGAGGCTGAAAAAAAAAAATTAAACTGTGAGCAACAATATATTTTCTTTTAAATTTTACTTAAAATCTCTTCCCTTCCTCACCCTCACCATTCAGAACCTTGAAGCAGGTTCTACTGACCTGTATTCATTATGATATCTGCAAAGCTTGCTTTAAAAAAGAAAAAAACTAGCTTAAAAAAAAAAAATCATCAATATGACAACATACCCTGCTCCAAATTTGCTGAAGTCTCTCTTTGACTGCAAGGTATATGCAGTCAGTCCAAGAAATACAGCAGTAGTAAGAGTAAAGGCTTGCAAGACGATGGACACATCATAGAAACTCACTATAAACAGAAGAAGTAAACTGTCATTTAAAGAACACTACACTATGGATTTGCTAAGTTATCTTTTGAGGAAACAGAAGTTTAAACTTTCACAGACAGGGGAAAAAAAAAAAATCTTACCTGTGAACAAAAAAAAGTAAATTATGCCTGAACTTGTCTTTGCACTTCAAAATCATGATCACAGGACTCACGGACCCTTGCACTAGCTAAGTTTGACAGTTATAGTATAGCTGTAGCTTCTTAAATGGAGATAACACATCTTGAGATAACACATCTTCCCTACTCACAACAAAAAATTAAAAAAAAAAGAAAATAAGTATTTTTAAGCCTAGATATGTGAGATCTTAATGAAAAAGCTATCTGAATTTTTCAGGATACTGAAACAAGGAAAAAAAAAAATCACAAGACAATCAGTCCCCTGTAAAGGCTCATAGAAGTTTTGGTTATGGGGTAGGAAGGGAAAGATAAGAGAAATTAATGGAACTTTTTTCTTCCCTCCTTCCTCAATCTTTCCTTTCCCCAAACGACTTTTTTTTTGCAGGAGACCATAAACCATAATGAAGAGGTTTCAACTTATGCTGGAAGCTATAGTGCAAGGTGTTGCCATGACTTGTCTGCACACCGCCCCATCTCAACCCTGACAACAGAGTACAGAGCTCTCCAAACTCAAAGTAATCCCCTTGGAGAAAACAGAGAAGGAAGATAAGGTTATTTCACTTGCACATCAGCTCTGCTGAGAGCTACCTTATAGGAAAGAGCACTGCTAGCTGTACTGAAAGAATGGATGGCACAACTCATTTCTCACTTCAGGTTTATACAGTTTCAGTTCTGGATCAGAATCCAGTTCTCTCCGTTGATTCCCTGTTTCTTGCTAAATTCATATCATTGTCATTAAAATTTTCAAACGGGATTTATTATCACTTTAGTCACATCTAGGAATCTCAGATGGCAATTAGTAGAACATATTGGATTCCTTTTCCAATTTCTTTAAGGAATCGGACAATAGGATGGCTACCATTTACCTGTAATGGCAACTGTCAGTGCTTCCAGTAGGGTCTACAAAAAGTAGAAACAAAAAATTACAAGGACAAAAAACCCCGCACAAAACACTTACACGGAGACTTCACATGCAATGAGCCCCATTCTGCTACATAATCCCAGCATGCATTACATTAGCTCTCTTGTTAAATCTTTGTATATGAAAACATGTTTAATTTTCAACAAGAAAATGGCAATCATACTGTCTTACTGTGCTGGAAGTTGTTGTGTTACATAAAAATAATACGATATAAACTGAAAATAAATGAGAGACAGCCCCTATAGAAAAATGCCGTTTAGGTTTTCTACTCAAAGCACACAGCATTCTTACCACACTTCAAGGGGCTATAAAATTTCTCAGAGCTGCTATTAGAAATGAACTGTTTTCAGCTTTTTGCATACTTTTCAATATTTGAAATACTTTCATCCAACACTCTTAATATCTCATTAGAGAGCTAAGTGTCTGCATCAGTTTCCTTTTCCCACTCATCGTGGTTTTGAAACAGCTAACTTAAAATCAAACATATTATTGATGTCTGGGCTGAAGGCTAGTATGGGCCCTGAGTTTTTCTAAAAGGTAATTCCAAATTAAGTTTCATTACACTAAAAGATGAGACAAGTATCTATGGCATGAACCACGAGGTCAGAAATAACAGAACATTTAACCCATATTTTGTTTAAACCAATTTATCACACACAGATTTGAACCCTTCTCTTCCTACACAATGTAATATTTAAACTGTCACACCACAAACTCCCACGCCACATTTGGCCAAACTATTACATCACTCCTTGTTACAGCTGCACTTGTAGGAAGTTTTTAAACATTTTACTCTCCTGCAAGAGTTCTGAAGTCAGGAAGCATGTAACTGCGTTACAATTTAAACAGTTGATTTACTTACACAGCAACGCTGTCTTCCTGTTGTATCGCAAATACAATTTAGGCAACTCCTAAAGCATCAAATTCCAGTGGTGCTACTGTGACTTCTTTTCAGAAGACTGATATGCTACATAATCCAAAATACCCAAGAGCAACAGTTAGCCCATATCTACAAATTCGCAACATCAGGCAGGAGACTGAAATTTGAGGACAGGTCTGATTGATCTGCCTGTGTTGGAAACATGCTCAGAATTTAGCATCAAAAAGAAAAGAATTAATGAAATAAACACATATGGCTGGTTGCATTTGGGTCTCTGCTAAAGGTTGTCCATTAAACAAATAAGGTAACAGAAATGCCTCCTTCTTTCCTACTGACCAGTTTTGTAGAAAAATCGCTGACATCAACAGAACAATGAGAGCAGATAGATGTATTTATACACACACACACACACAAAGAAAAAAAGCTTGCTCAACCTGATTCCAAGTTCTGACACTCTTCCTAAAAAGATGCTGGAAGAAACCTGAAGTAGAGGCTATCTAGGAACAACCCGTGGATAGAACCTCCAAAAAATAACTCAGAACTTCGTAAGTGTATAGCCACCACTAGTTTGCTTCAAGGAGTTCATCACAATGAAAGATATTCTAGGGACTATTAAAATTGAATTTATATAAATACTTACAAATCCAAAAAGCAGGTATAAATTAACAGGATGCTGGTGTCTGTAGAGGGTCAGTGCCACGATTATAGCCAAAGATCCAAACCCAGATATCAAAAGCAAGGCAGGCCTGTAAAGTTTCATACAAAAGTCATCAAAATTAAAATAAAGTATCTGGAAGACTAAAAAACAGTTTATATAAAACCAAGTTTTTAAGTTATCAGCTAGATAAAGATACTGCTCCGTATATCCAAAGTAAATGTAAAGCAAGTTTTACAATAAAACTGCTCTGAAACGTACCACCACAGATAATCAGTTAAAAATAGTACAGTCACAAGACAATTTTTTCATACTGAAGATGAAGATAGCCCAGGAATCCATCACCTGGAGATGAACCCATACGAAGAGGAAAATCCATCTGTACTAAACTAACAGTATTAAAGTATATGTAATATTTTGCCTGTTAAGAACTCCCCATTCAGGGAACTGGTTTTATAAGCACCTGAATGCAACAAACATGGGCACTAACTGCACCAAAGAAAATCGGTACTGACCAGTAAGTATCGCTATAATTAAATCATTCAAGCAGCCCTCCAAGCAAAAACCGGACCAAAATCAAACACAAAATCACAACAGATCTAAGTGAGCAGGATGATTTTAAATTATCAGATTGAAGTAGAAAACTGTAGTTTTACAACCTCTGTTGTATACGCTATAGCTTATACAGAAACTTTCATATAGTGTTTGATGCTCCTTTTTTCTTTGGGCTTTGAAGTGAAAGTAAAAGCAAAGTCTGCAAGTTCACCTGGGGGAAACCAGAAACTGGACTGAGTGCTCTCCTCCCTTCCCCAGTTGTTCTTTTCCCCTGCCCGTTCACCACAGTTTGGGTTTTGAGACTTGTTTTTTTTTCTCATGAAAATCTGAGAGGCAAAAAGAAGCAAGCCCACAGGAATTTTAGCAGACTAGTTTTCAGGGAACAAGCAAAAGAAGATGGGGGAGGGAGGGAGAGGAGCAAGACATGATTCAGCTTTTTGGAACAGGTACCTATAAACAGCAGCATTCCAAACAGATTCTAAAAGCAGATACTTAGACCATAAAACAAGAAATGTCAATTATTGAGATGTTCTGCAACTGATGTATAGGTTTTCATAGCATAAATATTAAAATAAGCATTATTAATAAAGTATGATTAAAATAAACTTTAATGATAGTAATAAAAATAAATTTTAATAATAAACCAAAGAGAAAAATGTCAGAAAAGTTATTTCCTAATCAGGTTACAAAATTTCTATTACAGAATCAAAACACCGGGTATAAAAATGATTAGGAATACTGAAGCGTTCCAGAGCAACAAACTACATAAACTATACTTAATGCACGATGAACAGCCCCGTTTCATTTTAGTATTTACCTTTCATGAACAAATGCCTGCACTCCAGTAGAGTACAGAAAAATTGCAGATGTGACTGTGGTCAAAAGAACTTGAATGGAAAGAATACTGTAGACTTTCCGTAGAAAAGCTAGAATAAGGAAAATGAAAGTGAAATCACTTTTGAGTTACACTTACAAAGTTCAACAGTAAATCAGGTGCAAGTTTTCTATTTAATAAGGAACCATTAGAAACTCTTTATTCAGTGAAAAAGCACAGAGCAAAGTGGCAAGAAGCCATTTTTCCTTAAAAAATTGACATGGTATTCCAGCAAAATTACATTTATTCCTGTACGTCATTATTTAAACAATAACAAAGATGATGAAATACAAAAAACATTTGCAAGAGATTTACTTCAGGCTACTTTAAAAACTACATACACCTAATCTCACTAAGAAATTACTAACAGTATACTTTCTCCATCACATTCCTAGTATCTAATGGACCTAAATGAAGAAAGAGTAACTTGGAAGGTCTGTGGGAGACAGAAACAGCCATAAGAGTTTAAAAAGGAAAAACTTTTACAGTAATAACTATTTGATTGACCTTCTGCCATGTTAGATATCGTTTATCATAAAATCCCAGATAAAAAACCCCCAGAATTAAGCTAACAGGCTTCATAATTCTAGAATTATGAAGAGTGGAGAGTGGTTCAGGACATACAGATATATCATACAGATATTCTCTGTTCTGAATGGAAGGAGACCAAGTCCATTAGGCAAAATGCTCTGAAAAGAAGAATAAGCTTACAGTGAAAATCAATTCAATCTTTAATAGCACAGCCTAAACAAGTTTAAGAGCACATACTATCAGAAGCTGAACTACCCTGCTTGCAGCAGGTGAAGTTAAATATACTGGTAAGCCATAAGAGACTGGGGCCTACTTTGTTGTAATAAACTGAACAAACCTAGAAGCAGCCTGCTAGCTAGCACAGCCTTCTCCCCACGTTATTAAATGCATCAGCAATTTTGCTAATGACAATACCTCTTTCATATTTCCTATGGCGCCCTTTATTTTCCAAACAAGATAAAACTGTATTTTTATAGGAAGACATCTCCTGTTTATCAGAAATATCTAATAAAAAATTCACAGCACACAGCTGTTTCTATTCCAAGATGTATCCAGTAACACTACAACTATTTCAGCAAGGATTTCTGATTAGACACTTCCTACAAGAGTATTCAATGCATTTGCGACCTGCATATTAACAGCAAAGCAGTATTTCATGGCCACTAATATGACCTTATAGCACGCAAACGCTTCAGCGGAAGAGACAATATTTTAACACCTCACAGAAGAAATTCAAATCCCTCAGTCTCCTGGTTCGACTACTGTAATTATGGGCACCGATTTTAGCTTTTATACATCTTGTGTATCTTGTTTGGGCTTCAAAATGCATCACTCTGGGGAAAATCAAGTCTAAACCTATATGGGTTTAGTCCCTCTGATAAAAAGACCTGCCCCCTATACACTGAAATGATAAAATCCCGTCTTTCCCCAGCCACTGATCTTTCTCTCACCCTCGATGCCTAACCCGAACTAGGTAACGCCCTGGCTCCCCACTCACAGCCTTCACCCAGAAGGTTAAAGTATTGCGCGGAACCTGAATCCAGCTAAACGCCACAGGCGATGGGGTTAACAGAGAGGACCTTGTTGGGAGCACTGGGGTACGACACCCCCTTTGACCGCCCAGCAAGGGGAGGCAGCAGGGGCCGCTCCGCAAGGGCTGGGGGGGGGGGGGGCAACTCGTCGGGGGGCGGCCTTACTCATCCCCCGCCCCAGTCCCTACCCATGCGGATGTGGACGCTGGCCGAAGCCACGTTGGTGCCATAGTTGAAGTCGTCTTCGATGGAGCTCCGCGGGTAGAGCTGCTCCGCCGCCGCCATCGCCGCCGCCGCCTCCCCCAGCAACGGCGACAACCGCCCCGCTTCCGGGAGAGGCAGTCGCACCCCGCACCGCCGAGCAAGGCCCTCCGTAGAGCGGCCGAGCTCGTCGATCGCGGCTACCCGCCTTCCCAGCGGGCGCTGCGGGGGCGGCCGTGCCCCGGCGGCGGGTGGTTTTGCGCGGTGCCGGGCCGTAACCGGCCGTACCCGCCCGGCTCTTCCCGCCCGGCCTCCCTCGCTGTCTCTGCAGGGTGGGCAGAGTCCAGCGGGAGGGAGGCAGGGCCGAGGAGAGCGGCGGCGGCCGCGGGTGGCGGTGCCAACGGGTGCGGTTTAACGGCTGCCGCCAGGCCGCGGGTGGCCTGTAGCTATGGGGGTCGGCGTGGCGTGCCTGAGCGGGGAGTGGCCTTGGGAGGGAAGAGGCACCCGCGTCCTTTAGCTTTTACACGCGGGATTTGCATGAGTAGGGTAGGATCGGGTTGCCTATGAAGGTCTCTTCAGCGTACTGACATTGACCCGGCCGGTGCGCCTGATTCAGGATGGCTTGAGGAAGAGTTGTCTTCGCGTTTATCTTAAACACCATTTCCTGTGTCTGTTTTAGGTCTGAAAGGTCTGGAGAGGAAGTTCCAGTGACTGAAAAATCGGCCCTTATACCGGTTTTCACCTTTGATTCACCTCTAGGTGCTATGTGGAAAGAGTTTTCCAGCAAGCTGGGGCTGTCCGCAGCTATGAACACATAACTGCGTTCAGCAATAACTGGTAAAAGGGGCTTTGGGCCTTAGTGTATCAGTTATCAGCGTATACCCCACTAGAGACGAGTTTCACTTCTATAAACCTTTAATGCGAAGTAGAGTTTTATTCAGGCTTTCTCCTAGTTATGTGTCCTACCCTTCAAAGTACACTCAGTTTAATTCAATGGAACACAAAGATGCTCAACATTTCTCAGGTGTCACGTAACACTTCGTACAATCAGACTTTGTGCTTGTGGAATTGCACCCCCAAAGTTACCCAAGATGGTAGCTCACATTTAGGAATCCACAAAAGCTAAGATTTTGGCATGTGGGATGGGGAGTGCAATATGTTATTCTTTAACTTGTGAATATTATCTAAAGCATGCCAAGAAACTGAAGTGATAAGACACTTTAGAAATGTATGTAATAGGTTAGACTAAAATAAAGTGCTTTTAAAAACTGGAAAATAGTGGCCTCTGCTGTATTCAGATTCTCAAGGGAGAAGTAAATTGCATGATTCTGTGATAAACTGATTTTGAGCAAAGTTCTTCTACTGAGTTGACGTAAGATACTACATTTCAGTTGCAGATACAAAAATTATGAACATGACTTTATGTTCTGGGAAGTATTTATGGTTTTCCTAATGTCATTTTGCATTTTTAGTTGCTGCAGAGCAGGATCTTTCAGCTTTAATCCTGAATTTGGAGATTTAGTCATTGTTTGCATTGCTGAATAGTGACTGGTTTGAAATAATTACGCTGTCTGCTTTCTTGCGCGTGCCTCTGCAGAACACCACTGCCAGTGTTCTCCCAGAAGAAGCATTTAGAGTGCTGGACAAGCATCCCATGTTGCCTTCTCCTGATACATGCAGTGCAATTTTCTTTAAAATGCCTCTTAGAGACGGCCTGACTTCTGTGTGAGAAACAACATTTCAGAGCATTGCAGTAGTGTCAACTCCTGCAAATTTGCAAATAGTCTGAGCCTAGAGAAGGCTGAAGGAGAGACATAATAGTAGTCTTCAAATACTTCGTAAAAGGCTGTTGCAGTTCTCCAGCCGTGGAGAAAGTATCACATAAGAGGTAGTGTGGCTTAAACTGCAGTAAGGAAGATTCAAGGTGAAAAGTTGAGAACTTGTAAGATTAATCAGGGTGAAGCTGTGGAACAGTTATCCTGGGGTTTAGGCACAGGCTGGGAAATAGGAGATTGCAGGAAACAGGCATGTGCACCTTTGCACTTTCGCACACCCACCTCCTGTGTGGAAGATGTTAGTCTGATGTAAGCCACCAAGAAGCAGTAACGGGCTTATTCAGAAAGGGAAGAGACAAAGCAGCAAATGATTCAATGACGCTACTCACGAGCACAATCTGCCAGGGTTGCCGCAGATGGGAAGGGAAAAATTACTTACATCTGCAATACTGATAAAAGCCTGCAATTTTCGTGCCAAAAGAGAGCATCATTCTTGTCTTAAGATCTTTGTCTGTTACTTGCAGACGCACACAGAATGCACTGTGCAGTGAGCAGTGCTTTGGAGTGACTGTACTGAACCAAGGTTTAATAACACCGAGCCTGGCTGAGTGCTTTCAATGTCTTTGCAATTTTCCATTCCTCACTTGGGAAAGTATACCTTATAAAATGCTAAATATGCCTTATAAAAAGCAAAGTATGTTTTACATTGCCTTTCTTTTCTGTACTTGATGTTTCCATAAACATACCTCCATCACAGTATTTTTATTTGAAACCGCTGCAGCCCCACAGTGACTTGCGTAGGACTGGCGAGACGCTTCCACTCCGCGTGCGTGCGTGCAGGGGTGAAAGAGCTTTCTGTTCTCCAGGTCCTGGTTTGGACTCCGGTATGGGGGAAGGAAGCTTGCTCTCACTAGAGCCCTGGTTAAGGACCACGGACTCCTCTGTGCCTTTTGTCTGCGTTATACATAATCGGTGGCTTTGCTGGAGAAAGTCCATCTGGCGCTCAGAGGTACTTCGGAAAGGTACTTGGAGCATTGCCAGGATTCCGCTTCTTTCCAGAGGTTTGTTTTTAAATAATTGTGCCAGAGCCCCTTCGTTTGCTGCAGCTTTGAGCAGTGTTCCCAGAGTGACCCCTCTCAGCATCGCTTTGATATATACATCTGCGTATCTTCACATCATCACGGCTGTTGTTGAGGCAGGACTAAGCAGTCTCCTCTTCCCAGATTGCAAAGTCCGTGACCTCTGCGTGGCTCCATACAAATGCACGAGACACGACTGCTGTAATATTGCTGGAGTGCAGGGTGTGCAGTTCCAGGAGTACGTAGTCACACATGGGGCCCCGTGGCTGCCTGCCAGCCTTTCAACAAGGAGGTAACATCCAGGCAATTTGTGTTCGAAATGGCACAGCGTACGCAGTTCAGATGCAAAGCAACGTGGGAAAATGGAGGAGAGAAGTTTGATTATATAGGTGCATCCACATGGCCGTTAACCACTGATTTATCCCCAGGTGAACTTTGTTCTCTTAATTTCAAAATAGTTGGCTAGTTAAGTTAGAGGGATCATTTTATTGTGTGACCCTGAGGAATCTTAATTTGAAGAAACGTGAGTTACTGTGAAATTATCCTCACACTCAAAATATGAAGTTCTCCAGGAGAAGTGGAGACAATCTCGTAATTGCGAAGTTCGTCTAAATTATATTTCAAAATGTACAGTACGTAGCTGCAAAACTGTCACGATGTTCTTGCAGGGCAGGAAAATAACAAAGAAATTCAGGGACAGATGTGCCATCTGTTGCTCTAAAATCCCTGATGGTGAATTTTCAAATCCACTGATCAAGGGAAGAGCATTTATCTTCTTTAGTACTTACAGTTTCATGAGAAAGTCTCTACCCTTTAGCAAGCAGGACACCAAGCCGACCTTTCATTATTCCAGGATGAAAAACTTCTCTCAATGTTCCTTCAGTTTCCTAGAGACCTCATCTTTGCCTAATGATACGTATATTCTTTTTCCTATTAAATCCCATCTGCATTATATATTTTTTCATTATACCTCACCATATTGTAACTCGATTAGCTCCTTCGTTTTTTTTCCTGTGCATTGTTGATAAGACACGCCAGGTTAGTTTTGTGTCTTGGACTCACTGGAGGTCTCAGATGCAGTAAGAAATGGGAAAGTTGCGGCTGGGAACTGAACTAGTCCATCAATGCGGGGGGTACGAGCTTACCTGCCAGGGAGCACGATGTGGAAGTTAACTGCCTGGACCTTCATTTTAAGGATTGTGAGCAGCTCTTGAACAGACATGTTAGTTTGACTGATGCGATTTGGTGAGACATTTTGAATGGGGTCAGGGTGGGTATGTTTCCTTTTGAAAACAGGACTTCGGGATCAATATATCTCTGCAGTTAATAGAGTAGTGCTGGTAGTTAATAAATTAATCCTAGCATTAAAAGTCTTCTCCTAAGGTGTTTGTCCATTTATGCAAGTCTCATATCTTTCAAAGGTGCAATCTTATTTTGACAAGCTGAGGTATTTTATATTTTAAGGTCAGGATCAAGCTGAAAGCTGTCTTTGCTTATAATCCCACCTTTGTTATTTTAGTAACTGCTGGAGTTTAAAAGAGCATTACCATTTTATTCCATGGGTAAGACTGAATCCTGGGGAAATATAGAGTGCTACATTGACAGCCCAGTTATAGGTAATTTTTCCTTTTTTATGGAAGAAGGGGGGTTTTCTTTTTTCCTTTTTTTTTTTTTTTTTTTGCATGGAGGTAATGTTACAAACTAAACTAATTTAATAGCTGCACTGCCTCGTGAAATAGAAGGGGAAGCATTCTTGAATTTGTTTCTCTGAATGAAACATCAAAACATACCCTGGCTTGAGTTTGCTATTATTTTGCTCAGTTTCAATTTAGCAGTAAGAGCTGCTTGAATTTTGGGAGTGCCATATGGAGTCCGTTTATAAAACACTTCACTACTCTTTCCGTACAAATTCCAGTGTGCTTTAATTGTCTTCACTGGACAGCCTACACCACCTGTAATGGCTAGTCATTCTGTCATCTAAAACCTGGGTGTACTCATGTAAATGAGTTTATCTAAACCTTTAAGCTTATTTTGTCATGAACACTTTTAATTCTGAACCTTTTTTTTCCTGGCATTTTGAAAAGTTGAGGTCAGATTTGCTTATTTCTGTTTGAGTGTCTAGTGCAGTTGGATCCTAATAAGAACTCCCACGTGTAACAACAGTAATAGCCTATATGCTGTTAAAGGAAAAAAAATCCTGCATTTAAAATAGCAATGGCTTTGCAGCTGTTGGTCGGGTCTACTCTGCAGAGATTGAAGAGCAGGATTCAGCTCCAGATGAAGACAACTGCATTTAGGTGTCTATAAATAGGTATCTACATGTGTACTAAGTGCCTAAGCAACCGTTACTGTCAATGGAAATAGGGGTGGCATGCAGATGCCTAAACGTAAGTGTCTGGTGCCATTTTATGGCCCTCAGGGTATCAATCTCAATTCCATTTGCTCCTCCAGAAACGCACTGAGCTTCTGTAAATCCTCTGTTATATCTGGAAAGCCATGCAGATGCCTTGGGTACCCTGCAGCATCCTAAAAGGCACTGGATGCCAATGCTTAAGCAATGGCACCCTGCATATATGGAAAATATATCACGGCTGGGATGGGGACGTGGCAAGGGCAGAAAAGGGGGAGGAGGAGCTGGCAAAAAGCTTGAAGATGTTGGTTATTTCTGTGAAAGAGCAGGCCTGTTGCTGTAGGCTCACCCATAAAACCAAGTCGGCAAACCTCCTTTGATGGAGATGCAGTCCCTGTCTCTGCTAGGACAGCTTTATCAGTGCAGGAGTACCTACACAGAGTATGGTCCCCTCTATTCTGGGCACATATTGGTGCTAGGAGAGCCGGGAGGAGAGGAGGGCACAGCTCGCCCTCAGGCACTGCCTGCAGCAGGGTTTTGTCTGGAGTGGCTTCATAAGGCACAAAGCATGCCTGAAGTTACCTCAGCTCCTCACGCTGCCACCACACACAGAGGCTACTTGCAACTCCTGCAACGCACTGAACAGGGTCTGGGAAAAGAAACGAGATGTTCAGTGTCTTTCACTGTCTTCAGGCAAAAATGCCAAGGGGGCTTTGGGCCATGAGGTGCTGTTACCCATCAAGCAGCCTTTAGTTTTCCCACACTTTTTTTCCACAGCTGAGTGGCTTTCAAGATACTTGCTGGAGCTTCACAGCATTGAAAAATATGGAGGGAAGGACAGAAGTGGTGTTGAGAGGTTTGTTCTGGTGCTGATGAAACTAGACTGTTGGCAGCCTCATGCAGGCTCTTCGGGAAGTGGGTCAGTGGCAAATCCTTTGCTTATTCACAAGGTTATTTAGTTGTGTGAAGCAGACCAGCGTTAAGTCTCAGGATACGTGTGCCAGATATATAGTTACTGCTTGTTTTGCATGAGGCAGAAACAAAGCTAATGGCTGCAGGCATAGCAAAGTACTTCCACATCTCTTCAAGCCGCCTTTCTGGAAGAGCAGTCAGAAAAGAATAGTACAGATCCCTAAATACCACACTTGGTCCAGCAAAGGAGAAAAGAGTTGAAGACAGGTCTCTCACTTGAGTGTTTCCTAGTGTTAATTAATATTTAAATACTATTTTTAAGAACATTAGTGAGTCTCGTGTAATCTTGACATTCTCAGATACTAGCAGGAAGAACAGTGGTTTATTAGTCAGCCAGAGGTTTGGATAATCACTATTGAATTTTTAGCTAGATGTTCCTTTTAAAACTTGCTTTTGAATGATGTGCCTGAGAAATATTATTCATTGGTGTGTCGTACCTTTGTAGCGATTTCAAGCTGGACAATCATCTTTGTTGAATCCAGCATTTTTTCAACACTCTTGTCTGCATCATCCCCATTTGTCCTGTTGAAGATGTTGTTTGGATAAACCCTGCCTCCTGCAAAAAACTGCTCGGGTTTTTTTGGAAGTGGAATTAGGGTGAGATTTTTTCCAATGCTTCTAGGATTGAGATGTATTAACGCCAATTGTTAATGCTGTGACTTAAAGAGCAGAAGAACCACTTCTCCTGCAGCAACAAAGCAGCTCAGCAGCCCCTGTTCATTTAAAAAGAATGAATTATGTATTTCACTCCATGTCCAACTCTGCAGGTTTTGCCTACAAGGACTGCTATTAGTGGCATTACCTCTACAAAACATGTTTTGTCCAGTTCAGTAAAAAATCCACGGTGCTGCCTTCTCCAGAAGGATGTCTCTACTAATAGGCGAGCAGGCTAGAGAGTGCATTTACACTCAACAGATCTGTAATCTCTGTGGTGGCTGTCAGCCTGCTACCACTTGGGATCAAAATGTCCACACTGGGGTTAATAACAGCCAACTTTAGGGTATGTGCTGGTTGGGTGGGCTGTAGCATGTAGGTCCTGTCGTGGTCTTGCGAAAAGGTCGTCTGCTAAGACACCATCTGTGCTTGAGCTCTCTCCTTCCTAAAAGCGAGGCATCTAAGTTATATAGACATGGGGAAGGGGAAAGTCCATGTTGAGACACACCCTATATGTCTTTTGCTTTTCAGGAAAACGCAACCATATCAAATTGATAGGTCAAGTACACTTATTTAATTTAAGGGAAGATATTTTTGACAGCAGTGTTTGATTTTAAGCCTGTTTCAGAAATGGTTGATACTGAGCATGCAGAAAAGCAGCCAGAATTATGTAGTAGTGGTAGTTATGCTAAGAAATTGAGTGATTGTCGTGGTTTAACCCCAGCCGGCAACTAAGCACCACGCAGCCGCTCGCTCACTCCCCCCCAGTGGGATGGGGGAGAGAATCGGAAGGGTAAAAGTGAGAAAACTCATGGGTTGAGATAAAGGCAGTTTAATAGGTAAAGCAAAAGCCACACACGCAAGCAAAGCAAAACAAGGAATTCATTCACTACTTCCCATGGGCAGGCAGGTGTTCAGCCATCTCCAGGAAAGCAGGGCTCCATCACGCGTAACGGTTACTTGGGAAGACAAACGCCATCACTCCAAACGTCCCCCCCTTCCTTCTTCTTCCCCCAGCTTTATATACTGAGCATGACGTCACATGGTATGGAATATCCCTTTGGCCAGTTCTCGGTCAGCTGTCCTGGCTGTGCCCCCTCCCAGCTTCTTGTGCACCTCCAGCCTGTTCAGTCGGTAGAGCATGGGAAGCTGAAAAGTCCTTGGCTAGTGTAAACACTACCTAGCAACAACTAAAACATCGGTGTGTTATCAACATTGTTCTCACCCTAAATCCAAAACACAGCACTGTACCAGCTACTAGGAAGGAAATTAACTCTATCCCTGCTGAAACCAGGACAGTGATCCAGGTAAAATTCTACTGTAAATCCCTAAACTTGGCCTACTGTCATGTGTGCAAGATCTTACTGACCATTGTGTAAGCATGCATCATTTGGAGCACATCTGCATCATATTATATCCTAATCCAGTTATCCAATACCGCTTTTGGTTTCTGGAGATCCTTGCCTGAGAAAAATAGATTTTAAAATTATTTTAGAAGATGGTTGCTATATCTTAATGAGTCAGCCATTAAAGTGATTGATTCATTAAATCTAATACTTGGTGTTAGACATCTAATCTAATTAGAAATCTAATCTCTCTACTAAAATATTAAACACATTCATTAATACCTGCCAACAAAATAATTGTAATTGCAAGTGAACCCTTTTAATGGTGCTTTCATGATTCCTGACCAAAATACAATTGTTCAAAACTGTTGTGCAGTTCCTTTAAAGCACTATGTCCAAAGTTAGCAGCCATGTTTTAGATGCTACCACTTTTCCTTTAACTGAAAATCACTGCTGGGGCAGGATTCTGCTTAATCATCTCTGTAAGGCCTCTGAAGGGAAGGACAGATGTGACAGTTAAAGTATTAGCATAATTATAGTTATTTATGAGTCTTCCGATAATCTTAAGTTTTGGGGAACCTAGCCCTTTATATTCAAACATTAATTTCTCCTTTTTCAAGAATAACAGTAACAAGGAGAGAGTGATCTGTCAGCTGGCTCCCAAAGCGTCACCTCCAAGGTATTTTCTAAGTACTGGATCTCAGTCTGAAGACTCCTGTGCTCTAGTGTATAGCAAGACTGAAATATCTGATTTTACATGGCTGTGATGCAAGTCATTCCAGGCAAAAGTCAAAAAAAGGCCGCAGGCCCAGCATAAGCGCCTCTGGCAAATTAAAAAAAAAAAAAAAAAAAAAAAGCTTTTATAAAAAAAATTAAATATCTTCCAAAAAAGTTAGACTCAGATGCCCTCTACCATGCCTCTGGGTTCATTCCCTAAGTATTAGCAGACTCTCCACAAACAAATCACACAGTATGGACAACTCCCAGGGCTGCCGAGGCAGACTGGATTTCCCAGGTCAGTGAAGAGTTTCTTTGTGGAAGGCTTCCTTGCCTAGCGTGTCCTCCCTGCGCTAGGGCAGGGGGATCGCACCTCCGTTGTTAGGTCTGGGACTGCCTTATAGTTAAGCTGCTGGTTTTCTGAAGTGCTTTGCAATACACATGGCTACACAAATTATTTTGAATATCTGTGTGCTTTTCTGAAGGTGTGGAATAGGGCCGTATTTGAGATTGCTTGAGCCAGAAGTTCACCCTGGAAAGGTGGGATTTACAGTCCCACTTGAAAAAAACCTTTGATCGCCAACATTAAGTAGTAATTTTAGCAGAGTTTGCATGGACTTGGGACTGACTTATGACTTTGCTCTCTCCTAAACTGGTTTGCTTGTTTGATTTTTACACAATGATTTGTTTACAACTGCATGTTAGCCTAGGTTAGAAGGAATGCGGATGGAAAGTGCAGCAGCTCATCCTGAAGAACTTCAGGAGCGGACGTTTCCAAAGATAAATTTTCACAGACAACCATATTTTTGTGTAACTCTGTACTGAATAAGTTAATGTGTAGATCATAATCAGTATGGGCTGATCTGCGTGGGGGCTGCTGTTTGTGTTCACAGGAGGAAGGCGATGGGCACACAGGGGTTGGTGGCAGGGAGAGGGTATTGCCTTTTTGGGTGGCAGCCTGCGTTCCAGCAGCTTAAACTATGAAGTCACAGTTTTAGTTAATGTTTGGCCCAACTATTTCCATTGTGGATATCACATTCAAATGTTATTTGGAGCAAAAATTAGTCTTTCAGTAGTGTTTAGGCTTGGGACAGCATCAGATAAAATAACTTTTCCTGTGCAGCAGGTTGGAGTTCTGGTACGCACCAGGTACCAGTGTAAAAATATGTGGCTCAAGGTATGTGGCAGGGCCAGCTGGTTCCCAGCCATGCTGTGGTGCCAACAGTTTGAATATTCCTTTGCCAGTCTCAGAAATACCTGTTGTGGCTGGTATTTCATTTTCATCTCATTTTCATTAGGATTTTTGCCCAGAGAAAGAAACACACTCGCAATCTGAAAATACTTTGAAAATTGCCATGCCCACTTCTATGTCCTGTGTGGAGTGGGTGAGAGAAGTTAGGCATTATCTGAATAGTGAATTCTCCCTTAAACTTTCTCCAAAATCCTGTTGCTTTTCTCTTCACGTGCCTATGAAATTTGCACGTGGCTGAGAGGTTGCACTGCTGTGGTTACACTCGGGAGGCACTTAGGAGGCAGCTGAAGGTGTCAGTCCTGCCAGATATTATTTTGGGGGAAGAAATCCCAAGCAGAGCTTCTCCTCCATCTAAAATACACATCTGGAACATTTTCAAATGGATATGATTTTACTGGAGAGCTAAGGGGAACAAAAGTTTCTGACCTCATGATGTTTTTGTCTTTCTAATACAAAAAATAGAGTAAATTTTGCAGTGCTGGAAAATGTTACCTAAACATTCTTTGCACCCTATGTTCCAGGAAGCAGAGGGCATCATTCATCTAATTTAAGCTTGTGTTAATGGCATTTTAGGGCAATATGAGGGAATGTCCTTGTGTCTGCTAGGCACTCTAGAAATACAGTACCTGCATAAACCACCCCGAATATTCTGTAGCTTTTTTTGGAGATGTGTGTAGAAGCAGAGCTTCGGGCACGTATGCATTCTGTTTGGGAGACCAGTTGTAGCAGTGGTTATGATGATCTGGCTGCTTGTAGACAAGAGCTTTCCAGAGGCAAATTGGCAACATATGCATTTTTTTAACTAATGTTTTTAATTGGCTGTGCTGTGCTGAATTTTGTAGAGGAATTAATACACTAAGGTAAGCTATAAAATTCTAATGATGTGCTGATAAAAATATATAGAATTCAGTTCTTTCTTTCTCTTTTTCTTTTAGGAAACAATGTGTAGCATGCAACCCTGAATCTTGTCATTAAGGTAAAAAAATGCTTAAATATGCTTTGACTGACAGTTTCTAGCAGCACCGATGTGGGAAAAGATGCTTTTCGTCAGCCCCACATATAAGTATAATTCTCATTGAAATTCTTTCTGTAAATAGGTTGATGGTGGGAATATAGTTTGAGAAGCTCACATGCTTTCCTGAAATTTATGCTTCCCATGATGGCAATAAATTACAAAACTCATGTTAAGAGCCTTCTAGTTCTCAGAATACAAATGTAGATTTTTCCTTCAGAGGCTTACTGTCATTCTGCATCTGTGAAGTTTGTTACAGAATAGAAAACAAACATGAAACTGCTGCGTTTTTGCAATTTTATAGATGTTTTAATTCATCAACAATCTAGCAATATGTAGATACCATTTATGGTATCATTGATGGTATTTCTAAATACAGACTAACTTTAGCACAGTTTTATTTTGGCTGTGAAACTGTAGCTTCATCTCTTACGTTACATCAGCCTAAGCACTAGATGTGTACCACCGTGTGCCATCCCACTGATACCACTATCATGAAGTAACAAAGGATAAAGCTTCTACTTTAATTAGGACATCTCTGGGACTGTGTTTTTCTGCGACAGAAAAGTCTTTTATGTGAAAAGCTCTTGATTAACAAAACCCCAGTCAGGTTTCTGATAATAGAGAAAGTGGATTTATGTATCAAAATGTGTATTGCTTTCAAACGTAAAATGTTTTAAAATTAATATTTAAAAAAATACATAAATTTTAAATAGCAAAAAAAGAAAAGATTTTGCTTTCCTGATAAGTCCATTACCAACTCAGCAGCATTACTCTTGTGACACATATGAAAAAGTACATGGATCCACACCCAAAGGACAGAAAATCATCCACTGTACCTCTGGCAACATAAAAAAATGAGCAGCAATAATGCTATTTTGTCTACATCATTTTATTACTTAGCATTTGGTTCTTTCTAAAAATGCATTACCCCTTCATTATTATTATTTACTTTTGTGGTAAACCTTGTTTTGGTCTTTGGAAAGATTGAAGAAGTGGAGAGATTGAAGAGCTCCAAAATGCGAGGAATGCAGAAGAGGCTTAAAGTTTCCGTATGTCTCCAGCTCTGTTCCTGCCTTCAGCACAAGTGTAGGTGGTGAGTCCCCAGTGCTGGTTCTGGATCACGGCATCGCTGCTCTGAACTGCGGTATCTGGAGAGAGGGAAAACCCCCTGCAAGAAAGTCTCACTTTTCTCTCGTAGTCCCAGAGACCAGCTTCAGCATCCTTGTACCACTCTCTTTTCAAGTATTAGTTTTAATTCTGTGGACACAGCAGTGAAAAGAGTGTAATAGTGGTGACAAAAAGGGGAAAAGAACCATGAAGCTGTTATAATTCTATAAATGGTCGATAAATAATTCTCAGCTTTCTATGAAAAACCTTGCACCCCCATATCAACTTAAAACCATCAGAGATACAACAGAAAACTTCAGTGAAAACTTGCTGGTTGGAGAGGAAAAGTTCTTTGAAGTCCACAAAGCAGATACTCAGGATCAAAAATATGCTATTACTTTTTTGAAGCAGGTGTAGGCTAGAAATGCTGCTGTATGAAAACAAGATTGCTGCCTTACTAAGACCTTGCCCAATATTTCCTTATCTTCTCAGTTGAAACAGTCTTAACTTTCTCAGGCAATGTATGTTGCACATGGATAAGTGAGGTCTTCCAAAGAATGGATTGGTGCTGAAGACATTGATGAGATATTCTATTATCTCTGGCAGTGGTTTTTATCTACACTAGCTTTAAGACTATTACCTGTGCAATTTCAAAGATTTCACATGGAAATGTTGGACTGGATCTAACAGTGGGTTATGGCAAAGTAGTCCAAAGTGTGTGAAAAAATATAAATAACAGAAATTACTTTAAAATAAGGCTGAATTTTGGTTTAATATTGACGGTTGCTTGTTTTAATAATGGGTACTCCTCCTTGATGTCCAAAACATTCATTTTTTGCATAATTTCATTCAGGAAATGTATTTTTTTTCTTGTTTTCTTTATTTGCCTGTGCTTAAGAGTACAGAAGCCCAGAGACTGACCTTGCTTGTAATTCAAAGTATGTTCAGGAGCAGCTTGAACATCTTGGAAACAGTGCATGTTTCAGCTCTACTGTTTCAAACTGCCTGGTCATGTTGAGGTTTGATTTCAGCATGCTTTAAATAATTATAGTTTTCCTGAAGGTCTGGCTGAAAAGAAACATCATGAGCAGTGCAACATTAAATAATACAGGTTTTCTAAAATTCGGGGTGAGTATCTTTAGCGATAAGTACAAATCAGTAAGGGGACTTCGAACCTCCTCTGTACTGATGGGGGCTGAGATAACTAAGTCGGAATCAGTAGAGATGTGCCCTCCTATTCCACCGCGTGTATGTGCAGTCTTTGGGTGGGGTTAGTGGCCATCCTTTTGAACTAGCAGGCCAGGCAGGTGGTACTGTATGTAACCTGAGTCTTGTAAGTGTTAATTTTATCTATGTTTATTTTGGTGTGGGTTTTTGAAACTGGGTAGTTTTAATAGGAGGAAAATGTTACTAAATGACTTGAAATTCCACTCCCTGGGATAAATGTTTAGAATGGAACAAAAGGAGAAGGGAAAATTAACTTGCCTTTTGCTGTCAAGAATGTTACAAATAACTCATTGGCTAGTGGTATTGAGACATCAGAGGTGATAGAAGGTATCTGCACAAGGTTTTATTTAATTTATGAACATATGGAAATACTGTAATAATTTTCTTGGGTTTTGTTGTGTGGTGTTGTCTGTTGCAATTTTACGGCCATGACTGAAAATCCAAGCTCCCTGCCATCGAAGCTGAAGAAGCACAGGCTTTTTGCGTGCTTGTTTTTGGGAGGACTTGCTATCAGTCTGATTTCCGTTAAAGATTGTTTAATTAAAATATACTTGCAGAAGAAATGGTACTGATTAGTATATATGCGCTCCCACGAAGCGTAGCTTCTTCCCATCCATTATGTACAAGAGCGTGAACTGGATCTCTTACAGCCGTCCTGGAAACACTCCCAATGCAGTCACAGCACAGGCATTTTTCTCTTCCTGTCGTTATATTTTGTGAGGACTTACTTATTTCCTGCAATCTCAGCCCATGTGAAGACAAGAATGATAAAATTTCTGCATAATTTTTCTGAGAATACATTTATACTCCAGATGACCTTTGGGGTAAATTTGAACTATTAGATTTTCCCACATATTTATAGTTGTGGCTGTGTATCTTTGCCAGCAAATCTTACAGGCTTTATCCACCAAACATTCATTTATGGTAAAAAAAAAACAATTTGCACTTGGAACATGATAGAAAAAGTTCAAAGCCATTACATTTGAAGTTAAGCTTTCATTTATAGTCTTATTTTTTCTGTATTGTCATCAGCCAATGTTACATTCAAATTCATAACCTAAGATGACTGTTTACTTCATTTAATTCCTTTCTGTGCTGATAACTATTGCCTGTGAAAGTGATTTTCCTGAGATCACACAGGCATATATAAAATACTGGTCCCTTTCTTTCTACTGAGCGATCAAGGATTCAAAAGCTACCTTATGCCTACGTTTCTTCATCCAAGCTTACTTGAACTAGATGGATATTTCTCAGCGAAAGGGTTGTTCTGCTTTATATTAAGAAAAAATAATGCGGAATTCTTAATTTACAATTAAATACTGGCAATTCCATCTTGTGTCAGACTTTATCAAAATATTTGCTTATACTATACGAGGTATCCTGTTGTTGACTACATTAAAATATATTCCCAAAGAAAAAATGTTTGCTGGAGAGTACTTTTGGTTTGAGAATTTGATCTGGATTTGTGTTTGGGATTTTCTGCTTCCGTGTGTGGCTACCCAGTGCTGTATACATCTTGCCACACCATGGGACACCAGGGCTGTTACGTTACTTCCACCCTGGACAATATCCATGTAAGCTGGTTCTCGGTAGATATCACCAAATGATGCTTCTGAAGAAACCTGGAACTTGGAGAAAGGAGGAACACTCACGTGCGATTGAGCAGAGGCCCCCATGGAGAAATACCTGGGTGCACAGAGTCCAGGGAACGACCGTGCTGGGCAACACAGCTGTGTTACTGGGTGCAGCGTGGAGTAAGTGCTGCTCTCCGCAGATTTACGTTAACTCATGGTATCCTTGAGCAGCGACCGTGAACGTGTGTTAAGGCCCCAATTCACCAGTGCCATTAAGAACTGTTTCTTTTTAAATGTACCTTTAAGTCTGGTCTCAAAATATACATTTAAGTGCTTTGTTGAACCGGGGATTAAGTGTAGCACCTGTGTTATCTTATACACTGGGTTTATGCACCGCAGGCATTGAAGAGGGTCAAACAGGAGATCATTTATCCTAATTACTGTGATGTAAGAGGAGCAGCAGGGGGTAGAGAGGCGAAAATTCTTTAATCCTACTATGTACAGAACAAAAGCATTTTCAGCAGCCTTTCAAGACGTATGATGGCGCATAAAGTCCCACATCTCTGTCAATCCTTTTATAACTGCACTGAAAATAGATTTGCTCTGTCAACATTAGTTGAGAAACCCTTGTTGCCAATAATTGAAACCTGCAATAGCAATAGATTTTTCCTAAGATGAAATGGGCTTTGAAAGCCTCCAGTACAACTCAATGTAAAACATCCTCCATTACCGCTGGTGTTCATACCAACCCAATCTCTTCATTTTCTGTTTTAAGCATTTCTTTTCTGTAAAGGTAAGAAAAAGAAGGTGTTGAGAGTCTTGGTATTGCAAATACATTTGTACTTCTTCAGCAGTATTGTCATAATTCCTACTGAAAAAGAGTAATATGAACTTCAGCCCCTCTGAAAATGTTGCAAAGTTATTTACTAATTTTGATGACAAAACTCAACTGTGTGGCGTTTAATGAAGAAAAACAAATTAGACCATTCAGGTGGAGGGAATGTATAGGAGACTCCATATCAAAGCCCTTCAGTGAATATCCAGTCTATATTCAAAAGCAGAAGGTAGTGATTATCATATGGTGGGTTTTTTTAAGTTTGCCATTTACTGTTGTGCTTTTTGAAGTGGAATTTTTGTATTACACGGAGCCCATATTTAGTTACAGTGCCTCTGTTTTTATCGTGATGGTCTCTCACTATCCTGGCAAATTTGTCTGAATATATTAATAGGAATAGCTGAAGCTTTTCAGTATTTGCATACTATCCAGCCCTGCCCTGTTATGTGTGTCAGAATAGCAACATATGTCACAGAAATGACATTTTCATACATGCTGTATAGTATGCATACACAGAGCAGTAGGAACTAGCATGGCATGACATGTATTTAGAAAGCATCTGCTCTATAGAGTATAACTGCTTAATTCTGTCAAAACTTTTTGGTTTTCAAATCTTTGGGTAATAAATAATTTACTTAGTGTTGCCCAGTTGCCTCGTCTTGCGAAGAGCTCTTTGCAGAATGAAAGGCATTAAAGTGACCTGGTTCTGCATCAGGGGACCCCATTTCAGCTCAGCCCGGGGCTGTCAGTCCCTGCTCCAGCTACGGTGTAGGTGACCCTGTCCCCAGCCCTGTCCCAGCCCTGCCTGGCTGTGGACCCTGATGACCCAGACCCTGGCTTGCAGACTGACTTTCCGGCTTGGCCTCAGACCTGTCGTGTCACCACAAATGTGTCTGGCAGCGGGGCTGGGGAATGCCCCTGGCTGCCCCCCCAGCCTGCCCCGCTCCCTTGCTGGGTCGGTGGGATGGGCCCCGGCCTGCCCACCCCCGTGGGCGTCCCCCATGGGTCCTGGCACCCTGGCCCCTTGCAGTGACTGTGGGTGCTCAGTCCTTCCCTAAACATTGTACAGGTGAAACCTTGACCCTCCTCACATTTTTGTTGAGCTCAGTGAACCTGTGAGTGGGAGTCAAGGTACACCTGCAGAAGATTCGCTGTAAAAATAGAGGCTGAATTTTGCAATTTCAACCATGGTTGAAACTTCGTGGCTATTCTCAGTTATATGAATGAAAAAATTGAGCTAGAGTTCATGGTAATCACTTCTGTCTTCTCCACATAATGGGAATTCAGATGGATGGATTTTACAGGAACTAATATACAAAGATTGACTTTTTGCATAAGGCCAAGTATTTGGAATTTAAGGTCAAAAAGAAATTTGGTTTGGAAGTTATGAACGGCTGAAGAGAGAATTTAGAATGGAAGCAACTAGTACATTAGCCACGCACTACTACTAATAAATACTGAACAGTGCGGTTAGGCACTGACCCAGTGTATGCTTATTTTAAGCATCTGCTCAACTTGGAAAAAAAGTAAGGACTCTCACTGAAAGTGATAGACTTTTTCAGCTTGTTCTTCCAGAATGTACATAAATGGGATTGCTTCAATGGTGCTATAATGCACAATAAAATATTAATCTAATAAACAGGAAGAATTTGATGCGTTAGGAAAATGTAAGCATTGAATTTCCTTTGCGTTATTTTTCACCCTCCCTCTCTTCTTTCTCCCTCCCCCCCTTTTCTCATATGTAAGCTATATATATACATCTATATATAATTCCAGTACAAACATACTTTTGGATGACCATAACAACCAAAATTATCGGATTTTGCTGTGTTATGTCTGAGATCCCATGTGGTACTTCAGATTTGCACTGGAAGTATGGATACCAGTAAGTTCTGGAGGTACATGCCAGAAGAGTTATTAAAATGGGGCAAACCCTCTGTAAAATTATGTCTACAGCTATGGAATAACAAGTATCAACTTCTGTAAACCAATAAACAAATCTTTTTTCTAAATGATCTGATTGGGAGAGGGGATGATCTTAATCTTTTAGCATTATTTGATTTAATGTTAAATATTGTGCAATGATTTTACCATTATAAGGAATGTAAGCAATAAAAAATAAAATAATTTGCTAAAAAAGATAGCTATTAAAAGATATTTAAGAGCTATAGTTGGTTATTCATGGTTTATTGATATTTTATGATCTCAAAAAATAGCCTAACTTTATTTTTAACTATTTTAGGATATAATGGAAGTTTTGATAGGCTTTGAAGCAGAGATAAAGAGTCCAAAACACTCTGTTGGTGAGATTCACAGTTCAAAAAGGCATGCTATGTTCCTAATTTTTTTTTTTTTTTTAATGTAACTAGGTTATACTTTTTCTAGCCAGAAAGATGTGATGGTGAACGTGATGGAGAAGAGTAGCTTTGATTCACACCTTGCAAATGCTTGGTCTAATATGTAAATGTATGTCATGTGCAAAGCTGAGGTCCACAGCGTTTGTATGAGATGATAACTTTTATAATTAAAATGGTATTTTACAACAGGAGGAGAAAGCCAAGAACAGGATCAAAAGCTGGGTACAAATGACATGGTCTCTACCAATTACAATCAGATACCAACAATAAAAGATGGGAAGATGATAAAATATATATAATTAAATATAATTTTTTGTTTTTACTGGTCTTTTCAAAAACCCCATTCATTTTTCCCCACTGCCTCTCTGTCACACGCTGTATCAGGACTATGTGGATTCGGGCACCGGTATTGCTAACGCGCTGCTCGACCCAGATGTCTGTGTGTGGAGCGGGAAGAGCTCCCCGCCATGCTGTAGTACTCCGGAGCAGTGTGTGTGGACCCCGGCCTATGTGAGAGTTGTTCAGTGTTCTGGTTTTAAAGACTGCCAGCACGGTAATGGTGGAACGCCCTCACTTAGCTGGTTACTTTGCAATCCTTAATGTAAGTTAGGTCAAGGTAGAAGCAGCTGAAAATATTTTTGCATATAAAGTTGAAACAGACCACAGCTACAAAAGTCTATGAAGACACAACTGGCTTAAGGACCATAGGATCTCAGGGCAATTCAGAACCTCAGATCTCAGATCTCTAGTCCTACCTCCTGTTCAGAGCAGGCTCAGGTGTGAGATCAGACCAGGTTGCTCAGGGCTTTGTCTAGTCTGGTTTTGAAAACCTCCAAGGATGGCAACTATACAACCTCTCTGGGCAACCGTAGCCTTGCCTGACTGTCCTCAGGGTGAAAAAGGTTTTCCGTATAGCCAGTCTGAACCTCTTCTTTCAACTTATGCCCCTTGTCTCTTGTCCTTTCACTGTACACTGCAGGGAAAAGCCTGCCCCTGTCTTCCTGATAACCTCCTCGTAGGTACTGGAAAGCTGGTATAAGGTCCCCCTGAAGCCGCCTCTTTCCCAGGCTGAAGAAGCCCTGGTCTATCAGCGTCTTCTCACAGGGCAAGCGCTCCAGGCCTGACCATTGTGGTGGCCCTCTGCTAAACTTCCTGCAGTTCACCGATTTCTTCTTCTTGTATTGGGGGACCCAAATCTGAGCGCGGTATTCTAGGTGCAGTCTAAAAACCATTTGATTTTAGTTGGATCACTTCTCTGATCTGTCTCAGCTGGAGGCTGCAAAAGCACTTGGTGCCGGCACAAGGCAAGGAGGAGGCCCAGGCTGGTGAGGGCAGCGAGGAGGGCAGAACTGCCCTTGCTGGCAGCAGTGTGCACTGAGAACAGCTTATACAGCTCTTGTGCAGCGTTGGAAAAGGTGTCAGCTTGGGGCTGCCCGTGAGGACAGTCTCTTCTTCTTGCATTGGCAAGGCTCTTCTGCCACTAATGAGCCTCGGGTTCCCTTTTCCATGTACTCCCCAATTTTTGTGCAATCCCTTCCACACAACGGTTGTATTTCCAGAAGAAAACCTCAGGTGGCAGCAGCATCACAGCTTTTGTAAGCAGTCCTGCTCTTCGTGCAATTCTTCCTTGTGCCACCAGTCATTAGACTTGTTAACGAGGGGCTCTTGTGCTTAACAACATTATTAGCGAATCATCAGCCTATCGAAGAGTGAAAGTATTCTTTTCTGGTTGATTTAGTGATGTGCAGATCTCATTTGGAAGTCCTGCATCCATGTTTTATATATTCATGCAAACAATGCATATTTTTATATATTCGTGTGAGATGAATTTGGGTTACTTTGGGTTGATAATGTGTTTGATCTGAGTTAAACCTCTTAGAGCACCTTCTGAAAGATTTTCTGTCTCCTTTAAGCTGGATAGTCGTCCGCTCTCTGATTTCTTGTATGTGACCATATGATACCGAAAAGGAGGGAGGAAGGTATTCAAAGGATCGCTAAAAGGGCAGTAGGGAATCCAGAAGGGAGGAATTTGGGAGTAGAACAAGCCACAAAAAGTTAAAAGGAAACATGGTGAGAGATGTAGGAAATCAGATGGCGAATGCACAAGGGAGGAAAAAGCTCGAGGCTGGTTGGAATAAGAGTTGTTTCTCACAGGTCCGTTTTCGGGGCTCTTGAACACCTGCAGTTCCCTTGCACCGTTTCAAGACACAGTGTCGCAGAGATCAGCTTTGGGATTTCCTGCTATTCTCACTTGCAATGACTCTGTCTCTCCATCTAATTGGCTTTTTTAGGCACTGGGCACTAGACAATTCTCTCTATACTTCGAGTTTCACTGCCAGTCAGCCAAGATCTTTGAAGTCTTTCACATTGTTTCCTCTTTCAGGCTCCTTGCCATTAAAGTATACCTGTAGAAAACAGTAAGTACCAAAACTTTCTGTTCTCTCCTCCCAAAACAGACAAGTGAGCAAAGAACATTCCTCTTGAACACAGTGGTTTTGAAGTCACATTTCTGTGACTGGATAGAAAAAGAAAACAGTTTAAGGATCAGCAGAAAAATTGCCACTGAAAGGGGACTGGCAACGTGCCATTTCTTCAGCCTGGCCCCAAAAAGACCATGCTTCCTGATACCCGCAAGAGCTTGCGACCTTCTTTTACTTGACTGCAGCATTAGAACAAGATTGTCATGGTCTTGTGGGACTGAAGAATGGACACCAAAAGACATCAGCTCCTTCTGCGCTGGAAAATAAAGAAAATGGTAAATGTATTCAGTTTTGAGGGACTGTGATGCATTTTTGGTACATCTACATTTGATAGTGATTACAGCAGTGTCTTTGATGCTGCCGTGTCCATCTGTTCATGTCACCTTGGCCTGGTTTAGACACAGGTGAAGCCATTATTTGGAGAAGCGCATGGGTGTAAGGTGACTGAAGGCCTGAGGAAGGGGCAGTCCCACTCCCTGCTGCTACTTTAACTATGCCTCAGTGCAGCACTAGAGGGTGGAGTAGAGGAGAAGCACAGCCCTTCCTGTATCCTCTCTGCCCAGGACTAGGATGAGAAACAGGGGAGTGCGCATCCACATGTACCGTCTCTTGCTGTATGGGATTCATGATGGGAAGGGACGGGTGGTAGACTACATGCATTGGCATAGAGACTGCTGCCAAGTATGGGCAATGCCGCTGCTCAGCACAGTTTGCAGAACGCGTCCAGGAAGTGGAGAAATTAGGATGGAGCGGTGCTGTGTAGTGTTAAGATGCCGGTGGCATCTCAAAGCTGGTGCGTTTTTTCAGAGTGGTGGGTGATCTCAATAGGCTGGCCTCCCAGATCAGCATCCTACAAACACCGCATCTCATCATGCAGCAGGCGGGTAGGTGAGCAAGGCCAGATGTCTCAGATGGCACCGTGAGACGCAAGGGATGCCTATGGAGCAAGCCAGCCTAAACATTGCATTGTGTGCTTTTGCTTACTTGGCAGAAGTAAAGGCACATTCTCACGCTCCGTCTAGATTGATGTCATACCTGAGCAGATCCTCCTTGAGTCCCTGTTGCTCAGATCATCCAGGCTCTGGCCTGTGAGAGGTCCCACAAGCATCAGCAGGGCTACTCAATCTGTGGCACAGCTGAGCACAGCCACAAAATTGGATGGGTCTCCTGGACCAGCGCTGTTGAATCTCGGTGTAGAGCAGAGCAAGGGTCTAACTCCAGTGCCGTCTGCTAAGCCCATCCTCCTCCAGCACCCCGGCACTCGCTCCAGAGCCTTCTCGCCTGAACCACTAGTGGTGGTGTATAATAAACATTTTCTTTGGGCAAGATGGTAGGTGATTTTGCATCGCAGGTGAAGTATATAAGGCTCCAGTTGTTTCAATACTGGAAAGAATGGGATGAAGAGTAAAAGAACCTCACAGTAGCATTTCTTTCCATAGTAACAGTTTTCTAAAAACTTCAGAGTTATTTCTAATATAACTAGCCCTTTTAAAATTAATTATTCACTGGAGATGATTTTGTGTCATTTTATAAATGCACAACCTAATTAAAGTACAATCGCTGATCTATTAAATACCTGATTTGCCCATATTTCTTTATGTTTTATTATTACAAAGCACAGTATTTTAAATTGTGAGTTGACTTCAGCATGGGGTTTATATTAATGTATAATTGTGGTTTTTACTTATATTTGTGAGGAGAATTGTGAGATTTCCCTGGGCAGCCTAACAGATATTTTGCATAAACTGATTGTCTGCCATTTTAAGCTTGCATAATTTCTTCCACTTTTAGAAGAAATAATTGCAAAGCTTCCAGAACTGCATGCATTCATTACATGTGAATTGGCACTTTTATTTAATTTGGGTCTCTTGCAAGTTGGTCTGTGCTCCTACATGCTGTGTCTTGCATATTTTGAGGGAAATTTTCTATAAAGCATCGATTAAGTCACTGTAAAATATGAGCCAGTCTACACAGGTTTGGGAATTCAGGGAGTAGGGGAAGGACTTAATTCCCAATAAGAAAGCTAAACTGATTAGAAAATAGAAAGGAGAAATATTTGGATTAATCTGGAGTGTAGAGAGTGACTAAAATTGGGTTCTGGCGGGTTTTTTTTCTGTTGCAGTGGGAGGACTAAAGAGTCACAAATGGATGTAAAACTAGGAGCCCCAGGCAAAGGTTGTTTCCTTGCGATGTGTGATAGGGAAGATGGGTGAGGAAGCCCAATGTCTCCGGCCTTCTCTGCAGTGGGAAGTTTTAGAGCTGTTTCAGCAATGTGGAAACAGTGTTGGTGCTTAAAACTGAGCAAACACTGCTGTAGACAGGCTTCGGGTGCTTTTACAAGGTGTCACGGAAATCTGTCCAGATCAGGTCCCCGCGTCCCAGCAATCAAAATCCGACTGCTCTGTTGCGGGGCTCCACTGTTGGGGTGCAGTGGTGGCAACTTCAAATGGAAAAATTCAGAGCAAATTCATGCTGTCTGCTGTGGATGGCACGGGCCTTTGAGACACTGAAGAAACTGCTCGGAGTTTCGTGTATGACCAGCATATGTTTAATACAACAGCCACGGTGCAATCACGCCTTCAGCCCAGTATGGCCCAAGGAACCACGTAGGCGGTTTCAGATCCATAATTACTCTCTCCGACTTCAGCAAGACTTCTCAAATGCATGATATTTCAAACATGTTTTAAGCGTGTGCCAGTGTCACAAAACTGTGACAGCTTGACATCTCATGCATGACTGATTTGTGACAGAGGTGGCAGAATGGGCAAGCCTTTAATAGGCTCTGCTTTTCCATCCCCTCTTCCCTGGAGGAAGGGGGAGCATCTTTCTCCAGAGAGACATGGGTTTATAGTCCCTATTTTACTAGTTATTCAGATGCAGTGATAATCAGTGCACATACATATACAAGCACCTTTTTCTTTTTCTATGTCAATAGTTATACTTAATTTTTATACACATACAGAGAAACAGCAGAGTCACAGAAATGCAGCACAGAGAAATAAATGAGTCAATCTAAAGTCGAGACAGGCTGTGGTCTGGAGCCTACAATGAGAAGGTGCAACAAGTGCAGAACTTTACTGATTTCAGTGAGACGGCACATACACTCTTTGCAAAGCAGGATTTTAAATAGGGTGGGAGAGGATACAGTGTAAGGAAAGACATAAGGAAAAAACAAAATAGCACAAAATTAGTACAGCACAGCGATCACTGTATGCTAGCACAAATCATAAGACAGAGGAGAGCTACCATATGACAGCTACAAAAAAATTTTGGGGAAAAATACAAACTTTCCAGACAGTGAAAGTCGCAATGTAAAATCACAGTTCAAAGCACAACACATCACATCATATAGGTGCAATTAAAGCTGTCCAGTAACATCACGTTATGGTTTTGAATAGAAATGGACAAGAAACTGCAGAGGAATATCCTACGCCAAAAATGTGTCATTTAATATATAGCTTTGGCAGATATACAAATTCTGTAAACTAAGATGTGAATCTGGATTTATAATGGAGTAGCATCAAGCGAAAAGAATCATATCTTGATGAAGCTTTCACTAGCTGTAAAAGCAAAGTGAACACAAGGGCAATACTAACTGTTGGCCAGGACCCCATCATACTCGGCACGCTATGAATGAAGACTCTCAAAGCCCAGTGCCTCAGAGGGTTTACAACCTAAATAACATAAAACAGATGTTAGAAATCAATCCGTGACCCACTGAAATTAACACAAGGTTTTGCACTGATTTCAGTGAGGCTGGATATCAGCCAGGCTCTCTACGCAGTGTAAGAATGAGATTAAAAGATCTGAAGGCCAGAGGAGACCACTCTGTTATCTAGTCTTCTCTTCTCCATAATGCAAGATTTAGGATTTCCCTAAATCCTTCACTTAAAATCCAACTGCTATTGACCTAACACATAACTTTTAGAAAAGTGTCTGTTTTTATTACCTGTACTTTTAACGGTAAAGAACTAACTAATTTCCTTAGGAATAGGCCTATTTAACAAAGGTTCCCAGTTTTCATCTTGAGATCCACCAGTGGTTAGCCCGTTTAATGCATGACATTGGCATCTCTTTAGCTGCTTAGTCAAAATGTTACGCTAGGTCATGTCTCATACAGATATCTACATGTATTACATTCATACCACTCCCTTGCCAACAAAAGTTACAACCGGTAAAAAAAGGCAAGTTAGAAAGCATCGGGGTTTTTTTTTATCTTAAATCTACTTTGATTGCATCCATGATAGTACCTGCAAATGAAGAGCCAAAAATAGGTTCAGCACTACAGTAACAGAAAGCCAAGCAACCTGCAGGTCAGCATTGGTCCTTTAGACTTCAAAGGCCACCTAATAATCACAATAACTCCTGACAACCACTGACGAAATATAGCAAAATCCACCAAAAGTCTTTTTCAGTCCCCAGATGCCAAAGATCTTTTCTGTCAAATTAAGCTGGGTGCAGGAAGAAATTACCAGACAACCTTTTAACCCTGCCTGTGCAAGGGTTGTGATTCAGAAAGCTCTTGGGAAAGTCAGTCACTCTGACTCACAGAGTGCCAGCAGGGACAATGTGAAGCCCTGGAGGGTTTGCCTAAGACAAATGTAACAGACGATGATATTCCAGAGCAAGGAAGAGGTGAAAAAAGCCACAAAGGCTGAGATTCGAAATTGCGTGATGTCAAAGTGAGTCAATAAAAAATAAAGTATATCTTGATAAAACATAAAAGATAACAAAATTTCAAAATTCAGAAGAAGCTTCAAATTAATTGTGTTACATTTGATTCTGCATGAGACCATAGATGAGCTGGCAATTCTGGATATGCCTAAACCGTGCAATTGAACAGTGCAATGCTTTGTGAACTGTCTTTCAAACTGAGAAATCCAGCATGGATTCAATCAATGGCAGCTCCGATCTTTTTATCTAGCGGGGGGACTTGATAGAAAATTCATAGTAGACAAGTTTGTGTGTGCCTGAATGTCTGTCTTATAATGCAGTGGAGGTTTAATAGAAAAGCATCATACAAAGTAAGAATATTATAGATTATTTATCCTCAAGATAACACTAACAAGATGAGAAGATTTAATTGCTATATGTTGTGAAATAGAAAAAACAGCCATTACTATAAAGGACCTTGTAGCTTTCTGCTATTCGTTCCTTTTTTGCTCAGCCAAAGTTGCCACATGCATATCTCCGCAAGTTTGGGAAAGGTCAACAAAATCCCCTCTGACAGCTACTGTGTAAGTGCATGGACACACAACAACTTTGCAATATGTTTGCTGAACTTGTTTTTCAACACAAAAAAGTCTGCTTCATTCAACTTCATCATAAAATGGAGTTTTGAAGTTACACAGTGAAGTCTCACTGCTTACTTCACTAAAGAAATCACAGGACAGCTGGGGTGTCAGGACCATCTAACCTTCTCCCATGCATGGCCTCAGCCCAAGCTGAGCACGCCTGCCTCTGCAGCTTTTGGGGATGACTAAGAAATCCCCACCGAGGGCTACTATGCAGCCACAAATAACGTGCCCTGTCCCAGCGCATGGGCCCTGTTCTGGTGTGCCGTGGGGCTGCATTGGTGTGAGTACATACACTGCACCCACTTTGCACAAGGGGCAATAAGACTGAGAAGGATTTTACCCCAAACTCCATAATTTCCAACTCAAGATCTGCTCCTGGGTTTGTTCGATTACAGGAACCGTATCAAGACAAAGCAGTTGAATTGGCAAAAGCATGCAGGACCCTACTAGGAGGACAAAGAGGATGTTCTGCATGATGTTTAGTCCAAGTATGCTCCTCTTTTATCCTTCTCTGAGATCAGACTTCAGCAAGTTCTTTTACCTGATAAAGTGTTAAAGGGAAACAGTTTCATTAGAACAGGAGGAAATATTTTTTTATAAAACCCAGATAAATAGCATCACGTTTTATCTAACAACATTGTGAGTGAAATAAACAGCTTTCAGGTAGACAGGAAAGTAGAAATGCAAATGGGTTCACAGAATAAGGGATAAGAGGTGGTTTATGAGAAGGGTGTCATCCCAGGAAGGGGAGAAGACATTTAGCCACAAATAGATGTGTCCTACAGCTCAGGTTGCATACAGTTTAAGAAGAAAAATTCAGGTAAAGCTTAGACACAGTACTAGGCAAAAATTTAGAAAAGATGCTAAAAGCAGTGCCAACTCTATCCCCAACCTATTGGAAGTAAAGACCTTCCATCAAATGCTGGAAATGAAAACAGGCAGCCTTAAGGTGTGAAAAGAGATTCATTCCAGCTGAAGAGCGGGAAGGAAGGAAGGAAGGAAGGAAGGAAGGAAGGAAGGAAGGAAGGAAGGAAGGAAGGAAGGAAGGAAGGAAGGAAGGAAGGAAGGAAGGAAGGAAGGAAGGAAGGAAGGAAGGAAGGAAAGGAAGGCAGGCCAGCCTAAATAATTCCTTAAGAAATGCAGTAGCAGTATGGCAAGAGACCGAGAAATCATTCATTTGCAGTCCTAGTGCCCAAATAGCAGCCAGAAATGCTGCACCCTGCCTTCCTCTGGAGTAGGGAGTCTGAACAATAACTGAATTGGGTGAGTTTGAGAGAGGCTGTGATTCACACACTCTCCATGTATGGCTGAGGGCTTGGCTCACGTGTGCCCTTGAGCCTAATATGGAGGCAAAATGCTCCAACCTTCCCAGCTCACCATCCACCACCACACTCTGGATATACACCTACACCAGCACTCACGGAAGACCCTTGCTCTCTGTGTCTTCCATGTGTCAGTCATGGCGCATCTCAGCAGCTCATCTTCTCGGGGAACTGCTGTAAATCCTTGATGTAGGTATCAGCAGTTTAGCACAGTCTCCCTGTTTTCATTTTGAATGAAATACCAGACCCTTACACTACTGTACGAGCCGTGGAGTCAGATAATAGCCAACTAGTGCATCTGAACAGCTACTCTAAATATTATTATACAGGTGTAAGACCTCTGTAGGAATGTTAATTTCTACCCTTTTTCCCTAAGACAGTAGCTACTGTATTGAAAGAAGGAGACTTCCAAAATTGCAGTTATTTTCCCTTTGTATTGCCTGTGGTACACATCTGAATTTCAAAACAACTTTTTATCCAGCTATATATAAATTACCTTTCCTTTGCCATCACCTTGGTCAAAATGAAGTGCATTTACATGTTACTATTTTTCTCCTCATGGATATTTTACATTTTTTGCTGTATTGTATTGTATCACAGATTAATATCCAAGGTAATTCATTACCTTGAAATGCCTATAGCAGCCTCGGTAATAGGCTGTATTAAAGAACTGTAGACAGGTAGTATCCAGCTTGCCCCAGGAACACCAGACCTATCATGGGAAATGAGCACGCAGAAGGCCCTACACAAGGGATCTGGATTTCTACCAAGACTGTTACGTGATGACATGTTGGCTAATGACTAAGGCTAGTCATGTTCTGGTCACAGTTGATGAGCGTAGCACCCAACTGTCACATGGTACTGGCTCTCATTTTTGCTGTAAGTTACTAAATTATGTTGGAAGCAAGTTAAACATGCACCTAATTGTTACTTTTCTTTGTAAGGTTTGTGGCGTGGGAGTGGAGTGAGGGCCCGCTTACAAGGTAAGGCATTGCAGATATCTGCTTAGTAAAACACCATGGAAATAAAGCATCACTCTACAGATGGGTTTGACAACAGGGAAGGTTAAGAACTCATGCGCCTCTTCGCAGAGTTATCTGCAGCAGCATCATTTCACTGTACTGGGCCACATGTGACTTAACACCTTGGCTCCCCAGGCAAGGGCAGTGTGGGTGACCGGAGAGGGTTGCACTACCGGGCTGCTGCAACCTGCCACCATCCAGGAGGGCCCCTTCGAGGCAGTCCTCTGCTTTCCTGCAGCACAGGGCTGTGGCTTTTCTGTGCGGCATCCTGCTGGCCAGCAGATCCAGGTAGCTGGCTATGCTGGGATCTTGGGTCTGGAAGTAAGCAATGGCCTTTCAGGCAAAAAGCCTTTGGTGTTGCATGTGAGATGGTTATAGTGCTCATTGCAGGTGCTTCCCAGTGCAGATCCAGGACACAATATAATACATTCATATGTAAAAGGCAAAGGATTTGGAGGAAAATGGTGAAGCGGCAGGATGTCTGAAGCTGATGGGGTCTTGGGCTCTGGTTTTGAGTGCAACTTGTATGACAGAGAGGACAGAGAAAGGCGAACAAGTGGGTGTGTGGGAAAATGGGAGGGAAACATGTGGAGGATGAAACAGGTGGGAGACCCCTCTTCAGTCCAGCGGTTTGGCTTCCTTCGGTGTTTTTTAGCAAAGGTTTCTTGTGGCATTGAAACAAAAGTTGACCTGAAGTGTCTGCCAAGGCAATGGCCGAGGGGGGGGATCACATGTGAGCCACTAGCAATACTGTAGTAAGACTAAGGAGTTGATAATATCTCCAAGACCACAAATCAGACCTCTGTGAATGTACATTCATTATAAGAGTAATCCTAGGATTCTGAGCTGGGATGTCAACACTGAACGGAGTATTACTGTGTGCAGCAGTGAGGGCCATAGAAGTCGGGCAGGTACCAGGATCTATGGTGCTGTGAGGTGCAGACCTTGCCCGTACAACAAAATCTTCCCTCCAACAAAAATCCTCCATGAACGTGGCTGTTAGCATCCATCCATCCCGACAGCCCCAAGGAAGGAGCCAGAGCCCAGGCTTCTCTCTTGTGACATCTTACACAGAGCAAGACAAACATGCATATGTATTATTAAGAGACTGGAAGGCAGACATGGTGTTTGCCACATTCCAGGGAACTAATGGCTATTTAGCTTTGCCCAGTTGAGAGGGATTCCTATGGCTTTTCTCCTTGCCCAGAATGGTGATTGTGCTGGGAGGGATGGAGGGGAATAATTTCTAGTAACACTGTTCCTCTGTGTACATAAGTATTCCCTGACTGGGGCTGGCTCATCACACAAGATGGCAATCCATGCTTCCCTTCCCCCTGCCTTCCCCTCCCTCCTCACATCTCTACCAGCACAGCAGATTCCAATAATAAACCCATCACTGTGAAAGCCAGGTGTCATCCAAATTCATTTGCTGCAGCGTTTGATCTATCCTCTGCTTCAAGATACAGGTTTCAGAGTATTTTGTGAGATGCACTTCACAGCTTTGTATCATAGAAAACATTCTGCAGCATTTTATAAGCTGCATTTTATAAAATTTCATCAAATATTATGTAGAATATTTTAGCAATAAGCCCTTTTTTAGAGGATCAGTTCCAGTACAAGCTTGCATATGTATGAAAGTGCACAGAGAAAATAGGAACATCCTCAAAACACTGTTAACACTTAGCCTTCCAGAAGATCTTTGCTGGGCTATTTATTTTGTGATGGAACTTGTGCAGTTCACAGTGAAAGTAAAATGGGATTTAAGGCATGGTGACTGTTTTACTATGGCTATTTAGCTTTACAAAGCAGAAATGCCTCAGTTCATCCAGTGTCCTCCGCACTGCGGAGTAGCCTAGGAGGGATCATGGGCCGAATAGCATCACCTTATTCCTCACTGGGCTCCCCTCGGCTTTCTTGAACAAGCATCATCTCTGTTTCCACGTCTCATCAACCACTGACACATCCTCCATTTGGCGGACTGACTGTACAGGTGCATCTGCAGCTCCGACTCTTCTCATTGCAATTATTTGTCTTCCCCAGTGCTAGGCAGAGCACATCACATGCTGCCAGGCCCTGCACACCCGCAATCCACAACCACCCCACCACCTTTCAGACACCCCCAAAGTGCCACAAGAGCTCATTACATCAGAGATCTGGGCATCAAACAGTTAATGTCCTCCGATGGTGGAAAGAAATTAAGAAGTGGCACCTGAAAACTGTGGGAGTCTTTTTTGTCATGGAAATGGAACAAACCCAGTCATTATTTGTTAATTTGCTCAGTTCGTATCTAAACCCATGCACAGGTAAGATCCATCTCAGCTCCTCAAGGTCTAGGGAGGGAAGAGGAGGATGTCTGAAGATCTCCCTGCGGTCGCACGAAAACAAGGCCAGGTGCTGAGGAGCAGCAGCGCTTCTCCAGTCTTTTTACAGTGCTGGTCCGTTCCGAGGTCCTGGTTTCAGATCTTTGGGGCTGCACTCCCTCGTCTCAGGCAGCTCAGAAAAGCCTTGCCTGAGAAGCGCTGCAGTGCGGGAGTGCCTGCACACCTGCAGACGGACATCTCGGACACAGCACGTCTCCACCCGCCACGAGAGGTCACTTTCTGTACAGCTCTCTGGAAGAGACAGACCAGTCCCATTTAGCAAAGTCACTATGAAATTTTCAACTCCGTGTTTAATTTTTTAAGTCTTTTCCCATTTGTTTAATGGAAGCTGAAACACTGCCATCACTGTCAAGCCCAGGAGCAGTGTTGTCTTGCCAGATCTTTCTGGGTTTACAGAAAAAGGCATACTTGCATTACAGCAGCAGAAAATAAATTTGAACATGGCATTTACATTTGCAGCATGAAAATTCAGATCACTGAACGCAACATAAAAGTTTTTTAAAAGGTCCTAATAATCTATACTTGCACACTGCTGGCGTTGTGTCATGCCAGTTGTTTTGAAGGATGGACTCTCTTTAGAGTTCCTGCAAAGGAAAGGAAAAAAAAGCTGAAAAATAAAATCAATATACTCCAAAAGAAGTCCAAACAAAAAGAAAGCTGAATAAGAAGAAATATAAGAGATCATTTTCCTCCATTAACCAAAGGAAAAAAAAACAAACCCCAAAACTTCAGGGCTAGTTTTTGATAATTTATTCCTAAATTGCTGTCTGTTATTTTTAAAATTCCTACTTCAGTAACTTTTTTTTCAGGCATCAATTGCTAGTTATTACTTGGTTATGTCAATGAAAACAAGAAAAACCTCAGGTAATAAATTCTTCTATTGGGAGACAGTAACAAACCAGACCTTCTTCTCTAATAATACTGTAGCAGAGGATCATGAAATATATAAGAAGCACCTTAAAATAAAAATTGCACTGTATTAACTGTATGGTTTAGGTGGTCATCATGTTTCAAGAAGAGATCTGCTGTGCTTACAGAGAATTGAGCAATTGTGAGCTTTGTTCATCTTCACAACCGCTGTAAATTTTGGGAGAAATTGTCTCTGAGCTAGCAGAAGTCTGAGGAAAGCATTTTGAAGAAAACTGTCTCTCATTTATTAATATAACAAAGCGAGCCTGATGGCTTAAATAAAAGAACAACCCTGGCAGCTGCTGAGCTCTTACAACCACTATTTTAAATCAAAGAGGAAGGAAAAACCCTGTATATAAACTCAGTGACAAGCAGGAATCTCTAAAGTCAAGGATGAGAACAGAGTAAAAGAGGGACACGCAGATATTGCGAAGGCAGGCAAGCAGGAACCTGTCACTGTTGCAGATGAGGGCGAGTAAGTGATACAGTGGTTTTCACAGTACACTAATGAAGAACTAATGGGGGTTAGGTAAGACAGTCATTCCAGCACATTTAGGCTTCTGTTGTTTACACTGTTATGTATTTTATATGAATATTTAATCCCAATTAGGCTTTTTGATTCTGCACCAGTAGTCACCGATGTAAAATACACGTACAGTATACTTCAGGAGCATTCCCTGGTAGGTCTGCTGATTAGCTAAGGATCTTAGGAGAAACATGAGGGATGGTCATCAAAAATGCCAAAACCCCCAAAATTAACAAGGTAACGAATTCTGTTCTGGAACTGGGAAATATTTCAAAGCTATGGGAAGTAAAAAATGTAGCTCTCATTCAGCAATTCTAGGATGAAAAATACATCTTAATCTTTCAAAAAGATTACATAAAATAATTGCTTTAGACAACTTTGAAGAATCCTCTTGGCACACTTCTACAGTTTTTAGCTTTCCAGACTTTGGTTTCGACTCAGGAGAAACTCAGTCGCAGATGTGAGGCTCTGCGAGCCCCAGACCCCTCTCCTGCTCCAGAGACAGGACCACTGAGAGCTCAAGCTGGAGCTAAGCTCTGGCGCCCTGTACTTTGGGCACTGAAACCGACCCCGGAGCCCTGCCCTTGTTTCGAGGCAGATGCTGCTGCTAGGAATCGCAGCTGGGTCATGCGTGAGGTCAAGAGCCCAAAGAGGCGGCCAGAGAGGAGTACCCATCAGGGTGCTTCAAGGGCCACACGTGGTCCGAAACCCTGCCCATCTTTGGAGGTGGACACACATATCAGCTTGGAGCCTATGGCTCGGGAGGGAGGCTTGAGGAGCAGATCTAGCATGAAAGAGCCATAAGAGAAGATGTCCACTGAGACCCAGGAACCTCACTGCCCTGGGCCAGCCTGCAACATCAGGCTTAGATCTTGTCCCTTTTCTTTTACTTTCCACCTACGAATCTTTAATCTTACTAGGGGATTAGGTATCTAGGAGGGCTGCTGAAGCAGACCCCACAGGGGAGTTAGGAGGAAAAACACACCAGCTCTGGATTGTCATTGGGCTTTGGGCTGCTCAGATCAGGTCCATGTGCAGAGACATGGGAAGCTTTGAAGTAAATAAGCTAGGTACCCAGGGTGTTTCAATAATTCAAGAATGAGGGAATTACAGAGGGGGTTTGAGTTGTAATTTTGGTTTTATGTGCCTAATCTCTGCTTAAATTCAGGTGCCTTCGAAGATTTTAAATCTGACTCTAATTTGAAATGCACGGCTACAAGCTCTTTCCTCACTGTCAGCTGGAAAGCAAGGGCTCTGGGAAGTTGTCTGGGGAAAGGTAAATCTTTTCTATCACACTGAGCTACTGTGGATGCCAAACAGAATGAGGTAGCTTTAAAGGATTTTCCCAAGTCAGCTCAGAAAAAGTGATTATATAGGATTTATGAACCAGCTTCTCATAAATTTAATAATGACTCGCCATTTCCTCCACTTGCTAGATTGCTTAGCACTGATTTGGATGCTCTGATAGAGCAGCATTAATAAGAAGCTGCGTGATTTACCTTGAGGTGGTATTTCATTCTCTGAAGATAGTTCACATCTCTGATATCAGAATGAAGGAAAATAATGCTTGTGTAACAGAAGGTATAAATATGGTATATTCAAGAAATATTTTTAAACTGCAGTTCTCAGAGCTGTTTCAAATGAATCTGGATTTCTCCCCTAAACCCTGTGACAGTCAGGAAGAGAGTCAAAATGCCCTGAGCATCGGTAACTGATCAGAGAGCCTCTTTAAGGTGAAAGAATTCAGGAAGGTATCACTTCCAAACTGTTCTGTCTGCTCGCCTCATCATATTTAGCATGAACGCACTTCATCTGTGTCATTGGAAAAACAGGCCGTTTAGCTTAAACTGCTGCTGCAAGCTGCTAAACTGACTGACTTTGTGCAGGAGCGGATGAGTGCTCGGACAGCTGGGTGTCTAGCTTCACCTTGGGTGGAAGCTGACAGAGCAGGAGAAACAAATGGGCTGTGATAACATCTGGTCCATCTGACCACAGTCTACATTCTCAGCTCCAACACTTACTGCTATGGCAACTGGACAAAAGTGTGGTTCATCAAGAGGTAGAACAGCAATATAAGCAATATATCAACACATCAAGGTCTTAATGAAAATAATTTAAAAAGGAATCATGATTACTAGGAAAGAAGAAAAAACTTGTTCTGTTTCTGACCAGTACTATGTTGGAGGGTAAACATCCTGAATCCCATTGGTCTGGTCTTACAACCACTGAAAAAGCCTTTTTCATAAACACCACCTTCTTTCAAACTTAGTAGCAATGGAATATGTTGGCACAGTTCAAAATACACACGTGAAATTTGAGTTCTACTGTGAAACATATTGTGGAAGAATGACCTGGTACATTTGCATGTGTGTTGTCTTTCATTAACTCAATATCAGATTCAATACATGAAATTACTGACTATACCTTCATTAGTAATAAAAACACAGTCTGAATGTAAGTGTCTGTTGATATTGTGTTAAAGAATCCCAATCCAGGGGCTCTCCTGTAAGCACTCTCACCTGTGAACAAAACAAGTCAGAACGTAGCAAACTCCATTCTTCATTAGAACCAAAAATACAAGTATGTTATCACACAAGTATGCCTCATGGAAACAGCTCTCTCAAATTAAATATGTGAGAAGAGTTTTAAATTTTAAAATCTATCACATTAATATAAACAAATTTGTATTATTCTCTGAATAGCTGTTACATGAGCAGACTCATACACAAAGGAGCAGGAAGAGTAAAAATATTCCTTTATTTGTTAGAAAACCTTGGCCACACGTCATGTCAAGAAGTAATTTTCTCTGTTTTAAAACAAGCTTTTCTGGGACCATCTTATTATTAAACAAATAATTTTGGATGCAAAGGTCTCACTGTATAGAATATGTGCATCATTACTGTTTGGGGCATTATAAATGCTGTGTGAGTAGTGCTAATACAATAAAAGAGAAATCATGATTCATTACTAGCTTCACAAGGTGTGGGATTTACCAGTGGATTCAGTCAGTGTTTTGCCTTTCTCCCTGGAAAGCTGTAGGTGAAAGGAAACTTGCTCATAATTACTGATCAAAACTCTAGCCAGGAGCTGGTTTCTAAATGAGCTTAGGTGAGACACTGTTGCTTATTAAGAGTGGAGATTTCAAGTGTTGCTTTTTTCCCTTGAAAAACTGCTATGGAAAGTCTGCCTTCCTTTGCTTTGTTTTAGATTCCTTTTCTTTTTCCTTCCGCATCCTCAGAAAGAAAGGACCTCTTTTTCTTTTCAATACTCACATCTACCCCCATTCCTCCATAATTTCATAGAATCATAGAATCATTGAGCTTGGAAAAGACCTCTAAGATCATCGAGTCCAACTGTCGACCCAACACCACCATGTCCACTAAACCATGTCCCTAAGTGCCGCATCTACACGTCTTTTAAATACCTCCAGGGATGGTGACTCAACCACTTCCCTGGGCAGCCTGTTCCAATGTTTCACCACTCTTTCAGTAAAGAAATTTTTCCTCACGTCCAATCTAAACCTCCCCTCGTGCAACTTGAGGCCATTTCCTCTCGTCCTATCGCTTGTTACTTGGGAAAAGAGACCGACACCCACCTCGCTACAACCTCCTTTCAGGTAGTTGTAGAGAGCGATGAGGTCTCCCCTCAGCCTCCTTTTCTCCAGGCTAAACAACCCCAGTTCCCTCAGCCGCTCCTCATAAGACTTGTTCTCCAGACCCTTCACCAGCCTCGTTGCCCTTCTCTGGACACACTCTAACACCTCAACGTCCTTCTTGTAGTGAGGGGCCCAAAACTGAACACAGTATTCGAGGTGCGGCCTCACCAGTGCTGAGTACGGGGGCACGATCGCTTCCCTACTCAATTTGGCATCTTCTAAAATTCTTCAGCTTACAGTTCAAGGTAGCCCCCAGATTTGCCTGTGTTGGCCTTCATCCCTCCAGCTCTGCGTGCTCTGTCAGGGCTACCCCAGAGCGCCGCGTGACTGGAGGTGCTGGGAGGAGACCCCTACACACCGTGGCCACCACTGCAAACTCTTCCATCACTTACGAGAGAAATCTTGGCTAAGTTGCAAATGTTAGAGCTCCACACTAGACTTGCCCTTCTACTTTATTTCAGTCTATTTGCCATACGTCATGTCAAATTTTATGCTTCAGAAGAAAGAAAAAGTTCATTGCAAAAACTACAGCAACCAAAAACTAGGAAACAGCCTTACAAAAAACAGAGCACACAACTCACTACCTGTTAAGATCATTGTGTATCAACAAAAGGGGAGCAAACATGTCAGTAAAGAAAACAGGTTCTGGTTTCAGGGTCACAAAGGAATTGCTACATGCAATCAAGAGTGAAAAATCTTTTAAGTTTTGAAAAAACATCCTATAATTTTATTTCTTTAGATATGACAAAGTCCTGGCCTGCAGTGATCGCTAAAGGTCTAACACATTTCCAAAGGAAAAGGATATTAGCTGCAGCATGGTATCAATCCCAAAACACAGTGCATTTCTACCAGTCCCTGATGTCTCTGGCATTTTGGTCTGGAAAACTAAATTTTCACTCTGTGTGAGGACCCCAAAGGGAGCTTTATTCTTTATTTTACTCTCTCTCCTATGCTAAAAAAACCCCCATGGTTTGAGCAATTTGGCTGTCATTGTGCATTCATTTTCCATGAGTATCTTCTGATCCATACGAGATACGTGACCCAGCACAGTGTAATGCGAGCATTTTAACTTTTTATTAAGTTCAGAGCTGCCGTATCCCTCTTGTCAGAACTGCTTCCATTCTCCAGGTGGTTCATTTAGGATGGAAGCTGGTCACAGAGAAAAGTGCATAGTGTCATTAAATCCCAGTGGATTTAAAATCCTCCTGACCTCTATGCCCATTGCTGCTTGACAGCATCAATCAACAAGATCTTCACCACTCTTCTCAGTTTTTCTATTATTCACAAGCCCTTTGTATCAGAATGCCTTACGCAAAAACAAAAGGCAGGGTTTACAGTCTGTTATTATCTATCCAGACCTGGAAGCAGTTGGGATGAATGGGAGGACTGTAAAGTTCTTTCCTGTAACGCTGGGCTCTATTAGTGTCTCTCATCTGCTCCCGCCCCATCCCTTCTCCTCTGTAAATCCTCCTTGGAACCCCTGCTTTTCCAACAGAACACCTACTGGGGATGGCTGTCTGAGGAAAAAGAGAAGAATGAAAATTAGTGAGAAGTCAATCTTTGTATTCATTAATTTTGTTGTTACAAAAGAAGATGAACAGTTGCATTGGTCTTTTCCAACCTAAACAATTCTATGATTCTATGATTTAAGCTGTTTTTAGCTGTAATCCTAGCACTTCCATCTGCTCATTATGCTTGTAAGACCACGTGAAGAATATTGCATTAAATTCATTACCAGGAAAGTATAGAAAAATTGGAGGAACAGTAACAAAAAAGGGTTAGTGCACAACAATGATTTATTTATGAAGAAAGATTAATAGCTAAACTCAGGAGCCCAGCTGAAGGGAAATAATTGGAAAGGCTCTCAAATGACCCCCTGGAAACAGGCTCAAACCTCAGACTGTGAAAGTCCTTACTCATTTTTATTTAGTCCTTGTTCAAGAAAAGCTCCAGTTAAAAATTAAACAGGGGGAAAGTGGCTACAAATATTTTCCAGATCTGAGTATCAAGCAAGGCTTTATATAGCTAATTTGAGCAGCGGCCTTTGGTGGCAAACAGCTGAGAAGTAGAACTGTACACAGATAAATGACTTGTCTTGAGAAGCTTTAGTGGCTACCTCTGAACCAGAAAACAGCCAGGATCTGTTCTTTGGTCCTGAAGCTGAACCGTGAGAAGGGGGAGAAGTGCTCTCAGGGCCCGCGCATCTTCTGGGATGGTGCTTGTTGGCACAGGCCAAAATGTGCCAGGGTGCCCACAGCTGCATACAGTGTGGACAATGGCACACGTCTGCTTCAGCCCCTGTTCTGGCCCGAGTTAGTTTGCAAATATAAATGTAAACTGGGCCCAGAATCACATACCGACAGTCACACAGTATCATACCGCTGGCAGTAGGGTGACCTTCTGCTTAGGAAAATAAAATTAAAAAAAACATTAAGCACAAAACATCCTAAAGTCTTCAGTCAAATCCTGAGGGAAACATACCCACCATTTATTCCTCCCTGTTATCAGACAAATAACCTTGAAAAGCAAAGATGAGCAAGTACAGAACAGTATTTAAAACATATTTACTAATATCCTTTTGTTTGACAGTCTCAAAAGACAGAATTTTCCTTTTCTGAGACCCATTTCTTTTTAATTTTGAGTTTATTAACTAGCTCTTTGCTGTTTGGTTCACCAGGAATGTAGAGATTACACCATTACAGAACAATATAGCTCTGTAAGTTATAAACATAAATGAACAGTCTTGGATTCTCTTGCAAAAATGCAGACTTCTGCAATTCATAAACTATTTCTCCTCCGAACCATTAATTGTGACAGGATACTGGAGGAAAAAAAAAAAAGCAAAACAAAATATTATCACATCGTCATTATAGTTACCCAAACTTTCATTACAAATAGCACTGGGGGATTTCAGGAATTTCATAGGAAGGCTGGTCTTTGATTTTCTGGCTTTTTTTTTCTATTTTCCTTAGCCTTTTCATTAATGGAACTCATTGGGATAATGTAGTCTTTTTGTTTTTATAAGCCACCAAGATATAGACTATTTTAGAAACAGCATTGCAAAGTATTATCCACTACAAAACACTGTTAAGGGAGGTTTTATCTGTTCCTGGAGAATGATGTAACGGTTATGGATTTCTCTCCTGAGAGATACAAACCTGTAAGCATGACATGGAGCCTGTTGAATGAATGTAATATATTCAAGCAGAACACTTTGTACACATACATTTAATTATAAAAATAATTATCTCTTTTTTAAGTCCATAGCAGCAGCCATTTTATCCAGAATTTTTTTTGTGTTGGGGTTGCTTTTTCCTCTCTCAGACATAGAAAAGAAACTCGTAACGCCATTTTTTTTAATGCTCTGCAACGGTGTGGTGAAGTTAAAGCGACCCTGATCCTACAGATGAGGTCACCATTCTGCAAGGGGAAATATATGCCAGATGCTGCAAACATTTTGTGGTCTTGGGAAGAAAGAAGAATGAGACCTCTCTTCCTGCTACCAGTTTTTTTGGGAAGTTAGCCTTGCAACACCAAAGAAAGTATTTTTGAATTTGCTTTTAAAAATCATGCCTTTGAATAGCAAATAAATGGCCATAAAGAACACTGCCTATAAAAAAGGCAGGTAAGGGCTTGTCAGAGCATATTTAGTATCCATTTTCTTGACAACCTTGAGACTAGAAACTTACTGATTTTTAAAAGTAAGCCTAACATTCCTACAATAACAAGTTTCCAAGATCTTACGCAAAAGAAAATTCTCAGCAACGTACCTAATCTCGGCACGCTCACCGCAAAAATAGCAAGCTGATTAACAACTCCTAGGACTACCAGTCCTACTTGATATTTATAAGCTCTTGAATCAAGTTCGTCTCTCTTGTGTCTGATCAAGAGATAATGCTATTGTCTGTCAAACACGCTGTACTTACCACAAGCTGATCTTGCTGTGTCACACTGGCAAAGCCCTTTTACATAGCTTGAGGAAATTTAGGATGGCTGCATTAATACCAAAGAACAAGATAGGTGGCCTTACGCTACACACCGCATTAGGTTTTTAAGTGTTACTAGCCTGGGCACCTGAAGAGCATAAATGTACACAATAAGGATTTGATTATATCCAATAATAGTTGAGCATTTGCTATCTGACACAGCAATTCTGGCTTCTATGTTAAATAACACGTGCCCTGAGGGAACGCTGAAACAGCTTCTCTCTTATGTTTCTTACAGACAAAAGAATGAGAGGATGCTGAGACACTACACAAAGCTATGAAACAAAAAACAGTAGCCAAGGCACAAAAAAAGTCATTGCTGAACTTTTTTTTAAAGGGATTTCATTGTAGAGGACTACATAGAGGACTATATGGGCTATATAGAGGACTATAAGCTATATGACATTACCAAACATGATTGTTGCTCCTCTACTTTGTAGAAACAGGTCTTTTTAAGTAGGGGTTTTTGACATCTATTTCAAACCATTTGCTCTGCACGCTGCATCAAGGCTTCATGTTTTTTTGGATAATGAAAAGGTTGTGTTGGCTTTTAGATTTTTCTGAAGCCTTCAATAGGGAGCAGTCCTGTGTCAGAACTTTGAATTAAATGCAAAGAACTTGTCTTGCTTCCTAAAGCTCTGATAATGCCAAGCATGTTTTCCAAGCAGAGTTCAACATTATTGCTAATGCTATGGTTTACATTGGCAGAGTTCCAAGCCAAATCACTCTATCCGTCCTGACCAGGGGGATCTATCCTACAACTCTCAAGTTTTCAGAAAGCCCCTCTTCTAGATAATGATTGAGTACAGAGCGATATGATGTTCTTATAACAACTCTCACCTTTATTTTTTTTAATGTTTACATATGTCTCAAGCTCTGCTAGTTCGATACTTAATAAAGCCTGTGAGACATAAATATCTCATTCATGGCATGTTTGACATCTGGGATGTCATTCATTATCTGGGATAAAAACAATGTCTGTGGAATTACCGCTTTCTGCCTTATCTATAGAAATGTCATCCAGCTGTGAAGAGATTTCACATGAGAAACTCTGATAAGTAACAGTTTTAATTTATCTGCAGTCAATTTACAGCCCCTTTTCACTAGCCACCACCCTCCAAAAGCTTCCGTATGTTGGCACCTGTTTATGGGATCCCTAGATCTCCAGAATCACCATCCTCTAATATTAGGTCATGCTGCTGGTAGCTGACAACTCCTGGACCTCGTGTCGTCTTCCAGGAAGCTCGTTACTAGCAGTAAGGATAGCTCGCTGTCGTTAGGGTCCAGCACTTGAACTGAGCATCTCAAAAGGCAGCTAGGCTGGGTTGCTGTTGTCCATAATCTCCCTTCCTCAAAAGTATTGCTGTGGAGATGATTCCTCTATGGCACCCTGAAAGATCACAGGAAAAAACCCAAACCCTTCCATCTCAAGAGGAATGAAAGCTTAAACCTCTCTCTGCTACTCCTGCCTCCTGCTGTGCTAGATACATCATGTAATTTCATGCTCTGAGGGCTTCCAGTTGATGCTCCTGGTTGGCAAACTCAGACTTACTTTTGGAGTTCGGCAGACAGGAATCTCTTGGATCCCAGCAGACTATCAGGCAGCAATGAATATCCAAACAAACTTGAGACTGGGGGATCCTCCCCTGACCCTAGTCACATTCAAAGATGAGCTGCTAGTCAACCCTTTAAAGGGGATGTTTGGTGTGGGGCAACACTAAGAAATGTAGCAAGTCTTACTTAATTCTGGAGGCTGGCATTAATATAACCCTGCAGTGTATAAATGGTACCTGCCAGAATGTTCTGAAAATTGTTTTCAGAGTAGGATTTCAAATACCCATTTAAAGGATGGAGATTTGTATGTGCATACTTTTTATTAAGTGAAAACTTGCTACTGTGTGTCAAGACACAAAGCAGTAAGAGACAGCACAGATGATCTCTCCTTGTTCATTGTGACTGTTTGCTTTTTAGGGCTTTGGATTTTTTTCCCACTGAATGCAGCAATATTGAGTTCAAATTTATAAACGGATTTTTCCCCATGAACAGAAGAGTAATAACTTCTTTAGTGTCATGTCAGACTATACTCTAAGAGTCATGAATTATCATGCCAGTGGTATTATGGTGCATTAGAAGGTAAAATCATAGGGTTGTCAAAGCGTGTTCTCCTTTTACTGTACAGTCTTGGGTTTTGGGGTGGAATTTAAGGTGAGACATGATGGAGAAAAAGCTATTCCTCAAAGCTGATCTAAGATTTCAAAGTATTTTTCAAGCTAGGATTTAAAACCTTCATGACAGAGTAATTTTTGGCTGAATCTCCTGGCCTCGTGTTCATCTGGTTTTTAATGCTTAACAATCTTTTCTTGCACATATGTGTTGTAAATTTCTAAATCTATACAACTGCTCATTTATTTTTATATTTTTCACTCTTATGACTTTCATGGATGGAATCTTTCTTGTATTAGAGTTAACAATTTTACCATTGACTTCATAAAATCGAAGATTTACTTTAGCTTCTATTCTCTAACTGCATGGGTAGCAGTATTGAGTAAGAGGAGGAGAGAGAACCAAGCAGATGGAACCTTAAACTTGGCTACACTGTGGAGATGAGCAAATCATTTAGTCCCAAATTTTCGAAAGGATCTTCTAATTCTCAGTGCTTGACCACCTAGCTCTAGAAAACCAAAATCTTTGCCTGAGCAGCGAATAGTCACATTTTTGAAAATCAAGGCTTACCTATTTAAAGCTGGGCACACAGAAAGCCATTCATAATCAGGATGCATCTAACCCTCAGTATCTGTTCCTCAGTCTTTACAAAATAGAGTATTTCCTTAACTGAATGACAAAGAGGAATGGAAATGTAAGACACCGTACAGGAATTCAGCATGTATAGTACAGACTGGAGAAAGACAAGCAAATTCCAGTCAGGCTTGCTGAATACAGTATTAAATTTGTATTTTCAGAATAGACTGGGGCACTCAGACATCCAGTTTCACTTACACAAATACACAGTTAAATGTAAAATGTTTCATAAGAAAAAAGTATCTTAAAGCACTGATTCAAGCGTAGCACTGCATAACACCGTTAAGCACTTCAGTAAGCTAATGCTTTGAATTTTTTAAATTAACACGAATGTCTCTGTCCCCTCTGCTGTCTCCCTTTTATAGGCCTTGTTTTCAGCCTGCCATGTAAAGGAGTTATTTCATTATCTGTGAATTAAGCTGGAGAAAGAATTCCATTATTTAAAGTTAACTCACACAAGAACTGAAAACAACTGTTTCAAGACTCTGTGTTTGCATGAGACTTGCAGCTGGTTTTAAAAATCGTAAAAGTTGTATTTACACGTCTCTGTCTTTTTATAGATATTACTTGACACAGCAACATAGGTATTCCCAGAAATGGAGAAGTGGCAGAGAACCACGCCAGGACGGAGGGAGAGTCCACGCTCCTGTGTTTGATTGAGCTGAGGGCCCCTCAGTTTTGTAAGGAGGAAGCTGGCAAAGAGAGGGCCATTCTTTGTAGGGTAGTCCTGTGGGCGGAGGGCCTCCTGGATCATGCATGGGAAGGAGTCATGAAACAATGTGAAAAAGGATCGGGTCTCTTTTAGCTTAGACCAAAAGGAAATGTTGTATATTGATCTATTTTATTATATGTAACTTTTTCTAAACATATGTACAACCAACCTTCGCTACTGTTTTGAAGGGTATGCCTATGCTGCTGACAGCTTCTCAGAAGCTGGGCAAACTATCTGCTGCTGTGCCTAGACTGGTACGTTATATTTAGTGTAATACCAGGCATTTCTACGTTGCACTTTGGTCTGGAGTGCAAAAACACAGTTACTTAATTGCAAACAGAAAAATCCACCAGCCTTTGCACCAGCACCTATTGCTTTTGCCTCTCCTTTAACCTGCGTGCCAGTACTCTGAAGCGGCAGCAAGACATCCATAGTGGCCTCCAGTTTAGTTAGTGTGACATCAGTTCAAAGCAAAACAAAGGAGAAACTGGAAGAAAATACAGTAAAAAAATTAAAGAGGGGGCAAATGAAAACACAAGAGTCAGCAAACTGAATTTTATTTTTTGAAAATATACCTTATCAAACATACTTGATTTAATTCTTTGATGAAAACATACTAGCTGATAGGGGTGAACATGCAGAAATACAACTATGTGACATTTTGTTAAAAAAAGAGCTACATAATAATTACATGGCAAATATTAACCTGTTAACTACTAACCAGTGAAAACCAGTTTAGAACAGATCCTAGAGATACTTGCTTTCACCACTGAATAGCAGGATTTCTGGTGGACTTCAGGAGAGATCAATACTAAACATGATACGGCTTGGTATTTTCATCGATGAGCTGCAAGAAAACATGAAATTACTGTTTGATAAAGTTTCAGAAAAGGCACAGATCTGCGGCGTTGAACAAAAGCGAAGACTAAGCAGCTTTGTGAACAGCCTGGGTTACAGTACAGGGAAGTACAGGTGGTTTTAAATGAGGACCTCCTGGAAAACAATTTGCCAGTTATACACAATATTATACGACTTTGGGGGGCAGCTGGGTAAAATATAATAGGATATATTGGAAATCTGATTTTATGATTTGATGGTTTTGTGATCAGATTCATGTAAAGACACAGAATTATCACCCGATTTATTAAAAAATGCACTGTTTCTGCAGTAGCGTACCAACGTACGAGTACAAACGATGGCGGGGCGAGAGCTGGGGGTCAGGGCTCAGCCCTGCCCAAGTCCAGCACGTGTTTCTTCCTCCCGAGAGGTCACACCGCAGCTACCAGTTCTCTGCCCCCCCGGTGCACAGGCGCCAGTTTTGTGCATTACCCGTTACCTCACCGCAACTCATCTGCCGGACTCCAGCCGCCGCTAAGGCCCGCACCGCCGCTAAAAGCGGCACGGCCTCCTCAGGCTGCCCCGCCACCACCGGGAGGAGAGCGCGGCCGCAGCCACCACCGGTACGCGGCCGGGGCACACCGCGGGACACCACAGAACAGTCGGCGTCCCTGACTGGACACCTCGACGCGCCGTCCCGCTCGACGTCTCCTTCCGCGCCGGGCGCGGGGCGGGCGGAGGGATCCCATGGAAGGGCGCGGTGCAGAAGCGGCATGGCGGTCTCCGGCCAGCTGCGGGTGGCGGTGGTGGAGCTGTGGGGGGTGCTGCTGCCTCTGCGGCGGGCGGCGGACTCGGACTCGGAGACCGAGGAGGAGGCTGAGGAGGAGCCGTACTTGGAGGAGGCTGCGCTGCTGGAGCCTTCCGGGCTGGAGCTGGCGGCCGCGCTTCCCCCGCGCCGAGCCGGTGAGGGGCGGTGGGAGGGGAGGGAGGGGAGCGGAGCGTGGCCGGGCGGTCCCCAGCGTCCTCTGCCCGCGGCCTCCCTCGGAGGTGGGTTTAGGCTCGGCCCGGGGCGCTGCGTTCGAAGCGGGTGAGCTGCACCCGGCGTCTGCGCCCGGCCCGGCCCTGGGGGCTGGCGACGGCGCGCAAACTGCGCGGGCGCTTGTGGAGAGGCGGCTCTCCCCTGGCCCGTGTTTGGTCTTGTACCTGACAGCCTCCTCGCCGGGGTCGGGAGGCTCTTGTTTGCGAATGTAGGATGTTTTAAAAGTAAGTCAAATCGAAACTCGCTCCTTCCCCGGTTACTGAGTTCATTACAAGTAAAGTGAAAATGATCCGGAGTGGGTGATAAATCTCGTGCAGGTAATAGAAGTGTCAAAAGAAGTTTTTGTGTGGCCACAGTATTGCAGCAGTAAGAAAACATAAAGTTTTTCCGTTCAAGTTAACTTTACACAAAGAATGCATGTTTTTTTTTCTTTTATGACACGTAAGAGTGTTACTTGACCTTAATGACGCCCTACTTTCTATTTAGTACTTAGAAAAGCAAGTGACATTGGAGCAACTTCTGCCTAGCAAGAATATTTTGCCAGAAGATTGTTTTAAAAATGGCTAAATCGAGCTAAATAACAAGGGGAAAATAAATAGACAAGTTGTTATAGACCTAAGAGCTGCTGGTGCTCTGGTTTGGTGAGAAAGAGGTCCTGCTAAACGTAGGTGCTTGCTTTGTTCTGGTGGTAGCATTTAGTCCCCAGTCGTGGATCGAGGAATGGTGTATTAATTTTTGTGATGGAAAGAGGAGGCAAACCAGGTCATACAAAATGTTAAGAGTTTATTATATTAACTGCTTATAACTTTGGTTTCAGTTGCAGGAAGTATTTGCTATACAGATGTATCTGAAGAGGATGCAGGCACCATGATAGAATACTTCATGGCAAAACTGTTTAAAATTGAATTGCAAACTTGACTTGGCATAAGTGGTGTAATAGTAAACCATATGCCAATGTGTTTAATTGGCTTAATAAACATTCATACACAAGTTTAATTTTGTAGTTCTGACACTTAGAGAAGCAGTTTTACTGCTTGTTTCTGAGGTTGGTTTTGCTTTTGTTTTGAAGTACTACTGGAAAGACTGACATCAGGAAGTTTATGAAAACCCCTACTTTTACTACTGCAACTTATACAGAAGACAAAAATAAGCTTTGAATAAACAACACTTTTAATCAAACCAAACTTTTAATCTTTATGACTATCAATTAACAATGGTTTTATTTTTCTTTTTAATGATTCAGTTGTTATACGAGACAGCTCCAGAAAGGAGTATGCAGTAGTTGGACGTTTTCCATTGGTTGACCCTTGGTGGAAAGTTAATGTGAAAGCTAAAAAAGTGGGGTCAAAGTACTTCGTGCAAGGATATCCGTCGTATTTTCTGCAGACTGATATAGAAGAAAACAACCGACAAGTCTTTTCACTATTTCTTAAGGAGTGTGGTGTTCCTGAGGATTTTAAAGAAAAGTTTTTTACGTGGCTTCCTACGGAGTCTATGCTGAGTTTTAGAAATCTTGAAGAAACACTAAAACAGTTCCAAGTTTCACACTTACAGACAGGGAAGAAACAAAGAGACACCAAGGATTATGACATCTTCTACTATGTTTCGCAATCATGTAGGTATATCCTGTGCTATTTTGACTGATTTATAAGCTAATGAGTTCTATCTCAGATACTGTGTTCAAGCTAACATGTCTTCATATGAAGTGTATATTCAAATGAATTTTGAACATGCAAAGCTGCTTCTTTTTTTTTTTCTTAAATTTGAGGACAGTGGGACAGCTGACCAATTAAAGATGGGTATACAGTTAGAAACACATAAGGACTTTCCTGAATTCTGTAGGCTTACTAAGTAGAATTGTCTATGCTAGGGATGCAAAGACACTGGTGCTGGCTTCCTATAGTTTATTGAGATACAATAAGGCTTATTAAAAAATGGGTTCAGCACTGCTTAAACATGGTGATATGACTTTTTAGGACAAATATGTGTTCAGAAATAGTATAGCTGCTTCTTTGTGGTGCAGGGGAAAAGCAAATGAGCTCAGCGTAGTCCAAATCAGCTGCACTAAATAGGCTGTCTAAGTGTATTTGAATCCTGCCCATCAGCAGGTAGGTATGGTTGGGGAGCAGAGTGTGGAAACACTGGAGTGTCCCCCCATGGAGATGGTTCAGGACTGCTGAGGATCCTGTTGTGGAGTGTGGTGGTGTGACTACAGGAATGTTAGAGATTGGATCAGGAGTGAGCTTTTGAAGCAAACGTCCCTCTTGCCCCATTGTGGTGCAGTCTCTGAGAGTATTGACTGTATTCCTGCTGGATGAAACCCAAAAGGTGTGTTCCAGTTGCACACCTAAGGTACTCCAGCCCTAATGGGCATTCAGGCTGTGGGACCAGGCTATAGCTGGTCTGAAGCAAAACACCGAAATACAGAAAGTCAAGATGTCTGGGACGTGTCTTCAGCCTTAGCTCTTTTGTTTTGCTCTGATGATCTGTTTCCAGTATGCCACATTCCTGATGTGGACGTAGGCAGTCCTGGGTTGGTGCTGTACAGAGCCACTTAGACGTCAGTGCTGTGGGACTCAGTACTCTGAATTGGAGGAGGTCAAAAATTCAGCCGCAACTGTGCATAAATCTGTACAGACAGGTTGGGTCTATCTACAAAGTCTTCCAGTACCTGGTTTGCTGGGCAGTGGCAGATCAAAAGGTGGAGGTGACTCTTTTGGAGGGCAAATCATGTCTGACAGGAGAGTTCATAGCTTCTGCTAGACTTTACTCCAAATCACGTGTAAGGAGAGAAAAATTTTCAGTTTTATGGACTTCAGGCATTTTGTTGTGTTTTTGTAACGGTACAAGTTCTTAACCCCTGTTTATGGACTTTAAATCTTTTCATGACAAAGAGATGGGAATCTGTAGTGGTAGAAACTCAGACCTAGTTTGCTGCTTGAGTTTTAATGGGATACATGGATCACTTCTGATTGAAGCTTGCCTACTATGTTTATGAATCTTTGGTGTTGAAGATTGCACAGTGTGCCTAGGTATCCTGTTCTTGTAGTTGGCAGATTTTTCCTAATATCTAACTTAAATGACTTTGACACAAATTAAGCTTTCTTCTTTCTCTATCGTTGGGCAATAGAAACAACAAGCCACACCCTGTATGTCATGTGGTTACTATTGTCACTTTTTCCTGGTTGTCATTGTTATGGGCTTGAGCAGTTTGTAATTCAAGCCTTCGTGATACTTTTGTCTGGAAGTAGTGTGTGTTGATTCTCCACTTGTAAATTAAGTATGTGCTTCAAAGGGAAAAGGTTTCATCTTTGCCTTTCTGTAGGTAAGACAGTGATCAGAAAAAGTACTTAACTGAGAAAAATGGGTGTTTTAAATTTGGAGTGACAAAGTTTCCTTAACACTCTGTTAAAAATTGCAATTTTTTTTTTTTTTTTTTTTTTCTGTGAAGAGATAAAACTTCTGTAAGTCTCACTTTCTTCTAGAATTTGTTTTTTAAAGCACGGTATAGAGCAAATCAGTTTCATTATTCCCTTTTTGCAGATCCCAAGACTGATACAAACAAAGAAAGTGATAGCTTAAGTTTGGGGTCATTGAGAAAGCCAGCGGAGAGCACTGTTTTCCTACGTTCCTGTACTGATCTGATACTACAAATTTAGAAGCCTGTTTTCTTATTTTGGATTTTACGTGTTCTTCTGTACATCTGTATGAAAATTATCTTTAGATAATGCAGGCATGGTGACGTCTGAACTGACGTTCTACAAAATGCTATTGAGTAGGCAGTTTAAACCAAATGTATAATACATATTTTCCAAATGAGTACATTTAGTTGCAGTTTTTCTGTCATCTGTTTACATTTTTTTTCCCAAGGCAGTCCAGGGAAAACAGACTTTAAAAGAATTTGAAAAGGATTACAAAGAATAAGAAACCAAAAGAAATTAGGGACGTTTTGGATGTAGGGGAGGCAGAAGGATAAGAGCCAGAGTCAGTTTAAATTGTCTTTACAAATATCTTTATACATTGCTTAAAACTTTCTTGGTTTATGGTGCATACAGTTGCAGGAAAGGCAGTATTGGTAGCTCTGACTTTTCCGATGATACTGGAATTCTTGCCAATTCTTCTGCCACGCCATTTTTGCTGTCTGTTGAATATGGTGTGTTGGCCAAGAAAGACTGAAGTAAACAATGGTACGGATGGTGAGGAAGTACATTTTCAAGACAAGATGCTAACAAAGTTGGATGAGATATTAAATAATGAGCCATGGAAACTTGGATTCAGCAGGGTAAGTAATGTTAAGCAGGGTAAAAAATGTGGTTGTTACATTTGAGCTTCATTAGAATACAGCGCTGTTTCAGTTACGTTCAGTTTATTAACTGGGCACTTGTAGGAGGTAAGCTTAGTTCATTTGGAAATGGATGATTTACTGGACTTGGTTTTAGCAGAGGGTTTTTTTTCCCAGTTGGTCTACAATAAATCAGTCTCAGAAGATTTTAAAGGTGGTTTTGTTACAACCATTTGCTTAGTCTTTTCTACAAGGAACAGAAAATTAAATACTTGAGGTAATTGGGCCAAAAGTAAGAAAACTAATATAAACCCCTCAATTGTACTGTTCAGTTTTATACTGGCAAATGAGATTTTCTGTTCTTAATACATAGAACAGTGCCTATGCTTTCATAGTGAGGTAGATAAGTTACTCTCTAATAGGTCATCTGGTCTAGTCGTTCTCCTTTTTTATAACGGGATTTGCAGTTGCTGCTTACCTTCTTGTTTTCCTTTGCTACGCTTGCTGTGCAGCTTTGCTGCTGCACCTCACCTTAGCACTCCTGTACCTCAGATGGGAGCTATATCTTAATAGTTCAGAAATGTGATTAGTTAATCCCTCTGCTTCAGCCCCCATTGCTTTTGCTGACAGATGTTCTGACTTGTCTTTAAGACCTCCAATTTCAGAGATTCAGCAGTCTAGCCAATATATTCCAGTGTTTCACATCCTTTCCTTTAAAAAGCTTTTCCTGATGTCCAATTTGACTGCTCCTTGATGCAGTATAGACTTATTGCTCTCTTGTTTCTTGTACCAAGGATCTGCATTCTCACTGCAGTGTTTCTTATTGCTTGAAGACTCTCTTTAGCTTTTTCTCTTAAGGCTTAGCAAGTCCAATTCATTTCTCTTTCCCTCAGTAGTTCATCTTCTTTGCACATCTCAGTCTTTCACTATTTTGCAGTAGTCTCTGTAAAGGTTGTGTATTACTTGAAGTAGCATGTTCAGAATTAGGTACAGTATCCTGGCTAATGCCTTTCCTATGCTCTGTTTCTACAGTTTTTGTGCCTTTACTTGAAATTGTGCTAATCAGGTGTGCACAAGTTCTCCCTAATACCCAATTTCTGCGCCAGGTTTTTTATTTTTTTTTTTTTTTTAAGTTTCTGTTTTATACAGAAGGGTGACTGAGAGGAATTATCATTCCATCTTACTTTTAAATACCTTGCTTTCATATGGCTTGAAAAGCATTATAACTTTGTACATTATGAAAAAAACATAAATTTTTGTAGACTTCCACCTTCTGAATTGCAATTTGTATTTACTAGGATGAATGTTATTCAGCAAGAGGCTAACATCTTCTGAAATAAATACATGTTTGCTTTTATTCTTTTTGGGGAGAAGATCACCTATAGGGAACTAAACCTTTCTTACTGTGAGGCAACATGGGCCGCCTTCTCTCAGTGTGAACATCTCCTCCGGAAGATTCCAGACTTGCAGAAGAATGCGTTAATTCTGTATGATCAACTCAAGAAACAGTGTAGAGAAATGGGACACACTTATGAAGATCAAGATGAATTAGCTCGTTTTGTATCTAAAGTTATGTCCATTGAGCATGTTTGGCAATCTCTTAAATTTTTGAAAGATCAGAATGTAGTGATTAGGGAGAAAAAACTAGTGTTTCTGCCTCATCTTCACAAATCTGAAAAAGACATTGCAATGTATATAGGTGACCTTCTGTCAAAGTGCCCGTGGCAACTGGATGTTGATGTGAGAAAGATACTTAACGTTCCTGAGACATCAAGAGAAATGGTGGATAACAAAACGAATGTTACTCAGGCTCATGAAATAGAACATCTGAAGGAAAATAGTCCAGACAATCATAACTGTGAAAGTCACCTTCCTGAAAAGGAAGTGGGGTCTATGTCTGGTACCCAAAGTAAAGCAGAGGTAGACTTAGATCAGGTGATTGCTATGGAAAAGATTTGTTCTAATCCTGTCACAATCATAAGTGGAAAAGGAGGCTGTGGGAAGAGTACGATAGTTAGCTGCCTTTTTCGTCACTTAAAGCAGATGGAAAAAGAAGTGGAAGCTGCTTCTAAGGACTTTGAGGAAGACCTGGATGCGTCTGAGGAATGGAATACCTTTGATCATCATTGGGAGTCAGAGAATAGGTACACAAAAAAATGTAATGTGCTATTTACTGCACCTACAGGGAGGGCGGCAAGCCTTTTGAGTGAAAAAACTAAGCTTCCTGCATATACACTGCATCAGGTAAGGAATTTTTTTTTTTAAATTGTGTTCTGAAAGACCTTTTGGCACTCTCCATGCTTGTTTTGGAAAAAAAAGCTTGTTCTTGAACTTTCCTTATGAAATGTGTGGCTATTAATGATAATGCTTAGGTACAGCTTGTTAGCATTTGAAAGTCAGTGGTACATTTTAGGGAATCATAAATCAATCATTTGAAATACTTTATTTGCCGTAACTTTGGGTTTTTTTCCTACTTATACACATCTCAAATTTGTGCCTTTCTAGGGCACGTGGTCTTTTTAGCTGCTTGGTTTTGGTTTTTTTTTTTTTAATTAGGACAGAAATACTTTCTGGATGGCAGAGCTGTTTTCTAGTCTCCTGTTGCCTAGCAATCATACTGATACCGGCACATACAGAGATCAAGAGATCAGTAGCCTGGGGTTGAATAATGAGATAAATTTCATTCACACAGTGTTTTCTTAATTACTGTTAAATATTGTGCAAATTTTTTTAGAAAAAAGTAGAAAGCAAACTCTTTGTTAATAATTAGGTCAAGTCGCTGTTGTCCTATGTAGTGGAAGGTGCCAAGAAGACGTTGGAGGTGTGGAATGACCTGTATAAATCAAAATTATAATAACATTAAAAGTACTGTGGGCTTATTTTATCTTTGGGGACTGGATAGTTGCCTGTTTCCCTTCCCCATGCAATGTTGGGGATTTATTAATGTCAGCAAGTTGTGGTAGGAGGTGTTCTGTTACTGAGCAACCTAATGGCTGACCTTACATCCTTTAGGGTCTCTGCAGAAAAAAAAGGATGCATTTCTGTGCTTTTATGTAAGTAAGTGTTGATAATCTCAGCTAGAAACGTATTCACCAAGGAGGAAAATAAGACTGAACGGTTGAGTCGTCTGAGTCTTTACAGGTTTAAGTTCAGAATTTCAGATAATAGCTCTAAATACAACATTAGAAAGTACCCCACTCTGGCTACCTTTATAAGACAGTTATTTACAGTTGATTAGTGTCAGAGCTTGATTTATTTCAATTTGTTTCTAGATCATCCACAGTTTTAAATTGTGGAGGCAGAGTGAAGTACAGCCGTGGAAGTTTTCTACTGTGACAATTCTGATTGTGGATGAAGGAAGTTTGGTGTCTGTACGCGTTCTTAGTTTAGTTTTAAAACTCTTGTGTGAGCATGCTCAGCTTGCCAAACTTATTATTCTAGGTAAGTGAAACAGCAAATTTAGCATTATACAATATTTAATAATATACAATATACAGTGTAAGTATCAGAGCTGCCACTGGTCTCACTGAGTCTCTTAAAAACCCCAGAATGTTACATTGTTCTGTACTTGGATATTTCTGCTTATTCATAAGGTCAGATGAGAGAGAGTTTTCCATCTCGGCTGTCAGTATGAAAGTATCAGTATCTCCTTCTCTGTTTAGCAGTGTTTTGTCCGATTCTGAAAGTATTATGGCTTCCATGTAGTAGCTTATTACATCTTGCAACTGGAAAACTTTCTGATTTCCTTAAATTTAAAGAAGCTAGTGTTAGCATATTAATCACATGTTAGAAGGGAGGTTTCATGTAATTCTTAATACTAGGATCATCTTGTTTTAATTCAGAAAGAAAAACAAGTGTAAAATCAAAATTTTCTGCTTTCTCAGAGGTTTGCTTTTTGGCATGCCATTTATGGCATTTGTTTTTAAATATGTGACTTTCAAAATGTGTTTGAATAAGATGTGATCACTGTCAGTGTTCATCATGCAGAGTGATTTGCACCTGCTAGTAAAGCATTATTGAGTGAGGAATATGAAAAATTTAAACTACACTGCAGCCTGATTCCCCAAAAAAAGTTCCTTAGATTCTTGAACATTTTATTTCATGTGAATTGTATCGAGGAAGCATGTTACTGTGTAGAGGGTTGAGTATCTATTAATTCCAGTGGGTTTTTTTTCAAGACAGTTTTTAGCAGATGATCTGTGATTGCTTCTCACAAATACTAATTTGCATTCTGTTTAGGTGATACCAGACAGCTGCCAAGCATAGATCCAGGAAACATGTTAGCTGATATCTTTGAGGGTCTAAAATCAAGAAGCTTTTCTGTGGAACTGCGAACTAATCACAGAGCTGAATCACAACTAATTGTAGATAATGCATCAAGGTAGGATTTCCTTATGTATGTAAGAAGCATTCTTGTAGTAGGCCTGGTCCTTTACCTGCAAAATAGTAGTGCATCCAGATTTGACTATAGTACTGCTTCCGTTACAGTTTCTTATTCAAAATCAGTAACACTGGTTTTAAAAACAAACAAACCAACCCGCAAAACAACAACAATAAAACCCCACACATTTTTCCAGGAGTATATGTATTGGACAAAAAAAATGTGTGTGCTGGAATACTCTTGAATTTTATGGGGTGTGTTTCACTACCAAATACTCTGTTGTTTTCAAATGAGTTGTGCATGCGCAAATCACTTTATGCCTTCTGAAATGACTTACAATTGCTTCTCTAAAAAGGAAGTTTTAAAGACATTGCTGGTAAGTGTGACAACAGCTAAAACAGGCTGAATTACACTGAGACTTTGTATGTCAAGGGCCATTAAATCATAGTTTCTTTTTATTTTTTGCTGTATTGATACCTAGAACCTCTAAATGGTTCCAGCATTTGCATTACTTTTGGTCTGGAAATAATCCTGTTTACTGTCAGTGCATGATTTCTTTTTTAAACCTCAAACAACAACATCTAGGTCCGAGTGCCCAAAACCTTTTGATGTTGATTGGAATTTGAGAATATTCTGAACATTTGCAAGATGTAAAACACTTAGTAGTTCTGGACAAACACTCTCACTTTTTTTTTTGGTAACACTTCTGTGTTACTCCAGTCTGCTCCCGTGAGGAGAACTGTCTGGGTAACACTAAGTATCTACTGTAGTGCTGAAGGGTTTAGAGAATAAGTTACCAATTTTTTTAATGTGACATTAAGTTATGCTCAGAAGAAAGACCTTTTGGTGTATGTAGTGTAGGTGACCAAAAATTTATAATGGTGAATTTCAGGCTGATGCAGATGATGATACACTGGAATCCTTTAAGTGGAAATAATTTTTCTTTTCTGTTTTCCCTCTGCTGCTCTGGTCAAGAATCTCTCAACGGCAGCTTCCTGAATTTGATGAGGTGCTGAAAGTTTCTCGTTGGAATGAGGAAATGAGAATGCCAAGCCCGGAGAAGAAATTCATTCTTATTGCTTTGCCTGCTGGCGGGGATTGTAACAGTACGTGTGTACAGTCAGTTTGTGATCTTGGCTTTCCCTTTGGTAAAGCACAGACTATTTGGCTGGAACTAACATTCAGCCAGGAGTAACGGCTGCCACCCCCCATTCCCACTAAAGGCAGCCCCAGGGAGTGCTAGTGAACAGGAGTGCTGCCAACAGGACGGGCAAACAGGGTGTGGCACGGCAGTTTGCATGGCAGTTCATGCGGAAGGGTGCGCAGGGAAGGCGCCTCTCCGAAGGAGAGGCATTCCATGGGCCGAGTGGGGGACTCGGCGTACACATAACGAGGAGAGGTGCTATGCTGGACCTTGTTCTCACCAACAAGGAGGGGCTGGTGGGGAATGTGAAGCTCAAGGGCAGCCTGGGCTGCAGTGACCACGAAATGGTGGAGTTCAAGATCCTTAGGGCACACAGCAAGCTCACTACCCTGGGCTTCAGGAGAGCAGACTTTGGCCTCTTCAGGGATCTGCTTGGTAGAGTGCCATGGGACAAAGCCCTGGAGGGAAGAGGGGCCCAAGAAAGCTGGGTAATATTCAAGGATTACCTCCTTCAAGCTCAGGAGCGATGCATCCCAACAAAGAGGAAGTCAGGCAAAAACGCCAGGAGGCCTGCATGGATGAACAAGGAGCTCCTGGACAAACTCAAACACAAAAAGGAAGCCTACAGAGGGTGGCAGCAAGGACAGGTAGCCTGGGAGGAATACAGAGAAATTGTCCGAGCAGCCAGGGATCAGGTTAGGAAAGCTAAAGCCCTGACAGAATTAAATCTGGCCAGGGACATCAAGGGCAACAAGAAAAGCTTCTATAGGTACCTCGGGGATAAAAGGAAGACGAGGGAAAATGTGGGCCCTCTCCGGAAAGAAATGGGAGACATGGTTACCCAGGATACGGAGAAGGTGGAGGTACTCAATGACTTTTTTGCCTCGGTCTTCACTGGCAAGCGCTTGAGCCTCACCACCCAAGCCGCAGAAGGCAAAGGCGGGTACTGGGAGAATGAAGAGCTGCCCACTGTGAGAGAACATCAGGTCTGAGACCAGCTAAGGCACCTGAAGATGCACAAGTCCATGGGACCCGATGAGATCCATCCATGGATCCTGAAAGAACTGGCGGATGAAGTTGCTAAGCCACTATCCATCGTATTTGAGAAGTCGTGGCAGTCTGGAGAAGTTCCCACTGACTGGAAAAGGGGAAACATCACCCCCATTTTTAAAAAGGGAAAAAAGGAAGACCCGGGGTACTACAGGCCAGTCAGTCTCACCTCTGTGCCTGGGAAGACCATGGAACAGATCCTGCTGGAAGCTATGCTAAGGCACATGGAGGACAGGGAGGTGATTCGAGGCAGCCAGCATGGCTTCACCAAGGGCAAGTCCTGCCTGACCAACCTAGTGGCCTTCTATGCTGGAGTGACTACATCAGTGGACACGGGAAGAGCTACAGATGTCGTCTATCTGGACCTCTGTAAGGCCTTTGACACGGTCCCCCACAACATCCTTTTCTCTAAACTGGAGAGGTATGGATTTGATGAGTGGACTGTCCGGTGGGTGAGGAATTGGTTGGATGGTCGCATCCAGAGGGTAGTGGTCAACGGCTCAATGTCCAGATGGAGATTGGTGACGAGTGGCGTCCCGCAGGGGTCCGTATTGGGACCGGTACTGTTTAATATCTTCATCAGTGACATAGACAGTGGGATCGAGTGCACCCTCAGCAAGTTTGCAGATGACACCAAGCTGAGTGGTGCGGTCGACACGCCAGAGGGACGGGATGCCATCCAGAGGGACCTGGACAAGCTGGAGAAGTGGGCCTGTGTGAACCTCATGAGGTTTAACAAGGCCAAGTGCAAGGTCCTGCACCTGGGTTGGGGCAACCCCCAGTATCAACACAGGCTGGGGGATGAAGGGATGGAGAGCAGCCCTGCTGAGAAGGACTTGGGGGTACTGGTGGATGAAAAGCTGGACATGAGCCAGCAATGTGTGCTCACAGCCCAGAAGGCCAATCGTATCCTGGGCTGCACCAAAAGAAGCATGGCCAGCAGGTCGAGGGAGGTGATTCTGCCCCTCTACTCTGCTCTGGTGAGACCCCACCTGGAGTACTGCGTCCAGCTCTGGAGCCCTCAGCATAAGAAAGACATGGACCTGTTGGAGTTGGTCCAGAAGAGGGCCACGAAAATGATGAGGGGGATGGAACACCTCTCCTGTGAAGAAAGGCTGAGAGAGTTGGGGTTGTTCAGCCTGGAGAAGAGAAGGCTTTGGGGAGACCTTATTGCAGCCTTTCAATACATAAAGGGGGCTTATAAAAAAGATGGGGGCAAACTTTTTAGCAGGGCCTGTTGCGACAGGACAAGGAGGAATGGCTTTAACCTAAAGGGGGGTAGATTTAGACTAGATATAAGGAAGAAATGTTTTACGCTGGGGGTGGTGAAGCACTGGAACAGGTTGCCCCGAGAGGTGGTGGATGCCCCATCCCTGGAAACATTCCAGGTCAGGTTGGACGGGGCTCTGAGCAACCTGATCGAGTTGAAGATGTCCCTGCCCACGGCAGGGGTGTTGGACTAGATGACCTTTAGAGGTCCCTTCCAACCCAAACTATTCTATGATTCTATAACAGTTTGGGAAGATTTTAGTCTGGTTTTGTTTCTGGTATAAATTTAAATGCTAGATTCGTAGTTTACCTTTTGCCTTCTGTAAGTGCACAGAGTGAGACCTGTAAGTGCAAAGGATACGCTGTAGAGCTCCAGCTCACCAGTTGCATTTAGAAATGGGGGTGTTGCAGCTTCCACCAGTGTAATCAAATGTGATCGTCTTTTTATGTTGTAGCTGGAGCTGTCAAACCTTAAAAGAATAAATTTTTCGGAGGTGAATCATTTGAGTAAACAGCAACTGTTTACTCAGATGTTTACTCAAAACTCCACCACCAGTGATGTGTTGGACAGGAATGTGCTCCCAGCTCTCGAATCAAGTTAGGAAAATGGAAGCAGAGGGGATACCAGTATTTCTTTAAAAATGTTTTGGGGTCATGATTAGGGCCATTGTTTTTGGGTTTTTGACCTTTATTGGATAAGTGGATTGAGTGGCCTCTGCTTTATATGCATCAAAAAGCTTCAAGGGGGGATGTGGAAAAAAAAAATGTGAATATTATCACCTTACCTCTTTAATGTGCTGTATCAAAACCTTATTTTGCATGAAATATGCTCTATGCACTGTTTAACACAGAAATAAGAATTTCTCTCCTTCCACATCACTCTTGCCTCTCAGATTTTAATAGTGGGATAACTGCATGATACTTTTTGGGGGGAGTATATATGTGCGTGTTTTGTGGTGTGGGTTTTCTTTTGGGGGGGTATTTTTGTGTGTTGGGTTTTTTTGGTTGTTTTAAACAAGTTGAAATGTCATTGAAGCAAGAAATAAGCAAAGGCAATTTCATATTGAATTATGTTTTTCTTTCTTTAATCATTTGTTCTGCATATTTTTATGCCTTACCTTTTTTGTCTTCTAAAACAGATTTGCAAACTGCCATAAAGACTTTACTGAAAATAGGACCAGGATTGCAGGATGCCAAACAATCGCAGTTCATTGCTTTCAGAAGGTAACGGAGCATGCCGGCAGACATTGAAAAAAATCCTTGCTAGCAGCCACAATCTAAAAATAGCTGAATGTGTTGAGTTGGAGAGACTAGTGGCAATATCATAAAATTACTAGAGAGAACAACAGGCCAGGTGTCTTTTCCTGTACCTTCTGGTTGCCCCCAGTCTCTTCGTGGAGAGTTGCTTCATTTTTCTATCAGCTTCATGTTATTTTGCACCACGATTTCTGCCTTTGTGTTCATGTTCATCTGTACTGTTTTATGTTAAAGAAACAAAGGATGGACATAAGTGGTCAGTTTTTGTAGTAGATTCTCTGAGAGCCCGTGTTCTGGTGTTTGCTAACGGTGCAGTGTTCTTCAGAAGCGAAAGGTGAGGACTGCAGGAGGAACCCGCAAAATACAAAAGACATGTCCATATTCAAACATAGCCCGTCGTGGCAGATGTGAATTCCAGGGTGCGTGATGGAACATACAACCTACTGTCTATACGTGCTTCTGTCACAGGTGGACGTTGACTGAATGACAGAAGATACTTGCATTTTGACCATGTGACAAAGGCCAGATTTAGTCACATAATCTGATGGGCGTTAGTGCTCCTGCTGGGCAGTGGTGAATGCCTACAGTTTGGGTATTTGGAAGCACAGTGCTCTTCACTTAAGAAGGGCTGGGGTGTAGGGCTCTAACACACTTTGAAGAAAGATTGGAAAGGTTAGTAATCGCCGATAACGTCAGTCATCACAGGAGCGTGAATAGTATGGATGGCCTCACAGAAACACTGAAGGGGTAAATGTAATGTCCAGTAGTACCAATAGTCCGTAAACTTACACTTCTGCACAAAAGGGTACTTAAGAAAAAACTCTTCCACTTTTATTTGTGAAGAACCTTTTCTCAGCAATTAAAAACACCCACTATTTACAGGTTACTAGTGTGCAAATAAGTGATTTACAAATTTTAGCTAGTTCACCTGTGTCCTGGTTTCGGCAGGGATAGAGTTAATTTCCTTCCTAGTAGCTGGTACAGTGCTGTGTTTTGGATTTAGGATGAGAACACAGTTGATAACACACCGATGTTTCAGTTGTTGCTAAGCAGTGCTTACGCTAGCCAAGGACTTTTTAGTTTTCCATGCTCTACCGACTGAGAAGGCTGGAGGTGCACAAGAAGCTGGGAGGGGGCACAGCCAAACTGCCCAAAGGGACATTCCATACCATGTGACGTCATGCGCAGTACATAAACTGGGGAAAGCTGAGGGGGGGGCCGCTGCTCGGGGACTGGCTGGGCATCGGTCGGCGGGTGGCGAGCAATTGCACTGTGCATCACTTGCTTTGTGTATTATTATTATTATTATCATATGATTATTATTATCATTTTATTTCAATTATTAAACTGTTTTTATCTCAACCCACGAGTTTTTCTCACTTGTGCTCTTCCAATTCTCTCCCCCATCCCACCGGGTGGGGGGGAGTGAGCGAGCGGCTGTGTGGTGCTCAGTTGCCGACTGAGGTTAAACCACGACAACCTGTTTGTTGTGAATGCCGAGTACCTCTGAAATCAATTTTGTTTCTCCAGTCTGCATTCAGGTACAATGCTGTTATTAGTGATTTCCATATGAGATTCTTCTAGAATATATTTATAGGTACTTAATCTGCATTTAAAAGTTAAAATTCTAGGTCTTTAAAAAGCAAATAAATCTTCTGACTATTTTTAATACATTCACAGACAGAAAATAATATATCCAGGCTTTAGTTTTTCTTTAGTTTTCTTATCTTAAAAACAGATCTAGCTAATCTAGGTATGCGTCGCAAACATCCTTGCCTCACTTTCCATGATATTTAGACAAAACCGTTCCTTTACTGCTCTATCTTCTAAACTCTGAATCGGCGATTGTTTTTAATTGTTGGTGGAAGATCATCATAGCTAAAATGGGCTTTTTCCATTATTTAGAAATTAATGCTGATGTGACATTGCATGTAGTTGTATGTTTTGTACATCACGATTTTGTTCATGTTCTTGTTTTGTATGATTTAGGCAAGATTGTGATCTAATAAATGAACTTTGTTGCCAACACTATTCAAATCATGTAACCAGGTAAGCCAGTGTCTTGCAATTTTTCCTGTGAACAATCTCACTTTGTTTTTAAAAGTGTTACAGCCAGGCCAACAACCTAAAATAAGATTGTAAAACTTCCAATGTTTCATCTAGATCTGATTATTTATGTTAGAAATCATTTATATAATGAACTTTCTTGGATGGGTTCTTTAACCTCAACCTGGACTGTGAACAGAGATAACATAAACTGTTTGCCTTTCATTTAAATTGTCATTGTATGAATTCCAATATTTTGAGTTACTGTTGAATATTTAAAATTGACATAAAAGCAACTTGAAAAAACCCTTCAAGGTTAATTCTTTTTTGCCACTGTATGATTTCTAAATAGATTCTGAAATATTTTTGGAAGCAGGATTTTGGTGCTACTCCATATTACTGTGTTTTACCAAAAGGTTTTACAGAAGTTCAAGAAACATCTTTTAAATGTGGGTTGTCTTAACTGTTTTGAACATTATCAAGGTTTTTAATCTGGCCCAAGTATAGAGAGGGGAAAGAGAAGAAATACTGAGAGATGGTAAATACATTTCTCCCTCTTTCTTTCTTTGACCTAGGGACCATAAAAACCAACTTCTATTTCAAATTAATGACAAGATTTCCTGCATGCGGAATATATATCTCAAGGATCTCTTGCCAGACCGTGGTTTTGGAGAGGACCCTAATCGCCATGAATGCAAAAGCGGAGAAACCACCCTCACTACAGAGACTGCTGAGGAGAACAAACGACTATGCAATGGAGATACATTTTTCATAACACAGGTAAGTCCTTGCTGCAAGAATTTGCACAAAAAACCCCAGTGGTAACTGATTCAGTCCTTGTTGAATCCCCGGAACAAAACAATTCACACTTTATAATTTTAGTCCATAATATATACTTAGTTCTTCTGCTAAACTATTGTGTGAAAGGCAAGGAAGAGGCAGACTCAAAATAGAGAATTAAAAGGAAATCTCTGGGCATTTTTGTAAAATGTGTTTCAGTTGGTCTGCTCGTGTCCGGTGTAAATACATTCTGTAAATACTCAAACGTATTGTAATTGAAATGGGTAGTGTTTTGGATATAGGTAGAAACATCGTCTTAAGTAAAGAATAAAGCTAATGTTACAGCTTGAGCTCTCCCTGGCAGAAGACTAAGCTGACCAAAAAATACAGCAACAAACAACTCTGTTATTCTGCTGGGCTCAGTGAGTCGAGTTGACTCGGCGGAGAGTCTGGTGAAAGTATCGATATTTGTGCATGGGAAAGGGGGACCATACAGGGTTGGTGGGAGAGAGTAGGCTCTTCTCCGTTCCTGGCAACAAATTGTTACACGGCCTCGTTGGTATATTTCACTGTACCCTCAGATAATCTGAGTTTTCTGGGGGTTAAAACTGCCTTTCTCAGCATTTTTCTTATTAAACAGAAGGAGTTAGGGTAGGCCCTGTACAGTGAAACTATTTTCCTTGAAGGTGGTCAGTGAAAGATAGCAATGTTTTGGGTTCAGCGTCTTCAGTCGGTTGACATTGCAGCTGTTGTAATTTCAGGGAAAGCTAGAATATGGACAGGCACAGATGTGTAGACACTGATCGAACTGCTGATACAAGCTTACTGCTGAGTGTTCTTGTGCTGTTTCTTTAGGATGTAGAAATTGATAAGCAGCGCTTATTGACCATCAGCAGCACGTACGGCTCCACGTTCACGGTGAAGTATAAGGCACTGAAGAAGCTATGTCATATAAAACATGCGTGGGCCAGAACTATTCACACATTTCAGGTAAAAATAAAGAAGCTATGAGCTGACAAAACTTTCTCATGGCTTTATCTTGCTAATGCGCTGTATTTTCACGTGAAAGAGCCAGAAGCTCTCTTGAAACTAAAATTCCTTGAATGCAGGATAGAAAATATCCTTGAGAGTGTCCCCAGTTGTCTCCAACTTCCTTGTTCTTGTAAGTTTGTTGGTTTTGGTTTTTTTTTTTTAAAAAACTACTTACTGGAGATCTTACCTTGATAAGGCATTCTTAAACGTGTTTCAGGGTTCTGAGGAAAAAACTGTTGTCTACGTGGTTGGCAATCCTGGCCGTCAGCACTGGCAGCACGTGTACACAGCCGTGACCAGAGGACGCTGCCGTGTCTATATTATAGCTGAAGAGCCGCACCTCAGGAGAGCAGTCACTAACAAGAACATGCCCAGAAAAACTCGCTTACAGAGATTTTTGAGAGAGGCAATCGCAGAAACCAGTAACTGTCCCAAACAAGCTTCCTCTCCCCTGACGAAGAGCTGGCAAAGTCAAGAGCTTGAGACTCGGTCTGTTTCTGTAACTGGAGGTGCTCCTGGCCCATCTGAACCTCCGTCTGACTCGATTAAACAGGAAGGGTCAGCAGTTCTCAGTAGAGAAGAGCAGACGGGCAACTTGCAGCAAAGTCCATGTAAAAGACAACCAGAGGATTCTGAGGATGCCATGAAAGTACCCTCTGTAAGTACCTCCCTACTGAGGAAGTTTAAAACAAACTTTTGCACTCTCTTTCACTGCCACAAGTCACCTGGATACTGTTACAGTTGTTTTATTATTACTTGTTTAATCATTTTCAAGATGACCAGTAATTGGTGAAGCAGTCAAGTTTGGCAGATGTTTTCCCAGAGTAATATACGACTAATAGGGAAAAATAAGTTATTATGTCAATAGCAGTAAACTTATGTATCTTGTTACTCACCGGAGTGATCCGTTGGTTAGCTTAGCCTGTATTAGGTTATTCTTTGTGTACAGAAGTCAGTTTTTAGGAGCTGACCTGCTGTGAAAGATGTATATAAAATTTAATAGTTGATTTTTATACAGTCAAACATGCTTAACAGATGCTTTTTTTATTCTGTCTAATTTCTGAGCTCTGTCCTGGGGAAAGAGCTTTTTTTGAATATGTTACTGTATTTTAGTCCTCGTTCAAACTCTGGTAACATTTTTGTTTTGTTTTGACAGAAAAAAGTACAAGATTCCCCACTTGAGTCTTCCAGACTTAAGAATCTAACTTTGGGACAAGCCATTCCTAGGAAGCTTTTCAAAAGCTAACAAACAATTAACTGTCCTCGTTATGAACCTTGCTTGAACCTGGTTCGTTCAAGATTTTTGGAACAGAGAAGCTGGGCACGCAGATGATTTTCAAAGGCTTTCCTGTATTTGCATGTTCTATGAAGAACAGCCTGTCTTAAAGCGAGCCTCGTCTGTTTTCAGTGATCTGTTTTTAGTAGGAGATTCCTTGGTGTGTCAATCATCAAAAATCATACCGTTCTTTTGTTCTGGTGAAGAATGAACTTACGGGTCTTAGAGCGCCCAGACGTTCCCTTAAAAAACACAGGGGGATTTCTAGGTTTAAAGACTGTAGCCGTCCATACCAAGATTCATCCGTCTCCTAATGCTACAGAATTGATGAGAAGCTGTTACTGATGTGCCAAAACTGCAGTTCGCTCTTGAGTCAAAAAGTAGTTTACAAAGGGGACAATGTTTAATCAACCCTCAGACAAATTGTACTGACAAAATTTGCACAGCTTGCTTACTTGTAACAAATCTTTTTTTTTTTTTTTTTACACATACAGCAGGAAGAAGTGTACCACAAATATAAACATGGTATTTTTTGCTAAACCTGTGGTAACAAAATGTGGGAAAAAATACAAAGTAGAAAAATGCTACCTTATTTTTAATGTCTTTAAATCACTGTTTATTTCAATTTATACAGTTTTTCCATACAAATATTTGCAACAGTTTGAATTTCAAAAAACATAACATAGACGATAAATATCATGCTATTAAAGTATTAAATTTGTACAAAAATACTTTACAGCTTAATACTTATTTGTTACAAATAAAAATACATATTTAAGTGACTCATGACCTTTTTTTTTTTTTTTTAAGCATGATTCAGCATTGAATGTCATTCTGACCTTTTCTGGCAGTGCTGAAATAGAAATCAGAGCTACTCGTGTGTGCAGGGCAGGTGAGCTTGTTCATGTATTGGAAACAGCAACAGGGATACAGTTAAACAGTTTAAACTGACCAGAAACAACTCTGTAAGGTGATTGCTTAGATATGGAGACTCTACAAATGTACAAATCCAGTATCTTTATATTCACCAATAACAAGAATTACCAATAACAACTTGAATACCGGAATAAACCAAAGCAGCTGCTGGTGAGCATATAAAGCAACTGGCAGTATTTTATTGCTTGGGGGGAGAGGGGAGAATTTGTGTGATGTGTTCGTAAAACATATTTACAATTTTAAATTCTAAAAACGTGTTGCAGGGGGTAATGTTTCTCATAAAGGCGGCTGAAAACAAAGCGTATCAAATGGGACTTTTGTCCCTTCAAGAAATTGTTTGACTTAAAAAGCTCACGTGTGCCAGTACAAGTTTACAGGTTTATGGATCATTAAAGAGCTTTTGTATCAATCTTCCACTGACATAGTTTAAAAAAAGCCATTTTCTTTTAAAACCTTCCTAACTTGTCTGAACTCATTACGGTTTTACTCGTCAGCAATCCTCTTTCAGAGGTTTCATCCCACTAAAAAAGTCTCTGCTTAAAAATCCCCACAGGTTGCAAGACATACCGTTGAGTATTTCATTGCATAGGGAGTAACACACGTTCTAACAAAATTTACCGAAGTGGGGGAGTAACGTTCACTGCATGCTGCAGCTTCCTACAAGAGTTCTGTTAAAACATCTAAACCGTGCTTCGGCTGAAGAGTGCACCCTTCTTGCCAGCAGCATAAAGGTCCCCAAAATCACAGATCTAGCCATTTAACAAGAAAACCCGGTGCAGCATACCACTCTTCCTTGTCCGTCAGACAGCACCTTTCTGATAAAATGTTCTTAAAACCCATGTAACCTGGACACCACCGTTAGCAGAGGTTAACGCCGTGCTTTTCCCTCAAACACCAGCTGCTGCTGAAGGGAGAGGAACATGTAAATGATGTTTAAAACACCTCCCCAGTTTCTTATTTGGGGGGAAAAAAAGGCCCTTAGGATTTTTCATACTGTTGCTAACGCTAGATGGGTTAGAGTGGAATGACCTGACTTAATGAAGAATTAAACTTGTTCAAAGTAACCATGAATTAATATAAGCCTTGAGACAGACAGACTGACCTCCTGTGCTTTGTAGTGCTATGTAGCATCTGAGCCTCAATCTCAGAAAAAACTTAAAGGGATTTAGCACCATAATTGTCTTTCGTTACCAAATGTCCCACTAAAATGACTTTCTGCTATAATGTATTTGTAGGATCCCGTGTCTCTGTATTAACACTAGCGTGTCCGCTCTGTTGAAGGAAGGCATTGGTCTGATCACTCCACTCCCCACTTGCTGAAGGCGGTTGTTCTGAGCTTCCTTTCTGAGATGCCAGTGGGTTTCTGCTAATAACCAGCTCCAGCTTATTGCCAGATTCTGCGATGAGGGGCACAACTAGACAGCAGTCAAAGTCTCTGGTGCGAACGTGGTTTACCTGAATGATTAGAAGATTGATTTTTGTTACCATTTTAGGAAAACGAAACGAGATCACAAGAGAAACAGAGTTATCCTTGAGACGATGGAACCTGATTTACATATTCCAGGTAGAGAATCGCTCAGTACATGGCTATTTAACCACGGCGTCTGGTCTGAAGACACTAGTTAAGTTTTCTACTCACCCTTTAACAGAGCGTAGCTAAAGTGAGCATATTTGCACTGGTGATAGCTGTTGGCAGCTGTCACAATGCCCATTCCATAAATGACATTTAACAGCACATAGTTACTCTGTCTTTCATGGTGTTCATTAATTTAAATGCAATAGATCACATCTCAGATTTCAATTCAGTTCAGGTCTTCTCTGGTTTTAATTAATATATAAAGTATTTTATTGGGCTAGTTGACAACAAAAGTTAGTTTTTCCATCACGATCCAACGTGGCACTGTGGGAAGTGTGGCGCTCAGTGAGAATTACATTATTACAACTATGTCAATCAACAACTTGGATTAAGCACAGAAACAATCCTCAAGTCTACATCAAGAACAGCAAAAATTACAAATCTGTCTGGAAAGGTCTTAGGAAATTGCAGCTTTCCAGTGAGCATTTGTATGTCTCCTTTGGAGTTCTGAAATACCTAACATTCTGAAAGAGTTTGTTTCTTTAAATATGATTTTACAGAACAATCTAGCCTTAGTGCCACTGCATAAAAGCCCAAGTCACCACGAAGTGCTGCCTTTTCTTACTGAGGGTCTCGGTGATTTACATGGCCTGTGGTGCAGAGCAATTACAGTCATTTGTCCTTCTTCCCGTCCCCCTACACGTATCCTTTCCCAGCAGAAATAGAACAGTACTGCTCAAACTTAAAATATAATAAGCAATGTAGATAATAAGTTGTCCCAAACAAGTGATGTACACACTTTACGCAGTGCTGCAGTCGGGTCTGTGTACACAGATACCCAAACACCCTGCAGTGTGGTCACGAATCTTTTTACAAAGTGATCTGCATGTCATGTCCCTTCGTGCTAAACCTGTGTGGTGCCAGAAACATTACCTGTAGAAGTCTGTCGTATGGTTTTAAACCTCCCAGATCGCCAGGGCCAGCTGGTCGAATATTTTTAACATACACTCCTTTTTCCAATAAACCGTCTGAGACACTGAACCCAAAGTCTTCTCCATCAGAGTCCTTGTACAAAGTTACCTGTGGAGGTGATTTGACATGATGAGAAGGAAACAAACGAACAAAAAAGTTTGTCCACATTTCTACAAGCACTAGGCAGGCTTTCTTCCTAGCGTGTTTGGGGTTTTGGTTGGGTTTTTTTTCCCCCCCACATTAGAGAGCTCACTTACTTACCTACTATTGGGTACTTACAATATGATATGAGAGTCGTCCCCATTTTGACAGTATATTACTATTCTCAGAAGCCTCCTCATTCTTCAGTAATAAGCAGCCCTTTTCACTTCTGCTTGTCAGCTGGAAATTTGTGGGTTTTATCCCACCTTTGGTGGTGTCATTTTTTTGAGTCTTAGTTTTTTTTCTACCCTGTTCTCTAGTTGTCAGGATCTGAGTACAAGCATCCAATTGGTCATCCAATTAAGTTTAGTTTTGATTCAGGGATGAAGACCTGGCCTCAACCAAACAATCATCGGTGTTGTGTCTTCCAGAACTTCCATAGGGCATAAACGCCACCAGCACCGTAAGCCCTAGCCAGCTTGGTTTTGGCCAGGCAACGGTCCACCCTGTAAGGTCTAATCTCAAAAAAGTGCTCAGTATGAGAGTTATAATGCAATCATCTTTTACGAGAATATGAATAAGACTCCAGAAGGAGCTTTCGGGCAGTGTTCTTGCAGTCACATAGCCAAGAGATGGTCATTCAAAAGGAGGAAATAGAAGTTAGTAAAACTGTTAGGAGAAGGTTTTTCAGGTGTTCAGGGAACAAGTCCTCGCAGGTAGTTTTGTGAATTCAGTTATTTGATAGAAAAGGATTCAGACTTTTTTGTAGGTATGTGGTATTGTTTAGGTTTTTTTAATTTCTGAAGGTTTGGGTTTTTTTCCTTGCTTCTCTCTCACATCAGGAGTGCAGACCTGTGCAAGTAAATTGTGTGAGTCAATGGTGTGACATCTGACTGACACACTGATGCTGGCACAAAATCTGGGTGCAGATACAGTCACACAGTCAAAATTGGGCTTTTACTGCTATAGATTTTTTCACTTTGGGTTCAAAATACTGATTCAAAACGTACCTTGGCTGATAAAACCACAACATTAAGAGTGCTCTGTAATTTTATGATGGCTGGGTATCAGTAACGCTCCATGTGCCGCATCCTCGTGCGTGCCAGCCACTGAATTCCTTTCTGGTGTTTCTGAATCACGGACTCATTCAAGCTGTAGGGGACTTTGGGAAGTCTCTAGTTCAATCTCCTGCTCAAGGCAGGGCCAAGACCGAATTCAGATCGGGCTGCTGAGGACTCGGTCAGTATTTCATAGAAGAACGCCAAGGCACAGCAGTGCTGGGGCACAGCGCTGGCTGGTGCTGCCTTCAGAAAGCTGCTGAGATCCTCCTGCCTTAACTGCCATTGTGAAAAGGTAAGCAAGAACAGACTAGGTTGTCTCAAAACAGGAGTGAAGGATTTGGTCAGATCAACAAAGAGCACAGATGGTTGGGTGTGGGTTTTTTTTCCCACTCTCTGCAGTTTTCTTGAATTTACTTGGCTTTAGTAGTGTATCAACAGCGCTTTAACCAGAATGAAAACAGACTCGCTGGCAGGTTTGGGAGATATCCTGGGCAACAGTTGAGAGAAGATAGATACAACGCCAGCTGCTGCAGCATTAGCACCGTTTCATCTGCAGACGTGGAGGATGCATCGCTGGGCTGCTGTGAAAATATCTGTCTCACGCTGTGGTAAGCCCACATACCCACACACAGTATTCATCCCTTACTTTACACCAGTTCCTCCTCTTCCCTTGTTTTTCTCTCTCTGTACAGCACAGCACAGCAGAAAGCCATACCTGAAGTCCTATTAACTAAGCTGAAGGCTTTCTCCCTTCCAGTGACTTTTTTGGGTATGAGCTGTCATTTTAAACTTCCCAGTGCCTGCTGTGTTTAAGGTCTTTGCCTTCTTTTCTCCCATCTTCCCCCAAAGTAACTTCTTGCTGAACCTGTCATACTTCCTCCATCTCAGTGTGAATTTTAGGAGTCAATGGGCATTTCAGCTGCTGAAAAACCTATCTGCAAATTCAAAATAATTCATCATAGAATGATTTTAATTTGTATCGACAGCTGCTGTACCAGCAGGACTCCAGGAAACTTGTAATAATTTGTTATCAACAGAGGCTTTTGTTTGTGGTATCATAGCATGTCTAACATGGCTTTGATCTGAAGTATGTTTGAAGCTGCTCTGAAAGTGCTGTAAGACTATCATTCTGTAAGACTAAAAAATAAATAAAGGAGGGAGATATGTTTTATTGCCAGATTTGTGTGCATTTCCTGGCAAGAATGAAAAATAATTAGCACTGGACCAAGACACAAATTCTCCTCAAATGAGATGATAACTTTCTTCCATGCTGTCACAAACGATAGGAGTTCTTCATGTTAACTGCTTCTTAAAGAAGCCTTGAAAAGTAAATGTAAAAATATGATACAGTGCCTAAGAGGAGAAGACTTACTTAAAATACTATGCACTGTTCTAGCACAGATGGCACAATTTTTAAAAGGAACTTTCCCTTTCCACTTTTTCTTTTCCCCTTCCTCTTCCTTCAGGCACTGGAGTTAAGTGGAGCTGGATCCAACCTCAGATGAACTACAAAAACATATGAAACGGGGGACTCTCTGGAGTCAGCTAGACTGTATTCTTGCCCTAAGGCATGATCAACTGCATCTAACCCATTTCTGAGAGACATTTATCTGTCCTGCTTTTAAAAATCTCCAGTGACGGGAGACTCCACAGTCTATTAAAGTAATCCCTTCCAGTGCTTCAGATGTTTTCCTTAGGTCTAAACTAAATCGCCCTTGCTGAGAGTTAAGCCTGCTGCTATCCACGGAGAACAAGATCACTTTATTCTCTCCTTCTCTGCAGCGATGTGAAACAAGGATTGTGTTTTCTCTGGACTCTGTTCAGCAGGTTAACATCCTTCTTTAATTTTCAAACCCCAAACTGGACACTCTATTACAGTCAAGACCTTATCAAAGCCAAGCTAGAGTGGAGAATAATTCTGTACGTACTACAGATGGTGGTCCCATTTGTATGGTCTAGGACAGTGTTGCTTTCTTCCTATTTTTAGTGAGTGGTCTATTAGCAAACAAAATACATGCAAATTCTGTTCTACAGATCTAAGGAAGTGCCATTCCACATTAGCTCACCTTATCTTGTGTCTTGTCTATAATAATGCCTGGGGAATCCACACGCTACTTCATGCCCAGCTTGTGAGTCAAAAAATGGAGCATTGTAAATGACAAGGGACATGAAAGTGGAGTTTTGCTGTGGAGGTGAGAAACTGCATTTGCAGGACAGTGGGAAGTACTGCAATAGTGGGGCACGGAGGGAAGCAGAACTTGAGAATGATCATCCAAAGTCTTTTATTGCCCCCCTAGTTGTTCGGGTTGGACTTTTCCTGATTTATACGGACTGAGCACTCTGGATCACTACCCTGCAGTCAGAACTTTTATGTATAGAAATATTTTCTCATTTCTCCGGTTCCTCAGATCTACAGATCATAAAAGATTTTAAAAACCTGTTTTCCTTATGGCTATCTTCTCTCGACTTTTGGTTTATTTAACAGGAGCTTGGAAATTAAAGAAACTCAGACTCACTCACTTGAGGGATGAGGTTGCGATTTGACTTTGTTGCATGTTTGACAGCTGTCACATTTTTTAGGTGCAAGTCACCTGCAGAGAAATTTCTTTTGTATCATAGGTTGTAATTTCAGGGCTACTTCTTTTTAGGGCAGCATATATTCTTAAAAGGGAATCTCAGAGTAAAAACCCTGCTATCTGAAATACCCAGATTTTTATTTAATAACGGGTATGGGCAAAGCCTTACCACATAGGTTTCTCATCTTCACTTGCCAGTAGCGCAGCCCTGTCTGAAGGGTATGTGGTTGCAGGCAATTCATGCAACACCTAAATCACGCTGTTTTATCTGTACTTCTGATCACAACTGTTGGAAGGTTTGATCTCAATAGCAAAATCTCCATTATGGGCAATTTGTTAGACTTTTAAATTTACATCAGGAGCCTAAGGGAAAAAGAAAGCTGAAATGGAAATTTAATTCATATTTCATAAGCAATTAAATAGTTACAAATTCTAGACAGAGGCTTACAAGTTTTGAGTCTGTTTCCATGCCTCTCCTCCCTCTCAAATCTATGGGAAAATGCTTAATTTAAATTCATACATCTTGCACAGATCAGCTATTGAGGTATTTTAACCGACTGTAATTTTAGGTTAATGACTACTTGCAATAATAATATTGAAAAATTATCTGATGTCTAGTGCATATTTTTGCTCTCAGAGGAATGCGTGCTCTGTGGAACTTTTAAAAAATGGTCCGCTATGATTTTTAGAAAAATATTAATCTATGTGCTTACCTAGGTAGATAAAATCAATTAAAGGCATTAATTAAATCTGGGTACTGATATAGCAATATGCTATCCAGTTAAATTAAATGTTACTTATTAAACCATCTAGAACAAATGTTTGAAGAGATTTGTACGACACTTATCTCAATCGTAGCTTCCTCAGGACAAAGACAGTTCAAGTACACATTTGGTGAATGTAATGCAGTGAAGTAAGAAAGAGCAGTGAAGAATTCAGGTTAACTTGCTGCGAAGTTTGCAGCATTCAGCAAAACAACCCTCAGGGCCGTGTTACCTTTCTGACAGGTGTATATCTGAGAAGGACAAGCTAGTCATGTCATCTGCTCACCACGCTGTTCTGTTAGACTTACTTGTTTGTGTTTGTAGCCTGAGCAGTTTTTATCTAGTCTTATTCTCTCTTACCCTATACAGTCGGACTGGCTATTGATGCATTTCATTTTTATGTGTGGCTTTTTCTTTGGTAGAATCATATATTCTTGCTCTCTCGCAATCAGATTATGAAAAACCAGTGGAACATCGACCTTAGCTGGCGCATTTTCTGCAATCAAACTTAAGGTATGAGCTCTGATCTATAGGGCACATAGGCCCTGACTCAACAGGCATGCAGACTCATTGCACTGAGGCAGTAAATAGGCACCTGACCTGTCCTGCTGGAGAAACTGGGAAAGCTCAGCAGCATGCAGCCAAGTACATGCTTGAACATCTTGCTGAGGTGAGTCTTAGGCAAGCTATGTCTTAGCTTGTATTTCAAAGACTGTTCATACCATCACAGTTTTCCAAAACTGTTCTTACTCCACTGGTTGTCCCATCAGTGGCCCAGCTGATTAGGACATTTGCCTGCAGAGGGCAGAGCACATTTGCCAGTAAGAAAGACCTGTTATGAAAAATACTTAAATCAAGGCATTTCTCTGACAGTGAAGTGAAGTCACTCCTGTGATATTTGCAGCTCTTCTGGAAAACTCTAATTGGACAAGCTGTCCATGAGAATAGCAACCGAACCGGTTATTAGTGTTAAACTAGAGGTCTAATACAAAAATGAAGGAGGAGAGAGAAAGTAATGGGCATGAATACAAAAGCAGCCCATGATGCTTGGGTTAACCTGCATGGGTGACCATAGGGGTACAAGCCCACTTTGGTGAATCAGACCGTAAGATCCAGTCACTCGTTTCTATTTTTCTTCAACGACTGTAAGGATTTGGAAAATCCTTGGTGCAGGTTCAACTTTTAGATTTTTAGAAAGGAAATGACTCTTTTCTGGATGACAGAAGAGGCAGTATAAGCAAACTCAGCATCACTTCAGCAGACAGTGGAAAAGTGGGTATATTGTCTGAACAAAAACTGGAAATCACTAAAACAGAAGGTCACAGCAATCTTAAAAAATAGACAACTGAAGAGAGGGAAAGCTCAAGGACAGGGTATTTTTTACTGCCCAGGACTCTAAGAGCTAGCAGCTATCACAGAATACTGACTCAGTAATAGAAATCTGACTCCTCCTTTCCAGGAAAGGATTTATTTTATCAATCATGAAAGGCTGGTTTTATAATCCATAGGAGAAAACTGTGCCTTTGCTGAATGTGAGCGTACCACGAAATGCCTATTGGCGTAGTTTTGTTTTATATCTCACATTTACTCGCCACTCAGGAAAACTGAGCACAGTAACTAACTCCATTAATCACTTCACATCAAGCTGGAAATATGAATAGCTTAGAACTATCACAACACATCCTATTGATTGTTTACATTGGCAATGGATTCATTTTCCGTACATAAATCCAGTCTCTACTACCTTCCACAAACACTCATTTAGCCCATACTGAGTGAGTCCTTACCTCACTGAACTAAACTGAATGAACTACAAACTAAACTCAGTCAAACCCGCAGGGACTAGAAACCAAAACAACTCTCTTGAGAATGACAACATGTGACGTCTTAACGAAATTTCTCCATGCTTCTGCCTCCTCTCTGGGAAGATCTCAGACCGTTAAGAGGATGATGGGTGCAGGAGATGGGTGGCTCATTCCCATCAAGTAGAACAGCATTCTAACGTCCCCCAAAGTTTTGGAAACTGGTTGCTGTTACTGCCTCACTGGACATGAGACTTAAGCTGGTAGGGTGTTTGCTCTGCATGTCTAAAGAGACTTTATCCAGTATTTCCTTGGGGTGCAGAGCCACCTTCATATCACCAGGTGATTTCAACAGTCTTGAGCAGTGAAAAGTTGCATAGACTGAAGATTAGTTATCCTTTTTACAGCAAAGGAATTATAAAGAGAAGAGAAGCAATAGCTAATTTGAAATAACATTCTACATTATCTACATTGAGTCTCATGTATTTGATTCAAAATGAGTGTTAATTTGAAAAAGGACCAACGGGAACCCCAAACCCTCCCGGGTAATTTCCTAAAGAAATGTATTTTCTAGAAATTAAACTTTGCTTTCTTAATGAACACATTTTGCAGAGATGAGTTACTGGTATTGTCAGTTCAAATTACCAGTGGATCCTCCTTGCAAAAGAGCAGTCCCTTTTGAGGATTTATTGTAAAATGAAATAGTAGACAAGGATGCATATTTGTTTGTTTCCCCCATAAGGATGTATCATTAATGTGTTTGTTAAGAACTAATATGCATGGCCCCCAAATTACATCTGTGGAGTCAAAATAAAAAGTGCTTACTGTATTGCCATATAATTAGATTCCCTATGCTGAATATATTATTTCAAAGCTGTCAGAAGAAAATTACAGACCTTGTGTAACTCCACAGGAGTTGGTGACATGATTTCTTTCATTTCTTGCTTAATTTTTCTCAGAACCATGGACTTTCTTCCCACATCTGATGGCAACGTGTTGCTACGAGTAGTTTGACTGTAGTGTGGCCTTACAGTACTTCTTTCCTGGAAGCTGGCTTGTCTTCCCAGCTGGCTACGAGGTTGTGGGATTTCATGATTCAAACTCATTGTACTTCCTGACATAATTGTGGCCTAGAGCATTAATGAACAGGTTAATTTTTAACACAGAATGTGGGTTAAGTAAGTGGTTAAATCATAGCAGTAGGAAAAACGTATCTATTCTTTGTTAAAACACAATCACTCAGGGCACAGCAAAAGGCAAGAGGATAGATGTTCAATCTGCTTGCAAGTCACTATAAAATAAAGGACCACAACAAAACACGATGATGATAACAAAACCCTATGGGCAAAAGTTTTCAGATGGCATTTCAAACTAAAATACTGAGCACTAGGACGGCTATGCTTGTAAGCTAGTCCCCTGGCAGACTGAAGAGTGTGTAGTATAATCACTTATTTTAAAAATATTTTACGTGTAAATAAAATGATATTTAAGTTGCGGCATAATTGCATTTGTTGGAATCGGAACTATAGGAAGGCATTTACAATTCAGACACTGTGTGCAAGGTAAAAAAATGTGAGTCAGCAGAATATGTAGGCAGCTCTAGAGTGAGCACTGGCAGAGAGCGTGCCCGGATACCATCCCAGGCCGGGGAAAGCTCAGTGCAGGTAAGCTCACTGCCTGGAAAGAAATTTTGCATAACACGCATATTGCAAGAGTAACTGCCTTAGCTTAGCACCAGTACTTCAGAGATACAAGCCCCTGTCTCACTGCTGTTTTTAATCTCAGTAAAAGCTAGCCCGTTATGTTAGATGCAAGAATGCACGGAGGGTGAAATCTTGAAAGAAGACGACAGAAGTCATCTCATCCACTGGGTGGAACAGACTGACATGAAAAGCACCAGTGCACTGCAATGAGCCTCCTCCCTTGTGAAAGACTTTCTGCTCTGGGGAACAGGAGGCAAATGCACTTTGGCGGAGGCACCGTACAGAGGTGCCACTGCTGGGACAGGGTACGCTGAATTTCCTATTTATTCTCCCTGGAGCCGGTGGACAAGCAAAAAGGGAAATTAAAAGGCCATAACCTGAACTCTCACTGGGACAGGATGCAGGCAGCCTGCTTGAAAATGAGAAGTAAAAATGAAGGGGGAAAAAATAAGGGGAAAACTGGCAAATAAACGTTTGCTTCCAGCTCTGGTGAGCACGTCTGTCACCCTTCTTTCTCCCAGCTCCGGCACTACTTTCACTACGAGATAATACATTGTAGCCTTAACAGTCTCTCTTGCGCTCCGTAATGACTGATACTAGTCCCTGACGGAGCAAAAGCATCCAGAGGACTTGGCAAACAACACTTTTCTTTGCTCTTTGACTGAAGACCTTGAAATGAAAAACGGTAAGGAGTCCTTGGACTACGCAATGGCACTGCATAAAATAGAGGCATCGCCATTCTCAGCATCCTGTCATACTGAATGAGTCTTGCTTTCTTTTCAGAGCTGTGGGTTGTGCAACAAAGCGATGCTCTAAATGATACAGCATCTACAGTTCTGAATTTCACTTTTGTGAAAGGCTGAGGAAAATTCAACGTGTTGAAGTAACTGAATTCTGGTCAGCGTGAATGATCTATTTCCATTTCGGAATTATCTACTTCCATATCCTTTTATTGTGCTCTGAATATTGAAAATTACAAGAGAAGCCTGTGGTACTGAACCATATCTAACTATGGAATTAAACCAGTATAACATTTTCTCCTACATTTCTCTGGTTTGCAATAACAAATACATGAGAATCACATTTTGCTACCCATACATGCAATACAAAAGCCATAAATTTGAGGAAGTAAATGAATCTGAACTGAAAAACTTTCACCCAGTTATGCCATTCACATTCCTCCTGGCTGCTAAAGGACTTTATATAACATAAAAATGAAAATGAGATTCTGCCGGTTTTGCAGCTCCAGGAATTTAAAAGAACATAAAAGAAAATATTTTAGGACCTTTCATTCCGCAGCTTTAAGTGGCAGTATAATCTTAATTGTTCTGATTAGACAACTTAGAGAAAAGGTGATTAGAAAAATAAAGACTCAAAGTTACTCTGTCTCTGTTCCCTTCCCCCTCTACCCTCTTCACAATCTAACACGAAGCACGGTTAGATTTGCACTTAACTTCAGGATGAAATATGAAAATTTGTTACGTAGGCAAGAAATTGCTGTATAACGAGTATTTCTCACGCTGGCAGCTTTTTTTGCAGAGTGGTAAGATTATAGGTAAACATTTTGAAAAGCTGATTTTCTTTTATGTTCATCTTAATCAGATTAAGTTTCAATTTGAAAGACAACCTACAACATGCTAAGAAAAGCTGCATAAAGCGTCTGTCAGAGAATGGGATGCACTGCTGCAGGAAGGTTATGCCCACTTAAGTTCTGCGCCATTTGCTGCCTGTGCAGACAGCATCAGGGGTTATGCACAGCAGAAGCTGCAAGTCAAAAGCTCTGGGGTGAACATGTTTATAGAATTTTGGTTGCATTGTACAAAAGAAAACAGCTCTGGTTAGGGGTGGGGGAGGCAGCTGCACAAGCAAAAATATAAAGGTAAAGGGTAGGTACCAAGAGAGTCATGTTTCTCAAACACAGACGCCTGTCAGCCTTGTCCTGTGGAGAGGGGTTAAAGCTTTTAAATGAATTGGTGTGATTAGTGCAACTTAAAAGAAAAAAAGGAGAAAATAAAATGAATGTAAACCAAACCAAAACCATTATATTTCTCTATAATCGGAAACAAAGGTTAAGATTGTTCTACCTCTAGTTCCCTCAGAATTCCTGACTGGCCACAGGTCTCTAAATCCTCCAGAGCCTGAGACCAGAAATTTTCCTCCTGGTCAGCCTCGATGGTATCATGGGTACCTGTGAAGCTAGATTTACAACGAGAGGTTAAAAAAATGTGGACTTTTTTTTCCCTCGAAAAATATATTTTACACATGTGCCTTGCCACAGATTGCAACTTGAATGACAGGACGTTACGGTAGGTAGGCAGGAGACTGGGGAAGAGTCGCTGGATGAGCATGCAGAGCACATGACAGACAAGTCTTCTCATAACCTGGCAGTCGCTAGCAGCTGGCAGGATCTGAGCAGCAAGTTATTCAGTAAGGAGATAAATGGATTCCAAGAACAATTCAATACACATTTTACTGGATTGAAACTGGGACCTCCCTATGAAAATTAATGAATCAACCAGTAGCTGTGTGCAGAGCTGCTCCATGCAATGAATATTTGCAATAAAACCTTTCAACCTCACAGACTTCTCCCAGGGAATATGAAAAGAGCCCTCATTTTTGCAAACAGCATTTTGCAAAAGAGGGATGGTGGTGTTTTTTACCTGATTCCAGCAGTCTAAGCTGCATTTATCATTATCAGTGTAAGCCCACCTGACTGCCATCATATAAACTGCTCCGCTCATTTCATACAGAAACACAGAGAAACTTGCAGGGATGCAACTGTCTTGCATGGAGACTTCGGTCTCTGTGTTTCATAAACGCACCGAAGCCTTATTACTATCACTCTTGAGCAAAATGTTGGTGGCAGCGATGCTTCGGGAAGTTGCCCTGCAAGAGAGGTCTGATAAAAAACGCCAACTCTGGACTGCAGCAACACAGCCCAAAGCAACACCGTTACAGTGTATGTGTGTGTGGGGAGGAAGCAGGAGTTTTTTGCTGTCTTAGCAAGGGGAATCGGCTCAAAGAAGGTTCACACAAGCTGCTGCACGGGAGGGGGCTGCTTATGTGAAAGGCACAAGGGGAAGGATGAGGAAGGAAAGAATGAGAATTCACCCTTTTGGTGGCAGCAAGCTGTTACTTTGGAGCAGCTGCCCATGGACTGCAGCTAGTGGTGCTTAACAGCACGTAAACAGAGCAAACACTATTATGGAAGCATCTGAGGCCTTGCTTGACAAACAATGTATCACTGAGAATAGCGTGAATGTAACACTGTTAACAGAATAGCTTTTAAATAGGATAATTGCCCAGCACAACAGACGACAGCTTGAATGCTTCACACGCATGATACTCTGCCTCAGAGATGCTTTCTTACAGTTATGATCAGTCAAGCAGACAATGGTCAGCCATTTCAATCTCTTATTGCAATGATTCTCCATCTAGCATCAGTGTCTCTTCTAAGATATTGCAATAGATACAGCAATGGTGAGAATACCTACTCAGATCACAGGTGCAATTCCTCCCAGGCAAGATAAGAAAGTATTTAAAACATGATTTTAGAAAGATCCTTGACTTCTGAAATTAGCTCTTTCAATAAACCTAAGTAGTTGTTTTAATAGCCAATGCTGAACACAGACTAATTTATCCATTACAATACCTTTCTTTATATTGCATACTAATATAATATAAAATGGAACTTGAGTTAATGAACAGGATTATTTGAGGCAATTGTCTGTGACAGCAAAGACTGGATTTCCTAGAACTGGAGGTCCATTTCTTCTCCGACTTCTGTGAAATCTGAAATCATGATGCCTATATGGCTGGACCTCTTTTTAGCTGAAGCAATTCCTTTTTCTGCCCTCACCTCCTCTTTTGCCTTTTCTCTGAGTCTTGTCTCCTGGTGTGTGAAATGCTCAGCTTTTGCATCTCCATTACAGCTATGTGAATAAACTGATTTGTAGCTGAGCTACTGCACCAGAAAAAAAGAGGTACCAAAATAATTTCTCATCTAGATGGCTTTTTTTTTTTTCTGAAACCTGAGAGATTGATTTTATGTCATGTGAAATACTGTTTGACCTCTAATGAATATATCTGGTTTTCTGATGCTTATTCAAAGAGCCATTGGAAATTTAGATGCATAGAAATACTGAAGGAGAGGTAGTGGGACAGATACGAAGACACAGGTGCCTATGATTTGGTTCTTATTGCCATATGAGAGAGAATTTTTTTTTTTTGTTAAATTCAGGAGGTGACAGGATGTTGTAGGATCTGGCAGACTCATTCCTGTAAGTATTGTTTTAATGTGCAAAAAATTCTCCCTGGAGCAGGAACTGTAACAGACTTGTCCTACCTGCCAGTGATAGGTAGACACCAGGCTACAGAGCGCTTTAAGCTCTCTGGTTTCATTTGCTTGCCAACTGAAATTTCACTGTCACTCAACGGCATATTAATGATGTGTTTTCTGCTTTTACCCTGTTTTTCTCCTTTTTCTCATTTCAACTTTCTTCCCGCCCCACCCCCCTCAGCCCAGCTGGATCTCACTCCTGTGCACTCTTTGTTCTCCTACCTGGAAGTATTCCACTCTTCCAGCTGTCCCCCACCTTTCCTTTGCCCACCAGAGGCACCTTTCCACATCTTGCCCTCTTTCTTCATGCTTCTGATGCTCTCTCCCCCTGATCTTTCTACAGAAGTTTGCTTTAAATGGTTTTCTTGATTTTCTCCCAATGTCTCAGTCTCCTTCTGTTGCCACATATTCTTGGAAGCTGTGCTACACAAAATAAAGGTAAGAAAAAATTACTTTTTAGTGTTAGAGAAGAAGATAAGATGCTTAGCTAGAGGCAGAGATGAGGTGGTTTTCTGGGCATCCCTGTAACAAGCTAGAAGAACAGACATGCCCTTCTCCAATACTCCAGCACTTGGTACAGGAACACCATCAAGTGTGGCATAATTCATTTTACAGATACAGGATTAAAATAATCATTATTTTAATTTGTGCCATATATCCCAGGTGTAAGTCACATTGACAAGTAGAACAAGACCCCTTATTGTGCATTCTTTCTGTTGAATAGCGCTTTAAAATAGTAGCAGAATACATGCTTTTCATTTAGAAGATTCTGTATTTTACAATCCAGCTTCCTGGTTCACTGCTCATCAACTTTTTCAGCCTATTACTTATGTAACTGCAGAACAGCAGGTGTTCTGGAATCTATGGCTGCATCTCATCTGAGAGACAAAAGATGGGCTTTAACTGTGGATAAAGACGCTGCTATTAAATTAAAGATATTAACTTACCAAGAATGGGAGGTATGAATAAAACTATGGTCATTTCCTTTATTAAATATTGCCCACTACTAGCCTATGAAAACTTCTAGTATGCTTCTGGCCAGTAGGGACCAAAGGAGCTGCCCAGATCTTAGCTATCATCTTGCCAGACTTGTCTCCAGACAAAATGTCACTGGGCAACCTGCTGTATCAGAGGATTTGTCATTCAGATTCTGAAAAGCAGCACTGGCATCTAAGCCTTGCCTTGATTTGTATTTCGAAGGTAACAGACTGGACCTTATGGATTTACTTATCCAGTATGTTTATACAGGAACCAGAAAGGTTCTCTTTAGTACTAAACTTGAATTTCTCACAGACTGGGATTTCAGGCTCATTGTGCTGCTACACCAAGAAACTGTATTTCTAACGAAGGACATGCATGTCTGCAAGTCCTGAGGATGGGTACAAAGAGCACAGAAATCTTTCTAACTGTGGTGTCTATCTTCCCTTGTCTGAGGAAGAACTATTCTTTGGCAGGAATTACCCAAGTCTCTGCAGTGGTTCCACTGCCGGATCATCCTTAGAATAGAGAATAAGAGACTTTTGGGTGTTTCACTATCTCCAAGCATTGTCAACTATGCATTTTTCCCTCAGGAGGTTCTTTTGCCTGCAGAGAAATGCATTGAAAAAGAAATTTACTTCTCAGAAGAAGAGGAATGAATGCATGGCAAACTACCATAGCTTTGGACAAGACATTTCTACCTGGATCACTTTGTTCTCCTACTGAATCACTGCAGATGTCTCAAGCATTTATGGAAGAAGACTGTAATTTCTGCTTCTTTGCACAAACCAAAATGAAGAATTTTCATGGAAGACAAAAGATTATTAGCCACTTTACTTGTAGGTTTATTTTTGTGGAGTGGAAAACAGAGCAGGTTTTTTCTGAAACTTACCCAGGGGAATGCCCTAATTTTTTTGTTTGTTTATTCTTAAGAGATAAATGCTGTGTTTTTTTGTCTGAAGTAACTCAAAATAAATACATGTCTTGGTTTTGGCATCATAATCTTCCATAAATGTCACTGATCTACTCCAATAAGTTTCATGAATTACAAATACTGTATCTCGTATTTAAAGGAAGAGCTGTTCCAGCTGCATTAGAAAAAACATAATTTCATTCCAGACAGTAAGTGTTCATTTTTGAGGCACTGCTGCAGCTGCAAATCAGAAAACAGAAACTCGTATGGGAACTTACCTGCTTGCTGTAGGTCGGTCCCATTCATCATCACTCAGCCCAGTATCATGAAACGGGTGGTTTCGCGGTTTGCTTGGAGGGGACAAACTAGTCTGTTTAGGACTCCTCCATTCATAGGCATTGAAGTTGTATCCTGAAGCCTGATAGCTGTGTCCTAAAAAGATGAATTACATATTTACGGCACTGTATATGTTGTAATGACAGAACAGCATATCTCTGAAGCTGGGTTCTCTAGAACTTGGATGTGGACTCATGATTGCTTCCTTTTTTTTGCAGTAGTAGTAGATTATTTATGACCTAAATTACGCCTGCAATTAGGTGTGCTCTAGAGCTTCTCCTGTGAAAGTCCACTGAAAGCAAAATCTTAAATATATCTAACACTGTTCTACTGTTTATGTCTCAGCTGCTTCTCATGTTTAGTTCTAGATGTCTTCACAATTTATCAATTTCCAATTTGACATCATACATTGAATATTAGTGAATAAATCACGTGCATTATGGATGTGTTAAGTATGTGTTAACGTGGTCATGCCCAAATTTAAACCTAAGCTATTAAGAAAACTGCGCTTCAGACCTACTGAAAAAAGAGTTCGCAAGGATGCATTAAAAAACCCCATCAACTTGACTTTTCCAATTACTAGCAAGAAAGTTTTTTCTTCCTCCTGGTAACTTTCTCAAATTTGGAAGCAGTGCAGCCAAAAATTAGTGACATATTAGTGTCAATTATGCACAATACTACCAATCTGTAGAATGGCTACCTAGATGCAAAAGTTGGCATCGTGCAGAGGCTCTTGAGTGACCATTAACTGGAGTAATGCCAGAACAGGAAGGAGGACGTCTGTCTCGGCACCGCTGAGGCAAGGACCCATTAATACAAGCGCAGGACTGTGCTGTCACAGCCCTGCGCTGCCCTGCATAAAGGCCAACATGGGAATCTCTGTACCGTGCCCCTTTGTGGAAGGGAGACTTGCACTTAGTTTATTTCTGGGTGCTTTTATCGTACAAGCAATGTTGGTATTAGTTCAATAGTATTTCTTTAACTGAATTAAGTGTAATTTGAATTCCAAGTAGGAACCAGACAGTCTGGCTTCCAAGTGATGTATCAAGAAGAACACATGGATCGACTTGTCACAAGCTGATGCTGATCTGGTAAGCAAAATCCATTACAGTAGAGCTGCTATATATATTTCATCTTGACATATTCCTTTTCTAGCTCTATAGTTGGCATTTTCTGATGTGCATATTGGATTAGGAAGTCTTATTTTGGGGATGACTAACAAATATCACTGCTGTCACCTCTCTGAAGAGGGCGATTTGCTTCCATAAATCAGTCTAGACCTGTCTCCCTCAAATCCCATGTAACTACAGAGTTGTGTGCATTCTCCAGCTAATTGGCAGACGTTAACATACTCCCAGATTCTAGGAAGGGTTTTGGTTGTGAAAATGTGACTGCTGTGTGGGGAAGGCTCCAGATTATTAAGGCAGACACATTAGACAAAGGTACAAAATGGGGTATTAATTCAAGGAGAGAAAAGACTGCTCACCAGCATTAAATTAGTAACTAATAGGATAAAACATTATCTGGTGCTCCAGAAACATTCCCCAAACTCCTCAATTTGCTTAGCCTGTGCTTATGCCAAGAAAGGTTTGGAGAGATGCCAAACTCAACTTGACAGGTCAAGACAGAATGAACTTTAATAGAAATGTGGGTCACATTAGTACCACAGCAAGGGATAAGGCGCAAATCTGATTACACTCAGGCTGTTTAGCAGAAGTGCCATGTATCCAGCCAAGTCTGGGCTGATATTTTCAGGGGAGTTAGAAAAAAAACCTGCTTTGAGATACTGGTTTCGTTTTGGCATGGCATTCGAGTGATCAGGACTTAGGAAAGCAGACTGGGCCTCAATCCTTTCCACAGTCCAACAATTTGCTCCAAATATCATCAATTCACCCCGGAAATGAGAACTATCATTTTGGCACTTTTTCAGCAATACTTCTCCTTAGACCTTAAAAATATCAGAAGAAAATCTAGCATGATTTATTTTGATAAACTGACCAAAACAGTTAAAAACAGAAAAGGGGACAAATTCATCCCAACTCTAACTCCAGTGAAATACAAATTAGGCAGGGAGGGTTTAGCCCAGTACATTGAGTACTAAATAAAATGTTATATGGAACCGTAAATTAGAAGTAAAATGTAGAAAACAGGAGTTATAATTAAATGTATTGAGACGGTCTTATTTAAAGTAAGTTGATGCCAAATATATGCAATAAGGCTACGAAATACTTAAAAATTAAAGAACAGAAAAAAATGGCCACTAGTAGTGACATCAGCTACTTCTTGATCTCAAGCAGCTCAGCCGGTTTCAAAGGAAACATTCTGCTTTCCAAAAGAAACCACCAGTGTTATCGCTGAGCAGGCACATTAGAGAATAGCAATGAAAGTAATCAGCACAGAACTTCAGTCTGTATGGGAAATCTGCTGGGCCGACCTCGGTTTCAGTTCTCTGTGTGGGGGTACAAAACAGCTGTCCATGAGCTACTACCAGAAAGCAACAGAAAGCAACAGAGAAATAAAATTGAAAGAATGTGTGCAACCAGAGCGAGCGAGAAAAAATTATTTGAGGTAAGGATCTACCTGTCCAAATACCTGCCAGGTAGTGGGAATACCTGCTTTACTATGGAAATAAACATTTTAAAGAGAGTTAAATAAAACACTGAAGCTGCATGGAAGTTATTTTTTCTGTCATCTAGAATATTACAAGGTGTCTGTATCCCTCACTGCCTAAATAAATGTCTTACAAACTAAAATGAAATTATTTGAAAATCCTATGTAAAACAATAGTCAAACAGGAGTAGAAAATTTAGTGTTAAAGAAAATCATGTCTTTAAATAGAATGATTGTTTTTGGGGGCTGAAAGTTAGATGTTAATGCTGCAGGAATGAGGAAGAAGCCAAAGATTTACAAATCACAAGCAACACCTAATGTTCCCCCTTCAGCAGTTTATAATAAATCTGTTGTCAGTTAAAAATTACTGCATATGAGCATCAAATTCATGAACATCTTCAGTGTGTTCTGTGCCTTGCATTGATCTGTATTTGAAGGATAAACTCATTTAGCTGTGGATGAGCTATGGACTGGGCTATTCAGACGTCAGTAAAGCTAACAAAAGCCTGTTAATGTGTTGATAAATGCTTCAGAACACATCACATTGTCATGAAAGAATGAATCTGAGGCCAGCCAAGTGTAAGAAATCATGCTGCCTGGCAAGGTGTGTGGTCATAATGAGACACCGGCACATTACGAAGTACAAGGTTTAAGTTGGTTTAAAATTGGTACAGATAAAGTTCTCCTTAAGGCAAAGGAAGGTCAGCCATGAAGGTGATAATTTCTACTTTAAATGTCAATTGCATTCTTGGTAGTACCTTGATTTCCAAAGCTGGTATCAATACCAGAGCCATCCCATGACTCTACGGCGCTGTCAACACTTGGGACTGTAGTGGAATAGATGTCTGAGAGTTTGCCAGATTTCTGTGCAGCAGAGGTTTCATCTTCAGCATCGCTCAGTTCACTTACGTGACCCACAGGGACAGAAAATTTCTTGGGACTGGTAGCTGAACAGGATTATAAAAAAAGAAAAGGGGGTGGTGGTCATTGCTTTACTGCAGTTCTAAGAATATGCTTTTTACTACTGACACGACGTTTTTCCAGGGATAGCCTAAATGCTTGTTAATCTGTAACAACACACGCATTAAAGACCACTGATGCTACCCTCGGCCATACTCACCATCTGTCTGCTTCTTGATTTTCAAGGTGACAGTTTCTCCTGCCATCTGTAATAAATGAATGGCTTCACTCAAAGGTTTTCCTTTCAGACTGCTACTATTTATTGCTAGGATTCTGTCTCCTATGTGAATTGCCCCAGTCCTACAATCAGAGAGAAGTAAAACACTGAGGAGCATATAAAGCAACAAAGGCAATTTCTTCACATATTTGGAGCATGAAAGTCTCATCTCCCTTTCCTTCATTTTGCTTTTATAGCCGTGTTACAGAGTAATTCTTTTGTTAGAAACACTTAAAGCAAGTCACCTTTGCTGTAGTGACAATAGCAGAGTTGAGGCATGGAGATGGGGATTTCTGTGTTACTGCAGTAGGTGGGTTAATCACCTATGGATGATATTCATTGCAGCCCACCTGTTTAAAAGCAATCTCAGACAGCTCAGTAAATTCTGAAATGAGTCAAGTTTCTAGAAGTCTCACAGCGTAACAGATAATGGCAGTGTGAGCAAGTAACCAGCTATTTCACCAGTGTGGCTTTCAGGATGGATCATATCAAGAGAAGAAAATAAATTCTTTTTGTGTAAACGCACTGTTTGTTCTGGCTGCACACAATATGGTGTTTTGTGTGCTGTCAGTTCTCTCTGAAACCACCACCAAAGGTACCAGTTGCAATGACTCTACCTGTCCTAGAAATAACAGGCGATAGAAAACCTTAGCATTTCCATTACTCTCTATACATCACTTACCACGAGGAGCATTTCTCCTCCCCAGATAATGCTCGCTACAGTGTATGTAAGTGCAGATACAGATGCAGTGTGTGTATATGATAAGCAGCATATTTTCAGATAAATTTAAGACACATGAAGTGCTTTCCTTACCTATTCTACTTTACAAGGCTATTGCTTTTAAAAGGCTGCTAAAATGTTCCTGTGACTGTGCAGTTTGATTGACTAGTCTTTCCTAGGTGATTTATAATAAGGACTACAATCCTCTGCTCTGTCTTGTATAGTATGTGCAAGAACATCCTGTTAAGATATTCCTCATGCTCCTGAGCTTGGCAATGATCAAAAAATGACAGCAAAAGGATTATAAACTCAGATTCGGAGAATTATAAAAAAATAAATTCCTAAACCACAAAAATTAGCATGTTCAGGTAAACAAAATAAATCTTCACCTTGACAAAAGAAACACTTAAAAATAATTTGCTTTCCAATTTACCTTTCAGCTAATCCTCCTTTTGTAAGGCTGGAAATGATTATGGGATCAAAGGGCTCTTCAGTACCAGAGATTGTAATTCCAAGAGGCCCACCATAGCGCTTGAGCTCAACAGTATAAATAATTGCTCCAGAGCTCTCCTGTTCATCTGCAATAAATGCCAAGGGGATGCAATTGGTTTCTTATGAAAGAGGGAATGAAAAAAATAGCACATTCAGTCTAGTAACTGGTAATCAAATAACATTTTCAAAGGATTACATTTCAGATACACTTCTTAATCATATTCTACTGGATTATTTAAAAAAAAAAATTCTCTTGTGCAATTTCTTTTTTATTGCCAAAATCTGATTACATTGAAGTCAATAGAAAAACTCCCCTCATTCTATTAAGATTAAATTTTACTCTGTTTAAAATCTTTGTCTTCTTTCCTATTAAAATGTAACTTCAGTCTATTTTATGACAGAATCACAGAATGGTTGAGGTTGGAAGGGACCTCTGGGGGTGACCTGGTCCAACCCCCCCTGCCCAGGCAGGACCACCTAGAGCAGGTTGCCCAGGACTGTCTCCAAATGGCTTCTGAATATCTCCAAGGATGGAGACTCCACAACCTTTCTGGGCAACCTGAGCCAGTGCCCATCACCCTCACAGTAAAAAAGTGTTTCCTGATGTTCAGGAGGAACCTCCTGTGTTTCAGTTTGTGTCCCTTGCCGCTGGTCCTGTCACTGGGCACCACTGAAAAAAGGCTGGCTCCGTTTTCTTCACACTCTCCCTTCAGGTATTTATACACATTGATAAGATCTCCCTGAACCTTCTCTTCTCCAGGCTGAACGGTGCCAGCTCTCTCAGCCTTTCCTCATAGGAGAGATGCTCCAGCCCCTTCATCATCTTCGTGGCCCTTCGCTGGACCTGATCCACTATGTCCATGTCCCTCTTGCGCTGGGGAGCCCAGGACTGGACCCAGCACTCCAGGTGTGTCTCACCAGTGCTGAGTAGAGGGGAAGGATCACCTCCCTCAACCCGCTGGCAGTGCTCTGCCTGATGCAGCCCAGGAGGCTGTTGGCCGCCTCTGGCGCAAGGGCACATTATTAGAGAAAAGACCAGTTACTACTATTGTATAAATACTGGTACTCATCTGTTTCTTGAACTGAATGGAAGATATTTAGAATCAAAGATAATTCAAAAGTTTTAAAACCAAACTTCCTTAAAAGAACTGTGGGAAAAGTCAAAAGTCATGATAGGATGAGCAGCTGTCTTACTAAGAGAAGCTGAAATATATCCCATGTTTTTGATGGACAAGTTTTAAACTTTTGTAACAGAATCAAAAATAGCTTCTGAATTCTGAATTATCAACTAAGTTGAATAATAACTCCCTTAGATTTGATTTAATTATATTTCATGAAGTCATACGCATTATTTTCAAATTTTAGTCTCACCAAACAATCATCAGAAATGGAGAAGAATTCATCACTGGGTAAGCTTAAATACAACGTATTTTCCTTAAACAATACCCAACAGTTGGTGCAGCAACAAGAAAGGCTCCTGTATTTAAACAGTGCATGCTCTTTACATATTATCAAAAAAAATCACAGCAGGAGTGCAATCAACTGTAGCATCTTTGAGTTGTAAAGCGATATTTTAAAATTCAAAATGTCAGATTTCTCCTCAGATTAAAATAACAAATGCTCCCTTGCCCATCTCATGATATTGGTATTCAGCCAGGACGTCTGGCCTGGCGGGCAACTTTTCCTAGATCTGTGGGTAATGACATTTCGAACGGCTCACCGAGTGTGGAAAATGTTTAGGATGCATATTCCGTAAATGTTACTAGAACTAACCTGAGACAAGTTAGAAAATTCAAATGTTCCCATTTCTGCTCCTGTAGATAGAAAAACTTTAAAAGGAAAAAAGATACCTGCATCGCTAGCAAATGTTCAAAGAGTTGCTTTCGTCTAGTGCTGAACATGGTACTTAAGCAGAGCTGGAGAAACACCAATATTTTTGGAGCTACTTTACTTCTTCCCAATTTGCAGAAAATGTAGGCCTTTAGCTTCCCCCCACCCCAACTCCCTCCTATTTCCACCTTGCTATCGACATAAAGAAAATGGTACACACATAGAATCAAAGGAGAGAAGAATTAGTGTTGTTTATTCAGCAAAGAATACTGGGATTTTCATGCCTAGTGTTGGCCTTGTATTCCTACTCGGGGCATTACCATCAGTGTTTTGGCACAGTTCACATCAACTACGCTTTATCTGACATGCTCTTTCCAGAAGCACCCAACTCCCAAGACCCCACTGGAAGCCTCTGGCCGAAACACAGTGGGCTAGGACGTAAGCTGCCACTGCGCAGCGGAAGAGTGGCAGCTCTTGCTTGCTTGCTAGAGCATTTATGGAAGAACAACAAATCTTCTGGGATCTAATGCTGATAACATTTACACAGGTGTGGCACTGACACGGTACAAGACTTCAACTGGAGGATGAAAAGTAATCCACCAAGCTAATTGAAAATGTAATAGCCAGTATTTGCTAAGGGTCGACACAATACTGATGTTTCTCTGCTATCAACAGTAAGTGAATAAGAAGTTATTAATCATACAGCAGCCCTGCCACATGACAGTTGGAGGTTTATAGATCTCAGCGAATGACTGGAAAGGAGACTGGTCCATTATGTCTGTCTTCTGGTTAGCCCTAGTTAAGAAAATTAATGGCAGAATGCAACAAATGTCAAATTGCTACACTGTTCTCCTGAGTGCTCTTTCCAGGCAGCAGAAATGCAAGCTAGCCAAGAACATGGCATGCATGTAGCCTGAATTCACAATGAAGGCCGGTTCTGCCATGAAAGCAAAGAACTCTGATACTCAAAAAAGGGTGGTAGCCATTAGGTTAATCAGGAGATAAAATTGTCCTTAGTTTGGGAAGCTGGCAGGAAAAGAAGAAAAGAGAAAAACCGCTGAAAACATACTTCCATCTGGGGAGGAAATATAATCAAACTACCATGTTTTTGGGTCTCATTGTTTTTGAGATTTTCCTTCTTTCTTTTCTTGTGATGCAATTGTGGACAGTTCTTGGAAACCAGATTTAATGAAATTAGACCCTCTGTGCTGCAGCGCCTCTGCTATGTCCACTAGTCTCTTGCTCTTCAGAGGAACATCTGATCAATACAGACAAAAGTGCAAAGAAGAGCACGGTCTCGGGAGCACATGACATGTATGTACTACCCTGCTGCTGGCCTCACCTGCATGGCTGGCTCTGAGGAACACAGCTCTGAAATACATACAACTGTCTGGAGAAGGGAGGAGCTGGAGAGACAGCAGAGGAAGGAAAAACAGAAGGCAGAAAGAAGAGCTAGAAGCTAGAAATACTTAAAAATGAATATAAAGAGTCTGAAAGACAGCGAGGAAACGAGAACCTAGGGAGGAAGAACTCCTGCTTCCTGCCTTCTCCTCCTCAAAAAAGCATGCCATGAGAGATTAAAAAAAGTTTAAATCTTAATCTCATTCTGTGATTTAGAAATTGTATTGGAGTGCTCCACGCCTACTCATCTATTAGCATCAGGCTCTTCTTTTCTTGGGGAATTTAATGATTTTTTCTGTTGAGTTTAAGAAGCACATTTCCTCCCTTTGTGAGAAAACCAGACATTCATTAATAAACTAAGAGCAAATTAACCAAAACTGATTTTAATCGAGGTACACTTTTTCCTACACCTTTGCTACTGTTTTTTAAAATATTTTTTCTTTAGCATTTCAGGAGACACTCATTCATTTTAGATTTCAAAGTACCTGAAATCTGCTATAAATACTTTCAATTACACTTTGACACTTAGTCAACTGTTACAAGAACCATGTGTATAGAGAATTTTGTTCAGTAGGTCTCTGAGTAGCTGTCCATCTACATTTGAATCTGTTCAGTTACACCACTCATGTCTGGATAAGACACTGTAGTTGTGTGAGAATCTTGATATAGATACATGATGTAACTGTAAAATAAGCAATGTGAAAGTGTAAAAGAAAACCACGGAAAAAGAATCCCACTCAGACAAAAATCTGTACCAGCTACCATGGTGTGCAACACCTAGGAGAGCAAAGATGTGATTTTACATGGGTGAAGACTGAAATACACATTTCACTGACAGCAACAGAAAATGTGTACCAACTTCAATGGAAATGGAAGCTGACCTAGAAAGAGATTAAGTCCATGAGGTGAGGGGGAGCAGGGGGATGACATGACACACACAGGACAAATCCTCAAGTGTTTAGAAGTGTGGGAGAAGTTATTACTTCTTCTACACGGCTCTAACTCACACCCCTCTTCTATGGTCTGTTGGTAATTTCTCTGCAGGGTTATTAATGAGAGGGAGTCTTCCAAATGACGGGAAGAAGGTGAAGGAGGGATCCTAGGTGCCATGAACACTTAAAAGACAGACCCCCTCTTGTGCAGGAGAAAACTAAAACTTCCTTCTACAGGCATTTTTCCTGTCAATCTTCTGCCAAGTGTAGCTGCAGTTTGCTCTTCGTAACATACCCGGTTTGCTCAGTTTTGCAAAGCAACTGTCAGGCAGGTGTCCCTTGGGATGTACAGCCCATGGCCAGTTTGGCCAGCCTCTGTCCAAGATGGACCAACTATGTGTAGCAAACCCCACCTCACCACCTGTGGGGACCTAACCACAATATCCTGCCGAGCAGTGGCCACTCACTTTGCTGGATCAAAATCTACTTCTGAAAGCCAATTTGCACAAGGTGCTAAATGCACGCGCCTTTGCCTTGCAAAGATACTTTCTGTTTGCTTTCAAAAGCAATTAAAGGAAAAGAGCATTCTAGTGCAATTCTAAACACCATTTCAACAGTTGCACTTGATTTTAAATAATAAAGTGTGGCAGGCTGTGCCTTTTTGCTGTGAGATCGTATACAGCTTAAGACAAGTGAATCTACAGTTCATGCTTTTGTGTAACACTGTAATATAAATCCCAGCAGTAATGGTAGTTACAATTGTCCAACTTCCTTTGCCACTAGAATGCATAACAGATCTCGCGTTGTTATCTCCAGGTAGAAATTCTGCTCTTACGGAATCCATAATGGGGAAGATCCAGGAATATTAATAGATGTAGGTGTGCAAAATGATGGCAGCTCCATCACTTCCACTGGGCTGATCAGACATGGCTCCTCCATCAGCCATCCAGCACAGTGTGTAAAGTACTACTTGCCTTTAAGCATGTGAACAGTCATACTGAAGTCAAGTTTGTAAGTTTATGGATAAAGCATGCACTTCACCACTCTGCTGGAGAACTGAGGCCTATGGATCTATGCTTTGCTAACCATGATTCCAATCTTAAAAGCAGAGAAAATCTCAATATGCTGGTAAGGGAAAGATCAACCTTATACGGCTGCACCTGAGGGGAAATTCCCTTTCCAGAAAACTGAAGACCTCATTTTGCAGTGCAGCTCCTGCAGGCAATATAGCCACTGAGAAAATTCAAAACTTTATATACTGTTAAAATTCTTTTTAGTGTGACATTTTCTGATTAGCATTAGCATAAGTCAGCCATGTTTAGAAAAAACATTTCACTAAAATTTAAATGCAAAAGAATAACCCTGTGTTCTAAAAATCCTAAAAATACACAAGAATCTGCAATAGGCTCATTGCTAATACCGGAATTATCTTCATCTTTGCGGATCTTTAACTTTACAAGGTCCTCACAGTGCTGAAGGATCTGAACAGCATCTTCCATTGAGCAATTGTCAAGTCGAATGTTATCTATTGCAAGCAACTTATCACCCAGTTCGAGCGTCCCAGTTCTGTGAACAAGCAAACAAGCTTACATGAAATTCTAGCAACATTAAAGCAAGGTATCTTAGAAGGTATCAACATTATTATAGAAACTAGATGGATTTTTTAAAACAATTATTTCTTAATACGCTGGACATTTCATTTGTAACTGCTGTTTACAAAATAAAAGCACAAGTCTCTTACAAGCTCCCTCTGTTTAACTTGAGTCTGGCTGGCTACACAATGGAAACAGATTTCTGCTGGGAGCTTGAATGTCTTACCTGTGAGCAACACTTCCTTTCTTGATATCAGAAATAACCAGAGGGTCCCCTGGTTTTCTGCTGGATGGAGCTGTAATAAAGAATACATACAAGCATCTGTTTTTTATTTCCAGAGATGCAGATGGGCTAATTCTGTCCACAAATCAGTATTTCATACACATTATTTACCTGTATTATATTTCTCTCCTTTCCCTAAATTATATGTACATGAATACAAACAAACAGCAGCAGCACATTAGTAAGACTGCATACTCCTCAAAAATTAGTAAATGCCAGAATTAAGGTGACTGGTGCAAAGTGAATTTAACTTGGTATGTCTGAATTCTGGGTTAGGCCAGGACTGAACCATATGAAGATATCACAGTACAGCTCCAGTGATTTATCATAAAATGCTGTGTAGCTACAACACGTAAGGAAGCCTTTCTGTTAGTAGAACCTTTCAGCACAACTACCGACGCCAATCTTTTGCCAGAATATTTCTGTCAGTCATAATCATGTTTCGTTATATCCCTGACCAACAGAGCTGCTCTGGCAAAATATCTAGAGTGGTCTAGCCCACGTTCTGTACATCCATTCCCGTCTCATTCAGCACTTAAGGCAGAGGTATGAAGATAATGCTTCCTGGGTGAGAAGGAGGAATCTACTTCACAATAAATGAGATGCTGTGGACAGTGGCTACACATATCATTGGGCTGATCCACAGTTATCACATCTGCACAGACATAGCTTACATCACACGGATGCTTGCTTCACTGTGACTCGCTGCTTCCTCTGAAGTAAACATGTGCCTCTTCTAATGAGTAACCTTGCTCCTCTATACTGCTGCTGGGCCTTAAGCATTGTGGACTTTTCCCCACTCTGTACTGGGGTTACCTACCAGAAGCCCTGCAATTCCAGCAATAGTCAGATTAGTAAAACCCCCAACAGTCCTCTCCTTGCACACCTAACTCATCTCTTCTTGGAGGTATTTGACATAACTTTCAATTTTCTATCTGTCCATCATGGTTAAAAGGATGTTCTGCTCTACAATGCCAGTCATTGCAATTCTTTACTGACTTGTGCAAAAGTATTTGACAAGTTTCCCTTGGCCAGGAAATTTGCTTAGCAATTTTGCTTGACTTTTGGTTGCACAGGAAGCAGTGAACTACCCCAGCGGGAGAAGACAATGATTACTGTCTGCTTCCAGAGGACTGTTTCTTGGAGCAGCTTCACTAAATGCATTGTTTTGGAGGGTTCATCCATTTGCTGACAGACGACTGCACTGAAGATCTGATATGGTAAGCAGTGGGCTCAGAACTTGAGGGTGACGAAAGATACATTTTTAGACAATAGTGTGGCACCTGCTCTCTGCCATTGGGAAGTACACCACCTACAGCTGCTCTGGCCAGGAGGCAGTCCACGTGGTGAACGCAGACTGACTTTTGGGACTGCTGTTAACAAAGAGTGTGCTAATATCAAAACATTGCCATGCGGTATAAGGCGCTCAGTTCTTCTGAAAGTGCTATGTTTTTTGCACACGCAGGGCTCTTCAGTTGCCCCAAGCCATTTCTGCTCTGTGTACTGAAGCCTCTGCATTTATTCACAGAAGGTTCTTTTCCATTAGGCTCCAATGTCTAACTGACAATCACCCAAAAAGCTACCCATATTGGAGGATCACCTACAAAATCCTGATGTAAGTTACTTTAGCAGCTCATGATTCTTCTCTTTGATGGAAAATGACAGATCTTCACCTACAGCAACCACAAGTTCCAACACAGTATTCTAACAGATCTTGTTAACCCTGGCTGCCCTGGCTGAGAAAGCCTTTGAATGTCCAAAGGAACTGTTTAAGAACTGCTAAATAGCCATATTTCAGATGCAGTGTCCCGAAAGTCCAGAAGACAGACGTACAAGGACTTTCAAGAATTTTTAGAAACTTGTCTAAAACAGCACGCTTTCAGGAAATGCCTATGTTGCAATTTAGAGAACAGCAATTAACTTTTTGCAAGATGTGTAATTTTCACAGCTTGTTTCTCATACTTTCACGCCATGGGTCAACTATATCTTATATGGCAGTTCCATGATTTACTTGAATTCTTTGGTTTGTTTCACCGATTAGTAGCTTGTTAAAATTTTAAAGTATCACTTTGGTGAACTTTTTTTTTTTAATTCTACGTTTTTACTCTCTGGGTTGCCGTATAAATCTCTGAGGTTATATGCCACCCACTGTACAATGTCTGCAGCTTGAGATTTGAGTATTGAAACTGCTTTATAGAAATTACCAGTACTAAAGTCCATTTTTCTTCCAAAAAGAAGAGAGAAGGAACCAAAAGGGGGGAAAGAGCACAGCTCGAAGTGTGAAGCCACAGAGTACATGTGGATGCAAAGGGTATGATATTGCACACACAGTTATTACAGTTTCAAACTGAGTAGGTGTGAACAGCATTATTTTGTCAGTTATCCTGGACTATCAGTTGTGTCTGGTAGATGAAAGCCTTTTTGTAGGCAGCAAACACAGCTCAGTGTGAAATGAATCCCCCCATGCTGACAAGCCCTTAATAAGCAGCTACACCGCACTTTGTTTTATTCTCGTTCAATGCTATTCAAGTTGTGTTGCAGAGATAAAATCATTAATTTCCTCCTGAACTTTTGTACTGCACATCACCACAGCCTAAGATTGCCTCCCAAACACTAGCAAACAGGTGCTGTCCCCAGCAAGAAAATTGAGTACTATTATCCTGATTTTACAGATGAGGAAAGGAAACATAGGAACATTTAGGTCAAAGTATGACAATTTTCAGTGAGCAATTTAGAATATCCATGCCTTTATTTCTCACAATAGTTTGTAGTATATAACAGCTTCTACGTCCAAAGCACAACTACTGGTATTTTCAGCAACAGCTGCAGATGCTCAGCATTTCTGCAAGTGTGATCCCAGGATCTCAATGGTTTCTGCAGAAAATCAAGCATCCACCTGTGGAAAATCTCTCTCTCTCTCTCCTTGCCCCCCACCCCACGAAATGACTCGTCTCAGCACAACTCTATTGCAGAGAAAAGGAAAAAAAACCTAATTTCCCAAGGGTAACATTAAACCATCTTGACCGTGAGATCACCCCCTTTTTCTTTCTGTAACCCTCTAACTCATTAATTATGCAGCCTCCATCCCCTTTGATACACACCGCTGTTTCATCTCTCCCCAGAGAGCAGAGAAGCAAGAGTCCCAGTGAGAAAGTAGTATTTGACCACTTAATGAAAAAAAGATATCCTCATGAATTAACACAAGTTTGAAGGGACACTGTACAGCTTTAAGTCACCATTTTTATCTTTCATTTCAGAATTACTTTTGTTTTTAAGAAGCAATTAAAAACAAAGCACCTTACCGCTCACCCATGTCCAGCCTTCTTGTTCAAGCTTCCCCTACCTCTGATCACACCTCAGCCACTCCCCTCACCTGCTGTCTCCCTGTTACGGCTCTCCACTCATTTTCTCTCCTTGTCCCATTCTGCTTGTCCACTGAAGATCTCATATTTTCTCCTCCCTGGTCCAGCTGTTAGTCTACCTACTGTTGAGCTTTTGTAGAGACCTTACACAGGTCTCTTAGAACTCTTACACAGTTCATCTACAGATGAACTACAAGTGGACTGAGAGTGTATAAAGTTGTACAGATACTGAATTTAGTGTTGCAGCTGGAAGGCTGATCTTTAGCAGGTTGGTTGTTCTCTCTCTTTAAATTACTCTATGATCCTAGGTCTCCATCCCAGGCCTCTACTCTACTTCTGCTAGTAGACGCACTTCCCCTGCCTATCCCCCACCACTTGAAAGCAAGTTCAGTGAAGTGGTGTCAGTTTTGTAGATCAGCTGTTCCATTAGGTTAAAAAAAACCTGAAACAACCCTCCTTTCTTATTTCACTGCTAACCCAAAGAAAAAAAACAGTATGACTTAAACAGATTCTGGGGTGGACATCTAACCTAACACCCAGCCAAAACTCACTTACTAGTCTCAGCCTGGCTTCAAGTTTTGGAGTTCGATCAAACTCTGAAGAAACTGAACAAGCAGAGGAAAATGCTCATGGGATGGAAAAATATTTTTTATACAAAGTCAGACCACTTATCCACAATGCTGGTTAACAGCTACTAGACTTTTTAAAAATAGTGTGATTATTAAATGAAAGAGCTTTTTCAAATTAGACTGATGTAGCTCTTTTGTTCCTTAAGTATTGGTTCATGTGGAACAGCTGAGAAACCTGCTGATTCTTCAGGTCCTGTCTTGAAAATAATTACTTGTAACATTGCAAAACGAAGTTGAGTTTGCTAGGTGAAATCCCAAGATATACAAAAGCATGCTATAGAAAGTAAATTCTCATAGTCAATGCTAAATATCTGTAGATATTTACAAAGCTTATTTCTGATGAAATATGAAAGCAATAGAGCAGACTATAGTATAGCTACTAGTCAAAATGACTTAGAAAAACTGATGATAGTTTGGGTGAGATTCTGATATTCTTACCAGCTTTGCAGCTTCTTATTCATTGAGTAATCCCATTAGCTTCAGAGAGATTATTTATGAAGCAAGGTGCTGCAGTTCATTACCAGTAAGGATATCAGAATCTTACTTAAGAAAGAGAGAAAAGGAAAAAAAAAAGAGCTGTTAATGACAATTACCAGACTGTACTAGTAAGTCATTTTCTTGGACATAATTCAATGTATTTAAAAAATATTAGTCTATGATAAAGTAGCCAGTGGCACAAAAGTTTATCTTAAAAAAAAAATAAAATCTATATTCCATTACATAGTCTAAAATCAACATCACTGGCAAATAAATTGAAACAGATTTGAACACTACTAGATCTACTTGAAAGCCATCCTACTTCTAGGGAATGGTTCTGTTATAAAAGCATAATCACACACACGGACACTGCTGTGTCATGCTTTATTTGGATGACGTAATTTTAAGAACTGAGACATTCTAATTGCTCCAACCAGGTAACTGGGTGTGAAAATGATGGTACATGAAGCATGAAATATAGAGTCACTTATATTTGCAAACTATGCAATAGGGTCTTTATTGAGTGTAAGTAGATATTAATGGGAAGATTAGACAGATACTGCAGAGATAAGGGAAGTATGATAGGACGACAGAAGTCCAGTACGTGTGTGAAGGCAGCAATGGGCAAGGCCAGCATACTGCGAGGTAACCAACATGCGCTATCCGAAACTCAGTGCCCTGGATTAACATTAACAAAGATGCTCATGAAACTTTCTTCTGTCTTACTTTCTCGGGGTTTCTGCTATCTAAGGGGATTTTGATTTTTTTTTTGTTTTGCTTTTTTTCTTGCATTAATAAATCTGAAACTAAGAGAAGCTTAGTCTCTTCCCCTATTACATGTCATGTTTTTCAGAGACCATAAATCAGCTTAACTGTCTTTAGTGTTGTGTGTCACCTCAGATATGCCTTGAAGTACCTGGCTGTAACTCCATGCAGGCACACTTGGTGTTTATTACCAAGGAAAACAACACAAAGAAGAGAAATAAATTCCTCTTCCAGGATGTCTGCCTCCTAACAGCTGACTTAGAAGAACTCTTGGACTTAAAAACTAGGCATATGTCCAGGTGCCAACCCGAGGTGAGGCTTACGTTTCCCTCATGACAAAAAATGTCTGTCTTGTCTGTCAGGTCAGGGCATTTCCTGACTCTCTCATCCAAATCCCAAACTAAACTGGGGATATGGAAAGCAAGACAGGCGTTTCTCTGTAATGTTTTTAGAGAGACAGCACTTTCTCACTCACCATTAACTCCACTACCTTGAGAAGAGAGAGGATGAAACAGGTCTCTAGCACTTAAACAGATCAAGCCCAAAAGTGACTAAACCTGAACTCCTCTATCACCCCTGTTTAAGCCTGGTCATTTCAACTCCACCGAGTTTCCCTTAGTATTTGTTTTTTAAAAGAAATCATATAGCTTTCTGACAATATCAGTAATAAATGGCATGCTAATGTGCTAAAGTTCCCTGACAAAAATTTGTCAAAATGAATATAAAACACTTATATTCTTCAAATCACACTGCCTCATTTAGGAGTTAATTAGGTAGAACAGAGCAAAGCACTGAAAAGCAAGCATGAAATGCAGCAATTCAAGAATTCTACCAAGCAAATCTACAAACTTTCAGTTATTAGTATAAATCCTTTAAAATCAAATAAATAATTAATCTTAGACACATTTCATATGCGTTAAATACTACTAATAAGTGGGATCATTCTATATAACAGATCATTTAATTTAAATATTAAAGATACTGCAGTAAACTCAGAAGAGCAGAGCTAAGACCAACCAGGTGTCGCTCTGATTACATAAAGCGCTAATTTTATAAAGCACTAACTTTTGGAATTAAGTTCCAAGTCAGGAAGGTATGCATAGTTTGGAAGAGGAATGCTAAATACTAAATCCCAAGAACATTAGCCTTCCATTCAGAGTTTACTCCTACAGCCAGAAAAAAAGTACAAGATTTCTGAATTCCAAAAAGCAGCACAAATCAAATTACTAGGAAGACCGTATTTTTACAATAATCCTACAAACCATTACTGATCCTAAAAATAACATCTAAATAGAACAGCCTCTCTCCAGGTTTTCTCATTTCTCAATATTTTCATTTGCACAAATACATGTAGACCTATGATTTTGCTTCAAGCATCACATCACATCTTACAGAGTCTAACAATTACTCATTCAAGTGTGCAATGCAAGCAAACAGGCCTGCAGTGTCTCTCATTCGTTCCTCAGATGTAATTCTTCGCACTGAGTTCCCTGCTGTACTTTTGATTAACCTTATTCCATTGTGCTGGTAAAAGCTTTGAGAATATAAGTCAAAGCACAATCTTCCCTCAGGACACGTGAATAATTCCAAAGAAGGACTAATAGTCTAAGAAAGGCCACAACCATAAAGGAACGTTAATTCCAGCGAGATCAGATTCTGCACTGTCATGAAGTACATTAAACACAAGCCCATTACTTTGATATGGATTGTTCTTCCTTCCGTCAAGGGCTGAACTCGGTATGCTGGAGTTTACCTGGTCAAAATCCAGTCCTAACACAGCATTTACTGTCTGCTCCCAAAATAAGTAAGTGTAGAAACACCTTGATTTCAAACAACAGTAACAAATACTTTTTGAGAAACAGACTAATGCACACCCTTGTTATCTTTAGCAATCTCTGAAATCCCTAGTGAAAGGGGATTTTGCTATGTGACCTGCACATTTAGGACTGTCCACTAGTTTTACAGATTGAGGATGTATCTTCAGACTCTGGGTTCTGGGAAACAGAAAATAACCCCATGTATGTGGATCCTTATACCTCTGAGAACCCTTGAGTTCAGTGGGGTTCTGTTCAAGAGCCTGTGAGAGACCTTGACAGACTTTGCTTTAAACTTCCCAGCTATGGAAATACTTTTGCATGGGCCTAATTCTATTGACTTCTTTTTTTCTTTTTTTTTTTAAATAATTTTAATGGGAGTTAAATATGTGCTACGCATGAAGGAATAGGTCAAGCTTTAGGCCTGGCAAACTTCTGGCTTCTTTAACTACTAGAAGGGGAGTATAAATCTGTTACAGAATGGTATTTCATCAGAGAAAAAGCATTGTTAACCATCCCTTTCTAGAAAAAGGAAAAAGAAGTTTATACCAAAACAAACACGAGTCTGTAGCTACGGGACCTACTATCTGCAGATTGTCCTGTAAACGTGGTCTTAAAAATAAGCACTTTCACTTACAACTTATGGTGATGCCAAGTTCCACATTATGCTTCTTTGGTAGTTTTACATGAAATGTTCCACTGCTTGGTATAACTGATTCTATAAAAAAATATTTAAAATGTTAGATAATTTATAAGGCAGAGCAATTCCAAGTGCATGGAACTATATGTGTAAGTTGATGAAAGCACATCAGCATCACAAGCCACGGATGAAACATGGGTGCTGAAGTGAAGGAAGTAGGACATACGAAGTTTGATTTATACCTCTATTGGTAATTTCCTGGTAACTCAATTTTTTTTAAGGTTTAACTCAATTTATGGAGATTGCATGGGCCAGCAGCCAGCTGAGACTGCAGGTTTTTAGCTCGTATGCAAGTTCTGTGAGCACATGTGAAAATTATAGTGCTGGCAGATAGCTTTTAACTAAAAGGACAGGAGATCGAGTCTTAAGGATTTCAGGTCTTTGTTGCTGTAGGTCTAACACATTTTTAACTGTCCGCTGAGGTAACTGCCACGGATTTTACATCTATTGGGAAGAAAAGGAATCAAAACATCACTAATGGAGAAGCATCTGGAGCTGACTGAGGCAAAACCCACTTGAACACACAGCACTGTATTTGAATCCTGACTTTTGGCATCACTGCTAGCAAAAGTTTGGGCCTTGGCCTGAAAAGGAGTGATTGAAATTACAGCTATGGAAACATAAAAAAATACATGTGGCAGAGGAGTCTAACCACGAGTATGAGTCTGCTGTCATGGAGCAAATGGGAGGAGCACAAACAAGTCCAGGGACTGAAATACATGTGACTTCAGGTGTATTTAAATGACTTTCTCATTATTCTGTTTTCTTATTTTTTAATATTTCATTTCCTATGTATATGAATGTACATATTGTATTTGGCTTTTTTTTTTTAACATTATACTAGATGCGTGCATACTAAAAGATTATACAGAATTACTCTAGGAACCTTTAGCCTGCTTTTGACATCATGATTTATAATACCATTAACAATAATCACACTATGCAAAATACAGCACATCCGACATTGTCATGACTTCAAAGGAGCTACTGTCAGACGAACACAGAAGTCTTAGAAGTTTTTACTATTTACACAGTGGGGTAGTGCACATACATAATGTGTACTTGTTTGATTTACATAATTTGTGATTTTATAGGTGCATTCTGTATGCTTAAACACATTACAGAAGAAAGGAAAGCCATTAGTAATAATAAAGACTCACCAGCAACATTAACAATGATTTTTCTGGCTTTTATTAATTCAATTTCTATTATTTTATTTAGATTGTTGGTTTGAGATACTGTAAGTGAAACTCTTCAGAGTTTTCTGCTTATCCGTCCTTCTATAATACTTTTCTGTCTAGCAAAACATTTAATTAGCTGGCCTGTAGAGGATTTGTCTCTGCTCAGCAGAATATTTCTATCTCAGGGCAGAAAAATGTCTGGAAATAACTCAGAGGAGGGACTGTCACCAGATCTTCCTACAGGACTTGTCATTTCTATTTGTGTTCTGAAGCACGCTGCAGGGCTACGTGAAATGAGAAAGCTGTACAAAAAGACACACGTTTCAAATAGGTCATTGAAAACTGAATGGTGTATATGTGAGAAGAGTCTCCATCTTGGATGCCTAACACTCGCAGTGTACTTGGGATTTATTCCTTCACTTTTCTTGCAAGACAGAGTAACAGTACATTCATACCTGCAACATCAAATTCTATTTCCAAAGTGACCTTGTTGGTGATAGAGGAGTCTCTGAGCAGTTGATTGGCCTCATCAAATGTGCTGTCTTCCGTCGGGATACCGTTTATTGCCACTATTCTGTCTCCTATTTGCAGCACCCCACACCTTGGTACACAATGATACAAAACAATCATCAGATGTGCACGTTACCAGAACCAGCACTATCAAACACACTCAACCTAACCTTGAAGGAGAAGTGTGGCACAGCAGCTCAACAGTCTACCCGGGCACAGAGGGGGACAGAAGCTGCTCCTGCTCCTTTGCACCAAGACACTATCAAGCACTCCCAGCATGGGTTGTGCTCTCTAGGTGCTGGGACCCAGGAAGAGGGGCACAGCCTTCACGCCTCCACCCCACCCATGGACATCACCTCTGCCTCTGACCCTGGGCTACAGGTGTTGTAGCTCTGCAATGGCAGCTAGTACTTGCCTGTGCCACTACTATTGTTCTCATGCCATGATTAAAGACATACAGAAGCATAGAAGTGCAATTGAAATGCTGCAATGAAATCATTAGTAAGCCAAAACTCTGGTATTCCCTAAGATTTGGTTCTGTACCAGAACTGAACAGAGCTGGATATGGCCTCCCCCCATGGCACACTGAATTATTACTATTTTGACTTCAGCAATGTTTCTGATTTTTTTTTTCCCTTTTGCATGAATATAGCTTCCAGTCTCCTGCCGGAGAACTCTGGATGATAAAAACACTGGTGCTTGTCATTCTTCTCACAGCTGATCAAGCATATGAAATATCATTGTCAGAACAGACAGTTTATTACTTGCCACACTGCTGTTGAGCAAGACCCTGCAATTTATCACAAATCGAAAGCAACAAGCCTGAAGTACCCCGAGGAATGCTCACCAAAACATACTTAGCAGTCAACTGAAAGAACCTCACCTTTCCGCCGGACTGTCAGACTCAATATAGGAAATGAGAGGTGGAGAAGACAAGGTCTCAGTAGCAAACACGCTACCCTGGAGCTGTATCCCAAACCCTACTATGGGGTCAGCTGTCAGCACCACTTCTGTGGTTTCTGTGTGGACGACCTGCCCAGCCAAACCAACAGTGCTAGAGGCTAAAGACACTAAAACAGAGCAGACCAGGAAGAAAGACATTCTTACACAGCAGAAATTTCATTGCTCTTTGAGAAAATTGATTTGTACAATAAACCTAGTCAACGAAACATCTCTTTTAAAGTCAATTTAGGCTAAAGTTTATAAATTATGTATAAACAGTTATGACATATAAGAGAATAGAAAATGTCTGGTTGTATGTTAGAATGCAAAAAGATAGTTCTTGTACTGAGTAAAATAAATGTGTTTGACAGCCCCACCCCAAAAATCTCAGAACATCCTTGAATTCTGTTTGCATTAGGTTTGAGGCGTGGATGAGCAGGATTTTCACAGGAGCTAAGGGAATTGGAGGCACAAGCCCAGCTGTTATTCAGGCCGATTCCCGCGGGCTCTTTTGAACATCTCACAGCAATGCACTGCTGTTAGCAACAAAGCACGTGGCCCAGGCTTGCTTGCAAGAAATAAGGATGCCTTCCTCTTATATGTTTACTACATGTCAGCAATTTGTCAGGCTAATTGGGTAGTGTAAGTTGAACGAACCCCTCTGTTTTAGCAACCAGTATATCTCAAGAGATTGCGAGAAAAAAAAGGTTTTTGGGGTCTCTCAAAGGAGCTGGGGAACCCTTCTGTGAGAAACACAGGCAGCTATTTCTGTAATCCTGATTTACTCGCTCTCCCTATTCTCACTCTTGTTCTGAATAGGCTGCATTACAGAACAAATTAAGATAAAAACAACATTGAGATTCAATGCAATTACCTATGAAAGGAGGAGACTGCACCTTTGGTTCTCTGATCTCTGCCTACAGGTCTATTGTATCATTGTTCGAATTCCCCCCCGTGACAGACTACTGTCTTTCATTGTGTCATACACAGAAAGCTAGAGTTTTTCAATTCCTGTTCAGACCAGTAAAGTAATGGTACAGTATTGTAATGATGATCCTCCAATGCCGAGGATTCTGAATGTTTTCATGTTACAAATCTACGCTATTACCTCTCCACCTATAATTTCCTTCAAGACCCATTTCTGCCTGCAGTAGCTACTAAGAATTAGATAAAAGTTCAAGGTTTATCTGAGGGATTGTTTAAGTGTGGGGGTTTTTTCTTAGATGTGGAAAAAAATTAGTTCTTGTTTTTACATTAAAGGTAATGTTAGCACAGCTGTACAAAGTTGTCAGAGGTTGTGTATTTCCCGTACCTTGGGGCTACAAGCATTAGACTTTTGCTCTGAAATAGTATAAAATCTGATTAATGTGGCACAGTCAGCAATGACAATTCTGTGGCAAAAGTTTCACTTGCCAAAAAACTCATGAGTTTCTGTTTTCTCTCAGCAAAGCTCCTTTCAACTCTGAAACCGTCTTTTCTAAATTACTGTGAATTCTCACTCGTATCTTGTTTTCATTTTCCTTTGTAAGAATTGCATATTATTTCACTTATTCAATAGCTTCCTTCTTCCTGTTTCTTTTATCTGCACTGAGTAAGACATGCTCATACCCAAATGCAAATACTAATAATCTGTTCTTAGAAATGGCCACCAGCTTTAGCATTTACTGCACGTGAGAAATAGGTTTCTCTAGCCTTCAGTGCTGCAAAGGCTAAAATATGACTAAACCAGATAAATTCAGAGTTAATATAATACCGGATCCCCTAAAGCACCTTCTGGAAATGTCTAAATTTAGGGCATCCAAGCTCAGAAAAGTTCCATTCTCCCTTTCTTTAAGGTCATACAACAATTACTTGTTAGCTGTGTCTTCATTTCCCATCACTTATGTGTCCATTCCTCCTCTGCAGCAGGCTTCTAGCTGACTCTGTAACTTTCTTACTCTTTCTCTAATACCCTGCAAGGAACCTAAAGGTCTTACAACATTTATTTCAACTTTTAGGACAGCTAAGGTTTTAATTCACATTGGGAAATTAAGTTACTTTTTGTGGGATTTAAAACTCACCCATCATAAATTTTGATGATGTGGACACTTAAAAGTGAAAATTAGGAACCCCTCCCACTCCCAAAGAAAAGGAAACAGAAACAGGAACAAAAAAAGCAGAGATGAAAATACCCTTTCCAAATCATGTAACAATAGCTATCTGCTAAGTCTCTATAAAATGCCACAGGTACCCAAAACCATGACTTAGAGCATGTTGGGGTTTGTAACTCAACAATAATTGCAGCAAGAAACACTGCCATTTTTTTGGCTGCTTGACGGATTTGAAGTTTTACAGGCCAGGAAGCAGCCTTAGTGCTTTAAAAAGGGGGCATGGATGTATATGTGGTTCCAGTGAACCCTGGTTGTTACTACTAGGGGTGCATTTTAGCATACTTGTATAGTTTTCGTCCAACTCTTAGCAACAGTCCTGGGGGCTGGTTTACTAGAGCATATTTACATATGCTCTGCAATTATGTAAGTAATAATCTTGAATTTGAAGATTATGTACTTGTTGCTTTTATTCCTGCAGCAGTACGAGAAGCAGAGCAAGATGTATTTAAAGATACGTATGTGGATTATTACGCCTGCAGTCTCCCACTCTGACCCTTGAGAAATTGCAAAATGTTCACTATTCCTCCTGATAGCAGCTAACTTGGATGTGCTGAGAAAACAGCACCCATGCATGTCTAAGACCCTCTCTAATTTCTACCAGATACACAGCCCTAGTAACTATCATGTAAGCTGGTATAAAATTGTGTCTCACTTTCAAGTACTAATATGGACCTATTACAAAATACTTCAGGATTTAAACCTTAACCAAATATTAATCTAAGTGTTTCCACAATGAATACCATACTTTAAAACCAAAAAAAGCAGAGGAAGAATAAAAATTGAAAACAAGTGGCATAAATAAAGCACGTGACAGCAGGGCATGCCTTCAATTTTTACAGTCACATGTTTGGAAAGAACTGTGTAACTAGTCATTTTGCAATGACCGCAAAATCATGGCCATGAGAGTCTTGTAACCCCCTGTACCATCACACTTCATCATCATGAATTTTGGCATGATCACATTAAGTTATGCAGGTTTTCCTAAATAACTGGCAATGTAAACTTTACAGCACCCTTCACCAATACATCCTTTTCTTCCTAAATGGTATCCTAAAAGATTTATTAGAAGTCACATTAATAAAGCCCTCAAATGATCCAATTGGATTAAAGAAAAAAAAATCACTAAAATTAAGAGAGCATGCTATTCCTTTTCTCTGAAAAGGACAGCAGTCAATGCTACCTGGTTCTCATGGGTCTCCCACAAAGGGAGAGGGGCAAGGTTTTCCAAGTCCTGTCGATGGAAGGGTACAGAAGCAGTCATTCTCTATCATGGTCACTTGTAGCACATTCAGTCCAGTGTGTGTCTCTTAAGTTGGCTGTTACTGCAGTCACAAGTATAGGTGTAAGTCTAGCAACAGCAGTAAGGAACTCTGCCTGGGCTGAAAAGCAAGCTCACAGAAAGGGCAAGCAAGCCTGGCTGGCCAGCCGATTCCTCCAAAGCCAGCTCTGATTCAGGGCTGCTGATATAGTCACTGCTTGTAGTGAGGTACAGACTCACTCAGTGATGGGGCCAGTTCCACATATTTTGTAACACTTTAATATCCAGACCTCACAATGCAAATGCATAATAAACTACCCCACAACAAAGCCTCATCCTAATTCCTCCTAGCTAGAGATTTGTTTAATCATAGCAGCCTGTCATCCCCAGGGCCTTCTGACTTGAGGAATCTTTCAGGTGGGATGCAGTGCTTATGTGACTGTCCCACTTAAATCTAACGTCACTGGCCTTGTTTTGAGCCTTTGCAGGATAGCAAATTACAGGGCAAGGCTTCCTTGAAGGAAAAATATCTGAAAAATATAACAACGCAAGTAACAGCTGTCTCCAAGATCCATAATAGGATTAACTTTCAGGATTAACAGTCCTTTGTTGGATGGAACGGCTATAATATAGCACAATCGAAGAACTATTTTTTGCATCCAGCATTATTTTACTATTCAAATCAATTAGTATTACTAATCAATTAGTGTTACTAATTGTAACATTACTACTGTTTCTTATGTGCACGTGAGGACACATAAGAGCTGGACCCCCACTGATACCATAACATAGATAGACACAGTATCTCCCCATGACCCAAAAGAATGCATTAGAAGCTAACATGTCAACAGATGAGTTGTGAAAAATGGCTGATCAGATTAAAAATAAAAAATGCACTTACAGGCAAACATTATGCAAAAATATTTGCTTTACAAAATAAATAAGAACAAGCAAGCAACAAAAGTCTGCAAGAAAGCCAAACCTCAGTTCCTCTCTCAGACGTTTCCTCTCAACTCCATAGTGACTGGCCTTGGTTGGAGGCTGCTGGTTTGCTCTGATTTTGCTATGACCATGGGAAATCTTTAATACGGGGCAGCAGCACTGTAACGCGCAGCAGCTCAGTTTTTCCAGAGTGAGCATTATTAGCCAGAGCAGATGATTTACAGAGCAGTTCTCACTTCTCTGCTCTGGAGGAACTGAGCTGCTGAGGATCACAGGAAGATGGACAAGCCAAAAGGAGAGATGGCACTTACATGGAGCCTGGGAAACAACACGCTGATACAGCCATACTCTCTCCGGCCCAGTGAATACTTTGCAATATGCAAAGTGGTACAGCCTGAAATATATCCAGCCAGGCTTGGGAAATTACTGAACCTTGGGAAATTCATGCTTTGAATCCCAGAGAGTGGTCAGAAACAAGGCTATTTAGTCTTCACCGTTATTTGTCGCTCTTCCTCACAAAAATGACTGTACAGGTTATGGTGTAGATGTAAACATTAAAACTACCTAGGAGGTACTGTGGCAAGCTCTTCTCCTTCCACAGTGTGATAGTTGGTTGAGCTTACCAGCAATCTGTTTTTGGCTATTCAGCTATGGATTCTATTCCCTGATGGAAATGGGAAGAGTTGAAAAAGGAATTTGAAAATCACTTCAGTAACGGTCTAACAAACTCTTCCAGGATTGTCTGAAGAAAACATTGCTTTATATATTTCAGATGAGACAGTTAAGCTGCATGGCCTCTACTCATCTCATTTTAGCACTGGACAAATATTTTTATGCTGATGTTTCCCTACATCTAACAGAAACTCCAATTGTTCTCTCTTCTGCCTAGTATATTATATTAATTAAGGTACTTTGTACCTTTTTTCTGTATCTTCCCCCTCCTCCACCCATTCACTGCACATTTTGAGCAAATGCTGTTACCACCTACAGGAGCTTTTGAAGTCCTTCTTTTTCATCCTCCGCCTCATCATTGTCCCACGTGGGCTGGTGGAGTAGAGGCTGCGAGGTAAGGTCCCCATGTTCAGGGAACTCAGGCTGTATGCACTCATGGAGGTAGGAGAGAAGGATGAAGACACCAAAGCTGCTGTAAGAAATCAAACACTTGGCATACAGCACTCAGTCTTCATGGAAGAGTGCGACACATGCCTGTAACTCGTCCGTGAATAAAACAATGTGTATGATGCACAGGAATGGTTTGTGCATTTCCAATAACAAAGACATTAAACCACACAGGTGACCCTAGGTAAAAGTAAAGTCAGCATTTCATGAAAATACCTGCTGGAAGCTAACAAAGATACTGTAGATACAAAAAGTACATTCATAGTATACAACTTATTTTAGGCGAAGCATGTTAAACTAAATTTTTCAACACATATCCATGAACCAATGCAGATCAGTATGTCTAGATACACCAATTTTAGAAATGCCTTTTTGTAGTAGGTAATTTCTGACAAAAGATTTGTAAGCAATGCTTTGCATTCAAAGATCGTGCTTTATATACATTACTCAAATCTAACGGTCTACTCATATGGCTGAAGAGCTGGTTCACTGAGAATTTTCAAGCCTTTTCCTGTCTACAAAGGTTGCCTTGTTACAGAAAGGAAAAGGCGTAAAATGTCAGAAATAACCTTGGCATGGCTATGAAAAAGTGTAGCATCCATAAAACTGAAAAGGTTTTAGTGCCTGAATGGGAAAAGTATGAGTGAAAGAAGAGGGGAAGGAGGAAAAGAAGAGGAGGAGAGAATATGTCAGCAGGAAAAAGTGTGGAACATTACGAAGGCTTTTTTGAGGAGGCGTTTTCTGGAATTTCAATGCTGGCATCCTGCAATGGTCAGGGTGGTAGGTGTTATAATGGTGGCAGGTGAGGAGGCTGCTGTGGCTGTTGGCACACGAATCCCAGGTAAGTTGCCTGTTGCTTCTTTGAACCTTCACTGCCCGCATGAAGGGATGATGGAAAATCAGAAAACAAAAGGACCAGAGAAGAGGAGAAAGTAACTGAATTGCACAAACAAACAAACAAAAAAGTAAAAAAAAGAAAATAAATTTAAAATAAAATAAAATAAAATAAAATGATAAATAACCTGATCTTGTCTTCTTACTGGGGGTGCTACCTTGAGGAACAGAAATAATATTTTTTCTCAGAATAAATGCTTCTGATTTTTTTTTTTTGTTGTTTCCTTGTATTTATTTTTAAAAAGATTAGCAATGAATTAATTTCTAATCTCCCTCTGCCTTTAGGAGCTAAGATTGCAAACTTCCTTAGAAAACAGTAAGTTATCACATACGATCACTAACTGAAGGTTAAGTCTCTCCTTGCGTTGTAGATGCATTAAAAAATAAAACCAGATACTATACATAGCACTGCCTAGAATGAAGATGTTTACTTGCCAGTCATTTCAATTTACTTCATTGACATTTTAATTTTGCCACCATCTATTGTTGGCATTATGCTATTCTGTGCAATAAATTACTTCCCTAGGCCAGCAGCACAAAAACTCTATCCTGAAGCCTCGTTAATAAAGAAAAAACAAAACCTAGAGTTCTTATTGATTAGTTGGATGTGCTAAAATTTAATGTTTTTTAAACTTAATCTTCAAAACTTTAAAATTATCATTTTCTGTATGAAATTAGAGACCATATTTAATTGCCGATTCTAAGTATGGGCAGTCCAGGATGTGCCAAAAGTGAAGGCCAGTATTTACCAAGGGAACAGGAAGCATTTCAGCTGATGTGTCAAATACTGAAGGAAAATGATTGAAGTCACCTTTCATTAAATATAGTCTAGTCATCATTAAATTCAGTGTCCTTGCTGAACCGTAGAGGAACACTTCAAACTGGGAAGTATTCACAGAATTTTTCTCTTAAAAACACCAAGGGATTCACCTGTACTATGAAACTTGTTACCGCCTTTGGCCCATGAGCTGCATTACCTGTGTCCCTCTGCTACCTGCTATATCTATAATGGCTGCAGACACATATGACCCCATGCTGGACTTTAACAGCAGCCAAAAATCTTGACTGTTTAGGTTGGACCCACACCTTGCGTTCACATCTTACTCCGTGAGACAAAATAAGGGAGAAAAGGGTAGCCACCGCAGCAGGCACTGTGCAGTGCCAGAAGAAAAGCTATCCTTTTGTTTCACTTTATATTACATGAGTAATGATCTGCTAATTGTCTGAATATATTAACCCTCCTCTGACTCAAAAGCAATGCCAGTCACTACAGCGAGGAGTACACACCAAGGAAAAGGAGAGTACAGGGGCCCACCATGTCCCCGCGGCCTTGTGGGGAAGTTGGGACTCTGGGGGCCCCGGCACTGCCAAGCCTGGCCCCGCACCCCAGGCTGTGGTGCCCCAGGCCTGCATCCCTCCCTGAGAGCACCTCTGCTGTGCCCTGACACGTGTTTGAATCAAAAGAATTAATTTTTAAATTTCCCCCCCCTCAACAGATAACAAAGGTGAGGGTGGGGTGCAACACCAGCACCAGGAGGAGCGCTTGGTGCCACCAGCCAGCTTGCACCTCAGCGTACCTTACCCATTGGCACCAGCGCCAGCAACCTCAGACACTTTGGAAAATCTCACGTCAGCCAGAAAAGTCCCAGGAACAGCAGCAGTAGCCTGATATGGCCATATGTATCTTACAGACTTATCATACCTTCTCAGATGAAACTGTCTCTTTGATTACGCGCACAGACAGCAAGATTTCCGAACTGTAACTATGATATAAAAATTAAAATCTGATAAGAACAATGTGGCCAGGTGGATTTTCATTATTTTCAAGTTGCTGTGAGCCTTGTTTAATTAAAAACACTGCTTCCAGCAGGAAATTATCTAGTAGTCTTTGATTTTTTTTTTAATGTTTTATTTTCATGCTGAGAGTAGAGATAAAAACATCCTATGAAGTGGGAAGGTACACACATTCAGTTTGCTCTGTTTGTAGAAAGATAATCCCAATTCAACAAAAGTTCTGTAAAAAAAAATCCTATCGTGTTTAACTGTGGTAATTTTGCAGTAATTTGAGCTATTCCAATCCAGGGTTGTGTACAGCAAACATAAAACTAATGGGGCAGCAAGAGAAATGAATGTTAGCAGCACAGTATAAAGGAAAAAAACATGAAAAAAAAATCTGATCTATTATAGTGCTCTCCGTTTTATTTTAGGGCTAAAATTTCAATTTATTTTATATACTGACTTTTCTGCCCATTTTAAATTCCTAACATGTTCCCGTAAGACCAATAACTGAGCTCAACAGATACAGCCCTAATGACTCAGCTTATCCCAGACACATAAAGGGGGCTTTTCAAACTCTGCAGCATCTAGGCCATACCACACCTGAGGAAAGGCTGTTTTCAAGAGGATACTTGCTTCCATAAAGCATGCTACATCTCGAATTGCTTGTGATATTGGAGTAGCACCACCTGGTGAGGGGCTGGGAAGGACTGTAAACATCCTAGTTATTCTGCCTTACTTAAGAAAGCAACTTTATTACCTTAGGGACACTTCTCCCCAAAAGATGTGCTTATGCAGCTTTTGCAGATCCCCTTGATATGATTTCGTAACGGCCAGTTCTTAACTCTGGCATGGCAAGAGCATTGCTTTTTCTAAGCATCTACACTGGGTCAAGGTGACCAGCACATTAACAGCATCAATTTGTTTAAAATGTTGGTTAAGAAACCAACTGCTTCAAGTAATACAATTGTCTACACAAATCTTTGGCCCTGGTACTCATCTTCCCAAAAGAAACACTCTTCAAAGGTTCTTTAACCAGCCAGAAATTGATTGTGTGACATCTTTGCTTCAAAAAAAATGAAAGATCTGTTTGCAACGTACTGTCATAAATTAAAAGAATGGAAATATATTGCAAAATTTGGTCTCCATCTCATTCTGCTTCTGCAGTATCATTCCCTGCTCCCTCGCCCCTTTAACCGGCTTAAGTAGAAAGGGGAAAGAGGTGCAGCTGATGGAAGAACATGGTATTGTAAGGGTTACTTTTTGTTCACCCTGGTCTAGGAGAAACTAGGGTCTCCTCAGCCACTAGTTCAATATTCACCACTCTGACAAACTGACTAGAGCATCCCTTATCCAGGGACAGCCTGGACCTTAGATAGACGTCCAAGAACATTTACCATCACTGACATTTCTAGGCCTCAGAAATCTTGCCTTGGTCTAAAGGAGGCAGAAGCACAGTACCACAGGCTCAGAAAATGGTACCGCTGGTTCACGCCGCAACACAGGTACCTGTTCTCTGTGTATTTGATAACCCTTGTTACTTCTTTGATGTCCATCAACATGCAGTATTTTAGACTGAATTTATGAATACTGTGAATTAGCCACTTTCTCAGGATTAGTTAGAAGACAAGGCAGGCAGTCCCCATCTTCAAATACTAAGACATTTTATATATATTCAATTTGAAAATGGAAAGCCATTCTCCTAAAGCATGTTGGTATGAAATAAGTATCACGGTGAAAAAGGGCTAGGATCTAGGGAACTGTTTCCAAACAAACCTTTTTCATAAGCACTGACAAGGAACCCATGAAGCAATCTCAGAAGTACTTTAAAAGATGATGGCAATAAAGAATAATGCCATTAACAAGAGAAAATACGGGGCGGGGGGGAGGGTTGAGGTATTTTAGGGGAGAACAGGTGTTGTCAATGAAGTGGTCGTAACAGACTATCAAGTCAATATGCTGAAAAGAAGTTGGCTGTGGTCCTTCCTCCCCCCTCTAAATTTAAGAAGCAATTGAGAGATTCATTTACTGAAGTACCTAGTTGCCCCCCCAATGATTGCAACAGTAGAGTCAACAGGTGTCTTCATGTACATCTACAAGTGAGCAGAGCCATTTCTCAGTAAAACATTTCCCTCTCTATCCATAGGAATCTCAGAGGGTACATTAAGGCCAAGAAAACACAGAGCTTCTCAGAAACTGCAGAAGCATAACCTGGGGAGCTGAAACAACATTTACAGACATAACTGCTGCGATAGCTTTCTTGACCATTCAGCAAGGGCAGGCAAAGTAGAAGACAGAAAAAGAAAGAGGTATTGGGTGCTACAGATCTTCTTACCATGCTCCGGGCCTTTCAGTGCTAGCCGTGTCTGGTGGTGAGGAAGGATCTCAAGTTTGACATTATCCGCTGCATTAGCCAAAAACTGCGTTGCTTCTGCCAGTGTACAGTACTCCATGCTGGTGCCGTCAATGGACAGAATATGGTCTCCTACATGTAATGCACCACATCTACATAAAAGGGGAAAAACTCGGTATGATCAGGTATGCTCTTTGCTTGGAAAATGAGTTTTACTGCCTTCAAACTGGTCATGACAACTATAAGCGTGTTCTTTTTTTCGAGAGAGATTTGTGTTTTGTAGGCATTGTCACTGGTCAGACTTTATATCTATTAGTATAAACCTTAAAAACAATTCAGTTAATACAGCATATGCCAAGACATCACTCACAGAACTGGAATGGGGTAGCTGACTATAAAAATATGTGTGAATGGCAGCAGAATAATATGAGAACAGCTTAAGGAGACTCAAATAACTTGGTCACATATCCCTCACACAAGCACCCAGTTCATCATTTTTTGAGTTATAGTTCAAACATTTATTAGTACAAAAGCTGTAAATGACGATGAAATTATGCAGTAGTCAAACAAATAATGAAACCAGGGCTAGCATGGTGAATTGAGGAGTGGGGTGGGGAGGGGGCTATCTGCTAAATCTCGCTGCACTCAAGAGACTGGCTACTGGATGAGTTGAGAAATGCAAACACAGCAGTCAGCATCCCGACGTACCAGTCAAGTGGACAGCTCCTTTAATTGGTTACCCCCTGCGAAATGGGAAAAAACAGAGGGAGAAAATTAAAGCATCCTGCACCATTGAACTGGAGAACACCCCTGGATCAATGGCCGTCACTCTCAAAAGTTTCTACTGTAGGGAAAAGCCCACAAAGGAGCTGTAGACTCACTGCTACAAGTGGGTGCTACCAAAAGCACCGTTGTCAAAGAGGAGTTACAAGGTAGGGTGACCGGGGACATGCAGGAGGAATTTGCTGCTGAAACATAATATTTAAGGATTTTTTAGATAGAGATATGTATATAGAAATATACTGTATATGTATAAACACATACACACACACACGCACACACCCCAGAAAAGGTCCCACCACTCTGTTAACAGAGGCTTAGACCACCGGGGGAAAATATCTATCCTTTTTTTTAATTGTTTAAATGGTTTTATTTAAAGGTTTAAATGAAGTGGAAAAATTTCTGCAAAATAACTCCAAAATACAGAAGCCAGTCTTCCTAATACCTCAGTCGTATTCTAAAATATCAATAAAAAAATCCAGACATAAGGAGTTCCATTTCACTGTGCCACAAGAATGAGTGATATATTCTAAAAGAACATTTCAAGGTTGCAAAGCCTCGAAATTTACTTCCCTTGACAGCTGTTCCATATTGTATGCTTACTTTAAGAATTCCAGTGGGTTATTTATTTTTTTTTAAATACTAATCTCTGCTGCAGCTTTACATTAAATAGTTAGAGCAGACCTCTAAACTTCTGCGTTGCATAGTGCAAGCAGACAGTCATGTATTACATGGGGGCTGGCTTATGTCATTGAATACTATGTGAATGAGCTAAAGTAAATGGTGCTCTGGAAGTCTTAAACTCAGCAGTATGGAGCAACGATCTGACAAAGTGCTAATTTTAAGACCTAGCAACCTTGAGAGCATCCAGTTCAAAGTCATCAAAAATGGAAGGGTTCCTTTAAAACCAAACCAAATAAAAGTAGAAATAAAATGGATGTATGGACCTGCTGTGTCAGCCCTCTGTCACACTCACCTGTCTGCAATACTCGCAGATTTGATTTTGTCTATGACAATGACCTGTTTGTTGCAGCACATCGAGGTAGTTAGTGCAACCCCAAGAGCAGCGCCAGGAGTTTTGGCAACTTCAACTAGCAGTGGCCCAGACGCTGTTGCTACTGAATCTGTCAAAATTAGACAACAAAAGATCAGTATTATACCAATGTGGTACTTCTGCCATTTTCATATTTTCCCACATAAAATCTCCATGGCTATTCTATTTCTCTAACCAGACACATGCCACATAAAGAAATTCTGGAACAGCATCGGTTTAGGTGTCAAGAATCAGCTTTTAATGTTGAAACCAATAAAAGCAAGAGGAGGTTTGTGAATCTGGGATGTCGGGAAGCTTCTGAGTGTGTAAGAATCAGAGATGGACCAGGTTAGGGAACCAGGATGTATTAGCGAATCACTCTCTTGCACAGCTAAGCTAAAAATCACCTGGAATTTAAAACAGGCATGCTGACAAAACAGAATTAATAAAAAAAGTAGAAAATTATCTGAAAAAAATATGAACTGAAGTGAATGGGTTAGAGAAGGATGCTAAATTAATTTTCAGAGAAGAAGGGGAAGGTCTGTGGACAACAGCTATAATAATTAAGTGAAGACAGTGAAGCAAGGGTCTACCAGAAATCCCTCACAAAAAGAAAGGACAATTTAGGAGAAAATGGAGAAAGCGCAGGAGGCATGACAGCTAGAAATAGTAGGAGTTAAAGCAAAATGCATGTGAGGAAGTTCAGAAGGTTCTTGTATTGTCCTGTCACTGGATAAAGTACTGACTTGCAACAGGGCACAGATAGCAAATGACCGAACTGAAACAAGAAAGCACAAAAATAGGAGGCAGCAACAGTCATGATTGACGACTGTGGTGAGGAACTATGCCCAAGAGAGACAAGTGCTAGACAGAACAAAGAAAAAAGACAGCAGGCTGCTCCCTAAATGCCAAAACAAAGCAGGCAGTGATAAGGATGAAGTACATTCTGGAGACTGCCTGAGAATTCCTGCTAACCAATACCCATCGATCAACAACTGATCTCAGTGGAGTAAGATATGGTAAGCGGTGTCCTTTAAGGACATAAAAAGACCAAGACAAAGAAAGTTACATCAGAAGCCTTTGGAGATGCTTACCATCAGAATAAGGAAAAATGAATAAGCAAAGACATGCTGGAGTAAAGTTACCAAATGTCCTGTTAGCAAACAGGAGAGATTCGTGTTCACAGAGTACTGGAGCCCGCTGTAAGAATACTAAGAAAATGTTCAACTGCGATGTCTCTCAGAAGTCCCTAAGATTGAAGCTGTAAAAGAAGTGCAGCTGGTCTTCAAAGTATGGAGGAAAAGACAGATGTCAACATATTCCATTCAGCCTTCAATCTAGAAAATTAGTCCAAAAATGTAATTCTGACACAGAAGAGAAAGACTGTGAAAGAGAGTATTATCGTACAAATCTAACAAGCTATATACCATGATACAAGAAATGGAATGAGAGCTTGATTAACTAACACTCAGCTGAGGTGCTCTTCCTAGCTAGAGCACAACATAGGTAAACTGAATACAGAAGTGTACAATATATGAAGTGAAAAAAGGCGCTTGGAAGGAATAACATACAATACCAGTAAAGCATCAGTTAATTATTATAGTACTCCTTTTTGCCCCACAACTTGAAATAATTTTTATATTCCTGTTGTCTTCTTTCCAGTTAGAAACCTGAGGATTTGAAGGGGAGATTTAATATTTCTGAAAGTGCCCGTGAATTCTGAGTGATTAATTTTTGTGCCCAACTGGGACTGACTTTTTAAAGGCTGAACTTCCACAGGCACCACCAAATAAGCTGCTCCATAAATCTGAACCAAGCTTTAAATTGTGATCCAAAAGAAGAGAGTTCACCCAGAAGCATTCCTGCCTGGAGCTTCAGGCACTTCAGGCTTTAAAGTTGGATGAACAGCAACCTGTCTTTCTCTAGTAATTGAAGAAGGAGGTTATGGCAATCAAATTCTTGTCTTAGATGCCTTGGTTAAGGGTCTAAGTAAGGCAGGATGCGTGCAGTGACTTGCATACAGCCAAATAAGCACGTGCAGCAGAACAGAATTTAAGAATTCCTGATTCCCATTCCTGGGCTGAGAAACAATCTTGAATATTCCAGTAGTTTCTGGAGCTACAAACAAGCTCGCATTTACAAACATATGGGAAGAAGACTCAAACAATGTTTGTCAGCAGTGCTGTGACAAAGGTTTGAACTCACATCGATCCAGAAAATGGCAAAGCTCAACTTGTTACTGGACTATCGCAAGTTCTTTCTGTAACGATTGCCTTGAGGAGAGGAGAGGAAACTAAACGCAAATATCTGTTGAGGATGAGTAAATCTTTCAAGATGCTGCTCTGGAGTTACTTGAAAAACGCACGATCAGCTTATGCCCTAGCGTTATTTCCCAGGTGCCTGTTGAAATGCATGGGGAAAGCAAACCAAGGCAGACAAGATGAATAAATAAGATAACTACATTAGAGGAACCAGAAGAGAAGAAATGGAGTGTGTCTAACTGTGGAAAATAAACACAAGGAAGGGAAATCAGAAGGCAATAATCAAGCACACATTCTCTGACAGAGAAGGATTAGTTTATCATGTTGAAGTAAAGCATGGATATGAAAAATGAATCATACAGGTATAAATTATTCATGTGTGAAGATGTTTCAGTCATTAAGATATTTACACCGTGACTGAAGCACTTACACACCATGTTGATTTATTGGCTATGTAATTACGTAAGATATACTGATGAATGTTCACGTGAAAAACACTCTAGATTTTTGATTTTGTTAATCATTTTTCTCACTTTTGAGCACTGCATCTCAATCAGTACAAGAGGCTTGATTAAAACCTCCCTGAGGAAGCAGCATTGCTTTCCGCATGCTAATACATTTCTTCAGCTAGATAGCAGCATACCTTTTTTATTTGACAGCTTAAATCACTGGCAACAAGGGGTTTTATTCTGAATATACTTTTATGATGTGTAAATATACTATATGATATATAAAAAGCTTTGGATAAAATAAGCAGTGTCACCACCCTCCCTGACCTCAAAAGATAATCACAAACGATTCTGAAAGTTGAAAAAAAATATTTTTTAGCCTGATAAAGTGATCACATTACATGTGTTTCTTTATGTCCTTGTAAATGTATGTATCTGCTAATCCTTACCTATCCTCATGGCTTGTCAAATCCAGTTCAACAACTGGTGAGTGGTGGAGGGCAGAAAACCTCGTTAGGATTCCCACAGTGAGGAAGCAAAAAAAGAGAGCTGCTTTTATTAGGCAGCAGAGGATCTACAAGTGAAACAGTACCTGTGAGTGCCCTAAAAAGGGAAAAGCTTCAGTCATAGCTTGCAATCAATAATGACACTAACTTCACAGGAAACCAAACTTTATTAGTTTATGGTTCTTTTTTTTTTTCCTTCCCAAAGCTTCTTGTACTGAAAGTTGGGAAGTGCTGCTATACTGTGAGCTTGTTCCTGTAGGAACACTGAGCTCTGTTGCTACTATCTGTGCTCTGCCGCTTCTCACTTCTCTAACTGGAAGGTTTTGGGTGCTTTCTTATTTTTTTCAGAAGTCATGGCAACACAAGGTACAAATAATTTTTTTGAGCAACTTAAAAGAGCCAGACAAGGAGGAAGGATGTCAAAACAGATTTTGACCTTAAAGAGCCAGCTGAACCAACTGAAACACACAGCTCCACAAGACTGCTATTGATCTTGCCTGGATGCTGCTGTATCTTCTAGCAATGATGTGAGTGACAAACAAGTGGCTATCTTACTACGTCACACTAATATTCCTCTCCCCAAGCTTCTTCCCTATTATAGAATCATAGAATCATTAAGGTTGGAAAAGACCTCCAAGATCATCGAGTCCAACCGTCGACCCAACACCACCGTGCCCACTAAACCATGTCCCTAGAGCGCCTCATCTACACGTCTTTTAAATACCTCCAGGGATGGTGACTCAACCACTTCCCTGGGCAGCCTGTTCCAATGTTTAACCACTCTTTCAGTAAATAAATTTTTCCTCACGTCCAATCCAAACCTCCCCTGGCGCAACTTGAGGCCATTTCCTCTCCTCCTATCGCTTGTTACTTGGGAGAAAAGACCGACACCCACCTCGCTACAACCTCCTTTCAGGTAGTTGTAGAGAGCGATGAGGTCTCCCCTCAGCCTCCTCTTCTCCAGGCTAAACAACCCCAGTTCCCTCAGCCGCTCCTCATAAGACTTGTTCTCCAGACCCTTCACCAGCCTCGTTGCCCTTCTCTGGACACGCTCCAGCACCTCAATGTCCTTCTTGTAGTGAGGGGCCCAAAACTGAACACAGTACTCAAGATGCGGCCTCACCAGGGCACCTTGAGGTATTAGGTGTCCACAGGCTAACAATTTTTTCACCTTAAAATTGTATATAGCAGGTCCATGTAGCCTTCTCTGATTGAAAGCAGTAAAGTATAGCAAGTCTGCGCTAGTTCAGATCAGTAAATAAATGCGTAGCTCCTCAAACCTTGCAGTTCTCCCAATGCAAAGTTTTAATGCTTTTGTAGCAATGCATTCACAGATCTAAATGTGTTAAACTAAAAGCCAGTATTTCACAGAAATTTTTTTTCTTGGTCAATAAAATGTGCTTTTTGCTCCTCACATCTTTCTTCGTTCCCTTCGTACAAAATGTTTGCAGCCCACAGATAGCGAGTAGAGCAATCTCTTTCTCAGGTAAGAGCTTTCTTTTGTCCATTCAGTTCTTGTCAGTACACCCGATTCTTTATCTTCTCTCTCTTTTTCTGTATCCCTAATTTTTACCAGTACCTGTGTGCCTCATGCTCAGACTAGTCAAGAAAGCATAAAATTAAGTAGAACAATGGGACACCCAGTTTACATTTTCAGAGCAGTAAGCCTCATTAAGCTCAGGTCATGTGACACCTGGATATCTTTTTATAACGCTCCTAAAAGAAAAAACACCTTCTACCCCTAAACCACAATTTCCAGTACCAACATCCAAAGATTGGACCAGTAGCTGGGTGGATCACAGAGGTGTATTTTAGTGAAGTTAAGGAAGATTGTTGAGAACCGGAAAAAATTTGAAATCTCTGACACTCCCTCCTTTAAGAGCAAAACGTTGGAACATTTACAGCAAATCAGTTTGAAGAAATCAGTTTGAATTCCCGCCATGACTCCCAAATGCCCTACGCTTTATTCTTGCTTTCCGCTACTCTCTCTGTGCTCCTTTTTTAATTCACAAATATCAATTATTCTTTTCCAGCACCTGCTCAGCAATCATACATGCTACCGCTCTGATATATATGGGACAGTTCCCTGTTGTCCCTGTGCTACGAGTAAACTCTCGTAGAAGGACCCTCACAAGTCCTTAAATGCAGAAATGCACGGCCATTTCCTTGAACTTGCTTTCTCTAACAAAAGTACAACAGAATGTGTGGGGGGTGTGTATTTATGTATGTGAGCCAGTGCGAATTACAGAAAGGGTTCAATACAAAACGCTCTATTGCAGTTAGTTCTTACTCTAGAAAGGTTGAGACAACCAACATGCCACCGTCAGCACTCAATGCACAAGTGGAAGGTAGTTAGAAACTGCAGCGGTGAGCCTGGTGTGTAAGGCACAGAACGGGATGACGGCAGCCCCAGCTGCTGCTGCCAGACCCGGGCCTTTATTTGCCATACTTCAGTTGCAACAGGGTATTTTACAGAGTAACTGATGGTGGGGAATGCCAAGCAGGCATAGTTGTGTCTGCCATTCAGAATTAGTGCGTTAGGGATTAGGACCCCTGTTTTCTGTACTAGGTAGCAGGAGTTGAAATATTAAAACCAATTTTTTTTCCCCAGAAATGGCTCAAGATTTCAGGTGTCAGACATACCACAGATTTACCACCAGGAGATTTGAGTATTTGCCATTCCTTTGGAAAGCTAGATTGCTGAAATGCAAAAATCCGAGTCAATACATTTCTTACAGGGCACTTAAAAATCCATGGCCAGCTGTACAAATTTGAGCCCAGGTAACCAACCCAAAGAACAGGCAGAACTTCAACAGACTGGATGAACTTTGTTTCTAAGACCTGTGGCTTTAGCAGTGACACTCTCCATACAGACCATTTTGCAAGGCCCTTTGCAGCACTTCTCAGCTGACAGTGGAGCAACATAAAAGCACTCAGGGATTCTGAGGGCATTCACATCCATTTTTCTTCATTAACCAACAGACCATTCATTACTGTCAAACTATCTTAAACGGCACTTAATGAATCCTGTCATCCTCCATGTGGTTTGCTTATTGTATTCCTAAGGACAATTTTTTTTTTAAATGAATGCCAACCCAGAAAGAACATTCTTTGTGTCCATTAAAACGCTCTCTCTATAAGACTGATAACACTTGAAGTTGTCCCAACTCCTCGTAGTTCAGTGGCAAGATCGCATCCCTATCTGCGATAGTGAGACTCATAATCCTCTATTGTACCATGACCCCACTATTTCCCTTCTCATATGTCCCTGAGACTGCCCTAGCGACAGGTGGTTGACCTCCTCCAATTGTCTGCCTTTTCCATGATCTCCAGCAAAACGAGAGCCAAAACCAGAAATGGCCAGTTACTTTACTGTGCAAGAGAAAGATTTGCTGGGAGTGGGAAAGCTTTTCTCCACCTTTCTCCTTCCTCTGTGCATCTCTCCACTAACACCTTTCCCCTTCTTTCCCCAGGTTTGTAGTTCACCACGTCACAGATGCAGAGAGATGAAAAAGCCCACTTTTGGCACTGTTTTTCAGCCACATCCTAAAATATTCCTTAGGCCATCTTGCTAACATTTTTAGCTTCCTTTATAGCAGCATTTTCATTCACTCATATTTACCACCAACTAGATGATTAGCTAAGTCTCCCTTACACACACAGAGCTGACTGATGGTTAATTAAATACTAAATTTTTGGGGGTGGGAGGCTGCTTATTTATGTAATACCCTTTCCTTGTACTCCAAAGATAATTTGATCTCAACAAATCCCTAATCTCCATTTTGCAAAAAAGGGAATATTAATTACATATTTTTTAAAAATTATCTAATTAAGAAATTGAGATTGGGATCATGGGTCAATGGTTTCAAGAGGGAAAGTAGCAGCAAGGAAGAGAGGCAGGAATAAGACTTCTGCAGTGTCTAAAGGGCACAGGAACAACATTCAAGAGGCCCTACAGCTGGGTATCACCATTATCATTCATTCAGAGCAATATTATTTGATTCCTCGTACTTTTGTGACTGTAAAGGTCATAAATAAACCACACACAGGGTATTGATGCGCAGTACTGGCCTTGGTATTCTGTTCTACTAATATTGGATAATGTTTGCACCCTGGCTTTGTTCATGCTTCATTTAGCAGAGTAACCTTTTTTCATCTCAGATCTTATGGGAAAACCAGAATCACTGCCAGCTAGCAAGGTCTGATAATGATGGCTGAAAAGCAAAAAGCCATTGACAGTGTTTCTAATTCTTCCCTCAGAGCTGGAATACAGAAAATATTAATAAGCTTAATGACATGTGAGACTTTACCCTAAAATATATTTTGGAACGGAGTAAGCTGGCATTACACATTGCAAGCAATATTTGGGGAGAGCGGGTGGTAGTTTCTTTAGTAATAAAACAACTATTTAAAAATTAAATATTTTCCTTGTTCAAAGGGTCAGTGGCAGTCTCCAAGGCACAACTTATAACCTACCATAAAATATGTGTGCTCCTAGTGTTCCTTTGATTATGGAGTATCTGTGTGTTTCAGGCAGGCTGTTGAGTGAGCAACAGTTGTTCTAATTTTATGCAGCTCAGCTAGAATTAGAGGGGCAAGAACATTACTAAAAAAAATAAATATTACAATAGTAGTGTCTTTTTCCTTATTGCCAGTAACAGCATGACACTGGAGCTGCTGGGCTACTAATTGAAAGAAAGCTCACAGAGTCCACAGAAAAACATGAAATTGCTGCTAAGGAAAAAAGCTACCAATGGCATTTTATACCCTCTCACCTTTACAATAATCAGATTTCAAAAATGAAAAATAGGAATAATTTCAAAAGGATGCCAGCAGAATGAGTGATAGTGAAATGAGAGGGACCTCTCAACCTCAGAATGGAAAATGGAGACATTATTCTCTAAACTAATGTGCCACCTATCTCCTCCTCTATACACAAGCAATTTCATATTCTTGCCAACTGACTGGCACAGTCTTTCCATTTTCCTCTTCTCACCTAATTCCTGCAGTTCATTTATATGCCTCTAACTCAGCCAAGTTCTTCAAATCAAAAGATTAGGAGCTGCCTTTACCTAATTTCATACTTTGCAACCTTAGCCCCATCACCCTTCTCAGCTCAGAAATGCCTGCTAACCAGCTGAAGAACCACCCCTGCCTTCAAAGTGCTCACACCAGTGTGGGTGGAGATGTACTCAAAATCTGCTTGTGGCCTTTCTTTCTCAGACTTTCTCTCATGTTCAGACCACAAAAGCCTGCACAAACCCATTTTGCTTAAAAGACTTTCCCCAATTCTTGGGACACTCCTTCCTCCTACTAACTTTGTTTCATGCTCACGCTTCATTTTTCCTAGGTCACTCCTCTACTGAAAAGCTGTATTAAATCCCAATCTCTTCATTCATCTGTATCTTTCTTTTTGCATGCCCTGTTAATTTAAAACCCGATTTCTCTGTTGCTGAATTTACAACAGAGAGGGGACATGGCCGATGGAGCCTGTACAGAAGATCCTGGATCTGCCTCTTTGAAGCTAGTCCGAATGCATTTTAAATAAGCCCAGGCTCTGCAATTTCTTTCTATGAATACTACATAGAAAATTCAGATGGCACTTAAAGAACTACTGAAAACTCCAATCTCCACCCCTGATGGCAGCACATTGGTTTCAGAACTTGAAGCCTATAAATACACCTTTATGGTTAGTTTGGCAACCTGGGCCTCAAACACCACCTTTCTATTGAAGGATGGCTCCTGAAAACCACCGTGAAACACTCTATAGCATTAGATTGATTGTGAAATGTTTGCAGAAGTCAGCAGTGATGGAATTCTACCTGCATTTTATTCCAGGAATGGAACTCACAAATAATTACTTTTTAAAACCATGTCCCAAAATAAGAAAGACCCCCGAAATGGTGCAAATAATACACAGTCCTCTTGCTGAGACCCTGCAACACAAAACACTATTTTCTCTATTGCACAAAGTATAGATAGAATCACAGAATCATCGAATCATAGAATGGTTTGGGTTGGAAGGGACCTTTGAAGATCACCTAGTCCAACCCCCCTGCCATGGTCAGGGATATCTTTCATTAGATCAGGTTGCTCAAAGGCCCATCCGACCTGACCTTGAACACTTTCGGTGATGGGGCACCCATAACTTCTCTGGGCAACCTGATAGATAGATACATACGTACAAAAGAGCTTCTCATTTTTTCTTGCAAGTAGGACAGGAAATAAAATACACAAGAACTTTGATTTCTTCAAAACACTCCAGCTCTTGCACGATTCTGTACCTGACTAATGACAACAAATAGAACAAATAAGGACAAGACAATCTGCATCTCTGCCTGCAAACTAAGGCACAGCTGGTGTGTCCAATTTTACATTTGCCAGTCTCGAAAGTATGCCTGTAAGTACACACTACTATAGATAATATAAAGTGCTGCAGTACCCATAAATTATGTCTATTTGCCATAATGACCCTAAGTTTCCATCTAACGGGAACAGTAGTCATTAGAGTGGGACTTGATTGTCTTCAAAAGCCTACAGAGCACAAAGCCCCTCGCTGCCAGCACTTGACAGATGGGAACAAACACTGCGAACACCCAAACTTTGCGTCGAGCTGACAGTTCCCATCTGCCCAGGGCTCTACCAGAAAAATGGCGTCTCGGATATTCCCAAAAGCTTCAGAGCAAAGGTGTGCCCTTGACAGTTTGGACATCTTGGTAAGAGAGCTGACATGCACACGAAACAGTTAAGGCAAATAAGGACATGTCAACGCTGTGGTAGTGAGATACCTGAGCTGTCCCTGTCTCCCCGCCACGCTGGTGGGAGCTGAAGCCCTGGAAGCAGCAGAGCCGCATGAGCAAGGTGCCGGGCCTGTGACAGCCACTTCTGCTTCTCACCAGGGTGGCTGACCCAAGCGCAGCCCCACTCCCATGTGGCTAGGCTGCTTGGCGTACTTGAGGTGCGTGACTAGACCTTGCTCAAGGGTCCTCTGTACTGAGCCATACCATCTCATACATTCACAATTACTTATTACTTGCATGTGTTAGTGACCTCTGCACACAAGCTAAGCGCAGTCTCTGCCTTGGAAAGCTGACTTTGGGTGTGCTTCTGCTAACATTGAAATCAACAGACTTGGTTTGGTTGAACAGACAGGAGGTTTCAGACTAGTCTAAAACACCCTCTGCAAAGCCTATTAGGCAAGTATAAACAAGAAAAAAAGAAAATTTAAAGTAAACTCTACATTGTTGTCCATAACAGATATATGAATTTCTGATGTTACAAGTTCATATTATCAGTACCACTTTCTTCCCCCAAAACCTTTGGTCTCTTTTCAATAACCTGTGCTCTAGCACAGCTGTCTTATAAATAATTGGTGTATTGGCATAACCACGGTATAAAATGCTACCACGCAGAAGGTTGAGGCTGAGATCTGACCTTGATATTTATGGACCGAGGAGCAGAGTCAGAGTTTTGCAGCTCTCAGGGGTTGCACAGGATATTTTGCCATTCAATGCCAACCACTCATGAAATGAAACTTTGGTAGGATGAGTCAGGAAACAAGTTTATTAACTGCCCTCTCTTTCCGCTTTGGTATTGCCTGAGCAGCAGTTCAGCAAAAACATTTCAAAGAAATAGAGAAAGTAATTTAGGCAAATTGCCCTCAAATCCAACACAGAAGCCACGGTTCTGAACATAAGCTCTTTGATCCCACATCACAAAAATAATCCAGGATTGCTTACTTGTTGCCTATATATTTCCAGCTTTTCCCTTCCCAGTGCTTGTTCCAAGCAACACAGAAACAGGACTACTGGGAGTATTCACACATTTAAAGTAAAAGAAGGTCTCAAAATCCCCTGTTCTCCGCAGTGCACAATTCCAGCAAAAACAATTCCCCACATTTCTTCTCCCAAAATCCCAACCAAGCAATAACCTCTAGAAACCCAAGCACCCCGTAACTGACAGAGTCCCAGCAATGAGAAGTGCACTCTTTCATCTGCTTCCTCAGTCAGCAGCCTGCCAGGTTGCTGCCAGGGTCACCCTTGGCAAGGTTCCTATGCAGCTCCTCTTTTGCCGTGGGACAAGCCATTTACCTCCTGCCAGAGCAGCTCCTGCTGCCAGGCTCAGAGGGACTCCAGGTCCTCTCATGCCCCTGCCTGATGACTTTTTTCTTTTTGAAGATGTTCCAGTGCTCATAAGGTACGCAGATTTGTAATTCACTAATTACTGAATTTGTGTAAAGGAGAAACTGTGAAAAGCCTTTTCCAGGTGTGTTTTTCTTTTTTTTTTTTTTTTTTTTTACCAGTGAAAATACACCCAAATTTACCTAAGCTGTAAAGCCCTTGAAAAATTAGAGGTCATGGTGCTCAGAAGGCAGCTATTCCATTTAACACTGCTGAGCTGACCGTAACAGAAAGAATTGTAAACCCCAAATGAATTAGGAGTTGATTAAAATCAGCAGAACATCAATATAAATCATTATAAAAATACATGCACATTAAAAAAAAGCTCAGAAGTGTCTGTTTACAAACAGAATGACATTAAAAGGAAAATATTACAGTCACCATGTGGGCACAAAACACTTCAAACTTAATGAACCCCAGAATGAATATTGCCTGGATGAACTTATTTTTACCTCCCTTCTTTAATTAAATAATCACATATTCTTCTTCCTTCAAGAGCCTCATGTGGAAGGTAGACAGTGACTATTTAATGAGTAGCAACACTTTTCCTTTTTTTTTCCATGTTCATGCCTTTATTACTAAACAGTGTTCTCATCCTTCTCTGAACATATGTGGTGGGGGAGAGCTATTGTACGGTACAGCCTCTGAATATTCATTACAACACACGTTTATTAACGATTTTATCTTATAACCACCCTTTAGAGCAAAAGCATGGTGTTCTCCCCCCTGTATAGATAAACAAATGAGGATCAAAGAAATGAAGGTCGAAAGCATCCGTTATACTGGAGAGGCTGACCTGAGACACCTACGCTGGGATTCACTGCACCAAAACGCAGGCATCTGTAGAGCAGACCTGAGGTTGCTACACCTGAGCTAGAGGCTTAAACTCCCTCTACAACCACCAGAGAAAACTGGCATTTAAAAAATGTGTTTCACCTGCCCTACTTTACGCATCTACATCAAGATGAGACAAGCTATTCTTTATAACATTGCTCTCACTTGACTGTTTTCCAGATCACAGAAGGCGACTGATGAAGGAAAAATGTATGCAATCATTCCAATTAAAATCTGTATCATAACACATATGCTCCAAGTCATCTGAGTAAGGCTGCATGGGCATCTTTAATTCCTGCATTTCCCATCCCCGAAGAGCTGAACTGAAAGGAACTTTGCAAAGACAAGAAAAAACATTTCCCAATATACATAAAATCTTTTGGAAAAGTCATCACAAAATGCTGCTTCTCCTGAGCACACTGACCTGTATCCTTTCAAAGACTTCCAAACGTAGCTAAGTCTGGGTGGATTTTCACTGGGATAAGCAGAAGAGACTTTCCTGAAAAGGGCTTTCCCTCCCTCAACCAGTACCTACTGAATTGCATGTCCATGTTCCAGTGCTTCAAAAAGACGCATCTTCACAAAGAAAAGATTGTCCAACTTTCTCATCATAGGCAAAATAACTTTCTCTAAACTCATTCCTGGAAATGGCAGCACAATTTTGCCTGAAAATGCTTAAAAAAATAAAATAAAAAAAATGCAGACTTAGGCAGTTACTAGGGGGGAAGGTGGAAGGAGGCCACAAGAAAAACCTTAGCGTAAACTGCTGAAGTTTTCACTGTTCTTAAAATCATGGGTTTAACTGTGAGGCAGTTTACAAAGTCTCAAAAAAGCCATTCCTCCTTCAAGGGGGATCATGGAGAACCACAGAAAGGACACATCCTTTCTTCTTTGCTCTTCCTTTGCAGCTGTTTTCTAGTTTAAACATAGCAGTTGATACTTCTCCCACATTCCCTATCCAACTAAAGAATGGCAGAATGCACTAAGACAGACCAGCAGCACCAATGTCTCACCATGATTTGTAACATCAAATGCTAACATTTGAAATCTGGTCTGTTATGTGAAAGCCAAAAAGTAAATCAAATGAAATGCATGGTGGCTGTTCATCTAAGAGTTTCTCTAGCATGCTCGAGAGTGGAGACTTTTGCTGTAATCTAGATCCAAACTGGGACGACCTATAAAACTTATCACAAAACTGGTAATTTCATGCATGTACACCATTTTCCCATGCTAATGGTGAAGTACCAGAAGAGAAATATTTTAGCAAAGGGGCGAAGAGAAAATGGGCCTGGCATGTTTACGGTTGGAGTCGATGATCTTAAGGGTCTTTTCCAACCTAAATGGTTCTATGATTCTATGTTGTCTTCTCATTAGTAGACAGGAGAGGACTGAGTGGTAAGTGGGTGCAATTAAACAGTGTAAACAGCACGATTTTTAAATAGTGTGCATCAGAGTTAGGTCCTTGTAATACAGGTCTTTTCTACACTTTAGACTTGAGTTGGCTGTAGAATCCCTAAAGTAGATGGTCTTATGCTGATAATGAAAGAAAACATTGATTTAGTGGTGCAAACAGTGCTTAAATGAGAAGACTTTTAAGATGGCAGAAGACATTTTTGTTGGTATAAACTGGGTGTCCATTTGGTGAGAACTGAGGAGAGGGGCAAAGAAGCACAGCTCTGCTGTTTATTTCCCTATGGGCGAAGCTTTTCAAATGTAGGACAAGAGCCAGATTTTTCTCCTTTGGGTCCTATTTTAAATCCCAGCTGAAATCCATGAGAGTCTTCCTACTGAGTCAAACAGGCTTGGATCAGGCCTTGGCTAACTTCACGAAAGGCACCTGATGGCTGACCTAAGGATCAATAGTTCTTGTTTTCATCCTAAACATTTCAGATGACAGCACACTGCAGCACTGCTGTGGCTAGGGATTATATGCAGCTTCGTGTGCATGCGAAAACTACTGAATTCTGTGGAGCGAATCACCTAGCAGAGCCTATTCAACAATCAAGATAAAACCATACAGTTAGCTAAAAATGCAATTCCAGGGCATTTAATACCTGAATTAAGCATTTATTTTAAAATGAGAAAGTTAAATGTGAATAACAACAGCTAGTTATAAGTTGTTGTTGGCCTCCCTGAGCCAAAAAATGGCAGGAAGAATTGCAGGGCGAGTTTGTTTTAGATTTTCTTTGCAGCTATGGGGGATGTGCCAAAATCATATTAATGACAGAGGGAAAACCACAGGCTCAGTGTGTCTGCAGTCCAGGGTTTTTTTCTTTCCTTTTTTTTTTTAATTTTATTTAAGCTGCTTGAAGCCTTTATATTTCAATTAAGAACTCAGGCAAGGTGACCTGAATCAGCAATAGCTTTTGGATATAAAATAAAGGAGTTTTTAAAGAAAGTGTTGAGGGACTTCCTAAGTAACATGAAACAAGTCCCAAAGCTCTCCCTCAAGGTATACATATTACCATCTTTTCATGTATATAACCTTTGGATTATCTGCCAGAAAAAAGTGAAATCAACCCTGTAATTCAGAGGCAATATGGGTTATAGATGCTTGTATGTAATACAACAGGAAACCTTACCATAGAAAGCCCTTTCTTCCTCATTAGCATCCCCATCTCTGTTTCCCCATCGTCTGTCTCTTTTCTCCCCGTCGCCTTATTGCCTCTGATGCCCTACAGCCAATTTCGTCTATTGGCAAAGCCCTACTCTGCTTCCAATTTCATGCAGGTAACCTGAGGGTCTGGGTCACCACATGACTTGACTCGCTTCCAAGAAAGAGTGTTTTTATACTGGTGTGGGTTCTGCGTGTAAAAATGCAATTTTATCAGCCAGGGAAGAAATGTCTGGAGGCACATAAGATGATGGAAGAAACCGCAGCTTGCCACAGCTTTACCTGTAACCTTGGGAAGCTGTCATATCCCTCATTACTCATCTCTTCAGGAGGGCTCGGCACTCTTTTTTTGGCTGCAGTGAGCCACGACTTTTCTGCTAGTGTCAGAATTGCCATTAAAGATGAAAATGGTAAATGGTCTAGATAAGTACTCTTCATAAAATCACTCCCACCCCCTTCTCCTCCCCCAAGAAGAAAACAGGTAAAATTTAAATGAAACCTGCAGTCAGGTTCTTGCCTTCGGTTTATTTCAAGTGTATGTTCAATTATCACAGAAACATCATTTTGTTAGGGTCCTCCAGCATCTACACTGAAATAACAACATGACCAATCAATAATACCTGTCAGAATATTCTGGCCAGTTTCCTTACAAATGAAAATCATGAGACTCACAAAAGGTCAGACACTGCTAATGTGAGTCACCAATTAATTGATTAAAAAAAGAAAAATCCCATGGTTTTTTGGTTGAACATGGGCTGATACACACAGAGCAATTTTTATCAATACTGTTTCCCCAAACCACTCTGATAAATATTGAGTTCATAGGCTACGAAATGACCTCTTTAAATGAACAAAGCATCGTAACCGTGCATTTAGGAAAAAGATACAAGGACAGGTTATTATGGGTTTTTAAAATTACTGTAGGGGAATGTGGTTTGACTAGCAAATGCACAGAGAACATAACATTTCACTCATCGTACAGCCGAGTAACACCATCGGAAGTATAATTCTGTGTAACAAAATCACATTGCGAGATGCGGCACTGGTGCAATTATCTTTGAGTAACTATGTTGATTTCAAGATAAACTCGTTCAGCTTAGATGTCGATTTTCTCCCTACCTACATTTCCACCTCACAGGAACTGTGAGTAGTACTGTCTTCTCTGAACAGTACACATCTCCCATGTGCTGAATACTAGATGGTGCAGTCTCACAGCATCTTCTTCAGACCTCATCCGTACCAGTTTTGCACCAGAACACCATTAATTGAGACAGTTCAGATTTAGGCAAAATACCTACAAATATTCATACTTTAAAATCCATCCTTTTTCAGCAAAAGTGTTCTGTAAAATGAAGAATGAACCTTAGCGTAAAGGGATGAAAATCTGCCCTACTGCATCCCAATTTAACCTCTTAGGTTATGCCCAGTACAGGTGTTCCAGGAAATGATCTGAGGGATTCTCCTGTTTTGTCCCCTTGGCCCAACCTGTCAGGCACAGTCTGGGTGTGTCACACCCATGAAAAAAGTCAAGTGGATGGAGTCGTTCGAATCTGGATTTTTTTAAACACCTCCCTCAGGGAAAGTTGTGGGAGACATTTAGTGTTTTCCTCTCCCTGGAACGCGGGCAGGAATGGAGCCTTTGTTGCTGCTGTTATTTCCTCAGAGATGGGCCCTTTTAGAGACAGCTTCTGGGGTTACAGCCCAAGTTCTCTCTAATATAAAGAAAATTGAATCTGTCCCTTATTGCTCAGTCTCTCGGATGACTGCAATGCCACTAAACCAAATCCAAGGCTGAATTTTTGTAATTGGATTTTTTCTGATTACAGAGTTTCTCTTGCATTGAAGTGCATGGCACATGCAGAAGATCCTTTAATCTCCAAGAAGCTTAATTATCATCCTCTTTGTAAAACTTTCACACCTGCACTCTGAATTTAAGTACTTCAGCTATCTGTTCAATTTTTTTTTCAGACCAGCACAAATCAGGATATTTCATTATCCTTGTTAGTCTGCTGTTGACCAGCATGCTAAGTAACAGATAAGCCAACTTACTGAACGACCTCTTGACTAACTTCCAGCTGACCAGAGGTATAAGCACGTAGTAGAGATGGCAATTGTCTTTCACACTGCATTTCATGGCACATCTGGATAGCCCTCATGCGAAGCGGAAATATTTGATCAATCCTTTTTTCCCATCTTTTACTAAATATATATGAGGGTTATTTGCTCCTTCCCTCCGCTTGCTTGGAGCCTGGATGGTGGACAGGAGAGGTTATTACAGCCATCTCCTCCTTCCATCATCTGTTTTTAGATACTTACTAAAAGAAGCACAATAGCATATTTTTAATAGGCAGAGGCTGCTTCCATTTGAAGATCCAAACCCTTGAATTAGCATCTAAAAAATTCAGACCACATGCTTTGTGAGGAGATAGAAGGATCAATTAGGAAGGCTCTACTTTAATGAATGCCCATCATGAAATACATTAGATATTTCACACTGATTTTTTTGAATTGTACACTATTTAGACTAACTGCATACAAGTGTAGGCTTCACTTTCCTGGTAAGTCTTTGAAGAAAAATTTGTCCTTTACTCTTGGTACCCAGTAAGTAAAACATAGAATATTTTCATATATAAGTGGAACTTGGAAGATAATATCCCCTCCGCCTTTCCTAGTTATTTATGACAATGAAATTGTATTTTTAATTTTCTGTTACAGGGACATCTCATTTCACCTTTACAGTTTTTTCTCCCATGCAAAGCAGTGTTTATTAAGCTGCTTTTAATGAGACCATGGTTTCAAAAGCACTAGAGAGAAATGTTAATTGGACCTGTTAGAGTCATTTATAACGTATATGGCTCAGCTAAACTCCATTTATTTCACTTTAGAGATGATCAAGAAGTTTGTAAAGAAAGAAATATCTGTGAGATTTATGAAATCCTTGTAAAACATGACAACTCCTCCCTTCTGTAATCATCTAGCAACATGGCTATCAAAATGTAACAACAAATCATAAACAGGCAGAGAAAAGAAAGTAAAAAAATTCTGTAGGGCAAATATACTTGGCAATCATAGACTTTTCTCATTAAAACATCTTGATTTTAATTGCTTACAATTTACAACCTGGCCACAGTTCAAACATTTGGTGTGATTTTTTTCTTATGATGGTTACCTCTCTCAGGCTGTATTTTTTTTCTTCCCTTGGTTATTTCAGCTGAAACAGGTCAGCTGTGTCTGAGAGCATCATTAGGGAAAACCATACTGTTTTGTCCCCACACAGAAAATTCTGTAGGCTTTATACTGAAAATTTATGTTCCCTATGTGTCTTCATTGCCTGACAGATCTGGCACAGAGAATCAAGAGAAGAGCCAGGAGGAGGGGACAGTAGGACTTCTTGGGCAAGAAGGGGAGGAACTCGGGGAAGGAACTGAGGTGAGAAGGTGACTGATTTGTAAAGAAGCTGCAGTACATGGAACTTGGGAATGGTTTGCTACGATACAGGGAAGGAGAAAGGGCTAAAGAAGGACAGGCATGAAAACTGCAAAAGGCCTTTATGGAGCAAAATCAGCAGTGTGAGAGAAATGTGTTGGAAAATTACCTAAGCCTCACTTGGCAAAAGACAGAAGTAAAAACTGGGCTGTAAGGACAGGGAATAGCATGTTGGGGATTTAGGACCTTCTAGAAAAGAAGACTCAAACTAGGTCACTAAGGAAAGGGAAACTCAAGCAGCTGCTGGGAAAAAAGACAGTAATGCAGCTAGGAACCAGGATAAGAACAAAGAACAGAGGAAAAAAGCATCACGCTTGCATGAAACGGATAGGAAGGAACACGGGATCCTGAACCTTCACAGTTCTCCGCTGGCAGCAAACGTCTTTGAAATCCACTGGTCACATGTGTGCCTCAAGTCTTTTCTGGTCCCCAGGAAGCACATATGTACTATGCTGGACAGCTGGTCTGATAACCTGGCTAACAGGGAGCAGACTGGTGGGCTTAATGGTTCTCACTCTTTTGAGGAACTATTTGGGTACAGATGTAATGTCAGATACAAGGTTTTTCCCACAGAGAAACCTAGGTAATGGTACATAAAAATGTGTCAATACTGTTAAGGGTGTAAGCTCGCACAAATATTGGGAAACGACAAATTGACAGTTGCTTATGCAACACAGTGGTACCATTCATTAGATAGAGAAATACTATTTTCTTACAAGGCCCCATTCCACACCTTCTTCACTACGCAGCAGTCCTCATAGTGAAACAAGTGTCCTATCCGTAAGACAAAGCACTGTAAGTTTTGAGGGAGCTAACAGTGAATGAGTTGGGTGGCAGGTGTGTAAGGCGTAAAGAGGGAACTGCAAGAAAGAGAAGGTGGTCATGTAACATGGAGGAGACACCTGAGTGCTGCTTTGAAGTACCAGATGGTCTTTCTGTCACAATTTCTGTAAAGGCTGAAAAGGATGTTTAAACTGTATTGGTCACTAATTTCAAGCATTTTCTTGTTTCACTATCAGCAGTCAGCAGCAGTATCTCTTGATCACACAAAGTACTGATGAATCAAGAACTGGGTTTTGAATTCGCCAGCCCAAAATGCTGGATTTTTTTTTAAACCATAATGCCTATTTACCTTAGGTTTCCATGCTACCCATTTATCTCAAGAGGTGTTAAAAAGGTATTATCTTCCTTTTAAACTAGGTAAATAGAGTGGATTAAAGCAGGTAAGCAAGCATGAACTGATGCCTGACTGATAGATATTAGTCCCCTTATAGGCTCACGATGAGACTCAGTGAAGTCAGCGTGTCATATTTAGTAGCAGCATGAGAGATGGAGCGTTAAAAGGAATTGTCATTGTAAAAAAGCAGTCCTGAAAGCCAGAAAACTCGATAACAGAAAAAAATCACAAGCCTCAGACTTCTCTGAAGGAAAAAGCCTCTTTTGGTGCCAAGGATAAGTCACATCCCAAAACATGTATCTTTCACTAAATGAAATCCTAACAAGCTAGCACTACAGAGAGAGAACTTACTTACTGTATACATCCACACCTGCCTGTCAGTTCATACTAATGTCCCTGATGCAGGCATCTGGGCACTAACAGCAGAAAGCACAGTTAGTGTATTTGATTGTGCTGGTTTGGGCTGGGGTAGAGTTAATTTTCTTCACAGTAGCTAGTATGGGGCTGTGTTTTGGATTTGTGCTGAAGACAGTGTTGACAACACAGGGATGTTTTCGTTATTGCTGAGCAGAGTCAAGGCCTTTTCTGCCTCTCACCCCACCAGCGAGTCGGCTGGGGGTGCACAAGAAGCTGGGAGGGGACACAGGTGGGACAGCTGACCCCAACTGACCAAAGGGATATCCCATACCATATGACGTCAAGCTCAGCATATAAAGCTGGGGGAAGAAGAAGGAAGGGGGGACGTTCGGAGTGATGGCGTTTGTCTTCCCAAGTAATGGTTACGCGTGATGGAGCCCTGCTTTCCTGGAGGTGGCTGAACACCTGCCTGCTGATGGGAAGTAGTGGATGAATTCCTTGTTTTGCTTTGCTTGTGTGTGCAGCTTTTGCTTTACCTATTAAACTGTCTTCATCTCAACCCACGAGTTTTCTCACTTTTACTCTTCCAATTATCTCCCCCATCCCACCAGGGGGGAGTGAGTGAGTGGCTGTGTGGGGCTTAGTTGCCGGCTGGGGTTAAATCATGACATTGATAAACAAGGAACTTGTACAGTAAGATGAGAGACTAACGTGCCATAGCATGTAGATTTAAATATCTGTGTAGTTTGCGCAGTGTGAACGTGAATTGTGCATTGGCCTCCAGGAGAGACAAAAAATCCCACGTGTTTTATCTAGTGACACATCTGCAAGTGGATATTTCTGGAACTGTTAGAGAGAGATAGGTCTATATCATCCTCTGCCTTAAGAAAGAGCCAACACATTTGGAATGACCTTGGGACACTGAGGCTTTCTCCTTGAGATCTGCATATTGCCTGAAGCACCCAAACTGTGGCAGGATTAGGGCCTCGGGAAAAAAACACCAGGAAATTAATAACTCCGCATTCAGGCAAGGATCTGGGCAGTGCCTTCCATAAGCCTGTGGTCACATACCGAAGATAGAAAGAAAATATAAAATGAATAGCTGTATAAGAAGGTTATTATCTCTCCTGTGGGTCTTGTGACTGTATCGCATGAATACCTAGCTGGATGGAGGCTGAGCAGACAATCTCAATCCTGACATTTCCTTACTAGCATGTTCAACTTTTTGACTTCAAACATTGTCTTCTAGCATAATTTGTGTATGTGTTTGTGTAGCAGTATGTAAAATAGAGTAATACTTCAACTAATACAGCTATCATGACCTTTGCTTTGCACATTCAGTCGGTCTCTAGAGCAACATAAGAGAGGAAGCATTCTTTAAAGGTTTAAGTAACTAATTCATATTTAGAGTTTCAAGGGATCTAGGTCTGTTGCTCTGTGACAGCCAGGAGACCAGCAGTCACAGACAAATGCTAGAGTACACCGCCTATCTGTTCTGTCAAAGACTTGTAAGAGACAAAGGAAATGTTAATTTTAAGTTTATAAAGAAACAGAAAGAAAAAGGCAGTGTGGAATCCTACAGGCTTCCTGACTTTCCTTCAACTCTCAAGGTCTTGCAACATTTATAAGGTTTATGAGGATCTTGAGTCTGTCCTTGGAGTATCTGGAGCTCCTGTTCCTTGGTCTTGTAAAACTCTAGCTCTCAAAGGTCTCCACAGCTCTGGATACGCTTGAGTGATACTGCTTTCTGAAACTTAAGGGGCAGCCCATAAGTTCTTTTTTCTCCTATATTTCTTGTCTTGCACAAATTACTGAAAGTCTACACTGGATCACAGATTACCTCACCTGATGTTTAAACTATGCAAGCTTTCTCTCCCTAGTGCTCTTCTTGTCAGGCAGAATTACTGAAGGTTGAGTCAGATTTCTTTAAATGTACTCTCATAAAATTGTTACTGCCTTTTGGGGGTTTTTTTTAATTGAATGGGTGAACTTAAAGAGGCAAAAGGCTTGGACAGTGTTTGTTAAGCTGCTGTCAGATTTACTAGCAAATGATTGCATGAGTAATTCCCACTCTATAAAGTTGTATCAGTGGTAAATGTAGAGTTCAGAAAATTGAGGGTGTTGCTCTAGCTAAAGCTGACCAGTGACTCTGGTAGCTTGGGACTAAAAACCAAGCTGACCATCTCTGCTTTGCAGAGAACAATTACAGGGTGCCACATTCCAGCAAATCTATTCTGGCTCAAATAAGTGCCAGAATTGTTAAAGAAGCCAGAGAAACATATGGAATTCGAATGAGCAATATGTTCCTTCATTCCTCAAGACCACAGGCCTCTATGGCTTGAGTTAAGAAACTTCATCCAGTTAAGAGATGAGAGAAAAACATTTTGTGTCTCTCAGGTGCAAATAGCTAACAAAAGCTTACTTTTGTGCCAAAGTCCTGGCAATAGCTAATAGTTTTGTTTAACTACAGCATCCTTGACTCAAAGATTACCGCAGCAAGAACATCCAAGACTTAAAAAGTAGATTGCTCAAAAGCTCAGCAGCAGCAATTTATGAACTAGAGCTACATAAAAATGTTATATGGGCCAGAATTTAAACTTCAGGTAGCCACTACCTTTGAACTTTTTTGAATGCTCCCTTTCAGAGTAAATATGGAAGATTACCCAAGCAGATGCAACCCCAATTACAGAGACAACAGAAAGCCCAGTAGCATCATGGCAGATTTTGGAAAATCTGAAGAGAAACTGCATCTGCTCTGCTTCCAAATAAATGTAGTGATAAACTTTTATTTCTTGTTTTAGACAGGGGCAGTGTAAATCTCTGTTTGCAGCTTGTTATTAGCATTGCATTCTAATTCTAATTCTCACTCTAACTGAGGATGCCTGACCTATAGCTTTCAAGCTGTGAGTAACTCGTTAGGACACCTCACCCAGACCATAACCTCTGCCAAACAGTGAGAACTTCACTCTTCCCAACCTGAGTTTATAGCTTGGAATTAATATTTGCTGTTTGGTTGCCACAGGGAAAGATTCAGGCTGCAAAATTATTTTGGTGGTGGCAGCAAGTCACTGCTGAGCACTGCCCTACCTCTACTCCTTCCCCTCCACAACACGAGGGATGCAGGTGTAGTCATATGGCACAAAGAGAGCTGCAATATTCAGACCTCTCCCGCCACAAGATGAAAATAGGTGATCCACATGACCATAAAGGTTGGACACTTCAGGTGTAAGGATTACAAAGAAAAGTGATAAAGCCCACAAAGTTTATCACAGTTGTGTGTAGGGCTAGTCACCATATCCATCTCCTCTGCAAAGACTGAAGCACAGCATTATTAAAGCCTCACAAAATTAAAAAATGCAGGTAGTCTCCTCTAAAATCAACAAGGAGTATAAGCAACCACACTGCTTCATGATCGGAGGAGGTGTTTTGGAAAAGAAAGAGACATTTGGACATTTGCCTGTTGGAAAAGGACCTGGGGGTGCTGGTTGACAGCCGGCTGAACATGAGCCGGCAGTGTGCCCAGGTGGCCAAGAAGGCCAATGGCATCCTGGCCTGTATCAGAAATAGTGTGGCCAGCAGGAGTAGGGAAGTGATCGTGCCCCTGTACTCGGCCCTGGTGAGGCCGCACAGGCTTGAATACTGTGTTCAGTTTTGGGCCCCTCACTACAGGAAGGACGTTGAGGTGCTGGAGCGTGTCCAGAGAAGGGCAATGAAGCTGGTGAGGGGTCTGGAGAACAAGTCTGATGAGGAGCAGCTGAGGGAACTGGGACTGTTTAGCCTGGAGAAGAGGAGGCTGAGGGGAGACCTCATCGCTCTCTACAGCTACCTGAAAGGAGGTTGTAGCGAGGTGGGTGTCGGTCTCTTCTCCCAAGTAACAAGCGATAGGATGGAGGAAATGGCCTCAAGTTGCGCCAGGGGAGGTTTAGATTGGACATGAGGAAAAATTTCTTTACTGAAAGAGTGGTTAAACATTGGAACAGGCTGCCCAGGGAAGTGGTTGAGTCACCATCCCTGGAAGTATTTAAAAGACGTGTAGATGAGGCGCTCTAGGGACATGGTTTAGTGGGCACGGTGGTGTTGGGTTGACGGTTGGACTCGATGATCTTGGAGGTCTTTTCCAACCTCAATGATTCTATGATTCTATGATTTGCTACCTCCACAACTTCAAATGTAACTTTTATCAGGTTATAAAGTATTTTCTCAGAAATTATGTTTTTGTATTTTCTTCAGGGATTATCTTGGTATTTCCAAACTCCTACTATTTCAAAGTCTCTTTGAAACTATACAGCAGTACACTCCACACATCAACCTAGAAACATTTTCAGCACAAAAAAAAAGACCCAACAAGCTAACAACATCTCTTCCAAGAAGCTGAATTGACAAGTTTATTTCCTAGGACCCAGCTGAGCAGGATACTTCAGGATGTATTTAAGCAAGCACAAGTGTAACCCCAGAGAGTTCAATGGGACTAGCCACATCTCCTACATTATATACACACTTAATTACCCTGTACAGAACCCCTTGATGCTTTTTTCACTCCAGTTTGTCTAGGTTCCAGAACCAATAAAATGTACAAGCTTCCCAGGTGACCCCTTGAAGACTTCAGGCGAAGGAACTAAACTTTGAGAAATATATCACCTTTGAAACAGCTTATGCTTACAGGAGTACAAAAAGTCAGTTACACTCTACAGGACTGTAGCTGAAAAATAGTTCAGGATTATTTTCTTCATCTAGTGTAACCTTTTCAAATTAAGTTCCAATTTCATGCTATAAGAATATATTTTATGGCTCTTTCCAGTTCTGGCCACATGGAACGCTACTTTATAGGATATAACCATCTGCTAACAGAAGAGAAGATATTAAAGCAAGTAATGGTACAATTATATCTCTGGAAATAAGATATTCTACTGAAAGTTTATACCAGGAGGACCCTACAGAATGCACCAGACTTTATATAACTTTTGGATTGTTGCCCCCTCTCAGCAGGCTAAACTACTAAACTAGTGTCAAGCATCAGTTATTGATAAGCCACCTTACCCAATCCTCTTCCTCTTGTTTTAGCTTATTTTCATACTCACATCAAGCCTGAGGTGGCATTATAAATAGCTTGTCTTGTGGGTAATATGAGAGTTGGGGAACAGAGTAACATTTCTGTAATTCCTAAATTTCTGTTCATGGTTCATATCCTCCCTTTCACGTTACTCCCAACTTTGACTTCACTGCTCTTGAGCAGAAGTAAGAGAAGATTCAGATCAGCACTGTTTTCCTGGAAACAATGGATTAGGATGAGTGATTTTCAGCCTTTGCGCCGTGGTCATAACATAACTGCAAAAAGCAAAGAAAGCTTCCCAACAAAATTTTTCACACCACGGCCGGAAAACTATGCAGGGCATGCAAATTGGAAAAAATCAAAACCTACTGGGGGCTAGATAAAATTTAACAAAATTGTAATGTATTAGAAAGAGAGCCTACTGGATCCCTCCTTATTTCTTCTCGCAGACACTGCAGGACCACCATCCCATGCATTTCCCAGTGTTTGATTCCCTTTTCCTTCCTTCCTTCTGACTACACAAGTCTCAGGTTCTTCTACCTCCTTAAGTTTCCCCAGGATAAAACATTCATTGCCAGGAAGGCAGGAACAATAAATCCAGATTTGTTACTGAGAACAAAAGGGAGATAGCAGAGTTTATTCAGAGAGCGAATGACATGAAGAGACCAACTGGTAGGTACTGCCTGTACAGTTATAAGCCTGCAATTTCCAACTAAGATCCGTATCCTCCTGCACTGAGCTCTATCCAGATAACAGTGAAAAGAAGGTTCCTGCCTTGAACAACCTGCAATTTAGAGCACAACAGAGCTTCTCATCATGTGGTCTTGTCCTCACACAAACCTGCAAAGATTTCTAAAAGATCCTCAGTGAAATTGCAGCTGATTCCCTCCCTGGGGTATACAGGAGAATGGGGATGGGAGTTTTCTCTGAACTTTTTTTTGCTGGGAACTTCGTCTGTCTAAAGCCAGGGGTTCTTTTGTCAATGAGATCTCACTCTTAGAGAAAGTGGAGCATAAAGAATCTGGTTTTAACCGTGACGATAGATAGGGTTTGGTCATCCATCATCTTCCAAAGAAAAAGAAGAAATAAATGAAAACACCTAAATTCTAGTCCTCTTCAGGTTACAAGATCACCCACATTTCCATTTCCTACATGGGAGGTTCCTGCCCAGGTGCTGAGCTGTCTCCACCTTTCTGGACGTGAACCTTGCATGAATGTCCAGCAGGCTTGCCAGACGCCATGCAAACCTGTCACTCCATTCTTGATAGTTAAGTAAATAAAGATATATATTATAATAAAAAAAAATAAAATCTGTGTCTCGGAGAATAACAAAGAGGGCTGTTCCAGAATAAACAAATATCTGACATTCTTCTAAGTATTAATCTTTTACAAGGCTTTGAAGTTTGACAGTGCTATTTCACAAATTCCTATGAGGCTGCTTTACTGCTAGGCTAGAAATCTGACTGTGGAACTAAGGAGGAAAAGAAGAGAAAGATCCCCAAACAAAGAAGAAATATTTTAGTCTGACTGGTGAGTATTTCTATTTCTTGCTGCCATGAATTTTCTGTATCTTGCAAATATGGAGGGGAGATGACACCTTCCAAAACAAATGGAAATAACTCAATTCCAAATCTGTTATGAAAAATCATCTGCTCTCGACTTTCCAAAAAAACTCCCATATTTTCAGTGAGTTCAATCAAACTTTGTATAAAGCGTAAGCTCATTTTTCAAGCCATGATTTACCACCTCTGCATTTCTTAACAAATTTTCTCTTCCCCATTCTTTTCTATGTGGCAGTTTTGTGACTTTTTAATAATGTCTTGGCCACCTAGCAGCACTGGCAAAAGGGAAAAGAATTCCTGTAAGAGCAAGTAAACCCCTCTTCGATGTGACACAGAAATGCCTACACTTCATTAACCTTTATTATAAACTAGTCACTGGAAAAGTTACTTTGCTAGAATCCACACTATGGTTTCACTCTACAAACCATGAAATGTCAGAATGCTGAATTACAGTAAAATACTGCTCACCTCCTTATGAACCCAAGATTAATGATACGGTGCAGAAGGGAATAGCAGTGCTACTAGGAGCGTAACAGGTCACAATCACTTCTAAAATAGCTCATCAAGAACAGGCAGCAAAACACCACAGATGGTTCCCAGAACTAAAGTCCCCCTTCTCAACCTACCCATCACTGAGACATCGTATTCAACCAGCAGAGTCGCTTCCTGTCCACATTGTTTGAGAATACTCATGGCTTCAGCATGTGTCGTACCCAGCAGTCGGATCCCATCAACACTCAGCAGCCTGTCCCCGGGTTTGATTGTGCCCTCTCTGAAGGGAGATTGAAGGAATGGTCTTTATTAATATAAGATAAATTGATTTGGAGATAATACCATTTTTATGCAAAGCGATTCTCTCACACCCTTTCTGACATCCATCCCTCTTGCCTTAACACTTAACATTTACTTTGATGGTGAGAGCATTCAGAGGGCGCAAAGGAAAGGAAATTGCTTTAATTGGAAAGTCAGCGACTGGAAAACAGCTTAACACATAGCTAAATAATCAAGTCATGTTAAATTGCAACTAAGTATAGCTTCTGCTTCAACATATGCTTTCTTTCTGCCTTGTCCACACAACTCCTCTTTCACACATAAACACCTCCTCCCCCGATATTTTCTTAAAAATAAATACGAGGTGCAAACACATGGGTGAAGAAACAGATTGCAAAATATGAATGTCCATTTACTGATTTTCTTCAAAAATATCCCTTATTTGGATAATTCCATTTTTCTTTTCTTCCTACCTAAAAATAATTTGGCTATAAATGTACACTGTCTCCCAGGCATATCTCATAATGTATTCAGAATTATAACAGAAAATGAAGTACTAATGTTGTCAGCTCAAGAACTGGGGAGAAAAACAAGGAAGCAAGGGGGATGAGGGTGGGAAGAAAGGGAGGGACAAAAGACAAAAGCTCTCTTGAAACGTTTGCTTCTCAGTTAATGTTTCCAAGGTCGAAAATGTCAACATAAGCTACAGAAAATCAGCCTGCTTTAAAGAAATTGCCCTTTAAGTTTCTTTAATGGTTTAAGGACACAAATGCCATTTTTTGAAAATATAATTCATACATATAAATAAAGTGAATATTCTTTCTTTATATAGCTGCAAGATGGTATTACATACAAATACGTTCATTGGGTGAAAACATAAATCTGTACTCAGAAGTCGCCCAGGTGAAGTTATGTGTGAACTTACATGCAGATCTGTACAAACATCTTAAAATAATAACACAACAACACCCAAACACTTGACAGTATTTTTCTGAAGTGCAAGAGAAAAAGACTGTGGTGTTAGAGTATAAAAAGCATAATAAAGAGCTACACCAGTTGTCTGAAGGCTGCAAAAAAATGTGCTCTGACCTATTGCAGGCATTTGTTTTAATTATTTTAGGTTGATTTTTCAAAGTGTTTAATGGGAAAGTCTTGAAACATGCAACATACTAAATTAAAATTCATACACACCATGATGTGCCGAGCCTCTGTGGTTGCCTATTACTGTTGTTATTATTGTTACAATTAAATGCATAAACCATGAATTTCAAAGGAACAGGTTTGAATATATCGACTTCACTCCAAATCCTAACTTCTGTCCCAAATAATTCACCTTTCTCCATTTCTCTTTCACATGCACTCCAGAGAAAGATGAATTGTACCTGTCAGCAGGCCCTCCAGGTCTAACACATGTTATTACAACAGGACGAGATTTATTTCTGTCATCGTGTGCTCCACCTAGAAAGGGAAAAGTGAGAGAAAGCACACCTTCATTTTGTGATTTTTATGAAAACTCACTCCCAAGAGGCAAGTCTAAATCTTGCAGCATGCACATTTACAGATGGTCTAAAAAGATCAAAAAACGGCCAAGCCGTTAATATGAACCTCCACTGAATTTTATCTTAAATAAAATCAACCTACTGTATGGTATAGATGATTCTTTGTAAAATATTTCTACAGAGTGATTCTTAATAAATGTATATTCTTTTCTTAGAACCTCTAGTCTGCAAATCTGATCTCAGTGTGAAAACTTACTGTTCTGCAATGTTTGCTGCACAGAGGAAAAAACATCTGTACTTCAGGTATACTCAGAATAATGAGTGGCCCCTAAGGCATTTATATAGTAAGAAAAAAAAAAAAAGCTTTCCCTGAAGAAACAAATAATTCATCATTGGGGTATATTATTTAACAGCTGCATGTTTTCTTCTGTTCTCTAAGTCAGTGATAATACTTTTGTTGTACGATTCAGACTACCAGCACAATTAATCAGATTTCATACCTAATTTATACAAATACTGTATGTGAATCTTTTTTAAGAACTACAATCTTCCTGCTGATTTCAGTGGTAGCAGAATCTGGTCTTATGTGAAATGAAGTTTGTCATGTTCTTGGCATAGTTCATTAATTATTGTTCTTCCATAAACAAAAATTAGAGCAGGTCATAAAAGCAGTACGTTAATGTATGGAAAAAGTAATACATAAATCACAGAGATTTTTACAAACTGTAAGCCATAAATCTTGAAATGATTTATTAGTGTCATAAAAACTTATTGGTTTTTCTGCTGATTTAGAAAATAGACAGTTCAAATTTAATGATAACTCACCTCTTATTACAAATCCAAAAGTGTTCCCCTCTTTATGTAAAGTAACTTCCACAGTTCTAAAGATGAGACCTGATCCTTGTACAGCTAGAAGAAAAAAAATAGAAGAAAAAACATTCCAAAACTTTATTATTATTATTTTTCTAATTATACACACAGATTTGTACCTTTTCCAATTTAAGCTAGCTATTGTGTTTCTGGTCATACAATTGGAAAGAATCCACTACAGAACAGTCAGATTAAAGACCTGTAATTAAATACAACTCATCCTCTTTTTGAGAGAATTTTGGGTCAGACATTTTGCAGGTTGCCAATGGTTTGGAACAAGAGCCATAGATGCATATAACAGATGAGGAATTTGAGCCTTACTGTTTAAATTGTGGCATAATTTTGCTTTTCTTATAGTTACAGAAGAGAGCTAGAAAAGATGGAAATACACAGTGGGACACAAAAATGACAAATGAAATTCTTAAAGCTACCTATGAAGTTGGTTGGTCAGCCATGAAAATGCTTATTTGTATTGCTTAAAGTCAAGACAGTCGAGATTTTTAGGGTGTATTTCTAATCTCAAATTGCTAGATTAAGATGAAAAAAGTATTTTGCATCATAAGGATTTATTATTTTTTTCCTTTTTCAAAATGTAACATGCTCTCTCATCATTGATAAGTGAGTAAAAAAATCTTTGACTTCTAGTTCAGTCAGTATTTTCTCCGTAAACACTAGAGGAGTGGTGCACAGCTGGGTTAGGAGGTGAGAAGCCTAATGCACAAACCAACACATTTGGGTGTGATAATCCACTTTACAGAATTTGAAACCACCGCTGTTAAGAGACCAATGGCCAGTTTACTCTTAGCTTTTACAGGAAAAACTTTGGCCGGGTGTAAGAACTCCCTTTACCAAAGGGAAAAGGACACTGGGCAAAATCACACGCATGCACACTTCCCAGCTTCCAGTAAGATACTGCAAACAGCACAACACAAATAAAGATTAAAAAACCCACCCTCTATAAAATAAATGTTCTGCGAGCAGCAGAACTAATGAAAACTTACATCCTTTAATGCTCCTGCCTGCAATAATCAGTTTCCCCGGTCCCCATTAGGATACCCTGAGGGGGCAGTGGACACAAGAGGCTACACAGCTGGGGAGGCGTCTGCCGCCACCCACAAGCGAACCCCAAGGAGAAGTGGTGCCTCCCCAGTGCTGCCTGCCTCTCCTTCTGAGGACTCCCCTGGCCTGGGACTCTCTCTTCTGCCCAAGTGCCTATTTCCATGAAACATGCTGTAATGTACTTTTTTTTGGAGTCTTTCAATCCCCTGTTAAAAAAGTTACTGCAGGGAACCAGAAGAACAAGCCAGTGAAATCACATAAATCTCATTTCCTTAAGAAAATAGGCAAAAGATGGCCCTCCAAAGCATTGCTTTGTATTGCAGTAATTCCTGCTACAGCTTGAAGATCAAGACCGTGTTACTGAAGTCCACGCGGTTGGTTCCTTTTCAGCTAGAAATGTTTTACTGCCCGAAATTATGAATTATGGGGAGGAGAAGATAATTCTTGCCTTCATTCCTATCAACTGAAAGTGGCCCAGCATGTAGCTTGAGCTGAATCTATGGTTCCTAATCTGATTGGTATGGCTTGTAACCTCCACTGGGGACAAGCGAAGCCTGTAGCTCAGCAGTGAGGAACAGCACGCAGCGTCCTTCCACTTGGGCAACAACCATTCAGGTGGCTGTCCTTCCACCCCAGCCACAGCCTGGGAGGGGAAATAAGTCCTTAACCTTTAGCAACAAGAAAAGGCAGATATGACGCAGGCATGGCTCACGTTCCTGTTTGAAACGCTGAGGTGGCTCGTGCTGAAAATAGCAGCTGGATGCTCCTGCTGTGAACACTGCCAGACAGGGAAGGAAACACTAGGGAGAGTGGGATTACTAGCGCTCAGCCAGATTTAATCCATCATTATTAAACTACTCACATTTCCCCACTCTGAAACCATGATAGTCCTCTCTCTGAGGGGGCAACCATGAGACCAACAGTAGAATTTCATTATATATGGGGCAGGGAAGGACGTGCCGGGACTTCACCACGTGACCTACTGGAAAACTTCTGCGTATAATGAGGGCACTGTGTCTAGCTTGTTCACTAGAAGTTAATGGGAACAACTAGACTGCTAATTATCTCCAACTTTATTAGCTATGCTTGTATGAAGGGGTCAGAAATTCCAGGGACTTACAGAAAAAAGTATGATTGCTACTGTAATTTAGCATGTCAAAATCCTGTTTCAGTGGGTAAGGGTGGCACATATGCCAAAAGCGGGTGAAACAGAAGGAAGCCCACTTGAGTAAGTGCAAAACAATGCTCATAAACCAATTGCATCTCCAGCAAAATAATTCTGAACTCAGCTGACTTCCTTAACTCAAATACTGTGTTTCTGAACATGAAGTTCCCTTACCACAAATGAACACTAATCAACAGAGAACATTCAAAACATATTAAGGTTGTTGTCAGGAGGTCATAAAAGCAACTAAATACTTAATTAGACTAACTCTCCAGCTGCTAGAAAGCAATGGGGAGTTCATCCTCTTTTGAGCACCAAAGAGAGTGATGGATTTTTTGGCTTCTATCGCACGGAAAGTCTTTATTTAAGGAGATGAGCTTCCTAGCTGGCTCTGCAGATTTTTCTGGCCAAACACCAGCAAACCACATCTCCCCTCCAGCAAGCAGCATGAAGGAGCACACACTCTTTCAAAGGTGTGACTAGTGTAGCCCCCTTGGTGCCAGACAGCCACCTGCCACTCACTCCTTCACTTTAGGTCCCAGGTTTCCAACTCACTATTTCTCTAGCTTTCACTTCATACCTGATAGCCTCAATTCTCACTGATTTTCTCCTACAGACACACAGTCACAGACATAAGCACAAAAAGAAAGAGCAAAGGAGAGGCAAGGAAAATATTCAGTAGCACTCTGAGACTTCGGTGTCAGCGTAAACTTGTATTTTGAAGACAATCCTGCTCAGCGAGAAGCCCTTGTTTCAGTCACACAATTCTTGCAGGTTTATGTATCCTCATAGCCTACCCCACTGGGTCTTCTGCTCTAGAAATGAGATGTTGCCTAAAAGTGATGTCAGAAAAGACTGGAAAAGTCCCGAAGTATGTTGTTGATCTGGGAGAGCGGGAGGGTGCTGCAAGTGGAGAGAAGGAAGGAAAAGGCAGAGGCAGAACTCACAGACAGTCATTGGTCTCATCTCAGAAGATCTTACTATAACAAGAAGGATTCTCTTGCCCTGGAATCTATTTAATCTAATTCCCAGTATTCAAAACTGTAAGCAAACAAACAAAAAATAGTGGAGGTTGACAACTCTGCTCTGCCATTGGCTAGATTTGTGCTCCTAAAACACCTGAGCATATCTGAGAGCATCCCCCTGTACTGCCAGTTCTTTCACACCGCTTCCATGTTCTGCGATAAGCCAGAGGAAAAAAAAAACTTAAGAAAACAACCACTACCAAAAATGAAGATCACCAGCCATGCCCATCTCACTGCTGACAACACGTCTGCTATTCTGCATAGGTTTCAGTTTGCTCTGCTATTACTTACAGACTGGAGGCAGCTCATACTCCACTTCTAAAACAACCCTCTCGCCAACATTCTTGAGCAGGCTGATGATCTCATCATGGCGAAATTTGGTCAGGTTGATTCCATTCACAGATTTGATGTAGTCACCTACATCCAGCTGGTCACTCCTAGGAAAAAGTACATATTCCTTTTGTTAAAGGCAGATCTGCTGGCCCAAACTAACTAAATCCTTTAAATTACTCTATTGTGATGGTAAGAAATATTTTTTCCATTCATCTAGATTAAAACAAGTTGATCTTTCAAACAGAAAGCGGCATTTTAAGATATTAATCTAGTCTAGCTTGTTAAATATTAAAAGAACACCACTGTTGCATTATTAATTTCTGATGTACAAAACCAACTGTACAATAAAGGAGTCGGATGATTTGACTGGTTTGGGCACAGGATCCAGGAAAACATCTTCATGTCCTCATCTTTCTCTCTCTCTTTGGGAAGCATCCAAAACTATTTTTTTTGGACAACAGTTGCCTTCACAGCTAACATCACAGCTACAGGAGACAGGCCACAGCCCAAAAGCATATGTTCTGCTCAGTTACGTAGAATGATTTAGCTTAACCTTTATCTTTTGACCTGTTGCACTCATGAATAACAGCTTTTTGGTTTCCACTGTAGTAGTACACAAGGTAGGTATGACTTTAGACTTCTTTTTAATCTTAAAACCAGCTGATGAACAGGTTTTTTTAATTAAATTATGGTAGTACTATGGTTAGGTTTTCAATTTTACTTTTTCCCCTGAGTATTTTATGCTGCTTCTCTCAAGTTTTTGTTCAAGGACACAAAAAAGGACAAATAAAATTTATATAATTTAGAAGAAACTTAATTAGTCTTATGATGACTTTCAAATATCTCATTGGTATTTCTAGTTTTTGTCAAAGTAGCCTTGAGGGAAGAGGGGGACCAGCTGTTGCTGTTTCTCTCTGAGCTTCTCCGGTCTGATGGGCTGCCATTATAGATGCATCTAGTCACGTATTTGTTAGTGACCTTTCTGATGTGGTATGTATTTCTGAAGCAATCACATCTTATAATGCATTTTGTGGCTTGAGACGTGGTTACCTAGCAGCGATTCCTCCTTGACGAAGGTTAGATACTCTTGGTTTCCCATCCTTGTCGATTCCACCCGATACTGTAAGCCCTAGGGTGGTGCCTTCTTTTTTCATTAATTCAACTATTGTTGAGCCCTTGAATTCCTCTGTTGAAAGAAAATTATTGGCATTATTAAAATTTAAGTGATAACACAGATGTTGCCTTTCTGAAATGTCATCTACTTTCCAAGAAAATCAATGTGTATGTTAATAAGAAATAACGCGTACATCTGGAGATTCTTTATGTCACAATTCACAAGTTCTGTCCACAGGCTCTGCATATAGATAAATCTGAGACATATGTTTTGTAAAAGGTTATTAAAAACTACACAAATGTGCTAGTATACTATACAGAGCCAATAAATACAAAGTCTGGCAACACTTACAACTAAAGGTAGTTGTTTCACATTTTAAAAAAGCTAGCTTTTCTCATTTTCTGCTTTCTCCCTCTGAACCCTATGTTTTATAAAGTACTTCAACTGATTAACTAAATAGAAGGGTAAAAGACACAATGATATAACGGTACTAGAAAATTTTAGATCCAGACTCACTTTGAGGCCACTAGTAGATGTCAGTGTTAATCAAAACAACTGAACATAACAAGAATCCAGATGGAGATTAAACGTATCAGATCTTAACAGCTTTATTCCTTATTCTTACACAGATAGATCTCCACTATAACTCTGAAATCTCTGCAGAACAGGTATAAAGTAAGTGAAGGGCTTTCACAGCCATAGTTAGATATAAAATTTCCCTCAAATGCTGTCTGGGACACTCTCTCCTGCAATTTGCCCATTTAGCATTCTTGGAAAATGCCAAGCTAATCTCACAGACCTCAACAAATGCAAGTCACCTGCAATGGAAAGCCTCAAGCTCTCGAAAAGAGTTGTCTTTATTGTTGCATTATTATCTGGTTCTCAGGACCATCTAAGATTTTTTTTTTTAACAAATACTTTGCTAGAACATGTATACAGGGCATCAACAATGCACTGCACTGTGCACAATCTTTTGCCATGTGTTTTGATCTTTTATATAGGTTCTGAGTTTGCAGTCCAATGATGGGGAATACTCTGCTGTCTGAAGTGACATGTAGAACAGATGATCCATGCAGTGTTTTAAGCTAGCTAATAATTATACAGTTCCCTGCAACTACTGGCATGGAAATTAATGACCAGGCTTGCTCCTTCTCACCATCTACTCTGACAAGTTTCTGTATACCTCTGCCGACAGAACACGGACCTCTAAACACTCTTCCTTGGTAGGCAGGAGGGAAAGATGGACCAACCCTGTAAGGGAGTGGTAGTGTGAAATACTCATTGCTAACTGACAAATAACGTCATCTAAGAGTACGCAACAGTGTCATTAGGTTTGCACCTCTCAAAGATTTTGTAGCTTTTGCTGTACGTAATCATAGCAGGAAGAAATTAAACTACCTAAGCTGGTTTGACTTATAAGAGACTATTATCCCTGGAAGTGCTCTGAACCAGGCCCATTTGATACCCCAGTCTCTCCATTTTTCATCTTTGCTTTCTTAAATCGCACATAATTACCGTTCTTATAATGCTATATATTACATGTTTACTCATCTGCATTGCTTTGACATTATTATTACAGACTAATCCCACTGGAGTATTATTGAAATGCCCAATATCAGAACAAACCTGGGACTTCATTTCCAATCCAACAAGCAACCGCATCTGTACATGCTATTCCCCAACTAATGCAAGGTCAGTCTCTGTTCTCTAGTTAACACAATGCTATGTTACTCTTTGTGGGTTAAAAATCAAACCACTTCATGTATCACCTCACTCATAATTCATTACTTATGCCAACCAGCAAACTCTCTAATTAGTTAGAAGTCTCTGGGGCCTGTTCTTTCCTACATGTACTCCCACTATGCTAACAACATTAGCATAGCCAGCATCAGAAGGGAAGGCAAAGAAGTTTCTTCCAGATTTCTTATAATTTATGAGTAAAACAGGAATTGAATTTACAAGCCTTTTGCTTAGTGGTAAACTGAATATAGAACATGAGCTTAAGAAACGTCTTCTTACTCCATAACAGTTTATGAAGTATCAAATATCAGAATACCACACCTGCAGTACAGCTCTGTGATATGAACCAAATGCATTATTCTAAAATGAAACCGTGTAGAGAAAAGATGGTTCCAAGCCTATAAAAAGCCCAAATCAATACCATTTTACACTTCAGTTGGAGAAATGCACTTGAGAACTTCTTCCCTCCCACCATTAACAACTCCAGCAGCACTCAGCAAAATGCAGCTCACACTGGGTCCTGCCTTCCCTCGGCCTGGGGAAGGTTTCGGGTCGCTGGGCGGTGGGATCAGCACCCAGGACTGCCCCGGGACTGCCATCGCTTCCTGCTGCTGCAGGGGCAATTCTGGGCACACATCTGTCCATGCTGCACCAGCCTCCCTACAGCTTTGCTGGCATCCACCTACCTCTGGTAGAAGGCTCAGGAATCTTGCTGAATACTGGAGATGGGCTCAGCAAGGGGAGTGCAAACATGCATACTTGTACACACACACATACTTTTACACACCTGCAGACACAGGATGGAAAAGAGGCATTTGGACAATGCCTTTAATAACATGATTTAACTTGGTTAGCCCTGAACTGGTCAGGCAGTTGGACTAGATGATTGTTGTAGGGCCCTTCCAACTGAAACAGTTCTGTTCTATTCTATTCTATTCTATTCTATTCTATTCTATTCTATTCTATTCTATTCTATTCTATTCTATTCTATTCTATTCTATTCTATTCTATTCCATTCCATTCCATTCCATTCCATTCCATTCCATTCCATTCCAAAGAAAGGTTCTGCTCCTTTAGGTCTCCGGTCCTGTGAGGTGGAGCATACATAGCAGGTGAACTCTAAAGAAAACATTATGCTGCTGTTGCTTTCTTAATTCCTGGTCTGGATGCTTCTCTTAGGTTCGTTGCTGCAATACCGTAACTGTGTGTGCCTGTCTTGCAGCAGGGTCAGTTGGTGTATCAAGACTACGATCTGCCCTGCAACCTAGAAGACTACAGGGATACTCAACATAGGACAAGAAAACTTCAAAGATAAGCAGGTGCTCAAATACAAGACTGGGCAAATCTTACTGTAAGAAGATGCACAAATGGAACAACTTGCAGCTAAGTAAAATCCAAGAAACACCATGTCAAATTAATTTTTCTTCAAGGAAAATAGTATCATGATGAAGTTCCTAGAATTTTATACGTGGTCAGACTTTTTGTAATTTCCTGCCTTTTGATGTATGTAAATAACATGTTTTAATGAATAAAATGCATGGAAAATAAATTGACTCGTGAGATTTTTGAACCTGGAATATATTCACTTCTTCAAAAAGAAAATTAAATACTAAACTACAGAAGAGATTTTTTCACAGAAGAACATTTGAAAGCTGAGAGAACTCTTAATCAAAAGTTTTATCATCTATTTTCTATATTCCTACAACTTTGTATCTTAATTTACTTATTAAAGTAAAACTGAAAAACATTTGGCTTTATTCCAGATATTGAGTGTCTTCTCTGTCCCTTCTGTGAAAATTTCATTTTAAAATCCAAGAAAACTCCTAAAATCTACACAATGAGGTCAAGTGCCTCTACCCTCCACCTAGTGAATGAGTTTGTTCAGTGCAGCCCAAACAGGGCATAACCCAAACTTAACCTAAAAGTAAAAAAATACTTGCTGTTATTGATTGTTTCCTACCAAAAGACATACATAATCAGTAAGTAAGTAATTGGTAAGTCTGTTGAAAATACAGTCAATGCTGTCCTTGTATGGATTTTCCCTGTACGTCAGCAGCAATTCTGCAGAGGAAACATTTTGCTTCACATTCCAGTAGGCATCTCACAGCTTAATAAGAAATCACATAAAGATAAATTCAGTTAAGAAACAGATAGCAGTTTGTTATACTGGGGACATCACATCTACTCAATGTTTCAAGTCCTGCGGGTAGGTGTATTTCTCCGAGTGTGACAAGAGGGATGTCAAGAGATGATGAACATTCCATTCCTTGTTGCCCTTTTCCCGACTGGCTGTCACTAACTCCTAAAACACCTAAATTTTTATTAAAAACAAGCAAACAAAACCACAGCAGTGAAGAGAATCTGAAAACATGAAGCTGACCTCAACCTACTCTGTGCCATCTCCTCCAGCCTGTCGAGGGGCAATCCCCATAGCAGTCCTAGTTCAGAACCCAGCAACCTACAGCAGAAGACAAACTGGTATGAGGTGCATCAGAGCACATCTACAAGGCACAACACACTGCAGTTACCAGTGGGACTGTAAATTTAAAACAACGCCAATGCAGGTTGCCTTGGGTTGGCGGCCGGGCTAACGTGACTCTGATAACTTGGATAAATGTTGTACAGGTGAAATGTTGTACCATTTTCAGTGAAAGCAAGGGAGATGGGTGAGGCTCGGGCACTTGCAAAAAACTGCCTAAAATAGACTCAATTTATACCGACAGCTATTTTGGTGGTGTACAGGGCATTAGACAATCCTTTTTTCCTTTTTTTTTCAGCTATAAGAGCATCTACGAGATGACTTTGCCACTGCAGAGATATTATCTAAAAAACAAATACCTTCCACCAGCGTTTACAAACTGGAAAAAGTCTGACTGTTGCCTGGTCTAGGCATGACATGGAAAAGCAAATAATGATATTTTATAATGAACCACAGGCTGCGATACACAGGATGTGATCACATAACTCACTGAAAACACCAGGCCTGCAGGACATGGCAGCATAGCTCACAGTTGGCTGGTTTCCCACCTAAAAAGAGCTTAGTTCTTGTGCTATTTGGTTTTGGGTACGTTTGTCGTATTCTAAGGCACAGAAAGGATGCCTTGGCAGCCAACTCTCTCTAAACCAAAACTGAGGCATACAACAGGAGTGGTCTTCAATTTAGCGTCAAACATAAACATTACATTTGAAACTCTGTTTATACACCAAAAGATTAGAAATGAATATAAATATCCCAAACCTGAAATCAAATAACCACCAACTGAAAGCCAGTAACAGACAAAAAATGCCTCTTTGCTCTTAATGACAAGAACCTCATCAATTTCTTAGCAGAAGAGTATTGGAAGAAACACCTGATATAAGACACAGTTATCGACGCACACCACAGTCACTTCAGTAATTACATTTCAGGAGTGAAATGTTTAGCAGGACTGTACGAGTAAGACCCCTTCAGACCCACAATCAGCTGTTGGAGAACTGCATTTCATTTTTTACAGAGACCAGAGTTAAACCATTATTACCTTCGTAAGGCATAACATTTCCATCCCACAGCCTATAGTGCAGTTATGACAAACTGTCCCAGTGCTTCTCAGGCAGCAGCACAGCCATGCTAGCACATGTTCAAGAGCCAATATCCTGCTTGTGTCTGAATCCACCCCTCTTCAATAGGAGTGGTAAAAAACATTTGTCAGAAAATGCAAAAATGGCATGGCATGCCACGGCATGGTGTAAAACCAGTTTTCACAGAGAAGCAGCTTCATACAGCAGTGATAAGAATGATCTCTGTACAGCCAACTTACAACGGATGGTGTCATATAAGGATGCAAAAAGGGCTGCTTTGAACTTAGAAAGGGAAAAGTGGTCCATGGAAGGAGTTGTATAAGAAGCAGAGAGGTTTCTCTGGGCTAACTGCAGCAGCTATGCAGACTACAGTGGGAGCTGGGTGGCCAGGCGGCTAGAAGCTTCTGCACAATAATACCAGAAAACAAAAAAATGTGTGTTGATACACAAAATGACCCTAAGATTCCAGTATTAGAAGTCTAAAGTTATTTATCCTGCTACTTTGACAGATACCGCACATACAAAGAGATTAACTTGAGTTATCTCAATACAGACGATGCCTTCTGAATCTTCCAATAGCTGGGGCTACTAGGATTTTTTGTCCGTGACCACTTCTGAATTCTCCTCTCTGTAGTTTGTTTTTCACCCTACATCAAGGACTGAAAGTATCAGGCCGCACACAGTCAGAACAAGCAGCCCTTCCCTCTCTACATTTTCTTGAGATGGCTGTTGACAAGGCTTATGGAGGAACAAAATTAATGCAAAAAGTAAGAAGATAATGTGAAAACAACACTGAGAAAATGTTTAAAACTGCCATACCATTTGGAGGGGTTCTTATTTTTAAAGTATCTTTCTGTCATTTTTTGCTCGTATGCGTCTTGTTTTCTGAATTTTTGTAGATGCCCATAAAGGTGGAATGTAATGCAGTGCAGAACATCTGCTTAGAAGGAAATTGAAAACATACAAGATTACAGTTTTATAATCCCCTATTATAGGTAATCAAATTACAAGCTTGAATTCTTATAAGTATATTGAAGAACAATCAACATATTTTAATTAAAATGGATTTAGAAAGTAAGATATGTTTCAAGTTTGAGTGTCAAAAATAACAGAATTACTATTCATAATCCCTGAGCAAATCTTGGCAGAGAAATTCAATTAGAGGAAAAATTATTAATAAAATTATAAAACATTAAAACATCTGGCTTCAGTAAATATGAATACTTTAATAAGATGCAGATTTAGTGGAATCATAACAACAAAACTTTTTTTTTTTTTGCATTATTACCTACAAAAAAGATATTTTATCCCTGATGTACCACTGTGCAACATGGTTGGTATAAAGATGCAGTGTGAACTACAAACCCACTCAGTGATGTAGGCTAGTTAAAGCACATTTATTCCTTGAGCTAGCTGTGAAGTTCTAGCATTTTCATTGATGGCTTTCTTTGGGAGAGTACCTACATTCATTCTTTGGGAGAGTATCTACACTATCTGTTGATCACTGCCTGCATGCTTGAAGATTTGCAATGATCAACTTCCTCATCTTGGGATAAGGACCCATTCCACCTTGAGGTACTTGCTAGGTTTCAGTAAGTTCAAGCATTTTTCTGCCTCCACGTTATCTGTGGTGGCAGTTAAATTCCTGAACATGTGCGGGGCCCAAAGCAGCTCATTAAACTGTCAAAGTGGAGCTTTCTGAAGCAAGGACATTGGAGGGTAGGGCAAAACAAGCACGATGACGAACAACTTGATGGTCTCAACCTTCACAACCACTTCAATAGACAATACAGGGCTTTCCTGAGCTCAAACCTCTTTGCTTCCACACAACGTCAGTTTTTTTGTTTGGATGGGGAATGGGTAGAAGGTACTTCTGAGCTGGAGCTCGCATCCATAGTTATCTCAAATTTGTATCTCCCACATAACACAAGTGGCTCCTTTTGAAAATTTTGCTTCGTACTATAAGCAATTGAGTCTTAAACTCAAGAATGGCCCGTGTATCAGCAGTGTTTCCCTGAACACCTCTGCATGTCTCTTCTAGGCGCTGTCGATGAAGAAAGGACAGAGCTCCATGCCAACACTAGTCTTCTCTAGATTTCTGTCTGAATTGGACGAAGGCTTCACTAACCCTCCTCCCTTGCTAGTGGAAGTCCTGTTGTGCAGAACAGCACAGAGCTTTGACACTGATGTGGTATTTTGATTTATAAACATCTGCCCGTAATTCTGATGGATTCACTTCCAACTTCTGCTCCATTTCCTTTACCAAGAAAGTAGCACCAGGAGAACTGGGGCTAATTAGCACTTATTTGTACTGAGGTGACACTATTCACAAAAGCGTGGCCTGACTGTTCCAGTTTCTCTGCTTTCTACAGTTACGAAAATGGATCAGGCAGGATTGATTACAGGATTGATTGCATTTGGGCATTTCAAGGCAGGAAGGAACCACTGAGAACGATTCCCTCCCTGATCTCCTGAGTGACACAAGCAGAGAAACATGATACAGCGATACCTGCAGCTACAGATTAGCTTTTAGAAAGATATCCAATGTGGATTTGAAAGCATCGTGTGATGGAAAATCTGCTACATGCACAGGTAATTTCTATCTGAATTGGAGTAGACAAGCCTTCAATCCCAAGATCTCATTATACTAGCACCATTACATTCAGCATCTCCCTGCAGATACAGAACTGTAACCTCTGATCAAATCACCTCTTAATCTTCTTTCCATTTTAGATTAAGAACTGCCTGAATTGCTTAGGTTTTTGCCATTTAAGACACGTTTTGCAGCTCCTTCCAATGTTTCAACATCCTGTGGCTACCAGGTAAGTTTTAGCAATAGTGCCATTAGATCCCATTTCTCCATTTGAGCTATCATTTATTATTACTAAACGTACTTTGAGTTGCCTGCCATGGTCTACAGTTGCTGCATAATTTAACATTTTAGTTAATACAAAACATCAGTTTTCCTTTTTATGATGTGGAGCCGAGATTATTAGTATCATGGCAAAATTGAAGCAGTAAGGATCAGAAAAGAATATAGTGAAGGTGTCACTTCTTTTTAGATAAACTATTGTGCAGGCATTCAAATAATGGATGGTGAATTTTCAAATATATATTATGAGGACTGAAATTTGGAGGAATGGGCCAGTAGAACTTTTCCTAGTACTTGGATTAAGGAGCAGATATTTTAAATTTTTAGGGGTCATATACCTCTTTGTTTGTAGAACATACAAAGTTGAATGATACGTACACCCTATCCTTCTACTTGATAGTACTGAGGGGGATTCGGCATGACAAAAGGGTTTATCAAAGTCTCTGTGTGGAAGATTAGACAATCCTTGGAAAAATGAGAAATTAATGAAAAAAATGAATGAGAATGAATGAGAAAAATGGTAAATGAGAGTGAATACTTCCTACAGATTTTACTTTTTGTCCTTTGTGCTCAGTGATCACTGATACCTTTATGGTTTGCTTACTCTCTACCTTTGCGGAAAACCACAACTCAGAAATGTTCACTTCTGGAAGATGGTAGTTCAAAAATAGGCTGAAAGAATGCATAGCTATGAATGCTTTAAAAAGTGATCTGATAATGACTCATTCTTTTTCTACACTTCAGTCTGATATAAAACTAAAGTTACAAGGATGGCTTAGGGGGAAATTTAATAAGCAACAATACCTGACAAATAGGATGCACTGAATTTTTTTATTAGGTGTTTATAGTAGAAAAAAAAATGCCTGTGACAAAAGGACCATTAACTTACTCAACATTCAGGATGAAGAAAAAATATAGTTAAAGCCAAAGGAAAATCAGGGTTAAAGAACTACAAAATAAGCTACTGGCTTATATTAAAATTTGCCAAATCACAGGAATAGCGATGACTTTAGCTGTCAACAAGCATTTAAAATCCACAAGGATTTACTACTTCTGTAAAAGAAATTTGCCAACAGGAAAAAAATTAAGGAAAAAAAGAAAAGGAATAATTCGGGCATTTCTTGGCTGCTAACCTGTGCTCTGTAACTCTCTAATCAATCTCCGTACTTATTCCCTAAGGTTTAATGTATGCATAATGAACTAATGGCAAAGAGGAATGACAACAGTTGCATTCATTTGCATGAACTAACTTATTAGATAGTCAAGCTTGCTGAACAAATCACTGCAGCGAAACAGTAAAATGCACAGCTGCAAGAATGTACCTATGTGATTTCTTTTGTCATCTAAATTGCCAGCACTTGCCACAGAATTAGCACAGAAACTGAAATGGCATCATATTAGCACCTAGTAATAGCGCACGTATTAGCCTGTGAGACAATAGGAACATTTTACATCTTCAGGTCACTTCAAGAAGCTGCATGCAGTTCTCAGTGAAAATCTGAATGTGACATCAACGTAAGAGGCTTATGTCATCCTGGAGCAGTCTCATTATTACATGCTGCAGGAAAAAAAGACTTTCCTCTGCCAAACTCCAAAATGTGATGCACGTTTCACAGGAAAGTTTTTTGGCTTTTCTTTCAACATTTCCTCCTATCCTCCGGAAACTTCAGGTGAAAAGGAACAAAGATGATTACACCTACCTGCCTCTCCAAAAATATTAAGACATGCTAGCTATATATTCTGGTTCACGTCTACTTCAAACACTCATCTTGTTCATTATCTCTATTGCAATGGCTTGCTTTCCTTTCAGTGACCGGGAGGTTAAGAAAAAGACAGACAAGTAAGTGTCTCTATGAATTGAAGAAATAGCCAAAGTCTTCAAATAGACTGAAACAGATAAAGATTCAGCTAAACAGTACTACCTGGAGGCTTCAATGACATCTTTCATTTCAAGCAAAATGCAACGTACAGAATCTCAACAAGGATGCTAATAGGGGAAACTGCTAACATGACTCAAAGCACGCCTGTTGAAAATACTTGCTTATTTTAAAGTTAGATTGTCTGTGAAAAAGAACTGTTACTTTATCAAGGCTGCTCTTAAACAGAAGGAAACTGCCTGCTTGTGAGCACTTCTTCAGGTTGCTGACTCCATGCAAACAACTCATGAGATGTGACTGTCCCTGTGTCTCCTCTCCTCTGCTGTTAAAGGATATACTGCCAGTTTTTTTTAAGGAAATATTTACATTCTAAATAATTTTAAGTTTACAAAATCACCTAAGGAACCTACCAGGCCTCTCTCAATACAGAGGCCTCAGCACAGAGATATTCTAATATCATTTACAGTACAATTTGCTAACCAGAACTAGAGGAAAAACTATGGGAAAATTGTATTTTTACATTTGATATGGTTCCAGTTTGGTATAAAACTTCTGAAAGTTACACAAACAAGTGCATTCTGAAACCTTTTTCTTCTCCAGATATACCAACACGTGGTGGTTTTGAAATGAAATAAACTTCTGCTCCCTGTGACCTGTATCTTTTTGTTTCACTGCTGCTTATACTGGGCTGCTCCCAGCTGTATGCCGTGCTGTGTGCCCAGAAGCCTGGAAAGGCTGGGGACCCCACACCAGAGTAGTTCATGTGCAGTTCAGTTATCCTTCGTCACTGGATTTATGAACTACCACAGGTTTAATAAAGCAATGCTTTTCAGCTGAGGTCTGCATCACTGGGAAATTTCCAACTAGTTCAGGCACTGAGCATCTGCAATTGCCATTCATTTCACCTGAAAAGACCGGTGCTCAAATCTTCTTTTTCTTTGTATTGCTATACTGTTAAATTGCTTTGAAAAATTGTGATAGGCTTACTCGTGTGACTAAAGCAATCACAACGGCATAAATCATACACTGCTTGCTTGTCCCAAGTACGATATCAAATACATCAACCTGAACTAGTTGGATTCCTTAACTCCCATTTTCAGCCGCTTTAATGCAAAAAACCACCATGATTTAGACTTTAGAAATATAAAAAACTAATCCCCCCCTTTGTTTTTCTATGTCAGATTAACACTTTGACAGTAACAACAAACGATTTCAATTGCTTCCTTTTAACCCGTTAGTTCCTGGCAAATAAACTGACCAGAGATCTAATTACAGACTCAAATTTTGCAGCTATAACTTCTGAAATCTTCAAGGATGTCACTCCAGTCCTTAACTTGTATCAGATACTCAGATTTAACAGCTTGTTTTTTCCCTAACTTACAGCCTATCCTATAGTTTGGGCATACATATAAAGGATATTTCAGCCTGGAGAAAAGGAGGCTGAGGGGAGACCTCATCGCTCTCTACAACTACCTGAAAGGAGGTTGTAGCGAGGTGGGTGTTGGTCTTTTCTCCGAAGTAACAAGTGATAGGACGAGAGGAAATGGCCTCAAGTTGCGGCAGGGGAGGTTTAGATTGGATGTAAGGAAAAATTTCTTTACTGAAAGAGTGGTTAAACATTGGAACAGGCTGCCCAGGGAAGTGGTTGAGTCACCATCCCTGGAGGTATTTAAAAGACGTGTAGATGAGGCGCTCTAGGGACATGGTTTAGTGGGCATGGTGGTGTTGGGTTGACGGTTGGACTCGATGATCTTAGAGGTCTTTTCCAACCTCAGTGATTCTATGATTCTATGATTCTATGATATCATATGCCAAACATGCAGACATGTTTAGTATTTCTGCCATTTTTATAACATCACTTACCTTAGCACTGTTAATGAGAGTGTCTCATACCAGTTTGAATGTACCTTATGGAGCTAAGATTTACACCCACAAAGAACGTCTGGCATGATAGGATCTGTTTTTACTCGTAAGTACGCAACAAACAGTTCATTAAAATGGCCAGCAAGATTAGCATCATCTATACGCACAACTTGGGATTTCCTAAGAAGAGCAGGAGAGGCTGCTGATGGTATCTAATACGGCACAGAGCTATTTATCTAAACTGGAGAATTCGGAAGAATTGCTAACGGTAAATGTTTCTAGACAGGATCTATTTTAATCCCCAGAATTTAGCTTATTCTGAAGGTCACCTCCTCCAAGATTTTTTTGAAAATAGATGGGAAAGGTGATTTCTGCCTGAACAAACCTACCCGATAGACACATTTGCCCTAATTTTTTCTAGGCATTTGTAAAACATGTTCAACTATTGTATGGATTTTTCTTCTAAGTTCGCTCTGCATAAATGTCTTGCAGGTCCCATCCCAAAACCTCTTTTCTGCTAAGGGCAGATTTACATTAACAAAATGTCCCCAACGTGACTATATAAGCACGGATATAATGTCAAACCCTCTCAGCAGAGATGAAGTCATAATGGGGGAAAAAAGAAGCCAAAAATATTTAGACCAATTTGTCAAGCAAGAGAAGAGAGACAGCACTTCTGTGCTGATGTCACTTTGCCTACCTCGAAGCTTTGGTCATTTAGAAGTACTTCAAAATTCATACTTCCTACCAACCCGGCTTCACCAGCAATATTTCCCAGGAAATACCTAGTTTATACATCTTACAGAAGGCCTGTAATAAGAGCCTCTGCTCTGAATTTTCTTTCCCTTCTTTGTTTAGCAAAGTCTGGTGCAGGTGATCTTCAGGCCATAACAGGTCTGAACATTCATCATGTTTTTCCCCAGTGAAGACCCAGGACTTATGATGGAGATAGAGATACCAGCCTAATGCTAACTGCTACCGCCTGATAAGAATATTTGGTATGGTTTTGAGTTTATAATGTTTAATTTTAAATCATACATGCATTAGAAAAATACAAGATGATGCCCTGACATCTTCTGATCCCCATGTATTGACTACTGGTCAATGATATTTTTATAGGATAGCGGATATATTAAAACGTGCATTGGATCAGCATATAAAACGTTCTAGACTGTATTCCAACTTTGTACATAGAGAAAATTTGGACTATAAAATGCATCCATAGCTTGTCAAAAATACTCTGAGACTCCCAATACCCTTAACTCAGACCATGAAAAGCACATCTTACCATACGTTACAGTCATGTCCAGCTATCATCCTAGTTGGCTAGCACTTAAGCTAGACTGACTGACTTAAACAGCTTGTCTATTATTTTCTGTGGTGTGGGATTAAGTAAGTCGAGCTCCATGATTTTCATTATGTTCCCATCCACTATATGCTCTCTATTGCACCATTACCTTTTGTTAGTGGGTAAGGAATAAAGCTCTCAGACTTTAATGATCTCATTAGAGTTAGGTACCATCCTAATCATAAAATTGCAGAAATTCCTTACTAGGCATCTGGTTTTGTAGCTACAAGTTTGTAATGACTTTCAAATACATAAATTTTCAATTCCAGAACCAATGATGTATCTTTTAGCCAGAACTCAACCTGAAAACTTCTTAGAAAAGCATATGTGTTTACTCCCATGTGAATATATTCCATGCAAGTTATTTAGAAATTATTATTGACTTTGATTGCACTGCAGCATTAGTTATTCTTGACAGACTTGGTCCTTTTTGCTGGAGTCTTGGTTTAATGGCAAAATTTCCCTATACGACCTCTATCATTTTTTACTTCTAACTTTTGTTTACAGAAGCAATATTTTGGGGATCAATATTCACACTGTGTCACCAGGTATGATCACTCATAGTTTGCCAGTGATATCTAAAATTCAGCTGCAGCATGTGTCCCTCATTTTTCTATGACATTGGTTTTTTACTACCACAGAGGGCAATGCTCATTTTCTATATCATTTATCTGACAAGTATTTGGGGGTCACAATGTCATCTAATATGGGAAGAAGGTCTTGGCAGGATCTTGTCTCAGAGTTAACTATTAAGCTGGGCTCATTTTGCTTCACTGATAAAATCAATTAACATTGAAGATTGGCACTTGTTCCTGCTTGGATTGATATTCACAGTGTCCTTCCACCAACGTTTTCTATGAATAGGAGCATTGAAATCTCTTGATTTTGGCCTTGTTCCTATTTTATCCTACTAAAATTCTCCTTGTTTTGCTTTCTGTACTCTTTTCAGTTTGTTAATAAGTGCGACTTTACTGAAAAGACTTCTTCATGCCCTTATTCACACAACATTAGTGGATTCCCAAGACCATGCAGATAAAAAGTGAGAATGATATCTGCAATTTGGACAAGGACAATAAATAAAAACGATAAGCATCTGCATTCTACTAGCCTGTATATCACCTACAAAGTTAATAAAGTCTCCCACTCTATTAATGTAAGTGGTATGAATGGATGTATGCACCTGTATATAAAAAAAACCAGGTGCCCAGTAAATTAATTATGAAATTAATTTGGACAGAAAAGGATTTGGGAATCCTGACAGGTGATCAAAACTCACTGGCCAGAATAATTAATGCAAACCACAAACATATAAACATGACAGTTTTCCACAGCAATACCTAGTACACCTTTGTATTTAGTGAAGTAGTGACCGTCACTTGGATGCTTTATCTCATTCTTGTGACATGATTCAACAAGATTATTATTAACCAAAGAGAGGGCAGGAGAGTCAGAAAAGAGCTTTCAGAATAGTTAAAGAAACACGCCTGGGAGCAAAAGACCCCAGAAGCACAATTTGTTTACTTTTAAAAAGGGAAGATTAAATGGTGATTTCATAATGAAGTACCTATAAAGGATGAAGTGAATTTTGATGAAAAACAACTCTTTATCACAACTCAGATGACACTGAAACGACACATACTTAAGCTAGAAATAAAAGCAGTGAGGCTAATTAACCAGCAAAGGCTGCGATGGATTTTGTATCACTGGCAACCTTAAATACATTGAATGTCCCTCTGAAATACAATTCAAATACAAGTAGAAATATAACGAAATTCAGGGAAGTTGTATGTTTAATTTAGATGGTCACCAAGGTCTCTTCTGGCCCACGAACTCCATGTAAATTCACAATAAATAGAGTAAAACCTGAAAGGATGAGCTCTTTGTTCTTACCACAAACAAAAAACTACTTTGTAATGCTGCTATAATTAACTTGTGGTCTTACAGCTCCTACACAAAACAGACAGGTCTAACTCTTTTATTCTACACTATGAGGCACGAATTCATCTCTCTCTCTGCCCCACATACCAGGGATGGATGAGGAAGACACACAAGCACCAAAGTCTCCTTCCCTCTTTTGATTCTAAGCAGCATGAAAATGCAATTAAACAAACAAGCAAAGAAACAACCCTTTCTCCATCCACATGAAACACCGTAAACCATTTCATATTGCCAAAATGGACATACAATTTTGTAACAAAAAAAAAATTAGATTTTGATGTAAAAGTCAAGGTTTACAGTGAGAGTAGAATCATAGAATCATAGAATCATTGAGGTTGGAAAAGACCTCTAAGATCATCGAGTCCAACCGTCAACCCAACACCACCATGCCCACTAAACCATGTCCCTAAGCGCCTCATCTACACGTCTTTTAAATACCTCCAGGGATGGGGACTCCACCACTTCCCTGGGCAGCCTGGTCCAATGTTTCACCACTCTTTCAGTAAAGAAATTTTTCCTTACATCCAATCTAAACCTCCCCTGCCGCAACTTGAGGCCATTTCCTCTCGTCCTATCACTTGTTACTTGGGAGAAAAGACCAACACCCACCTCGCTACAACCTCCTTTCAGGTAGTTGTAGAGAGCGATGAGGTCTCCCCTCAGCCTCCTTTTTTCCAGGCTGAACAACCCCAGTTCCCTCAGCCGCTCCTCGTAAGACTTGTTCTCCAGACCCCTCACCAGCCTCGTTGCCCTTCTCTGGACACGCTCCAGCACCTCAACGTCCTTCTTGTAGTGAGGGGCCCAAAACTGAACACAGGATTCGAGCCGGTGCGGCCTCACCAGTGCCGAGTACAGGGGCACGATCACTTCCCTACTCCTACTGGCCACACTATTTCTGATACAGGCCAGGATGCCATTGGCCTTCTTGGCCACCTGGGCACACTGCTGGCTCATGTTCAGCCGGCTGTCAACCAGCACCCCCAGGTCCTTTTCCGACAGGCAGCTTTCCAGCCACTCTTCCCCAAGCCTGTAGCGCTGCATGGGGTTGTTGTGGCCGAAGGGCAGGACCCGGCACTTGGCCTTGTTGAACCTCATACAGTTGGCCTGGGCCCATCCATCCAGCCTGTCCAGGTCCCTCTGCAGAGCCTTCCTACCCTCGAGCAGATCAACACTCCCGCCCAACTTGGTGTCGTCTGCAAACTTACTGAGGGTGCACTCAATCCCCTCATCCAGATCATCAATAAAGATATTAAACAAGACCGGCCCCAGTACTGAGCCCTGGGGAACACCGCTCGTGACCGGCCGCCAACTGGATTGAACTCCATTCACCACAACTCTCTGGGCCCGGCCATCCAGCCAGTTTTTGACCCAGCGCAGAGTACACCTGTCTAAGCCGTGAGCCGCCAGCTTCTCGAGGAGAATGCTGTGGGAGACAGTGTCAAAGGCCTTGCTGAAGTCCAGGTAGACCACATCCACAGCCTTTCCCTCATCCACTAGGCGGGTCACCTGGTCATAGAAGGAGATCAGGTTAGTTAAGCAGGACCTGCCTTTCATGAACCCGTGCTGGCTAGGCCGGATTCCCTGGTTGTCCCACTCATGCCTTGTGAGCGCCCTCAAGATGAGCCGCTCCATAATCTTCCCCGGCACCGAGGTCAGGCTGACAGGCCTGTAGTTCCCCGGATCCTCCTTCCGGCCCTTCTTGTGGATGGGCGTCACATTGGCAAGCCTCCAGTCTTCCGGGACCTCCCCCGTTAACCAGGACTGCTGATAAATGATGGAGAGCGGCTTGGCGAGCACCTCCGCCAGCTCCCTCAGCACTCTCGGGTGGATCCCATCCGGCCCCATAGACTTGTGAGTGTCCAGGTGGCATAGCAGGTCATTGACTGCTTCCTCCTGGATTACGGGGGGTTCATCCTGCTCGCCGTCCCCGTCTTCCAGCTCGGGGGGCCGAGTACCCTGAGGATAACTGGTCTGCCTGTTAAAGACTGAGGCAAAGAAGGCATTGAGTACCTCAGCCTTTTCCTCATCCTCAGTGACAATGTTCCCCCCCGCATCCAATAAAGGATGGAGATTCTCCTTAGCTCTCTTCTTGTCATTAATATATTTGTAAAAACTTTTTTTGTTGTCTTTAACGACAGCGGCCAGATTGCGTTCTAGCTGGGCTTTTGCCTTTCTCATTTCTTCTCTGCACGACCTAACAAGATCCCTGTACTCTTCTTGAGTCGCCTGCCCCTTCTTCCACAAGCGGTAAACTCTCCTTTTTTTCCTGAGTCCCAGCAAGAGCTCCCCATTCAGCCAGGCCGGTCGTCTTCCCCGCCCGTTCTTCTTACGGCGTACAGGGACAGCCTGCTCCTGCGCCTTTAAGACTTCCTTCTTGAAGATCGTCCAGCCTTCCTGGACCCCTTTACCCTTCAGGACCGTCTCCCACGGGACTCTCTCAACCAGCGTCCTGAACAGGCCAAAGTCTGCCCTCCGGAAGTCCATGGTTGTGGTTTTGCTGCCCCCCCTCCTTACTTCACCAAGAAGCGAGAATTCTATCATTTCATGGTCGCTAAGCCCAAGACGGCCTCCGACCACCACATCTCCCACCAGTCCTTCTCTGTTTGTAAACAGCAGGTCGAGCGAGGCACCTCCCCTGGTAGGCTCACTTGCCAGCTGTGTCAGGAAGTTGTCTTCCACACACTCCAGGAACCTCCTAGACTGCTTCCTCTCTGCCGTGTTGTATTTCTAGCAGACGTCCGGGAAGTTGAAGTCCCCCACGAGAACAAGGGCTAGCGATTGAGAAACTTCTGCCAGCCGCTTATAGAACGCTTCATCCGCCCCTTCATCCTGGTTGGGTGGTCTATAACAGACTCCCAGCAGGATATCTGCCTCGTTGGCCTTCCCCCTCATCCTTACCCATAGACACTCAACTGTACCATCATCACAGTCGTTGAGCTCTATACAATCAAAACACTCCCTAACATACAGGGCCACCCCACTGCCTCTCCTTCCTCGCCTGTCCCTTCTGAAGAGTCTGTAGCCATCCATTGCAGCACTCCAGTCATGAGAGTCACCCCACCATGTTTCTGTGAGGGCGACTAAGTCATATCTCTCCCGCTGCACAATGGCTTCCAGCTCCTCCTGCTTGCCGCCCATGCTGCGTGCATTGGTGTATATGCACTTGAGCTGGGCTATCGATTTCGCCCCCGGCATCGGCACGCCACCCCTCGGCTCATCTCTAGCGAGCCTGGTGAGTAGTAGCTTTGACCCACAGATAAAGTTGAAAAGAAGCAGCAAGCTATTATCCAGATCTGGGATAGCATATTTTGGTGTGACAGTGCTGTTATCTTGGTAGATTACATATTATTTCCTTGCTATCTTCATGCCCTGAATTTATAATCACTGCAGAAACTGAATGGGAGATTAAAATAAAACAGATGGAAAGCATGCATTAACTCCTTTAAAGAGATATTGAAAATACATTAGGAACATCATTAAAAAATCAAGTTAATTATCTATAACTGTAAGATAAAAAGAATCTATCAATTGCAAAAAGACCCAAGTAGGCAAACGGTAAAAAATTATCCTCAGCTTCTCAGTTTAGCAAATTACTCAGACCTTAAAGGAACATGCTTGGATTTCTTTTGCTAATCATATGCTTCTGCCTACAGCATTGTGGGACATAGGACTTCTGAAAGACAGCAGTGCCCTGCTGGGTCAGATTAACGCTCCATCTAGTCCTGCTGCATCTTGGAAAGCAAGAAAATGAGGTCCTGTTTAGGGAGAGAATGTGAGCCTGCCTACTTTGTCCAGTCCAGTCCTGCCACAGTTCCCTAACATCCAGTATTGTCACATTAGAGAGTACAATGCTCCTCAGTCTTTGTAATATTTACATATGACTCTCTTGCCAATTCATTTGTTCAGTCCCTTCTGAATCCACCGACTCAGTCTGCATCCACAGGTTTACTGCTTACTCTTCCTCTCTGGTGATACTGGATCCAGGAGAATTGTCTTGATTGAATGATGCAGAAATCAGTTTTTCTGTTGAATCCACATTTTTGCTCCAATACTGGACTGATAATAGTATAGATAAGAATTTCTAAATAGATTTCCACCCAAGAGAAAAAGATATCACCTGAAAATTTTTTAATACATTTCCTCCCTTCTGAACAGACTAGGGAACCTGAGCATCCTCATGGATCTTCTTCTCATGTAATTTCCATTTTTCTGAAGACAGCCCCCTTCCTTGCCCATGAAAACCCAGCCGTGCTATCCTGTGGAAATGCAGTGGTTTTCAAGAGGTCAATATCAAGCTTTAGCTTCTCAGTTACCTAAAACAACAAAGAACCTCTGGTAGCTGTACTGGGCTGTTCTACTCCACAAGGGACAGTCAAAGTCCAGTTTCACAAAAGAAGAGTTTTACAACTTTCTGTGGACAGCAGAGATTATTGGGATTGATGAGCCTCATGTTCAGCCAGGATCGGACACAATCATAGGGTTACAGATCTCCCTGTGCTTGCCACCTCTTGCCATGACCTTTAACGAGCATATGGCTTTCCTCCCTCTTCCCAAACTCACCCAGCCTGTCCAGCTTGTCTTTCAGAGAGGAGGTCTCCATACCTCTCAAGCCTACTCTTGACCATCTTTCTTTGGTTTTTCCTAGCTTCTCTCTCCTCACATGGCCTCTACAGCCTGCTCCCTCTTCTAACTGAAGCCTTTAAAGGAGAATAAATTTTTCAACAGACATCACCAACACTTTGATTAAAATGAACGTAACCAACCATCACAAAGATGTCTTCCCTTTGTGGAGTTCAGAGAGCATGCTGAAGTTGTGCAGGAAAACAACCAGGAGATGGGACTCCCAACCCAAGGAGACGCACTGATGCTTCCCGGCCTATTTTCAGGTCCCAGGCGCCACTGAGAAACCCTGTGGTGTCACAGTGACAGCAAGGCAGGCGCTACGGACTTGTGCTTCAAACTAACAAATGGCCAATGGAGTACATGGACATGTACACACTGCAAGCACGTTTGCTGAATACAGAACGATTCACTTCTTGCGAATCATCTTGCCATCTCTGCCCCAAAATGTGTGCACGCAAGGGCTAAATGGCTGAGACAGTTTTTTTAATGATGTTATAGATACTATATGGGGTTTCATCCTCATCATACTACATATAGCTAAACTGATTTTGCTGGGAAAAACTGCAGCTGGAAAAATTTAATACATTTTATTTTGAAGGGCTGAAGTTTGGTAAAATTATATGCAACTGAATCCAAATATCCATAAATGAAGGTGTTTGGTACCATCAGCAACAAATACTCAAATACTGCTATTGGCTGTGCCCATAATCAACTTTTATACAGAAGTGAAAATAGTTTAAAGGTATTTTACTTTTCAGACCTCATATCAGTTGGATATTTGAAAAAGCACCGTGTTCCTCATGTACAGTATTGCCTTTAATGCATTTTCTTCCTCATTAATGGTGAAAGGAATGAAAATAGATTGTTCTCTATTCTAATCCTTTTCAGTATTGAAAAGCACTAGCATGGTGGGGTAATTATTGATCTGTAAAGAAAATGTATAAATAAATCATCAGCAATCTTACCTAAACAAAGGTAAGAACTCAGTAGGGTTTTTCCATTTTCTACAAGAGCTAAACTTCTTTTGGGTTTATCTGTGTATGAAACATGTTTACATGAATGCCATATATGAAATCATTCCGACAAAGTTATTTTGGTGGAAGGGAGGGAGACTAAGGAAGAAATCTTACTTCTTTCAATATTAAATATGTAAAAGCAAATTCAGGAATTTCCAGTGTTGATGAGAAGTAAAAGAGATGTAGCTCTGCAGATGCTTCACAGACCACTTGATAAACCTCCAGCAGGTTAAACAAACACACAGGGAAGACTGTAAATGATACAGCAACTGCAGCCTCTCATCAAACATGAAAATCAGCAAATGACTTTGTAGATATAATAAACAGCTCAAGTGCAGAAAAGCTTACTAGCCTGTGATCTGCATTTCGCAGGTCAAAACACTTGCTTCTGCTACGAAATGACCCAAGATAGTTACCATAATAACTGTGACTGCAAAGGTTATTGCTAATGGATTTCTAAATGCTAAAAATCTCTTCAGTGGCAAATCTGAGCACTCTGTGCTGATTTTAAAAAGTACACAGTAAAAGTAAGTGTCTACGAGACAAATGCAAACTGAGGGGAAAAAGTGCTTTTCTAGACGCATACTTCAACTTTCTAACTCAGCCTTTACTGAGATATATATATTATTTTCAGGTTTTACTTCCGCAATGAATTCTTTTTTCCACAATGAGAACTGTGAAAAAGGCCGGGGATGATTTTGTAACAGGTTTCCTCAGGCAAACCATGCTCTTAATCTGCAAAAACAGTTAGCCAGTGAAAACTATTTAATATTTTGGTAGGGAATGAAGGATTAGGGCAGGACAGCACAGCATCCGTGAAATCAGAGTGCTTACTTCGGGAAGCTGAAGTCAAAGGCAAGGCAGCTTTCTTTTGATGAGGCTGGAAAAGGTGATTGAGGTCCGCACAAGTTAAGCAACATCGCTTGAGAAGGTGGCTGCCCTGTAGCAAATGATGCAAAGGGGGCTGCTGAAATTAGCAGCACTCCATCAAAAAATAACAGGATCGTTTACATTTTCTGCGGTTTTACTTAACATAGGAGTCTGAAGGAACTGGACCAAGTTAACTGCAAGCATGAGAACAGCTATTTTTGAATACCTGCTGTCTTGCCAATGTCATATTAGTCACAGAGGAAAACAAAACTGGCTCTAGAGGTGTGTTTGCACATAGGTAAACATCTACCCACCAGGGATGGATCATCTGTCTGTCACATTTGTCAATCACTGTGAACCTGGCTCAGATGTTAACAGCTGAGCTACAAGAAGAATAACCTGGGAGCCATCTTCCCTCCTAAGCAGTGTCATTTAATGAAACTTGTATCCTTGGATCACATCAGAAGTCTTTAATTTTTTATTTTAATCCATGTGGATTTTTTTTTCAATTCCTCCTATCCCTCTGTATTACTTTCTGTATTTCTCCCTTATTTCTGAGATTATCTTGTAAAAGAAAAATAATGCACTCTATCTATTCTAGTATTATACTGTGCTGTACTGACCTTTTCCTCATTTAAATTGTAGCACAGCACACACAAATGTTAAATTCAGCTAATACAATTTTATATCGGCAACTCAAGCAAATCGTAATCGGATCACATGTTCTGTCTCTAACTGTAACCTATACTGGATCCTGGAATTATACATATATTTTAATTCTCAATTATTTTCTTATTTCTTCACAACCTTTGCTTGTTTTCCTACAGCAATATATTTTTGTTTTCATGATTAAACAGACATTTCTATATGCTACTGCCCTGGTTTCGGCTGGGATATAGTTAATTTTCTTCCTAGTAACTGGTATAGTGCTGTCAACGAATCAGCTTATGGATGGGAATCAGGGGGTCTTCGCTGGTGCAATATTGCTGCCGGTGCGTCATTGTGGTAGCCATCGGCACCTGTTGGTCTTCAACCCTCAGCAACCCCACAACAGAAGGGTCCTCCAAGAGACCGGGCAGGGTGGACAGCTGTTTAATTTCCTCCATCTCCAAGGCAGCTATACCAAAAGCCCACCAGTACCCTTTTGGGTCCTTGAAATACCCTCTCCTGAGGTAGTCTATGCCAAGGATGCACGGAGCATCTGGGCCAGTCACAATGGGGTGCTTCTGCCACTCATTCCCAGTTAGGCTCACTTCAGCCTCCAATACAGTTAGCTGTTGGGATCCCCCCATCACTCCAGAAATACAGATGGGTTCTGCCCCTTTATAGCTTGGTGGCGTTAGGGTACACTGTGCACCGGTGTCCACTAGAACCTTACACTCCTGTGGGTCTGATGTGCCAGGCCATCAAATCCACACAGTCCAATAAACCTGGTTGTCCCTTTCCTCCACCTGGCTGGAGGCAGGGCCCCTCTAGTCCTGGTCATAGTATTCGTTTCTCACTTCTTGTAAATGCAAATCAAAAGTCCCTTTATTAAGATCAGAAGTAAAATCAGCCCTTCCACTCTGGGGAACTGCCGCTGGAAACTGGAGCAGCAATTTTCCTGGAAGAACCCCCTTTTGTGATTGTTTTTCCTTGTAACTCATGTACCCGTGCCTCCAGGGCTGAGGTAGATTTTCCATCCCACTTCCTCATGTCCTCTCTGTGGACACGTTAGTAAAACCACAGGGTGGCCCGTGGTGTGTAACCTTTATCTCCTCTCTCTTGAGCAAAAGAATGCTGACTCCTAATGGCTGAGATACTGGTCCGTACAGGTGGGGAGTAGGACCTACCCTCTTGGAATTGCTGGAACTCCCGGGACAGTTTCTCAGCTAACATGTCCAGCAGTTTCTCCACAGCCAAGATGCAAGCCCACAGGGAGGAGGACAGACCTTCTTCATATTGCCGGAGCCGGCCAGCCAATTCATCCACTGCTTGTTCCTCTCTGTCTTTCCAGGTCATCACTGCCAATGAGTTGGCATATGATGATGGTGCGCTCCTTACAAACTTCCACTACATGGGTTGTGTGCACCTGACTTCATCTGGATCTTTGGATAACTGCTCATTATTCAGGTCATCATAAATCACCTCCAGCACGGCTAATTCCCTCAGGTACTGGATACTTCTCTCCATGGCGGTCCACTTGCCTGGGTGACATGTAACATCTTCCTTGAAGGGATACCTTTCCTTCATGATTGACGGGAGTCGCCTCCAGAGGCTGAGGGCTTGTGTCCCTTTTCCAATTGCTTTGTCAATGCCTCCTTCCCTGGAAAGGGATCCCAGCTGCTTGGCTTCCCTACCCTCTCATTCCAGGCTGCTGGCCCCATTATCCCAGCATCGGAGCAGCCAGGTGACAACGTGCTCGCCTGGATGACAGCTGAAATCTTTTCACATTATCTCGCAGCTCACTCAGGGATGGGGATCATGTGGTTACTGCCTTGTTTATGAGTTCTTCCTCTTCCTCCTCCTGTTCTCGTGATGGCCCTGGTTCATCTTCATCCCTTACTAAACGAGTTGATTTTCTTGTGTATTTCTTCTTGCATATAGGGGTGACTGATACCAGCGTGGGTTGGTTCTCTGGTTCAGCCACAGTGCCTGTCGCTGGGATTTGAGTAGCCACAGTGCCTGTCACGAGGGTTGAAGTAGTCGTGGTGCCTATCACCAGGGTTTGAGTAGCCACAGTGCCTGTAGCCGGGGTTTGAGTAGCCACGGTGCCTGTCGTGGGGGTTGATCTCAGGATGGTATTGTTAAATAATTGTTTAACAAGACCTGAAACACATTCAGGAGACACAGCAATAGGAACATGCTGGTTTGAACATCCCAAGGATATTCAAAATTCTCAAGAGCTGTTGTAACCAGCCTGAAGGAGAAGGGGAAGGTGAAGGAGCGGGGGAAAGAGTCCTCCCCTGTCTCCCGCATAGATTGGTTCCCCGAGGAGAAAAGGTAAAAGATGTAATTATTAATAGTTTCCGAAAGGTGGCTCCTGAGGTACGGAGACGACGGCAATGCCAAGTACAAATACAAAAGTACAAATACAAAAATTAGTCTCACAACCAATAATTTTATCATATCATAAACCAGTAGCGTTACACAGTGCAGCAAAATGATATCCTTGATTCAGCTCCCAGAGGTGACAGACAGCACAACAGGGACCATGTACAGCAAGCAAGGTGTTACATAACACAACTTTGAGAGCAAGCACGGCAACTTTGAGGGTAAATTAATCAACATTGTGACCAGCAACTATTAAACCAGTATGATGAATGCTTGTAACAAATTTGCCTTAACACACTCTGGTCAGAACTGTCGTTATCTCAACCCTTCGTGTCCCACGTTGGGCGCCAAAAGGACTGCTGTGGTTTAACCCGGCAGGCAGCTAAACACCACACAGCCGTTCGCTCACTCCCCGTCCCCCTCCAGTGGGATGGGGGAGAGAATCGGGGGAAAAAAAAGTAAAATTCATGGGTTGAGATAAAGACAGTTTAATAGGACAGAAAAGGAAGGGAATAATAATAATAATAATAATAATAATAATAATAATAATAATAATAATAATAATAAATAAAGATGATGATAAAAGACTATACAAAATAAGTGATGCACAATGCAATTGCTCACCACGCGCTGACCGATGCCCAGCCAGTTCCCGAGCAGTGGCCCCCCGGGCCAGCTTTCCCCCAGCTTATATACTGAGCATGACGTCACATGGTACGGAATATCCCTTTGGGCAGTTGGGGTCAGCTGTCCTGGCTGTGCCCCCTCCCAGCTTCTTGTGCACCTGCAGCCTCCTCAGTCGGTAGAGCATGGGAAGCTGAAAAGTCCTTGACTAGTGTAAGCACTACCTAGCAACAACTAAAACATTGGTGTGTTATCAACATTGTTCTCACCCTAAATCCAAAACACAGCACTATGCCAGCTGCTAGGAAGAAAATTAACTCTGTCCCAGCCGAAACCAAGACAGTTACAAAATCATAATGAAGAAAGTAGAGTGGTCTTTAAAATTCTTCAGCTTCCAGCTGACCTACATTCCAGTTCGTTAGTTGGGGGCAGTAGACAAACCCCTCAGGGAAGCCACATTTGGTGTAGCCTGAGACAAAATATGAACATTTGCTGCACAGCAGGCTGTGGGTCAGGGAGGGGAAAAAAAGGCGTATTTTTGTAAACAGCTAAATAGCACCTGTATGTGTTCAGAGCCAAGGATCAGAAGAAAACTGCCTTATTGCTTTCTACTGACATAGACATTGCGTGTGTAAACATTTCAGAGCCTGAAAATTCCCAGGACATTAATTATTGTTTTTATTACAATAATTTAGTATTTTATGGCTTCTCTGAGGAATATTTTGTGTCCTAAGCAATTACTGAGGACATTACATCATACAGTAATTATTTGCTTAGTATCAGCTCTGTAAATATTATCATTGCAAGGCATTTTAAGGTTCTTTGATTTGTGTGTGCTCCCTTCTAGCTCAGTAGTTCAAAATTCAGCCTACCCTAAAATTATGTTTGGTTAACATTTCATTTTTGCATTAAAATTCTGTTACCAAACTCCCAAAAATGAGGCTGCAAAACTGCTAATAACAGCAATACCAGAGCTTGCGCCACTGCAGAGGATGTGCTCAGGGCTGTACATTCACTCTGTTTTCCCTCCAGTTTGATGGCTAGCCCTGTTTTTGAGATCAAACACTGTGCTGAAATAGGAAACCTGTATTATAGCATGCTTCAAAGAATCAGGTAGCGTGGAAAGAAAGTGCAGTATACACGCATGTACAAAGGAACTGAAAAATCTCGTCACTTTAATTTCAGACTTCAAAGTCTTGACAATTTTCCTTCAGAGAGGAGTGACCTATTTTAACAACTGACCTGTTAGGACATCCCTGCAACTGCATACAAAACTTGCAAATGACAAATAACAATAAAAAGAATTGGTTAGAGAGAAAAACAGGCTCCCCACGGTGGGGAAAGTCAAGGGAATGGTTTATAACATCTAGGTTGGGTCTTTCCTGCTCTTCTCCATAAGGGTTGGCATGCACTCTCACCATAAATACAGAAATTTTGCCTGTTCAGCAGATCAGGTATCACCATGGAATAGAAGGTGGCTGGAATGAGATTTGGGAAGGCGTAATGGCTCCTGTGGGTCCCAGGGACCGGCACAGCTGGAGCACAAGGATTAGGCGGGATGTGAAACACCAGTGGATCAAGGACAACATGATGAGGGGCAAGACTTCGAGGACATTTTGCTAGGTGTGTTGAGCAGGGCAGAAGGCAGGCAGCTGTGTTATTCTTCTGTCCCAGAGAAAAGGAAATTTCCTCTGTTTGAGGAAATATTCCCACTATGTTTCCTCGTTATTTGGCGACGCTTCCTTGAACAAGAATTTACTTAGAGAGAGACAGCTACATGACTGCAATCCTCCTAGCTAAACTAAATCTCTGAATTCACAGATTATTCAAGTACCTGTCCCAGACTACAGTTTGCATTATAGTCCTTGACCACTTCGGGCAATAAAACTTCACATTTCTAGAAGTCTCCCATAGTGCAGATGTCCGAGTCAGTAGATGCAAGAAGTAAGAAGTATGGATTTTTTTAATTTAATGTCAAATAGATTGGGTACAAATTAGCTTTTCTCTAAAAAAATAGACTTTCAACCCAACCAAAACTATTTGCAGAATTTAACTGAAACTTACTAATGATTTCAGCCAACAAAAATAAAACATTGAGAAGCTGAAACATTTCAGCTCTTTAAAAACTGTGGGGTTTTTGACTATTAATTTTAAAATGTTTTTTTAGTAATAGTAACTTTTAAGTCTCAATAAAAAGCACGTACAGAATTGGACTAATACCAAAATGGAACTTTTGTTGCAGATTTTATGAAATATTTTAATCAGCCTCAAATTTATGGTGTCTTTTTTTTTGTTTCATGGAGGAATTATTTTTATGCTTGTGTCAGGTCATTTCTTTCACCTCCATCCCCCCAGTTTTCAGTGAGTGAATGGAAAATAGACAAATAAATAAATGAAGTGAACAATCTGCACAGCATTAGTGTCGACAGATTTCTCCATGTTGTTAAAACAGGTAAGAGGGCATTGGATTTTAGACTGGAAAGCATGGGAGCAGCTATTCAGCCTGTCCATATTCAGGTCAGCACTGAGAACATGCTTATCTTTAAGCATATGTTAAAGTCTCCTTGATTTCTTTAACAGTGTCATCAGCTCTTGACATTGTATCAGTACTGTTGGAATACTTGATGCCCTTTTTAAAGCTCCTGCAGGAATAAGCAACCACAGGAATGACACCTTTGACTCAAGTGCTATTGACCTAATGCTTCCCCTTGGCTAGGCACCGCTTCGGACCCTCGGCAAGCCAGGAGGAAACCTCAGCCCAGAACTCAATGGGAACTATGGCCATCTAAACCTAGGGATTCAAGAGGTTAGTTAACAAGTGAGTATCAAATACTTCATTTTTAAATGACAGATGTTTTTAACTGCATCTGTGATTCTGAGGGAAGGGTCTCAGCCGTGAATTTCGAAACACGTTGCTTTCATTTATGTGCCTAAGTACTAGTCTGACAGTGATAGTTTCCTGAATGAGGCACAGTACACACCTCCTTGGCTTCTGTAACATGGGCAGAGTAGCAATAAGGTTCCATAATATACTGGTCGACAGTCTAAATTTAAAGGTTCAGAGGAGAAAGCCTGTTTGTTTCTTACTTTGCAGGCTGCTTGTCATGCTGACGTTACCTCAAGCCTCATTTTACGTTAAGAAATTCTAAGCTAAATAATGTTTCAAACAATCATGTATATATAACTAAACACCTACGCACCTGCAAAATTAAGTCCACATTTCAAACTGCAATTATATTAATGCATATAATTTGAATTAACTATGATTTCAGCAATTCTGTAAATCCCTTTGAAAGGATCTGTTACTTGTTGATTTTGTGCCATGTGAAGACATGATAAATATGACATGTAGTCTCATCACATGAATAATGCATTCTGCATCTTAAGCGAGGAAGTTCTGCTCCAGAATTCTGGAGCAGAGTTCTGCTTAATCCATTCCCTGCTTCTGGGGATGAAAGGAATTAAAACTCAGTGCACTGATTTCACAGTATGTGCTCATTTGACTTTAATTATAAAATGATTATTTCAACATTTTTTCCTGTAAAATAAACCAAGCCTGAGCACCATGTAACCTCTATAGAATTATATTACTTCTCTGTGCATTCAGTCTTTGCTCATCAATACTGCACTTTCAATACAGTTTCACATGGAAGGATAAAAACAACCTCTTGGGGTTTATAGTTGGTGTAGTAGTTTCAGGTCTCACAGCAACAAAAGCTCCTCTTTTTGATACCTGGCCAAAGGAAGGAGCACTGGAATCCTTTAAAGTGAATTCAAATGTCACAAGAAGGAACTTTCACCAGGCACAGGGAGATGACACGATCCCACACGACACTGGAAGATTTACATCACACATCCTGGATATATATTTTCACTAGTATTTTTTCCACAGACTGTTCAAACCTGTGCAAAGCTCAGTATAAGATCATTTACCTTGCTAAAAACCACAAGTTTTCTTTTGGCTGATTCAACGGCCAGAGCATTCCTTGGGAATAGGACATCTGCTGTCCGTGTCTCAGGAATGACAGAGCATCAAGTGGATTAGACAGCTATACTGTCAAAGGCACTGCCATGCTTCAAGCTTGAAAAAACAGCACTTTCAGGAATGTGATGTTTTATCAGGCATACCATCTGGGGGGAATAGAAAGGAATGCTTTCCATGCAGTGTGTGCTCTCCATGTAAGGATTACTGACAGTAACTCCAGCTGACACGTGTCCGTCCAGGTCTACAAGAATTTACCAGGTTCATTGCATCATACCTTCCAATTCAGAAGCTATTTGGAGCTGACCTACATCCTGTCAGAAGACAGATCCTGCCCCCAAGCAAAAGCAGCTGTACTACTTCTGGTCTCAAACTGGTTAATGCTACTAGTTAATACTACTAGTACTCCTCTTACTGCCAAGCCAAGCTGGCTAGCTGGGATGCGTCTGCATCTGTGTCAAGACTAATCTGCCCACAGACAAGCAAGAATGGATGCTATTTACAAGGTGCTAGTTTACATATGAAATGTGGGGGGAAATTTTCTCAGTGTCCAAGTGATACAAAAGTTTATGGGTTATTTTCAGACACTTCAGTCAACTCCTAAATGTTCAATTTACTTCCCAAAACAGTGCTTAGTTTTACAAAGGTATTTATGTATCCAAACCCACAACATCCACTGTGCTAGAATGTGAATTTATCAGGGCATGAAGAACTTTTAATTATTTTTTTTTAATATCCAACCAGCTCAATCTCATTTATCTTCTGGGGCTCCTAAGGTCAAGAGATGCAAGAATGAGTTAAGATAAATGTCTTCACTATGTTAAAAGCTGAAGAACATACATAAGCTTAGATCAGTTTTTTCAGAACACCTGAAATGAAACAGAGTACATCTCACCAAACACTTGTCAGTATTATTTCTCTGAACAAACTGTGACTCATGCACAGCACACAGAAAGATTTATCTGCAATGCTCTCAAAAACTCCAGAATATACAGCAACTTTAAAAAAAAATTCAAAATAAATGGTCGTTGGTCAATGCAACTATTCAACACTTGAAATTCCTAATCTTATCAAACGCTCTAAAGAAAAATTGCTTCAACTTTCATCAAACCTTCTCTTTAAAGAACACAACTGAAAATCATCAGGAGTTCTCAAAATGTCATGTGAAACCATGAACTTCAGTCTGTATTCGGACCTTAGCATAAGTGTTTTATAAATACAACCACCACATCATAAATAACAACTACTAAGTTCACAGTGAAAAAATTCAAAAGATTTAAAAAAAAAAAAAAGTAGATACTTAGTATGTTACATATTAGTGACTTATGAGCTAAAGCATTACCTGAAGAGGTACCTGTCTTAATTCACTCTGAAGAACAATGAATCTTGATTTGTATTGACGTAGAGAAAAAAAATCTGGTTGGTGTTTGTATAATTAAAGAGTTTCTCACAACAATAACTGTACACTGGACACTGTAGTTGTGTCATTTCACAATGGTTATGACCTTCATGATTCTACCATAAAAATAACAATCTTTAAATCACTAGAATGTTTTCAACAGACAAAAATGTTCATTATAAGCAACAGTAAATCATCCATCTCTCTCTCACGCATACAAACATGCACACAAAGCATCCACAAAACATGTACTTTGGCCCTTCAGAAACACTACAGTTACTGGGATGAGATCTGAGCCTGGCAGTGGTAAAGGTCTGAGCTCTATCCCCTGTATCCATAGCCTCCCTGTGGGTTGTGTGACTTTGTTCAATAATAAGGCCATGGAGTGCAGAGAATATTAACATTAGTCATTAGAAGGTCGGTGACATGACGTTACAGTCTCTGATTTCTATTGCAATACATCTTCCCTACGAGTCAGAGGGTACTGTGCTTGAGGTGAGACTGGCAATATCAGTTATTCTGCCTGTGCACAACCTTTGTCAGTGTTCATTTGTTTCCATTAAAAGATCTCTCAAATTTTACTTGAGGTGAAAATCCCTTTAGATTGCTGCATAATACATACAAAAGTGGCTTTTCATAGGCACATTTTGCAGACTTGTTTGAAGTAATTAAGAGACACGGGTTCGAAGATCACGTATTTTAACCATTGATCTAGCGGTCCAGCTTTGTGCGATAGGATGACAGAAAAGACAAGGATGGCATACGTGTGGCAGAAAATCACGTGAAGATGAGAACTCTGACAGAGTGTTGCTCTGCTAGATTTCTGAGCCTGTCCGATCAGCAGTGGAAAATATGAGCCAATGTGCTTATACCATCGAAACCAGGTACCAAAGAACAGATTTCACGGGGCCTGAAAATATGCGAGCCTCTGATGAAAAGGTTGTCGTGATCAATGTCTGAAATCTGTTGCAAAAGACAGAGACACGGGGATGCTCTTCACAGCAAAAGCCCAAGTAACCTAACTGCGGGAACTCCTTACAGCTCCCATGGAACCTTCCTTATAAAGTTGCTTGGTAGCAACTGTAATTCATTTGCTTTTTATAACTAGCTGAATTTTGATTAGTATTACCTTGCTGTTCACAAACAAGTTAGGTGTTATAAAAAGCAAAGCAAGTCTTACCTGGAATACTCTGTCTCCTCACAGACAGTGCTCCATCAGGTGGCTTTGCCTGGTTTGCAGACTTTGTGTAAGGACTCTCATCTAAACAGAAACAAGCAACACTTCCAGTTACTGTTAAATATAATGTTAAAAACAATGTCATTTTAACCCAAATACTGTGTGAACTAACAATGCAGAGCACAAGAGCTGCTGTGAGCTAGATGAGGATGGGTATTTCTGAATGCTGACTCAATGCTCAATGTCATGTTTAGACTCGATGACAAAGGCTCTGAACAGCAGAGCTGAAAAGGATGGGGTAAAACTCAAATTGGAGATAACGCTTAGTTGATGACAGGCTTGACATACAAAGGCCTTTTCAGTTTTAACATAATCACAGAAATTTCCTTTTTCTCATTTTAAGAAGCTTCACATGTCAAAGACTCGAGCAAGAGAGGTACCATCCCTATTCAGGAGTGAAAGACTTCCAGAAGCTTTTGAATATTCTGGCTGTAAAGACGCACTCCTTTTCCTTCGGGATCCGTCAGTGACTGGTTCTTTTTCTGTCATAACGATTGATTGGGGAAAACATCAGAAAGCTGTTGCCAAATAGGCCAGGCACATTTATGCCTGAAGAACGGCACTGTAACAGTCTGTATCTAAATAGGAGGCTACGTGGAACACCTACTGATCAACCTCAGCACATAAGAGACTACTAACAGTGGGATGAGCAGATGAGTCATCAATTAAAGGCAGCATTAGGCAGAAAGTGAGTCACTTCTACACCCCTCTTAAGAGCAGAATGACGGTAGGGAAAAAATCAACTATATCGTAGCTTTAAAAAAGACAAGCTATAAGCTCAGGAAAGAAATGTGAATAAAAGAGAAGAAATAATATTATGCATTTTATTATTTCAATCAAAAGAAAGGAATTGGAAGAAATTAGGCTTCTGTCTTGCTTGTCCTTTAATCAAGTGCTCAAACACTTTAAAGTATTATCAAATCCTTCGATTTGCATATTTTCCTTCAGGTTGCAAAGGACCGATGCGTTTACAGCATGTGCATGAATACATGCTTAAATACAGATCAATGAGTAAAGGAATTAAAGACTACGTTATCTGGTATAGCATCCTCAGATCAAGTAGAACCATGTAAACATTTTCTGGAGAATCAGTTTTTCTTTTCAGCTGACACTCTTGACATTATAAGCCTTCTTTGCTGATTACACTATTTACATCTTGCAAAGTCTCAGACTGCTTTAGAAACTTGCATCAAAGACAGCAGTCCATTTTTATACAAGTGAGATAAAGTGACAGCCGGCTGAACATGAGCCGGCAGTGTGCCCAGGCGGCCAAGAAGGCCAATGGCATCCTGGCCTGTATCAGAAACAGTGTGGCCAGCAGGAGTAGGGAAGTGATCGTGCCCCTGTACTCGGCACCTCGAATACTGTGTTCAGTTTTGGGCCCCTCACTACAAGAAGGACATTGAGGTGCTGGAGCGTGTCCAGAGAAGGGCAACAAGGCTGGTGAGGGGTCTGGAGAACAAGTCTTATGAGGAGCGGCTGAGGGAACTGGGGTTGTTTAGCCTGGAGAAGAGGAGGCTGAGGGGAGACCTCATCGCTCTCTACAACTACCTGAAAGGAGGTTGTAGCGAGGTGGGGGTCGGTCTCTTCTCCCAAGTAACAAGCGATAGGATGAGAGGAAATGGCCTCAAGTTGCGCCAGGGGAGGTTTAGATTGGACGTGAGGAAAAATTTCTTTACTGAAAGAGTGGTTAAACATCGGAACAGGCTGCCCAGGGAAGTGGTTGAGTCACCGTCCCTGGAAGTATTTAAAAGACGTGTAGATGAGGCACTTAGGGACATGGTTTAGTGGGCATGGTGGTGTTGGGTTGACGGTTGGACTTGATGATCTTAGAGGTCTTTTCCAACCTTAATGATTCTATGATTCCATGATTCTATAAGGGTTTGGTCAGCGTAATTTAATTTAAGACCAGGACTCAGAAAGAAGCAACTAGAAGAGCTGGTTGGCTTTTAAAACCAGAACCTCAGCAATGAACTCTGCTACTGTTAGGCGGATGCAGGAACAAAAAACCTAAATGAACTAAAAGAAAAAGAAAGAACAAGGCAAAATATTGTTTTATAGACACGCACTTTGATGAAAATGCAGCAAGTAATGAAGAACATATATTGATAAAATACCTCAACAGCCAATACAATTGTTTTTTCTACAGTAAAATGAACTCCAATTACTTTAGGACTACATTGTTACAAGGAGAAAGATAACAGGCTTGACTATACCGTATGCTGCTATGAACTTGTCGTGGTTTAACCTCAGCCGGCAACTGAGCACCACACAGCCGCTCGCTCACCCCCCACCCCAGTGGGATGGGGGAGAGAATCAGAAGAGTAAAAGTGAGAAAACTCGTGGGTTGAGATAAAGACAGTTTAATAATTGAAATATAATAATAATAATAATAATAATCATCATCATCATCATCATCATCAAAATAAGTGATACACAATGCAATTGCTCACCACCTGCTGACCGATGCCCAGCCAGTCCCTGAGCAGCGGCCCCCCCGGCCAGCTTTCCCCCAGTTTATATACCGAGCATGATGTCACATCATACGGAATATCCCTTTGGGCAGTTGGGGTCAGCTGTCCTGGCTGTGCCCCCTCCCAGCTTCTTGTGCACCTCCAGCCTTCTCAGTCGGTAGAGCATGGGAAGCTGAAAAGTCCTTGACTAGTGCAAGCACTACCTAGCAACAACTAAAACATCGGTGTGTTATCAACATTGTTCTCACCCTAAATCCAAAACACAGCACTGTACCAGCTGCTAGGAAGAAAATTAACTCTATCCCAGCTGAAACCAGGACAGAATTCCAAGAAAATAAAGCTGTCAGCTACAGGAAATACAGGAGCATGAAAAAATATTAACATAGATCCAGCTACACAATTTAAGAAAAAGGTAGACATGTAAAGCTTTAGTCTTCCATTTGAGGAAAGTGGAAAAGCTAATATTATTGCATATGCAGAATATACATCCCCTCATTAAAGAAAAATATTAAAGTAAGAGTGAACTAGAGCTTCTGAAGGAAGCAGGATTATCTATTTTCTTTCATAGAAGAGGCACCACTGAGCTCGAACTCAAGACAAGGCTCTCCCGAACAGCCTTGCTAACTCATATCAATACCAAAAAAATAGAGCTCATCAATAACATGTGGCTTACATGTCCCATCCATTATTACTTATTTGCAGGTGCTGAATGTGACAGCAGATAGTGTGAGACACACATTTTTCTATTAAAAAGTGTGCAGGAAACATAATACAATTTCTCAGGAACTGATGGATGGTGATGACTTTTGGGCCCTATTTGAATGTATGCCTTACCTATGAAAAAATCTATCAATTTACAGAACAAAACAGTCCTATCCTACACAGACTTATTACAAACGAGTTATTTTCATCAGATTGGAGAGAGGGCAAAAAGGAAAGAAGAATTTTCACAACCAGACCTTTTTCATTGAATCTTTGTTACTGAGCAAATGAGTAAATTGGCTACAATCTCATGCTGGAATAGGATTTTCCCAATATGGCACTGCACTGGGAGTACCTGCAGTTATCCTGAGTTCAGCATAAAGGACAAGCCTGCAAATCTTTCTGGTTAACAGCACCAATGCGGGGAGGGGAGTGCACGTTCAAATTACTTACGAGGGTGCCTGAGCAAAAAGTCTAGTATTTTCTACATAACAACTGGCAGATATGAAAGGTAACTGAGACGGCATACATGAGTAAGCTAGTATTTTAACTTAAGCATATTACACATTGAAAACTTATCAGATATTTATATGGGTTAGGTACTGTAGGCATGTAATTGTGTTACACTTCTTAATCTGTCTACAGACCTTCACAGCAAAAAAAGAGGCCCAAAAAGTTGCTTCATAAACTTTTGAACACCTGCTAATGCAAAATATGCCCAATTATTATTGGGAAAGAACAATGAACAACTGTATCATCGGTGGATTGGGAAGCTGTTCTCAGGACAGGAAGGAACTCTCTTTCAATGCTCATCTAACAGTAAAATCACACTGCAACATAACTAGAAATCAGTGTAAAGGATTCCCAGAAGCAAAGGAAAACAAATATAACCAACTGGAGAAAGAATGCTAACAGCCTTATTGAGATGCTTATTTGAGACAGGAAAGTAATATAAAAAGCAGACAGATGCAGAAATAGATGCCATCCTGAAGAACAAAACAACTGAAAAGACAAGGAAGCCCTAATAGCCCTGAAATGTCAGACACCATTCATGCTGTCAAAAAAGGGAAAAATCTGTTTGTATGTATTAGCAAAGTTGTATGTGTGGCCACAAGAATTTAGTATCAAATTATAATTTATTGATGTCCCCATCCACCCTATAGTTAGCAGGGAGGGTCTTAAAACATGCAAAAATATCTTATGATAGCAGTGCCTAGAGGGATTTGTCTGGGTGTTTTGTATTACCAGCTTCCCCCTCTACAGCACAGACAGACTTCTTGGAGATGAAACCCAACCCAGCAAGCCAACACCCTGAAAAAGCAAAGGAGCAAAAGGGTATGAAGCATTCCCCCGCAATGGGAGACAATAACTCAAAATTTGGTAAAGCTGCGACGTATTTAAGAAGCCACACATACAAAGCAGGGGGAGAGACAGGCTAGATTCAGAAGCATAAATCTCATGTAGCTACACCCCTAATACTAATATATCATCAGCAGGGAATGAGTCACAGTCCATGAAGAATTCACAGGCCAAACCGCATCGCCCCTGAGCACAGAAACGCCTTCACCGGGAACATGCAGACAGGCAGCTGCAAACCCTGCCGGCTCGGTGCACCAGCTCCTGCCCGCTTCTAGAGGAATCGCACTGCAGGTGGCCACGTTCACTACAGTGGGACTAGCTTAGCTATGCAGATACACTCTTGGAGCTGCATTCATTACATCACTGGCTTCGCCCCCCGCCCTAATTTCCTCTAGCTAAGAGATTAGACAAGCCAGGGTAAATGATATCTAGCAAGTCAGCAGGTCATATAAAAGTGACTGCTATACCAGCAGCTCTCTTCACTCAGTGACTACAGGAAACCAACCCTCTTATGCTGTAACAGGTGGGGGTCATTTCCCCCCAAAATTCATACTTTGCATGTTTCTTGCAGTTGTAAATGTGCAATAGTGAACAAGATGCCCCCTGTGTTAATTCACCTCCTTCCTGGCAGAACACAGTGATAATCTCGGAGGCGATGCCTTGCAGACTGATGAGATTCTCAACCAGCAAAGCAAAATTATCTTCCTGTTTTGTCCTTTTACTTGTCCTGATGGAACAGCCCCAAATACCGGTAAGGGTAGCTCACATATCATCCTTTCAAAGCTCTGCACACAATTCTTCTAATTAAAGACTGCAAAGATAATGATCAAGTGGACAGACAAGTAGTCCTACTACTTACAGGTATTACTGTACGCTTATTGCCTTTAGCTATTGACTCTGAGGCAGATAAACAGCTTTTTACACTTTCCTGCCTATTTTTAACCCACTGGCATCTCTATCCTGTCTGTAACTGAATGATTCATTCTTTCTCTGAGTTAGGGACCATGCTGTGACCCATTTATATCATTCTGTGTTACTCTCACTATACGGGGGGGCCCCGTCCAAGACTAAGGGCTCTGTACACTGTAACAAACCAACAGTAATATAACCCTATAAAAATTATACACTGGACAATGTGTATAGATATATAAAGTGCTTGGTACTGTGCTAGCAAAATGACCATATGAAATCTTTAGACATTTGCTGTATTCAGTTTAATATCCTTTGAAGGATACCAGCTGGGGACACATAAGAGGGAATAAAAGGAAAGCCTAAAGATATTTCCTCAACAGTCAAGGCCAGGAATTCAACATATTGGGCAGTTTATGGTCGCTGAACCATTTGCATGTCTCTCGAGGTGGCTGTGAAAGCTATTGACACAAGGATGTTGTTTACAGATGTGGTAAAGCCTAAGAGCACTCCCTCCTTCAAGTCTTCACAACTGGTTAGAGGATGTTTCCTTCACTGCTGCTGCCGCACGTCCAGGAGATAACTACTGAACCCAGTAAACATGTCCAGATCCTGTGCAGCACCAGATGGCCCCAGAAGACGATTACGCACAACTGCGTCCTGTCAGATATGAAGGGGAAGCCTCTTCCCACACCACTGGGAACAGCTACTGAACAACTCGGCAGCTGCCACTGCCTCCCCCAGTCAAAACTTTTACGTACTGTAGATGGGGATAAAGCCCCTGCAGTGCACATAAAAAATATGCTGGGGAAGACAGTCTGGGTTATTCCTGCCTCGGGCAAAGGCAAACCCATCCGTGGGATTGCTTTTGCTAAAGGACCTGGGTGCACTTGGTGGGTGATGCGGGAGGATGGGGAAGTCCGATGTGTACCTCAAGGGGATTTAATTTTGGGTGAGAATACCCAATGATTTGAACTGTATGATGTTAGTTGCTATGTAATATTATATGTCCAGATTAATGAAGAATGAACTTTGATGAAACTGAGCAAAGTGCAGTGCTGATGGAACCAGAACTGACTTTAGCATGCAACAATCTAACACCACACCATCTCTCCTGCCCTAAAAGATGATTATGACAGATGGAACCCAAAATCATGGACTAAATGAACCCAACAGACATTTCAGAGGGATGGCCCATAAACTAAGGGAATGATATCTGTGTGTATATATTAAAAGACAGGAAAAGTGGTGATGATTAAATAAAATGTATTGGAAAGTGTGGGACCTGCGCATGACGTAGATGGTATAGAATAAGGGGAGGATACTGTCCTGGTTTCGGCTGGGATAGAGTTAATTTTCTTCCTAGTAGCTGGCATAGTGCTGTGTTTTGGATTTAGCATGAGAATAATGTGATAACACACTGATGTTTCAGTTGTGGCTAAGCAGTGTTTATATGAAGTCCAGGACTTTTCAGCTTCCCATACTCTGCCAGCAAGGAGGTGCACAAGAAGCTGGGAGGGGGCACAGCCAGGACAGCTGACTCAAACTGGCCAAAGGGATATTCCATACCATATGACGTCATGCTCAGTATATAAGCTGGGGGGAGTTGGCCAGGGAGCAGCGATCGCTGCTCGGGGACTGACTGGGTGTCAGTTGTTGGGCAGTTGCATCACTTCTCCCCCCTGCCCCCCTGTTTTTGTTTCTCTCTCTCTTCTTGTTTTACTTTCCATTGCAATTATTATTATTATTATTATTATTATTATTATTATTATTATTATTATTATTATTTCAAGTATTAAACTGTTCTTATCTCAATCCATGAGTTTTCTTACTTTTGCTCTTCTGATTCTCTCCCCCATCCCACCGGGGCGGGGAGTGAGCGAGCAGCTGTGTGGGGCTTAGTTGCCGACTGGGGTTAAGCCATGACACATTCCTAGATGAGCACCCAAACTCCCAGCTACACAATCACTCAGTCTTGCTTGCTCGCTCTGATGAATGTTTTAGGTATGTCATACAAAGTAAAAAAGATTAAAGCTATCTCCTCTACAATCAATACCAAGCCCTGCACCAGAACAGGCAGAAGAGGGAATCTGAACTCAAGATCCCCTGTGTACCCCTGTAAGTAGCCCAGCCACCACAAAGTCATCAGGACCACTCCAGAAAAATGCCCCTGATCCCACATAAGCTCATCTCCTCAATTCCAGTTCTTTGTTTCTGGTAAAAATGCATAAACATTTCCTCTGAACTGTTACAAATTCTGGAAAATGTAATTTTCAGGTTGATCTACAGCAACGGGAAGGGAAAAAAATACTGAGAAGGGAGCTGAAGCTTTGTTATCACACTGCCCTACGGCTTCCAGCTGAGAGGACTTCTGTTAAAGACAGTGGACAAATCTTTCCCCTGAACTTAACAACCAAATAATTCTCAATGAGAACTGACAAACTCTGAATATTTATGCAATACCCTGATCAATGTAACCAGTAGCAGTCACAATCAATAGATACCAACACAACTTAACTGAATCCATAACAGCTATAACAGCTGTAAATGAATCATAGCAAGAATACTACTACCCAGACCTTTTTTTTTAAAAAAATAACTGAAGCTTATAAAGGTAACTGGAAGTTCTAAAACTCTGGTAAGTTCTACAATTGAATTATTGAATACAATTGATAAACCACATTGAAATTTGCTGGGAAGCAGTGAATAGTGGGAATTTTACTTTGGCTGTTGACGGGCGATTTGGCACAAATGTTTTTAGCCTGGTGTATCTTTTATCCTTAGTAACTGTTATTGACAACAATAATGAAAAAATATCTCAGGGAATGTATTTTTCCTGGGAAAGGAGGATGTTTTTAAAAGATTTGCTTTTAAATAATGCAAAATTCTGGAGAAAAATTAATATCCTGGAACATTCATGGTTAACACAATGTCACCACAGCTGTGTCAGGGCATAATGGACTATAAACAGTTGAAAAAAGAGACAAAATTAGCTAAGTTCTTTCAGCAGATAATGTACAGATTTTGAATGTATATGCCTCATGAAACAACAAAATGTCAACAATTTGCTTTGCCCATACGCTAACCCTTTCAGACTTGTTATGGGAGCTCCAACCATGAGAGAATGCATTAATTTCTCCTACTGAAGCAGAGGAATAACAATTTTTGGAGTTCCTTTTAGAGCTATGGCTTCAATCACTTCCAATGAGACTTCGTTTTTGAAATGGCAATGCTGCTCTTCAAAGTAGTGCTTAGAAATATCTAAGATTTCCTGAGAGCTGCATGTAAAACAGTCATTAATGAACTAGGCTCCAAGTAGGACAAATATGAATGTATTAAATCTTAATCCCTTCTTATCAAACTCTGTGCTCAGTGCTCTCCAGTAGTCTTTATTAAGAAAACATAGGGTTTCAAATGCTTCCATAAATAACATTTGTTGGTGTGTGAGACACGGAAAAATTATGAGAAGGAAAAGTTAGAATAGCTCCTCTGGTAATTTTCTTTCCCACATTTAGCAGACGTGTCCTCCGGTTTTCTTAGAAACTTAATTTTAACAGTTATAGCACCCAATGAATAACTGTGTTGTCTCTCTAAAGTGAAAATTTATTCAATTTTATTACACTTTATGTAAATTTAATTCTCCTTTTTCTGAATTATATGGTTACTTATTACAGTAGCAGCTCAGTTTTAATCTAGAAGCAAGAGAAGTAGGGTACTGTAATTATGCATAACCGTGAATCCATTTCCTATTGATATTTACAATACCTCAGCGAGCTTGACCATTTGAAAAATGATCTGAATATCCTCCAAGTTTGCTTGTCCAAAGTTAATTTCCTAAGCCTGTGCCTAGGCACCTGAATAGAAATGCTTGGCTTCCTAAACGGCTAAGTACGCGGATCTCCTCCCAAAGCTATTTTGCTCAGGAAAATTCAGAACTTTCCAAGACCATCTAAAACATGCAGGATCTGCAGAAAGCTGAAAACATGTCTCGAGAGATATTAGCATATGGTGAAATTCACTTCAGTGCATTATCTAGTAAAGAAGTAATCCTATTTAAATAATACCCCAACCACAAACTACTTCAAAACTGATAAATATGTCTTTTTGTTTATACAGCATCAAGCATTTGTTAAGAGATTAAACTCGAATGCCACAGACCACAATCACTACTGACTCATTACATAATTTTAGGATTCAAAGTGAGTTTCACTCTGTTGTCTTGAGCTTCTGTTTATTGTTTCTGGAAATAATACAGGCATCACATAAGTGAAATAGGTGAAGATTAACCAGAGCAGATAGAAACTGAAGAAGCTGGGAAAGTGAAAAAGCTCAAAGAAACTGAAGATGTAAACTATTTTCCTCTATGAGACAGTTTGGGATTTTTCTGTACATAAAACTTCTGCAGACAACCTTATTCTAGAGGATGGGGCTATAAACCTTTTCACTTAAAGGGAAATTCCTAAGTGACACAGATCTCACTGACAGGAAACATTTCCAGATATTCAAGGTACACTTTTTGTTCTGAACACCCATCGTTTGTTAGGAGTTGCATCTTGGTCCGTAGGAAGGTTTTGTTGTCCTCCCTGCATGTGTATTTAGGAACATCACATCGCTCTGAAGTACCGCTGCATGCTGGCATTGTGTGAGGGGGCCATATATAAGCTTTTTTGGGGAAAAAAAAAAACCTGTTTTCTTTATGAAGTTCTAATAATTAAAAGATTCAATTACATTGTTTAACATTGGTAAATGCTAAATCAGCATCCCTCAAGAATATTTGAGCCAAACTTGACACAGAAACATCCACGTCAAGAAGATGATAAAAGTTCCAACAAGGCTCCTGGAGAAGGGAGCTGAGCAAAGGAGCAAAACCTGAGCCAAGGCAGCAGCCAACGGCCAGAAAACCAGATGGCATTAATGCCACACCTCATGGAAAAACACTTTTATGAATAGGTATTTACTTTAAAAATACATCAATGACCTTAATGTTACCTTTTATTCTCTACCTTTGATTCAGCTACCCCTTCCAGATGGGATTTGGCTGGGCTGGGAAGACAGCGATAGCTGATCAGCGGAAAAGGGGCCAAGCCATATCCCAGGGCTCCTGGATGATGCCTTCAAGCTAAGCCACCTTACTCCTGACTGCCATGGCTGCCCACCACTGTGCATCCTTGGGACAAAAGGCAATCAGCTTCCTGGCGGGCAGCATTTCACTGTATATTAACAAAAGATGACGTGTGGTAAGATCTGCTATTACATTTGTGGATAAAATGCAACAGGAGAAATATATACTGCTTATTTGAGCTGTGCATATCCTGCATGGCACCTCCACTGTACCAGCAGATGTTAACAGCAACTTTCTTGTGCATCAAAACTGTTCCTGTGCTTTCTTAGCCCAACCGTGGCAGAGATTTTCCCTGTAGTCTGACTACTTGAAACTTAAAAAGTAGAAGTGATGTTTAAAACTGCTGTTAGGCTTTTTTAAAGCTTTCTGATTTTTCCATTGGGGGAAATAAAATTCTATATTCCCCCTTCCCATCATTATATATATGGATAATGATCTTCTAGGAGTACCCGTGGGGAAGACACCTTCCACCTTTTTTACGTGTCCAGACCATAATGCAAAGCAGGGCAGGAACATCTGCCCAGGCTGCTGTCATCGCAGTTGACAGAGACTGGGGAAGAGAGGATGTCAACTAGGAACTTCTCTACTGCATGCCAGGGAAAGCAGAAGCTAGTTGTGCGTGTGCTGTGGGAAGGCAAAGACAGAGGTAATAGCTGCGACAGTGAGACCATCACTCAAGTTGCATAAAAAGTAAGTAAAATATGTTAAACTGTTTAGAAAACAGGAGTTTAGTTTGCTTCTGGAAAAATAAGAATAATCAAAGTCACAACACTACGTTCAAAGACAAGACGTTAGGAATGGTAATTTTTTCATGAGGTTATTTATCTTACCTCCATTCCAGTGCCGTACTAATGCTATTTGTAGTAAATTATATAATGTATTTTTCAGCCTACTTGTGTCTGTAAGTGATGACATCTCTAGCGATGACATCTCCATCGCTTGCCTTTGGAGACTGCTCCACAGGATGCATCAGATCTCACGCTGGAAAATAGTTCCCTCCATCAGTCTACAATTTTCTTTCCTTGCTTTAACTGTCATTCCATTACTCCTAATAACATTCTTCCCCTCTTCAGAAGATCTTACAAAAAAAATGTCTCTCATGTACTGTTCATTCCAGAAATCACATGGTTTATGGTGCTTGCTGCTTTAGGCTGGGATCCTACCAGTTCTTAGTGGGCATGACTTACCACAAAGATAGGCTGATCTTGTCACTGAAGCATGGTGTACACTCTGACTTTGCAGTGGGATATCCATTTGGTGAAGAGTGAAATTATTTTTTTAAACCAAAAATTTGCACAAGTTTAACTCCGGTATGGACAACATTAAGAGCAAAGCATACTTTTACATCTTAGTAATATGTTGTATAAATTTACAGCATTATAGCTATCCTTTTTAATCCCACTAACAAGCTTTATTTGATTCATAAAACAATTCTAACACTGCCACTAGGAGCTGCATAAACATTATACCAGTACCAGCGTATTTATATTAGCACATCGGTGGGATTGCCCCACTTATTTATAGTCCAAATGACACACATTAGTCCAAACTGGCAAGGCTCAAGCTTAGTGAAAAACTGATCTTGCAGAATGCACTTCTTTCAGGAGTCAGGCTATAAACCTGTCACCTTCCTCGTGCCCTTGTGAAATACTCTCCTACTTTCAGCCCCTACCCTGGAAGAGTTCACTCTAAATATCCACAAAGACTGTGCAATAACTTTGACTAAGTTCAGTTGTCAGCAAAACTTCACTGTTTTTGGAAGCTGTGACAAGTTTGAACACAGTGCAGAGTAAGAGTCTTTTGAAATAAAGTGCTGTGTGCTTTTAGGAGTGGAAACAAAGCATAGGAACAAAAGAGATGTCAAGTTGACAAAACAATATATACATATTTGTTTTACTTAAAGCTTACATAAAGCCTAGGCCACCTTCTGTGCTCCAGACAGCATCTACCCATGCATCCAGTTCTTTACGGCAAGCCTTTTAACCTGTCAAATACTCTTTATTTGCCACTGCCTCCTGAGTCCTATTTAATCTCAAAGCTTATTTAGGGCAAGCAGTTCATTGTCTGCAGTATTTCTCAAATTCTGTAAAATGGTAATTATTAGAACTGCTTGCCCACATCTTTGCCTACATGCAACTTATCCATGTCTGAGTCAGCTTTTTGTAATCCTATGGAAAATACAATAAAGAAACAGATACAGATGGATGTGTGACATACATGAAAAATTATACCCCCATAACCTTCAAGAAGGCAGGCACCTTCCCCCCCTTTCCATGCACCAATCCCCCAAGCTTTTTAACCAGGACTCCTTCTCCTTTAGGAATTCACAACTGCACATTTACAACATCTTTGGCTCTGAAGCTCCTACAAACGACGACAGCATCAACCTATCGCCTACCACAACTGCAGGAAGAATAAACACAGATTTCGTTTTTTCACAGTGTGAAAACTCTACTTAAACTTTTTATCCAAACACTACAGCAATGGCGATGTAATGATTAAATCTTTCTCTGTATTACCAGTGTATGGCCAGCACTTTCAGATCCATCATAATACTGTGTGTGTGCGTGCGTGCGTGCATGCACATGTGCTTAATTTTAATGATGGGTTTATTCGATTCATAAAATAATTTCAAAACAGGCAGCAGAAAGCAATTAAAAATAAAAGAAAATCTCACACATTAAAAATAGCTTGAACCAACCTGACACAGTATCAGCAGAAACACGGCGTTTAAAGGCAGAAGCTCAAACAAACCGTCCGGACTTGCCACATTCTGAAGGTCAAGCAAGCCCCAGTTTTGGCAGACCAACAGCATGATGAACGCCAGAGTCCAGATCACTCTATCACGGCCAGTCTGTGCTCTATCCAGGTTTTTATAATGAAGGACTGAGGGAAACCAAGCTGATTTTAGATGCCAGAATAGAACATAGGCAATTAATAAGACACAGCGTATAAGACTTCAGACCCAAGCAAGTGCTAAATAGATTAACGTCTGCACACTATGCAGCCAATGAAATACATCTGTAGTAAGCTCCTGAAAAAAACAAGTTAAGCCAAATAGGCCTCACCATTGTTTCACAAAGACGCTGCATTCTTCATTATCTGAGAGCTTGGTGCAGAATACAGTACACATTAATGTAAACTGCCATTGGAAGGTAGGGAGAAACATTCAAGATAAGAAATGACAGAAAATATTAAAACTGCAATTCCTAAGCAAGAACAGAGCAAAATGCTTTCAACTACTTGCTGTAGCTTTGAAATCCAGAAGACAGCAATATCTTATTAACCATGTCAGGAAGCATCTGTATAGCCAGCATCACCACCCCTATCAACCAGAAGATACAGCTGCAGGTGCAGCTGGAATTTTATTGACTAAATCGACAATAAAACACAGAGGACAGGACCTATATCAATAACCAGGACAAGATGTCTGATAGATGACAGTAGAAGCCTGATCTTTAAGGTATTTCAAGAAATAACTGGTATTTTAAAAAAATGCCAATGATTCCAAGCCACGATTTCCATATTGCACGAAACAAGCACTTTGCTGCAGAGTCAAAGAATTGAACACACTCCTTAAGACTGCAAGAACAGCAAAGCAAGCCACTGAGACCCATAAGAATTGCTGGTTAAGGCAGTGACTTTTAACCTGTTGTCTGTCGAGCCCTGAAAGATCACAGGCTATTGTGCCACATCTCTTGAAAGGTCCCTAAGAAAAAAAGACACCTTTACTCTGTACTGCAATCTAGTTATGGAACATATCTATCAAGGTGTGCAACACCTAAACAAAGAATGAAGCCATTAAGACTAACAGGCACAGTTGGCTGCCCCAAGAGCCTGAAAAAAGCAAGTTTCTGCACTCTAGAGCAAACACATTCTGCCTTCCAGGTCTTATAAAGGCTCGAAGATATGCATTGGTTTTGGCTGGCTAGAAATGTAAATATTTCGAAAAACATTTTGTAACAGGAGTTAGGGCAGCAACCACTGACTGCAGAACAAGTATTGTTAACTCCTCCGATGGACAGTCCCTGTTCAATGTGCTTTCAGCTTCCCTGGTGCATCCTTTGAGAAGAGAGCATGGGGAGGAGGTGCAGTCCCCTGGAGGAGGGGAGCCTTGCTTCTACTATGGGAGCGCATGAGCATGTAGGGGGATGGAAACATCAGTAGGGCAGGGTGCAGTGGATGGAAGAGAGCAGAAAGCAAAGGCTGATAACAAGAATCACTGGTGAATGTGCTGCACGAGCACTGAATAGAAGGAGGACCTCCTGGGGACCCGAGAAGTCCTTGCAGGATTTGCAATCAATCAATCAATAAATAAATAAATAGAACCCGTTTAGTCCAAAAGTCTTGCTTGGTGGAGGGGAAAGAGAGACTGCTTACTATAAGTTAAAGGTCTAGGCAGATTTATTTTAAAAATAACCTGGGTTCCCATCAGTCACTTTAAAAAATAAACACATTAAAACACACCAGAAGAGATCTTCCAGCAGAAAGAACTGCCTTTCACTACACATAATATAGGACTCGCTTAAATTATTCTTTGTGAGGCTTATAAAACATCTTGCTAACACTTCCCTCTTGCCTCCTATCCTCCACAAAAATTCCATTACTATTCCTGTCTTCTTGCCTTCAGAGAATAAATAATAATAAGCTCATTGTCTACGAGGTTTATGGGTGTTCAAAGTTGCCAGGCACCTGCCATTTCCATGCAAAGTATAAACCCAAGCAGACTTGTCCTTGAGGGAGATGTAGGGCAGCTGAGCTGGTGGTACTGACCCTGGGCTTTCTGAACCCATATTGTCTCAAAGCTTATCATAAAAATGTTGCTCTTTCCGTCAAAAGAGGCTTCCACTGAACAGCTCTGTGAAAGCAGCTCCCACGTCTCATAATCCTGTATAAGGTCAGACTAGAGGCGAGGGATGCTAAATGAGAGAGATGTGCTTTTGCATGTTTCACAGCAGCATCCATTCTGCCTGCTTCCTTGCGTCCACACTCCTCCCCTTCATAGGGGCATTACATTTTAACAGCATATGTGGAATAGAAGGAGTAAAAAAGGAGATGAGGTCTGACAGAAAACATAACAAAATAAATATATGCAATGTGTAGGATGCTGTGTGTCAGATAAGGAAGAGGGAGAGAAGAGGAAAACAAAACTAAATCAGGTTGCAGAGGGAAAAGAAAGGAAGGAACTGTATGGAGGGATGAATGGGAAGAGACTAATCCCACTTCTCAACTCCTTCTCAATCCCCTCCCAAGCTCCTCTAACAAGCTGTATTTCCTTTGCTAATTACACAGTAGAACTGAAGCAGCCGGATTTAAAATCATGCAGAAGACCTCAGCTTTGAGTTTCTACTCCTTATAGCAAAAGGCCAAATTAGAAAACACTGGAGAAGCTGATTTGATATGAGACACCAAGACATCAGTATCACAGCGGGAATTAATACTTTGCTGCTTTCCCTTCCTGAGCCGTCTCCTCTGCTTCTGGGCTAATGCTCCTCCCTGGGAGAAGCAAATGAATCAGGGAACTAGCGAGAGCTGTATATATTTTCTATCACCATCACCAGCTCAAAGAAACTGAGTGGGAACTGAAAACAAGGTACGAAGTTCAGGAAACAAAACTCTTAATACTTTTTCAATCATGCAGGAATTTTTGGTTCCGATACTTTCGTTAATATTCCACTTAGAAGAGAAGCAGAGATAACAATGACAGTGTTACTGCTAGCATTATATGGATGGAATAAAAATATAAAAGTGTCAATGACAACCCAAAGACAAAACAAAGTGAACATAAAGTCTTGGCACAGAAATCAGTTCTTTAACCACAACTATTCAGTACAATTTTTCCTTTCTAGTATGATTTTTTCAGGGACTGGATTAGCCTCAGGATTGCTCCCATCACTTCCACTATAAAATATAAGTCTATTGAGACTTGCATGTAAAAAGTTAATTAAAAGTTGAATAAAATTACTACAGAGATCAAACAATGTCTATTCCCCAAGTTCATGCCAAGATCCATATACATGTGTTTCATGCAAACAATGTAAGTTATTTCATGATGTTCTTTTCAATAAAAATGATGATGAAGAATAAAATGTTCCCATTATCCTTTACTAATAGATTTATTCAAAGTAAATCAGAAGTTAAAACAAGTAAGTTAAACACAAAAGGATTATTCTATTCATTGACATTGCCAGGATAACATCTTCAGTCCAGTCAGATTGGCTTCTACACCAATTGCAAAAGCAATATTTTTCTTCAAGCCCTTGCTCTGAAAAGTATGTCAAATTAAGGGATCATTTGTGACTATTAAAGACCAGCAAAAAGGCAGCGGGATTTTAAAGTTAGCAGGATGCTTTAGATTGAAACACAAGTTGGGTGCTCTCCTGACTGGGGCTGCTTTCCTGAAGTGGGATTACATGCCCTGGTTTTGCAGATATTCAGGCACATACATGGCTTTTTGCTCTCCAAGTGCATTGTGAGAATCAAGATGTACTCACCATGAATACATTTTTCTGTGGGGCTATGTCATATCATGTTTTATAATGTAATGATAATGTAATAATACCATGTTTTGTAATGTAAGTATGCAAAAATCCATCACAATGTGGTGGATTGTGTGTCATTTCTAAACACATTTCTAAAACCTGGAACTTAATATTAAGCTCCTAAATGCAGCTATGACAAAACAGGCCACTATTGTAGTGGGTTCCCACTGAATACACTGGCAAATTGCAGTGAGCATGGCTATGCGCAAGTCTGACACAATTTCTATGTAAGAATCCAAAAATGGATACTGAAAGTCATGCATTCATCATTTTAGTCTATTTTAAAAAGAATACTGTGACATTTATTCTCATAAAGCTCATAAAAATAAATAGCCCCAACATAGAGATTTATGATACAAAACAATACCAATTTCAGAATAACAGCACTTTGATATAGAAAGGCTGTGAAAGATCATCCAGCATTTTGGTATAAACACACAATCTGTTTTGAAATTCTCACACGTGTGAGCTACCACCCCTTTCTTCGAAGATTTTATCTGATGTGTGCTCATACACACTTTAAAACAGACTGAGGTCTATTAAAGTGCATCAAAGTCCTGAAAGAGAAAAGGTGGTGATCCGTTCGTGCATATAGACAGTGAGCTCTGACAAATACCACCATTATAGTGGCTTTCCATTTAAAAAAACCCCAACTTTATTTCCTTAATTTCCCTTCTCTGCTCTAATTGACTCTAACATTTAAAGACTTCCTAACCATTTACGCATTCTTTGCAATTAATCTCCAGTCTCACATGAATTTTAGCCTTTTCTAGTGTACTATGGAAAACAATGAATTTGTGAGCAGATAAATGATAAAGAATAGTGCACATTTGTAAAGGTATGGGTGCTGATTTGACTGACTGAGTCCTTTTATGAAATCTTGGCTAAATGAACAAAGAAGAGCCATCATGGATTATAATTATAATTACAGCTCCACTGGACAATGTTAGTCAGTCATCATTTCTTCATGTTGCTATTTTAGCTTGCCAAAAAACCACCCAACTCTGGTAGTGTTCTAGCTCCCCATACGACTTATAATATCCCCAGTCCATTGTAGTTTTTTCTTCCCCTGCCAGTTCAAGTCAGTACACTGAAAATCCTCAGGACACCCCGCAGAGTATAATACTTTACACCTAACAGAGACACTGGCAAAGATCAAGGATGGAAAAAGAAATTTTAATTTAGCTGATGGGTTCAGCAGGCAGATATTTGGCAGATGTGACACATTACCCATATCTCTGCTTCTATTTCTACCACCTCCAGCCTTTTACCGATTAATTTAGGCCAATCATCCAAACCCATGAAGCACTATGGAGTAAGGCACAGCAGTCAACCCATCCACAAGATAGGATGATTAGCACTTAGAATGCAACTCTGTGAACCTCGATCATTATTTTAATGACACTTTATGTGCTAATTTTAAATATAACAGCTGCTTCTCTCAAGTTCTAGCTACGGGATTTTGCTAAAGATCACCTTTAACATTAGAGTCTAAATTCACTGAGATTATACATAAAGAGAAAACATTCACAGTAGCTACTCAGTGAACAGTAAGATTTGTGGGTTTGGCTTTTTTAAAACATTCTATATGAACTGGCTAAAATCAGGAAATAAATTGTGGTATCAATATTGGTATAAAAGCCAGATAAGCATGAAACCAAAGCATTTAAATAATAAAAAAGTCTATAGAGCTATGCTCACAGGTCAAATCCACATTTTTCCCTGGGAAAGGACTACACAGTTAATTCCAGTTATGAGACACTACACTTAAAAATGAAGCAATAAAGTCCCTGGGTAAAATACATCTTTGCTTTAGCTGGCCTCAGAAATGTCCCCACAACAGCGTATCATCTGACCTGTCACTAAGGTTTTACAAAACAACCATTATTCTCTTCTTTTCTTTCTTCAACAACATTGTGCAAGGAAAATAGTTTGATTTCTGTAAAATATATTTTTTGAGTTTATCAACTATTTATCAAGTAATTTGAGTTTATCAAGAACTTATCAAGGGAAAGCTACTCTGGAGAAATTAAATCTTACGTGGAGATCTTCATGAAGTGCGGCCTATGATCATTTCCAGCTCCTGCAGGAACAAGTTCAGTTAATCTAGGTTCAATTCACCACAGCCTGATGGCTGGCATTGGCCCGGCTCCGCTTGTCACAGAGCATTTCCCCATTGTCAGACATGGCTGCTGGGAACAGTCAGCGAGAAGGAGAAATGATCCTGCAGGCAATTACATGTGTCCTCCCAGAAGGGCTTCAAACAGGAGAGAGGTCTTGAACTACATTGAAAGAGAAGACCCCATGCAGAACAAAGTACAGCTACTTAGTGACCCGTGTTTCATCTGGAGTGCTGCATTTGACGCTATTTGGAGATTATATTCTTTTTAATGTGTGCAGCACATAAGCCCATGCAAGAGATCAAGCTTATGGCTTACTGGGACTAGAATTGTAACTGCCACCCAGAAGCACTGTTTTTTCCCCCCATGGCAGGCGACATCACCCTCCCCAGCCACACAGCAGGCACATTTTCTATTAGAGCTATCTGAAACATTCACTAAAACAGGCAGAAATTTTCAAGGCTGCAGGGGCAAGTTGACAATCTGAAGCAGATGATTTCTACTGCTAAGAATATTTTTAGGGAAAAAAAAGATATTTTAAAACTTTCCTGCTAAAGCTACCAGAGATAACTGTATGTCTGACTTTCCCCTGGTCTCTTCAAATATAATCCTCATTAGCCTGCCTTCATCTTTGGCATCTAGCTACCACCTCACCCCAGGAAGGAGAGCATAAAGGAGGGAGGGAGACTGCCCCCATTCCCTGGGTTGGCTTTTGAATGCAGGTCCCCAGCTAACCATGCTGACCACTATTCACACTAGACCAACAAAGTCATAAAATCTAATTTTAGTAACTCGCTGCAAAGTAACTTTCAACAAGATTGTATTCATAGATCTGTATTGTTAGATCTTTCTTTAATTGGACCAGCTATGTCTGTTGTACTTCTCTCCTTTTCATCTACCACAGCCTTCCTAGCAAGCAACACACAAGAGTCTAGCCTGAACACAGACCCAGTGAACTGGTGTGTATGCCAGTGTGCAAGCCGGCTATGAATTTAGAAATTTGGCAGATAGCAGTGTTTACCTTTGACGGCAAAACTACGTACCGTGAACCCTCTCAGCTATTCAGTGAAGGAGCCCTGCTAGGAGAGGCTGTGAACATCATGGCGAGCACTATGCTTTGTGCTGCTCATCGGCTCTGTACTTGGGGGAGGACCTGAGCCAAGGTCCCCTTGACATGGGACCAAGAGTTTGGGAGGCAGAAAAAAGAGAAGAAACGTGATTGCATTATCTTCAGACAGGAAGCATTTGCTCCTCAGATCATCCAAAGCCAGGCTCTGTCCTCGTCCTGGGGTAAAATGCAGAAGGGAAGGTCCTAGAAGATGACTTGTGGCATTGGAGTCAAATCTGCTAATTCCTCTATTGGCTGTTTTCAAAGCTATTAAGTTTAAAGCTTCCACTTGCTTTGGCTGTGGAATCCAACTAAATGTTTCCATGGTTAATTGAAAAAGAGGTATGATGTTTATTCAGAGTAATAATAACAAAAAACCCCAAATGAAACAAAACCAGAAAGTCTACAGCTACTCACACTGTAACAGTCTCTTCCCGCTTTTTTCGTCTTCCTCTTCTCTGTTCACCTGCACAGCAGTCTCCACAACTTAAACCCCAACTCCCTAACCCCGAGCACTGTAACTGCAGATTCAGTCTTTTCATGTGCTATAAGGTTTCAAATAGCATACTGTACAGACACAGGTCACCTCCTCGGTCCTCCAGCCACAGGGCTTGGGGACGTCCATCTTTGCCCTTGCCAGGGAGGTGGCCACTCTCTAGACTTACTCCTCAGCCTGACAGGAGGATTGCCAACACGCATGTTCCCAAAGGCTGTACCGATCCTTCAGCCTCAGGGAGCATCAGATCTTCACAATTAAAGCAAGGAAGGCCTATTACAGAATACAGCAGGCAAGGACTGGTATAAAGGGTGTATCACTTTTTTAATGAAAACAATTAAGTCATTCAGATTGCCTTCTCTGAAGCAAAAAGAAATTAAATCGCCACAATGTTCTTTTGAGCTGTATGCTCCAGCCTGTGCTAAAGTCAGTTTCTGAGTGCACAGAGGTTGCCAGAGCCAACGTTAACTCAGATCCAAGAGGAAGTAGCATGACCGTGAAGAGATACAGCTTATTTTGCACTAAGCTGGATGGCTCCATACCCTGTAGTGCACGCTGTGCCTCCCACTGCAATTGGGCCCTTGCAAGCTCAGAGCGAGCAGAGCCCCTGAGCTGTCCCGCCGGTGTATTACACAGTCAATGGCATTCACAGGCAGCAATTTCTGTTTTTATGGTTCCCCCTTCCTCTGTTTCTGTTACACCAGTGTGTAACCCTCTTCCACCTGAGGGCTGTATCTCTCTTAGAGCCCTGTACTAAGCCACCTTTCCCTTCGTCCCCACCCTGCTCAGCCATACTGCCCCTGCCTACAGCAGGCCAATGGACACAACGGTTCAACGGCACACCTCCTTCAGCCACAAAATGCAGATATTCTTGAAATTGAAAACAGAAATGCATTGTTTGATGGCATTTGCTTGACAGGAAAGCCTGGCAGACTTAGGACTTTTTTTGGTGGGGGTCCTCTTTAAGGGAGTAGACAAACCACTCATGGGCAACAGTGCAGCTGCAGAATTTATAGCAATCAGGGAATTTCAGTAAAAACTCACTGCAGCTGGAAATTACCATCCACTCACAAGCAATGCAGACCTCCATAGGAGTGCTTATTGCTTTCATGAAAAACATTGTGCTACAGAAGCAAATGCGTTTCGTGTAAACCGAATCTTGTGAAATAACAGCTACGCTCCAGCCTGCCCATTCTGGGTACAGCGAGTCCAAAATGCAGTGGTCAGCCATTTTGAGCACTATTTGACCTCTGATTTTTCTAGATATTCACAAGTTTGGAGTTCATGCAGATTTGTGCCTTTGACTAGGATGAAATCATTGAGGCTGTTGAGGTCTACAGGGCAATGGGCAAAGACAGGGTGTCCACACCCGGCTGCTTCCTCCCAGCACCGCTCCCACAGGAAGCCGTAGGCACACCTGGCGAGGACTGGGCTCCGGCGCCTCTGGTGTGACGAGATATGTCACCTCTCATAGATGCCCAGCAGTTCCATCCCCTACTTAGACAAATGTCTGGCATCTGGATAAAAGCCAGCTGGTGTGGGCCCAACTCGGATATACTGGAAATGTCAGCCAGCACAGGGAAGCACTGGGGCGAATATCCAAATGCAACATCTGTTCCCTATTGCACATCCTCCCAAATCACCATTGATCTTGAAACATTATTAGGCTTCCCTCTGGTCCAAGATTAACCCAGCGAACAGACGTGTTAGTAACCCTCAAATGCAGAAGGGTTTGGTTGTGCAGGACTATCGCCCATCTTCTTAAGGAAAAAGGCTGATAACCCGGATGCCCTCCAACTCAGCAGAAGGGGAGCCAACCTTGCAAGAAATAGTTCAGTCGGGATGATAATAGCATGATAAAAGTAATAACAAAAAGGAGAATGGCTAGAGAGAACAAATGAATATTTATCTAGCACAAAAATCAAAGATTTTCAAAACAAATTTAACTGAAATTCCTAAAGATGGGAAGAGAAGATATTGTGTCTGCATCAGAACTAGAAACCTGGGTGGTGGACAGGAGATGCCAGAATAATTCACTTATTGGGAAAAATTCAAGCTGAGAATAATAAAAAATATTGGGGTGGGAAGAAAAGCATGATCAGATAATTAAGATGAGTAATTAAAACTTTTGTTGGGAAGGATGTGTGAGTGAGAGCAGGTAAACGGTGACAGGCCATCTAGAAATGCTGTTACTAGTTTATGAGCCACTGATACTTCATTGATATGGGAGAAAGTGGAAGTAGATGGTGATGCACAGAAACCACAAACTATCAACTGTAAGAGAACTGCTATAAGAGTTAAAAGGATTCAAGAAAAAGTCTGCAATTAGCAGAATTAAAAAACAATAAAATCTCTCTGCAGTATTTTAGGATAAAGAATCATGATTGTCATATGGCTCACCAAGTATAAGGCAAAAAAAGAGGTGGTAAATACAGTATTTCTTCTACAGTTGAGAAGACGCTGGATGACATAATATATATCATGATAACAACTGCAATGTACTTCTAATCCAACAATAACTTAGAACAATGTTAAACAATATTAGCAAGACAGGTAGTCCAGTATCAGCAGGTCTGGATGACTTCGATTCAACAGCTAAGCCAAAAAGCTCTCTGGATCATTAATATTGATTTTCAATAACATTTTTGTAAGAATGTCAGTTTTCCATTACTAAACATTTTTTAAAATCAAGATCAATTATTTATGTACAGGCTGCTCAAATTTAAATAGGATTAATTCCTTAATTTAGGGAAATTGGAGGCTTGTGTTACACAAGTCATACCACAGGATCACTACAGACTTTTTTTTTTTTTTTTTTTTAAATCTTTGACTGGTATATCGAAGGTAACCACAGCAAACAGTGATAAACAGCAAGATTAACTGGAATCAGGTGGCCAGTTCCAGGGATACACATTGTGTATGACCCATGAAAAGAAATTAAAAGGTATACAGAGGTAACCATCACTGCTGAACTGCAGCGCTGTGAAAGCCACCGACGCACAATGGTGCCGAGCAGGAATTGCCCCCAAAACAGACACTGAAGAGCTGAGAAAGTTACCTGAAGGTGAGGCAGGAGCCCTGATGCACTGGGCAGCAGGCCAGCTGCGCCGTGGTGTGCCAGAGCGTGGCAGAGAGGCACAGCCAGCCCCTGCTGAGGGACGGGCAGACAGCAAGGGGAAATGGTCAGATGGAGGAGATGCCCCTGGCCGTGCAGCAAGGGTGCAGTGCTTTGGCCAGGTCACCTCCGGCGGCAAGCTGTGGTGCTGGCCAGCCGTAAGCCATTTGAGAGCACCGTGAAGCACCACCGTGGCTCGGCATCACCGGGACTGCAGCCGCCCTCTGCAAGGCTGGAGACAGTGTCCCTGGCACAGCCCTGGTCTTGAGTCCAGCCCAAAGGAGGTCAACCCCGGGCCAGCGAGGCACCAAAGGGACACCACCAGCAGCACTCGTACTTTCAGGCTGGGCAGAGGAGAAGGCCAGTCTCCTACCTGGTACCAGATGAGTGGATGAGCTGCATGTAAACGATGAGATTTGGCCAGAAAGGTGTTGGGGAGTTATCACAGGTTTACCAAATGCCTGCGTGAAAGGGATACACATCTCAGTTTGGAAAAGCATGGACTGCGTGGTCAGCCAGGAACACCCAAACAAGCAAAGACACTAATTAGTAGTAGGTGCCCAAAGAGTACCACAGATGGAGACTCTACAAAGCCCCCCCAGAAACTTCTACATAATTCCAAACTAATTATGGGAGAAAACCCATCCTAAAGCAGTTCACATTTAAGGACAGGACCTTTACAACCCTAAAAGTAATTCCTGCACTGTTCTGGAAGGCAGACATGTGATAAAGAAACCACTGCTGTATTTTGCTACCTATGCCACACTTACCTCTGTATAAGCAGACACAGGTCTATGCTAGCCTGCTGTGGGACACGAATGAGTGCGTGCATAATTCTCATGTAATACATGAATGAACTGCCAGCGTCTTCCCTATGAATCCACAAATAAGGGAGGGTGAGCCACGACCACAGTCAGAGACCAAGACCAAAGAAGAGAGAGAGGCTGGAGAAAGCAGGTGTTACCTCTGAAAACACATGGGAAGGGGGCTGTAAGAAGCCACCACCAGGAACAAGCAGTATCCCTGGGGAGGAAGGACAAAGCATGGGTGTAGTCACAGGCAAACGCAGGCGAACACTTTCTTGTCCACTGGGAAACCCAGAGCTCATTGCTCCCTACAGCTTCCTGAGAAGGGGAAGTGGAGAGGGAGGTGCTGATCTCCCTGGTATCCAGTGATAGGACATGTGGGAATGGTTCAAAGCTGCACCAGGGGAGGTTTAGACTGGACATTAGGGAGCATTTCTTTACTGAGGGGGTGGTCAAACACTGGAACAGGCTTCCTAGAGAGGTGGTCGATGCCCCAAGCCTGTCAGTGTTTAAGAGGCATTTGGCAATGCCCTTAACAACATACTTTAACTTTTGGTCAGCCCTGAATTGGTCAGGCAGTTGGACTAGATGATCGTTGTAGGTCCCTTCCAACTGAAACAGTCTATTCTACTCTACTCTATTTCCCTCAGCCTGCCCTCCACACAGAGGGAGGTGAGCATCTCCTCCTGCAGCCTTCAGGAAAAGGCAGGGCAAGGCAGAAGCTCCATTTTCTCCAGTGCTTGGAAACGACTAACAGATTATACGAACAGGGTTGCACAACCCGCTGTGTGTGCAGGAGCATGTTTATCTTCCGCTACAAAATTGAACAACTGCTGGTACAACTGCTTCGAAGCACAGCTCTTGGAGAGGTCACAGCACAACGATTCTGTGTTTTTTCCCCCGAGTACTCATCCGTTTCAATTTCTAGCAGAATTAAGTTGTCTGAAGTTGCCCAACTCCAGGCATGCACAACAAAGATACATGGAAGAGACATATAGAAAAAACCTGTGCATTAAAGCTTGATGCACAACTATTTCTGTTTCAGGAAATTTATTTCTGTACGTGGTAGGAGTTTCCTGGTGCTCATAGGAACATCATGAAATATTTACTACACTTCTACTTCTCTTAACTGCAAAAAATAAACAATCCACATCACTTTCCAAGGATGCACTACCTTCTTGTCATACCTTGAAGTCGATAATGAACACCTGGAGTTTGAAACATGGGTTTTGCATCCTGGGATGTGAGGTGGCAGATGAAAAGTACAAACGGGCAAGAATACAAATCGCATTGCCCACAAGGTCACTCACTGGCAATCCCCAAACACATGCAGCTGCCATGCAGTCATTTGGCAGATACCTAATTGATATGCAATGGCACTTTTTTTTTTTTAAATTAAAGATTTTCATGTGTTTTCAATTGCAGAATACTTGACCTGACAAGCACATGCAGGCACAAAAGATTACGTGAGACAACAGGAAAACAGAATAGACAGGAAAATATATCTGAAGTGTACCCAGTAATAGCTTCATTTGCCTGTTCCCTGAGGAGATCTGAACTGTTTTGTGTGCAGAGGCTGTTAAACAGAAAATTATTTATTGGAAAGTTAATACAGCGTGGTTAGAAGCATTTCACATGAGCTGTCTAGGTAAACAACCACCTCTACTAACCAGAAGAGAAATGGTGTCCACCTAATCAAACAGCTGGAAGAAAACGTGGTAATTTCAGCTGTAACAGTGATGAGGTTAAGCAAAGCGAGCCGTCCCTGCCTTACTTACAGAGGCTCCGAGGACCCCCTCGCAGGCAGGAAGAGCTCCAACGAGGGCAGAGAAGGAAGCACCCACTTCAGCACCTCCGCATCTACAACCCACTCAACACCACGATGAAGTTACACTCACAGGCCATTGCACGGACCTATATAAACCAACAGCCCCTTTGCTTTCAAAGGCTCTCTGATCAGAAGGGATACAATTGAAACTGATATTCAATGCGATCGTTTTAACTTTCACAATTACTACTCAATCAAAGGAATACGGACTAATCTGCAGCAGATCAGAGCAATTACCTTGGCTTTCATTCACGATGGATGTGGCCGATTCTCAGCTTCCACAGCACTGTAGAGACCAAGAGCCTTCCCCGAACACCACGACTGCAGCCATCCCGGCTCAGCCGCCTATGATGCAGCAGGAAAAGGGATCGAATACACCACCTCATGAGGCTGTGCCTACACCTTCTGAAAATGCGGACTTGGATGGGGACCACCGATTCTCAGTTTGCGACTCTCTCCGGGAAACTGGAGGAAGCAATGAATTTTCTGTGATCGGACCTTTATAGAACGTGTTTATAAAGCTGCCAACATAAACCAGCTGTTTGGTAAAGCATAATATTCCCATAACATATTCTGACGGGATTGTCTGTTTTATGTGCAGATATTGTACATATTCTGAATCATAAATTACACGCATTTTGCTGGAAACTTTCAAGTGATTTTTCATACAAACTCTAGCTGAGAGCTGGGCTGATGACAGATTTGAGCACTCAAAGTAAACAAAAAAAAGTTTAAAAAGGGAGGGGAGAGTTTGAATTTAAATAAAAGATATTGCTGCAAAATAATACAATAATAGTACAAATAATAAATCTCATTTTGGGTCAATCTGAAACATTATCTCCAATCCAAAATGAAATGCTTCCTTTTATTTTCAAGCTATTCAATCCTTAAAAACATTCTTTCTTTAGGGAAAAATCATTTTTAATAAAAAGCTCCAAAATATTTTGAAAAAAAAAGAGTAAAGATCTAATTTTGAAAATGCTGAAACAAGACATTGCAGCATCTGGGGAAATCATCTTTCTTCTTCAGTCAAAACTACTGGCAATAATCATCCTTGAAAATGCAAATATTTCTGATCCCTATCTAACTCTGCTTTTCAGCAAATTTATGACTTGTCAAAAAAGAAATTTCCCAGCTTTATTCATGAAGTTGGAGGTAATTATCACTTTTTCAGCTGATATAAGAGTGAATGTGTTGCTAATCAAGCCGGTGGGAATTAGAAGAGGTACAAAGCAGTCTGCACAACTCTCACAATTATTCCAGTGAATTGTAAATTATATTAGAGCATCACTTTCAGTAGTAGCGATATAATCCCTCTCCAAACCTAAATGAAACAAAGAAATCATGCATGACACGTGAACTATCGGGGGAAAAGGAACAAAATACCTTTTTTTCACCAACAAACATAAGGGCCATAGCCTGCGACCCCATTACGAATCTGACAGTGCAATGTCCTAACCGATGCTAACATGGGTGACGTGACAGGGTGAGTGGTGTTTGTCATCTTATGTCTGTTTTCAAGCAATCTGACCTCATCCATTTAAATGTCATAGTTGGCTAAGTTGGTATTTTCCATCATCTGTAGTTATACCCAGATGGCTAATTTGAAATGACTGCTATTAATATGTGCATCAGAGGCATTGTTTCCCACAAATGCCGAGTATCAGTGATGCTCAGTAAAAAAATGAGCTGCATACACTCGATGCTTTTGCAAAGGTGTAAGAATAGGTTGATTAATACTTTTACAGACTGAGGGGTTATTTTATACCCAACAAGAAGGACATTCGCTAAGTCTGAAAGGTGCAAAAGTACTACTGTTCCCTAGAAAACGTAATTTCACTTTAGTTGATTCATCATTGCCACAAATGAAAACTGATAGCTACGTTTTTTCAACTAAAAGAAAACACACTGTATTTAATAAATACGTAATAAAAACCATACATAATTTCCTCTTCTTTTCACTGGGTTTGAGCTTATTAGATTATTTTGACATTATTCCTATTTGTCATTACAGTCATGGTCAAAAACGTCCACACGGTAGGTGGTTCTGCATTAATAATGGAAAGCCAGATGACACATTCATGTATTGGATTCTGTGACTCCTATGTTGACCCACCCGCAGTGGGGAAGGCATCCCGCTGCTGTTCCAATAATACTCAGAACATTGTTCTAATGGTCTTTGACTGTTCTACCTGTTTGTGGATACTAAGACGTCAAGGTGCCAATTTCACACCCAGGAACACATGCATTGAAAAGTTCTGATTGTTGGGGTACATCATTTAATAATATTTTTTTTTCTGATGCAGAACATTTGGGTTTGTCCTCTTTTGCAATTATTGCGCATTAATAAAATACATCACAGTGAAAATTAAAATGAGAAACTATCTAATCGTAACTTAAGTGTCCAACACTTAAAGAAGTTAGAGAGCAATGAGGATAAAAAAGCTTCTACAAAGCTAAGTTCCCTTTTCCAATGAAATATCTCAAAATCTACCAGAACCATAAAACTATAACAACATAGATAATGTTTCCAAAGAAACTAGTTGAGGAATTTCATAACTCAGCATAGTACTTAAACATACCAAGTCAGTGAGATTTAAGCAAGCCTATAAAGTTAAGTTTTGTGTACTTAAATGCTATCCTGAGTTGGAGGGGGAGGTCTAAATTCAGTATATAAATATTAACTGTAATATATTACAGCAAAATTCTTTCAAAAACATACCATAGATATAGCTCTGTGCATCATTATGCAAATATATACTCAGAAATGCCTTGCAGGGATTCTTAAATTGGCAAGGTTATAATTTCCATTATACCTCATCCCAGACAGCTGAATGTTGGCAGCTAAATTTCCACACAACATTTAAGAAAAAAAACAACAACAAACTTCAAACCTTTGAGAGATGCGTTTGCATCTGCCATGTTCTATAAAGACAAATGCCAATGGAAACCACATTTGTTTTTATTGTACCACAGAATATGAAATATCAGCAGTAAGATTCAAAACAGCCTAAGGGATAGATTCAACGTCTATGTTGGGTACCTACACCAAGACTTCATAATGGCCTTTAGGTCTCCAGATTTCCATAATGTGATCCTAAAAATCCTTGCTCGGTTGCCACCTACATCTGAAGGCATGACACACTCCATAGAGAGAGCAAACCACAACTCCCATGTCAAGAGATGTCCAATAGTACCTGAAAGGACAGTTTCTGCATCTTGTTTTTGACAGGATGAAGCAGCTGGAGGCATTTGATCAGAACTGAGAAACTGGGCTCTGCCTAAATAAGTCTACCATATCTTTGGGTTTACTCAGAGATTATTTTTTTTTCCTGCCTGGAAATTTAATTAAAGCAGATCTTAAAGGATTTTAAGAAAAACATTTGTCATTGATTGGACAAACTGCATACTAGAAGAAATGTGGCTCACTGTTAGGGCAGTGTCTCAAGAGACAGGACACGAATTTGGTTTCATCTGCAATCTCTTTCATGTGGAACAGTGAAATACTCCCAGAAGGAGAAGCCAAGAAGCCCCTTCCCCAGGAAGGCAAGTTTCTGTAAGCTGCAAGGATATGATTTCTCTTCTACTTTCTCTCATCTTTGTTCAATTCTTTATCAGTACAAATGCCACCACTGTGCACCATGAGAAGAAAAAGAGTATGTACTATCGCAGCCAAGCTTGCAATGGTGTGGCTGAGGGACTTCTTTTGTGATGTGGAGGTGGAAAGCGGAGGCTTGAATCCTCTACGATCAAAGACTAGAACCTAAGTCCCCACATACTGGTGAAATGGACTATCATACAGGGGCACGCAGAGAGAATTTTTTAAAAAAGAGTGACTTCCATTCCCTGTACCACTTAAATTTTAAAGAAAGGTTATGGGCATGTGCCTTCAGAAGAGGAATACACGGACTGTAGAGCTGAGGTGGAAAAAACCAAATTCCTGCAGACCCAAGAGAATCCTCCGACTCACCTCATTCTCAGCGTTACCTACTGGCTAATTCAAGGTAGATGCAAGTGGTGTGACAGCGACACGTAAGCTCTTGCTTCCTCGTCCGGCTGAGATCTCACCTTGGGACGGTCAATTCTCCTCATACGCCGTGTAGGGAACATGGGCACCTAACATGAAGTCTGTGTTCTAGTTCAGGGTCAGGCATACTACAGATGCACCTACTTTCTCGGCATCAAAGTGCAGACCTAACCCTAAATGACAGAATTAACATCATCAAACTGAGAGAAGCCATCGTAGCACTACAACAAAGTGACAGATACAAAAGGGAGAGAGAACTGCACTGTCACGCTGCTCCATTAAGCTGACACAGTTGCGTACGTATCCTTTTAGAAATGGTAAAACTACTAACATGGTGTAATTTAATGCAGTGCATCTTTCCCATCATCCTAATTTCCAGTTACGTCCCTTTGCGTATCTGCCCTTAAAAAGATTATTGCAGCAATTTGTTAGTTGCAGTCACTATTCTTTCAACTCTTGGCTTAAGTACACCATACATTTCACAACGTTAGTATATGGTAGGAACCATGCACTGAGCCGAGAGTTAGGAGGTAGTAAATTAATGAAATATGGAGTTTAAAGTTTGGGGGTAACACAAGGACAACCACATATATCCCCCAGGAAAGTAAAGCTATTACCAATTCCTTGAATGCTTAATAGAACTGTCCACTTATATCACAATTTGACCAAAAGCACCAGAAATCCACACCAGCACTTAATGATGCATTTAGGAAAATAACATTGCATTAATAGTTTGAAATATGACTTTGGGTCTATCCTCTGCTTGGGAAAAGATGTAACTTGAAACGCTGTTCTCCTGAATGATATATGCCAACATGGAACTTCAAAATTTATATATATAACATGAATTATTCAGCATATGTGTGAAAATGACATTATTTTATACTGTGTGTCATGTGGATATTGAATGGCTATTCCCAACTGCAGCAAGACTTTAATTCCTGAAACATTTAATTTATCTTCCACAAATAAGATATCTAGTGAGAAGCAACTAAGATATCTAGTGAAAAGAGGAACTTAAAGGAGGTCAAAACCAAATTCAATGGCAAAGATGCGTTTGCATAGAGACACAATTCCTAGTGGTTAAACCAAAAAAATTACGAGTCTGGAGATACCAATGTCTTCTCAGTTAACATCCGTCACTCAAAGTCCCTCTCCTTACAGCTACTGCTGGGAAGCTCATTTGCCTACTTATACTCAAAGAAACGTCAGGATGCAGAGTCGAGTTCAGGGGGTTATTTACCCTTCCTTGGCTCCCAAAATGTTTAGCAAGCAGTGTGGTCGGGCAACATGAGGCTCTGTTCATCCCTATCAGATTCATCCTCACTGTGTTTGTTTCCTGTGATGGTGTAAATCCAGAAAGCCCCACGGGCAGTAGGCGGGAATTAAAGCGCAGAAGCCTCACACTCAAGTCCTGAGGTGAAATCATGGCACCCCGTCTCAAAAGCAAACTACCACAAAGCATGATAACATTTCTACCCTAACCGTTATAAGGCTCTCAGAAAAAAAAATGGTAAGAAGGACAAGCATCAAATGATTTTTGCCGCATTCTGCTCTAGGCTGGGGTTGTATCCATATCTTTGTATAATATCCCTAGAGAGAGGATGAGAAGAGACTGGAAACTCACTCAGAGCCCATGGGAACTGCTGAAGATGAAGTGAGGACTTGGCTGGACCACAGCTGTTAATCATGTTTTCCTTGTATTCTGTCCAATACACAGGGCTTCACAGTTTGCATATGCAAACAGGAGCCACTCCTGCTCCTTAAGTCAGGGTTGTTTTGAGAAGGGAGAAAATTACTATAGAGAAGAAACGAGTACGCGGTGTACACAGAAGCTGTTACTTTTAACTTCTTTAATACATAACCACATTTGCCTTAAGGGACAAATATCAACCAGTTTTACATTATAAAAATAGTATCTGCTAATTTGAGTTATCTTCTGCACAGCACACTAAGAGACAAAATGCTGGCCTCTGTAGATACTGGCATCTACACAAAAATCAAAGAAAACTCCTATTTTAAATTAATTATTGCCATTACATTACTTTAGGGTTTGCAAAATCAGTTACAGGACACATTTTGCTCTGAAGAGGTTCCTTCAAGTAACAAAGGAGCAGGTAATTTCCAAAAAACTCTCACAAAACTAAACAGAGATTATCTCAGACACAGAGAGGAGACAGGGAAACAGAACTGCCAAGTGCTAAAAGCTTACAAAACCCCAGCAGCTCTCTGTCAAATGACTGACCTGGAGTAGAGTGCACCAGCGAGTGACGTTCGGCAGGCCTGATGCCACATAACCATGAGGAATTAAAACTATTTCCAGATAAATCAGAATATTCTTGTCCATCCTTGGAATGAAATATTGCCACCATCTTCTTAATTGTTCCTCGCTCAAAACAAAAATTTGTAATTCTCTACTGTTATAAGAATGAACGTTCACAAAGTCAAACCCCCACGATTCTCTGACCATTCTCCACTCATAACATTTTTCATTTTCCTCATAAATAAGAATACCAGTTAAAAACAAAAACAAACCAAAAAATATATTACAGGATGTAACACTGATTAAAACTATTTTTTTTCACGACATCTGTAAAATCAAGTTTGAAGAGAAAATACAGCCAACTTGATAGAACATCACAAATACGCTGTGGATCTGTCCCAAAAAATGAAGTTACCAGTTTTCTATAAATCAGAGAGTTTCAGTCAAAAATATATGACTTCAGCCAAAAACCTCGTCATAACAGAAGGATGAACTCTGTACAACTTCAATGCATAAAGTGATGACTGCCAATTCTCAATGGTAGCCCAAACTACCGCCTTGTAAAAACATTAACAATCCAAAATACAGCTACCTGGAAGTGCTAGAAGATGTTCTGAATAAAAATATATGAAGCAGTATAACTGCTAAGGTTTGAAGACTGACAGTTTAAGAGTTCAGTCAGAAAGGCACTTGATTTGTATAGACTAAAAAATATATTCATATATCTATATAAATATAAAAATATTTTCCCAGCTAGGCAGCACAAGTGTGAATGGCACGCATTTTGTTTCACAGTGTCTTCCACTCCTGAGAATACTGTACTACAGAGGTATTAAGATGATTACTTAAGAAATGATTGAAGCAAGCTATCATTTGCCAGAATATAAACCCAGAAATTAAATTATGGCCAACATTTCTCAAGCAGTTAATGTTTTAACTAAGTTTCTAAAACAGCTAAGTAGTATAACTAGTTGACAGATACCTGCCACGTCAGTAAAATGGTGTTTTAAAGCATTATAAGCCATATATGGCTTATATTCTTTTTTGTTATAAAGAAACTTTCTGACTCTTGATCAATGTAACTATGTACTAACAACTTGTTAAAATATCCACTAATAATTTATTAAGCCTTAATAAATTACAGCCGGATATAGCTGTGACCTTTAATAACGTGACACGCTAGAGAATAGAGAGGCATTAAAAGACCAAGGACTTTTAGTCCTTGGGACAAGGACCTTAGGACAAGGTCTTTAAGTGACCAAGGATCACTTAAAGAATTAAGACTACTGAATTCTATACAAAAGCCGATGCATTTCTCCAGCTAAGACTGTGTGATGCCTCATCATATCGACATTATACTGTCTATGTTATACTGCTCCGGCAGCATTACAGCTGGAAATGATCTAGGGATCATCCAGTGAAAGAGTCAGCCAATTACCACCCCTCAAAACTCCAAGCTATGATTACTGACCTATCCTGAGTGCAATAGATTTGACAGGAGTTGCAGAAATGTTCTCCCAACATTAACTGTCAGGTAGCTGCTCAATCCCCAGCCTATCTCCATTGCAGATAATGATATGTCTCTCCCGTTAATGAAGTTCAGCTCCATTTCGGGTGCGAATCACTGACACAAAATCCCTTCCAAATCTGACCTGGCCCCTCTGTCCTCTGGAACGGCCACTGCTCTTTCTCCTGTTTAGTCAGTCCAGACGCAGATCAAGACTTCCATCAGAGGATTTTGCAGGAACTGTTTCAGAAACATTTGGTCCATGGTTTTCTCCACAATTCTGGACCCATAACTTTCAGTCAGCTTCCCCAGACGTGTCTCAGGAAAAGAGTTTTGCTTAAATTCCTAGCATTTCGCTTCTAGATTTCCTGACGTAGCTTTCCTTCTGGTGATGCAGGAGCTCATTTATGTTTATTTGTTGTGGTTTTATATGATGCTTGAGGACCATACTGGAATGCAGTATGGATTCAGATTTCCAGCATTTGCACCTACAATTTTGATTCTCCAAACTTTGTTTGAAAAACTACACTGTACGCTTTCAAAATCAAGCTCGAACCAGTAAGATCAGAAACAGAGAAATAGATTTTGATGTGCTCATTGGCACAGACACCGCAAAAGGAGCAGCTGAATAGAAGGAGGCCAAGAAGAAAACACTAATGTAGTTCATGATTCGAGGAGGTGGTATTAGATGAGCAAATGCTCCAGTAATATGCTGAATCCATTAGCCAACTCCAAATCAGACAGACAGTCCCCATGGATTTGTGTCACAAAACCTACATTTACAGGAAGAGTATTCCCCTTTGCAGGAGAGGCTTACCAAGAACAAAACCCCTTGTAATGAAAACCAGCAGTGAGAATAAATTACCATATATTATTTGTATTTCAGCTACATGGATAATAACGTGGGTATGAGCTTCACGCTCTCCGCACGAGAACATTCATGAATATCCTGATGACACCCTGATTGCAAACAAGGATGAAGAAGCTTTAGTCTGACCATGTTCTCTCTCTTTCACTCACACAATCCATGTTTGCTGTTCTTCCTATTTAAGACAAAGTTGATATAGAAATAGTAGATCTGATTTTGTTTATCTTAAAACATAATCAAAAAAACCTTGACAGTGCATACACACACACACACACATATCTTCAGGAAGAGATGAGATTTTGAGACTCTCTTATACATGACTGAATTTTCCAATACATAATTTAGACATCCGCTTCATAAAATATGTAGCCGTATGTTTTCCAGAATATTCTCTTGAAGAAAGAGCATTAGCTATCATTTTCCAAGTCTTTAAGATGTTTATAGAGTGAACACAACTTTCTTCATCTTTGCTACATGCTGTAACGTTACCTTCTGAACTGCTACTACGTTTTCCCTATTTTATATTTATCATCCAAATCGGAAGAACAGTGGTTATTTCTTTACTCTCATAACTTCAGATCTCAAAGAAAAATCAGGAATTTGAGACTGACTGTTCGAGTGTCCTGCTACACTCTTCCTCATATTACAGTATTGTTTTAAACTATGAATTAATCCATGTATTAAAAATTAATCTATGCAGAGAGATCAGATTTCAATCTTTTTGCATACAGATATGCAACAATACCAATGTGACTGGTTGCAGAGAACATGACTGTTCTAGAATTTAGATTTATCTCCCTCCTTTAAGGAAATTAAAATTTAGAATTATTCCTTCCTACATTGTGCAATCTTTTATTGTAATTATTTGGGATTCGAACTATTGCAATAGCTATAATCTCTGGTTTCAGTAGTATAGAATCATAGAATCATTTAGGTTGGAAAAGACCCTTAAGACCATCGAGTATGATAACCTTTGTATGTGTGTGTCCATATACATTTATATAGACATATATATTTACATAAACACATATATCCTCCATTTTTTATGATTTTCAGTTGCTTTAATATTTTCCACAACAGTGAAAATTAAATGCTGAATTTAAGTTTGCTTTTCTTGATTTCATTCACAGACCCCTTAGAAAGTAGGGCATGGACTGTGAATAGTCCATGGGCCACACACTGAATAACATGATTTCCGTCTAAACCTTGGCTAAACTATTTTAACTCAAAATAGTTTAACTCAGTTAAACCATTCAGATCTCTAAATCTAGATTTAGTTTCCTAAGTTACTGCGGCTTGGCAAAGCTGACCTTTTTCACTTTATTCAACTTATGCAGAGAATTTTCCTGATGTCACTACCCATTAAATCATTAAGTTTTGGTGGAATTATATACAGATTTTCCATCCGAGCTTGTAAACTGTTCATGGTAACTTTGCAAAGTCTCTTGGTGTGATGTCCTCAGCTTTGTAGTCAACATATACCTACTTTTGCCAATCCTAAAGTTTGTTTCTGAACAATAATTGTCTACTCTATTCTTTTGCTATTCACCACCATTTTTGACATCTTCAAATATTCTTCCGTCTCCATCTGTTAAGGCATAAGCTCCAGATATCATGGCATCAGATGTCTCAAGGACAAGTGGTGTAGATATACAACACATTAGCTAGAAAGATATTTTGTTCTTGGATAAGCAACACAATGAGTTTAGTTCAAATTACTGTTTTTCTTCTTTCTTCAAAACCAATCACAATGAACATCAAGTGTTAACAGAGTAAAAGCAGTAAAATAAAATTGTATTCTGATTCTCAAACTTGGGCATATAATGAAATCTCAATCCACAAAATAACTGAAAATATAATTATTGATCAGCTTGAGAAAATAAGTAGAAAACCATATTGATAAAGAAAATCTGAAAATTCTTTCAGCTAACCATAAATCACTCCAATGCCTGAAAACACAATGTTTCAAAGAGGTTACCAAGCTTACATTTCTTTTGGTACGCATACACAAAAATGTCACCATGGGACAGACTAGGGAAATTAAGAGGAATCACCCTAAATAAAAGCCAGCTTCACTCTTTCCCAGTATCATCCCTCTGCTATTTCCTTTTTATGGTAACACGGGTAGTAGCATGTGCTGTGAAAAGATCAGAGGAAATGTCACTTACTTCATTACTCTTTGACTAATTATGATTAAACAGATGGAGGGGGGAGCTCACTACAGTAATTTTTTGTCTCCCGAGTAATTCCTGAGCAATACTCGAAGCAGAGAAACTTCTCATGCAGTGAATGAGCATGTGAGTGGACACATGGCAGTGCTGAGTGGTACCTTCAGTGGGACAAGACACTGGAAACTTTAACTTTGGCCCTAATTTCTTCTTAGGCAGCGATCCATCATCTTTCATCAGTATCAAGACCATACAGGTTTAAAACTGCAACAAGTAGGAATTCATACACAAAAAGACCAGATTCTTTGATTCGTAATGGGTATTTAGCTATTGGGTTCCAAACTTTCACCGAACATAAAATCACCAGAAGCAAAAAAACCCAAGTGCTAATATATTTTTCCTTTTTACATGCCTGAATTTTTTTTTTTTAAGTTCTTGCTTCTTCACATAACCAACTATAAAATTCTCTATTTTAAAAGTAAGTGTAGCAGAAAGAAGATGGTGTCAAGTAACTTCAAAGTTACCTATACACATTCTGAGCAACCTCATCTAGTTGAAGATGTCCCTGCCCACGGCAGGGGGGTTGGACTAGATGACCTTTAGAGGTCCCTTCCAACCCAAACTATTCTATGATTCTATGATTGGCGTCCCACAGATCCACTTAAGTCACCTTTCTTTTTTGCTACCCGGGGCATCACTTCAATTCCTGACAAACTGAACCACTGCTTCAGCACGTTGACCTGGAGTTCTCAAACTGTGATGCATGTACACCACAACATGCAAACCACCTCCAAACGGTACGTAGCCCGTGTGGCTAATGCCCATTCAAGAAGGTCCGACCTCCCCTACTGTCCAATGGCAGAAATCAGGAAAAAGTTTGGAAGTCAGCTCCCTAATGCATTGAGGAACCATGAAAAAGAAATAGTCTGGATTCATTACTGCCTTTGTGACCTCCTCTACCCAGCTACTTATCTGCAAAAGTAGAAGCACCTCTTTTGACAGACAGGAAAAAAAAAAAAAACACAATACCAAACCACACAGTAGTGTGTGGAACAACACAACAGGTCTGAAATACGCATTGGAAGTGAAACTGACTTGGCTAGAACTGTTAACTACCATTTGACTTACAGCTAAATTGAGAAGCACGTCTGAAATCTTGAAGACAGCTGCAAAGCTCAGTACTGAGCATACCACATCCCAGCCCAACCACTCCGAGCTCTCAGTCTGGGTAAATTGTGAGGATGTGAATCCCATGAAGAATAAGGGCAGAGATAATACTGTGACAAGAAAAATTACTCACATTTCTGTAGGGACTAAGTGAAAAGTGGATGTAGATTTTTCTGTTATGCTGGACAAAGGAGATGTTCACACCATGCTACTGCCACAGATGCAAGAAAAGAGGGTAAGTCTTACTCCCTGGGGCCAAAGTTACTACCTCAATGCAACTGTCAGCCAACACAGAGCAGCTGCTGCTGCTCAATATCACATAGTATATGCACGTAAGAGGTGTCTCTCAGACTCGTGTTTGCAGGAACTCCTGCTGCTGGTGGTTTGGTGGCCTTGCCTGAACCATCCTAACATGGACCATAATTGCAGCGTAGAAGAGGGAACTGCGTTCTCCAACAAAGGGAGCTCAAGTGCTTCCTAAGGCATAACCTACCTTCCACTTGGCTCCTGCCGGTGTTTGGAAGGGCTCCCTGCTGCCTTGGGGCTTAAAAGTGGCCGTCAGGCACATTTATCACTGTGCTACGCAGCTCCAGAGTGAAAACAAAGGCAAGATGCAATTAGACAGTCCTCTGGACTGCTAACCTTCCCAAGGAACTCCCTCACCAACGCTGCACTTCTCTGCATTTTTTTAAAGTAGAATCCCTTTTTTCTCGGTTTCTTCTCATTCTCTGAGAAAACAGCTATTAATTACAAAGTTTATGCTTGTTACTTTTTGAAGCATGAAGGGTTTTTTTATTTTCAAGGATTTTATTTTGTCCAGTAAAAAAGAACTTCTCTTACTACATATTTGCTCAGCTTGTCATGCTTCCTCTCAATTACTAACTGTTTTTAGCTCAATGGAACAAGAACTATGATAATTTATGCTTAGGTTCAGCAAAATGGAGTCCTGACCCACAGGTGCTACAACAATATCAAAGTATCTTAGGTCCGCAGAAATTTGTGTACATGTACATAACCATGTCACGAAAGGAAAAAAACATTCACCCTGTCACTGGAAAACTTAAAATACTCAAAAGGTGCCCTCCTTTTGACTGCTAGGGCAGCCAGTGGGGCTGGGGCTGGCAATGATATACCAACTCAAGCATCACAATGCGGTAGGAAATTTCATCTTTGTTATTCATGACTGGCTTGTGATATAGCTGAGAACAACACGCCCACAATATCTTTGCAAAGCTGCACTGGTCTCTGACAGGACACAACACATGCTGGAAGCCCGAAAAAAGAAATCTAAATGCCGGAAACAATTTCTTCTGCCAGACAGGGCTGTCAAATTCTAGTTCATTAAAAGCATAAATGTTTCCTTGAGAGTACTGTGGATTTAAACTGTATTTTATTGGTGACATTTACCAATGCACTATGGTAATTCAGTCACTTGAATAGCTGGTATTTCTTTGCTAAACATCTTTCTCTATTCACCACTGAGAAGCTAAGGCAGAGTAAGCCTGTTAGATGATAACGTTATTTCCAGTAACACTTTTTTTCCCCACAAAATTATGCCTAGTGTTTGCCTCTTCGTAATCAGTCTAATCTGGAGTAACTTTTCTGCCCCAATACACTTTCAGGGAAGCCTCCTTTTCTACTAAAGACATTATTCCCAACAGCATTAATAAAAACTGCAGATGAGCAGTTCAAGGGATAAGATACAGAGGTTGCAGTGGAGACTTACATAATACTTCCCTCTGTAATACCAACTTTCTGGGCTGAAGCTTTCTTTTAACCTTCGCCCAGGGCTGAGTATGTTGATGATGGAGTCTTAAAACATTCCTAAATATTAGAGCAATGATGCTTTAAAGCCACCCCTCAAAAGAAGAATGGAAACAGAAAAAGATGAGCAACTTTAAAACAGCACTTCATACACTCACAAGAACGAGGGAATGACACGGTGCCTGTGGTAACACTGTGGTAACTCAATTTGACGACACATAAGGTCCCACACATTTATATTCCCAATAATTTTAGAAGATTTTAATGTAAAAATTTTATTTACTTCCAAAGGTAACAGATTTTCCCTCGACGAAAAAAAATGTTATGAAAAAGTTTCTTTTTGCTCGCAACTCGCATGAACTCGGCCCTTCAGGATAGTCTTTACCCAGGGCAGTCCTCCCTGTGTGTCCCCCGAGCAGCCGTCTCCCTGGGCCAGCAAAACTCCCGCAGGGATTGCAGGTAGGGCAGCAGAAATGAGGTTACCTTTTGGCGATTTACTTCCAGCTGTTCGGAGAGGTGCTGTAACCTCCACTGACAGAGAGACTCGCCCGCTCCGGCGCTGTGCCTACAGCGGGACTTTCCGGCGGCAGAAACACATCAGCATCACCACAGTGGTGGAGACTGAAATGCAGATGGGGCACTGCTCCTGGGAGTCAGGCTGGGAGACAGATTAAACTGAAAAAATACAGAAATCTGCCTAAAAACGCACCTATGCTCTTATCCCTATTCCACAGGGTATCTCAGATTTAGCAGATCCCAAACCCAAGTATTCATAAAGCACACTGGAGAGTCAGGACATCCTTCCCTATCACACCTGGGCACACGAGGAACCAGAGCCCATTTCCACCTGAAGCCTCACCTTGCAATACGTTCCTAAAATTTCTAGGCAAGTACTACTAAATAATTGTAGACTTTAACTTTATACGGGATAAAACATTTTCATAAAATGACCAGGTTTTAATCCTTACTGTTTAACCCTTGGCAGCTCAGGTCCCTGTTTCTCCTCACATCGTGTGTGCCTTTTCAGCAGCAGCCACTGTGCCCTCAGTGCGAGCCGTGCCTGCTTCACCTCTGACTTCTCTCACATCCCCCTCATTTCTCTTCTTTTCCTCATCCTCCCCTCTCCCGTTTGCTCTGCAGAGCTCCCAGCAGTGCCGCATCTCGTGCTCCTGCTGCCCACACCCCCAGCCGCAGCTCAGCCCTCCTTCACTTGCCACTGGCAGCACCCACAGCCTCGGGTCCATGGGCCACGCCAGCTGACCACAAAGAGGAGGCTGGCAACAAGCACCATCTCCTTTGCTACCCCATGCCACCCTTCTCCTTTCCATGTTTCCCTGGGCTTCACCTCTATTCAGATAATTCTGTGGATACCCTTTGTTCAAAGTAATAAAAACTCCCATGGGCACCAGATAGGCAGAAGCAGAGCGCTAATTTGTAACCCACCCAGCTCCCACAAATCCAAACATGCTGAGAAAAACACTCAAACGATCTCTACATCTTACATGTGCAACAGATATCACAGCTGCCATGTCAGGTATCACCTACTAATATCAGATCGATATCAGGTAGCTAATGGCCACTTACCATCTCTTTATATGACTGTTTGTGGCCTTCTTTTCACATCTTACAGGCATCTACACGCAATTACATCAGCTTATCTAAAAGAGAGATAATTTCTCTGCAAAACTCTGGCCACATGCACCTTCTCAGACCATCAGGGCTGCAGCAGCACTCTTACTTTAAGTAGTACGTGCTTGATTTGGGAAGTATTTTTATGTCTTTCTTTTCTGTCAAAGTTTCACACAAATTGGTTAGCATGCCGCTGTACTTTAGATCATCCTGAATAATTAATAAAGAGTTTGCCCGTTCTTGAATATATTAGCGGTGAAGAAGTATTGCTTGAACTTGTGAACTGTGATCAGCTTGCTGCAGAAGAGAAAATCTTTTCTACTCCCTTCATTACTTCTTACAACAATACGTTCGAAGAAATCTTTTGAACAAAAAGATAATATTGCAAATGACTAATACTCATTAAATATAATAAATCTGCCTCTTTTGTTCTACATGTACACGGTGCTAGAAAGCCTAAACAGCAATTACAGAAGGAACATCATCTTAACAAAAATTAATCTCTCTCCCTGTCCTTCTGCGATCATAACACAGGCACTTAGCATTTCAAAGCAATCTTAAAACAATCCTGGCTAAAGGCACTCTTAAGTGCAAATAAAAAAGACAGGATGGGTGAAATGTCTAGAAGGGAAAAAGTAACACAGTCTTCTCTGCCACTCATAGTCTCCAGCAATTTCAGTAACCAATCATAACCAGTGATGCAGAAACAGGAGTAAGCATGCTGGGGTTGTATCCCAGACTGTCATGGACCAGCTGGGTGACATAGGGCACGTCACGGTCACTCTGGCTTCATTTTCTTATCTGACAAACAGCCCCTCAATAAAATATGGAGTTTTTTCCTAAAAAAAAAAAAATCAAAAACAAACCCAAACCAAAACAAAAATCCAAGCCCCAAGGAATGGGAATTTAAAAAAAAAATTTTTTTACTTTATTACAAACACTAAGAGCAATGTCAAAACTGAAACTTCCCTTACTGACAGACTTGTCTACAGCTCTCCCCTGTGGACTCTCTCCTATCTTCTCACAAAGTACGTGCTAATGGCCATTGGAGGAAGGGCTGCAATGCTGGAGGTGGCCCTGAAGTTCCCACATGCTAGCGGAAAGGCAAGTTTCCAGATTTTGCTTCCACTCTTTATTCTTTCACTGCAGTTTATTTACTAAGTCAGAAGAAGTTGCTTTTAGAAATATAACGGAAAAAAATTAGAGATGTGGACAACTTGGATAAACACGTTGAGAACGAAAAACCTCAAAGCGTATTTCCAAAACCCCAACCGAATGCACAAAGCCAGCAAATCCACACTGACTGCCTATTTATAGACCTTGTCAGCACACTGAAGAGTTTTCTGAATATTCAGAACTAATTTTAGAAAGACAGGGAACTAACCTATGTTCAAAAGTCCTTACAGATATTGTTACTTGTGATTTTTACTTCATTCAAAGCAAGCTGTTGACTCGGTTCTATTACTGTAAACTTGTATTTTTATAAGCAACTTAATGACAAAAAGAGACCACATAGTTAGAATTACTATTAAAATAATGTACAGGCTGGTAACTTGCTGTCACAACCAGGGTTGATTCTCTGGAACACTGGGAAGTTTGTAATAAGATACTATACAGCCTCGTTGTCAAGTCATTAACACCATTTTAATTTCATGCTTTAAAAAAAAAAAAAATCTGGGTTTGTTCTTGTAGTTGCTTGTGCACAAAGCAAAGTATAACCTACATCCAGCTACATTCAGCATTCATCCTGTCATGCTTTAGGCCCCTAATCAATTTTTAGATAACTGATCATCTTGTAAATTGGAGTGCACCATCCTGCCTTTTAGGCTTGCTTTACCTCACTGTATTGGAAACATATTGGGAGCATGAAAATCTATGTCTGCAGAAAAGATCTGTATGCGCAGTATGTGATAAATTATCCTGGAGATGCACTGTAAAGCTTTGATGGGTGAAAGGCAGACCACGCAGCTCCTTACGCTATGCACTGTGTAACAGCAGTTGACATCTTTATCAGAGTGCTCTTATTCCACTTCCATTATAATAATATCCAGAATAACTTCACTGATCTGGGTATGTTAAAAAATACATTCCTGCCCTAACAGAGAGACACATTTCTGTAAGCAACTTTATGCAGTAGACACAGCTTCCTAAAAGAGCTGTTCTTGGGGCTAATAAAGGAAAAAACCAAACATGTCCATACATAAATTTAACCACAGCCAAGGCTTTGTAATGCAGTGCTTGAACGGCAATTTTTAAACTATCAAGTGGTTAATTTAGCTGTAAACCTGACCAGCTAACACATTTCAGCAAGTTTTCACTATTGTACTACACTGTACTACAGTACCACTGTACCACACTACACTGTTAAATTATAACAGTGCGTAAATTGTGCAATTTTGATTTAGGATGTATATTCAATGTAAGTGATTACCACAGACTTTTTGGTATGCACAGCATACTACTCAGTGCCCAAGGTCTTACAGAAATAAATTTAGGGGAAGAAAACCTAGTATTTCTCCACCGCACAAAAAACCATTTTACAATACAAGCAGCTGTACGAAGAGCAGATTTGTGGTTGCGCTTACAATTTCAAACGTGGCATTTCCTTATATTTAACTGGTCCGAATATAAGTTACCATTCTCCCCGAGCCCAGTACTTCTCATAGGGAGATCTATAACAATGGCTACTACGTCAGATTCTTAATATAGCTTTCAGCTTACCTTGCTCTTTTAGGATGGGAAAGAGATAAAAAATTAAAAGAATATATAAAAATAAAAAAATCCCCTCTTCTCAGTGCAAATTTTAGTAGCTAATATAGTAGAGAAGATAACTTTTTTCAGAACTACTTAACCACTTTTACTTTAACATTGCTTAAAATACATACATATACATATTCTTATATATATCCAAATATATATAGGTAATCACAACTAAAGAGAGACTGAGACAGCAATATTTCAGCTCAAGCATGAGAGATTTACACATGAAAGAAAAGGTAACTGCAGCACAAACTCCCATCCACCCTAAACATTTTAACTGCTATTAAAAAAATTTGTAACTGAAAAATAGCGTATAAACAACACACTGGTGCAAAAAACAGGAAATTTCTTTTTGTTCTTAACTAGATAGACTAGATCTAAATTCAAATCACGTCTCAGCACATATGAGACAACAGTCTCACAGAGCATCCTTCTTGCAAATTGCATCATCGAATAAAATAATACTTTTCTTCCATGGTTGCTTGTTAATGGACACAAATATGGAGCTTCGCCTAAGCTTGGTAACATGCAATTTCATTACTGAAAATGTACTGACCTCCAAAATAAAGACTCACAAAACTGAAGTATAATACACATTAAATGAATTAATCTTATACTATTTTAAATTTCCTGCATGAATAATTACCATGCACTTCTTGTTTGCCACATATTTTGCCCTAAGAGGGGGTAGCTGTTACAGTGGAAATAAGGAAAAAGACTTGATGTACAGCAGCCTCAGCAGATGCAGTGGCCCTTGTACCCAGAGAGGCAATACGGCATGGAAGGAGTGCATGGGCCAGGGGCAGTGGTGAAGGAGGACCCGGGGGCAGGGGGGGTGGACTAGATGATCTTTGAAGGTCCCTTCCAACCCAAACCATTCTGTGATGCTACGATTGTGCCTGTTCTACGATTGGCATAAGTCTGAGGGTAGAGGACAGAGAAAGAGACCGATGTTCCCGTTCAGAGATGACGCTGGACTTGAGGACAAGAGAGGTACGGGTTGTCATGCTGCAGGGTCTGACTTACAGCTATGGGAAGGAAGAGCAGTGGGTCACTGACCAGGTTTTGGAGAGCATGCCCACAACTATGTGGTATTTTTGCCTCGAAATTCACATAGAATACTTGAAGATTCTCCTGTCAGAGATTTTTAAAGGACAAGCTAAGCAAGCGTAGCAATCCAAAGAGACACAGCTCTGCTTTTTGCTTTGAAAGGTTAAGATGAAACGCAGGAAGAGGGGAGTGTAATTGTTGTAAAACACAATATTGCCTGAACATCTCCCTGTTGGGAAGAATTGCTTTTGGAGAGTCTCCAGCTGCCCAGATGAGGCATTTCCATTTACATCCTTATCTGAAAGAACAAAAAATGAAGTTACAAGCTTACTTTGTCAAGACAGGCATGAAAAATGACATACACAAATAACGGAAAGCAGAGATTTCCACTTTTTGATGTACAATTAACTGCATGTGTATCATTTATTAAAAACACAAAGACACCAATCAAGTGTGCAGCATACCTACTTCTTTTCACCATGGCAGGGCCTGAAAGATAGTAAAGAAATGATTTTCGGGAGTTGCACAAAGGTACGGGATTAGTGCAGAAGAAAAAGACCCTAGCAGAGACAGGCTGGGGGAAAGTACTAAAGCAAGGAAAATTGCTTTTGGAGCAAAGGAATTCAATGAAAGCGCCATACCTCAGGACTAGCAAGCTAGAAGGGAAGGGGATCTCCCAGCTGATGCAGCAGCAGGAGATTGCCAGCTGGTGGCAAGAGTCCTTTCCACACTAACAACGTGAAGGTCCACCCCTGTCCTCAGCTAGCCTGATTGTGTTGAGCAGTCCATAACTGGTGTCTGAGATGCAAAAGCCAAAGCCATAGAATGCAGAAGAGTTAGATAAAAGAACAAAGGTTTTACTCAAAATGGTGAAAATTCAGGAGCCTTGTCAATTAGTACAGCAACTCCGGTCCGGCATGCATAAGGCTTACGGGAGAATATATGAACATACCTCTAGACTGCCTTTTTTTTTTCTTTTTAAATCAACTGTTAATAGTAAGACAAGCATAAGGCACGCTTCTTTAATGCAAAAAATCAATAGTATCATGCCAGTTCCTATTGGGAGGGAGTGGGAGGAGTGAGGAGTCTCAAAAGAAGTTAAGATTATTTCAAAAGAGAAAAAACCATTAGCGTGAGTTCTGTTGAATGATGGAAGAGATAAAGAATTAAGATGGCTATGATGTATAAGAATATTGATTATTCCCAGGGAAACTGTATTTAAGTGGAGCAACAACTCTCATCAGTGAGAGACTAAATTAGTGCCCAGATCTGTCTTACAAAGACAGACAAAAAGGTTCCTCTACTCAAACCAGGAAAAGAGAAAATGCTGACTTCCAACCTGATAAATGTGTAAGAGAGCTACCAAAATAGAAATATTTTACACATACGAGAAAAACAGGCGTTACCCAGCACAGATTTGAAAGAGGAGCAAATCTAGAGGCAGGGATGATTAACAAATATTTGAGTTCATGTTTTGAACAACGTAGCCCCCATGCAGCAATCTAAAGAACATGAAAATGCATTACATAAGTTTGATTGTGATATTCTTCTCTTTTCCCATTACTGACCTCATTGTATTAGCACCTTACTCTTTCATGCTTCTGCAAAATAAAACATTATTCGATTCTGAGCTATACTGACTAATAATCAAAATTTTCTGATTTTTCAAGCTAGGCTGATACAAATAGTTTAATTCATATACGGATGTGTTTCCAGCTGCACAGTAATGGCCATTAAATGTTTCACAGTACCCAAGCTAAAAAAGAGAAGCTTCTTATTTGCAGACACATAATGCTACTATAATGTTGGAAGTTTCCACAAAAAAACCCAAGCCAAAATCCCAAACCAAACCTTTTTACACAAAGAAAGAAAAATTATCAAACATAACTGATATTTTTTTTAATTAAGTTATTTTTAGAAACTAAGATATGTTCATTTCTGAAGAGGGAAGGTGTCTTATCCAGACAGGTTTTCACATAGCTGCTTTAATAATCACACAGGACTCGTAGAGTAAGATGCAAGTAGTATTTTAAAGTTCTGAGCAATAAAACCAGAGACTACAAAGATTTACAGTAACAAAAAATGCACACTGCTCTAACAGGCAAATTAACTTCACAAGTGTGACGTGCGAGTGCAGCCCTGAAAAAACACATGCTGCTATCCGTACTTCATCACATACAACAGTCTTTGGCATCTAAAGCATAGATAGAAATAGCATACGAAAGACATTAAACAACAGAAACTCGTCCTGGATGTAGGTCCTGAATATCACTGTCAGTTGTTCCCAGAAAGGCAGAGCATGCGCTGACCCAGGAGGGACTCCTCTGAGCGGTTAGCAGAAATACAAAACAATTATACCCCACAATAATTTTAGCACTTCACTTGGGAAAAAATCCTCCTTTTAGCAATAAAAAAAAGAAAAACAAAACAGGAACCTATCTTCCTAGCAGGAGTACAGCATGGGACATGTAAGGATTTTAACTGAAAGAGCCCCTACACCTTCCTGTATTCAGAGTTCTTTGTTGCCTGACAGTAAATTGGAAGGACGGTCATATTTAAAAGTAAAAACATCAGGCTGTGTCTCTGGAAGGCTGCAACAGAGCCCCTGAATGAATAAGAAGGAAAGCACATTACCTTTAGCAAGTCTCCTCAGGATTTGACAGCGGCATTTAAAAGAGACAGCTATCATTCTCGCTGCCTGCCTCCCCTGGCAAAGTGCGCTCAGGGCTCTGCTCGGGTGAATGCAGCAGGAGCCTGTGAATTCCTCCTCCTGCACATGCCAGGCGAAAGGTAGCCCCGGCGGGGAGTGACAAAGCTTAATTCCCCTTGGCTGATGCAGAGATCAGCTCCGTGTCATCCAGCAAAGCTGTGTCATTCACTACTACCACCACCACCATCACCTGCATGGGGAGATGAAGGGCTTAAAAAGCGGTATTACTTTAAAAGCTAGAAAGCATCCAACTGCACAGCACAGACACGGATATTAGAGGGAGCCGTTCCCCAGTCTCTCGCATTCCCCAACTGTGCAGGGAGTGATGGTTGCTGTGCCAGGCAAAGGGCCCCGTGTTTCAGCAGACATGGTGATTGTTCCCCTCTCTCTTTCCTCACATCTTTTCTTTCCCTTATGGTTTCCTCTGGATAAATAGGACAAAAATACTAGGAATCCTACTTCTGCAGGAGAAGGAGCCTATTTCAAATGGAAAATACTCTAATCAAAGCATATTAAAGATTTAATCTTACAGAACTGTAGGGAAGAAGAAAAGAAAAAGCCTGATTTTATCACCAGGAAAGCTTTTTGACAATTGTAGACAAGTATATTACAGCCGTTGAAGCACCGACCACAGGGGGAGGGCGAGAGTCAGAGGGAAGTGATGGATTGTTGTGTGTGGGCAGGACCACCGAGCATTTGATCACACCAAAATAAATAAAATGATGCTGCATAGAAAACACACAGTGAATCAGGTTTTCTCCCCTCACTAGAGAAGAGAGCAGCTTTTAGCGCAGCTGAGAATTTATTTCACCAAACATTGCACCATTTCTAAGATTTTGTAAGATTTCTTCAGCCCACTGGGAGTTTTACATCCTCTTAGGCCTATTCAGACAGCAAATTAACCTGCCTCTACAATTCATTCAGAAAACGATGAAGTGGAGCACACCACTTAAGCAAGAGCTCCATCCCACCTTTATAGAGCCAAAAATTTAGGAAAGATCAAAACTCCACAGCCATTCTAAAAACCAAGCAAGCAAGCAAGCAAGCAATGAAAAATAAGCCACGTAAAGTTTGTCAAGTCAGATTTATGCACAGAAAGCAAGTGCTGCATCAGATACTCTCCTTTAAAACAGTAGATAATTATTTCTTTGTCAAGACTTCTGCTTCACTTGGGTGATATATTTAAAACTGTCTTCATATACTCTGTCCCATTCACTTGCTTTCATTTCAAAGTTGCTCAGTTTATCTTCTGACATCTTTTATCCATTGCTATATTTAATGTTATGGTCCAGCGTTAGGGTGCACATCTTCTACTGTCAGCTACAGAAAGCCAGGAAGAGGTACGGACAGCTTTCACACTTGGAGCTGTCTCTCTCTCCCTGCCCGCTCTGCACTGCATCAGCAGCTCCGTGCTTCCCATATTCCAACTTGCTATTACAGTAATTGTTTTTCTTATTTTTGTTTTCTTGGTTATGGCAACAGCCGTATTTCCAAGGCCAAGGTGAAACATTCCATCAGCACAACTGCAATTGCCCAGACAGGCCTGGTGAAAATTGATTTTATTTCGTTGTCATTAAAACCAGATAGGGGTAATCAAGTCACCTGTTCACCAACCTTGTTATTGCTTCTTGTAGCGGCTGTTGTTCCAAACAGCTGTAAAATCCAACCAGCATAAAAGCAGATGCACCTGAAGCCGTGGGCTGATCACTCCAGCCCCGTAACCACAGACCTCCGGCCAGGGATGGACAGGGCATGCAAGGAGGGGTGAAACTAGGGGAAGAACATGGAGGTTTAAGCCAGTGTAATTCAGCGGTCTGGAAAGAAAATGAAAAATCTTGGACTATCACGGAGGGGGAAGGGGAGAGGAGTTTGTATTCTCATCCCCCCCATAAAGACAAAACCAAGAGAAGAGTAAGTGGCGCTCTGTCTGCCAATGCTGCCAATATGCTTTTTGAGGAGAAAATTTGCCACCATTCTTTCTTGCCACCTCCTGCTCAGGTAACAGGACTTCACACCAAATAATACCAATCAATACCACTCTGTAACCAATTTCCTCTCTTTGTGCTCCACTGGAAAAGCTGTTCCAGACACCATCACAAGGCCACAGCCTCTGCTTACAGTTCTTTCAGGTTTGAGATGCCGAAGCTGCCCTGGACTTGCTGCTCCCTTTCTGCAGACCAGCATCCAGAATTCATATTGCTGCCTTTTCATCTGCCAGGTGCCTGTCCTTGATGCCGTAAATCTTGTCATGCACAGACAGACCCATTTAAACATCTCCCCTTACACCTCAAGGGTAACCAGAAGATAGAATCATAGAATCATTAAGTTTGGAAAAGACCTCTAAGATCATCAAGTCCAACCGTCAACCCAACACCACTGTGCCCACTAAGTTGTTCCTAAGTGCCGCATCTACACGTCTTTTAAATACCCCCAGGGATGGGGACTCAACCACTTCCCTGGGCAGCCTCTTCCAATGTTTAACCACTCTTTCAGTAAAGAAATTTTTCCTCACGTCCAATCTAAACCTCCCCTGGCGCAACTTGAGGCCATTTCCTCTCGTCCTATCGCTTGTTACTTGGGAGAAGAGACCGACCCCCACCTCGCTACAACCTCCTTTCAGGGAGTTGTAGAGAGCGATGAGGTCTCCCCTCAGCCTCCTTTTCTCCAGGCTAAACAACCCCAGTTCCCTCAGCCGCTCCTCATAAGACTTGTTCTTCAGACCCTTCACCAGCCTCATTGCCTTTCTCTGGACACGCTCCAGCACCTCAACGTCCTTCCTGTAGGGAGGGGCCTAAAACTGAACACAGGATTCGAGCCTGTGCGGCCTCACCAGTGCCGAGTACAGGGGCACGATCACTTCCCTACTCCTACTGGCCACACTGTTTCTGATACAGGCCAGGATGCCATTGGCCTTCTTGGCCGCCTGGGCACGCTGCCGGCTCATGTTCAGCCGGCTGTCAACCAGCACCCCCAGGTCCTTTTCCAACAGGCAGCTTTCCAGCCACTCTTCCCCAAGCCTGTAGCGCTGCATGGGGTTGTTGTGGCCGAAGGGCAGGACCCGGCACTTGGCCTTGTTGAACCTCATACAGTTGGCCTGGGCCCATCGATCCAGCCTGTCCAGGTCCCTCTGCAGAGCCTTCCTACCCTCGAGCAGATCAACGCTCCCGCCCAACTTGGTGTTGTCTGCAAACTTACTGAGGGTGCACTCAATCCCCTCATCCAGATCATCGATAAAGATATTAAACAAGACCGGCCCCAGTACTGAGCCCTGGGGAACACCGCTCGTGACCGGCCGCCAACTGGATTGAACTCCATTCACCACAACTCTCTGGGCCCGGCCGTCCAGCCAGTTTTTGACCCAGCGCAGAGTCCACCTGTCTAAGCCGTGAGCCGCCAGCTTCTCTAGGAGAATGCCGTGGGAGACGGTGTCAAAGGCCTTGCTGAAGTCCAGGTAGACCACATCCACAGCCTTTCCCTCATCCACTAGGCAGGTCACCTGGTCATAGAAGGAGATCAGGTTGGTCAAGCAGGACCTGCCTCTCATGAACCCGTGCTGGCTGGGCCTGATCCCCTGGTTGTCCCGCACATGCCTTGTGAGCGCCCTCAAGATGAACCGCTCCATAATCTTCCCCGGCACCAAGGTCAGGCTGACAGGCCTGTAGTTCCCCTGCTAGATACTGCAAGATGATCGTTTAGCTGCCCTAATATTTGTTCTTTGATTCTTCCCAGTCAATACAGACGAGGAAGACTGCGTAGAGCGTGGGGTCAGCACTGTCTAAATCAGGCAGACAGTTCTCCGCTCCCACCTCTTTGGAGACAAACCTTGCCATCACCTGCCGGCATCAGAGCCAAGTGAACGTGCAGTGCTCCTCCTGCCCTTCAAAATAAGGCGGTTTTGCTGAGCAGCTCTCGACTCGAGAGTTCACTTCTGTATTGTCTCCTTCAGAGCACAATTTTGACATCCTTGAGGACTTCTGCTGTGCAGAGAACGGCAAGAGGTTGCATCTACACCATGAGAAAGAACTGCTCTCTACTTGTCTTTGTGATCTGACTCCACGACTTACCCTGGTTCAGCCCCCTTGGTAGAGGAGGCAAAAGAGAGCACACTTATGGAGCTAGGAGGTCACGACAAACAGAGTTCAGACACAGGAGGGGAAAAAAAAAAAATCAAGCCTTTGTGTAAGAACATGCTAAGCCCCAATTGTGATTATGTAAAAATGTATATAAATATACAAAACTGTAATAGCAATACAGAAACTGTGATACATATGCAAAAACAGCTGCAGACCTGGTCAGAGAAGGCTTTACTAATGGAGAAAAGAGGTAGTCCTTAATCCAAAAAGCTTATTGTATTGTTTACTACTACTTCTAGATTACTGATGCACATGCTAGCCTCTGAAGCACAGCAATAGCCACTTCCAACCAAGTCAATAGGATTATTTTTTGCTTATGTTTCTTCAGACAACTTTTCTGTCCTTGCCAAAGGAAGTCATGTGCAGATTTGAATTCCTCACAAAGATTTCATAAGACAAAGATTTCGTACTTCAAGTGCAGCACTGAATGTAATGATACATTGTATTTACTGCAGGGTTTTTTCCTGGTTTTTGGTAGTTCAAGAAAAGTAATCCAGTTATCAGAACAATTTCTAAAATATTCACTCATGATGTTCATGGTTTTACCACCTTCTTGCAGGACAGCAATCACCAGGATTGCCAGAACTGTTCTTGCCCAAGGTCCTGCTTCTGAAATGAATTTAAGTACACCGCGGGTATTCTTAACTGTTCAGAATATTTTTTTTTTAACCAAATTAAGGATGTTGTGATTATTAAATGTCTCAACTTTCCACAAGTCAGCCATCATTTTCTGAGGTGTCAGTCATTCAGCTCTGCAGATGGACTCAACTAGTTGTTCAGGAGAAAAAAATGGGGGAGGAGGTAAAAAAAAAAAGAAAAAAAGGGGGGGGAGGAAGGGTAGGGTAATGTAATATTAGGAGATCTAAAACCTTCAGACATACTGAAAACTTACTTATACTCTATATAACACAGGTTAAAGTCTTTACTAATTACATTTCTTCCTTAGTAATTAACAGAGCTACAAATTTTATTACTATTTACTCTGGGCTCATCTGTAAAAATCTCTTTTTTAATTTTGATTCTTTTGGACAGCAGCATGAATTTGTATCACTTTTATTGCTGCATTCATTTCTTTCTTCAGGAGTCTGAAAGGTTATTTAAAAACTCTAGGATATATATAACAAATATTTTCTCAACCAAATTTGTATTCATAAATACTCAATAGAAGGTCAGTAGATGAAAGAAGCTTATATTTCCATATGATAAGACAGGCAATATAATATACGTATCCTATTTAACACCATCCTCTTGTTAATCTTATCAGATCACATTAGCTGAAATAAATGAATCAAAAAAGTTAAGATCTATTACACTTCTCTGCAGGATAAAAAAATTTATGTCATGAAATTTCTCTAAATTAAATTGAAGATTATAATGTCTATATAGTGTGACATTTAGATACAATCAGGAAATTTCTGTGAAAATACAGTATTCAGTGAAGAATACAAATTCTGCAAGATATCAAATTGTGTTTGGAGAAAAAAAATTAAGTTTGCCAAAAATGCATTTTTTTAATCCAGAAAACATAACTCTAATGCTCACACCCTTCCGTTTCATAGCAATATATACCCAGAAGATACTTCTTGGTTCAATTCCACTCACACGCTGCATCAAATATTTCCTTTCACACACTGACTGAGCAGCATCTTAAAACCAGTTACACCCCTCTCCCCTCTTTTACTTTACAGGGGATTTGTCTGTGTGAGCTGCCGTAATTGTTTTTGGATGTCGCATGCTCCTGTTCTTCTTTGCGGGTCAAGTTTGTGTGTCACCACTATGAAGGGGATGCACCACAGACTACTCACTTGGTCAAAGTGCTGTACGCCGAAGACCCAGTCCTTTTAGAAAGCCAACCCATGGGGTCCAATGAAGACAGCGATATACTCAAAATACAGCCTCAATGAAACACTAAGACAACCAGAAAGACATGCAGGTATCAAATGTTTAACGTGTCAGGAAGACACAAATGATATCTAATGGATCCATCCGGTTAAGAAAACTGACATGAAATACTATGAACTCTGAATGCATTAAGATTTTGTACAACTGAATATTTTGTTCCATCATTTTAAAAGATATCACTGGCACCTACCACATTATTCAAATCAAAAGTCATATTTTTAACCAAAAAGAGAATTAATTTAGCTCTGAAAATAATAAAAGACCGTATGGACACTTCTGTTTTGAAAACTGAAACATTTCCACTATCGTATTTGATACGTCCTCATATCAATCAAGAACTAGCAACAAAACCAAGAATCTCAGTCTTAACAAAACAAAATTTGAACATTTTTCATCCCAAAGACACGAGCTGTATTCCCATGCACCAGCAGACTCAGGCAATCCAGCATTTTGCAACGGATAGTGTTTTATTACAAAGATTCCCCTTCACTACAGGGAGAGGGAATAAAAAGGAAAGCGCAATGAAACCATCCTGTTGTTTCCCAGCGCTCAGATTATCAACGCAGACAACTTGTCAGCTTTGCATAATTTGGAGGGTCTTGTAAATTTACATTTTTATTAAATCAACTACAGCAGCTATTTTCCAGCTACATTAACCATCTTTGCAACAGTGCTGGACAATTTCACACAGACATTGCAGCAGAAGGCTTTACAGGTCATGAAAAGTCGTTAAGAGGTGCGGTGGCTCCCGAGGACCGTTGCTGGAGAACATTTCACGTAGAAGGAGCAGCATGTTGGAAAGCAAGGATACGTGTATGCTGAAAGTGGTAAGAGGTGATGAGAATAAATCTTATAAAGATCTGAGTGGATGCCAAAACACCATTGCTGTGGCACCATACAAATATGGTAGCTTCATTGCCTAGGAATAGATTAGTAAAAAATAATCCAGGGGCTTTCTGGATAGAAAAAGAAAATCTTAATTTGTTGGCTCCAAGCAACGTTAGCCTTTTTGAATCGGCAGGTATTAAACAACTGGTGGTAAAATCAGTCAATATTACAACATTCTGGGGTGGCTTTTTGTTAACGCTTTTATAATACAGCAAAGAATCACATTTTAATTGATTTTTTTAAAAGTCTGAGTTAGCAATATATTTTATAAAATTTATCATGTAGTATTAAAGGAAACAGAATAAATACACCCTTTCTATATGAAAATAACTCTCCAGCACACACTACCCTCTAGCATAACATAAGGAACAGCATTCCCTATATTATCCTCTCAGCAATCCCACGCCAGAGCTTCACAGAAATGCTTTATGCCAGTCCGTATCAATTACTGGCAAAAATTAAAACTGTCCTTTGCAGTGAAACTGCGTTGATATACAAAGGTTGAGAGATGTTTCTTACTGGAGAAACTGTCCTCAAAAGACCTTTGAGATATGTAGCACAACTCTGACTTTTCATTCCTAGTCTCATTTCAGTTGCTGGTTGTTCAGCTTTTCCCAGGCTTTCCTAGCTGCAAATCTTTGTTTAAAAATAATTAGGGACTTAAGAGAATTACAAAATATGAAGATACCGCATGTACTACAAAAATTAGAAGCTTTTAGTAGCACAAGTACGTTGCAGTCTCTCAAAGGTAACTTCAAGCATAGCCACAACTAGTTGAGATTTAATTCAGGAAGAAGTCTCTTCATGAAACCAATAGTTTGTGAACCATTTCAGATATCACTCCGTTTCTAGTACGTACATATGTCTGTACCCTTTCTTTGGTTTGGTTTACGATGACAGAAGAGAGTGTTTTCTTTCAGAGAGCATTACTAATAATTTGTCCTTGTATCTTCTGAACCAGCAATTAGTAAAAAACCTATAATTTTTCAAAATATAATGAAACAAGCCACAACCAAGGTAGTCTGTCTGCCCTCCCAGCAGAAGCAGTGAAAGGACTAGGTACCACAAACTGTGCCTTCCAGGATGCTTGTAGTTCTCATGGAGAGGAACAACAAGTAACAACCCTGTTCAACAAACACAATCAGCCCAGCATGGGCTCCTGCCAGCAACATGCATATAATTACAGGCTCTGGGATTTAATGTAATCTCAAAACTAAAGGATGACTCTGTCTTACAAGTAGCTTCCACATGCTGCAGTACGTGGTTAAGGACTCCTGTAATTACAATTTCTGTAAGGCTTTGTACTTTGTAGAGGCTTTTTCAATTAGTCAAAATGATGACCTTCCTATTGCTACATCAGTCTTTAACAAAGCACAGCTAAGCATTTCCTCAAAATTACCATACTGGAAGCGGGGACAATCTCTTACACTTAGCAGAAAACAGCTGTTCTTACTCTCATTTAAAAACAAAAAAAGATTATGATTCCACTGAAACCACTTGAACAAAAGTGGAATAATTATACCTCTCTCTAGCTACACTCCTTTGTTTCTGTATTTTTATCAACCTATTTAGCAGCCATGAAATTGGAATATCACACTAGAAAATAAAATGTGTATTTGGGGGGATGAGTCCAGAATATAACATAAGGTCATTTAATCTACTACAGGAGATTTTTAGGAATTAACTCAGTATGGCTTTATGGACAAGCCTTTATATTCAAGATACTGTCAAAAAGGATGGCGATGGAAGATTATGGCTCTAGAGATGCAGCACAAAGAAGGGAAAGCACAAGCAGAGTTTCAACCAGCGACACCTCCAAGCCTTGCAAGACGAAGGGAGACGCTGATTCACTGACACAGTTGTATTCCTACTTGTGTGCAAGCTGCAGGAGGACATGGTAGCAGGTGCTTTTCCAAAACAGAGTGGGTTTCTATACTGAAATTAGGTTGCATAGCGTATGCTTGCCTGCGGTGCGAGCAACGGCCAGCCAACTGGCACTGACCACTGCACCTTCCCAAGCCATATCAGCTATTTCATCCCAGAAGCAGAATTGGTATGCCTGAAAACCAAAGATAAACCGAAAATCCAGAAAAACTGATCAGATTTACAGGACAGGCAAAAACAAGCAACAGGGGAAAGAAAAAAAAAATTATTCCAGTTTGAACAACGGGCACTGACTCTCCTGATTACGACGTGTTTGTTGGATAGAGCTGTTAACTCAACTTGCTAGCGGGTTCACATTTTACTCCAATTCCCAAACTTGCGCAGCACTGTCCTGTCCCTGTGCAAGCTGTGCTACACAGTGACAGCGGACACACAAGGGGGTACCACCCTGGAAGGAGACGAGTAGGTACTGAGCAACCTTTGGATGAAGTCTGACAATTCCCTAACAGGAATGGTGTGATCCTAGTGCTGACGTAGGCTTGTGGTACGAACCTTGCAGTTCCCAGTTCGCTGATCTCTGCAAGAAGAAATGATCACTGCCTTTTCATCCTGCACACTACGTATGTGTGTGCAGACCTTGCAAAGGCTTGGAGGTCACACTACAGCACACTGCATCCCAGGCTTGCCCTGCGTACCTTCTGGGAGTTTTTCATTTGGCAACACAAAATTTAACTCGTTTGGAAATTTTGCCATCTTCTGAGGACTGACAATCAGCCACCACTAAGGAAGAATGAAATGCACAGTGGTCTGTTACTGTAGTCTGGTTTAACACACGGGGAACAGGAAAGACATAGCAGAATTGGGGTGAGGAAGGAAATCTTCCTGCCAAGTGAGAAGGTCCTTCTATGCCTGCCTGGATCCCTCTGCAGCATGAATATACTCTGCTCCCCTACTGTCACCTGGGAGCACTACCACACCTCCCTAGCGCTGTTACAGTTGTGGCTGATGACATATTCTGTGGCCTCCCGAGACCAGCAATGTCAATACCCTATAGACTGCCTTGGACTCAGTTTCTATCGCATGGCAACCTGTGACTCAATGACCAAGTTATTTCCTCTTGTTTTGTGTTCTGAAGTAAAATTTGTGAGAAAAACATGGCTTTAGCTGGCCTCAAATTTGAAACCCAGCATCCACACCAGGTCTTCTCTGGCATCTTCTGAAACTATGCACCTATATGAGAAGGCACATCCCTGAAGTTTCTGTGCAAATACATCGGTGTTTGTAGTCTCGGGAAGAGTGTCGTATCATTGTACATCAGTGTATCACAGCATATGGCCAGTATCATTGACACTTCTGTACAGCCTTTAAATCCCAAGCCTTTGTTTTAGGTGATGATTTTTAAAATGGAATTAATGAATAATTAAAGAATTTTGGATCACCATTTGAACTATAACTTTTTAAAAGGTATTTAAATCTCTGAGCCACAATCACATATAAACAATAAGAACTGAGACCTATTGAGATTTGTGTGCTCTTCCACTGCAGATACCTACATCCCACCAGGGACTGCTGCACCACACAATGCAGTACACTTTGAATTCACTAGCCTAGCTCAAGGCTTGGAAATAAAGTGAGTTAGTCTGAATTAATTCTGTGTTACTACGGCCAGACTCTCTCTGGCAGCTAAACGAGAGCTAGCTTGGGTATCTCCCAGTGCTGCACACTGTAAGAAAACCTCTGTGTGTTACCAAATACTTTTATCATCATAGTTTAGTGAAAAGTCACACAATTAAGCATCCAAATACAAGATGTAAGAACAAGGAACACAGACCACACCTGCAGTACCAGGCAGCGTATCCCAGAATACAATGACTCTAAAAATGACTGAGCAGATCATTCAAGGTAAGTAAATGAACAGCAACTGCGACAACAGGTTTAATGCAATCATCGCTTGTATAAATGGGAGAAGACTGAGTACAAGTACTGAAAAGGTCGCTACCTGCCTTGTGCAGGGAGACCTATACTAGAACTCGATATTCAACTCCAGTACCTATGCTGGGCTTTGCTTGGTTTGGATTTGTTCGTTTGTTTTTAAAAGGTTGAAAAACTGGACAGGCTGTCGAGAAGAGTACCAAGACTGATTTGAGGAATAAAAATGCCTCGTGCAGTGAAAGACTCAGCAAGCGTAATATTATATTGGAAGAGTTTGGACTGTGACTTGATTACACAGCATGTAAGAGCTGTCATAGAAAGGATGTGTTGAGTGCTCAAGAGCTTCTCCATCACTTGATGGACAAGGGAGGCAATGAAAAGCTGCACAGGAAAAACAAATGGTCGGAACGCAAAGCCAGTAAAATTCAAACTAATCACCACCTTCTGATGGGAAGGTCTACTGACGGATAAAACTATCAAAATGGTTCTCTGAAGAGCCACTGCCTGCCTGCCTTTCTGAAATACGCATTTTTGCGAAACATCAGTTATTGGACTTGCTATAACAATAACAGGCTGGATGCCACATCCTGCTTACACGGAGGGTAACCAAACATCCTACGTGTCTTTTCTTGCCTTAGGAAGTATACAAAGCAAAAGATGAGATTGTGATGGCCTCCTGCTGTCTGTGTCTACTTTAAACTACTGCTTTGAATAAAAGAAATGGACACCATTAAAAAATGGACTGGAAGTCTTCAGGCTATTTTCATCCTTAAAATACTAACCAGGTTTGCACAACGGTGAAATCTATACAAATAAAGTGTTATTAAAAGATAGGACTTGCTACAGAACATGTTTTATCAAATAATTAACACCCATATAAAAATCTTTTTATAATCAGAATTCCTAATGTGTTAGAAAAACTGCCCCATTATGCTCCAAAACTGCTCCATGTTCTCAAAGTACCAACACTTCCAAGAGCAGGGAAACCCTTTTGTGCACCATCCTCACCCCCACACATCCCTTCCCTTTTGCTGTAAAAGAAAGAACAGGATCCACAGCAACAGATGGCAAAAATGTATGTACAAAGTAGCATAAAGCATATTAGCATATATCAGGAAAAGAGAACATCTATAACATAATTTCAAAGGAAATTATCATCATGTTTTGCTCTCAGGAAACAATTAAAACAAATGAAGGAAAGGTTCCTAGGCAAGGGGTTGAAGTATTTGCAACATAAGTCTCAAAAGCGAAAGGTTGATAACCTCAAGCTTGTTTTACAGTCATTCCTCCATGGATCATTAGTGCTTTAGTGGTGTCCCACTGCTATTCATCACACTTTTAATAGCTCCTTCTAAAATACTCTTCAAAAAAGTCTGAAGCTTGGCCTGACAACATTAACACTTAAAAGTCTGTATACATATTTATCAGGTTTGGGGCAGGGGGGTGTCCCTCTTTTTTTTTTTTTTTTTTTTTTTTAATCAGAGAAATCCTACAATCTCCTAAGGTAAACATGACATCATATACAATAATGATCAATAACAAACTGGGAGCATGTAAATACAGAGGCAAAACAATGTATTCAAGATAAAATATGCCAAGTCAGTAAAACAAATGTTCATCACAGAAAATTAAAAGGATAACTGGAAAAAACCCTAAACCACTAGCTATCTTCCTATAAAGGACAAATTCTTCATGTATTATTGTAAACTTATCACTTGTAAACTATCAATTGGTAGTGACAAATCATTGTTTTAATTACTTTTCTAATACTCCAACATTCTTATACAAAAACCCTCTCACAAATTTCTTTTGGACTGTCAGGTATGAATTAATACCTTACCAACAGACATCAAACTTCAAGTTCTGTATTACATTTCCACTAACCAACTAGTAATTTTGCCTGGAACTTGCATATATTTTTTAAAAGTACAAACAACCCCACCTTGAATTCCTGACGAGTTCAAAGCTCTCAGGTTGGCTTTAGGGGCTTGAGAAGAGTTACAGCCTGGGCTGGTCCGAACGCCCCCGCCAGCTGCCCGGGCTCAGAGGGGAGACAGGCAGGCTGCACCAGCGCAGCCCACCGCTGCCACCCCAGCGCTGCTCTGAAAGCTGCCACTTCGCTCCATCTTGTCACAGTCAAAAATCTTCTTTTTGAAGATGTTTCACATGATTCAATAAATCTCAGTGAAAAATTCTTAATAACTCATTCTAATTTTTCCCTTATTTTTCCACACTTCTCTGCAACTATTGCGACCTTTCAAAATTTCCCTTAAAACTTGTCTCCTCTCTCCACAGATATCTGGGCTCTTCTAATAATTATCCATTGGATACAAATATGCTATATGCATAAATTTTTACCTTTCCTCATAACCTGGGGCTGAAATCCACCTGCTGCTTTTTACGGAACCCTTTCTGTTTACTCCTATGTTTCAATATGGGAAGCAGCCGCAATTTAATTTAATAGTCTTGGTGCAGTCCAACAGACATTTCAGTAGAGGCAGTTACTTTCCTGTGCCTGTGACATGCCCTTTCTTAGTACAGCATTAGTAACTCCTTTTCGCAAGTATTACTGCTATTAGATTACAGCAAACCTAACTGCCATTTGTCCACACGTGCCAGTCCCTCTATGCACCACTGCTTTCCCAGCTTTCCATTCACAGTATATCATCATAGCTTGGATTATTTCCCCACAGATGCATTAACTTGCCAAGTCATACGATATTCTTCTGCATATTACACATCTCTAGTTGTTTTAAAGACTAGCTAAACACATCTCCACTCTTATTACTATGTAGGTATCCTGATCTAATTTCATCTGCTAATTTTATCAACAGTTAACGAGGTTGTGAACTCACTACTGCCTTTGTTATCCTTGAGTCAACTCCTGGGGGTGTTTCTCAACCAAGTCATTTTGAGGTCTTTTCCCTTGTTAGATCATGAGCATTTAAAATTCCACAAATACTTCAAAAGACACACAAACATCCTGAAGTATTGCATCAAGTACTAGTATTTTTTCCATTAACTTTGTATTATATTCCAAACTGTGACAGAGTTTATTATTTACAAATCTATACTGCTTATTAACTATGGTCACATTATCTTCAAAACCTGAAATCCCTCTCCTTCTTTAATGTTTATTCAATATTTATTTCACTACTGAAATTTTATAGAAACCAGCACTAAATTAAAGAGAAGATCGCGGCCAAAGGTACTTCCCTCTTTTTTTTTCCTCTCCTCTTTCTAAGTACACATATTAACATATTCCATGGCACGTTGCTAGCTTTCTGTTCAAATGTAAGGTCAAACTCTACCTGGACGAGCACAATCAGGCTGCATCTATAGATACCAGAGATCAGTGTGTTCAGAGTCAGAGACAGAAAGTTGGCAATACTGTATGCTTGAACTTCTTTGTATTTGTTCATGTGTCACAGGCTTTATGAAAACCGGCCCATACAGCAATCGCTGTAAAGCACTTGCACTTCCCACCCCCCCCAACATACATTTAGGTTTGCATGACGCCAGCTGCTGTACTTCAGCAATGAAAATAAACTTAGTACCACAAAGAGAAGGCTGTGTACAGATTCTCTCTATGAACTTACTTGGAAAGAGCTACATAAACTTAGTTGATCAAAAGGGAGTCACAAAAGGATGAAATATTTTGCAGAGGCATATGCCAATGGTACTGCACCAACCTCCAAGACCTGCTGCCTTACCGGAAAGGTCCATAAAACTGTTGAGGTGATGGAAATGCTCCCAAGCTGCCGCTTGGAATGCAGAAACGGGATGGTAACTGTGCCATTTATTTATTTTAAAAACAAGGCAAGGAGAAAGGGGCCCAGGCGTTTTAACAGGAAATTAGAAAGCTAGCTGATCTAAATTCACCACCTATCAAAGCTTTAACAGCCCAAGTTCCCCTCCCCCTGCTCCCCATTCCCAATCTCTCAGCTGCATCCGAACACTCACGCTGCTGCTAATGGATAAAAATGGAAACAAACGTATGCAACAAATCACAGCAGGCTCCTGTGCCAGCTTCCCCCTTCTGATTCATCAGACCCAGATCTTCATACTGCTGCAATGTATTAAAATCAATGTTCTGCCTCTTCATTATTGTCATTATTTCTCTTTCACTTCAGAAGTTTCCTTTCCTTCAGATTGCTGCCTGACCAGCTTGTCAGGACATATTTAAATCACTATTTTGTGCGTATGCACATGTGTGCCGTGCATCTGGATGCCACCTCATTACCATCTGAATTCCTATCATTTCTGCTGGGGCACAAAAACGTAGGGGTAAAAATCATGTCAAATGACAGACGATTACAGCCATCTATCTCCATCATTTAAAAATCTGAAGTAACTGCAGCTTTTGCCATCAGCTCATTTCATTCCTGATAAGAAAACCTAAATAAAGATTGAATGCAGCACTTTCCGTGATGCATGAAAATGCAATGCAGCTCAAGCAGAAGGCATTAAAGATTCATCCTCCACTTGGCCAGAACTGGGACTTCAAGCTGCTTATGTCAACATCACCTACGACACCTGAGGCTCACCTTCCAGGTCATGGAGGAAAACCCCTAAAGGTGCAGGCTGTTAATAGGGAATTCAGACATTCGGAGTTGGGTGAGTGGTGAAGTTACTCTTTGGGAGGGAGAAGTCCTACCTAGAGCAAATGCAACCAAGACAGCCCATGTTTACGGAGCAATTGCTATCGCTGGTCGAGCTCCAGATCAGAGAAGCTCTGCTGGTACTGCCGTCCAGCAACAGGGATGCTGGCTCCTGCAGTACTGGCAAATGCACACTGGAGGAAACAGATGAGGCTGCAGGAAGTTAAGATGCACAATCCTAGTATAGTCTAAAGAAACAGAGTATAAAAACATATATAAATAGCAAATCTCTGCTTGCTTTCATTTGGATACAAAAAGCCGCCAAAAAAGGAAGCATCTTCCTTAAGTTGGTCATAACACAGGTACCCACTGCACTCCCTCCCACAACAACATGCCAGTGTCTTGATTTTTTTCTTTTAATTAGAAGCACGGCATTCTCCCGAAAGAGGTGTTTCATTTATGCCAATTCATGTCTTATTGTTATGAAGACAAGCCTACAGCTACTGATGTTTTCACATGAGGCTTCAGTGGGGATGCTAAATTTTCTCCATAATAAGTGTAAAAAAAAAAAAAACAACCCTCTAAAAATAATAACCCACATTTACATACTTACCCACACACAGAGGCAGCACATCTTCCACTGACATGCTCATTTCAGGCTGTGCATTTTAAGTCTATTAATCTATGAAAAGGTGATGACCAAGTACTCTTCACTTAGGGGGGTCTCCAAGCAGTGCACGGGTAACAGCCTTTTGCTGGGTGCATGGTGTTGCACTTCCCACTGGCCTCTGCCTGGGCATTTTAAATTGACAGATTTGGGATGTGCCTGGACCTGAGGTGTAGACAAATCTTTCCCCTACCTTTTGCCCAAAGATGGGGCAGATATTAGAAGAACTACTTGGAATGCTGGAAATATTGAATTTACTACTTCAAGATCCTATCACCAAAAGCAGAGGAAAACTAAGCACTTTTCACAAATTTTGAAGTACTTGTTTATATTCATTTTGTCTGTTCTTTCCTAGTTGGTTTTCACTTGCTCTGATAAACACACATATAAACCTCAACTGCAAAATACAAAACCCTTTAAATAAAGCATCTGGGTCCCCTATCAACATTGTACTTTTTTTTTTTTTTTTTTTAAATAAAGCCTGGATACAAACCCTATATTGACACTATCCCTTTAAGATCTGAGCAGAGGTAAACTCAGGTTCCTCTTGCCACTTGCTCTTATAGGAACTATTGGTCCTACTCTTTGGCATAACATCTGGAAGCCTGTATGAATAGCCATATTCACTGATATTTTCCCTTAAAGGGTTGAGTTTACAAACCACAGCTGTAAAGCAATAGGCTCCAGTGCTGAGATGATCAGAAGCACAACAGATGTCTCATCCAAAATTTGTAGTTCTGGATCCAGTCCTCGGCTGGCTGGATCCAGAGCCCAAAGGCCCTTGTTCTCTCTTTTAGCTCTTTAAGCCAAAGAGGAGCTGGAAGAGGGGTAGGACCATATTGGTATGCCTGCGTGGAGCCTGGAGTTCAACCCCCCAGACAGCTGCAAACCAAGAGAAGACTACCCACTCTGAGCAGAAACAAAGACAGAAGATAAAACAGCAGAGAGGACTATAAAGGTTCATTTTCTTATCAGAGTCATTAATATTCAGTTTATTCCACATGAAACATTTGTTTCAAGGGACTGAATAGCTCAGAAGATTGACTTTGATTTTGGAAGGCTTTCATTCGTAAGCTGTCAGTTTGGATCCAGCTGAGGGAGGTACTGATGGATGGTTTCTAATACCTAAGAGTTGCTTAGTGGCGTATGACAAATGACAAAGCAGTTGCAGAGTGAGTTATATAGTGAGTCAGCAGTCCTTTCCCAGAAGGTTCAATACTAATTAAGAGGCAACTCGACACCCTTTGTGTAAGGCTGCTTGGAAACTTATGCCCAGATAGCGGAAACAAATCACAACTGAACTAAATACCTTAAGCTTCAGCATGGAAATAAGTAATGGCCCTACAGTTATATCATAGTGCATCCTTCAACACCCTGTTTTTACTGGCATGGTACATTTAGTATAGTTATATGATGCCTAACAAAAAGCCTCTCTTTGTTCGCTCAAAAATATTGTCAGTGTTGAAATGTTCGCCTTTTATTTAAAATACTGTTTTGTGTGGACAGGCTCCTTTTCAAGTCCATCATCCTAATCCAGTAGGTGCAGTCATACGCTAAGCAGGACTAAGGACGAGGTCCCACAGGATGGCACGGAGCTATGGCTAGTGCATAGCTCACCTCCTCCTGCCTCCCCTGACAAGATAGTTCAGGCCGGGAGCGAGCCCCGTCTTTGGCTCTGGAAGAAAACCCTGCCATTAGCAATGGATTTGAATGATGGTTCGTATCACATGCCTTCCTCCATTTAATATTATGCTGAGACCAACAAGCTCATTTCAGTCACATTCAACAAACAGACGGAGACCGCCAAAAGAGAAAAAGGCTTTTTCTCCCCCTTTTCTTTCTGAGTTGCACTGGTTGCATGGTGAGTGATGAGCAAGAATGACAGATGCCCACAACTCACCCTCAGTCTCTCATGGAGAACTTTCTCCTCTTTTTAATCCACACCAGCTCTGCCCCAGCCACAGTGTACTTGCCTGAAGTGCTTCAAGCACTGCAAAATCCTGCCTTGGGGGCACCGCCTTCTGATCCTTATTTATTATCGAATGCAACAGTCCTATGAAAGGATTCATGTAAAACTTATGCTGTGCGTTTACCAGAACAAAGAAAATTGCATTTTGGGGATGGGACATATCTAATTGCAAGGAAATGAGTTTCAGCAAAACGGCAGTTAAGAACTAGTGTAATAAAAGACAGCCTCAATTAAAAGTTGCAATAACAATGCAAGAAAAGATACAACATGATGCACATGAATAGCCTGCTTGAAATCTCAGCACAGAGCGGCGTTAGACACAGGAAGTCATCTTCTGAAAAAGCTAATGAATCATTTAGTTAACAAGGAAAGGTCATGCCTTTAATCAATGGGATCTAAGAATTACAATTAAGCAGAAGACCCATATCATATATACTTCACAAAAGGCTATTGTGTTTTAGAACATTGCTCTATTTTGTGGGGTTTTTTTTAAATACTATGAAAAGGTGTTTGGGGTTTGTTTGGGGGTTTTTTTGGTTGGTTTTGGGTTTTTTTTTTTAATTTTTACAACCAGTATTCTTTTTGTTCCATTCTTTGCATAATATTTAAAACATCTCCCTGGCATGGGTGACAAAATCTACAATTCCATCTTTCCTTTCTTTCTCCAGCTGCTTGGGAACCATGTGGTGTTTCATTCATGAATGGGAAGAACATGTGAGTTAGGTCAATAATGAACCAGCTTAAAAAGGAAAAAAAAAAAAAAAGACAGCCACAAAACAATAAGAAACTCAATAAGACCCAATAAGAAACTCAGTAAGAAACTCACTAAGACCAAAAAGAAATTAAAAAAACCAGCTATGTAAAAGTAGCTCTTGTAAATTTTACTATACCAAAAATAAGTCTTCCACTACTTTTTAAACTTGGCTACAAAGAAAGTTTTTTCTAAAACTGAAAGCATACTTTTTTTTGTCTTTTACACCATGTCTCTATTGGAGAGCTGTAACAGTTCACATCTTGGGAGAAAAAGCGATTCAGTGGATTGTTAAATTTGTCACCATATAAATCCTCTTCACAGCATTTTTTCCAAGTTGATTTTCAAGGTTAAGAGCTGTTTCCCATACTCCTCTGCTATGTTAGATTATTAAACAAGTGTCACAAAAAAAGGCTTTGATTTTGTAAGAGATTAAAAAGAAGTTTCCCTTCATACCTTTAGCTATCAATATGCTACAGTATATATACTCAACATAAGAGCATCGGTGAGCCTGCTGCAAACAAAAATCCCTGACGACGCAGAAGCTTCCTTCACTCCATGCAGGGTGCAAGAAACAAGCTTTCAGGGAAGGCAGGTGTATTTTATTTCATGCATCACAAACAACTTTGGGGCAACATCTACTCATTTTAAGTTTAGTCAGGTTCTTACACTGCTCTTTTCTCAGCATCTTGGACATTGCTCGAATGAAGCTTTCCTCCTCCACCCTCAAGTCTCTCTCTCCTCCTCACTTTCAGTTTGTTGGAGCACCGGAGAAAAACACACCTGGAGGCTTCTGTGCCATGCGTTTGTTGGGAAGGCAAGACTGAAAACTCAAGATTGCTCCATGCTTGAAACAGGAAACTGAGAAGGCTGGAAATGTTTCAAATCCTCCCTGAGTATGAACCGGCTTTACAAAACCACCTTGGAGGTGGCTCTGTCATTGCCAACAGGCTGCTCCTCTCTGGCTGCAGACTGGTCCACCACCTCCACAGGACGGATTGCTTACCCTGGCTTGAAGGCCTGTGACGGGTCATGTTTTACCTCCCCCAGGCCTAGGACACGGCGTGCCCTGTGACAGCACCGCTGGATTTCAAGTGACACATGCCATCAGATGCCAGAGCAGTGACTGGGAGACAAACTGAGTGACCAATACACAACAAAAAAACCCCACCATTGGTTTGAATAACATAAACAGGAAAATTTTCCAATAAAAGGGTTATTAAGCATTGGAACAGGCTGCCCAGAGAAGTGGTTGAGTCACGGTCTGTGCTGGTTTTGGCTGGGATAGAGTTAATTTTCTTCATAGTAGCTAGGATGGGGCCATGTTTTGGATTTGTGCTGAAAACAGCATTGATAATACAGAGATGTTTTCGTTATTGCTGAGCAGCGTTACACAGAGTCAAGGCCTTTTCTGCCTCTCACCCCACCCCACCAGCGAGCAGGCTGGGGGTGCACAAGAAGCTGGGAGGGGGCACAGCCGGGACAGCTGACCCCAACTGACCAAAGGGATATTCCACACCATATGACGTCATGCTCAGCATAAAAAGCTGGGGGAAGAAGGAGGAAGGGGGGGACGTTTGGAGTGATGGCGTTTGTCTTCCCAAGTAACGGTTACGCGTGATGGAGCCCTGCTTTCCTGGAGATGGCTGAACACCTGCCTGACGATGGGAAGGAGTGAATGAATTCCTTGTTCTGCTTTGCTTGCACACGTGGCTTTTGCTTTACCTGTTAAACTGTCTTTATCTCAACCCACAAGTTTTCTCACTTTTACCCTTCTGATTCTCTTCCTTCCATCCCACCGGTGGGGAGTGAGCGAGCGGCTGTGTGGGGCTTAGTTGCCGGCTGGGGTTAAACCACACCACCACCCCTGGAGGTATTTAAGAGATATATAGATGTGGCCCTTAGGTACATGGTTTAGTGGTGAACTTGGCAGTGTTAGGTTAACGGTTGGACTCGATGATCTTAAAGGTCTTTTCCAACCTAAATGATTCTACAAAAACATAATGAAGACTGTTTTACTTATGCTAAAGCAGCACTTAGGGGTTCTTTTTGAAATGAAACAGTTTGTTCCCAAATACCTCAGGAAAAGAAAAACACAAAAACCCCAGGAGACAAAGTCACAAAAGTGGAAGAACTGCAACCTTTCATCCCTAAGAGGACCATGCTCCTCCCTCAATCAGAGAGTGGAGCGGAGATGATGGTATCCGTGAGTTTAAAGCCATTTCTGCCCAGCAGACAGGGAACAACAGTCTCCCTCCACTGTTCAATCTGAGAAAGATCTTCCACTTGCGAGGAGCAATAGATGCTCAGTCTAGGCTTTAGGAACAAGTAAGATGTGACACAACCTCCCAGGTCCCAGGACCTAGTCTTCTGCTTCGGCCAATGCACCTCCTAATGGACTGAGCAACCTCTGTCTTAAACCTGCCCTTCCCTTACAGACAGCTCGCAGTCTGGGAGGCACAAAGACAGCATCGATGGGTGCAGCGGCTCTTCCTCTGCCAGGGGATACCCTCCTGTAGCCAGCCCTTTGTAGCTGCTTCCAGGAATATATCTCTTCCCACACACATGCCCCGAGCTCCGTTTCAAGTCCTAAATAGTGTGAAAAAACTGTCAGAGACCCAGCTTTCCTCCTTGCCTTTCCTTCCTACCAGAGCTTCAGAGCCAGGGGAATGGAGCTGCCTCCAGCCCTCTGCCACCGACGCAACAGTGGTGACAGGAAAACAAGGATCCTGCCACTGGGACTGGCCACCTCACTGCCACCCCCTTCATCTTCCCACCGAAGTCCCTAGGGTGGATTAGTAAGAGCTGGCCACCCTGTGCCATGCCCTACCCTTGGCAGCCCGCTGCTGCCCTCTGCTCCCCCAGCCGAAACTCCGGATCCTCCTTCACACTGCAGCATGTGCTTCTCCACTGCTCCACAGACCATCAAACTCAGCGGCAACAGCAAGAACAAGCCTTTGCTTCTAAATTTCATAACCTGTTGTTCTGCCTTACCTATTGCGGCACCAAGAGAGGTCGTTTTAAGTGGCACAACTACCAAGCATTTAGGACTTCTAAACCAATAATTAATAATGGCTGCCCAATAAGTTCACAAATTCTACCAGGGAGAAGAAAATTGGCGCAAATGCTAGTAAAGGCAATTTTAATGACTAGGAGTTTCGCATCAGGGCTCGCTGTGACAATGTTCTTTTAAAGACCAGGACCAGCATGATGTTTTTTAACTGGAGTATTTTGCTTGGTTTAAAAAAGATTGTCTGTGAACAGAACTGAGTAACAAAGAAAAAAGACATTATTTTGCTAAATCCTTAGATATTACCAAAATTACAGCAAAACAGTGGAAACAGTCATCTTGTCTGACATACCTGCAACAAGGTTATCATTATTCAAACCCTCTCCCCCTTTTTATTTAAAAGTGAAACGTGACAACACTGATTTATTTATTCATCTTTTTTTGATCCATAACCGTAAATCCCTATCAGGATTTTCTGAACAGAAAATACATTTTCGCAGCATACGGAAAAGATGAGTACGCATGCACATGTGGTAGAGCACCTACATCTCTGGACCCATACACAAACACTAGCACTCCCTGTGCACGGAGAAGTCCCAGATCAGTGTCCATCGACTCCCTCTACTGGCAAGAGCTGCCACTTTCCTCTTCCAAAAAATAACTATATTTTTTCTGGCTTTATAACTTTTAATCAAACCTACAAAATGACAGTCTTAGTATCATTAGGCCACTTTGGGGGGGGGGGGGGAAGGGATGACGACACGGGACAATGACAGATAAAAGCAGTAAATTACTCCAAAAGGCAATCCAGGACATGAACATCACAGCACATGGAGTCAAATCTTACCCAGTGCTTGTGACCGGCTGCTTTGTCGTGCACGTTTGCCACCAAGATAACTTAGAATCTAAGCAGCTTCCTAGCAATTCCAGATAAGCCTAGAATAATTATCCAGTATTCACTTTAATTGTAGTTTGCACAGGAATGTTCATGGAAATGAAACTGGGGTCTATGCTCTTTGTTGCATGCAAAGTTTCAGATTTTCTTATTAAAGCCAGCCTTCAAATAAATAATGTAAGATTCATGAAACAGTACATTGCATTTCATTTAAAATATTTATGGAATTCTCTAAAAAAGAAAATCACTACTTGCATTTTACTCTGAAACTTGAAAGGTGAGAAGCTGGATATGCATGAGTGAGCCTGAAGGGCTGCAAAGTCACCCCAGCCCTACCATCTGCCTGCCTTTACTCTCCCTTGGATGTAAGGGACCAGCCGAAACCAGCTGAGGGAGGTGACCAGCCTGCTACATTTTTGGCTAGATGAATTACAGAGGCTGACCCACTACTTACTCCATCTTCACTGTCTAACAGAACAAATTCTTACGACCTGCCTCTTATTTCAAACCTGTGAATTGTTAATCTATTGGATTTTTTTGTGGTTGACTTCACAACATTTCATGGAAATGTTGTATTACTCTAAAGTAACGCTCACACTATTTCCATAAACGTGAAAATCCAACAAACCCTCTGTTACAGACAAATTTAGAAAAGTTTGGAGACGGAAGTTGAACGAGCACACTACATGCATAAAAGCCTCTTTTAATGTTTCCCATCCCCTCTTGCCCCCTGCACTCAGCCACTAGCACCACGAGGCACAGCATGCAGGAGAGAGGAGATATGGTTGCTGAGGTGCCCTGCCAGGGTCTCCAGAGACACAATCGCATCCCGTTGTGCCAAAAGCACTACAGGGAAAGTGGCACAAAACAGCAGCCAGAAACCAGAAAGGACAGGGACCCTTCACGGGAGATCGCTACATGCTACTGCCATTCAAGGAGGAGCCCCACAACCCCCAGCCCCTTTATCACCCCCACGCAGCACCCAGCTGCTTCAAGACAAATGCACGAAAAAAAGAGGACCCCATCAGTTTCTTGAGCAAAAACAAATCAAACTTCCACAGTCGAAAGAGTGTAGCCTCTCTACACTACAAACGAGGTGAGTGCAAGCCAAAGAAGCTGTTTGTGCATGTGTGGGGATGTAAGTGTGAGCAATGCTTTCTCGTGGAGAAGTATTCCCATAAGCACGATCATTAAACCAGATCTCACTTCATCTTGGGGGTCAAGACTTGTAACAATTCACCAACTGAAGGCATTGCAAAGTATGTCAAATGGAGCAACATCTTGCTTCATCCCAACAGGTTGTGTGTGTTGGCTTGACCATACAAGGATGGCCAACAACCATGTCTGGAAATGTGCAGGCTGGCCGAGTGCCTGAGACCTGGAGACTCCAACCCCTTTAGCTACTTGGCATCACCACCAGACCACCAACTCTAGAAGTGCACACGTCCCTGTCGGGGCACAAACCTCTGCCAGACAGACACTGACCTGGGACCATGACTACAACTACAAAGCTACGCGTGCACTGCCATGCTGCTGCAACAACCCTGCCATCCCAAAAGGCTTTTCTTCAAAATTAAGAGAAAATTAGAGCGCTCCTTTTCCCTTCTTCAGGACCACTCTAGACTTGCAAGATACACCAAGTAGCATGCCTAGGTCTCTGCATACTTCTTTTGGGTTTTGAGGATGTAGTGGGATATTTTATTTTTGGAGGGAGGACGGAAAATTACCTTTTCTTTTTCAGTAAAACCAGACTCTACGTAATCATAGGAGTCCAGGAGCTGGACCCATTTAAGAGAGTTCTACAAGCCTCTACATATTAGAAGATAAATTTTGAGGTAGCAACAGAGGTACATAGGAACACAGCAATTAAGAGGATAAAGAAACAGAAATATTTTATGGCTATTTTCAGTAAGCTGTTTTAAAGCTGTCTTTCAGTGTTTCCCAGAATATCTTTCTGAAAAATTTATTTTGCATGCTGAAGTAATTATACAGTTGACAGAACTCCACAAGCCTCTAGTACGATCACAACCACACATGGAACCACTAGTTTCACATTGTTTATATGGTGTCACTCACACCTAAACACACAAACATTCATCTGTACACTTGGTGATCTGCACACACAGTAAAAATGGTATCCAGATGGAAATATTATCAACTTCTTCAAATCATGAGCCTGACACTACAACCCCCATTTTAATAATCATAAAAACATTAAATGACTTGGGTTTTTTGCTTGACTAGTTCCAGAAAAATACACTTAATTTTGTATTGAAACTCTCTGAACACCTCATGCTTCTTCATAAAGGCCTTCACCAGAAAAATCAGAAGAGAACTGGATTTTGCACAATGCCTGTTATCCCAGAAGGCTTTATATATAAAATAAAAAGTGAAAGCACTGACATGCTGATTATTTAGGCAAACACGGCACACACTGCATGATCAATAACGGCTTCTATAGGCACGAACCTGATTATTGAGAGAAAGGGAATATTGGCTACAATGCTGAGGTTATTTTCAAATTACTTTCAGAAAGTACAAAGGGCTCTTGAATTTCTACACAGACAGATGCTACAGGGGGGTAAGGGGTGCTCTCATTTATCATAACCAAAAGATGGTTCTCCTCACAAAAGCATGTCTGTAATACTTCATTACAGTCTTAGCAATATGGTAACAATCCAAATGATCTTAAAAGCAGAGATTTTAAAACATGTTGCAAAGAAACTTTTATAATGGGAGGGAATTCCTAAGATACACCAAGGTAACTGCATGCAAGTTTTGCGCTGATACAGATTAAATCCTGAAGATACAGAGGAGCAAAATACATTTCTTAAATTCTGTAGGCAGAGGGCAGTATGCTCCAGCCATCAGCGCTGTCTCACTGCTGCCTGCAGTTTTAATTAACATCTCACTCTCACAAAGAGAACATCATCTTTGTTTAATTGTGACTCTGAAACCTGAGGATACTTAGTCATTTAAAAAGGAAGCTGACTACATACATGTTTATGTTTTCAAAAACGTGCTTTTTATTACAGATGGCATCTCTGTGTAACATAAAAGAAATTAGGTTGTGGTCCTAGTAAATGTTAATCTTCTCAAGTCAATAAAAACTGCGCACCAAAATGTCACTGCAGCTTTGCAGAAGGAACACATAGGAATGATGAAAACCAAAGTGCGAGAAAAACAGAACATGCATTATAAATAACAACTTATCTTGTCAAGCTCAGCCATCTTTTAAATCGAAGAAATATATTGCAAAAATTATTCATATTTGTGGAACTGAATGAATCTGAAGAATTTAATCTTAAGCAGATCATTTTTTTAATTGACTCTGTAAGGCTGTCTGCAAGAGTTCGACATTTATCTACACAATGATAATGCGTATTAGTTGGTAATTACCATGGACTTTTCTTTAATTATAACTGATAACAGAAATAAATCCTATGTTCCTAATTGAAGAATGTCATTAAATCTGAGTAGTTTAGGGGGAAAGAGAAGAGATGCAAACATTGATTTTAAAATCAGGAGAATGGCACACTATACCAAAATTCCCTTCCTCTTTCTACTCGTGTCGAAGAGCGTGAGAAATCCATCCTCTCTAATGAAAATGAAATTATTAACCATGCTTTTCCCTTTTTACTAACGATACAAAATGATTTCTCACACAGCTTTATTCAGGATTTGAAAAGTCCACTTGCTCACAAAGAAGAGAAACATTTTTTTATTTTGACACATCAGCACCGTGAAACCTCCGTGGACTCTGTGAGCATCCCCAGGCAAAGGGAGGATTGTTAGTGAATAGGAAAGGCAACCTGGGGACTGGGAACAGAGGGGAAGGAGACTGAAGGTGGAGGTGAGATCATTTGAGATCCATGAAACATCTCTAATTTAAGTTTAGTCCAAGGAGGTAATTAAATAAGTAAAAACTATTCTAGGTTATATTATTAGATGCCAATAATTTTGAAAATACACAGGGTGAAAGCTGTTACCTTTCACAGGTATGCAAGGAGCTGGCAGAGGAGCTCGCCAAGCCACTCTCCATCATTTATCAGCAGTCCTGGTTAACGGGGGAGGTCCCGGACGACTGGAGGCTTGCCAATGTGACGCCCATCTACAAGAAGGGCCGGACGGAGGATCCAGGGAACTACAGGCCTGTCAGCCTGACCTCGGTGCCGGGGAAGACCATGGAGCGGTTCATCTTGAGGGCACTCACAAGGCATGAGCGGGACAACCAGGGCATCAGGCCCAGCCAGCACGGGTTCATGAGAGGCAGGTCCTGCTTGACCAACCTGATCTCCTTCTATGACCAGGTGACCCGCCTAGTGGATGAGGGAAAGGCTGTGGATGTGGTCTACCTGGACTTCAGCAAGGCCTCTGACACCGTCTCCCACGGCATTCTCCTAGAGAAGCTGGCGGCTCACGGCTTAGACAGGTGGACTCTGCGCTGGGTCAAAAACTGGCTGGACAGCCGGGCCCAGAGAGTTGTGGTGAATGGAGTTCAATCCAGTTGGCGGCCGGTCACGAGCGGTGTTCCCCAGGGCTCAGTTTTGGGGCCGGTCCTGTTCAATTACCTTTGTCGATGATCTGGATGAGGGGATTGAGCGCACCCTCAGTAAGTTTGCAGATGACACCAAGTTGGGCGGGAGCGTTGATCTGCTCGAGGGTAGGAAGGCTCTGCAGAGGGACCTGGACAGGCTGGATCGATGGGCCCAGACCAATTGTATGAGATTCAACAAGGCCAAGTGCCGGGTCCTGCCCTTCAGCCACAACAACCCCATGCAGCGCTACAGGCTTGGGGAAGAGTGGCTGGAAAGCTGCCTGTCGGAAAAGGACCTGGGGGTGCTGGTTGACAGCCGGCTGAACATGAGCCAGCAGTGTGCCCAGGTGGCCAAGAAGGCCAGTGGCATCCTGGCCTGTATCAGAAATACTGTGGCCAGCAGGAGTAGGGAAGTGATCGTGCCCCTGTACTCGGCACTGGTGAGGCCGCACAGGCTCGAATCCTGTGTTCAGTTTTAGGCCCCTCCCTACAGGAAGGACGTTGAGGTGCTGGAGCGTGTCCAGAGAAGGGCAACGAGGCTGGTGAAGGGTCTGGAGAACAAGTCTTATGAGGAGCGGCTGAGGGAACTGGGGTTGTTTAGCCTGGAGAAGAGGAGGCTGAGGGGAGACCTCATCGCTCTCTACAACTCCCTGAAAGGAGGTTGTAGCGAGGTGGGGGTCGGTCTCTTCTCCCAAGTAACAAGCGATAGGACGAGAGGAAATGGCCTCAAGTTGCGCCAGGGGAGGTTTAGATTGGACGTGAGGAAAAATTTATTTACTGAAAGAGTGGTTAAACATTGGAACAGGCTGCCCAGGGAAGTGGTTGAGTCACCATCCCTGGAGGTATTTAAAAGACGTGTAGATGAGGCGCTCTAGGGACATGGTTTAGTGGGCACAGTGGTGTTGGGTTGACGGTTGGACTCGATGATCTCAGAGGTCTTTTCCAACCTTAATGATTCTATGATTCTAAGGACTAGCCCTGAAAGCAACACCAGTAGACTACAACTGAGAGCCAAAGTCCAAGAGTAAATTTAAGAGACTGTGACATGAAATGTTGGATTGACAACACACCCCACAACAGCTCAAGGCAATCCCTGGGATGTAGCCAATTTGGCCACAAGGACTCAAAAGAAGTTCAGTTATCTTTTCAAATAGTCAGTTATGTGCAGCAAGAAACTCTCGCATTAAAAAAAAAGGGCAGTATGGAGTGAACTTCCAACATTTCAGGCCATGCCGTTCCCCGTGGGACTGACTAAAGCTGACAGTCCATCAGCTTGACCTTCCCTGCCTGAGCACTCCGTAGGAATTGGAGTTTGAAATTTTACATTTCATATCAGCTGGTACTGGAACAGCCCCAGCAGGAAAAGTTCAGCATCTCTGCCGAGACTCTGCTCAGCTGGGCTCGTGGCCACGGCTTCTCCCAGGGGATGTGGAGAAAGCCAATGGTGATCACACCAAAGGCACTCACCTTCAAAGCATACTAATGCATCCTCTGGAGAAGCAGAGAGCAGCGGACTGGCTGCCTGGTAGAAGACAGAAGGAGATTTCTAAAGGAAGAATTTGCACCGAAGTTTCACCTTTGAGATTAAAAGACAGCAGTCCTAAACCAGCAAGACCTTCAGTAGGGCCTCTGCCTGACTTTGCACCTTCTGCATCAAAGAATCGTGAGAAATCCCGTAACGCAAGGTATTCACTCTGTACAGCGGACGACTCTCATCTACATCTTCGGTTCAGCTATGCCTGTGCTATGATGCTGAGGGACAGATCCTTCCCAGTTAAATACCTGGGATAAAGACTTAGATTCAGGCAATTAGTTCATACAAAAATGGGACTGCAATTTTGCACATGATAATCTGGGGAAATCTGTTCTATAAGTGAAAAAGAAAATTCTGTGCAATGCTACAATTTTTTTTTTTTTAGAAAAACACCTGCACTGCCATTAGCTAAAATAAACTACATGGGTAAACAGTGAGCATCTCAAGGGCAGCTTAAGCAGCAGAATATATTTGTCAAATGATATTTAATATAAGCTTGTATTCAGAAATGGACTATAAAATTACACCACAGGGAACCTGTGTTTATTGTTTCTCCGTTTTTGTCTCAAATATGATCATTTTCCTTCATTTTCTAGGTGCAGGCATCAGGCTTTCCCCCTTCCCTCCTGTCCCATGCAGTTTGTAGCAAGACCGCAGGGCACGTGAAATGACACTCAACCCCTCTGCAGTCGGAGGGCTTGCACAGCTCTCCCTGGCTAGGACAGAGTGAAAAACACGGTTAGCACGTAGCACTGGAAAGTATCGGTCCGTGTTATATTGGTTTATTAATGTTTGCAGAAAGTTCACTTCAAAAGAAGGCCATATCTCTGGGTGAAAACAAAGGGAACTATACAGCCTGGCAGGCAAACCTGCTGCGTTAGGAATCTCATTTGCTGCTTTCATTTTGTGCATGGCCACAAGCCACCTGCGTGAAAAGGCCAAGAAAGTACCTGCTTGAAAACCATCCGCTGATCCCATCTCCCCCTCCTCGCTAACTCTGCCTAGCTCCTGAAACGAACTGCCATCACTACCAGGAAAGCAACACCAACCAAGTTTCCCCCACAGACCACAAGCGCTCCTGTGGGACCTCACTCACATCATTAACCCGTGCAAAAACACACTCTACAGCTGCAGCCTGCCACCAGCCTAGAGATTAAAAAAAAAACCAAACCTAAACTGTGTGCTATTAAAGGGGCTGCTTAGAGCAAATAAAAAAAAGTCTCCCTCATGCTTTTCCCTCACCTCATGCATACTGCACACAGTAAGAGAGAGCTCTCTGCTTCCACCCCTCCCAGCATTGGGAGATTTCTTACTGCTGTGTGATTCCATGTGCATCAGCAGCATCAAGAGGTCTTTAACCAAACCCCAATGCTCTGGCAGGTGAAAGGGATACTAGTTTTTTGGAAAGCACAATTGCAGTGACTTCAGTCACACCTGGTTCAGAAGCACTTCTTTAGTCCAGCAAACAGATATTTAAAATATTCACCCTTATGCTCTGTTGCGGAACATAACTGTTACTATAGTTTGCAACTAGTTTGTAGTCATCCAAGGACTATAAAATGTGCCACAGGTACTTCATACACAGCAAGGCGTTGTTTGGAACAGAATGAGAAATTCTGCAAATAGAGTAAGTACTGACTGCCATTTATAGCTTTTTTTCCCTGTACATTCTTCACTTCATTAATAACCACTGCAATGCATTATAATGCCACACAGACATTTCAACATGTGATAAACTATCGTTCCAGTTTCAGAAAGATCTTCTGAGACGTGAGACCCAACAGAATTAAAAACCCCAGGAAGCTGCATAATCCATAGCCAATTAATATCATCAAAGGCTCAACAATTATCAGATGACGGTTTTCCACACATTTTGTAGCAGAACTGAGGTGCACAAAGCTGCTGTGCTTGCCATGCTGCTCTGCAAGGCAGGGACGTGCACACGGGATCGAAAGCACACGTCAGCAGGACAGTTTCCACTGGGCACCATCAGTCCCTACAGCAACGGAGATGATCTGACAGGCTGACCAGTGATAAAGCTGGCAATTTGCTGACCTCACCTCCAGAGCTGTGGCCCATTGCTCTGGCAGATGATGCCCAAGTCTTCCAGAGCAAACCAGAGACTGGAAAGAAGCAGCGCTGCTGTCCAAGGAAGTGCATCAAGGGGCAACCTAAGCACATCCCTGGTAGAAAACTGCCCACTGACCAACTTGTTCTAAAGAACACGAACAAGGTGGCAACTCTGGGGAATCTGAGTTGGAATTTTTCCTATGAGAGGGGGGGAAAAATACCAAAAGAGGAGTTGAAAAGAAGCAGGTGTCTGAAGGGAGTATAACTGGCAAGGCAAAGGCTGGGATCAGCTCCTCCACAAGAAGAGGAAAAGGCAGCACTGCATCGACTTGTGGGAGAGTCTGGAAGCCAAACTCTTGCTGACATCATAATTAGGCGTTGGTTAAATAGTAAGGTTATGTGCAGTCTTATTAATTCTGGTGGGGGAGAAGTAGTAGGAGTAGCAGGGTTGAATCAAGAATTTAAATTCTCTTGCTAAGAAAACAGTCAAACCCCAAAGCTCTTCAAAGTTTTTCCATTAATTGTACAGCTCTTTGAAGTATATTTCATTTTGCTCAGTTTCATAGACTGTAATTTCAGATGGTGCTAATTCTGCTTCTCCTTGGATCTAGTCCAGTGGATCTGGAAATGCTGTATTATTTGATTTGAGTAGTGGAATGTTTGGTGAATTGATGAGTCCAGAAAAAGAGAGAATTCCTAAATTCAAGTAAAAAAAAAAAAATGTAATTCCTTCAGCCCTGTCTCACGTTATGTTTTCTAAAACAATCCTCCTTCCTGCTCCTGTGTTCAGTTTGCCTACCTCTTTCCTACTGTGGTACCCAAATACCGGAGACAGCATCCACAACAGCTTCACCTGGGGCATACAGTCTTTATAAAACTCAGCAAGACCCGTGCTCTTTGCAATGGCATCACACCACTAAGCTGCTTAATTTGTCATCCGCTAAAAACGAACACTGATTCTGCTCTGCAACACAGCTGCTTAGCTTATTATTTCCTGTTTTACATTTGTACATTTGATTTTTCCTTCCCAGCTGTGGCTTCCACTGAATACTATCTTACTCATTTCAGACCCTTATCCTAATTTATCCAGAGTATTTTAAAGTCTGATCTTGTCCTGTCTTCAAAACGTTCATAACCCCTTTCAGTTGAGTGTCATCCACAATTTTCATAAGTATTTTAAAATTCATTACGCAAATAGTAAAAGAAATATTGAAGAGAACAGGGCACATGACCGAGCTCTTCAGAAAACTGACTCCCACCACTTGGACTATCAAGTCATTGAAAGCCAAACCTTTGCTGCAGCCTTCCAACCACTGCGGAAGTCACTTTATAGAGACCTCATTTAAACTACTTCCCTGGTTTACATAGTACAACGTCAAGTGAAATAGTGTCAAAAGCCTTACTGAAGTCAGAATGGATCACGTCTAGTATTTCTTTCTTAGCCTTTCTGCCAGTTACTCCGTCAACATTGGAAGTCGGACTAGATCGACGTAATTTGTTCTTGACAAATCCATTTGAGTATTCCCTCGCTACTCGCTAAGTACTTGCAAATTATTTAATAATTTATTCTGGGTTTTTTAAACGCCTGGTCTATAATTATCGATAACTTCTCCTCTTTCCCTGTTAGAGACTGCATCCATCTCTGTCCATCCCTAGTTCTCTCAGACCCTCTCTCTCTCTCCCTCCATGAGCTCTTAAAAAATACAGCACTAATGATCAAAGATTGCTTTAGCTAATTCCTTAAGTACTCTGAAGAAAATTCCAACAGATGCTCCTGACTTGAAACCACCTACACCTTTAGCCTCTTCTTCCTCATTCTTGCCCATACTTTCAGTTTCCTCACTAGAAAGCCCTGAGCACTGACCATGTAAGCTCCTCCCTTCCCTTTCTCTCCTTCCCACCCCGATATCCCTTTTCCTCAAGTAAAAAGCTTTTCAATGGTGGTAGATTGTATCTTACCGTGAACTCTGGTTTTGTTTAAAAAAACCGAACAACATTACAGCTGGGCATGGCTGCTGATGCACTCTACCTTGCTAAATCATGAAGACATTTTGTGGCAATGCCACAAAGACACCTCAGTGGGTAAGGCGGCCGAGAGATGCTCCTTTTCCCTGGAGCTGGCTGGAGCCAGCCATTCCAGAGTGGGAGCAATTCCTCCCTGGGGAAGGACAGCGGTGCCAATGCCGCTGCCTTCCCGCAGGGAGCAGGGAGGGGACAAGCAGCCATAAGCTCTGAATCAGCACATCCACTTCCCTGACCAGGCACTTCTGCAAATGTCTGGGCGCTTCTGGAAGGGCCCCGAGGGCTGCATCCAGGCCCTGGCTGCACAAACCTGGCACCAAGACGGCAACAGAAACAACATTCTCGTTTTAAAAGCAATGCTACAGGTTGAGCACAGTGTTATCTTTGCTATTAAATCAGTATCAAGATCACGTGAAAACTGACTTGCATAGCCTTTCTGCAGATGCTAATGAGAATCAGGAAAAACGTAGTGAGTGGAGCTAGAGCTGTGTGAAATTGGTGTAAACAACTGAAGAACTGACCCAGCAGCCTTGTACACACACAGCCCCTGCGCTGCCGGAGTCACACCACTGTGGTGAAGAAAACTTCATCCTGCAAGTCCCTTCTAGTGGTAGGAAAGCAAATGTCAGTCTAACATCACTGGCCAGTGATTTTCATAAGAGCCAGTTAAAATAGGATATTTTGTATTGTTTCAGTTCTTTCATTCAGGAGTACGTGACATAGGAACACTCAGACTGCTGAATGAGGGACAAGAGATGCAGTTTCCTCTCAAGTGAGAGAGAATGCAGTTGAAATAAAAGAAAAAAAATGTGTATTCAATTATACATGCCCTGATTCAGCATATACAAAGCTCTTACTCATTTGAGCTAAGCAACGACTTTAACTCTTCAGCAGCTGCAGAAAGCTGTCTCACCAAGGTGCGTTTCTGAGGACCCTTCCCAGCAGATGGGTTAGAGGAGCTGCTGCCTGAACTTGGATTTAAGAGGCACAAGCCAAGCTAAACACAGAAAAGCTTTGCTTACATAAAATATTCCTATAAGGGGACCACCTGCTATTTATGCCTGGCAAAGAGCAAAAAGCCGTGCCGCAGGTGCAGAAAGACGACACTGATTTGTGACAAACCTTCAACAGCCACTGGAAAGCCACAGCGCAGCAATGTGCTGTTTTCAGCTCTTTGGACAGAAGACAAAGCGAACGATGAGGTGATGACCTACATGCCAGCTCAAGAGCAATTAGCCTGGGAACTGCAGCACTTTCACCGTTATAGTGAAGTGCACTGGAGGGTGCTCATACGAAATAGAAGCCTGCAGTGCTGGTTAAGTCCTCTCAAGCTGGGAGGAAGGGTAGGGAAAAAGAGATAGAGGAGGGAAGAACAGAACTGATATGAATGGGAAATTATTATTCAACAAGCAAGCATGATACGCTAAGGTCCTAAGATGTAGTGCAATAAAACCTCTCACTTATTTTTGAGACATGTTCTCATTACCACACTATAGGCTGTATCAGCATTTTCATTTTTATCTATTTCCAGGAGATTATAACCCAACTCTAAAAATGTGTTTGTGGTGAAAACTGGCACACAAGCCTCAGCCTGAAAGAAGCTTTTCATTTCTGTCAAATAATTTATTTGTCTGAACAAAATACTACTAATAAAAAATGGTAAAATTTAGAACTCCTAACCAATATTATCTCTGTTCAAGGCCTTATATTTAAGTGTAGTGCGCTACTGTTACACTCATCAGCAACTGATTTAATTTTTTCTTTTTGTAATGTAACATTTCTTTTATTACTTTCTTCCCCTATCTCCCCCCGCATGCTTCCTTTCTTTTCATGCCACATCTTTCCCTGTGTGAATTCAGCAAGCATTTCGCATTTTATTTCTTTCCACTTCTCTCCATCGTGTCCACTTACCTCCGAAATGCACTCTCTTTTCTCATCTCTTTTTTTCCCCCTTAACCATCCCATCTCACACTGCACAGACCTGTTCCCTAAATCTATCCTATACTCCCTCATTCATCATTATGGCCAAAATGAAACCAGCACGCAGAGGCGAAAATACCCCTCGTAGTATCAATGGCAAGAAGGAAGTACCTTCTACTACAGCCACTGAAAAGGAATTGCTCCCCTCGAACTCTCTTGAGACATGGAGATGATGGAGGAGAAAAGCATTGCACAGGTTGCAGTAGCCCTGCCGCTGTGCCCAGCATGCCTTAGGTACAAGGGCATTTCTTAATTTTCCATGAAGGTAAGATGGGGAAAGGGTAAGTTAACAATTATATCTGATTGGAGATCTCATGATGGAATACATTCAGTTAGAAAACGTTACTCTAGCAAAACTGAAGCACCTCACCTTGGATGACTCCTCAAGCCAAGTACAGAGTAGGCTTTCGGAGCCTTTAGATAACCAACTGTCTTGAGTGTAGACTGCTATTTCTTACCTCAGTATAGCCCTTAAGCCCCAGACATCCCCACCTATTCATGGCTTTAAACACTACTGCACTATAAAATACCAAACAATTACTAATGAAAATGTTGGACCTGCAAGTTGGCATTTTTTCTTTTTATTTGGTTTTTTTTTTTCTTTGGGGATTCTCATTTGGAAAACTTGGCAGTGTTAGGACCTGGGACTTATAAGTAGAAACATAACTCTTACAGCTCCCCATAAGAATGACACAAGAGGTCGGTCTGAGGTCATTTAGGGAGTTCACCCAAAAGTCTATGCCTACCTTAAAATAACCAAACGGTCGAGTATTTAATTTTTAAGCACTAAGGATTGATTATGGAAACAAATCTTCTAGTTAAAAAACAAACAAACAAAAAACACAAACAAGAAAATACAATTCTTTGGAGTAATGTCCCAGAACAGCTCAGCTATCTGTCACACTGCTGACAGTCGGAGCGCACAGTCTATTTACTTTCTTGCAAGCTTGGTGGATGCACTGTGAGCCATCCTGCTACCACGTAGATTGAAACTATTGCCACACATCATAAACAAAATCTTATCCTATACAGCAAGACCTTGGAAAAACAGTGTGACTGGAGGAGAAATACATTTGCTTGAAATACGTAGACTGTGGATATATTTCTGCTTCTGATATAGCCTATATTTATGGTCGTCATTGAGCTCCAAATCTGGTGCATAGCAGCTTTCAGACAGCTTCAGAGATAGTACACTGCCACCTGAAATGAAAGGTTCTCACTCACAGCACACACAAGTTGTGTGCTTATTCTTCATTTACAATGATTTTATTAACGCATTGCCCTCCGTGCAAAAGATACTGAGCTTCTGAAGTGCAATTCAAGTGCCACCGACTGCTCCAGCCATTGTGGTCTCTAAGCTCTGTCACTTTGTGCCCATTCTGACTCCACGATGTGTGCCCCATCCTCGTCTCTCACTTATGCATCTTTTACATCCCTTCTGCATCTCCTCTCTCAAGACATACTGCTCCTATACCAACTAGCCTAGATTTGTTTCATCCTCCTCACTCCAATTCCTGAAGCTTGTTTTAGTTTTCTCTTATTTCTGTATGTTAAAGGCAAATGAATAAGATTCTCCAGCCAATACAGAGCTGAGCTCCATTCCTGCATCCACTACAGCTGTGTGACCCTTAGCAAATCACTTAGGGAGAGCTCCAAGACAGAACAATATATTACGTCTAGAAAAATCACACGGCCCACTCCTGACAGCTGCACTTCTGGTGGGCCCTTTGCCCACAATCCCATGGTGTCCTCACCGACTAGCAAAGGCAGGTTCTGGTGGCAGACGCCCAGCCCAACTCATACAATCCAGGGTACCCTGAGCACTGCCAAATGAGTTCTCAGAAAAGAGAGCCAGGATTCATATGACGGTCAGTTCTGGGAAGCCACACCTAAAGGCTGAGTATACCTGATGAAACTATACTCCTACCACCATTTTAAATCATTGACGATTGTTAACCATAATGGCCAAGAAGCCAAATTATGTTTCAAAACCTATTATGCTGAGAAAACAGTGAGTGTGGCACAGAGTGCGTGTGTATGTAAGCCACAAAGAGCCTACGGTGCCAGGCAAGACAGGGCAGAAAAGGATGAGGAAATGATCAGGCAACTCTGGTCGGAGCCCATCCACGGCCCAAACACGCCGGGAAGCTCACCAACAACCAAACCGTCACATCATGGATATTGCCTTACAGAAGTGAAATACAATGAGGTTTTATAGCGCATTTCTACTTTTTTCCCTAACAGGACATAGATGAATAATTTAAACATTTGGTGAGTTAAACAAACACATCTGTCAAACTATTTTAGAGCTCTGGATAGGATACATTTCTATCTGCAAACTTTCCCAGCTTTCTACATCCCTGTAAGAGCGTACCCATTGTTGTCTTCTCATATTTTCTAAAGAATTTAATTGTGTATCAGACAGCAAATCTTTTTTAAAAAGGCATTTAAGTTTTTCATACTTCTGTAACTGAGCATAACTAACTTACCAAATACCCATTTCTTTAAGAGATCCACTTTGTATGTTTTTTTCCTCTCTGTGGCTTCCCAAAGTTAAGATACAAAATCAAAGAAGTTCACTTTTGCAAAAAGAGGAGATGAAAACTCAATTAAAGCTTTATTTATAAAGATCAGGCACTCTGAAAAACTGAAGCAGAATTTTGACATTTGCAGTTATCCTGAAAAAAACAAACTAGATGGCTTGAAAAAGGAACTGATTTAATTCCACAGTAAAATACAACACAGAGATACAGATCTCCAGTAGTGTCTGCAATGAAAGCCCTAATTTTTAAACTGTTGAAAACCACCATAATATACCTAGCTAGTTTTCCCAATCTGACAGTGAAATAAAAACCAGTAAAGTACTAATATTTTTTGAGTTGACAGAATATTAAAAAAATTCAATTTAATAATCTCATCAAGGTGACCGGGATATCTGGAAAACAAGATGAGTTTTGAATAAAGCAAATACATTACAAGGAACTGCGAGAGGAGAGGGGAAAAGAGCCATGTTATGTGAAGAGTAAACAAGAATGATTTTTTCTTTTTTTGACAACTCTACTCTGTGAAAAAGGATCAAAAATTCAAAACTGTGAATATGTATTATCATAAATCTAAGTAAAGTCGCAATGTGTAGGAGTTCTGTGAGTGTAACTGGGAGCATTTTGGAACTATTCACAGAAACTGTAAGCCTCAAAATAATGAAAACCACAAACTTGAATTAAATGGTTTTTTTAAAAAAATCAGACATATAAATTGAAAAAAAATGAGCAAAGTGTATAGGAGTCCAGATGAGAGGGTAGGGGAGGAAAAGGTGGTGGTGGTGAACAGAAATCAAATTTTGGTCAATTATTACACCAGACAATAAAAATGCACAATTGTTTTACTATTACAGGAAGGTCTTTCATCTAGAAATTGTATACAAACACATAGCCTACATTTATACCACTTGTACTGAAGCAATAGCTGTACAAACTAAACAAACCCTCTAAAATGGAAGGAAGGGAAAAAAGATGAAAACTTGGGGTGACCTCAAATTTAACTTGGGCTGAATGGACATGGGGAAAGGATTCACCAGCTACAGAGATAAAGCAGTCATAAAATGTATGCCAACTCTTGGCCTGGTAATAAAGATTACTTGCTATGAATAAAAACAATGCAACAGAACCTTCCAATTAGCAAGCATAAGCAATGCTAAAGGAAGGATCTAGAAAAGCTTCTGTTGACTGTAGGACCAAAGAAAACCATGAATCGGAGAGAAACTGTAGAAAGCACAGTGAAAACTGAAGAAACGTACAGGATAAAATGTGCTAGCATTTATATTTATTTTCTTAAGTTATTTTCTAAAATGTGGACATTTCCATATATTTTTGCTTGTCAAGACAGACTTGGATGCAAGCCATTTATCTGGACACAACGATGTACCATAAGAGCTTTTCCAGACAGCATTAGTTATGAACCAGAATGGCTTAGCCAATGGCTGTGGGGTGACCCAAAACCAGGGAATTCATTCAAATATAAAAGTATATGTATACGAATAGTTATTTAACACAACAGTAACAATAGTTACAAATACATTTTAGCATAGTGAAATACTAAGTAGTACAAAAAGCAAACTATAAAGCCAAGCACAGGCCTGGTGCAATGAGCACGATACTTGTCATAATTATAGAAACATATGCATTTATTTCAAGTCTGAAATTGGTGTCTACATAACTCAATGAATCACGTTATTTTCCTTTTTTTTCTTGGAGAAACAAATAACATGAACACTATATTAAGAGTTATGAGACATTCAAACTTAAAATCGAATGAACTATGATATTTATATCATAGTGAGTATGGAAAACAACAAAGAATAGGGATAGCAAAGTATAATTCATATTTGAAATGCCAGGCTAGAAAAGGAAAAGTAACAAAACAAAAGAGAAAAAACCTGTCAACGTCTTCAATGTTATCTGATCTTCATTGTATTTTTGATGTTTCAGTGAGACCATCAGTGCAAAACTATATACAACCAAAAATCCCAACTTATTATCAATTTTGTAAACTAAATTTCTGCTGTGCCTCTCTGAAAGCTTTTTTTAATATCTTTAATTGTTGTGGACGGTTATTCTTCAGTAAAATGAGGCTTTTAAATACTTCATCATTTGTTTCAACATGTTGCTAAGCCTAAAATGATTTTTAGTTGCTTAGATTAAATGACTTTCTACTGTGCTGAAAAACAACAAATAAAAAATAAAATGCCTTATCACTGTGGGCCTTTTACAATTGCTTCAGAAAAATAAGCTTTCTGTTAAAGCCATGTTTAACTTTGCTTTATGCACAGCAAACCTCTACAATGGCTCTTCTAACCCAAAAGACTGGTTAGCCAAAAACAGTTAGAGGCTTTCCATGCTCAGTATTTCTTTCTCCATCAACGCCATCTTTCCTTTTAACTACTGCTCCCCATATCATCTTTAGAAACATCCAACCACTAGTGAATTTTGTTTTAAAAATTAATTGTGCAGGAGGATATTGGTGCATTACAAAAACCTACCAAAAGTCTGAGGATAGCATTAAATGCAACATCCACACTATATCTTTGTATCTTCTATAAAAATCACGATTTTTACAGGACCATAAGGGAAGCTGTAGAAATCTTGTCAGCTTTTTTTTGTCCGCAGCCAGACTAACATATCGAGATGTCTTTCTAATTGAAAGTAATGGGAGGTCTTGAACAGTGGAAAGTTCTGTATAGTACAAACCACTGGCAAGAAATACAGTGAAGAAATGGTTAGCTGCAAAGAGCCAGCCTACATTCACTGGAGTTTATTTATTAGGTCTGGATCAGTGATAGATCAAAGCCAGCTGCTGAGAGGTGGTCAGACTGGCCACTCTGACCTTCTAGAGAGACCTCAACACAGATTAAGAGGCAGGTTCACACTCTATATAAACCCTTCCCCACCTACCCCAAAACAGCCAGCCCTCTACCGCAAGAATAAAAACAAGTGAACAGGAGGCTGCTCTTCACACAGTGAGCAGCAGACCTGAGGAAACTCATTGCCAAAGGATGCTGTAGTGGCTTAAAGTTTTTCAAGAGGAGAATGGATGAGACCATGAAACAAAGACATGTTGATGGTCATTAACCACAAAGCCACTTCTTCAAAGGTCCTGAAACAGAAAAAATAATTGAGACTGGGAAAGCAGAGTATTGTCTATGCTTGCACACTCTATTCTTGCTACTCCATAGGCATCTGCTTACAGGTGGAGACAGGACAGTAAGACACTATGGCTATTCTTATGGACACAACCCCCAGTCTTCCAAATATCCCCTTAACTTTTCTAGAGGTCATGGTGCCTTCCCTGCCTTGCATATTGTCTTCTTGGGCAATGGTTCAGGCACACCATAGCCATAGTGTCTTAGTGCCTCCTAGCACAGGAGACATTTCTCTCACCCAGACTGCTGAAGAGTGATGGTGATCCTCAACCCAAACACAGATCCAAACCATGCCAGCCACATATCCCCAAGTCCCGATACAGCAATCAAAGTGTACTGCAAACCTCCACCAAAATGGCACTGCCCCTCACCCTAGCCTCTATCTCCTCACCTCTGCATGGAGTCCCAGCAGGACTGTAATACACATCTTCAAAGCTTTTCAGCTTTCCGCATGGTGCAAACCCAACCGAGGCCAGACTGAGCTCTCTGCCCACGGCCCAGATCACCCCTCTCAAAGGAGATTCCCTGTCAGCCCCAGTCTTGCCCACCCCCTCCTTTCCCACTCAACCTGTATCCTCAAGCAAGGAACCTACCCGGAAAAGTGGGCAACACTGGATGTTTCATGAACCTGCTGCATCACCCCCCATGCCACTGCTCACACTAACCGATGGCTGTGTTTGGCTTGGCCATCTTATTACCATGGCTTGATACTGCCTCGTGAACCAGATTCAGTCCACAGACCAACTTTGGCCATCTATGGGTTGCACAACTGAAGGTGTGTGCATATAAAGAAATCACTGACCACACAAAAATTTACGTTATCAACAATAACCCCTTTATTCTCTTCCAAGAGACAGCTGCGGGAAGTGTGCCCTTCAGCAGAAGCAATCCATGTAAGAGGTGCAGCAGAGCCAACAGCTTAGTCAGCAAGGGCAGTGGGCGCGAGGCAGCCCATTCATTTTAAACAATGGGAAAAATAGGGCACGGGGGAATACTGTGCCAAGGAGAGATTTTACTTTATTATCAGTTCATAATTAAAATACTGTTATTATTCAAAAGTATTTATTCAAAAGACATAAAACGAGGGTAGAGATTTGGGTGAAGAAGTATTGTCCAGGTTGTAAGTTTTGGGTGACTAAAATTGGGGTGTTAAATCTAGTTGCCAAAGCCCAAATGGCCTGAATTTAAAAGACAGAGAATCTTCAGTTAACACTGATTTTCATGATGTTTGGAGTGGGCTGAGGGGCTGGGCACCAGATTTTACAGCAATGAGAAATACTACTTAGGAGAAAAGGAGAAAATATTTATCAAAAAAGGACATCTTTCCTATTACCATTACGAAGAGTTAGTTCATAAATTGCATCAGTTAGACTTCTGTCTCCCATCAAATCTTAGCCATGGAAATCTCAGGCTGCCTGAGTGGCTTTACTAGAACTTGCTCAACAGTTTTCCTACAAAAATGAAAGATTTTATGAAGATTGATAGTCGGTACAAGTATAACTAATGATAGATAAGTTCACGGGCAGCCTTCAACAGCAGTTCTATAACAAGATATGCAGTCTGCCCTCATGAAAGCATGCAGTGATGGTTGGAAATTCACCGCTCACCACAAAACCAGTCATCCATGAATCGTACCAGAAGTACAGCTGAAAACTTTAGACCGTACAGCTCCATCAGAACAGTAGTTCTTTGTCATCCTCCTTTTGTTTTTTACCTCTCTGTGCCACAGGCTGTATTAAGGATCCCTTTAGGGCAGGAATTGTCTTTTAATTACATACACAGTGCTTAGCGCTGCAGGGTCCTTGCCTTGTTGGGACCTACATTCTCCTCTAACACATACTAGAAACAGTAAAGACAACAGTGTCCCGTCTGTAGTTCTGACCAGGCTTTCTCACACAAATGCATGCATATCAACATATAGTCTAAGGCGATAGGTTGAGCACATCCCGGACTACCACACTGTGCAGTCATCCCACATGGGTGCATATCAACACCCATGCAACACGTGCACCCAACTACTCTTCAAGCAGTGGACCAACTGCGCGGGACCTTTCCCTGAAGAACTTACATATGTTCTTTTTGGCCACTAAAAATTTATCTTGCAAGGCCTCTCACCTTCTTCTTCCTAAGAGGAGACTTTTTGACTTGTGTTTTGCCTGTTTTTTATTTGCTACCCAAAATGACTGTCTTATATATTACTTTCCTAGCATTCACATGACAGTATACTGATACATTTTACTTTTCAGGAGGAAAAACCCTCAGTATAATCTCTTACTTCTGACAGTGTTTTCAGTACCTGAATGCTTGTACACATTAAGAAAGATGACAAATAATTCTGGTCTGCTGTGATTTTGGGCAACAGCAGCATTTTTCCTACCAAAAGACCGAAAAAAGACAGATGAATGATTCTGTAGCTATTCAAGCACGTTGTAAAACATGTGGAATGATCTTTAAGGCAATTGCTTAAAATAGCTTTCTAAATACACAATACCAAAAGCCGTTATTTTCGTCTAGAGGACATCAAATGATTTTCTACCTTTCAGGTCATAATATGCAATTCTCCATACAGCACAGAGCCTTACTGCTCTTGTTTGCAGCTGGTTGTCAAGGGGGTTTTTGCAGGGGAAGGTTTTGATGGATCCATTCTATACAATGGCAATGGTATATTCTCCCCCACACTACAAAGCTATCGAGTAGTGGGTTTTTTTAGCAACTACTGTTATTCCACTAAACATGAACTGCTTACGCTTCCAAGAAATCCAATTATTGTTCCAGTAAAGCAAAGCACTAATGATAAAAGGTAAGTAAAGGTAGTAATGACTGTAATAAATGTTGTCAAGCAAAGACACCGGTAATTGAGGTTATGCAATAACATAAGGAGATACCACTACTGGTGTGACAGCCCTGAAGTCAATAGGCTTTTGCTGTAATGGATATAGCCCAGTGTCTCTACTCCTAAGCAGTCACAACATAAAGAGGCATTTATCACAATTTTAAAACAGTCATGTAAATTCAGAACTGCAGACACATTAAAGAATGCTGCATAGTTTAACATATGGATGAACAAGTAATTAGACTTATTTGTTTGCAGATTAAATGCCTGCAAAATAAAAGGCTTTTGTTCAGTCTGAGAAACGAAACGAAAAGAAACGAAAAGAAACGAAAATAAAAACAACTGTTTTCTCATATTTACACTCTATGCTGCAAAAAATAAAGAACAATGAGCTTATACTTTTAATTTTCAGTACAGCCATGCCTGGAGGATTTTGGGAACCTTACTAGAGAACAACAAAAAGCAGTGTGTCAAAACAGGAAAAAAGCATACTGGATTGTATTTTCAGGAGTCAGTTAAACTCTGGGAAAACTTACACATTATTTAAATTTTCAGTTTCTTCAGTGAAAAGGAGAATATATCACATTCTAAGGAGGTATATCGCATTCCAACTTCAATATCTTCTCCTTGCCCGGTCATGTGAAAATACTAATGAGTAGACCACGAGATAGCCCATTTTGTGGCTTCCCTTCTTAAAGGAGAGTAAAATATGATCTGAGACCATCTATGAGCTAGATCCCCCCCTCCCTGCTTCGCCCCTACCCACAGACTTCCAGCTATCAACACAAATGGAAAACATTTAATCCTCAATGAAAGTTCAGAATTACAGCCATCATTTTTTAAATTCCAGTAAGCAATAGGTAATGTTTCCAGCAACATCCCAAAGAAAGGGAAAAATCCTTGTTTTCTCACAAAATAAGTATCTATGACTCAAACTCAGTCAGTCATATGTAAAGATGGAGACTTTATATGGTGGGGAGTAAATTCCAAGTAGCGTGATGGAGGCAAAAAGGGAAAAGGAAGGATACCAAGCAGGCTAGAAATAAAGACAAAAATCCTAATTTTAATCCTTCAGCTTTTAATATTGATACATTTCTTTTATATGGCTACTGTGCATATACTGTAATTTCTTCCTCAAATACAGTACTTAATCAAAACAGGATGACAATAAAGAACGTGAGCAGAGAAGTAGAAATACTCAGATGAAACCTCCATCCTCCATTTATGTTTCACCTCGTGGGTTTTGTTATATTAATATTACAATCAGATGTGTAAGTTTGATTATTATTTATTCATAGAAATTCCCCAAATAGCTTCTGACTAGAGACAGAGGAAAGATCTCAATACACAAAGTAACGTGTAGGAAAAAAACAGGAAAACGAGACGACAACAGAAGAAAACAGAACACGTACGCCACTGTGCTAGCCAGGATCTGTCACAGTGCAGCAGACCCGAAGTTTCCTCAGCGGCCTGACAAGACCAATTAGCATCTCGAAATAAGGCAGAGAGTATGACAAGACTCCCAAAAAACACCGTTTGGATGATTTCAGATGAGTGAGTCATTTTATCAGCTCATATTTTGGAAGTAATGAGGCTATTTTAGTCAGGCTAAAAGTGAATAAATCTTTAACTGCCCCCAACAATCTTCTGCATTTCTAGAATAAACTGCAAAAAGGACCGAAATGTTCCCATCGAGCATAAAGCTTCTATTGCTGCACCCCTTCTGGAGAGATTTAATAAACTATTTTTCAATTGCACGACTTGAAAAAGGAGCAGTTTTGCCTGCCTGCCCACCAGTAAGGAAAGCACATCACAATTTGGCAAGGAGGAAGCACGAAAGATGAGAGGAGCTGCTTCACCCCACGCTAAACGTTACTCGGTTCCCACCGGATCCCTACGCTGTACTTTTCCTTTGTGTTATGAGGACAACTTCAGAAAGCACGACAACATAATAAAGCTAGGGAAAGACAACCCCGTTATTACCGCTGCAGAAAATAAAACACAGATTAATGTCACTAACGCACATGTCAAAAGAGATAATAATGATGCGTACAAATGAATCTTCTCATCAGGAGCAAGGAACATAAGCACCACCTAAAACTGAATAATAATTACATAGAAATCAAAAATGACATTGCCAGCTGCTAAGCACACATTATTCTCTCAGACTACCAAAGGGTTTGTTTTCCATTTTTTCCCTAAAACTTGCTAAGTCTTCCTTTTCTATTCAAGTGACATAAATTATAAAGTAGCGGAGCAGGCACTTGCATTCCCTAGGAAGACAAATGCTGGCACCATCGGGCAGCTTGCTGCTTACAGCTCTAACTACCCATTGTGCCAAGAGGAAGGTGCAGATGTGCAGTGGAGGCTGGTAACAGAAAATAGCTTTTCTGAGTCAAAACACAGAAACCAGTTATAAGTTGCGATAAATGCCCAGTTTTCATTTTCTGAAGCATTTACTAACAGTGCACCACAAATTTTTCAAGTCTCTCCCTTACTTCTTAAGGCTTGCATTTATGCATGCTCTAACCACTGATGTTGCACTAAGATTCAAACACAGGGCAGTCTCGTTCAATAAATACACAAGTCATGCCCTCCCAAACTCAGCCAAGAAGAGTTTTGTGTATAAAATCCTGCTTTGGTTGTATTCTTCTGACTGCATTACTTGTCATTTTTATAATCACTATTTCATCTATCTTCCAAAGACAGCATATAAGATCAAGTACCACAATCGCACACTTTTTGAACTAATAATTTCTTTTACTCTGATCCTTTTCACTTGAGTTCATACCCTGAAGATATAACTGAAGACGAGCACCAGATAGCTTCTAAGCAAGCTATTTACCAAAGGAATATAATTAAAAATCTAGTATCGTGAAGATAAGACCTAACACAATACATAAAAATAAAGCATCAAGAAATGTTAACTTTTACTGATGTTATACTATATCCAGGAGTTTATCATCTGCATCCAATCTGTCAGCTGGACGAGACAAGATTTTATTAGTGAATGGACACAGTAACAGTTTGCATTAAGCAGTCAAGATACTAGAAAGAGACAGGCCACTTTACGACCTGGACTAGAGAATTGCTTTCTCCTGTACATCTTTGCTTAGAAACTGCTACAATCATTTTTATAGTCTGTAGGTATGGAGGTACATTAATCTTTCTTTGTTACATTTTATTGCACATGACCTATTATTTCCTCTGTCCCATAAAGATTACAACCTTCCCATCTATATTATGACACGATCATAATTTTAAAGTACATATATGCTATTTAATAGAAAGGGGTATGTTAAACAAGAATAAATAATCACCACAAATAAAAACTAAATAATAATTAGGGTAGCAATTAAGTATATGAAATTTATTAGACAAACTGACTGAAAATAACACTTTTGGCTGGATGTTAGTATGCCTTTTCTGCTAGCAACACACACAAGTACAAGATACCTTCATTTACTTCACTCACAAGACTGCTGAATTTTATATTCTTCCAGACAGTACTTAGGATGTAATAATTTCTTTTTTGACAAACACTGCTAAAATCATGACAGCATTCTTACCAGAAATTGGCACAACAGCAAAATGGAAAAAAAATCAACCCATTTTCTGCTGAACATTTATTTTCAGTTGGTCTGTAAAACCAAGATCAATTTGCTACTTACAATGATTAATAACTTCCTTGTCCTTGACAAGGCAGTCTATAAATTGTTACAGGCACAACAGTACATAGCAATACTGTTCAGGTGTCTACTTACTGTGTATTTCTTAATATTTTATTGTGGCAAATCTCTCATTTTATACCTGTGAGACATTTTTCTTATTCTTAAGTGGAATTTCTCATATTTGTTCCTGTTGCCCTTTGTCCTGTCACGGGGCACCACTGAGAAGAGCCATCTTCTTTACTCACTCTCATCAGGTATTTACACACCTTGATAAGATCCCCTTGAGCTTTCTCTTCTCCAGGCTGAACAGCCCCAGCTCTCTCACCCTCACCCTCTGTATGTCAGCTGCTCCAGTATGTCCATGTCTCTCTTGCACTGGGGAGCCCAGGACTGGACCCAACGCTCCAGGTGTGTCTCACCAGTGCTGAGTAGAGGGGAAGGATCACCTCCCTGGACCTGCTGCCAACACTCTGCCTAATACAGCCCAGGAGGCTGTTGGCCTTCTTTGCCACAAGTACACATTGCTGCCCCATGGTCAACTTGGTGCCCACCAGGACCCCCAGGTCCTTTTCTACCAAACTGCTTTCCAGCTGGTCAGCCCCCAGCACGTACTGGTACATGGGGTTACTCCTCCCCACGTGCAGGACTTTGCATTTCCCTTTGCTGAACTTCAGGAGACTCCTGTTTGCCCATTTCTCCAGCCTGCCAACATCCCTCTGAATGGAGCACAACCTTATGGTGTATCCGCCACTCCTCCCAGTTTTGTGTCACCAGCAAACTTGCTGAGGGTGCACTCTGTCCCATTGTCCAGGTCATTAGAGATGCTAGACAGTATTGGTCCCAGTATCAATTCCTGGGGTACACTACTAGTGACTGGCCTTCAGCTGGACTTGGTGCTGCTGATTACAATCCTCTAAGCCTGACAGTTCAGCCAATTTTCAATCCAGCTCAGAGTCCATTTGTCTAGTCCCTAGTTCGATAGTTTCCCTGTGGGGATGATATAGAGGACAGTGTCAAAAGTCAAGATAAGGAACATCCACTGCTCTCTACTCATCTACATGTCATTGCAGAAAGCTATCAAGGTTGGTCAGGCTTGTATTTCCCCTCCTTAAATCTATGCAGACTGCTCCCAATCACCTTCTTGCCCATTAGATGTTTGGAAATGCTTTCCAGGATTATTTGCTGCATCACCTTTCCATCGACTGAGGTGAGGCTAACCAGCCTGTAGTTCCCTGGATCCTCCTCATGAGATCCTTGCTCATCCATTCAGGCCTCCTATCACCTTTGCTTGGTTTCCTGCACATCAGGATGGATGATGCTTTAGCTTGGGGGAGGTGATCCTTGAAAATCTACCATCCTTCTCTCCAGGACCACATTTCAAGGAACTCTTCCAAGCAGGTCCCTGAACATGCCGAAGCCTGCTCTCCTGATGTCCAGGGTTGTGATTCTGCTATTTGTCTTGTTCCCTCCTCGCAGGATTCTAAATTCCACCACATCATGGAAACTGCAGCCAAGACTGCCCCAACCTTCACATTCCTGGCCAGTTCTTCCTTGTTTATAAGTATGAGGTCCAAGAAAGAACCTCCTCTCATCAGCTTATCGATCATCTGTGCTAGGAAATCATCATCAGTGCACTCCAGAAACCTCGTGGGTTACTTGTGCACTGCTATGTTACTATTCCAGTAGATATCAACGTGGCTAAAGTCCCCCTGAGGACCAGGTCCTGCAAGTGTGAGGCTTCCTCCAGCTGCTTGAAGACGATGTCATGTACTGCTTTTTCCTGATGGGGCAGTCTGTAGCAGACATCCATAACAATGTCACCCACATTGGTCTGTGCTCTGCTCCTGACCCATAAGTGACCCACTGATCATCTCTCTGAAGGCAGAGCTCCATGCATCCCTGCTGTTCTCTCACATGAAAAGCAAGAGCCTCTCCTCACCTTCCCAGCCTACAGTCATTTGTAACTGTGTAAGCAATTTCTCCAGTGATAAATTAATCCCAAATGTGTTTCATCTGGAGTACTTACTAAATTAGCAATTTTTTAAGTACCCTTGTGATGCTGGTAGATCCTTCAGTATTCACAATCAAAACATACCTAATACCTGTAATGGGCTGCAATAGTGCTTCAACACCAAGTGAGAACTGGATGTTAACCAAAGACAGGTATAGCTCGCCCTCCTTCTCAGGAAAAAAAAAAAGGCAGTAAGCGCTAACTGGACTTAACATTTTGGGGAATTGGCAAGTAGTTCTAGCACCTGAGCCAACAGATGTTCCAATTATTTCCCCTTTCTCCTTCTGTGAAAGGCCGAAGAGCAGATTTTAATTTGTGTCACAAATAAGACATTCTGTATGCTAAGGCTGATGTTCCCTGTTTTCACTTATCTTTGAGCAACAACAAGAAGTGACATCCCATATACAAAATCATACTTCTATTTCTCCGTCAGCCTCAGTCTTCAGTATTTAATATCCTTTTTCTTTTAAGTAACACATTTAGATCTTATGGGCAACACACTACAACGAGACATTGTCTAGGGATGACTGGTCTAGAGGGAATGAGGAAAAAAGATCTGGTTTGCTCTACATTTCAAAACAGACCATTTTTGTTTTAGTGGGCGTTTCCCTTTCTGATACTGGCTTCTCCAGCTTAACTTATTTCTGAGCCATGTTCTTGGTGCAGTGTTTGCGAAAAGTTAGTGAGCCCCCACTGAGATGCCTGGCAGAGTCCTGACAAGAGCCTCTCTCAGCTTGCAGCTTTCGGCTCAAATGTCCCAAGAGAACAAGGCAGAAAATACCTATACACTGACATTTCCCTTTTTCTGATGAAGGCTTTTGGTACAAACAGTTTTGGACCATTTTTACAAAAAAAAAATTAAAAATACTCTAACCCTCTCAACTGTTAGGGAACATAGAAAATAGCACAAATGGCTCATGCTTTTAGGACAGGCTCTGATATGATACTGGAAACCCTGTGGATTTCAGTGTAATTTGCCACATCCCATCATTCGCCAACCAGCTGCAGACTGCATTTCTTCAGTATAACCCTCTACTGCATCCAATGACTATAAGGAGCATATACACTGGACATCACCAGAGTAGAAGTCCACATGATGCTTCATCTTTGCAGCAAGGTTCAGAACACAAGAGCAAATGAGGATTTTGACTAAGAAGGGTCCTGCTACAACTGGATAAAAGTTTAAATGCTTTCACACTTCAGCTCTCTCAGGCACAATAATGATTTTATGGTGTCTTTGACAGACAACCTTAAGTGTCATACCACACGAACTACCTCCTGAAGTTTAAATATAATCTTACCTTTCTTTGTTGCTTGGATTTAGTTAAGACAGTTCTAGTGGGGATACCTTGAGGAATTTTTCTTCACTGGATTCATTTAAAAGCTAAAATTCCACAGGGTTGTAACAGCTTTGTCTTGAAATTTAATGTGCACGGACAGCAAACCTGCAGGAGTTTCAACAATAGCAGGCTTATTACTTGCACTGCATTTTTGAGCCTCGAACGGGAAGATGATAGAGTAAGCACAGGCTCACATACTGCATCTTGGAACACACAGTACCCATTACACTCCCGTTCGGGGATCATCTATTTCAAAATCTCCTGATTTCAAGCACATACGAGACCACCATTTGGCTAACCAAATGTTTCATGGCATGAAAACAGCTCGAGTCCTGCATGCATCCAGAGTATGAAGATCATTTCGACAGACTAGATGAGCACTCTGTTTAAGAAGCTTGCCTATGCTGACAAACAGGGCAAACTTCAACCAGGCAAAGGATCCAGCCCTGTTTCCAGGCCAACAAACCACACTAGGAGGTGCACGCATGATAAGCTTCTTTCAAAAATCTATCTGGGAAATCCTTTGACATTCGTGTCTCGTTCACAATACCGTTTGTTCTGATTCTCAGTGTCAACTTAAAATGTCAAAATTTCTTTTGATTTGGAGTCCACAGTTATTTGAGTTTTTTCTCACAGCATCTTGTCAAAGCACTGGCTTGGAATACTTTCTGAAAATAAAAAAAGTTACAAAGATTTCAGCTGATAGTTTCCTCACCTTTTCCCCTTACAAACAGCCTTACCATCTTCAATATCAGCAGAGCTGAGTGTGCAGCTTATGGACAGTTCCTCTATCTGAAGACAACCGTAGCAATCTCCTTTACGGGTGCTGCTGTTAAAACCAACTTCTAGAGGAAATGACCACTACTCATTAGGGACAGACTTACTTTTTATTCAACAAGGACTGCTAGAATGTACTTTCTGCAATATCCAGCTATGCACTGTCTTGAAAGCAGGCAGTCACGGTCATTTAGCTGTTCCTCATAGGTCGGCAACTTAGGGAGGATGTTTGTTACCGATGGGCAAAACACCGAAAAGTAGGTCAAGTACAACAAAAGGTCACTGGAGGGGAACAAGGACGTTCAAGAGGGAATTCAATTCTTCCAAGCATGCACAAATGGGGGCTTTGGCAGCTGTGGCATCCAAGACTACACCGGGGGAAAAGCAAACAAAAACCAACAAGTAGTCCCCCTTGTAACTGCAGCGGAATTTATCTGTGTTAGTCTCCACTATCTGCATTTACATTTTACAAGCAATCACAAAAGTTCAGTGCTCCTATTCCTAATTTAATTAAGGAAAGCATGCGCATTTTAACAAGCATTGGTTCTCCAAAACAGACTGCTCTCTACAACCCATAAAACAACTCACTGATTGATAGGAGCCCACTGCTACGCTCGCACTGGGATATGCGACTGAGGTAAAATCTTGAGAGCAAGGACAGTAACACTGTTTATCGCTTTTATGGGGAGTACTTGGAAAACAATTTCAACTGTCTAGAGAACTGAAAATTAGTTTCATATTTACATACCTACATTGTATGGGTACACTTGTGCGCATACATCGATCTCATGCCCACACCACTTACTTGGGTAAGTGACATAAAAGACAGTTTGGGGCAGCAGCTATGCTTCCAGCAACGCAGAGCACAAAGGACTGACCGCCTCTGGAAACATCTCTCCCATTTGGTCCACTTCTAAAACTGCTGCTCAACAGGGCTGGAATGAAATCAGGTAAACATTTAGGAATATTTGTAAGGAGATGAGGAGAAGAAGGATGCCCTGACAGTTTCACACACTCAGTAGAAAAGGACAGGGGGGTTGGGAATTTACTTTGGTTTGTAGGTTTACTGCACAGTTTGACCTGGCAAATGCAAAACATGTCCCCGTGGAGCTGGGGCTGCTCCCATGTGCTGTGGGGAGAAAGCTCTTTCTAGACCACGGGTTAATACTATACTCTCCTGCAGTTTAATCATCTCCCCTCTCAGTTCCTCTACCTGAAATTTGGGAAGCTGGGACGAAGGTGACTGAAAAGAAAAATGCTCTGAGGAAATGAAATTAATCCCAGAGGATTTCCTGACAGAAGAGTCTTTCAAGGCACTCTGACATGTTCTCGGGGCAAACCCACCGTCACGCCTGGCAGTCAAGGCTCAAGCGATGCCTTGGCGTTGCTTCATGCTTCAGTGGAACACATCACTGTGCTTCTCGGGGGCCTGGCCATGCAGCCTGCGCTGCTTCAGCTCTGCTTACTCCCTCTCCTCACAGAGAGGGAATGGACATGCTGCCTTTTTATGTATTTATGCTTTTTATTTATTTTATATATGTGTGTTTAGATAACATCTAGTTATATAAAATGTATATAATTATATACGTAAGAAGGAAAAGTAACAAGAAAGGGTCAGACTTCAAGGGAAACCCAGGGTACAGCTGCATGACCGAGAGCAAACAGACCCAAGCTCATCCTGCTCTGCTCTCTCTATTTGCTGTAGTGGATGGAACTACTTTTTTTTGTTGATTTTTAACAGTATTTTTTAACTCTCTCCTAATTTTACAGCAAAGGTTGACAAAAACAAGGACAACTAATTAAGTGGTTATAAAAGAAAACTATAGAAAGTAAGTATTATGAGTGAAAATAGAAGAAAAACAATGATCTTCAATATTTTATTTCCTGCTTTACCACTCTGAAAATCTTGTACAAACATGAAAATGTGTACAAACATGAAAATGTGTACAAACATGGATGTTATCCCCAGATTTCAGCAGAGCAAAATGAAAAGATTTTGAGCATCTTTGCATTATGGGAAATTGCTCTAGCAGAGTAAGGCTTTAAAAAAAAATAAAAGTCATTGTAATTTCCGTTTTAGGTTTGTTAAACAGTCACATCGTTACATTTAATTGCATCTTTTCTTAATGTACTTTCTTGCTACATCCAGAGTTGAGACATTTCTCAGTAAAAAAAGAAAAATATTTCCCACAGTCACAAAACACTTTCAAAGCCTCAAGTGACAGCACGGTTTCAGTGATAAAACAATACAGTTTTGTAGCACACAACTGTCTCTACTGCACTCTATTAATTCTTGCCCACTGACATTACAATCACCCTCTGCATTGTTTGTATTTTAATAAACCTCTCCAGAGTCTGCTTTTAATTAGAGATATATATACACATACCAAACTCCTGGTTCTTACTCTTTTATTGGATAATTTTAGTTAAATTAGTGTTCAAGAAGCACTGAAAATTCCCACTCCATCTAGCACGATTTCCTCATTAACACCGAAAGCTTTGATTTCTGCAAACCTGCTTACAGCGTCCATCACTATGACTCAATGTATCTAAGAGCTGAACTTTAAGACCATAGAGAATACAAGGAAAGGAACTGTTACGTTGTTGGCATCTGAATACAAAACCCAATTTATTTATTTTTTTAAACTTAAAAAGTCTTGTTTCTTCTTATTTCTTGGGCCATAAAATAGCTCTTCACAATGGGCATACTGTTAAAGTCGTGCCATACATTCAAGTAGTACAATGATGCTGAATCTATGGCTCAGCAGAAGTAGTCATCCAACCAGGTGCTGCATCCCAGCTGCCCCCTTCTCCAGGGGCCTCTTGGGCAAAGCCTGGCTGGCTTGCCAACAGCAGCCCTGTTGTGGTCCATGCCCATCTACCAGCAGGTGCTGAGCACACGTCAGATGGAAGAGCAGCTACCAGCTCCCTCAGAAGGGGGAAAGGTGGGAGCTCAGCGTTACAGACAGAACAAAACACACCTCTGCATTTGAACTATGTCTAATAAAAAAGTAATCTGTAATTTTATTAGACTTAGTAATTTTTGTGAAGCCCTGGAAAATCACCGTTACGAACAAAACTCATGGAGAGATAGGGGACATGCAGCCGTACAATAAAAGGAATCCCTTCATTACTTTAGTATACTGACTAACTGGATTAACCATGATCTTTGCAGAAGTAAATGCAATAACTCTTACCTATTTCAAAGGTCTCTTATTCAGGCCACATTTCCACTAAGTCTAATCAACATTTATGTTGCAAAGACTTTTGTACACTACTCATATAAGGTTATGGGCAACCAATCACAGGCAGATGTTGTTTCTGAAGAAGCATACAGCTTCTGAGAGTTCAAAATGTAGCTCAGAAAACAATCACTGCCACCACAGATCCTACTGCCTTATAATTTGCCTTTTTAAGTCCATTGTCTTTTTTGATGCTGGACCTTTGATAATTCTGGTCATTTAGAACTTCAGTTTTTCTTTTTCTGCCAGACTTTTCAAGCTGTGCAATGCAACTGCCATCTCTGACGTGAGAAACTATAGGAGATAACAAAGGGATATGACACAGCAGCTTACCTTGAGTGACTTCAGTCCTCAAGGAAACAATGCTTTCTACTGATTAAGAGCATTAGTAGCGCTCTTTATCCCGTAACAACATAGATCTTCTCGACATAGTATCCCTACTGCCCAGAGCATCTTTCCTTGAGCACTGGGTTGAGCCACAAGCTTGCAGGAAGCCCATTACCAAACCTCATGTTCTGGAGCCCTTTCTGACCTGCCTACCTCATGATTATAAGCCAGCTTCATTACGCAAATACTCACTACTAACATGACTGCTTTATCATAATGCATCAAGTATGTGCCTCTCTCAAAAACAGGGTGTTATGAAGAAGCTGGAACAAATGTTCAGTGACTTAATGTTGCTCTAGAGAGCACTGCAAGCCACTCTAGACAGCACACTATCCTGCATGTAAGTGGATTTTTAGGAACCGAGTGATTTCTTTCTTCCCAGAAGGCCGGAAGACTTTTCTTAAAATATCTCAAGTGTATGCATGTGTGTACACCTACACACTAAGTAATACACTGCAGTACACCCGACACAACTACAGAGAGGCCTCTGTTAGTGCAAATGATTTGCTGCTTTTCCGTGACTGTGATCATGGAAAGACATGCTGCAAGTTACAATTTCGGATTATTTGTATCACATGTAGCTATCGGAAATTTCTTGCATTACCACGTCTGATGCCTGAAACAATCCACGCACACTTGCGCACGTGTGTATAAATAAGATATTGTGTCATTTTAATGCCCTTTCCTCAGCACAAGCATACCTTGAACGACCTCATGAATAGTTAAACATGCAACTAATATACAAGAAATACACAGAAACCACAAAGCTAAACTCTATCAGCCAACCTCACTATGCTAAACCCAGCTCTCTGCAACCCAGGCATCTTCCTTGCAATATCTGCTATTCCATTAGAGCGGCACAGGGAAGCCACAGGGGGGGTGACAGCAGGTGCTGAAGATCTGGCCCTATATGTTTGGGTTCAATTCTGAAAAGAAGAAGAGCAATCTCCAAGCAAGATGTGGGCATGGGCTAACCCGTTTAAAGCACTCCTTATAACCACTGCTTGTAACAAAGTCCAAGCTGAAGAATTTGCAGCAAGAATGTTCAAGAGGTACCTTACCTTCCAGTGCGCCAGCATTACTATTACATTACAGATCTCACTGTGTTAATGATTAAGAGCCTGGAAACTCATGTTGAGAGAGAGGTATGATAGCAACACACGGATATATTCACTGACATTTAATATAGTCACTTTGATTAATTATTAAATCTCTGAAATGAACTTGGTGCTTGAAATGGCTTTTCAAAGGGTCCAGTATTCCCATTAGCAAATGAAGTTTACTCTCAACAGTTGGCATTAGTTGCTTGGAAACAATTACATTATTTAAGACATCTAAACACACTTCATTTAATCCACCAACCCCCAAACTGGTTTCCCGAAAACTGACAGTCATTCCCCATTCAACAGATTTACATATTTTTGGTACTCCCTACATAGCCTGACATTAAATTTTCAAAAAAAGCATCTTTGCATCACTGAACCTACACTTAATTTCATCCAGTATGCCCAGCCATTTTCAAAGTCAAAAGTAAGAAGCATGAAGATTGCTCAAAAAGACAATTCAAATGTTACGTATTTCATATATATATAAAAATATATAAATATCTCTCTCTCTCACACAGACAAAATTTCTATTCAGGCACAAATACATGCAGATGAATATAAATTATTCAGGCTAGCCAATCAGTCAGTACAGGAAAAGGTAGTGAATCAAAACACCAAATATATCTAAGGTAAAAATATAATAATTGCAAGGGGGTTTTGTTTTCCTTAATTCAGTAGGTGTGTCTTTAAAAAGAAAAAAAAAATTCATACAAACAGCCAATATCTAACAGTATTAATTAGACAAAAAAAACCCTCACAGCTACAAGCATTTTACGACTGTAATCAAAGAGTAAATATATCTTGCTGACAAGAAAAATTAACTATTTTTGGTTTTCTTCCTCACCATTTTCAGCAAAACTTTATTTTTCCTATAAACGTTTTAAAAAGCACTGTTCCCTAATTCTCAAGAAAGTACCGGTTAGGGGAGTAAGTGCGGTATCTGATTTGACCCAAAAAGTCTAAAAATGGGAGCTGCCGCATCGTTGGTGCCCACCTGCTAATGGGGCTTTTGAGAAAGGAGACGAGGGAGAACTGGGGCTGGGCAGAGGCAGAGAAAGCCACCTTGGTGTGGGACAGCCGCCTGCCCGCGGCCACCCCAGCGGCTGGGACGCAACCTTCAGCCTTCGCTTTGGGAGCGAAGCCAGGATGCCCCACCAGCCCCTACCACCACCTGAACCATGGCAGCTCAGCGTAACACCAACGCATGTGGATCTTGAGCTTCAAGCAGTAAGAAAAGCTAGAAAAAACCTAGGTCTGATTCTTGGCCCAACATAGTCCCTCAACAGACCAAGATATGATGTGGCTGAGATATCAGGAGGAAGCTCTGGCCTTCTGCTGGACACTGTTCATGTCTGCTATAGCAGTGCTCCAAACCTGTAATTTAATTTTATACCATTCATCAGTCTTACCTGAGGGTATATGTGGGCCAGTTAGTTTAATTTTTGTAGAAACAAATCTCATTCCCTCACATTTTTCGACATCTTGGTTTCAAATTAAATAAAGCGAGGAAGTGAAAACAAGTCTTCTTCATTCTCTACAATAGTGGTGGCCCCACTGGTGGCTTAGCAAAAACAAGGTTTCCAACACAAAAATGCTGACACATTATTTTTAGGCAGCTTTAGGTCTTAGAATGCTTGAAAAACAAGTTGTAGACAAACTGACATTTTTAAATAGTTTTCGAATTCTGCATCTCTGAATGGCTCCTAGAGTTAAAGGTTATCCAGAAGTCACAAACCTTTTCCCCAGAGTAGACTCACAATCTTGAGATTGACACACGCTGTTCTGTACGGAAAACAATACACGGAGGGGGAAAGAGCCCATCTATTTGCATCCATTTGCACACTTCATAAAATCCTATGTAGACAAAACTGTTCTTAGCCTTCAAATTCATCAGCATGTCAAGATAAACCAAAGCATGCATAGAAACCACAAAATATTTTGGTTTTCACTAGCACTGTATCTGATGTACCCAAGGAGAAGGCAGCCTGAGGCCAGACTTGGTGCTAAGGTGCATCTAGGAAAACAGTACTTAAGCCTGCTAACGAGCAGAGATGGGCATGGAATAAGCATCTTTGAAAAGCCTCCTCCAAAAACCAGTGGAAACTCCCAGGCACCAGAAGATGTTTCAAGGCATCTCCCCTTGCTTCTGTAGTAGTGCAGCCTCTCACCAGAGCAGGAAAAAGCAGAATTAAGTTCTGGGATCCTCCTGGCAGGGCTGAGAGCAGAAGTAACAGGGACCCTCTGCCCTGCTCAGCATGGGCCACACTGTCCTGTCTCTGGCACCTGCTCATCCCGTGCCTCTGCTCCCAATTCCCACTGTAAACAGCAAAAATATATAGACATCAATAAAATTTTTAAAAGTAACACCAAAAAAGTAAAAAACCCCAATTTTCTCCTACACTTCAATCATTCTTCAAGAAATGACAAGATATGATTTGCTTTACTATTTATCAGCAATTAGCAAATATTAGTAAAAGAAATTGCTGGTGTCCTCACATGCCAAGTGCTGTCCATCAGATCATGAGCAGCACAGAAGTATCTACCCCAGGGGACAGACAGGCAGCCTGGTGGTGGACAGGCCTGGGAGGGAGATGTCCCCAACACATGCAATACGGAAGAATGCCTTCACGCTGATTAAATATTTATTTTCTTATTCCCTATGGCAAAAATACAGAGCTGGGGAAATAATTTACAGACAGAAATCCAAAGATGTTTGAAGTGGTCATAACCCTTGAGGATACAGAACTTTGCCTGTTATGGAGGTTGCTCATTTTTTCCCCCTCAACAATTCAAAGAGGCTTGCTGCGTGGAAACGCAGCTTATCTACACTTGAGGAGCAGCATAAGGGGATTTTGTACATGCTGTTCTTAAAGTAAGTTTCTGCTTAGAAGTAATGATTCCTGAATCATATATATACACACACACGCACACTTACACTTGAGTCAAAATTTCAACGTCAAGTGTTTTTTCCCCTAATAATTGCTCTCACAGGAGAAGCTCGGAGAAAGGAGTGCCCATACCCTGCCTCAAACACCACCAGGACCTTCACATAGCAAGGGCAGCCGCTCAGTTCTGCATTACATTTAAGTCTAACTGCAGACACAGAGACCAAAGCTTTGCATGTTTGACATTTGCGGTGTGACCCTAAGCTCCAGACTTAAATGATTTATTCCACAGTGACTGCACCTCAGAAGTCTGCTTTGTTGGAAGTTCTTCATGTCTTTCTTTTCACACATCTGAAGAAACAGCACTGAGCTGCTCTAGCAGACATATCAATATAAACACAGAGCTTCTTTTACCGCTTCCAATCTTTTACACCCTACCAAAAAAACTCCAGCTGTCACTTACCTGTGCATGCATTTTCTACGTATGGGCACAGACGTGCTTAGCTCCTGTCCAAAACTCAGACTACAACTTCAGCATCCCCACTGGCCTCCATACCAAAGGAAGCACACATTTGTTTGCTTGGATTCTGTAACTGGATTTCATACAGTAAGGAGCAGCAGTCAGGTCTTCTCTAAAGCTCCACCTGAAACCATTTTCCTCTAAGTGAATAAAATAAACAAATAAAAAACCCCACTGTACTCGACAGGCAATTTAATGCATTTAGTATTTGCTACAATACATCTATCTACTTCAGTTTTTGCTTCAGTGGAACAGCATTTTGGAGTCAGTATTGAATAAGCCTCACTTTTTTCTCCTCTTTTTTTTTCCTCCCCTTCCTTCTCCCCCCCCCCCCCCCCCTCCAGCAGCATTACAGTTTAAAATGTTATTATTACAGGTTAAAATTTTAAATTCTAAGTGAAGGCTTATGTATAAAAGATATTGGCAAGAATAATTGGCTTTTTCAAAGAAAAGGAATCAGCAGTAAACTGTATTAATCAATGATTATTGAATTCTGTGCTCCAGGCTAGTGGTTCCTGTCAACAGTGGTCCTTCAGACCCAGGTTTTCCACTTCAGCTTTAATGAACAAGGTTGAAATCATGCATTGAAATGAAATAATGCAGAACTAATCAACTGGCTTTGTTTTTGAAGTCTGAACAATTTCACTTGTGAACCAAAATGAAATAAAACCGCACATGCTTACAAATTATCTTAGAGGAAACAATCCAGGGCTGCTGATCTCTCAGTCAAAATATCCTTTTATCTCTGCCAGAAGGTGGAACAGAGTACAGAAACACAACACAAACAACAAACATTTGGAAGAAACTCTTACAATTACTATTTTATTCTACCCATACACACCATTTTCTTTAGGGTTCACTGCTACAGACCCTTAATTCTAACCTCCGTCAGTGGGACAACTAACACTAATGGAGCTACTCACATGCCCAGTGTTTGCAGGACCAAATCTTTGGCTGGCCTACAGCAAGGCACAACCAAGACAATATAAAACTTTGCAAAAACACTGTCAACTCTACAAATCTGCTTGATAAAATAAACACCAACCAGGAAAAGTGCAATCACTGCAGACAGATTTTTGAGAGCTTTGTTTTCCATGCAGCAGTTATAAATAAACAAACAAATAAATCTCCCCATGCATTTTAAGATGCACGGGAAAACACATTAAAACCCAAGACCACAATCTCTGAATAAAACAGCTGAATTTGCAGGTACAAAGGCTCTTTGAACTTCACTTCCTCTGCTGCTTCCCTGGACAGCTTCCTATTCACATTTTTTTTTTTGACCTAGCCTTAAGTTAAGGCATCCCCAGCAGCCTTAGGTCAAGCTTAAAGGCAGGCCGTACACATCTCAAGCTCGAGACTATTCTGTCACATCAACAACCGATCATCCTCCTGCTTTGCTGAGCAGCACATACAGTTCTGTTTAAATGAGTAAGTAAGTAGAAAGAGCAGCTCGCAGTCACAATACTAGTAACTTGTGCTTTTTAAAAGAAAAACACATACTGTAGACCATGAGCAAGAGTTTCCCACTTTGTATTAGTAAGAGACACACACAAACCTATGTATCCATCCTTTTTAGTCAGAAGGTGAAAACATACAGCCCTTGCTTGCATGAGGGTTTAAGTGACTCCAGATGGGGTCTTACCTTCCTCCCCTTTGCAATATGATTTTATGACAAAAATGCAAGGGAAAAAAAAAATCTTTCTGAAATTGCAAATTCATGAGGTACCATGTACCATTATTATACTTTTCAAGTACTTTAAAGGACTTCAGGATACGTGAAGAGAAAGGGCTTCCAGACTTGTAATTCAGAAAGTTCATGAAATTTCCACTTTGGGAAAACAAACCAACAAATATAACAGGGTCACTCAATTGCCCAAGGGACAGTTGAAAAATTAAAGAACTATATACATCAGCAAAGGGGAAAAATAAAAGATTAAAAAAAAGATGCCACAGTACACAGAAGGCTGAATGTAATACCAAAATGTCAATTTTCTCATTTAGATATCATCACCTAACCTCTCCCTCCATGCTGTGGTCCTCGTTACTACATTAGACTGGACTTCAAAAATGGACAAATTTTCCAGATTGCACAAGCTGAAATTAGGGGCCTACAGACAGATAAACCATCCAGTGATCTTCTGGGAAGCACTGATCATTTCTAGTCACTGCTACAGCAATTCAAAGAACAGTTCAGGACCGTTCACATAACTATTACAAGTTTTTAAATATTGCTGGTTTCTCAGGGGTTTTTTTTAAGTTTAATTTAGCTGTGCATTTAAAAAATATAAATTGCTACCAAGAAAATACGAACGGTAGTTATAGTAACAATTTTAACTGCTTAGAGAAGCAGTTAAAATAAGAAGTGATCATGAGCGTTTATTAATTACCTTCTGTAGTTTACTTAAAATCAAGTTAAATTTTTCTCCTTATTTGTACATGTCCCCATATCAGTTAGTGGTAGTTTATATATATCTAAGGCCATAAAGCTGCTGCTACTTATCATCCATTAAGTAATCATATAAGACATACTTAGCAAGTCATCAAGACTTAGAAGACATTTTATCACAAACTAAGAGATCACTAATCAAAACTACTTTTCCTTACCTTCAAATCCACTGACAATTTACTGGTGCATAAAATACCAACATATTGAAGCTATGTAAGAATTCGTTCCAAGGAATTAGTTTCACAAAATTTTAAAAATTGTCTTAATGAAATATTGTAAGAAAGATATAGAGTTTGAGCATTTTCCATATATTCAAGTTATTTTTATGCAATGGAGCAGTGTGTTACCTTGGCCTTCTTTTCTATTCACATTGATGTAACCCCTGAATAATTATGCCACCAGCACTACATTTTCATAAGACTCTTAAACCAACAGCTAATAAACTTCTGTTGTTATCTGTGATGAAAAAAAATAACCTACTGTGAATGGACACGTGGCTGTAAAAAGCCCAATTATCCGTACAGCACAAAGGACCACCAACTCTGGGCTGTAACTAGAACGGCCTTCGACAGTTTTGCTCAGTCTCTGGAAACAATTTGCATGACACAATCTGCCCTACAAAATCAACAGCCGTTCAGATTTGTTGTTACGAGCCCAAGTTCAGAGAAGTAGTGAAAAAAACAAAAGAAAAGAAACTAGAAAGGAGCACTGTTTTCTACCCACCCAAGAGCAAACCACAAACACTGAATTGCAGCACAGAAATCAAGTGCCAGTTACAAAATGATAATGTTCAGTGCCTTCTCCATCCCTTGCGGCATGCTAAGGAGCGGCAGTATTTTAAAGGGATGGCCGTACTCTTTTCAGTAGACAAACCTCTCCCTCCATGCTCTCCACCACTGCTTGTAGCACAGGGCTGGGTACTCCCTGCCGGAATGAGCCAGCAAAGATGTACATGAAGATTGGGGAGCAGAGGAATGTTACCAAAACCCACCACGTTTAAATACACTTCTATTTTTGTAATTATGTTTAGAGTATACCAAGAAAAATGCAAGCAATTCATTAATGCCCTAAGCTCAAGAAGACTTCTTTTTTTTTTCCAGGCAGGGTGTGGCACAAGTGAATGGCAGCAGATTTAGAAGTGCTGAGGACTCCCGCGTAACTCCTCTGGAAAACTTCTGGGAAGTCCAGGGGAAATATGGGTCAAGTTACAGAAGGAGCATTTCAGAGACTACCAAAGCATCACTAAATTCATAGGGATTTCAGAGAGGCCAGCGGTTCCACCGCCTTGCTGCACTCCGCTCCATTTAATTATTGATGGGCAGTTATAACCACCAGGCTGAAGAGCTTTGGTCTCTCCATTTCAGAATTCACTCCTGTCTCCTTTTAGCAATGAAAGGGAACATAGCATTTTCATGACAAGCCACGTGAAATTCCACCACCACCCAACGGAAAAGTCCATGTTCCTGCTTTCCAAACTGTAAACGCCACCGGACGTATTTAGATTTACTGACAACTGACCTGAGCACTGCTGCTGCTGCTGGCAGCGCGCTGCCAGAGATCCAGGCTCTCTCCCAACTTCCCTCTACAGGCATCTTCTCATTTCCCCTAAAATAGGCTGTCAGATGCGACATCCCTGTCAGACACCATGGCAAACATCCCTTTTGGTTTCCGAGCATTCAGCGCTAATACAGCTGGCACCGCAGCCCGCAGCTTCTGCCGTGACCCATCTCTGAGAGGTCCCTGTTGACTACACAACTTCAACTGGGCTCCTACAAATGGGGCGCAGGTAGCAGGTCATCAGGGCTTTAAATTATTTTCTACTCTAACCTGCAGAAAGCAAGGGCAAAAAGCTAATATCACTCTGTATTTAAAATATGTATTTGTGTACCATTCATTTTTACTGCATTTATTTGTAATACATTGTGAATCCTTTTTTTTTTTTCCCCCCTTTAATAGAGATGCTACCAGCTGACGGAATAACAACAAGGTGTATTATTGAGCGAGGAGTTTCCCTCTCTGGGAGAGGGAGTGTTATCAAAATAACATAGATCTGAGCAGCCACAGAGCTTGTTAAAACATACCCAAGGGAAGTATTTGTGAACAAATGTGAAAACACAATTTACTGAGTTAATACTTCACATGGTATCTGCGTACTTCTGGTTTCACTTTCTCTTTTGTAGTTTCATTCAAAGTTATTTCCCCCACAGCTGTCTTTGATCTCTATTTTCTCCTTTCTGCCTTCCACAGTCCTTCTTTCTTCTCCCAACCAAAGTTCCCTTTCATAAAATCACACAATATTTGAGGTTGGAAGGGCTCTCTGGAAGTCCTCTCACCCAAGTCCCCTGCTCAGAGCACAGCCAGCTTTGAAGTTGGATCTAAGTTAAACAGGTAAATCAGCGTGCTTCCAGCCTTGTCCAGTTAAGTTTTGAGTGACTCCAAAGAAATTTCTCACTGACCCATAAATATCTTCCCCTCCATCTTCTTTGTCCTCCTCAACTCCACACCCCAGCACGTACACGCAGGTCTCACAAGCACCAGAGCTATACCTACAAGCCTAATTTTGACACCTGGAAACCATCTCTGATGGCCTATCTCCAGCATCAGCTTTATGCAGAAGACATGGTGTCCGTGTGCCTTACACAGGGACTCCAGATTTTAAATCATGTTTAGCGAGTACAGAACAGGCTGGGCAAATCTGAAGGGTTCACTCCTTGCTTTCCCTCTGTGGGGATGGAGGAGCAGAGCAGCAAGGTCCTCCACACCCCACAGATTCCTGCAGGGTGATGAGTATCACATCTCCTCTAGCACCCTGCCCCCTCCCGTTCAGTTTGGCTCTTCCCTTGGCCACCTTTTCCAAGGATAGTTCTCCTCGACTGTCTCTCGTCATCTGTTCAAAGTGCCCAGGGACAGCCGAAAAAAAAACCCAATTCCTCCCTCCTCGGTCCCACAGCTGCTCGTGGGGCTCCCAGTGTCAGCACGGGGACTGTACTAAAAAATGCACTTAAGTCCTACGTGTGTGATCAGATCCTGTGGCCACTCACCAAAATTTACTTCTGCCATCTTAACACCAAGGAGATTTTGGTTCATTTATAGCAAGTATTATGCCCATAACCTACCGTTCTTGAATTTTCACTGCATGCTAAAACCCAAGGAACTGCTGCTCCCTATTCTCTGCTACGTGCACACGTACACACAAACCATTAAAAAAAAAAAACAAACTGCAAGCTGCAAGTGCCAGGTCTGAGAATTCCTAGCAAGCCTCAATTTGGCCTCCTTTTGCATATGCATTACAACACAATCTTTAATTACCTGATTGCCTACTTTTTCATGAGACCTTGTCTCATTTAATGCCCAGAATAAATGATTTTAACTACCAAAAAAATTACTCAAGACTTTGTTTTTCCCTCACTGCTCAAAGTGTAATTCCATGCCTTAGTTCCCACACACTATTCAAGCCCTCCTCTCTGGACAGACATTATTTTCTTCCTGAGCTCTTCTATGGTGCTCATCACTAAAGCATTTGAGAGCTTAGCAAACACTAATTTACTTTCATAGCATACCAGTGAAGGAGAGGTACCATTAACCTCATTTCACAGGTGGAGAACTAGAGCACGGAGAGATTATCATGAAAGGTATGCACCAATTTAAAGGTTGCAGCCTGAGATGCCTTACGGCTGAATTTTCAGAGTAGTTAGGCTTATATAATTTTTAATATATACAAACCATATTTCCCTTGGCATGCTACAGCAACTTGTGCCAGACATCTGCAAATTCAAGCTCTCACATCAGGGAAACGAGGGATGAGCCCCGACGGGACAGGTGGTGGGAAGGCAGGTACAACACCACACCGGGACTTGGCACGGCCTCCTCCAAGCGCCGCAGCAAAAATGAGCAGGTAGTCCTTCATTACGGACTCATTAAAGAGGCCAAATTAAGGTTCTATAGGCACCCTTAGTTCTACTGCCTTTTAAATTTGGAGTACATGCCCTCAGAACTGCAGTAGTCTTGCACACCGATTTCTGTATAATTTCCTGGGTTTCAGAGGGAAACTAGAAAATACACTGAAAAAAATCAGTAGTGTTCAGGTGCCCGGGTCCTCAGCAGTCTGATCATCACAGACTCCTGCGCCCAGCCACAGCACTACCCCTGCTTTTTTCTGCTGAAAAACATTAAACAAAGTTGCCTAGTAATTTCTGCACATACGATGACTACCGAATTTGCCTTATACAAATAATATCTATGGTAAACAGGTGTTTATATTCATGCTGATGATTAATTATAGCTGCTGGCGTGCCCTACTGAAAAAAACACAGCAATCATTCAATAAATGTTTATAATCTCATCAGCGAGGGGCTTATATTGTTGTCTCTTTCTTCATTCCACTAATTGCTTTAAGTTTTCCATTGGAACTGAAGGCCAATATTAAAACTGACACCCCAGTAGTTGCTTTTACCTTTCTCTCTAAACTTAGTTCATAAAACCTGATGTTTCATTCGCTTCACAATATCCAAGGGGAAAAAATAATCACATCACTACATGTTCACGATGTAAACTGATGAAGTCATGATGAAAAACATGAACTTATACATCATTTCAGGAAGTAGGAAGTCAAGGTCTCTCTAAGTTTCATTGTTTGAACCTGAACATCATATATTATAGATATACTAAAATATAAAGGGTGCCCCATTCTCAAAAACACTGGAGGTACAACCTCATACCAGCAACCACTATAAGAGGAGGAAGACCTATAATGAATACATTTCGTGAGCAGGGACAATCAAGATCTTTAATAAATCAGTAAAGGATAGGACTGGAAAGTAAATGAAAGAAAAGTAGCACAGAAAATGTACGCTCATAATTGCTAGCAAGGAGAAGTGTTTACGCTTCATGCAAAGAATTAGGTAACTCAGGTCTCGTTATTTCAGTGGTTTATAATAAATAAGCTGGTTTCCCTCAAGTAACTCTAAAGCAATGTTTTACCATCCATGCTCTGTGCTGCCCCAGGAGTCTAAGGGCCACTTGTAGAAGAGCCACAAAGGGTCATTTAAAAAAGTAATCCTATTGCTAACAAACTTAAATTGGCTGTTGCACTGCTGCTTTAGGACAAAAAAAAAAATGTAAAATTTCTGTGGCATGTTTCACGGATAACGAAAATGTTTCACCAAAACTGGCACACGCCTGCCTGGTTACAAGAAACGCATTGCTCCAGTCCTGCAGGAAACCCCACAGCTTCGGGTGCCTCACTGACAGACTCTGCAGCTGGGTATCACGTTAGTAACATCACCATGTTACACCACCAATTTAATTACCTTTGAATTTATATAAACAACATAATGCGGCTAAAGCCACTATTCAAACAGCTTAAGCATCTACAAACACAAGCCCCATCCTGAGGTTTACATGTTTTTAACTAATAGAAAACAGGAAAGGAGTAAAATAAGATTTTAATGCATATTTCTTATGGGCTTGGAAGACCTAAATAATTTCATGGGATGCTCAAGAGCTGCTAACATTCTCCTTTTTATAACCCATTCTTACTGGTTTGCTATCTATAAAATGAGAATAATATGTAATTCTTCTCCACCTCTTGGGTTCTTCTAGAAAGGATACGTTCACTAACGACCATGACAAACAAGATAGTAGATAAACGGCGTCACCTCCAAAACACGCACATAGTTCATCAGAAGTCAAGCGACCCTTTGCAAGAGGATGGTTGTCATGAAATACAAAACTGCACTTGATGCAATGACCAACTGTTTAAAAAAAAACACAAACAAACAAACCAGAATCTAACACACATGAAGATGAAAAAGCAACAGAAACAGCATGAGGGTACAATGCCTTGATCTAAGGAGTGCCTGAAACACAACAGTCACTTGCTGCCACTTTTGTTTCATTCACAAATCTCTGAATGGGAAAGTTGATACAGTCTGTCACAGCAGTAAAGCTCACATACAGTCGTCCTATTTATCACCGTGCCTGGCTTGCAAACTGACAACTGGACAGTGGCCCTGTGATGTCAGAGTCTCTCTGGACATGGGCATCGCACCCCGTTCCTGATGAACTCGTGGTGTTGGGGTTATCCAGACCTCAGGAAAAAAGTGACTTATGGAAAACAGACAGAAATACTGAAGAACTGTAATACATTAATGAAAATCTTCAGGGTCCAACAATCATGAAACAGTCATTAAGGAGAAGGAAATAAGAAGCTTTAATAAAATTTAGTTATTTTTTAAAAAAGGTTATTTTTATTGTGTTTTCAAGGCCTGCCATATTCTCTGCTCAGGTTACCACGCCTTTTTTCTTGTAGCCTGCAGCAAATGTATTACCTTTAATTTCAACGAAAGCTGAGATTTTACCGTACTGACATGACAAGATCTGGGATGGGAGGAGAAGCCCCCCCACGCGCACACACACATCCAATTAAACTGCAGACTAGCAACACGCACTCTTTATAAAATGAAAAGCGGTTGTCCTGCATTCCTCACCCTTAAGATCAATTAACATCTCTGCAACCTGAGCTAGAGATAGTCAATGCCCTTGTCACCACATTACTCATAAAACCACTAACTCTTTTACAACCCCTATTAAATCTATGAGACTGCTGCAAACAAGAACTATTTGTACCAATTTACGAAATGGAGAAAATCTTGACAAGAACAATGCTGCTACCAACCACAGCATTAAGAAGCCATAGGCATATCACTTCCCTTGGTGCTTTGTCTTGGTGCTATTTCAGTAGCAAGTTTCTTCTATCAATATTTAACACAGCTTTAAAGCCACCCAGGTTATGAAATGCAAAGACATTTGTTAGTGAGATTTTGGCAGCTGAGGGAGTTTCTGTACCATAACATTGAGTCGTGTTGGAGAATAATGCCCAAGTGGAGTTTTTCTGCTGACATCATCCCAAATAGCATATCATATATCCAATATTCATTTTAACTAATTATTCCCAAACTTCAGTCAACAAAGAGGACATCTTCAACTTGGTGTTATACAAAACTTTCAGTTTTTCCTCCTTCGCTTTCCAATGATGACACAGGGAGAGAGATGGGACAATGAATGGAAAGAAGGGAAAGATCATCACATGCATTTTGGAGGCAAATTCAAAGAGGTTGATTGTCCTAAAAGTGAGGAACCAGACGATTCTCACACAAGGATTGTGGAAGAATTAATAAAGGGCATCACAGAGAAAAACAATACAAGACTTTACTGCAGATACACTATGGCAGACTACTTTGTCTAAAATATCAATGTGCTTGTCAAATAATATATACTAGGCCTTGACAAAGGATAGAAGAAAATTATTTGTGGGACTCTGAGTGACTAAATGGAACATTTTAAGGTCAGGGCTAAAAAAATGGGACATTTTGGGTGAGTGGGAGTTTACTAGTAGAATTCTTTAAACATTGTTCTTTGGGATCATTCTTTAATATTTTCACTGCATCAACACAGAAAATAAAACTTTTATGCCAATGGAGTATGCTGCTCACATCATGTTGGGAGGAACAACATAAGAAGAAGAAGAACCACCAATGAAAACAGTCTCAGGAAGAGATGGATGACAGAAACCAGAAGTAACATAAATAAGACAAAATTTAACAGTGAGTATTCACAGCAATGCCCTCTGGACCCGCATGGGCAGATCGTGACAACCACATTTTGTGCGACCTGCGAGGTTCCAAAATCGGTTGGAACAACCCCAAACCCTTCCAAGCGCTTTGCAAAATAAAAGACTTAGTGCTGAAATCAGATTGGGGTGGGGGAAGGAGGGAGGTTGTGTTTGTTTTGGCCAGAGGTGACTAAATGAGGCTGGGTCCCAAAACCACCTTCCTGCTCAAGACTAGGCTGAAACTCAAAGGTCTTGGCAAAACACCCTGACTTCAGTGAAAGGACCTATGTCATTTTGGGGAGCGTTCCAGGCAGCTCTGCTCCACAGCATTCCTGACATTCATTATCAGTCTTAGTAATAATATAACAAGGGCGCTTTTCATGCAAAGCCTCATTAAAAGGAACAGGTTCAATGCCAGTGCCATAATACTGCACAAGATAAATGTAATGCTTTTTAAAGCATTTTATGCAATAAGTACCAACTTGTCTGAGTAGGTTGGGTGACAATTTCATCACCCATTATGTTCACGCTGCAAAGTCTCACCGAAATGAGTATGACGCCTGCACTACTAGTGTCAACACGTGTTTGTGTACCAAAATTATTATTTAATTATTCTAGCATTCTGTAGCCCAGAAAGAGACTCTCCAGAAAGAGAGCTGATGTTGCATGTCAAAAAAGGCTATCCATTTAACTGAACCCAAATGGATGAAATGTCCAAGCAAAAAGACGTTTAACTCAAGAGTGGGGTCTCTTTTTTACCCAGGGAGCTTTGCATCTTCCTTTCATCCAGCTGTGTCCCAATATCACAGCTAATGTGGTCTTCCATGACAAAGCTTCAGAGGAGTAAAGACTATACCTAACAGCAGGAGCTACGATATCCCAATATCCAGGCACAGCTGGGCTGAGGACAAACTAAAGTCACCTTTTTCCTGTGATTCCCAGAGGCCTATTCTATTTTTGTTTTCTTTCTGTTTGATCCTTTGGTTGTTCTGATGTAGTTCCTGCATTTTTCCATTAATTCTGCCTCCATACAACACTCTAAGCAATACTATGAAGGGGGGGGGAGAGAGAGTAACAAGCTCATTAAGTGATTGGCTCAGACAATCTTCAAATGCACTAGCTAATTGTGTATATAACTCAAACGATGACGGAAGAGGGATGGATAACAATGAACGGAGAGGAAACTAAATCTAAAAAAGTTTCAAATCTGTTCAGTTGAATGAACAACAGGTCTTTGATTTCATTAGCACTGATACTCTGAGAATCATACTAATAAATAGGAATTTATTCTCAAGCTCACATTCTTCTAAGCATACGAATGCAGAAGGAATGGCTATTAAAGGCTCTGCAATTACTCTAAATTTGCACTGTAAACAGCATAACACCAGACCATAATTAAATTAAATATGAAACATTTCATTGTCCCCATTACATGAAATTAAATTTCAAGAAAGCATTTATAGTAGCACCAGCAGCATCTTTTCACATTTTGTACATTGCTTTAAGTAGCTACCACACCTATCCAACAAGAACAGTGACACATACAGCACATGGGAAGACCAGACAAAAGAGGCACTGGAGGAGCAATTGTGTTTGACGTGTTATCCCTATGACGACTCCATGGCTTGAATCTCCTATGACATGTTTGGTTTAAGTAACTGCAAGAAGTTGCAAGCTCCTTGTGCATTCAACTCCATAGGACTGTGCGCTGTTCTGACCATTCAGTCCGAATATTATGATCACTGTTGTAAACACCACTTCAAAACCTGACACACATTCATCCAGTCTGAAATACTTATGACCTCCACAGGCTGAAGTGTGTACTATCCTTTTATTTTCTAAGTAGAATAAAAGGAAAAACCTATTAGATATTTGGCTCAATCTTTATGCCTTACATTAAGTCAAGAGTTAATAATTTATTAATCAGCATTCAGGAAATCCTTATTACATGTGACAGTTTTTGGAGGAGTTTTGCTTTCTTATTTAAAAAACCTTCAATAACAACAATCAGCTAGGGAAATATTTTGACATCCTGCTTTGACACATTCCTTTGATTTACATATTAAAGGAAGAAAAAGTTACCTGCTTTCACAAACATGTATCATTTTAACATTTTTCAGTGCTAAGCAGACTTAAAATTTTTAGTTCTTGTGTAGAAGATTTTATAGTAATATGTTACCAGTTACAACTGTACTGCCCCCCAAAATAGGTCTTTTCTTATAAAAACTCAGTCTTAACAACATAGATGAATTATGAGATTATCAGCATAGTAAATTTTCTTTGAAATGGAAAGAGATGAAGATTGTATTAAGTAGAAACCCAGTAAACAACCAAACACTCTACATTAGTTTACTTTTGGAGATAGGCAAGCGTGGTGCACTGGTTTTTTGGGAGAAAACCAAGAGGAAAAAATCTCTTGCTTCCTAATTTTCAACAGGATAGCAGTACTCCGGTGCTGTAAAGCGCAATCACATTCATCGCTTTCTCTTAAAACAAATGTAAGGTTCTTATAATTTATTTCAGCAAAATGGAAATGAAGCCAAATGATGCAAAAAGATACCGACAGCTACTCACACATGCTGCTGATATCATGTTGGGAGGAACAACGTAAGAAGAAGAAGAACCACCAATGAAAACAGAGTCTCTTTCAGGAAGAGATGGATGACAGAAACCAGAAGTAACATAAATAAGACAAAATTTAACAGTGAGTGTTCACAGCAATGCCCTCTGGACCTGCATGGGCAGATCGTGACAACCACATCTTGTGCGACCTGCGAGGTTCCAAAATCGGTTGGAACAACCCCAAACCCTTCCAAGCGCTTTGCAAAATAAAAGACTTAGTGCTGAAATCAGATTGGGGTGGGGGAAGGAGAGGGGTTGTGTACAGAACAACAAAAAAAGTGCATCAAACTTCAGCTGCTCAACAAAAGGCACAGCTTCACTGCAAAGCTCCCAAACCACTGGTCAGAACAGCAGAAACCTTTTGAAAAGTTTATTTCTGTGCATGACTGGTTCTACTGCTAGCACCTCGCCCTGACAGCGCTGCAGAATACCCCAGGCAGGGGCTGAGCGTGGCTTCCCTCCCACCGTCCCCGCAGGCACCTCTGGGCACATCCCCTCCTCCAGCAGATGCCCAAGGCAGACCTGCAGCTCTGAAGCCTGACAGGTACAGGGGACAAACCCTAACAAGCTGCAGGAAACAGCTCACAGTTTGCACAGGGACTTCCGAGCAGGCGGTTTATTTTGGTTTCGGGTGAGCTGCTGCTGTCACGTGAGCACAAGCAAACAAAACCCACCACTTAATTCTTCATGAGCGGTCCTGCACCTGCAGCAAGGAAGCAGCCCACGTGAGTTACTCGCTACTGAAAAGACCAGGTCACGGCGGAGGCTCAGAGGACTGACTCTCCCTCAGCAACAAACATTAATCATCAACTCCAACTTACAAATGAGTGATCACTGCCTTTATAGCACTTTAAAAATATCCACTGTGCGGCTTTCCAAAGGCATTATACAAGGGCTCCTTCCACCCTATCGCTTCTCAACACAAAGTGTTTTAACAAAAGGTTTCCAGCAGTCAGACTCAATTAACTGCACCTGAAATCGTAACCTGGTTTGCAGACAGACCCCGCTTACTTTGAGAGCTGCCGTGCCACTTCAGCTGCTTTGTATTGTTCACCAGCAGTCACAGCCAGATAAAGCCCTAACAGGAACCGACGTTTCAATACTTGCATGAGGCTCAGATTCTAGCAAGCAAGAAATACTGTTTGTGGTTTTGGGGTTAAGAGTTTTTTAAAATCTTAGAAGCATAGCATTTATCAGTCAAAGGAAAATGAGGTTATGCAAAATACTTACTTCGAAAATGCTCTGAGGCATAATAGTAGACATCCTCGTAGCCCTCGTGGTAATCCTCCTCTGGTCGGTACTTTTTGCCTTTTCTTCTTCTCGATCTTCTTATCTGCTTGACGAAGCCCAAAAAGCGCTCCATCTCCTTCCTCCACAGCACCAGCCAGCAGCCCCCTTTGCCCTCTGCTTCACAAAGAGCTGTCCCAGCATGAATCAACCGCAAGCACCCGAGCAAAGCTGCAGCCTCCGACCAGCCGCTCTGGTACCATTAAAAAACCCCTCCCTTATCTCAGCTGTGACTAGGAAGCATATTGTTTTCCCTTTAAAAAAAAAGGAGGGGTGGACGGGGGTGGACTTTATCAAATCTACTGACTAGAATATTTCAACATGAAAATAGACAAAGGAGGAAAATATTGAAGCAAAAGGAGAAAGTCAGGATTTCAAGTGGTTATTAAACAGCAGAGGACAAAGTTGAAGAGACCTGCCTGCCAGTGAGGGGAAGCCCAGCACTGAGAGCTCCCTGTCCTGTGTCTCCATCATTTGAAGAGGGGCTGGGAGGCGGGGATAGATGTTAGTCAATGGACTGAACCATATCTCAAGGCAAAACAGGTTTTCATTTGCTAGTTAAACACTGCCCTCGTATTTACCCGGGAACAGGCTCAGGAGTCCATTTGATTTCATTTGTTGCAAGAAGAGGAAACACGTCGATCCATTTCTGGCATCGCATATGTTGGATGTATAAATAGCAAAGTGGTTTAATCCATACACACAGCCCACTCACCGGCAAGTGTGCTGAATGTGTTAATTGGAGCTGCAGGGAGAAAGCTTGGCAGCTGTTAAAAAATGACACATATACCCACTGGGCATTAGTGTATTCTAATCACTGCTAGATCTAAACATTAAAAGGCACTCCACAGACAGGTCTCCTATAGAGCTGGCCAGGCTAGATGGTAATAAGCAAACAAAGGAAGCGACATCACAAGCACACCACGACAATACTTGTTTAAAATCCCAGCAGAGTTTTAAAAACTTTAAAATTAAGGTATGGCAGACTATCCTTTGCACAGGATGACAGGAGCAAAAAGCCTGAAAAGGCGCTGGCTCTTTTCTCTTGCTGCGTGCCTGAATCCCACACGCATTCCCTAAGATAAGGCTGGAATTTCATCCGTGTTTCTGATGAAGTTTCCCTCCCGCACAAGAACAAAAGCAGTATCTGCTCGAATCCTATCACGTTGACATCTGCCACGGGGGTTTTTTTTTTGTAACCTCACTCCCACGAGCCAAGTGAGGTCTCTAGTCCAGCAGGACCTCCCCTGTCTGCTGGCACAAGTTGGCGATCAATCAGTCGCCTCAGTCAAACCACGTGCTGAACATGGTCACCTGCACACATGCTTGCAGGAGATACCATTTTGCACCTATGAGCATGAGGAAGTCAGAGTCTTCCTGTAAAACTGATTTTACAGGATCACCACTTGGAAAATGAAGAGCGGGCAGAGGTGGGATTAGTTTCTGGTGAGACACTTCAGTGAGTCATTATTTTGCAAAGAGCAAACCAGGGCAGTTCTTTTAAAAGAAGCGTAAAAGAAGAAGTAAAGCAAAATCCAGGATTGCAATTTATCATTGTTTCAACAGCAGTATGCTGAGATTGATCAGAATTGAGTTGGGATTTTCTGGTTTTGAAACATGTAAAACTTTCTAGTAGAGGTCAGCTAGACCTGCTATCTGAGGGCCCTAAAACAAACACACGCTGAAAGCAGGCACTGGAACTCTTCTGGGCTTGTTCCAGCTTCCCAGGTATTTTAAAACAGTATTGTCACAAAACCACACCCGTTTTATCCATAAAAGCTCAAAAAACCCTGGATGCACCTACCAAGCTCCCCACAGGAATACAAACTCATCCTCCTTGACCCTACCAGCCCCTGCTTTTCCACTGTGAAAATGCAGCCTCTGTCGCTAGCTGATGAACACCCCAAGGGCACTACCAGAATTACTTTTAGTGTAACTTCTATAAGGAGGTTGTGTTTTATTACAAGTCTGTTTTTATCACACAGCTTTCAGCTTTCAAAGGGTAAAGACCTTAGAGGAATATTACAGGCATATTACCAAAAATAAAAAAGCCAATAAAACTTTTTATATGGATCTTTAAGAAGGGATCACTGTATGTTCTGCAGGTTTCAATTCACGTGTCTTTTCTGTGCTCTGTCACCAAGCAGCAAAAACATGACATTAGTATCATGAAACATGAAAACCAAACAAAGACTTAGCCTACAGTAGAGGCAGCACCTTCTCTTTTCAGAGAGGGAAATGTTGTTTTGATGCTATATTTGCTCCTGTAGAGTGCTTTCCCTGACAGATGTGCAAAAAGTTATTTGTAGGTGTCAGAAACGTTAATCTTGAAGACAGCCATCACTGTTCCATAAAGTTAAATTATAAAGTTCAATTCAAAATGATACAGCTACTTTTTAAAAAGGAGAAAATGTAAAACTTTCTCACTTTTAAACTGCCCTCTAAATGAGAGCTGAAAACTGAAATCGAGCAGACACTTGGCTTTCATCAAGTAAATACACCCTTCTCGAGCACCACTGTTGCTAAACACGTTGCTGCAACAGTAGCTTCTGCTGGAGAAGCGGCTTCCCGGTCCACAGTGCACCCCAGGGAGACTTCCGTCCTTTCCGTAACAAGACCAACACAGCAAATAAGCAGACAAGGGAGCAACCAAATTATCTCAGCTAGCACAGTAAGCACCAGATGTATTACACCGACTGCCTGACCATTTTCTAGGGAGAACCAATCTAAATTTGGGCAAATTTTGAGCTTTGGAAAGCATGTCATTACCTTGCGCAATGGACCTTCCGTTCTCTTCCTCGTGCTCATGAAGTGCATCGCCCAGGTGCATCACATACGTATACGGCTAATTTAGTAAAGCAGAAAAAACGCACTAAACTGTATTATTGATCAGTGCTCAAGGTAATGACTCCCACATATCTTGTGTGTAATACATGAAGGGGTTGAGGGGGAGCACTAACACTCCTCAGATAAGCACAGCAGGTTCAAGCTCTGCTGCTCTTCACTGTATCCCACCAACTACTACTGTCTACAAAGACAGGCTCCATCTCCCACACCGAAGATGCAGAAGGTGCAGAAGCAGGCGTTGCCCACAGTTTCTAACACACAAGCTCACAGTCTTGCCAGCACGTAAATTATACACCTGTTTCCTTTTGCACGAATGCAAACAGCAGAGACAAACAATTTCAGCTTTTTTTTTTTTTTTAACCTAGAACAAGCTGAGCTTCTGATAGGATTTTCCCTGCCCTAAAATATTCTGGTATTCAGGGCAATTTAAAGAGAAGAAAATACCTTAACGGAGGGCAATGTTGTTATATATTAATAGGAGTCAGAGTATTAAGTGTTTTATTATACTATAAAGATTTCTGAACAGAACTTACATTTCATATGCATTACATACTACCTCTACTGCTTTGCTGAGAACACTGGAGACATTCATTAGCTACTCCTCATGCCATACCTGTAAATATTTTATCATAGTCCTACTTTCAAACATATAAACAGAGAATTCAGTTTCACAAACACAGTTTACTGTAGTTAAAAAAAAAAAACCCAAACAGTTAACTACTGCTCTCCCCATTGCTCAGGATTCACCCTTCTGCAGCTTCTTCTGGTGAACAACTCATTCCTTCATGGAAATGAACACGGCTATTGCAACCTTCTGCTTGAAAAGGAATAAAAAAACAGAAACATAATAGATGCATACCCACAGTTCCAGAAAGGCATATTGATTTTATGGGAGGAGCAGAGAAAGAAACAAACACTGGCTTTCAAATTTTTAAAGCGTAAAACATCAGAGATGACAGAAAGTTTCATCCCTTAATGACAAAGAGAATAGGATAATTATGCCCAGAGGGCATAAAATTAGGTGTCAGTTGATATTCTGAAGCTCTATCTGAACTAGAATTTGGGGAATCAATTTTCTGGTGTTATAATACCACAACAGAAGTTACAATGTAGATATGTCTCAAGCGCTTTGGCTCATCCTTTCTCCGTGAATACAGCTACTGCAATCAAACCAAGTGCTTTCCAAGGTGGCTTCCTTAGAAGAAGCAAGGATTGTCATGCTGTCTCCAGCATGATTTGCAGAAGAAAAATTTTGCCAACTGACACCAATTAGGTAATATTTACATTCTCCATTCTGACAACTAATTTGTTTACGTTAAGAAGAAGCTCCATCAAACCGGATCTGTCTCAGGTCCGTGACTTCTTGGAAAAGACTTCATGGCAGTAATAAAACAAATACACTGTTAAGACACTGTCCTTTTCAAATAATTAAGCTGAGGCATAAAAATGCTCCTGCAGCCATGGACAATTCTCTAGAAGATATTTAAGCATTTAAGCTTTAACTTGCCTTTCTATCCATAGCAAAGATTAGGTTTCTCACCTTGTAAAATATCTGAATTTAACTTTTTACTTGCACAAAATTATCTAGGTTATCTAGGCAAACTTTCATAGGGGACATAACTATTTTCTACAGCACTTTTTCCAGTATTTGGGGAAAGCGGTAGGAAAAACATTTTGGTATCCATGGATAAGGCTCTAAGGTAGTAAATATTTAACAAGGATTTCCATTTGAGTGGGCTTGCAAACATGATGCTTTGAAATCTGAGCCTGTGTATGAAGAAAGCCTCTCTAACGTTTTGTATCATAAATACAGAATGGAACTGGCCCCAAATATTAACAGTTCTAAGCAGGTATTTTGCATCCTGTTCATTGTCATGTTTCAGTGTTTAAAAGAAAAAACTTTTAGATGGAAGAACCCTCCTGTGTCTCCCTCTGCTTCTCCGAGCAGCCCCTAAAAGCCTTCTGCTGAGGGAAGGAACGCTCCCACTGGGAGGCAACCATGCAAGACAGCACACAACGGCACCCACAGAGACCTACCTGCTTCAGGTTACTCCCTTGGGAAAAACCCCACAAAATTATAAATGCACAATACAAAAATTAAGATGACTATAAACAGTTCTTGGAGATCGGCTGAACACAGAAAATAGTTCTTTTCCCTCCTCCCTCAAGCCCCTAACCATAAAGATACCACAAACCTCAAAAGGGAAGAACAGACCGTTTCTTCTCCGCCTCTTTCAACTGAGGGATGTCTTTGATAACCTGCTGTCATCGTTTCTGGAGACCAGCAGTAACAGACAAAGGAACTATTCCCCTTATTCATCTTACAGCATCATCTTGCCTGACCTTCTAGTTTTTCAAGAACAGATGTTTGTTTACATGCCGTAATTGCTCATGTCAAGGCTGCAATTTTCCACTCAAAATTTGCCCTAAAAATCTTGGTGTAAAATGTGAGCTTATCTATTTGAAAATTATCAAATGCCTGTAATTTGCAATCTATTAAGCACTGTGAGAACATATGGTCCATATATGCAGAAGCAGTGCCATGTACAACGTCAATATTGTGTGTGAGGAGAAACTAGCAGCCCACCACCCCCCTGACGTACCACAGTACCGCCTGAAACCCCTCGGTCTGAAGCAAAATTCTGAACACAAGTTCTGTGCTCCTCCTAAAGATGCCTGGAGAGACCGTTGAAAGCATGGGACATACTAAATATTATACTGCACATCTCTCTCATTTGACAATAGGAAAAAAAATGCAGAATAACCAGTGCACTATCTCTGGAACATTGCTGCATGAGAACTGGATGGTGATAAAATACTGCTCATCCACTACCGTTATTTTTAAAATCTGATACTTTTAATAAACTGTTAAATTACCAGTTTGCTCTGATTTTAATGCATTACACTCAGTTTCACAAGTCATTCATACATTCTTGTTATTCGTTGCTCACATACCATCATGGACTATTGTTTCCTTCTGCTCCTGAATTGAAGAATGCAAGACTTAAGAGCTGGAGTTCAGCTTTTCTGTCACCTAGTTGTAAATTAACTGGCAAAGCTTTTTTCTTTTTTTTCAAGTGAACACACACATTTTTATGAGAGACTTGCAACTGCCAGCAAATACTTGGAGTTCTTTATTGCGTTTTATCATATATATATATTATTTTGTTATTAACATTCCCAATGGTTTTGCTTTTTGCAACATTTTCTCACATGTAAGTGTGCACATAAAACCGTGAATGCCAACGCAGTGAATGAGGATAAAGTAGAACACAAAGGATAGAGGAAGAGGCTACATTCATTTAGGGGGAATTGGGGGGCTGCTTGCGGGTTTAATACAAGAACGCTGCCTCTTGTATATGGAGAATGCTGAGAAATCTTTCTAGCACTGTTTTAAAAGGGTCACTTGTCAAGTTGAATTTCATGCAGAATGTATGCTTCAGGGAAAAGAAGCTTTTTTTTCCCCCTTCAATTCAGCTGAAACAGTTTGCATACATTCTATTTTCTTCCTCTCTTTCTGGCCTATTTAGCTGTAAATAAGTGACTAATTAGAATACACGAATATGTAGAAACAAATGTTAACTTGACCACTACCAAGGAAATACAACTTAGGTAAAATTAAGTACAAAAAAAGTTTGAGTTTGCTTAATATTTTGTGACACCAATAATCATTCTACAAGAAAAGCTAAACAGAGTACTACTCTAACCGTATTTGAAACCCCTCGAGGGCTGAAGCAGTAGACTGATATTTTAAAATACTAAAACTAGAACATAATTCTTTGAGAAGTCTGAATTAAAGGTGTTTTCATCTTTCTAAAGAAACATAGCAAATGGCTAGAGGGAACACTACCAAGATTTTGCATACTGTGTCTGTTTTATGCACAAACTATATCTCAAATCAACTATGAAACACAGATGGAGAAGTGGTTTGGAATAAGGATAAGGTTTTTTCTCAGTGAGGAGTAAAAACCATTATATTTCCCTAATTTTCAAAAACTGCACATTTCAATTCTAACCATAATTAAAATATATGTAGAGCACTGGAAAGAAAGAATAATTAATTAAATTACAGCTCACTAGAACAAAAATACCTAGCAAATACATTAAATTAAGTTCTTGTATAAAATCATCAAAATATTTTCTTAGGCTGCATACCTGTAGACTACAGGAGGTATAGGGTGCCATCAAACAAGGTTGAGGTAGGTGGGATTTCACAGTTAATTGACAGTGGAAGACCTGAATGTGATGCGTGAGATTTAAGGTAGGCTACAGGAGAATCCATCGCTGGACACTTCTTTCCATGTAAAAGTTTATGCAAGAGACCTTTTATTATGTGACATTAGAATCACAGAATCATAGAATCATTAAGGTTGGAAAAGACCTCTAAGATCATCGAGTCCAACCGTCAACCCAACACCACCGTGCCCACTAAACCATGCCCCTAAGTGCCTCATCTACGCGTCTTTTAAATACCTCCAGGGATGGGGACTCTACCACTTCCCTGGGCAGCCTGTTCCAATGTTTAACCACTCTTTCAGTAAATAAATTTTTCCTCACGTCCAATCTAAACCTCCCCTGGCACAACTTGAGGCCATTTCCTCTCGTCCTATCGCTTGTTACTTGGGAGAAGAGACCGACCCCCACCTCGCTACAACCTCCTTTCAGGGAGTTGTAGAGAGCGATGAGGTCTCCCCTCAGCCTCCTTTTCTCCAGGCTAAACAACCCCAGTTCCCTCAGCCGCTCCTCATAAGACTTGTTCTCCAGACCCCTCACCAGCCTCGTTGCCCTTCTCTGGACACGCTCCGGCACCTCAACGTCCTTCCTGTAGGGAGGGACCCAAAACTGAACACAGGATTCGAGCCTGTGCGGCCTCACCAGTGCTGAGTACAGGGGCACGATCACTTCCCTACTCCTGCTGGCCACACTATTTCTGATACAGGCCAGGATGCCATTGGCCTTCTTGGCCGCCTGGGCACACTGCCGGCTCATGTTCAGCCGGCTGTCAACCAGCACCCCCAGGTCCTTTTCCGACAGGCAGCTTTCCAGCCACTCTTCCCCAAGCCTGTAGCGCTGCATGGGGTTGTTGTGGCTGAAGTGCAGGACCCGGCACTTGGCCTTGTTGAATCTCGTACAGTTGGCCTCGGCCCATCGATCCAGCCTGTCCAGGTCCCTCTGCAGAGCCTTCCTACCCTCGAGCAGATCAACGCTCCCACCCAACTTGGTGTCGTGTGCAAACTTACTGAGGGTGCACTCAATCCCCTCATCCAGATCATTGATAAAGGTATTGAACAAGACCGGCCCCAGTACTGAGCCCTGGGGAACACCGCTCGTGACCGGCCGCCAACTGGATTGAACTCCATTCACCACAACTCTCTGGGCCCGGCCGTCCAGCCAGTTTTTGACCCAGCGCAGAGTCCACCTGTCTAAGCCGTGAGCCGCCAGCTTCTCTAGGAGAATGCTGTTGGAGACGGTGTCAAAGGCCTTACTGAAGTCCAGGTAGACCACATCCACAGCCTTTCCTTCATCCACTAAATGGACTTAAGTTTCTTTTACCTCGTAACAACTGCTCATCCTCCCATAGATGCATCCTATCCTACTCACCAAGACTCTTCCCCACCATCCATGGCCACAACCTCATTGAGCAGTGAGCTCTAAGTACACACACACATGTATTCCCTTAGATTATCCCACCCTACTTCCATGGGCACAGAGAAGTTTCATCAAGGACCAGCATGATATGGAACACTAGAAAGAAGCAACCTCCTCCACGTGCCATTTCATATAAATCCTCCTCTCTGCCCACATTCTGTCTAATATCAATTCTCTGTATCACGGATATCATATGAAAGATTCAAATTTACAAACTCCCTGGTGCAGCGGAAGGTCTGTACTCTCCAGCAGCACCATGATGGGTGTTCTACCTCTTCTCTTACTAATACCCAATAACAGTAATCATTTGGTAGCAGTGAAAACCTTGTTACATTTCATTCTTGAAAACATCCACCAGTCATCCATTGTTGCAGTAATTCTTTGATCAGAGAAATGCACAAGAAACTTTTGTAATACGTTTAATAAATTGAAGGAGCGGTTAGAATTAATAAAGGATGTGCAACAGGAAAGAAATCTGACAGGGAAGACTGCAACTAGGAAACTGGAGCAATGAAAAAGCCTCTCTGGGAAAAAACATAGGCATCCAGAAAGTAATTTGTATCCTGAGCCCCATATGTTTTATGAGGGTCAAGATTCGGTGGATAAATAGAAAGATTTTATTGCAGGTGAGCTCTGACAAGAAGACAATTCTGCTCAACAGTCAAGAAAAAACAACTACAGACAATTTCTCCATTATGATCATGTGATTTTATGATTACAGACTATGTAAATATATATGCAAATTAAACCATCCATCTAGAGTCCCCTGCCCTAGAGGCACAGGCCAACATGATGGCAACGAAGAATCCAGTTGTTCAGACGGATTAGCCCTTCTCCTTCTCTCTAAACATCCTCCACACCCAGTTGGTCCCTTTTTCTTTTTAAATCCTGAGTTTTAAGTAATTCCTGTCGTCCTTGCACAACCTCAAACCACAAAGCATACCAAGTAAAAAGAACACAAGGCTTTAAAGGCAAAAGGACAACTTCACATGTAACCTCACATTAATGAGGCCTGAGTATTGCATGTCCACAGAACTGAAGGATCACAGTTTCCATCCACAAGTCCTCGGTACAATAGCAAGGCCCATTGAACATTAAGTGTGGTACTTTATCTCCCTCATGCCAAACAGCAGTTTGGGAAATGAGAGCTGCTGACACCTCTTTATGGATGAGGTTTGACTTCTCTTCTGTCCCCATTCCAAGGGCACAAAGCAGGTTCTACAGTTGAGATTGTAATTTGTTTCCTAGTGCAAGTCCACCTTCTTCCATCCAGGAAAAAAAAGAGAAAATCTGCTTTACGCTGTTGCTAAGCAATTAACAAAGAAAATATAGACAAAGCAAATATACAGACTTCAAAACTGTCTGCTCCGCTCTCCTCCATGAGACTGGTGTTCCTGGTTTTGAATGTGAAGAGGCAAACCACAAGGAAAAAATGCATTACATCCTTGGCTTGTGAAACTCATCCACTTCTGCCACAAGTTTTGACATTTTCTACTGGAAATTCATTCTTACAATAACAGCTGTGTCATATAAAATTGTGGGACTAAATGTAAAGTGATAATTTGTTGAGTGTTGCACCCTTCACAGGGTAATGATACAGGGTAGAACAAATACTTTTATTTTTGTTTGTAAAAGACTATGAGGTCATTGACCTCAGCATACATTCCAGAAGTGATAGGATTATTGAGGTTTCTTCTCTTCAAAAGTTGTTAGTTCCCAAACAAAATATTACTTTGAGTTTACATGTTGCGGCACTTAGCAGAGATAAAATAGCCCAATTTTTCAAACTCCCCTTTGATGATGCTTTGTACTTCAGGGTTTACTTCACTCCTCTCTTGTGGCCCTCCTCGTCATTGGTAAATACAAATGCTTATCAAGCTGTTCTCAGGAAGTCATCCCTAACGCATCCACTTTATTCCCTTGCATAACACGTTTTCATCCTCACTCTCTCTTCCCTGTTGTCGTCAACCAGATCCATATCTTCAGGCGTTGTTTCTTTCTTGGTCTACAGGTTATGTTGCAGGAATCTTGCTACTGCAACTATTGGAGTTTTTGCTCCCTATGATGTATTTGGACACCTGAGTCAAAAACGTGCGTATCAAGAAACACATAGCATTCTCCTCTTGGTTAATTATGAAAGCCACAGAAGATGAAGAGCAAGTTTCGTATTTCCTAACACGTGCATGAAGCAACACAGCTCATAATTAATCACCTCAAGATTCAAGAGACCAAGAGACTTGAAGACTTCAGTTTTCGCCAACACTAACCAAATGATAAAAGAAAAAATTAAGGAAATTTTACACGAGACCAGATGCATTATTATCAGTCAGTGTACAAAACTGACACAGCTAACTTCACTATCCTAAAGAGGTTTGTAATTTATTGCAGACATCCCAGATGAGAAGCATTTTCACTGTTTTAGATGCTCAGTATATATCTATAGACAACAGTTCTAAAAGATGAAAATTCAGACTGGATATGTATTTTACAAACTGACTTGTTAATTACTGGTATTTTGATTACTCAACCATTAGAATTTTGCTCAGAAGCACTAAAGCAACTCTGTAGAAACGCTCATGCATTCTCCCTGCTTTTATACCATATTCTGCACAGAGTATTACATGGTATTGACTGACATTTAAGATTCTTTAATAAACTAATTTGGAATTTGCAATTCTTCTTTCTCCTTAAAAAAAACTTACGTCTGAGTTTAACCCCTTAAAAAAAGGTGTTTCAGGTATTTACAATTTACCGTCCTACTCTCTACTCTTGGAATTGGCTTGTCTGTAAATTATTCCATGCACTACCTATTCAGCTGGAGATCACAGCCTTTTTGTACTTCTATAATATAGGATCTCAATCTATAAATCTTCTAAGAGCTTAACCTCATGCACTGTCCCAGTGAGCTGAACATGATGCCCAGTGGTAGCGAGTGCTATGATAATGAGCAGTTGCTGCATCAGACGCTCACGTCTGCATTGGTATTGCCACATCCTAACTTCAGATGCAGTTGTGCCACAAGTTCTGTTTTACTTCAGGAAAATGTAAGTGAAATGAAAATAATCTTGCACTGGTTTAAAGAAGAAAAAAAAAAGTGAACTTTTCTGTTGGACCTAAAGATCACGTTCTGGAAGCTGAGGGTGATAGCTTGACATTTCATTTTCCAAGAAGTCTAAACAACTACAATAAATTTACAAATGTAGACATGTCACACTGTTAAATTTCATTTCACGCTCAGTAAGCAAATATTACGAAACTGTAAGTACTGTCATCCTCTGTCTTTTTAGTTAGAAATCTTGTAGCCAATAAAGGTTTGACCTTGAAATATTTCACAGATGGATGAAGTCGCTTGATTTGCTAGTCACTTTGTTACAGATTTTGCAGAACTGCAAAGTTAGGTCACATTTACTCTAATTTCACTTTACAATAACTTTACAAACTGCATCATCAGTAAGAGTCACTAAAAGTGCATTAATGAACCCTGTGTCTGAACTGTCATGAAAAATTCAGTTTTGAAACTAAAAATGCTGAGAAAATACAGAAGCTAAAGATAATTTTCTTTATATTTAGTACTCCCAGAATTATTTTTAGTGAAAAAATAGAAAAGTAAACCCGTGCACTATTTTTGTGGAGATTCTGATACACTGACAAAACTACTAGAAGTTTTCTTTTTATGAAGCCAGTGAAAATATATGGCCTTGTGTGAAAGGATGACTAACTGTTACAGTACACAGACGTAAAATTCTGTTCATCATTTTTTTTAACATGGGTTGAATCTACACTGATGTGTATTTTAAAGGGAAAATTAAAGGAAAATTCCAGATCTGTTTACTCAAGGGATAGCTATTATTTTCTGATACTCCTACTGCATTTGATGTACTACACCAGAGTTGCTATACAAAACAAATAACCAAATATATACAACTGCTAACTTTTTAATGATTTTGTTAGCTAAAAAATACTGTTCAGTTACAAGACATCATAACTCATTACCACTTCAAATCTCAGTGAATACATTAAATCACATTTTTTTCAAAGAATGAAAATTCATTTCGGTCTAATTGCCAAATAAGACGACTAATTGAACAAGAATTGCAAAACTCTGAAAAGGACTTAGGATCTCTAATGAGTTGTAAACTACTGTAAACAAACAAAGGAAGTTGAGAAATAAGCATTTTGCATCTTCCAAGAAAAAAGAAAACAAAAAGCAAACAAAAGTTAATTAGAAGCACTGCTTGGTTGCTTCTAAGCATGTTCTTTTTTGTCCCAAAAGATTCCCTTCTGAAGGACCCACCATCTCCATCCCACCAAAACATATCCCAATAACTGATTCCCCACACGGCATAAAGCTACTCTGAATAGCTTCAGACAATAAAATTAAGCTCCACCCTGCCCATGTCTGGAAACAGTCTCTCTCGCACTTTCTTTCCCTCCTGCCTCTATTCTCATGTAGAGAAGCCCGTTCAAATGGAGGAAGACCACTGCTCAGCGCGTTCACTCATACTGCCTTTTATTCCCAGAGTCATGGCTTCCATCTCAGTTGTCCATGGCTCGATTTTAGACATAAAATGCAAAATATTTGGGCCAGACTCCCTCTTGGTCAGTAATAAAAAACAATTGTTTAAATTTTTTATTTTGGTTACGGTTACCTTTAACAGTGAGTTCTCTGAACACTATCATCTACTGAGGCCAATGGGAAAAACTGTCATCGAATTTCAAGGAGGTTTTTGTCGGATCCTGAATTCAAGCTTTAGGGGTTCCTCTACAACAACCTAAAGGAAATCACATGGAAGGGCAGGTGGGGGAAGACCCTTTATTTTGCTGCTTATGTTCTTGATGTTATCAACCGTTACACGTGAGCAGAGAGTCCAAAACCTGAGACCTGGCAGATAATGCCAAAAATAAAGCCTGCAGGAGTTGGGGGAGAAAAAACACTTGCAGGCCTTAAAAAGTGACGGCTCTTTAACACAGTGTATCTGCGTTACAGAACTGACAACTGTCACAGTGCCATTTTTTTTGTAACAAGAACACAGGAATGGAAGAATTTCTGTCACTAATTTTGGAAAAAGACTAACCATTTGGTTTGGGAAGACTAGTCTATACTCCTTAATAGTATGTATGCTAGTCAGGCTAAAATTGAGTCCTATACTAATGCATGCATTAATGATTTATGAGCAGTTCTGTCTTTTATTTTACCTCGCGCATTTAATAACCACTTGAGGGGAAAGATAAAAAATTATGAGTCACACTTAAGTTTATCAAATGAGGATTTAAATTCGATTTAATAAGATGGTTCCTGTCTGCCAATGCAGCCAATCTTCCCAGAATCCCTCCTGATGCCACTTCCAAGAGATGAAAGGGAAAACGTGACACTTGAATATTAGTGGCATTGTTTCCGAAAACTACATTGTTGAAGGCATTGTGTGCCTACTAATATTTGATAAGCTGCTTTAACACCAGCTCCTGGACTAAAGCAAATGAGAATTTCAACTTGTAGTTCAAGTACAAGTTTAAAGCATACAAAATTTAGGAGAAAAGCTTGAAAATGTAATTTAAAGATATTCTTGAAGTCAAAAGGCAAAATCCAAATCAAGCCAGACCCTTCCCTACTAACTCTTTGCACTTACCCTCCTCCTTATTTTTCCCACTTCTACAATATTTTGAAGTCCTATATTGGCAATATTGTTCAGTACATCAAGTAACTGTCTTGAGTTGAGAGTCCTTCAATCTTTCTGCAATGAGAAGCTAACCTATAGAGTGGGCTACCATTCCAAATAATCCATATTTCTAAACGGGGTGGGGGGGGGGGGGGGGGGGGGGGAGCAACCCACAAGAAAACCCAAAATACAAAATGCACACCCATTCACAAAATACAAGGTGAAAAAACATTTCATATTTCTGTGAGAAATCAGCTCAGGATTGAGATATTAGAGTTGGACTATGCTTTTCGCACTGGGCAGAGTGCCACTGACTTTGAGCCAAGCATCACAGCAATTCAAGGGGCCGCAATGGGTACCAGTACCTTGAAACCATGAAATGATGCATATGGCTTAACCACTGCCTCATCCTACCAGCTTCTTTCCATTTCTCACTCATCCGCCCTCTTTTGCCCCTAGATGGACAGTCTGAGCTCAAAGGGCCAAATATCACAGTATCACCAACGTCAGGAGTTACACACGGACTGACAATTATTCACCAAGGGAAAACATTTTCAAGGGTTTTTTTAAACTCTCAGCAAGTTAGTAGGTAGTGAATGTTCCAACAGATGAAGTCACAGTATTTGAAACAATATTAAATTGGCAGCACAGAGTTGCAGGGGGTTGTCTAGAAATGGGGTTATGCTAATGCCTGTGTACATTTGCTTAAAAATTTACGCAGAACAATGTTTAAATTATGTTAATGGCCTGACTGCAAGGGAAGAAATGTAATATTCAAGCCACGTGCAGGCCTTCTTCCAAATTCATGTGTATTTATTTTTAACGGGCACATCAACATCCATTAAGAACAAAGAGAATTAATTTATTTTGTCCAGTCACAATTAAGGTTAATACAACTCAGACTCTTAACGTTAGTTCAAAACTGGACCTAAAACTAAGGACTAGTCAATGGAGGTCATTAAAAGAGTCCATGGCACCTTCATGTAAGATAAGTGACTACTGCTGATGTCCTGGACAAGATCTCAGCAACTGCTGGCAATTCCACTATATTTGCATGAGGTAGATTTTCTTCACTATTGCAACTAGAGGAGCTATGGCTTGGCTTGTGATAATTCAACAGTCTCAAAGCCATTAGTAGTCATCTTTGAGAACTCATGGAGATGCGAGACAACTAGAAAAGGTCAACTTCAGTTGTAAAAAAAAGGCAGAGACAAGGAGGGAGGGAGGGAGGGAGGGAGGAAGGGAGGGAGGGAGGGAGGGGAAGATCTTTACACAGTTGGCATTAAACTTTCTTCCAAGGAAATACTGGAATTAAAAAATGAAACAGAACAGTTTGAAGGCACCTGGAAAAAACCCTAGCCAACCTGGATTTCTCATGATTAAATCATGCCAAATCAGCAGCAAGACAGCAAACCATGTAGACAAAGAGAACACAATAGATGTCATATGTGCTAACTAAATATTCTCACAAGAACGTAATAGATGTCACTCTCTTAAAGAAAGTTTGCCTATCTCAGGGTGAACACAAAACTGATTGGAAAGCTATACTGAGTCCAAACAGAAAAGCAAATAATTTGGAACTTTTTGGATCCACTGCTATTCACTATTTTGCTTTCTATACATTATACATATTCAAACCTTTATGTGCAATTTCAATACTTATCTATCTAGGTCATGAATAAATCCCAACACATCACCAATCTTAGACCAACTGCAAGCACTCTGGACGAGCAGATTAGAATATAAAATAAACAGACTGATGTAATCATCTGAAAGAAACAGGATGCCTTTCAATAGAGAGAAATGCAAGATATTCCAATAAGCAGGAATATTCAACTATATAAACCAAGGATGAAGAGCAAGTGATTAGGTACATATTACCCTGAAAAGCATCTAGGGACCACAAGTCATTCAGGAGTTGAACCCAGTTCCGTAACATCCACTGTTTGCAAACTAGGCAAACATACAAATGTATTTAATGGGATTATAGCAGACACAAAGTTATTTCTCTGCTCTCTTCTATACTGGTAAGGTCTCAACTGGATGTTTCTGTCCACAGCTAAGATGTTACGGTTCCAAAAAAAAGTGTGCCTGGATTAAAGATCTGTGAAATTTAATCTGAAAAAGAAACAAAAAAGAAAGCAGAGAAGATTGAGGTGGAAACAGAATAAACAGAGTACAGAAATGTCAAAGACCATGAAAAAGAAAGAAAACCTATTTTCCATTATCCTCAGAGATGTCTGGAAGATTCAGGTGGAAGTAAGGTAAAACATTCTGCAGATAAGGGCAGTGAAGTCTGTGATGGTCTGCCAGAAACCCCAAGAAATTCAACAAAAGTAAATGCCAAGTCCTGCAGGTGAGATGGAATAATCCCACTCAACAGCCCAGGCACCAACCGGAAAGGAAAGCAGCTCTGCAGAAAAGGACCGGGTGGTCCTGCTGGACAACACGTTGAACATTAGCCTGCAGTGCGTCCTTGTAGAAATGAAGACCAATTCCATACTAGGCTGAATCAGTAAAAGCACAGGCAGCAGATAAAGTGAAGTGATTGTTCTCCACAATTCAGCACTTGCGAGACTGCATCTGCAGCATTTTGTCCCATCTGGAGCTCCCCAGTAGAGAAAAAGATAGACATATTGAAGCCAGTCTGGTGGAGGGCCACCACAATGATCGAGGGATGGAGCACATGATGTATGGAGAGAGGCTGAGGGGCTTGAGTTTGTTTAGTTTCTAATCTTTAGAAAAAAGATTAAGGGAGAACCTAAGTGCTGTTTCCAAGATTATGGAGAAGAGAGAGCCAGGCTCTTCTCCAAGGTTCACCGTGGAAGAACAAAAGGCAACAGACACAAGCTGCAGAAAGGGAAACTCCAATTATTCCAATTAGATAGAAGCGGGGAAAAAACTCATAATAAGGGTAGTAAAACATTGGAGCATGTTGCTCAGAGAAGACTTACCGTCCTTAGGAGTTATTCAAAATTCAGCTGAATAGGGCCCTGAGCAACCTGATCCAACTTCAAAGGTGGCCCTGCCTTCAACAGCGGGCTGGACCAGACGACCTCCAGAAGTTCCTTGCTACCTAAATTATTCTATAATTCTTTGTGACACAGTCTCTGTGAGGAATGACAAAGATAGTGCCTTGGGCTAGGAGACCGACTATACAATCTCCAGAGGTTCATTCCAGCCTTTTTTCCTGCAATGCTGAAGACCGAGAGGTACTAATAAATCTTCAGACAGAATATCTGTTTTCTCCTCTTTGCATGAACAGTGCTTCATTTATTTTAGCTAATAGGTTATAACCATAAATAAATACACAATATTCCATACTTAGAAATTTAATATTGATAAACTCAGAAATTAATTTTAGATATCAGACTGCATGAAAAAAAAGGGTGGGGGGGAGGGGAATGACAGTGGAGAAAGCTACCATAGTCAGCATATAAAATAACATTTTCAATTCTTATCCCCTCTGCAATTCCCAGAGAGGCTCCTAGGCACTTTGCTGACAGCCAAAGCTGGAACCTCCACTGAGTACTGGGCTGACAGTGTGTAGTGACAGAGAAATACACAGTGCACAATCATTGCAAGCAACTTTAAAATCCCTTTTCAACTTTCAAGGCCTTCGCAGTACAAAAGACAAAGGGAGATTGACTATATCACATAGGGAATTCATCTGTGAATCTTCCAAAAAGATTCAAGGAGGGAACAAAAACTCTTCAGCTGATCACCTATAAGCTTTCTAAAACTAATTTCACACTGGAATTGTGATCATACAGCCCTATTTACTGTATTTACAGAGTCTCATGGCCACTGGTGAGGTATGCAGGCCACGGAGGAGAACGAAACCTTAAGCTGATACCTTTTAATAAAAGAACTGAAGATATTATAAAGTCAGAAAGTTCTGTTAACATCCTCTCTTGTATCTGGATATTGCTTTGAATGTTCAGAAGCATAATAAAAATGCTTTTTTAAACTTAAGACCAACACTGACTTCCTTTAAGGTGCAGATGTAATGCTTTGTCCTCATTATAAATAAGCTGTTGATAAATGTGTCGTGAAAAAAAATGAAAGAGCTTGGAACTGCTTACATTTAATCCATTAGTGGCACAAGAGACCACAGTAATACCAATTGCCTAATGTGACTGATTTTATCAGCTTAAAATAATAAATACTGCTTGTATGATCAAGGTCCATAGCTTTTGTCATATTTTGCGTAAGAAAAAAACATGACTGCCAGGTGAAATATTGGCCAGCAGTACCTTTTTATTTTGAGGGTTTTTTTCATAACTCTTTTGAAAGGCAGTATTCCCCTTCCTCCAACTAAACCTGTAAAAGTCTTTCAACATTACAGTTCAATTTAGATTGAATACTCCAGCACAGTTCCAAAACTCCGTGAAGAAAGCTCTTTAGATGCACCTCATAGGCAGGCAAAAAGTCTTATTTTCATGTATGCAGAAGACAATAGAGTGCTCATTTTCTGAGAAGCCTGAAATCTCAACCTGCATATAAACATCTATTTCGTGTATATATATATCTCTCTCCTTTTACAGTAATTCTCATTATTTTTGGTGATTCAGCTATATAAAATATGCATATATACATATTACCCACAGAGAATAAAGGCAGAAACTAGTATGATCTTTACACTTGGAAGTGTGTATGTACAACTTGAATGAAATTAACAATTATGCTACAATTTAAAATTAAGCAAATATATATACCTATGTACTCCAGAACCTATATATGTATGTCTAAAGACTTGCACACAGAGACCTTTGATTGAAATACGAAATCTAGATTTTTAAAAGTTTAAGATTTAGTAAGATTTTGATAGTTCCATACTTATCTGAGATTAACTTATCTTATTTCTACCATGGTAAAAATTTGCTTTTGTAAAACATGTTGTTACCGAGGAAACAAGAACAAATGCATGTGCAATACGAATAAAAATTCAAAAGCCTTGGATGAAACTACATATACTAAAAATGAGTCATTTTTCTCTCACTTCCCGACATCCAAGTCAAAGATTTCATCATTGCTATAAACAATGTATTCATGACCTCAGTAATAATTTAATGGTAAAACAAAGACGTGTTAACCCTCCTAAACAGTAGGGAAAAAAAAAGTATTTTATTATTTTACACTTATTATACCTTTTTCAGCAATCATTGCTGGAAGTTTTACTCTTCAAAACCAACTGGCATCCTGTTACAAAAAATTTAAACTAACAGTACAAGAGAACAACATAACCCTCAGAAGTTCACAGAAAATGAAATAAATTATTCCCAACATGACAAATTGAGAGAAGTGCCAAGATGTTTGGCAGACGCTTCCTCTAGCCTGAATGGTTCCCTACAAGAAAAGGAATTTCTGCTTCAATTTACAAGGGAAACCTAGTATTTGCAGGTGTAAAGTTCCAGAGGTGTTTTTCCTTGTACTACAGATCTCCCGTGAGAAGAAATTGTCAAAACATTTTTGTGCACTATCTGAACATGACATTTAGTTACTGACAGAATAATGCACACAACCAGACAGCAGTCTTTGTCAATAATGATACTTCTCACATAAATGCTGTTTGGTTGGGGTTTTTCTTTACGTTTTATACACTAATAAACTATTGAGCATCTGGCAAAAAGAAAACTTCATTTTTTTATACTGTTCATTCTAATGAAATCAGTTTGCTTCCCAGAATATGGCAAATGGGTAATACCAAAGACTAGCTTAATTTTTAAAGTATATTCCTTAGCAAACAAGAAACTCAAAATAATTGCTGCTGGAAAACTTGGTGTAACCTGATCCCACAAAATACAGTATTTAAGAGACATGCAAGAGAGGATTCTGATGCACTGACTTAGGAAAGGGATTAAGCTAATACCACTTCTCTTCTGAACACTGCGTTTAACACACTTCAATTATGTACCTTTGTTAATTTATGAGTTCTTGTGTCTGGGCTAAACTTGTCACTAGACAAGGAGAGGTATGAAAACAATAGTGAGATTAAATTAATAGCTGTAAAACTTAAGTGGATTACTTACACCTAGAAAATTTCAAGAAACTGCCTGGACTACTAACTAGATATTCCAAGTGTAAAACCAGAAGTGCCATCAGACAGGGGTGCTTTGTGGCGATCTCTGCATTGCAGAGGTAGGAAACAGATCAGAGGGTTTGTTGTTGTTCTCATTTCTCAGACATAAGAATCTTGATCCATCAGTTTTTATATTCTGCAGTGTTATTCTAATGACTTCAAACCCCAATACTCAGATTTTATATATATATATACACACACACATGCACACGTCTGTGTCTGTGTATTGACATACATCTTTATAAAAAGATAAAGCCTCTGCCTTTCCTTATTACCTTAACTTTATTTCTGCATGTATTTTTTTCTCAAGAAGCCTCATGGTAGATCATACTCAAGAAGAACAAACTAAGCTTACTTTTCTTATGAGCTAGTAAAATTTACACAGCCAGACTGTAATTCCTGGGTAAATATTCCAGATATTGCAACAACTGTACTCATTAGAAGAGAACATTGCTTCTGAAATAGTAATTATAGCTGTTCTGAGCCCAAGAAAACTGCGTCTCCAGCTCAAAGTCTTCTGATTCCTTTAGTGCCGAGGCTAGCAAACTTTCAAAGCAGGGTGACAGCCAGCTGTGCTTTTGTTTCTCAAGTTAAAGGTTAAGTATGCTGATAAAAACCCAGCAGGAACTGGGAGATGCTGCTGAGCATCCCATCTCGCCTCGCCGCAAGCCAGCAGCTCCTGACTCCTGCTGAACCAGGCTCCCTGACTCCAGAGACGGTTCTGCCAGTGCCAAGGTCAGGGCAAGCAGCCCCAGCTCTCCCCTCCCTCTCCCCACACCACCTCGGCAGCTCCCGTCCCACCACCTCTGCGCTGCTCCCTTTGCTGAGCTGGGAGAGCCGTCCAGGACATCGCAGCATGAACCAGGTCAGGAATCAGATCCAGGTTAAAAATAAGCTTTCCTAGGAGAGTCTAGCACCTACGCTATAGGCAGCTGTCCCCTCCTCTTGTGTGCCTTATAGAAATTCTGAAATGGTGGCACAGCTGTAGCTTTAATGTGGCCATCTGTCACTTGAAAAAACATTCTCCGTCATTAGACTGTACTTATTTTGGAAGGAACATTGAAACCTACAATATTAAATTAATTTTCTCTTATGTTTCTCCGTTGCCACTGCAGCTGACGTACGTAATTCAACCTACTCTTTGCAAAAAAGGCCCGAAATTCTCCATTTCCACATCCTCTTGAGTAGACTTTTTTCTTCCTAAAGCTCTGTAAAGGCTGCCCGATGCAGATCTCCCAAGTTGTTTTCACTGTCGTCTTTGAAGCAGATTCTTTTTCTTTTCTTCCCCAGCTCTCGCTCTGTAAGAACAACTCCAGGTAAAACCAGGAGGGCGTTCACGCGAGTGAAGACGGCGTTGCCATGAGCAATGCTCTACGCCATGAGCAAACAGGGCAGGCCGCTGCACCTATGCTGAGCTACGCCATGGGTGGCAAGGCAGCGCCTACTCATGCCAGACAGAGGCCCAGGTAAGGACTGGGATCTTACCACAAGAGAAGAGCAGCCATTGCTAAACCTGTCTGAGCTTCCTCAGTGGAGGATGGACTATTCAATAATAATTTTCAGGCATCTATCACTTTTGGACACATCTCGGAGAGATACAGGAGTGCTTAACTTTCCAAGTCGATGCATTGCCGAGACAGGTACTTGGAATGTTTTTGAATTATTTGGCTTTGACAAGGATCTGAATGATGAACACCTAAAATGAATTGGAAAGCTGGGATCTCTAACACTGAGCCTTTCTCTCTGTTTCCTACCTGTTCACATTTTTGTCCTGCTTTTCATGTCTAATACACCCCAGGAGAACATTTCTATCCCCTGCTATCTCAGGAAAAGCGCAATGATGCTGGGCTGAGCTGTTATTGTGCCTGTCAATCAGCTACAGGACTTTTCAGAGGATGGCGGAGGATGGAGACACTATGGTGGTGGGAGGCTGGGGACTAACATGCCTGTGATGATGCTGCCTACGGGAAACATAGTGCTATGCTACTGGCACTAGAAAAAAAAGTTCTGCACTTCCATCTTGCACAGATTTTTCCTGTGCTTTTAGCTTTGCTGCTGAACACCATCCCAGACCAGACCTCTTTAACAGTACGATGCACAAGGTAGAAGTGAACGCAGGCAGAGGTCAGTGAAGGACCTTACCTCTTTCAACTTAAAACTTTCAGTCAAAAACCATATTCTGTGAGCAAAGTTGTGTGACAAAACAGTCTAAATAAATACCAACCAAGTAAATATATAATGAGATACAGTATTTTTACTATTAGGGATTTGAATATTTTACACATCTCTAAAGAAAATATTCCAATTTTTAAAAAAAAGAAATCATAAAATTGCAATGTGAGAGGTCTGAGTTTTGGAGTAAGATTCTTGGCTAAGTATTCCTGAAGTCAGAGAGCTCCCTTCCAGGGAGCCTAGGTCCTGCAAGCATTTCTTCCAAGGACATAACAACAAAAATCAGTGATAAGAAACAGTAACCCATTACTTGGTTTGGAGAGGATAACAAAATGATCCTCACTCACAAAAATGTTAAGGCAAGGTGTGAATAAAGCTAAAGATACCATTTGAGCAGAACAATAATATCAGAGAAACTATAACATGAATTCATGAAGCAGCTTCAGTGTCTGCCTTGGAGACACTTGCTCACTTGCCAAGTCTGTCAGAAAGAATTAACTTGTCAGCGAAAAAAGGGTATAGTATAGGAAAAAAATATTTGTTTGAAAGTTATACTGCTGTTTTTTGTCTTTCCACAGACTATTTCAAGCTTTCAGGCATGATTTGTTGTTTTTCATCTTGTTAACTGTAATTCTAGCACATGGGCACATCCATCCTGTCCTTGATGCTTACGTAACAACACCCCCAAAAGAGAAGAGATTAAAAAAAAAAGGGATACTCTGCAACTTTCTTGATGGCTAAGAACAGGCAAAGGATTATATTAAAAGCATCTTGAATTTTGGGACAGAAGTTTCAGGTTAAGGATCTGTTAAGAATAAAGAAGTCTGTCTGAAGCAATAGCTGAAGATGTGATGACCTGAACAACAGAATTACTGTCCAGGTTTCAGAGCCAGGGGCCATTACGATCAACCCCCAGCCAGCAAGGCCACATATAACCCCAAGTATCAAGTCAAAAGATTTGATTATGACAGATTCAGGGAATAATTTAAGAAAGAGAACGTACAGATGCAAAATTATGTCCTAGGTTAAGTGTTTAGAGTTGGTTTGTACTGAAAGAATTGGCCGATAGCGTTATTTGGATAGCTTTTCAATCAGCATGTGAGTGGTGTCCTGTGTACCAGGACTGGATAGAAAAGAATGACAACACACACTTGTAGATTCAGGTAACCACATAAAAGAGCCAATTTTCACTCTTCTGACCTCAAAAACGGGCACTGATAGAGGAAAGAAAAGGAAAAAAGGAGCATATGGCTTACTGCAGAAATGCCTTCAGCTAAACCAGCTATTAAACTAACTTGCAAAAGTATATTAAACTGTAATGCAATGGGGACAGAAGGTTCATCCTCAAAAGTCAGTCACCTTACCAAGAATTAAGATGCAAATCAATCAGAACTTACATGAAATAGGTTTACATGTAACTTCCAGTGGGAAAGGCTCATCAAGGCTGGCACCAGCCAAGCGCCTGTACTGTGAAGTGCAGCGTGTGTACCAACAAGAAGAGACTTCTGTGATGGAACATGCAAACCCAGGTTAGTTATCAACAGGTTGAAACATTTTCTGCTGGAGCAGAAGGAATTTTTAAACAGAAATTTTACCCTTACTGGTTGACAGTCTTGTCATGGACCTGTCCAGGAATACTTTGATTAATCTAACACAGAAGTAACTAGCCTCCATTAAACGCAGCATCTGCCAGCAGCAACCAGGTCTGAAAAACGCACAGGTCTTCACTTGTCTCCCCTGTCCAGCACAATGAACATGCCCTGACAACTTACACATCAGTATCCCCATAAACATCAGCATAACTGATCAAGCAGAAATCATCAGGCGATGAAACTTTTACTTTAGCTTTTGAATTTCGTCTTCTCAGAATATTATGAAACTGAAGAAGGAAAACAGCTTTATAAATCTCATCAGAACTACTGAGGGAATAAAGCCAGGGCAACATGAGAACATTCACTCGTGTGGGTTCATGCAGACCTCCTGCCCACAGCGGATATGTCTTCTCATATGTCTCATAGCCAGTTAAGCCCACCTGAGGCAGTGAAAGAGCCAGCACAGTCCTGCTCCGACACCAGTGCCTGCCAGCTAGAAGGTGACCACATCTTTGTCACTTTCTGAGAGGTGTCCCACAGGCAGTCAGCTTAGTAGGGTCTCAGGTCCCCCTTCTTCAAGGCTTGAGCTATAATATTCAACATCACATTTAGAACTATCAAGCCAAATTCCTTCAATGCAGCCTTAAACGTAAGCATTTAATATTCACTTAATGGTGGACCAAATTATATCCTCATTCTCTGCCAGCCAAGAGATCTGCTCAGCCCACACCTGGAATTAATCACCTCTTGGACAGAAGCAGAAGATCTCCAGTAGATCAGACAATCTGTCCCCTCCTGACACTGAAAAAGCTGACACTCACTAAAAGGTGCTTTCCTAAATTATTGTCAAAATAAACACAGGCTCTAAATTAAAACATCCTCCCGCTCTATCAGAAGTCAGATGAAGTGGACAAAAAAAAAATCAGCAGTCTCTGTTTCAGACGGTTATTTGATCAAGAGGTTACTGACTGTATCATTGCTGGGGAGACTCACCCCCGAAAGTAAAAAAAATTTTTGTACAAATTCCAATCACAGTTTCTCTTTCAGAGCTAAAGCTTCTAACCATCATCTCATTTAGGTAGAATCCATGAACGTATTAGTTAAAGAAAACATGCTGGCCGTTCATTTTTAGTAAACTGGTCTCTGCGCTTAAAAATAAATATTAACATTAAAAATACTAAGCAGTGACTTCAGAACCGACTGTTAGATTGTTGCACCCTGCAGAAGACTACCTTAGATACTGATACTTAGATACAGACCATCTTTTTGGGAAAGAGAGACTATAAAACAGAAAAATCAGAGCTGAGCAAAAAAAATCAGAAAGGGTATCCAATAAAAACTTAATATTAACATTTGAAATCAAGGCTGCACATCAATATTTTTATTCCAATAATAAATTTTTTAATTCTGTTAGATTTAGGTGATATTTACAAATAAAAACTTTATTTAGCAGGAGTAACTTCAGTTATTCAGTGTCTTCTATGTAGACTCATAAAAGGGAACAACTCTACCACTGGGCTTAACACTCTGCTCTGAACCGAGACCGCTCTGCCTTCCTTCCTCCACTGACCACACGGAGAAACTCGTGGTCTTAGGTTCATCAGTCTTTACCTCCTTCTCCAAACAAAGCGTTCTCCTTCAGTTTAATTCAATACTGAAGAGTACCCACACAGCATGGCCATAGACAGATTGGGAGTTGCAGTTTGAATGCTTCACATCCCATCCTTCCTTTGACAGTATTTCCCATGATAAGACCAGGATCATGAGACTGGCTTGATACTACACTGAACACAAAACTGCACAACGCAAGGGAGGCGTATTCAAGCCAAGAGATGAGTCCAGCCATAAAGAATCAGGTCACAAAGTCATTGAATGAGTAGTCCCGCCAGACACTGCATCAGTCCAGGCAGATTCTGTTCAAATTCACCAGGCCCCAAAATAAACATTTCGATATGGAGACCCGATTTTCTGGTACTCATTAGCTCAATGTAAGGCCCTCCCTGTAAAACAAACAAAAAAACTCATGGAAAAAGAATGACAAAAACATTAAAAATACATGTACTGGGACACACTTTCAAGTTTTGTAGAAACTCTAACTTTTGTGATCTGAAAATACAAAACAACAAAGATCTGACAAATCCTTTGAGTTTAGACACGATACAAAGAAAATCTAGGAGAACTGTTCAAGAAACGGGAAAAAAGGTCAAGATACACCTAACAGCATGAAAGAATCTGCTCTAGCAAGAAAATAGCTTTGTCACTTAATATTATTGTCTTGAAAGATGATACCTAAACCAGCTAACAATCACATAGCCCCCTAACATGTTTTTAATAATGTCACCCTCATTCTTTCATGGATATCAAGGATGCAAGTGGTGATGATGACCTCCAGAACCAAATGGAAAAAATCTGTAGCCCAAACTGATCTAAGAAACTTGTGGTTAAAACCAAAAAAGATGACTTCTGGGTAGAAATCTATTTTTTAAAAGTCTCTGAATAAGTGGGAACATGCTATATTTCTACAGATTTACTAAAATAGGAAATTACAGCATTACCGTTTGCACCTAACTTCCAAATGTTCAGTTATAATTCATTAAACATAAATTAACCAGAATGTCTGATGTTATTTCCTTTTGGTATAAACACAACAGCTTTAAACTCCACTGGTACACGTGCAAACACATGCTTTCCTGTAAATATGCAGAAAAAATCCAATGATGCATCAAAATAGCACCAACACAGTTGAAGAAAGGGCTTCTCCACTGCTGGGTTAACATGTCACTTCTTTCTGTCACCTGGACAGTTGTTCCCTGAGCCTGCTCTGGTTTGGCAACAGTTGTCTCCTAGTCCGCTTGGCTTTGGTGGTGTTCTTACTAGGTACACCTCAAGTGTTTCGTTTGCCAGTTTGACTGGGAGACACTACTGGGGATCATGAAAATTTTCAAGGTAACAAGACGCCAACAGAAATGCAAGGAACAAGTCAGAGATGAAGTCAAAACCACAGTCAGAACCCAGCAGAGGTCTTCAGGAATGCAGAAATGATGGCAAATGGGGCTGGGATGGTATGCGTGGATCTGTAAGCAGCACGGACTATGATTAAAATTACAGCCTCGCCTTCATCACATTAATTGCATTCTGTGTTATGCTCTAACTTTGCCATATGACAAATATTTTCTTCCTATCCCTTTCACTCCATTCACCCCTTGAGATCTAGCTACACAGCGTGGTGCATCTCCTGAACGGTAAAATGCACTGCATGCGACAAACCTGACACAAATATCGATAGCCGATTGCCAAGTCCCATTTTGTCAGCACCGCGAAATCACTTGCCCAGCAGCCTGAGGAGCCGCAAGGTGCCACCACTGCTCTCGTGGCCCTGCCGGGGTGGACAGTGGGCGGCCGAGGCAGGGAGTTGTGCGAGGCATTTTGTTCATGAGCTTCCTCGTGACAGGAATTGTTATTCAGAGCATTTCTGGTGGGCTGCCACCGCCTTGCATAATGGCATTCAGCAGTTCATACCCTCTTTGCCTCTGGTTTGCACTTGCCAAAAGCCCTCGGCCAGGACCGCACAAAGGACCTCAAGTGTGGCATCAAGGAAAGTCACAGCATCTGGCTCAAGTAAAATAAATAGAAGCCTTGTCACTGCAAAATCCCTTTGCAAGCAGACAGGAGCTTGTGCCCGGCTGGTCCCCAGTGCCCTTCTGGACTCAGGCACTTTCTTCACCCGTATCATCAGCAGAGCAGAGAAAAAAGTAAAACAGGGACAGTAAAGAGAGAAGGGGAAGAACATGTCCACCTCCAGAGGCTGGTTGCCACCGGGGAAGAGAAATGCACATCTGCTCGGTGCAGGTTGGGGAGAGCGTAGGAACTGGCCAAAATAAGTTAAAGGATGCAAACAATATGGAGGCAGAAGCCACTCTGATACTCACAGTAGAACGAAGAAGAGAGCAGCTCTCACACAACCATTTCCCCTGGAAAGTTGTGCCACACGACACCTTGGTTTCTCAAAAAGGCTTTGCTGTTAGAGCTAGACCATGGGCACACTGGATGCCATCCGCATGAAGGAGATGCAGCGCACTGAGGCACAGGCCCTCCAAAACACCCCTGGGGAGGGGTAAAGCCTTCTACACAGCAGCGGAAACTTGTCCTCCAAATAAGAGCTGCAGGAAGAAACCAAATGCTGGGAGAGATGGGCTGAAGGCCTGTGTGAAAGGACTTCATGCCTTCAAATTAGCACCTAAACTTTCATTTGCTCATCCCAAATTATCACCCCAATTGTTTTCCTAAGTCAGTTTTGTCACAACTTGCAGAATCTATCAGATAAAGCCTACTGTGCACTGCTGCAAAGCCATAAGAAACAATTGAGTTTGAGTTGAACAATACCAGCAATGGCCTATTTTTCACCCTCCAAGCCTATTTATGTCATCTCCACTAAACTTCATAGATGAGAAATCAGTAATCCCTCACTCTGTTTTTAAGCTTCCCAGAAAAAAAGAAAAAAAAAGTATTGGTATTTTGTTCAAGGGTTTAAGGGGAACAATTTTTGTGTGGGATGGAGAGAAAGAAAATATAAGTTACAAACAAAACTGTGTTCCCTAGAAGAGACTCACCTACCCTGGTCCAAGCTATTTACTTCTTGTTGTATATTTCCAAGCCACCAAATCAGGAAAGCAAACAGTTGCTTCAGTTGACCCCAAGTTTGTAAAAGCATGTAGACATTGTCCAATTCCGAGGACGCAAGTCCTGCAACTACAGTGTTCCACACAGAGTTTCTTCCAGCTATAAGCCATACAAAAAGTTTGCTCTTAACTTCCTTGATGCAGAGGAACAATGGCTAAGATGCACTGGATATGCTGGTTTTTTGAGAACTCTGTGAGCATCCCACTGGGGAAAGAGGTCTGTGCCACCAGCTTTTGGTAAGCTGGGGAAAACACCAGTAGTTTATTCACATCTATACTTACCCAGAAATCTTCCAGTTAGTACTTTTGGGAGAGACATATAAACGCCAAATTGGCAGGTGAATTGAGGTGAAAATTATTCTAGAGAAGGATACTTTGTGGCCGAAATACCACCCAACATCCTAAATTCCAATGAAAACTTTGCAAACAAATAACGCTAAGGCAGCTGTGAAGTAACAGCAAATACAGAGACGGCTTCTCATGAAAGCCAGGGAGAGCAGCAATGGAACTGAACCTCTGGGACCTATCACCTTTGCATAATTAAAGCTGAAATCATTATGCAGCTTTGTTGGCAGGATTCTCAGCAGATCAGCAGCAGCCTTTTCCCCGAAGACAGCGAGAAGCCTGCTGAAGTGTCCCGAGACAATGCTTTCCCCTGTGCTATCCAGCTAATGGGGAGCAAAGTGTTACGGGATACCTGCTTAACAAACACTCGGACCTCCAGGATGGAGATCCACGTCAAAGGACGTGATGCAGAGGCAGCATGACAGTAGATTACCAGTTTGTCAAAAACCTGATTTCAGGTGTATGTTCAGTCTCTGCAGGACTCCTCAAACAGGGAACCCCTCAAAGATGGACCATGTGCCCCTGTTCCCTGAAGCATCTCTTTTCTTTGTTTAATGAGGGGACAGAAAGACTACATATGAGAAAAGGCATGTTGGTTTCAGAAGTTGACTAATTACTGCTGCAGGTGGTGATGTTATGAATTTTTAAAGGAACCCAATTACATCACTTTCATTGCCCACCGCATGGCATAAAGGTCAAACACGCACAAACATACATTTCTCTTTAGAGTTTCAGCCCTGTTGTTTTTTCACTTCTCCCTCACACAGAATTCAAGTGAGGAATCCAAGGGCTTTTTCTCTATCCCTGTGGCAATACTACCACAGCTGACTTAAGGCCCACTGCCTTAAATATCTATTAAAAGGTTAGCTACAGTCATAAAACAAGTACCCAGAGCAAAGCAAATGAGAAGATGATTTAAGAAACAGTTTTTATGCTTTATGAGCCATTATTTGAACAAATGGCAACTGTCCAGTACTGAGATAAGGATTAGTGCAGAAATAAGATCCCGTCTTATGAAAGCAAACCATAAAAAAGAAACTTACTCCAACCAAGAAGCTCCTCCATTAGCTAGGTACCACACTAATCAGTAATAAAGTCTCCCTCTACAAATCTAATTCTCAATGGCAATATCTGTAGTCAGCTTGTTCTTTCAGCAAGCAGGAATTGATAAACATCAGTAATAAGTGATTAAGATCTGTTATTACAATGAAGAGAAAGTAGGTTTGATTTTGTAGAGGAGATGGGTGATAACCCACTCGTAGCAGCCTGGAAACTGGGCAGCTATGCTGCATACTGAACTTGTGGGGCCTTTGGAAGCGGTGCTCAGGCCAGCCTTTGAGAGTACAGAATTCATCTCATGCAGTAAAAGTAAATTCAATGCACCTTGCACCTCTCCCGTGGTTGACCCACGCCAGCGGTGATGGCATCTGCATCTGAGATGCTAGTTCAACGGCTTCTGGAGGTGCCTCAAAAAAAAGGAAATGCTTTATTTTAACACCACTGAATTCTGTGAACACAAGGAAATGCAATGGTCGCATAAAGGTTTATATATCTGATTTATTTCTGAATAGCCTGATCTCTGGTGATGAGCAGGGACTCAAAGGCCATAGCTTGCCTGCAAAGGTACTCAACACCTTTAGCCTGTCTGCCAAGTCTAACTGAGGAGGCAAGTAGAGACAAAAGAGTCTGCTTGCAGATCTGATTTTGCAAAAAGAGACCCCTCGTCAGCACAGCTGTGATGACAGACAGACATGCGCCAGGACCCCAGCTCACATTTTATCAAGCATCTGCTCTACCCTGATTCCAAATGCTCTTCTCCTCCAGCCCAGCACCCGGGACAGACAACAATCCTGTACCTGAACTTGGCAGCACACGTCCCTGTGTTACAAAGCTGTGAGCGCAGGGAGCAAGGTGGTCACAGGCCCACAGATCACAGCTCAGAGCATACAGTGGAGACATATTAAGTCCTACGGTAATGATGGAATCAAATGGTGGAACTCCAAAAATATGTGTTGTACAGGAAATCAGTGAATTATCTTCATGATTTTGCCTAGAGATATAAACAGCTGCTGCGAACTAGCATCAACTCAAAAGCTTGAAAATGGATTTCACATCCATTTACAATGAAAGACTGATTATTTCCATTCCAGGAAGAACTACATAATTTGAAATATATTTTTAAAGTACACCTTTGACAAGAGCACCCACAAACCCTTAAGGGAAACTTGGGTCCACTAGGCTAAGCAAACTTTATGGCGTGGTCCTTAGGTCTATAATGCATCAAAATGAAATGCTAAACAGCATGGCTTTCCGGGACTTAGATTTGGATCTTAGCATTCTTGCCCCAAGCTATTTACAGGTTCAGCAACATTTGCTTTATATTGTATTCTCTTTTGGAAATACTTTCTCATACCCTCGTTTTACTTCGCTTTCACCACCAACTGCAGAAGTGACACAAGTACGAAGTCTGATTAATAAAATTATTATCTCATGGCACAATGATCTTGCAAAATAGTACTTTAATCTGTCTTGGTCTCAAGATGAAAAGCATTCAGAGGATGTGACTTATTGTTCTTAATTTAACCTTTGATCATAAGCTAGATTTTTTTTCTTCTAATCTTAAGAAATTTTTTCTAAATTTAGAATCAATGTCTACTCCTGAAATAATGAGCAAAAATTCACCTGACAGCTCTAACTTACTAATAAAGTATAAAAGAACATCAAAAGCCTACTTATTAAAGACCATGCTCTGGGGCTGGCAAGTTTTGCCCCCATTCTAAATAATGAACATATGAATATAAAATACGTATTTTTAAGTCTTATTAAACTTTGAGTTTTGTCATGTGTTGTCTCCCCTTTCCTGCAAAATTACTACTTTTTGGAATTCTGAATTATTTCACTCAAGGAGAAAAAAAAATGAAAACATGTTTTCCTGAAGAAATAAATCACCCAGAAACCCTTTTGAAAGGGAAGTAGATTTTAATAACCAATGTCTTTAACTGTCCCCTAGACGAACAATTTCTTCAACTACAAGAATGCCCAAATGAAAATTCTACATTTGTAAAGCACAGATGGTTGGGACTAGGCATGGCACTTTTAAAAACATAAAAGCAATTAATTTTCTAATTACATTTCCAAAATAATCCTTTTTATAATTTTGGGGCTGATTAGAAGTAAACTCTCTTTTCTCTCCGGCTGCGTTTTCCAGGCAGAGAGTTACCCAGACTATAAAATCACCTCCCCACTTCCCACATTCACCATACCGCAGGTATGGTAGACAGCAGAGCAAAAGGATTTCTGGCTGTTCCCAGGATCTCAGAAGGTAAGTGGATATAGCAAGAAGAGGCAATAGCAAAACCAAATTCCTAGGAGAGGTAGCAGAATCCAGGAAACTTAAGTCACAGAAAGGGATGCCATTCCAACTTAGGCTTAGCCTCACAACCATGGTGATTAACTTCAGATAGGACCAATTTATACACAATCTGTATTTACTTCTTTTCAACCTCATAGTAAGCAGGGGTGGGGGAGAAAAAAGGATCATTCTAGCTATGAATTGTTCCAAGTCTTTGTTCTGAGGAACGTCAGTCTCCAGAGGAATTCCTTATTAATGGACTCCTATGACTGACACTTTCTTTGTTGTGAAAGAGAAGCAGTAAAACATGCAGGTTATGGATTCAGATGTAGCATTCCTGCTTTCCTAGTTTAGGGTGCTTATTACTTATCAAGTTATTATTTCATGACAAAACAAATCCTTTAAAGTCTTCCTCGTTTTTTGGATATTGTTGATTTAAGGTAAGGAGATAATTTGTTTAATACATACAAAATAATCAGTTCAATTAATATAGGCCCATTAGGTCCTTAGACCTAGTCTGAATGCAAGGTACTCCTCAACATACTGAAAAGTCTTTTGCCCTCTTCAATAAACCATGAATCATTCAATGAGCTCCAACAACCAATGATGTGATGGCTCAGAGGATCCGAGCACTGCAGCCCAGCAACTGGGCAAAGCCCTTGATGCAAGGATGGAAATGAAGACCCTCAGTTTGGCAAGACCCCACCTTATTCACCCAGTGTTGAAGACACAGTCAGACAGCAGTCTGCACACAACCTGGTACTCAGTGTGCCCACACGTTGAGAGAGCTCACGGATGAGCACCAAGCCAGCCCAAAGAGATGATCTGAATTCACAATGTTTAACTGGAAACTTAACCAACTGAACTGCAGTGGAGCTTAGCGGTTGCTGCATTAAACATCCAGGCAGGGATGAGCCTTTGTCAGTGTGCTGGTTTTGGCTGGGATAGGGTTAATATTCTTCATAGTAGCTAGGATGGGGCTATGTTTTGGATTTCTGCTGGAAACAACGCTGATAATACAGAGATATTTTCGTTATTGCTGAGCAGTGCTTACACAGAGTCAAGGCCTTTTCTGCCTCTCACACCACGAGCGAGTAGGCTGGGGGTGCACAAGAAGTTAGGAGGGGACACAGCCGGGACAGCTGACCCCAACTGACCAAAGGGATATTCCATACTATATGACATCAGCATATAAAGCTGGAGGAAGAAGAAGGAAAGGGGGGACATTCGGAGTGATGGCGTTTTGTCTTCCCAAGTAACGGTTACGTGTGATGGAGCCCTGCTTTCCTGGAGATGGCTGAACACCTGCCTGCCAATGGGAAGTAGTGAATGAATTCCTTGTTTTGCTTTCCTTGCACGCACGGCTTTTGCTTTACCTATTAAACTATCAACCCATGAGTTTTCTCACTTTCACTCTTCTGATTCTCTCCCCCATACCACCGCGGGGGAGTGAGTGAGCAGCTGTGTGGGGCTTAGTTGCCGGCTGGGGTTATCCATGACAGTCAGGCAGACACAGGAGTTCATCTAGGATGTCTTCTACATGAGGTAAATCCTCTGCAGGCTGGTGAACAGGGAAACCAAATCTGTAAGCATCTGCCTTGGACAGAAGTCTGTGCCCTGCTTGGCAAATTTTACCACCTAAATTATTTATTTGTTTATTTATTAAGAGCTTCATTCGTTTAGTTAATAACAATAACAGATGGACAGGAGGGGGGTTTTGTTTGGGTTTTTTTGGGGGGTTGGGAGTTAATATTTTTTTTTTTTTTTTTTTTTTGCTATGGGCCATATAGGTTGAAACACAGAAGTGCTTTTAGTCAAGAAAAGTAGCACTACATGCACTACCCACTCAGAACTGCCAGCACAGTGACCCTTTTAAGATACTTCATACATTACCTCTTGGAAAAATGTTTTACCCCAGGGACATATACACATCTTTGAGAAGCTGTAGATTTTTGAGCATCTGCAGGGACAGCTGGCGCGATGGTTACAGCAGCTGTCGCACTTGAATTATGAAATTGTGCATTGCCCAAGGAAAGGATCAATGTCATGCAAATCTCACAAACCTGAATTCAAGTCACAAAGAAAATGAAGGTGGGAGAGATAACTGTTCTGATGCTGTGAGCCAGACTTATTTGAATCACTCCATAATTTCAAATAATACATTACATACTATGTGCTATAATATATACTGCATCTCTAAGGCTTCCATCTGAACAGTCATCTTATTTTTAAATGTCTATTAAAATTTTATTAAAATCTTTGGGGGAAAAAAACAAAATTGGGGAAGCAAGAAGGCTATGGAGTTTTTAAATCAAACTTCACTAAAACATTTATTTTTTTTACTCAGACCAACCAGGAGATGTTGTCAGTCCTTCAGCATGGTTTTCCTGCTTGAGAAAATTATGCCTTGGTTCACAGCCGATTAGTTATGTGACTGACCTGATTTATTAGGTATCACTGCTACTTCAAAAGAGGAACAGCCCTGAACAAAGAAACAAAAGTTACATCAGTATAAATGACCTGTCTCTATTAAATGGTTAACAGAAATAATTACATTTACTATTTTTTAACTTGCTATTCAATATTTACTGCTTTATGTGAAAAAAAGAACTCTACTCTTAATGAAATTCAGGTATTTAATAAAATAACAGCTGAGGTTGTCTGCTCACACATTGCACGCAGGAGCAGAGGGCTTTTAAGAAAGCCTTCTCTCCGAGACTCGACTTTGCTTTTGAGAGATTCCCACAAAGCCAGGGAGTCCTTGGGACCCACAAGGGATCACAGCCAGCTGCTCAAAACCCTTTAACACCCCACAGCTGGGTCTGACCCCTTTTACAGCACAGTTACATCAGACTTTCGAGGAATTACAAAAATCACACTATTTGGTTCCTTGGGAAAACATGTTGGGAGGTTTAGAAGAAAACAGCCAAACAAGTGACAGTTGACAGGTACTTTTTTTCCCCCTCCATTTTTATTCTCTTTTTCTTTTCCCCAAGTAATTTCCATAGACCAAAGATCTCATGCAGTGCTAAGTTCTCTATGTCAGGAAGTTATCAGCTCCCCCCAGCTCAGGAAGTGCAGAACTTGCTGAGGGTAGGGTTTCTGGATACAAATTCATCAGTGAAAATGCACATCTTTAAAAAAAAAAAAAAAAAAAAGCTGAAAAATATTTTCTATTATTCATTTACATAAACATGCTCTAAAGATCCTCTATATAAATAATCTTGGACATTCAAAGACAAAATCAATACTAATTTACATCTCATGAATCAATTTCAATACTGTTAGAGGATAGAAACATCATCCTGTAGTTTACCCTATACAGTCTGGACACTAATAATAAAGACAACATGACTAGAAACTCATCACAGGACGAAGATTTGTTTTTCCTCAATCAGAACTTCCCTGGATTCAACTGGGGAAAAGTCAATCATGTACCTTGTATCTGGATCATTTAATGATTTTTCCTCAAGTTTTCTCCCCTGTCCATCATTTTAAGACAAGAAAAAGAATTGAAACAAATGTTTCTTCAAAATTATTTACGTATTGCAAAATCCTTAGTGCTACACTCAAAATACATGCTACAAGGTACAACTGAATATGAAACCCATCTGATTTCAGTTTGCAATGGTTTGCTTAATAGTCAATACAATTTAAATTTTAGATGAATATATATTCATTTTTTTATTTAAAAAAATACTTAATTCGTTATTTTAAACCAGAACTAACTGCAAGTGAAGACAAGTTCATTATTAAAATACCGCAGACCATCAGTGCTAGCAGTACATTCCCTTCTCTAGAGAATTACGTGCACTTTGTAAAAGGGAATCACCTTCAGTTATTGCAACAAATCCAGTGTGGACAAGAATGCTGAGCTAGCAAAACATCATTTAACTATTGCCATGACGAACTGGGAAGCAGCAGAAATCAGAGGAATATATTCAGCAGAGCCCCCAGTAATCAATGCAATGAACGGCAAACCAATAAAGCATTTTAGTGTCCTTTCTCAGGATCATGCAGTTGATTAATTTACTAATAGATTTACACACAAGAAGTTACCCATGTATATCGCTGTCAATTTTTAATGGAGGGTTCTCAGAAGTGCTTCATGATTAACATCACACACCGCTTTAGTTAAACAAGAAAGGCCATTAAACTCACTGTAAATACAGCCTGATTTAATCTCTTTAGCAGCACACTAACACCCATAGAAGAATACATTCTTAGGCAACACTTGCCATGCTTAGAGGACCTTATCTGCATCACTCCATGATTATTGACAACAAGCAGTTAATTCCTTGCATTCACCACATTCTTGGTCATATTCCCACTTCAAATTTCTGTTTCTGATAACGGCAAGGCAGCAAAGAAAATAGATTTTTAAGTATCTTTTTTAACTCTTATATACCTAAATGTACAAGAATGAAACACCTTCCACTGACTTAAAGTTCTGCTTATAATGCTAAATAAGGATGCAACAAAACATGAAAATTTAAGAATTGTTACTTTAAAGAGAATTTAAGTACTACAGCCACCTAGGACATTATGAAGTATGCTAAGGATTACAGTCCTCCACAGCAGATTATTCCTAAATCAGAGATACAACCATGAGGCATGTTCCTGAACAACCGAAATGACGTGAACTGGTAAATTTACCAGCGTTCAAACTGGCTGACTATTGCTGCTTGGGGTCCATCAGTTCTGAAAAGGCCAATGACTCCTTCTCTCTTATGTCAATTTTACTCCTGAAGACCCAGATCTGCTCATGACTTGACCCCAAGATCCCTCAGGAAGCAGAAGAACCAGGCTGCAGCTGAACTACACCACCAGTAAGCTTCACAAGAAGGGGGTCATTGGCTGTAGCTCAAAGTTTGCAAAGCTGCTGTCTACTTTCAGAAGAGACACTGAGAAAGCATCAAATTGAAATCATCCTAAGGTCTCCAAACCCTTTAATTTCTGCTTTTCATACAGGACACACATAACATTGACCCAACTTTCCCAATTTTGTGGCAGGAATGACAACGAAAACTTGCACCCACTAAGCCTTTCAGATCCTTCACAAGTCATCTAGCACTACAGATCACAAAATGCCATCAACTCCCTACAAGAGGTAGTCAAGGCTATGCTTAGTTGAAGGGGCAAATTCCAATGAGGTGACAGAATCACAGTGACGCTGAGTAATTTCTCACTACCCCCAGTGAAAAGCTATCCAGGTGTATCAAGTCTCTTCCATATGTACATGTAAGCGGGGAAAAACCAAAAAGGCTGTTTGAGGGTTGCTATTCCTTACCTATCATCATTACATGTATCACTCCCCTCTGAACGGAGCAATGACGTCAGTTTGTGTTCTTACATGGGCCAAGGGTGTGGGAGGAAGAGGACTGAAGGGGAGATGACAGCACCTTCACAGAACATTCATAGAATCATAGAATCATTAAGGTTGGAAAAGACCTCTAAGATCATCGAGTCCAACCGTCAACACAACACCACCGTGCCCACTAAACCATGTCCCTAGAGCGCCTCATCTACACGTCTTTTAAATACCTCCAGGGATGATGACTCAACCGCTTCCCTGGGCAGCCTGTTCCAATGTTTCACCACTCTTTCAGTAAAGAAATTTTTCCTCACATCCAATCTAAACCTCCCCTGGCACAACTTGAGGCCATTTCCTCTCGTCCTATCGCTTGTTACTTGGGAGAAGAGACCAACACCCACCTCGCTACAACCTCCTTTCAGGGAGTTGTAGAGAGCGATGAGGTCTCCCCTCAGCCTCCTCTTCTCCAGGCTAAACAACGCCAGTTCCCTCAAATTCCCTACATTGTTTCCTCGTAGCTGAATTTGTTTCTTGTTTGCTGATAAAATTCACAGTTTTGGCACATTTCCTAGAGCCTCAGTAGCCCCTACATCTCCAAGTGGCCCTCTGGCAAAACTTTTTATGGCATTCATCTAGTAACCGAAAAATGTTTTGTTCTTTTCTTCTGGAGCGGACTCTGACTTTCTGACTACCAGATGGAAGTACTTCCATGCACAGCACACGCTGCTTCTGGAAACCACTGCCAACACACACAGTGGTGTCTTGTTTGCTTGACAGTGTTATCAGCAGAAATGACTTCAAAGTCTTTACAGGCTTCTTACTCCTTTCTGGATGAGACTCAAGATATTGATGTTTTCACATGATCTGAGACATATATAACAAGATGACATTTCTCTTTCACACGCTGTTATGACAGTTCTTAGACCCAAAGGAATTAGATTGGGGGTGGGATTCTCAGCAGATAATGGTATTATTATTTTCACCTTACTGGTCTGCACAGACCATTCCATTACCTGAAAACTTGCCACACCTCAGCTTATTCCTTTCTCTGTATGATTTTAATTCACTGAATATATTTTTTTCTTAAAATACATGGCAAATGTTTTTAGTAAGTCAGTCACAAATACTGCAAAAATTATGGTCTAGCGCTATCAGGTCTCTCACCCCAAGGTGAGGAAATAGTTTACATCCTGGTTACCTTAAGTTTGACAAATTGTTGTGGGATATTTTGACAACGAATACTAATACATAGATCAATATACCATCGGGTTACCTGGGGTTGTTACAAAGCGATCTTTGTGGTTGTTTTTACCAGTTGAAGGGAAAGAAAAAATAAAATTCAGAACTGCACATTAAAGGTAGTTCTAGAATAATTTTTATTCATTTTTATCCAGCAAGTTCTCCACACCCTGTCCTGGCAATTCCTACCCAGCTGAAGAAGCTCCTGGGGAAATTCTCTTGTTTAAAATTTCTACGCACTTTGATCTGCTGTGGTGCAGTGGAAGAAAGCTGTGTGTGCTGCTTGACTTTAGTTTCGTTGTTTTTCAGTAACACCTAAGCTCTTAGACATTTAGCAGTAGAGCCTCACTGAAAGCTGAAAAGATCATTGAACATCATTACTAAAGAACCACCAAAGCTTTACTTGACATGTATGCTACGCAAGTTTACACAATTCTGCTCTAAAACACTTTGGCCTTCTAATCTTCTATCACTGTTTACAAGAAAATATGAATTCCATACATAGGTACAAACTCCAAATGAACACATTTTTTCTACCCAAACCTCTCATTCTATGGTTACAGCATAGTGCCATCTGCTGTATAGTTGTTTATGTACAATTCTTCCAACCACCAAAATGACAAAGAAAACCTCATGATGGTTATTTAAAAACTTTGAGCATAAGCAGTCCTACAATATGCAATTTTGTCACTAGCATTTTATACAAAAATAAGATTGAGCACTGCATATTCTATTCTGCAAGTATACGAAAGGCTACGCAGATGTATGCTAACATATGGGTGACTGCTGAATAAAGAAATCAAATGAGACCATAGGGAACCACTGCTTTTATTTCTCAGAAAAAAGCCGATTTTTATGGTCACAGCTGGGGCTTACATGAATCTTCTTCAATTAAATATTAATATGCATTTTTAACTGCATTCCCTCATTAGCAACAAATGATGCCACAGACTGCAAGAAAGCTGCCAGTTTTCAGAGTTCACTTTGCTCCAGCTTACAATGTCCGTCAGAAACACCTCTTTTTTTTTTTAAATATATTTTAGGGTAAAACAGGAAGAAAAAAACACATGTGTGTCCTTGGAGACAGCCAACGAAATGTTCACAGTAAATCTTTGGGATAATGTATCTCAGCATAATTACTTCATCAGAGTCTGCATTGAAATGAATAATATAGTGAGATGCACTTGCCTTATCTGCAGATATTCCTACTCCATCCTTCCCTTACCAAATGAATCACTCGCAAGGTCTCCCTTCCTTTTCCGATGAGAATTTTATCTTTCCTTGGAGGCCCTAAACTGACCTGCCTTTCAAGTGGCTAAAAAGTTCACTTTGGCCTAGAGAACAGATGTATTACTTCTGCCTTTGCCACTAGAGAGACTACAGGATTGGCTAGCGAGAGCCGCTAATACAGGGAAAAAACCACCCTCTAGGTAGCGCTTATTCGTATAAGCACACATTAAAAATATCTGAGGTTGCACAGTACTTTTAAACCTCTCTCCCCATGACTGACTACTGTGCAAGAGCCAAGGAAACGCAGCCACGTTTTTAACGCAGTCCCTCATTACAGCCTCAGGGAGCTCCCCGCAGTCACGGGGAGGGATGCACCCACAGCAAGAACAGGCACCCGGAGGCGTGCGGCAGCCTCCAGGCATGAAGTTCATCTGCTGTGCTGCTACAGCACTGAGATTTTTTTTGAAATACTGGTCCACGCTTCTCTTCCTCCAACATGTTCTTATTCCTGCAACTGAGTACCACAACAGTGTTCATGTTGGTTTGTATTTTAAATTAGACGTATGAACCCATTCTCAGGAAAACATAACATCTTTCATTGAATGGACAGAGAATTCAGTCTACTGCTTTATGCATTTTCAGTTTCTTTATTACACTAACTGAAATGTGCTGCATGTATGGATACTTCATGGAGGTTATCCCAGGAGGCTGTGTCTCAGTATTTCAAATACTACTTACAATTCCATCACAAGCAAATTTCTTATCAGATCAGGTGACCCCCCAGTTTTCATTTTTACGGTCACAAAAATGCTGGAGAACATTGTTTGTGCTCAGAAACTGGAAGGTGAACTTCAAACAGCAAAGACATTAATTTTACATTGTGATTTTTCAAATGCTTGGGTTTGACAGCACTGCAGATGGTTAATAACACTGCAGCTGAACTCTCTTGACTATCTCAATAATAGCAAGTGTATCTAGTCTCAGTTTGGGAAGGAGGAGGAAGCTGGAGTTCTCCAGTCCACAGCAATAGCAGCAGGCATGAAAAAAAAAGATTCTGAGGTGATGAAAGATGCTGCTGTCATATTAAATGTATCTGATTTGCCCGCTGTGATATTTCATCGATTACAAAATGAACATGCAGAGAAATAACTATAGAAGGGTACAAATATTTCTCTGGAGTCAAACCAGCCCTGCCAACCATGAAATGTATGTTGCTAAATTACTGATGCTGCTTGCAAATTAATGTTCTCTACAGAGAGAATTCTAGAGCAGCAAAACATTTCGAATAGCTAACTTGCGAGTTAAACAAGGAAAATAGATAAACCTAAATTATTCTGATGCAAAAGGTATCACCGTTAAGTCTTGAAAGTCTTGATGTACATTGTCTCAGCAAGAAGCAAAGGTTCCATGCCTCTTTCCAGACACCATCTGCAGAAGTTACACAGACAAATGCCAACCACAACAGGAAATTCAATCCCAGTTTTGAAGATAGCCAGAAAATACTAACACTCCAGAAAACGCAGAGTACTTCCTTTGCTCTAAAAAACCCATAAATGAAAATGATAAAGAGTAAAGACACACTTACAAAGTTGTACCCTGATATCCTCTTTGAAAATTAAACCGATTTTTGTAAAATAAATTTATAAATTGATACATTGCAGTTCATTTGAGAAGACAACTTTTCAAGTAAATCTGTTGAGAAAGTATTACTGTTTCCATCCAGAAGACAAAGTTTCTGTTAATTAAGGTGCTGTTTTGAATAAAATAATGGTAATTGTGATGTCCTATTTCTATCATTCTTATTTGTGTAATACAGCTACAGCTATATTACCTACAGGTGACCCTCCAGGCTCTGCCGAAGCTACTGGCTGCAGCAGGGTGCCCAGAGCACGAGACACAGATCCCCTGTACACTACATTTTGCTCTGCTGACTGCTACTCTGAGCTACCCCTACTTTCAGCCAAAGTCAGTTTATAAGAGTTTCAAAGGTGAAGGTAATAAATACTGATTCCTTAACAGCATGGTTCATATAAGTTCTCTATTAGCCATGTTTTTACTTCTCCTGTGTTCCCGCTCATTTTTGTGGGAAAACAGAACCGAGCGTAGTTGGTCTTGTAAGACTATTTGAACACTAGTAGGGCTTGAGCACGAGCAAGTCATCCTGACTCCCAAGCTCTTGAAAAAAAGCAGCTTATTTCAATCAATAACTTGACATGCCAAAATCTCTCTACTCTAAAACTGTGAAAATCACACTTATATAGTGTGACAGCTGCAAAACCTGTAATACAGATTCACCTAAAAGAAACACATTCATTCAGCAATCTGAATTGTCCTCCTTCATGGCTTGTACATAATGACTAACCATCGGTGTCAACAAACAATGTTACTTCTTGATTCAAGCAATAAAGGAATCTGCTGATGAGTGCTGTTGGCAGTATATTTAGAAAGTTCATTTCTCAGATCCTTTGCGCAGTAGGTTAATCCCACACCTCCATCATTCATCCAGTGAACAGACTAATAATAATTGCAAAACTCTCAAGCAGTTTCAGATGGCACCTTACGTGATAACTGTTTCCACTCAGGCATGACTGCAAAACATCCCCTAAAACTCTTCAGCTTGCATAACGTAACAGCTGAATTATGATTTTCTGAGGTTCTCATGTGAAACTTCATTGGTCCCTTTGGAAAAAAAAAAGGATAATCACAGGATCTGCTTTTTATTCTGTACTTTGTTTTTCCCCATATGATCTGTTTCTCCCTGCTGAAATTAAGGGAGTCAGTATGATGTGGCCAACTAATTCTGTTCAGATCATTAGCAACTGCAGTAGGAAATGCATACTAAAAGTTGATCTAAAGAACAGAAATTGGTGTCTCTGTATTGTGCAGAAAAAACTTTGGGGGACAACACAGCACTTTCAGAGAAATTGTCTCAGCGTTAGCTGAGCTGCTGCTTTGATTCTTTATTCTTAACAACCCCTCACTTGAGGACGTTCTAAAACGGTCAAAGCGGAAGATTTATGATTCTTCACTGTACACAATATTATTTGCTGAAATCTGTTAGCTTGAAAGAGGACTGCTAGGGAAAAAAATAAATGACAAATCCCCATGATCAAACCTAAAGAAATCAAATCTCTGTTAACACACCAGAGGGTTGTTTTTGAGTTTAGTATTTTTCATTTGTTCGGGGGGTTTTGTTGTGGCTTTTGTTTCATTGGGTTTTGTTCGATTTGTTGGGTTTTTTTTAAAGAGAAATACGTCAACTCCCCCTATACAATTTCAGTCCACCAAGTTGATTATTTCTTTTACCAATGTACTTGAATGACAACTTCTGATTAGACAACTCCACGTTTTAAGGCCAAAACCAGTACGAACTTTGGGGGAACTATTCAGTCACATTCACAAAATGTAATTATAACAAGAGTCACTTTTCAGAGTAGCACAGGGAAACATAGCTGGCATGAATTTGGCAATCGTGGTCTGTCTTTCAGGCTTAGCCTTCAGAAACAAACCCTCTTGAGAAGCTGGTGCTGAGTGTCTTTGTGCTGCAGACGGCCCTGGGGATCAAGGCTGCCCATCCACCCTCTGAGGCAAGAATATAAACCTGCAAAGGATAACTGCGATGCAGCCCCAGAGCCTGCCGGGGGTCTGGGACTGAATTACGGGCCACCTCAGCTCCGTAGGGTTCCCACATAAAACTCATTTGCTTAAGCTTTCATTAAGAGGGAGTAAAATTCACTCTCAATGCCTATCACCAGGAAAACCTGCTCAGTATTGCTGAAAACTGTTTTGTCTCAAAAATGTAAAGTTTTGTCTTTTCCATAAAATTTACTAAAATAGAGTCTATGGGAAAATAGACTTATCTGAATCAGGTCTATCAGTAATTCAGCAGCAATAACACACTGCATGCCAAGTAGTAATCTGGGTTTATGAACATGCATTTTTATTACAGGGGTGCCCAGGTTTAATTTTTATTGATGAGTGAAAGATAAAACAGTAATTTGTATTTATAAGTAAGCAAAGTGCAACTTTAACATTGGAAATGGACACCGCAGACTGGTTTTTATCTTTCATTTTGACTGTCGGAGAACTTTCACAAGTGGTGTTTAAACGCACTTTATTTACTCTAGTACACTTTCAAAAAGCTCTTGTTTTTAATATAGAGGTATATCATAAGACAACACATATATCAATGAGAAGTAACATTGTATCTTTTTTCTTAAGAAAACTTTCTTTTACATAGAAATGGAAGTATTTTAAGCCTAATGAAATATCAGGTTCGTACACTAGAGAAATCACTCGGTCACTCTAAATGGAGTACCCGAGAGCAAAAGCAAAGCTGCAATTTTATACAGTAAGTACAAAAGTATTCCTGACTGATAGCTTATAGTTATAAAAAGAGTAAGCTGTTGTCTAGATGTATATTAATACTACATATTAATTGCCTACAGCAATGACCTGTAGGCTTCATAATTATTTCTTCATTCTGTTATACTGAAATCAGGAGTCCCCAGCCCTCCACGGTAACAACAATGCCATGGATTTGTACCTTCCTATCTCTAACTGGATGAACTGCTTCTAGTACATATTTTGTATAGACAGACCAGAGCTGATCCAAAACCAAAAATTCTTTCAGTAGAGGATACCCCAAGACACTTCTTTTAGTTTTCATTTGGGCAACAGGCTGAAAATCTTCCTGCCTTGTAAATCAAACCATTTTGCCAAAGGTATCTTTTTTTTTTTTAATTAAGAAGCATTTCATTAAGTATTTTGATCAGTCTCAAAAATGACCATTGTAACCTGTAACAGCATCAAAAATATGAGTTTACGTTTGGAAGACTGTTAGTATTTTTCTTGCTCAGTCTCCAAAACACTAAGATCTAACGCTGAAAGTGAACTTCTTCCATTATAAACTTTATAAAAATATCCCCAAGCAAAATATATGCACATACATAATCCTATCATACCTGTTTTGTTTTGGTTTTGCTGATGGTTTTACATAATCAGACAATCAGGAGGCTGACAGTTTCTATTTTCAATCCTGTCAGACACCAGTGTGAAAAAAAGGCATCTGAATTACTGATAACCCACTAGTGTCTTCTGACTAAGACAAGACAAGCTAAATCCTAGTTCCCCAAAGACCCTTCTTGTTTTTCCCAGTACAGTTACTAGAAAACATCATCGCTTTGAAATGTGATGGCAGCCTACCCTCTGTTACTGAGTGCAACAGAAACTGGAATGCATAGAATAAGCTATGTAAGATTGATACAGAATGATGCAAGTTGTGCTGTAAGAGCATGTTTTCATCCTTAACGAAGCACTGTAACAGGAATTTATGAAAAGAGGGGACAGCTTTAGGAAGCAGAGAGCAGAGCGAAGCAGCAGTGCGGTACAGGGCACGTTGCGACTCCGGGGTGAAGACAGCTTTGTCCTCCACCCAGGCCAGCCCGGCATGGGGAACCAAGAGCTGGTTGTTCATTAAAAAAAAAAAATTAAAATCCTTGCTTGATCAGTTTTGCCCTCTGCACAGTCAGCTGTCATCTCCTGTATTCAGCAACGGGAATGTTTTTACTCTGATTAGTAGAGCAGCACTCTCATTTTGAGCCAAAACTGGATGGATGTCATCATGATACACATTATCCACACAACTGACTTAGCTGTAAGACTAAATTCCACTTTAATTACTAGAACCAGTACAATTTCACTGAAGACAATTAAGCATCACCATTATTGCCCAAATGCAGAGTTTAACCTGCATTTAGAACGTATCATCTGGAACTGATTACTCTTGACTTCCACATTCCACTTTGGATTTGCCAGGAGCCTCCCAAATCACGTAACTCACCATGGAAGTCACTCCGGATAAGGCGACAAGATGTCTAAAGCTGTAAGCCTTAAAGGACCCAGGAGCTTATTCAATTATTTGCTTTCTTAACCTAGGAGACCAGGGGAAAATAAAAAAAAAAACAACCTAAAAAAAAAGGTTCCTTCACATATAATGGGGAAAGGGTGAAGAAAGAGACTACCAAACTACCAAAGTCACCCTGATTACGGACATCCATTTCACATTAATTGATTCTCAGCCGGTCTGAGAATCACACAGAGCCAAGCAGCCAACAGACAAAGTCCAACTAAATTATACTTGGACAGTGACTGTTTCTGTCCCCCACAGGTTATGCAAAAAGCGTTGGTCCACGTTATTTTTTGTGGGTGTGTACAGTTTACTCTCTGCTTTTCCATCAGTGCTAAAGACGATACTAAAGTCTGTCTATTTGACTCCCGTTCTGCACTGAGGCCCATCGTCCGTATAGGTTCTGATTTCTTGTCACGTCATGGTAACATCACAATTAGACATTTCCTAACACTTTTCTTTTCCTCAAGACACTTGTCAGCAGATGCAAGCATAGCAGGCATTAAAATGGGAGAAAACCTTCCAAAGGAATCAGCGTGTCAGAGTTTTCTCATCATAAGATTAAAGTGAAGAATTGTGACAATATTAATATAAGCATTAATATGTACACACAGCATATGCATTAGTCCGTTCAGTGGTTAACTTTGATAACTGATGGGTTGGTTCTGCTAAAATGTTAAAGCCAACTGCCGAGCACCTTCACATCCTGGTTTACCAGAATAAAGACAGACCGTAATTACTTCTAAAGAATATTGCTTCACTCTCCAGAGCAAGGTTTCCAGAAAGATACGCATGCAGCGGTGCTGTGGTAAGGCTGCTTCTTCAACAAGGAATTCCTGAGACATGACTCTCTCAAGCCTGTTTAAAAACCTAATGAAAGAAATGGGACTAATCCCATTTAGTGACAGAGGAGTTTAAGAGAGGACTGGATCCACACACTGTGGAGGTCTAAAACTTTAAGAGTCTGGCTCCAAGAGGAGCAAATCTGCAGCCTTACGTTGCATGCCTAGGCACCCTAAGCAGCGCACAAGGTAAGTTAGGAGCCCTGGCACGTAAGTCACAGGATCAAGCAAGTGCCAGGCGAGCTGGGTACCCTGCCCACAGTCAGGACAGTGAGGCATCTGAAACTGCTCCCATCCCTGGGGTTAGGGTCTCTCTGCAGCCTTCAGTCTGACATACACACGCAGCTGGGATTCAGGACTCCACATCCTTCCTGATTTCAGGTGCCCAAGTCTCTTGTGTGGGCTTGAGCTTTTTTTTTTTTTTTTTTTTAATGCTTTCTGTTCGTTTGGGTTTTTTTAAAATACATTTTAAATTTTTAAATACATTTTATTAATGGTGTAAGGGCTAGAGCACTTTCTAAGACAGGGGTCAATCCCCAACTCAGCAGAGCAGCGTTCCAGAAGAGGGCCATGACCACCAAGGGAGGGAAGAAGGGAAGGCGGGAAGACGGGAGCAGAAGCGAACGAGGCAAGAGGCACATTACATTTTCAGATCCACTTTGAAGAACACAGGATTTATGGACCCACAAAGAGACAATACAAAGCAATTTGTAGCTTAGCGATAGGAGCACTCTGCTGAAAGAGGGGATACCTGAGACAATTCCCAATACTATTTACACAATTCACCCAACTGCCACTTAAAATCAAATAAATGAAGCCCCGAAGACCAGAACTGGAGACTTTTATCCTCCAGCCGAATTCTCTAAAACACTGGATTAGAGGAGTTATGCTCTTCCACACATATGTTTTCTCTGTCTCTATGAATCTTGAGTAAGTTTTTCCCCGCACAGCTTCACTATCAGGAGGTAAGAATGACCCTGCTACAATCGAGCATCTCGCCTTAGGGTAAAATCTCTTTTGTGAGTCCCTCAGGTTGAGAAAGGCACTGAACCAAAGTTCCTTCCTTCAGAACAAGCATTCCAATCACTACACTATATAAATAACTTATATAATCTAATCTATACAAAAATAAGGCCCTACCATCACCTAAGTTTTCAATGGAAAGGGCTGCAGCTGTCATGTTTCATGCTGACAGTGTTAGACACCAAGAGAATGAACCCACCACCTCAAGCGCCTCAAGAGGCCAGCACAGGGCCAGCCAGCATGCAGCGCAGCTCGGTCACACAGATACTGGAAGAATTTTGATTAAACCCTCTGTAATCAAAGCAGGTGACAAATCAGATTGATTTCTGCAATATTTTCACTGAATTTCACAAGCTTTCATATGGAGAAACAAGACAAACATCAAGCAGCCCATTGCCACTTGCATCCCTTTCCATTTAAGCATTTAACTTCCCACCTCAGAATTACCAGATTTACAAGCCTGAAATAAAACGTAAAATATGTGTTAGAAATGATGATCATTAAAGAGTTGGAGAAAACATCAATTATGATAAATAAGTCATCCCCTTACCATTAGTTTCAGAAACCAGTAATTTTTGCTGATGTTTTTGAAAGACTCTTAATCACGATCACCTATTTACTGTCATGCATAAAATACCAACTGCAAACTAAAAGTTAAGCATGAGCCAGATGTCTGACATACATCAATTTTACTGTTCGTTTCACAAATCATTTGACTAAATTTATGTGCTTAAGAAAAAATCCTTATGAATTTATTACAAAAGCAACATCTGTCCCGCCTTTCATTCTTATACTGACACCAGGACTGGTGTCCACATTTTTAAAGTAAGCTGGTGTCACTGCCCTTTTATACCTAGAAAGACGCAGCTTACCTTGAGAACTCTCAGCACTGGACTTTTTCCATTGGCTGCAGTAAAATAACCACAACAGGTACGTAACACATCATCCCTTCCCCCTTCTCAACACCCAGGGAGGGCATGTTTCATTTACTGTATGTTGTATGACAACAAAACAACGTTAACAACTACCGGGTTATCCTCAAGAATCCCAAAACTGTGTCTTAGACTCTGCATAACCTCATTGCTACAAGCCTTGTTGTCTCCATGACTATTTCTTTACTTCAGTTAAATCATGTTTTTCACCTCATAACAAAGACGGTGGTCAAGTTGCCAGCTAATATAAACTAACATAGCAGTTTCACCCATTTAAAAATAGTAAATAAATTTGGCTCAAGAAGCCATCGTTCGGTTTGTTTTCTTTTCCTGTAATGCTCCATTTTGTCCTACCACGCAGCACACGTACAGCTCCCAACCAGCTCCGAGACAACCCTCCCATGGGTAAGACAGGCTGCAGGCAGCAGGCAGCTGGCCAGGGAGAGATGGGAAATGGGGAGGGAGACAGGAAGGGATCTGGGAGGTACAAAGGACATCACATGAGTTAACTCTAAAACAAGCTTCTCTAATACTTCATGTTATCCAAGGATGACTGGTTGGCGTTAAAAAAAAGAAAAAAATACAGCTGTAATGGGTTCATCCCATCTGCCCAAGAAGATAAAGTCCTGCTCAAAAAAAAATACCGATCTAAATTCTTTAGCTCTTGGTCTTTCATAGCTGAGCACAGAATCAATTTTAGGAAGCACAGAGCATCTCCAAAGAACCTCAGGCTCTTGCTCGTCTTTGTCTTCAGACCTTTCCTTTCTCCATAGTCTCGACTGGCTGAAGCCCCATAGACCAGAGAGCACTGGTTCTGTGCTCTCCTGCCTGCTTCCCCACCAGTGCTTTCTGCCGCCACTGAGCCAAATTTGTGAGAAATATTTTACATCAGCTCCTGCACAGCATGACTGGAATATGTGGCCAAAGTAACATAATATAATTTTAAAGTATCCACAATAAGAGCATATATAAGCAGGGGTCCCACGGCTCAGTGCCCTGTTAAAACAATAATAGTTATTATGAAATATAACATATATGGAATAGATGCATGAAATACAACAATTTGGATTTGTTTGAGCTACCAAAAAAACCCCAGAAATATGCAGATTTATCAAGTTGAAGTGTTCTGATTTAAGATTTCCTAAAAGATATATCAACAAATGCTACCTGTCAGGAGTGACGTCACGCTGATTTCAGTCTTACTACCAGCAGCTGAGCTAATGCAACATAATCACATCCTAGCGGACCCTTTACCAGTTGTACAAGGAGTGAACCAGCATGGACATTGTACTCGACAACCATATGGTGGCTATCTCACAAGGAGGTGCTCAAAAATCTGCTAGGAGGCATCCCTGAACCAGGGCCAGAGCACGCAGTCTTCAAGCAGCATGGCAGACAACCCCAGGAAACTTGAACTGAAACCCCATGCACAAGTGCTCTTGGCATCCTCCTCCTAAAACAGAAGCACACAAAGGCATTTAAAGCCATCAGAATTTAATTTCCTCCTAGACAGTCCAGAATTTATCCCTGGTCCTGTAGAACAGACACTAAAAAAAAAAATTTCTTTTAAAAATTGATGCATCTCTACCTTCCTAGTTTAATGGGGGTTTTGATAGTTACAGTTGCTTTTGGTCCATTTGAAGTGGAAGGTAGCAAGACAAAGAGGACGGAGGTTACAGTCAAAGGTTCTAAGACATTTTTTTCTTTAAAGAGAGGAAAAAGAAAAACGTTTAAGGTTTCTGGGTTTGTTTTAAATAAGGACTTATTTTCATCACTATCAATAGGGAATTACGTTTTGTGTACAACAAAACCTCAAGTCATGGTTACCACCAGAAAAGAATTGTACGTCACTGTTTTAATATGCTAGAAGCAGTATTTTGGAAGAGGAACTTCAGATTTTTTTTTTTTCTTAAAAAAAAAGTAAATATTATGGATTCAGGTCAAATATCAACTGGGGGGGGGGGGGGAGGGGAATCATAGCAACAATAGCACGCCTTCTCATAAAATAATCTTACCCAGAGCTGAAGTGACTTTTGCAAAGACAGAGATAACTGCATCTGCTACTGATTTACCTTAACCAAATGGATCACTGTTAATAAATAAAACTTTTCTGAATGATTGGGGGTGGGAGGGAGAAAAACTCTTACGGCCTTCTTATAAAATATGCATCTAGTAGATATTCATAGATGAATATCCTAGATCTATAATACGAGTTGCTTTCCGAGGAGAACAGACTCATTTTGGAACCAAGATGGCCATAGTTCATCCTACATCACAAAAACAACAGGATATAATTACCACAGTGTCCTATATAAGCATATTTACCAATTGCATGGTGTTTCAATGTTTGGAAAGTTAAGCTGTTTAAAGAAATGAATGAACATTGCTCCCTATGGTACACAAGAGTTTTCCTAGTATGAGAAGAAAAGTTTGAGTGGTTTTTTACTTCTACTTCAGCAGAAAAGTTTAGATTTTATTGCTTCAATTTTTTTCTAGCTTTTTTTTAATTAATACAAATATGCTAGCAGTTGGAGATCATTTATAAAGTCACAATTTAATTTTTTTTGTTTTAAGTCACGGTTCCCTTAAAAACTTGTCGTGGTTTAACCTCAGTCGGCAACTGAGCACCACGCAGCCGCTCGCTCACTCCCCCCCACCCGGTGGGATGGGGGAGAGAACTGGAAGAGCACAAGTGAGAAAAACTCGTGGGTTGAGATAAAAACAGTTTAATAATTGAAATAAAATGATGATAATAATAATAATATGATAATAATAGTAATAATACACAAAGCAAGTGATGCACAGTACAATTGCTCACCTCCCGCCAACCGATGCCCAGCCAGTCCCCGAGCAGCGGCCCCCCCGGCCAGCTTTTCCCAGTTTATGTACTGAGCATGACGGCACATGGTATGGAATGTCCCTTTGGCCAGTTTGGCTGTGCCCCCTCCCAGCTTCTTGTGCACCTCCAGCCTTCTCAGTCGGTAGAGCATGGAAAACTAAAAAGTCCTTGGCTAGTGTAAGCATTACCTAGCAACAACCAAAACATTGGTAGGTTATCAACTTTGTTCTCATCCTAAATCCAAAACACTGTACCAGCTACTAGGAAGGAAATTAACTCTATCCCTGCCAAAACCAGGACAAAACTCCTCCCATGTAAAAGAGCCAAGTGCCAACAACACTTTCATGGTAATTAAGGGATCATATCAAATTTACTTAGCCTGATACAAAACTCCAATTACTACCACCTCCACACCCCACCCCACCCCTGCAAATAATTGTTCTTAAGTCATGACAAGACCTGAGTTTTCCTTGTTTAGTCTCTTTGGAAAATGCTTTTGTTTTCTCTTTTGAGGTGGCTCCGAGTGTAAAAAATTAAATTAATTAATTAAAAAAACACAGAAAATTATTTACTGGGTCAGTTTATGCTTTTGACTCAACATAATCCTCCCTGAAGTCATGTAGATTGTACTGAATTTTAAGGAAGAAAGGTTCTTATGAAGCATTTTCACAATTCTACAACATTCTTTTAACAGAAATATTTCTGTTAATCTGGTTACTACTAAGCTGTGATATCCCAACGTCTCTATACATTGTCAGTCACAAACGCCTTCGATTCCGTATGCATGTCATCTATGAAACAAGAATTCTGGTGCAATGTTGAAAGCCTCATTCTGCTAAAATTATGTTTTTCTGCCTTATCTATTATGAAGGTGCACTGACACTGAATTTATTTCATTAGAAATAATTTTTACAGATGCACAGGGAGGAGAAGAAGGGAATGGTGCTGCCACTGGGGAGAGAGTTGACAGTAGCATATGCAGGGAGAAAACATCAAGGATGATTGATTGAAGTCTTGGGAATTCATTTGGGCTCCCCAAACCTGTATTACGATCACCACCTTTTAGCGAGACCACTCAAATATGAGGCACAAAACATGTCACACATTGAAGTGAGTGCAACAGACATTTGAGGGACAGAAACAGAATATGGTTGTTACTTGCTTCACGCCCAAATTCTATCCAGTCATCACTGACATATTCAGTAGCATATTTCAATAAAGGAATTATTAAATGAGCAGTATAAGAACATTATTTTCAAACAAACATCAATAAATAACATCCTTTCATTAATTGATCAAAAATATGTCTTCTGCTAAAGACATTTTAAAACGTATACAACTTCACAGCTGGGTCTTAAAAACCTGTTAACCTTTGCAGTCCTGCAGTATGATACAGCCAGTTTCAGAGCTAGCTGCTGATACATTATCGGTTTTGACAAAGTCATGAAAGCTTAGATGAAGCGTCTATTAAAACTTACAGTTTATGACAGATTTGTCAGCTTTAATTTATTTCTGGTTCAGTTGTATCAGATTATCCCAATTTGAGACCTTATGATATGATTTCTACCAAGGGAGAACATATCTGGTAACAAATTATATAAACTACTGTAGTTTGGTTCAGAGAAAAAGTCATCCAAAGGAATTCAGTATCAGAGGCAAATATGCGTATTTTATTCACTCAGAACGCCTTTCTCCACTTTAAAAATAAATTTCCATATACTCTACATACATTTTGCATATTATTATGAAGTCGTGCACATTAATTTCCTTCTGTATTTGTAAGTGCATGACAGACTTCCTTAGGTCAGAGTTCTGGTTTCCAATCAATTATGTTTCACTTGCACTGCCACTAATGAGAATTATGCACAAAATACAAAAGACCCTTCGATAAGAAATTGCCAAGAAGAAAACAATACAGCAAAACCAAAATGGTGTAATCCAGGGCTGGGTAAGACTCACAAGACTTCCTCATACCCTCTGTCTTACGGATGTCCATGTTGTTCTCAGTGCAGATCCCTTGGTCAAACGCCTCACCTCACCAGACACATAAGAGACTTTCTCAATTATTTGAGGAAAACATGGGAGGGGGAATAACACAGATAAACAAAACCTCTATATTCAAATACGCAAATAAGGCTAGAAGGATTTTCTGTAGTTAGTATCAGCTTTGAAAAACTGAAGATATAAAACTACACCTGCCAGGTCTGGCTTTCTTTTTCTTTTGAGCCCAGCACTGCTAACCTGCACCACAGACAGCGAAAGCCTTTCTGCTCCTCCCTGGAAGACCTGCACTGGCCTAACGCTTTCTGTCAGCAGCCCTTGGGGTGTCACCTCCCCTCACTATATTTTGGGGAGCCTCAAGAGACGGAGGGGCAGCTCCTGGGCTGAGCTGTTAAGGTGCCCCCAGAGGAAGGGCAGGAAAGTCCCTTCTTCCGACCAGCCCACCCAGGAGTCCCTTCCCTCCTCCTCTTCATGGAGGACTATGAAGAAGGGTTGGCAAAGCAACGTAAGCACCGGTGTGGTTTCAAAAGGCAGAGGGTCTCTCTGGACAGAGCAGCTGGACTCACCATGGGTAGCGGCGTACGCAGGAGGGTGCACCTTCTCAGGCAGCACCAGCAGGGCTGGGAAGAAGTAGGGTGCTCCAGGGACCGACGGCAGTCACCAGGTCCGCTCAAAAAAGGAAGCCTCGGAGTTTCCCTCTTCTAAATTAAAATTCTTCCAGCAAAGCACAGAAAGCAGCAGGAGGGAAATCTGCCCCCGAGTTGACCCAGTAACACAGGGCATCGATCGGAGACTGGGTTCAGGATGGTGAGAAGTGAGGACAGCCACAGGCCAGACCTGGAGATGCAGTTTTTGCAGGAATATCAGTTCTGGTTTTCTCCACCTTTTTTATTCTTACACACCACAACACACACAAGTCTGCCAAAATGCTTAACTTAGGATTTTATGCCTATGCCAGTAACTCTATGTTTATCTGTGGAAGATAATTTTCAGCACTACACAAACACTGTGTCAATTAACCTCTTTTAATCATATCACAGAACTAGTATTTACATTTAAAACTATTAAATTATCTTTCCTCCTTTTTTGAGGAGGAAGGTGTTGGGTTTTTTTGTCTTTGATATCTCACCACTTCAAAGAGAAAGCAAGAGATGCATATGCCACTTACTAGCTCTGGTGCATCACCTAAAGGCTCCCAATCGCTTTCAGATATTCCACTGGTAACACTGTGAACTACCGAGCCAACCACTGAAATGACCATCTTGGATGGTACACGAGATATTTTTGATCAAAGCATCCAGAACTTCCCTCCCTCTAAACCTCAGAGAAGGCTCTCTAGTGCCTGCCTACCCAAGGCAATGAGAATTTAAATGCGTATTTACCTCTTGCACGTAGGTGTACTGCAGTAAATTATTATATGCAAGGCTCACTGCTACCGAAATTCTGATTTTTCCCAAATTAATTATAAGGTCTTCCACCTACTTACTATTAACTGTTTACTTAACACATACTACCTCTGTTCATGGTCACAAATTCAACTTACACAAATAAAGCAAAAAAGTTAGATATGAAAAATCAGGCAATTGCACTCACCTTATTACAAGTAAGAAAAAAATCTCACCTTAAGTAAGGTTTGTCAGCATAGTATTCGAATCTGACTAATTCCAGCATTTGCTCTCTCAGTTGAGCTAAATCTTTGCTACTATAAAGAATAATGAACTACGGTAAGGCCGTTTGATGCTTTCTGACCATTAAGACAAAAAGTGAATGCGGTCTTCAGTAATGCAAGACTTAACAGGCCAGCATAGGCGTGCCTCAACAACGCTGGAGTGTACGGATTTTTCTGTGAAGTTTAGGTGATAATTGGAACAGTGAAACTGAAAACGATGTACTACACTGCAGGAGAAAGAGAAGACTAATCAAGTTGGGCACACTTACTATATGTGAAAATTTAACATACTAAATGGCAAAAGAGTGCCACTGAGTTTAAAAAGGATCCAAGCAGATACGAGGGGAAAAGAGGCAAGGTTTTGAGGCAAAGACTAGCAAAAGGCCATAAAACAGAGAATCCTGAAAAACATTGACTGGGGTACAAATATTTAGCCCTTTACAACTTCTTACTCCTTACATTTATATGTACACCTGACAAGGCGGCACAATTCACATCCAAAAAAAAAAGTGTTTATGTGTTGACTAGACTTTAAGAGGGGGGGGGGAAAACCCAAAACAAACAAAAAACAAACAAACAAACCCAAAAAAAACCCCAGAGGGGGAAATCATAAGCTTAGGCAAATGCCTGGAAGATGATTTGATGTCTGTTAGCTGTCAAAGGTTCCTAAGCACCCATCTAAGCATGGATGCTGACAATAACAATGGCTTCCCATGCAAACTCTGAAGGCGTAGCTACTTCTCCCGTATATTTAGTTTTTCCCAAACTTTTACAGTTTCAGTTACAAACATGAAAAGACTACCTTGGTGGGACCAAAGGAAATTGGGGGGGGTGTGGGGTGTGGGGTGTGTATTTATTTAAAGAAAGCTGCTGAGCTGCAGTTCAGCAGTGCAACTGATAGGAGGAAGCTCGCGCTCCCCAAGGGCAGCCGATGCACAGCCACAGCGATCAGTGTGCCCATGGCGGAGCAGCTTTGCCAGCCACACCAAGAGAAATGCCTGACTCCACGCGTGAGTCCGTACGAGCGACAGTAAAGCACAACAGAAGAGCGGGGAAGATGTGTTGTCCCAGGATGTCATAAAACAAGCAATCACTTTGTGAAATACATGCTATCCTATTTTCATCCATTTGAAGTTTACAGAAAAGCAGAGTTCCTTTCAATTTGAAATAATTTTGAACACACCCTAAAGTTCTGCCTAATGGAAAATTAGACTGTCTAGCAGAAAATTAAGTTTTGCTTAAAATGAAAAAAATACTGAACAAAACGTTATGTCTCTACTACAAACACCAAATGGTGTCATTGTGTTCTCACGCTTGAAAAGAGACACAGCCTTAAATACCTTAATAAACTTAGACTCCACCGCGTTGCAGTAGCTAACCAAGTTTTAGGCTCCTTTTCATTTCTGTTCAGCTTTATTGCAAAGGGAACATCCAGAGGAAAGCCATTATATGAAAATCCTGAATATTTTGTTTCATTGTTGTCTACACTGTTACCTTTGATTCTATGGCAATATCCCTAACTCCTAGATCTGAAACCAAATTACCAAAATGCTAACAATACTACCTTCTTTTTTTTTTCCACAGAGAACATCAGACAGGATATTAAAACACATTTCATCTCCAAATATGTAATTACCATATATTTAATAAATGACATGCAAAAATAATACTAATAAAAAAGCATCAAAGCAGAATTGAACGATAATTTATACCGTCCTGCAGTCTGCTCTCACGCTCCCCCACCCCTCTTCTCTGAGCACGTTACCCAGTGAGAAAACGAGCATTGCTCTTTACTTCCAGCGTATTGCAAACCACCATTAGCTCATCTGAATGCAATACAGAGGAGCTCCACGTCTCCTTGAAATTATGTCAGCGAGTAAAAGCTTTCTAAAGTGGTTCTGCTACCAGACCATCAGACCAAACACTGAGATCCATGGACTGTATCTCCAGCCCAAGTGACCTGGAAGGCAACACAGGGATGGACTTTTGGCTTATCATTAACTGTCCTTAAACTGCTTCAAATTTCCCAAACCTAAACAAGTTGCTTTATCAAATGAAGTTACAGTTTTACGAAAACAACCAGAATTGTATTTTAGAGGTACAGAAGTCTACAAAAAAACAAATTTTAAAGACAGTCTCTTATGCTGCTATCTATTTAAAGTTCATATGGTCAACAATTTCAAAATCATGCATGGCTTAGTCTAAGACCACAGCTAGAAGAAACCATGAAAACAGGAGTTTTGCAGGTGAACTACTAGAAAAACACTTGGCTTAATTTCCTCAGCCAGCTTTGGCAATTCTGCAAGTGCTACCCCTGGGCACTAAATGCCCTCCAGGAGAGGTGCAGAAACCCACACACGCTTTCCAGGGACCAGTGTGTGTGCTTTATAAAAAGCCAAAGCGCGTACGGCCCCAGCGAGAGGTTGCAGAATTCCACCCGTGGTCGAGGGGGCAGCCAAATACACAGGTCTGCACAATCCCAAAGCCCAACCAAATGATAAACCATAGCTTTCTGCAACCCAAAGGGAAAATGAAGTTTGAAGCAGGTCAAACCTCTCTGAAATGCCTTAACTCCAAATATGTGAATTAGATGACAACTGAGATATTGTGCACAAACAGAAGTGTCATCCAAAGTGATTGCTAAGAAACACTAAACAAATAAAATCAAAACCCCACCAAACCTCAATATATTGCCTCTGATAAGATTATGAAGAAAGTTATTCCTCCATGAAGCTGTAAGAGGAGAAAAGAAGTGCTCAAGGGACAGATACGGACAGAAAGAAAACAAGAGTTGGGCAGTAGCTTTACACTCTTCTTTTTGCTGCCTTGAACTTTTGCAATTGAGGGCTTGTCCGCTCACGCAAGCAAAGCGGGCGTGAGCTGACCACACACTGCCTGCCGGGTTCCGAGCCCCCAGCCCTGCCTCGGGTGCACCGAGCAGCCAGCCCTGCACATGATGCACAGCAAGCAATCCTGTGGGCTGCAGCTCGAGGCAGTCCCAGGGACGGAAGGCAGAGTACGCTCTGCCTAGGGAGATGTCAGGAGGTCGCTACTTCAGACCAGTGCAGGCGGACCTGCTCAGTGGCAAAGTAGCTTCCTCCCCTCTGGAACGGGGATAAGCACGCCGTTGGCAGGGACACAAGCAGCTTAACTGCTGCAGAGCCAACCGCTTTAAAAAGCCAGGAACAGTTCCCAAATGACATAGGACATTGTCCTTTGGCAAACCAGGAGCAATCTTCTCATGTTCTCATTCAAGCACCGTCCTTTCAATAAGCAGCCTGGTTGTTTCTGATGTTCAAAAAGTCATGGCCTAAATATCTGTATGCAGCTGCCACAGCATCAACCTTTCTAGCTCTGCCCCTCAAATGCTGCTGCCCTGAGTAAGTATCGATAGCCTTCACTCACAATAAAATGATGCACACCCAAAAAAGCTAGCGTACCTAGCTAACGTAGCTAGTATACCTTAAGTTTACACCATACTCTACATGCACCAGTATTCTTATAGGTCAATGAATGCTAAGCTTGATACTCCAATACTGCTACGGTGACTTTATCCAACCAGAAGATAGGAGCACTTTGAGCTTAAAATGTTTTTTCTTTGTATTTGTTCTCTGCAGTTCATAAACACGTTATTTTGTTCCACTTCAACTATAGTTTGGATTTGGCTGTTAACATAAGCTTCCAGAAGCTGATTTCATGTCCCAGGAGATGAAAACTGCTTTACCCTCAAGGAAGAAAGCAATAACAAGTGAGGTTGACTTGCCCCATGGGCATATGAGGTCAAAATAAAGTGTCATATACTAACTGCAGTCTTCATCGAAAAAGCCAGGCTTCACATGGCAGCTTGTCCACGCTATCAGAGTGCCCGTAGACCATAAGCATCTCAGGGCATGGACACTCCAAAATATACTGGTGCTACAGCTACCAAAAACAACCTAGTATGAACAAACTAGGGCATGATTTGCAACCTATGATATATATCACCACAACTACACCGGGAAGTACCATAAAATTAGCCTGCATTTACCAGATGGGACAAATCTATTCACACAGACAATTACCATCACACAGCCAAGGTACCACAAAGCTACGGGTAGCATCCACCAAGGGAGGTTATTTGTGTAGCCATACCTTTAACTGAAAAGAGCAAATTAGCATGAGCTTGGAAATGAAATCATGGGCGAAAGCCCTCAGCGAGTGAAGTGACTGATAAAAATCTGTATGCTGCAACTCTTACTCTACATGCAGATACTTACCACAAGGGTTGGGTTTGTTGGTTGGTTGGTTGGGGGGGGTGTCTATGTCATAGCATATAAGTAAGAAGATAGCTGTATTGAAACTGTGCAATTTATATTTGTAAAGTGACCTGACCCTAAGTATCAAAGTAGAAAGAAGAATTCTTGTGATTACTGAACTGAGCAAGTCAGGACACCGAGGATATTGTAGAGGTTGAATATACGTGAAAGCAATTGTTTTTGTCACTCTGTTTACACAAAACAACTTCCACTAGGGAAACACTTTCATTGTGGCTGACTTCTTTCAGCTGATGAAAGGAAGGTTAGGTCATTTTCTATCAGCCTATCAGACAGAGTACAGAAATGTTAGAGTAAGACTTTCTCTCCCTCTGAAGCTCGAGTTGCACAGATCTTCCAGGTTTCCACTCCAGCCCGTTTCTGAAGCTTTCCAAAGTTCTGCTGATCAGATTTGATGTCTGCATCCAGCGTTAAGATTTCCATCTAATGATGAAGTATACACAAAACTCTCAAATACACACTAGCTACAGGGATATGCTACAAATTAGCAATGTCCTCTTACTGACAGGATAGGTGATGTTTGGCTGGATGCAATTTTTTTTTTTTTTACAATACATCATCCCTTAAAAGTTACCTAATTTTCTACCCTCATATAGTAGGGCATTCCCACTAGTAGACATGTAACTGGCTATTCTGGACCAGCAACAAAACCAAGAAGGATGAAATCATACCTACTTAGGAGGTAAAACTTTCATGTTAGGGACAATTTTCACTACACCCATGAGTTAGGATCTCCAAGTACTGTAACTTTTTCCTGTCACTGTGGTGTAAGTTGAATTACTCAATTTAAGAACTCCATGTAAAAAACTTTTCTAAATTATCCATATCGTTTCCTACGGAAATTCAGCTTATTTTATCACATTATCTGCCCACTCACCTTTTAAATCTGTTTGCTGATTCTAGCCAAATTTTAAGAGGGATAAAAACCCTTCAAAATAATTATGCTCCTACAAATTTAACAAAAATCAGCTGCTGGGAAACATCACTAACTAATGCTTTCACAGAGCAAAGGAGGAACTGCGGCACCGCTCATTAAGCACTGCTTGGCAGTGGCTGACTGCCAGGCAGCGTCACCAGGTGCTGTGCCTGCCACCTCTGGTACAAGGGACAGGTTTTAAGGATGCGGCTGGGAGAGGAGGAGTTTTTGCTCTGCTCTGGACAGGATGTTGGCAAGGGGGAATGTAGGGGCCAACAGACAACTAATGAAGTCAGGGTTCATTAGTTTTGATGCTCAGAAACCCAACTGTTGTACCTTACGATTGCTATTTACGTCTTGTACGTTTGCTTTTTCACTAAGGAGCCCATTAGCCATGACTAGGCAGCATCACTGAAAGAAGCGGTCAGTAAATCCTATTATACAGATTTTTACAGGCTTAAAATCTCATCCTGTGCTGAATAATGGGGTGATGAGATTGAGACAAGGTTTTTTTCCCAGTGTTCCCAAGCAGCTGGCAGAATAGGGTGCACTGGAAGTCCCCCAGAAGCAAAGCCAGGATTTGTTTGATGGTGTTAAGGTGTACAGGTATGAAAGATGTGAAGAAGAGAAAGATGAAGCTTGGGCAGTGGCGAAAAGACAGCAGCACACTTAATACAGAAAAACCACATTAAATTTGCAGGCCAAGTTTCTGGATGCTCACAGAAATTTGATCTAGAGTTCTAAGAAACCTGATGCATAGAAAAAAATGGAATAAAAGCTGTAAAGACACTTAAACAGAAACTGTATATTCCTTTTGCTGGAAATAGTACATTTTTGCACAAAGTAAAGACTATGTAAGTTCAGAAACAGCTTCAATGTATTTACCAGCTTTACCTACCAGGTAAAAACAAAGTCCAAGGACTCATATGCTTGAAGCTTTTGAAAATGACACAAAAGTGTCTAAATCCATCACTGGTAGGGCACCTGGACTATTTGTCCTATGGTACTCAGGAGTAACAGGAAGAAGCTTTGTGCTCAGGATGGCACCAAGGAAAGAAAAAATTATTCAGTTTAGTCTGAACCAGAAGAATTTTTCCAGCCAGGGTTGCTGTACTGCAGCCTAATTCTCATCAACTTACGCAGATTTGCCGAGAGCCTTTCCCATCTGTTTTAGAAGGTTTTATTACTCTGAAATTCCCAGGATCCACTCGTAGTGGTCAGCAATCACTCAGATGACAGCAGCAATGGCAGATGGCACATACTGCCACCACAGCCCCACCAGCCCTGCCCAGAGGTTCCCCGAGTGCCACCTCCCGCCTTCATCGCCCTCCTTCCGCCAAGACGTTCCTTCCAATGCACATGACCCCTTTGAAACTCAGTTTCTGAAACCACATTTGCAATTTTAAATTTAAACAGCAATGCTGTTAGCCTACTCCAGTGGCATCTGTCAGTATAACACACCCCTAAACAGCACCTTATGGAAGCAAGTATACATTTTTATAAGTAGAATATTTCGGCCATCATCTGTCTCATAGCCCACTGCAAGGGCAAAGAGCACCACCATCTCAGAGCCCAGTTTCAGGAATCCAGCCTTCACATTGTTTCCAGGTAGGCTGAGAGTGAAAGAACAACGCACAGGCTGCTTTTCGTCAGTGCCCTCGTGTTGGCCACAAAGAGAGCACAAAAGAGGCCACCCTCGTCTGCCGGGGCACCATTAGCCCAGGGGGCTCAAACAACTCCACGCTGCAAGACACTCCATGAAACGGAAGGCTGTCTTCCTCTTTTGTAATTTTATTTTGTTGCCGGTATTTTCATTAAATGAAGCATTTCAGTAACAGGGTGATGATAGCTCATCATATAGTTTTTGAAAAAGGTCATGGATGGATGAGAAGAAAATGGATGCCTGTAAAATTGAAATTAAAAAGATCTAAATTTACTGAAGGATTTCTTTCTTTCATTTAATACAATATCTAAACAGATGAAGGAAAAGACTCATTTTTAAAAGGTGTATTTTTTGCCACTCTCCAAGGAATAGCTGCCTCAAAGCATACACTGCATTGGGCTTCAAGACAATAAGAAAGGTCAAACGTGTTGTTTTTACAAAGTGCCATATGCACTTCAGTTTGCTGATTTTTATTCTTCCCAACTCCAAAAAGTTATGTCAAAAGGAAAGTGCTGTGAAGAAGGAGATGAAGAAAGATAAGGTACGTGCCAAACAACAGGAAGTGTCTGTAAGGAAACAAAGGCACCCCAGCACCTGGAGAACTGTCCCCAGCTCTGCATGGACCAGCAAAATTCATTCCTTGGAGATACAAGCCAAGGATGAAAGGAAACATTACAATCAAAAAGCTACTAGAATTAGTAGCAGAAATAAAGAGATTTATCAGAAGTCAAGAACTGGGGAAAGTTAAAAAAAAAAAGTTAAAAAAGGAAGAAGAAATTACAGCAAGCACCTTCTGAAAGCCAAAACTGGTGGTACTGCTAAGGTCTGCAGAAAATTCAAAAGTTTTTAAGAAAATATGGCAGCGTAGATTCAACTATACAAGTCTTTTTTCTCATCCTATTATTTCTTTACTGTGCATGCCATGAGCTCTGGATGCAGAAATACCGATTTATTTATTTCGGAGAAATGGTACAGGTTTGCCTCAATCACATGCTCCCATAGGAAAAAAGAACGTAAGCACCAAATCCTGCTGAGTCAGCCAGAATAACAGCGCTAGAAAACAAACACGAGGCTTCTCCTGTCTGCTAGAACCACACAAATCTATCGAAAGGGTGGTGAAAGCAATCAGGTTTTGCACCGGAGAGGTTGATATGGGAGCAGTGGAGAGGGATGGCAGCCCTTCCTTCCCTCTGATCCCAGGCCAGAGTAGCAGGAGCTGTAATTCACTCTCCTCTAGTGGCGATTTCTGAGGTTTTCGTAATCGTCACTTCACTTTAACCTAATTGCAAACTCAGGACTAGAGACCTCCATGGGCCATTGAAACTGAACTGTAAAATCACTGCTAGAAAAAGCACCTCCAGAAAAAACTGCTTTTCTTTCCTTTTTAAGCTAAGGCTTGTGATCAAAGGCACATTAGATCAGTAACACATTCGCCAAACAAAAAAAATATATACACACACACATAGTAGTACTGCAACTAGGAAAAATATGGGAAGGTACTTTTAATAAATATTTTTAATTAAAAAAAAAAAGGGGGGGGGATGAGATATCCAGATCAGTAACAGAACACAAGTTTATCCAAATAATGAACTTGCAAAATATTAACTTCATTTTTGTTATTTTCATTTTTCTTTACTGGGTTTCAATCCACAGAAGCATATATATGCTTATTTTCTAAAGACAGGCAAATTCTACCAAAGCAAATTTCAAGAATACCAGTAGGTGGCACTTAGAAAAGAAAGAAAAACCCCAAACCTGAAGCACTAACTTACTCACAAAATAAAATTACGTTTTAAAATTTTTATTCTAGTAAGACATACAAAAAATCTTCTCTTTTTAAAACACACTTTTAAATGAGATCATAGCCTTTTAAGAAAAATAAAGCTCTATCTTAGTGTTTGTTACAAAAGGGGGGGATAGAGTTATTAATCCTAATTTTAAGCGATGCTTGATTTAGCTGGTTTATGTAAACAGATATCCAGAAGACAAATACTCCATTGTCCAAAAGACAAAAAAATTATAACAAGAAAGAGAGAAATACATACAAGGCATGTAACAATTATACTCGATCACTTACAAAAGACAGAGGAGAAAGCATGTGGTAGGGGTGGTGCCACTAAGAGGAGGCTGGGATGGGTGTGAAGAAGCTACTCCTGCAGGTTCCCTCCACGAGGAATGAAAGGGGGCTTTTGGCAGGCTTTATAAAGAGCAGGTGCCACGGACACCACCGGCAACTTCTGCTCAAGGAAGGAAGGTCTTGAATTCTGCTTTTTAGCGATATACACATCACTGCAAATCTATACAAATGGTAATCTATTTAAGGAGAGACTGAGCCTTTTTCCAGTCTATAGGTCTTTCAGCAAAAACTCCTAACTGAATCTTGGGGAAAAAAGTTGCTTTTAATATGTGAAAAGCTTGAGATGAAACATCTATAAGCAAACACATTACATTTTAGCTTTCCAGTACTCTGCAAAAAGCAGAAGCTACTTTGCAAGTAAATTGAACATGAAGTCAAAAGAGAGAAGGTCTATTACAAATAGTGAAATACTATGTTATATTAAATTTAAACTGGGTTTATTATGTCTAAGTGAACTATTAAACAACAGTAACATTTAGAAAGCTGTTTTCACCAGCGCATTCAAGAGCAGCAGCAGTGTAAGCTTCCAGATAACTGCCTCTCTCTCAAGGAATTCTCAGCCATTTAATCAATAATTCAGTAAAGACCAAATTAAATCCATCAGCAACAGTTTGATGAAGCAGTATCGACTCAAAAGTTTTTAAGAAAGCTGATTATTTCCCACATTCAGTTAAAAGCAGCGTCACCATATACACAGATCACATGACAAATGTGCTGGAAAACCTAGTCCTGTAATTAAGCAGAAGACTAATTATTTATAAAAACCATTTGCTCATTTACTAGATACAATCCAAACTTCATGGTCTATGAAGCATAACAGTATTCATTTGTATATGCAGGCAATAAAATCTCAGCTCCTGCCTGAATTCCAACTGACACAGGGCCACCTCAAAATTAAAAAAAAAAAAAAGTATGTAAACTGATAATTCAAATGCATAGACAATAATGGAAGATTTGTCGTTCAAAGCAAAACATAGGGGTGACAAAGAAATCAGAAGACAGTCAAAGCAATGTTACTGTGATAACTTGAAAAAACCTTCACTGTCAACTCATTCTTTGACCATGACTAAATCTGGAACTTGAAGGTTTGATATACTTTCTCTTGGAGGTATGGGCCTCAGCCACATCCTTACACTTGACCCTACCTTAAAAGTGAAATAATTTGCAGGATTAGACTGCGACAAAGTACATTTCCAATCCATTACACGAGGCAAAAAACAAATTGCTGACAGACACCGTACTCACCAATTACACGTACCGTGCCCTCTTCGTTCTCCGCACCTACTATGCTGGCTGGCCACAGGTGACCTGCTCCCGTGTACCATGCTAAAGAGCCACGGGTTTTCATTCCCGTGGCATTGCCACGTCCCTGCACATCCCTGCCAAGGAATCTGGCTGCTGGCAGGAACCACCGCCTCCGCCCTGGGGAGGGGGTTTGCAGCGCAGCAGGAGCAGGATGGAAGGCCACGGAAATGAACAGGAGGGGACGGGGATTATAAACACAACAGGCCCGGAGGAACGGTAGGCAGGGTGGCTGCTGTGCTGTTTTTTCTCTGGGATTCAGGATGAGACAGGGGGCAAGGGGATGGGGAAGGGATGCTGAGGAGTTACGATCAGGCGGGAGTGACAGGAAATGAAGAGAGGGAGAAAGAGGGCTATTACGGGGGCTTCCCGGGATGCCAGGACCCAACTGAGCTGGCTCTCCTCAGGAGGGCCTCCTCCTTCCCAGGACATTCAGACTTCCCCTTAACTTCATGGCAGAAATTTCATTTTCGTTACGGAGTGACAGGATTGCACACCTGTGATCAGTGCTTAGAGCCAGAGCTCAGGAAAAGTTTTATGAAGCCAGAGGCCAACTGTTCCACATCCATCAGAGGATGCCCTGCACTGCAGACCATAATTCAGAGAGTTAATGGCCCTCTTAGTCCTTCTACTCCAAAAGAGAGGCACTGACCTGCAACAGGTTTGTAAGGCTTGCAGCGCATGCTCCCCCCAGCACAACCACATCAGAGCACGGCTGGAGAAAATGGAGGCCACAGCCTTCTGCTACAAAGACACTGAACGAGACTGCCACGCTCAGTCCTAGGCTTTCACATTCTGAAATACACAGCAAATCTGTTTAATTCTTCAAAACTCCAAAGACTTAAGGGTACTCCTTTTCAAAATTGAACTTATCTTTAAATCCCTGTAGCTGTACAGACAACTTTCAAACAGTAAAACTCCGCCTGGTTCTCAGATTCAAGTTTTAGGATTATGAATCTCCTGTCCAGGTTATATTTTTTTTAAACTGGAAAGCTCTTTACATCACTGATTACAAGAGTCTGTTACTTCTAGGAAGCAGTTCTGTCAAATTCAGGTTCCCCTGAAATTTTTGCATCCTATGAAGTCAAAGTTGTAACATTTTAGAGATCAGCTTTTACCGTAGGAGGAAGTACTGCCTTACCACTGACTGAGAACAGTATCTCTTCTTGGCTTGGCAACTTTCTGGCAAAGGCACCTTTTGAAGCTACGCTTATGCAGCACACCTTTGCCAATACTGACTCTGCTGCAGCCGTGCACTGCAGGACAGGGATCTTTCTCCATGACAGCTCAGGAAAATCACAGGGGAATGTAATGTGCTAAGGAAGGAAAAGGAGGAAGAGATTTCCCTCTTCAGGAAAAAAGGACTACTGTGCAAAAACAAAAAAAAAAATTATAAAAATTTTTCAAAGCTTTTATCACTTTTTTCCCTAGTAAAAACAAATTAACACTTAACTAAAATGCTGACACACTGCACGCAGAATGCAGCACAGAGTCTCCATTTAGTTTTTAACTCCCATCGGCAGAGTCATGGAAGACAGTTTCGGGCTGGAAACCCGACTGCTTGCTGGTCCTGCGGTGTTGCCATGACTGCAGAAGGAGAAAAGCTGCAGGGGACCAAGGAGGGAATTCCCTCTGCATGTCTGAGAGCACGCTGCAGCCTCAAAAATCCCTCCTTCCGTCCCACCCCGTATCCACTTCACAGCATTACTGACCGTGGAGGCAACTTGGGAACAGACGCAGGGATGCTGTGATGCTCCAGCTGCACCCAACTGACATGTTCCTGTAGTCACAGCTGGTGTGCCAGAGACAGAACTACCACAGTATCAAATTAACACCTGTCTTGGACATTTCAAAGTGAAAAATACCACACAATTGCTACAGGCTACTCTTTTTTTTTTTGTAAGTGGAAGTAGTACAGAAGTTTTCAGGACTTAATGTCATATAAAAGTACTGATTTCAAATTACGAATCATTTTATCTGACAGCACAGTAAAGTGCCATAAAGTGGGATTTAGTACTCATGATAAAATGTTCGGGTTTTATATAGATATACGTAAGGCAAGAAAAAATATCTCAAGGGAAATCTGCACCAAATGGTAAACCACAAGAGGGACACGGAGATTAAAATTCTGGAGGCATTGTGTATTAAATGAGCAGTATACTATTCAAAAAAAATCAATTGAAGCAAATTCAGTACTTCTACAATTATTATAGCACAATAACTGTCATTTTGAAGGATGAAGGTTGGCTATTTCAAAGGTTTCTATACAGCACTTCTCTGCCTACTTGAAAACTGGTATTTTCAAACTGCAGTATCAGCCAGCCAAATAAATGTATCAGACACCTTCGAGCAATGCACTTAAATGAGAGAATATTCATAAAGGATTTAGAAAAACATCTCAATTCACTGACCTAAATATTACAAAGCAAATCACCAGACTGTCTTCTACATGCAACCGTGTTGGAAAATTTCAATTACTTCTTATCTTATAATTAAACTACTGGCTTAATACTTTGCATTTCTATGGTACCTTTCACCCAGGGAGCTTAACGTGCTTTACAAACATTATCAGCTTTTACAGTTAGCCGGCTTTTGTGATGAGACACTGTATTGCAGACTTCCAGTTTGAGGTTTTATGTTAATTACATACAAGTAAAAAGGGATTTCAAGTCACACCAGGTAATGTAAAGTTCATCCAAATAAACTGAGTTACTGTGAATTCATTAATGAGAAAGAGAACACAGAAAAGCAAGCAGGAGGAACACGCCACAAAACATATCTTCTTTGGGTATTCTGCTGCATCATTGCTACAATTTTTAAAACAATATTTCTTAATAGTAAAAACACAACAGGATTTTAAACGCTTTTTTAAAGATCTGTACTAAATAAAGCAGGAAAAATTAACATGTATTAGTGAGTATGTTCACATATACCATTCCTTCACACGGTAAGACATGAAGAAATGGATAGCATTTCAATGTTACACAACCAATACTCCTTTTTGGCAGGGTATGTTGACTCAGCTGTTTAAGGTTTCGTTGTTCCAACAGCACTGTTAAAACCCAAGTGCTCTGAGATGTAAATCATCCTGACTTTTCCTAAAGCAGCTTAAAATGTTAGAAATCTTGCCAGCTCAGGAGGAACCAGGCAACACACAAAAGTCTTTGAAGTTCATCTAAAACAACCTGCAGCAGTAAGTACTACAACTTCCAATACTGGTGCTCAGCCCATGAAGGACAGCAGATAAGCACGAAATTCATAAGTTCAGCATGTTGCACTATTAACAAAATAAAATATTTAAACAAACACTTTAAAGTAATTAATAATATATATGTACAACTCACTGCTGCAGAATGAATCATCCTTACATGACAAAATGAAAATATTTTATAAAATTACAGATTCAGAAAAAAACAGAGAATGAATGCTGGAGTGCTGAGGTACCAGGTATAGACTTTCCTAAGATGGTACGACCTCAATCTTCACATGAGGTATGCAATTCATCTCACTTGAGTCCTGACTAGGGGGGGGTGGGGGAAGGGGGGGGAAAAAAAAATCTTTAGAGTCCAGTAGGCCACATATTCTACAGACACCACATATTTTTATTGAAAAACTACTTGGAGAGCTTTCAATATTTTATTGGGACCATTTATTTTCTCCTTCCACCTGCAAAGCATGGCACTTCATTCTACTATATGTTCAACACTACAGGATTCACAAGGAAAGAAAAATTACAGCTAATACCTTTTTAAAACCTCTAAGAATATCCTAAAACAGCTTTTCTGAATATAAAAGCTGCAGTATTTTAAATCCAAGATTTGGACTCTTTTGAGTATAGCCAAACACCGCATCCCAATAGAAAACAAAGATTATGTCCCTTTCCTAAGATATAAAATTATAATCTTTTGCCATTTAAGATCACAGGATACTAGACCCACAAAAAAAAAAAAACAAAACCCAAAAAGCCTATCCAGGAAAAAAAATCTTAGCAGAGGAATTGATTTTGGAGAAAAAGTTCACAAGCAGTGGGGGAGAACCATTTCACTTCCAGACTGATATTACAAAGATACTATGAAAGGATGAAGACAGAGAGAGACAGAGTAATGAGCACGGCACATGAGGCATTCAAAGCTGCATGACAAATAAGTCCACCACGCATCGTGTGATTCTTCAAGTCAAATATACAAATCTCTCTGCCCATCTTTCCTCCCTTCCCATCTCCATCGCACTGCCATTAAATTGTACCATGGCACTCCCCCTATATCCTATAAAGCATGTACACAATGATATTGAAGGGATGGTGGTGCATTTTTTGGACACATCCACAGTACTGAAGCTACTGCTCCCCAAAGGCAATCAATCCCCAGCATACCCCTGCATCATCCACTCCCTCCATTTACAAAACCTTAACAAAGACCTGATACTTCCTCGTATCAACAAAACATTTCATTGTTCATAATCCATTTATTTGGAAAAATCAGTCTGCTTTAACAATGCTGAGGTCACTGTTATGGTTTTGAATGACAGCAGGTAACAACAATTAGATATTTGGGGTCTGCCTGAAACCTCGAGTGTTCACAAAGCCTCTTCTAATAATCTACAAATCTGTTACATGACCCAATTATCATTTGTGTATGTTGAGTTAATTCGAGAGAAACTATGTTGGAAAACACAGGTATGAGTGCAGGTGAAAGCAGTGTTGGCTTCCACCAGCTCCTACAACGCAGCCCCGCCTGGCATAAGGAAACCGAAAAAGGACAGCAGATTTGACAGAGACACTGTTAGGGAAAAAAGAAAACTTTTTTTCAAGAACAATGGCAAACCCCAGCTTTCTCACTTCGACATGCTTTGTCCCTATGGCTAAAGATTACACACTGCTTTAAAAAATGAAGCCAAATCAAAGCAAGCAGTTCTCCATCACCGTACTTGCTCCTGGTGACAAGTTCCTGGGGAGGATGACGTGCGTGTGCTGAGCCCTGCAGGGCTGCCAGGTGGGCAGAGCCCGGGCGCAGGACCCAGTCCCACACTTCTTCCAGCTCTGCCTTAGGAAAGATGCCGCCAGGCAGGAGGGTGGGCAAGGATGTGCTCAAAGGAAGAGAAGGGGCAGCCGTGTAGCTCACTCCCCAGCGAATAGCAGGCATACTTTGCCATTTGAAACTATTTCATATCTACTGACTTCAATTTTGTATTTTACTTCAACTGAAGACCAGGCAAATATTTATATTTTTTTTCCTGTGGTTAGGTCAAACATATCATCAAACAGCTTCAAGTAGTTTACATTAAATCCATTAAATTGCACTGCTGCAAATGATGAGGTTATATGTGGCCTGAAGCAATCATTTAAAAAAAAAAAAAAAATCTCTTTCAGCTCAAGTGGAAATATATGACTTGTTAAGCCAGGGTAAAAATCAGTTATGGCCTGGAGAGGAATCTTTCCTTCTGTCTGAACAAAACTGACATTTGTGTTCCATACTACAGATTCAACAAACAAAAGTTAATTAATTTAGGACAGCAATTCTTTTAATGCTTTTGGGAACATCCTAAACCATTAAGTACAAATTTAAGTATTTACGATGTTCTGAAACCTTAGAAGACAGTGGCAGCTGAACAATTCAGGACACTTTAAAAATAATGCAAAGAGCTGGGTCTTGGTTTATACTACACTTAGATTGCTATACTTGCACTCATTTGCCAAATGCCATTTGCATCTAGATATTTCTCCTTTTCCAGCTAAGTGATTCATATTGTTGCTTGCTTCCTTAAATCCCTACTGCTGCAAGGATCAGTTCAATTTTATAACTGATGCTCATTGGTTATTTGTGAATTATACCCATAGCTTGCAGTATGTTTAGAAACGCATTTTATACACACACATATAAAGAGACAGAGAAAAAGAGAGAGAATATATTAGAAAGACAGTAAAGCGTCATAACGTTTACCAGTCACTTGCCGGAATAAATTCCTGATGAGTGGACTAATTTCCCCAGAGACAGATCATACTATATCCTGCGTGGCTGCAGTCTTACTGCCCTGAGAATAAAGCACGGCTCCTCTACCAAGCCTGGAGATGTGAAACAACACCTCAAGCTCTAAGCTGGCCTGTAACAAGTGTCATGTTTGGTAAACATGTTTAGTACTGCTGCAGCTATTTCTGCTCAAAATATTTCTTAAATGAGATGCATGAAATTTAGTATTTCATTGCCTTTTACATTCCAGTAGCACCTTCAACTTTCGTTTAAAGGTTATTCTAATTATTTACATTTTTTTCCAATAATGGAGCCATATGTAAGTCTGGGTTTACCATTAAGTCATGTTCTACCATGCCGAGTCCTTGGGCTTAATCCTCTCCGCTCCCACAGGCTCCCAGTCTAAAGTTACACAGTGTTAAGTCACCCTTAGCTTCAACCATCTACCTTTAAAAAAAAGGAAGAGTAGAGCGGCTTCTTGCGTACTCTTGACCTGTTCTGTACAACCAGTTTGTAAGCACAGGTTCTTTTTGCATGTATGGGACACTGCTTGGCACAGAGAGAGCTTGGTCTTGCTCAAAGCTTCCGAGAAACAACCGCTATCCTAGCACATGTTTCTCCTAGCACTAAGTACACAAGGAGACAGAAGATCAGGACCCTTCACCCCTGCATTCACAGGCTCCACAATACCTACAAAACCAGCTGCAAGGTGACAAAAGCTGGCCAGGCCATGAAGCCACCCATGAGAAGAGCTTGTAAGAAATCTACTTCCAGTTCTGTAAGAGCTCATCCAAATCAGTCCACTTCTACAAAACTTTTTGACTTGTAAAATCTCATTTGATTAAAAAAATCCTCCTTTATCTCTATTCACGACAACAAACTTCCATGTTTTAGAACAAAGCTCCAAAGGAACTGCAGGCAAGAGCTTGGTATTTGAAGGACGCAAAGCTAAGGTAGACAAGTTTGATCCAGAATAAGAAAACCCAACGCTCAATAATGGCAGAAAGAAGTGTTCTTGCTTACAAAACCAAGTAATAGCAATTCTGGGGGACTGGGCACAGGTGTGAAGACTGGTGACCAGAGATGCAGATGTCTGTGTCTGAACACTTCCACTTGCCATACATAGCACAGCACAGCACGTAGAGCATCAGGGCATACTCTTCCTTCTCAACTAGAAATAAATAAGTGAACGAGCATGCAGTTGCAATGCTTGGGTGACACATGCTGCAACTTCAGTAACTGAATTAAGAGGGCCACAAAGTTGATGTTGGCAAAACAAAATGACAGATACTCAGCCACCCTCACAGAACCACTATACTAAGTTTAATCAGCAATTATTTCCAAAGCCCCAGGCAGAATTTTATAGGATCCCTATACCAGAACATGTTAATTCCCCAGCTCGATTCTGGCAGAGAGCAAGCATTGCCCACCCCATCTCCAATGAAAAAAACTCCAGACGGGAACCGATCACTAGTAGCCTGGGGTTCGGAAAAAAGAAACATCTCCTATATGAATGTTTATTTGTCTGAAGGACTTTAACCCAGCGAAGCCTTTGATGCCAGCCACTGCAGCAGTGCATCAGCCCATGAGGTGATTCACTGTCCTGCTGCAGTTCCCACAGCGGAGTCTGCAGGACTTCAGAAAGGACTGACCAGAAGTCACAGGAACACTACAGAAATACAAAAACATTGACAACGAATATTCTTAAACGCTGTAAAAAATCAGGTGGAACAACTGGAATGGAGTGACTGGAGTTGTGGATATGATATGGAATGGCCAAGAGAGAGGCGTATTTTATTCAATTGAAAACAACAGTGTTGCAAAAATAATTCAGGAAAAAGATCAGAACTAGATATGCTCATAAAGGAGAAAACGATAATGCAAAACACTCATAAAATCATTTAATATTTGCTTTTCTCAAGACAGACACTTGTAGAAACTGTCAGGAAGGAAAAACTTTGTAAAAATTACTATGGTTAAGGTTAATAAGGAAGAACACATGAATTATTCGTTTAAATAGCTATGAAGCTTACTATAACAATTCTCTAAAAAAGAAAGCAATGCCTTTTTGCAAGTAGCATACTATACCGATGGGTTTTGTCCTTAAGTAAAACAAGGGCCAATATAAAAAAAAAAAAAAAATTAGCAACACTTAAACCAAAGTGTACCAAATGGGGAGCCTCAGACTTGTCCAAAAACCAGTGTGGGGCATCATGTAATACTGACCTGAGATGCATTTCTTGCAAACGGAAAAGAACAGAGATGGAACAAGATACTCAGTACTGCTGGATCCTGGAGGGAAGTCTTTAAGACATGAAAAGTGAGTGAAGCACTGAATTTATAAAGAAAAGTCAGAAAAGCTGAGTATATTTCATCTGCTGAACAGAGGTGCATAGGAACCTCCTTACATTGAGGGAAAGACAGGACTAATTCAGGAAATTACAAGGGTTGGGAAAATTATTATGAATGATCGAATAAAACTGTTGAGTACATAAATTCTGACCAAAAAAGGTATTAGAGCATGAAACAATTTCCAGAAGAAAATGACAGAAGCATCATTGCCAATGACAAGCCTAAAATTACACCAGACAAAAATCCTGAAAATAAAGACAGACAACTTCTGCGTTTGCTAAATAGAAACTGTACCTAGTTTACCCTTGCATAGATAAATAATTTAAAAAAATAAGAAAAGATGGGTGGTGATCAGCTCTCAGGGGGAAGTCATCAGTAGTTTTGCATATCTGTGTTAAGACCTATGCCACTCTATATTCTTAATAAAACTAGGAAAATAAAGGCGAATAGTGAGGTGCAAGACTTGTTGACGGTATTTAAATTAGCCAGGAAAGTAAAAATATGGGTGTATTGCAAAAAAAAAGTCAAAGTTACATTTATGAAAGGTCATGCATATGGGAAAAAATAAATCCCAGTGTCACAGGTGAAATTATTTCAGGATAATAATTGCGTTCCATCTGCACAAACAATACGCCCCCAGGCTACTCCCAGGCCCATCCCAGGGGCCATCTGCCCACCAAAAGCCCACCTCCACAAACCCGGAGAAGCAGGTGGGACCCCAAACCAAGGGCTCCTGCTGAGGAACACCCCGTCTGTCCCAGGAGAGCCTCAGCCCCAGCATCCAGGCATAGGCATCATCATCCCAGCAAGATGAGTCACAGGGAGCAGCTCTTCTGTTCACCTTTCGGACTAAGGAGGGTTGCTGCCTCAGGGTGTGGGACACATGATGGGATGAAGGGGAAGGGCATTTTGGGATTGCATCGGCTTTATGAGCATGCGAGTGCCAGTGAAGACCGAGCTGGAGAGCAGAAGTGGCCTAGGAACGAGGGGTGTAAAGTAGGTCTCTGAGCACCGGCTTTGGGCTTGAGAGCGCCTGCATGTCTCTACAGATGAGAGCACAGTGGATGTTGGCTGTGGGACCAGGGGGCTCCTATGTCCAGGTGCCAGCAACTGGGGAGACTGGGATCCAGGGGCAGCTACTGGGCAGACCAAGTGTCTGAGCCCAGCTGCTGGAAGGATCCTCCTCGTACGTATGTATACACATATTCTCACTCACAGACCCATCTCCTGCTCAGAGACCTGTCTGTGTCCGAGTGCTCTCTCTGTCTGCGTTATCTGTGCTGGCCGTACACACCCATGGTGCATACCCATGTCTGCTGAGGATACATTTCAGCCTCACCACCAGCTGGACCTGGGGGCATGGAGCAGCAGCTGCCTCGCCTCTCTCGAGCTGTTGGACCCGGCACGACCTATTTTCCTCCAACATAAAATACATGTTTTCAGGCAACCATCAGCTAAATGCTTAGCAGTCAAAACAAACCAGCAGGTTATTAGGAGTTATGCAGAGGAGAGAACAAAATAGAGACAAGCTTAACGCTGCTGATAAACCCATTGTGGGCCTGCACCTTGAATGGTGCCTACAGTTCTGCTCCTCTCCCCGCACAATCAACGGTTAAACAGCTCGAACCCCACTGCCTGGAAAGGGGATGAGGGAGCCAGGATGTAACAGTAGCTGATAAAATTCACGGGCAGCACACCCAGGATGGAGAGGGATCAGCTGTACCTCTTGTAGCCCAAGAGCTAGGAAACAAACGGTAGCGTGTTCACAATGAACAAACGGAAGTCATCTACACACAACTTGGATCTAAGTCGTAGGACTCTGCCACAAGACACCGTAGACACTAAAACCCTACAGCCTTAAGGAGCGGCCCAACAGATTTATGGAAGAGAAATGCAGTAAAGGTTAATAACCACACAGAGATCACCCTTGTCTCAGGAAAATATCCCGAGTCACATACCACTGAAGGATGGGAGAGGAGGGATGGGGGGTCACTACCTTGTTGCTGTAATCTTCGAGCCTGTCACTTTTGACCACTGTCAGAAAGGATATGGGGTTAGATGGACCTCAGGTCTGACTCAGTATGAGTAATTCCTACAGTCTGTTCTTGATTTTTAAAAAAATTAAAAATAGTAATAATACAGAGGACAGCTCCACACAGTGCTGATACTTTTCTTATTATGCAGACAGATCTGTTTGAAGCTTCTTCCCTTTTTTCAGTCTGCAGTTCCTTTTTTCACCTGGGTCATTTCACAGACCAAGGTTAGGGAAAGGACCAACACAAGAACCGCCACAACAAGGAAAACCAACATCCTTCTCTGGAGAAATGGAAAGAGGCAGCTGGAGAAATAAGAAACAGGAAAACGATGCCCATTTAGATCGATCTGCTATTGACAGAACAGCAGCATGGAGCCAAAGCACCCCTTGTCTTGCTATTCATATATAGCTGATAAGAGTGAAGAAAGGTTAAGGCACAGATGCACGGGAATCCTCCTGTACCCCCATTTACATAGCAGAGGGTCCAGCTCCTATAGCCCTTTAGTAGCAATCACACATATAATAGCTTAGATTTTTCCAGTGGGGGATTTGCAACCTCAGTGCTGCCTGTAGTCCTTGCAGTACGGCTTCTACTGGACAAGAAGATGAAAGTTAACTCTACATACATCTGAATGAACACCATCTGACTGACAGTGAAACCAAAAATCACGATTCATTAATTCCACCAAAACATCTGCCTTGCCTGAGGCCCACCTCCTGTGTGACAGAGGAAGTCCAGCCTGTAGCTCCTCACACCCACACTTTGGGAGATACACCTTTTTTCCACACAACCTATCCACCTTAGGTGAGCATGATGACACAAACTGCATCTGTTCCAAGAAATATTTAAAACCCCAATCACGCACCACAATGTCACTAGCAAAGCAGAGAAGGGAGAGATGGGATTTCATTCAGCTAATTTTTAAACAGTTCTCAGTTTAGGTAAAAAGCACAGTACAAACTTCAAACAATTATCTAAAATGTTACAATTATACGGAGCCACCTCAGGCAAATCTTTCCTAAACAGCAGAGATGATTCTCCCATACTGGAGACAGCAACCCAGTCATCATGACAGCACTTTGTTACGTTATTGAAAAGGACAGAGTCTAGACCAAGGACACAGAATCAGCAACTCCAAACTCAAGTTCAGTGAAGTCAGACAATTCAAATGCCTGCAAGTAAATAAGTGATAAGGCGGGGGGGGGGGGGAGTATTTGAAACAGTAAACATGCACTCACAAAACTCACTGCCAATAACAGTAGTATTTCAAAGTGCAAATCTACAAGACAATGGCTACTGATTGACAACAGCTTTCAACAAACAGACGTCGAGTCTGGTCAAGTAAGAGCTCTAGTGCATGAGAAGACAATAAGCCTATATAATAAGAGACCTCAATAAACGTAATCTAAAAATTCTAAAAATCAAAGGCAAAATAGCATTAAGATATATTTAAAATACAAAAGATAAACAAGGATACTCATCACAAAACTTTGACTGAACCAGATTTATTTATTTATTTATAAAGAAAAGCAGAACAAAATGCTGTCTAAATCCCAACTGAAGAAAAGCGCTCTGATACAAACTGAATCTCACCATGCTTAGGGCCTGATGGACAATTGGGAGAAATTAATTTCCAGAACAGGCCCAGATCTTCCAGAGCTTCATGGAAGTGGGATTCTTGACATGTACAAACCTTGAGTCTACCCCTGGGACAAACCATCTCCGAAAGCCCTCCAATGCAGACATAGGGAAACAGAATTACTATGCACCATTAGCAGAGACACACAAACCCAAGATGGGGTAATTTGTAACTCTCCTGCAGTGACAGATAGGACTTTCAGCACGATGAAGGAGCACATATGGATCTCAACAACATTGCACCTGGTCTGGGCACTCTCTACACTATCCGCATCTAGACTTCCACTTTCTTCTCAGATGGTCAGTAACAGTACGTCATCTGTAAAAGCTCAAAAAAAAAAAAAAAAAAGAGATGCAAGAACAGAATATTTTTGCAGGCGGTTGCAGGCAACAAAGTTTTTATTTCATCCAAACTAGCAAAGAAGATACTCATTGCTTTACAACACACGGGGGAGGGAGGGAAGGGGGGGTGAGAAACATAAGACGTGCAGTACCTCAAAGCAGAGTACAGGAAGCCCTGGAAATACAGTTAGTTAGCACCGAGACTCAGCTAATAAACCTCACTGAAAGCCTTGGCACAGTGTCATTCCTTTAAGACACAGCACGTTCACATCATCCTAAAATGCAAATACAGCTTGCTGACACTGAATTTCCAACTGAATTTTGTTTCCAGCTAAAAACCAAAAAATGCAACTGTGAAGCAGGCGGGGTTTTGCCAATATTTTTTATAAGCACATATACATATTTGTGTGTGTGCGTGTGCGCGCACGTGTGTCTATATAGTCAAAATCCCGTTTTATTTTGTAGTTCTGGCATTAAAACTTCAGTCAGCTGTATTCTTGACAATTTACTTAGTAGCAGAATTGTGGGTTTAATTAAAAATAAATAAATAAATAAAAACGTACACACACAAAATGACCAAGTATTGACCAGAAGTGGGAAATCTACCCATGGTGTTAAAACATTAAAACATTTCATTTGCAGTCTCTAGCATTAAGTGTGATGATAGAGAAAGCTAGCAATTAATGAACCATTCTATCCTTGAGATTAGGTTAGTTCCCATAAATGGTAAGCAGTTGATTTCAGAATATGTAAGAATAAATCTTATCAACGTGTAGCACTTCATAGTGTTTTAATAAGATCTTACTCTCAGATGGGCCTCCTGATGAGTCCTATGTGCAAAGCAGAATGGCATCACTTCTTGCAGATACCACCCAGAACTCCTCTTTCCAAGCAAGATATATATTGCTCTCTCATCACAAAGAAAGAATGCAACAGCAACAATGTGATTCACATGGCCACAGCTAAAACCAATTCAGCATACCCAACCAGTATACAGATTAAAATACAAAGGAACAGTCTATTAATTAGAAGTGTTTCTGCCTCTCATTTCCACAAAATATTACGTATGAACTTTTGCCACATGCTAGCCGTTGAAGCCAGTCAAAAAGAAGCATAACTGGAAATAAACCCACCCTAGCACAACTGTGTCTAAAGGCTTGAGATCTGTATTTTTCTTTAAGTGACATGCAGATTATCTTTAATTGCTTAAAATGGAAACTATCAGAAGAGCAACTTTATTAGTCTTTCCCTTACTGCAAGGGAAAAACTACAAAAGGCAGGGAAGAATTAGTCAGATATTACTGTAGAGTGTTGTCTTTAATATTACGATGGAAATTACAAAAAAATTAAAGTTGGTTAAAAACGTGAATTTCATTAAAGCTATTTTTCCTGAAGGAAAAGAGAAGAATCAAAATTTGAATTTCTGAAGCAGATCCTAGCAGAAGCTGAGAACGACAGGTGAACGCAAGCCCAGCAGACGCATGGGTAAGAAGACTTGGAAGAGGACGATAGAAGAAAGCCTGCCCAAAGGAGAGACCTAAATATTAGAAACAGAATCTGTCATTTAGCCACTACAAAAATAAAACCTAATACTGCCAAGTAACTTGCTCTGTAAACTCTGCACAAGCTAAACAGTTGGCTGTTAGTCCAAGAACACAGCGATCCAGTTGCAGTCTATAAATGCAAACCCAAGTCCAGCTGAGTTTGCAGCTTGTCTAATCTCAAACTACCAGCAGTAAGCAAGGATGACAGCCAAAGCTAAAGCCAGCAGCTAGTCCTCATATAAAAATACCCACGCATGGTCTAAATTAGCTGTACTCCTGAGCAGCGCCCTCCCCCAGTATTGTAACAGTGCTCAATATCAGCAGGTGGAAGAAAGCACTTAAAATAGCGAAAATTTTAGGACAGACAAGGCTTATGATGCTTGTTATGTAAGCAAATAATACATGCTAAAATTGTTTAAAAATCATGAGGAAATTAAGACAATCCGTGCTGAGCCCTTAACCCACTATATCTGTTACTTTAAAATGTTATTAAATGCAGTGCATGTCTGATGTCAGACAGCCTGTGTTTTTCAAAGTGTTTGATTTTCTAAATATTTGTAACTATTCTTTTCAGAAATGCTAAACCAGGTTTTTACAGCAGCGTGGTCTTTTTACATTTTTATTTTCGTTCATCTAATAATTTGGTAAAATTACAGTTTTTCAAAGATCAGGTAGGAGCTGTACAAGAAGAAGTTTTTTTTCCTTTCGCACCTCCTCCAATTTCTGAATGCTAGTTTTGAAAGAAATCTATTCATCAAACAACGGGTTGCACAAAATAAGCAATAACCAAGAAAAATAAATGTGCCACCTCATACAGAGTTTGGAATCCAAAACATTATTTTAACGAACGAGTTTTTCTGAAGAATCTTATCCACTGCGTATTTTTTCCTCCATGAGGTCAGACTGCCTAACTATCCTACATCAGAGTAGTGCATGTAAAGAGCACCCTGGAAAGTTTTGCTTTGCGGTATTATAAAACACTTTCAAATAATAGGTAGGATGCAAAAGACTACAGAAAAACAAAATGGATGTTTTCATTACCCTAAGTTTCATCCATTACCAAGCTCTTCTTTGTTTCAACTTTCCAGCAGACCCTTAAGTTCCTAGCGAACCTGAAGGATCATTTTCCAAAAAAGCACTATTTGAAACAAATACATCAGGTCAAGGTATACTAGCTTTGAACGTAATTCATACTAAATATTGTCGAGCACACTACTAGGACCTATACAACCAGCATTCTGCAAGTTCCATTAATGCTGATGTAAAAAGCAATACGCTATTTGCTCATCTATTTTCTGAGAAATGACACACCAACTCTACCTCAGCTCGCCCTCTGGGAACCAGGACTGATGTCATGAGTATCAGCTCCTCAGGTAGCAGGAGAAGCCAATCCACTGTTAGCTAGAGACTAAAACCTTTCTAATTGTAACATTTATACACGTATTTATTCTAGTTGATATCAGTGCCAATGATTAAAACTGACACTGCCTTCACGTGCCTCTTGCTTTGCTGGATTTTACCTGGTAAGCTGAAATTTCTCATGGTATCATGTTCAGATTTAAATGACAAATTCCTTCTATTTTTATTTTTTAACAGACATTCTGAGGGAAATTGGACACTTTATATGACATTAAATTTCTTTTCAGGCAACCTTTTCTTTTGAAAATTTTGTATTTCCCTTTTCAGCTCAGGGACTTGAAGTCCAGCAGAGAGGGCTCTGTACTAGAGACTGGGTAGACTTTCCAGAGAGCTCAGAAACCCTACACAGCAACGACTGACAGATCAGACAGACCTCTCACAGTTCTTAATTTGCACACATCCATTAAAGCTCTAGTGGGGTTTAAAAACTAGTATTTTTGCAGAGTCCATTCATTTTGTTGATGCTTTTGGGAAGCTTGTTCATGGACCCACCACCCACACACAAATCTGTTGAGGGAACCCAAGCCTGGAATGGGCCACCCACTCCCGTGAGCCTGGGACTATAGGGACAAAGGCAGAAAGCATCTTCTTCAGTGGTGGATAATAGATCAGGAGCTAAAAGGGACATGGGGGAACCTGTTCTGTCCATGAGACAAACGGTGCTGTAACAAAACCCAAACACGCAGATTGGAGCAAGGTCCCCAAGAGCATTGCAGGAGCAGAAGCTCAGAAAACTGGGAACCAACGAGCAAGCAAATTATGTGAGAAAGAGAAAAGAAATAAACTAGAGAGCTAGTTAGGAGCTACAGTGAGAAGGCAGAAAATGAAGAGCATGCACTTGTCACACAGAATGGGAACCACTGGAAGGGGAGCCAGTATAAACCGCGAACACCTAAAAGGAAAGGACTGAAGGCTACAGCAGGTAGGACTCCAGAGCGAGTATCCACGTGCTGGTCCTCCTGCCACCCCGCACCACAGCCTGAAGGCAACCCTTCATTTCCCACCAAGAAATACCTGCACCCCAATTTCAAGCAAGACCCTGTCCTATCCAGTCTCCATCTCTTTTTCCCAAAGCCTGAAACCAGCTACCGGCAGGGACTCCCCGCACTCTGCCAGAGCCTGAATGCAGCTGCAACTGAGGCCAAGGGGAGCAGCGAACGAAACTTTTACCTAACGCTGCCATCCGATAAGCAGAGTGGAAGAATGTCTCAGTAATGGCCACAAAAAATAGCAGATAATTTTGATTTTAAGCTGCTGGTTCCTTGGTTTGCCACCAATACAATGGGGATGATCAGAGTTTTACCTAGCCTCATAAAACATTGCTAAGTAGTCAGATAACATGGTGATGAGGGCCACATAATTCATTAGAAAATTAGTAATTCTGAATTTGAAGAATATTTGCATAATGAAGCACTGGCCACATCCTGAACAATGAGAAGAAAAAAAGACATTAACTAACTACTCAAGGAATCACTATTCGTCTTTGAATCATCTGAATACCAGGGTGGGGAAGGGGGCTATATACAGTAATATATACCCCACACATACACAGTAATGAAGGAATGTTTCTAACACATACACTCAGTGCAGTCTGACTACTGCCTTTTTCTAAGGCAAGTTTGACTTCACTCCCTTTGTAAAATTTTGCATGCACAATAAATACAACACAATGGTCTGGATTCACCCGTTGTTTCTAAATAGCAGCTAACTTAAAAAACAATTCAGAGAAGAAAAAAGACCAAAATTGAAACAGGAAAGACATTTTCCTCCCAGAGACCTGTGATAAAGGCAGATTCTGCCTTTGTAATGGTGATTAAAGGCAGAAAGTACAACTGACATAGCAGGACAGCAGCCATAGGACATAACACAATCAGCTGTACCAGGAGCAGGAGAACCAGAGGAGTTTGCTTCCCCGCTGATGAAGAAGTCCCCTCCTCAAATCCCACACACTCCCCTCTGCCCCTTTCCCCACTACTGACACTTTTCTGCCCTGTCACACTTGAAGGTCATCTCCACATCCCTTTTAACATCCCCACAGGGCAAGCTAGTGCATGCTGTGGCCAGTTCAGAGCTACATACGTGCTGACTGCTAGTCCACACATGCCAGGTGTCAGCCCGTCAAATAAAACATGTTATTTTAATGACTACCTTAAAGATGTATTAATTTGTACCTCTCTGCTCTACTCAGCCTCCAATACGTATGAAATTTGTTGGAACTTCTCCGTGAGATTTCCACCTCTCTCCCAAAGCATGGTTGAATATTAGACTGAAGGTTTTAAAAATTTTACTCCCAGTTAAGCCAATACCAAGATTCAACCCCCTGTGGCGATGCGAGTTCACTGCCAGTGGACACTGCTACTTGTTGGGACCAAGCCATAAAATCCAGTCCTTCTGTGGCACACCACCTTGACACATCCAAGAGCACTCATGAAAATGGACCTCCAAGAGCACATACATTTACAAAGCACCAATTTGTGAAACCCACTTGAATGACACCCGTACTGCTGAGCCATAATCATTCTGGTACGTTGTGGCTGTGGTCTTCAGGCTCAGAGCCCTGAAAAAAAACATGCAGAATATCTAATGATGCCTGGAACGTAGCTGATACCACATGATTTCTCCTGAGAACTTCTATGTATTTGTCTATTTCCTAGAACAAATTTCCCCGTTCATGCAGTTGGTATAACAGTTTCTTTTGTGAGCAAAGCCTCTGCTCCATGTACTTTGGGGAAATGAATATGAAACGGATTTTTCTTCCTCAAACCTGTAATGTTTCATGCATTACCTGCTTTATTCAGAAGCTCCCGTTCTACTTTAATTACATCCTCCCGAAGAGGAGTGGAGAGTAATGCCAGGTTCCTTTGTGGGTCCTAAGGGGAAATATTTACTAAAAGGGCTCTTTATCAGCTCCTGCTCATTTTGGATATCAAGAATTTTAATTACATTTTTGGCCTTTATCAGAAAGTATTTTTTTGCATTAGATAACTCTTTCTCCTTGAAAGGATAAAAGCAAGAATACCTGGATTTGTTCATGGCAGTTTTCTTTCCTAATATTGTTGAATTACTCCTCTCCTTGGAAGAGGGGGGTTGACTTCTATTCCTTACCACATAGGGAAAAAAAGCATAGACAGTAGGAATTTGTACCAGTTGACCTGATTCTCTATAATATACCTTCAATACAGTGAAAATCAGCTTCTAGCCACTCTGCAGGAACAGTTTCTCCTGCAACTCTTTCATTATTAGTACTACCTATTATTACAGTTGCTACTTACTCACAACATAGAACTTCTGTAGGTATCTGTTTCTTTGCCAGATCTTAACTGGACTGAAATCTGTGCTAATTATTTGCCTCTGGGTGATTGTTGCTCCTACTGTTTTGTTTCAACCAAATGGGTCAGATAGTTGGAAGGATTTTATCATGCTTGAAATACAAGAGAATATACCTGAAGTCATATTTTCCAAAATATCCAATGCCTTTTCTTTAAAATGTCCTCCCATTTACATGCTTTAGGGTAAGGACTTCAATTTTGCATCACAAATGTGTCATAGAAAACTACCCAAATTTAACTACAGTACAAAACCAATCACAAAACAAGGTATTTGGACATGCTCATTAGAAAGAATTTAGCACGTTAATTTCTCAGATTTCTAATGCATGCCCCAAGAAAGTATTAGCCCTGATGTCATTAAGCACGCTGTATTCCAAGGCTACAAGGTCAAAACTGGACTTTTCCTGTAAGGATTACTGCCAAAAGCTTTACACTCAGATATGGAAGGTAGGTGTTAGAACACACACAATACTGTGATCATTATGACCACCACCAGCAGCTTGACAGCAAACACGAAGAATATAGGAGAACAATTGTCTGACCAGGGTAAGGAAAAAATTATTAGCCAGGCATGGATTGAAATGAGGCATAAGGTTACAAAGGAAACTTGTAAGACTTGGTATTATTAGGGGGTCTAAAACTATTCTACGAGCAGACAGGGTGTTAGGCATGGAAAGCAGCCTGTAACTCACTGCAGAAGATCTGGACTGCAAGCCAGAGACAGTGACTTCCTTGAGCAAGAAAGCTCAAGGCTTAACTACTGCGTTGGCATCACGGGAAGTTGAGAACAAGGATACCTAATATTTGGGTAAAACAACAGAACTTTGATAAATTCAGAACTGGACAGCAATAAACATTTCGATGAGGCTTGGACAGCAGCTGGGAGCCAACTGCTGATTATGCCAGCCCACCTACTCTGACACAATCCTGCCGAGCACGTGGGAGCACGTGTGCGCCTGGGGCATTTTATAACTGTTTCAAAGACCGTTCCGTAGCGATTTATGGACCAGCAGTGATTCATGAACCACAGGCTGAATAACACTAGCCAAAATGATCTTTTCAGTCCCTTTTTGGTGTTTTTCCTCTTGATTTTATGTAGATGGAGCAGTTTGCCCACACATTCAGTTATTGTTGTACTGGTGGGGAAAAAAGTCGTAAATTATGTCCAGATAACAACACGCATACATCTTATTTCGTTTGTCTTCACCATCATTACTGTACAACTTATTTCTAATGCATGTCTAAAGAGGTAACTCAATAATAAGGAAGAATAAACAAGGATAAAAGATGGCAGAAAATGGGAAAAAAGGAAAGATAACAGGGACAGAGAAAGAAAAAAGAAGGAGAATAGATGAGATGGAAGAGGGGGAGCAGTTCAAAGAGCCTTTGCTATTAGGAAGCAGGAAGGAGAAAGCAGGGAAAAGCCTTGGGAATACAAATCACATGCACAGAATGTCAAGTGGAAAAAGCCTTCTGACATCCCAAGTAAATCAACAGTTGAAATTGTCCAGGAAGCTTTGTAGCTACTGCTGGAAATTCTTCCTGTTGCTGGGTACAAACTACAACGATCCGTGCCTATTAAGTTGCTGAAACAGAGAGCTCACTGCCCAGTACTGTCGGGCACGCTCCTCCATGCTACAAACCAGGCCAGAGAGAAAGCCAGCTGCAGAGTAAAATCAAAACACATACAAGCTACTATACTGATTTACTGTTCATTTTCCTAAATAATTACTCACAAAAATTTTTAAACTTTTCATGCTGTGGCTGCCACAGTACTCCCACCCTGCTGCTCCAAAGCAATGCAAGGACCAGGAACACTGCCAGAGCAGCTCAGTTCTGTCCACTACTGAACACAAGCATTCTTCATAGCAGTTAACCTCCAATTAAAGATAAAAAAGTGGCTTTGCAAAAGCTGCGCACACTTTTGCTGCCAACACTCACAACACATGCGGATGGCTTACAGCGTGACAACCAGATCAGTTTACAGCCTTCCTCTAGAAGTCACTCCAAGGCACATCAAATCATCTCACCCACCTGCAGCGAGACAACTACAGGCAATATCAAGCAGACAATTCCACCTATTCCAATTTCTAGAATAGTAATGGTCTTTTATACTTGGTCTTCTTCCTAGAAGAAGGGTAACATAATGACAGAGGACCGATGGACAATCCAGCAAGGAGCTCTCCTTAAAGAACAGTGGCTCCAAAAGCAGGGAGGAGGACGGATTTGTGAACAATGGGAGGGAGAACTTCAAGTTTACAGTAAAGGTACATCTGGATCTGGACCTCGGTCTTGGGCTCCAGTCTTCCAACTTCAGAAAAGACACTGACACAGGCGTGAAGGACAGACAAGCAACATGCAGCCCAAGTATAGAGGGCCTCTACAACAAAGAACATGGACAGCAGTGACCAGGACAGATACAGGTGAGGGCATACCCCAGTGGGTAATTCTGTTTACCTGTTATCAAGAAAACCAGAACATTCATCAGAATTATCAAGTAATAACATAAAGACTTTCTTCACACAATGCAAAATTAGACTGTGAATTTAAATTTCCATACAATACTACTTAGACAACTGATTACAGGATTAAATCAGGCATTTGTAGGGATTACAAGCACGCTCCCTTTATAATTGTAAGCAATATAACATAAACAGAAGCTTCAAATGTAATACAAATTCTCAAACTTCAGGACAATAATAAATTTCTAACCAGTAGCCCCAAGAGGAAGGTTACCCTGCATTTCACTGCTAAAGAGTTTATTGCCTTGAAGCAGGAAATACCAGACATGGTCACAGACAAAGTAGATGAGAAGGACCTCTGCCCCAATGAACATGGAAAACAGAGTGTTCCTGTTTGAACATTATTTTCTCACTCCTTTTCTTTCTGTTAAAACAAAAATCAAACAACAACAACAAAAAAAAGAGACACATTGCAATAGCTGAAGATTGTTAAAGGAAACAAAGAATGAAATGTTATGAAGCCGTTAAAAAAAGACTAACAGCATGTAAGACATCAATGTTAACATAACAAATGGAAATACAAAATATTAGATAAATTAGGGGCTTAGTCAGGGTTACTTACGTTACTAGAAAAAAAATGCCTTTTTAAAAAGAAATATCTTATTTTAATATAACTAGAAATAATAAAATGTAAAAACATATTTTGATTATGTTTATTAAAACACTTCACACAAAAAAAATTAAAACATTTGCAGAACGACCTGAGACATAAAGCAGTTTCAAACAATTTCACTCCATGGATTTTTGCTTATTCCTAAGTCTAAATATCCTAATTTGACTTTTAATGAATAAAAATAAGAAACACTTTTTCAAAATAAATCATTATTCTGAATCTCAAATTATGCTTACATAGTCTGTATGTAAAGAAGCAGATCAAGGAACCACTAGACCTTTAAGTTGTTCTTTTCCTAAATCAAAGTGACATTTTGTTAGCATTTCCTTGAATGGGCAAATATTAGCTCACATCTTTGAACACCATAGCACAATCCCTATTTTCTATGTAACATTTTGCAATTTTCACCTTTTTTTTATTTTTTTCTTTAATAAAACATCTAATGAAGAAACATTAATCAATCGGGAGTTCTCACCATTGCCAATTTAATAAGGCTTCCATGGCAATATATTCTACCTGTTTGCCTATCTGTGTTTTTCACTGAGCCTGTACTTTGCCTTGGAAGATCCAAATTCTTCCCATAACTTCCCTAATTCATCGCAACCTTGGAATACCACAAAAAGGATCAGTTATATAAAACCGCATGCCAAACTCAGTTTTAGAAAGAAGCAGAACATGATGCTGAGAGCTGAATGCAGAACCTAATGCAAAAACTATTTACTTCTCTTTACCAGATGATGCCCATAGCTTACGGAAAGCTGAAGGGTGGTCATGTGGAAAGTGAGCAGTACCTGCTCAGGTCAGACAGAAAACAAATGGCAAATGCTCTGTGTTACACGGTATTGGGGAAGCAGCTGACGTATTTAAGTTCATCACCATCGAAAAGACAACCCTAGAAGCTCAGTAAAGCATGAATCTCAGTAAAATTTCAGCAGTAAAACCTAAAGGTGTCTGAAACCAAACTCAGAAACTATCTCCAGTGTAGTCCAAATTACTGGGACGTCAGCAGGAAAGGTGAAGATTACCAGCTAAATCAGTCTCTTACAGATGAACTTAGAATCATAGAATCATTTGGGTTGGAAAAGACCCTCAAGATCATCGAGTCCAACCATAAACCTGACACTGCCAAGTCCCGCTTGGTACTATTCTTCTGTACATGCTTACGTACCTTGGCATTCACATCTTAGTATTAGCTGAGTAGACTTTTTACAAGACTAAATGTCAATGCTTTGTTTTACACACAAAGGAAAAAATTGTCTCCTCTCTTCTGTGCCACTGGGCTCATAGATTAGCAGCCCCAAACTCTGCAATGGTAGATCATAAACTTGCTCCTGGAAGGTCAAATAAGCAAAAGTGCTTTTATTCTTGTCTACCTTTTATGCAGCACCTCAGTTCAAGGGGAAAGATGACATTTTGATTATGAAAGTAATGCCTCTCTCTCCCCCTGATTGGACATTTATGTTCAAAAGACGTTCCTTGAGGTTTTTTTTTTCAGGGAAACCTTCAATAAACACACAGAGATGCACCAGAACAGGAAACTAGCATACACAAATAAATATTCATATGGTTGAATGACTTACACACCAATGATCCTTACCATTGCAATACTGAAGTCTGTTTAGAGACAAATGCATATGAGTATTTTCTGTGAACAGAGAATATTGGTTTTTTTAACTGACTGGAAAGCTATAGAGCACTAGAAGAGATTTACAACAGTGTCATATTGCAAAATAGTATCGGTTTTATTCAGCTTTTTTATTATTATTATTCAGCTTACTCCATGTATGACAACACAGAAATGGAGTTTCCACTTGACACTGGCTTCCTGCTTCTACGGATGAGCAAAAGGACTTGCAATCCTTCTTACGCATTTTATTCACACAAGTGCCGCTTTTTCTTCTAGTTGTATTTTCTAACCAACTATTAAAGAGAAATCTTGTACAATTCCTGCACACAGGAAAGACTACAGACCACAGTGTTCCACTGACCGAAGAACAAGACATGAGAGAGTTCAAACTGCAAAGTAGATGTCTACTGTGATCTTGCACCAACCACACCTCCGTCTCAATTTTTTCACAAAATAATACCTACCTCGCTTTAAAGAAGGAAGGCTAAGGTTTATAAACCACTGCTGAAGACGAAATGCACTAATGAACTCAAAGTTCTCTCTTCTGCTGGACGAAGCAGAAAACATTAAGATTTGTCTGGGAGCGTTTTATGACTTTCTTTGGAAATTTTAATATTTCTATTATTACTTAGATTTCAGTAACACCTCCCAGGTGGCAAAGCATTTTCAAAGCACAGACGATACATCAGAAGTTCACAAAAATAGAGACTGGAATACAAAATCAAAGTAGTAAGGATTATCCAGAAGTATTGTATTTTAGACTGCCTGGGAATTAAGGTACAAAGCAGAAAAACAGCATTGCTGCTATTTTTCCTCCAAACACCTTTCAATGCCAATTCACAGTAACAGCCCCACAGTGTTTAAATCCCTCTTTCTCAACAGGTGAATCTCTCATTGCATCCAACGCAGTACTCCAGCTTCCACAAAAACAAAGCCAAAATTGTAGCTGTCCCAAAGGACCACAGCACAGGTAACAGACCGAAATCCTATTTTCAACAAATTCAACAGCAAATTCTCATTGATTTCAACCCACATGCTACCCTATTTTGTTCAGTGATAACTTCTGCTTCCAGGGCTATTATATTCAAATACGCAGTGGGGAAAAGCTTGTGTTTTTTAGGATCCACACAGAAGATAAATTCGGAAAAAAACAACTCTCAGTGTCTTCACTCTGACAAAAATTTTTCCTCCTGCTATGATACGTAACAGCCCTTTTGTGATAATGAATCAGGCAACTCTGAAAACGCAGTGGAATCTCAGACCTGTTTGGGTAAATGGTATGTGTCACTTTTGGTGATAAAACTGCTGGCTCCGAGTATACATTTTTTGCACGTTACTTTCATTCATGATGCGACATTTTTCAATAAGCGGAAATGAAAAGATTTTTTCCACCAGAAAAAAAAAAGAATATAAAGCATCTTGCAGTTAAACACATTTAACTTCTCTTCCAACAAAGAATATGAGGAATAAGCAAAGGAATACCACCAGAGAAAAATATATTTTACATGTTCTCTGGGAAAAAAAGGGTTTTAATAAAAAGAGAGGGAGAAAATTTCTTATATTTTAAATCCCTTTTACTGGCTTTCTCTTTCCCCCACAAAACAGATATTAGCACATACCACAAGAATGATCTTTAATTAAAGAAAATAAACAGATTCTTTTTAGAATTACCCTTTGATCCACTTAAGCATATAAGTTATAAGCCTTATAAGGATTATTCATTCTCAAATATCTGTATACATAAGCAGCAAAGGTTTCAGTGGCCTTGACTTAGAGATCTTTTTAAGACTAGCATTAAATAAACTTGCACCATGTGCATTATCCATTCATACAGCTAGAGCCTAACAGTTTACTGAGTGTCATGATCTGATCCAGGAAAACGTGTATGTTTTTAAATACTTTGCTGGATCAGGGACTCCATGCAGGACGTTTTGCTCGTTCAAGCCTTTCACATGCACATTCTGCTGATAAACAGATCTCTGACATATTATCAACTCATGACAAGTTTTTTGTGTTTTTTTTTTTTTTTTCTAATCCTTAGTGTGCTATCAATTGAGGTAAAATGATAAATATTTGATTATCAACTGGAATCCGCATACAAATAAGATAATTTATGTGTCTGAATTTGAATATCCAGATTCATTACAATAGGCTAAAAAATTTTCTGTTTAAAGAATACTATCACAAACCATGACTTCAGAACAGTTCCAGGAACAGACCTTCACTTGAGCTCCCTGTGTATTTTATTCTACTACTACAGCATGCCACAAAAGGTACATTTTTAAATAGCATGAAAATGCTTACCTTTAACCTTGCAAACCTTTGAATGTGTGTAACTACAACCCTGAGTATGCTGTGTAGGAATAACCTACAATTCAGTATAAACTCCCCAGAAAATTACAATGTGTTCACATAACTGCATAAAATCCAGAATTTGCCAATTAGGACATTTAGAAGCTTCACATAAACATACTGAATTTTCATTTTAATTATTACAGGCAGTTAGCACTAAGGAAATAATAAGCAACACTTGAAACAAGTCAACTAAAGGCTACTTTTCAGTATGTTTCTTCAGAGTATCAGCCTAAACGCCAAAGAGTTGTTCGTCAGTCTCAGTGAACAGGCCCATCATGCTATTTTTTCTTTTTATGCAGACTTCTTTCTTTGCAGTTAAAGAAAGAAATTAAATATGCCTAGTTACAAAAAAAGGGTCAGAAAAAAATACTGCCAATCCTGATAAGATCAGAAAAAAGCAAGGAGTGATGGAAGAGGAAAGAAATGTCAAAACTAGCCTGATGTATATGATAAGCTGGGAAAGAAAAGTATTAAGACAAGTTTTTCAGATGACCTGGAACGCCGTAACTCAACTACAAGGATGTTTTCTATACTTAAGCCACCTACCCGAGAAGTTCATCATAAAATTCTCAGAGGTGGTGTTTTTTAAAATTACTTCAATTACTTTACAGAAAAGAAACATATGTATAGGAGTATAGCTTCAGGCACTACTTACCTACTACCCTGATCTTTGACGAAAGCAGAAAATAGAATATAGAGCCAGCAGCTGAACCTTATTCTTTTTCTTTGGTTTGAAAAATTTATATTTAATGACAGAGGGCAAGTAATCTGAAAATTGAGGCTCTTTTCATATTAAAGTGTTCTGAAAAGCAAGAATCAGTTCACACTGAATATTTGAACAAATAGCAGTGAACACATCTAAAATGCGTCTAAGCAGAATGATGAACTAATACAATACATAATATCCATGATCTTTTTGTTTTTTTAAACAAACACATAAACATAGGTACCAGTGCATGCCTGAATCTGTGGACACGTGAAAGCAACACCTTAGCCAGATAGGAAATTTCAAAAACTTTAGGGCTAGTACACTCAAGACAGACACAGGAAATAAGACAGACCATAAGAAAAGCCTGAGTTAGTGCATCATTTTTATCAGCAGTAGTAATGATGGGAAAGCTTGGGAATAATAAAGCCTTATAATCCAAATCAAGACAACACGAAACTTAAGTTACAAGATGTGTGTGTTCAATAAGCAAATGTGAAGACACAAAAAACACCAACCATGTTTTAACACTTTGTGCTTGAGGTGTGAAGGGGGTGTTTGGGGGTTTTTTTGGCTACTAATAATGTTCCTGAATTAAGTTATTGACTCACAAGAGCTCCAAGTATAAAGCTACTGAATTATCCTTATACATTATCCTTTTCATTCTTTCTCTCCTCTGTCCATACAGACACCCACACCCCAGCTGAAAGCATTTAATCAACTGCTTCACTTTTAACCTGCAAATCCTGCAAGTTTATCTGGCTCCTGCATGTTTTGCAAACAGTCCTGGTAAGGGGTGCAGTTAAAAGCACCACAAATTATAATTTCAAAATACATTTCTGTAAGAGAAGAGATGCGTTTCCGTGGTCCTGCCAAATCATGATGTACGTAGAACCTTTTACAACACAGTTTACTTAAAGCCTACATCTTATATACTGTTTGTTTGGTTTGGGAAAGGTTAGTATTACCAAAAAAAAAAAGTCAATTAATTTACAGGTATATTCCTCACAAAATTGGAAGTTTTATCAAATATATCGGGCATTTTGAAAAGGCTCAGGCTCAAATTTTCTCACCACATTCAAAAACATTATGGTATTTACAAAAACACCAGAAAACTTAAAAATAAGAAAGAATAAAACTGGCAGACATATGGGAAGGAAGCAACGTATTTTTGGGCAATAGTTTTCTCTGACTTTTCAGAAGAGACCTTGGACTAAGAAATGGCCTCCACTAACAGCTACAAGGGCTCAGTAAATTTGCTGGCACAAGTGAATTAACCTCCAGAATCCAGCAGAGTTGCATCCATTTACCGGGCAGTGAACTTCACTCCCCAGAGTATTTTCTGTGTGACTACTGCTCTACTTTCTGCCCAGCTGTTCTGTAAATAATCCATTCCTAACACAAAAACAACTCAAATACTTCACTGAAAATGCCACTGAATTTAAATTTTTGTCAGAGTAGTAAAATGGTGTGTTTATTCCACAACAGCCTCATCTTAGACTCAGGTCCCAACCCTGCCATGAGGAGCGTGGGCACAAGTGAGTACAAAATCCTGCCAGTTACCAATGCTTGAAAGAGATTTTGAGAATGCAGAGTATAGCAGGGAGCTTGATGCAACTTACTTCTTGGAACTATTCTGGCTTCATTCAGATGCCAAAAAAATTTCTCAGGTGAGAGGCAGCACCTGTGAGCACCAGCTCATTGCTGATCTTTAGTGACCAGGAGCTGGCAATGATGGTGAAAGACAGAAGCAGCAGGGAAGCTCCTCTTTGCAATCACAGTACAAAGGACACAGTATGTGGTCCACAGAGATGATAATTCAAATAGAAGAGAGTAATGTAATCCAAATAGTCCACAGATGTGTTACTCCTATTTTAATAACAACTTTCAATATGGCATCCCATCAGCAAACACCATTGCTCTGAACCACTGGCAGTCACTACCTCAAGGACCCAACTTCTTTCTTCCTGCCCATGCAGAACACATTTATCCCACAGACGTTTTTGACCACTATTAAAGGATTTGGCACATTGTTAGCCATTACTATACCACCCTCCAAAAAGTACCAGTTATTGTTCTTCATTTCTTTGCCTGAAAAAATTGTTCTCAGGAATATTGTTCCGCTGTAGAAGAGGCTAAACTGACAAACATGTGTTGGACTGTGGAACACCTGGTCTCCATCGCAGGCAAATGTAAAAAAGCTGGCATCACTTCTATCTTGCTAATTGATATCCATAGAAACAAAAAGCTTGAAACATGAAGAATCATCTCAGATCTGGCTCACTTAAACACATGCTCCAGTCACCAGTATGACGTTCTCCGTTTTGTTGGTTAAATGTAAATGTGTTGGTTTTAATTCACACTTTACAGTGTGGGACAGAGAGATCATGTCCCACTGTACGTTCACCTACCGTGAAACTGCTTCAGGAAGAAAGTGCTGCGCTCCACAGTGTGGCTTACTAAACAAAAATAAGCGTTTTATGTGGTGCCTGCCTTCCTAGGAAAGACAGTTAATGGGAGGACACATTCTGGCAGTACTTTACAACGTTCAAAATCCTGTCTGCTAATAAGGAAACGTTGATATTCAGTTACACAATATTCAATTAGCACCCCACAAAATGGTGGCATTAAAAACTCAGTCTTGTCCCACTGGTATAAAAAAAAAAATTATAAGTAAGTTTCATTGACAGTTATTTTTAACTGTCATCATTACATTTCTATCTTTATATTTCAGGGAATAAAGAAATTATGTTACTTTGAGAGAAGATTTAAACTTTAGCGAGGCAACTGTGGAACTCCCTAAACTCCCAGTATGTAAAGAGGATGGTAAAACTATTAAAATATTCTCTGCAGATTTCCCTGCACAGTAGCAGAATCTTCTCGGTGGCGATTTTCACTGATAATAAGAAATTAAACAAGGCACAAGAAAGATTGAGACTGTGTCAGTCATGCCTGCCTTTCTCGATTCCTGTGGTAATTTCCGAAGAGAGAAGACAACAAAATTCCATGTGAAATATGTATCAGTATCAAAGTTCTCAGCCCCTGCTTACCTGTTTTTTCCTTCGTGTGTTCTCTTTAAAATATTTCAATAGCAAGCAAAGAACATTGCTTCTAACTTGTGATGCAGAATCAGTGAAAAGCAGAATTAGCACTGATAATGACTTTTTAAAAAAACACATTAGATCATCAGCATCATTCAGAACCATAAAACCTGGCCACCCCACACCACAGGACACGCCAGAACGGTTTGTGTTGCCCAGCCACCCGGCACAGCCTGTGCCAGCAGGAAGAGGAAGCAAAGAAAAATTAGTAGGGTGATACAGTAATCAAGATCACTTGTATCCAACATAAATGTTACTATTTTACCCCGAATTTTACAGGGTGTTATGCTCATCTTGCCAGACTGAAACGCTGAGCAGGTGATCGCCCTGCCTCCACCCACATAGGATGCTGACAGATCTCGTTAGCCTGGTTTTGCATTAAGTCAGGACGGACAGTACTCTTGACATTCCAACGGGCATAAATTCAAATGGCTTAGGAAAAACATTCAAACAACCAAGAATTTCACAGCCACAATCATAAGACCCTCACAGACGACTGCTGACTCAGTGCATCCTTTTTCATAAGCACCAGCATGATTAAACAGGACTCAGATATGAGCAATGTGGAGAAGGTGTACCATCAAGCCTTGCCCACTGCAGCCACTTGAGCACAACACAGTCTTGACAGCTCTTCATGGAGAACCTTGAGCAGTGGCAGCTCAGGTAATTTCGAATCATACAAAAACCAACCCATAGTAGGGATATAGGTATGTGTTGAGATTCAAGAAAAGTTGTCTTATGTCTAAGCTACTGAAGGATCTAACACTGAAGCTTCTGTGTTTCAGGCTATGTGTCTCTCTAATGTTTCAGCACACAGGAACTCTGATCAAGCACTTGTGTTTAGAGCTTATACCCTTCACGGCTCCCAGATACCTGCAAAAGCAACTGTGCCCGTCAGTGGCAAATACTGTTAGTGCTTCAAATTCTATATGTTGCTGTTCTTTGAGGGAAGCTAGAGTGTTTGCTGCCATATCATTAAGTCACCACTCATTGATGGCAAATCTAACTCCATTTTTGACAAACATTAGCAAAAACTGTTTTGCCTCTGCCAAAAATAGAAATTGTTTATTTGCACCCAGTATCTCACATTTTCTTTCTATATAGGAAAACACCTTGGTTATGACCCTGACACAGTAGGCGATCATCTCCCAGCAACCAGTGAAGACTGCATCTTCATGAAGATTCTGCAACATTTATCAAATTCTTTTAGCACTGCAGGTCATAAAACACTTAACTTGGCTGTGCAGATCACAAGAGATGTAGATGCTTTTTGCTTATTCTCAGTTCCTTTCATGCTAAAAGGGCACTAGGGAGTAATTGTTGCCTCCTCTCCATCCCTGTGTTAGAGCCCTCCCAGTCCCAGCTGGTTTTAAGAGACAGAATGAAAAAACTTGACACAGTGCCTCTGTCCTTCACATGCTGATGAAAACCAGCTCTAGAGCATCATCTTATCCCACCTGGCAAATTGTCTTCACCAGCGTTCAGATTAGCAAATGGAGAAAGACCAACTGTCCAAGATGCAGTTCAGTCAGACAGAGGTGAAAAGAGGCAGAAGCCTTGACAAGGACAAAATACATACCGTTTGTAATTAGTACTTTGTTATTAATGTATCTATCATTATTAGTGGTTTTCAATTTGAGACTTAGTTACATTTTCAGATGCTACTGGAGGACGGGAAGGCAGCTAGTTAAGCCAGCTTCTTATGTTATGGCAGCAGCTAAGACATGGTCAGATTTCTTTCCCGTTTTGTCCTTACCACTGTTATTCATGACTTCTTCACCTTAAACGTAAGCAACTACAGTGTGCTTTGCATAGCATAACTGACCAATTGTCCCAATTGTTCACTCACTAGATGTCTGTCTGGCCTCCACACTAAGGCTAGGCAATGCCTTCACTGGGGTAGAGATGATCTTCCAAGCACCTCTCCAAATGTTCACCGCCAATGTCCTGATTCTTAGGGCTGCCACCGCAAGCATATCCTCTCCTCACAAAAGGTATTCTGCCATCTGGTTTATACTTTAACTTTTCAGCAGGCATGTGACACAAGTGAGAAAACAGATGAAGACAGACAGAAAGGCTTTGCACAAGGTTTCCGATCCCAAACCTTCTTGACATCCCGAAGTGTACAAATCAGTCAGCTAAATGCAAGCACTAGGTCTCCAGCGCTTACTTTCTTTGGTTTCCAAGGACCCACTTAAGCTCAAAAAGGAAGAGATTCCTCTTGCCTTATTAGGCCAGAGCTTAAAAGACAACGAACAGTTATCCTCAGCCTTTTGTGTTGAAAACATAAGCTAACTTTTTAACATGCACCTGGAAAGAGTATGAAGCATATCCTCTGTGAAAGTGGCCTCGTTTGATCAGATGTAAATTGCTATGCCACTATAACACGATTAAGTTAACGGGCCCATACCTCTCCCTTACCTGAGAAACTGATTCTCTTCCAGCTTGAGATGAGCAGACAAGCTCACGCAGCAGTAACCTCAGGGAGAGAGGCTTATTGTCAGAACATCTTCCATGAGAACACGCTCGTTTTGTATTTGAGTCAGGATTCACAAAATACTTGCATATTTTTTTTTATCTTCGAGTCCTGGGTTTTAAAACACTTCCTAATGTTTCCTTTAAAATACTTCCTAAAGTTCACCTGCTTTCCCTGACTGTCAAGCACTGTGAAGATGGATGGAAGAGCAGAAAATAAAAATACAGTCTTTCCTTCTTCCTCAATGTAACTGGGCTACCGTGTTAAGCATAGAGGCAGAACAACTGTGGAAGGTATTATACCTTTTTTTTAAAAAAAAAAAAAAAAAATCAAGACCAAAGTACACTTAGATGCATTCTTAAAATTAATAACCATGTACATTAAGGGATCTCAAACAGTCCCATAGTGAACATACAAGATATACAAATACTATTTTCTGTACTCCTGTCAAACTTGGTCAGCTATAAAGTTGAAACAGGAGTTCCATAAAATGCCTTCATTTAACTTGATTGGAAGGGATATCGAACAAAATTAATTCCAGGAACATTTTTCTTCTCTAAGTATTTGCTCAGATGTCACCTCAAAAACTGTTTTAGGTGGTTTATAACAAGATTTGATTTAGCACCTTAGGCAGAAAACTGGGGAGGGGGTAATGTGCCCTGAATTTTAATGACACTGTCTTATACTGGTAAGTCTTCACATGTCATTTTTTAAATGACAGGGTTTACTGCATCAGGCGTACGTTACAGTCATTTTACTCAACACAGAGCACAATTCCTGTCCTCTAAAGGAGAGGACTCCTTGTGATAATCGTGGCAGTGGAAGCCAGAAGCGGCACAGCCACTGCAGAGTACTGCTCGATTACAGAGCAGGCAGGAGAAACCCAGTAACTGCGCTGCAGTATGCACAAAAAAGCAGCTATCCACTTCTTATCTTAAATATGGTTTTAGCCTCTAAAAAATGGCACAATATGATTTTTTAGTTGACGCAAGTATTCCACATAATTTCCGCAGTGAAGACATCTAAAAATACTTGTTGAAATACTACTGATTGCCACCCCTTGGAAGAGAATCTTCTCAACAACAAAAGGGTCTCACAAATGCTAAACCCTACATGCACACATGCACTCTGGTGCTTGAAACGTTAACCCAGGTTATTCTCCTTCACACGGGATGTCAATTATTGCCAAGGTGAGCCAACAGCGTTGACCACGACTCTGCTACTTCATTTCAGTAAGACTGGCCAATTTCCATTAGCAAAATTCTGATTTTGTCAATTTTTTGGATAACCTCCATTTCAGCACATGACTTGTAGGAACAACGAAGATGGGCTGAGCTAAGGACTTTTTCAGATAGGCATTCAACATGGAAGGGGAGCTCTGAAGCAAGGAAGGGGCAAACAAGGATACTGATATACTAAAATAACCCTGCTTGGAGCAAACCCAGCGTGTCTGCACAAGGATATGACTGCAATATCCCGACAGCTCCTCACATCAAAACAACAAAGCTCCACAGGTGGTCTTTTGAGTTGAGCCCTCGCACCAGAAACATGCTGCTGCAGTAGCACCACCATCCAGCTCCTGACGTACTAGATGAACTGAGCACCAGGGGAGATACAACAGTATCTGAAGTGCTCCCCAAAGCAATGCTGCATTGGTTTGGATGGAGACAGCACCCCGTGAACCTTTCAAGCTGCCTCAGGGATACAGCAAGATTTCCACGCAGCTCCCACATCCTCTCTAACAAATCCACCCACCTCTCAAGCCTCACATCTTAGCGCCCACATCTTCTCTCCTCTCCTCAGCTGAGGACATAGGGGCCTGATCAGCTCTACAGAGTTGCATGCTTATAGATGCAGAGCTCCTGAGGAGAGGCTAAAAGGAAGCCTGTGAGGTTTGAGGGGAAAAAGCCTGGGGAAAGATGGTCTGTACAAATCACTTGTGGCTCACCATAGGGAAATCTTTGCCTTCCCAGTTTTCCCAGCACCTCCAGCGACCTCTTCTTTTCCAGTTCAAACCTGCTGCTACAACTAGACTTGAAATTAAAGCTGCATAGTGACTGTTTATTATGACAGAGAAGGGGTGTACAGACTGTGGATACAATAAAGCTGAGACTGAAGGGGAAAGCCAGCAGGAGGCACATGGATGAACCGCAATTATTTAGCTATTCACTTGTTTTCTGAGGTTTTGTTTAGTTTTTTCTGGTTTGGGTTGTGGGGTTGGTTTTTTTTTTTCATTTTTATAGTCTGCTTTAGGAGTATCCACCACCAAGAAACTTCAGCACCAAATTAACTGAGCAGTTTTGTGTTGTTATACAGCAAAATCACTACTAGTCAGTCCTGCTGGTGTTCACGGGGTTGAATAAAGACTAGCTCTTCTCACTAGAAGAAAACACTGGTTTACGCAATCAGATTACAGGTACATAAAATCAAAGAAAATACACACGCATGAAATGTTTCTTATTCTTATATTCTATATAAGTGTTATTATCCAATATAAACACGCATTTGGGATGGAAGGATAAATGGATATTTTATATCCTATATATGAGTATGCTTGTATATGTGACAAATACAATTTATATTACTAAATATTTCACATCCAATATTACTCCATATCTAAGTCATAGAAAATTACCGGCTACAATGTTAGTTTAAAATAACAGCATTTACATTCACCGAAGTCTTCTGATAGCACAATGTACATAAAATGTTCTGCAGAGTAACTGAATGGAAATATTTTCTAGAAACAGCAGAGGGGGATGTTAGCACAACTGGCTTTGAACCAGAACTTAACTGTATCTGTAATTGCCTTTTAACTCAATGCCATACTAAACTCCTACATTAGCTGAAGATGCACCTTCATTTCATTACTGCACTGGCCTTTTTTCTGGCCAGTTTGAAAGCTTCATTTCACCTATTTTTCATACTCAAGGACTATTAAATTCAACACTGATTAACTATTTTGACCATTTAATATTTTTCCAAGTCTAAAGCAGAAAAATTCCAGTAACTGGCATCGTGCTAAATTACTAGCTAAACTTGAGCAATATATAATGAAACATACTTTAGAAGGTAATCATTTACTTTAGCACAGAGGAGCTTTTTATTTACGCAGTGGAAATGCAATAAAGAAAAGCATCAGTGATAAGACTATTAACATATAAATCTATCCAGCTTCATAATGAAGATGTGAAAGAGATTAAATAGAAAATAGAAATAAACAAGAACTGTTAACAAATCAGTATTCTAACTGGCATTAAACCCATCAGAGCAAAACCATTACCACTGTTTACTTTGAATAAAGACAAGCCCACATGCTACAGCTCATGACACAACCTTTATGCAGAATGAAACAAGAAGATCTTTCCAGTTTCTGACACGGCCAGATTAGACCCTTTCTGAAGTTTCCTCGTCTGTAAAAGCATCTGATATATTTTGACAACTGTCATCCATCCCATTTCTGCGATTCCTCAGCTACACAGACTCCTGACATAAAGAAATATGACCACAGATTTTTAGTAATGATGGTATTTACTAAGAGGAAAGACTAAAAATCTAGCTTTTCACAGCTGAAATACCTGCTCCAATTTCAGCTACAATTTTTATGATGTCATGTTTGCAATGAACTTCCCATTAGGGATAGGATTTACTAGTCAGAAGCAGGGCAGCAGTTCTGCAACAGACCTCCACCTCCAACACAAGGGTACAATACTTCTTCCACACAGCAAACAAAACCTCCTCTTGTTTTAATGCTCGGTGAATTTTTGTCCCTAGCAGTACAGCGCTCTCTCCAATACGGCGGCAACCAAAACCAAACGTCCTACTTCAGGACTCCATATGCTACCATGGAATTAACGACCTGTAAATCAAAGATATAAGACGACGGGCATACCTGAAAGTTCCCAAGTGTAAATGGCGTACTAGCCTTTTCTCCTTTGACTCACAGACTGAGGAGAGAGCAGTGACATGACAACCTCCCATGACGGAGGCCCTCTTTGAGGAAATGGCAAAGTTACCTTTTTATTAGAATAAACAGACCGTTCATTTTGAAGACTGACCAGAAACTATCCGCCTTCCGCCAGTACCGACCCCTACGCCGGGGTTTAGGGACTCGAGGCCACTCCTCGGCCGACGGCGGGACTGGCGGGGCAGCTCCTCCGGGCACCGCTCGGCGCCAAGGCGCGATCGCTGCCGGTTCGCAGCGGGCGTTCGCGGCTCCGCCGTGCCGGCGCCCCCCGGGGCGGGGCGGGACGTGACGGGACGGGTCCAGCCTCGTCCCCCGCCGACACGAGTGGCGGCCCGGTGGCTGAGCCTCACGCAGGGAAGTTTCGCGAAGTCACTTCGGAGCACACACCCCCCCCCCCCCCGTCCTCAGCTCACGCCCCCCTGGCTTTAGAAGCCTGGCCTGGAGGAGCGCGGTCGGCGGCACCGCGGAGAAAAGTTAGTTGCCGCCGGTGCGGAGGCGGCGCGGCCCGGCCCCGTGTCCCCCCCCTCCCCGGCCCGACCCCCGGGTGCCGGCCTCCTGCCGCCGCCGCCGCCCCGCGCGTCCCCCGCTCCTGCCGCGACGGCGGAGCAAGATGGAAGGCGTGGGGCCGCCCGCCCGTCCCCCCGCGGGGCGGCTGCCGCCGTGCCCCGGGGATGGGGGGCGGGGGGGACGGGACCCGGCGGCGCGGCAGCCCCCCGCCCTCCTTCCCTCCCGGTGGCTACCGCCCCCGGTGCTCCTCGCTCACCTCGCTCCGACTCGGCTTGCAGGCAGATGGGGATATTCTTCTTCCAGCCCGGCATGGCTCCGCGCTCCCCGCTCAGCGCTGCTGCGGCGGCGGCTGCGGGGGGCGGCTCATGGCAGGGCGAGGCGGCGGCGACCCGCGCTCGGGGGGAAGTCGGCGGCTCCGGCGGGCAGCGGCGGAGGGGCGGCGGCCGCGCGGTGGGAGGGAGGGAGGACGGGGGGAGGGGAGGCGGCGGAGCTCCGCCAGCTTGGGGGACGGGAGGGAGGGCGCGGGGCGGGCTCGCCCCGGTTCAGCCGGGGACAGGAGCGGGGGTAGGCGGGGGGATTGGGGGAGGGGGAGGCGCGGAGGGGCGCCCGGCCCTCCCCGCCGCCGGCAGGTGGGACCGCCCGAGCCGCCGGCCGCACAATGGAGGGCCCGCGGGCGGCCCCAGCCCGGCCCCGCTCAGGCGCGGCGGGGCCAGGTGGGGCGGGGCGGGAGCGGGGGCTGCCGCCGCTCGGCCGCCAGGTGCGGGCCGGGGCGCGGGCGCGGTGCCGCCGCACCGGGCGCAGGCCGCGGGGAGCCAGTCCGCGCCCCGCCGTGTCCGCGCCGCGGGCGGAGAGGGGCGGGGGGCTGTGGGTGCGGCCGCCACACGCGTGTTAACGGCTGCGGAGACGGCAGGGGGGCGTGAAACGCGCGGCCCGGGCTCGCCGTCTCCTCAGTTGCGGAAGGGTCTGAGTTTTGGCCCCCCCGGACGCCCGAATTGCGGGATACGGCGTTTGCTGCCGTGCGCGACCACCCCGCCCTGCCCTTCGCCTCGGCCGGCGGCTCCCGCTTCACGGATGCGGCATGAAAATGGGGTCGTCCCCTTCCCTTCCCAGTTCCCGACTGGCGAGTCAGCCTGCACCCGCATGTGGGGAAGCTAGGAAACGACGAGTTAAAATACAGGCAAGCTCCCAAGGAGCGGCACTGACAGCCCCTTGATCAAATAAACCAGAATTTGCACCATAAAGAGCCCGGGACCCGGTTGTGACAGGTCGGATTTCTGCCATTATTACAGCCAATTCCGCTTGACCTTTTGACCAAAAGACCTCGAATCTCGCCACTAAAATTATTTCTGACACAGCCATGTCCTAATAGGAGACTAATGCTGCGGCAATTAAACGTTCCTTTTATTTTTTACAGAAAAAAACCTCCACTATAAAAATTCAAAGTGGCAGGTTTGAATGTTATTCTAAAATAATGATAGTAATCTAAGTGAAGCTATTTTTTTTTGCCGAGGCACTTCTAGGGGTGGACTGCTATATGAGCTTCGTTCTGCCTAACAGTTATGTTGTGATTATTTTTGTATTGTCTCTCATTTCCTCGTACTTATAGAAATTATGTAATTTTACATGGTCAAACAACTACACGTGAACCCTTCATTCAGATGAAGATTTGAAGGGTTTCCTGAATTTAATTTCTGCTGTAAACATAATGACAGTTTCCTGACACAGCATTTTTCTGCGTTGACTTTGTGCCAGCGCGTAAAGCAGAATGTGTGTCTTGATACTCATGAAAACCCCTTGACTAAAATCCCGTTGATGAGAGCTGCAGCAACTGGCTCTTCCTTGATTGCACTTGGGCCGCGGTCCCGTCATCGGTAAAGCTGCAGTCGCGCGTGGCAGCATCACTGAGCAGTACCAGTGTGATCCAAATGAGGAGTAGGCATATCCCGGATTTCTGCTGAATTAAGAGTATACGATAAGGAGTTGCTTTTGCCGCCAACTCTCTTGCTGCCTGCGAGAGCACGGGTGATAACCTGATCTAGAACAAAATCCAACGGCACGATGATAACAAACCAAAAACATTTTACCGAGTTGGAAGTGTCAGACTGGGTTTATGTCAAGTTTGAATTGTGTTACCACTGATATTTTTGTTTCATTATTGGGGGTACTAAATTTGGATTTCCTGTATCTTTGAACCACAGTCTTCTGTCCTTTCTTCAAGAAGAGACACGTTTATGCTACTATTCTCCTTTAGTCCCTTTACTTAAATAATGTTGGGGGTTTTTTAATTGGCATTTCTAAAGAAAAATGCGAGTGTGCATGTGAATTTCTAAGCATTATAAAATAAAGATCTCCAGCCAGATTCTTTGCTCACAGGGCAAAGCTTCCAGAAGATGCCTTTGGGGCGTGCAGGCAGAGCAACTGCACTGCCCAAGGCAGGTTCAGAGGAAACGGAGTGGGACAAGACTCTGCAGCTGCTCGGCCCAGCAGGCACCCACACAAGGAGCAGGTGCCGAAAACTGTCCCAAGAGTTGCTGGAGAATGCACAGCCAGGAAACAGGTTTCAAGGCAATGACGTGGTTTCGAAGCCATATAGCTACTTTTAAAAAATCACTTTGGCACTTACTCTCCTAACCTCTGCCGTTTCTTAAAAGAAACTTGGGCTTTGAAGTGCTATGGAATGAAATAAAACTTCAGATGATTGTGTGTCATCCATGTCCTAAATCTTACCTACTACCTCTGATGTCCAGATTTTACTCCTAGCCTTTCCATTATGAATTAAAAAAAATACAAATATTGAGCCTTAACACTGTAGTTCTTATCCTCCAGCTGATTTTTTGCCAGCACTGGACTTCTGCAAAATTGCAGGTCAGAGGAATAAAGTAATAGATTGCCCTACTCTTCAGTCCACAATAAGCCATTTTCTAGCTATTTTTTTTTATAGTGCTATCACTTTGAATGTGAGTAAAAATTCCTTAGGACTGAACGTGGGATTTTTCAGGGTCCTGCAGGAGTCATAAAATCCCAGCTGCTGGTTTGGATTTGCTCCAGAAATGTTTTTAAAAAATAAGGGATAAGTCCTGTTCTTTATAAATACCGCTGGCTTCTCTGGAATAAGCATACTACATATTAAATAGCTGACAGTATTTGCATCATTGAGTGGAATATGTACGCTTCTCTCTGTCTTATGCGAGACTTCACAAATAAATCCTTTAGGCAATGACACTCTGTAATTCCCCGTTTCTGTGCTACAGGAAAAGCTTGCATGGGTGCCTGGCTCAAGTTAATTTAGTCGCATTCTCTTACTCACACGAGCTGTTTGACACTGAACAACTGCTTCTGTGTGTCCCAATGCTAGTAATGGAAGAAAGCGGTCACCTGATTTAGATGTGCATTTTATGGTGAATATATCACACCGACAGCATATAAAATTCCTGCCAGTTCTCTTCTGTCTACAGCTTTTTCCCCCAGAGAATTTTAAATGAATCGAATCTTGATTTTCAAGGAGGCACCCTTTCTTCTTACTCGATGCTGCAGCATGGAGGTCATCTGAAGCGTGTATAATAACACCCTAGAATTAATCGAAAGCAAAAGAAGTATAATATTCCCAAGGAAAGGTTTTATTCTGTGAGTGTTCTAAAAAAGAGATTAATTTTTTTATTTCCTCTTCTTATTTATTCCCTAAAGCTAGGTAGGAGAAATATGCAGATGGTAGAGCTGAGGGTTCAGTTCTGGAGGACTGGAATGTTTCTCAGTAACTGCAGATTTGTGCCAACAATTACCTCTAAGTTACAAGAGATGCCTCAGCTTTAAGATCTTTAAACTCTGGGGTGTTTTTTTCTCAGTGACTGACACTCACTATCCATGCTCACATACATGTTTGTGATTAAAAAGAGCTTTAGAAAATGGCAAGGAGAGTATCTCCTGCAAATAAGAATCCAAAATTACCTATTAAAATAACTTTGATAATAGTAAGATATTACAACTTCTACAGGTTTCTGGTCATTCAAGCCCTGGAAACTTCCATATCATTCTGAATAGATGGAAAATGCTTGAGCCTACCATGTTGTTCTTGGTGGCTCAGTACTATTTGCCTGTGCCATCTGGGAGGAAGGAAGGGTAGGTTCTGATCCTTTTAGATGGACCGGTCACCAATGCGTGCCTGAGACTGAGGTATTCCTACTAAGGGTTACGTAAATGTGTACGAGTCACATTAAAATGTGATGCAATTTCATTAAAAATGTGATACCAATCTTGCCAGAACTGAGCACTGGGCAGACCAGAGATGCACTCTCTACAGCATTATCTTCCCTGCACACTGCTCTTTTATTTTCTCTCCTTTATTTTCCTTTTATTAAAAAGATGCCTTATCTTGAAAGGTATTTGTCACATTGCTGAACATCAGATCAAAAAGTTCATAGATGAGACATAAGGAGTATACCAACAATTGATTTTTTTTATTAACAAATGTTAACAAAAGCAGTAGGACATCCTGCCGCAGAGCGGTAGCCATTTGTTGTCAGCCTCACTGGGGAGTATCCTCCTCAGGACAGAGCAGAAGACACAGTCCCTTTTGCTTGCTCTGTTTGCGGCCCCATGAATCTCTCACGTTGGCACAGTGGCAGACTTCAGCAGGAGAGGAGAACGTCTGAGCCTGTCTGTGGAAATGGGCCCTTCAGGAAGTTAAGACTCGGGTTACCTGGTCTGTCAATCCCAAACAGATTTAGGAATCAGATAAAACACAAACACAGTTAGTTTAGGCAAGTTGGCAGCAATTCCATGTATGCTCAGTATCAGAAATGTAGGTACCTACGTGATTATAGATAAGCGCTTTGGTAGATACAGCCTTCCAAATAACCAAAAGGGAAGGTGGGAGTTTTGTGGATTGTGCTTGTGGGTTTAGGAACCTGCATTCTACCTGTCGCCCATGTTATGTGTCTGTGTGCCTTTGGATTTAGCCGTCTAATGCTTTGAGGAGGCAGGAAGATTTTCTCCATTTCCCTTAGAAGATGATAACATTTTTAAGGTTCTATCTCATATCCTTGAACTACAGCAAACAAGCTTACACTTAGCAGAAGATGATCTGTAGAGTCCTGGTCATGCCAGCATCCTTGTGCCAAACAGACATACAAACCCCACAGGACGGCAGCCTTCCTGGGGCTACTTCACTTGCCTTTTCCTGTTTCTGTAACCTACCCCCCAAAACAAAGAGACACCATTTCCCAGTATGCTGAGGCTTTAAGCTCTGGACTGATACAGGTACCCAAGTTTAAAATTTTGTTTTTCGTGTGCTGCTAAAATACAATACTCTAATTAGTGCTTATAACTGTTTTGTTTGCACAAAAATGAGTTTTGTAAATCAGTTGCAAGGGACTACACAATTACCAATGTAATGAAAAAAGCAAATTATGCAAATATTAAATAGTCTGACTTATTGCTGCCTTTTTGTGCTGATATTGAAGTATAAATAAAATTAGAGCATTATCTAGAAAGAGACTTTAAAAATTGGAATTACTTAAAACTTTCATCTTTGCAAAAGGTGTCTCTATTAGTAAGCAGCTAAAACAGATATAAGGAAAAAACATTCAAAAGTATCTGAAAGTACCTAATGATTTTTGATGTAACTTAAGCCCCTAACCAATATATCTACATGCCAATGTGCCTAAATTACTGACAATACTAAAAATCCATGAATGACCTCTCATACTGACATCTGCAGGCATTCCCACCTCTGGCAATGAGGTAGTGTATGTTGTGTTGAAAGCCCTGGCCTTGCCAACCTGCTTTGCATTTAACCTTTTCCATATGTCCTGCTCCAGGAAAACCTGTCAATCACACTATAGCTGAGGTTGGAAGGTACCTCTGGAGATGACCCAGTCCAACCCCCCTGCTCAAAGCAGGGTCAGCCAGAGCAGGTTGCTCGGGACCATGCCTAGTCGGGCTTTGAGTATCTTCAAGGATAGAGACTCCACAGCCTGTCCAGGCAACCTGTGCCGGTGTTCCACCACCCTCACAGTAAAAAAGATTTGCTTGAACTGAATTTCCTGTATTTCAATTTGTACCCATTGCCTCTTGGCCTTTGACTGGATACCACTGAGAAGAGTTTGGCTCTGTCCTCTTTACTCCAGCCAGTCAGATATTTATACACATGGATGAGATTACCCCCTGAGCCTTCTCTTCTCCAGGCTGAACAGCCCCAGCTCTCCCACCCTCACCCTCTGTATGTCAGGTGCTCCAAGTCCATAATCATCTTTGTGGCCTTCTGATGGACGTGCTCCAGTATGTCCATGTCTCTCTTGCACTGGGGAGCCCAGGACTGGACCCAACGCTCCAGGTGTGTCTCACCAGTGCTGAGTAGAGGGGAAGGATCGCTCCCTGGACCTGCTGGCGGTGCTCTGCCTGATGCAGCCCAGGAGGCTGTTGGCCACCTTTGCCACAAGGGCACATTGCTGCCCCATGGTCAACTTGGTGCCCACCAGGACCCCCAGGTCCTTTTCTACCAAGCCGCTTTGCAGCTGGTCAGCCCCCAGCACGTACTGGTACATGGGATTACTGCTCCCCACGTGCAGGACTTTGCATTTCCCTTTGCTGAACTTCATGAGATTCCTGTTTGCCCATTTCTCCCACATGCGGAGGTCTCTCTGAATGGAGTGCAACAACCTGGTGTATCCGCGACTCCTCCCAGTTTTGGTCATCGGCAAATGTGCTGAGGGTGCACTCCATCCCCTCATCCCGGTCATTAAAGATGTTAAACAGTATTGGTCCCAGTATCAATCCCTGGGGTACACTAATAGTGACTGGCCTTCAGCTGGACTTGGTGCCACTGATCACAACCTTCTGCACAGTCCAGCTCAGGTGCACCAAACTGCGTGACACCCATCACTCAGCGCTCTGCTGCCTGCCTGGAGGAAGGATCCAGAATTCTACTTAATTTCTGTGGTCAGCATAGGAAAGGCTTTCATTTTCAGGCATGGTTCTCAACACAGTCAAGCTGAGTTTTACAGGGAGGAGAGAAAGCCTGCAGCAGAAAAGGAATGCAGTTTTAGGAATAACCCAGGGAGTTAAAAGCTCAGGATCAGCCTGCAGAAAAGAATGGGCTGTGACGCATCCTGGGATGAGGATGGTTTAGAGAAAAGACTGAAGAAAACCTGGACCTAGAGGAATCAAATCCAGACCTTGGTAACTGCCATTCATTGCGTTTATTGATGCAGGCGTTACAGGGAATGATTTCTGATTTCTTTGTGACCAATGAGATTGTTATTGTCAAGGATACTGCGTATAGTGAAATTGGGATAGGGATTTTGCTTCAGTTTTGGGGACAAGTCGCGTATTTCCTCTTTCTCCCTTGGTCTTCCGTGATCCAAGACAGATTCCATGGAGGGACAGGGAAAACGAGAGAGAGAGACCAAACATTAAGTGACAATCTTTCCTTAAAAAGATAAGAATTGCAGGTAACCTGAGTGGTAAACTTCACAAAGCTGATTTTTCCTGGGGTGCTTGTTCTGCCTGTTCTCGGCGTGCTGCCTGGGTGGGGGCACAGCAGTATAGAGGGTGCCAGTTGTGCTTTCAGGTGTCCTGTGCTCCTTGTTGAGCAGCCTGTCAGGGTTTGCTCCAGTGTCTCCAGAAGACATAGTATTAGAGAACAGCCCATGCAAAACAAACTCAATTTGGCCCCTGAAATTCCCAAGGTGGATACGCTTTCTTCATGTGCCTTTCCTGCCTGTTTCATTTTGGTGCTTGTCTGCATTAAATTCTGATAAATGTATTTACTTACTTTTTCTGGCAAGTGCCCTGCAGACATGAATACTATTAATGACACTCAGCACACTTTGGGAAGCCCATTATCGGAAAGCCAGCTGCCATTTCAGGCACATTAGTTATACCCATTATCCACACACAAGCCACGCTATTGATTGTCTGACACATCCTCGCTAGCCCAGAAATAATGACGTGCCAGTACTGAACCAGTCGTGACCTTACAGCAATTAGGGGTAACTAGCTCCATGGGGCAACTGTTTCCACTGTAGGACATAAGTGTTCCATTCCTGGAGGCTTAGGGCAAGCTCATGAAATGTATCTGCCTCCTGGGATGGAAGATCTGGAGCCACTGCTTGTCACCTCAGGTCTCCGTGCTGATATGATCCTACCCCTCCTGAATACACCTTACACCCGAAGAGCTAATCTGGGTGGGATCCAGCATCTCACAGAACATCTGCCTGTTGTATGAGCTTTTGGCCGGCATAGAGGGCAGCTGGAATGAACAGCAGTGAGATGGAGGGAAGGAAAACAACCAGTGTGCAGTCTCAGGAGTGAGTGCCTCAAGTGAGGGTAGAGCTGAGTTAAAGCCATTGACACTTTACAGAGACAGAAAAGATGGACTCAGTATTATACAATAATCCAAGAAATATTTCCTAAAACGGATGCAAGTTTTGAGACACTACGCGCCCCAGCATCCCTAATGCCAAATCTTTGTAACTGTAGCGTGAGGGAGGAATAGCCCTCAAAAGCTATGAGCAGGCTCTGCACTAGGGGTGTGAAAGACTTGATGTTGTGCCAGCAGAAGCAGGTGAGTTGGAACATGAAAGCACACGGCAATGTAGATGTGCTCCAAGTGCCTTTCGAGAATGGGACCTCAGATGGCTAGATGCATTTACAATTTTCAAGTTTTACCCCAAATCTTAAAGAAAAGGTTTTTATTTTCTACCTACTTTAACAAACAGCCATAAAGCTGATGCTCAGCTGGGGTGCCTATCAGAAAAATGTTGGTCACACTTTTTCATTTTTTGAAATGTAGATTAAATTTAGTCTTTGAAGGAAATTCAGTATCATTAATGCAAATTTATGTGGATTATACTATTCTCTGCATCTCCTGCAATATACAGAACATTGAGCTGATCAGAGAGAAGCTTTTCTTAAGGTGTTTGAGATAATGTAATGATCTTACAGAATGCGTTTGTAACCCTTGCACCAGACAAGGAAGAAAACCTGCAAGTATACTTTACAGCAGCAGACTGTTACATAAATGGTTTAAAACATTCAAAGAACATTAAGATTAGAGAGGTATAATAAGATAAGTATTTTATCATGAGTTTTCTACAAAGAAGACATACTATTTAGTATTAATTACTACTATTATCCAATGCTAACAGCCCTGATCCAGAAGAGGATGTACGACAAACCATAACTTCAATGATATGGTTAGTTCCACCAGCGGAGTGAAAAGAGCTTTCCTGGATCAGGCAATCCCACAGGTTCTGTGTAAAGCAATACTCACGGTGACACTTAGAGATCCATACTCTCACTTTCAAACGAGAAGGGGAAGGTGTGGTATAGAATAAACTGATATGAAATATCCATATCTGTGTCTATTATGTATGTTTCTCCTTTGACCCATGGTAAGGTGTAGTCTGATAATAAGCACAATCCATTTATAAATCTTTTTGTTCTCAAACTAGATGCTAGTACATATCTTGCCTTAACCATCCTGCATAAAGCAGTACCACTTCAGAGCTAAAACTAGCAGCATGTTTCAACTTTATTGTAAAGTCTCAATATTACTAGGTAGTACTGCTGGTTTTTTCCAGACTTAGAAAGTGCAAAAAAAGGTCACAAAAATATTGATTTCCTTTATAAAATGAATTAATTGCACCATTTTATATATGTACGTTGTCCTGTTCCCTTATAAATACATGCAAGTTGAATAAAGATTTATAAGAATCAGTTGGTAATCAGAGGTAATTTGAGTAGAGGAGTTTATTTTTTAATAAAACCCACGAAGATCCTGTGTTTTGCTTATATAGGCAAAAGACTTGCATGCACTATTTTCCTTAAGTTTGGTTGACTGTAATTTACTTGCTGATCAGACCACTCCGAAAAGGAATGTTGGATTTCTACGGCAGAATTAAGTCTCTTCTTAGTTTGACCTAAGTAATCATCCAATTGCACTTGGAAAGTACCTATTTTTGAATCCACTGCATTTTACTTCCAGCGCTCTTCAAATATAGTAGTAATAATAATAGTAGTAACAATTAATTGCGGTACATTTGTTAAGGGTTACATTTAAGGATCTTAAATGTCCTTTCCTTTAGCCCTGGCTTGGACAATAAAATGTTCAGCTGTTAATATCAAGAATTTGTACATTCGATGATTCAATCGGGTTTGCACCCATGCAAACCTATTAAAGTTAACTGGACAGAAAGAAACTGGACCATTGATTACCCCTGTTACCCATTTATGATATGATTATTTTTAGCTTACCTCTTGATTTTTAAATATGTACTGGGAATGCTAATTTCACTGTTTCCCCTGTTGTTGTCATCCCCCTGCTAAAAAGCTTACTTACTGTACATTTGCCTTTGTCTTGAACATTTAGGTACCTCTTTGTAATTAATATGATCAATTGTTATCGCAAACATCTTTTTTAGCAATCAATACCGTAATTTACATTTGCGTAGGAAATCCAAAGCAGTTCACAAACTACTGGTATAACTGTTTATAGCTACTAAAAGTTAAAAATAGTGAATTTTACATTTAAAGGGAATAAATTGAAACTGTTGTTTTTTTGAAATGAAGGATGGGAAAACAAATTTAGAACTAAAAGTAGCAGTTACCATGACACAGTCTAAATGTTTAGGGGAAAAAATACCACCAATATTAAAATAGCAGTGTGTTTTTGAGAAACTTGAACTGTTGGGGAACTACTTGATCAGTTGAGACTGAGTCCTGGAAGGAGCCAGGTGGTCTCAGTTCCCTTGGAGAAAGAGCAGGGGGAGGCTACCCAGCCTGCTGCTGAATAGAGCCTTCGGTGCTGGAAACCTTATTAAGGGTTGGTCTAGAAAATGAAGAAATGCACCATAATGATAATCGAGTAACATACACCTGTCAGAGAAAATGGCACCTCTATGGCAGCCAATGCAAACACGTCGCTTTGAACCTTCTCTAATAGAATATAATAAGAAGATTGATATCAAATAATATTTTAATAAAACTCCCTAGCTAGTAATTTTCACTGTGATACAACTTGAGGGTAGCACAATATTATGCTACTTGGGAAAGAGCTTTATATTTTCCAGCCTATTCATTGCTTTCTCTCCTACAAGGCTCCTGTACAAAAATACCATGAACTCTCTCAAAGCCTTCGTTACAACAAAGACTGACTCAAAAAAAACCCCAAACCTTTGATGCTCATTTGTGACCCACAGAACAGATTACAGACACCAGAAAAGTGTGATGGTAATGTCTCAACAACAAAGTAAAGTTGAAACTGCACAAACAAGGGGGTCTGCAGTTTTATAATGCAATCAAGTGTCTCATTAAATAAAGTCTAATAGAACCAGCTCAGAAATTGCAGCTAACCCTTTGTGTAGATCAACAAATTAGCTATTATAAGCCATTCAAATGCAATGTTTCAATCTGCTCCAGTGGCTTGTGATGGATATTTACATAGGATGTTTTCTGGGGGAAAATACCCTAGTTCAGATTTACCAAAACAATAGCCTCTGAGGCCTCTGAAAGAAATCCAGTGTTACACTTCAACATACAAGGCTTCTGAAGGAGGGAATCATCTAGGGGAGCACTTCTGCCAGCCCTTCACCCACCACTGGCTTTCTTCTTACCCTCTGTCCAAAGGGCCATGCCTCAAGCGGGCAGATCCCAGCAGGCAGATACCAGCAGGTAGGTCTCAGCAGGCAGGGGTCCAGGCTGGGGCACAGCGCTGCCACTCCTGATCCATCTCCTGGGGCTGCTGCAGCCCGTAGCTGGTAGGGTCATTGCTTTCACACCCAACTATTAGCTAAAACTGGCCTGACAAGGTCTGTACCATCTTCCAAGACACCTCCCAAAGCACATAGGTAGTGCATGCCGTTTACTTGCGCAGCAGTCTTTTAACTCAAATTATGTTGAGTAGTATTGCAGATTATACTATCAGGGTGCTTGCTACAACACAAACACAGGTAACTCAGCCCTGCCACTGCCATACTCTTTGCTTTAAAAAAGGAAATTCACAGGGGCAGCGAGAAGCAGCCACCAAGCCAAGCAGAGGATCCTGCTCTGCTTAGGTGTCACCTTCTTGTCCTCCCAGCCCAGCGAGATGCTGAGATGCTTCTTCAGGGTCTGAAAAGAGAAGATCTTTAGCTCCCTCAAACTCCTGAGAGAAAAAAAGAGGGAATCAGTGGAAGTTATTGTTAACAGAGAGAGATAACAGTAATGCTGCTACTGTAGGAGGTCGAGCACTTCCCTGCGATTGCTGGCTGTGTCTAGCCCCCACTGAATTGGGCAAGTGCTGAGAATGCCAAACCTAGCCCAGGTCTGTGAGGGAAGTGACTGCCCCTTGCAGTAGCAGCTAGCACCAGGACCATATGACAGTGATTTGTAGCACAGATTTGTTTCACACAGGATCAAAACCTACAGAAAAGCATGCACTGTGCATAAGGGAATTACTCTGTTTTCACTGCCTCTCCCCAGTGGACCTCCACCAATGATATTTAGACATAGATTTTCAAATACAGGCATCTCAGTCCAACTCCTGCACACCAGCTACTGTACCTAGACATTTATGGAGCATTTGTGGTCAGTGAGTAAGTAATCACTGCCTGCATTTAAATATAGAAGGTTTCCAAAGGATATTGCTGCCCATGTTTAAAAACAGAGCACACAAGCTCACTATAAATTTTCGGAGGCTTTGCCAAGCTGAAGTTCTTAGATTTGCTTTACTGTGACTGAAACAATGAATCTTTAAGGTGCTGCTGTAGAAGCACTGGTTGCAGTTGCTAATTCACACAGGATCCGTAACTACATGAAAGGAAAAAAGTAAACAGTCTACTGTGATAAAGCAAGTTCAGTATGGTAAGGGTTCAGAGTACGTCTTACTCCATCTTCTTCTTTGCTACATGCATCGTATTTTCTTTGTGGTTAGTTCATACTAGTTGTGAATTCTGTTTTTGAACAAAAGGCAGCTGGCAAAACGTAGTTGCCTGTTTAGTATATGCGTAATTCTGATTGCTCTCATGCCACAAACATACTACTGTGCTTGTTTCAAGGTGTGACTGCTGGCACCTGATTTACTTTGTTCACAGCGATGGCGTCTCCTTTTAACATGGTGCGGTTGGGTGGCAAGGAAGGCTTCTGCTGGCTGCGTCCTGCCACCAGTGTGCTGGTTTCGGTGTGTGCTGCTCCCTTTGCAGGAAGAAGAGTTCCCCCTTTCCTAAAGGCAACAAAGTACTTGCAGGAGGGGAGGCTTCAAGGGTGCATGGGTGGGGGGACTGAGCTTGCAGTCCCACCAAAACTCTGCGGGCTCAGGAGGCAGGTCCCTGAGGGATCCAGGCCTTAGAGGTTACTAAAGGAAAAACTTCTTCTAGGGTCCGGAGGAGTTTTTATAGGATTTCTTACAGCCTGGGAGATCTCTGCTGGACTGAGAGCAGGCCTGAAGGAAAAATCTCACATTGCAAAAATGCACTTGGCAGGCAAAACAGGGAAACTGTTTACAAACCCCTGCACCAACATTTTGTCTTAGCCAACAGCTTGCTATTTGAAAAAAAGTTTACAGCTGCAGTTTCTGTTCCAACAAAATGCTACATTTTAAAGCTGAAAGCCATTTTGGTGCATTTGGATGTTCTCTTTCAAGAGGAGAGGAAGATGGATTCACCTTGGACTTCTGGCCACTTTGGAGTCCTATTATAAATAGCATAGGAAACACAGATGCCCAGAAATTCTGTAGAAAGTGGTCTAACTATTGAAATACATAACAAAATAAAATAAATTAGAAAATAAGATCTATATGTAAAACATCTTGGAAACCTGTTGTTGCTGGAATTTTAGTTCTGGAGGTTTGATTTCCATACTGTAGTACAGTTTCTTTCAGACTATTTCTTTCCTATTTGCCAAACTTGCAAATCTTGCCTGGTCTCCGAGAAAGAAAAACAAGAAGGTTGTATTAAAGTTCTAATGAATGATGAATTACAAGCCCAAAGTGGTTACAATTTGTTTGTGGATAGGTATATAATGTCATTGAACAGCTGGAAGCCAATAAGAATGATAATTTTCCTAAGTCAGTGCATGAATATACAGGGTGTTTCTCCATAGACTGCTGAAATACCAAGAGTACATAATCACACTGGGGAAAATAAATTTTACTTGCATGCTCTACATGAACTGTTGACATGCTTTTCTCTATGCGAGAAAATTTAAAGAAAACGGAGCAAATAAAGAACATTCACTGGGAAATTATTTTGTATTTTGCAAAATGGTAACAAATGTGTTCCTCCTGCACTGCTTGAACAATAGGAAACATCCACTAGAAAATCTTGAAAATGAATACTGACAGTATTCATTTCATGTGTTTCAAAACAAGCACATTCTACATATTAGGCCTATTCTACAAATATATTTTGAATATATGAAAGATATATAAATTAATACATCCCCCATAACTGTATGCACACATGAATTTTCCATGTTCTTTAAAATATATTGAGCTTTACCTTAATGAACAATAGGCTGCATTTCAGGCTGCATTTCAGGAATGCAGAGTTTAGATGTTTCAGAGCCTGCTATGTTCATGTGTGAGCTTGTCCTGCAATACTTGAATAGATAAAGTACTTTTATAGAGAAAATTGGAGCAATTCCACATGCAGAACAAATTTAATGTCTTTTATCAGGAAAGACAATGGCATGTGGTTAAATAAGAATCGCCTCTCAATGATTATGGAAAATTACTTTGAAAAGTAAGTGAAAAGGGGTCATTGTAGGGTGCTAAAGAGTTATAGAGTATTCAGGAGTATAATATTCTAATTCTGCCCTTCCCCTTCTTCTCCTCCTCCCTTCTTCCATCCTTCTCTCCAAGGATGCACTTCACCACCTCTGCCCACCTCTGTCCCCTTCAGCCCCGCCTGCCCCAGGGACCGATGTCCCTCTCTCTCTTGCCGACAGCCCTCGGCTGCCTGTGTGCTGGCAAAAGCCACCTCGTGAGCTGAGAAGGGAGGAGGAGGCAGAGATAGCTGGGGGAGGCTACTGTAATCTTCCCAGTCTTATTGCACAAAACCCTGCCTTCTCCATACGCTTGGCTCTGAGGCTAAAACCAACGGTGGTGGACTGGAGGCACTGGTGTTCAGTCCCCCCATAGTGCAGGACTCGGTGAAGGTTTTATTCAACATGACTGGGTGAAGTGGGCAGCAAGCGCGCAGGTGTTCACCATGCCCAGGAGGTGTGTTTTGCTTTCCGTATAATCTGCCAGAAGAAAATAAAGGCCCCCAAAAAGCTTCCCTGTAGCCCCCTGTGGCTGTACTACACGGGCAACGTGATCTGTCATAAATTCCTGTACACCAAAGCAATATTAGCACTGGTGCTCTGCATATTTTTTTCTCTGGAAAGAATTTGACTATGGGCTCAGAATAGCCTGGATTTGTCAAAGCCTGACCCTCTGTTCCTTGCTCTTGTGCAGGTGTTTATACCGATGTAAATCAAACACAATGTAAATCAAACACAATGTAAATTAAACACAATGTAAATTAAATACAATGATGCTGAATTGAGTAGAGTTTGCAAGTAGAGAATTATGCAATGGAGATTATAAAGGAAAACGAGTTTGTAAAGAAAAAAGTGTGGAATCTTTATTTTCTTTTAAAACAGGAAGGTTAACTGCTGTTTTTCTTAAAACATATATTGTTCTATGACAGGTTCACTTCCAGACAGCTTCATTGGCAGTTCTTTTCTTATCCGTACTGAGGCTATGGGAATGCTTTTGGATTAACAACTCCATCAAGGCATCTGACTACTGTCTTCATTACTGATTTTAGTGCTCAGAACAGAAGAAAATATGGCTGAAAATGTTTAAAATATGACAGATAGTGCTTAATATATTAGCTGAATAAATACTTCCTAAAAAATTTACATTAATATGCATACCACATAATATTTGGCAAATGGAATCTGACTTGTTTTAAAGTTGTTTATGGTTTCTTTTTGTTTTCCAGTTACAATTTACGATTCTATTAACAATGATGATAACTTTGTAAGTAAGGCATGCCTTTAATTCACGTACACAGTCAGTGGATAGTTCTCTGAATAGCAAGGTATGAATTTGCCTCTGAGGTTGTTTCTTTCAGGACCTGTATCACATCTGATACAGGCAACATGACTTGCCACTCCTAAGGCAGAAAATGAATGCTCAGAATATACTGATCTCTCTTGGCTAAGAGCCACACTTCCAATTTATTAGGCATCCTTTTCACTAATGGGTTAACCCTTATAGACAGTTAATGTTCACTCTCCTTCTGCTGGAATACATTTAAATAAAATATTTATACCACTCCATTGGAATGAGTATTAAAAAGGCAAGATTATTCAAAATAATGGTCTAAAAGAGGAGTAAAAATGAGAACCCAAAATAGGCTAATAAAATCCTTCTCAAAAATGCAGATATCCAAGGGAAAAAAAAGAGGATTTTTTTTTATATCTGACATTGATACAGAGGAAGATTTGGTATCACTGGTCAGCAACAAGCTAGAACATGTTGACAAGTACAAAGTGAGTCATGAGAGTCTGCATGGATTTAAAAGGGTAGATCATGGTTAGCAAAATGGATTTCATAGAAGGAGACACAGAAGAAATTAATGACTGAATGCAGACAGTTTGGCTCTCGCTGTCTTCCTCCTGACCTCATATATATATATATATATATATATATATATATATATGCGCATACAATTCAAAAGATGAAGTGACTTTTAGCCTGAGTAATTTTGCTGGTAAAAGTATACAGAAGGACGCTTGACATTTTCATATGTAATCACTGAGAGAAACAGGACAGACTCTCAGGGTACGGGGCTGCACTCTCCTGCAAACAGGGAATGCTCAATGGCGAGTGATACAGAAGTCTCAAGAGAGATCCCAAACACTCAGAATGGCCACCTCACCACGATCCCCCCCTTTAAAAGATAATCAGATGGAAATGTCTGTGTGGTCTCCATTACCTACGCAGGTGGGAAGTCAGCTGATAGGGATTGCACGCATGCCCAGAGCTGTTTCTCCAATGAACTTTGATAAGAACGGGAGTTTCTCTTGTAATGTAAACTTGGCAAAAGTCTTCAACAGGAGTACAATGATTCCCCGCTGTCTGTACTCCTACGCTGGCCGTTATCTGCCTTCGCTTGCCATTCAGCCTCAAGCCTGTAGGATAAGTGCAACTGGAAAAGGGGATGGTCTTACCCTGGGCAATGCTGGACCCTTCTTCACAGCTTTGCATCTGTGGAAAGAGGAAGCCTGCTCCCACACATGGCTCATCATTACAGATCACTGTGCCTGCAGTTTAGGGACACGTACCGCTGCCCAGGCTCTGCCGGCGGCTCTTCTCTTCAGGAAGTCCTAAGCCCCATAATCAGGATATCCCAGTGCTACACTACAGTGCAAGTAAATAGCAGGGACAGGTGATTGCTTTCAGTTTCTAGCATTTTCCATTTCTGGTATGAATTTACAGATGTGCATGTGAAACTGAAGGAAATAAAGTAGTTTTTTCAGCAAGTACTGTCAGTGTAAAACTCAGTGCTGTGCTGCTGCACAGATCGTAGAATCACAGAATGGTTTCGGTTGGAAGAGACCTTCAGAGGTCATCTAGTCCAACCCCCCTGCCATGGGCAGGGACATCTTCCACTGATCAGGTTGCTCAAATCCCCGTCCAACCTGACCTTGAACACTTCCAATGATGGGGCGTACACAACTTCTCTGGGCAACCTGTTCCAGTGTGTCACGACCACAAATCAGGGCCTCAACATATAATTTAGGCTTAATGTGCCTCGCATTGTTAATGCTTTCCGATTTACCACATCTCCAAAACCAGAATGCTGTTCTGACTTTTTCTCCCTTGAGTTTTTGTTGTTCAAAAGAGAGAAGCCAGTAAAAGACCTCCCATTTGGGACAACATTACAGGGCAAAAAAAGAAAAAGGAGCATGAGAGAAAAAGACAAAACAAGGACTACCTAGCAGATGGGTAGGCAGACAAAACAGATAGATGGATAGCTATACGTGGCTCAGGCAAGGTCCACTCTTTCCAAACTCTTCGTGACTTCTGCAAAACACATGTATCGATCTTCTAACTGAATAGGTGCAATAATGTGATTAATATAAAATCTATACACTTATTTACAAATAAACCTATGCAATAGCTAGGGCAATAGCTGCACTAACTGGAAGCACTGGAAAAAGTTCTTCTAAGCCACTTTAGCAACATCATCAAAACAAAAGCATTAACCCAAATGGTAGCCATATGTTAACCAGCACTCCTCTGTCTCCTTCAAAAACAGAAACCTGAAAGAATAAGCAAGAGTGGGGGTTTCATGGCTTTCTTTTCAGTGCTGGAGAGCTTTTAGATGATTTTGTCATCTAACTGGAAAGATAAGAACTGAATAGTGGGAGAGAGAATAGTGGAAGAGCAGTAGTGCATTTAATATAAGGTAAAATAATTAAGTTGATAGCAATTATTGTGTAAGCCTCAAGCTGTGATCTAATCAGCTATCACAACCTAAGCAGGATTGGGCTGCATTGGTACTTAAGGGGGAAATCCCATACACTGTCGGAAACACAGTTGATGATTCAATAGGTGTAAGTCTCTCTTCTGACTCACTTAGGGAAACAGATCACAGCAAGGGTTTAGAAGAGACGTATATATTTACTACAAATTAGCATAACGGAGTCTTAATTTCAGAGAGGATACTTATATGCTTCTTGTCTACTACACCGCTGCAGTTTCATAAGAATATGGTATTTTTCACACCTCATCTTTAACTTCCTATAGCATTTTTGAGATATTAAATAGCAGATGCATTTTATGTCAGAAGTGGTTCCAACTTTAGGGCTGGGCAAAGTGATTCTCACATAAATGCCATGAGCTTTACACACTTAACACACTTAAACAGTGCTTTTTAAATTTTATGGGACTCCTGTGAGACAGCAGCAAGGTTTTACCCAGAGTTTACGCAATCAGGATGAAAATCTCCTAAGCAGACACTGAACAGCTGGGCCACGCATCAATAAATCACACAGAAAATCTGTATTCTCTTGGCTGGCAAATGAGCTGCATGAGAATGAGTTTCACCCTCAGATTGTAATGTCCTTTGGGAATGAATTCAATAAAGTTTTTATGTTAACATATAATTTTAATACTGTTAGAACAATATGAATGACCAGTTAGTGAAGTAAGTATAATTAGAGACACCCAGACATCATGGAAGAACATTTTGTGGGAACATAGACTAAAAGTCTCGGGTCTTCTGTTAAGCATAATGTGTTGTTACACTGGAGAAGAGGTAATAATTCATTTTACATACTGGAGATAATGTGCTGGAGGGGGAATAAATGGACCACATCAGTTAAGTCTGCTGCACGATGTAAGGAATTTTAAAACCCACATGTCTTTGCTGAGAGATAAAGCCCTCCTGGAAATAGCACTGCATCAGTTAACAATAGAAGAAGAAACCTGGATGTAGCAAAGAAGTTTTATTTAAAACACTAATGAAATATATTGTATAGTTAAGAGTGAATGTGATTTCATCAGTCTTTTGTGTATCCAGACACTAGGGTGGCGGCGAACATCTGTGTTTAAGAACGACTTAAACAACCAGAGAATATGTTGAAGTTTGTACAGTTTGGCACTAGAGCAATGAAGTCTGTCTTGAATATATGTATTATTAAATAGAGTCTGACTCAGATGAGCAGAAGAAAAGAGGGATGGCTCATATCTGAAATTCCTCCATCTACGCTCAAACACGAAGGCCAAATTTCTTGGGGCAGTTCAGATGTGTTTGCAGAGCATATTAGCTCAAGGCAGTGCCATGCCAATGCAGCTACACATTTCCAGATCTGAACAGCTCCTGCGTGTTTCTGCACAACAGACTCTTGTATTTCCTCATCAGGTTAACTCCAGCAAAGCCTGTCTGGATGTCTATGAGTGATGGTGTCAATATGGCCAGAAATCTCAGTCTTGTAACAAGATGAGCCTTGCTGCTATTTCTTACCAACTTCTCTGACAGTGAGATGCGTGAAAGAGAAATATAAATATATTGTCAAATGTTATTCAAGGTATTCAGCATGTACTTTCCAATGCTTTTCAGTTTAGGATACCCACTTTTAAATATATTGGGTGACAGAGTTTATTTTTATATTTATGGTTTTCCTAACCATCAGACAAGTTAAGTAGTGGTGTGCCTGCTGTCTAGATAACATTCACTGAAGAACAATGATCCAGTCTTTGGATCCTGCAATCTATACTTGATGAAGGGTCTAAGGAGTGATGTGGAAAAAATACCACAACAGTCAAAAGTGGCTAATCGGTCCCACCAAATATTCAGGACCAACTTACCTTAGGGATGGCTCTAACTTGCATTAGCCAGTGCCCTGTCTGTGTAGATTTGTCCGTGTCCTACATATACTCAGCTGCCTTAAGGCCTGATTGTATTCCAATGCAATGGCTATGTGCTCAGGGTGCTCTAAATCTGCATGTTTCACAACCAAACTCCTTGATGGCATATTTCTAGTCTTTCTATTGAATGCAGTGTCCTATTATGACAGCTATTCTGAAAGTTCTCCAGAACCTGGTGGTGCGATCCTGGTGTGGTGCAAAGTGGTAAAAGTGGGGCCCCAACGGTGAGTCTCATGGAGAAATTCAGCTCCAGATTATGAAACCTAAAGGTAGATGCCTACATGTAAGTGTCCATAGGTGAGCCATGTGTCTAAGCTCACATGATAGTCATGGAGTCAGAGACCTGCGAAAGGGAAATTCAGCTCCTTTCAGAGCAGAGGGCTGGGAAGCTGCTACATACAGGTGGCTGGTACTATCTGAGGTGCACTAGCACGTCCCTCCTGGCCTTCCACTGCTGCTGTAGAAGGACATGCGTGTCCTGTAGGTCCTGCCTCATATCCACCGTCATGGTGTGGATGCTTCAGTTACATCTCAGATAGCACTAGGTACTTCTGTGTGGGCAACTCACTTGAGCCTCCCTGCAGGGCCAGCTGAAATGCTCTCCAGGCTGCTGCATTGACTAGATCTCCACTGCCTGTAACAAACACTTCAAACCCACATGTCAACATCCATGTACAGACACGTACATTTAGATATCTTAATTCTGAAGTGAATAATAGCCTCAGTGGTTTCCGCACAAAAAGGATTAAGTGCACAAATCCTGAATCACTTATTTATGAAACACTTAAAGCCCCCAGTACAGGAAAGGTGCTTGGCATTTCTGAACTAAATGAATGTGGCAACTATTTCCCCAACAGATAACTGCAGGGTTTAGCTGCTAAGTTGGTTTAAATTCAGAAGACATTGGTGAATAAACACTTGTTTTTGCGTCTCTCTCTTCACCTAGAAGATGTGGTGCAACCAGGGCCTTAAAATAGAGTTGGAGCTGGAAAGGATTTGGGGCAGTTGGAGAAACTGTCGGTGATGTGATGCTGTAGAAGCAAATGCCTCAGAGCTGAAATTCATATGAACTAAAGGCTACAATAAGTGAAAGAGATTCACAGAAAGTACCGGCATTGTCAGCATGCTTCCTCCTCTTCCCATCCTTTGAAGCCAGCCAATATTGTGGAAAGCAGCCAGAGCAGAAAAGGAAGCAGTCTGTATTTATAAGCCTAACAAGCAAGCATAAGACCTTGGGACTAATTTAAGAGAGTGATGGGAAAAAATGTGCCAAACCCAGTTCTCAACCACTTCAGACCATCATTCTTTTTTTGAAACAGGAAGATTCATCTTTCTGATTGGTGTGTAAATAAAGATATCGGCAAAATGCAGAGCTTTACAGGCATGTCGATATCATGGCCGCTATCATCCTTTTCTCACATTATTGGAAAGCAGGTATTTTATCCAGATAATATATTCACAGGCAATATTGCTTTTTCTCACATCAGTCTCTGAGCAGGTAAGAGAGTTCCTTTCCATTTGCTACAGAGAATTCCACAAAGGTCTAAAAATGGTAAGAGTGGATTTTTTTTTTTCCTTTCCAGTAGTAAAGTTCATAATACAAACTACCAGTCTTGTGTAGATTTGAGTGAGGTTTTGCTGGAACATAATCACACCAGAAGATTGGATGTAAGAAAGGGAATTTTTTGATTTGTCCTAAAGGCAGAATAATAACTTTTGCATTCAAGCAGTAGTACATCTCCTTTAAATACTGCCATTTCATGGCTTCCTTCACATTAATAGGAATTTCTTAATAAAGATGCATATAAGAAAGCTGGCCATCTAGGTAAACAAAAACAAATATGCATGAGATGATTGGCAGGAGTATTAATTTTGGTAACTTAGAGATGCAATGTGGAAAAGCTATGGGCAACAATTCCAACTTTGACAGATTTAATGGCACAGAACAGTCATTCAGATTAGAAGTCACAGAGAATGAGGATGCAATATCTACTAAGGAAGAAGCTCAGAGGTTTTTAGAGGGGTCAGTAGTTCAAGCATCTTTCTTTATCCAGAAATTGACTGCATAAACACATCTTTGATTTCCTGAAGTTGATACTTATATGAAAAGGCAAGCTGGTTTTTTTATAATGCCACACTTTCAGAAGGCAGAAGAAGTGGAAATGGCAGAAGGTGATTACACCTAATTAAACTTTATTAGGATCCACATAGCCAGTGGATGGAACACTATATTTGTTTAGGTTCTTTCATTTTCAGTCAGAACATTTAAAATTAATTATTAAGTAAGTTTTTTACCATTAAACAATTCTCTTTACCTTTACAACAGCAAAAGAACTCACTCATTTTTCAATTATTACAATGAATTAAAATGCTCCAGAAAGTTGTATTTTTTTATTTTTGTTTTTTCAAAAAAAGGACAATATTTTTGTTTTCAAGAGGGACTTGGATCCACAATGATCCATAGGATTCCTGATATTCTGTAATAAGATGTGAAAAGTTAAGCAAAGAGTGGGTGTTCTTTGGACTTCTTGGTCATTTGTAAACTTTTTGAAGAAGGGAAAGAATAATGTGTAAACTAGGCAAGTGTGATAAAAAATATTCTCAAAAAGTCATGTCATGTAGTATATTTAATGAATTTAATGCACTGTTTCAGTAGCATTTTGAATAATTGTTCGTACATTCTATATTAAGGGAGAATAATGGTATATTAAGATGGAAGCCATTTTTCATTTGATTACCATTCAGTTCTGACGAGTTGGAGGGAACTTAGAAATTGTCTCACGTCCTTACTATTAAGAGACCAGCTATAATCTTATCCAAGGATATATTTTATATTTAGCTCCCTTTTGCTTTTTTTTTGGCTTTGCCTTTATGTTCCTCCAAAAGTAATTTTCCTATTGTCTTCTTACTAATGAGGAATGAATTGGTCCAGATGAAATCAAATTCATTTTAAAAGGAAAAAGTCAAAATGTGATTCTCAGGGTAAATCAGTTCCACTGCACATTTCTATTATTAGTTCAGAGTGTTTCACTTGTTAGTCATTTGTAGGCAATATCTCATGCAAAATCATTTACCAGTAAAACACACTGACTTAGTGACTTGGTCAACTCATAGCTCTTGTGCACTTCACATAGCTAGTTACACAAGGGCAGAGTGAGCACAAATGCTGTCATTCTGATATGCAGTTATTTTTCATGGATATTAACAGCTGATAAAAATCAGGCTTCAGAGTTTAAACTACCTACCAAAACAGATGCCTAGCGATGCTGATCCTTTCCCTGGTTATCTTAGGGTAAGAAAATACAGTATTCAGCTTCCATCACTTGATTGATCCACCATGGAAAATCTGACTGAGTCAAGACTCACCTTATCAACTAAATGATCAGATAGCAAATTGAGCCAACAGCTTGATCAGTCATTCTGCAAGCTTAAGAGATTGCATTTGAGAATAAGCTTTTTGTGTTGCATCTGTAAGTAATGTATAAACTAAGACCCTGGAGGAAAAGACTTCCTCAAGTCCTCTGGGAGAGCTACGTTCAGAGGTAAACGCATTCAGGCATCAAACAACCAACAGGAACAGAGGGTAAAAGAAGTGTGAAATCTGTTCAAGGAGAAAAAATTAAAATATAGTACTTCTGTAATCACCTTTTGTCATAGAAGGTGACAGGAACCCTTTTTTGTTTCTCTAAGATTATAATCTCACAGAGAAAAAAAAGAAGGGGACTCCTGCAAACAAATCATAACTTAATTGGGAAAAAATATCACATTGTTAGCAGGGATTAATGAAACATCCATTGTCAATTTGTGGTCTTTATTTTTCTGTACCTTTGTGTTCTGACAAAAGATGGATAGCCTAGAGCACAGGTAGTGGCATATGGAGATCCTTCACCTTGAGCTCTCCCTGCTTCCAACGCTAGCCGCTAGTCACTAGTGGCCAAGGACTGCTAGACTCTAAAGACCACCAAGTGACCTGTATGGGATGAGCTGGGTGGTCTCAGCCCAACGTCCATGCAAAAAACGCTAGTACCATGTGTTTCATACTAGCCACAAACACCAGCAGTATTTTTGGCTATGAAGGCAAGAATTTGCCATGGTATGACAAAGTATTTTCTACCTGCTTCCAGATTAGTTTTGAGACAAGGCAGCATATGGAAGCTTACTTGGTTGCAGCAGCCTCTGCCTGTTCTGTGAATCCCTGCCAACTGACTGGGATTGCACGTCTATCACTAGCTCTAAAATTCACGTAACACCGAATCTATATTGTACATTTCGCCTACTCCAGAGCTGGAGCCTTCAACTTTCAGAACAAATATCAGACTTCCTTTTCCATGCAGAATAAACAGCCATTTTTTTTCTTACATAGCCTTCAAATACCATGACTGTATCTCACTCTTGCATTTCATTAAGACATCATCTTTGATGCATTACTAACACACCAATTCCATGAAATGTTAAGATTAAATGACCTCGTGTTGACTAGCAGAAGCCAGGCACAGCGCAGAAGTAGGAACTGAAAGTGCTCAGGCTATTTGCAGTGGCTCCTTCTGGAGATGTGAGGCACTAGTTACATATCTCAAAATAAAAGACTCTCCGTTCAGCCTCAGTTATCATGATACAACCCCATGAAGATACTGTTTGAAGCAAGGACTAGTATTAAAGAAGTGACAAAATGAGCATCTCTGAAAAGAAAGATGTAGTCTCAGTCTTTTATATTACCTGAAATGAAATAATTTGAGCTCTCTAGCCTGTGTATCTTTTTTTATTAATTCATGTGGTCATTCTGAATTTCCCCTCATTGCTTTTCAGAAATACCTTAATGATGAGCAACAGGAGTCCACCGTACTTGTTACCAGTTACTATTAACTGTCCGATAGGATTGCCTAGAGATCCTGCATGAGATCAAGAAGTACTGTGGTAAAAGGTGCTGTATACAAAAGCAGTAAAATATAATTCCCACGGCAAATATCTGCAATCAGCGATAGACAGGGGTGGCACAAAAGAAATAACCTCGTTAGCTCCATTCATTTGTACTAATATTTCCAACTGAAATATACACGTATTGCTTTTCTCTTTTTCTGTATTAATTTCTGTGTAATAAAGAAGAAAAAATACTGTACTGCATTCCAGAGAAGAGCAACGAAGCTGGTGAGGGGTCTGGAGAACAAGTCTTATGAGGAGCGGCTGAGGGAACTGGGGTTGTTTAGCCTGGAGAAAAGGAGGCTGAGGGGAGACCTCATCGCTCTCTACAACTACCTGAAAGGAGGTTGTAGCGAGGTGGGGGTCGGTCTCTTCTCCCAAGTAACAAGCGATAGGACGAGAGGAAATGGCCTCAAGTTGCGCCAGGGGAGGTTTAGATTGGACGTGAGGGAAAATTTCTTTACTGCAAGAGCGGTTAAACATTGGACCAGGCTGCCCTGGGAAGTGGTTGAGTCCCCATCCCTGGAAGTATTTAAAAGATGCGTAGATGAGGTGCTTAGGGACATGGTTTAGTGGGCACGGTGGTGTTGGGTCGACGGTTGGACTCGATGATCTTAGAGGTCTTTTCCAACCTTAATGATTCTATTCTATTCTATTCTATTCTATTCATTCCTTCACTGTTCCTTGTGATTGCCTTTTCACTCCAGGTATTCACTTACCTCTGACTCAGGAAGAAATACTTCTTCAGGCCAGGATTAGGGATAATGACTGCATGATAAGTGCAAGCATTAGGAAGAGATATGTCATTATGTGCATAAAGGCCGTCTTGAGCTGGGATCTTATGAGTTAATGGTCTGACTGGCAGGAGTGCTGAATACAGCAATACTGCTTAAGGGAAAGATTTACAGAGCACAGAGACTTGCCAGACACTGCGATTCCTGATAGCACACTGCAGAGGGACGAGTGTCCTCGTACATAAAGACTTCTGACAGCGTGGACATTTTCCTGGCTTTGGAGAGAGAAAAGGCCATGTAATTAATAAAGAAAAATATAGCAATGCCTAATCAGCCACCACTACCGCAATGCTTCAGATTTCGTGGCTGACACGGCAAGTTCCCTCCCCTGCATCCTCAGGCCTGAGTACTCTCTGGTAGCACGCTGACCTGGCAGGAGCTGCTGTTCAGACGTGTTGCTAAACTACCACTGTCCTCATTTCTTATAAAAATAGAAGAAAAAAGGAAAATACACTGTAATATAATATAATATGTAAATAAAAAATCTTTCAGGGGAAGGGAGGCAGGGCTGCAGCAGTTGGCAGGCGTGCCCCAGCGCCCGACTGCTCCTCTCATCTCGCCCATCTGCACCAGACACTGCCACGATCCCAGTTTGAGAGGGAAAATAAGCATTGGTCTCTGGCTTCTCTGAACATGACAGAAAACTTCTGTACAGCTAAAACTATATGTGCTTGAGGAAGATATTTAGTGTAGGGTCTGAGCTTTAAAGCAGTTGGAAAATCTGTGTTAAATCTCAGCACAGGATTTTTTTTCTTTTTGGCCTGCAGGCATTTCTAATAGTGGAACATCACTTTCCTGCCAAGACAAATTCTACCTCTTGCTTTTATTTTCCCATGCCATTTCCTGTGCCAATCAGCCTTTCAATTCTCCTGCAAATCCTGCTAGAAATGCACTTCTTCAGCTTCTCTTTTCATCACTGATTTCTTCTCGAGCAGGGTATCCTACCGTACGTAGATTGTAACCTTCACCTTAAATGTTAACCTTGGTCTCCTGTTGATAAAGACGGTACACACTGCTAAATAATGGGTGCTGCTAAATAACGAGAGAGAAACGTTTCCCCAAAGTATTTCTGTTTCTGTGCATTGATATCATGTGGCTCATCATGTGGACGAGCTAACAGATTATTCCTTTGCACATTATACTATATTATATTGTACTTTCCTTTTTCTCCTTATTTTGTAAGGAATGAATACAGTGGAGGTTCAAATGCATGTTTGAACAGGGTAGTTCACAAAAGGAGAGAGGCAACGGTATCCATAAAGGATCTGGTTGTGGCCCCTTTAATTCTGTGACCATAAATGCTTCTTGCAATCAGCTAGGAGCCTTCAGTGAAGAGCAGCTCACAGATATTTTTCCACCAGGACTGAGTACACCACCAGTATCATGTTTCAATAGAGCAGCTGGTGCTTAAAAGGCTGATAATTACAATTTTATTCAAAAAATCAGAACTGGTGGAGCTAAGAAGATCACTGATTCAGATGGATGACCTTGAAAGGCAGATTGCAATGAACTTGTTGAACTTTTGAAAAAGTAAAAAAATCAAATGAAAATAGATCTCTTTACAACATTTCTGGTACTTTCTGGTAACAAGCTACAATCTTCAATTTCCCCCCAAATACTGTCATTATGAAAATTGACTGAAAAAATATTCTGAAAAGCCTCATTATTTTACTATTCCTTCCAAGGGTATGGATGACGTTCTAAAAACTGCGCTTCCCTGTAATTAAAAGCTCTGCAAAATTTTAGGTTTGAAACAGTAGATCACACTGATGGCATATTTTATAGATATAAGAATACAAAAAGAGCTGTCATGGTTTGGGAGATGGACAGTTAGTCCATCTAGCCCAGTAACCCATCTCTGACAGTGGCCATAAGCTGCTGCCCAAGGAAGAATATGAGATTATAGCAAACCTACAGTAATATTTCTTCATAACATTTCCCAGCCTCCAAGCGTTTGGGGTTCAGACAGATTCCATGTATTTAGTAAACATCAGTGCATTTCACTTTGGTGATCCTGTCCAGCTTTGGAAACCTACATTGACCTACAGTGTCTGCAGCATCCTGCAGTGGAGTTGTACAGTTTAGCTATGTGTTGTGTGGAACACAGGATCACTGGATAATTCAGGCTGGAAGGGACCTCAGGAGGTCTCTAGTCTGACCTCCTGCTCAAAGCAGGGTCAGCTACAAGGTCAGAGCAGCTTGCTCAGGGCTTTATCCAGTTGGGTATTGAAAACCTCCATGGGAAGAGACTGCACAACCTCCTTGTTCCAACATTTCATTAGTCTCATCAGGAAAATGTTTTTCTTAGTACCCAGCCAGATCTGCCACTGTATCACTTCATGGCCATTGTCCTTTCTTCTCCTGCCATGCACCTCCAGGAAGACCCTGGCTCCAGCTTCTCAGTAACCTAACCAGTAGGCACTAGTACTGGTTGGTAGCTATTGGTTAGTTACTATGGGTTAGTAGGTACTGCTGCTGGGTTCCCCCAGAGCCATCCCTTTTCCAGGCTGAAGAAGCCCCGGTCCCTCAGTCTCTCCTTTCAGGGCAAGTGCTCCAACCATGACCATCATGTGGCCCTCCACGGAACTCACTCCAGTTCATCAATGTCTTTCTAGTACTCTAGGGCCCCAAACTGGATGCAATATTCCAGCTGTGGTCTAATGAGTGCTGAGTGAAGGGGGATAATCTCTTGGCTATGGTGCTCCTACTGACACGGCTGAGCATGCTCTTGGCCTTCCCCACCAGCATGGCACGTAGCTGACTCATGTTTTAGCCTGCTGTCAGCCAGGAGCCCCAGCCCTTTCCCCAGAGCTGCTCCACAGCTGCTCAGTCCCCCCGTACCCATCCAGCTGCTAACCCAGGGCCCTCCGCATCCATAATTTACACAGCAGCATTAGTCTACTTTCTGTTTCCCTCTTGATTCCAAATAACTCCTTGTATTCTGTTGGCTTGTCTTGAGTATTTAGCTAATAGTTGCCTAAAACCACATATATTATAGCTCCTAGATCTAACTCCTCTGTTAGAAACTCCCACTGTTTCATTTGTGAAATTAGGACTGTTTTTCCCCACGTACCTGGAATTAAATTTATCCACACTGAATTTTATCTGCTATTTTAATATCCAGTTACTGAATTTTGTAAAAACAGTCACACAAGAAATAAATCAAAAAACATGTGCAAAGTGCATATTGGATTCATGCTGTTTATATTCCTAGAGATAAAGCAGATAAACCTCTTTGTAAGGCTTTTTGATATACTGTAGTAACCATAGCCCCCAGTTCTGAGTACATTTACAGAGATGACACACGTCTTTTTCTCATAGTGATCAGCTTCATGATGCTGCTGAATTCATCTGGTGTTGCCTCTGTAATGTACCTACTCATCTCTTACTTTCTTCTTGGATTGCAGATACGTATGCTGCTAATATAGATGGCACGAAGCTTCTCCATGTTCTGGCATTTAAGTATTTGCAGACTACCAAGATGTCACTTGTCATACATTTGCTTAGCATGCAGCATCCTGAAGGGCTGCCAAAATATGTACAGACATTGTAAAAAAGAAATCCAAAGGAAACAATATTTCAATTAAGGCAATTTTCCATGTTTGTGCTCCAAATATTTAAAAAGGGGAAACTGAAAGTTGAAACTAAAAAAGAAATGAAACCAGAGGAGTCAGTCATGTATCATAAAGTCTAAATACTGTGAAATAGCCAATGGGCTACTGCTCATCCCATCACGTTGTGTGGTTACAACCTCTTAAAACCATGACCCATGTCAGATAACTACAGTCCAGAAATAAGCTTTTGTCTTACATTCATTTTTCAGGAGGAAGGAATAAATATTATAAGGGAGAAAGGGGCGTGCTCTCAGCATAAACTCAGGCATCTTTGTTCATTTTGATGGAGATGCGACTCCTTGCTGCAGCTGAAGGTCTCGCCCCAGATGATCTGATTTGGAAGACTATATTAATGGTGCCATGGCATTTTACTTTCAGCCCTTGGTGTGCATGCTGACACTGTTACATGGGTCTCGAGACACTGGGTTTTCTGCAGTCTTCCTGCTGTACGCCGTTTCCAGATGTCCCATCTCCAGCGATGCCCAGTGGCTTGACTAGCAGCATGTGATGATGCTCTACATGATGAGGAATTACTGAGCTCTGCTGCAATCCCACCTCCTGTCCCCTATTTAAATGCATATGCACTACCCAGGCAAATTGTGGCAAATTGGTGCAATTAGCCTGTGCATCAAGAAAACACTGTTCTAACGGGGAATATCAATGAATGGACCTTGCCAGGTTCTACTGATACCTGAGTTATACCTGTATGTATTATGTGAATGCAAACACATACATATACAGACATATATACATACATGCATGCATTTTAACAGGTTGTATATCTTTTCTTCGAAGCTGTTGGTGCTGGAAGGCTAATCATTCCATGCTGGCCATCAAGCCACTACACGGTTATCATGCTAATCCAAGCCCGCTTTGAAATGCTGTTTAGTTTCATTACCATCACAAAGGAGCAGCTAAAGGACATCTAAGGCAGGCTTGGGGGGGGTGGGTGGGGGGTGGGGGGGAAGTGAATGCTCTGAGACACTATAATCTATTAGAACAGCCATGTTTATTGGAAACAGGAGGGGACATTGTTTAGCATAAGCTGGTATCAATCACTGAATGGTTTCTGTTCCTTGTTACTAATGTGCAGGCAGCTGGGCAGGGAAGAATGAGCTCTGTGGAAAGACAGACATCTCCCCACTAAAGGGGGAAAGGATTGGTAGCCCACTCCCCCCCTCCAATGGACTCCTGCAACCTATCATAAATACAAATTTTTTCCTAGACTAGGACAGAGAAGTCATAACATCTCAATGCCCGAACGATCCTTTGTTATTTTGAGAAGTTTTGTGCCTTTTTTGTATACGCAGATTGAATTGGTTTTGGGGGGTAGGGATCTCCTCCAAAAAGGACCCTCCATCCAGTAGAGTAGGAGGCTGTATTATAATATAAATAAGTAATATTGCCTGGCTAACTATGCTTTGCTAGCCTCTGTGTAGGTCTAAATGTTTTAAGTGTCTTATTGCATGGCTGGCTTTTTTTTTTATTATTAAAGAAACAAACCCTTTCTCTTTAAAACAAACTTGTCTGAACAGCTTGCTGATTTTTTCTGTTTTGACTTAGGGCTAGCAAATTAAAAGTGAACATTGATTTTAGAGGAAGTAAATCAAGTGTCTGCAGTTATCATTCTGCGATAGATCAGAGGTATGGAGGCTACAACCTCTTCTGGTACTGTGAAACTACTGGTAAGAACAACGTAGGCAATGAACTGTAGGGCTTTGATGCAACAAGTATAGCCATACAAAAGATTTCCCAGGCTCCCTGATTTTGGCTTGAAAGCTCATGACGGAGCCACAGTTGTGTATATTCATGATAAATGCTGGAGGATGTTTTTCATTATACTTGTACTTAAACTGTAAAGCAAACAAGAATTTCCTGTTATGTCAGTTAGATCGAAAAAGTACTTACACATGCAAATAAATCTAAAAAATACCACAGCCTCAAAACAGATCATCTCTGCTTTCCTATTGAAAACATCAGCGTACTTGTTCATAATGAATCAAAATGCATGCTGAGGGTTGGATGCTTAAAATAAAAAGTGGACATGTTTTCTGCTGAGTTCTGAAATATTCCAAACCATACCTGCCAGGCCATAGTCACATCAGATCTCATAAGCTAAATGAGTTTTGATTAGGTCAATACTTGGTTGGAAAGACAAAGCAGGTGCATCAGAAAGGAAACACTCATCAGTAGAGAGCAGGCTCCCTTTTGTATGAGCCTTAAACCAGTATTTGAAAGGGCACTACGCCACTGCAAGTCTTCAGGTTGACACAGACAGCTAAGATCTGTGTGCCTTTTTAGAGGAGCAAGGACATTAAAACTGTCATGACTATATTCTGTTACCTAGCCACCTTAAAGGGACCTCTGAACTTGGGCCCTTATCTCAGTCTTTTCTTTCCTACTATTATTATACAACAGGTACCAAATTTGTTTGAGATGACTAGATTTCAATCATAAATGTACTGAGTTTTCTATACAGTTTTTGGTGGGATGGCTGACCAAAAAAGTGACAATTGATAGCAAGGTTTACCCAGGAGAACTGATTTTGCATAACTGCAACGTAAACAAGGCAAAAAAGCAACAGACTGAAGTATCCAAATATTAGAAAGAAATCAGGCCTCAAAGCCTGGGGGGTGTCTTCTCTTTTCCAGGCATTCTCCTTCTTTTTGGTTCTCCAGCACCATTTTCAAATCAGAGGGGACAGGGGAAGATGATAATAATTCTTATAAAAATGATAGTGCCTGGGCATATTCTTGTCCATACGTAAATGGACGGAAATATTTCAAGCCGAAAGGACTGTCAAAAAAGTGAGACATTCTGGTTCCTGGTGAGTCCATGATCAGAGAGGTGTTCAAATACTTGCCTTGAACTTCTCATTCAGGATGAGCTCTTTGAATTAATCATCAAATTTTTTCCTTCCTTCAGATGGGAACTGATTGATGAGGGTTCTGCATTTCTGGCCTAGTGACTGTGCTTGAAATGGCAATATTATTTTTGGAACACAGAAACTATGTTCCTGCAGACAGATAATTAAAGTTTTTACTAAAATGAGTATAGAAAACAAGCATAGGAAACCTCCATAGATCTCAGTCACCACTGGGTTTCTCTAAGAAATATAATTTATGCTAGCTCATGACACTTGGGCTGTCTTCTACTAAGAACAGGAGACAGCATGTGGGCAGGTCACTCAACACACAGTGGTGACCAGTGATACTAGGTTATGATTTTAGGAAACACCGGATATATTGCATGCCATTTAGGTAACTGTCTACTGCACAGGTACGATTTTATGTTTAATACAAAGATAGGCTGGAGAAACAAAGACCACCTCAGCTAGAAGCTCCTCTGGAACAATTATCACTGCCGTGAAGTTTCATTTGGTGCAGTTTTGCTTCTATTTATGGGGCCCCATCACTCCTACAACCAGGAAGTCCAATGGGCTGGAAACAAGTTGCCATCACCTTCAGTCAGCTCTGAATGGTAAACAGTTCAAATTATAAATTCTTTGCCACCAAATTGTCTGCGGCTAATTGCTCTTTTGCATGTAATTATCAGTGAGGATTTAATAAGTATGGAAATACTATTACATGCCAAAAAGTAAAAATAAAACGAGAAAAAGCAGACTTAAAGAATGTCTGGCAGACAAACTCTTTAATTAATCCTGGAACACCATATTGGCTGACGTCTCTCTCAGTGAACATCTCTGGCAGAGAGGTGGGTTTTTATAATACTTCAAGCAAAACGAGTAATACATTTGCTTCTACAGCTAGAATGGTTTTGGTCTTTGCCTCCAGGTTATGAATTTGAAAAGAACATCAATATAGGTGAGAACAAGACTGAACACGTCAAGGGAAACATAGAAAATCTTAACATATCTTAAGAATAGTAACTCCTAATAAAGTACCAATTCAAATGAGAGATAGGCAAAACCTAGGAGAGGTTTTGAACTGTCACTAGGCTTTTAGGCATAGCTCTAACTTTCGCTTTCTTTACATGATCTGTCTCTTAAATAACCACATGGTTTATGGTAAAACATGGGAGATGGGGATGAAGAAACCGAATTCCCTCTCAAGGATTTTCCTCTTGTTTCTGGTTAGGAAGAAAAGATCAAGATGGACAGATAACTTTGCAGTGACACTTTCTGCCTACTGTCAAATGGCAATGGAAGTGGAAATATCCTTGAAACGTCCCACCTGTGGTCATAGTCATTAGATAATATTGATCAGAATATCATCAGACTCAGCAGATAATAAGACTGTACACAAACATAGTAAGGGTCCCGAATCTAGATGCCGTGTAGTTAATAGCTAAACTACTGTTTGCCACTGTGAGAGAAGAATCCTAGTTCATGTATTCCCCTAAGCTATCAAAGAAAATGAAGTGGAAGGAAGATTTGGTATTTCGCCGACTTGAGTTTCACTACATTTCTCTAAAGGGAAAACATCTAGACTTAGGGTTGTTAAGCAGGTTAATGACCTGTTGCACAAGACTAAAGAATAAATTATTACTGAGAGAGAATGAGTAGAATGCAAATCTGAAATGTATTTTCTTGAGTGCAAAAAATTTTCATCCGGCAAAGGATTTCTTGCTTTAATTTCCTTCGTTGGTGGGTTTTTAGCTGTCATTTAGCGGTTCTATGTAGACCTGAAAATGCCTTTCTAATGTTCATGAAGAATATTGAAACAAAGTTGACCAAGTTTGGCTAAGCAAAAGGCTGGTACTAAAAGCTGTAGGTGGGAAGTGTTGCAAGCTTTCTTTTGCTATTCCCGGCCCAATTCCTCAATGTAAATCTGTTGCCCAAAGGGGAACAACCTACAGAACTAATGAGAATTTTGTTCCTCATGCCTGCTCCAGTCTGTATTATTTCTTTCTCCAAGGATTAGGAGGGTGACAATTATGGTGAGACATTTTGTACGTGATATAATACCTGTTTACCAGGAACTCTGAAACCAATTCACCGAGAGCAGATGTGGCAACAGAATTCGATCACTGTTGTATGGACTTATTTTGGATTTGAATTGCTACCCTAGATGCAAAAGAGGCCATGCCCAATCATGAGCACACTGAGCCTTCTAGATCTTTGTACTCGGTTGTATTATTAGTAGCAGAAAGAGACATCACACTTCAGTACCTTTGCATTTGGCCAAATGAGCTCTGAAAACATTCTGGTACACTCTATTTATGTTAGCAAGATTTTTTTGACATAGTTCTTTAGGCATAGGTTTGCTTACTACCATTAGAAAGGATGGTCTCAGTCTGGGAGCTCTTGATGTAACTCATGTATGAAATTAAAGTGAAACTTCCAAACTTTTCTCTTTTTGCGGGTTCATTATGAATTCCTCTGAAATAACATTACCGAAGCTCTAAAATGAAGATAATGCTAGAAGGATGGATTCAATGTCTATTTTCCCTGAAAGATTTCTGCATTCCATTTGTGACTGATTTTGTAATAAGGTAACTCTCTGGAGGGCATAGCTTTAGTTTTCAGATCATTTTTTTGCTTTCTAAACTAGAAGAAAAGAATAAACCCTGGCTGATTGGATCGCCTTAGCAGCATATTTCTTCAGGACTTCTGCATCAGAACAAATTAGATCATTCTGCACTGATGTGATATATAATTCCTGTATCTTCTGTGCCATCAGCTCCTTGGGTTTGGTTTGAAGGGATAAGAATTAAGCTGCAGCATTTGAGTGAAATTGTTTTTATTATTGGAATCACAAGATTTTTTTACAGGCAAGAGAAAAACTACCACAACTGGCACACAGTGTGACTCAACCTTACGTACTGGGAACCTTAATTCTGTCAGCGTCAATTGGACATGAAGCACATCCATTGCTTTGAGTCCTTATTTTTATGTAGCCCTACTAGCAAAAAGAAACTATTTCCTGTTTGCAATTCAGTGCACGCTGGTTTTATTATTTCCTTTAACTCTTCCCCATGTTTAAATCACTGCTTATTAAATAATCTTCCAGCATTTCCTTTCTAAGTGTGTCTTGGTGCATCAGTTGAGCACAGCTAAGTTAAAGACTGGTTCTGTTGCTTGAAAATATTCACTGATGGCAAGTAATGAAAAAGTAATGACAGCTGAAACAATACCTGTCTATAAAAATCTGATTTCAGCTGTTGTTGAACTTGTTGATCTTTAGTGAAAAATGAAATATGAACTTTAATGGACTATCACTCTCACGGCATCTTCCATCATCGTATTATAGGTTATGATTGCTACATTTTTCTCCTTCTACTGTAAAAGACGACTCTTTGGAACAAGAAGGGCTGATTGCTCCATTAGTTCTTGATATCATTCAGCACTTAGGGCAACATTCATTTCTTTTGCATTTCATTTGCATTCCCTCATCACTGGAAATACCCTGGAAAATCTCCTACCATTTGATGACCCAACCAGAGAATATTTTTTCGCTGAAGCCCTCTTTTGCTCCCATTCCTAGAAGGGCAGTCTTATTCTTTAGACATTTATATTGAACATAAATTATGATGGCTCTTAAGATGAGACATGCGAATTATGGTAAATACATTTTAAACCTCTTGCATTAGATTTTCATGAGAACTACTGGTAAACAAAACAAACATGCATGAGATGATAGATAGATAGATAGCAAGTTTGGTGGATTTCAGTTGGAAGTAACTCTGAATGTATACCAAGACTGCGAGGTCTAACAACATATAAAATCGAATTACTAGCTTTCATTTTGAATCATCACCTGATTCTGTTTACATAGAAATTTTACTCCCTGACAGGAAAAAGGATGAAAAGCTGGGGCTTACTTGACTCTATATGCCACCAACCGTATGTGCCAAAAGAGAGGCAGCTGGAGTAAATGATCTTGTCAAAACAGAAAGTATCACTAAGGAGGCAACACTGAGGGACTGAGCGATTCATATCAGTTTGTTAAAAGCAGAGGTGTGTATTCAGCCATTACTCCTTTGCCTTTTTGTCAAGGGCTCTCATCAGTCAGCTTTTTCATATTAAAAAACTGCGAATGTAGATAATTCTGTAGTTCACTAATGTTGAATGTTACTGAGCTTATGTCCATAAAGGAATTATTCTAGAATAGGACACGTACAAAGTTAAAGGAACTATAGCTGTCATCAAATAACTTTCTTAGAGGAATATTATTTTACATTAAGAGTACCCACATTATAAGCTTTCTGCAAATATTCTAAAAGACATATGTTGGGGAACACCTCCATGTATGAACCTTATTTTTCAGAAGTAGCCACGGTTCTTACTTTCTTACTGCTCTTATGCTATATTCTACAGACATCAAGAAGGATGCTGAATTGGTGCTTGACATAAAGATTACTTTAACAACAATGCCTTTAAAAGGGGTGAGGGTGGCAGGGAGTAAAGCACTTAACAGAGATTACAGTGAAAGAATAAAGTATTTAATGATGAGAATCTCTAACTTCTTGGGGTACCTAAGTGGTTTTTGGATTAATACAGAATTACTTATGTGACTGAAGTATTAGTAATACAGATATATTATTGTAGAGAAACCTAGGAAAAAATTATGCCTTCTTTTTTCTTTTTTCCTGCTATAACACGTAAAGCCTCAGCGTTTTCACTGGCTCCAAAAAATTGTATTGTGATGAAGATCCACAGTAAAGCTCAAAATGAAGAGAAAGAATTCCTAATTCGGTAGCCCTAGCTGCACAAATAAAGAAAAAATGTCATTTGATAACATATGTGACCCCAAGTGGCAGTTTCTTTTCAACAGATGTAGTTTAATCTTTGAGCAGCAGGTGCAAAAGTTATCTTGAGGCAGAAGCTACAAACAGAGCAATTTTACAGGAGACGTTTGACTTGGTGGGAAATGTAGGAATAATTGTGACACGCAGCTCTTTTTCCTTCTGTCTGCCAACAGTGGATCATACATGACCCAGTGCTTTATCTTGAAAGAGAGAGAGATATATTTCTATTCCCCTCCCCCAGATTAGAACATGGTTCAGCATAATATTTGCTCCTTTGGTCAGTGTTTAGCAACTGATGTGAAAATGGATTTTCATTCCCTTCAGTTTCTAATCACTCAAAGGAACACGTGTTCTGAATTACGTATCTGGACATCCAGGTGGTTGCTGATAAAACAGAATCAAATGGATTTAATACCGCATTCGATCAGTACCCATGGTTCTGGAAATGTATTCACCATCCCAGGCTTTGCTTGGTTTTGCAAATGTGTCAGTTAGGGTTTTATCCTGCCGGATGCTGAAAATGGCATTTAGGTTGTACGGTGCTAACTTGAGCTAAGAACTTTGACGAACTGGGCCCTCATTAAGGAAACTGAAAAATGATTTTTTTTCCTGACCTCTGAAACATGTAAAATAAATACACTAATTAAAGAAAGATCTGAGCCTCGGACCTTATATAGCTAACAGGGATACAGATTTTCTTCCTGCTTGATACGCCTGCAATACACAATAACATCTTTCTCCAGCAACGTACGTAAGCGCACGCTTAACCTGAAGCCATAAGAATACTCTGATTGGTTTAAAATTAAGCAATGTGCTCAAGTGCTTTGCTGTATTTAAGCCAGACTTGAATCAACCAAGATGGCTCACACAACCCAACCATGTTCCACAATTCACTGTTCTCCAGAAGTCTGACATACCATGGACCACTGCCAACCTCCTTTGCCTGCCCTGCAGGTACTGCACTACTAGATGAGTGACCTCAAGGAAATGTAATTTTGGAGTTGGCTTCTTGAAACAAAAACTCTTTGCATCAGTTTGTGGACAAATAGTTCTGAACAGAAAAAAATGACTCCCATAGGTATTCCCGCCCTTCTAGTAAAGTCCTGGTCCTGAACGTTGACTAAAATGTGGTATTTCCATTGCAATAAAATAGCTATATTTACAAGCTGACCTTGAAGCATGTACAAACTATTATTCCAAGATGGTATCACAGCTTCTCAGCTAGATGCCTCAGACTATACACTGCTAAGGGATAATGAAAATTCTCTTTCAGCCTCAGCTGCTGATGCGGTGTAAATTTAGCATAATACAAATCTCACGCTGTTCTTGGCCTTTGCTGGTTCCCAGAATTACCCTGTTAACACCATATAGAAAAGCAGAGCGGACGAGAGAGCAACGAATGGCAGCAACACAAGAAAAGGACCTGAGAGCAATGAGCCTCTGTGGTTTATTCACAATGGCAAACACGGAAGGGAAAACATCCTGTATCTCAAAAGGACAACAAACTTGGCCACGCACAAGGCTGGCAGATTACAGTAGGTGCTTCTCCATCTGTTCCTCTGCTCCTTGGCAGCACAGGCTTCGAGGGAGAGTGGAGGGACACTGGTTCTGTCTGGGCAGCACACTTTGATGACCTCCTGGTGGAGGATAAGGCTGCAGAACTGCATCTTCCTTCCGTCCATGCCCATCGCAGCTGCAGACAGTGCCACTATTCACAGCAGGACAAAGTGACTGCAAAATGCCACCAGATCAGCTTTTTCACACTGACTATGCGCTGGTGTAAATGACGACATCAGGTACAAGAAAACAAAGAAACAAGCTTATTTCTTTCTGTTACTAGAGAAAGCACTGCCTCCAGAAACACTGTAGGAATGGACTTTGAGGACATTCTTACAAATCATTGAGAGACAAAATCATCTTTATCTTGCGATATGTGAGCAGACAATTGTCTCTCTGTATTTCATCCTTCCAAATGACATTGCTTCTACAATATATTTGTTCCAGGCTCTCTGAAGCACTGGCTAGCAACGCAAAAATCTTACAAAAATGTCAAATTTTGGCTCTACAAGATGACACAAGAACAAAGCCCTGATCTGGTACCCCTATAGCTGAATACAGAGATAACACTAGGCTCTTAAACTGGCAGTACCACAAAAGTGGTAAAAATATTAAAAATCATATAGGTCACCTTGACTGTGACAGGCAGGAGATGTTGTTTCTAACGTAAGTAATAGGACTCAACATTTCAATGCATGAAAAGACTAAGAAGTTTTGGAGAACTGTTTTTGTTTTGGAAATGACATTCCTCTGTATCAGACTGTAGCAGCGTGGGTTGACTTTTGTGATAGAAGTTATTAAAAAATGCCAGTTCTCTCAGTGAGAGCTACCGGCATCATTAACCCCTGAGAGAGAACGAAACAACAGGAGGCACTTCTTAAGATGGTTTTGAAATTTAAACATATTCTTTTTGATGTATGTTTTTCTTACTGGCATGTAATGATTTCAAAAGTATTATAACTAATTGCAGATGTTTTCTTTTAAGAGCCTCTTCCCGCTTGAATAATATGCATGAGATATATGAGATTCTTGACTGGTGTTCTTGCTTCTTTTGATGCTTTGTTTTGTATTTGCCATTCATATACCTAAATTCACAAATGAGCCACCAATACTTGGCAGTCCTACTCAATTTTATACATATTCATTATGAATAGAAGAGAAATTGTACATACCCAGAGGGTTTAAAAATTCTAATGGTGGCTCTGACAAGTTCAAACATACACTGTCTCGTATATCTCCTAAACTTAAGACTATACCCTGCTATTATAATACATGGCTACTAATCCTAGAATGATATGAATAGCCTAATAATATGTATTTAAACAACTTTCACACTTATGACTCTGTGTTAACTAATTTTAGCACACAAACATGTAGTTAATTAATTATATCAAAGAGCAAAATCATGTTGAAAGACACTAGGCCCCAAGGTTCGATAGGTTACGGTGAGAATATTGGCAATTAAAATTAATTCTTGTTTCTGTTCAAATGGTTGTTGAGACCCAAAAAACCCTTCAGTGCGCAGCTGAAGAGACCGGTCGTCGTCTCTTCTTTGGTACCACCACCTGTGTGCAGGACAGCCAGAAGACGGAAAGACCCCGGAGACCCCAGCCCCTTCAGCAGCCCTGCCTCCAGGGTGAAGTGGAAATGGTCGTGGCACAACTGAGCTAGGCTGAGTTAACTAAGTTTGGGTAAAACTCTAATGAGGACAAGGAAGCATGTAGCCTTCTCACACATTAGCAGATTCATCTGTTCTGGGGGTTGGATCTTGACTTCTGTCCTTTTAAAGGTTTCAATTCAAAGCACTCAAAGATTTTGAGGGGAGAAGTGGCAGTTCTGTCGGTGCAAACGGCAAAAGCAATCTTACAGCAGTTTTCCAGTCTGTTACCGTGCTATGCCCTTGTTCTCTTTGCAAAAATACCTAAGAAGAGGAAACTACACAGACAGGCTTTAATCAGTACTTGAACTTAGTACTCCTCTGACAAGATTCTGTGGACAATAACCACTTACTATGTGTTAAATATACTTCAGTTCACCAAAAAAAAAATAGAAGAACTTTTGAGTTGATCAAACGTAGAGCTTCTCAGTCCCGGAAGAGCCTCTAATAATGACCGGCAAGTGTGTGTTCCTGCTCAGGAGGACCTGAACGGTACCGGTATTACATGTCAGGTCTAAGAACTGGAGTCAACTATGTAAGGACGCCTTGAGAAGTCTCTCCTGCGGAGCATATGGAAGTCAGAGGATGTTTTTAGATTCTTCTGCTGTGAGAATGTGGATGACTGTGTATTGAGTCATTACTATTAATTTATTTCTCAAATAGCAAATTTATAAGAGGAGAATACGTCATATATTAAGAGCCGTTCAGCTCCAGCATGCAAGTTAAAGACTAATACAGCCCTTCAGTAAAATGTCCACAGAGTATGAGAAAGATCAAAACATGAGTCAGTTTGTGGCAGCCAACAGAGACACATCTTGACAGGCAGCAGACTATGTTCGTTGTTCAAGTGATGGTAGGCTGGCAACGGGCATCATCTGCTCCAAGAGGAGAGTCACTGAGTCACTTTACCTTGGACGATCCCGTGGATAAGTCAGTTTTGCTCCAAGAAATCCGACTCCGCGAAGTTACACTCTATGCCATAGAGTCATTCATTCCAATTTAGTTTTAGCCCTCTCTGTTCACCTTGATTCATGGACGAATAATTATATTTTTTCATCTTTGCTGTTACTGACAGTCTCATAAATGAGGGAGGGAGATAGCACATGCTATTGGCCTGCAATGAAGCACTCTTAAGCAAGAATCAACAAAACAACAGCAGTGCTTTAAAATGCTACGAAATGAAACAGATTAGCCCTTATGTCCGCTTTGACAAACAGTGACTCATATTGTAATTAGCCAATGTACTAACATTGAAATTTCTAAATTATTGGTATGGTCAAGGCTTTCCTGAAATGTGGGACCCAGAATAAACAAAATCCATAGCACAGCTACCTCTGGTTCTAATAAGCCTAAATAGTCCAAACACTTAAAATAATTTATATTTTTATGACTTCTGAAACACAGAGTATTGCTCAATATCAGAAGTTCCAATTAAACAAGCGCTTTTAAGTTTACTGGGACAAGTGTCTCTAGTACAAGCATTGCCGAGATTGTTATATGAAGAAAGCTGGGTGTGCTGACATAAACGGAAACATAATTGGCTCTGAAGGAATTACAAATTTAGAGTTGTGATAAGGAATGAAAATGCAAATAGTCAAGCAAAAAGAAAAATAACCTGGACTGATTTTCGGAAGAGGTATTAAGGAAAGAAAAAAAATCTTTTGTTCTGTGAACCGAGTTAATTTGGCATGAAAATAATATAATGATAAAAATCTTTGAATCTAAATTTCTAGCTCGTATTTCAAATCAGATTTCATTTGAAAGATTAATTTTATTTTTTATTTTTGGGTGGTTGTGGTATGTATTTGAAAAGTTTTGACCACAGATGCTGCAAAAAGCTGTCCAGTGTTTAGCCACCAGAAGACAGATTTCTTTCAGCATTTTTGTGGTTTTTTTTTTTTTTAATTAAAAGACATTTTTTTCTTCAAGATATTATGTTTCTTGAAACTTAATCTTATGATGAGGGTGCTATTGGAGCTCTGTTCTCTCTCTCTCTATTGGAGAGGCAATTTCAGCCCATTTGAGAGTTGCTTCAGTCCATTACTTAACCAGATGCATATATTATTTTCAGCACTGTTTTCCTGATCTTTCTCTTTTTAAACACTTTGCTTTGCTTTACAGAAACGGATTATCTGGGTTAGGAAGGAAAGGCCAGGCAGTTCACAGCTGTAGATATTATTTATTCTTCTTGGTAAGTGTGTAGAAGTCTCTCCTAGATGAGACCAACAGTACCTTCTATTGTCCAGAAATGAAACAGTCCTAAGTGAGAATCAGCACAGTAGCACCAACTGCTTTTGGAAAGATGCTTTGGGATTCTTACTTAACTTGCATGTGAACAAATTTTCAGCTTTAGGAAGAAAGAAAAACTTAACTAAAACTTTGGCTTATGAGGTGAAAGGCAGCTGATGATTTATTTAGTTCCAAATGTGCCCTACTTTGGAAATTGCTATCATTTGCTATGGAATGTCATCTAACTTTAAAAATAAGGAAAACAGAGAGTAAGGGGGAAAAAACCCTCACCCTTAAAAGAGCACTGTTATGATTAAGATTGCAAAGCCAAGTTTTTAGTTCTACAGTTAACTCATCTTCATCTCTTGGAAGGTAATATTTTATACAATGCAATACAGTGATAACCTTAATGCCTTGAAACACACATTTCCCCATGTGACTGTTCTAGTGTAGGTTATGCTGTTTTTTCAATTTGTTTGCTTTAAGTTAAAGATTGCCATACCATTCCTTTTTGTTTCTTTCATGTTTAAATCTAGATCACTTCTTTGACACCATCTGTGGTTTGTTAATAGAATCAGCCAATAAATTTGTGAAGACTTTCTTTCCAGGCATCTTTTTAAAAATTTGAAGTTCAGATGTACAAAGTCAGTCACGTATCTAAGTGATAAACCACGACTGTAAGGTTCTCTGGCTCAAATATCTGCTTGCAGCGGTGAGCGGCTTTCAACTTAGAGCAGCAATTTTCCTTTTATTTCCCCAAAACCAGCTGTAAAAAACGATAACCAGCTTTAAACTTGTCATCCTAAAGGACTCCCTTTAAGCTGAGTAAAGCTGTGTGGTATAGCTCTTTCCACGCTGATAGATGAAGATGCAGCACATTCCCGATGTCCTCTGCCAATCAGTGGGCTCACAACTCCCGTGTGAAGTGAAAGGGCAAATTGGTGAGGGTTCAAATTCTAGTGCCGTGAATGCATCTCTAAACTAACTCTGCTCTTCTCTCATTTTCAGTGTTCGGGGAATATACTTGCAAGTGTAAAGCAAGATAAATCCTTTCAGGTGCCAGCATTTAATTAAGCTTTCAGCTATCTTTGTGAATGAACCGAGAGCATCTAATATGCATGTCTACAGGGAACAGATCAGGAGTACCACTCCATCTGTGAAGTTGTTTGCTATCAGCTGGAAAAAAATGCCTTCTCAATTAGCCTCTCTCTGTGTCTAACTTCCTCTGGAACATTGCATCTACTATAGCTGAATCCCCATTGTAATAAATGTACTTGAACAAAAAATACTTTGACTTCCTCCATGATGGCCTGTGTTTCTGGTAGTAATAGGAAAACAGGTTTAAGCAGTGGCAGGCTAAGCTGGCTGAGGTATAGAAACCAGCAGGGGAAGGACGATGTTAAATGATTTTAAAATAATTTAAAAAGTGTTCAAGGTTGTATAGCAGACCAGAGCAGAATTGTTCTGTAATTGTTCTGATTTTTTTTTCTCTCATACACTCTCTTACTATAAGTAAATGTATGTAGGATTCCCAAGGTTTAGTGTCTAATTGGAAATGGTAAGGATTTAAAAAGTTAAACCCCAGCTTGAGTGGATCTGCTTACAGGGACCACTGGCAATGCTTTACTCCACAATAGCAATCAACATAAAGACCTTACCTACCACAGAGAATTTTCTATCGGCTGGTTGGTCTAACATGCTTATCCAATAAAATGCATCATGGTAACCATGTGGGCAGAACATTTTTGGAACAGATGATCTTTCACCACCCCAAAACCACCCGATCCCCATTTAGTACCGAAGTCATGAATGTAAATAAACACCAGGTTAGAATGGTCTTTTCCCACAGTATGTGAGAACTGATAATGTGACACTCACATCTCAGAAACAAATTGTTCCTGGGAACTGTAAGATGCTCAAAAGTCACGGTCACCAAAATGATTTAGAATAGCGCTAACGTTCACATGGCAAAATATGAATCAGTGTGCCAAATGTCAAACATTTGTACTTCAACTTTTTCTGTCTTGGTACTTCAAAGAGGAGCTACACAGTTTTTCTGTGTGTGGTATACTATCATCACAATTCAGACGTCATAAACCATTTTCAGCTGTCACAACCAGGTCAAGACTGAGTCTGTCTTCATCTGCATTGTTCCAGCTGGTTTCCTTGAATAACCAACACAAGTGCTCAAGCAAAATGAAGTAAAGAATTTCCCTCTCTAAAGGTAACCTCTAAATTAAGTATTCCCAAATCAAAGGAGTGAATGGCCTATTTGAAAATCAGTCAGCATTGGAAATCATTCCCCTACCCGCCCCAACATTCCCTGTTTCTGCTCAGGACGCCCGCCCCGCCTCCTGACTACTCCCATCTTCCTTACTCCATCCCTACATCACACCCCACCGCAACGCCACTAATCCAACACCACACTGCCCACCTCCTTCTTACCCCTGTCCATCATTTTGCTGCACACTGCTAACCTATCACCGAGCTGCTCTGGGGAATGAGACTGGTACGTATTAAGCTCTCTCTCCAACACAGCTGCCAGACAATTAACAGCACGAGTATCTTCCAAAATAGCTGCTTGTACTATGGCTGGGTGACAGGCCATGGCGGTAACACGATTTCTCTCTACCAACTGAGTAAAGAGCACATGCTTTCCATCATCTGCTGCGCAAGGCTGCCTGCAAACTGCATGTAATACATGCCTGTTCTAAAGGAATTTTCTTTTTAGTTCAAGTCTTTTTTTTAATGTACATAAAGGGATCAAAAAGCATTTCTTTAGGACTTTCGCTGTACACACATGTAACCGAGAAGGATTAAGGCTATTTAACATTCTTGTATTTTAATATGAACCTTAAGGAAGATATAACATGTGGAAGTATTTCCCCAATTCTCCTACTGCTCTGTATTATCTACCCATGCAGACAGATCACGGGCTAGGCCCTGAAAAGTAACATGATTGACATGAACAGTAACGAGGTATGCAAAAAAAAATCCTCTAAAAGGTGCCCTTTGGCTTCCAGGACCTCCGAAAGCACTCACGTTTTCACGCTGCTTTCTGCAAACCACGACCGATGGAAGGATGCCTTTATTTACTCAGAACATTAATTTTCACATCACCACTTCTGGCTTCCATCAGACGCTTTTCAAAGCATGCTCAGCTATGACAGGAGCCGCTGCACATGCATGAGGGCCTGGAACAGAAGCTGCAGCCTCTGTAACACCAGGGTATGTCATGGGTTTGTAATGGCCACAGTACCCAGCGCCCCACGCAGGGCACCGACAGGCGCTCAGAGCGTTGGTGAACCCTTTTGACGCGTACAGCACCTCAGTTGGAGGAGTTTACTTAAGACTCCCTTTCAGCCGGCTCTCCCTCCAGGTGACCCGAGCCGAGCCGAGCCGAGCCGAGCCCTCAGGGACACCAACCGCCACCGCGTCCCGCCGCGCAGCGCTCCAGCCTGCCACCAAAACGAGGCTCCACATCCCAGCGGGCAACGCGCCGCAGAGGCCCTGCCGTCCCCCTAAACTACAAATCCCGACGTGCACCGCCAATAGCCCCGGGTGCGACGCGGGCGCGATGCACGGCGGGAAGCGTAGTCCTCGTCAGCCTTGCCACCGCCTCCCGCCGCCGCCCCCCGCCTCCCGCCGCGCTCCAGCGGCGGCCTAAACTTCCCGCGCACGCTCTGCGCCACGTACGCTCTGGCGTCACACGGCCGCGGGCACCTCCCGCCCGCTCGCAGAGCCAATCAGGAGCGCCGGCAGCGCGAGGGGAGGGCCCTCTCGACCTTTGACCCGGCGCCGAGCGCGAGCGGCTGCCCGCCCGCCTCCCCGCCCCGCCCGCCGTGTCAGCCGCAGCCGCAGGAGGCGGCGGAGCGCCCGCCTCCCCCCGCCGCCCTCGCCCCCGCCGCCGGCCCCGGCTCCGGCTCGCCCCGCCGAGCGCCGTCCCCAGCAGCGGGCGAAGTGGAGCCGGCGAGGCCGGGAAGACGCCGCCTCCTCCTTCTCGCCTCCTCCTCCTCTCCCTCTCCCCCCGGCCGGGTCCGTCAACATGGCGAGCGCCTCGTACCACATCTCCAACCTGCTGGAGAAAATGACATCCAGCGACAAGGACTTCAGGTGGGAGCCACCGCCGCCCCCCCCGCGCCCTCCGCCGCCCGCCCAGCCCCCGCCCCGCCGCGTCCGCCGGCTCCGCGCCCGCAGGCCCCGCGCCGCCCTGCCCCCACGGCCGCCTCCGCGCCGGCCCCGGCCCCGGGCCTGGCGCCGCGGCTGTCAGGGCGGCGGCGGGTGCCGGGCGGCGGGGAGGCCTGCGGGGCCGAGCAGGGCCCGGTGCAGCGAGCCCGGGCTGTGCCCGCCTCGGTGCCTCTCGGGGTGGGAGAGGGGCCCCCCTCCCCGGGCCGCCCCTGCGGGGCTGAGCGCGAATCTGCTGCTACCCCGGGAAGAAAGTTCCGGGGAAGGGAGCGCCTGTTTTCGCTGCCCGTGAAGGACGGGGCACGGCAGTGCCCGAAAAGCCGCGGCCTCCACGCGTGGTGGGCAGAGATCCCAGGCAGCCCGGAGGAGCCAAGCCGCCGTCAGGTTTGCTGACCTGTGTGGGGCTAGGCGAGGGAGGAGGTCAGCGGCTCAATTTCCGTCCTCGCAGATGCTCAAAAGCCGAACGGACGAAGCCCTGAGCAATCTGCTGTAGCTGACCCTGCTTTGAGCAGGGGGGGTGGGCGAGATGACCTCCCCGGGTTCCTTCCCAACCTCAAAAAATACGGATCCAGTGATCCTGCGAATAGGAGCAGGGAGAGCCACCCAGCACGGCGGGCTTGAACATCCTGAGCTCACATGCTTCCTGGATGCTGCATCTTGTAGACAGAGGGGTTTTGTGCTCCTCGCATAATTTGGTACGACCTCTAAAAGTCTGTGCATCCAGAGAGAGAACTCCAGTTAAGTCTTATGGGGACAGGACTGGTGTATGTAATTTTGAGCTTGGGATCTGTCACAAGAGCACTACTTTTTACTGGATCATTTGCTTGCTTTGTAATAAATTAATAACAGATAAAATGCAAACATTTGAGTATCAGAAAATGAAATGGTATAAGGAAGCTATTAAAAAACAGCAGAGATGATACATTTACACAGTAGTTCTAGCAAAGCATTAGCTTAAAAACAATTATGTTTCTTTGTATTGTGTGCAACCAGAAATTCACATTTGAAGCCTTTATTTGTCAAATACATGAATACAGACAGGGAAGAGGCATAAAATACACTTGGGTTTTGTTCTTTGCTGCAGCATTACAGTGCTTAGTTTATAGTTAAAGAACACGTTGACATCCAAACAAGTCTCTTGTTAATACATTAAAATCTAAAGGAAAACAGAGGTGATGATGAAATAACCATAGAGTTGGATTTTGAATAATCTTGTTTGCTTTTGACAAACTCTTGTAGCACCGGACACAGATGTGTTAAATTTATGGGTTTTTTTCGTGTTGATTTCTTTCAGATTTTAGTAGCATGATATTACCTGGAGAATTTAGGCTAGAAATTTTGGAAGTAGAAAAAAATAGTGATTAGTCTAAAAAGAGTCCAGAATTGCCTGATTTATTTAAATTGTACTAAAAATAGATTCAAACACTTCTTCCTCTAAACACTGAAGATGTTTTTACTTTTGTCATGCTAATTTGTTTCTGTGATTAAGGGAACTTTCCAGTTTGTGCTTATGGGGAGGATGACTTACAAAAAATTCTAATGGATTTGTGACTAAGTACTGATTTTGATGAGTTTAAAACTTTCTGCGTAAAAGGGATAGGTCACACCTGTCAAATGTGGTTGTAGCAAGCACTTTTTTTCCCAGCTACATGTAGTTAAAACTTGTTTTGTAGTTGCTTTAGGAGAGCATGCTTTAGAAATTACCTGTTCTAGAGGCTTTGAACAACTTTGGAATTCTTGAATATTGAAGATTTTTTTCATAGCATAGATTAAAATCTGACTTCACAAACCACAAAAATGAGTGATGCTCATTATGAACTGGCTGTTATACGAGAACACATTTTATGAAACCTTATGTGTATTGTGTATTTGCATAATGGATAAAATAGTATTTAGTACTAGTAATTGTAAGTGCATTTATTCTTAGATCATGTATATTTGAAGAGGGGCAGTGTAGTTAAATTGTTGATATCAGGGAGCTGAGTATAAACCCCAGTTCAAGTAACCACTTTACTGTAAAATTTAATCCCCCGTTTTTTGTATAAACTGACTTGTCCGATGCAAATGTTTGTGGCATTTATTGTCCGGAAACTCGGACATAAATTCTAAAATGGGCAGTAACGTAAGGTGGCAGTTTACTGTGTGGCTGTGGGAGAAGTAGTGTCCTCACTGGAGGAGGAGAATGACTACTCTGAGTACAAGGTATGAGGAGCTGCTGACATGCTGGTGCTTTGCACCAGGTAGAGTTTGATGCACCTGAGGAGGAAGCAGTTGTGACTAAAGGCCACATCTAAACTGCTCAAAACCATGTTTCTAAATACCGGCTACTTTAAACTAAAGTTGCTAGGCCTCCCCACACCATTGTGGGATTTGGGTTGTTGTTTGTTTCTTGGCTTTTTTTTTAATGGATGAGTCTGCCAGGAGGACTCTCCTCATTTGTAGTTGAGTGCAGAAGCTGCTGATGCACCGAGGATGCACAAGCTCTGCTTAGTTCAGGAACTTGTCACAAGTAGGTGATGATTGCATGTGAACTCATAGGGCTGGGAAATGGGAGCTATTGACAAAGGAAGTGAGAGGAGGCTATTATGAAGGTTTAAGAAAAGGAGGTAAATATAGCAGTAACATGGAGACAGTTTTTGAATGTTCTAGTACTGCGTGACTTCATGTATATCCTTATTCCCATCCTATCTGTCCATTACCTTTACTTACCAAATAGCTTTTTTTCCTTGCTGTGCTTAAAAGCTGATGCCATTCGCCTTCATCATCTGTTTATGTGCACATCTGGTTTCTGTCAGATTACGGGCTTGCTTCAGCGGGACTGTTGGAGTGAATGAAAAATGAGTGAGGTCTTATCTTAGAAACACCTTGAGACTGGAATTACTGTATTAAAAGACAGGACAAGCTGAGGTCCATTATGTGAGGGCAGGCATCTGGCACTTGTGATGCATATTAAGATTATGCAGAGTCTTGGCTTTCATTTTCAATAAAAACGTATCTAGCATGTCAGGCGGTAGAGATAACCTTCCAAGTATGACCTGAGCTCAAGTGATGTCTGCTTGAGGCTGATGTGCCTGAAGTCCAAATCTCAACCTTAACTGTTTAATTACAAACCATTTTTTGTCTGGGGCTTTGAATGGGGTTTGGGATTGGTACTGAAGCCCATGGGATCTGTAATTGAGTAATACATCTGTATTACTTCTTCTGAGAATAGAGGACGCTTACAAAAGAAAAACAGATTGGAAAACAGACTTCAGAAGGAAAAGAAACAAAAGGCATAAAAGCAGTATTTTTGGAAAGTAATTTCTCAGTATGTTTGGTGGATATGACAGTGTTATTGAACAGTAAATTAATTGATATGAAAGATGATTTTGTTTGCTTGATCTCTCAAGAGTTAATCTTGGTCTTTAATGTGGCACCCTGGATTGAGGGCTGGATAAACGTGATCGGCCGTTGTCTGGACTATAAACAAACTAGTCTGTACAGGGCAAGAAAACAAAAAACACATAAAATGTTGCTTCACTTTTATTTCTCCCTTCATTAATGTTTGTGAATTTTATGGGAGAATGTTTGAAAAACTCTGTATTTTTCTTCTTGCTTAAAAGTTGTTTTAGAATAAACTCAGAGCAGAGATTCATTTTTTTTTTTTTACAAACTTTAAAGAAAAATGCCTGTTTTCAACAACATCAGCATAGCTAATGAAAGGACTACTTAAAATCCAGGAAAGTGTCGGTTTTTCTTTGTGGAGATCATTTGGAATATAATGTAAACAGTGGAAGTAAAATATGTAGCTATTCTCATCAGGGAAGGATGAGCACCTAACTAAAAGTTATTGTCAGTTTTAAATACAATTTTTCTGCCTTTTATTCTATAACTAAAATAAATGCTACTTGCATCACAAAACAGGTAACAGTAATCCAACATTAAATGTGATTTATTTGATAACAAATGGTGGAAACTGAGAATCTTGTATCCTGAGCACTGTGAATAACCCGTATCCTTTTAGCAATAATTATCTGACTATCTTTTGTCAGGTTTATGGCTACTAATGACTTGATGACAGAACTACAGAAAGATTCTATCAAGCTGGATGATGACAGTGAAAGAAAGGTGGTGAAGATGATTTTGAAATTACTGGAAGATAAAAATGGTGAGGTGCAAAACTTAGCTGTCAAATGGTAGGTATTCTTTTTCTATGGTGTGAAGAATTGTTTAATGACTGAACAACATAAAAGCACTTTTGAAAAACTTAAAGGACCACTGCTACGCAGAATAATTGTGAAATTGATGTCCACAAAGGAACCCTTGTACTTGTAGGCTACTTGCCTTAATTGTAGTTTCTTACAGAACTTATCTTTTGTTGACATTGTAGATTAACATTTGGGTTTTCAGGTGACAAATAGCACATGCAGTCCTTGTTGAAAGTATATGAATGACATGCTTGTTCTTTGGTGATAATTCTTGAATGCTAAATAGATTTAAAAAGATTATAATTTATTGGTAGTTGCCACATTGATATTTGACTGTGAGAAGGTAGATGATGTGTAGGGGAAGAATTGTAGTATTGGAGTAGTTTTCAAGCAGAGATAAAAACATAAAAAGGTAAATAGGTGGTCGTGGTTATCAAATATGGAACTCACCTCTTCCCTAACGTTCAGAATACTGTGTTAATGGTTTTACATGCTTTACAGGAACTGTAAATGTTTTATGGGGTCAGGATGCAGTTACTTGCATTTCAGAGACTTCTGTTGCTTCAGTGCCCTCTCTTCCTCACTTTATTTAACTTTACATGTGGTGTGGCTTTTCCAGAGCACCCTTTGAAGAGGCGCTACTTTTATTATGACTGACTTTTTGTTCTTGGCCCTTCTGACTTCTTGTGCCCTTTAAGGAGGGCCTCTCTGTTAAGAAGCTTCTAGTGTTCCTGAGAATGCTTCTTGTTTGTGAGCTCAGTTTGTTTTTTTTTTTTCATATGCCATCTATGCTACTCACATTCCATGAGGCATGGATTGAAGTAAACTTGCTACACAAGAGCTTGGGACAGCTTTGAAGAGAAGTTTCACATTGTGACTAGCTGAGTTTGTTTCACTTTGTTATTCTTTACAGTTTGCCCTATCAGACTAGCAAAGCAGAAAATTAAAGCCTGTGTGTACATCTGCTTATGTACTTAGAAGCAGTGCTTGCTTCAGCTTCTGAAATATTTTAAGCGATGGTAACCAAAACCTTGCACAGAGAAACTAGTGTAGGAATAGCAAGTTTCAAGCCAAGGTTTAATATTAGCAGTGTAGTAATATAATTGTCACTACTTTTTCATTACTCTCAGCAGGGTTGCAGTGTTGTTAAAATGCATCTTCCCCCCCCCCTTTTTAAACAAACAACACAAAATGTCATGTTTCTTTTTAATTCAAACTTCTGAAATGTCAAAGTTCCTTGTGATGCAGCTTAAGTTCTATAGCTTTGAAACAGATGGCTTGTACTCAATTAGAAGAGTAGATTATTATGAAACTTGGCTCAGGCTTAGAATTGTCTTTGTGTGAAATGGCATTTTGTGGAAAAGTTACGTTGCAGCATACATGCTGCAACATACACTCATCTTTAATGTACATCCTAAAGTTATCCTGAAGTTTAGATTAATGCACATAGGCACAGCTTATATATCACAATCTTTAATGGCAATGTTAGAATTTTGGACCTAAAGTACAAGTAATGTTTATTAAAACATTAAAGAATGATTGCAACAGGAAGAGAATGAGAAAATAGATGGCTGCCTGTGTATGCACCATTCTTCTCTTTTTAAAGTTTACTTTGACATACTGATAAAATTCTTGGATTTAATTAAAATGACAGGATCTATTTAAAGTTTGGAGTCTTTTCGAGAAATCCAAATAATGTTAAAGAACAGTGTTAAATTTACTGTAATGGGACAAGAAACATGATGGAAAAGTTTTCAGGTAAATTGTGAACATTTATCTAGAATGTGTACATTCTTGAACCTATTGAGCTTTTTTCGCATTCCAGTCACTTGTAGATATGCTTTGAGGACAAAAAAAATACCCTAGAAGAGTCTTCTCTTCTTAGAATCTTAGAATCATTAAGGCTGGAAAAGACCTCTAAGATCATCGAGTCCAACCGTCGACCCAACACCACCATGCCCACTAAACCATGTCCTTAAGTGCCGCATCTACACGTCTTTTAAATACTTCCAGGGATGGTGACTCAACCACTTCCCTGGGCAGCCTGTTCCAATGTTTAACCACTTCTTAAGGCAGCTTATACTCACGGTGTTGTTCCATGACAGTTTTAAGCCAGTCTAAGCTAATGCTGCTGCTGCTCTGCTGTTCTCGCCCTCCTTGTCCCTTATCTGATTTTGTTGCACTCTGGTTTGGGGACTTAGTTTTCTTCTGGCTTAGCGCTCTCCTCTTGCGATCAGATGAGCATTGGTAGAAATAGTAGTGGGGGTGAAGGATGGGAAAGATTGAACACTATTAAGCTGTAGTTTTTCTAAGACAGTTCAAGCTGATCTAAAGTCTGCCATCTACTACAAGACTGGGTGTAAGCCCAATTCGTTGGGAAGTTAAATTCAGCCAGCATGTTTTTCTTGACTTTTTGGTTTTTAAATATTTTGTGGTGTTGTTCTTTACTTTTATATTTCTGTTACAGATTTCTGGCACTTTCAGCTGAGGAAAGCATAAACTGTGTTTAGATCTCTAATTTAAATGCTCTGATGAACTTTAGAGACTATCAGCAGGGACTTTCATCAGACTGGTACTTGATGACCCATTTAAGTATAGATTCCCTCTTTCATAGAAAAAGGGTTTAAGACAATCCTATGTACCTTTGAATCCGTATTTGAGACAGATTTTTCCTTGAGGAAAGGAGGAAAGATTTGCAGTTTGTTAGGGGAGCTTCCTCTACAGGTAGATCAATGGAAACACTGTGAATGGCAAAGGTATTGATCACTCCTTGAGTAGGTAAGAATCTCTTGCAGGAGGATTGCTCTTTCAAGGTTTGATTCTTGAGGTCACTGAACAGAGCAGATTTAAAACAACTTGGAGCAGCCTTAAAGCAGCATTTATTTTTAGGCAAGCGTAACAACAAGTAAGCAGTGTTCCTGGTGTTGCCTTATCCGCTGCTTGCTTTCACATTTGGGTAGGAAGGGCTCTATTGCTTAAAATGCTGATGAACTTGTTTCTTATTATCTCTTCAAAGCACACTAGTGACTTTGTTCTTGATCCTTTCAGTTATATTACACTGGTTTTGGACAGGATAAAACATGTTGTTCTTTGGTTAGCAGAAGTCAAATTGAGAGTTCATAGATATTTGGGTCGCTACCTTGAAAGATGATTGTGCAGTTCATTTCTGAATAAAAATGAAAATTAATGAGCTGCCTTAGTACTTTTGGAATAAAAGTCAACCTGCTCTAAGCTTTGACCCTACAGAAGGGAAAGGAGTTTATTTGTCAAGCTTCTGTTATTGCAGACAGTAGATGCAAACTAGGTCAGTAACTGCAGGTTGTTCATCTTGTTTTTCTTAAGAGCATGTAAAATTTTAAATGTATTCTCGTTGCCTACGTTTCTTCTGGAGGAGTTGTTCTTTGCTTCATGTGATAGTCATAGGCTGTTTTACAGTCAGCCAATGTAGAAAATGCTATTGGACGTTCTTACAGCATATTCTTAGTTTAAGGCTGTTAGTGTAGTCCAGCATGGTATCCTGTGCACCTTATGGCACTGGTAATTATACTGCCTGTAGCTCTATCCAAGATTATGTGCATCTGGGTTAGACAAGCAGTATGGTTTGTCTAAGCATAGGTATTGTGTTGGATGGACTGTTTGTTTGTCATTGCTGATAATGTTGGTAATGTTCTCTTGGCCCAAATTGCACATTAATTGTTTCATATGTTCAGTGTTGCAGTTTAAGGATGAACCGCTTCTCATTTTGAGCAGTTATCTATGGTTTGATATTCTGCCATTTAAACCTATACTTACAAATTTTTGTTTCACACTGTGAAATGTTTCCTGAAACCTGTAAAAACCCAAACACACGCATAGATATATGGGAAAAAAAAAAAGTGGGATTAAAGTAAGTACTTTCAGTGATTCCTCCCTTGTGATACTGTAGTTTCTCTGCATTTACCAGTGTGACTTCTCTGGGCAGTAATTCAATATAGGGAACCCTGCTTGATGCTGTGAGTGTGAGTCATTAGTGTGAACAGGATGATGCTCATATTGACTGTTGTGTGGCTGATCCGGTTCAGCAGCTTTAAAGCGTTTTGGATGCTGTGGTAATAGACTGCTGCACATCACGCTATACTGGTGATTTGAATCCTTTTTTTTTTTCCCCCATTTGTGAATTTTAACTCTTCCCTGTAAGTAAATGTGCTTATTTGATAACCATTAAAATATGCCAGTGTGGGACTATAATTGATTATGTCCCTCTTCCTAATAAGGAACTACACTATGAACACCTTTATTTTCAAATGTATGTAACTTAAGGGAGACAGTGTGTTATAGTCGCTGTTTATTTCCATAGGCAACTGAATGAGCTTTTGACTTTAAGAGAAACTGGATGCAAATTACTGGCTAGTGAAAGGGAAAAGATCAAAGAACACTTAAAACAATATCTGAAACTGCCTTCAAATGTGTAAAATACATGCTTAAGTGCAAAAGCTTTGTATTCAGAACTGATTTTATAAAATAAGGTTATAGTTTATTTTCAACTTCTGATAAGCTTCGTTTGTAATCTGGGACTAATAATAAGGTCTGTAAGTGATATCTGCTGATTTTTAAAGGCCAGAAAAGCTTGAGGCAGTCTTTTTTAAGATTTACTTCATAATTGGTGTGTCAGCTTTATTGAACTAATAGGCTGAATAAGTAGGACTGAAGACGCTAATTCAGGTAAAATCTGGTTTAACACTTTATAGAAACTGTAATTTCAAGTGTTTGTGTGAATGACTTTGTCATTTCAGTTGTTTGGTCATCTTTAAAACATCAGCAAAAAAGTGTTTCCTATACTTAATTGAGATGGATCTAATTGACCAGCCTTTGCTGTGATTTAGTTACTCATAGGTTACACTTGAAAAACAAACATATTTAAATCAGAAGAATTTAGTAGTTGTTCAATAGTTCAGGTTTAAAAAAAAAAAATCCTTACCATCACTTCAGATGTTTTCACTTATGGAACAACTGTTTTTTGGTGGAGATCTGCTTCTGGTCTGTCAAAGTCGGTGTATAAAAGGATGGTGTCGGCTGCAGGTCTCCAGGATGTGGAAGATGTATTTTCATAGAGCTGTACAAGCTGCAAACTGCAAAGAGCAAAAGACCTGACCTTTCTAGCAGTGAAAGGAGGGGATGACATTGCCACCTGGAATCTCACCAGCCAGACAGCAAACTTGCTTGCTACTGATCAAAAGCAAACTTTCAGGATTGTTGCTCTGAAGGCTTGCCATATTTTTGAAAGGATACTGTTACTCAGTTTTATATGAATACACTTCCATAATTGTACATGTGCTTGTTCCTGCTTCCTAGTGCTTCTATTTGCAATACTTCTGTTGGAGCATTCAGTGTTACAAATATGAAATAGTTTCTACGGTTTCTGCACTCACACCTTTGTATACTGTAGTCTGTTGATAGTAATGCCCAGGGAATTTCTCTGGACTACTGTGGACAGTCATCATACCTTGGAATTGTGATTGTTTCTGTTCTAGGTGATTTGTGCTTGCGTCGCTTGCAAAACAATTTACTATGCACCAAGGGTAGACATGTGCAACAACACTGTGAGTAGCTGCTAACTGACAGTGGTGTGTATTTGAAGAGGGGCTAGTGATGTGTCAGTGAAACACTGTGAAGGGAAAGCTTGGCTGAAGAGTGAAAACAAGTTGTGGAGAAAGCTGTGAGCTTTTTGAGCAACTGGAGAAAATATTTCAACTTTTAGGAATGCAGTCAGGGATGGCTTGATGTATTTGAGTCTAGGAGCTAATTCTTGATAATAATCTGTGTGTTGGCAAATGCTTGTGTACAAATTTATCAGGAATTTATCTGTTGGAGGAAAAAGGTCTTTACCAGTATCAAAGTCCAGAAATTATTTTAATAAGATTGCAGTATTAATTTGACATGATTGAAGCATTAAAATGACCAGATTAGACTGTGGATGTGGTCTTCTAAACCCCTACTCTCAGGGGTTTAGTAGCTGTGGAGATGGTTTGATGGAATCTAAAGATTCCAGTGCAGTGCCCTTTTCCTAAATTAAAGGGCAGTGCGAGGTTAGGGCCTGAGGTTTGGCTGCTTTTAACAAAGGGTGCTCTGTCAGAGCTGTTCATTTCTGCAGGGGTAGGTGTACCTGCTGAAGCAAGTGAGAAACCGTTCCATTACGTCTTCATTTCTGTGCACTTAAAGGGCTTCTTTTTATGCCTTTCATCAGATACCAGTCAGTATCTCAATTAACAGTTCTCTTGAGATTATCTGTTTTCTGTATCTTCTAGAAACGTTGCACCAAAGTTGTTTTCGTGTATTTTTTTTTAAGATGTCTGCATATCTCTGTAAAGTACTCTGCAAAGTGAGTAAGTCGCAATCGTCCTGAATTTGTGGCATTGGGGTGATCATAATGCATCAGCTTCAGATCTCTGTGGCCTAATTTGACTAATGTCAAATTAGTTCGAAATTTTGTGCATTAACAAAACTGAGTTGTATGTGATATTTCGGTAAATATGTTTTGCCTTTGCTTGCTTTTTTTTTTTTTAAATTCCCAAATTGCCAGTATTTTCAGCAGGTTGTACCATGCGAGTAGGGTGATGATGGGTAAGGAGAGAAGGAAACCAAGGAGGTTACAGTTTGTGAAGGAAGGCATGGAAAGCGGTAGGAGTGATTGTCTTGGGAATCGCATATTCCTGGGTGTTAATCTAAGTGCTGTGCCTCGAGTGCAAACACCATTTTGAGTTCATGGGGGTAAGGCATTATGAGCATGGCCATTGAAAGAGAAGCTCCTAAGTTTGCCTAATATGGTGACAGACCACCAAATCAAAACTTTGAACCTTACTTTGGTTACTATCGTATTGTAAGAGACACTTAGTGCTTGAATGCAAGGGTTTGCTTTATGTAATAGATAAATCTCCTTTGTCCATGTCCTCCTGTCTGCACTTCTTCCTTGCTGCCTTTTGCTTCTGTTGGGCATTTTTTAATGATAATTAGCTCTTGCTGCTGTGAATTCTTGGAACTGGGAAAGAAGGGTAACAACAGTGGGGTACATACATCTTCCATCCCAAAACCTGTTGTATTTTGGTTTTGTCCTACTGTATAGAGCCATGTCTGCTAGCTGTCCAAGAGGGAAGGCCATAGATCTCAGCCCTTTGAGTCCAGCTGGAATTACTGGCTTGCAGTCTTCTGGATCGGAGCCTAGTCCTCCCATCTAGCTCCCTCCAACAGCTGTGTGTAACGGTTTAGTTTGAGCTGTTGCAACACTGTCTTTTTTTTTTCAGGAGTGGAGAAAATGGGTGACCAGATCAGGTGGAACAATGATTTTTGAGGGTCTACAGTTGTCCTGTGGCATGAGCTGTATGGTGGAGAGGGATGGCTTTGGAATGACTGAGAGGACTTCTAAGGCAGGAAGCGTGAAAGGCATGGAGAACTCCAAGTGTGTTTGGGAGCCTTTGTAGCAGGAGGAATGGAAAACTTGATGTTCTGAGACTGAAGAGAAGACTGAGTTTCAGAGGAACTTGGAACATGTAGATTTGGATTTACCTTGTAGGTGCTTCTAAACAGTGTTCCAGACTGTTCCTCTTTCTTTCCACATGCACACTCACAAGGACAGTTGCTCTGACCAGAAGTGGGGATTGCTAAACTGACTGGTTCAAAATGAACAAATTCATTGTCAAGTTTGACTATACATTGAGGAGTTAATTCAGTGTGGTCCAAGGTGCCAAGTCACATTAAAAAATGGTGAGATAATACAAAGCATGTATAGGTCAACAAGTAAAATTAATACAAGATAACAATTCCTTGTTAACAGCACTCTGGAATTAAGCTACACATCCTCAGATCTCCACTGCTAAAGCAATGCAGGAATTTCTTTTTTCCCCAGCAGTACCAGCAAGGTAGTAAACATGTGGGGTTGTCTTGCTGTCATTCTTGGCAAATACAGTACTAAGCTCCTAAACTAAATTCAGTGCCTTTATGCTGAATGCCATAGCCTCAAGCCTTTCCTTCTGAATAGTGATCTGTGACCTGTGTGTTCCATCGCAGCTGTCTGGCTGACAGTTTTATTAGCTAGTAGTGAACCCCGGGTCCAGCTGTGTTCTTGGAGAGTTAGACTTAAACTCCAGAGCCATTTCCAGTAAAACAAGAAAAACCGTTTCGCTTGTCTCTCAATACATATAAATTAAGAAGGGAACTCTACTTTATAGACTGTAAAGACTCAAGAGTGATTTTTCTGTCTCAAAACTCTTGTGGGTTTCTGTAATACAATAATGTGGGAATTAGATGATTTAAGTGTTAAAGCATACAGTAAGTTTTTGCCTGAGTGGCATAACTTAGTTTGGATTTTGGACTATCTACTTTCAGAATAACAGTCTTCACTGAGAGCTTAGTATCTTGCTTGCTTGGACAGAATTTCTGCTTGCCTATAGATGATTTCGCACCACCACCACCCCCATGCCTAGTTTTGTGCAGTTGACTTAATGCCTGTGCTTTTTTTAATGTGAAACTTGCTCTTAATTCAGAATAATTTTCAAAATCTTATGAAATAAAACCAAAACAGTTTTTTTTCCTCATTGTAATCACTAAGGTCTGAAAGGAAGTACTTTGCATCCAGATGGTTTCTTTCCAGTAATCTGGTACAATTAGAATATGATGTATTGAATTTATTAATTTTACTAGAGCTGCATACTGATATTTGCTAATCAGGGTTTAGCTCTGTACCATGATCTGGCAAACTCCATTATTACGTTGTACAATCAAATGTACGAAGTTGGAAGTGCTCTTCCCACCTTTTTCCTAGTGTCGTGAGCTTGTTTTGTTTCTGTAAAGTGCTTTGAAAGGCTAGTTTTGGGGGGGGGGAAAAATATTTATCCTTGTGTATCAAACTAGCTTGTGGCTAAACTGTTCTAAAAGTTTGATAATGGCTATTTGTTCAAAATCAATGAAAATTTAAGCGCAAATTAATATATTAAACTTTCCAAATATTACTTTTTTTTTCTAAGCATGGGCAAACAGTCCATCTTTGGACAGCATACTCCCCTTGTGCATTTGACAAGGAGTTAAACTAGGCAAATACTTCCAGTTGAAAGTTGTTTTATTGTTAATTATGTTAATCTATTTTACAAATAATTTCATCATCTGCTTGTAAAACTTCTGCATACTTCTGATGTTTCAATACGGTCGTGACCATGTGGTCCTAAATCATTGCAGTCTCAACATACTTGTAGTGAATAGTGGCATATATTTGAAAGTTTAAACTTTGCTTTCTTGAACTTAGTCTTGTATTGATAACAGATTAGTTGGTTCATTTTACCTCCAGGTTTTCAGTTCGACTTCAGCTCTCCAAAATTAGTGTTTGCTAACCCTATAGACATCATTTTAGTCTCAGTTAGCTTTGCTAGAATCAACTTTAATACTGTATACATCTGCTTTTCATTAAAGTTCAGTGTGGAAAAAAACTAAAGTTTCTATGGAGGCGTTACATTCTAATGTAGTCCTAATATAATCAGTTTGTGATTGGCTTTAAGATGCTCCTTTTTCTGCATTTGTTCATACATTGATTTCAACATATTTTAGTTTTATAGTTCTGGTTTATAGAGAGGTGTGTACATTGTGTACAATGTTGAAGGGCAGATACAAAAGTTGGAGCCTCCCTTGTAAGCCAGAGAAACATCCATGATTTCTGATTCGTAATGCTTGGCTCTGTTAGTTGCAGTAGGAGACATGGCCTCTTAGCTCAGCACTTGAAGCCACTTTAACGCTCTCTGTCCTCACAGCACAAATCTGATGGAACCATTGCACAGGCTCGCTTTGACTTCTGTACTGCAAGTTGGACCCTGACTTTCACAAGAACAGCAACAAAACTTAAGCTTGTGAAAAATGCTTCCTAAAAATAACGACTTAGCGTGTGTCTTTCCACTCCTCAAAATCTTAACCAGATTGTTTTGATACAAAGGGCTCACTTAAAATCCTCACACTTTACTGCTCATCAAAGTTCACACTGAGAACACACATGTAAAATCTCTTGAAAACCTTCCGTGCTTTCTCACTGTGGCTGAAGTTGAATTTGATGGTGATGCGTATAACTTGAAGTGTGTTTCACAGGAGGAAAAACATTGAGGTGCTGTTGAGAATTGGGCTGTAGGATTTCCTTAGTGGGACATCTGGAGCAGCTGCAAAACAACTAGGGGATGGTCTGTGCACAAGGCTAAGTCGGAATGCTATTTATTATCCTTTTGATTCAGATGGAAGAGAAAATAAATAGTAGTTTTCTGGAGATACATCTGTGTTTCTGTTAATTCTGCTGGTGGGCTACACTTCCAGTTCACGATTCCCACATTTTCTGTAGATGGTCCTGGCTACTGCTGTCTCCATTCTTGCCTCAAGCCATTGCTTTTTCTCCTATGTGACTGTTGCACACAGCTCCTTGTCCTCCTGCCCTTGCTTCTGTTGGGGTCAGTGCAGAACCTAAGCTTGGTAGAACTTTAGTGTCGTGTCACATCTCGCCTCTAGTGTTGATGTCTCATTAGTAAGCATGCTTTCTTGATTGGATAGTAATATTACGGATGTCACCACAGAGAATTAAAGAGAGACTAGCTGGCAAGATCAACATACAGAGAACAGAAGTTTACAAAACAAGGGAGCTATGTCTTTCAGAGTGATTACTGTATGCGTAGGTTGACTGTACTGTTTTTTGATGGAACATGGTAGGAATGCCTATAGCACAGCTTGTAACACTTTTTTTTTCAGAATTTGATGTGTTCGTTGTTAATGTAGTATGTTTGAGGGAGTTGAATTAGATTAAAGTATTTGGTAATTTAAAGTCTTTCAAAATTAATTTCCCATTTCTGAGATGCTTTGTCCGAAGGCAGATGTTTTAAAAATAGGAAGAAACTAGATAAGCAAATTTGGAGTGAGAAGTGGGAGGGGTAGTAGGAGAAGGAGTAAGTTCTTGGAGTTCTTATGCAGGTTTTTTACAGGTGAATGGAAGGAAATAGAGACAATAGAAGGCTCTGTTTTTGCATAACTTCCCTTTTGGAACAGAACATTAACAATGGAGAGATGCTGAAAGTTGGTGATAGGGCTAGGAAGATGGTGAAGGATGCTATATTTCTTAGCAATGAACTAGACTTTACTAGGACATCTGCGGTTTTACTATTTTGAATAAATGGGAGCATTTGACAAAGGAATACCAGATTGTTACGATCCTCAAAACAGTTGGAATGACTAAAAACTCACAATAAAGAGGAAATGTTGCTGTGTGTATAGTGCTTGGAGTCTGTGTGAAGGAGGGCATGCGGTGTCATTGTTTTTTATTTTACCATTTGCATTCTCTTAAGGAAGGCACTCTAAGGTATAGAATGAGTCTGAGTGTGTATCAGATTGAACCCAAGCATTGTGTAGAATAAAGATGCAGTAATTAAGAAGGTTGCTTACTTGTTTGTGAACTAAGCAGGCACTGATGGTTAAGCGCATAAACTGATGGCTCTGACTAGGTAACTTTTGTTATAAATCTTGGTGTTAAGTGAGAAGTAAGAGGGACTCTGGTTTTGAGACTGAAGCAGAACAGTCATGCAAAAACTGTTTCCACCACTAGATGAAAAACATGTACTAAACCAGTATTTTATTACTAGATTTACGGAGACAGGTTATCAACCCAGGCAGCTGAAGGTTTTCAGATTTTAAAATTCTGCTTTATATTGCTACCAAAACCAACCTTAAGTTTGTGACTTGAATGCAAAATACTGAAATAAAATGAGGGGGTTTATTTAAGGTTGCAGATTTAATACTTTTCTTCTCTTTATACAGCCTTGGCCCTTTGGTGAGTAAAGTGAAGGAGTATCAAGTGGAAACTATTGTAGATACCCTTTGTACAAACATGCTTTCAGACAAAGAACAGTTACGTGACATTTCAAGCATTGGCCTTAAAACTGTGATTGGAGAACTTCCCCCCGCTTCCAGTGGTAAGGCATTTTGTACTCAAGACTATCTAGTTTTATCGTTTCATTACTAATTAAAAAAACGCAAAAGCTGGGTCCTTTAGTGAAGAGGATTCAGTTCATTTAACATTGGAACTAATTTCTGTCAGAGGAAAAATGCATGGCACAAATATCCTTTTGGTTTCTTCTTCTCTGTATTTTCAGATTTTACTAGTTTAAAAACTTTTTTTACTGAAGAATTGCATTAATGTGAAAAACAAACTGTACAGTATATGAACTTCGGGATAACAAATTGAGTATAAAAGCTCCTATTTTAATAATTGTCTGGTAGAACATTTCTAGGCTGTAGTAGTAGCTAAATGTCATCTTGCTTTTTGATAGTATTCTTTCAAATTGATTATAACGGGTATTTTTCTTTAATGACCTGATTTCTTGTCTCAGTTTCTGGTAAGTGTTTTGGAAAGTACCTTGTGTTTCTAACAGTTGCCTGTTAAATTACTGAAATGCTTACCTGCAGTTTTAAATGAAGGCAGTCTTTCCTCCAAAAGACACAGTCATGATGAACAGCTCATCAGTTAATGGCATTCTTTTTTTTTATTCAAATGCTTTTCAGATATCGTAGTATAGGATATGAATGAGAATAGAGAAGTGATTAAAAAGGCTTTAGAAATGCAGTTTTTAGAGACTGAGGTTTCTTCAATTAAAAAAAAAAAAAGCTCTGATTTTAACATCCTTTACTGAAAGTCCACATTTAAGTCTTGCTTTTATCAAGCAGTAGTGAGATGCCTAAACTTTGATTTACTTAAAATCAGTTATTTATTTAGTTTAAGCTTTTATTCTTTCCTTTTGTTTTGTGTAGGCAAACAAGATTTTGGGGTGGAGGTAAAGCTCAAACAAAAATGTAGCAAAAGCATAGAATCATTAAGGTTGGAAGAGACCTCTAAGATCATCGAGTCCAACCGTCAACCCAACACCACCATGCCCACTAAACCATGTCCCTAAGCGCCTCATCTACACGTCTTTTAAATACTTCCAGGGATAGTGACTCAACCACTTCCCTGGGCAGCCTGTTCCAATGAGAATCTTTCAATATAATTAGTATTCCTAATACAAAAGTAACCTAGGTGTTATTTCTTGCTCTCAACTCAAACACAGATTGTTGGGTTTTTTCTTAGCTTCTATGGTAACACATTTGACTGTCCAATTGTTATGTTTAGTTTCAGTCATATAGTTAAGAATAAGCCATAAATATATATAAACTAGATTTAATATAGGTTGGCATGGTATTAATTTCACATAGAAATTCCAAAGTGTGATGAAAAAAACTTAATGCAAATGAAGATGAGTACTAGCCATTGGGTAGCTGTTACTATGACATGAGTTTCTTCTCATAATTACTCCGAACAAGGTTAGATAGTTGGAGGAAGGGGGAACTGTGGAGTTGTGGTAAAGAAATTTTTACTTCAATTTTAAAATACTTCGGATATACATTTTTTCCCCTTTCTCAAATGTTTCAGCAGTATTCAGGTACTTATTATTTAAGTAGCTGCTTGTGCAATTTTATTTTGCTTTTTTGTTATACAGCTGTTCTTTAGAGGTGGCTCTATCTACTTCTGTGCTTCCCTTTACCTTTTAGTTTATTCCTTTATTTTTACCTATAGTCCTTTCATTTACTGCTCTAGACTGTCTTGGCCTTCACTTTCCGTTGCTGCCCTGCCAAAAGCAGTGTCCTTTCTGTTTATACCTTATGGGACAATTAAGAAGCTCTCCTTCTCAGTATGTTTCTACATAGATAGTCTTTCAGCTCTAATGCAGAGCTTATGTTACATTAACAAACAAACTGGCTGTTCAAGCTTGTTTTGTTGTGTGGGAAAAGCTTCTTTATGTTGAGATCATGTTTGCGACTATGGAAAGCAACCTGATCTCTGGTGTTAAAAACTGTATTTTTTTTTAAATTATGAAAATGCTGAGGTTTTGTTGTACTTTCAGGTTCTGCATTAGCAGCTAATGTTTGCAAAAAGATCACAGGGCGTCTCACTAGTGCTATAGCCAAGCAGGAGGATGTGTCTGTTCAACTGGAGGCACTGGATATCATGGCTGATATGCTGAGCAGGTAAACATCCCTCTTCCGAAATGCTGGTGAATGCTGATAAATACTCTTTAAAGCTTGAACTTTGATTTTCCAAATACTAAATTTAAATTACTTTAAGTTATATGAAATAATATGGTAAGGTATTAAGTATAGGTGAAACTTCATTTAGGAAAAAAAAACCAGTGAATGTATTGAAGAGAAATTGATTGATAGATCAATTACTTTAGTTCTCAAAAGATTAAATAATATAGTTTTAAGCTTATTTCTAATGTTTATTGCTTTGAGGGTATATTTTAAATGTTTTTTTTTTAAAGTTCCAAAAGCTTAAATTTAAAGACTTAATTGGAATCTTTGTGATGTTTTGGGAATATTTAAAGGAATTGTTGTACAGTATATGAACAAAGTTATCTAGATTCAATTGGTTTGAGTTTGTGTTTTGTCTGTTTTAAGGCAAGGAGGACTGCTTGTTAACTTCCATCCTTCAATTCTGACCTGTCTGCTCCCCCAGCTGACTAGCCCCAGACTTGCTGTGAGGAAAAGAACCATCATTGCTCTTGGTCACCTGGTTATGAGTTGTGGCAATATGGTTTTTGTTGACCTCATTGAACATCTGTTGACAGAGCTGTCTAAAAATGATTCCATGTCAACAACTAGGACCTATATACAGTGTATTGCTGCTATCAGTAGGCAAGCAGGTCATAGAATAGGTAAGAAAAATATATAAATTATCTGTAACTTTAAAAGTTTTTAGATGAGAGTAATTATTTTGCCAATTTTTTTCTCTTACCAGGTGAATATCTTGAGAAAATAATTCCTTTGGTTGTAAAGTTTTGTAATGTAGATGATGATGAACTACGAGAGTATTGCATTCAAGCCTTTGAATCCTTTGTTAGGAGGTAAGTTATTCTCGGGTACCTATTTCAGGCTTTCTTAAGATCCAATAGTGTGTACCATTTGGTTGTAAGCTGTCAAGAGGCAGTCTCCTTGGTACAAAATATTTTTGCAAGCTTTGAGCTGGAACTGTTCCTATAACTCTGTCTTGTAACTTAACTGTTAAGCAGTGTGTTATGTCTGTACTTCAGAAACTTTTTGCTGTGCCATTGCTACTTATGCAAACAGGAGGGGGGAAGTATTCTAATAATATCTGTTGTCCAACAGTGGTGGCAAAAAATTGATATCCAAAGGCATATCTTGGTCCTCCACAACCTTCCAGTCTAGCAGATCCAGTTACATAGTAGCATTGCCCTTTCTGACCTTCTTTTCTGAATTTCTGTAATTCAGATGGGTGCACTGATGGTACTTGGTTTGGCTGATGTCTCCAAAGTACAGTGTATGGCATGAAGTCTTCTGGAAATATTTTACTCTTCAAAGTAATTTGACATTGATTGTATTTTTGTATTACACAGGTGTCCTAAAGAAGTTTATCCTCATGTATCTACTATTATAAACATTTGTCTTAAATATCTTACCTATGATCCTAATTACAATTATGATGATGAAGATGAAGATGAAAATGCTATGGATGCTGATGGTGGTGATGATGATGATCAAGGTATATTCTCTTTTTGGTTTGGGGGAGAGGAAGAGCTTGTGAACCTGCACTCGTCTGAGAAAATTGATATGGGTGGTATTGCTACTAAGTACCAGTATTTGAATGACTTGTGTACTTTTGCGTTCAATTTTTCTACTGTTTTTAAACATATCTTATGAACTCAGTTCTTGGAATAAAAGTATAGGATGTTGTTGCTGGAGATAAATAATTGCAAGGGTGAACATAAAGTACAAGACATTTTAAAATACTTGAAAGGTGGGAAAAGGCAGAAGCATGTAGGATGATATAACTAAAGTGAGAAGAACATCAGTTAATGAATTGAAAATACATATTCAGCATGGGAAAGGCTTCTCACTACTTTCCACTAGAATATATTGTTACCTAATGCATAAAATCAGAATAGATTGAAAATTGCGAAATACTCGGTATTTTTCTGTAAGATAAAAAATGTTTTAGACTGAAAGGCATAACATATTGTTAATACAGTGGCAATACCTTGCCATATGTAAGGTTTTGCTTTATGAAAACTTGGACACACAAGTAATCTTAACCCAGAGCATGACATTCTCATTACTTTTAAGAATGCATGAGCTGTGTAGTTGTTGCTTTAGCACTTAAAAAGTCAATTTCTATTGTTTATTGTAAATTTTTGTTGCAATTTTTGGGGGCAGAGTATAGTTTTTTTATTCCTAGAAAGAAACAAACAGAATAATTTGTTGAATCTTGATCAGCTAGTCATTGTTGTTGCATTGTCGCTTATGTCACAAATAAAAAGGAATATGGTTTAAATCAGTAGTCAGGCTATAAATGCGATGGGAACCGCCTTGTCCTGTTTGCAGTTTAAATTAATACATGTGTAAGACTAGCGTGAAAAAATTGGCAGATAAAATAATTAGCCTTACAATTTAGGCAATTTAGAAGGCTTTTTATGTATGGTTTTTAACGTACTTCTGAACCTATTTCTTTGTGCCTTACACAAAGAACTCAAGTGTGTTCTTATTAATTGTTTAAAATAAAACTTGATGCTTTGTCTAGACTTGAACATATGCATAATTTATTTTTTCAAGGGAGCGATGATGAATATAGTGATGATGATGACATGAGCTGGAAAGTGAGGCGTGCAGCAGCTAAATGTCTGGATGCTGTGGTTAGCACACGACATGAAATGCTTCCAGAATTCTACAAAACTGTATCTCCTGCTTTAATAGCCAGATTCAAAGAACGTGAAGAGAATGTTAAAGCAGATGTTTTTCATGCATATCTTTCTCTTTTAAAACAAACTCGACCTGTGCAAAGTTGGCTTTGTGATCCTGATGCAATGGAACAAGGAGAGACACCTTTGACAATGCTTCAGAGCCAGGTTATTTGTCAAGATTTTTGTTATCTTTGGGAAGACACACTGAAGTTGTGCCCTGTTCATAAGGATAGTTCTTGAAATATGCCACATCATACTTTCTTTGTACACAGATTTACAGTTTATTACTGTAGTACTAACATAGAGAGCAAGCCAGGTAAACTAGCCCGGAAAAGTGCAGCAGTCTTGGAAACTGAAATTACTAAATCATGCAAATGTGCTTATCTGACTTCAGTTGTTCACCGTCACCTGTAAAAGTTGCGTGTCCTCTGAGTTTAGCCAAATTACCAAAGCAAAATAGTTATTTTGTGCATTCTGTAATGCAGATGTAAGCTCTAATGATCAAGATAAAACTTGATTTGCTACAACGTATTTTATTTGCAGAATAAAAAGGATAGTGCTGAAAAACTTTTTCGAAGTGAATTATTTGGGTGACTTTTCAATTGTTGCTCTCTACAGTTTTATTAATGCAAATCTAGTTTTGCTTTGTTTCATCTCACCTTTTAAAGTTAAATTACTATTCTTTTGGATAGCAATTCTTTTGAATCTTCATTTCCCAGTGTTTATAACTTCTCTAGTTCTGTAGAGAAATCAGAAATAGAGGGGTAGGACACACATCTTTCTTTATATCCCCCCAGTGATCAAAGATGAAAGAAATGTCAGGTATTGAATCAATTAACAGATGTGTGATGATTACAGGTCCCCAACATAGTTAAAGCCTTGCACAAACAGATGAAGGAGAAGAGTGTGAAGACTCGTCAGTGTTGCTTTAACATGCTGACTGAGCTAGTAAATGTATTACCTGGAGCCCTAACACAACATGTTCCTGTACTTGTACCAGGTATGAGAAACATATTATTAACCTAAAGATTTATTAGCAAATTGGATGTGGAGTTTCAAAATCTGTCTTGACTGTGCTTTTTGCAAAAGCTTTGAAGTGTTGCTTCTATTTAAAGAAATTGGCAAAATATATCAGCTACTGCATGGATCCATATAAATGTTTTAGTGACATATTTCCATTAATCTTGAAAACAAGGGTTGGTTCTAAGATTGAGATTTTTTTTTTCTTCTGTATCTTAAAAAAAAAAGTTAATTTGCTTAATTGCAGGATCAAATTCCCTTCTCGCTCATTCTCAACAGAGCGAAATGTTGTGCGTATTTTAGCTTTTGGGACCTAAAATGTTGAATTTTGAAGTAACAAGGAAAAGTAAGTTTGGAAGAGTTAAAGGTTCAGAATCCCATTATAATTAAGAAAATACATCACAAACCATCAAATGGCCAATGTCCTCTGTGTAGAGGAAGCTTGAAAACTAATTGATTGAATAAAATGGTGAAAGGGGCTTGGAAGCATTCAAGAAAGGCTGGGAGCAGGAAAACATAAATTGAGTATAGCTGCCTTCAGAAATTGTGACGTGTTCCAACAGAATATAAATACCTAATCTAAAAATACATTTTTCTTTCTTCTTCCAGGAATAATTTTTTCACTGAATGACAAATCAAGTTCTTCTAATCTGAAGATAGATGCTTTGTCCTGTTTGTATGTGATCCTCTGCAATCATTCTCCCCAAGTCTTTCATCCTCATGTTCAAGCATTGGTACCTCCAGTTGTAGCTTGTGTTGGAGACCCATTTTACAAGATAACATCAGAGGCGCTTTTGGTTACCCAACAACTTGTAAAAGTCATTCGTCCTTTAGACCAGCCTTCTTCCTTTGATGCTACTCCTTACATCAAAGATTTGTTTACTTGTACAATCAAGAGATTAAAGGCTGCTGACATTGATCAGGAGGTGAAAGAAAGGGCAATATCTTGCATGGGTCAAATAATTTGTAGCCTTGGTGACAGCCTAGGCACAGACCTGCCTAGTACACTTCAGATCTTCTTAGAGAGACTGAAGAATGAGATCACTCGGTTAACTACAGTGAAGGCCATGACACTGATTGCTGGTTCTCCTTTGAAGATAGATTTGAGACCAATCCTTGGGGAAGGAGTTCCTATTCTTGCTTCTTTTTTGAGAAAGAACCAGCGAGCTTTGAAACTGGGCACTCTTTCTGCTCTAGATATTTTAATTAAGAATTACAGTGACAGCTTGACAGCTGCTATGATCGATGCTGTCCTGGATGAGCTTCCACCTCTGATTAGTGAAAGTGATATGCATGTATCACAGATGGCCATCAGTTTTCTGACAACGCTGGCTAAAGTATATCCTTCCTCCCTGTCAAAGATTAGTGGGTCCATTCTCAACGAACTTATTGGGCTGGTGAGATCGCCTCTACTTCAGGGTGGAGCACTTAGTGCCATGCTAGAATTTTTCCAAGCTTTGGTTGTGACTGGTACAAATAATTTAGGCTATATGGATTTACTGCGCATGTTAACGGGTCCAGTGTACTCACAGAGCACAGCACTTACTCACAAGCAGTCTTACTATTCCATTGCCAAATGTGTTGCTGCCCTTACTCGAGCCTGCCCTAAGGAAGGACCAGCTGTTGTAGGTCAGTTCATTCAAGATGTCAAGAACTCCAGGTCCACGGATTCCATTCGGCTTTTGGCTTTGCTTTCTCTTGGGGAAGTTGGGCATCACATTGACTTAAGTGGACAAATTGAGCTGAAGTCTGTAATACTAGAAGCATTCTCTTCTCCTAGTGAAGAAGTCAAATCAGCGGCATCTTACGCATTAGGCAGTATTAGTGTTGGCAATCTTCCTGAGTATCTGCCATTTGTCTTACAAGAAATAACCAGTCAGCCGAAGAGGCAGTATCTTCTTCTTCATTCCTTGAAAGAAATAATTAGCTCTGCATCAGTGATTGGTCTCAAACCATATGTTGAGAACATCTGGGCCTTACTCCTGAAACACTGCGAATGTGCAGAAGAGGGTACAAGGAATGTTGTTGCTGAATGCTTGGGCAAGCTTACGTTAATAGACCCAGAGACTTTGCTTCCACGACTCAAGGGATACTTGGCATCAGGTGAGTAGTAGTAACTCATGTACATATTGTAGCACATGGCCTTATGCTATCTATTAATAAATTGATCTAGTTTTGCAAATTATTTGCTTAAATTTTGTGATACTCTGGAAGTTTTGCTTTCCTCCCGCCCCAACAATGTGAAGCTTAGATGGTTCTATTTTTACTAGAAGTTACAGGAATTGATTTTATGGTCTGCTTTCAGACTGTGGTATTTCAATTAATGATGTGACGTTTAACTAAGAGTTATAAACTTTAAAGTGGAAGGAGCATGGGTGACAAAGGGACAGCGCTACTTGATGAACCAGTTGCAACATGTTGACATTTTGGTGTAAATTACAGTATTCCTAACTTTCAGATAAGAATCCTGAAATTTTTAAGGATTAGAAATGATCATTGTGCATAATTCATTAATCAGTTTCATATCAAGAATATTGACATGTTTTCTTCATGTGATTCTGCTTTAAAGAGGAGAGTGGTTTGTAGGCCTATGTGGTGAATTAAAAAATCTGTCCTAATAGGCTCGTTACTTGAATTTTCTGTAGCAGATAAAGTTAAATGTTTATTACAAATGTTATGGTCTCTTCCCCTGTTTAAAATGGAACACAGGAACATCTGTGGAGAAAACATTGCATTGCTAGTAATAAGTAACATTTCTTCTTTAGTGTTCTTAAGAATATTAAAGTTTGACAAGAATGGAATTGAACATGATTTAAATTCTGTAATTGTACTGTTTTAATGTTACATATTTACACTTTTGTTTCATATTAGGGTCCTCATATGCTCGAAGTTCGGTGGTTACTGCTGTCAAGTTCACTATTTCTGATCATCCACAACCCATAGACCCACTCTTGAAGAACTGCATAGGTAAGTTCTTTACTTTAGTGACAGCTTCTACGTTTTGAAGCAATAGAATTGCACTTAAAAATTGTTTGTTGTGTTTTCAGAAAAAAATATTTTGCAGATACCAGAATTAGCTGGTAATGGTAACTGTTGAAACAGTTATAAAATGTTTCTGTACTAGCCAACTATTTCTATTAATTCTAGCTTGTTTGTATTCTGAGCAGTAAAAGCCGTGTGATAAAAATGGTGTGTATTGAAGCTGTGATGGGCAAAGAATACAAGGAGCTAGGGCTTTTAGGAAGACAGTACCCAAAAGCTGGTTTCCTTTCCCATAGTCTTGCCAAATGATATCAGTTTGATGTAGTAAGGTACTGTCTTTACCCAGAAGGGTGGTCTGGGAAATACTTGACATTCAGTCATTGAAAATATGTATGCACATGTGAATTCTAAGTATTATCAGGTGGCAAATTGTAAATTTAGAATCATAGAATCATTAAGGTTGGAAAAGACCTCTAAGACCATCGAGTCCAACCATCAACCCAACACCACCGTGCCCACTAAACCATGTCCCTAAGCGCCTCATCTAAACGTCTTTTAAATACCTCCAGGGATGGTGACTCAACCACTTCCCTGGGCAGCCTGTTCCAATGTTTATCCACTCAATTTAGGCCCTTAGGATTCTATAATGCTTCGTGATCTGAAAGTTATTGGAAGCGTGTATATTTTTACAGGGATAAGGTAATCAGAGCTTTCAGTATAATATCAGTATGATGAAGAGCTTTGCAATGCTGTGGTTTTTTGATCTTTTTTCATTTGTATGACAAAGTATTGTAGATTTGTTTAATATGCTATGGTGAGTGTTTTCTAGTGGCTTGATTACAGGTTTAAAGATCTATAAAAATTGTGTATACTGCTAAAACTCATGGGGGGGGAAAGATTAATCTTTGAAAACATACAGTTTCGTAGAGAGCAAGGTTTTTATTTATGGGGAAGTGGTGTCAGTTCCTATATGTTATTTTCATCACTAAGCTTAAAATTTTTTTAATAATATGTTAAAGAATTGACTATGCTTGTGGGTTTTTCCCCCTGCTGTCCCTCCCACTGAAGTTGCCTTGCCACTTTGGTTTCTGGAAATACTTACTGATTATCCAGTCAAAAACTATTGGTATCTAGTACTTAAAAAAATCTCAGTCATCTTGAGTTTTGTTACTGGTTTTTTTTTTTCCTTTTCTGTGTAGAAGTCACTTTGATGTTTACACCCTTTTATTTTTCTCCTTTTAAAAATTTCACTCCTCTTGGAAGTTGCTAGTAAAACTTCACAAACATTGGGGGAAAAATATGATCTGTTCCTGGAGGCATTTATTTTAACAAGGCTGTGTTATAGAACTATAGACATTCTAAATCGAAGATTCGCAGAGAGCGTGGCGGGATGGGATGGAATGGGAGAGGTGTTGCTACATTAATATATACTGAGTGGGCTTAACTTCTGGTAATTTAGGAATTCTCAATATATGCCAATTCAGGGGTTAAAAATCAATATATTAATAGTTTCCTTAAGAGCTGCTCTCTAATTCTTGAACTGCAGAATTTAAATTGGTTTTCTAATGCATATTCTGAGAGACTTTAATGGAGAAAAGGAAAGATTGTGTTAAATATAATTTTCATTAATTTACACGCTATACCTCTAAAAAAAATTGTAATATCATTAAGTGATAGCCATTTATTTTGGTGGTGTGTTTTTACTTCTGTTTCATTATCTGAAATGCTATATATCTCAGTTATATAATACTTTTGATACGATTATAATTAGATTTATTTGTGTAATCATGCTAAAATAGCAGGTATTGGTCTGTTATATCGAAATAAGTCCTGCACTAAATATGTCCTTTTGAAAGGTTAAAACTAAGCAAAGATATTTTTAAAGTAGCAAATGAAAAAGGTGCTTATAGGTTGACTTATTTCTGTACTCGATTGCAGGTGATTTTCTGAAAACATTGGAGGACCCGGATCTCAATGTCAGGAGGGTAGCCCTAGTGACATTTAACTCAGCTGCACACAATAAACCATCATTAATAAGGGACCTCTTAGATACTGTGCTTCCTCATCTTTACAATGAAACAAAAGTCAGAAAGGAATTAATCAGAGAGGTATGTTAACTAAGAAAAACAGTGCTAAATGTAAGTAGATTATTTGTTTTTCTAAATATATTACTTCTTAACTTTGTTTTTTATTCGCTGACAGGTGGAAATGGGACCATTTAAGCATACAGTTGATGATGGGTTGGACATAAGGAAAGCAGCTTTTGAGTGCATGTATACTCTTTTGGATAGCTGTTTGGATAGACTAGATATATTTGAATTCTTAAACCATGTTGAAGATGGCCTGAAGGATCACTATGATATTAAGGTTAGCTGTCATTTTTCTCTGTGTAAGCAGTGACTTAGTCAAAATATTTTTAAAGAGTGAATAGACTGAAATGGTAAAAATACTACTTCGTATGCTTAAGTACTTCACTATATTTGCCATTTTCATTAAAGTGTTGCTGTTAAAAAGGTTACACAGCATTGTAGGAAATATCTCTCCATATATGTGCTGAGCATAACTGATTGTTGAATTGGTTTTCTCTCAACCTAGATGCTAACCTTTTTAATGTTGGTGAGATTGTCTACCCTTTGTCCAAGCGCAGTGCTGCAGAGGTTGGATAGGCTTGTTGAACCTTTGCGTGCTACATGTACAACTAAGGTATTGTTTTAAATTTAAAACTTATTTAAGTTAATTATTTTGTGTTGTTTTATAGAAGTATAAATGAACTCGTGTATGAAGAATACTTCTGAGAATCTAGGTGTATTGCTGCAGCATTTACTGAGTGATAGTTCATAAGCTGCAATAGGGCAATATAAATATGTGGGCCCTTGTATAGGCATTAAATTTCTTTAAATTACAAGTGGAAGAGTAGACTTGTTAGCTTCTTTTTAAAAATCCTCTGTTTCTTTGATGCCATTTCTTTTGTTCCTTAAAAATCCAGCTGTCACTTGGGCAACTTGTAAGTCTCATTTCATTATAAATAGTGAAACTGAAATGCTGAGGGTTTTTCTGGCTTCTGATGATTATGTTGTTGCAGACAAGCATTTGGGTGACGAAGGATAGAGGCAGTGTAAAGTGGTCCTATTTTTGTTGGGGTTTTTGTTTGGTTTTGTTTTTCCCTTCTTCATTTATATTACAGGATTCTTGGGTCTTGGCACAGTTAGTCGTCTTCCATTCCTGCTCTTGTCTTGATCCACCTGCATGGTCTGACAGTCATTTAACGTCTGATTTATCTTGCTTTTCTATTACTGTAATCTGTTATATTTCACATCAAGAAATTTGACTGCTTTTAATGATAATTTGTGTTTGTATCACTGAAACATCTTTGAGAATTCTAACAGAAGGTTAAGCAGTTATTCTAATGAAGGTCAACTTTTGTAAAATTTCTGTTCTCTGGAAACTGGAAGTATTGTGATAATGTCATTTTAATGTTGTTTGCTGACCTTACTAGCTAGAGGTTGGCTGCTATAATTGTTTTGATTTGGTAATTGACTTGGTAGCTTACAACCTTTTTCTGCTTACCTTGCAGTATTCAAGTTTCAGTCTTACTTGTAAACTGCTGGCAAAAAGTCTGCTAAAAAGTAGATGTTCAGAGGTTTTTTTTTTCTTGTTTTTTTTTTTTTAAGAGCTTAGGCCATTTTGAAAGCTTTGCAGAGTGGTAGTATGGAAGGAAATAGGTCTTTAAGATACATTTTTTTTAAGGTGGGTGTAGAGGGAGGGTTAAGCAAAAGTTTCAAACATATTTTCATTTTTTTCCCTAGGTAAAGGCAAACTCAGTGAAACAGGAGTTTGAAAAGCAAGATGAACTGAAAAGATCTGCTATGAGGGCAGTAGCAGCGCTTCTAACCATTCCAGAAGCAGAGAAGAGTCCATTAATGAGTGAATTTCAGTCACAGATAAGCTCTAACCCTGAGCTGGCAGCCATCTTTGAAAGTATCCAAAAAGATTCATCATCCACTAACTTGGAATCAATGGACACTAGTTAGATGTTTGTCCAAAATGGGGACCATTATGTTGAACCATATGATGCACTGAATTGACAGGCTATGAGTAAGAAACAGAAAAAGTACATAATCTACACATTGTTCCACTTTATTTACCTTTATGGAGACAGTTGGCTTTTCCCATTGTTGCTTTTCTAGCATTTATTCCAGAAGTGTATTTCCATAATCCAGAGTTTGTTAACCACTCTTGTTTTAGTGGATTTGGCCATATTTGGGAATTAAAAAGTTGACGCATGGTGTATGGAAATAGGTTCCAACATCCATTTGCCCTGTAATGTTTAGGATTAAAATGTCAAAATTTTGTGACCATGATTTTTTTTTTCTTTTATTCACTCTTTCTACTTGTAAACAAAAAAGGGGGGGAGGTGGGAATCAAGCATCCAGGTGCACCATGTTTTTGTATAACTTTTTATTCTTTTTTGTTTCAGCTTCATAAATTGGTTTGGCTGGCAGATGAATTCTGTGTAAGACTTATTATATTAAAGAGAGGGTTTGGGCACAGTTCAAAAAAAGCAGACATAAATGTTCTTTTTAAAGGTGTGGGGATTAGAAAACAAGTATCCCTGTTCACACTAATTTTGCATGAGCAAGTTTACAAATATATATTGTCTGTAAAACAGCATGTGCAGTTTATTCGTAATGCAAGTTAAAATAAGTTCTACTGTATCAGTGCAGTTTTCAAGTATTTTGACATACAGAACATTCATACAGGAAGGGACGAATGAAGGTTGGTTGTCTTAGCCTTTTAAAGTGCCAGTAGTATGACCCTGCAGATGTTCTTACAGTAAATATGACAACTCTGCAGTTTTCATGGTTTTTCATACTCAAAAGCTGGGTCCCCTGGAATTGAGATGGACAAACCAGAAGATCGGAGGGAAATAGGATGAGATGGAGGTAAAATAAGTAGAGAACAACAATAGCTGCTAAGTGGCTGCTGAACTCTGGATTCAACTTTGCTTGTGTTTTAAAAGTATGAAAGGAGGTTTCTTCGGTGGCTTCTACCTCCTATTCTTCATCCAACAGCTTTTGTTAAGGCACTAATATATGGTGTTACCTAGACAAGTGTTGCCAGACCATCATTTTGTGCCTGTCAGAACGTTTTCTGGCATCTGGAACCACCAGTAGATCACAGTGCTGCAAGTGTCATACAGTATTCTGGTGAGACAGGAAACAGGGAATGGTCTTAAGACTGGAGAGAGATAGAAAGCAAACAGATACGAGGAGAAAAAAAAAATCTGCCGTGAATATGCTGAGGTAATCTAGAAGTGGATGAGAAGGTGATAGCTGGCAGTCCTGCAATGAACTGGATTTGGGAATTTAATAGCAAAAGATGGGGAACTGCTGCCTCAAGTTGAGACTTGTCATTACTTGGTTAATGCAATTGCTTAGTTGTCTTTTTTTAGTCAGATCTGAAATTGATTTTTCTCTAGTTAACTGGTATTTTTTAGCTAGTTTGATATTTTGGAAACCTGTTACATGGATACGTGGCATAAGCTGCTACGTGACTAAACAAACATACAGTTTTATGACCTCAGAGGTGGTTTCCCGTGAGCATTGGAGTTCAGGGGCAAATTCTTCACCTTACATGCTTGCAGCTTGGGAAAATCAAGGGAGATATTGGTGCATTTTACTTTAATAAAAGGACCTGAATGAAGAGATCTATGAGCTCATTCAGTAGTAACAACTTTAATGCTGTAGAAATATTTGAAACTGTAGCTTTCTCTGTCTCCAAAGTCTCCATATTAATGTAACAATTGTCTTCTAGAAGTAGAAATAAATGAGATTAAACGTACCAACATATCTAAATGTCATGAAAAAGAATGGGATGACTCTAGAGAGAAACCATATGGTAGAAAAAGCACTGTGAGTTAGGTGCATTTTATCTTGCTGTATAACTCATCTACTTCAATTACAGCAATATACAGGCCTCCTAATTAAGAATCTGTTGTGCTAATTAGTTGTGAAACTAATCTTAGAACTTTTTTGTATTAAGTTTTAAGGATGCATTAAAATGTTTTATAGACCTAAAGCTAGGTGTGAGAATGGTATGATAAACATGAAATGTGAGGCTAAAATATGTAAATGGAGTAGGTGACAACGGTAGGTAAACAGAATACTTAGATTTGTAGTTGAGAGATTTGTGTGTGTTTATGTACTACTATAACACCTAATGTGGTGGATGCAAATAATCTTCGCTTTGTTTTACAGTACATTACAGTGGAGCAAGCTTAAGGACAGAAGAGAAGGTTGAGCTATATTACATAGTGAATGCTTTCTTGCAAGAGAGTAATTTTCACTTTGACCACTGATGAAGCAGGTGGGAACATAAGAATTAAGTCTTCCCTGTAAATTACAGAAATTCTAAGAGTATGGTTCTCTCCAAGTAGCAGTTGGTTATTTTGGCAACGCAGGAAGACAGGCTCATAAAGGTTGTAACCTTTATGCACCATAATTACTGAACTTGTTTTAGTTTTATAAAATCTTACCAGGTTAGGTGTTCAAATTCCGCTGACTTTCACTGGATCGCTTGATTGAAAGGTTTTTTTGTTTTTCCCCACTGTATATCCAAGTATTTGGGTAAATCTGGTGTATCTATGCTTTTAGTGCAATTAGGTTCAGGTAATTCCATTAAGGATGATGTCAGGAATACCTGTAGCTGTTCTTTAAATGCTAAATATCTGAAACTAAAATATGAAATTACTCTCAGTAAACCTAACCCAGAATTCTGAAAGGCTGCTCTTAAAGGTTTTTGGTATGATTAGAACTTTCTCTAGTGTTTTTCATCATTTTGCACACAGGCAATTGATACCAATTAATAAGCTTGCACATAATACAGAAATAGTTGGCTAGTCCTCACATTGTAGATTCTTGCCTTTAAATATTTTTGTATCTCAAAAGTACTTAATGCTCTGATTTTCCATGAAAAATCTTTCCATCCTTGCAAGGGAGGTCTTTTTTAAAATTATAAATTGAAAACTACAAGTACCCTAAAAACGCTGCACTTCAGTCATGTAAATTGATTTTTTTATATATAATTTTCCTTCAAAATATTACATCTAATATAGCAGTTGACAAAATAAAAAGAGCTGAACTACTTCCAGATTGCATTTTTGAGGTGAACAAAGCAGTACATATACATGTAAGCAGCATTGCTTCTCTCAAATGAAGGATTATTTTAACATTTCATCAACTCAAATTAGAAATATGAATTAACAGTTCGTATCTGCTACTATTGTATTTGCCTTAACAAATATACTCAAGTAATGATGCTAGGAACAAGTTCACCCTGCTCTGGTGCACTGGTTAGTAGTAGTAATTTAGCAACTGTTCTCATATTTACTGGAATTTCCCCTTCCTCGCCTCCCCTTGAGATGACTTTAAAAGCAAAGTAACATGTGGCCTTGGAAGCGTGTGGGGTTTTTTTTGTTGTTTTGTTAATCCTGATCATTCTGACTGAAGTGACACTTGTTTCTGCCAAATACCAAACAGTTAAGCCTGCAGCATTTGAGTTTTATTTCCCTGTTGCTCTGAACTTGAGATAAAAAGTACTTTTTTGTTGTTACTGTTCTTAAAATTAATTTCCGAGAAATGAAAAATACTAGTCATTTATTACTTTCTTTTTGTCCTTGTTTCCTCCTTGCTATGAGATGGAAAGCTTTGTTTGCTGCACTATTGAACATGAACAGGCAGGCGTTGTGATAGCAAGCGTTGCCCCCTGCTCCAGAAGAGCTCTTCAGTATAGAGTTATAGCTCTTGCACCAAAACTGAGCTTTTTCATCAATATCCACTCTTAATTTTTCATTGTGTCTGAGTTTGGGGGAGGAGAAGGAAATCTGAGTTCTTGAGAATAATGAAGTAAATTAATCTTCCATGACCAGTGTTGGTGAAGTGGGGAAGTTTTCTGCAAGAGGTGCTTCTGTGAGGATCAGGCAATTTTGTCTTGGTAGGGAGTTAAGACTACTTCAGATTCGTTTCCACCCCATGAGGCTTTAATGTTTCCACATAATCTTTGAAAAGGAGAAAACTTGCTTCAGAAAGGTCATCCATCCCCCAAAACAAACAAAAGGGCTTCTGTTGATTTTAGTCTGTATATTGTAGTTTAGAACATAACCCTGAACCAGAGAAGAAGAAAGAATGTATTTCTGAGAACCACACAGACACTGACTGGAAGACAGATGTTACTTGAAATGTAGCACTGAGAAAGAGAAAATGAAATTGTAAAGTCAGAATATTTTCATTTAAAATAATTCTTTTCTTTTGTATTCTGCCTTTGATCATATTTTTGAAGAATGGGAAATACAGAAGGAAAAAAAGTAATTAGCAAGCTGTGAACTTCCGTGATCCCAGAACTTAAAGGTTTAATTTCTATTCCTTGCTGCTTCCTTTAAAAAAAAAAAAAAAAAAAAAAAATTCAACCAGAGGTATTTTGACAAAAGTACATAGTAATTCTGAAAAGACTTTTATTCTGAAGGAGTTAAAGGTTTTTTATTATATTTTCATTATTTTTTTCTTTTATTCTGAAGAAATTCTTTCCCTTCGTATGTGGATTTCTCTCACCTGACAATTTGGAGGCAGTTCCATATGGCTGCTGCAGACTTTAGGAAATAAGCTGTGTCACTTGGTTCAGTGCAGTAAAGATATTCCTGTAGCAGAAAAAGTTTGCAATTCACTCTTTTCCAGTGTTCTTTTATTAACAGATTTTAAAAGAAAATTGTTCACATATGACTGTAGTTTCCATTCAACCTCCAGCCTTTCTTCTCTTCAACTGAATAAGTATTGGACTCTTAATCATCTTGATTACTGTTACTTTGGTGCCACCCTTCCTGGGGATTCTTGATGTTGTAATCTCAAGTCCTCTGGAAGACTTTTTTTCTTTCTCCAGTTCTTATTAAGGTTATTTGCTAGAAGGCTCAGGTTTATCTCCCATATCTACGACATTTCCATTGTGCATGAAGACAATTTTTCCATGAATTGTGTGTAGTACCCATTTTACGGAGGGATTTCTCAGAGAGATGCTATGCTTAAATGCAACTGAATGCCATTTTTGAGGAATTTCATAGTTCAACCACTCCTCTCTGCAGTGAAAATCCAGTATACCTAAAATTCACTGGAATTTAGAGTATTTAAAAAAAAAATACACATTTCCTTATTTAAACACATACCTAAGGACAAAATAAAACAATATGTTCCATGTGCAGCATAACTAATGGAATGTGGCTTCATGTAAATTTTTTTCTCTTGCCCCTCAATTTCTTAATGCTTGCACTGTATCAAATGATCTGCAGCTCTAGACCAGCTTGTCAGTACGACGGTGTTTTATGTTGTAACAGCTAAGTTCTGCCTACTGATGGAATGTATGGGAGGAGCTACTTCAATTCTTTTCCCTCCACAGCTTCTGATCTTCACACAGGTAACAAACTTTGAAATGTCAGTCATGTTCAACAGAAGGGGAAAAATTGACCAGCGTTTAAAAAAAAATACTGGATTTCCCATGATCCTGATTCCTTTTCAAAGTCAAACAACTTTACCATATTTTTTTCCAAATGCAAAGATGATCAAATGAGCCTTTATTAGGAGGAAGATACTAAATTAAAGTGACTGAGTTGCACTGAGTTCTTGTTTTTCCTAACACTGTAGGTTGGAAACCCGTATCTCTGGTTTGAATTGTGATTTGTTTACAAAAACCATCTTGTCATCAAAATTAGAAATGTCGAACTGAAGCTGCAGATGGATGAGATGGTTGATTTTAGTACCTTGGCAGGGGGCAGCCAAAGTAAAACTGCACTGCTTTCTCACATGGAACCAATTTTGGCATATAAAGTGGGTTGAATTCAGCTCTAATAAAATGGTAGAATATTTGTATCTCCAAGTAGAAGCGTAGAATAGAATCATAAAATAGTTTCGGTTGGAAGGGACCTTTAAAGGTCATCTAGTCCAACCCCCCTGCAATGAGCAGGGACATCTTCAACTCGATCAGGTTGCTCTGAGCCCCGTCCAACCTGACCTGGAATGTTTCCGGGGATGGGGCATCCACCACCTCTCTGGGCAACCTGTGCCAGTGCTTCACCACCCTCAGTGTAAAAAATGTCTTCCTTATGTCTAGTCTAAATCTACCCCCCTTTAGTTTAAAGCCATTCCCCCTTGTCCTGTCGCAACAGGCCCTGCTAAAAAGTTTGCTGCCATCTTTTTTATAAGCCCCCTTTATGTATTGAAAGGCTGCAATAAGGTCTCCCCGGAGCCTTCTCCTCTAGGCTGAATAACCCCAACTCTCTCAGCCTTTCTTCAGAGGAGAGGTGTTCCAACACCCTCATCATTTTTGAGGCTCTCCTCTGGACCTGCTCCAACAGGTCCATGTCTGTCTTGTGCTGAGGGCTCCAGAGCTGGACGCAGTACTCCAGGTGGGGTCTCACCAGAGCAGAGTAGATGGGGAGAATCACCTCCCTCAACCTGCTGGCCATGCTTCTTTTGGTGCAGCCCAGGATACAATTGGCCTTCTGGGCTGCGAGCGCACATTGCTGGCTCATGTCCAGCTTTTCATCCACCAGTACCCCCAAGTCCTTCTCAGCAGGGCTGCTCTCAATCCCTTCATCCTCCAACCTGTGTTGATACCAGGGGTTGCCCTGACCCAGGTGCAGGACCTTGCACTTGGCCTTGTTAAACCTCATGAGGTTCACACAGGCCCACTTCTTGAGCTTGTCCAGGTCCCTCTGGCATGTCACCACTCAGCTTGGTGTCATCTGCAAACTTGCTGAGGGTGCACTCAATCCCACTGTCTATGTCATTGATGAAGATATTAAACAGTACTGGTCCCAATATGGACCCCTGCAGGACGCCACTCGTCACCAATCTCCATCTGGACATTGAGCCGTTGACCACTACCCTCTGGATGCGACCATCCAACCAATTCCTCACCCACCGGACAGTCCACCCATCAAATCCATACCTCTCCAGTTTAGAGAGAAGGATGTTGTGGGGGACCGTGTCAAAGGCCTTACAGAGGTCCAGATAGATGACATCTGTAGCCCTTCCTGTGTCCACTGATGTAGTCACTCCAGCATAGAAGGCCACTAGGTTGGTCAGGCAGGACTTGCCCTTGGTGAAGCCATGCTGGCTGTCTCGAATCACCTCCCTGTCCTCCATGTGCCTTAGCATAGCTTCCAGCAGGATCTGTTCCGTGATCTTCCCAGGCACAGAGGTGAGACTGACTGGCCTGTAGTTCCCCGGGTCTTCCTTTTTTCCCTTTTTAAAAGTGGGGGTGATGTTTCCCCTTTTCCAGTCAGTGGGAACTTCACCGGACTGCCACGACTTCTCAAATATGATGGATACTGGCTTGGCAAAGTAGCTGATATGAAAGATTAAAAAGTTGTTTGACATGCAAGATTATACACTGTTCTGTTTTGATTTTTGGAGAGTATATACATAGACACAGTGACCTTAGTTGCAGGTAATTTTCTAAGAAGTTGACAATTCTTTTTCAGTTCTCCTTCACTCCCAACTTTTTAAGATAAGAGAAAAAACACAGTTCTGTAATTTTGTAGTGGTGGTGGTATTTGATTCTGCAGGATCATCCTTTTTTCTTTTTTTTTCCTTTTAAATCTTTCTAGTAAAAAAAAAAGTGGAAATTTGAGTGGCTTTCAGCCTTGTGCATTTAGTCATTCTATGTAGAGGAAAAATGAAGAGAGGTTACTTATCCACAGAGAAAATAATGTTTTCTCAATGGTTTGAATAGATGTATTCAGGTTGAAACAGTTGGATATCATCAAGGGGTATGTAAGGACAATGAATTTTCTGAAATTGTAAAAATTTCTGGTTGTCCATGAACGATTTATTTCAGGTCTGTTAGGTGGCTGGACATGGCTGGTTCAGGAAACTTAAAGCTAAAAGGGAGGGCAAGGGCAGGCTATCGCATACAGATGTGACTCTCTATTATATTGCTGTTTGGCAAATGGTTAATATTTGTTGGTCTGTTTTTTCTTAATACTGGTGTCATTAGGCATTTGTTGCTCCAAGACTTTTTCATAGCTTAGCTATCAACAACATATTCTACACGTTATCCGAGTTCTGTTTGATTAAGGGAAAATGAGTTTGAAGGATGGTTTGGGAAGAGTGCAGAAACAGCTGGGCAACTGTCTGGGTTTGTTTTTTCCCATGTATCTTTTAACATATGGAAGGGTGGGAAAGAAAAAGGTCCATTGTCAGGTTTAGGCCCTTCTATAGAAGGAGGTCAAGAAGAACGTTGCAGAATATAATGCATTGTCTTCGGTCAAAGTATTTTTTGTTCGCTGTCCTGGGTTGCACACCAGGGACAAAAAAAGTCTGTTATGGCTGACCAAATAGACCTGGTAAAATCCTGTATGTCTGTGTGGGATCAGACCTTGCAGTTGAGAGAATAAATGTCTCCTTGAAACCTACAGGAATTACTGAAGAGAATCAGACCTGTTTAAGAACAACCCAAAGGCTGCTGTCGCAATACAGATGCCATTTTATATGCTCAGCTACGTCATATAAGCAAGGTACATTCTGTACTACAGAAAGAAGAGAACTTGGGAGCTGTTTTGCAACGTGCTTGTTAACACGTGCAGCGAGGGCCCATAGTTGTGTCTGATATGGCTGCTGAGCAAAATACGCTGTTGTAAGATGGACACGATATTGCGCAGAAAAAAATCTGGTCATATCTACTCTATCGTTCAATTCACATTGCAACAGGTAAGTGAGTAGATGTAAGGGAGCTTTGTCTTACTTGAGATAGTGGAGCTATGCTCATTTGCAGGTCTATCCAGTCTGCTGTAAGGTTGCAATACTCTCTACTTTTGACATGTATTTTTAATTGTAATTTTAGTAAGTGCACAATTACACTTTCAAGGGAAGGTTCATCCTAAAAATTGGCTTGCTTCACTGATCTCCTTTTGGAGAATTCACCTCAAATAACACAATTTTAAATAATTCCTCTGACAGCATTTAATAGCTGAAACCAAGAGTTAATAATACTTCTAATCATTCTAATAAATGAAATTTATTTCCAACAAAGGAAACTTTAAAATGCTGCTGTGTCAACTAATGAAGTAAAGCAAGCAACCACAATGCACAATTCCCAGGATCAGCTAAAACATTCTGCAGGAATTGAGTTGGATGTTCCTCCTACCTCCTGCCTTCGGAAGTGGTAAAGAGCGAGTGGGAGAACACTTACTTTATGTTCACCTCCTTTATTTGAGTTTTAACATGGTCTAGTGGATAAAAGTGATTTTAAATCAACAATGCTTATGCTTTAGGAAAAAAAAAAAATATTTTCAGACTTATTTAGCAACCTGTTTAAGTCAGCTGTGAAGGAGACCACTTCTCTCCTCAGAAAGTGACCTGCCACTGTTGTAGACTACAGCTAATACTTGAACGCATCAAGGAGCAATCTCTCTGGATAGTGCTTTGAAAAGGCAAAGAATGTAATACAAGATTTAAGTATTTTCAAAGTTAGCCTTACATGTCACCACGTTGTTTCTGTGCTGCTGTACTGGTTGTTTACAAGAGAAATGTACCAACACATGCACTTTAGGATTGTAAAGAGTTGACATCTTTTATTGTGAACGTTTGTTTGCTTTATGTCACTACAAAACCCAGTCTTGCTTGCCTTGATTAAATCTTGCATACTTTTCTGTAGTTTTATCTGGAGTTCAGCCTATAGCAATGAAAACAGAATTCATTTCTGACAAAGCTAATGTTACAGAAACAGAGAAGCCCTAGGAAACGTCTGAGGGCTGCATACAGAATGGTATGTTTGACTACAAAGATGTCATACTTAATGCACTCCATTTTGCAGACCAGATATTTCTTTGACAAAGTAGTGGAAATAGGTTTATTAAAAGTACAGTATCCAAGAACAGCATCAGAAGCGTCTTTGATAAATCTGTTCTTACAGCTGGTTGGTTGTGTGGCTGAAGAAGAGTCGATTCACAGTGAAGTCTGTCTTCATTGCTCATTGCTCATCAATGGCCTTTGTTAAAATAAAACCCAAATGTTTCTTCCTGGCTGTATTAGTAAATATACTGTCATATAGAATCATAGAATATCTCAAGCTGGAAGGGACCCATCACGATCATCCAGTCCAACATGAAGACACCATAACTAAACAGGAAGAAAAGTACACCTGTCTCTCAAACTCAACCTCTTCAGGTATGAGCGACTTACCTGTAGCTTCTTCAGAAAAGAAACATTTTCAGGGGAGGGGAATTGGTTCTAAGGGACATTTTCCCTTAACATTATCAGAGGTTTCTGGGGAAGATGGACAGAAAAAAATGGCTCACTTTCTGCAAAAGCCTTGAAATCACTGGACAGTGTGCAGTGGTCTTTTATGCACTTCTATCACAGGGGAAGCAGGAGGGACAGATGAAAGCTAAGGCCATTCTCTCAACATGAATCTCGGGTCAGGAGAGTGGAAAAGCCAAACTTCTGGAGGTCCTGAGAGGACCCTGGGCAAGTAGCGCTGTCTGCAGAGCCTCTTCTTGAGGTTTTCTACCACCATCCTCTGTCTCGTGCCCTGGGAAATAGGATCACCACCTAAGCAGACATTCTCCGGTCCTTCCCCGATGACACAGACCGTGTTCTGCCCAGCATCTCCATTTCCCTCAGGCAAGACTTCTCCCCACTCAGGGTCACCCTCATCGTGATGCATGCCCAGGCCCTACCTGGTGCCACTCGCAGGATTACTGCCACAATACCACAAGCCCTGATCTAAGCACGACTCGGGCCTTTGCACATCCTCACCTTCCCTCACAACTGGCACAAAGAATGTATGGAGGGATGCAAAGTCCCTCACTGTCTGGCAGATTCTTCCCGGCTGCATAAACTTCACCCTGAATGCTTTGTACAGCACAGTGCCGAAGGTTATTTTTGTGCTCAAAAGCAAGATGCTGCATTGTGTGCAACGTATTCCTGTAGCCCCAACTTACCCATTTGACGGGTTTATGAATAAAATTTTAGTGATTGCAGACACTATGATTTTTCCAGAGGGAGACATGATGCCTCAAGACTATTATATTACATTGGGTAGATCATAAAAATAATAACTTTTCCTTTTTTTTCTTTTTTTTCAGAAAAAGCCTTAAATATCAAGCCCTGAAACCTTTTAATGAAAGAAAAGTTGTTTTAAATAACTGAAGTATTTTAATCCTGTAGCTGTATTTTTTGTTGTCCTCTGACAATTGTAGAGTTGGATGTAGTAACAAGCACACTGGGTACAATCCCACTTAATGGGATAATACACAGATAACGTTAATACTCTTAGAAACAACTATTCTTTCTTCACGATAACTTCAGTAGTAACCCCAGATTATAAAGTACATTCTTTATGCCCCATAACAAAGTTTTCAGAATGCACCATGAATATAACAAAGTACCTAGGAGTATTAACATCATATGTAGCTGCAGGATTAAAATACCTGCTTGCTAGTAATTCTTGATTAACGTGTTCTGTTCTTTCAAGTGGCTGTCTGATTTAATACACTAAAATCTCCATTAGATATGTGGGCATATGTATGCGCATGTATCTGGGAATGGGATAGTTATTCTGTTTTTTAATCTTTCAATGTTTTAATTTTTTGAAGCTACAGTACCTCCTGAGTGCAAGTAATCAATATTGTATTTGTGGAAGTTATTTCCATCATCTGAAAAAAAAATGCCAATTTGATGTTTTTCCAATGCTAAGTGTTAAACCATATAGTAATGTTTTATTTTAAAAAGCTAAAATTAATTCTGATGAGCATTTTTATGTGAAAATTGTTTTGTTACTATGAATTTCTCAGTGTTTTTGTAAAGAAATCAAACATAAATCTAAAATAATTTGTCAGTGGTATTTTACTTTCATTGTAGCATTAGCCTTTTGGACCCTCTGGTTTTATACCCTCTGACTTGAACCAGAAACCCTTTAATTTCTCTTTGGATCAGCGAATGGCCAGATCTGCTTGAGCAGGTCTGTGCTCTCCCAGTGCTGGTTCTATAATTGTGTATCTGCTGTTGCCTCCTTGAAAATGGAGCATAAATGGTTCTTCTCAAAGGGTTAGGGTATAGCTAAAATCAACCTTTTCATACTTTCTCTATATTCATTATAACCGTTTACAGTATGTCTACTAAGGAAAAAAAGGTTAATACAGAGTATTTTGCCTATCCAGCTACTTCACCTTGCACTGTCATGGCAGAATCTAGTGCAATAGCTGGCTGTGTGAGCACAGTTAAACGAAAATTAAATTTCAGGAGCAATTCCAGCAACTTATTTTCTTCCAGGAGATGGCGCTGTAACATCATTAACAAATGCCAAACAAATTGGGGGGGCGGGGGGGAGGGGGGGAACCAGCAAGGTTTCTTTGCAGATAAGAAATTGCAGGTATTTGAAGAATGGATTTGAAATGGATCTTGTAATTTTCATTTCTTGACAAGATACTGAAGCTTTCTGTTATGACTGGCTCGCTTCAAAGTTGCTTTTCAATCTTTTACAAGTCATTTCTAAACTTCACTTCCATACCGTAAAGTTTGGCAAAGTTTGTGCAGGTCACCACGGCAGTGCTCCTCCTGCAGCCAGGAGTTTGGTGGTGTTATGGTCTGGATGGCTTGGCACTGCTGCAAGGAGTGGAATAAACCACTGGGCCTCACCGGCTGAGTGACATGGCTGAAAAAGCAGATTTCATAGCATACTTCCATATTTTCTTTCTACTTTGCTAATGATTTCCCTTCTCCCAGGCTTTCAGCAGGCAGCTGTAATGGGAATGGTGGCCCTTAACACAAGAGACCTAACAAAACTAGGTGTCAGGTTCTGGTGAGCAGACTGATGTGTCAGCAGTGTTTACCTTCCTCTTAATGAGTGCTTAAATTTCTTACCTGGAAGTGCTAAAATCGAGGTGTTTGGGTAACAATACACTGGTTTGCTTTTCAGGTCTAGGGTTTAAAAAACAAACAAAAAAAGGGTGCATTTTTAATTTCTATTTCTATTCTAAGTTCTATTCTACTATTCTGTTCTACTGAGAGCTTTTTTTAATGGGCTCACCAACAAAATCCCATCAGGTATTGTTTTAGAATTTGACCGTAAAACAAACAAAAATACCCAACAAGCCCCCAACTCCAGCCATAATATTCTGTTATGCTGCAGAACTGGGGTTTCCGTTCTGGAAGGACATCAACCAAAAGGAGGAAAGCTGTAGTAATATAGAACAAACTGTATGCAATTCTAATGAACCACAACCTGCAACATAATTGTAAGAACAACTGGAGAAGGTAATTGCCCAGCAGTTGTCCCTGGACGTGTGTGTGTGTAAGCCAACAGCAGCTTCAGGAGCTCACAAGCTTGTTGAGGTTGTTTTGGCAGGCCTGGGGACAGACTTGCACTGCATGCTGGAAGTACCAAAATAAACACTGCTGCTGTATCAGATGCTGTTTGGGATAGGTTTCAATAAGAGCTAAAGCAAAGAATAATTTTATTTGGAATAAATTGTGCTATACAGATGTGTGGATTGTTATTTAAAACAAACAAACAAAAAACCAACAAAAAAACCCCCAAATCCTGACCATTCCAGTAAATCTCTGTACTTGGGGTTGAACAATTAAAATCAAGTGATTAGTGCTTTGAACGGTCTGTCCATCCATGCTGCGATGGCTGGAGCTGGAGGCTTTCCCTTGCAGGCAGCAGGAGAGGTGGAAAGAAAGCCTCTGAGCCCAGTGTGGGCACGAACACAGACCAAAACGCATCCTTGGAGACAGCGGTTCTTTTCAGCCACTGCTGTGTGAGATGGCATCATTTGGATGTCTGAAGCTTGTTTTATCTCACTTTTAACCAGTTTTGCATTTTCAGTCTTGCAGGTTTTTTTGCTTTGTTTGTTTTTAATTTCAGCCTTTACCCTGGCCCTCAGGTGCCCTCAGAACAGGGCTTTTCTCTAGCCCACACATCTCCTCAGCACTGGCTGTGGCACGATGCTCGTCTGGGGACCAAATGCTGCTGTTGCTTACATACTCAGTGGCAACGGCTTGTACCAGCACCAGACCAAAAAAAGTTCAAACAGTCTCCTGAATGACTTTATGGTCTCACTGAGGAGCATGTTCTGTCCTAGGATAGTACAATGTATATCACATTGCATTGGAGTTGTAAAGGAGTGTTGTCTTAGGGTCTTACCGATGAAAAAAAGCAGAGCAGCAAGAATTGGACCCAGGTATAAAGGAAACCAAAGATGAGGCACAGCTGTGGACTGGCTTGTGCTGTGCCACCTGCTCCCAGCCATGGTCCTGAGCAGGCTTCACCATTTCCCATAGAGTTTCATCGTTAGCTTCCCAATGGTTTGGAGGAGTTTATTCCTTCTCAGTCAAGGAGATCTTGAGAGAGAAGAACTCATCCCAGAAGAACTAGTTTGGTGAGTTGAAGTAGATTGTGATTTTCTAACTCACCCAGCTCTCCTTGCTATTTTAAACTGTTTGCTTAAGCTTAACAAGCCTGCGCTCCTCCATGGTTTCATCCGCGATGCTCAGAGCAGCTTGTATGCCCGTTGCCTTCCTGCGGGAGTGCTTTGGAGCCTCCTGTTCAGTTCAGCACTGTTTGTACACGATCTACTTCGCTGTTTCCCCTGCAGAGGGATCCTTTTGCTCTGCAGGATCTAAATTCGTCATTCTTATGCTGGCTCAGTCTCTTTGAGCCCAGAACTGTTGCTATGCTGTGGTACTCCTTTACAATGTTCCACAGCAAAGGTACATGGCATCCAGCCTTTCGTGGCAGATCAACAGAGTTTTCTTGTCTGATAGGATGTCTCTCTGATCCACTTTGTTTTTCTGAATTTCACCTAAATCAAGAGATTCATTCACTGGGTGGTTTCTCCTGCCATGTACAATGCAGGGAGCAACTTCTCTCTCTGGATAACAGCTTCAGAATGAAACTGAAACCAAATTTACTCACTGGAAAAGCTTTTGAAGGTGATGTGGCCTAAGAATGATTTTATTCTCATACTGATGGAAATTGGGCTCTGTATGCTTGCTGAGGGTCTAAATGCAATAAAACGCGGTGCTAATCTGCCCAACCGTTATAGCTGAAGAACTGCTGAAGGAAACTGCAGCTTTGGCTACAATTTTTAGAATTAGATATGTACCTAAGGAAAAAAAGGAGAAGAAAAATAGCACTTGTATACATTTCAAAACTAAAATTACAAATGCAGTCTTCAGTTGTCCTACCACCTGGACATGCTAACGCTCAGTTTGAGCTGCTATCAGAACTTGCTGTTTTTGCCAGAACCTGGTTTCAACCACAAGTTTTGCCTTGCAGAAACAGCCTGGATTTAAGGCATCAAAATTACAATGAATTTACTAAGATGGTGACAATTTTTTTCGTATGAACAGCTTGTCAAGGATGACTCTTATGGTGCTGAGTAAAATGCCAACTGAAATTTTGTGGAAAGCGTAGTGGTTAACAAAAAAAGTCAGTTTGACAACACTATCTTTTTCTCATTCATAGGGTGATGCTCTGAATATCATCCCTTTGCCAGAAGATGACCAAGGCAAGGAAGAGGTGCCCCCGCTGCACCCCTGACATACCTGAACTGGAAAGGACCAACATCTTGAGGATTTTCCAAAAAGAAAAGATACTTGGTTTTAAATATGCACTAGTTAACTGCTCCATACTTGTTATGGACCAGTTATGTATTTATTAGCACGTGTGTGATGTTTCTAGAAGAACCAAAGCATATAAAGCTACAGGGAATGTCATAAACATGCCAGTTTGAGTGCTCTCAGCTATCAAGAACTGAATGGTAATTTTAGATGTAGAAGCAGGCAATGAGGAGCTTTTTTCAGGCTTCAAATGTATCCTCTTATTGTAGAGGTCCAATATGATATGGCAAATATTAGAATATGCACAAATTGTTCATTTTAAAAAAATCTGTGTCTAGCTGGCAATGCAAAACCCTCTCACTAAGTTCATGTAATGTTAAAAGTCAATGGGAAGAAAACCTATTTGAAGTTTAAATTCTTCTCTAATGACTGAAATTCATTTTGAAACAGTTCGTACTGGTGTAACTAGTGGCAACAACTGAATGCAATTCAGCTAGGAGCTGAATGGAACAAACATAAAGGCTGGTTTGATTACATGTTTACAGGCTCTCTGCTCCTTTCACTCAGGAACATCACCATTGCTATAATGGATGGGAAAAGCGGGTTGTTCGGTGCTTATCCTTGCTGACAGGGCCTGCATCGCAAGCTTCAGGAAAAAAGTTTACTTCCGTAATGGCAAAGAGGTTACGTTGCATCGTTGTGGTCAAAATGGGCCTTTGTTTGCAGTTTTTACAGCTCTGCTGCCTGAATTGTGGTTTCCTGGGTGTGAGGGCTCAGCTTGAACTTTCAGATCCAGTTCCTGGCTGATATTTATTCTAGTGAACAACCGAGAGCAAAAGTCTGCTCTGATCTACCTTGTGCATAATCCTGTTGATTTCTCTGGGTAGGAAAAAATCCTGTTTTTATAATTTTTTAAGTTTCAATTTATATTGACAAGCATTAATATATTTTGGTTTGACTTTGGTGGGTCTTTAAACAAATTACATCTCAGTGTGGCCACAGAGGCCATGAATACACAAGATGCATATTAATGGGTGACAAAAGGACCTGACATCCTCTGTGACTGTCCTGTCAGTTACTTCTGAGAATTATATTTTCATATTATTGCACACTTTATAAATCATTTGCTTTAGCCTCAGAATAGTTATAGGAACTGCACAAGCTAGACAGAAAAATATTGTTCCCCTTTCTGTCCCTGCAGAGGTTATCTGGCTCAGCGCTTACAATCTGGGCTACTTTATCAACCATGCAGCACCAACTTGACAGTGAAGATTATCTTTTCAGAGGGAGGAAGCATCCTGAATTTGGGAGTGAGTTACCATCAGAAGAGAGGCAGCTGGAGGAGAAACAGTGAGATTGTGTGAGGCTGCTACGGAGCCACAGATAACTGTTCTCAGGGCTTTAATAAATATAGGTATATGGCTGTGGTTAATAAATTCATGTACGTGGCTGTGGGGAGCTGTGAGATGCGGTGTTCCCTGATCCATTGAGATGACAAGCTAGCCACGAATCACCAGCAAAGGAGCTACCCTGTACCAGTGATATAAAATCCTTCAGGAATAGGACGTCAAGAATAACTCTCTGTGCCGCCCCCAAAAAGGGCCATACGAGCTGAGCTTGGGCACAGTGGAGTATCAAGTCTTTAGAGTGTTTCCTAACAAGTCCCTGAACCTGTCAGGTGGCCTGGCCCCATTGTGGGTGTAGAGCTTTGGAGGTCTGCGTAATCAGGGGTGTTAATAAAGACTGTGTTCACGTACACCATTCCAGAAATGCTGATGGCTAATAAGGAAAGCTCTCTTTGTTTTTGGTTGGTTGGTTGTTTTTTTCATATTTTGCCTTTTTCTTTCTGTGTTGTTGCTAGTTCTCTGATGCAAAGCAAGGTTTGTGAAAAGAAACCCCCTGCCCAAAGCAGGGTCAGCTAGAGCAGGTTGCCTAGGGCTGTGTCCAGCTGTTTTGAGAACCTCCAAAGGTGGGACCCCACAACCTCTCTGGGCAACCTGTTCCAGGGCTTGACCACCCTCATCGTAAAAAGAAAAAAAAAAAAAAAAAAAATTTTTTTTCTTTGTTTCAGCTATACTTCAACTTGTACCGATTGCCCCTTGACTTGTCACTGGGCATTGCTGAGAAGAACCTGGCAAAGTAACGGCAAAACTGAAAGAATCGCTTTCTACACAAAAATCAAAGATGACTATTACTATTTTTTCTTTAGTGTAATGGAAATATTGATTAATAGAGCTACTACTGCAATTTCCTTGCTAGGTTTCTCTTTGTGCTATTGCAAAATCACTTCAGAGTACTATTGTTTTAAAATCCAGAGAGCTGCTTGATAGGAATTTATCAAAGTGCACATGTAAGTGAATTATGAATGCTGGGCTCAGCCTCTCATTCAGACGTCACTGACAAGAGGTACCGTAGCATCTGCCAAGTCAGGATCCTGCTGTTGATTTAATGTCAGCCTTCAAAGGAAAAAGGTCTGGGTTTTAGTGCCTTGTCGAAAAAGAAAACATATGGAGATAAAATATTATTTCTAAATAGTTAATGTTGACAGCTACAAGAGAAAATTTGAGAATGAAATGTAGCCCTTTCCTACCCATGCCCATGTGAGCAAGGAGAGTGGCTACCAGCCAGGTGTAAGGTGCTGGTGAAAGAAAGGCCAGTTATTTTGCAGTATTGCCAGTGGCTGACATACTGTTGTCATGGGGTCATTTACCACATTTAATTACATGATTTTTATTTCTTATTTTTTTGCAAATAGTAGCATATTGTCTGTTTCCTCTCATGTGGAAAATGATTAATTGTACAAATTAAATGACAATATACCCCATGTTTAATTGCACAAAAACTCTTCAAATACTAGAACAGATGTGGTATTTTTCTGTCTTGATGTTTCTGCTCGAAAATGCTAAAAATCCAGAATAATCATTGGAAGTTCTAGATGGCGAGCAGGAGTGAAAATGAAATATAACTCAATTATATTCTGTGGGTTCATATATTGGCATGCATTACAATAATGCTTAATATCTCCACAGCACTTCGTGTTTCTATTAATTTCCAAAAAAGAGATTGCAGCCAGGAGTGAGAGCATCACCTTCATCTTGTAGAGCTCGAGTCTGGTTTTGTTCTTTGTTTGACTCAGACCAGGAAATGAAGTTTCAGTGGCCTAAGCATGATACTGTAGGTTAGTCTGAGGTGAGTCTCCCTTAAGGTGCCTTATTAGAGCTGTTCTGCTTTTTTAAAATGCTTTTATTTAGATGCTAAATACTGGATATATAGTGGAGCTGGGGCTTGAACCTTTGTCTCTGAATGCCCCAACAGAGGAGGTGATCTCTCTCCTGTCCTGTGAGCATTCATTACTCTGGAAAGCAGAACAGGTCAAAACAGAGATCGATAAGAGTAAGAGATAGATAACAGAATAAGATACAGGCTCGTATCCACAGAACATCATCTCCGGGATGGGATGTATCGTTGGCAGCCCTTCAGCTGGTGCCCGCAAGCTGGTAGAGAGCACGGGCCCTGCTCTCAAGAGCTCTGCAATGCGTGCTCAACATGTGCCCCAGGAGTCTGGCAGGCCAGCTAACAGCAAATCCAGTGCCCACCTGTGTGCTTACACACGATGCTTATAACCAGAAAGCTTTCGAATGAGGGGTAAATGGCATCAAGGATTAAGTATTTGATCACAAAATTGGAAATCGTTATGAAAAGGTAGGACATAAGAAAAACATTATCGGTATTTACCTTTTGCTGTAGCCATCGCTAAAAGCCACTCAGCTCTTACTTTTGAGGATAGTTCTGCATTCGCTACCAGGGTACTTCTTTTTTTTTACAGTCACTTATTTATACCAAGTGCAAATAAATCTTCAAGGTGTAGACTCTGTCACTCTGAGTGTCTCTCTCCCTGTTCAATGTGAATGTAGTGCTGTGCTGCAGTTTCCTTTCATTTTTTCTTTCCTGCTGTCATGCTCAGAGATGATGTTGCGTGCTGCTGGTGTGTCCGTACCAATGAAACGGTACCAAGTGTGCATCCTTGAGGATGCTGGCTGAGGCACACCTGGCTCCTGAAGCAGAACATGTGTGTGGGGAGGGCTTTCCACACTTTGGCAGTGCTCCTTACAGCCGCCAGCTGCTTTACTACACAACAAAACTTCATTAATTGTATTTTAAGTAATAGCTAGCATGCAGGCTAACGTGACTACTCCATGAATACTGCAGTAGTTGCTGGCTCTTTGCAGAAACAAGCTGTTGCATCATTTCCAACACTGTTGTTTGTGTTTGGCCAGGAGGATGTTCCTTCCACACTGGATTAGCTTCGGGGACTCCATCACATTTTATTTGAAATCATACCCCTAATTTTCTCCTTACCAGCCAGGCACAGAGGCCCCATTGGCATTGCACTGTGTTGCTTGCATGTGGGGCTGACAATAGTCAGATAAAGAAAAGCGTAGGCTGGTCCAAATCTGTATCACTTTCCACTGTAAAATAGAACAAGTTCCTACAAGAGTCACTCTTCTAAACATCTTACCTCTAAATTTTCAGTTACACACAAGTTAGTCGTGTTCCTCTAGCTGAGTTTGAGCCTGTTACAATTGTTTCTACGCTGTGAATGGGATAAGTGATTTATTACTGTGCATTGCTTCTCCAATCCTTCATAATGGAGCAATCAATTTCTAGATGTGCATTTTGCAGAAAGAATGAAGCACTGATACTATGAAAAATATCACCAGAGAATACCGCTTTTATCTCTGCTGAAAAATGGTGACAAAAATGCTTTCAGTGGGACCTGGACCAAACTGCTGCATCTGAACAGATGCTGAGCATGGCCTACAATTAACAGCTTCTTGAGGTGTTGCATCAAGTCAACAGCTATTGGTAATGTTTATTCAAGTGTAGACAAAGCCATAGGGATTCTGCACTGCAGCAGGCGTAACAGGATGGCTGAATATAATTGAAGTTTTCTGTTGTGGTATAAATAACACTAGTAGTGCACAAGCAATAGCCCATGTTGGAATCCAGACCTTTAGAGTAGCTGAGTCAAAATTTCTCCTGGATGTTGTATTGTGAGATTTTGATCAATAGCTTTGGTGCATTAGGAATATAGAGAGAATAGATCTGATTCTAGCCTGAATGAAGAAAAACTCATTTGGGTATATTACTGTATTTATAGACAGTTGCAGTGTGCTTCATATGAAAGTGGTTTTTTCATACAATATGGAATTTGCACTTTTGAAAAGTAGTTGAATGATTTCCATTGACCTTACAGTAATGCAATATTGCAGTGTATGCAACCCAGCTAGAGGTTTGTTGGCTTATAGAATAAAACCAGCATTTGAGCCAGAAAATCTGAGCAGGCAAGACTTGAAGTTGCCAAACCAGTGTCTCCTTATTTGCTCAGTGCAGAAATGAGATGACAAATTCCTCTATCGCTTTTAAAATAGTAACTTGGAATGTTTTGGGTGAAATGAAAATACCGAAGGAGAAAAAAAAAAAAGACAAATCCGTCACTGTAGCTTTGCTGCTCAAATGAAATGCCGTAGATGTTTAAAACGTGTTTGTATGTCCCCTGTTCAAGAAGGAAGAGTGGCTATCGCTTCCCTCTACCTGCTCAAGGACAGTTTGATGAAAGATAACTAATACAGGATGAAGGCCGTTAAAGGTGAGACACATCTGAGTCCTTCACCATTGGGTAGGGCCCAAGCTCTGGAAAGAGTACCCACCCTTAATCCCTAACTCCCTATCAGTTCTCTCCTTCAGAGACAGAAAGAGGAAAGTAACAGAATGAACCTTGTGACGCCGTGATTCAGAATTGTTCCCTCAAACATCAACAGGTCAAAATACGCCATGGAGCGATATCTTTGTGTCTAATTGACCAATACAATTTCTGTTGATTTTTGTACTCATCAAAGTGCAAGTGTTCCCCATTCAGTGCACTGGTTAATTAAAGAGAGTGCAGTGTATAGATGAGTGAAGAAAAAAATTGCCTGTGCATACTTGTCATTAAGAAAAAAGCAGCAATTTTTGTGGCGAGCGGTGCAGAATGAGTGGACCTTGTGAACTGGCAACATGCTTGACTGTGAAGCTGGAATTTCAGCTCTGCCTGTTTAGAGCTTCTCCGTGCCTCTGTGTACGTACAGCATTTTGCTTAATATCAGCTGCTTAATATCTGGCGAGAATCACACTGAATTGGTTTGAGTCCTGTGATTTATTTTTTTCCTGGTTCTTCGAGTAACTGCTTTTCCCATGTGCTCAGGATCATCAGAAAGCATCATTAGCCCTGTCTGGCACAAGCAGCATCATGTTAGCGGCAAGGCAATAAGGAGAACTGCCCTGTGATGTTTTTTCACTGAGAGAGAGGGATGAGGGAGCAGCAAATGTTTATTATTCGTCCTCTTGGGAGGGTTTCAAACGAAAAGAAAGGCCATCTCTGTCACCTTCCCTGAAACGCTTTCCTTTCTGCCGGGCTGTTGGCTGTTTGCTACGGGAGCAAGCCATCTCTGATCCTTCTGCAAGGTTTCCTGTGACCCTTCCAGTTAACGCGACGCTGGGCTTTGACAGCAGTAGAGCTATTTGGCAGTCGCTGATTTGGGATACAGGCCGGCGTTACGTGCTTCTTGAATCAGGACAGAAGAGCAGGACTGAGGCTGTGGCTTATAAGGGGTACAAGAAGGCACCGGTGGAGGCTTTCTCTCTAACCCTCTGTCCCCATGAGTGTTTTGGTGCTGTGTAGTGTGTGAATTTCTCTGATGTTGCCTCTTTAAAGCACGCAGTTTTAAGTCAGTTCTTTGACTTGGGGCTTTACAGAACACACAACAAAAATATCTTTAATTACTTTATCATGATAATTTTAAAGGCGTGTGAAGAGATTTTTTGTGCCTAAACCAGCTGGTGTCCTCCAGCTGCTCTGGAGAACATTGGCGTTGTCACCTGGACCTGTGAAAGTTTCTGCGCATTCATTTTGAGCTCTCTTACAATACATAATTCCTAGTTATCACCTTCTTTTGGCCTTTTTGAAGAAAAAACTGGTCAAGAAAATCTCTTAGAACTGACTCAAAATTTAGTACCGCAGTCTTTGTTCTTCCACCCTCCCCACGTGGCTGGGGATGAGTCCTTTACGCACCCGTGCTGCCTGCTAAACTGCTATTATTCTAAGGCATTCTCATTTATGGGCATTTCCGAACAGTTCGCTAGTTCATTAGGGATATTCACCAGAGAGAATAAGCAAATGACGCAGTCCGTGCACTTTCAGATACTCGGGCATCGAGCATACTCCAAAGTGCTTCCTGAACAGTTGGCACCTGCCTCTAACGCGGTAGTCAGCAGAGAGGAGCTGTAATGCTGTCGCCAACATTTCTTGGCCCGGGAGCAGCAATAGTAAGTAATGCATTGCAGGCAGCCTCGGACCTTACTCTCCCATTGACCTCTATTTAAGTTTCCCATGTTCACGCATGGAGCTGGAGAACCTATGACAGGCTAGTCATCACTGGGATGCTCTTAACATCTAACAGACCGGTGGAAGGGACGTTTTTAAAAGCAGCAATAACACAGCACAGTTCTTACGGATCGGAAACTCTCATCGTTCTGGTGTTTTGAGAATAACCGAATGGACAGAAGTCTGCTTGCCCGTGGCCACTTGCGTTTGAATCCGTCCCTAGCGTTAAAAAGTCAAATCTTTTTTTCATTTTCCCTGAAAAAGGGAACGCACTTTCCGTTTTGACACAGGCATTTTTCTTGAATGACTACCCAAAATGCTTCTCCTTTCTAAACAACATTTAGTCATTAGCAGTTCATATTTTAAAACGCTATTTATTATGAGTGGAAATATGCAAAATTTCCTTAAAAGCTGACTTGCAAATGTTAATACAGGGAAAAATGAACAGTTGATGAATAAGTCCTTCAGAAGCAAGTGGCTTTAGAAACACTCCATAAATTTTCCCCATTACCACATTTAAAAAACATTTTAAATAATTGTTGGAAGTCACTGAGTGCTGATAACTCTGCTTTATGAATGTGGACTAATGGAGTAAAGTGATAATTATTTAGCTGCTGTTGCATTTTAATTCAATCATGCCATGGCTGTTATAGTACAATGCAACCTTTGCCTTTTTATTTTCTGTAGGCAAATAAAACCCGCTCGGTGGTCTCAGGTAATAGCCCTTGCAGTACCTCGCTGGGTCGGGGGAAGGAAAGCGGAAACAATGCTAAAGACTGTAGATGCTTCTGTGATGTGGAAACATCCCCGCAGTGCACTTCAGCAGAGTCTGATTTTCAGGTCCTGTCGCAGTCAAGAGGGATCAGAGTGTGACTGTCACAGGAGCCACCCCCGCAGGGCTGGCGAATGTGTTGCTGGGCCTATGGGAGCAGGAAAGGATGGGTTGCCTTAGGCCATCTCAGAGCCTCTCGGGCATCCTGCTGACCCTGTGGCACGTCTGCCAGCCCACTGGTGTTAGCTGGGACACCTCAGGGCACCCCCAGCACCCCTTCCTGGTTGTACGTGGGCAACTGCTTTGAGGCATTGACTGCGAAGCTGTGGTTGTTGTTGCTTCCACCTCACAGCCTTTGCCAGTGAACTTTCTGTTGAGGTGGTTACATGCTAGTAAGGGCAATTTTAATGAATTTAAATCTGCTTTTGTACTCAGTATTTCTTTTCTTTCAAAAAGTTGAGCTAGCGTGAGGTAGCAGCATATCCCACTTTGAATATGGATAAAAGCGATTGTGCCCGTCTCAGAGGTGACAGAGAGCAAAGGTAAGACTGGTGCAGCCAAAACCATCCTCCCAAACCTGCCTTCTGCAAAGCATCTCTCCAGTGACTGGTAACAGGGGCCCAAATAAAAAAAACCACACGTGAAGAAATTAAATGTGCTGGTTGACTGCAGCCACATTAAACTAGACATTTCATTTCAGCAATACAGTGAGAACTCAGTCTTTGGGTTATTTAGTACATATTGAACCTAAGAGTGTCTCTTTGGCATATCCTTGGTTGCTTGCTGAAGTGCTGTGATGCCACCAAGCAGAGTCACGCTGATGTGCCAGCTGCCTTCCCCACCCAGGGAGAGCAGAAATCTCTGTGGCAATTCCAGTACCGGTGTGCTCAGAGATGTGTTAACATCTAACCCCGTCACCACTCCAGTAATTTTCTCATTTCCGTTAGTTGGACTCAGACCTGGACCAGACACAGAGCTGAGACTCTACATGAATTTTACTACGGAGTATATTGTAAGGAGATGCTCATATGCTCTATCTGCATAGTCTTTGACTATCAAAAAATACTTACCTGTTTAAAATGCTGAAATAATTCTATTAATCCATATGAGCTCCGGAGGGATAATGAGAGGTATTAAAATGTCATTAAAATGCCAATATCACAGCAGTCAAATGCAGCCTTCTCTGAAAGGAGAATTCTTATCCCAAGTAGCAACATCAAATCAGAAGTAACTGAAGAGTCGTTGACAGTTCCTCAAAACCTGAAGAAAGAAAGATGCAACTTAAAACACAGCAGCTTGTAAATGGGCTGGATGCACAGCTGAGTCGAGGCCATTGGGCCTCCAACGACTCGATACACTTTATAAAATCATTCTAGATCAGTTAGATCAGTCACTAGAAGAACGGTTGTAAAGATCATTATACTTCAATGAAATCACCGCAGTGCTTGGCTAGCTCTAAATAATAGTGTTTACGAACTGTCATACCAATGTAAAGCATAATTTTCAGCATTTCCACGTGTAGAATTTTACATACTTCATGTCATGTACTGCCATGATCTCTGCTGTACCCTGTGGTTTTGTTTGCAACTGTGGTAGCAAACCGGGTCTGAAAATGGGACCTTTGAAAGGCTGTAAATCTTTTTATTTCTTGGTTCTCTTTGTAGCTGCAATTCTGAAAGAATTTTTATCTGGTTTCATTAAAGATTTTATAGCAAGCTAAGTGTATTGGAAAACTCATGTCTTCCAGTGGTAAACTGGTTAGCTAACTATGCATATGCCCATAGCAGCTGCAAGCCTGCGTAGCTAATTCCTTCAGAAACGCTGATGCATCACAAACATGTGCATTTCAAGAGCTGAGGTCTGCTGCCTCATCTCATCAATGGAAAGGGTTTTATGGATCAATATCACTCTGAATTTTAAAAGCACTTTGGCAGAGCAGCTAGTTTTTTACTGGTATACAAAACCCCTATTGGTTTCTACAAATACAATGCTACTTTTTTGTAGCGTTAGGTGGAAAAATTTAAGGGGGGAAAGGAAAATTTTGCAAAGGAAGGTTGGTAATGTTTGAAAAAGGAAGGTCAAAACTGAGAAATGAGAGGTCAGGAAAAAAATGATACATTCTAACAAAGGCTGCGAGTGGTCATTCTGCAGTAATGGTTTGCTGCTGTATGTGAACACAATTGAAGTATCTTGGCAAAGGTTTTCTCAACTCCATCCTGAGCACCATGTCAAGCCACTACTGACAATTTTGTAGAGGTTTTACTCATGCAGTGGCCCAACCTCATCAATGCCGTGTGCTGGACACCTGCTGAGGATTCCCTCCTTGGGCCATGTACAAAAAGCATAATTTGCCATTGGCAATTTAAAGAGCCCCATGGGGCCATCCTCGCCCCTTCATGTGTGTGTGCGGGCTGCTTGTGTGCCCTGAGCACTTGGAAAGTTTCACAAGCGCTAATTGCTGAGGCTCCTTGCCTGCAGCCCCCCCACGAGCCTGGGGCTCACGCGTGGCGGCTCCGCTGCCAGCTGGACTGCTCTGAGCTATTTTCCACCTGCTGCCAGCCCCAACTGGCACAGAACTGGTCTCGGAGTGTCCCTGGAACTGATCATCCTTGCTTTGAAGTAATGATGCTTTTTACCATTGACTTCAGCCAGCTGGGAGTGAAGCCCTGTTCTGATTTGCATTTAATCAAGGGTATTTTTCTCCTTTCCTTTTTCAGCTTTGCTTTGCAGCTTGTTTTTCTTTTTTTGTGGCTATTAAAAATACGCAATGAAAAGGATCTGTTAGTGTTCAGCACTCTAAAAATCAGGGTTTTGTTGTTCCCTGGAAGCAATTTCTGAACTTTTTCTGCCTGAAAGTGCCAGTAGATTTTCCAGAGCCAATAATCACAAAATGTCAGCGTTGCTAAATGGGGACAATAAATTTTCAAACAGTTCCATAACATGATTTTACCAGACATTTAAAAGGTCAGGCATGAACTGTAAATAAATTCCTATCTCGCAGCTATATGCCTCTTTAGTTAGACAGTAAATTATCACTGAGATAAGCAGTCAAGCAGTTATTGTCCTGTTTGGTAATGGCCCTATATTTTGTTAGTTAGATGGCTGGGCTCTCTTGCAAAGATAAGGAGGCCCTGTTAAACTATGAAAATTCCTCTGCTGTAGAAAGATGTGTGAAGAAAATAAAATGTAGAAAGAATCTTGGATCAAATGTAGGTTATATAGTTAGGCATCCACTTTCTGTGACATTCTGGAGCTTCCTGGACCATGCGAACAGACATCAAAAGACAAGTCTAAGCAAAGGGATGAAGAGCAAACCCTTCATCCCCTTTCTCATTGGTGCCATGGTGAATGTGCACTCTGGTTTCTACTCTGAGAGCCTTCTGGATTTGTGCCTGTGCCCCTGCCGGGAAGAGGATGCACAGTACCAGTGCTGGAAGTGGAGGGAAGGTGCATGATCTGCCTTTCACGTCCAGGAAGGGGCATGGCAGGGGGATGCCCATATCCCACCTCCTCACTGAGACTGAAGGGTCTCACCATGTCTGCAGGGCAATTCAAGTACAGAATCTGCTTTTGGGTACAGAGAGGACCTGGCTTTCAGTTGAACCCTCTGTGCCTTCTCAGCACTTGCAGGAACAAATCACTTACTTAGAAGATCCCAGAGATGTCCAGACCACCACATATTCAATAGCTGTTTTGGAAACTGGGCAGGATTTCCCCCATGTAGAAGTGATTTAACCAGCTCTGTGCTTTGTCCTATCAGAGCAGGGGCCGGTGACAGCACATTTTAAATGTGGCCTCCAGATTGTCGAGGCTGGCTGGAAAGCTGGGCTTGTGCTGGTGGCTTCCCTGCACCCAGTGGAGAGCTGAGTCTTCGCCTGCCTTTTGCTAAGGACTTGTGTGTCCCGGGGCGACTGCTGGTCAGGTTTGCTCGGTGGGAAACTGGCTGCAGTTCTTGTTCCTGCACACCAAGAGGATTCAGCTGGTGGCTTTCCTTGGTCTCCACCATTCCCTCATGAGCCTCAACTTATATTTCAATAGCAAGTGAAAATACCAACTGAATCGATGATTTGCCATTAGGATTCAGACCAGAGTCTGATCCCTTCTGTTAAAAAATAATGGGTCGCCAGCTGTATGTATTTCACCTCTGTTTTTAAATATCACTGGAAGATTTGACAAACAGTTTGCCTTGAGATGGTAAGAGGAGGGGAAGTGAATTAACTCCAGAATATTGCCTGCCACCAGGGTGACCTCCATGCGTGGTAAATTCGTATGGAAATCTGAGCATTTGATATCATGCCAAAGGGAAGAGGGAGCTCAAGTATTCAGACATGTCTGTGTGGACAGGTCTGATCACATGTTCACTGCAGACCTCTTCAGACCCCAGGTACTGGTTTGACTGGCACTTCTTATTAACACCCGTATTCAAGCTTTCATGTATTGGAGCTGTGGAACTGTAATTCTGTGTAGTGCAGTCTTGTCTTTTCTACTTGGGAAGTCCAGAAAAGGTAGCAGTCTTCCTGCAATTTAGCAAAAACCCTACTAAGTTGAAGCCTCTGTCTAAGTTAAGGTACAGGCAAAAGGGATACTGTCGGATTTTACCCACAACCTCCATAATCGTCATTTCCTGTGGGATTTAAATGACCTTTATGGGGAAGAAGTGGAGGAGAGGTCTTGGAGGCACAAGATGGCCCTGCCACCACCAGCTCCTCTCCTGGTCATCAGTAGTGTGTGTGTTGCGTGATTTTTAGGAGGATAAAGGAAGAAGTGAACAGAATGGAAGTTTAGATGAGGAAAGAAAGGAAAAAGTTAGTCATAGAAAGACTTGGAAAAACAAGGAGAAGAGAGAAGCAGGAAGAAAGGAAAAGACGGGCTGGTTTGCAAATGGAAAGAAGGGACAGAGCAACTGTGGGAGACATTGGTAAGGAAAGAAATCCCTCCCAGAGCAGCAGGGCCTGTGCACACCAACTGGCCCTGCCTTTGTAGGTGGCAGTGGAGCATCCCGAAAGGTTCACATCGGGATCCTTTGCCATCCAGACTGGCTCTGCTGGGGAAACTGGGATTAGCAGCACATGTGGAAAGATGAGTTTGTCATTGCAAAGACAGCTGTGAATTGTTCAGCCTATCAAAATGACCTGTTATCAGGGTCTTGTGGAGCAGCAAGGAAAAGATGAAGAAAGGCAATTATTTTTCATGTATTGTAGAGTTTCTGTATGCCCCACAGGCACTCCTGCTGAGGCCACCTGAAGATTTACACTGCAATTGTAACAAATTAGATTTTTCTGCATTCTTCCATATGCAGTAAAAAATATTATGTGTAATATCCTAGCAGATAAAACAGAAACTTTTTGTGGATGTGCTGTCAGTGTCCATTAAAATGTAAAATGTTGATCTTGTTGCCCCAGTTTGCATTGTGCAGAGCGCTTCATCACCTTGTAGCTTGAAAAATGCTCCAAGGCCGACTTTTCCAAGGGAAGAATTCTTTGTGAGATGGAAAAAAAATAAGATGAAGGCTGCAAACTTAAGAGGCAGCTTGTCTTTGATGTAAATGTATTTACTTTGGTGGAGTAGAAAGTTGAGATATAGGAATGAAAGCTTTCCCAAACATTCATGTGGGGCACGTAGTTGAAAGAAGACAAGAAAACTGATAGAGCAGAAAGCTTCTCAGAACTGCCGGCCTAATCAGAGGAAGAAAAAATAGTTTTTCAACATTTTCAATGGCCAAAATTACTTGCTATTTGATTAATCGATCAACATCACCATGTTTGCATGGGATGAAATAGCCCATGCTGACACAGGATAGGAAGGTGATGCTTTGATGCTACTGGAGCTGATTTTGCCCAGAAGCCCTGGGTGGCATTCACACATGAGACATCCCCGTGGACCAGCCAGTGTGGCTCAGCGTAAGGGCTGGGGCCTGGCTGTGCTGGTGCATAGGGGTGCGCTGTCCTTACTATTTTGTTTGGCCCGGGCTTTGTGCCAAGCTAGCTCTGCCCTGGAGCAGGAGCTGTTCCTCTCCCGGTGTGTCTGGTTCAGCCGCACGAGCTCCTGCTCAGCTGGTGACCACCAGGTCTGGGGAGCAGACCAGCAAGTCAACCCACTTGCCGAGCCCTGCTGAGCCAGGAGCTGCAGCAGCAGTGGGGAAGCCCGTCGAAGGTGGTTTTTAAACCGCTGGTTTGGAAACTAGCTGTAATTTTAATAACCGATTCCTCTGAGCCAGGCCAAACTGCCACTGACACCTCCCAGAAACCTGTCTTAGAAAAATTACGCAGTGCCCTATGAATTCAGCCCTTCCGTCAGGTGTGTTTGTACATGAACACCAGCCCTGCTGTTCGGTGGGGACGAGAGCTTGGCTCATGTCCTACCAAAGTGCTGTAGCTGGCAAATCACTGCGCATAAATAGTTTTTCCAAAGACAACCGCCTCCCTCTATAGGGAAGATTTATTGCTGGAAAATGTTTCAAAGTGTGATTATATAGCATCTGACATAAATTGCCCACACAGAGTAACTGGACAGTTGGATGATCAATTAACGCTGGCTGCTTTCCATCCTATTGTTTCAGAAGTATCAGGTAATGGATGGTTCATATGCTCTACGCATTATATAAATAATTTAGTTTACGTCTAGGAAAATATGTCTTGTCTGTGAAGCAGAGAATTACTGGCTGTGTGGCTCAGAGATGGCTCTAAACCATTTCAGTCAAGCGTAATAAATTGGGATACAGTGAAAGAGTTTATTTTCTTCACCACTGCCATTATTTGATTCAGCTACTGCAAAGCTCTGTGTGAAATCCTATTGCCTGTACAAATATTACAACATAAATTCTGGAGTAAGACGCGAAGAAATTATGTAAGGGCAGAAACAATAGATGTACTGTACTAGGAAGGCTTCATGGGATATTGCTTACATAGTTTCAAAGAAACAGAAGCTTCATACTGCTTTTGCTCAGATAACTAAAATTTGATGGTTTTAAGCTGTTACTATCAACCAAATGCTCCAAAGAGGGATTTTTCCCTAAAAGAGAGGACTGGAAACACCACCTAAATCCTGACCACATTTGAAATCAGTGTTGAAATTCTGCTGAGTTGCAGAACAGCATAATTTTTTCCCCAGATGTTTCTGTTCTTTACTGAAGCATATGGCTACACTTCTGAAAGCAGTTGAACTACTATTACCTAAGAAGTTGCCACCCATTGGGATGCTTAGTTTGCCTTAACTGTGATTTTTTAGATGTATTTGATTATGTGACTGTAACAGGAGAGTCTTTAGCTTAACAGCTTGTCAAGAAAAGTTTACTTTCTTCAGAGTTTTCTCCTGTTCACTTTTCCTTTGATTAAGAACCTTTTCTGTATGGGGGCAGCAATTAAGAAAACTCCTCTTTTTAATTAATGGATCAAATTATCCATGTTTCTGTCCCAGTCTTCTTTGTTACAATACATAACCTTTATTTTTACAAGCAGTGCATCAACAAGTCGTAGTCATTTCTTATTCTAAAACACCTTAACCACCCCCAAAGCTACACTATTTCATCCCTCTGTCTACCTACAGCATATAGTAGAGGGGGCTGTTATACCCATAAATGAATTGCATTATCCATGGGGGATGTTAAAAAGGTAATGAAAAGTTAATGCGGTATTTGCTTCTTTTTTATATACTCATTAAAATTATTTATAACCGTGATGTTTATCTAAAAACACAATTAGAATATTAGATTAAGTGTTTACTTTTGATGTGGTACATGTAATTTTGTAGGAAGCCAGAACACAATGTCAGCTGGGTGCGTAGGGAATTGAGAGAACAACTCAAGTTGTTTCTCAGTTAATTACTGTTCTAATTTGCTTCACCTCCTCTCTGAAAATGTCCTTAATTAGAAAGGGTAGGTACGGTATTGCACTGGTATGTAACCGTCTTACAAAATTGAGTTGGTGTTGTTTCCATAGGAAATAAAATCTGCCAGGTGTTTCAAATGCAGACCAGTGGTTAGAAACCAGGTCAAGCGACTGCCGATCTGTGCTCTTGGAGGGGCTGTTTGTGGCCGGTGTGAAATGAGCTGGTGGGCGTAGCTCAGGCTCTCAGCAGGGAGGTGTCCGTCCTGCAGACGGCAAGCTAATACAGGTTGGGAACCTACTAATGCCCCACAGACCTCCCGGGTCACAGGACAGCTGGCCTGATGGGCACCGCTGAGCGAGGGTGTTTTCAGTGGTAGAAAACCATCTGCTTTCCAAGTCCAACAGCTTCTTTCCAATTTTTGGACCCCACATGCCTGGTTCAGCAAGTCAGTGAATTGTGGGTGGGACTGGGCAGTGGTGCATGAGATACTGGGTCGTGGATCTAGGGGGACAGTGTGGCACCGCCCTACAGATGTGTGAGACAGTCGGTGCTACAGGCAGATGTGGGGTGAGAAAGATGCCTCGTGCGTGAGACTTGAAGGGTCTGAAGGGCAGCAAGAACAGAGGGTGGAGGAAGGCCACGGGCATGGCAGCAGCCCTGGTATTGGGGGAGACACCAAATGGACACCCATGTCCTCTTCATCGTCATCCTTGAGGCTGTGGAGGTGGGTGCTCACCCTCTTGCCAGGCACAGGCTGGAAGCTAAGGGCACATAGGGGCCCTAAGGGAACCAACAGCATGGACAGATCCTAATTTTGGGATCTGGCCCAAGTTGCCTCCCCGGCTTTGCAGTAGAGCATGGTGTGGGTGGAGGATCACCTTCTCTGCAGGGTGTGTGGCCTCCTCCCTGTTAGTGGTGGAAGATGGAGGTGTGTCCTGGCTGGGGTGAGGGGACCTTGCCAGGTTCTTCCCTGATGTGGGAGATGAGCATTGCCCCACCCCAGATGTCCTGTAGGGGTGCTCCTAGTTTGCTTTGGGAGTGGTTTGGACATGGCCAAGGTGCATGAACCAGGAGCATCCTCAGTGGCTCTGTCCTTTGGAGTCACCTGCTGAACTGGTGCTGCTGTGGGCCTTAAGAGGTTGGGCATGTTCCTCTCAAATGTTGTTATAGCTCCAACATGGGAGCCCTAGGAATACAGGGGATAGGCAAAGTCTCCATCTCTAGCCGTGTTAGTTAACTTTTGTAGCAAGGAAAAAACAGCACTGGAGAAATTTCTCCCTTCCTTTGGAATTGTGTACAAGATGCAGAAGATACTTGTCATGTTTAAAGAGGAGGGAGAGAGCTAATACCCAGGCCTCTGCCTCATGTTTTGACCTCGTTGGCGTGACTAAAGGGGAAGAGCCTGGACTTCAGTGGGGCAACCTCTTCCACCCCTTGTAGAAAGCAAAAAGTGCTGGGAGGTTACAGCAAATACACAGAGCCCTGCCTTCTTCGGAAAATCCTTTGAAAGCTGCAAAGAAAAGGGTACAGGGAGCTCTGTGACTTGTTGGTCTGCTCTCCTTCATCGCTGGGAGTTTTGCCATTTAGGCCTTGTGATGGTCACAGGTGAGGGCACCTGCCTGCTGTGTTGGTCTGGACAGGATGAGAAGCAGCCACCTGCATCTCAACGAGGATCTGGGGGCCAGCAAACGGCGCACACCGAGGGCTGGACCACACGACCACGCAGCTAGAACCCTTCCTGGGAGCGACACCCCAGCACGCCACAGTGGTTCACAGCCCTCCCAGCTTTTTGTTACAACCACCCACATCAGAGCATCCACGAGGCCAGGGGCACCTCTCCTCTGCAGCCCCGCAGCAACAGGAGCACGGAGGGGCCTTGCTTCGCCGCCAGCCCAGCAGCGAGCAAAGCCCCCGGGCCACGCCGCTGGTCTTTGCTGTGCCAAGTGAGCCCCAGTGCTTGCTGAGCCACCGCTGCCAGCACTGGAGTGGCACCAGGATGGGGGTGACAGGGTCTGAGGCACCAGTAAGGGAGAAAGAAGCAAAACCCGCCCAAAGAACAGGAGATTGTCGATTTTAACAGTCTCTGGGAAGCAGGCTTTCATCTGTTCTCCAGATTAACCTTTCTGCTCTTTAAACCCCGGGGTGATTGCAGCAGGCTGGGGAAGGTGCCGTTCTCCTCGCCTGCGGGATTCTTTCCCCCTCCCTGCTCTCTCTGTGCCTGCAGACCCCTGGGGTCGTAGCAGGATCCTTACCCTGTACCATCCCCTGGCTTGTGTTCACAGACCCCCGGCATGGAGCACAGAGGAGACTCCAAAACCCCTCCTTGGGTTGTTTTAGGGAAGGCTGGAGGTGCGTTTTGGGAGCTGGAAGCTTGCTCTGTCGGGCTGATCGAGGGTGCATTTCATGTCTGTTGAAAACTGAGAGGTGTGGAGCAGGTTAGGAGGTGCTGAGGCAGCAGCACACAGAAAATGAGACATCTCTCTGTCCTCCCCGCCAGCCCAGCTCTTTGGCAGAGGACAAGCCAGCGCTGTTCTTTCCAGCAGCTTTCAGAAAGTATCACACCGGGTAGTGTTTTACACAAATCTTGGATAATTTGGTGTTATCTGCTCCCAGAAGTGGGAGGGAAGAGAAAGTACTGTGCAGTTCCTTGGGAAAACAAAAGCTGGGCCCTATTTCTGGGTGGTTTTGAGGTCCTTCATTGAATTGTCCTGCCCTCTCTGCATGTGTACAGAAATGACCAAAATCTGCTCTTTCTTCCTCGGGGAAAAAAAAAATCAGATGCAAAGAGAGCATGTAATTTCCAGCACATCTTCCACCCACGCAGCCCAGGAATCGGTGACTGCCTTTGGTCAGTGTGGGAAGCTGTGCAACAAATTGGATCTTTGATGGGCGGGCTGGAATTCCGATGGACTGCAAGAAAAAAATAATAAAAATAGCTGACTGTCCCGGATGATGTTTCCAGAGTCACTAATCCAGCCCCAATACTGGTAAAAAGCCTATTCTGTGTACGACAATAGGAGCAGCTGGGCATGCACCCAGCTGTAAAAGCAGAGTGCAGCAGACAGTTCCTGTCCTGTAGCCCTTGCAATAACAAGCCATTCGCAAGGGTGGGGATGCGCAGCCAAGTGATGTGGATCATGGGATGGCAGCAAAGGCTACATTATTTCCGTGGCTTTTCCTGGGGAGGTGAAGAATAGACAGAGAGATGTGCAATATTGAAAGAAAACTGAGGTGACGAAGAGGAGCAAGTTGGAGGGCCAGGAATGAAGTGGAGCTGAGATGAAGAGGTGCTGAGGGAAGGATGGAGCAAATTCTGGACTGAAGGACTGAAGCAAATTCTCTGTGTGCACCTGCTTTGGCTGTTTCTTCTGGCAGCTTTCCTTTATGCCATGGTGGGGCAGAGGCCGCAGTGACCACTTCCCTGTGGGTAGAGGTTTGCTTTTCCCGGGGCAAACGTGGTGCTACCCTCAGTGCACTGACACAGGGAGGGACACAAAGCAGCCTGGTACCCAACTGAATAGAACAGCAGCTACATCTATGTCTGATTAAGTAACATTTATTGCCTTCAAAACTTATGCACTGTAATGATGGTAGCCACTCTTCTGCAGCAGGCAGATGAGGAAAATCAGGACATCTCCCAGGAGCACCCCAGTGTGGGTGCCGGGAAGCGTGCCCCGATGATTGCATTTTAGCTCAGTGTTGACAGAAGGCAGAGAGAATTCTTCATCGGCTAGGAGGGTGCTACTTGACTTTCACCTGTTGGTTTCTGAACGGTTATTTGAGGGCTGTGAGTGGCACCAGTGATGTTCAGAAACACAGAAAACCACCTCTGACTTAATGTTGGGAGTTTTGCCTTGGCAGCAATGAGGTGTAATTAAGCCTCCATTCTCACAAGCCTTTAGCTACCTGCTTCCATTTGGCTTCTAACTTAGGATTGACTAAGATGAAACATATTGTCAGCAGCCTTTCCAAAGCTGATAGTAGCACAAAGATAGCACTAATGTGCCTCACATGTGGGCATAAGAAGTGTTGCCTTCACCAGGGTGGGTTCAATCGCAGTAACAGCTCATGATCTTCACCCGTGTTATAGGGATGCCCAGTAGCGCTGCCAGCATTTGTGTCAGCATTTTCTTTATAAACTCCTTATTTTTATCGCTTAACTGACAAAGTGCCAAATGCATGTGCTGTCGCCTCTAAGCTGAATAGAAAGATGTGAGGAACAGTGTTTTTCTGCTCCTATTAACTGAAGAGAAGTGTTGGTTTGGTTTCAAGTAAGTAGGTCAGATGCTGAAGTTCATGTCACTGGAGGTATTTTGGAATGTTTGATCTCTGAGTTAACCCCTTTTTCCATACGGGAAAAACTGAGTTTGAAAGTTTGGAGGTGACCAGACTTAGGTGCATGAGCTGGGCCATGCTAGAAAAACACAGGCCAGCCATCAGGGCTGATCATGGACACGCTATTTCCAAGTGTTTGATGCTTTTGTGTCTGGGGGCTGATTCTTCATTGCACTAATGTAATTTCATGCTGCTTCAGTTGTGTGAAGATGCGCTCACGTAGGCAGAACCTGCTCGTCTTCCTTCTGCTCTTCACTAATGTCCTTCTCCCAAATACCCCAGGCACACAGTAGCCTCAAATAAGGGCTCCTCCGCTGGTTCCCAGCTCCCGGCAAGATGGACCAGAGCACAGCCAGGCTGGAGGGCACTTGCTGAAGTTGTCTTTACCTCACTTCATCAGCTGAGTGGAGCAGGCTGGACCAGGGTGCAGCCTTGTGGTGTCTTTCCCTTGCACCAGAGACCGAAAAAATATTTGCCTATTCCCAGGAAAGTGTGTTCCCACCCCATCCCATTCTCTGACTGAGTATCAGGGCACTGGGCTTGGTCTCTACTTCGCATCTGCCTCTTTCCTGTGTCTCAGGCATCAGCATCAGCTGTGTATCCTCTTTCAAGGACTTCATGGAGCTTTTGGAGCTACTATCAAGTCTTCATTCCCCATTTCATTTGACCAAAAGGGGTTTTTGTTTTTGCTGAATATTGTTACTATGCAACATAACAGCAAGCAGCTGGGTGTGATGTTGGATGGAAGGAAGTTTGTTGCAATAGCTTTAACTGTGATAAAAAACATGTGCTTAATGTTATTTTTAGACTAGTGTATATTAAGAGGTCATAAAGTTTTAATCTAAATACAGCTTTGTATAAACACACAGCTCTCAGGCACCTTAATATTGAGATCAGTATGCCTCCCCAGGTTCAAGCTTGCTTACACAATGGAAAAATCAGAGTTAAATGCAGAAATTAAGAAGTCCTTTCAGATTCCCTTGCTGATTTTGTTTTTCTTCATGTAACACCTTTTTGGAAAGAAAATAATTGCCTTGACTGATGGGGTCTCACGGGCCAGGGAGCTGTGCTGCTGGGAGGTAGGGATGGCTGCGGTTCAGGCTGAGGCTTGCAGCTGGCCTCATCCATCCAGAGACCACTCCGTACTGGTGCTCATATTCCACTTCTGAGAAATCCCCTTTAATTTTATCTCTTTGCCTTGTCTCTCGCAAGGGAAATGATGGGTATCCCATGTCCCTGCCCAGAATCTTTCCCTCTATACCCCCACTTTCGTGTGTGTGTGCACATGTGCAAGCACACACACGTTTGTTAACCCATTCACACTTGAGCTCGTGTTTGGCAGTTGCACTCCTCCAGGGCAAGCAGCACTCATATTTTTTAGCACCCAGCAATCTGGTTGACCTTTCTTGAAACTTTGGACTTAAGCTCAGGTTTCATTAATCCTAGTGAACCTTATGACCATGACTTTGCACTTGGGGTTCAAAGATCTTGTGCTAGCAGGTGTGTAAGAATATGGAGACAGCTTAGATAGTGCCTGAAGGTTTGGCTTGAGAGGTGGCCCACAGCAATCTCCTCCTATTTCCTCTGCCCTTTCACAGAGATAAAACCTCCAAGAATGACCTTGGAGGAAGGAAAATATCCTCTTGTTTTATTTTCAAAAAAGCAGTTGATTTTTATATATATATTTTTTTTAAACAGGACTGTTGTTATTCATAAACCTTTAAACAGTGGTTTCGTTAATACTTAAACAACTATGAAGAGAGATAGTTTTCAATCTGGAGTTGTGCTAATTTCTAGCTGACTCCTCTTGACTTCTCTGCAAACCTCTTGCTTGTTTCTCAGGACCATTCTGCCCTCCTCTGTGAGTATCAAAGGCAGCTGCTCTTATTGTTGCGGGTCTTTTGTCACTGACAGAGGAAAATTTCCCAGTAATCCTGTTGGAGGCAGCAAACAACAAAGAAATGGCTAAAATGCAGTGATGCTTTATATCCAGAAGGAAAGCCCGAGCATATCAGTCACTGCAAAGCTATTTGTAAAATGCATGCAGAGGCTCAAGGACATTCCTCAAGGTCTGTGGCAGCAGGAAGGTGACCTGGCACAGGAGATCACAAATGCTTTAGCCCGTGCTGTATTCACCACCTGGCTGTATTTACTGTCCACAGCACGTCTCCTGCGTAATGGCTTTTGTCATTCTCACTACTGCGTCTGCCTAAACGAGTCCTCGGAGATTTTAACTTAATTAAATCATTCCCGTTATTTCAGAAGGAGCTTGGCTTTTCATAGTGTCCCATGTCGTCACACATCTGAGAGCAGGCATTTCAACTTGTCACTCACTGTGAAAGCAAAAGGAGCATGTCTATGGCACTGCGGGGACACAGCTCGAACTTAAAATCCTAGATGTTTCCCTAGCATAGCTCAATTCCCTGGGCTACTGGCGTCCATGAAGTCGTGCTGGCAGAGACATCAGCCCTCTTCATTTCACACTCATATCTTTGGCATTTTAATGGCCTCTCAGGATCACACAGGGGTGGCAGTGAAGAAGAAAGGTTACCAGGCAAGTACGGTAGTCTGAACTGCAGAGGAGAATAAAAGAAGACAACATGTCAGACAGATGATTGTCACAAAATTATATGTATTTTGGGGTGAAATTCACAGAAGTCGGTGGTTTTTACTCACCATGGGATTCCAGTAAGAGGCAGTCAGGTACACAACACTCGCCAGAGCTGTTTTTGACCTCTGCCAATGGAGTCAATTATTTTCTCCTCAAAGGTCTGGATGGAGGCTCCATCACCAGGGAGGCCGTCATCACACAGCCATGTGGGGCAAAATCCCAATGCTGCTGGTGATGATGCAGTCTCTACAAGCACTGTGAGGACATTTCAGGTGATGCACAGCAATACTTTTCACTGGGGACCACAAGACCAAATTCAGCCCTTCTTACATCACTTCATTCCAGAGGTGGTCCACTGGGTTTAAATGAGGAGGAGAAGCAGTAACCTAATCCTGACGAAGCATCTCTTTGTGCCAACAGCCACAGGATAAGAAGTAAATGAATGCAGGATGTGAGCCATTGCTGATACCTTTCCTTTTCCTGGCTGCTAGAAGGGAAACCTGTCTTCTTTATTTCCTTCTCTTCCCTTGATCTTGGCTGCTTACCGGGGACAGGTTTTGACCGCTGCCTATTTCCACCACCTCCTCTCCTCCCTGATAGCTGAGTGCCCGGTGCTGGTGGCACCAGCAGCCGCAGGGCTAAGTGAAAAGGAACTGCAGTCAGATTTCTGGTCTCCATTGCAGCCCTTTACGTATAACGGTTTCTTTCAAATCCACCTTTAAATGTACTAATCCAAACAGACTTCATCCCAGAAGAACAGATCCTGGGCATGGTGTACTTAATTCTGAGTCACCAACTGAGAGGTCCCTGAGCAACTCAGTCTTAGTTAACCCTGCTCTTAGCGGGGAGTTGGACCTGAAGACCTCTGCAGAGTCCCTTCCAGCCTAAATTTTCCTCTGAGGCTTTGATCAGCCCCGTATGGGTCAGTCCAAGTAGCACCAGCAAACTTGCACAGACACTGTGCTGGGCTTTGGTGGCAAACAGCAGTAGAAGACTTTGGAGGTGACTGCAAAATTGCATTAGGAAATGATAATTAGTGCAGTATTGGCAAACTGTGAGATATGATGCATGTTTTCCACAAACAAGGGTCTGTTACAGGTGTTTGTGACCAGAACTGCTTCAAGTCTAAAGGTAAAGCCCCAGGATCCTTCTCTGACTGCTGCTTCTGCCCTTTCTTTTTTTCTAACATCATTATCCAGGAAGGATTATAATTCCCACATACAGCACTGGTTGCTTCCATTCCTAGGCCCTTTTAATTAGGCAAAGAAAATTTCAAGTTCAGCAGCATCAGCAGCTTGTACATCATGGATCCTGATGGTGCTGGCCTGGCAGGTACCAGCACAGCTCCTTTATGACCAACCGCCATTTCCTACAGATCTATACGGAGGTGGCAGGGCAGCATGCTTGGAGAATGGGCCTGGCTCGGCGCTCTGGCAGGCAGAGCCAGGAAAAAGTACAAATCTGCTGATTCAGGGTCCTACAAACATAGCTGATCTCATTGCAGTGAAAATAGGTCACTAATCGCACATGGCCAGCATCCAAAAACTAGCCAGGAAAATTGAATATCTGCTGGCTGAAAACTCTGTTTTACTCAAACGCAAAGAAAGAAAGCAGTCTGGTTTAATTTGTTTAAAACAACCACCGGATTATGTGACCAGGAGGTGAAGACAGTGATCTCCCTACCCGTTATTTTTTTAAGCAAGCAACTCATTTATTGTTCCAGCCCATCCTTTGCTTCCGTTCTCACACATTAAAATAATGTATAGTTCACACTTCTGTTTTTAACGTCAGTTACAGCAAGCGGGACTGATTTCTAAAGAAAAAAATTAGCATTAGCCTATATGTTGATTTCTTTTATAGGCTTCTGTCTAGTGAAACAACTGAGCTAGTATTGCCAGAATTAGATCTTTCTAAATTAAAATAGCATCAAGGTTCCTGTTTTTTTAATAAGAAAAAAACCATTCATTTCTTTTTAGATCATTCTGAGTTTTCTGCTTAAGCTGGTTGCCCATCCTGGCATCCTAAATAATTAAATGGGAGAGCACTTAGACTGCAGCAGGGCTGAGAGTTACTGGTGTGGAATAAGTGTACCCTGATGTTACGCAATGTGTATGGCGGGAGGGAAAGGCCAATCAATATAAATGAATCCCTTTTTCCATTGGACAAATGATCTCTCAGTCAGTAACTGGGGAGAATATGGAAGCTTTATAGAGACAAGATCTGCTCAAATTTTAGATCTGTCTCTGTCTAACTGAGATCAGCTCAGGCACGTTTTCTCTGCTGAGCATCGTGACCTGGTAAGCAGGAGTGGTCTTCACCTTCACTCGTGGACCGAGTAGTGACATGCCCAAATGAAAAGGGTTGTAGAAATGCGAATAATTGTTGTCAAAATGGTCAGAGGAGTTGGTCAGAAATTATTACTTGTGCACTTGAACAGAAGACCCAGAAGAGGCTGGTTAAAAAAAATTGCACATACAAGTTTGTAGAAAAGTATTTAGTATATGTGCTCTTGAATATTCTTAAGCTATGTTAAAAGAAGGGTGATACTTGAGAGCTGGGAATGCAAGAACTGAGACTAGCTCACAGGAGCACTTGAATTGCCTGTGCATTATGCCACAGGCTTTAGCTGTAAGGTCATATTTTGTTTTCCTGCCGCTCGAGCTGGTTCTTGTCATGTGCTCTAGAGGCAAACTGCTCCTCCCTCCTCCCCATCGCCATCATTCCCGCTACCTGCCCCATCTCTCGTGTACTGCAAGGGATCCAGGCGCTTACCCGAGAGAGAAGGTGCTAACCTCCCAGGGAGGCGTTTCCCACCCGGGCAGGCCCCGTGCCCAGGCGCACAGCCCGACAAAATGATTCACAGCAGCCCACGCCAGGGAAAAAGAGAGGGCAGAGGAAAATGGCTGCTCTTTCCAGCAACTCAGGGTTCGGTAGTTCACGTTTTGCCTTCGTTTCTCTCTCACCCCATGGCCAGTGATCTCTTGTCGCAAGTAACAGGAAAGACTGTGTAGCGCACATGGCCACATCAGATTATGAGATGTGGTCCTTTTAACCCGAGGGAATTTGTAGCGACTGATGTGGTAAAGCCAGCCTTGGCCGTACTGTCTCTAGTGGGAAAGCCACAGAATCACTGTCATGCATCAATTACATTTCTGTGCAGTACTTATGCTGGGGCTAAAGCATGAACAGACCGTGTCATCACCAGACAGTGCTTAGCTTTTATTTTCAAAGGTTTTGTGACTCTCAGAGTCTCTCTGTTGGTAGAGGATCCCTCTAGTCCCTTAAGGCTGATATCACTGATTCAGCCAGCAGAGATCAAAGACATTTTTTGACGGATGTTGTGTGCCCGACTGGCTCTTACTGGAATCTCACGCTAAGTGAGAACAACTGATTTCTTACACACTACACGACTGCAAATGTAACTTTATGAGAAACATTCATCAAGCGTGTAATACAAGCAGATTTTGAACTCACTGATTTAATAACAAGCTGTAGATGGAAATCATGAAATAATTCACAGTGAGACAAAGGATTAAACAATTCAGATGAAGAACTGAAATCAGATCTGAGATTTGTTTCAAATGCCCTATCCATCAGGTTATACTCTGGAGTTAGATCCTTACCTGACACAAGTTAAACCTTTCTGCCTTACATCATCTGAAGCGTATCTAGAGTAACAATTAATACCTGTAACCTCTCCTTGAGGGTGAACACGCTGCAGCAATCAAGGGACCTTCGGCAAAGGAAAGCTCACAGTCCCTCAGGAGGGTCTGCAGGCCTTCCAGGAGCAGGGCGGTGTGGTCTTGGGTGAATTAAGGTATATTTTCTTTGGCATGTGCATACATAAGAACATACTTAAGCCTGCTGTTTATTTGCTTAATCAGGCAAGGTTTAAGAGGGAGCAGTGGAGGGACGAACACCAGAAATGTTCAATCCCGGTGTAATGTAGGAATAAGTTGCCTTTAGGAAATCTCTCCTGAGCAGCTGAAGAAAGTTAAAGAAGGCAGCTGGAAAGAGCAAGTCCCAAGCAAAATAACCCTAGGGGGTATCCTACGGGGTATATCAGAGCAAACCTCAAATGACACCCTGTAAACAGATCTCCAGTGCTGACTGCCAAATATATGTACATCAAAAGTCAAGCCCTTGTCCATGGACTCACATAACACAGTCTCAGTGGAGTTTATCTTTTCTGCCCTCTTTTAACCCAAAACAAATTTATTGCACAAGACTGTGAAGCAGTTCCAACATAGCCCGTGTGCTGGGTTGTCAGCCAGATACTGGCAGCTCCCACTGAATTTTCTTTTTCTCTCCTGTATGCACACATTTCTGCACAAACACATCCAAAAGCATTTCCAATTCCAACTTAAACCCACAAATCTGAGGAAATTCTGAGTTAAGCTCATAGCCCATAACAGTTGTCTTATTGCATAGACTGGTTAAAGCAATTCATCCTTTTACAATCCTTTGATGAAAGGACTTCTGTTAGGAGAGAAATATGCTGTATTTCATGCTTTGAGCATCTCAGCTGAGTTCTTGATTTTGCCATAAGACTGAGCAACTTGTTTTGTTATCCTAAAAAAACCCCAAACGTTCTGCCTGATACCATATCAGCACGTAGTTCTGTAATTCCTGTTCTCCAAGGACCTTGAAATGCTTAATAAATCCTGTCTTGACCCTGTCGCTGTGCTTGTGAGGTAGGTAAATGTTGTTATTCACATGTTAGCATGGGGAAAGGCCATTCCAGAGAATACCCTCTCCAAAACCCTGAGTGGTTAGTAACCGTGCAGGGAAGAGGGCTGGGCTCCTTCTCTGTTTGTAGAGTTAGACCTTGTACCTGGGAGTTCAAAATATGTTATTTATAAATTGGTAGTGGAAACATTACTGTTTATCTTGTGACAGATATTTGGGGGACTTCAAAAAGGATTAGGAGGATAGAGTCTGGTACCAGACCGCACCTTGGGGAGTTTTCTTATGAAGAGTTGGATTTTGTCTGAACAGTTTTCTTGTTCATTTTTTGCATGGTAAAAATGTTAGGTCTTATCAAAACAAACAGCTTTTTCATTGAGATATTAGAAATGTGGTTAAATTAAGCATTTGCTGTGTTGCCTTTTTAAATGTCTAGCTGGGTTTCACCACCTCCCATCCTCATCACTGGGGACATGGACAACTAAAACAATTGCAAGGGCTCCTTGTGCTGCTGGCTTGTGGATGGGGATGCTGGCTTGCAGCAGGCAGCCGTACGAGCTGTGTTGTGCCATGTTCTTCGCCTCTCTAGGTCGCTTGTTGTCAGCAGCAATGACTGCAGTCTAAGCAGGAACTGCAAACACAGAAAAGTTTTACTGAAAAGTTAGCCCTTAGACTCATTCTGGTACGGTCATCTGTGTTTTGCACCTTCAATGAAAATCAATTTTAAAGGTATAGGCTTTTTTGGTTGGGATTTTTTTTTTCAAATTAAAAAAAAAAGAAAATGGAAAAAGAGGCAAGCAAACCCATGATACAGGCACTTTGAGCATTGCTCAGAAGCTCTGATTTTGGGGTGTTTATTTGCATTACTATTGCCAGGAATATGGAAGCTTGATTGGTACTGGTGAACTCCAGCTCGTGTGCAATGACTGACATGTCTGAAGGTAAGCAGGCAGGTTTTTTTCCCCCCATCCCTCTCTCCCAGAAGCTAGCGTTGCTAGAAAGAAATGCCAAAGTGGCTGACACCAAGATGACAAGTGGCACGCCTGGATATGTAACATCGGACTGCTCGGGAGCGGAGGGCAGAGGCGGCTCTGCCGGGAAGAGGAGCCAAGTGGCATGAGCCAAGCTCTGCCTGGCTGTCTGCAGGACGATTATCCGCCTGGCCAAGAACAGCAGCGCTCAAACTGCTCATCTTTTAACTGGGGCTGCCGTGCCTTTACAACCACTCATTAAAGTTTATTTTTTCAAAGGGAATTATGCTTATGGTTGGTCTAGGAGCAGGAGGGGTGATGCTGGGGGACTTGAAATGACACTTGTCTTTACATCATTGGCAGTCACTAAGGCAATATCAGCCGGTGAGCACCAAGCAATTTCTGCCTCTGCATGTTTCATCACCCTGCTGCCCCCTTCCCTGCCTTTGCTGGGCAGGTGAGTTGGGCTCTCCAGCCTGTCAGTCTTCATTGACCAACCAGTCTGGCTAAAATGGCTGTAGCGTGATTTTTCACACTCCTGAAGGCACCACGCAGCAGCCCTTCCAGTCTGTGTCTCGGGAGGCACAGCCCGAATCTAACCTGGGACAGGCAGGGATATCTTGTTGGCAGTAGGAGCCAAGGGCAGCCGTTTTGCCCTAAGCCTAAGAGAGGCTGTTCTGAGAAGGAGAGCATGGTGATGTCCCTGGGCACTTCTGACAGATGGCTGAGACCAGAGAAGAACCAGTCCTACAAGCATGGACATAATCTATGGGTATAATTCAAATAAGCGAAAGAGCTCAATTTTTCTGAACTTCCCAAGCTTCACTCTTCACTGTATTTACTAAATTATACTGTAGTAATGAAATACCATGAAACAACATTAGGATTTTCAGAATGTTCCTTCATAGCTTTCACAAAGCTTCTGGCTATTTCAGCAATGGCTGCTGAAATGATGCTCAAATGGGTTACTCTAGCTGGCCATTGGCAACAGCAGAGCATTTTCATGTTGAATTTATGGGGGAAATGTATTACATTAATTAATTAATTAATTATGGAATTGACTTGTTTTTGTATCTAAACTTTGTGCTGTGGCAGGGGGGAAAGCTGATTATGATGGCAGAACTGAGAAGTTGCCATAAAAGTTAGTGTCTGTTTGGGGAGGGGTAGTGGAGATTACACACATCCCAAAATACACAGACAATTTAGTCTGCGTACACTTCTAGCTAGGATGACAAAGACTTTCACTGTGCTATCCTAGCTGAGGGGATTAAATGTCTAGCTGTAAAGCCTTTTAACTTTGCTTACATCTTAATACGTAATTATTTCTTTTATGTGCAGTGAAACAACTACCATGGACATTTTATCCTTCATAAAAAGCTATCCATTGGCCTAGTGATTGGCGTACTTCCCAGAGAAATTGGGGTTCAGATCCCCTCTTCAGATCAGGAAGAGTGTGGGACTTGAACCTGGGCCACCCGTTACTTCTGTCCACATTGCCATCTCCTGCTACTGGATGTGAAGTCCCTTGCTGTCTCCTTTTTTCCAGCTCTGGGACTTCAGTCCAAGAGAGGATTCATGACTAAAGATCCTTAACAGTGTTAAGTACCTCGCTGCCCAGAAGGAGCATGGCATTTCATGCTGTTTGCTTTTAGGTGGCCAGCTTTCCAAGTCTCCCCAGGTGCTGTGAAGAGAAGTGGGGACTTTATGGAATGTGCCAGCAGTGAGGGTGGAAATGGGAGTTTGATCCTCCTCCTTGGAGCCTAACTGTGAAAGCCACCTTTGAAGCCTTTGCTTAGAAACGATCTGAAATGAATGCCAGGATGTGTCTTCACTTCAGCAGGAGTCGTGGCCTATATGTGTTTATACAGCCTTCACAGAAGCTTGGCTAGCAAGGCCTTGAAGGTTAAAATCTGTTGCTAATGCGTGATAAAGAAGGTGAGGCCTCTGCAGGGATGCAAAGGGGGGAGCCTTGCTAGCAAAACTAGCAAATAGATCAATACAAACACGCTGATGGTCACATTTGCTAAGTGCAGAGGAAGCAGCCGTAGGGGTTATGGTGATGAGCTTTTGTACAGAAGAAGAAGAAGAAGAGGAAGAAGAAGAAGAAGAAAAGGTTTTAGCTCAATGGATGGACAGGGAGGGCCACCTCTTGGCTTTGTCATTGCTTTGACCGATGCCTGTCAACATAGTTCACCCAAAGCTGAAGCCCAGATGCCCAGACCAGCAGGTTGGGAGTATGCCTGAAGGTGTTATGGGGAGCGGAGAGGAGGGGGCCCCGCAGCAGCCCCTGTGGAAAGCCGGCGTGGGCAACCACAGCCATGCGAGACAGAACTTCAGGAGGAGCACAGCAGGATTTTGTGCAAGACTTTGCCCCTAGAAACCTTTATTTAGTTCTCACACTTAAACAGCCACCTCGCTAAGACCTCTGTGTGGCCATAAATGCTATTTGTGTTCCGTGGTGGCAGTAAATGTCTGTTTTCGGCTTGGTTTAGCGTGACTGAGGCACACAGAGGAAATTACTGAGAAAGTAACAGGTTAGTGTGCAACAAGAAAACTGTGCTTAAGCAATAAGGCAAAACTGATCAATTGTGGACCAAAATGTCACGGTGAATGTGCAGCACAGGCAGTGGGATCAGACCAACAGTGTGGATTTGATAAATCCCTCATTTATTTGGTAATTGTCCTTCTAACTGTATGGAGGCAGGTTGAAATACTGTCACAATTTTTCTTTTTTTCCTAACACTTTTTTACCATGTATGATCTAGAAATTGATGTGACAGCAGGTTTTTCAAATAATCATTTCACAGTAAAAACTTGATCTGGGCTCTTACCTACTTGCTGAAACACCTTCAAGCAGTTAATTTTTTGCTGTCTGCAGCCACTTGAGTACAGGCTGATAAACTAGAAAGCCTGTATTTTGTCACTGTGAATTTACATGGTTTTTTTGGTCTGCTACCTGAATTTTCCCAGGTTTGCTTTGTGCCTAAAAGTAAGCACTTTAATTCCCTTTAAAGCTTGAATAAAATCTCTTCAACTAGGTTTTAGTTATGGAGGTGGGTTGTTGCACAGAAATATTTTGAATATTTGTAAATGTACCATTTCAGTGTCAAGTGAGGAATGAGCTTTTTAACTTGGCAGTGAAATGCCCAGGGACTGAGCTGCCATAGGCATTAGAGATGCCAGAAGCAGCAGCCCTTGGGAGGTCACTTGGACTGCGGGGCTGCTGGGGTTCCTCGTAACCCACCAAACTGCTGCCAGGCAGGAACCATTCCCCGTCCCCGCTGACGTGAATTAGAGGCAACGTAGAGGATATAATTCAAATAGTCATGACCTGAGAGGATGAGGAGGGATGTGCTAGGGAGACGGCACACGTCGTAAGGCATTGAAAAATAAACCCCAGCTCGCTGCCTTGCGGTCCGATTGCCCCATGTGCTTTCCCTGCCCGTGCTCACCGGCAAAGCCGGGATGGGCGGCAGCCATCACCGCTGCGGCGCAAGGAAAATGGCAGTGCAGCACTGGAAGGGGTAAGCTGGAGGCTTAAAAATCAGACCATTTCTAAGGGAGATGCAACAATGTGATAAGGGCCTTGGATGTTGTCAGTAATTTGGGATTTTTAGGGGGGCCATCCTTCTGCCCAGAGAGGCTGGGTTCCCTCCTCGCCTGCTTCCTGCAAGGGAAAAGCACCAAACGAGGGTCTTGGAGGGAAGAGCTGCCAGTGCGTAAGAACCAGAGGGGGCTTTTTTTCCCCATTTATGCTTTGTTAGGACCATAAAAAAGGGGAGAAAGATGGGTTGGGTCATCCCTGGGTCCACAGCTCCCCAGCCAGCCAGATCTTCTGTGCGTCTGGAGGTACAGCCTTTCATTTTGCCTCTCTTCTTTACCCAGTGGTAACTTACACAAGCGGCAACTCAGACGAGTGGTGGGGTGGAAGTGGGATGAAAAATGACATAGGAATGCTGGTATTTTTAAATTCTCTTCCATACCAGGACTTGCAGGCAGTATGGTTCCCTTCCTGCATAATAGCATCCCGTCGATGACCTGGTCACACGCAGCAGCGTTCACCAAATTTTGGCACTCATTACACGATTAAGTACCAGTTTTGTTTCTGCCTACTGATTTTATTCCCCAGCCGTACCGCTGCAGCTGGGATCGATGCAGGCGCCTGCGCTGACATCCTGGGGGTAAAGGCAGACGTGACCCTCCCTGGCTAAGGGAGTTTATGCAGAGGGTGCTTTGCTATGAAGCCCTTGGTCTGACAGGCCACAAATTAATTAACATATAAATTATGTTATCGTAGTTCATTTTTTCAAAGTTCATTTGATCACGTTTTACCACTTATTTGTGTTATTGAATTTCATTTTTTCTCCAGGCACTGGAAAACAAAGGCAAATTCCATGAGGAGGAGGTAATTTAGACATGGTTTGAAACTGCTATACTTCAAATGTGTTGTCATGCTGTACCTTTACCTCGGGTGTCCTTTTTTACTAGCTCAGTAATCTAAGTAAATACAATGAGAAAAAGAACCCTGTTCTTACATTGTGTCTCCATCTAAAATTACCTTTAAGTTTTCTTGTAAAAACTTACAATTTAAATGCGCTGTTCAAGCATGGAAAATAAGAACCCTCTGTATGCAAGGGGAAAGCAGACTAATCAAAAGCAATAAAAGAGAAATTTATTCCTATTTATTTTTTCAAAGAGGTTACTGACTACCAGCTTTAGAGCTGTTCCCCAAGATTTTCAAATTTAAAGAAATTCAAAACCATAATGAAAAAAGTAATTTTGGAGTTTCTGATAACATTAAATTTGAGAGTATTTGTTGTTTTGTATTGGACAAAATAATCTGAAATGCAGCTTTTTCAATTATAGCTTTGATTTCCTTATGTTGCATTTGTAATTTCAAAGTATTTGAAAATGTCGGATTGAAATGTTCCAGCCTATGTTTCCACAGCGATCTTAACTCAATGCTTTATTTTCATTCACTTTTCAGAAGAAATTTATTCAGAATCGGCATTTTCAGACATTGTGATTATGATCAAGGGATATTTCCAGGCACGAAAACATTGTCAGAAAGTTTTTGCCCAGCTTTTTCCTGCTTCTTTGAGCAATACAGCTATGACTGCAAGAGCTGACACCATCAAAACTTGCAGGCAGGTGCTGTGTTTGTACTGGCCTCTTATCGCTCGTGGCTCTCCAGGCTCCCAGCTGGTTTATGGCCTGGCAAAGAGAGCACAGAAAGTCAAGGCTGCCAGTGTCATTAAAAACAGCATGAAAGTCACGGTATCAGTGAGCCACCTATCTTAACTACTACCTGTTGATTTAGAGCTTGCTTTCTTATCAGGGGCCAGGAGACACCTGGGTTATTCTCCAGTAAGGAAAAAGCCAGGTTTGGGGAGAAGAGAGAAATTCAGCGCAGCTCACCTATTGCCATAACAGAAGGTAACTTGGTTATTTGGATTTTGGAGGTAAATTTACCTTTAAAAGAAAAAAAGCATAATTGATCTTGACACCTAAATAAAAAAAAAAAGTCGGGTTTTTTTTTTTACTGCCTATATCGGCCAAAAAAGCAGACAGATAGATTAAGGTTCAAGGGCGTGTTAAATAACGGTGTTTGTGAGGCAACAGGTGAAATTCTGCTGAAATCACTTCCCGGGGCGGGGGGGGGGGGGAAAGCCCTGTCAGGTTTATTTTGGTGGTTGGTCACTCTAGCACAGAAAGTATAAAGCCTAAGAAGTGAGCACAGCAGGCGAGGCTTAGCTTGAATACCTGAAGCAGCTCTCAGCAGCAAGTGGAGTGAAACTGGAGAGCTGCCAAGGCAGCGTGGTGTCTGGCAGCTGCCCAGAGGGAGGAGCGGGCTGGTACAGACGGCCCTACTGCCAGGGCAAAAGTATTGCTAATATATCATTAAGCAATGACAATAAATGATGCTGTTGTAAACTGATTGCTGGAAAGCATTCTGGGAAAGGAGCCTCTGATTGCAAAAGCTGCCTTGAAATTGGAGTCATTTCACCAAAACCAACTAAATCTACATTTCTTGTGAATTACAGACTTGACGAAGCCAGAGCCCAGCAGCCCAATCTCCCAGAGCCGATGGGAACCGGGGCTGTTCCCATGTACCTGGACAAAACCAGAGAGGCTGCAACAGTGTGAACTGCCAGTGCTCTGCTAGTTGGTGAAAAAAGGAAAAACTACATGTCCTCAGACCTGCTTGCTCTCCCCTGCACATAGGAGGACATAGGACTTGTCCTTTTGCCCACCCTGGAGCTGGGCAAGCGCGGTGCCGAGCCGACTGCTCACCCCTGCCCTGCCCGGTGCTGATGCCCTGGGTCCCCGAGCTCATGGGGTCTGCATGCCCAAGCCAGGCAAGAAACACTGCCTGCCTCTTGCAGCCTGGATTTCAAATCAGGAGAACCCAGCATGAGGCAGTTTTAGAAAGACAGCTTGTTTTTGAGACAAATGGTGATGCCAGCTCTAGTTGAACCTGCCACGCGGCCTGCTCTGTGCAACGCACATTGACGGCAGCTGATGTGGGCTCAAGCGTGCAGTATGTACCCACACACTACAACTTATTTTAACTTCTGATGGGCAGCAGTTTCTCATTGCAACACTCAGATGAGATTTTTTTTTCTCTTATTTTGCCTTTCATGAATACATTTCAAATAGTGAACCCCATGCCCGCTGGTAGTGACCGCTCAAGGCATGCAGAGCATAGACAGTGTTTAGCATCCCTTTTAGCAGCCTGTGAGCCCACTAGAGGTACACACCATCGTCTGTGGCTTCCTATGTGTCAGAAACCAGTCAATGCTTGTAGCACCGCATACCACGGCAGTGTGTGATTAGTTAACATTTGAACTTAGCTTATCTGTGGCTTATTTCAAATCCAGCAGTGCTTCTTCCATACGATTTTTGTTGAGCAAAGAAAAGACATCACAAATGCTGAGCATTATGTCAATTTGGTTCATCTTCTGGGAGGAGGACAGCTGACATCGCAGGAAGTTTGTGCATTCATCTTGAACAGCTGGAATTGTCATGTGCAAGCCTATGTTCTTATTTCATATTAAAGTAGTGTAGCTCCATCACGATGAAGGGAGCGCAGCTGATCCACACCACGTAGAAATCTGGTTCACCATGGGGAGGCCCACACCACAGAGTGGGGATGGTAACACCCCCATGCAGTACGTGGTGCTGGGAACCCAGATTTTCAAACTGAGCCCTCTCTAGGGCTGAGGCCAAAGTGGTGCAGAGCGCTCTGGCCCTGATCTGATGGATTAGCATTTGCTGGATGAAATCTCTACCATAGAGCTTCTGATATCCTCTGCTGAACAAACAAACTAAAATTAGTAGATGAAAAGTATAGAGATACCATTCTTGGGCAATGCACGTGCCCTAAAATTACACCGTGGAGGCTATCAAGCTATCTGCTGCTGGGTGATTTTGTTTATGAAATAACTCAAGGAAAAAATAAAAGAACAGATCAATGCAATTCCAGAGCTAGTGACTAATACACTCACAATTCTGTGGTCTCATAGGAAATCTGCCCTTACTTAAAGATTTGGCAGTAGGTAAAAAGAAAAATATTCAATCAGTACCCAAACTGTGAGGAAAATCTATCTTCTGATTACTAGCAGGTCTGCAAATGATAACATGCTCTTTGCTTATATATTATATCCCTGGAGAAGCACATCTGCTATTAGCAATAGGGTCCCCTTTTTTCCTTCGGGCCAGGTCACCCAGTTTCATGTTTCTTATTCTTCTTGCAGATGTACTTATCTGAAGGCTTTGGAAATTTTCATATGGCAATTTAAAATCCTTCTTTTATTCTTTTAGATACACTTGCTGTGCATTGTGACCTTGTTCCAAGAATCCTTGCTTTATAGCAGTCTATCCTGAATGGTATTTCACCATCAGCTGAGGCACTTAAGCAATAAGTAAAATAATACTTCATCCATCCTCCCTTCTACACTTGGCAGCTTGTGCTTTCAACATCATCATCTAAGTCTGCTGCTATTAAAAAGACCCCACACTGAACCCTCTGGTGTTTCACTAATATTTTCCTTTTAATCTGGAAAGGCTAATCTTGTTTCTCATGCTGGGTTGAAGACAGCTTCTGTTCTCAAATGTCAAGAAGCCAGCTTAGCACACCTTCGGCTTTGAACTGCTGGACTGGAAATGAATCACTGCGCTTCTGAATTTATGGAAATGGGAAGCCTGACAAATCATTGTCTCCTTTTTGATCAACAGTATCACCAGGATTTCAAAGTTGTTCACCCTATGTATATCTTTTCCTGTTACCCTGAGCTCAGTATTTACCAAATGTTCATGAAATGCTTGCTCCACCTTGAGCTTCTCTAATTTAGCATCCATTTTTTATTATTCCTGAGTGGGATGCCACACAGATCCTGGCATCCTGAAGCGCTCTTCTTCTGAATTGGCATTACGGATACAAGAAGGGGTTTTGTAGTGTGTAGTCTCCCAGACAAAAACCTGGAGACAGCAGTATTCAACATTTAGAGAAGAAATCTGTGATCCCCTGAACCACAGAAGGGCAGTCTGACTGTAACAGGGAAATAAATGATTATTCACTTTTTGTACTGGGAAAGGACTCCTTGAGCAAGGTGGGCTTTGCACTACAGTAGACACGAACACCTTCCTGTAACTTTCATTCTTTAAGAATTAATGTTACGGACTAGTGATCTCAGAAGTGCCATTGGATTTGGGCACTGGGTCCCTGGTGTCTTTTTCAAAATTCTAGGCAAATTATGGTCCATGTGGTCCTTATACTCCTGCAGTATCTCAGATCTTCTGTAAAAGGGCTGGGCACTATTGTGCTCAGCGCCATGTAAAAGGGGAACAAAAAGTAGGTGTCCGGCCCAGGTAGCCCACAGTTAATTCTAGGATAAATCTGGTTCCAGACGTTGTGAGACACCTCTGACTTGTTTTTAATGAAAAACTGTTTCTTTTTCATTCAGACCAGCACTCTGAAAACACACACATTTCTAGCCATTTCTTGCTGTATATGAATTACAGGATATATTTGATAAGTAATATGCTTTAGCAATGCAGTGGAAATAACTTGCTGCTTTAGTCACCTTAGAAATGGCATGAACAGCATCTACTAAAAATTTCTTTACTGAAAGAGTGGTTAAACATTGGAACAGGCTGCCCAGGGAAGTGGTTGAGTCCCCATCCCTGGAGGTATTTAAAAGACGAGTAGATGAGGCACTTAGGGACATGGTTTAGTGGGTGGTGGTGTTGGGTCGGCAGTTGGACTCAATGATCTTGGAGGTCTTTTCCAACCCCAATGATTCTATGATTCTACTAATCCTTCCTTGTCCAGATATTCCAGTTATTCCAAAATCCCACACTCGATTCCTGTTCACAGCTCTCCTGTGTATTATTCTCTTTCATCAAAATGGCATTTTGACCGTATGTTGGTGTATATTTCAGAAACTGTGACAGCTGAATACGGACGAACAAGAGAGGATGCTTTCACAAGGGCACGTGAGGGGTTTTACCCCATGTAAAGGGCTGACCTGTCCCATCCGTTGTGGGATAACTTCAAAGCTGAAGCACACTGGAGAAATGTAAATATGGGTTTTGAATGTGACGTGTCTCCTCTCCAGACCTTTTCCTGCTGATTCTTGAGCTCAGCTGCAGTCAGGGGCAGGAGCCTCCTGCTGCCATGTCTGGCCCACGTCGTGCCAGCCCCAGCCCCGCACTATCCCCAGCACCATGTTGCTTTTCAGCCGTGTAGGTGAGGGAGGAGGAAGGAGAGCGGCACAGGACCTGCGTGGGTATCTTCTATTGTATTTTGACTTTTCATACAGATCCTCACGTTCCTCACTGATGGCTTTTCCTTTCGTCCCCAAAGACTTTTTTCTGGGTCTCAGCTGCAGGAGACCTATTGGTAGCTGTTGGCCGAGTTTGCAGGTCACCTCCTGCCTTGGAAATATTGCCAGGGCTGCACCCAAGGCTGCACCCCCTCAGGCAGTCCCTTCATGCCCCTGCGGTGAGACTGGCAGGGCCGGGAAGGGCAACCACTACTTCTGGTGTTTTCAAGTTCTCCAGCGCTTGTTCTATTATTTTCTCCCCATGTGTTCAACAGGGCACAGACCCAGTTTCTCGGACTGTGATGCTGTCTTTCCTTTGGTTTCCGTGACAGGGACCTAACTCAATGGCAACTCTTGTAAGCAAGGTCCCCACTTGGGGACCACAGAGGTGTTGCAAAGGAGGGGAAGAACGTGAGACATGGACTAGGCAGACGGTGCCTGCCTAAGATCTATCACAAATTACTATTTCCTATGCTGGCTTTTAAAATAGCAGATCTGTTACCTTAATATCCACACCTTAAATGCACGCTGGGGGAAGTGAGCCCTTTGTGTATTAGTGTATGTCAGTAAGGTGAACTCTGAGATTGCCCTTCCAAGCCCAAGGAAAAAAAAATGTGGCTTTGCAGCCCATGTCCTACAGTTTCACTTGTCCCTTCGCTACACTTTGGAGGGAGTTTGATTGCTGCCTTCCTCACAGTTGTCTCCCAGGTAGCCCATACAATTGACTCAGATCTATATCTGAGTCATCACATTGCACAGGTCCACCCAGAGCACTTTACAGGCCCTGGCCATGCATGAAATGCCACCTCCGCCAGACAGAGAGTATAAACCAAAATCAGCAAATAGCACACTGAGGAAAGCAGCAATTCTGGCTTATTTTTAGAGCAAAGATGTCAGAGGGTTTGCATATCCCAGCAGGACACACAGAAATCTGTTCTAAGCCACAGCCAAAACAAACACACACACACTACGATGGAAGGCACCAGGTCAACCACGCTGGAAAGCTACCTACGTACAGGTTTGATTTATGAAATAGGGTCGGCAAGCTTATGCTAGACCTCTCCTTTTCCTGAGAATCAAGAGATGATTGCAGGCTCTCCAGTGCCCATGTGGCACCTCTCATACAGTCTTCCCAAACAATTATCCTAGTAGTTAAACATCTTGAGATACTTACATAGTCTTGGGTTCCACTGATGTTGCTTGAAGCTTGGTTCATCCCTGAGTGCTTTGGCAGGGGCTAACCCTGCCCTCACGGTGAGCACCGCAGGGGTTTCCACCACCACACCAGCCGGCTATCACTGGCAGGAGCCAGCAGACGTCCCAGGCGAGTCACCTGGCTTCTCCAGCACTGTGTGTCTGGGCTCACCCTGCTGAAGTGGCACTAATTATCCTGCTGACATTACGCAAGGAGATATTACACACTAAGTAGAGGGCAGAGCACTGATTACATTGCAGGGATGATTACAGGAGCCTTCTCAGATATCCACCTACCCACAGGTATATTCACCTGCTGCTGCTGCTGTATATACCTGTGGCGCATTAGCAATGCCACGATGAGCTATTTAAGGTGTGTGGGAGCCTCCCAGGGCTGCTGTCAGCAAGCAAGGGGCAAGCAGAGCCCTACCTACTGCCATGGGGATGCCTCCTTGGCTGTATTCATCTAAGTACAGTGTCGTTACTGAAATGCTCTGGAAGGTCTCCAGCTCTTTGATGGAAGCTGGTATTGCAATGAGTTAGGTCACACCAAAGGGGCAGATGCTTCATACAGTGATAGGGGACTGTAAAGAGAAGTACTGGCTGCATCACACCACAGGGCTTCCCCCACCCTCCACTCTCCTTGCCCCTCTCAGGGAAGCTAGCAAGCTGCCAGGCTGCCTGAGAAAGCTCTTGCTTTCCTTAGTTGTTTCCTTTGGACCAGAATTTCTCAGTGGTTCCCACCCTCCCCGCCCAGCCATAGCTGGGAAGGCCATGAATGCAAACAGGTTTATTTTGCAAGTATTTCATTATTCTGAAGCATTTGATTGAAGCAACATTAAAAATATATCCCCAGCGCCAGGATTTCTTTGCTCTCTGTTGTCAACAACATATTTAAAAAAAAAACATTCCAGGGCGTTTTTTTTTTTTTTTTGTTGGTGTGATCGCCTTGTTTCAGAGTTACTTAAGTAGGAAAATATTTCCCTTGGAAGGGATCCAAGCCCACAGAAGTCAGGCAGAGTCTCTCTGTTGACTTTAAATGCACTATGGACTAGGCTGCTGTAAACCCCTAGAATGAATACATTGGTAAAACCAAGGTGTGTTGGGTTTAACAAGACAAATATGGCAGGACCTGTGATGGTGAGCAACACTGATATTAGTTACCTTAGCAGCGTGGAAGGAGAGCTCTCTGGACTGTGGATATTTATGCAGTTAATTGATGGCTGGATATTTATAGCCTGGCAATGATCTTTTTAAGGCTACAGGCACCAGGCGTGCATTTTCCCGTGGGGAAGGGAGAGGGGGATGGAGCGGAAGCAGTGCTGATAGCGGTGGTGGCGGTTTGAGACGGCTTTTCCCCTCGCTGTTAGCTTTGGTCTCCTTCTCCCCAGCTTCACTCCCCCAAATATGCGGTGTTTCTGCACAAAGCCACAGCAAGGCACTGCTGTGATTGCGTATCTGTTTGTGCCGTGCATCTCAGCCCCTTCAGCCTTCCTCCGTGCGACCTCACGGGTGGGAGCACCCTGTAGCTGGGGAGGGAATTCGGCCCTGGGCACGCGCCCTCGGCTGCGCTGGGACAAGGGGAGGACTCGGCAGGGGTTACTGCCCCTCAGGTCACTTGGCTGAACTGTTCCTGCAGTTTCCCAGGCGAAATGAGGATTTCTGTTGCAGAAGCAAATTTTGCCGGGTGCTGGATGGAAGCGCTGGGAGGCAGCGCTGGGAGGCAGCCCTGGGGCAGAACCGGGCTGGTGGCGGTGGCCGGGGGGGGGAACGCTGCAGGCACCCACCGCTGCCACCATGGCTGGCCTGCTCGCGGGCTTCCCCCTCACCTGGCTGCAGAAAGCGCTGGGAGCTCAGCATCCCCAACAGCTGCTGATGTAGGTACCTATGCCTGGATTAAGGAAAGCAACATTACGGCCCCCATTTTTGAAAGGGTTTGTCCCCAGGCAGTACCGAGTGTCAAGACTCTTATGAACACAGTTTGGAGCCTCGCATCCTCTGTTTGCTGATGCTAATTAGAAAAACAGCTTCAGCCCTGCACACCCAAACACTATTAATGCAAAAGAAAGCTGAGGGCTTGTAAGACACAGCCAACATCCAACGAACATCTTGGTGGTTGCATTTTTCCTAACACTCGGTCTCACTGGAGAGAATAGAAAAGCCAGAAAGTTATTCTGAAGGAAGAGCTGTCGTTAGCTCTGATGAATACTGGTGATTAGGACCAGTTTTGATCCAGTGCTGGAAACCAATCATGGTTAAGATCTCTCCTTAAAGAAGAAGAACTTATTTAATGTTTACATAAAAACCCCACATAAAAATAAATCAAATCTAGCCTCTGGAATCATATCCAGCATATCTGCCTCAGAGTATACGTTTACCTCCTGAGAATTCATACAGTAATTAGATGAATGTGCTTAATTAATCACATTTCCTGTGCTGAAGAGGTTTGATGGAAAACATTTGCTTCCCTTACTTTATTAAAGCATTATTGAGTGTTGCGCTTGTCATGTGTTCATCACCAGCCTTCTCGCCAATTAATCCTGACAAAATGAAGTTTACCAACAGCAAAGTAAGCCGGTGCTCACACAGTCACTTTGCTGTAGCTTTGTGTACATGCCTTCATGCCTCTAAGTAATTACTGGATAATTGAGAGCAGAGTCTGTTTAATCTAAAATGAGATGTGCTAAATATAAACCATTTTCAATGCCTGGTTGATACTGTTTTAATAGCCTTGGTATCATCACTGCCATGGACATGTAATGCATGATTACCTTTATTTATTGCATGTGTTTATTATCAATTTTGAAGTCAAAATATGATTTTCCAGCACGGTTATTAAACATATGAAGCAATTATTGCTTATTTAATATCTTTCCCACACATCACGCCTGAGCTAAAGCATGGGTATCTTAATAACTGGCCTTGGCCGCAACATTACTGAGGCTCCATCTCCTTGGGAGCCAGTGTCTGATGTGGGGGCAGGGATACCTGCCGGAGGACTGCCAGCAGTTTCTGAGGCTCAGGAGGGGACACGGCAGATGCCTTCCCACTGCAGAGCGGGGCCAGGAGCGGAGGAGCTGGACGGGGCAGCAGAGCTGGGGAGAGACCCAGGAGCAAGGCCCCGTGTTGGACCATGCCAGTCGGGCTCAGGCAGGGACACCCAGCCCTGCTCCATCCCATCATGTGCCGGGAGCAAGCGCAGACCTCACCAAGAAAAAGCACAGAGGGAGGGAAGAGAGGGGTCCCTTGAAATGCCATCACCATCACCACCGCTGGTGACCTGAGCCTCCTCCGGGAATGGGAGAGCCGAGGTCTGGCCTGTGCCTGCTCCTTTCTTTTCTCTGAGGCCACTGAAAACATCTGCAATGCTCCAGCCCCTGCAAAACAGTGGCTGAGCGGGATGGAGGCTGCCCTCCACCAGTCCTGGGAGCTAAGCGGCTCGCCAGGACTATACACCAACTCAGACTACACTGAGACTAGTTAGGAGTTGCTAACACTAAGCTGCAGAGAGAATAAATCAGATCCCATTGACTGCCTCTTAACCAGGCTTTCACTGCTATGATACTGAGGCCATCTTTCTAAGGGCTCTTCCCTTCTGACCACCTAAAATATTAGGCATGCAGACAAATATTAATTAATGAAAAGTGATTTCCCTGTTCTACCAACTGTCCAGTCTCAAGAAGCCTCTTAGTGTAGAAATAAGCTAGCTGTCATCAGCACTTCTGCTTACATAGTCATTAGGAATGGAAATGCTTATTTCCATACAAAAATAAAATGCTTACTTACTGGTGGGCAATCAGATTTTGCTCTTCTCTCTCTGCCTTGCTGCAAGAACTTTTGTCACAATTCAGGCATTTTTATTGCTGACACACTCACAAAGTTCCTTACAGTATTGTAGCAATATCCTTCATATATGTCTGCATTTCCAGCAATTACACAGAGCTACTGCAGAGATAATTTTTAGCCATGGGAACTTTTTTTTTTGGTGTATGTGTCAAAAACTAAACCTAGATTTGGCTGGAAAATATTTGGCAACAACTCGACATTTTTGATAGAGTGCTTCTGTGTGCATAATACTGTTTCTTCCAAAAGCCCAGGTTGCTGTTGGAAGGCAACCTGGACTGAAAGTTTGCAGCCAGCTTTAGCAATGACTCCTTTATGCATGCCCTACCTTGCTACCCTCTCTGACACTCACAGACTTATTCCCCAACTTTAAAAATCTTGTCACAAAGGGGAGATATAGTCTAAAGGGTGATTGAGTCTCTGCAAAACCAGAGAAAGAGCTGAAGAGGGAAGACTGTGCAGCCTTGCCATTGCCCGTCCCCTTCCCTTCTGCTGCACTGCTAATGGTAGGGCTGAAATCCTGTTCAGTCTGTTTGGTTAATCATATAGCTGGGCATGCTCTAAAACCTGCAGAAGTCAACAGAAAAAACATCTTAACCCTTGGTGAGTTTCAGATAATCCTCCTTTAGGATTTGGGTTTGGAGGGCTACGTGTTGGTGCAGTACTCGCAGCTAGCAGTGCTAAACCAAATGAAAACACACGTAGTCTACTCTCAATATCTAGTGAACTCCTGGAAGTATCTTAAAACATCCTGGAAATACCTTGGATAGACAAATTACCCAAGAAACAGTAAGCACTTGCCGCTGAAGGGAATGGGAACATCTAAATGTCTGAGGTACGAACTCAGCCCATAGTCTTGCAGCCAGAGAGCCATCTGGCTGAAACCCATGCTTCTGTGTAATGCAAATAATAGGGGAACCCTGTATAAGCTGTATCAGCCCTTTCAGCTCAGTTAACTGTTGTTTGAAAAATAAGAAGAGTAAATAAAATAGGAAATCTCATAAGTTTATGCTTTCCTAAAGTTCCCTCACTGCTTCATTAAGCGCCCGTGTTAGGCATCACCCTGGGACAAGCTGCCATTTGGTACAGAAACAGCAGAAAGAAGGGGCTGGCTTGGTCCCTGGCCAAGTGAAGAACCTGGGTGACCCTAGTTGAAGATTCACTCGAGAGTCAGTAATAAACTTTACCTCCGCATGAAAAACTCTAGACTCCATCAGGGACAAGAGAAGCGAATGCGGTGGCAAACAGCAAGAGAGAAGGGGAGGTTCAGAGGAATTAAGAAACGTGGAAAACACCAGCGCAAAGGTTAGGATGGGAAAAGCCTGTGGTCACCTTGGATGCTATTAGTAAATAAGATAGGGAGGAACTCACAAGCTCCTTAAGGCCCTCACGGAACAAAGCACTGAAGCACATGCTCCGAGCTGTACAGGTATCTACGCGCTTGCTATACCCAAGGAGTAGGTGTCCCTGCACACTACAAAGCTGCTAACTACACTCAAATTCCTGGCATGAGTCCCCCATCTGATATCAGCATGGCTGTGCACACACTTGCTTTCTTCATATCTGAGGAAATTCTTTTGCAGAAGTCCCGAAAGGTGCCAGGGACCGGGGCCGCTGCCGGCCGCCGAGCACGGGGCGTGAGCAGCTGCCTGCATCTCGCCTGCCTGTATCTTGCCTGCCCGCATCTCGCCTGCCTGCGCCATCGGCACCTGTGCGGAGGTGTGGGAGCGGGTCTGTCCCTGCAAGCCATCCAGACCTCATCTCCTCCACGTGGACCTGCCAGCAAGGGTGCCAATTAGTGCCAACGGGAGCTTATTGAGTGCTGAGGTAGGCTTGCTGTTGTGCAATTGCTGGGAAATGAAAACAGCCTGTTCCTGCAGGTTTTTTTTTTTCTTTTTTTTGTATTGTACAGTAGCTACAATTAAATCTTTCCTGGCACGGCATTTCATTTGAGAGCTCTTTCCCTATATGACTGCTCTGCATCCCTGTGTGAACTACTTGATGTTTCATTACACAAATAGACTTCATTTGCAGAAATGATGCCCTGCTGGGAAAAATCAAATGCTTGAATTACAGGTATTCTGCAGGGGGGAATCTGTCCTGACAGTGAGATCGGGGGTCGAGACCTGCCCACAGCTGCTGGGCTGGAGCAGTTACACTGAGAGAAGGATTTATTTTTAAAAGCCTATTTTAAGAAAAAGGCTTCTGGGTCTAAGGGGGAAAATAATCATTGCTCGAGATGTGCCTGAGCCGTAGAAAGCCAAGGACACTGGTTGTGCTCCAGCCAGCTGTGGAAAGACCTTGAACAGCAGCTGCTGAAGTAAGGCGTGAGTTCGTCTGCAAACACCTCCCCAAGTTCATGACCCAACTTTCCTGCCTGCGCTTAAAATCTCACAAAAACTACCTGGGCTGGGTGGATTTCAGGTTGACAAAAAATGGGACAGGGACTTCATGGCATGTCCCTTTCTTTCTCCCTTCCATCAGACAACATCTCCTTTCTAGGGCACTGCAGGGTTTTTGTGCTTGACCCAAGCTGAGCTGGGCAAACTAATAGCAAGAGAGCTTGGAGGAGTGTTAGCAAATCTTATCTCGCTTCCGACCTTCCATTCCTCTCCTGGTTTTGTGCTATAAGGACTCGAATTATTTTTTCGCCTGGGATGGGATTCACCTAACCAAAGTCAGACATTTACAGTGGGCTCTGTACCTGGGCTACTTATCCAAAGTCCCTCTATGGTCAGAACAGACACGCAGACACCTGTGGGGCTCATGTTACCCTAAAGCATGTCTAATACGGGTCAGATGAATTGTGCCCTAGAAGTGCCCGCTTCTCTCCATTGATTTTGAAGGGGGCCTGGAGCTACAGGCCCAGACACTGCCGTGTCTAAATTTTGGTGAGAGGAATCCACGTTGAAGTCTTTAGCCTGTAAGTCTTATCAAAATATCTGCACTTGCTGCTGATGCAATATACATATTTATGCCTGCACTGTGACCGTCCTTGGGATTTTGTGATTCTCGGGTAGCAGCGACATTATGTATCAAGGTCATAGCTTGCTTTCCTGCATAAAATATTACTCAAGGAAGCAAAGCAAAGTTAAACCTTGGCCTTCTGATATTAAGACCCAGCAAGTCCATAATGCTTCTTTTCCAATAGTAATGCAACATATTTTCATTAATGCTTAATACAAAGAGATCTAGCCCATCAGCCCAAAGATGCTAGTCGTGCTCACATGCAATGGGGTCGCGGAGTGTAAATATTCAGGCTGCCTGCCTGCAGTCTGCTCTGCTCATCAGCCCTTTGACAAGCACAATAATCATCAGTTCAGTCCCATCCTGGTCAGCTGAGACTGAAAATGGTTTCCATGGGTTAGGTGCTTGGTAAGCAGCCTGCTCGTGGCTGCTCGCTCCCACACTGCCCAGTCCTTGCTGAGGCACCCTTGGGTTCACGGGGAGGCTTGGACCAGACCCCACTGGGGAGCAGAGGCAGGAAGCTGTGAAAACAATAATAAAAATGTCTGTAGAGAAGGACCATCGGCCAGCGGGTTGGATTTTGACAGCCTTGAAGTGGATTAGCCCTGGGGTAGGCCCCAGGGTGGCAGCTGATGGATGCTGGTGCTATTTATACCTGCATCTCATTTGCACCAGGGAGACAGCACGTGCCAGCGGCGAGAGACGGGAGCCTTTCCCCAACGACATGACTGCTCCAAAAAGCAAACCGCTTTAAATCAAGGAAAAAAGAGAGGGGGAAGAAGACAGGAACAGCTTGTGCTTTCACAGTGCAGCACCCGTTTGTGTTGTACAAGCAAAGCAAAGTCACACAAAATACAGCAACAACCTGGGGACACTACCTGGGGGTTTTACCAGACTGGTGCGGGCAGTAGATGAGTCCACGCTTTCTGTGGGCTAGAGCACCGCGGGTGTCTCACCTGGGTGGGAGCTCTGTCCAGAGCAGCACTGCGGAGTCCAACACTGCCTGCAGCCCCATGCCGCTGCCCCACAGCCTCGGGGCAGGGGCAAAACAGCCACTATGGAAAGACCCAAGGGAAAGTATGCAGGTTTCATAGTTACTTGTGTCCTGAGGGTTTTCTGCACCCGGGAAACAGTTGCTCTTTCAGTGGGACAACCTCTTTTTCCAAGAGGTAAGAAAATGCATGGAGTCTTCTGACGGGGCTGGAGCGGCTGCATCCATTTTGCACCCTCAGGGTATTTGCCTTCTGGGTACCTCAACAAATAAACCACTGCATTTTGGATAAGTGAAATGCATTTGTTCCACCACAAGAACAATGCCAAAGAAAACCATAACACTTTTTTTTTTTGGCTCAACTTGAGATGAAAATACAATTGCTTTTTTCTTTTGCTCCTTCCACACGTCAGAAAGCTGCTGTTTGTGAAGCTCTGTGACGCCTCCAGTCCCGAGCCGGCGGAGGTGAGTCTCTGGCTCTGCCCGTGCACCGTGACAGCCGTGTGACAGCCGTGTCGTGGTGGCCGGTGCGGCTCTCACCCCACGCCGGGCCCTGTGCTCTGTGTGTGTGTGTACTGGGGGTGTGTGTAGGGGGGGGGGTCAGCTCTGATAACAAAGCCTCAGGGCTTCCAGCCAGCATCCAGCCTGGCCAGACCCCACAGGCACAGCCTCTCTTGGCAGCATTGCCTCGTTAATTATGATTTTAGCCCAGTTCTCTAAAGAAATCAGGTTTCTGTGAGGACACCGGCTGTGTGGGGTTTCACCAGTGTGCTTCAGTCCCACCCTACAATAATTTTTAACCTTCCCACCAGTTTAAATTGAATTTGAGGGTGGGCAGAGCTCTCGCAGCTTTGTTTGGGTTTTAGGAAAGGTGAAAGGATAGCGGAGACACTGCTTTTATGCCCCCACATGAGTGAGGCCATGGCATGGGCTGCGGCACTGCACGGCCACCCAGAGCACAGCCTCAAGCTGCCAGCCCCCAGGAAAGGACATCCCTGCGGCCCCCGCCCCTCGTGGGACCGCTCATCTAGTAATGCCACCCGGCCTCCAGAGGGGATGGCAGCAAGGAAAGGGATGAGAAAAACGGTCTTTTAAAAGCTTCAGGGAATATCAGGGACACAGGCTGGGTACCCCCCGCCCTTGCTTTTCAGCCCCTTTCGGTACTGCCCAGCAGCAGCGGGAGATGCCACCCGCCCCGGATTACAACCTGTTGCTATTTCTGTCTTTCTGGCACCCGTTTGGCCGCTCCCGTGTTTCCATATACACAGTCACAAACATCTCCAGGACTGAATTTTCCAACCATTCATCAACTTGAGAAACCAGAGCAGCCAAAGCTTCTGGATGTTGCAACCCCCCCGCCCCGGGGAAGTCCATGAGGGCAGGAGCCCCACAGTCCTGCGGGGGCCTCGCAGCCGTGCCAACAAGCTGCCGAACCCACCAGCTGCGGGGGGAGAAGGTGGATGGGAGCGGGCAGCGAGCCTGTGGTCCCCCACAGTCAGCAGCCAGTGCCCTGGCTGCTGGCAGAACAACAAGGTGCCAGTAAGCGCCTCCCCAAGCTGCATCTCACTCCTGCCTTGGAGAGCCGTGGGTAAAGGAAAAGGTTCATTGCAGCTCATGAGGAGGAAAGCAAAGAGATAATTGCAAAGAAATGCTGCTAAATTAGATCGCAGTTACATCCCACTGCAAATATGTGATTTTCTGTGCAACATTTGTGCATGAACATTTCAGCTATACGAGGATGAAAAGTTAACATATTCACTAGGCCCTATTACCATATTACATGTATAATTTATAAGATTTTAAGATTAGGCTGATTTCTGGTGTGGTTTTTGGTTTTTTTTTAACTACCAGCACTTTGTGTTTTAATTTAATTTGCCTGGCCTTTGCATAAAATAATAAAACCCCTTAGTGCAATTTTAATCTTTTCCAAATTCCCTTGTCACCAGCTGAACAAGATGGTATTAGAACACTTTAATCGTTTTTTAAAAATCCTTGAAGTCCATAAACAAGTCAAACTTGAAAATACACTCCAATATCAAGCAGTTCCCTTTTAACAAGCACACAACAGGCTCCTCACAGATTTGATGCAGAAATTAGTTGTCTTTTAAACTGCACTTGCAAGTTAAGGCGGGAGTCCAAGCAGGCAGCTCTGCGTAGAGGGAAAGTGGTGATAATGGAATGGGAATTAAGGAGAAAAACTTGCAAATTCACCTCATTTATCATTCTTGTTATTCTGTCAAACTTAACTTTCTGTGTGTAGGTATGCACACCTTTAAAAAGAATCTCAGCATAAGGACAGGTCTACTTCAGCGTACTGACATGCATGTAATGTTCCCCCTGAAAAACAATCATGAGTCTTGCTTAAAAACCCTGAGATTTTAAAAGAAACACATCTTTGTACTTTTTTCCCTTGCCTTGGGTGATTTGGGGGATTTTTGTTGCAGTACCCGAAAGCCACAGACTTGCCCAGTTTCAGCTGGGATTCTTCCCTAACTCACTGTTCTGCAGCTGGGACATTAAGAAAAGCACCGAGCAACGGATTAAGCTTTTTAAGGGCAGAAGAGAGGGACTCCTTTGGGAGTCTTTGGGTCTCTACAGCTGAGTTAGAGATTTGGACTCCCGTACTAAGTAGCAGAGGGTGCTCAGGTCCACCCTCCCGCACATCCAGCGAGGCTGCCTTAGGAAATCCCCGAGGCTCAGCACTCTGTGGAACGCAGTAAGCCATCCGCTAGAAAGCTGCACTTGGCAGCCGGGCGGGCAGCAGCTGGGTGGGCAGCATCGCTCCACAAGTGCCGTGTGGGCTTAAGAAGCAAGCTGGTACTCCCGCCGGGACAGGGACTGAGCGATTGAGAAGATCTTTCCCACCTTATTTGCCTCTATGACTTTACAGCTTTGCTGCCAGAAAGTCACATTGGCTGAGGCCAGTCAGCAGGGGATGTAACAAACAGCAATTTACCCCCTGTGCTTCTGTCGTTGCATCCCTGGAAACGTGCACAGAGCCCCTGTGCCCAGGGCATGGCTCACGGCCAGGCTGCCCGCCAGCCGCAGCACTGGCAGGTCTTCCTTCACGTATTGAAGGTCCTCGCTGGCCAACTGTCCCAGGCATTTGCCCTCAATATCCTCCACTGCACATGAGAATTACTGTTATTACTATTATGGTTATCATTATTATTGTAACTATTGGTGTTCCTGGTATGATCCTCAGTCTCCAGGACATAGGACTTGGGATTAAAACACACAGTTTCTGGAGAGAGAGAATGAAAAAGGAGAGAATAGGGAAAAAGAGGGAATGTCAGAAGACAGAAAGACCTGGTAACGCAGAAGCTAGGAAGAAGCATATGCAGGGAGGGAACCACTGGACTGCAAGCCCTCTCGTGCTGACTTCTGTGCCAAAGCAGAAGGGTGTTGTGAATTCCCAAAGTACGGAGAACAAGGAATCTTCTGATCAGCTTAAATTATTTCTTATTAATTTATAGACTAGCAAATTGACGTTGCTTGCCATCCCAATTAACTAATTTTATTTGGCTTTATTTGAAACCATGGCTTCATGGCTGACAATTTTGATTTTAGCATTTTCTGCATCCTTGTTTATTACGGTGATGGCTGTTTTAGGGAAAGACATGTCCAAGGCCTGTGTGGTACACAGACGGCAGCCCGCTGAGCTGGCCGCAGGACCTTCCAGGCAGGGCAGAAAGTCAGTCACGGGACCGCGAGCGGTTCACACGTGGTGACGGGACCACGGGTGGTTCACGCTCATCCTGACCTCGGAAGAGAGACAGTGAGTCCAACCAGCCAACAGAGGGAAAAATAATCCTGTAAGCAACAAAGATAAAGGAAAAACATCAGCATTTAAATGGCTGCCTGGGCATGTGATGCAAATGGCAGAGGACAAAATGAATGATGATGTGTAAATGAACCAATACTTTGTAAGGTCTTATGCCTCGCCTGTGTTTGTTTAATAGCTGTGTTCTCGCTCTTTCTTGCTGCACCCATGAGCTAAGCAGCTTATTTTTAGGATGGGCTTTTACAAGGTGTTCAGAAAAGGACCTGGGAGCTGGAGGGCTATGTGGGTGAGGATGTAATTTGGAGCCTGGAGGGGTCACTGATGGGGTCCAGCCCTGGGCATTGAGGCAAGGTCGTTGCCAACCTGAGTGCAGCGACAGCCTCCAGCAGAAGGTAGCACAGGCTCTGCAGGGTGGTACAGGCATCCTCGACCCCACAGCCCAGCCACTGGCCCCCATGCCCAAACCGCCCCCCCAGCATGATTCCCAGCCTCATGCACTCACTTCCCCACTCGCCCGGCTCAAAACGCCGGCTGCTACCACCCGAGCTCGCAGGCTGTGCACCCGCCACGGCGTGATGCTGTGGCTCGTCCCAACTGTGGCAGGGAGCAACGGTGAAAGGCAGAGAGGGGTTTGCAAAGTGCAGCAAACCGCAGCCAAACAGTCCCGCAGAGGCAGAGGCAGAAATATTTTGGCGGGTGCAGCAGACGGTTTGTATAATGCTTTCGGACAGTCTTTGCCATCCCAGATTCCTCCGCGGCTGCGGAGCAGTTAGTGCCAGCAGATCGGGAAATGCTTTTGTACATACGTGAGGCCCATTAGGAGGCACAGCTTTCATCACAGAGAGTTTCAATTGCTTAGATATCAAGCTGGATAAATATTTTTCACAGTCCAAGCAGAAGACGACACTTCTAGCTGTAAGGCAGGGCTGCTTTAGTGCACTGTTTGTTGAACAGCCAATTTCTGTTCTAAACCTAATCCTAAGAAATAAGGCACGGATTATAAATAAAGCTGGAATTAGCAGAGCATATGGGACCTAATAAACACAATATTCATAGGATTAGGTGTGAAATATTAAGGTCTGATCCTGCTGGCCTTTCCCATATCAGCAGTCTCACCAATATTTCTTACATTCATGTGCAAAGGCCTATTCTTTAGACGGATAATAGCTGTGAGGATAAATTACAGGTAAAGCAGCATGGAAATGATGAAGTCTTTAAAAGATGACTGGTGACTTTGAATGCCTGGTTTTGGGTGCTTTTTCATAACTTCCCTTAAAGAGTCAAAATTCAAGACATCCCCAACTATGACTCAAAAAATTACCTCTTGATCTTTGGGGAGCAGACGTTGAAGTCTACAAGGGAAAATACAGACTATAGTTCTCTACCACACCACCTTCAGAAAGGTGGCAGTGCTGAAGAAGAAAAAAAAATAAACACCTAGCTTAAATGATATTTAAATTAACACAACATTAAATAACACAAAATCCAGAGCAGGACAGCACTGAGCTCTGGCGTTACTGCTATTTAGATATCTGTGATAACATTAAAAGCCTTGATATATTTGGAGGCAAGACTGAAGCTGGAACATCTCTATAATTAAAATGTATGTAACTTGATGAGGAAATAGGCACATGTAAGTCAGTAATGTTATCAGTGAGGTGTGAGGGAAGATACAAACATTAGTCGCTTGGTCCTGACCTTCTACTGGAAATACAGGGTGTTATTTATTCCAGCACCAGCCCACTCATATGTATAGGTCTTTGAGAAGTTAAAAGCATGTTTGTACTTACCTTTCGGAGCTTTCCCATGTGTGCTCTGTTCTGCATGTCAGTGCAGAAATACCAGGATTAGACCCTTGTCACTGAACCGATGGTAAAGACCTCGAGATAACTCGATCTGCCATCACCGGATGCCCATTCCCAGCTGATCTGACTGATTGCCAGTGGATTAGCCCAGATACACCAGATGTTAGAATAACCCGGTAACCTATGACCAAGAATGGTATAGGCAGAGGAGACATTATGTGCAACCCTCTGTGCCTCTGTCTTGTCCTTCTTAAAATACTGAGCCGTGGCAGGCACATATTGATCCCATACATGAGAACAGCTGTTAGCCAGACACACAGATCCAGTGTCTGCATCGCTGATGGCCAGCTAAGAACAATAATCACACTTGCTACGCTGGGAAAATAACAGCCATCGAGGCAGACCTTTGCTCTGAGGACCCCGTGTTGCTTTAGGTGTCATTAAGGGGCCATAATTCTGGCTTAATGCTGGAAGATGCCAGGATCTCTCAGCAGTGTGAAATCCCCAGAGCCGCCCTCAGAGCACCTGCTATAGGTTATCAGCATAAGGATTTTACCTAATATAGCTGGGCATCCCCATGCTTCGGCAGCCGGAGTGATGAGGAAGCTGAGCATCAGTTAGATCCACTGTAGAGCTGCTTTGCCTCCTTGCGAGTCTCAAATACCTGGCAGTATGCTTTCATTCCCCTAAAAGATGAGACCTTTTTCTTTATATATCAACAGCCTTTTAAGTTGCAGCAGGGGGCTTGTGCCTGCATCAGCCATCTCTCAGGGCAGGCTGCTGGCACTAGCCAGCTCCCGCTGTTGCCTTGCTCCTCCCCACTGCTCTGGAAAGCACTTTTCTGGGCTCACATGCGAACACACAGCCCACTGTAATAGTGACTAATTGTTTCCAAGTATGAAACAACGCCGCACGGGATTGCTGATTTTGCTTCTTCTGCTCGTGTGCCTTCCCCCAGCACCAGCTCAGCCCACACCACCCACAGCCCCCAGTGCTACACTGGAGGCTACAGGGGCACTCGCGGTGGCCCTGGGGTCCCCACTGCCCTCTCACAGGGAGAGAGGGGCCTGGGCGAGGAGGACAGGTCTGAAGGGCAGCCAGAGTGTGCCAGGTGCTCGGGCTGTGCTGGAGACTGTCAGGGTGTATTGATTTTCCCAGGGATCCTAAATACAGGAGCTGATCACAGGGCCTTGGCCAGCCTTGGTCTCTAGTTGCACGCATTTTGCTTCCACAGTTGTAAGCCAGAAAATGCATGGGCAAGCCAGAAAGTCCCTGTAATGCCATTAAACCAGCTCCCAGATGGGACTAATCTGTCTATAAAAACACACAGAGAAATAGTTCAGTGAGAACATGCAAGTTCAGTCACATGAATGCCTTCCTAGTGCAGCAACTATAGAGCAAGCACCTTCTGGAACATGTCAGGGACCTGATAATACCAACAGGGGCCAGACCATCTGGGATGTCCAACATCTGCACTCATGAACACTTTGCTGTAAGCCTCAGCAGCCGTTTGGTTTACAGAGTGGGAGCTGTTGTTCAGGTGCCCTGTGTCACTTTGCTCGTCCAGCATGGTCAGGAGGAGTTACCCGGTCCCTTGCCATCCTGCAAGATGCTTCATGTTACAGTGTGTTCCCATAGGGAGAAGACGGGACCTGCTTCACAGTCCTGGACCCCATGGAAAGACTTCTGTTAACTTCCATGGACTTGAATCAGTTTAATCCAAGTCCTGCTTGTTTTCAAACATAATGCTTTGCCCATAGCCCTCCACATCACTAAGATTTATCACGCCATTTCTCCCTGAGGCCTTTGTGTTCTAAAATCCACGTGTTTGGCCAAGGATCTATTGGACAGTGAAGTGACATATCTTCTCGTTATTAGCTCTGCACGCAGGGTTACTCTGCCCCTGATGGTGCAGCTGTGGGCAGTGCTCAGCCAGCCACAGGCCTGCCTGGGAACTGCCTTAGCGCAGGTGTTGCTGCAGTTCAGTATTTCAACGTGATTCAGGTAGAAGTACCAACTATTCATCTGTCACAGACCATGCATAAAGCCAGATGTATAGGAAGGGGAAATGCTAATAAGCCCACGAAGTTCTGTTCCTGCAGAGAAACCCAATTCCTAAATGCAGTGGGATATTGATTGATGGTTTGGGTTCATTTCCAGCAAGAAAGAGAATACTGATCTACGGGGCTTTCCATAAGAAATGCAGTACAGCAGGGCCAATTTTCTTTTAAAGGTACATGAGTGCCAGGATTGCAGCACATAAAGGATAGCAGGACAGCTTCTGCAGGCTCCATAGAGCATAAAATAAAACAGCTACAATGCCTCTTAGGAAGAAAGTGAAAAAATTTTGCCATGCATTTTTAATGCAATTCATCATTGGAAAGAGATACACTGAAAGATTAAAATATTATTCATAATACTTTCGTTTGCCATACAGAAAGTTAGACCCATTACCAAAATAATCTGCCTATCAGACTGTTTTCCTAGGTGAGAAGATAACAGAATATATTTTTCCTGGTTATGTTCCCTTCATAAATCTGATCAATGAAATGCTACTGGCTCGGAAGGGTATTTAAATACAGCTTTGCCCACAGATGTAGCAGCAGATCTTTGGCAGGAGAATCACTGACAGATTTAATTAGCATTCCAATTCAAGGAAATAAACGGAATTGTCTATCACAAAATGGTGTTTGTATCAAGAGGCTTTACTGCAATATTTGTGCTCAAGACCGAATGACTTACTGTTGCTGAAAAGTGATGGCGGCAGCTTATTCTCTTCCATTCTTTTAGATTATCTTGTCGGTAAGTTAAATGAACTAGCGATGTCAGAACACGCTCCTAGGACACATATTTAGTCTATATGTATGGCAGCATGTCGCCCCTCATCTGTGCAATCAATCCTGTGTCCCCTGCTGTGACTGATACCGGTTCTTCTGAAGTACATACTGAAGTAAAAAAAAGAAGTCAAATAATTTACTTCCTCCCAGAGTGATTTGAACTGGAAAATGAAAAATTTCTTCAGAGCTACTGTTTAGGCATATACAAGAAGGCTGTGGTGGGTTGACCCTGGCTGGACGCCAGGTGCCCACCAAGCCGCTCTATCACTCCCCTCCTCAGCTGGACAGGGGAGAGAAAACATAACGAAAGGCTCGTGGGTCGAGATAAGGACAGGGAGAGATCACTCACCAGTTACCGTCATGGGCAAAACGGTCTCAACTTGGGGAAATTAATTTAATTTATTACCAATCAAATCAGAGCAGGATAACGAGAAATAAAAACTAAATCTTAAAACATCTTCCTCCCACCCCTCCCTTCTTCCCAGGCTTAACTTTACTCCCTAATTCTCTACGTCCTCCTCCCTCAGCGGCGCAGGGGGATGGGGAATGGGGGTTGCGGTCAGTTCATCACACGTTGTATCTGCCACTCCTTCCTCCTCAGGGGGAGGACTCCTCACACTCTTCCCCTGCTCCAGTGTGGGGTCCCTCCCATGGGAGACAGTCCTCCATGAACTTCTCCAATGTGAGTCCTTCCCACAGGCTGCAGTTCTTCACGAACTGCTCCAGCGTGGGTCCCTCCCACGGGGTGCAGTCCTTCAGGAACAGACTGCTCCAGCGTGGGTCCCCCACAGGGTCACAAGTCCTGCCAGCAAACCTGCTCCAGCATGGGCTCCTCTCTCTCCATGGGGCCACAGGTCCTGCCAGAAGCCTGCTCCAGCGCAGGCCTCCCACAGGGTCACAGTCTCCTTCGGGCATCCACCTGTCCTGGCGTGGAGTCCTCCATGGGCTGCAGGTGGATATCTAGTCCACCGTGGACCTCCATGGGCTGCAGGGGGACAGCCTGCCTCACCATGGTCTTCACCACGGGCTGCAGGGGAATCTCTGCTCTGGCACCTGGAGCACCTCCTTCCCCTCCTTCCTCACTGACCTCGGTGTCTGCAGGGCTGTTTCTCTCCCATATTCTCACTCCCCTCTCTGCTGCAGTTGTTCCCCCAGCAGGTTTTTTTCCCCCTTCTTAAATATGTTATCCCAGAGGCGCTACCACCATCGCTGATGGGCTCGGCCTTGGCCAGCAGCGGGTCTGTCTTGGAGCCGGCTGGCACTGGCTCTATCGGACATGGGGGAAGCTTTTAGCAGTTTCTCACAGAAGCCACCCCTGTAGCCCCCCCTGCTACCAAAACCAGGCCATGCAAACCCAATACAAAGGCATGTGTGGCCTGCCTCCCCCCAAAAAAACTCGTCTTCTGCAATAAATGTCCTAGCAAGGTTAGTTCAGAGGCTGTACCATTTTGAGTGCTTTTTTAAAAACATCCTTTTCTGTAAGTGCCAATTCCAGTTTTGGACTGGTCGCAGTGTAGCACCTGGCTAACAGCATCCATCAGGCAGATCCAGTGGCACTGGTGGGTTATTAATTTTACATATTGTGGGTCTTGGCATCAAGTGACACACATGTAGATTCAAATGTAGATTCAAATTTCCAGACCTCATTTTGGTCAGCTGGGGCAAAAAAAGGGGACAGCCTGGCTTCTCACACTGACATATGAAGTCCTCGCTCCCAAAAGTTTCAATGGGAGTTGTGCCCGGGTAAGGAATCAATCCATAGTGGATGCTGCAAGTACTCAGTAGTTCCAGTTCCAGCCATCCTCCCCAGCAAGGTGCTGCGCAGCCCTGATAAGACCTAAAGAAATATCCTGAGCCAGATTCCCCAGGGTGCGGCTCTGACTTTATAGCTGGAGCTGGAGTGACACTGTCAGAAATGCAAAGAATCACCAAGGACGAGGTCCTAGCAAATCTATACCTCGCGCAGTCTAGTCTGGTATAAATACTGGTTTGAATGGTTTGAAGGTGGAGTTCTCATCTAGGAAACTGTAAGAAAAACATTGCAATGATAACAACAGCTGTTTGATTAGCTTCCTAGTAATACATGAATGCACGGACTTGCTATTATATATATAAAAATACAGAACATATATAACTTTCTATATATGCTATGAATAATACACTTATTCAGAGTTAACAGTGTGCACAATGGTGTACAAAAGGCATCTCAAGGCACTCAGGTTTGGTTTTGTTTGACATTGTAGGCACGTGGCATGACTACCAAGACTCCCTTTACAGACAGTGAAGAGAAATAGGCATTTCTGGGGTCCCTTTCATCTTGCCCGAAAGTAGACCCCAAAAGTAGGCCAAGCAAACTGCACCCCAGAAGTGCCTCTCTCTGACTGCAAAGGGAACCTAGGGTGACTGCAGTAAAGAGGTCAATGCCTGAGTTAAAGGTTTAAAAATAGAGGAGCTAAATTCCACCCATGCAGTTCAGATAAGGGAGACAAAGTGAAACAGGTCAGAAAACGTTTGATGTGTTCAGTCTGGTCGGTTATTTTTTAATATCACTGAGTCTGATTTCCAGTCACTGCAATTTCACAGCACTGTCAGTAAAAGGATGACTAGGGTCCTAAATATGGAAGAAACTTTAATTAGCTATTGATACAGCAGGGCTTAGATCTGCGGAGATCAGAGTCCCTTTGTGCCAGACTCTGTGCTAAGAAATGATGGGAGACAACACCAGCCCCAGCCAGTTCGTAGGCTGAACAGTCAGGAGCTGGGAAGGGAAGAAATGCAGAGAAAAGTCGCTCACTCATTCATTTTGCACGGGAAGTCAGTGCAACATTGCACCGATGAATGCAGTAAGATGGGGTTGAGGTCTGAAAGAAATACATATTGCAATTTTTCTGCCAGCCTTGCCCTGCACCTGGCAAGTCCCAGGAAGGATCTGACCTCTGGGAAGTGAATTTCTTAAGGCTTCCTGGGGCAAGAGCAGTGGAAGAAGCCTCTTTAACTGTGCCAAGAGTTGCACTGGAGGCATGACGACCATGTACTGCAGAAGGGAATGAGACTGAGCTGAGCAGGAGCTGCAGCGTGAGCAGGGCCTGGCGAGCAGTGTGAAAGAAAACCCAAAGGGCAGAGGGAGGAAGGGTTTCTGGGGCTGAAATAAAGCCGTGAGGACCAGGTACGACAGCGGGGTGTAAACTGCAGTGAGGCTTAGAGAAAACACGAGGACTCGGTGAACCTGATGCAGATGCCTCTGGGAGCCTGAAGGAATTAACAGGTATAACGTGGCCAGAGCAATTTGAAACAGAAGCAATTTTGGTAGCAGCACTTTGGGCTGGGCTGGAGGAGGGCAAAGAGAGGATGTTACAGAGGAACAAAACAGTGGCCCTTGGTGGAGTGAGAAGCTACATTTTCAGGCAGGTACCGGCCATGATAATGTTGGCTCTGAAAGCCAGAAGAAAAGCAAACACACACACTGGTGGAGAAGCCTCTGCACTTCTGACAGCATTTCCTTATGTCCTAGGAAGGCTTCAGTTCAAAGCTCAAGCAGAGCTGGAAGGTGCTCAGCTGCTGTGCCATGCAGCTGCGGGCTCTGTCCTGCTCTCAGAGCTGTGGCACTGTCCCTGGCGCCCCTGACTTACCCACTGCCACCAGGAGGGACCAGTGCCCATCCTTGCCGCCCCAGGACTGCCCTCCTGGCGAGGCTGCTGGGTGCAGTCTACGCTCCAGCATCTGCTTAAAAATACAGATAAATAGAATAACGTCAGCAGAGAAAGCTCCAGGACACCCGCACGGTAAAAGCCCCGTCCAGAGAAAGTGGACTGAAAGACCCTTCTCTAGAGTAGGGAATTCAATGTTGGTGTCCCGCATCCGGAGCCAACACTGTAATCACTAATGTTGTGATAAGAGAGGGGTATTAACAGTGTTTTCTTAATGGGACCATGGGTTGGTGTGGCTTTTTAAGTGGCTGAAAGTGAAATGAAATACATGGGATCTGTTGTGAATATGTAATTATTTTTGTTAGTCTTGTTTCAGTGGAAACCTAGAATTCAATCCAAATTGTAATTTCTTATTTCTTATTTTGCCATTCAGTTGCAGAACCAAAAAGAAAAAAAAAATCTGTTATTTGTAGAGCCCTAAATTCTACCCTCCATATGCTGTAGAAAAAGTATAGCTTAAAAGCAGCTTGTTTGATCACTCTCAAATCCCCATCAAACACTTGCTGCCTGGATTAGGGTCTCCTGATACGTAGGAGGTGACTAATTTCTTTCATTTATTTTGCAAGGATGCTTTTATTGTTACGTGGAGTTGCCATCTGTCCATCTTGGAGGCAAAAGTCCCAGAAGATTTTAATCCTCAATGATATAGCTTCAGGTGCCTCTCTAAAGGACAAAGATTGGCCTACTTTCATCCCTGTGGCACGCAGAGACTTCTCCATCAGGCAGGATTTGAGTGAAAGACTCACCCTGAACGGCTAGATCACACTTCACCTCCTCTGAGAAGGGGCTGTGTGAAAGATGGCCAAATTTAGAATATCTGACAAATGTAGTTTTAGGTCAACTACTTCCTTTTTTCTTTAGTTTCTTATTCCTCCTCTTAAACCTTCTTTTTTTTAAAAAAAACCCAAAAACGACATTAATAATCATGCAAAATTTTTCTTTTAAAATGAGAATTTGAAACTCTTCATTTTGAAGGTGCCTAAGTAAGGTATTTAGACTTATTGGAAATTTCCCTTCCTTTTTTTTAGTCAAGAGCAATTAGCTAAACTGGAACCAAATTAATGAATAATATCCATTCCAACAGAAAAAGCATTTTTCACGAAATGTTACACATACATATGCACACACGAAGTCAAGTGAATCCCCCAAACTGCTGCTTTATATAAGAAATATTCCCCTTCCCTCACTTCTGCATGGATGACTGCACATGGGGGATTTTTCGTAACTGGGATAATAATTAGGAGTAGCCTTCATCTGCATGCTTTGTGACCTTTGCAATCAGGACTACAATAAACAGGGATAAGATTTAGGGCAACTGCTGAACACGCTCTCCTGTTTGTATTTTACAGACATCGGTGCAGACCCTGGACTCCCAAATTAAAACCTGCCGGGCTGGTTAGCTCAGCCTCCCCGGCTCTCTGGGTTCAGGCGACCTCGCTGTAACCGGCACCAGCACCACCTACCTAGCAGAATAAACTCCAACTTAAAAAACAAAGGGAAAGTCATTCGCAGGAGCAATGACGAGATCCAAGGCCATCCACAGGACACCAGTTTAAATCTGGCCTTCGCTGGCAGTGACCAAAAAGCTGCCACCATCTGACAGCTGTCCCTGGTGCAGGCGAGGGGGATTAGCTGTGTCAGCCTGGCTGGCTGATGGGCCAGCCAGATGGGCCCCGGGGGCAGCCCCGCAGCACCACTGACCTGGCCAGACCCTGACGTCTCACCCCAGCCGGTGCCCCCCGAAGCATCCTGGCATGGCCGGGCGGAGGAGGGCTCCGTGGCACTGCCCCCTGTGCCCCTGTCCCGGATCTCAGCCTGGCCAAATTCAGATGTTGAAAGGTACGTGTCTGAAGCAGTGGGGAAAAAAATGGAATAAAGCAACAGCAGAAGAACTCTTCGTGGGAAAGATGAGGCAGATGGAGGATCATAAGAAAACTTTAATACTGCCTAATGGACAAATTATTATTGCCCAAGCATTAGCCATGAAAAAGTACATTGCTACCCTGCCACCTTGATAAAGCAGCATGTGCCCTAATTTATGAAGGCACAATCAGCACATACCAGTACAGGATCGAAAAGGTACGAAACACAAAAAGGTTGACTGAATTTGCTGATAAATCTTTAACTGGGGCAAATCGGGTAGAAATGAGACCATTGGCAAAATTCTGGCTGACTTAAATTAGTCAGTTCAACTACAGCCTTTAAAATGGACTTTGGTGAAGTTGTCTAGCTTATAAATCGGCATCCAAATTGCCCACATGCTTCCACCACAGCAGAACGAAAGGTCTAGAAGCAGAAAGCAGCACCTCCTGTGCTCTTATAATGCTGAACTGGAACAGCAAAGCCCGGCTGTCTCGCAGCCATGCAATGCCAGCCCGTCACCACCTGCCCTGGGCACCAGCACTGCCCGTCCACGGCAGTGGGAAGCTGCCGTCATGTGGAGGAGTAGCGACAGAGCTGCTCTAAGCTGTGCCTTGGGACCACCCCAGGGACCAGATGATCAAACTGCTCTAAATCCCGCCTGGTGCTCCCATCCCTCGCACCGAGCTGCAACAGAGGCCCCAGGGGTAGACCACGTACATGGGGTGCTCAGAGCAGGTAGCTGGAAGAAGGCTGCTGAGTTCTCCTCCGACATTGCCCCCCTCCAGAGATCTCACTCCTCTGTGCCTCAATTTACTCATTTGGGCATAAGAATATTTAGCTCTCTCTAAGGGTCACTGGCAGAAGGATTTCATATTTACACAGTGCTGAGGAAAGTGTTACAAAACGCTTTTCAATGAGCAGCTGGAATGGCATCCATTTCAGATCTGCTTATTTTCTCTCTTGGCCTTCTGGAGAGTTATACGACAATTTAATACTATCCGTGACACCTGGCAGTGTTAAGCCAATTCTCATTTTATTCAGGGTCGATCACACAATTTGCAGGGGCCCAAGGTAGAGCAGAGCTCTGGGCTGCCAGGAGCGACGGAGTTCAGCCATATTCTGAGTCATAGCCAGAAAGATCAAGCTCCAGCTCATGAAATGCCAAATCAGTGCAGGGCTTTGAGCTCCTTGAAGAGCATGAGCCTTAATGCAATTGCTTACATTGCTTTTACTTCCAACCTGTCCTGCTCACCATCGTACAGATCATTTGGAGGAACAACATGTGAGATGTGCATGGCTTCAACCTTAACAGGGTTGAGGGTAGTGTACTATTCCTCATGCTTTAGCCATATTCTTATTATAAAGACATTCACTTGGTTCCCGGGAGAGAACATGATCAAGTTTTACTCCGAGATGCTCAGTAAATGTGACAGTGCTAAATGGAAGGGGTTTCAGCCAAGAATAAAACCACCTTTAAGCATGGCAGGAGGAGAGAGAGAATGAAGGGGAGAGAGAGAACAAATTTATTACTACAGCTGATCACATATGCTGTCTCGGAGGAGACGCTATGAAAGACACAGAACATCATTTGCACTAATTAGAAGAACAGTGTCACCCCAATGTATAAAAATTTTAGATTTCAACACATGTACTGTAGAGGTCATCAGCAGAAGGCCTAAAGAGAGGAGCGTATCACGAGTGGAAGCAGCTGTTCGCACTCTGGTTTTCCCTGTAGATAATACAAATGACACTGATAGATTGAGCACCCTTCAGGGAAACCTTTCGAAAACAATTTAAAAGACAGAAGGAGAGAAGAAGAGAATGATCTCTAAGACAGTGAAAGAGTTCAGAGGGGAAAGTTTACTGTTACCTGGGAACACATAAGGGCCAGAGGGGTTACTGAGGCTGTCCTTTGGCGGGTACACTTCAAGCAATGGAAAATTAACGTGCTCCTTGGCATCTCCCACCTCTCTGCAAGTCATTTCTGCCTGCTGCTGATCAAAACTGCCTGTTTCAGGTTTTCCCCTTGGCACAGCCTGTTCCGTGTTTTCAATTTCCCTTCTGTAAAGCACTTCTATCCAGCTTCCTTAGCACCACTTCTCACCTAAACGCCAGTCACGAACTGCTTTTTTTGAACAATCTGTTTGGCAATTGGTAGGGCTGTACCGGTAAAATGAGCCCTTCCCTGCCAAAGACAGCAACTGCTAATTCAGGACAGTTGTCATCTCTTCGATGGAAATTCCACCGGGCTCTGCAGGAATCTTTGCTGGTCTCTGTGGATTACTCCTGCTTCTATTATTTTCTGCTGGAAGACCAATCTGCAAAGACTAATTTTAAATGGATTACTTGTTTTACAATCTGGTTTCCCGTTGAAATTAGTAGGAAAGAAGTTGCATTGCTCTCAGATGGAATTTCCTGTGGGACACTCAACCACTTCAGCTCTAGAGACTATTTCTAGCTAATCCTGTAGAGTGGATTTGATTTTACAAAGATTTGCCCAGCAAAATAGGGGATAGATGCAAAAGGTCAAGTTTTTTGCCACACACATTTCTCTGTTACACTTGTGCCCCAGAGGCTGAAGGGGACAGGGACAGGGACAGGGACATCATCCCCTGTCTGAGTTCCTGCCTCCAGCTGAGCCTGTTGCTCCATAAAAACCAATACACTAACCTTGGGGGGGAAGTAGTTTACAACTGGGGAGGGAAATGGGCATCAGGCTAAAGAAGTGGCTGACTCAGTCTCTACAACTGTCTCGGCTATATTCCTTACAAGACCGGTTGTTCATTAGCTGTCTTGGCCCAACAAAACATCTGAAGAAGATGATGCTGAAGGTGCGCGGTGAGAAGATCGAGCTTCCACCCAGGGCTTGGTGCCTGGCAGGAGCTGCCCTGTCCTGCCAGCAGCACTCGTGCAGCAGGCAGGGAGAGCTTTAGAAAGCAACGTTGGCTGAATGTGCATGGAGGATACCGGTGCATCCAGAGAGGTTGGTGCTTATCTGATAGTGTGCTACGTCCCCCAGGTGTTACAGTACATTAAATCTCTCTTCCTTCTTTCTACCTTACTTATCATAACACGGACACCAGAGAGTGGCCCTAAATACAGTGTTCTGCGTGGCATGGGCCTGCCAGCTACCACAGATTTAGACATTGCAAAGGTGAAAGCAAAAAAGCTTGAGAAGTTGAACTGGCTGGAACTGGGAGCTGAATCTAGGAAAGAGGTCCGGGAAATATTGCCTGGGGTATCTGTTTCGGTAGTTAAGTTCCCCCAAACTGCAGGGCACCTTACTCCTTGGATGGAGGAAGCTTTGCTTGTTTTGCCAGCGTTAGAAGAGGCCACAAGTCTTTCTATATCACAGAAAACCACAGAAAATAAATCTGGAAGGATGAGGCATAACCATGTGGTTCCCAGCAGGTCTTTGTCTCATCGGTTCTTAAAGAGTTCAGATGATGGCAATTGCACAATCTAGTCCAACATTAAATTACCCTTAAGATCAGACAGTTTTGTTCTGTATAATGTGATTTTTTTTTGTTGCAGATTAAGAGTATTTCCTTGTCTATTCTTCTCTTTTTAATAGTACATGTGGAGATCAGGTTATTCCTTTTCTCTTTGCTGCAGCTGATGGAAAATCTTCTGTTCTCTAAATAAAAAATAAAAAAACTCTGAACAGATGTTCTGTGTGTGCCTTTTTACCTCCCACAAATTGTGAAGAAAAATATATCAATTAATACGTTTCTTTGTAGACATAGGCTTGCTTTGCAAATGCGGTGGGTCAAGCATATGTCGCCTGCCTAAGCTGAGAGCAGCTTGAGAAGCGGCAGAAATCTGACCACTTTTCATCATGTGAAATTAGGTTGTTTGGACTGGATTAGATCAGATTTGCTCCGATCCATCTCAGCTGTTACTCACCACTTTGTGTTCTTTGAGATGGTCACAAAGAGTCTGATTGTTCATTTTTTCCAGCTTGACAATTCAGTGGCTTGCTTGCCCCTTTGAGTAGGTGTTAGCCTTGCCCCCTTTCAGTCTCGTGGATGCTTACTGCTCCGCCACAATTCTTTCGGAACAATTGAAAACAGTTTTAAGGCTGTCTCAGCCAACTCCTTCGCTATTCTGGGGCGGATTTCACCAGGCACAGGCAATCTGAACACATCTAGTTTATCCAATTACTTTCTAACCTGTCGGTTTCCTATTCCAATTTGAGTTGCTGTTCTATTTTTTTTCCTCTGCTGGTGTTAATTGTATCAGTCAGTTGAACAAGCAATCTCTTTTAATTTCACTTAAATTTTGCCTTCTTCAACACACTGCCAAAACATCAGCAGTGTAATCCAACAGCCTAACACCCAGGCCTCTAATCTGAACAGTGGCCAAGTTTTTTGGTTGGTTGTTGCTGAGACCTGAAATATAACCATGCATCAATCGTTTGAACTATGAGCCTCAGGTAGCTGTCCTGAAGCTAAACTTAACACCTGAGTTCCCTTGACTTATTGCACACCTATAAAACACTTCAAGAGTTCACGGAGTGCAATATGGCTAGACAGCGAGTTCAGAGGAGGTCATACTGGCAGCTTCTATCTGTAGCAGCCTGTCAGGGTCCAACAGTTAAACCCATCTAACATTTTCCATATTTAAACCCTGACAAAAATCCAAATGTACAGCTATCATAACGAATCTTTTTTCTTCTTCATTGGCAGTCTATGTGCATTGTCTCTGCTGACCTTCCCCAAGGCAAGGGTTTCCTGCAGAGGACACACAGTGTTTTCCTGTCCACAGTACAAGGCATGCCTGTGTCTTGTCTATGGGTTGTCTATGCATGTCTCCTGTCTATGGGTTGCCTTTCACCCTTGAGTTCTCCAGGCCATAAAGATTCCTGGAAAGATTGTTTTATTAGAGTTCTCACCGCAATTTCCCTTCATGACCTTATGTTATTACCCTGCAATTGTTTGGCACCTTCAGATTGCTCATATCTGAAAGCAGAAGCATCCAAAATATCACCCAAATATCACCACTGTCTCTCTCTGATACAGTGTTCTTTATCATCACCAGTACCGCTTTATCTGGCTTACTTGCATTATAAGAGCACAAGCCTTGTTCACAACCAGGATCCCCTCCTCCCGACTGGGTACTAAAACCACCTGTGAGAAGCTATCATTTTCTCCCTCCCTCAGGGCTTTTAAATGACCTTGAAGAAGGGGAGCATCTGACAAAGGTGGAGTGGGTAGAGAAATGACAAAGGGGAATTGATTGTATAAGTTAACTATAGGCACAAGGTATGGCTCCAAATTGTTTGAAAACCTTAGAAGCGTTGGCGGCATGAACTATCGCTGATTCTCATTAGCAGATTCCCGTTAATTATTTACAGCAGTGGATTGCATACAAAAAAGAGAGGCTAGCAGCCATTTGGTTTGGGCTCTTGGTGTGATAGCTGTAACAAAGTCACAGGGACCTTTGCAGGGAAAGTCAGACAAAAGGGCACTCGTGGCTGGCAGCCCATTTAAAATAGAGATGGCAGATGCAAAAGGAAAAACATGCTGATGAACAAGAACGGGTAAGGATAGAGCAGCAGAACTGTGGAGCATCTCAATGGTGCGATCAAGGTGCACTATTCAGTATAAGCCTGAACTGCAAGTGTTCAAACACACAACTTTCTGCCCCCTACACGGGCTACTTTGGAAGTCAAGTAGAGTCACCTATTACCCTGGGCTCCCCTGCTTGTTCTGTTTTAAGAGGGCAGAACTATGTCCCAGTTACTAAACTGCAACCGTATAGACTCTCATTGCCAAAAGGGAGTGTCTCTTCTGATGACAGCGCTGCTTTGGAGGTAACAGGAATGAGTCATTTTATTCATCGGGGCTTTTTTGAAGATGCATTAAATCATTAGTTATGAGGGGGTCATATCTGCAAGCTCTAGGTTATACCCAGGAGAGCTGAATTAGTTTTTTTAAAATAGTTGTTTACTATTTCTTCTGGCTTTGGTAGCTAAAGAGCCCTGGTGTAGGCTTCTAATAAGTTGTCTTGGGCAAGTCCTAGTCTGTTTTGGGATTTTGGCCAATGAAAAGAGATACTGATCGTGATCTCAATTGTTTCTACACAAGGGATTTTATACGGAAACCTTGACGCTGGTGGATTAAGATCCAGTGGAGACAAGGCTCAAGACTGTACAGCCAAGGGAAAAACACAAGCAGTTTCCCCAGTGTAGTCACCCCTTCAGAGATCAGGCTTCTAACATTAAGTCACTTCTTTTTTTCTGAAATAGTAGATACTTTTTCGGCAGCATTCCTGCAATCCAAGAAAAGGAAAAGGTTGTTGCCAGTATTCTGGCTGAATTAAAATGGGATTGGCACAAAAGTTAGGTTGAAATGACCTATGCAGATAACTTGATTTGGCAGAGAATAAGGTGCTGTCTATAGTCACAGTAAGAAGCGTGAGAATGCAGGGGTGGAGCTCCTCAGTGGATTTGTAGACATGTGGGAGAACGAAAGCAAGAAACGCAAGAGAAGGAGACTTGCCTCTTGCCAGCCTCAGGCAAGGAGTCAGGCTTGTGAGCGAGCAGCCTAGAGGACAAAGCTGCTGAGAAACACCCAGCCTTCTGCACAAAGAAATGCTCATCTGTGTTCCTCCTCCTTTCCCACAGCACAGCAACGCCTGTGAAAAATTACACTGTGTTGGCCACGGCACAACAATTTTAAAGCTGCATTTAACACACTTGTAATATATTCAGCTGGGCTTTTTTTCCATCTAGTAGTGAGTGTTCTGAAAAGCCTGGGACCCCAGAAGCTATCTGCATTAATTCTTCTTGAAGGTTATATTTTTAGGAATATTTTATTTTTAAAACATATTTTGCCAGCACCAGTAGGGTTTGGAGCCTCTCTGGGCTGCCCACAGCTATGAAAAGCCAAGCCCTGCCTCAAAGAATGTAAGGACTGAGAGAGCTACATGACATGGAAAGGGTTTGGAAAAATCAGCTACAGCCAAGTCTGTACGATGCAAACATGCATACTCACATGCAAAAGTGCAATTTTCCTCCAACAGAGATTTGAAACAGGCAGATAAAACTGGTGTGCCATGCCTGCACTTCAAACAAGCATGCTAACATGCCCTATGGAGGGAAATGAGAGAACCAGGATGTCAATTGGTTCCATGCAAGAGTGTATACATATACATATAGATATGCATATGAACACATGGAAAAAAACCCATATATACACACGTTTATGTATACATATTTATATGTATATATATATATGTGTACATATTTATATGTCAGCAGACATTTTCAGTCCCCTGAGCCATGAGTGAATTGCTGGTTGCGATCCCCGAGGGCAGCGGGGAGTTTCAGAGGCAGGAGGAGCCGTCCTGCATGGCAAAGCCAGCTGCCAGAGGAGGAGCTGGCAAAGGGGTGAGCATGGCGCGGCAGCTGCTGGGGACAGGAGTAGGAGGCTGCAGCAAAGGCTGTGTAAATTCCTCACTCGGCATTCCTGGCTGGGCAGGGAGAAGTGGAAAAGCGTTTTTTTGCCCAAAGTAGAAGCTGGTGGACTTCATTAGCTCTCAACTATGCCACTAGGGGAGAGCAACAAGAGAAGGGGCAAATTGAAACACAGGCAAGAGTGAGATGACAACAAAATCAAAGAGCTTTTCTGTGGTGGAATGAAGGGACAGGGAAACCCACAGCAGGGATCATACTGAGGGGATGATGGGGTTGGCAAGATGTGGAAGGACGATGATATTACCAGGCATGGTTTATATGAGTCAGACGAGAATAATAGAGGTATTACAGTACCAAAAAGATGAGACCGATGAACTCATGCTAGTGGAGATTACAGTTCAGCTGCCTATCTTTCCCTCCTCCCTGATTTCTTTTCATTAAGCGAGGGAATGGGAGGTGCTACAGTTTCTCTCCAGAGCCATACTGCAGCAATGACATGGATGGCTGTGGTAAAAAAGGAGGAGGGAAAAAAAAATGCACAGAGGAACAGACCTGATGAAAGAAGAAGAGTGAAGAAGGTGCGAGAAAAGCAAAGGGAATGTGGAAAGTCAACGTAAGAGAGAGAGGAGGACACTTGCAGCAGTGAAGTCATAGATTTCTGTGACTGGCAAACACACGTCTGAAAGAGGAAAGGCAGAAACCCCAAAAGCTGGAGTGGGAGTGGTATTTAAGGCAGTTAAGTGAGTACCACCAGTCTGTCTGGGATCAACTGAGGAGTAAAAGACCATAAGCAGGTGGTTATCAGGTAGTGGAGATGTCTTGATGGGTGCTGAAGCTTCTGAAGCCAGAGACTGTGATAGAAGTGACACCAGAGATACAGAGGAATCTATATTTTTGCTGCTTATTTCTAGATGCACCTCACCCATATGATAATACTTTAAAAATAGAACAGATTTTAAACACTGCAAAAAAAAAGGAATTTCTCTTAAGTCTCAATCTAAAAATGACATATCAAGGACTTAAAATTGAAATCACTAGTCCATATTTGAAGGCCAAACCAAATGGCTAACCTTAAGCACTCAGGAATGAAAAAAAATTGGTTCACATGAGTATCAAGTTTATGCTTTACTATGCTTACACTTGTACATTTAAACAGGTTTTTTTACATTTAAAACTACACTATTATGTTTACACTTTTACATTTAAAACAAATATGCACAAAGTCATTCAAAACATTCTGCAAGTCTGAGATCTTAAATTAGAAGAGAATGAGAAGAACTGGTGAATTCCGAATCTGATTCTCTTCTCAGATGGCTATCAAGGAAAAGTACCTGTAAACTCAGTGGAATTGCACCGATGTAAAATAGATGTGAGTGAAAAGAGAGTCAGTTCTTGATGTCCACAGAGGATGGTTGTAAACAAGGTGTCAACACATTTCCTCCTCATGCTGATACGAAGGCCTTGTTAATACAGCATGATGACACTTGAATTGTCATGAAGCCGCGTTACTCATTTTCAGCAGAGGACAGATACATCAAGATTGTAGACAGGATGAAAATAGAGCTATATCTGCTTATAATCATGCATGACCAGCTGCTCTGAAGCAGTAACAACTCTATGCGCAGCAGCAGTGCATGGAAATGACGAATGTGTATAGCAGTCCACAACTGGAGCACATTTAAATATTGAGCACAGGCTAAACAGCCTGGAGAATTTTAAGTCTTCTACAAAATTGATATTATAACAGGGAAATGGCTGACAGTGATTTGCTTATGCATATAGAACTGTTATCAAGTATTTACATGGTTTTGTATAAAGACAATAAGACTGGAAGAGTAGGTTTAAATGAAAAGAAATGTCCCAGATAGTTTGTCCCAGAAAACCTACCTCAAACTTTAGATGCAATGTGCCTAGCCTGAAAAACACAGATGAGAGATAAAACAGTCTTCAAAAACTTTGGCAGAAACTTCATGCGCAAAAATAGAAAGTTAAAGTTTTAACAAATGACTGCTGGTTTGTGAACACAGGGCTAATGAACAAACCGGCAGCTTTACTGAAGAAAATACAACCAGCTAAATATATACGGTGATATCAAACTCCCAGGTTAGCCTACTGAAAACCTCTCATTAGTTTTAAAAATGTACAATTTTATCAAGGCTGTATGCTAAGAACTGCTTTATCCTACAAAAAGGATTGCTAAATTTGTTCTAATCTTGGAGATGTAATTCTGTGAGGAACTGCTACCTTTTCAGCTGGAAGACATTTCATTATGTCATCCATATAGTGCTGGAAGCAGTGCCATTTTCTAGTGTCACAAGCAACCTCCAAGCCAACAGCAGAGCTATGTTTGCAAATGTTCTTGATTTGCAGACTGTGTCACCCATGAAGCACAAGAAGGAAGATACCCCTGTCCTAAACAAAAATAAACCAACCTTTTCCTTCAAACTGCTATTTGAAATTTCCTGATTCATTATACTTGCAGAGCCAGACTGGGCATAGTATGGTCTGTTCACTACAAGGGAAGTTACCTGGTTTTAGCCTATTGAATCTCTGGAGATATAACCACAAAAAGCTGTCTTAAATGAGAAAAAAAAATAGGCACTGGTGAGGTACTCTAGAGGTGCCTATGTCTCTTCTTTGATAAGGGAAGAAAAATAAAAGATTAATTTGTACTGGGAACCAAACTTTAAGATGGCTAATGTTGGCAGAGAGGACTACTGCTCCTGATGACTCAAACTCCAGCTTCCCCAGCTCTGTATCAGAAAGATACAGGATATACTCCATGCAAAATTTTGCATTGTTGTTCAATAACCCAGAAGCAATCAAAATAAAATTATTTCCTGCAGAAGAATCTGGAGAGAACCTGGTTCTCAGTAGATGGTGTCCACAATAGCCTGTAACTGTGACATTCCTAGGAAGTGGCTGCATAAAGTCACACGGCTGAATTTTGCCTATACACAACTTTTTATACTGAGTAGCGCCAAACATTTTTGCTTTATACAACTAATTTCAATTATTATTCAAACAGGCTCTTTCCAATAACAAACATACTACTACTATGCTCCAGTCAGTCACGCTGGTGCTTGGAGCTGTGCCACTTGTGCTAATTGACCTTGACAGACTTTGGCACCAGAAAATCCAAGGAGAAAGAAATCCCATAGTCAACACTTTTGAGAAAAAAACTCTGCCTTGAGATTTGATAGCCATAGCCTGAAGCTGAACCATCATTGCTGTATATGTATCTGTGATAGCTTAATCAGGCAGATGTTATTTTTGTATGGCTAGCTCCTAGTTATTGAACAAATTGAATAATACATAAAACGGAAGTGATTTCCCTGGTAGTCACTACTATCATTAGCGTGCCCTCAAGATCCTCTCCATTTTGAAGTGCAATATTCTGACGTCTATTTATCCTATGCTTCTCTAATTTTAGGGCCACGTTGTATCTACTTCTTCTATGGATGATTTGCAAGTGTGCCGGGCCAAAGCCCCTAGGACTAACCCAATGCTAAGCAGAACTTCTGGTCTTCCTACCCAACCCCAACAGACAAAATGACAGAAGTGCAGAACATATTTTTACCTGAATACCAAGCATCAGAGCCCATCACCATGCGCATGGAGGGGAACCTGCTATGTGCCATAGAAGGTAGTAGCAGCAGTCAAGCAACTTCTACGTATCTTTGGATAACAAGGATGGCTGCCTTGGTGTGCCCCCAGCTTGAGGTTTCTATCCAGAGACATCAGAAAGTCTGGCATGTGCACTGTCATAAAACAAGGCCTTTCAAGCTGTGCACCTCAAGACTGAAATTCCTGGCTATATTTTGGGTTTTGCCCCAGGAGCACATCCCCAGACACTTTCTGTGCCCATCTGCCAGAACGCTGCCAGGGCCCCTTGAGGGCTGGACAGCCACGCCCTACTCCCCTGCCAAGCCTGGTTAGACCTGGCCAGGCTCAATCAGAAACACTCAGACTCTCTAAGAACGAGTGTGAGACTCCCTCAGGAGACCTCTGGATCTCCTTCTCCTGTGACAAGTACCCCTCTTGGTGTGTTAGCGTGCATTGTGCTCCGTTCCTGCCCCAAGGTGTGACAAACTCTGGTGGGAAGCCAAACAAATGCTGGTGCCTTTCTGGGTCTGGGGGTCTGCTGATGCCTGGCCCATTGACAGGAAGAGAAAAAGCCTGAGCAATCAGGACACTGTGTTGTTTTTCTTTATTTCCCAGTAAGTGCCTTAATAGCCAATACCACATTATTAATTTGTAACTACCTGCTCTGAAATGCATTTGTAGTTTTTGTAATATGCACATTTGTTTCTCTTCTTCACATATCTTATTTCAATTCATGTTTCCCTAGTATGCCCATGGATACTTGCACGCCTAACTCCCATTGATATTAACCTCTCTCCTGGCTGCGAAGAGAGGTCTCAATAAGGTCATAAATAACGATTATAGCCTCTGTGAGGTTCCTTCTCACTGCCACGGTTGTGTGAAGTCAATTGAAGTGGCCTCAGTGTACCTTGTCTGGTCCCATTCATGTCCACAAACACTGGCAAGCAACGTTGGTGTGTTAATCTATTTTTCACCTGTGAAGCACTTGATTTTGAATTTCACCCTTCTTTTATTCTGATTAAAAAATGCTTCTGGAAGCATGGAGGGTAAGTGTTCACTATTTTTCCAAAAGCAATGGAAAAACTCCACAAAAACATAGTATCTACTTAAGGCATTCTGATTTCTGTTCTGGTGGGCCCTGTACTGTTTGGAAAGATTTGCTTTCCTCTCATTGGCTGCAATTTTTTGAATGTACATCATCCAATTACATAGTTATATCACATACGTCACATATTTTATGCCTTTACTCTCAACAGCTTTGTAGTGTGACTGTGATATATTAAATATCACATAAAATAGATACTAAACAGATACTTTGTTTTGTACAAAAAAGGATTTTATTTCACTGGTGAGGTAAACTGATTTAAAGAAAAATACATCTAAACTCTTAACCTGGGCAATATAGAATTTATGTATTTTTCACTGTTCAGCCCTGAGCATCAAACAAGTGAATTTACTCACTTTTTAATTTACCATTGCACTGTCAAAAGTATTTTGGAATCATCCAGAAAAAAAAATTTAAAATTCCACACTAGTCACATCTACCTGAGCATAACTCACTTCATCCAAAAGAATCCAAAGGCATTTCAGAAGATCCAATTCTATTAACATAGTTACACGAATAATCCTACTGGGCTTGGTTTTGCTCTGCCTTGTATTTTCTGTAGCCGTTTTGGTCTCTGACAGGCTGCGAAGTGCTTCTCCTCTAACCTGGGAGTATTTTAATGCAGTGCCTAAAACCTCCAATGCTGCTGTCATTAGAAAGAGTAGCACAGTATCCCTGACAGAGTAAAATGGAATAGGATCGGATCTGAAAAATGTGAAGCACAGAATGGAATCAGTTGGTTCTGAGTTGCAGGGAAAACACCTTGTACACATGCAGAATATAATGAGCACTTTCGCCGTAACTCCATCCAAATAAAGTAATCTTTTCCAGCTACATGATGCTACATGTAAAGGCAAGGTAAAAGTTGGCTTTGATATCAGGATGAAATTAGCTACAATATCATACATTTCTTTTGAAATCGAGGTAAGGGTTACAAAAATAAATGAGGTTATGCTCAGAGATAAATGGCTAATAGCTCTGGGAGGCAAGATTTGTGTCTCTATTGTTACTGAGTTACATACTTATTTTCTGCTATGGATGGTGAAACATAATCTAGCAGTCAGGAAAATTTAATGAGGTTTTTTGGGTTGGTGTTTTCTGCATTTTTTTTGCATGTGTCATTTTTGTCAAGAATCAAAACAACCTGATTTTTGCAATCAAGGGGAAGAATGTCAGGTTGTTCTACGCAGTAGCAATCACGATACAAATTGCAGGCAGCAAGCAAAATCTGACCTGTGCAGGCCATGAGGGAGGACTGTTAATGTCCATTCTGAAAAAATACATATTTTCTGCAATATTTCATTAATTGATCTTGAAATATTTATTATTTTTATTGAATGTATGCATCATAAATCTTACTTTCTATCTAATGACCACATACAAATGATATGCAACATGAATGCGGGGCGAGCCTGAGCCTTTGATAATCTAGGTGGGGAGCTGAAATTTGGTAACAGAGGGCACTCAAATCAGACACAAAATGCTTCAGACAAGAACTAATTGCTGGAAGTTGAAGCTAGACAAATTCAGACCAGAAATAAAATCAGTGTTGTAACAATGGCGACAGTTGCTGAAGTTCAACACACAGGGCTTATGATGAATTATCCCCCACTGGAAACACGATTGATTTTTTTTTTTAAAGATATGCTCTATTTCAAGTACTGATGTGGGGTCTAAAGAAGGATTTTTCTTTAGTGAGTCCAAAGGCCTCTATTACACAGGACTTCAGACCAGGTGATCACCATAGAGCCATCTGAACTTAAAATCTATGAATCTGCATGTTGAAACAGCTTTGAAATCAGTGTGCAGATGGGCACTTGTCCCAGGTAGATGCTGACAGTTCTGGGGTAATTTACATTTTGACCCATTTCCTAGATTTAGAGCTTCTGCTGTAGAATACTTTCATGACCCACTTTTGCAGTTGTCTCCATTTCTGACAATAGCTGCATTTTTTCATATCCTTTTCTCTCACTTGCAGCTGAGATGTTGTGCAAGGTGAACTTTGAAGAGGAAGTCTAGATTCATAAGCTGCTCTTCAGCTGTCTAACAAGCAAAATGCCTGTGGGCTGAAAATAGAACGGTTAATCTAGATCTGGCTGATAGATTGGTTACACTAAGGATATCTCAGCTGATCTTCAAATACAGAACAAGGACAAGACTCTGATAAAAGAGCATTGATTAGGAAAGCTTGCAAGGTGAAAGAAATAGCAACAGAGAGGAGATCAGAGTCACCAGGTAGCACAGACTTGACTAATTCTTGTCTACAGCTATAACTGCTCCCCCTTCACCATCTTGTTAGATGTGTGGGGTTTGTATCGTTTTGACAGACGGGCTAGAAAGACAAAACCTACAGAAAGATCTGAATTACCAAATAGACCTGTCAACTTTGTGTGTCACTCGTGTGTGACTGGAGATTCCTGGATATCCAAATAGTTCATTTCCTTCACATCAAATGTGAGAATGAGTCTCACCAGCCCATTCTCACAGCTTGTAGTGTTTAGGACATCAATCCATTCTTTTGCAGTCAAGGTCATAATTTCTTTTTGAAGAAGTTGTTTGTGCCTGCCAGATCCTTTCATATTGCATATGAAAAGGGTACCCCATATGTTGTGAAAAAGTCTGCAGGAACCTACAAAGATTCCTTGGTATTGCTAAATGGAATAAGAAACCTTAACTGTAGTATGCAGTCTATTTACCCACAAAAAGCCCCCTCTTCCCAGAGCTCTGCTCCATGAGCATGTCCATCTATCTCTTCAGTCCAGACCTCCCCATCCACACTGTGCACTGACTTGATACTGGCAGGCCGTGGCAAACGCTGAATTCGCTAGTTTCCCTCTCAATCTCAACACATCCTTCTCCTTACCACATCCTTCCCCTGCTCCTGGCTTCCAGCACTGTCTATAACAGCATCAAAGCCTGCAAAGCCTCAAAAATGAAAAGATGGGGCAATCACAGCCTGAGGAGGCAAAGTCACAGACAGTTGAGGGTGGGAAGAAAGGTTAGGGCTTGTCATGGATGTGCAAAGATGGTCTCTCCACAGCACTGCTGAGAAGGGAGCCCCATGGAGGCTTGCAGCACTCATGTTATTCTTGCTCAGGGCCCTGCTGAAATTAGTGTCAGTCTCAAAGGGAACATGCAACTCTTAAAGATACAAAGCTAAATTTTTTGCAAGCACAGACTATATGCGCTATGAACCAATGATTAAGAAGTGGATATCAAATCACTGATTTGAAACAGGTTTTAAAGATGCAGATTTTAGAAATGTAATTTTGTTGATCTTGTGCAGTATCACTGGGAACAGCACAGCAAAGTTGTGTTTCCTAACTAGAGCTGGATGAAGAGCACATTTGTTTAAAGATCTACCAGGACTGTGCTGGTTCTGAGCATTCCCACTCGGGGCACAGAGAATTCCATGTTTGCCATAATGTCTGGTACTTATGAGTCAGTCTTATACCAGGTCCTTCTTCTGCTATGAAAAAAGCAACATCAGGATGTTCCATCTACTTCCCTGGGATCTGTATCAAAATGGAAATTACCCTCAAAATCACTTCAGGAGAAGAAAATGGCAGTTTTGACATTTTATGAGCCATATGGGAAAGAAGGGCTTAAGCATAATGCTTCTGTTTCTTTCTCTCAACCGAAGATGACAGTAGTCTGGTTGTTTTTCAAGTTTCTACATTAAGGTTTGCTTATATCGAGGTGAAACCCTCCCCCCCCAAACCAACCAACCCTTGTATGACACGTCTGGCCTAAGCTGACAAGCATAATGCATGGGTGATTTATATTTAGAGCAAGGCCCAGAGGTGTCTAAAGCAATCTACTTTCAAAAGTAGAAGTTGTCATATTCTAAATCTGCTCTTAAAGAAAACTGGACCTCAGTGTTATTTTCTGGTTAAAATATACAATACTCAGAAGAAAAGGCAACGTTTGAGAACAAATATGTGATGTCCAGAGTTTAGTGAGGCACCTGATTTCAGGATGCTTTATACTTACACATGAATGGCCAAAGCAATTTTGTTTTAATCAGCGAGTTGTCTGAACGGCATTTATGCAACTGATTGATAGACATTCTTACACAAGTTACTGGCAAGTGCATTGATTGTAGATGGCTGGCTTTTTGAGAATTATCTTTGCCTTCTTCCATATGATACTCATGGCAGAGGTGCTGCATTAGGTGCTGTTTTGTAAGTTGATGTCTTCCTCACAGCTGCTGGAACCACAGCATGTCCCTAGGGCATGTTCTCTGCCTGAGCCTCTGTCTTTTGCAGCTACTGTCATTTCAAAGACTTCACATCACAGTGCTAGGGGAAGATGGGAAATGAAAAGGCCTCCTTGTGGGAGATTTGATTGCTCGAGGTTAACTTTTGGGTTTGTTTCCCAAGCAAATGTTTCTTCTCAACTGGAGGTGTGTTCAAAGATTGTCATGTTTCATGGCTGAGATATTCTGATGATCCTGCAGTTATACTCTCATGTAGATTTTGGGGGATTTTGCTCCACAGTAGCAAAGAAAGTGTTCAAATTCTCATGAGGATAGGTCAAAATAAATTGAGGAAGTTTCTTTATCTCTCCACTTCTAAACATTTATGGCTTTCTCTGTAAAGAGCATGAAGCAGTAAGGTGTCATGCCCGATGTTGATGGCCGCTATGAATGGCCTTCTTGTCAAACAAGGTCCTCTCCACTGCTATTAGCTCCCTAGAAGCGAGCATGTGGGATCTGTTGTATTCAACTAATGCTGTTACAGCACACCTAATGCTATGATAGTTGAATATTTACTTAAAAGTCTTATCTTCTCAAGGCATCAACATGTTTTAATCATTTATCTTTCCATTTTAAAAATAAATATGTACACATATGAAGCAACGATTTTCCTCTGTGCGTACTTCTTTGCACTCCAACATTCAGCCTGACGAGAAAACCTTTTTGAACTGAATGCTATGGGAAAACTCTAGAAAATGGACCAAAAGATTTTGTATTCTTACAGGATTTGGGAAAAGCTGTGGAGCAGTGCGGAATTTCTACTTTAAGTCTTGGAAGCAGCAACTACATCTTTGGCTAAAAGCCAAAAGAGGAAAATGATTTAAAAAAAAAAACAAACCAAAACAGCTATCCTTAGAAGAAGTGTGCTCCGTTCTTATCAGCTCCTGCACCTCCGGTCCTCTGGTTTGCTTCCTGTGGTTCTGGCATTTTGCCAATACAGACTTTCATCTCTAAAATTAAAAAAAAAAGTTAGTGCACATATTTATACTGAATTACTTCATTAAAAAGCCAGAGAGGAGCATTTGCTTTGAGAAAAATGTTTTAACTTTCTTTTTGGCAAGATACATATTACCTCTGTGTTCAGTGGCACTCTTCAGGTACTGAAGATGTTTTAGTTAGACCTGTGCTTTAGCTCACATCACACATGGCCTGTGTTACCTCTCAGAAATAGACCATTTAGTACATATTCTTGAAACTGCAATTGAGGTACAGTCGCCAGTCTGACACCCCATTAAAACTTCCAGGAGAAGACACACATTTCTTTTCACAACATCTTTTTGCTGCCTGAATGAATCTTTATGTATCCAGTGGTTAAGGAATTCATCCCTTTGACCATGCCATTTTGAGGTGCCATTAGGTTCAGAAGCTCTGAATTTTTGTCAGCTTGCAATAAAGCATTTCTCAGGAATGTGGAGACCATCATGCTATACAGGTTATCACACAGTGACAAGACGCTTGGTGTGCCTTACTGAGCAATTTAAGTGCAAGGTGAAAATCTTATCCAGAAAGCTAATTGTGAAGATGTCATTGCAACCATGATCACCTGGCTGTCAGGGTACCATTCATTTTATAGTCCTTCATGACAACAAAAAGCATAGTAGTGGAAGAGGAGGACCTCAGCGTATGGGAAGAATTCGCCCCTGCAATTGCAGACTGGATAAATCTAACAAGTTAGGGGGGGAGGGAAAGAAGGACCTAGAAATAAATGGAAAATGGGATAAAATAAAATATGGATTTAGCAAAAATTTGTTGACCTGAAACTAATGATCTTTCAAGAACTCAGTTCCTTAGAAAATTTCTTTTTTTTTTATTTACCTATCAGGGCCCCAATTCCCTTGCCAATAGGCTGCCAGTAGCTGGGTGCCCATTCCCCTGTGCTTCCTTGTGCTGCAGCTACTCTCAGGGGTAAGAGCCCAAATAGCTCTTACCTGCAGCTGTAGGGGTAGGACTAGCACAGAACCCTCAGGAAAGAAACGGAGGAAACAGTGAGCTATTTCCATTCAGGGAAGTCCCTGAAACTTTGCTCAGCCCTCTTAAGCCCACTGATCCTGCCCAATCATCTTCAGACTTCCAGCTCTCCTTTCTCCTAGCTGATGCCCTGCAGATAGCAGGACTTAAATCTTCACCCACTCTGATTCCTGGAAGGGAGCAGCCCTGTGATGGCACAATTTGTTGGGAGGTGGACAGTGTGGTAGTGCAGGGCTGTGGTCCATCTGCAGCATTCCCATTGACTGAAAGACAATGATAGGAGAGCAAACAAAGACAAGAAGGAGGAGACAGAAAGTTAACTTAAAACACGAGAGCACAAGTGGAAGCAGCACTGAATGAGGAGACAGAAAAAGACAAAGGTCACACAACCGGGAAGTTAATGCCAGAAAATAAAAGATGATTATGTTTTGCTTCTTAGCTTCATCCTCTTTACTCTTTCTATGTGGCTTTCCATAATCTTTTCCATGTTATCTTTCCTACCCTATATTGTCTTCCTTTCCTCCCTCTTAGGTATTTACTGCCTGTTTTTCAGTGTGTTTTCTGTTTACAGAAATAGATCATTAGCCTTTACAAACTGAAGTTAAACTCTATTTGAAAATACTCATTCTGATTCCAAATACTGACAAAAACTTAGCACATCGCATGACTGGGGAGATAGAATATGACTGTGCTGTATGTGACATTCAAAGAACACTTTTAAAGTCTAACATCACAGCAATAGCCTTTTTCTTCTTTACTCTAATTTCTCTTCTGTAACTCATTGTGTCTCTGGCCCAGTGAGTCATGAATTCCCGTTTCCAGATTCAGCAGCTTGTAGTTTGTTGTACACCTTCAGAGGCTGAAGGTCGAAGGTACTGAACTTTCCCAAATGAGTGCTTTTGCCATTAGTTTATTGTACAGAAGGGGACTCTGTGATGACAGTAACTCTTTTTCTCGAAAGAATATGCAGAAATCATCTCCAGAAGATGTTCTTGAGCTGACCAGCTCGTGCAGGGTGAAATCTCCAGGTTATTCCAGTCACCTGTGGTTTCTGTCCATCTGCTTTCACACCACTTTGCAGCAAACTTTTCCAAGCACTGGAATGAGCATTGGCACCTATCTTTTCTGCCACTAGTGATTTCCTTTTATGAGTTAGGCGCTTATTAGACCTAGCCCCAAATGTTTAACGTTACCCATTTCACACACAACTAAACATGTTTATAAGGAGTTACCTGTAGTTAGCAACCTCTGCCTTTCTGCAAAATAAAATCACAGATAAGCACATAATTTTTTCTATAATTTAAAGCCCGGATCCTAATCACAGGTGGAACTGTGTGTGAGTGGTCCTTTTGGAATCAGTGGGATTAATTTTACTAATAAAGTAGCACACATACTGAAGTGTTCCCTTGGGCCTCCTTCTTTTTCTCTATTTGTAGAACATCTGCAGGAATTCTCCTTTGTTTACTTAATTTTCTAAATTATACAATGATTTTATGTTGCAATTTTCTGAATTGATTGTGAACTGTTTGTGTGTTAATGTGCACATTTATTCCTTTGGAAGGAGATTAGAAATGATGATAGTGAATTAAAGCCTATGTTTCATTTTCACATCATGTATTTGCTATTTTTCTTCTCCTCCTCTTTACATCTGAATACACACATCCACCAGCATTCACTCATGAGAGGCTGGGCAGCTTAGGGTGTTTCCACACCAAAGGACCAGTAGTAAGGTACTGGAGGGGGCATTGGGGAGGTCACTCTTAACTTTCCCTCCCCAATATAAATATATGCCTGCACATCCCTTCTTGTTACTCAAATATTAGTCTGACCATGCCCACTTAAAATACCTTTTACACTCCTGAGATAAATGGAGAAGGGTAAGGAAGCTCATTACTGAAGAAAAAGTACTGTGTATGTTGCACATACCATCCTTAGGAAACATGGCCAGGGGCTCCTCTTATCATGTGCATTCAACAGATGCAGTCTGTGTTTCCCAAGGTAAATCCATGTAGGGCTTACACCCTGTGAAATGGGGCGCTGAAGAACTCTCCACAGCTGTCTGATACCTTCAGTTCCCACCTTGAGCAGAGCTCAGTTTAATTCAGCATACCAGGTTGGTTCTTTTCTTGTTGCCCTAACAAACCTTGATTATATTTTAATGAGAAAGTTCTTTCCCAGCATGTACCCTTAAATTTGTTTTTCAGCAGGTGGCTCGTGGTTTAACTCAAAAGTCACCATGTAAATCCCGACAGTAGATTATACTAGTTAATAACATAACACTCAGGCCCTGGGACTTAATGATTCATTTTCCTTTTATTATTAATAAATTCTGCCCAGAGAAAGACTGGGTGAGGAAAAGAACTTGGTCAGAGTTCTTTCTGGATTCTGAGTTCCTCCGACCTATTATCTTTTAATTATGTCTCACTTTTGTACTTTTGTAGAGCAGTAATTTTAATGATTTTAATGAGCTTTATCACAGGTGAGTGAGATATGTAATTTCTCAATTTCAGTGCACCCTGTGAGATATTGGGCTCCCTGACTCAGGGGAGCTGAAACCTCTCAGCACCTGGCAGAATTAAATCCCAGCTTCTATGAAACGCTGCTGTGGAGAGTAACTGACTCCCATAAACCCTTTAAAGTTAAGTCTCTTTCAGTTTCACATGTGGAATTGGACAAGCAAAGGTTACCAGGGTTTCAACAGCTGGTACTAACCCTGTGTGTGAACAGCTGGTTTTGAAACTGAGTAGCCCACACAATGAGTGCAAGAAAGGTTACACTGAGTTTCTGTATTGATTTTCAAGGTGGTTAGAAAAGGAAACTGAATTCAGAGAATGACACAAGGTTTAGTAAGTTTGTGGTTTCTCTCTGAAACAGTTTGCTAGAAATCCTAACTATCGTCTGCATACTAAACCTGCAGTAACATTTATTTTATAGGACCTTTTTCAGAGAGACTAACATTCAAGTGGCATGACAGCCAGTAGTTTTAAATTATGTCTTTGCAATTATCACATCTCCCTTGTTTGCGTAGCTGGGGGAATGGAGGGGCTTCACAGACAAGGCGGGAAGGGTCCACAGAAGAAGGGCCAATGACACATACATCATTTCCTTCTTTTCTTGTTCCAGAGGTTCACTTTTTTCTGAGTACATAAAGATGGGTGTGCTAGCAGCTGAAAAGAATCAGCCACCATTAGGCTTTTTCCCTGAGATTAGTTTTATATTAATGCCACTCCACTGACTCCATCAGGATTGCTTCTGCTGTATGAGAGAGGAAAACAGGAACCTTTCTCCTCCCATTACACATGCTGGGAGTTTACAATAAGTCTAATGTTCTAATGAATATTAATGCTATAAGAATCCAGAAATGATATAGAAAATATATAATACAGAGACTTAGAAACATTGGCATGGTCTGGTGAAAAAGGAAAGCATTTTCCTTAATATGCAATTTGCCAGCACTAAAATACAAATGTATTGTGAGATAATCTCCCGCAAAATAGCTGTAATAGCATAAGCATAAAAAATTACTCGTATGCTTGCAGACTCATAGGATCTCAGAGTATCTCTTCAAGGCGTACTCACTGACCACTAAAACATTTGTTTTGTGTGTCTTGTTGTGTCTTAATACTGTAATAGAAGTGGTGAGTTATGTGTTCTTAAACAGCAGAAAGAGCAAACCCTTGAACACAGAATAAAGTTTAGCCTCAACAGAACACACACTGGAATAAAGGCCAACAAACATCTGAACCTGGCAAGCCAGTTTAGCTTCGTATACCCTCATGTCAGTATGAATATGTACTAGCAAACTGATCTGTGGCAGTGATTCTCCGCACTCTTGCTCTGAATACATAACCTCATTTTTTATAATTGTATCGAAATACAATTTTATCCTAAGCTACAGGTGATGCTTGGCTGGGATTTTTTTTTTTTCTGGGGAGGGTAGAGAGAGGGTGGAGTTGCAAACCTGACACGTGTACCACACAGTGAAGTGCATGTTTGAGAGCTAGTTGAGCCCTGACCTCTGTGCTTTCCATCTGCAATGCTAGCATTTGTAGGTTGCTGTATTTTGAAGTGCCTACACTGTTCTCAGCACGATCTGCTGAAAGACCACATTGTAGTGTACCCAGTCCTGCTAATGCCTAAATTATCCACAACACATTAATAAGAACCCGGTGCTGATTGTGTTCAGGCCCTCCTGAGGCAACCACTTACTGGGCTTAAGGGTTTACTTTTAAAACACGCATTACTGGCTGAGACAACAGGCTTGGACCTGTGTGTTTAATTGATGGTGACACATATCCTTAACGTCTCCAGCTCAGCACCTAAGGCCTGCATCACAAAAACAATGGGAAAAATCATATATTTTTAAATGGCTTAGGTCCTAGAACATTTTAAAAGATGTTGAGAGTGAGTATAGATTCTCCTTCTTATGCAAATTCTGCTTAATATGAGAGGATGATTAAATGGTGGCAGAAAACCACATTTTTACTTTCTTTGTTCTAGGCTGGTCTTACCTCTCCTTTTCATAGAATCATAGAATCATTTAGGTTGGAAAAGACCCTTAAGATCATCAAATCCAACCATTAACCTAACACTACCGAGTCCAGCATTAAACCATGTCCCTAAGTGCCATGTCCTCCATCCCCATCATGTTTGAGAAGCCTCGTATTTGCTCTACCTAGCAGTCATTTATCTACAGCCAAAATAATTTGCTGTGCCCGGTGAGAACAGTCAGAGCATAGCAAGGTGCTGAGCACCCGCTACACCCGTCACTGTGGGAGCCCCCAAAGTCATCACCGCAGCTTTGGACACGCATGGCTTCTCAGGAATTCCCTGGTGTCTGACCACATAAGCGTTTGCTAATACTGCAATGGCAGAGATGCTGTGTGACTGACCAGCCAGCCTCTCTCGCCCTGCAAGTACATACCAAAGCCCCATATAATTAAACCCTAACCAGCACCCATTTTGGAGAGGTAAGAGGACTCCCATGGGAGATTTCACAGCGATGCTAAGGAGGTACAGTGCTCTAACAGGACAACTAGATATGAACTGGGTCCCAAGGCAGCCTAGCAAAACAGACCTCAGCAACCCCTCACAGTTCGCTTGGAATTAATATCTGTCTTGGTCACAAGGGTCCTGACCAAATGGCTCAAGAAACACAGCACGCTCTGTATCTCTCCTCACTGTACTAGCATATTATCTTCAATAATGCATTCTAATGTACTATGTGGGCAGGAATACTTTTAGACAAGGTTTTACAGATAACTTGTTTTATTCTAGACTATTCTGGTTCTGTTGGTTTTTTTTTTAAATAATGAATTTTAATTTTCTCATTCAATGATTGTGATTTAACCACTTTATTTTTACCAAATAGTTGCTAATTTTTGCTCTAGAACACTTTGTACAGTTTATCACAGGAGGATGATACCTGTAACAGCCCAACCTAAGCCTCTTCAAGACAGCTGCAGCAAACAGCCTTCTGATCTCACCTGCACCTCCAACTGCTGACCTCTTCACCTTCTTCCATAGGTGGCCACCGTGGTGCAGAACTGGTACTGCCTGGGTCCCACCAAGTTGGCACTTTCCAGTCTGCAGGCCTGTTTGGGTACCCATCTGGAAAGAAAGTTTTCAGATATTTCTCTTAAAAACAAGTGCTTTGATGACACTACCTTACAAGCCCCTTGCAAGTAGTCTGACACTCATGAACACTCAGTAGATTTGTTTGCAAGAAAGGGAAGACTAATCTTCCGTCATTACAGGTTAGTTCACACTTTTGGGTGATAAAAGCTGAGAGAGCAGGAAAAAGGATCAAGAAAACCTTGATTCATTTTGCTCTCTACTTTCTGAGCACCATACACTTTCTCCTGTCAGGTGCCTAATACATATTTCTGTCCTGGGAACTGAAGTCTGTTGATCTCATCTTGTGTAGTACTGGTCTGGAAAGTGCTGATATGTTCAATTGGCCAGTATCAGAAAGAAGAAAGTTTTCTGGCCACTCAACAGGACATAGTTCAGATTCCTGAGTGTAACACTTGGCGTGAAAGAATTAATCTTTGCTTTGCCTTTGAGTATTTAGGCTTTGCTTTCTTCTTTTCTTTGTAGATCTGCGACTATGATTTCGAAGAAGGCTGTTAAAGGCATTGTTATTTGCAGCCAAGGTATTTTGCAATTATATTAGCATGTTCCTCCTCTTTGTCAACCTAAATCCTGCATGAAAGAGGCTTTTAAATTGAAGTTTCTTGTATTGCATTCAGAAGGAATCAAGATGGGCTTGCCCTCATCTTGAGTTCCACTTCAGACTCCGTCAGGTACTATCCCTGACAGCAGCCGCCAGGATGGGTTGCAGATGGAGAAAGAGACAGAGAGAGAGAAAGACAGGCATCTAGGCAGGCCCAAGCCCACTCTGAGGTTTAAAGACTAATGCTGAAAGCTTACAATGCACACAGTTTTAGAAAGGGAATAGCTGGACAAGTACCAGTGTAATGTAATGTGTTTCCACTGACTTAATTAAAAGATTGTTTAAAATGTGATAGATTAACTCCGTTTTTCACATAGGTTTTCATGGTGGTCCAGGACTGAACAAACTGTGGAAGGCATATTATGAATGGTATACCTGACTGGAAAGGTGTTGAAACAGGACGCTTAATGGACTTTCTCTTACCTTGATGTTTAGTTGTAACTAACCCCAGAACATGCATGAAGTCATCTGTGACTTTGACAGTCAGAGGACACATCATTTAAGATGAAGTAAGAACTCCCGCAAGCCCTATGAAAAGATAATTGATAGCACCTTCAGTTTTTCTTATCTAGCTTGAATGTGAACAAGCTTCTTCCCCCTTCCCCTCTTTAGACTAACTAGAAAAGTATCTTTTTCTTGACCATTCCTTAAACGTTTAAGGTATCTCACAAAGAACACTAATATTATCACAGTGTTTGTTATTCTGATGCTTTTGATGTGCATGCGCTGCTTGTGAAAATGATGGGAAAATACTGAGAGTAATCAGAAAACAGCATTTATACACCTGGCAGCCAAGGGGAAGGGACATTGGGAGTGCCTGTGGACATCTGGGGGGATACTGAGGAAGACAAAGCCCTCTTTCTGCTACAGTGAAGGGAAAAGATTAGGTGGGTGTGGGCGGGAGAAGGTATGATTGTTTTCTCTGTGTGACAGGAGGGGTTAGGGAAATTGTTTATTTCTTTGTTGCAGTACAGGAAATGTCTTTGTTTATGCATGTATCTGTGGCACTGGAAGAGGCAAAGTCTTTCTCTCTGGCAGCAGGGATGGATTTTTTTTTTTTTGCTTAGGCATAGGAAACGGGGAGATTTATTTTTCTGTCTTTTTCTCTGGAAGGGGATGAAGGGCAATCTGTCTACGTATCTACCAGCTGTTTCAAAAAGGAAAATATGAGAGGTCTGTACAGACTTCAAAAAGGGTTGAGCGTAGGTAGGAGAGTTCATTTCAACGCTGTCCCAAGCTGAGCAAATGTTCAGATATTTATTTTTGGCTCTAATGACGTTCAAACTGACAAACCAGGAGTTCAAAGCTTTGTACTCCACAAAGCACGTTGTACAGTTTGGAAAACAAGGCAAATAACGCCCCCCGGACTCTCACTTCCCTTATGCTAGCTTGAGACACGACTCCAGGGCAATCTCAAAAGCTCTTTTTCCTCACTGCTATTTTTTAAGTTTTCATTCCATTACACGTTTCGGGTTATTTATCCTTCCTCCCACGGTGCCATCTTTGTCCTTCCAGTTTGACACAAGTGACCCCCCGCTGCCTGAGGAGTTGGTGATCCCCCGACTTCTCCCCCCCCCCGCGCCCTCCCCGACTCCCACACACTCCCTATTTCCCCGCCGGCATCGCCCCCCTCCCCGCCGCGCACACCGGCGCTGTCGGGGCGAGGGGCCGGGCGAGCGGGCGGCCTGCCCCTGACCCGCACAGGCCGGGAGGCGACGGGGAGAGGCGCTGGCCGCCTGCCGGCGGCCAAGATGGCTGTGACCCCGGGGGGTGACCAACGGCCGGGCGGGCACGCGCGCCCCCGCCCCCCCCCTCCCCGCGCCCAGCGGCCGTTGGGCGGGCGGCGCGCGGGAGGCGGCCGTTGGGCGGGCGGGGGGGCCGGGGCGCGCTCCCCACCCCGCGCTGAGGCAACGTGCGGGAGCTCGGGGGGAGCGGCGGGCCGCGCCGCCGCCGCGGAGCGGTAGGGGAGGGGGTGGCAGGGAGGGACGGAGGGAGGGGAGGCGGCCGACGGGGCGGGGACTGCCCTTCCAGTGCGCTGTTTGTCCGTGTTCCGCCGCGCGAGGAGGAGGGCCCTGTCCGGCCGCCTTCTGCTGCCCCCTCCTCCGTGTGAGGGGACCGGGGCGACCGGGGCGGGGGCGGGGGAGGTGATGAGCTTGGGCCGGGGGCTGCGGCGGCGGCGCGGCTGCTGCTGCTGCTGCTGCTGCTGCGGCGGCGGCGGGAGGCGACGGCGGGCCGTTGGAGGGTCTGTCCGGCCGGCCCGGGGCCAGGGGGATGCAGCGGAGGACGTGTCTGGGTCTGGGTGTAGCTGATCGGAGAAGAGAGGCAGCCGCCGACCGGAGAGGCCGAGGAGCAGCGGAGGAGAGCCACCCTGACATGCCTTTTCCTCTCCCTCCTCTCCAGCGGCCATGTTAACCAGAAAACCCTCGGCTAGCGCCGCCGCTGGTGCTGCCTACCCAGCCGGTAAGGAGAGGGCGGCCGCGATCGCCACCGCGCCGGGCTGCGGGCTCCCCGCGCCGCCCCTGCCGCGCTGAGCCGGGCCGCGGCGGGCCGGGCCGGGCCGTGCGGCGCGGGGGGGGAGGGGGGGAAGGGGGAGACTTGGCCGCCCCGCGGCTGCCCCCGCAGCTGCCGCCGCAGCGGGTCCGTGCGTGCCGGAACAATGATCCACCCTCCCCCCGGCAACCGAGCCCGGGGGGCCGGCGGGGGGCTGCGTGGTCGGCTCCGGCGTGCAGTTGTTGTGTGGGGTAGCGAGTTCGCCTCCGGGAAGGGGAAAAAAAAAATGACTTCGGAAAACGACCCAGGAAAAATTGGGAATCGCTGCGTTTGCCGGAGCGGCCGCGTTTGACAGGGGGCAGCGGTGCTCGTCTCCTCGCTGCAGACTTGTGAACTCCTGGCGGGTCCCCGGCGGCGCCGGGATTTCGCCGGGCCAGACGGCTCGGGGTGGGTCGGGCGGCCGTCCAGTCCCGAGGCGTGTGCGGGGCAGAGCCGGCTTGTTCTCCCGGTTAGGCGCCTGCTGGTGGCGGGTTAATCTCGGATGAAGAGTTTAGCTGGGCGAGCATGGCCCGCCCGCGCTATTAGCCGGATCGGTGCGTGTGTGCGCCGCGGCGGTGATTAGCATTTAATGGCTTCTGCCTGAAGCAAGACGGGCGGCGGTGGCGGCGAAGCGCCGGGGCCGCGGGCCGCCGCCGCCGCCCCGACGGCCGCGCTGCCTAAGGGGCCGCCGCCGTCGCTGCCCTCCGCGCTCACCCCTCTGCTCTCCGCAGGCAGGGCAGGGGACAGCGGCCGCCCGCTGCAGTCTTCTCCGGGCACCGGAGCCGGGGTCTCCCGGGCAGGAGCTGGGACCGGCCCGCCGTCGCCCCTCGCATTGCCGCCGCTCAGGGCCAGCAACGCCTCCCACACGGTGAGCCCGGGCACGGGGCGGGGGGCCGGGGCGGGGGGGGGGGGGGAGGAAGGGGCATCCGGCCCCGGGGGCTTGCCGCGCCGTCGCCGCTCTCCTTTCGCCGAGTGTCTCCCGCGGCGGGACCGAGCCGTGAGTCACGGGCACCCCGGGGCGGGAGAGGGCAGGGGCTTCGCCGCCGCGGGGTGCTTGGTGCTTAAGCAAAGCGCATTTAATTTCCGCAGACTCCGATCAAATGTGCGCGTTTGTTGTGAGGCTGGGACCCTGTGACTGCACTGAGAAGCAGCTTTCTCTCCCCCCCCCCCCCCCCCCCCCAGCCCCCCTTCAGTCTGGTTTTGTGTCTCATTTTCAGTGACAAATTCGATCTTCCACACTCGCACAGAGGAGCTGTTCTGGTAAATGCATTTTTTGAGATGACATTATTTTGGCAATGAGGTTAGTCACTGTGATTAAAGGGTCACATGAACTGTGGTGAAAAATGAAGGCTGTTCTCCCCTTATATGTCTGATTAGCTCAGGCCGATAGCTGTCTTCCCTAGAAATAGCTATCTCTGTACTCGGGGACAATGATTGGATGACTCCGACTTTATTGCTGCAGTAGTTTACCTAAAGAAATAAGCCCTGATGGCATGAAAAGGATGTTATTTTCCGGTTCTGTGATATCTCGCATTATCTCCCACTCCTAGTTAATCTACTAGGAATGAAACTTCCCAAGTATGCCACTATATATGGATGAGAGAGGGTATCTCTGTCCTGAAGGCATGAGAGAGTAGAGAGAGGGGTCTATGTGCTGTCATGTTAACACTAAATATCTGAAATTTTTATTGCATACATTTCCTTTTAAATTACGAAAGATTTCATACTGACCCTGAAAGGCATTGATGGCATACTTTTCTTAGAATTAATGAGTTCTTCATGGATGCTCACACACTATCTTCGTAAACATATGGCAGAGCTTTAAATGGTAATGTGATTATGGGCTAGTGGAAGGTGAAACTATGCATTTAAATATTAGTGTTTCAGTGACTTTCTATGTAGCTTCAGGGGTAAAAGCATCTTATTCAAATCCATTTATAGAAAGAATTGGCTTAAATTAAAAAAAAATCGGTATATATAGGATGTTCTCAAGAGGAATGATGAATATTCTCCAAATTCAAGGTGGAGCTACATACTTGAGATCAACATCATTGTATATTTATGTAGCTAGGGTATATATCTGAATTGTTCATTAGTATCAAAGGCCAATTTTTTCACATTCATATAGCGGTTAAGTGCTGGTTGATTTTAAAGTTGGGGCAGCAGCTTAATTTTTTTATGAAAACAGAAAAAAAAGAATGTAGTACAAACAGCGTGGACACCCATCATGAAACTGCACATATAGATGGGCACACAAATAACAGGGGCCCACGTGTAACAGAGCCCAGGCTTAATTTAGGATTTGTGAAAGCGCAGTGGTCCAGCTATGTATCTGGGACTACTTACTAATTTTGGAAGTACAGAACTTCGGTATTTTTATACGTAGATTTGTGTATGTGTATATTATATATAGTATCTGTGCATATATACATACATATATAAAGATGAAGTCTTTATGAAAGCATGTAAGGGGTGTTCAAGCATTACATTTCTGTGTTTCAAGTATTTATATCGTTGTGTATGTATGCATATGTTTATATATAGCATATATGCATGTATATATATACACACACATAGAGATGAAATACTTATGGAAGCACACAGGGATGATCAAGGGTTATATTGCTGTGTTTCATGTCCCTCTAGATTCTGACTGTTGGAAATTCTGCCTTTCCTTTGTGATACAGAGCCTACTCTATGGTATTTATTTAGCCTTGGGTACTATTACAGAAATACCTCGGACTGCCTTTCTGAATTCTGTAGGTGGTTATTTTGTGGTTGGCTAACATAACTTTTTGCGGTAAGGATCAGATGTGACATCAGAATGCTGGATTTTAACCTAAAAAAAAAAAAAAGGGCTATATCTGTTATATGATCTTTCTATAAACTTCAGGCCTACTGACCTCAGCTGACACTGACTGATTGAAACCATTGGTTTTGCATCCCACTACTTTGTCCAATCAGACCTATTTAAAATGGAACATTTCAGTTTTCTTAAACCATTTTCCTTCTTTGTGTTCATTTGCTTATTCTGTTTTCATCCCTGTTGTATCTATGTGACTTCTGTAATAGCTAAAAATTGAGAGTATTTCTCTTTGTGTTTCAAGCTTTCAGAAGGTATAGTTTGCTTAAGTGGCTGAACTTGCCGGTGGCTGGATGTAAGCATGTGCATTGTATATACACTAGTGGTGAAGAGAGACTGACATTGAAGATAGTTTTTCGTTTAAGCTAAAAAGTTTTTCTTTTAATTCAGACAGAGAAGAAATCCACTACCTGTCATATTTCTTGCAGCAGTGAGTTGTGTGATCTAGCCTCTAGTGAAACTGCTGTCTCCTACTTTCAAGTGAAGTTTCATTGTTTGGTAGAATATAATAGCATGGGAGAGCATGGGTAGAAGGGGGGAAGATGCTGTTTTACACAGGCTTCATATAACAGGGCAGAGGTTTTGGCTGCAGTCTGTGCAATCACAGCAACCTTTGTTGCTAAGCAGATTGTTGGGTATTGTACCAGGGAGAGGTTTTGTTTTGGGTTTTTTTTTTAAATTTGTGGCTTCATCCTAGGTTTATTTGTGTCTGCTTCCATTCCTGCCTATCTTTTTGGCTCATGGTGGAAAACATGAACTTACTTCCAATCCCTTGTCCTATTCATTTTCCTCTCCAAAGTCATTGCTTTCTCTTTTGAAGCCTTAAGTTCTTGCCTTGATGATTGGAACCTTTTCCTATTCACTCTCTCCTGTTTCATTATGGTGTTCTTGCATCCACTTGACGTGCTGCAGTAGAGATTATCTTGCTTGCCTGCTGCTCTGCTCGTGTAAATCCCCACCCATCTGTGAGTCCCTCTCCCAGACTCTTGTCTCTGTCTTCTGCCTACTTCCATCTCTGTTCTTTCTTATTTGGCACGTATCCCTGCATTCTGCACTCTTCCTGTTTCTCTTGCAGTAAAGCGGTCTTAATCTTTTTCTCCTCCTGTCTAGTACTGTAACAACAACCCATTTACAGTGCATGATTCAGTGCCCTCCCTCTTCAAGCCCTTTCTAAGATTTCCCTACAGCAAGCCTGTTTTCTTTTGCCACCAGGGATGAATGTCTATCCGTATACTTTTGCATCAGTCATTTGGTCTTAATCTTAAAAATTTTAAATTTAAAAATTTTAAAAAATTAATTTGCAATATAATGGAACAGAGATTCCTGGACTCTGTTAACATGAAGATCTGGTGGGTCACATGCTGCAAATTTTTATTATGGGCAGCTGCTTTAAAGCAGGTAAAAACAAAGAAAATACCTTCCTATTGTCGTGTTTTCATGTAATAAATTGCCACAGCAATGCTGTCACGTTTGAGTGGAAATAACTATACAGTCATGACCTGTACTTTGCTATGTCTAGATTTCTTTGGATGTTTCTTCTTCTTCTACTTAAAACTTGTGTCTAGAGGGAATATGAAGCCGTCTTAACTTTTAATGGGGGGGGACTCTTAAATTTGTGCTCTAACGGTTGGTGACTGTGCTATGGGGACTGCAGTACATCTGGGCACATCTCTTGTATGTGTACACTTCAGCTTACCTGAAGGGTTCAATTTAGTGTGCATTGACTGTCCTTTTTTGTTTCAACGTGCGTAATACATGCAGGGTGTCCCAGAAGTATTCAGACTCTGCACCTGCATAGTCCTGACAGGAGGAAAAAAGATGATGAAACAGTATCACTCTTGAGGCATAGTTCTGTCTGTGAAAATATTTGCTATATAAAGTCAAAGTTAACTTTTCAAAAAATAAGCTTATATGGACCAGTTAAGACAGCAGCAAAAAATCCAAATGGCGTGGTTTTTTCTACAGCTCTTGTTGAGCCACAAGCTCTTTAGGCCAAGGGCTTAGTCTTTTTTTCTGTGTATAAAACCCATACTCATAATAAAACCATTATGATAATCCTGCATTATTGTTATCGTACTAATTAGCAGCTATTTTTAGTTCTGAACAGAACAGAGGAATGTTGAATTCATTTATCAAGGAAAAAAAGGCCTTTTGTACATTTGCTCAAGCTATAGTCAACAAAATAGGCAGTGAAGCATGCTACACCTGATACCGTATGCCTCTAGCATGTTAGACACAGTAGGGCTGAAACTGGCATGCCCAGAAATGCTGCAAAGAATGGGTTATATAGTGTAACATTTATTCTTTAATTAAGTTACTACTTTGGAACACTGTTTCTCCCTTGTCCTCATCTATGCAAAGTAATAGCAGATAAAGACATCTTATTCTTATGCAGTATTTCAGCAGGCCATCATGATTGCTTTATTATTAAGATTCATTTTATAAACCTTTTTCGATTTGGGTTGACAGCAAAATGTTTTTTTCTGGGGTTTTGCTCAAAATAAAATGATAATATATAGCTGAAGCATGTGTCGGTCTTGGATAGTTTTATAGGGTGCTGATATCACACCAAGTGACTTTTACAAGGATGGAATATGATACAACTATATAATGTCTTGATGCTTTTAGAAGGTAAAGTTGAGAAGAGGTGTATGCTCCTGTGGTGTTCAATCCTATAGTCATAGTCTCGTAGAAGGTCTTGAAACAGACCATTGCATTGGCTGAGTGTTACCACAAAGGAATTGTCAATCAGTTTGCCTTCTTGTTAGCAGGGTGAACTCAGTTTTATGCTACTTCTGTGTTGTTACAGGTCTGTAGTCTAAGTATAGTAAGTTACTGTTCTACTTCTGTCCCTAAACCCATTTGTGAAAACAAAACAAAAAAACAAACCCCAAACACTCCCACCCCCCAGAAAAAAGTGCTGGTTTTTTTTGTTTTGCCTGGTGTCTCTACTTCAAAGGTTAGGTGAATGTTTTTGACGTAGCCATCAGCTTCCATAAACTGAGCAAACCAAAGTTAAAGCAAAATCATTGCGGCTATTTTGAAGTTACAAAAAACTACTGAGAGAGGAAAAAAACAGATTGTAACACTTGCTGTTCTGTAATTGATCTTGCCAGAAGATTCAGGAAGATCAGTTCTTTGAGTTCAAGCTTACCTGTTATTTCAATATGTTTTATGGAGAAATGTGTACATCAGTAAGGTTTTGAAGATGTGTGCTATAAAAATACGTAAATCTTAGAACGTGTAGATGGGTCTGAGCCCAGGCAGTAAAATATATAGTAAGTAAGCTGCATAAGTGCATGCAGGTTGACAGCTACGTAGATTGTTGGTTCTGGAGTTTACAGGCCCATCTACAGAAGTAAAAGGGAGATCCGTTTTAAACCTCTCAGGCTTATGGTTTCGGATGAAAGGCTGATGAAGCTTCTGTGTACCGTGAACAGTTCAGTACTAGACTAAGAAGGCTGTAGTCTTTTGTAGCTTCCCAAGCCCATTAGTTGTGGTTCAGGGAACTTACAGCGTCATTGGTGAAGCCTGTGGAGCTTGTAAGGAGTGCAAGCCTGAACTTGACAGCAATCTCAGACACCCGGTAGCCAGAAGTAGATAGGGAGAGCAAAGGGCTGGTGAGAATCCAACCCTCATCCAGGTTGGAAATAGAAGAAGAGGTGGTGATTCTTGTGCAGTCACTATCCTGAGATGGGTAAAATCTGTTTTCCATATTGACTTTGTGGTTGTGATGTGTCCGATAGCTCTGAAACTCCTGTTGGGGTTTTTGAAAGAAAAGTGAGTTCTCTTCTCCCCCATAGCTTTTGGAATAGAGCCTGTGCTAATCTGGTGTCTTTTCTTCCACAAAGAAAACCAGTGCTGCTGTCTGCATCTGCATTTGCATTCCCAAGCAGCAGCTGACTGAAACTGGCAAAACCGGTCACTTTGGATTTGGGGTGAAGCTGGGATACTGCTGGTGATTCATTCTGCTGCTTGGAAAAAAAAGCCAACCTGTGAGCAGCAAGAGAAACCATGAGGCTGCCTGAAGGTGCAGGAAGCAGAGCTACATGGTTTACACTTTATAATGTGTTTGCAAACATGCTTTTAGGAAAAAGAACTCTTTAGTCCCTTTTGAGAGTGGATAAATGTTTGGTTTTTTTCCAAGCCCTGATACAAAGCAAATAACTGAAGTTTGAAGAATTCCCCAGTACATTTATTGAAACAAGCCGTGCTTAGGAAGGGCAGAAAATAGTTAACTCTGAAAACAGGTGACTCAAGTGAAAAAAAATTAATTCAAGATGTGAACTGTGGCAGTGAGTACTTGGGTTAAGAAATTCATAAAGATGGTTTTCTCCCGTATGCTCTTTCTTCCTCATTGTCTGTACGTTAGTATTGTCTGCTCCCGGTTTGTCCAGATGTGTACTGCTTTGTTGTTCAACTAACGCTGCAGAAGAAACGTTTGTACCTGGAATTTCCTAGCTTGAGTACTTACAGTCGGTACAGTTGCTCTGCTGCTTCATTGTGCGTTTCTCACTTAACGCAGTTTTGCAATACTGCATGTGCTGAACCTCCAACACATCTTACTAACTAGATCCAGTTCTTCTGAGATGCGTCATATAGCAGCTCTTGGGGCTGAATTCTCCTTTTTTTCAGTAACTGCTGTTTGTACAGAGGATCAGGGCAACCTTCAGGAAACTGCTACTGCATTGTGCTTCAGACTTGACCTGAAGGAATTCCCTGTAGGCATGATAGGCTTGTTAAGTCCCCTTGATGATTTAATTCCTGGTGCTTTTGAGACATCAAACTAGGAAGGGAATTAATGTCGATACCCTGTATATCTTCACTATGCTTAGATGTTACAAATGCCTTTGCTCTGAATTGCAATTGTGTGGTAATGCTTTCTAGGAGATTGATCAAATTTGATAGTGTGAGCCCAAATTGCTCTGCAAATAAACGTACACAGTCAAACTGCAACAATGAAATAAAGTGGACCAGTTATTCAACGTGAGTCAAAATGGAATCAGAAGAGCAGTGAACTCAGCAGAACCAGTCCCTGAGAGCTCTTGTTCTTACGTTGTGTGAGTTTCAGAGCTGCAAATTTCAAAGTATTATCCAAAGGTGAAGCTGGTGTCCAGCTGGCTACTCCTTGGGAACAAGTTACTGAATTTACAAAAACATGCTTCTGCCATATCAGACCTTAACAGAAGCTCAAAGTATGCTAGAGTCTGCATTGCATGTCCTGGTTTTCTCATTAGGAAGTACTTCTGCGGTTGCAGCACAGATTTCATTGCCTCATATCACAGCACACAACTGTCATTTTCTGATTTCATTTCAGCAACCTTAAGTGAACAGGGAATGTGTTATCCTTAGCTGCCTAGAAAAAATAAGGTTCAGATTAAAAGTGCTCTCAACCCTGGCTTGATCATCTGTCTGACAGCACTGGTGAACTTTTTGTTAGTAATTTGGCATAAATATTAAGACTGGTGAATCAGCTGGAGAGACAGCAGGGGAATTCTTCCCACGTTTGTATAAGACCAGGCAGAAGACAAACTAATTATCCTCTACTATAGAGCAAACGAAGAATTCTAAGAACAGTTATTTTAGTGGCAAGTATATGCTTGTAAATTTCTCATTTCTCCTTAAAAATAACAGGTTTTGAGCAATAGTTGTTCTCACACCCCAGTAATTCCAGTGTTTCTTTGCTTGAAAATGCTGAATGCTGCTGTTTATTCCCTTGTGAAAACTGTCAAGAACAAATGTAATTTCTAAAATCAACTAATCCTTTTTTCCATTCCTTTAAAAAAAAGTTACTTGCATGTTCTTTAAGGCAAAGATTTTCTTTCCGCTCAAGTCTGTATCAGGCCCCAAATCTCATCTTGGTTAAAAGTTATTATAAGACTAGTTTGGGAAAGTGCTAAAGGATATGCTTACGCTTCATTGATCTGAATGCTGTGCTGAATAGTGACTGTCTCAATTGCAAGCAGTGAATGGCATCTCTTGAACTTCAGAAATGTGCAGGTTCTTTTCCTCTTTGTACATGTCACAACACATTCCTTATTGCTTAAAATTGTATCTGGAGCTTTTGATAATACAGCAAATTTAGGAACAAGTTAAAAATCTTGATTTCTGAGAACAGGTGACTAGGAGAGCCTTAGACATGTAAGTTCTAGCAGTCATTATATATTGATCTCCAGCATCAATAAAACTGCTACTATGTTCTGTAAAGTCTAATTTAATGTCCCTCAAGCATACTTCTTGATGTTACAGGACTGTTGCCTTGAAGATTCCGTGGAGGAATTGTTAGCTTATCATGGTAGCACATCTGTGACTGCCTTGTTGCAAACATTTTAGAGAGTCACAAAAGTGGCATTTGAGAAACAAGGATCTGGAAAATCTAATAGCATCTAGCAGTATCACAGTATATGTGCTGTATTTTTTAGATTATCTGTAGACAGATGACTTCTAAGAAAGTACTTAGTTTTGAGGTGATTTAGGCAGGATGGCGGGTTGCAGAATGAATGGTGAAGCATGGAGTTCATGCCTTTCTTGTTAACTGGGTATGTATTTATTTTCAATTTTAGGTTGGAGGCAGTAAGCACACAATGAATGAGCACCTCCATGTTGGTAGCCATGGACAAATCCAGGTTCAGCAGCTGTTCGAAGATAATAGTAACAAGAGGACGGTTCTGACGACACAGCCAAACGGACTTACAGCGCTAGGCAAATCTGGATTGCCAGTGGTTCAGGACAGACAGTCAGAGAGTGCTCACAGACGACAAGGGAGCTCCAGCTCTTTAAAATCTACAGATGGAACAGGGAAAGTGAAAACCTCCGTTATGACACCAGAGCAGGCAATGAAGCAATACATGCAAAAATTAACAGCTTTTGAGCATCATGAGATTTTTAGCTACCCTGAAATATACTTTTTGGGTCCAAATGCAAAGAAGCGGCAAGGTGTGATTGGTGGTTCAAACAATTGTGGGTATGATGATGACCAAGGGTCTTATATACAAGTACCCCATGATCATATTGCATACAGGTATGAAGTCCTGAAAGTTATAGGGAAAGGAAGCTTTGGGCAGGTGGTGAAGGCCTACGATCATAAGATGCATCAGCATGTGGCACTAAAAATGGTGAGAAATGAAAAACGTTTCCACCGCCAAGCTGCGGAAGAAATTAAGATCCTGGAGCATCTCCGGAAACAAGATAAGGATAACAACATGAATGTTATTCACATGTTGGAAAACTTCACATTCCGCAGCCATATCTGCATGACATTTGAATTGCTGAGCATGAACCTGTATGAATTAATAAAGAAAAACAAGTTTCAGGGCTTTAGCCTGCCTTTGGTCCGCAAGTTTGCCCACTCAATTTTACAGTGCTTGGATGCTTTGCACAAAAACAGAATCATTCACTGTGACCTTAAACCTGAGAACATTCTGTTGAAGCAACAGGGTAGAAGTGGTATTAAAGTGATTGATTTTGGCTCAAGTTGTTATGAACATCAGCGTGTCTACACTTACATTCAGTCACGTTTTTACCGTGCACCTGAAGTCATCCTTGGTGCTCGTTATGGGATGCCCATAGATATGTGGAGCTTGGGCTGTATTCTAGCAGAGCTTCTCACCGGTTATCCACTTTTACCTGGAGAAGATGAAGGAGACCAGCTGGCTTGTATGATTGAGCTATTGGGCATGCCTTCTCCAAAACTCTTAGATTCATCCAAGCGAGCCAAAAACTTCGTGAGCTCTAAGGGTTATCCCCGCTATTGCAGCATCACAACCTTGTCTGATGGCTCTGTAATACTTAATGGTGGACGCTCTCGGAGGGGAAAGTTACGTGGCCCACCAGAGAGCAGAGAATGGGGTAATGCATTAAAGGGATGTGATGATCCCCTGTTCCTTGACTTCTTAAAACAGTGTTTAGAATGGGATCCTGCTATCCGTATGACACCCAGCCAGGCTTTGCGGCATCCCTGGCTAAGGAGACGGTTGCCAAAGCCTCCGACTGGGGAAAAGGCCTCGGCGAAGAGAATTGCAGAGAGCACTGGTGCTATAACGTCGATTTCCAAGTTACCTCCAACTTCAAGCTCAACTTCAAAACTGAGGACTAATTTGGCACAGATGACAGATGCCAATGGGAATATTCAGCAAAGAACAGTGTTGCCAAAACTCGTTAGCTGAGTTTGAAAAACCCAATGCTGTTAATATGAGAGATACAATGTGGCTGAGCCTTATTTGTATGAAAAAGTAGCTCAGATATACATTTTTATTTGCTCAATAACTTTATTCATTTGTATCTTTCAGCACTCATTTTAAATGTAAGAAATGTTGATTTTGTTTTTATAAAAACACGGGGACAATGCTTTAAGTTTTTATACTTATTTTTTAAAATGTTTGTCTTCTACAGTACAATTAGCCTTACTGTAACTAGTGTGACACAGTAATAAACATCAGTGGCAGGCCACTGGTTACAACATGACTGTCATGCATTGCAGCGTGGTGTCAAAGGTATTAACCTTCCTCTTCCATGGTTCATATTAGGTTTCACCTGGGGTAAATTTGTAAGACTCTACCTTTTGGGTTTTATGGGTATGGGTCTTGATTCTGCAAACACTCACACCCTATGCCTGACTGGACTCCAGGGAGGATACTTGAAGAAATACAGTTAAGCACCTGTAAACTTGTAATTTGTCATTTTCTGTATGGTAGCCCTGAGAAAGTAGTGGTATCACTAATGATACAGTCACCTTCTATGGAATGCTTTCTTTATTAAAAAGTAATGGGTTTTGATTAAAATGAGCATTTAAATATAACATAAAAAATAAGAACTTCCAGGGCTAAAATGACTCTCTTACCTTGCATGCCGTGTGGTAGAGTGAGAGGAACGGGCAGTCTCAGAAAGAAGGAAGATGGAAGTATGTCTGTTCCTGTAAATCTGGAAGTGACTGATGAGTTGGTAAAGCAAAATTTTCTGGACTTCATTTCAGGTATATAACATTGAGCATTCCCACTGGGCTTCCCTCCCCCCCCCCCCCCGTTTTCTTTTCTCTCCTAATGTGCAGTTTGGTCTCCCTAAATCACGTAGGCAGAAGTGCTTGTTCTGTCACTTCTATACTGTTAACTTCCAGACTGTTATGCTACATGGATTTCACAGATTGCTTTTATTTCGTCTGACAATGTTTGTCTGAGCGACTGTGGCCTCTCTGGTACATTTACACTTCAGATCAAATCTGCGTGTAGGGGCAAACACTATGTTACTACATTGCTTTCTGTAGAAAAGTACTTCACCTTAGACAGCATAACTGTAAGTGGAAGGATCCTCAGTGGAAAGCTCTTCAGTTGGAAGGCACCATCCTAGATACTTTCTAATAAGGGAGAATTATCAAAGGAAAGTTAAATGGTTGGAATTTGGTTTAATCTTTGGCATTTGTAGCTGAAAATTAACTTTGAAGGAACAGTTAGAGATATGTGTAGGTTTGTTCACGTGTGTGTGTGCGCTAATGCTTGGTTTTTCTTTTTTACTTTTAACTGCATTCATGGAAGAAAGATGGTCTTTACTGAGGAATAATATCTAGACCTATGAGAGAAATATTCACGCGTTGTAGCATGTTTTCAACCGGAACAGTTTGAAATTTAAGATCAGTATTTCATCACGTACAATGGCTGTGGTCTACATTGGATGTATAAAACATAGGAAAAGGGAATTTTAAACAAAGTAGAATATAATCTAGAAGGGTTTATGGATGTTAGAACAAGACACGCTAGAATGGATTGCATTAAACCTCAATAACTTTACTATAAGCAACATTTATATGCACAGATTTTACTGAATTACCTGTACAAATTATGAAAAATACTTAAAGCATGGTCCCCTGAGAGGCCAAGAAAGTTTCCGGTTAAGTTCTCCTTCATATTCATTACCTTACCACTTAGAGCTTAATTTTTTTTTTTGTTTGTTTGGTTTATTTTTAATTTAATGTAAGACTGGGGAGGGATATAAATGCAAAATGACAGAATTCTCAGGAAACATACTGCTTAACTTCTTGCCAAAAAGTCAACACCTAAAGAAGCTCCAAAAATAATTTCTGAGTAGAGGATGGTATTTGTTGATTGATGCTCTAATTTTTACAGTTATCAATCAACCATTTTTCTTTTTTTTTAAAAAAGATCGTTTCCTGCCTCTAGTCATATTAAATTATTTAGTGTTAAATGTTCACAACTTTATACAATGTGTGTAAGTGCAATATGTAAACATGTATGAAATCATGTTAAAAAATAGAGTAATACAGCTAAGAAAAGTGGCTTTTGGAATATGAATATCCAGTAAGTTATGGTCAGTAAATTCTAAGTCTGGAAAAGAGATAGATTAATTTCCATATAAAATTAACTGATTCTCATGACTGTGGGAATACAATACTGTGTATTTTTCTGCAGTAACTGGGAATCTTTACTTCCTCCACCACCTACTTGGCTTTACCACTCCTTTCTACCTTAACTCTTCCTGCAAAAGTTAAGAAATAGGGATGCTTATGTTAGGGGCGGAAAAAGAATCACCTCCCTTAATATATTTTAAAGGGAACCTTGATACATGTTCCTGCCTTTCATGGCAATTTAAGGTGAAAACATTCATAATGTTCATGGGTCATTAATGGGCTAAAACCACTAAATTTTCTTTTTCATGTAACCAGTTCTTAATGCCAATAATGCATTTATGATCCACCTTCATAAATGCTACCGGAAACTTTAAGGCCAAAATATGGTGTGCAGAGCTATTTTTTTAACCCAGATACAGTGCAACTTCCTCTATACTAAAGGAGCAGCTACATCAAGGTTTTTAAGTGATGTAGCTGCTTTTTATTGTAGCTTATTTATACCTGTAAAAAAGGAGGGGGGGGAAGGACATTGCCTCTTGCTTTGATGTGATTTTATTCTAAGGGCTCTGATAATTAGGCGGATAGAAGTTGGCTTGGAAACAGTGCTTAGTCTCACATGTTACCATCGTCTGGGGATGTCTGAGCTATTTTCAGATTTAGTAATAGCACAGCGTTGTCTTGTCTTTGGTTGCAGTCTCACTTGGCTCAGTTTCTTGCACCACTGGAGTGTTCATTACCACTTAAGTGTATTGGAACAACAGAGTGATGCAAGATGTGTAGATTAACAATAGAGGATGGATTGTGCCCTTGGTGTTAACAATGTGCCTTTTGTTACAAATGCCGTGTTGTAGGGCATGCATCTTGGCCCCTTTAACCCTTTGAATACTGGATAGTAGGGATGAAATCTATTTTTAAATGCTATACCTGTCTTAAAACATCCTGTAGATGATCGAGGCCTTAATAGACACAATAAGGCAATCACACTGCTAGGGTGGAGAGGACACTGTTCTTGTAGTACGTCTTGTTAAGGGGTTAAAGATGGCCCTTCCTCATTGGTTCTACTTTAACATCAAATTGATTTTTTTTTTTTAATAAATTTTTGTTATGGTGACACTAGACAGAAATCAACTGTATTTGTAAAAATTTACCTCAAACTCTTTAGTTTTATAGTGTGATTTAATCCCAGGGCATTTGGTATGAACCAAAGTGCATTCCTTTTATATGTGCCTGGCTCTTATAAAGGTGGCCAGGGATTTTTACAATTTGGGTGCAAGGCACTTAAGCCACTTTTAACTTGGTGGGTGGTTTGGAGTTACAAATGACTTCATGGGAATGTTGAAAACACTTTAGACATAAGTAGCATCGGGCAATATTAGAATCTTTAGGAAAGGGTGTGCATTATTTAATGCTCTCCATTTTTTAGTATTTTTTTCCATCAATAATATTTGTGATAAGTACAAAAAGAACTCTTTTTCCGGTCAGCAAAGATTAGAATATTGCCCACTTTAATGCTATGGTAGCATTTAAATAAAATGACAGTTGTGAATTATTGTTTCTAGGGGCTTGTACATCTCTGCTACAAATTGTAATTACTCAGTTCAACTGCTACAATTACGTCTAAGCAGTAGCTTGGGTTTTTATTGGGCAACGACTTAGACACGTGACTGTAATATGCTGCAACTGTGTGTACTGAAAACATGTGAAAAAGATTGAATGTGGACGGTGTATATATGTATGTATAATTTTCTGTGAGATGCTGCTGTTGCCACTTAACATTAAAGATGTTGTAGTGGGTTTTAATCCTAGTGGCCAGTTTTATGATACTGTTTGTATTGTACAGCTGATGACAGGAGTTAAGACTGTTCTAGTGAATATTTGTTACATTTTATTGTTGTGGCCAGAGATCATTTCAGAATAAAATTTTATGTCCTACTTTACTTCTCTCCACTGCAGTTTGGGTTTTTTTCTGGTCGTAAAGAGAGCCCTTGGAGTGCTGGCATTTCTTCAACATGGAAAGGCCTTCTCCTAGCGTGCTGAAGTCAATGACAGCAGTGCCTTTGTCCCCCAGCGTGCTTACTGGTATCTGTATATAGTAATTACCCATTGCTGGAGGATGACTTTGCTGCTGCTTTATGTGTTTTGACAGCCTTGAATATTGCCCAAAGGCTGCCTTTGCCCTGAGGTTTCTAAAGATCTTCTCAGGACTTAGAAAGTAATCCATTTTGTATTTTTATTTGCCCCATGCTCGAGAGAAAACACCTTTGGCAGAAATTTTGCCTGCACGGGTGTTTTAATTTTCTTTTAGCTGCTTTTTAAAGATTTTTTAAAATAACAATATATCTGATTTTATAAGAAATACTTGATTGAGAAAGGTGCAGTGTATATTCTTTTTCTTAAAAACTGCTTTAAAAAAGCCCGGATTTCTGCACTGATTTTTGAGCCAGACTGACTTTTCAGAACTTGTCAGACCTCGTAAAGTCCCAGGATAATGAGAACATACTACACAAAGCTGGTAGGCTAGACTGAGCTAAATTCTGTTCACATACACATCCGGAGTGATTTCACTGTTCAGTGCAGAACTGTCTTGGGAGCAATTGGCCACATTCTCTTCTTGGTAATGTCAACGTACACCCAGAGCAGTTTCACTGAAAAGCTTTCTGATGCAGGTGAGACCCAGGCTGAAATCGAGGGATTTTAACTGCACTTTAGTGTCTCCTTTTCAGCATAATTGGGAGATTCCAGAGCACAAAAACCATAAAGACTAAATATAGATAAACACAGTTTACAGCCCCAAAGAGCAGCAAGCCAAAAATTACATCTTTGTGAATTAAAGCCTATTTGTTAATGACTGTGTTCTTCTGAGGACAAAGGCCTCTTTTTTTTTTTTTTTTTTTTTTTAGTTATTTTAGCTTCTTTTAGGGATTTTCTTCTAGTCTGCCTCTCACCCTCTCCTCCAGCCATCCATCCCTCTTGCCAACTCTTGCACAGTTCTGCCACATCTGTTTTTTCGTTTGAAGAAGGGTAGGGGCCATCTCACCTTATTTCAGTTGTCTGGAAGTTGGGGTTTGGCCCATGCCATTTGCTGATGCTCCCAGTAGCTGGTGGGGAAAACTGTGTTGCCCTCTGCCAGCGCTGCTCCCTCCCTGGTCCCTGACAGAGAGCTCAGATCCCTGCCTAAAATGGGGCCCTCAGAATCCCACCCTGAATGATGGTCTGTAGCTGCTGTTAGCTCCACAGTACTTCCTTTTGTGAAGAAATAGTGGCTTCCTTTGGATGTCAGCTGTCCATCTCTTGGGGTTTTTTTACAGCAAACCAAGTAAAGAATGTGAGAAGTGTAATTATGATCAGGTACCATGTTCTTCACTTCTAGGTGCTGCTGCTTTTCTTAAAAATCCCATTTTGTCCCATTTTTTTAAGATCTCCTTATTGAAAGATCCAGCATGAATTTTACTCCTCATCAGAACATGAGAAATTAAAAAGCAGGTAAATATTAAGGGAAGTATCTGTACAGGGCTATCTACAGTCAGGAGGTGGTATTTAGAGGGAAAAAAGATACCTGTAAGATGAATAGGGCCAAATTTGAGGTAAACATAATCTTTCCTAGGTTCAGTGAAGGTTCAATAATTACGTCAAGATCGGGTTGAGATTGGGAAAGTCTTAAATGCATCTCAGTGTCTGAAAACCATTGATAACCTATTATTTCAGTGGAAAAATGTCTTTCTTTGAGAGCTTGTCATTTTAAACTCCATGCTAATAATTAAAGGATAACATTAAAGGGTCTTTTCTGTAGCTAGAACTTTAAAAATTGTTATACATTTCTTTAAAAAATGTGATTTATAATGCTATTATACTGCTAGCATAGGCTTGTGTTTTATATTTTAATGTCCCTGAGAGGAAGAACATTCCGTGTCTTTGTCTTGAGTACATGATACTAGACGTCTCCCAGCCATCAAATATGCTGTAGCAGAGTAAAAGTGGCATCGACAGAACTGGTTTCTGTTCCTTCACAGAAATCCTCTGCCACTCTTGGAACTGGGGTTTCTCTGTGTCATTTTCCCTATTTGGTTTTGTCTGTTGTTTGTTTGCTTGTTTATTCATTTGTTTTTAAGAAGTGCTTTCAAGCCTCTGGCTGTGGTGAGTCTTGGGTCTGTGCCAACTATCGAGCACTTGGGGATAGGAGTACTGCAAAAATAATGTTTCTTTAGCTTTTTCCCAACAATAAACAGAAAGTCTAGCTTAGTACCAAACTCCAAAGACAGGGAATGCACATTCACCTCCAGCTGCTGGGTTCCAGTCTCCACACCAGCCGTTAACCTTGTTCTTCAACTTCTGCATGAAGTTCAGCAGAAATGCCAAGTGCTGCAGAATGAAATGGCTTGTGTCCATCACTTTGAGGTGGGAAAAGAGACTGCAAAAGCAAGGTCATGACATCTTTTTGGATAAAGTTTGGGATATAGCTGGAGTGAGGGAGAAGTTCTGCTGAGAAGTTCTTGGGCTGGAAGCTCTGCGTGCCACCCTGGGAGGTGGCAAACGCAGTGTTCCTGCTAACAGAGTGGGAACTGTTTTCCCTTTTTTGTAGACTGTGTTTTCATTGCTTTGCTTTGCTTTGGTTATCTGCAAACTGGACATGACTATGCATACCTTACGTACCTAAAGATACTGTCTGGAGTAGCTGCAAATGGTGAAGTATTACTTTATAACTAATGTTGGCGAGGTTCTTGTTCAGAGACTGTCTGACCTGGCAGTGCCCTGTGCATAGCATCCACAGAGTCCATAAGACTGTCTAAATGCAAAGCATTGCGAAATAGAGGTGCAGTGAAGTATTAAACCTTGATTAAACATAATGTGTGAGAGAAGTGTCCTCCAAGCAGAAAAGAAAAGCAACTGACAATTGTGTTATAAAGACTTTCAGCCAAACTCAGTTTTCAAGCATAGTATTGATTTATTTAATAAGATCTCTTTAATTTAATAAAAATGATCTGAATAAAGAGATAATATTAAGATTTTTTTACTTCAGCTTCAGTGTGGCAGTAAAAATTCCACGCTGAATTTTTTTTTTTTTCCCCAAGCGTGTGGGGTGCTTGCAGACGCTACAAATATACTTTTGCTCAAGCCATCTGGGTATAGAGATCTACTCTAATATCTCCTGACAGACAAGCAGGACCTAAACTTAAAGAATGTGTATGTGTGTGTGTATACAACATATATATATGTATGTGTGTATGTACATATATATGTATATATTATTCTTTGAAAAACAATAACAAAAACTCTGCAGGCATTCTTTGTAGTGCTTTACAAAGAAGAGAGATGTGGCTTTGTTTTCGCTTTGCCTCTTCGAAGGTTCAGTATAAGCCCAACACCTTTGCATTACGCACACGTCAAAGCCAACTCTCGCCACTGGAGTCCCTGTTTTGCCGGCGGGATGTGCAGCGTGAACCTCAGCTTTCCTGCTGGAGGCAGAGGGTGCTCGGTGAGCAGGAGGCGGGTGTCACCCCAAGGACAGGTGGTCCTTGTCACTTCTTCCGAAGCGGTTGTTCACCAACAGGAGAGCTGTTTTTTAGCTTACCCTGCTTGGCAACTGAAACTTCTCCTTTGGGATTAAAGCCTGAGTCCATGCACTTAGACTGGGTTGATAAACTTCAGCAGAGAAAGAAATCCGAGGCCAAGGCAGAGCTTGTAAAGCCCAAAGCTAGAATAAAAATGGATTTCTAAAGATCCCAGTACTTGTCACGTCCAACTGTGGCACTTCCAAAATGGCCTCTAAGATGTGAAAGACCTTTCCAAAGGTCTGTGCAGAGACAGCTTTGCCCAGGACATCCCTGGGCTGGTGGCCCTGCCTGCCCTGCCTACCCTGCACACAGATGCTCTGCCAGTGCCTCTGGCTCCCCTGCGAGGCTAGCGTTCCTCATGAGCTTCCAGCACTTCTGGCTTCCTCAGGGTACAAAGAACACTTCATGGACAAAAAAAAAGGAAGCGTTGCTACGGAGAAACTAAACATTTGTGTATCAAGGGCACTGCACGCTAGCAACAGGACGCTGCGCTGCTATTTGCCTGGCTGTCAGTCCCGTGAGCTGTTTATGCCCTGCTGGACCTGCTCCTCCACGGACACCTCCCAGGCCTGCCGGCACCCATCTGTCCACCATGCTGGGGTGGACTGGCAGGACTTACTCCTCCTGAGCTAGCCTGTCACTGCCCATGGCTCTGCAAATCGCTTGCCAAAGGCGGTGAATTGCTAGTATGGTGCTTCAAAGATGAAGTTGCTGCCATAGGGTACCCGGCAAGGTGTCCCAGCCCACCGGTGGGAGCTGACCTTAGAGCGGGCTGTGCCCAGGAGCTGTGCACGTGCACAAGGGTGGGACTGGCCCTGCTCCTCGCAGGCTGCTCCTGTCCCTAACGGTGCGCGCGGGGCAGGGACACTTCCCCTGTCCTTTCCCGTGTGGCAGAAGCGAAGGGTGATGCTCAGGTAACGCGCTTTCATGCTGCAGGAAGAGGAAAGCACTCCCTACCCCAGGACTGGTGGCATCAGGCAAAGCAGCTTAGCGCTCGTTAGGGTGGGATGTGAGGAGGCTGTAACACACTGTACTGCTGGCACAGGGGGGAATGTTTCCAATCCTAAGCGTTTGCAGATGGCCTGTCTTAATTAGCTTTGACAAGTACCTAAGTTGCTGTAAGTTACACCACAAATGGGATCCTGAAGCTTTCATTTTTTGTCACTTTTAAATAAAGCTTTTTCCCTCCTCCTGCTACAGCATTTCCATTTTTCTTTCCATGTAAGGCTCTTGAGAAGAAATGAGATCTTTGCGTAGCTGAGGAGCTATATTTTGATTGACTAAATGACTTATAATTAGGAGGTAGCTCCTGCCAGTGCTCTTCATATGCTGATTGAGAATTGCCTGCAGCAAATCAATGCAGGCAGAGCTGCCAGAAAGGCATGCTGATGTCTTCTCACAGCATATACCTTTCAACCCCAAATTTCCTCTGGTACTGACGCAGACAAATTATCTTTATGGCCAATGACTCTACAGGAGTTACAGGGTTGCAGTCCAAGGGCCTTCAGTGAAATACTTAACCCGTGCAGTTATTTATGATCTATTGTGTGGGAGTAGCGATGCTGGTAGCCTTTTCAGAGCCCGTGAATGAAGTGTGTGTGAAATCAAGCTGAAGGCAAGTGTGCCTCTGCCTTTTAAGGATGTGAAGCAGAAACCTTTTCCCACCTGGTAAAAGCCACTTGGCCTGCTTGCCAAAAAGGTGGCTCTGGACTGGGCTCACTTGGGCAAGATTAGAAACAGGAGAGACAGCTGCTATGGGCCTTTGAGGAGATACAGATGTGTTTTTTTTTTCTCCTCTGACAAAACTATGGCATAACAGGCACCTGGGATGTTCTGACAGGAAGGAGCTGGGCACATAATCCATCCCTGGCTATAGCAGAGGACCAAGATAAGAGTCTTTGCTCCCACTTTCCTGGTTTTCCCTTGGCTGAGGTGGGTCTGGCAGTGCTGGGCAGACAAACTCCCCCTTTGGCCAAAGCTGAGGAAATCCTCATGAGCCAGCCTCTCTGTAGATGGGCAGGTTGGAGTGACAGGGAGCATGGTGGCTGGCAAAGGAAGGGCAATAAGCAATAAACAAGGGATTGCTTTTTTCCTCTCGCTGGAGTTCATTCAACTCTCCATTGCGTTTGACTTGGGTATCATTGCTTGAACCATGAGCACCCTATGTATTAAAAAAACAGATTCAAGCCACATAAACTCAGGAGATTAAAAAAAAAATGTTACCTGTTTACTTTTGTTTAATTGCCTTCATGGATCTCAGCTTTCAGAGTTTACGTTTACATATTTCTTTTCTACCTTCCAACCACGACAACCAGAACATTTCTAGGAGCAAAGAGCCTAAGGGACATCCAGTATTACAGCAGATACCATGTCATAAAATCCCTTACATAAATTTACTATTTTTCTGCTATAAAAGTAGTTAGCTTACTGGCACCTACTGCTGCTGTTGGAAGACTGTTACAAACCACCGTTTCTTTGATGGTTAGATATGTGCTTTTAGCTTAAAATAGTTGATGACTTTTTTCATGCTATTTGTTCTTGTGCCAACATTGTCTTATAGCTTGAATGATTCTTCAGCCCTGCTGGTATTTGGGCATGTATTTATAAAGTGTAATCGTATCCCCCTTTTGCTAGGCTAACCCTATTAAGCTATATTTGTCTCAACAGTAAAACTGACTCCCCATTCTCATCCTACTAGGTCTCTGCACCTGTTCTGGCTTGAGTTCAGCTTTGTTAGAGCTGTGGACGGCATTCTGGTTGCGGTCCCGCTGGGGATATGTACAGTATGAAAAATACCTCTCCCTGCCCACTGCGGTACTTCACCCAGTACATCCCAGGATTTTTCTCCTCTGTGTGACGCCGGCAGCTCAGGGCCATTCCTCAGTCCTTCGGCTGCTCCCCTGCTTCTCTTCCCTTCTGCCCCATACAGCTGATGAGATGCAAGTTACAGCAAAATTTCTCTTGGCTGGTAACTGACTGCTTGACTCTGTTTTATTAGATTTCCATCGCCTTATCATGAGAAATGAAACCCCGTGATTCTCATGAGTATATGTAATTTGAGAAGCTGGAGCTTTTAGGAAAACATTAGAAATAATGTCACTCTAAGAAAAAATAATCATATTCAGCATTCATTTTTCAAAGATGTTTCACGATGTGATGCAGTTGGCTGTAATCAACATTGTCGTACCAAGGTGTTGCTGTTACACCAAAAAAAATAGCAAAGATGTTTTGACTATTATGCTGCCAGCTCTCATGACTTCAACTGGTGTTTTTCCTCAAATCCTCGCTCCTAGAATTGTTATTATACAGTTACATTTTCTGACCTTTTACTGAAATAAAAGTTTCTAGTCTCAGAGCTATATCTTGAAAGAAGTATGTTGTAAACCCCAAAACTGGAGAACAATTCCTATGAACTTAAAAGGAACAGATTAGAAAAAGAAAGCAGATTTAAATTCTAGACTAATGAGTTTTCAGGACATGTATCAATATTGCTAAGGTTTTCTGAGTGTTCAGCATCCCTGGTGTCATCAAAACCATGTGAAATAGTATGATTTGAAGCAAAAATCCTGTTTTTCTACACACTTAATTGAGAGTTGCTTCATGGAGAGACATTGAGCCAGATGTGGTGGTACTGTTGTGCCATACCTGGCCATCTTGCATCGAAATGTCTTACACTGAGCGCTGAGGTACACTGTTCATACTCTCTTAAAGAGGCACAAAGAAATAAGATGATAATAATAAAGCAGCTGTGGAAAATGGGGGATACTTAAAATTTCTGGGGTGAATTTAGTCCCTATGAAGAACTAATAACAAGACTGAACTTTGTGGGGCATGCTCTTATCATGGGTCATGAGAAAGCGAGACACGAGCTGGCCCCGGCCTCTGCCAATTCCCACTTCTATGTCACTCATAAAAGGATTGCAGCTGGTGAGAGGGGATGGATGTGCCAACTTGCAGGCTTCAGTAGGATTCACTAATGAGTTTAAGTCAAAGTTTGAAGGCATGTCTTCAAAGGCGGTACATTTAGACTGTATTGACCCCTAGTGCTAGCTGTTCTGTACGATGTGCATCCCAAATGTAGGCATTTCTCTAAAAAAATCAAAGCCCACATTGATGACCAGGGAGGAAGCCTCAGTGTAAGTCTTCACTGCCCATCCTTTTTATTCTGTTTACCAGTGAACTCCCTCCTGTACAGAAGAATGGAGTTTTCTTGCAAAGAAAGGCTTCTGCTTGGGATTGTTTCTGCTCTTTCCTTCAATACAAAGTTTCCTGGACAAGCTAAGACAATACAGTGAATGGAAGGGCAAGAAAGTATTATGGATGGCTGCTTTAAAGCTGGAAAAAACATTTTTCAAGTACATTTTTAATATTTATTTTGAAATATTGTCAAAAGCATGAATTTTTAAGTGTTAGGGTTTGCTTTTGTTTTTCTTCCCGCACTTTACAATTTTTTCTTTCTTTCCTTTTTGGCACTCACTTATTTTGCCACAGGAACCTAGAGAGAGGGAGAAAACAGATTAAAAGTGAAAGAAACCAGAGGAAGTCAGTTTAAATGCGAAACTGAAAACACTGCAAAAATTTTGCATAGAGCTTTCATTTTCAGACACACAGAAAATTCACTGAAAAAAATTCAGTTAAACAAATGAAACAGGTCTACATTTGGATTTTCTGTACACAGAGGTTTTATCTAAAACTTCAATCCTACAAAGATTTTATTGCCTGTTTAGCTTAATACACATAAACATTTATTTTTGCCAGGGTGGATTAGAAGTCATATTTGAAGGGCTTCTATGAAGCTTCTAATTGCTCTAAGATCTAACAATAAGGACCTTAAGCTCAGAAGAACCCACTTCTTGTGGTGACTGGAAAACATGACAATATTATGGTCTGGCTTTGTATGAATGACTGAGGAGGTGACAACCAAAGCCCATTGCTGAATAAGTAAATATTCACACCCAAGGCTTTGCTTTATTTTTCAAGGAGGGCTTAGGGAGCTTGCGGGTATGTTTGCTTCCTGAAGATGATGTTTGGATTAAGTCTGTTTAGGAGAATACAGTTGTTTCTACTTGACAATGAGCATAGCCAGATACAACTATATTCTGCTCTGAGGCTGGGAAAGATTTTTGGTTTTGGCATTATTTGCCTACCTAAATGTGCAGAAGTAACAGCATCTATTTTTTTCTTTATTGCTGCCTTTCATACCAAGGTTATCAGGAAATAAAACCAACCCAACTTTAGCCTCCAAAATGGGCAAGGGAGCAGGCTTGTAAAATAATCTGCTCCAGGAGCTGGTTGGTTTGTGTCCGTTGGGTGATGCAAAAAGCCAAGGCGGAGGAGGAACATGGTTTGATTACTGGCAGCTGCTGTCCAGCTGATGTAACTTGGTAATAGCTGGTGACAGGCAGAAACTATAGAAGATACAAATGATAATTCCTTGGGGAGCTCCAGACATAAATAATTCATCAAAATGAATTTTATAGTAGGGGTCAAAAGAAATTGAAGAAAGCCTGAGTGTTAACTCTCTGAGGGAGGAATTGACAGACTGTTTTTGTACAAACTATGTGGGGGGGAAATACAGGCAAATTAAATGTAAATGAAGAATATGACATTGTTCCTATTACCTGGAACCAAAGTAAGAGAGACATGAGAAATAAAAAAAGGAAGGATGATTAAGGAAATGTCAGTAACTGAAACTGCTGCTGGATAACAGTGCCAGAGAGATGCTGGGTAATGGCAACAGCAGAGTGAATTGCCACAGGTCCATACTGTCGCACAATGTGTATATCATACAGTCACACAGAACAGTGTCTTCTTAGTAATTAGCTCAGTAACTTACCCGTAGTTAGGAGCTGATTAATCTCTCCCGAATATTTCATGTGTCTGAGTAAGGAAGGCAGTAAGACTGCCTGTCTGTGTGGGAAGGACAGAAGTCCTGGTGTGGGACATCGCTGTGGCTCCCGCAGGTGACATCTGCAAGGGACTAACCTGCAGGGTGGCCGAAGCCATTCCCTGCTGACCGTGCCATGGGCTAAGTCCCCCCCGCATCGCCCAGTGCCGTTCTGGGGCTGCATCCCGATGTGAGGGGCTTTGAGTTTCCCACAGTGCGGCTTCTACCTCCAAAAACGCCCTTGGAGGCTGGTTTTCCAGGAGGAGGAAAGCCGTCATGCCCCATGCAGCTGAGTTCCCTGAGGTAAAACAACAATGCTTCAACTGAGCAAATTTAAGGTCTGTTTCTCTGAGGCTGCTTTTAAAAACATTTCTTGGTGAAGCTCTTTTTGAGCTCGCCTAACACAAGGTGACTGTTTTTCCACATACTAGGCTATAATTCTGCAACTGTTTGTGTTTGGGTTTTATGTTTGTCTTAGTTTGTGAACTCTGACTAGTCAAATAACTTCATCCTGACCGAAGAGGGGTGTTTTTGTCGTATTTGAAGAAATGCTGGCTTAGGAATAAGTTGTTTTAAGCCTGTGAAAATGGCATGTTGCTTACATGCAGCACAAAATTTTCCACCCAGGCTCATATTTTCAAAAACAGCCTCTAATTTTGGGTATCCAAATTTAGTGTCCCGGAGGCTGACTTTCAGAGATATTGCCTGCCCCTGAGTCTGAGCATGTATACTTTATGGTCCCCAAAATAGCTTCTCCAGGCTGGTCTGCTTCGTTGCGGAGAGCAGCCCTTGTTTTGTGCTATTCTGGATTCATATTTTGTCATTGTCTGAGAACTGCTGGCTCTCACATATAAAATGTTTTCCACACTGTAAGTTTTGTGCTCTCTAAATCTGGGAAACTTTCTTTTCCGGGACTTTGATATTGCCTTAGATCAAAGGTCTCCTTCCTATCCAGACCGGGGGGAAAAAAGAAAAGTCTTTATTTTCCTGTATAATCACTTGCAGACTGCAACTATGAGAATAAAAGGAGACACACTTTAACTACCTCAATTATTTTAAAGCAAAAAGGTGTGGGAGAAGGTTCATCCCTTGTTACAAAAATCCATGAGGCTGGCTGGTACCTCACTGTACATGATGCCATCTGAAAAAATTTCAGTTTGGTGCATCTTACTCCTATTTAGCTGAGTAACCCAGAGAAAACCTCCTTTGAACATAATGGGGTGAGGGGAATCAGAATAAAATATTAAATCTTTTTTCGTCCTAGCCTTGTAAAAGGCAGGGAGTTGCTGCTTTCTTGCTGAATTTTCCCCTTGCCTGCTTGCACCTTTTCACAGGGAGGCATTTCTTGTTTTCTGATCTGGTAAGTTAAAACGCGATGTTCTCTCTTATGTGCAGCGGGTTTGCTGTGATCTAGGGAAAAAGGATGCGCATGTGGTAATGTACCAGTTTCCAAAAATAAATAGAAGGATACCCTGGTGAATTGTGCTGATCGCAGGATTAATGCTCTCTCTTATTACTGAATTCATGCCGGGTGCAGGTAGCATTAAAGGAGGCTGAAAAACCACAAGGGACTTTGTAGTTCTTTTTTTTTTTCCTTTAAGACAAAAAAGCCTGCCTCTCCTGTCAGTTATACCGCAATTGCCAGAGCCAGATGAGAAGCAATGACATGATAAATAAATGCCCTGTGGCACATGATAGGACCGGCCTGTGGCTGGATGCTGACGTCTGTCCAGGCCGTTTCTATAGTGGGAACATCCAAACAACCCCTTTTACTCTGGATGCTTCAGAATTACTCCTTTTAATCTACTAGGTAAAGCGCATGCTTGTAATAGTGGGCACCACTTTCACGGCAGTAGAGCCTAGAAAATAAGGAAGCAGCAAAAGCTGCTGCACCACTTCTGAGAAAGCAGGAGGAGGCTGAGCCCTGTGCAAGGGATCTTGGCTGTTGCCAAAGAGGAGCATGTTTTCTTGACTGAGCAAGCAGCAGAGTGTGAGAAGCAGAGTGCTTACACAAGGCCGCTTGCTGGGAATGTACCAGCGAGTCTCCTCACGTTTTCTTGTGCAACAAACCCGGCATTGATTGACAATTTTGCAGATGTACATGAGGATCAAGAATGGAAACTTCAGCTCTTATACCACGAGGCCACACAGTGCCAGCTTTTGCCCATCTCCTGCGACGCCCAGTGGTGTCTGCTGCTGTCTGCCCCCATTAATTTGCTCTCCCTTTGAAGAACAAGGGATGAGGTTAGAAATCATGCCCCTGATGGGGCACAGGGTGGTGGCAGGACCCCGCAGTGTATGGGGCAGGGGGCAGGAGCCAAGGTCCCCCCCAGCTCCTCCCATTGCCGTAAGACTGAGCACAGCCTACGCTGCTCTCCCACTCCTCGGCTTGGCCAGCGAGCCCTCGGGCTAGCAGGCACCAAACTGTTGCTTGTAAATGCCCCGAACCAAACCAAGCAGAAATAAGCCAGGAGTGTGAGTCAGAGGAGGAAAAGGGGTTTCCTCTGCACGAGGTCTTGAGTGAGCAATGGCAGGCAGAGAGATGCTCCCACAGTCAGTGTGGGGCAGGTGTCCTCCAACCAGGACTCCCCACCACATGCGCAGGGGGTCCCGGAGGACATGGGCTATGTCCAGTCCACAGTAAAAAGCTCCAAAGGCTTATAACGCAGGCATAGGATTCCCAGCAGCGATGGGTTACTGCTGGACCACGGCTCTTGCTAACGTAAGCAAGTTTCACCCATATAATTATAATAGAGAAAAAACAAGGATTTTTCTCATTTTACCTCTCCATCCCTGGACACTCTCTCCTTTCCTGCCCTCGCAGTGGGAAAATATAGTGCTGCTCTTCCTTTTCAGGGCCAGACACATGGCACTCCCTAGCTGCAGCATATGATTCATCTTATGTTTTTATGTAGGTCTCCCTTGCTGTCAGCTGTCTGACTTTCGGTGTCGGCACAGAGATGGCGACAAGTCCCACTGTCCCCACCAGAGCTACTATAGCATTACCCACACAAAATGCCTTTAAAGTGAGGCACTTCGGTCCGGAGTCCCAGTATGAGAGCGCCTATCAAAAAGCTGGCACTCCTGCCAAATAAATCCCTTGCAGCACTCTGCTCTCGCTGCCGGGGTAGTTAAACAAAGGGATGCCACAAAACCATTCCCTGTGTGGCGTTCAAACAAGCTGTCCACTTGCTGATGATATCTGGACATTACTGGAGGGCAATTTTGCTTGTGTAATTCACCGGAGAGAGATATTTGTTCAATAAGTTGGTGCTGAGAAGGAGCGTTCGTTTTGATTTTTGTGCACTGAGACCACGACAGCCACTCTACAAAGTGTTAAGTGCTTCAATCATTTTTATGGGTGTTGCTTTTCCCCATGCATTTGTCAAGTTTGGTTAACATTAATTTCCATTATTTCCTCTGAAACAGAGGATTAACCTGTAGCAAATTTTTATATCTAGACTTCACTCCAAGACAGGGGTGTCTGCTCATTTAGATACGAATGCATTGGCAACGTGACACACTGAAACACAGTATAATGATGCAGTTGCATGAATTGCTCTTCATAAAGCTCATCTAACCCTGTACTCTCCGTATCGATCCTGGGAGTGACAAATTCCATCTGAGGAAGGCAGCACTTTGAGATATTAAAGTGTAATTTATGGATTCATTTACTGGGGTTCCAGAATTGATTTCCTTAAGTGTTATGGAGTATATCTGATGCAAATCCCCTGGGATTTGGAACAATATTGTAAAATACCATCAATTCCTAGTTCCCTTTGTAATCATTTAATGAAGGCAGAATGTCCTCTGTTAAATGGGCCCTTTCATCCTCTGGGTGAATTAGGTGCAATTATAATTAAACTTCCATTTAGAATTGGAACTAAATTAAAATCATATAAATAACTGAATCTTCAGGATTGCTATTCCTAATTAATAAGGTAACCGCTCTTGCCGGAATAGACTTTTTATGATGCATTAATAACTCCCAATTCCTATTACATATTTATCTAAGGCAATACATTATATTTCAAATGTTTAACAGAAGACTCCCATAAGGAAGGATCTAATAAAGTACTCTATTAGATATCGAGTAGTTTTAACTGTACTGCAGATTCTCTCAGTGCCTCCTGCTGCTCCTGAAAGATGAGGCAATAAAATCTGTATTGCAATGTGGTGCAACATTTTATCTGAAACTGGGTGATGTTCTTGGAGTGCCATACAGAGTGCTATCACATTGGATTGGGTGACCTGAATACGCACGCACGCACGCACACACGCACACCATCAAATAGCATCATTTCATTACTTTCTTCCCCCCCCTCCCAGGGCTAGTTTGGTATGTACTTCAGAGGCTTTGCAAGTCATTCTGCAAAGTAGTCAATGCCTAGGGTTTAGGATTCGGATTGCATTTCAGAGTAATACAAGCATTACTCTAATGTCTTATACTGAACCTTTTGTAAGTATTTCTCTGTTGAATCAGGGTCCTCCACTGATACCATGGTCAGCATGTGTTCCTTTTCAATGTGGAAAGAAAGTACTTCCTGTGAAGCTATACCTATGTGACATATAACTCCTCTTACCTCATTCTTCATCTCTGTGGTACTGCCACCAGCTTTGGAGTCCATGGTGTTCACTGCCCCAGGGTGACAGACAGCACGAGAGCTTGGATGGGCTCCACTTGCTCCACTTGCAACGCTCCGAGCCCAAGCACTTACCTTCAGCTTCCCTGAGTCCTGCCAAACCCAACTGGTGACCTGATTGCAGGTCATCCCAAGTGACTTTGCCTTCTCTAACGTAAGTACGTACAGCCTGTGTCAAAAAGAGGGGAAGATATAAAACAACAGCAGAAGCAGTAAAAATAATCATCATTAGGACGTAACAGTAGAAAGTGAATATAATCCTCTTTTAGGAAAGGATAAGAAAAGGGAAAGCAAAATCATGGAAGGTGTTAACCACTTTTTAAAGATGTTTTGATGATAAGGCTAGTACAAAAAAATCTCATATGGAATAGAATTCTCTGCTGGCAAGCAGCAATTTTGGACGCCTTTAAATCGTTTTGATATCTGGCTGCTCATTACTATCATATGTAAAATGCAGCACAATTATTCCACTGAATGTTGTACAGTTTATGTAACTACACTTTTGCAATCTGCCTTGATATTTTTGCATCAGAAGTGTTTTAAAATATTAGACAAACACCAGTAAAACAATAGCCCTCTCTGATGTACTGAAATATACAGAACTATAGAATTTTCATGCCAGAATATATCTGACAACGTTGTTTTTCACCAAGCTCAGACCTTCTTATAGGTAGATATACTGTTGACCAGTAGAACATGAATCCAATGTCAATAACAACAAGCCAAGAAAACCAAAATTTGATGGCCTTTTGTTGCTGTGAATTCCTACTTATGCTCAGGTTATCTTGCTTTCAGAAGATATTAAATGGAAACAAGCTTTTAGGAATGACACAAAATGAAGTTAATTTTGTTAAGCGTTCTCACTTACCAAACCAATTTTGAGTAAGTGAACTGCAAATCTGCTTCATGGATTGATATGATATAAGGTTGATATAGTTTAATGAATATATTAATAGTGAATAATGAGTGGAATTGGAGCAGTATATGAGACAGTGGCATAGAGCAACTTCTGTTTTTAAGACTCCTTAATTGCAGCAGAAAAAAATTTCTCTGACTATTTGAGCACTGCGATCATTTTGGCAACTGAGCTGAATCTTTTGAGGGTGGTGAGTGCAGTAAAACAATGTTGTGGTTTGCTTTAACTGCTCAGATCAAGGTCCCAGTTAGCTTTCTGGCACAGATCTGCTGGAATGGATTTCGTCATCTAGGGGCTGTTCATGCTGTGTTTTGTAATCAAGGCATTTAATAATTGTAACTCTGTGAGTCCTGTATATAATTTCACATGCATTGTTATAACACTTGCATTGATGATCTTTAACTTTGGAAGTAGGAGGTATTGGCTGTGAGGAGGGGAGAAAAATGGGCAGTGGGCATAAAACAATCCCGTTGGTCAAAACCACGTAGCATTTTGCAGTGCTTTCCGCATGGATGTTCTTTCATGACTGTAAGTTGTCATAGTCATGTGCAGAGGTTTGAGCCAATTATACCTTTTTTTTAATTAAAATGGCAACTTTAAAAATAAATCCTAACCCTCTTTTCAATCTCACAAACTCTATACAACACAGCACAGGCTTTGTACTGAGGGTGCAGGATGTCTCTCTGCTGCTTGCCCTTTACAAACAACAAGAGAAGTCATGTCAAAACGTACATGGGCTTTTAAAAAATCTTACTATGCTTCCCTCTCATTTGGAGCGTTCCCACCCCTCCAACCCCCCAGCTCCCTTTATTGTGGAAAATAGGAAAAATCAGTGCCTGTTTCATATTTCCTTAGCTCTTCTCCAAACTAAACAGGTCAAGATGCTGATTTTCCAGAGATGCTGGGTAACCACTTTTTGGCAGAATTTGTGCTTGGTCAAATTTTGTGTCAAGCAGGCACCTCAGAGTGGGACTGGGAGGTGTACTCCCTGGTTTGGTGTACTCCTCTCATGTAGAGTCTCATCTCAGCATCCCAAATATGATAGCTGAAGTAATTTCCTCCTTTTGGGACCCTCTCCTTCCTATCCCCTTTTTCAATGAGAGGCAGTGACTTACACAACGAATACAACATTGAAGGCACTGTCCCATCAGCATTCACATTCGCTTATTATAAAAAATGGTAATTCTTGATTCTCCCACCTGGCATAATTTTTATTTGTTTTACCACAGTTGTATGGAGTTGATGATTTTTATTCAGCCATTCCCAGTGTACTCAGATCTTGTCTCTGAGATATTAAAAACAATACAAAACTGAACTTGGTTTGGAAAGAACAATACAAAAGCTTCAACACAGCTGTGAACTCCACATTTCTGCTGCTGTTATGGTGTCCTGCATCTACTTATTCACGGCATGGTACCCTTCCCCTGTCCCTGCAGAAACGTGGAGCGCAGTAGTGCGCTCCATCTGCCCTGGCCTCTGATGGGACGAAGGGGAGGAGGCTGCCACTCTACTGCCTGCCGCCCCTCAACCCACTGCCCCAATCCCTGTACTCAGTGGCTCTACAGCCCATCTTCCCTGGGGTGCTGGTTGAGCTGCTCCACTACCATGCTGATTTGGTGTCATTCATGGTGCATCTCCCAGGCTATGATTTGCCCTTCTGGTTCTCCAGAAGGTGCCGTGGCTGTACTGCCGAGCAAGGGGGAGACCTGCCTGGGTGGATTCTGACAACAGCCATCTCTGTTTGAGAGGTCTATATAAAAATGCCAAAATTCGCTCTATCTGACATCATCTTTCAACCTTTCTGGAGAAAATAGCTTTCTAGGACTTTCTTCTTGTCACGTAACTGCCTTTGGGCTGGATAAGTGTTCTCTAATGCTGAGCCTATCAAAAGGAGTACAGGAAAACCCCAATATCCCCCAGCTGTCTACTTTAAGCCTAGGTAATTTTATCACAAGTCTTTAAGAAATTATAGAAGAATTACAGAATCACAAAATAATTTAGGTTGGATGGGACCTTAGGAGATCATCTGAGCCAATCCCCTGCTCAGAGCTGGGCTAACTTAGATCACATTGCTCAGGGCTGTGTTTGGTTGGGTTTTGAATATCTTAAAGGATGGAGACTCCACAGCCTCTATGGACACCTGGTCCAGTGTTTGTTCATCCTAGTGGTGATTTTTTTTTCCTAATGTCTAATTGGAATTTCTTTTGTTGCAACTCATGTCTACTCTCTGGCTGAACTTGCTAAATGAAAGGCCTTCATGCAATGTGACATCAGGCTCCGTTTGCTGTGTCTGTACCGGTGAAATTAGAAGTTCTTTAACTGTAGGGCTACTTGGACTATCTGAAATCAGTAGCTGGTCTCAGTCCAGTAATGGCACCTGTGTCACAGAGCTGCCAAGGTCATTTGAACAGCTTGTCAACCTTTCTAGCAGGCTGAACGAAGAAGATAAGGGCTGAAAGGACAGACAACACCATCCTCTTCATGCCCAATAGATCTCCTTCCAGACAGGCTTACAGGATACTTGCCAGCAGCCACCAGTGCTTTGCTGGTGTCTGCCCTGAGTTTCATCTCTTGCTAAGGAGAGGGATGCCTTTTGCTGGTGCAGTCATTGCAGCACCTTCTGTGAACACCAGAGGCTGGCTCTGTGCACTCACTGAGCTTCAGTGACTGCTGCCAAACTGGTGCTCCACGACACGGCCCATTCTCCCAGCCCATCTGTCTCCTCCATCAGGCCCAACGCTAGCATGACGTTGGCAATACGCTCCCCATCCCATCACACACACCTCTGTGCAGTGAAGGGAACAGAACAGTTGCAGTCCTGGTGTGAAACCCATCTACCCACCAGCCCACCTTCTGCAAAGCATGGGTATTCTCATTTGCTCTTCTGAGAAGTGCCAGGAATAACACACCATTGGATTCTGGCCCATTTTAACTATTGCATACACCTCATCTTGCAGATTATTGTAGGGTGGACCTGCCTTCTTGGCCCAAACTTTACTTCAATATTTTCACCTTGACCATCTGGACACGCAGGGTCCCTACAGACTCCCCTGCGACAGCTATCAGTGCAGAGTCTGCAGTCCAACTGCGTTTAACTCTAGCCATGCTTTATTTTTATTTTGCCATGACAGAGTTGATTCTCATTTCTTTGGCTATTAACTTCCTTGTTCTTTATCTTGACAACAAGAGATCCTGCAGTGGCGCAAAACAGGAAACACAAGGGATGGGACACCCTAATCATGGTAGCATAGTGTTATAAAATAAAAAAATCTGTAGGAAATAATCAAGGAATATGAGAAGGTAGCGTGCCAAACAGCCACTGCAGTACCCCAGACACATAGAATCATAGAATCATAGAATCATTGAGGTTGGAAAAGACCTCTAAGATCATCGAGTCCAACCATGGGGACATCATTGCTGAGTAAATGTTTGGTGCTTATACAGAAAGAAGTTAATCCAGCAGAGATAACCTTCTTATCCAGAAAAAAACGAGACCGACCAGACAGATTTTCATCTATTCATCTGTAAACCTCTCACCCATAAGGCCCTGATCCTGGATAGCTGTTTAGGGCAAGCTCTGACAGCACAGGCTTTGTACTGAAGATGCAGGATGTCTCCCTGCTGCTTGTCCTTTGCAGAAGGGTGTCCAGTCTGTCCCAAACCTGCTGATTCCAGCATGAAAAGTGGTCTTTTTAGGTTGCCTGGAGCCCCTTTCCCACCTGTGGATCCTACTAAAAACCTCTCTGGGTAGACATCCTTGGGGTCTAATGCCATTTGATTTGTGTTCATCGCTGAGGACTGAGACAGAGACAGAAAGTATCCTTGATTTCAAGCATTCCTGTTGTCATAGACCCGTCTTTAAAGGCCAGAGAGAGACTCTGCTGCTGCCTGGTCAACCTTCAACCACAAGAATGATCAGAGCAGTTTTTTTCTCAGTAAGGGATACCTTCTTCTTGGGGGTAGGGGGATTTTCTCCCTTTACTCAGTGTAATGCTTTCTGACAACAGAGAGGACGTATAATTGGAGGTAGACTTTCTCAAGTCTGTTTTGTTTTTTTTTTTTGGAAAAAACCTTCTCTGACAGATGAATATATGGCTGATCTTACTTGGTAGCTGCCAGAGTAGTCTTCTAGTTCTTTGCTTTAGCTAATGTTTTTCCATCTCTTCCCTTTCCGACACTCTGTACTTAAAGTCCCAGGGCCAAGTCTAAAACGGAGACCAAACCCTATATGCTAATCATCAGCAGAGATGGACAGTCCTCAAGGCAACAAGGGCAGGAGAAAGTCAGAGCACTGTTTTCACTGAAATGCTTCTTGTATTAGGGGAGGGAAGAAAAACATGATGGTTGCCCATGTCTTGGCTGGGGTTTTTAGTTAAGGCCTCCTGCATGCCTCTGAAACACTGAAGAGCATTCTGGACATCTTGGCCCTGCTGCCAGACCTTGGCTCCTACATAACTGGTCTGACTTCCAGCACACTTGGAACATACGCTGACTTCAAGGGTGTTGGTAGGTTGAAAAATCCAGCTGCACTTCTCAAGCTTAAACACAGACTCGGGAATCCAACTTAAGTTTTGATTTTTTTGGAAAAGTATGCCTTCAGTCAACAAAGCGATACAGGACTTGGCCTGGCTTTCCTTCAAAAGCCAGGAGAGCATTATACAACTCATGCAGTCTCTGCTCTGCTGCGAGTCTGCCTTCAGAAGACTGTGGCTTTCTCAGATAAACAGATCCTTATCTAATCAGTTATTTATGTATCAACAGTCCCCACAGAGTGCTGAACACTGTAAAATTATATCATAGGCGTAAGGAGGAAATTAAGCTTCATGCTTTGAAATGGAAGAAGACATTAACAATTCTGGCAATGACTTGTTTATTGCTATGTCCCTTCACATAGGCTCTCTTTGTGATGTTGTTTGACCCCTAGGCTGAGCTCTGGAAAATAAGTGCAAAAGCCCCAACTCTGCATTTTTTTCAGAGGCTGATACCTTCCAGCTACTCACTGTACCCCCTCAGCCCCCTTGCAATAGAGGTGCAGCCCCGCTAAGCCAAACAGCCTCAGCTCAGCTTGGAGGAGTCCCTCCCCAGGAAGGAGCCAGTGAGAGATGAATTACAGCCCTTTCACAGCTACTGCGATCTGCCTGATGCAGACAACTGTCTGCTGCAAATTTGATTGAGTTCACCAAAGACCTCCGCAAGCTACTCATTTTAGATGGCGGTCCAAAGGGCAAAGGCTCTCTGTCCTGTTTGCAATCCAGTCTGCCACTTAAGCATTTTCCCCCTTTCTTTAAAGGTCAGAATTAAATGGATATCTCTTTACCACTTTACAGACAAATGCTTTGATAAGTGAGTGCTCAGCAGCCATGGGGATGAATACAGAATGCGGTAAATATCCTGATAGACAGATGAGATTTTTAAAATATGGGATTGTGCTTGTAATATGGAAGAGGAGGTGAATTTCTGATTGTTAGATTTGGCAGGGGTGGCTCTCTTCAAGTTATTATCTTCTGTGCTGAATGAGTACTGACATTAGAGAGTCAAGCTGCGTAACACATGAAGATTATTAGTATTCAGTAAACAGATATGCTTGCAGCTCTCCAGCCCTGGAAATCTGCAGTGAAAATGTTTCCTCTGGCCAAAGGAGGCTCCAGCTGCCGCACTGACAGCAAGAGCCAGAGGTGAGGTCAAGGTATCCCTTAGGGCCAGCCTGCTCCCAGCAACGACGAAGACTTCTCCGGGGACACGAGAGCATTTTCTTCTGAAAAAGCTCCTTGCCAGTAGCCAGAGAGAGTCACGGTCCCTGCTCTCAAACGAGTATATGTTCCCTCTGTATTTCCATAGGGATCTGGGTATCCGTGGACAGTAGTGAGGAAAGCAAGAAGCCGACTGTTTGTTAGAGCCACCCAGCAATGTTGCAGGAAAACAAAAAGGTTTTGCAGAAATGTGTCAGCAAACCGCTGCCAAAACACAGCCAGAAACCTGGCTGCCTTTCTGCCAGGCTGCCTCAGATCTCCTAGGGTCCTGCGTTTTGAAAGAAAGAGGAAATCAAATTGAATTAAAAAAAAAATAATGGACAAACCATTTTTGTAAATCTAATGAAACACCTCAGTGCGTACATTAAATGACTAATGTCAACACAAACACACCTGGGGCATGCTGATACCGGGATGTCCATAAAGCTTGCTCCACCTGGTGTCACGTGCATCTTTTCCCGTAGTACTACTTCCACGGAAGACCCTGAGATGAAAACCTTTGCCCTTCCTCTCCCTTATTAGCTTTCTGGAGGGCAATAAAGAGGAAGGTTCAACATTCAGAGCACACCTTCCCCCGTTCTTTCACTTACTGGAAAACTTCTGCAAGTTGTTATTCTTTCTGTTTGAAAACGCTTGCTTTCATTCAGTGCTGTATATCGGTGCGTCACTTCAGTCAGCCCCTGCACTAAACCATATTTGTTGCATTCTGCCGTATTACAATTGACTGTACCCCGCCATTCCTCATCTTTATAACAACAATAAACCCTTAAAATTAAAGCAATTTCATTTTGGATAGAAAAATGTAATAAGCCCTTGAGTGAGCCTCTAAAATGTCACAATTGTTTTAAATAAATATTAAAATTGATGCATGATCTTGGTGAATTCTGATAAGAAATCTTTATTAAAAACTGGTCTTATTTTTTAATAAGAGAATCTGCGAGACTAAACATCAAGGGTCTTCGTGTATATGCATGAGCGTACACACATACGCCATTGGCACATGGCAGTGTTGGTTGTGATTCCAAATTCTGAAGTCTTTCACAAACACTAATTAAAAGAAATATAAATTCTTAATATGAATTAGATCAAGGTAGCAAGATGATGTAAAAGGCGAGAGGCATTTTTTTTCTAAGTCTCATTACTAGAAATGTACTACCAGTAATATTTTCACTTAATGGTACGTACCTGAAGGCAGTCATGGCAGAGGTCTCATTGTGCAGAGTGTTATGCATAGAAAATCATAGTCTCGGTCTTCAAGTACGTGCGATGTACAAAATAAAAGGAAGCAGGAAGAGGGGCAATGTGAACCCTCTTTTCCTCTTGTGGGAGTGGAAGAGCCAGCTCGCTGCATGACCATCCTTCCTCAGATTGTTTCTTCTGGACAGTTAGTGGGGAAAATAAGCTTTGAGGTGGGTGGGTGAAAGTTGCTTCCGTGAATGCTGAAAGGGATTTTGCCGATGGTAAGGGGAGAAGTGGGAGAGGGCAAACATGGACTTGTGGGAGAAATGGAGATTCAGGTGACTGAGGATGCTCCTGGTGATGGAGTGACAGTAACCGTCTCTAAATGAGATGATGTGACAGGAATTGTATCCCAAGGGGTATTGAGAGATAGGGTGGAAAGCTGATGTTTGATGTGGTGGAAGACGGGGTGACTTGAAGGGGTCAGGAAAGAAGTATAGTAAAAATGGTCTTAGCAGCAATATTTCTTATATTTATTATTTTTTTATGCTTGTGGTGGTCATGACGTCAAAGGAAAGGACAGCAATGTTTCCAGAACAGTTGCCAGAGAGGAGGAGGCAGTAGAAGTCAAGAGTGTGGAAGAGGTGAAAGGATGAGGGGAGATGGTTTTGGAGTTACACATGAAGAAGCAATAACTGTAAGAGATGGCCTGAATACCAGGTTTTGGTGGAAGGGACAAGCAGAAGATAAAACCAGAACACAGACCAGGGACATAGATCATATGCTGCTCCTGCCATGATGGGGGAAAAGCAGAGATGCTAAAGGACATACCACCTCGCTAAAATCCTTTGCACCTGGAAAGTGAAAAAGGAAGCTAAAGCTCAGTGGAATGCATCCTAAACTATTGAAGCGCTACATATTTAAAAATATAACAAACCCCCAAAGCTTTTCTTTCTAAGTAGCATTTATTTATCTTTGCATACCTCTCGGCTTGCACAGTGAGATTACCACCCCTCAGCCTCTCTGCCTGGTTGCAAGCAATGAATTTCTGCTTCTTACAGCAGCTCCCATGCATTTCACGCAGGTCCTTCTGCCAGGCTGTGCTGGGCACGCTGACGGCACTCCAGGGATGAGCTGGCTGTTCAGTGTGGCTTGACGAGCTTCAAAAGTGTTGCGCCTGTTTGCCCCTGCTTGATTTATAGTGCCAGGGCTGTGTTGTGATCAGGTTATATTTTGTTTATTATTTCATTGTCCATTTCTATTCAGCAACCTCAGATACTTCCCATTGAAACTGCTCCTTGTCTTTTGCCTTTCTTTCCTCAGAACAGTGTTTAAAGTACAGCTTTGGTTATCTTCCTTTTTTGATACCCTTTCTGCTTCTACCATAGTGTAACTTGTGACACAGTTTACACAATATAATGAGGGTTATCATTTGGGTGATTAAATCACTATTTTTAAACACTTTGAGCTTATTACCATTGGAACAGACTGTGTGGTTGCTGACATTTTCACACTGGATCCTGCAAAATTGCCTAGTCTTCCTGGGTTTCTGATCTTCTCAGCCTGTGGACTGTGGATTATGTGTTCAGAACACGCATTTTGTTGCAGGCAGAATAAGAACATTATTCCATCTCTCACAGCCTTTAGAGAACTTGCCCAGAAATGAGAAATGCTGTTGAAAAAGCCTTGCCTTGCAGGAGCTGAGGTTATGGCATGGAATGATCAGCACGCAAGCTATGGCACATGGTGTGCAGTACACGCCATTACCTGCTCCACGTCTTAAATTACAGAGTGGAAATCAGTCTCGTAATCAGCCCCTGGTTATGCTATTTGCTGTGTTATGCGCTGAAGGAGGAGAGCGTTTGCTGCTTCTTTTTAAACACTTGTTTATGAAGCAAGTCTTCCTGCCAAGAATATAAGTGAAGGATTGCTTGTATCCTGGCTGTAGGAGAAAACTGGACTGGGAGAAATATCTAAGGTTTGTGCGAGGTGTGGGATTCTCCTGGAGATGGGATGGGGGAATATGGCTCCATGGCCAACTCTCTGGGGAAGGGGCTGTCCTCCACCCTCCCACAAGTTCAGAGAAGCCTTCATCTGCTTTGCAGCCCTTCTTCTGCAGGGGCTTGTTGCTGTGGAGCAGTGAACGCTGGCCCCACCAGCACCGGTCTTCTGCAGCTTTTGGCGACCTTGCTGTTTGTCCTTACTAAGGAACCTTTTCACTGTGGTTTTCTTGCTCTACTTCTGTCCCCCGGGACAGCCCTTTGACTTGTAGTAGTAATTTACTGGGTCTCCATGGTCTTTGAGTTGAAATAGCAAAGCTGATGTTTCCTTCTCTGTACTTTCCACATCCCCTCTCCCAGCCGTAGCGGAGAGCCCAGGAACCTGGCAATGAGGAGCGAACCATCCACTTCAACAGCTTCAATCTGCACTTTTTTTCTGGGAAAACAAGCCTGGGCAAGGGCATCGTGAGCTCTTCTCTTCAGAGTGCAACAGTCTCACTGTTTTTGTATTATTCGGTCAGATTTTTAAAGCAATTGAGCCTCCCCTTGGAACATGAATAATTGTTTGGGATTTCACTTTTAAAAAATAATGGAATAATGGTAAGCTAGAACATCCAAATAACTTCTAAATTAGTGTGATCAGTGCCAAGTATATCAGCGCTAAGCCAAAAATGCAGAGCCTTGGACAACAGATTGTTCAGCTAGTTGATGTATATTCATTAATTGGTATGGGAGTAGGGAGGGAACAATGCACAAATGGAAGTGAATTCTTGCTTTCAGTTTATGTATACAAATACTAAAATGGGGCTGGTTTTGTTTCATTGTTAAATTCCAGAGTTTTTTTCAAAAACACACTTTTAGTCCCAGCAAACAGTTGGAGAAACAATAGCTAATTTAATTTATCATCTTTTGCATGCACAGCTGTGGATGGGGAGGAAAGCTCTGTTTTGGCATCAAAGACCTTCAAGATTGAGCTTTGCTAGCTTTAAGCCATTTTAAGAAGAATGCTTGGTTACTAATCTTTGTATGAGGAAATTCAGAGCTCCTCGAAAGCTGGAAAGGTTGAGTTCACAGCTCAAAGTCTGTTCCAACCTGGGGGCTGGCTCCCTGTGTGTTGTCCTCTCCGTTGCTTAGCACTGCCTGTCTTTCACAACATTTAATCGCAGGCTTGCAAGACCACGTGGAGGGCGGGCTACAAATAGCAACTTGGAGGGAAGAGTCAGCCTCAAGAGGGTTTCCCCTACTTTCTGAAAGCCATCACTAAACAGTGACACAAACTTTTTATTTAGCGGTTGTCCATCTCCTGTGATCTTTAAGATAAAGCCACCCAATTAAATGCCTTTCTTAGTGTCATTTTACTACTAATCTTGGATTAAGGGATAAAGGGATAAAAAAGGAACGGTGTGTGATTTGTCACTCATTAAAAGGGTGACTGGTGGCTCATCTTGCATTTATGCTTTCAACTTGAATTTCGCCATAAATCAGCGAATCCACATGAACTCAGCGAAATGCAGGTACCAGCGTGTAAGCCAGCTGCCAGGCGATGCCAGTGCATGCATAGAAGGGCTGGTGGCTTGTTCTCCACTCTTTCGTGTTTTTTCTATTCAGGAAAGTGTGAGGGGAGGAAATGGGCGTGATTCCTATCCCCTGAGCACCGCGGGGATGCCATCCGCTGGGATGCCATCCGTGGGGATACTATCCGTGGGGATGCCATCTGCTGGGATGCCATCTGCGGGGATGCCTCTCGCAGCAGCGCCTTGGCCAGCACTGGCTGTCCCAGCAGACCTGGAAAACCTCTGATAGGGGCTGTGAGAGGGACGCACAGCAGCTCAACAAGGATGGATGCAGGGCATGATGAGCGGTCCTCGAATGCACTAGCCCGCAACAGAGTAGAAATAGCGGTACAAAAAATGAGCAGGGACAGTTTTGGGTGCTGAGGGTGAGTGTTGAGAGAAACACAAGCGGGAATTTCCTGCTGATTTTTTGCTGCTTTGAATATTACTGAAGCGTCTTGCGTGCTGCCACAAAAGGAGAAGTTCGGTTTCTAGGGAGCACAAACTACCAGCTCAACCATGCTCAGGCTTTTACAACTGCATGCTTTGGAAAGTAAGCACTATACCCAGCTAAAAACTGCACCTGGCTAAAGGCTGAGTGAAATAAATGCTGAAGTGACTATTTAAGCCTGAAAATCCATGTCAGGGTTGAGATCACTGAAGATGTGATTGTGCTGTCTGCAGGTAGCTTCCTCTGAGCTAGCTTCACTTTGGAGCCTACATCTGTTAGCCAAAATTACTGTGATATGAACAGCAAGAAGTAATTGTGTTGTATGGGACAAAGCTGACTAGAATTGAAAAGCTGAGTGGGGGAATTGCAGATTTTTTTTCAAAGTGTTTTCATCATAAGTGGAGCCCTTTGGAAAAAAAAAAACCCTAACAAACACTTGACATGTTGAGCTATTCTTTTTTAATGTCCTAGAAAGTATTTCTGCTACAAAGATTCCCAGAACTGTGTCCAGATCTCCTTTCAGTGATATTAGCCCAGGCTTTAAAGAAGAACAGACGAGTTCTTTCTTAATTGTTTTTTAATTGCGATCTCTTTTTAAATTGTTTTAAAAGCTGCTTTGTTTGTGGTAAAGAGGACCACTTCTTCTGTTCCCAGCCAGGGAACGGCAGCACAATGTGAAGACGCAAGAAAACAGAATATTGTATTCCAGTACAATGTATCCATTAGCGAGGGACAGGAGTCACTAGTTTTCCCTTGAGATTTTAAAAAAAAAAAATGAGGAGGAGAAACCAAAGCCTGGGCACTGTGGGTGCCCCAGCTTTTGTGGTACGGGCTTTCCACGGTGCAGGCTGTGCCGCAGGCATGCTGTGGTAGCACTGCGCCCAGGAGCATCCCTTCGCCTCCCAGCTCGGTGGGCCTCCCTCTCTGCACCGAATTTGTCTGCCTTTCTGTGGCAGGGGGCTGTGGGGAGGCGCTGGGAGACCATCGCCGTGGGCATAGCTACTCTGCAAGGCAAGCAGGTTTCCAGCCCATGCAAAAGAAGAGCTCATTTTAATTCCCATATACAACTGTACAGGTAAAATAGGTTAGCACTGCTGGCAATGTGTGGGGCATGGAGGGAGCCAGGTAGGAGGAACCTGTCTCCGAGTGACTATATGTCCTTAAGCTTTCTGCAGGTGTTCAGAAGCTTTTCCTCAAGGTTTTCCCTTTACCCTAATGCAAAAGTATCCCGAGAGCCAAAAAATTTCAAGGACTCTCTGCACAAGACTCTACATGTTAGAGTTCATTCTCACAAAGAGAAAAATCCCACTTTTAAAATTGCTGGGAGTTCAAATTGTCCTATGACAATATTAAAAAATGGGATTTTTTTTTTTCCCTAGAGTTTTCTACCCTTGTGCTACTTTTTGCTACTTACCAAACAAAGCGTTATTTTATTCTGGGCTGTTACTATCAGAAGGAAACCCAAAACTGTGATTAAAGTGTTGGGGTGTGTATGTGCCTATGCGTGTGTGTCTCTTCACTACGTGCTGCTGCACCTGAAATCTTGTGCCCTCAAAACTCTTCATTGAAAGGACAACCCTGCAAAAGGGGAGGGGAAAGGAAGTTGCATTATTTCAGGGAAACCAAGTTTCCAAGAACTTAAGGACTGGTCCAACACAACACTCAATTACATATATAATGCAAACAAAGAAGTGGTGATTTCAAAGCACGGTGTTCATGCACTTACTTTACTGGGGCCTCAGCAACTTTTACCAGCAGCTGAAATGCTGTCTAGGAAATCTGAAAGAGGATTTTACCTGCAGAGGTGTCCCCTCATACATGCGAGTCTGTATCCTCCTTGCATGAGGACCTGTGCGACTTCGTGTCTTGAGGAACCTCAGGTACACGTGAGGTCTGTGGCTGAGTGGTTGGTGGGGACCCGTTAGAGGTCCTGGCTTAAGGACTGACATGTGGGTTGCAACTGGGTTGTGTGACACTCTCTAAAGGATATTTGGATATTGTTATCCTTCATTATCTATATCTGTTTTTGTATTGATCTCATATTCACAGTTATCCATCTCCTCAATCAGTCATTGCATTTTCACCCTCAGAGCATCTTGGCCTGACTAAAATATAATATGAACCTGCTAGACCAATACTCTCCTTTTTCTGCTCCCATTTGATCCTGGACTCCGGCTTATGCTTAGCTAGTTTTTAATTTAAGTTTTATCCTGCTGCCATCTAGAAAATGCCTTCTTGTCTGCAATACAGTTTTTGTAATCCGCCTGCCACTTCCTGAGCTAATCATCTTCAACAAATAACTCGATTTTTTTGTTCTTGTAGCTAGTGGATATAGCGCCAATTTAAGTTGCTTTTGCCTGTTTTTTGTGTGAAATGGACAGCTTGTGTAGTCTGTGGAAAACAATTTTAATAGGTTTGTGCCACACTGTGAAAAACACATGGGAATGTACTTTTAGAACTGAACCAAATAAAGCTAAAAGTTCTAGTTAAAGTAATATTTTACCTTTGCTGCTATGTAGTTACACTGCTTCATCTACTGAAACATGGATTAAAAAGAGTGTTCTGGTCCTTAGAGCCTTAGTTGTGTTGGGATTTTTGCATACGGTAGGAGGAAACGATAATTACATCTGATAATTGTCATATCTGTAGCTTGGTATAGAAGAGCACTATATTCATACCAGTTCTCTTCAGGGAGAAGAATAAAATAAGCAAAAATCCCATATTGCTTTATTTTTCATTCAGTTGCATCATTGGTATTTATACCAATGCCTTAAGCTTATCTCAAAGGCACTTTTATTAAAGCCACTTTCGAGACCACCCTAATAAATGTCAGTTGTTTTGTTTACTCTCCTTCTGAAGCAAAAGTTAGTTGTGATGGGCATGAAAGTTGTGTAAGTCTGTGAGCATAAGCAAAAGGTGGGTTGGGATTTCTTTGTATCAACAGCCACAAAAAGGTTTACTTTTGAATGAGGTTTAAAAAAAAGATATCTGAAAAATAAATTTCACACAAAAAAGTTTGCAATGAGTAATAAACAAACATTTGCCCTTGGGAGTTTCTTTGCTGGAAAGATCATTCCAGCCAGCCCTAGCTCTTTTTTCTCTGTTGCACTATTGCCAATGCAATACAGCAATACTCTACAGATGACAAGAGGGGTTTTTTTTAAAAGCAGGGTTGTTGGCTGGTATGAGTCCCCAGGGTGCACATTTCCAGGTTTTCCCAGCTCTCCCAAGGATGGTGGTTTTCTTACTTTTCCAACAGCCCCAGCAGGAGCAGCATGCCGGCTTCCCAGGGCGTTCGCCTGTGCCAAAGAGGGAGTGGAGCCACCCTGGTTTACAGCCCCAGGCGGCTGCTGAGACCAGGCCAGCCTGTCCTCGCACTCTCTCTGAGCCCTTAGTTATGTACGTAACTCCCTCCGAGTGCTGTTTGCATAAGGCTTTGCATGCGTTTGATATTAGCTTTGAGGAACAGCGCTTAGTTTTTCAGATGAAATTGGAGAGCCATTTGCTTAGCTCCCAATGCCAGGCTGCCGCGGGCTCAGGCTCTGCCCCGCTGCCCAGCGTCTCAGCCGGGAAGAGCATCCCTGCTCCCCTGCCAGGGCCGTCCCAGGAGGAGTCCTTTGATATCTTGGTTATAAAGAGCATATTAAGCCTGCTGCGAGGGAGGCATTGTTTGCTTATGGGGCTGAGGTAAGCCTGTTAAGGCTTTAATTTCACGTGTAAGGCAGCAAGCAATAGCTTTTCACTGGCACCAGATTTAAGTCACGCATGTATGCAAATCCAGACCTTTGCAGCAAGCTCCTATTGTCATTTTTGATGTCAAAGGTGATTGGCCTGATCCCAATAGGGGAGCAATTTTAAATAATCTTTCTGATTTACAAACAAATAGTAAGTATAATTCCCTGAGCTCCGGCTCCTTATACAAGTAACAGCGCATCATATCAACCATACATACAGCTGCTACTTGTGTTCCCTCTGAACACAAGAATGCAAAATGAGTTCTCATAGGAAAAAGCATACAGTTCTGCACTCCTTTTAATAAAAAGCAGGCTCCATTTGTAGACACTCTGCTTCAAAGTCCGTGAGAGAGACAAACCTGATCTGCTGCTTTTTGCCCCAAAATAGCATTACAGAGCCACTCCAGTGGGGAAGCTGCCTCGTCCAGCCAGCCACTGTGATGGGGTTCATTCCTGGGCAGGCTTTGAATAGATGGTACTGTGGGTGTGGGGGAAGGGGACCTGCCACAGCTGAGTAATTCATACCTTACTGTATGGGCTAAAGCCCAGAGGGTGAAAGTCCGAGCAAGTCGGGTTATTGCTTCCTGGTTTCCACAGATGGTTTTTCCATGACGAAAATGAAGCTTGTTGGCAGGCATGAGAAGGACAATGTGCACTGCTTGGTGCCATGCTTTCCCTACCCTGTATCAAGGTGTAGGTGTCCCCAGGGTGTCCCTGAGGCTTCTCCCACAAACATCATGCAGCTGTAAAATGAGCACAAACAGAAAAAATAACCTAATGACTGTAGGTTTTTACTAGTGATAGGATACGAAAGAGAGAACAGCTTCATCAGACGAGGATCGACCTGCTTAGGCTGCCATTTCTGATGAGCTAACTGTAAATTGGCAGAATTCAACCTCTGAAAGATTTTTAAGTGGTTGTAACAGAGCGGTGATACAACACTGAACACACACGCATGCGCGTGCGCGCGCTCGCGGATCAGTTCCACATACCGTGTACTTTAAATACAACTCCCCAAGCTACTCTGTTCATGGCCCTGAAGCCTGAAATTGGAGTGATAGGATATAAGGTTATGTGCATGTCCGCCTGGCCTCCCCCAGCTGAGCCTTGTCAGTAAATACATTGGATTTCTCTACATTTGTGAATTCCAGGCGCAAGACTGCCGGCCGTCGACTGTAAGTGTAGGCCTAAGATGGTAACAAGGCAAACTGGCACCTTTTTTTTTCTAGCAGGATTATCTACCCTCATCAATCACATCTCATACTTCTAAACTAAATTAACAGTTTTCTATGTCAACTGAGTTTTTGTTGCCCAAGCTCAGCTGTGATCGCAAAGAAACAATGGAAATGTTTGCACACATAAACACCAGGCACCTAGGCAACAAAATAGAGGAACCTGACCTGCTTGTGCAGGATGTGAAACCAGCTGTGAAACCCTGTGAAACTACAGGGAGGGCAGAGACGTGGTGGAGCAGCTAAAGTCACTAGAACACACATATTCATGGGTAGGCATTGCTCGGAAATGGAGGTGTAAAGGTAGAAGTAGTGGCTGTCAATGAATGTCAGGGATATGAGAGTGGAAGGAGCAAGGGAGGCTGTAGCTAATAGAAAGTTGATTTCAATCCAAATCATTTGGAGGAAGGAAGTAAAACCTCTGTTGGGATAGTGATGAGAACTTGCTAAAACACTTCATTCCCTCTCTCAGCCATCACACAACTAAACCTGCAGCCTTAAAGCTTCCTTAGCCACCATTCCTTCTCCTTTCCCCTCACTTGCTGCCTCATGAATCTCCACCTGAACTCATCTGTCCAGGTGTCTTACTGGATTTCTCCATGTCTTTCACTCCCCAGACTGAGCAACCTCTCATTACAGCCTGCAGGTTATAAATAATGCATCAGGAAGCTTCACTCTTTGTTCGCAAAATGTTTGGGCTGGCTGGCAGCATCTGCGTTTCCTGTAGTTGGTGTAATTGCTGAGTTTGTTAAAAAATATGCCCAACCTTGATATTTCAGGAAGGCAAATCTTGGGAGGCAGCTCTTGAGAGAACAGGACGTCATCTCTGCCGAATGAAAATGACATTTTCCTTGTGAGAGCAGCAAAGCCTGACTCTTACTGCAGGTCCCTAGTGCCAGCATCTCTGTAGCCCTCCATGCACCCATCCTTTGCCTGCACTGGTGATGGGTCTCATCATGCCAGGCCAGATGTGCCTCATGCCCTGAGAGGGACCGTCCTGCAAGGGCTGCCATAGAAAGAGCTTGGCCACCACCTTGGGCAAGTTCCGTGGCCTTCCTCGTGCTCCATGGTCCTCCATGCAGGACAGACCTGAGCTGATGTGGGTCACAGTATCCAGCCTCATAGACAGGCTGAGGATTTTTATCCCAGTATTTATATGCTTTTCCATGGTTGTAAGAAGTCTCAGCTCATATGAAGGGGTAGAAAGAGCATTTGGCAATTGGAAATCTTCCAGACTTGGAATAACTGAGGGACTAAGACATCCTAAACACATATCCCTGGGAGATTATACAGATTGATAATGGTTAAATCCTTCCTGTCTGGAACCAGATAGATGGCATTATAGCTAATGTGGCTCATTTGCCCTGACACCCTATGGAAGTCCCTGATGCACAAAATTTACCTGCCAGGCTCCACATCCATCTGGCAGGACCATTTCTTACATCCAAGACTGGCCAAGGAGTGCTTTCTGTGTCAGTGTAAGAAAGTCCATACAAATCCCTTTCTTGGTTTAGATTATATTGCTGTAATTGAAGGTTCGGGATTTAAAAGAAAAATTGACCAAATGCATTATTCATCTAATATCAGAGAACATAAAACTTCTAGGAGTTAAGCCAGGAAGGCCAGTAAGAACCAAGGAACACTGTATGTTACGAAGAATAATAATGTGTCTGTGTTAAGTGTCTGTATGATGCCGGGCAAATGAGTGGTTTTAAAATGTCTTAGTATAGATTGAATTGAGATGAATCACCTTAATTCTCAAGGACAGCCTGTCTCTGGCATGGAAAAAGCCAGCCAGTACATCCAAATGCACAAATGTGGGAGTTTGTGTATTCAAGTCTTCACTCCACCAGGGACTGCTCCGCACAGGATGTGTTTTATGCCTCAGCTGTAGGGATGAAATGGAATTAAAAGGTCAAAATACTCAGCAGTTTCACGAACAACAGCCCGGTGCTTGTCTTTCTCACGGTGGCCCCGTGAAGAGCTGCCCAAATCAGCCTTCATCTATCAGGCTCAAGTGCTTGGGAAGGTAGGTAAAGCATCAGGTATTTAGCTTGTGCCAAGCTGTGTGTTTCCCTGGCCACGCTGGTACCAGGATCTGCTTTACGTTGGATATGGAGATGTGAGGGGAACTGGAGGCTGCAAGGTGAGTGCATTAAAAGGAAAGGGATAACTGCAAATGCCTTGGTCTGCTGTGGGTGAGAACTGTAGATGTCTACAGAAGTATGGTTAAGCAATCACCATCTCGGCCTCTGCTTAATGTCTTGATCAGCCTCTAATTGCTGCTTCAGTGCAAGGCTTCCTGCTTGAGAGAGGCTGTGGAGCCACAGCAGCACCGCTCAGGGCTCAGCTGCTGCTTCTGTCCTCCTGCAATCACATTTAGGACTTACAGGTGTTACTGCTCTCTGAGCAGGACTTCTTGCTACAAATGATGGATTAAGTCAAAATGGCATTGCTAACTTTGCTTCCTCCGCCAACAACTTTGAATGAAGCTGATCAGAGATTCCCAGTGCCTCTACTGACAGGATCTGGCAAGATTTGCTCATTAGCTCAGTTTTTCCCTTGTCAGTAAACTCAGAGGTGCGTCCCACCAGACCCACTCTGTTACAGCTCCTGCTGAGCGTTCACATGGCAGCTGTGGTTTGGCTGCTGTGTCATCAGTATGCTGGTGACATTCTGCTCTGTGACTTTTTTTCAGCAGATCCAGATGGTGTAATTTCCCTTTTTTCCCCGAACCTGGCCCATACAGAGGGCTGGATGAGAATCAGCTGGCAGACAACCTGGCAAGAGGGGGTGCGAGGTGCAAGGTGCGAGGAGATGGGCGAAAGGAGCAACCCGAGATGCGGTTGCAAGTCGTGACTGCACTGTTACAGCCCGACTGTGCCCACCTTTGCCAAGGAGTTTGGCCATTTTTGCGTATTTCCAAAATCCGCTGGCTCTCAGTTTCCCACCTAATGAACTTTCCAGACAGTGTCTTCCAACACAACACCTCACACAATAGGACGGACCCTGATTCTTCATGGTCTCACCTTCAGATTAGAGTGTTGCAAGGTGCTGGCAGCTGCCTGTGACAAGCCTGGTGAGGCTTCCTCTAGGAGAGAATCTGGGGGCTCCCTGGCCATGCAGGGGGCATCAGCAATATCTCACTTATTTCTATCTGCTTCTGGGATCCGTTCTACCTAATCTACCTCATCAACTCCGTTATGGGATTTGGGCAGTTCCAAGTAACAATTTGAAGCACTCACCAGCCCAAGCCTAGGAGCTGGAAACATACATAACAGGGTGATATTTAAATCAGACTTTTCTGTAGAAAGCCTGGATTTGGCAACATCACCTTGTTTCAACATTTTTGTTTGTTTGTTTGGGTTTGGGACTTTTTTGCCCCTTTTTTTTTCTTTTTTAAATTACCTAACTTTTGTTTTGGGGAAGCAAGAGTGAAAAGAAATGCTTGGAAACTCAGAGTTTCTGCTTTAACATTCTGAAAGTAGATTGAACTGATTTTCATATTTGTGGAGATCTTATCTAAAGAAGATAAACATTCAAAAACCAACAAAATGTTGCCTTTAATATGAAATTATATATCTATATATGCAGTTTATATAGATCTATGCAGTTTATATAGATATATAAAATTAGGCTTTTCTGACCTGCTAGTAATCTTGAGTAGACAAGCATTTGAATGAAAAGGAGATGAATGATGGACAGCACAATGAATGAAGTCTGCTGAGATGATGACCAACAAAAACCTCCCATGTGAGGGGATGTTCATACTGTCTAACTCTGAAGTGCGTAAATGCATACCTAAACTACCCTGAAGCAGGTGAGGTGATTATCTTCCCTCAGTGAGCATTTCCATGAGCCACTGGTAGAACATTTTGTTTCTGAGCGATACTTCCAATCTGTACCTTTTTCCTGGTGGCCCGCTTTGGTCTAAAGACAGGTATTTTAGATCACACTTTTGATTTATTGTTGATGAACACTAGCTGGTAGGTTGGATCGATGTATAAAGAAGAGTTTGCTGCAGTGGGGCTTAACAAGGTGGTGTAGGGCAATCTATTTATTCAATTTATAGTGGTAGAAACACACACTGTAGCTACTGGCTTATTCTGACTATAAATAACATGTATTTGTCACTTTCAGTACTGGGGGAACCTGAGCAACAGGAACCTCTATTTATCTGCAGTTTTAGCTTCCTTCATGCATCACTGGTAGTGGAAATGAAACACAGAAAAAAAAAGATGAAAACTCTGCCATAAGCTTCAGTGGGGCTTTAACATACTGCAAGATGTTCCTGCAGGGTTTTCCCATCTGCCCTTACCTACCAGAGTTACAGGAGCTTATCCACCCACAGCAGCCACAAGGATAGAAATGTTTTCAAGATGTAAATGCTTCCGTGAGCATTAGAACCTGCTAGAGATGTCCTTTATCCAAAGATTTTAGAATGTGGGATGTTTGGTCTCCTACCTTGCAATCTGAATAAATTGTTTCCATTTTCTATGCATTGTTTCCTCCCCCCCCCCCCCCATCAATAAAAAGGAATGAGTGGTATTCATGACCGTTTAAGAATGGATGCAATGTGCTATAAATGATACATTTCTAAACAGTAAATTTCGTGCCAAAGAATTTCTTCCTTCTTCTCCTCCCCACTTTTCTACTGGTAACTGGTTACACTTTGCTGCTGCTTTAAAGTTTCCTTCTCCGTGCCTTTTCCATCATGAATTCTGTTTCAACTGGCCTTTGTGCAGTACAGTCTTATAAAGTATATTTCCCTATAAACCTCCAAAGAGCTGGGACTGTGTAAATGAGTGCTTCTGTTGCATGCCCAGAGGGTGCTTTTATGGTTTGGGAAACCACCACCTGGGGCTGAAAGTCCCAAACAGTGTATTCTCAGAGCTCCCCGGCGTCTGCAGATTGATGGCAAAGGGAGCAGAGATGTTTAATGAGCTAAAGATGCTTGGCAGTTTGGGGAATGGGCTTTGGAGCAAAAATGGTCATTGTGAGGATGGGGGGCAGAAAAAGGCCTGTGCCACGTCTGTAGCTTTTTTCAAGCAAACCTGCTGACCCTCTGCAAAGAGGCGGATTTCTTCCTTGTAGCTCTGTTGATTGAGTTCCAGGATCTGTGGCTTCAGGGACTCCTGCTAAACTCATACAGTCATGCAGGAAAGATTTTAAAATTACTAATAAAAACATTGGCAAATAGTTGTAGATGAAATCAACTATTGCTCTCTGAAATAATCTCTCAGGCTTTATCTCCATTGCCTCCACAGCTCAATGCCCTGCAGAGATGTGCAAGCCAGCACTGCACACAAGCTTTGTCTTGCTCATAAAACTAGGATGGGGAGGGTGATTATAATGACCCCCATGTTGCTTTACATGTCCATTTATGAGCCTAAAACACATTGACAACAAACGTTGTCAGCATTTCGTCCCTTCTTGCTCTAACCAGATGTTTCTGTATCCTGGTTTGCTGCTGTGAGAGATGGGGGGACAAGTGGGAATACTCAGTGCTGGTGTCAACTGGAGGTTGGCGTCATTCGGTATTGCACAGTCGTGCACTTTCGTGAGAAGCCAGACAGCTTCTCTGACAGCTGATCTGGAGCCAAGACACCAAAAGGTTAAGGCGCAGCTTCTCTGTGGCTGCTGCTGCTCAGTTTCCCATGGCGTGGGGAGGGATGATCCTGTGGACCCAGTTTACCCTCTCAAGTCCTCCCCGAGCGCTCGCTTGGCTGCAGTGCTCTACCATATTAGGAGCGTATGGAGCAAAGCCCAGGAGCAGGATCAGGAACTCTCCTGTCAATCTGAAGAGCTGCTGCTATATTTAGTAATGGGCACATGGGAATAGCAGCTTAAATGTGGGAGGGGGCTGCTGGAATGCTGAAATGTGTTTGAATCTACTTGACTCTTGATGGAAACTCTCAGATTGCGCTATCTTTAGAGGGTCTTGTGCAGAAATAAATTATATTTTCCTATTTTTGCAACAAAAAGAAAAGCAATTCAGCTGACGTATACCTCCACCACAATAGTTCTGATGAACAGCAATTACTGCACAGCAAAATAAAGCCCTCGTGAAGTGTTTATTTACCCCCTTGTTTCGGTCGCATGCAAACTAATCAGCAAATGTGTATCGCATTTAAATGTAATTATGGCAGCCATTATAATGTGAACAACAACTTAGTTGTGTTTTTGTTCTTTTTTCTTATTTTCATGGAGTGTTACTTGAAGATGAGAGAAAGAGACACCTTGTGTTTTAAATGCCTAAATATGAAAGTGAGAAAGTACTGTTAGGAGCAGGAGGACTTTCATTTGCAATTAGCACACTTATATTCCTCTCTATAAACAAACAAGCCCCCTTGCATCTAGTGACCATAAACCAAGAGAGAGCCTCCTGAATTATTAAATTAATAAAGGATTTAGTGCGGTGGCAGTCAGATGCTTCTGATGAACCACACTTTGTTTTAATGAAAATATATAGCTGTTCTCCACCCAGAAAAGCATGTTCTCTGGTTTTCAGCAAGAGCAGTGTTCTGTGGTTTTCTCTCCCCGTTTTCCACCCAGACTGAGTGCTCTCTGTGAAGGTCAAGTGACTCCTCCAAGGTCTGGTACTGAGTCAAGAGCTAAATAGGGAACCAGGATTCCCCTAGTTCCCACTCATCTGCAAGTCACTTGACTACATAATCTCTAGGAAAAGCATGTGGGGCCAAATCACCGTCAGGAAGGGGGGAAATTCAGGTGAAATCTCCTTGTGGTGATTGATTTCCTCAATGCATCCAGGGAGAGGCAGAAGTTTGGCACTAATGATCTACGGAGGGGTTGATGTTTATTTTTTTGCTGAACTAGGAAAAAAGGAGGCTCTAGAGAGTCCCGTGGTCCTGTTCTGGGTCTCGAATGCCCGAACCCATTGCCCTGCCTCTCGGCAGCACTGCAGTGTTATACCCATTCTGCAATAGCTTTGCTCTCCAGCCCTGTAAGCAACATACATGGCAGAGGCTGGGAAACCTGATGCAGCTCAAGGCAAATATTATTCCTTGTTTTTCTTCTGGGGCTGGTCAACTTCTCTCTACATGTGAATATGACTGTACATTTTTTCTCCAGAAAAAACTGTCTGCCTTTGTTTAGCATTTGTTTAGTGACATTCCTGTCTAACTCCTCCAGGTATACAACATATACCTAGTGCATACATAGTTATATATATGTGTGTATGTCTTGAAGGTATACACACACATCCATATAGGTACTTGCTTTAGAGCCACTAGTGCCCTTTGGTGAGATTTGCCTATTTTTGTGTTTTGTTCATTCTTCAAAAAATACCTCTTAATGAGTGTACAATTTGATAACAATATCGTCCGAGCAATCATTTCCATGATGATGCTGTGACCCAAGCCTGGGATGCCAAGAAGCACTCCTGCTCAGCCTGCTCTCGACAGAAACGTACCGCCCAGGTTAGGTAACGCATGAAAACCTGCCTCCTCCTGAGGCATACACAATTACAGTAATTTGGAAATGACTGGAAATGATGGTAATTCCCATCCACGCTTGGAAGTGCAATAATTAACTCCTGGGTCCAGAACTGCCATAGGAGAAGTTCCTGCTTTTTTTATTGGACTCTCTCTCTCTCTCTCATTATGACAGATGTTCCAGCATTATGAAGGAAAGCTGGTTTTCTAGTGTAAATTCCTTTCTCTGGCTTCCTCCACTATTTACCTGGCATTTCATGTGTGTACTGCTATATCGACATGGAGCTTTTTCTGAAAACTTGGAGGTAAATACACCAAAACAATGAGGAGACACCACAGCTTCAAAAGAAGCAATATCTCAATTGCTAGCCTTTGACTTGGCTTAAGTCAGTCTCTAAGCAGTTTTAGAAAGAAGGGTGTAAGAAGGGTCCTTTCGTTTTCCTTACAAGAACAGTCGTCCATTTTCTTTCTGTCTGAGCTGCTGCTGAGGAAAAAAGCAAAGAAAATCATGCTTTGTCCCAAAAATTAAGGGTTTTTTTGCCAGACGGACGCAGTGCTCTGTGAATAACGGGATGCATATTGTGTGTGTAAATAAACAATCATCAGTACAGTCTGTAAATATGCAATATATACCCAGAGTTTGTCCTGAAATTTTTCTTACTGCTGCCAACTGAGCGTGCCTCTGTCTGGAACAAGAGCAGCGTTGTCCGACATGGGAAAGCTGTGGGGGCTGGACTGCCCTGCCTCAAAATGGAAGCTGTGATGCACTCAAGCACGTAGTAAACACTGCCTTGTCCATCTGCGGGTCTCCAACATGCATCATGGTGGGTCGGTAGCTGCTTAAGCTTTGGCTTATGGTAAATTAGCAAGTATCAAACACAGCTGTTAGCAGCCAGACTTCTAGAATGAATGTACTGCAGGGGTAGGAAGTGGGTGGACAAGGGTGGTTAGTCATGCCAGAAGCTTACAGGCTGGGTCTTTGAGGTCTAGAAATAATTAGTAGCTCATGCCCATGAGTGTGTGTCACAAAGATGCACTTGCACACTGTGTGACAGGGTCACCACGACTCAAAAGCCACCTCACCCCAGTGGGGGCTCACCCTTTGGTGTCACCGGATCTGGGGAGATGGATGGATCTTGAGTAAGACCTCTCTGCCAGAACACAGTGCCACACAGAAGATTAGTGCAGCTATATTCAGAGCAGTGAAGTGCCGATTTATAGGTGCAGCCCCTTCTCTTCACCTCTTCTGTACTGCAGGGGATTTTGAAAACAATATCTCAATGCAGTAGTTATGCTGTATAAGAACAAATGCCTAAAATTACCTGTAAGCAAGGAGCAAATCACTTTGTGTAGGTAATCACTAATGATAAGCATCTTCCTGTTTTCCTGTGCCACGGTCACTCTGCTTAGCTCATAGCCAAGTGGTGCCCTGCATCTGTTGACTGTCTGTACCTTGAAACACAAATTGATTGAATGATGAACACTTTCTAGCAGTCTAGAAAGTCTAACCATCACGTTAAGCTGACTTTCAAAAAAACTGTTTTGCTCTATGTCCTGGTTTCGGCAGGGATAGAGTTAATTTCCTTCCTAGTAGCTGGTACAGTGCTGTGTTTTGGATTTAGGATGAGAACAAAGTTGATAACGTACCAATGTTTTAGTTGTTGCTAGGTAATGCTTACACTAGCCAAGGACTTTTTAGTTTTCCATGCTCTACCGACTGAGAAGGCTGGAGGTGCACAAGAAGCTGGGAGGGGGCACAGCCAGGACAGCTGACCCCAACTGCCCAAAGGGACATTCCATACCATGTGACGTGATGCACAGTACAATCGCTCACCACCCGCCGACCGATGCCCAGCCAGTCCCTGAGCAGCGGCCCCCCCGGCCAGCTTTCCCCAGTTTATGTATGTACTGAGCATGATGTCACATGAATACACTTGCTTTGTGTATTATTATTATTATCATATTATTATTATTATCATTTTATTTCAATTATTAAACTGTTTTTATCTCAACCCACGAGTTTTTCTCACTTGTGATCTTCCAATTCTCTCCCCCATCCCACTGGGGGGGGGCAGGGGAGTGAGCAAGCGGCTGCGTGGTGCTCAGTTGCCGACTGAGGTTAAACCACGACACTCTACTAGACTGATCAGAGGCATAAACATTTCCTGAGCAGAAAAACCCATAATTTGGCACACGGTGATTCACTGGTTCAGAGGCCTTGATCGGTGGGATATGAAGGAGAGGTTAGGGAGGGAGGTTTCAGAGAGGTTGGAAATGTTTCCTTCCTTTGTCACTGTTCAGCTGTCCTTTTCCTCGGAGTATTGACTCAAAAGATCAGAAATCACCCTGTTCAGAAGTGTTTCCTTGTGTCAGGTATCCAGCTGCTCCTCTGTTTGATCTCTGTCTGTATCTGTCTAGGTTCTTGTATCACTTTCATTGCTATTATCCCTGCAGATAAATGAACAAATGCAGTTGCAACTTCCATTTCTCTCCCAAGGAAATAAAATCTAAAATTTCTCCCTTTGTCTGATAACTGCAACCAGAAGAACTGTTGGAAAGGGCCATCCGGGACAGCACTTGTTTCCAGCTCAGGCAGGGATGCTTCTTAGCTCTGAGAGAACAGTACATCACTGATCTGTTCTCCTCCGTGACTCTTCTCAATCAATGTTAGCCTTGCTTTGCTCAAAATGGCTCAAGATGCCTAAAACCAGTCTCCGTTTAGCACATTGAATTGTATTTGTAACTGGGAAGATAGATAATAGAAATACTTGCTGAGAAAATGGGAGCCTTTGAGAGATAGTTGTTGGCCTTTTATTTTAGAAAATCTATGAAGTCAAGGGAAAGACTTTAATTATTTCCAGTGGCCTTCAGATATAGCCGTAAGCATCACACTGGAAAATGTGTAGGTTTTTGCCCTCTATATCCAGAACTGATCTGAGAAGGAAGATACAATAACCCCCTTAAACACACCTCCCATCGCCAGCTAAGAGGGCACTCTAGGTTTATCATCCCTTGTTTCAGTGATGGATGATGCTTCAGACAGTCAGTCCCAAAGAGTGTGAAGAGTAAAGCAAACGAACCCAGCTGCTCTTTACTCTAGCAGGCACAAGAAGTCTTTATGTCTAGATAAAACACTGTGTTTTCCTGTGTAGGGTTCTCCATTCCTGAACAATCACTCTTCTCTAGGGTGGCAGAGAGGGATGTCCTCACTGTAGCCCCCCTCTACGTCAGTCCTCCTCATGCCTGGATCAGTGTTGCACTTATGCAGACATCGCTCCAGGCATTGGCCCATGCCTTGGTGCCCTGACAGAGACTTTGCTTACAGTCCTCTTCCAGCTGTTCTAGGGGAGCTGGGGCACTCCTGAAGCCTAAAGTCCACAGCCCTCTCATCGGGCAGCCTGCGCCTCAGCTGTTTCCCCTTCTGCATTTAAACTAAGCCTGTTCATGGATCTTGCATGTAAAAGGATGATAAACATTCAACAGCTCTTCTGTATTTGTCTTCTGTCAAGTTAAATAATCTCCTCGGCAGCATCCCATGAAGTTTCCTTGAGACACGGGATAAAGACCAACGATCCCCACCGCCCCCCTTGCTGAACACCGAATGTGCAGAGTGGCACAGGCACAGGCACATGCTCACAAAACCACCAGGGTGAAGGTTTTCTCCAACTACCGGCAAAAACTGCCTCACCCGGGACTTGGTCTGGCTCCAGATTTCATGTGCTTCAGCCACGGGCTGCTTGTCTTGCTCTGAGCAGCCCCACGTGGAAAAGTCAAATCGGTGTGGAAAAGTCAAACTGACGAATACTCAGGTGGGATCTGGGCTCCCTACCAGAACTAAGGGCTTTGAGAAACTAGCAATCTGTAAAAACCATGGAGGTTGGGAACAAGGGGGAGAGAAGCAGGTTTTGCCAGAGAAAAGAGGTGATTTCATGTGTACTTGAGGGAATGTGAACTGTTCAGTCTCAGAGATGACAAATGAGGTTAAAGAAATTTGTTGTTTCCTGTGGATGTTGCATTAGTTTTCACCGGGAGTTTTTAATTCCCTGTATGTTGAGAAGGGAAAGTTTAGGGTTGAAAGTGTAGAGGGATCGTTTGGGGGGAAAGGTCTTTTTTCAAGATAGCTGAAATCCTGGGAACCACAGTCATCTGTTTGCAGAAAGCTCCTCACAGTCCATGCAGCTAGATTTCTGCCGTCATAAATACTGTCCTTTCAGGACATGTTTGCTAAATCATGTCCAGTTCACTATCATTTGCCAGCCTCGTTTAACTTCATTAGCTCTCTGGCCCAGTTCATATTGTTTAAAATGCATAGTGTTTCTTGGGAATGGCACATATGAAATTATGCAAACTGTTTAGAATAGCTTCACCCCAAGCATTCAGCATGGGTAAGTTAAAAGGAATTTGAGAGAACTGCATTGTACTGACATGTTTCATTAAGGCCAGTAATTAAGTAATGTGTGTGCATGAATACATGTGTTTGACAGTAAGAGAAACGGACGGTAGCAAGCACCCTGGCTCCCAGTGAAGTATAGCCATGTAGGGCTAGATTCTGTGCTGCAGTGCTGCCTGGTTTGGCAGAGTTAGAGCAGAGCTGAATTTGCGCTTTTTTGTTTCCTGAAGTAATGGCAGACATATATGCATGTACTGAGCATATAGCCATATTGCAGCATTGGAGGACCATCTACAGTTTGGGCTAAATCAGCAGGACTGTATGTATTGATCCAAGATTTGATCTGGCCAAATACTCAATAGATGTTGCGTATTATCATTTGGGGGTGGAATTTATTTTTTACTTTTTTTTTTATTTTCCCAGACTACCCTGACATTGCCCCCTCCCCAGCAGTATCAGAATGGTACTGATAAAGTATATCCATTTTACCAATGTAGAGGAAACAAAGAATTTATGAAAAAAAATGCGTATGCCAGCCTATCAGTCTGATGGACCCCATATGCATTGCCCCTTGCTGCATGGAGAAGACTGGCTGTTCAAGGCTGACCCTGAACACAGTCAGGGCTGGAGCGGAGCTCAGGCCGCGTGAACAGCGTTACCTGACTCTTACCTCACTTCTGGGCCCAAGGAATAATTGCTGTGGTGGTTTGTTCCCTTGCAGTTACAAATACAGCAGGGGACTGTGCTGGATGGAAGTGCTGCTTTGTCCCTAGCGAGGTGCAAATCACTCTGCCACTTTTGTGAGGTGCAATGCCTTCTGAGTCAGCAGCTCCTACTGAACCTGCTAATTGTTAAATATCTGTAATTACCTTCTAACCTCTCTCTCCTTCTTTTTTTCCCTTCCTTTCAGCACATTCTTTGCTACTGTCCTGCTAATCCAGGCACCTACCTGCATGGGAGTGGCTCAGTTTGTTCCTAGATTGAGCATCTCCCTGTAACTTGCATTAAGTGGTTCAGAAGGGTAAGGCTTACAGTAACAGACTGTATTCTTCCAGAAAGGGTGTGGTTTAGGTCAAAGGATAAGCATGTTGTTGTAAAGATTGTTGAATAGTGATTAAAAACATCGGGAAATTAGTTGTTTATTCAATGAAGTGGAAGGCTGTGCTGGATTCCCTGGTGAGACAGCAACAGGTTGAGGCACTGTGGCGTGATCCGGTTGCTCTCCTTTCCCTAAAGCCTAAGTGCCAACTGGGGCCAGGGTATGAAACTGTTCCAGGCTCCCATAGCCAGGGCAGGATGGCTTGCCTGCACCAAATGATGGGCTCTCACAGTGGGGTGGGAAGTGCAATACCATTTCCAGGCTGTTTTGCCATCCTGAGAGGTTGCTTCCTAGGAAAACCCTGCCTGAAACAGCGTGATTCCCTCTGCAAGGCTACACGAGCTGGCATTCAGAGTAGGGGACTTCCCATCCTCAGGGTGCAACCTAGCCCTAAATAATGCCATATTCCATGAACTCCCCCCACCTTTTTTCTTAAATGCTCCGATTCTGTGCGTTTCATTTGGGGAGGTGCTGGTGGCTGGGATAAATTTTTCTCATCCCATTGTGTTTAGGAAGACGCTGATGGTTCTGCACAAAAGGTCCCACTTACATTTCAGTCATCCGCTGACACGTGAAATGTTTTGGACGCCTTCTGTCGGTGATTTACAAAGCAATAAATGAAATAAAAATAAAGAAGGAACTGTCACGAATGCCCATTCCACATCTCTCTCTCTCTGGCTGTCTCTCACACTTTATTGGTATAATTTTAGCTCGTCTCCCCATGTTCCCTTAGCAACAGATGAGGAGGTGGCTGGCTGCCTGTCCTCGCTGCTGCCTTGCTCAGAGGACGTGGCGTGCGGTGCCGCTTTGCCTCCTGCCCCGTGGGATGCTGCCGGGAGGGGAGCTCCTGCGGGAAGACCCACAGCCATAAGTACCCGGAGATGCTGTTTTGAAGTACCAGATGGGACTCAGGCAGGTTTTTCAGATGGTACACTGAAATTCTTTTGGTGATTTTGAGTTTTATAAGAAACATGCCGGCAATGTTGCCAGGTCTTGCACACTTTATCGTATTACTATGTTCCTGATCAGAAAGAATTGTCTTTAAAATCTGCCACCGCTAGCACAAGGACCTGGCTAGGTCAGCTGGAGAAGGGCTAGCAGTTTCCTACACCTCCTCCCAACAGAAGGCAGCAGCTGGGCTCAATTGTTGGGCCACCTCAGCTACCGAAATACAGTGATCCCATTTCCAGCTCCTCAAACACCTCCTCCCTGGTGGGCACTGGTCTGGGGCTGAAGCTGCTTGCTTCTGCAGCATCCCTGCCTGGCAAGGCTCCTGGCAGAGGGTTGCCTGGACCCGGCAGCAAATCTGGCCCACAGGGATCACAAAGATGGAGGTGTCTCACTGCCTTTGTGGTATAATCAAATACTGTTTTCTACATTTCATCATGCAAGAGTGGGTTAGAAACCTCAATGGCAGAGTCCATCTGCATTTCTAAAAGTCCCATCTGTAGTGTGCTTCCCCAGAAGTCCTGGCAAAGCATGACCTGGATTAGTGTTTTATGCTTTTTGCTACTGATAGCAAGGAAAATTGCAAAGTAACAAACAAGCTGATTCAATGCCATCTACACTGTTCAAGCAAAAGGGAGACAGGAAAAGGCAGGCAGAGCAGGCAGACACCAGCCATTTTATCATCTTCCCAGGCCCCTCACCTGCATGTCCCTCTCTGTCTGTTGTCATCTTTGGGGGCAGGAGTTTGGTCACCACACTTGTGCTGTCATAGCCGCATCCACTCTGAGATGTGTGGGTCAGGAAGAAAGCTGTTAGGCTCGGGAATAGAAAGTAGATGTGAAACATGATGCCCCATATCCTTATACCTTGTGCAGTCCATAGGTGACATCTGTCTGTGGCTGAGTCCTGCTCAGGACAGGAGAGGAAGGGCCATCCGAGACTCATACACAGCTCGATTAGGCTGGTCTGCGCACCCAGTTTGGCCATGGTCCGTATTGCCTGCGGCCCCCTGTGACAGCTGATGGGAGAGGAACAGGAGCTCTGTCCTGCAGGTCCCATCATACCCCACCGCCCTGGATGCTCCTGGCACGTGGGGTGTCAGGAAATTCCCAGCTGGCTGGCTAGAGCCAAAACCTGGCTCCTCTGCACCTCCACCAGACTGGGCTGAGGCTTGACCACTCTCCGACTGGTATCCCCTTGGCTAGAGCTCCTGTATTTACTATGTTTCTGCTTGCAGAACAAAGCTTCTTGTTCAGCAAGGAAGCACGATTGAAATAAAGGGCCAGATGTTCTCAGAAAACCGTAGTTCAGGGGAAACACTTTGTCAGTCTCATTCTGTTAAATTTAGCAAGATAAAGCCGCTCGCATTGGAAAGAGCCTTGTCAAATCAAATCAAACCTGTTCTGCTCTAAACAGTCCTGTATGGACATGTATCATCCCAGTTTAAGCTGGAACAAGTGCATATACTGCCTGAGACGCATTTCATGTCTCCCTCCCAGATTTTAAGGCACTCATACAGCCAAAGCAAGCTGGAGTCATCTGCTGTGTAATTCCATGCAAACTGTGGGCTTGGGCTTCAGTTCTGCACGTGCAAGGGCTTATTAGAGATGCAAGAGTTTGGGACATGCAGAGCTGAAGGGAGAAGACCAGGCTTCCAATAGACAGGTCTCCAAGTAAAAGAGTTACCTCAGAAAGGTGCTTTGTCTTCTTCAGAAATGCCTGAATAGTTCCTGGTTTTGCACGACTGAGCACCAGTCCTGCTTTCCCATAGCGTGGCAGCATGTGGTTTAGTAGTGGGGCATGCCTTTTCTGTCTGGTGTATGTCTCCAGGTGCCCAAAATAAGAAAGTCTCTTGTTCTTGAAAAGGTAACATAGTTATGTGACTGTGGGAGGCTGGAGGAAGGGTTCGCAAACTTCTCCCGTGGGCAAAGTGACCTTAATAGAAAATCTCATTACTTTATGATGCAGGGTGTACTGCAGTGCTACTCCATCCACATCTCTTCTCTGAGCCTGCTCAATGTCATTATTGCCAGCTAAAGCCCATGTGCAAGCATAAGGAGGGAGTAGCCTTCACCTGCAGACCTGGGTGGAAAGGAAGGAGAAAGTTCAGTCAAACCTTTTGTTTCTGTTTTACTCACTGGGGAGAAATTTAGAAGACTTAAATTCAGGTGAGCTTTGCAAGTATCAACAAACAAGCTCCAAGCACAGGCCCTGAAAACAGGACAGGACAGGGCTCAGAGGTGGCCAACCCCAGAGAAGCATAAAGGGCTTGCTTTCCAGGGAGGCAAGATGCACAAAAGGAAGATTATTCTGTTTGACTACCGGTTTGAAAACAAGTTTCTCCTGACTCCAAAGGCTTGTGGGCAGAACTGAGCCCCTGACTGAGAGTCCACCAGAGTCACACTGGGGGCAAATACAGACCCAAAATAGACCAGCTCCGGCGGTGAACAGAAACCACCAGCTGTTGACAGTACAAAAACTATTCAAAAAATGTGTACTGCCTGGTGCAACTTGGCTCCTTCCCTCTGCCATGAGTGACAGCTGTAGAGAAATCTTTGGAGAGGCCGAGCGTGCCTTTCCCATTTCCAGAAACAGAACCCATCTTGGCTGACCCTGGCTGAGGGCTGCACTGATTTACATGCCAAATGCTCCGTCCGGAATACTTGTCTGGTCTCGGAGACAACGTAAAAAGATACAGGATTAGTTATGATAAGCTGTGGATCCAAGTCGCTTCTTTCTACTTCAGCTCTTCCAAGAGACACATCGAATGCGTCCATTCATCTTCCTGCCTTCTCACCACCAGCTTTTCTAGACTCAATGCCAGTCAATGTCACTAGTGCTGAGCAACTAGATCCCATACAGTCACACTGAATGACACAAACACCATGGAGCTTGCTGCCTTTGGGACAACCTCCCATTCCCCAGGGAAGCTCAGAGACCTGATGAGAGGTACCGTGGGCTTTCACTGGCCAGCTGCACTGACAGAGGTGCCAGTTTGCAGTGCTTAGACTTGGAAGTGGGTGGAAATCAAGTTATATCCTAGAAAGCTGGACCATCTGCCCCCTTGATGCTATGCAGCCTCACACTCCACTCTGACAAGGGCTCCAGGGCACTAAAAGGCAGTCCTCATCCCTTTCTAGTCTGTGCCAGCATTTGCATGAACTCTTTCCCTACATTGTGGGAGGTAAAATATTTCTTGGGTTCAACCATAATTCTTCCCTGTTCCCACCCTCAGATCTTCTGAGAGACTGGGGCCATAGATTTAAGAAGTATTTGAAAGTGCCTTTTTAATTGTTCTAGGTAATAACAGAATCTACTTCAGGGACTTAATTTGGGAGTAGTGAAAAATCCTATCGGAGCCCCAACCCTAAAGTGAGTTAAATGGGTAAATTGTAGTGAAATGTAGATATTTCTGTGCCTGCAGAATTGTGTCCAGCTTTTCAGAATAACACCGATCTCTTTTAGACACCTCAAATGCAGCGCAATGTTGCAAACTTTGGTTCTCTGATTTTAGGCTGGAGGATATTTTAGGAAAAAGATCATCCTGGCCAAGCTGGTTTTTAAACTCTTTTCTAAGCATCCACAAACAACCAGTCCTGGATATAACCTCTGAGTTTGATGGACTTTGTTCTTTTCTGCTGTTATCTTCTTACGCACATTTAGCCAAAGTAACTGACCTGGCTTATACTGAATAAACTGTCTCAATGGGATTTTATGCAGCAGCAGGCAGACCTAATTTGACTAAATAAAGCACATGCTGGCCCATAGTTATCTATGTCAGCAGTGCCTGAAGCAACAGCTAATCTCAGTATGGTAACTACTGAAGTACCCTGGCCTATCTTGTATTATAGGTCCAAATTACAGGCCACAGAGGGAGGCAGGAGAAAACCTGGGAGTGTGACATTCTTCAGCATGAGGAGTCCTTAATAAACCTGGAGGTCTTTAATTTAGTCCCTTCCTGCAAACTACATCCCATCACAGAGTAAGTGGATCTGAAGTAGTCTCCTTAGACCTCTGCCAATACATGTACTTACTTATGCGTTCTGCAGGCAACAAAAGAAATATATGCTATTTTCTAACCTGCATCTGTGCGTGCCAATGTCTGTACACCTTGTAAAACCCACTTCCGTTATGTGTGGGGTCCAGCCTACTCCTGCATGTGATAGAAAGCCAGCCTTCCGAACTGCCTTCTCCTCTTCCTTGTTCTCCGATCAGGTGAAGCAGTATCAGAAAAGAAACAGTCAACAGGATTGTCTTTTAAAACTGTTTTCAAATGTCTCCTTGTTACTGTGACTGGACCTGAGGCAATGCTAGATGTGCCTCAAAAGTCTGCTTGAAATTAAAATGCGTATTGCACGTATCATTGGTCATGATTGCGAATGGCTGGCATTCACATGAAAAGACCAGCTCTCCGGGCTCTCAAGTCTCTGAGATGGATAAAAAATGACAGGTTATATTAGTCAGTATAAAGTAAAAGCTCTACTTTCTACCTTTGTGCATTGTTTATGCACAAAGTTATCTATGTATTAATGCTAAGGATATTGGGTTTGCCTCTTCTCATCATCCTCTTTGCTTCCCTGTGTACTGACTGCCCCTACCTCGAGAGCACTGGTTCATACAGTGCGTGCTTAGGCAAAGGAAAACAAAGGTAGACTCATTTTTCCTTGTCTGACTGTTGCTTTCTTTTGTTTAGATATTCTCGTTTCAAAGATGGGCTGGAATCATACTTCTGTCAAAAAATGTAGTGGTAGCCATATAGAAAAACTAAGCCTTAAAATTACCCGGATATTCTTAAAACTACGGAGGAAGTGTCATCTTGCTAAATTTCACAGTCTCCTACAAGGCATGGGACCACTTTAAAAAAGTCATCATAATCTTTTTTCTTCCCCTCCGAAGTAAGCAAAGGTCCCTGTTTTAACCACCCCTCTCAGAAACAGTCGGACTGTTCTCAGCAGAGCTTACAAAACAAGCGGCTGTGTAGTTTGAGACACTGAAACCATATGGAAAACTTCAGCTAAAAACTCAGGTGAGGTTCATAAACTAGTAAGAGCACATGATCTAATGCTACAGTAATGGCTTTTCAAGGGCAGGAACTGGTGAAATAGTTAAGATTTCAAAATATAAATGGCCGGACACTGTTGGCATTAGGGGAATCAGTGGAGGGCAGATAGTATGGCCAACTTCCATCATTTTGCCTTTTGTGAGTCAAGGACTCCTCCTTTTTTTCTGAAAAGAGGGCATAATTAATATTCTGATGATAGACAGAATCTCTCTACAATCAAACCTAAATAATCTGCAGAGGTGTGCACTACACATAGCAGTTTGTGTTGGTGTATTAACAACACTTCTGTGTATACTTCCATGTGTTATACCTGCTTACTAGCAATGTTATGCTGTAATTATCCTCCCCGGGAATCTTAATTATTAATTAATTAATTTCATGTCAATGTCATTAATTTCAGCTCATCCTTTTTCCAGTGTATGTACACACGTGCACACACATACACAAATACGATGTTCAGCTGCCAGAGCTGTGTGTCTGAGTTCATACACGCAACACTTGACAACTGTTTTGAGAGCATTTCTAATAAAGAGTACAATAACCATTAAGTTCAGGAGCAAGATCAACTAGTATTTCTGAGCTGCTCTTTAACTTCTCACCCTGTAATTTATCTAGTAATTTTTAAAATGACCATAGTGTGTGTCTGTCTCGCTAAGGTTATATGGGATTTCTCATGGATAACAGTGTATAAGCAGCTCTTTGTCTGGGTCAATGTGAATTTCTTCACAGCAGCTACGGAATCCCCGTGTACCCGGCAAGGGCTGATGCACTGTGGCTAATGGATTTCTCCCTACCAAATTGGTAGCTTTTAAATTCAGGCTGCATGTGATGAAAGTCATGCCACGTCCTGACTTTGAGCTCAATTCCCTCTTCAGCTTACTTTCTCAGTCCATACTTTTGAGAGATCAATTTCCCTGCTGTCTTCTAGCAGATTAGAACTCTGTGATTAATATGTAAATTATTTTTGTTCTTTTTATTAGCTTTATGTGAATTATGTTTAACCTATTGGTGTCCTCCATATTTCCAAACATGTCATACTCATCCATTTCAAGGATGTAGGGCATTTGCTGACAGAATAATCAAATCCATACCACTGTGTAATAAAAGTAACTGAAGGGAAGGATGTGATTATGCGGCTGGGGTGAGCTATCATGGCTTCAGTCTTGCAGAAATGTTCTCCTAGGTTTGGCAGTGCAATGCAAGGTTTTCCTTTGCATTTCCCAAGCAGCCCTTGGGAAGTAGCCCACTGTTGTCATTGCAGCTGTTTCATGGATGGTTCCAGTTGTTCTGTTATTTATTTTGTAATCTCTTCCCCAACAGTCAAGGCAACCTAGGGAGACAAACACAACAAGCCTGAATTTCTAGGGAAGAACATAAGGTAGACGCTGGCAACTTGTTTCTCCTCCACTGTTCCCCTCACCGCCTCCCCTGTCTCTCATTTTAGCTAATCCTCTTTGCCCAAATCATTAGCTAGCAGAAAATGGTCAAGCAACACATGTTGTGTCTCTGTGATGAGCCCATGCTTGTGCTCCCTGCCCAGGAGCACCCAGAATACAGGAATGACCATTCTGCATCAGACCAAAGGGGCCCCTACCCCAGGCTGGGGATTTTCACGGCAGCAGATGCCGACAGAGAGAAATAACCACATTCAGTATAGGCGTCCCCATCTGAGTTAGTCATCTAGGTTCCCTCCGGACAAAAAATTTCACCCATGTGAATGTTTGAGTCACCTACCCTAAAGCAAATGCTTAAAATAGGGCTAATGAATTGCTCCCTAAAATGTGCCTGTTTCTCTCAATGCAGCATGAAGAGAGCTGGGGTGAGTAGGTCAGCTGCCCACATCTCGATTATCAGTGTCTGAAGTCAGGCAACATAATTCCCACTCACACAATGTTTTAAGACAAAACCTTAGGTTTTCTCAGGGCTCAATCATGAGGGAGGAAATAAAGGAAGGAAAACCAGACTATTATTTGAGTAAAAACAGTAAATGCATGAAAAAAATTGGAATTAACATCTTTGCTATGACTGTGCTCATTATTCTACTTACACTCTCTGCAATCTCATGTCTTCCTTAAGTATTTAAGGTGTAGGTTTTGGAGGCATGGGCTGCGTACTGCTGTGTTTACATGCTGACAGAGCCAACAGAGGTTCATTTTTATTGGTCTTCTTTTAAGGCTCGTGGAATGTGTATATTTTATTCCAGCAAGCTACTCTACAGAGAGGGTTGTTATCCAATAAACAAACATAGCCTGGAAGAAATAAGGTTTTCCAATGATGTTTCTCTGCTGAAGCTGTTTTTAGGCATTCTGGTCTATGCATAGAGAATATATAATGGCCCATCTCTGTTGAAGACACTTGTCTTCATGATGAAAGGCAGGAGGGATAATTCAAGCCTGGTGTCTGGTTTCTATTAATTGAATTAAAAATAGTGAGCTAAAATACTGTTTTCTACCAGCTCTCCCTGAAGCATCAATCCACATATGCATAGCTGTCTAGGGGCTGAAGTTCAAGAAATACATATAAAGAAAACCCACAGGGGAAAAAAAAAAAAGGAAAAGAAAGAAAAACAAGAAGAAGAATTGAAAACTTTTTTTTTTAAATCCAAATTTATTTTTTTTAAAAACAAACTTTCATGAGATAATACATCGAACGGGATATTCAGGGCATTTTAGTTTTAGGAGTGGAAGTCTCAATTACCACCTCTGTATTACTGGCCTAAGTAGGAGAGGGAAAGATGCTGCTGCCACCAGTAAGTAGGAGGTGGTGTAGGAGTTACATGGGAAAGCTTCTTCTAATCCTGGTTGTAGCACTGAGACAAGTCTTCCATGAAAATGATGGGCAAAACCTTTGAATGAAAGATAATTCTTTGTTGTTCCTTGTTAATCTCTTTTTCTTATATACAGGAGAACAGGACAAACTGAAAACCACAGGTCACTGTGAGAGCCACTGCAACACTTAAACCACCATGCTATTGCAACTAGTATAAAAAATAGGAAGTTAATAAATTATTTTCATTGTATTAAAAGTAATGTATTTTTTCAGCTCCTGTCAATTATTTTTTTCTTAGAGTAATCTTGGAATATGAAAGAAATATTTCAGTTTCCCTGTTCTGGCAAAGATCTGGGAAATGAATGATGAAAATCAAAGAGATCAAGTATGACTTCGAAGACATGGTCTGTCTGGCTTCCCTGCAGAAGTGCTTTGCAGCAGCCACCTCTGAGGTGTGTTTGACATGGTGTGTAAGATCTAGCAGCTTTGCTCTAATTCCACAAAGTAGATATAGGGAAAAATACTTGGCTACAACATGTTGCAGGCCAACCAATAAGAAGAAAGTCAGTCCTTGGAATGTGTTATGAGAAGATGGTCCTATGGCCGAGGATTTTTATTTTAACGTGCTCCAAGACAGCAAAGACAAGTATTTTCTCTTACGTCTAGATTCCTGAATTAACGATCACCAGAGGCTTTTGAAGGAGCATGAGTCAGTGGTTTCACTTGAGGGCACCAGACATATTCAAAGTAGAAATGAAGGGAAACTGTCTTTTTAATATGCTTTGGGGATAAATACAAACGAAAAGGAAAATTCATGCTCATCCAGCCATCAGCTTCAAAATGAAATATAAACAAGAAATGTCAGCCTTTACACTCTTCAACTTTATTCTGAATCTTTAATATTAGCATGTGTATCACAGTTGTGTCTATATGGGCACGCACACATAAATAACAAATATATAAAATATGCACTTCATGTATACATGTGTATGTGTGTGTGTGAAAACTGGGAGTCTCTATAAACTGCATTGATCACTTCTGACATGCTAACTTATAAATAACCCTCATTGAGTCTACCAAGATTCCACCTAAAGCATTCATTGTGTTTCCTCTGAATCAGCATGAATGCATAAAGAAGCCTGGAAATCTAAATGAGTAAATGATCACTTGCCAGCAAATGACGACTCTCTTGTGATCTATGACAACTGGATGAAACTAATGTAAGAACCATTAATTCAGATGGAAATAATAATAATTAAAAAAGCTTCATGGAGACTGCAAACTGCTTAATCAGGGTATTGCTTCTAAAATTTGTCTGCACTTTTATAAAATAATCCTATTAGCATAGCATATCTGGAATACATCTTCCAGGACTTTAAGCTAATGCAATCAGAGATAGAAACAGTATTTCATCCAGCTCAAATCTCTAAATCTGCTTGTCGTCTAGAAACGTATGGATGCCACATAATATTTACGGTCTGTGCCACTCTACTAACAAGAGTTAATTATATCTTATTATTGCTGAGTGGTGAACCTTTTCATTGTGATAAAATATTGAGCAAGCTAGTAAAAAGGAAATAATGGCTTATAGTAATCTTACCTAGTGTAATGCTTTGCAGAGGCTATAAAGCTACCCACCTCCCATCTATCAGTGAGCCTGGTGATTACTTATCAATAGCAATTGAGCTGCAGAGTTCTTCCTGGGGATGAATAAAAACCTGCGGAGACCCGATGATCCACATCAGCCTGTTTACTATGGTCAGCCGGTGGGTTTTCAGACACAGGGCTCACTGCGGTCAACACTGTAGTTACAAGGAAGGAAGAGGGAGAAAGAGATGTGCAGGAACGTGTGCCACACAGATGGCAGTTTTTAAGGTCCAACCAATATTGAGTCTGTACTATTTAGGCCTCCATTTGGCAAGGAACTTAAGCGTGTGCTTAACTTCAAGCAAATGAGTAACGCACTTCAGCCCAACCCATGATGTTATTGGAAAGCCCCATAAGCTCCCTCACAGCATTCCCAGTCATCTTGGCAGAATTCCTTTATATTTTCCGTATTTTCTTTATATATACTTTCTTTATATATTCTTTGCCTATTAAACAAGCAAGTCAGAGTTTTGCAAAACCAGGACCTCTGCGGCTGGATGTCCCATGCACTAATTATTGCTAATTTGTCAGCCTAGTGAATTCTTTTGTTGCCACTCAACACGCACTTGAATTTATAGTCCTCTTCTAGCTTTTAGGAGAGCCTGGGTAGCCTTGTTCTTCCTTTCATTGTAACACACTCTTTCTTTCTATGTAAATATATATAGTTTCATAAATTCTTTTCCTCCAATTATTTAGAAGAAACTTTTTTTATACTTCAAAATTTCAGATGTGAAAGCCTGAGGAAAATTGCCCAGTGAAGATAAGCATATTTTTGAACCCCCTGTTTTTGAAGATGCTGGTATTCTGCTCTGACAATGGTTCCTGGCCATCAGTATGAGTCACACTTTCAAGTCACTGATGATTTCCTAAATTAATCTGATACAAATAAATTCCCCGTTATTGTTAGCCATGAGTATCTCTTTTCCACATGATTGGATTTGGATGGGAAAAAAATGTCCATTGCGAAGTCACCACCACAAAAAATGTCCATCTATGAGAATTGCCATTTCTTTCTGTTCTTCTTATAATCGCTCCTGTGTGATACAGTACTCCTAGTCATGCCTCATTTTGGAAGAACAAACCTCTAGTGAAATGCAAGGGTCAGGGTGGCTGATGGAAATACTTTTTTGCCATCCCTTTTTTGCTTCCCTGCGTGGCCATGGACGCAGGCTGCTCCGAGAAGGGCCAGTGCAGGGGAATAAAAAAGCAGAGAGGAAAGGAGAAGACCTGGTGACTAACCAGTGCTGGGGGGAGGTCCCTCGCTGCGGCATTAAGACAGCACGGGCTTCTTCTCTTCCTAGCGCAAACGGTTGGGTGGTGAGTGTTGCTGCTAGCGCTGGCTCCATGCATGAAGCTTTCGTATTTCTACAGCTTTGGAGTTCCACCTGTCCTTCAGGAAAAATGTGTGTTGGTTGCCTTGGTAGTTTCCTAAACAAACCCAATGTGTTCAGAAGAAATTCCCTTCCCTGAGCAGCCAGGGCTCGCAGGCTCAGGGCGGAGATTACAGCCCTGCCCTCCATGAGCAGCCCAGGAGTGCAAGCCAGGGAAGGAGCAGGCAAGGGCAGATAAACCACAGATATAGTCCAAGGAAGCTCAAAAATCACAAACAGGTAATAAACTGGTAAGTTCGTCACTATAATCAAATACCCTTACACAGAGAACACTTTGCCAGGGCTCTGGTTGCCAGGGTACTCAGAAATGGGTGCACTGAAAGTAAAAGAAAACTCTAAATGGAAAAAATATTTTTTGAAAAATTTACATTCTTATGAATGCATTTGGTAACATTTATTACAAGTGACTAAGCAAATTATATACAATCTTTTTTGCAAATACCCAACATATTCTCTATTTGCATATAAAATTTCATTCCTTTTTTTTTGTGAAGGGACTGGAAAAATCATATTTCTTTTGTTTGTTTCATATGGCAAAAGAGTTCCTCTTTTCTCTCCTTCTTTCCATTGTAGGCAGAGTCTCACTCCCCAGAGGATGTAAAAGCAAAGATACCATCATGAATATGTTATAAATTCCACCTCAGGACATGTTCCACTTCTAGGAAAGGAGTTATAATGAGAAGTGTTGCTTCAAATAAAAGTGCATGTCACTTCATTTTATTGGTCCTCAGAGTTTTGAACAGCTGTATGAACTGGGGAATTGCTGAGGCATAAAGCATCCTAAACACCTTTTCTGTGTGGGCTTGTGTGAGGGGGACCTGTAGGTACCTGTGGGTGTGGATGGGGAAACAGTCACCAGAAAACAGCAGGTCCAAAAGAGAGGAAACGTGGGCTGAGGAGGGTGTGAAAGCCCTGGACACTGGTGGTCCTGCTGAATCTGCGAGAGCTGAGAAACTCAGGACACCCGGAGTCACCTGACAGTGTCCAAGGTCACCCCACATGCTGGCTGTGTGGCTCAGGCCACCTCCACGAAGGTGGCAGCTGATATGTGCAGGCAAAGACCATATATACACCTGATGTGAATAGGCAGCCCTGGAGGGGTTGCTTGAACACCCACCCAGAAGCCATGGCATGTCAGGATGATACCCTGCTCCTGAGTAAAGTGCTGGGGCTGGTGCCTCCTTGCTCGTGCCCCAGCCACGTAGCTGCACGTAGGGGTGTCATCCATGAAAGGGGGGGTAAAAATTGAGAGTGCTGCCTGAATAGGTGTCTGCTATTAATAGTAATAGCTTGGATTCCATTAATGAGAACTGTTGCATTGGTAAAAGGTATTCTACAGCTATTCATTGGGATCTGTCTCCCCTGACTCGATTCCTAGGAGGGACAATAAAAGGGCAGTGCATACAGCACCCACATGAGTCCTTCACTGTGTCCTGATAAACTCCACCAGGGTCCACTTCCCTCCCTTGACACCAGGAAAGATCCCCAGGATCACGTACGAAATTGTTGGCAGAGTTAAGAACAAAAGCAGTTTAAGGCAGCTTTAGTAATACGGCTCTTTTTCCTGCTGAAGATAGAGGGGTGGGTAGGGAGGAGAACTTAACTTTAAGATGAGCAAAGCCTATCTTTTAATTTTGGCACCAAATTTATACCTTGACATGAAACTTTCACAGACAGAGCTAGCTTTATGACAAAGGAGCTAGCTGTATGACAAAAATAGGGTCACCAGCATTTCTTCTTCATTTCTACCTTGTCTTCATCTGACTTTATTTAAAATAAAAAAAAAAAAGAGGAGGAATTTGAGTATTTAAAAAAAAAAAAATTCTTTCGAAGTAGTTCTAGACACCAGAGGCTGGAGCCACCACTAGTTATGGACCATAACACAGCATTTCAGGCATGGAAATGGAAAATGGAAATCCTCAAAAGTATCTGAGTAAGAGCTAAAAGTTATCCAGCTTTGTCACCCTATCTTGGTGTGGGTCATATAAATTGTAATTCCTGTTTCTTCAAGGGAGAATAATGGTAGTGAAGAAAAGCATTCCTGCACAGAACTTCTGTGATGGCTTCTTGAAGAGCACAGTTGAGAGCATGTATCATTCATGATTCATCATCTGCAATTGAAATCTTATTTATTCCCTCCTTTTAATTTCATTTACTTGTATGTATGGGAGCTTAAATCACACTTTTCCTGCTTAGGCAAAACATAATGCATATGAAAACCTAATCAAAAATATGGCAGCAGCCTAAACATTGTGCTGGGTAAAACACAAACAGTTAAGGTGTAAAAATGAAGAGGTGTGGTAGAAACCGTAACACCCATAGAAAATGGGTGGTATGTTTGTTTTGGGTAACAGTTGTTCATGGCTCAGTTGGGCTGGGTGCTGAGCTGCCTTGGCAAGAGGTTGCTTAAGCAATGCTCAGATAAAAACATGTTCTTAATATCACTATCTTTAAAGATATCCAGAACTTATACTCAAGAACTTGCTTAATGCTCTGCTTATCACTGTCTGGGTTAATTGCCAGAAAAAAACCTCAAAATATTTAGCTGCTCTGGGGTGTCTGCAGCTCTCATTCACTAGCAGACTCCCTGAGGGTGGTGGTTCTCAAGGAGTCCTCTCCCCCTGGGTTTCAGTATTTTGCCTCTTCACACTTTGTCCCCCTTTCATGGGCACATATATCCCACTTCCAGCCCCGTAGGCTCCTCCAGAGCCCATTCTGTAATTCAGTAATCATCACCCTCTTCGGCCTTGGCAAACTCAGCACTAGAAGCCAGGGGAAGAGCTCCTTACCATCTCTCAGCCCCTAACCAGCTCCAGCTGCTCCCAAACTACTGTGCGGTCCCCTACTCCAACCCCTCTTAAAAGACCTTGCACTTGAGGTATGGCCAGGACCTGCCCCTTCCTACCCTCACGCAAATGCCAAAACTTCTGGGTATTGGATGCAGGGAGAGAAGGGAAGATGGGGAGGGGGCAATCAAAGACCAGGTGGCTGCTAGCTCCCGTCTTTCCCCAGGTATGTGCTACCTGTCTCTAGAAAGAGATTTACTACTCCAAACCGAGTCAGATCTGCAAAAATCTGGCTTCTGGTATGTAGTTAAAGGACAAGACTTCTTTGCACTTATTTGGAACAGAAGTAATTTTATCCTGGTATTTATAACAAGGTAGGATGTAGTTGCACCTGGTCTTTCCTTGTCTAGCTCCTGCTTTCACGTGGGCTTGTGTTATACTAAAAATGATCCCGACGTGATTTCTGAATGTCAGCCTGTTCGTCTGAGTTTTCATTTCCCAACCAAGACAAGAAGCTTGAAAACTGATGTCCCAGAGGGAAATTGGATGAAATGCTGTAAACTACAGACTGTGCTAAAAGAAAGCCACCTACGGAGAAATATATCAGCACTGAACATATGTTTAAAATCGACTTTTAAAATAGATGTTACTGGGGATTAACTACTGTCACTGTACTGGCAACTCAGTGCCAGTGTCTGCAAAGAGAGCGTGGGGATTTTAATCAACTCATTCATTCATGTTAAATCTTTGTAGCTTATGTAAAAAAAAAAAAAATTAAACTCTTCTGTGTCCTTAAATGCCCCTGACAGCTGACTATGATTTGATCAAAACACCTCTTCTTCTGAGTGCAACTTCCTCTTCCTTTGAAAATGAACAGTTTTAAAGCATCAGACCTCCTCTAACTTATTTCCATTCCCTTTTTAGAAGAAAAGCTTAACTAAACTCATTAGCTAAATCAGTTTCTGATTTTGTTCCTGCATGCTGAAATAAATCAATGCCCACAATGAAATTAAAATGACAGCATTAAACATTGATATTCTTAAATATTGATGCTCTGGCTGAAGAGGATTTATGTTTGGTGCTTTATTACTTATTAGACTCCATTGGTGAGCAAAGCATTTATTACAGACCGAACCTACTCAATCAGCTGCTCGGGACTTTTGACACTCGGTGGAAAACACCCACAGAATCACTGATTAGTTCTTTTGCATGAGCACTGACTATTCAGAGGGAGACAATTGGGTCAGGTTTCATGGCAGAAGAACATTAATTGTAAGTGGGATTTGCAAAGGAATGCAAAGGAGTCTATCATCTAAGTCTCCTGTGGGAGTCAATGGGGGTCTGACAAATTCAGCTCACAGGGAAAAGAAAGAAAAAAAAAAAAGAGATTTGGAGGAAATGCTGATTGTGGTTATGTGGATTTAGCCTCCCCAGTCACCAGGGCAGCTAATGAGCCCAGGTCTTGTAACTGCAGTTTTGCCAGTTCAGCTGTGCATGGCAGGAATCACATCGGACGCAGGTGAGAGACTGGCATAATCCCTAGATATCCCTCCAGCTTGCCCATGCAGAGACCACCAATCCAGTTGCACCACAGGCTAAAACATCGCTGTAGGAAAGGGCTCATATTCAGCTGTGTAATACATTTTAGGGAAGTCAGTCCCTCAAATGACTTTCTGTTGTAGCAAGGAAACCACCGCAGTTTGCTCACTGTAGAGATGGGGCAGGGAGGTACCTCTGAAAATATAGATACTTCAAAATGTATGTGTATAGCTTTACTATCCTCATCCAGGGGTAAGTGGAAAACTCAGTGTGATTCTATTGTAATACTAAATATTGCCCCCCAAAATGCGTGACCAAGTGAGACATACGTAGACATGCCAAGCTTTGAGATACAGCACTTAGCAGTGAAGCGATCAAATTGCCAGGACATTAGTCTGCACAGAACATCTCAATCCCTGTGATTAGTGTCTTTTACTGCAAGAAGTACAATATTTCGTGCCTAATGCATTCCTCTGCTTTTATTATGCTTGCCAACACTGATAGTGACTCACAGTAAAACAAAGGTAACACTTGACATCCTTCATGAACTCCCACTCATCAGTTAGAGACCATAAAGCTTCGACGTTTAGATGTGGAAATCAGTGAGTTTGAATGCTGGCTTGTGTGGCTAATGCCCATCCTTCAGCGCATAAGCGGCTCAGTGCGAATAAGTTAGAAGGGCTTGGATACGGCCAGTCATGCTCAGGCTTATTCTAGAAAGCTGCTATTTTTAGAACAGCTGAACCATTTAAAGACTTAACAGGTTACCTCCAAAATGAGTCTCATTACTGCAATTGCCAAATGCTCGTGGACAGTGCTTGTGCAGGAGGACAGTGAGAAGATCATATCAAAGCCGGCCACAATGATTTGGGAAATCTCCCTGTCTGCATAACTCTTGCACGGAGGCTGAGGTGGTGGAGCTGCTTTGCCATGCCGTGCTTCGGTGTAGGCTGAATTGGCTGTATGCTGTCAGGATGGCGTACACGTCCCTCTGAGCAGGGCTGATGGAGGGCAGTTAAACCATGCTGGCTGCCCTTCTGAAGGAGACCTGGGCACAGCAAGCCAGGCAGAGCACAGGTGAGACATGTTTTCCTCATGCTCTCTGCAAGGAGAGGAAATATAAAGGGTGAGAAATCTGGGCTCAGGAGGACAAGAAGTACCTTAAACTTGCAAGATATGAGTTAAGAGAAGAAGCAGAGAGCAGGGGGACAGGAGCAGAGTGCGTGTTTTTGTAGCTGGGTGAGGAGCCTGTGGTTTAACTGTTGAACAACCAAGAGTTCAGGACACCAGCTGCACACGAGACAGGGAGATTGTCTGCCTCCAAAGGGAAACCACATGGATGCCTGCTGCTGCACAGCTGCCAGTGACCCAAGCCCCACGTCCAGCAAGTCTGGATACACTCGAGAACACTGACAGAGCATCTCAGAGCCAATCTAGCCTTTGGTGGTGGCTACTGGTGCGGGCACAGGGCTGACAGAGCTGCCTTGCTTTGCCTGGCACATACTGAGCCAGATCCTGCGCGTTCACATGATGTTTTTGCTCCGCAGCAGCTGGGGGCAGGCCAGAGGAGGGTTTCTACACCTGTGGCATCAATGTGTGCAAGAACATTTCTCACGCTCCTCGGCAGTGGCCCAGCAGATGCTGTGCCCGTGGTGGCACGAGCCGTGCTGGCAGAGGGGCTGGGGCTAGAGGTCAGCATCCATCTGTGTGAGGTCTCAAATGAGGAGCGCACCCTCCTAGGAGGAGTTAGTCACGCTCACCTTTGTGCTCTCCTATTTGCTGGCTGTATCTGAGATGAAATGCAAGTTTATACGGGAAACCATTGCCAAAATCTGGCTGCATCGCTGCCAGGCATTTGGGGTTTGCCTTTACCCACCTGCAGGCCTCTTTGCACAGCCCAGCACTGTGTCTTGCTTGTGGCCTCTGATAGCCAGTACCATCGTAAAGCCTTAAAAGAAAGTCTGCATTTCTGTGCCCGTCATCCAAGAGTTTCTCGTGCCTCCTGCCTTTCCCTGGAGGCCGAGTGGAGGGGGGCCTTGGCACAGCGCTGCTGGCCGAGAGTGAACTGGCAGGGCACAGATCTCCTGCGAAATCATGCTCCCTGTGCGTGTCTGCAGAAAGATGTGTTGATCCCTCAACTGCGTGTGAGCCAGAATATGGCTGTTTTCCAGGACACCACCTAAAAGCCTACATCTGGCTAGCAGTGCTGGGGCGCAGCGGATGCCACCCGGGCAAATGGAGCTGCTGGCTGGAGCTGGCTGTGAAGCCATGGAAAAGCAGGTGAGTGCAATCTCATGGGTTGCCTCTGTGGGAGGAACTGCACAGAGTGGCGTGGCTCTTTTCATGTCAGTGCAACCAGGTGACATCAGTGTAATCCCCCGTGGGGACGGGGTCCCAATCCCTGCCCCCAGGCTCCAGCTCTGCCACTCCGAGAGCAAAATCACCACATCAGCATCATATCTTCCCGCCCTCTCCTCCCTCTTTCCTTGCTGTACAGCAGCCTCTCTGCGGGGCAGCTTGAGCATGGCCCCGGGGCATGCCGTGCCAGAGGTGTTTGTGTAACAACGTGCAGGAACACCTCTCACCAGCCACACAAGGGTGCACTCGCATCTCCACTCCCTCCTGCTGCAGCAGCTTCTCATGCAAATGAGAGTTTTGGGACTGGTAAAGCAAGACAAAACAGCAAGCACGGCACAATGTCTGAGACACATCGTCAGGCCAGGCAAATGAGCAGGCATGGTAAACCCCTTGCTGCTGTTTGCCCAAAATACCTCAGTTGTGTCTCTGAATGGGATTCCTCAATGATGCACTGCTGCACAAGATACCCTCCCCTGCAGGATCAACAGGTATTTCTTGAGCACGAAGAAAGCCCGCACCACCTTATGATGCCTCTTACTCAAAATGAAGGAAGCTGCTGTCACCTAAACCACTTCTTGTTCCATCAGGAGATTTCTCTCTCCACGCTGCCCTCCAGCTCCGGAGGCGTTTCAATAAAAACTGAATCGCTGGCCACGTTTTCCAAGGAAAGCAGGGTGTGAAGCCATGAATAATGGAGCTGCTCAGGTTCCCCAGGATAACATTTCATTTATGGTCTTTATCCTGCTGCCTGTTTTCCTTCAATTGAGTGAAGGAGTCACTGATTTCATTGGAAGTGCAGAAAGAAAATCTTCCAGCCTGTCTTTTGTGCTAGATGTAGAACAGTTTTGGCTTTTCTCTTGTCAAAAGCTACTGTGGAGCACCACCCCAGATTTCCATCTTACCTTGTCTTCTCTGGGTAAAGTCTGGCCCTTCACTCTTCGCCCTGACTTTCATTAGTGCTCTTCCCAGCTTTTCAGCTCCTCCCCAGGCAGCTGCCAGCTGCCTCTTTTGCTGTCGTTGTTTTTCTTTACCCTACTTGTCCAAAAATCCATAATGACTAGCTAAATTTCTAAAAAGATATTTAGAAAGCTAGTCTTAATAGTACGTTTTCATTTCACATACCCTTCACTCAGCAGTGGATAAATCCAAAGTATAAAGACATGCTTTACAGAACAGCTACAAGTAATTGGTGCTGTACAGATATTTTTGAATGAATCCATGCAAAAGTCACCTGGTTTCAAGTTTCACTATAAAATTTATTAACTTAGGGTGAAACTCTGTTCCGTTGTGAGTTAGAAGTTTGGGTTATGGGTTTTTTTTTATTTGGAGGGACCTGACAAAACTCAACACTTTCACATGGTTTTGACATGAGATCAGGCAAACCTTTAAAGCCAATAGGTTCAAAGCAGTTGCAGTTTGAGGTTTTGGAGCTGTAAAAAAGTCTATACTAACTGCCAAGTAGACTCCTGGAGGTGTGAAGTGTGCAAACCGAAACAAGAAAAGTCTCTGCTGCACCTGCAAGCTGATGGCAGGCTGCGCTGTGGTGCTTTGCTGGCTGCTTGGCCTCACTGCTGCCAGCTGAGGGGGAAGAGAGGAGGGTGATGGCTCCAGTCTAGTCTGGCACAGCGGTGGTGTGTTGGCAGGAGAGCAGGTGTCAGCAAACTCCACATCCATGGGCTATGCCCTAACGCTCTAATGTCTCAAGTGGCATCCTAGGGGCCAAATACCCTGGGCACCCCAAGCATCTTGGTCTTGGAACTCGTTTTGGAGCTGCACGGGGTGGGCGGGCAGGGGTGAAGCCTTAGGACAGCCTGGGGTCTGCAGTCCCCTCCAGTGCTGCCATCTGGCTTCATGTGCCCTAAAACAAAGCGTGGCAGAGCTAGTATTCCTTTGCATCTCCTTTTCCTTGTGCTGACACATGTCCCAGCATACCTGCAGCACCTTGCTGACGCTGGGGGGCTGTGTAAGGAGGACTGGGCACCATGGCCCAAGGGGCAGTGCTGCCCCATCCCCGTTGGGCTTCCCATGGGCTCCTCATGTGCCATGCGACACAGAGCCCTGCTCTGGGTGCAGCCGAGATGCAGCTGAGATGCTCAGCACTTCAGCTTTGAGGGTTACGTTCAGCTGTAGGTGGGGTCTTATCCTGGCTCCCATCTTGCCTGTGCCCTTGTGCAATACAGGCACCAAGGTGCTTGGGAAGACTTCAGGTGGAAAGAGAAGCTGTGACACCTTCCAGGATGAGCAATGGCACTACTATTTCTTGCTGTAAGGTGAAAAACCAGATTGAAAGCCTGGTAGATCTGGGCTGTCTGCTCTTTCTGTTCCTTGTTGCCTTCGTCATCCCTGATGATGAGCCCTAACATCTTGCAGCAATCCTACTTTGATTGCTCACAGTGCGTGACACAACTGGCCTGGCCCTGACTGCACTTTTTAGTTGCTACTTTAGCACATGTCCATATAGTGAGAAAAAAATACTGACCATGTTTAGACAGTGGCTGGGGATGTAATGTGAAATGCTGGTTTCCCCTTACATAAGATAACATAACATAACATAATGTAAGACAATGTAACATAATACAATGTAACAACAAAATGTGACATAAAAAAAGTGCCATACCAAACATATATATGCACCTATATTGTATAATAACCTCTCCTTGCCCTGTGTTGCACTGGGAACAGAGTCACAGGGAAGAGAGCCTGTTTTTGCTCTGAATACCAGCTAACTGCTGGGTACCTGCACTTTTTGTTCACTGCCACCATCAAGCCTCTTAAAAACAGTGTGCTGTGCAGTGAGAAGTTATCCGTGGCACTACAATTCCCTCCCCAGGACATGGGAGAAAGATGTTTTATTTGTGAGTGGTTTGCTGGTCTCTTTCCCCTTGGATTGCTACTGCTCAGATTCAGCAAGACTTACTTGTGTTTCTAAGGCTTCCTGGGCAAGGTGGGAAAGTTACTTTGCATGACTGTATGTGGGAAGATCAGCTGTGTTTAATTTAGGTGCAGAACTTTGTCTGCCACTGTCATTTCACTTGTTTATCAGAATATATTGGAGGTAAAATGAGCAATAAGAATAAATAAAGCTAGATGAATTGAACATGTCAACTAGAAGCACCTTAAAGCACCTCAGGTAACACCTCATGCCAAAAAGTCTTCATGTCGACCCTATTGCAGCATAGCCAGCTCGCCAGCTGTGTGCCATGAGCACAGCAGCACCACCGCTTGCTCTTCAGCTGCTGCTGGTTCTCCTCTTCCTCGCCAACAGCCTGCTCAAGCGAAGCAGAGGGATGCTGAAATCCTGAGCTCCTATGAGGCACCAGCAGCAGCTCCTGCCTACCCTTCAAGTACATATCTAGACCAGGAGAACTCCATGGTCGCTTGTGTTTGTGCTTAAGGAAAGAAACTTTAACCTGGAAATCTACCAGAGAGGGACTGCTACAAAAGTGGAAAGGAAGACTGAGGAGAAACATATAACAGGGGAAAGAAAGGGAATGAAAATGCAAAGGAGAAATAAGTAGAGGAATAAAAAAGAAAAGCAAAACAGAACAAAAGGTTTGTTGTACTACAAGGAAAATTTCTATCTTTATTTTATCAGTGCTCACTCCAGTCCAAGTGTCAGTTCTCAGTTCTCAGAAGGTGATCTCCTGCATTTAAGTGGGCTGTAAATTGCAACAGTAGAAAAAAGCAGCATTAGCCTCTCTTCTTTGCGAGGGGAGGTGTGAAAGATCAGTCCTGCAGCTGGGATACCTCTCCATCCTGGTTGGTCCCAGCTGAGATGTGTCTGTAGGTGGAGTAGGCAAAAGGGCTGACACTTTTGCTATGCATGAAATCTGAGTAAATACACTCTCCCTTTTTCATTTTGGGAGATTTCAAAGCCCCCCTGATGTAGTACTTCTGCTATGCGGTATCAGGAAGATGTTTATCTGTTATGGTTTCAGGACATGTGCAAATGATACGTTCGGCTCCAAGTTTCAAGCCTGAGCAGGACTGGAAGCGGTATGTGGCCCTGAAATGCTCACTGTGGGGCAGAGAAGTCTGGGCTTCACTTTTGTTCATCACTAAATAGCAGCCTCAGAGGAAGCTGGGCTGGATTCCTCAAAGGTGAGTGACTTTCATGTTTTACATAATACGCATTTTCAAAAAAATGTCCTTGGGGTTGGACTGGTGCCACCTTCCATGAAAAGCCCCTGGAAAACTTGCTTCGGCTCAGCCGGGGAAGACCGTATTGGATATTGTCAGCATGTTAAAATCCTCCTGATGTGGAGGCAAGAGGGAGAACACTCTTGGCAAAACTGTTGCTTGTTTCAGCTAAGGAACTTGGTAAACAAGGCTCTGAATAATTGCACCTTTGAGAAAGGATTTGAGATGAAAATATGAGGCGTTTCATTAAAAGAGAAATGAAGTTTATTTGCATGAGAAGAAATACATTCGGCTTTACCGAGACTAAGGTCTGGGCTGCGTGGCACGTTGTTTGAAGCCCTGTCAGAGGAGATTAGTTGTTTCATATAGTAATCATAACTAGCATCCTAATGGATTAAAAATACCTCTCTCACCTCCGCAATGGAAATTTTTTTTTTTTGGATCAACCTGACTTGCCCTGGAATAACTCAGCCCAGGGCCCTCGCATTGCTCTGTCAGACATGCAGCACACCCCGCACGGGGCAAAACCTGTCCCTGCCTCCTACCTCCAAGAACGATTAAACAAAAATAACACAATTTTTTAAGAGGGAGGACTGAACCAAAGCAGCTCTTTGAAATATCTGCCAACTCAGACGTCAGCTCTCCAGGCAAATTACTACAAGTGAGTGAGTGTGACTAGGCAGTGTGATAGCTGGGGCAATTTCCATGAGTGATGCTCATCAGGTATGTAATGCTGTTGAAAGTAAAGTTGACAGGGCAGTGACATACCTGTAGACCAAGGTTAAGAAGATACAACCTGCCCCCCCCCCCCCCCCAAGTCCTGCCATCCTTCCCCTCTGAGTCAGAATTTTTTTTCCAATGGATGTGTCCGATGCCATGTTAATATTGTAGATTTAGCAAAGTGAAAAATAAATGCAAACTTGAAATAGAAATTAGACCCAGGCATAACTAATAATAAGCTAGTAATTCACTATGATCCAGGTGTAATTACCAGTAATGCATTGCACTTGTCATTGTACGGCATGGAACAAAATCTTTCCCTTTTTTTGCTCAGTGAGGTCGCTATAAGACCTGCAGAGCTGTGCTGCATGTAAAAAGCCACCCCTTGTCCCCACAAGGGAGACCGTGAGTTTGCAGCCCTTCCTGGTCATCCAGAAGCACAGGCAGTGGCAGCTGTGCCACAGCCAAAGGGCCTGGGGGTATCTGTACGCTGGCGTTAAGTTATTTGAAATCAATTGGTTTACTGCGCAGAAAGGCTCGCGCTGGGCAAAAAGATGAGCTTAGGCGCTGGCACAGGCTGATCAGGCTCCTTGGCTCGGCGTCACTGCTGGACGGCACAGAACCACGCTTCATCTAGGACCCAGGCACACAGCTTTCCTGCCTCCCATGCTGCGGAGTTACACTGATCCCTCTGATGGAGGCAGAGGAAAGGTAATCTCTGCACAAATAAAAAGGATAAACGTGTATTTCTAAATTGCATTCTGTCGTATTCATATTTCTGTCTCCATCTCTCCCTCATGCTCTGGTTGGTATGATTTTGGTGTAGTTTACTGTCCTCTCATGCCAGCTTTCCAAACACATCCAATCAGTTTTATAACTCTGCAGAGGGATATCTAGTATAACTGCTTGCCAGGCTAAAACAGCAGCTTATAATAGGTTTACTTTTCTGCAAGCTGCATTTTTCGGTGGCTGGCCAGTGGGTTTTACACCAGTTGCACACAGACTTTTGGAAGGCTCCTGGTGGGATTTGTGCCAGAGAGCACCTGGAAAAGCAGAGTTCAGCTCAGGAGAGAAATCGCACCCATCAGCTTCAGCATCCCCAGGCCAATTGTCTGACTAGGAATCTGCTTCATTTTTCAGCTGTTCACATCCTCAATGATTTTCTTTTCAGTCTTAAAAGTACCTTTCAGGTTTCTTCCTCTAAGGAGAAAATTGCTATATAATGCATAAGATTTTGAGAGGTAACGCAAGGAAATGCTCCCGTTGTCATTTTCTCTGTCTGGTTGGGCTTTGTCTCATGTTAAATAAGGGTAGAAAAACAACATGGAGTTTAAAGCCTGATTTCACATCAGCGGAGAGACTTTGAGGTGCTCTGGCACAGGTTTTAAAAGACTGGTTTTGTCCTTGGAATGGGTTTATGTTATGGATATGCAAAAGAGTTCATGGTTATAAGTTTCATAATGTTTAAAATGTGCTCCTGGTACAATGATGCCCCGAGCTTAGAGCTGACAGTCTGCAAATACAGATGAGCTCCATGGATTAATATTGCTCACTTTTCTGAGGGCACATGAGGAACTGTTTTTCTGGTTATATACTTGGCATGCGGCACTCTTTAGGCCAGAAAATGGGTTTAGAGCTGCACAGTTTAGCTTTGCAAATGCAGATCGGGTCATTTGTATGTTTGACTGTTTGATTCATGCATACAACTATATCAGCAATCCAGCATAAGCCTGTTTGAAATGTGTCCCTGGCAGTCAGCTGGGCATTTCTAATCAAGCCTGACTCTGGAGCTACTTCCTTACTCCAAAGGGATTACACTATCACAAATCACTGGGTACCATTTCCAAATGGCATAATCGCTGAACGGCAGCTGGGGGAAATGCTGCCTGCTTCCTAATTTATAAAGATTGAAAAGTCATTTGTTTAAATGAGAATTAGCTCTTTATCATCTGGAAAAACAAAGTATTATATGGCAATCTAAATATGTCAGAGAAGTAGTGTGTTGACATGAAGCAAGGCAGAAAATGCTAGGAATCTGAGAAGACTTAAGCGCTGTTTTCAGCTTTGTACAGATTTTCCTGCGGGTCCTAGAACAAGACTGGTCCCTCTGGTTTGCCATCTATAAAATGCCTATGATGTTATAGTTTCACCTCCTTCTGAGGTCTATTGGAAGGCTTTATCCTTTAGTGTTTGCAAAACATTTTGAGATTCCCAATGGGATGTGTTCCATCAATGTAAAATATGCATTATTCATCCCTGTTTTAAAACTGAGTTCTGACTTAAGGAGCAAAAGATTCTCTTGCAAGCAAAATGCAGCTAAAATGAACAAACTCATATTTATGCTTTTTGCAAGACCAAAAACCTGAGGGACTTTATTCTTTTTAGATTTTGCTGGGTTTTAATTTTATTTAAGGTCCAGTTAATTCAGATTTCTCAGAAATCTGTCTACAATCAACTCCGGATGAGCTAGCTACACTGGGTATTGATCCACCAGTGTGGATATTTGCCCGATCGATTTGGTATTTGACTTATCTGGAAGCATGTTAGCCCAGATTAATACATTCAGCTGACTGAAACCAGCTCTTTGCACAATAATCCCACTGTGCTCTGCAAACTGATTTTGCACAGAGTTACCTCAGGTCTGGAAGGACTTGCTCATCGTCATTCGGCCTTGGCTCTGTGTGCTTCAAGCTAGTTACTGCTCTCTCCTGCGCATCAGTCTCAGGGAGGCTTATCAGCCCAGGTACAGCGCAGTGCAGTGGGAGTATTGAATGTGGTTTTGCACCTAAATAAACAAGCCAGCCCAGAGCTCGCTCTGCCGGGGCTGTAATACAGAGACACTCCAGCATTGCTGCTGGAAACAGTCTGTATCTGCCCGGGTTCCTGGCTCCCTGCCGCCTGTGCTGGACGGGTGCTCCCTTGGGGCCGTGTTCACTGGGTGTCTCCCCTTGTGCTGTACAGCCAGGACGTGCCATCCCTGGACACTGGCTAGGGGAGAGCTGACACCGTTGTCCTAAATTGCAGAGGATCAAATTCCCGGCTGCTGTAAACAGAGGCAGCGCCTTTAACACCAGCAGAAACTGCAACAGTTTGCACCAGATGGGGATTAGCACAATGCCCACCTCACAAGACCTTCAGTGAATTTTCACTGGTCCTAGAAAGAAAGAAAGGGTAAGAAAGAGACAAGCTGATTTTTCATTTTCTCATCTGTAATGGCTCACTATGCTGGAAAAGAGGGCAAAGCCGCCACAGGCAGCTCTAAAATAATTTATAGATTACTGACTGGGAAGTTCATCATGCCACAGGTCTCGCTGAACTTGGCAGCATTACAGGTTTATCTTTTCACACCCAGTTGTTTTTTAATGGCCTCACAGGCAGGCTATACTGGCTTGGCGCTCACCCTCCCAGACTTCGTTAGATATTCAGGTGCTCTTCTTGGCAGGGGACCAGGTCGGGAGGAATAGACGTCTCCTTTCTCTCCTGGAGATGCTGCCCTCCCAGCACTAAATCCTGTTTTTCGTCTAAAAGGCAACACACTCCTTCCTCCTAAAAATGCTTTTAACTATAATTGCAGGTAGGGTTGCAAACTTGGAGGCAGGTTCACTGGTAGATTTGGACTCCTTTGCAGTACTTCAGCAGATCAGGAGAGGGGTACACCAAGTTTATTTGTCTAGGGGACCGAGGGCAACACCTGTCCTAATCTGTTGAATTATTATATAGAGAATGTGGTCCATTAGTTTTCATCCACTGGACTGTCCTGGGTCCCCTTCAGAGCTTCCCTGGGCATATTTGGCAGGGAAGTTGCACGGAAAGGAGAAACTCAGTCAAGTTACGAAGGATGAAGACAAGGAATGACAAGAGACGTCAAGTCCCAAAATTCAGCTTGCAAGAGAAATAAAAGCTAAGAACAAAACAGTTTGTAAGCTGTGTGGTGGCTAGGGGGCAGTTAGGAGAAGTTTGGGTTCATCACCTAACAGGAAGCTAGTGTGCAGCAGAGAGCACCAAGAATGAAGCAAACAATTAAAATATCCAGCAGTCTTCACTCATTGTGATCTGAGGACGGATAAAACCAACACCAGAGAAAAGAGGAAGCACTCAGCTCTAGAAAGAAAAGAGTGGGCTTAGCTAAATTAGCTGCTTTGAGATTGTCTCGTCCTGACGATGTTCACCGCCGAGTTCACTCAGAGTCCTGGAGGAGGCTGCATTTCCACAGCACCGTAGTCCAGCTTTGAAGCTGCCCAGTGGCAAAATCTCTTGGGTACTCATCTATGCCCCCTGTGCCGCAGTTCAGCCTTCCCTTAGGTATGATCTACAAACTGGACTGCTGATATACCTGGGGTTGAAATAATCCTTCAAAGATGAGGAGGGAAAGTGTTATTTTCTAACTGGCAAAATTACAGCACAACAACTATTGTACATACACAGATGGGGATCGGGGGTGAGTGATGGTTTCAGGGCAAGAAAAAGTGACGAAGAGGCAGGATGGAGAGAGAGAGAGAGGGAGGCATGAGGTGCAGTGGGGGTGGGAGGCAGGAATTTCTCACACCACTTTCTACCAAACCTGTCACAGTAAGGTGCAAGGTGGTTTCAGAGGAATTAATATTGATCATTGAAAAGTTGCAGTGGACAGAATAGATTGCTGAAACTGGAAAGCAGCAAACTTACTCTATACACTTAAAAAGGGGAAAGGAAAGCTAAGTAAGCTATAGATCTACCAGCTTAAATTTAATTTCTGGAGCAAACTGAGAAACAAAGTATCTATAAGCACCAAGAAGGCACAACCAGTGTGCATTTCTCAAGAACTAAACATGCCAGAGTAACCTTATTTTCTTCCCAGACAGCACCAAAAGCTTGATGGAAAAGAGAAAAGCAAAAGATGACAGATAACATGAGTGTAGTAGGGGTTTTGACCCTGTATTTCCCCTGACATTTTTAAAAGCAGGCTATAGTAACATGTTCTTGGAGCAACTGGAAGGTTGTTGCCTGAATTATTGAAAACCCACTCTCAAGAAATAATTATCAGAGGTTCAGTGTCAAGCCAGAAAAGCGTATCAAATGAGGGCTCAGAGGTCTGTCCAAGGTCCAGGGCACATCAGTATTTTCTACAGTGCTTGAGATGCTGTAAAATGGAGAAGGTGTACTAATGGTGCGGAGCCAGGAGGAGCTTCGAGCACTTTGAAGGCAAGCCTTGGACTTCAACATGGGCGTGACAAATGGGAGAAATGGTCTGGAAAAGGAGGAAGCAATTTTATAAGAAGAAGTGCAAAGTCAGATAAGCATGTGTCAGCAATGGTTTACGCAGAGGTGAGTTGACTTGGGCCTGCAGGGATGGCCAGGTGACCTGTCAGGGTCCCACACAGCTTTTTCTTTTCAGTAAGAAGATACTTTAAGATGGGGAAAAAATAAGGAAATGGAAAAACAGTATGCAAAGTTCAGTGCTTGCCTGAGCTGTGCCTCAGCCTAGTAAGTGCAGTCAATCTCTTGTAGTACACCTAGTAATGTTACCTAAATAGAATAAATTTTAAAAAAGACAGTGAAGTGAATCCTGCACCATTTGAAAGTCACTTGATTTTTCCCATGTAAATCCACGCAAAATTTGGCACAACGCACTTAGCATGGATTAGCTTCAACTGCAATAGCCAGCAGGAAATCCAAGTATAGAGAAAGAACAAAAGATACAATATTTTTCAGTTCAATTTTTTTGCTCAATATTTTCAAGCAAAGCATGAAGGAATTAGGAAATTATCAAAGTGAGGTTATGTAAAGTGCAGTTCTCAGTCATGAGCATGACTTTCCTGCACCAGTGTTACACCTTAAAATAGATTGGGTAAGTAAAGTCAGAGAAAAAACATTGACCAAGCTTTCTCCTCTGCTGCACCTGCAATATATAAAGGACTATTTTCATGACTATGCTATGTGGAAACACATAGATGTGCACAGCTGAGCTTGGGAGGAGGAGGAGGAGGGTGTGCCAGGTGCTGTACAGACCCTTCCCAGGGATGGTCCTGTCCCCGATGTGTTAACAGTCAATGCAGAAGACAGAGACAAGCTGACAGGTATGAAAATGAGCCTGCCTGAGGGCAAGTCTCGAAACATTAGCCAGGTCTCCTGAAGCTTTGTCTACCGCTTCACCCATTGATGAATCGCTTTGGACTAATGGAGGTTTAGACTGGCATTTAATTCAGTGCATACCTGGTAGATAGGTCTCTGCATCACTGAAACCTCTGCTAACTGGTGCTATAGGTGGCAATAATCACAGAAAGACCCATAAAAAGTATTATATGGGAATAATGCTTGTCCACTCACAAAATAAGGGGGTACGGCTCACATCCCATTGTCCCAGGCTTACCGGTCCAGCAGCTCACCAGTGCCGTGCGTAGGGCCAGCCCAGGGCCTGCGGGGCTCCAGTCCTTCACGGGCACTGAACTCACTTGCAGACGGTTTCTGATACCCTGTGTTTTCCTAGTTTAATTCTAGCTTGTACAATTAAACACCACGTAACAAATTACATTGTCAAAGCAAACTGAGAAGAAATGAATCTTTCCAGCCTCATTCAGTTAATCCAGAATAAATAATGTGATATTTCGCAGTCCGTTGCACAGGGAACAGACTATGCCAACTGATTTCTTCTCCCTAATTGAGAAGAAATGGCCAGTTAATGCAGCTGGGAGGGAAATGGAGAGGTCTGGCACTTCCAGTGCTGCCGAGGAAAGTCTCTGAAAACTCTTTTGCTTGGTGATGTGTCAGAAAGCATCCTTCCTCTTTTGAGTATAGCAGAAAGGGGGCATTTCTAAGCAGACCTTACAGATTTTATATGTTATGCTGACTGACTGCGGCAAAGAAGAGCAGCCTAGATGTCAAAGTAGACCAGTTAATCACTGGGGTTAATTAGTCCCCCGCAGCCATGAATGGCCACAGGTGCCACATTACTCTTCCCATTGCACTGAGAAAGGAATTGCACACATCACTTGCAGAGGAATATAAGTGTTTTGTGTTTTCCTTCACTGCTGACTGCAATATAAAAAAAAATACAGCCTGGCTACAAATGGCCATGGGGCTGGAAGTGTTGGCTGCCTTCAGTAGACTATTCTGCCTGCTAAAAATCTGCTCCTTTCCTGATTGCTGGTGGCTATCAGTGCTCTCAAAATGGATTTATTTCTCAGGGTCCAGTTACAGTAGCTGTCTGTGCTGCCTCCTTCTCCCAGTGATGTTTGGAGGCAGGCACCAGGAGAGCTGCTGGCGCTGCTGCCCTGCTCCTCGCCGCTGGGTCGGCACCTCCGGGAGAGCCAGCTGGGAGGATGTCCAGGAGGAGTGCCGACCAAACAACATCTCACGCAGCCCCAAGAACATACTTTCCACTTATGACAGACAACCATTGCACAGCTCTTCTACCTCCGAGGTGAGGACCATATACCACATCATCTCTGCAGCTACTTTGGTACTGTGGCTTGCTGCAGAATGAACAAATGATGGCCTAAGATTAAAGGTGGAGCTTTTACAAAGCCTTTACAAAAGAAATGGCATCGGCAGGCTGTTATTCCACAGTTCTTCTGAATGAGAAACAGTTCTGTGATAGAAATGAGACTACAGCCTTCACTTTCCTAGTGTTTACCAAGTTAGAAATGTAACAAGTCCAGGATTAATATCTCTACGGTCTTGTAATTTCAAGAAATAAAAGATAAGGAACAACATGGCTGAAACAAGTTCTTTTTCTTGGTGAACTGGATTACTGATGAAAATGAAAGTTGGTAGAACTTGTGAAGAGCTTTTAGCTACTGACTGATAAATCTCTGTGGAAAGGAGTATTATAAATGTACAGTGTGGGTGTGTTGGAGACAGAAATGTGGAATAAATCCTGTGCTGATATTATGCTCATCAGCAGTTTAATATCCCAGTGTGCTCAGTGCCTGTGTTTACACAGCTAGCAAAAACACTTTAAAAGCCATTCGTACTGAGAAGGAATGTGCATCTGCAGGTATCAGTCACCGGTGCACCCTGTTGATCATGTTCCTGGGGTTTGGGTTTTGCTGAGCTGCAGTTCATGCAAGGCCAAAGATAGGAGAAGGAGGCCCTCAGCCTGCTTCACGTTCCCAGAACTCAGGCCGATCTGGTCCTTATCTTAAAAATAACCTGTGGCCATCGCCAGCTTACGCCTGCTGTCTCAAGGGCCCGTTTTGGAAGGAGGGCTTTGAGTGTGTCAGTGGGGCTGAAGTGAAAGCTCTTCTTCCCCGTGGCGCGCACACAATGTTTGCCATGACAGCAGTCTAAAGTCTGGCAAATTTTAGGGCTTTCAAAGGTTAGTAATACAAGCATGGCCATCACAGTGAGATCAGTACAACTAAAGAACGTGGCTCATATAAACCTGACCTGTCGGGTTTTGGCTGCTCCACTCCTTGCACATTTTCTGAAGGCGTACACTGAAGGACGTATGTTAAGCAGGGTCCATGGCGCATCAGCTGCACTGTCACAGTGTGCATCTGCCTGGCCCGTACCAGCCCACTATGTACCACTGGGCGCAGTGGTGGGCATTGGTATGGCCTCAGTACCAGGCGCTCAGCACAGGTGGAAACGTGCCCATCTGAAATAAATTCCTTGACCTTAATGCACGCACTGATAAATGACTCAGCTTTGCCTATCTCTGGCAGAGGGGCATGATTGTCCCATGTCAGCTTTTAATATCACTATATTATGTCTTACTCTTATTGTGTCTGAAACCCACAAATCTCTCTTCACCCTCCACTCCTCTCCCCAGATTTATGATATTCTGATATCTTCTGGGCTTTCTACCCATTGCCTGTAACCATCTTCACAAAAAACAAGGTCCTGCCTCAGGGAGCACTTCAGTGCTTTGTGGGGCAGGTATGGGCTCTGATGGCTCGTGGTGGGTAACGGGGCTGCTCTGCTGGCAGCTCCCACCAGCCGGGACCTTTGGCTGAGCTGGCTGGTGCTTGAGCCCTCCTGGGCACCTGCAGGGGAAACCAGGCTGACTGGTTCTGCCAGCACCGCTACCCGCTGGGAAAAAAACATTTTGACAAAAGCATTGTTTATCGTTTTATTCACAAAATCGTAGCAATCTTGAAAATATTTCCCATGAACACAATTGTTTTTCAAATGAAAAAGAATTTATTTAAGGAAAAGAAAGAAATTTAGTTTTAAACCATTTGTATGCTGTTGTGGCTTCTCACATTTCAGCCAAATGTAAGGCTTTGTGTATTATTTTTTGCTATTTCCATATTATTTTGTGATATCAGAATTACCAGTGCATAATCCAACATTCTGTTATGACATAATAACTAAGTCAAAATACCAGGTTAATTTACTGCTGACTTTAATTATTTAAAAATCATTATAATCAGCTGCTGCTTAATGTGTATTAAACCAATTTACTTTCCATAACATAGTGTTTTCCAACACATAGAGACAACTTGGAAAATCTACGACAATTTGAATAATAAAATAAGAATGGCTTGTTTTCATTCTTTCTTTAAAACAGTTGTTTAGCTATAATAAGCGCAAAACATTTAATATAGAAAATAAAATAAAATAAAATGTTCCACTCAGAACTAACCAGAAGTTGTCAATAATGATTTTACAAAAAAAAGAGAAAAAATATATTATACATTAATAGAACATATCCACTGGCAGGTAATATATGAAAATTTTATTAGAAGATAAAATGTATATAAAATGACATGTCTATATATATGTTTTTCAAAAGGAAAATTTCAATTTGAAATAATTTCAAGGTTTTTTGAGACACACTTTCCATTGAGCAGATTATTTTTAAGGCATTCTGTTCCAGGGGAACTTTGCAAATTATCCACAGTTACTCCAACACAGAGTACACCCAGAGGTAAGATGCCAGGGCTTCCTGTAATGCCGAGCCTTGGGGCTCTGAGCGTGCCCACGCGTGACCTTGCAGGCATCAATGGAGAGCTACGAACGGCACAAACGCCCTGGCAGTGAGCGTGTCCATGGGACGGAGGGGAGCCTTGCCGTCAGCTTCCTACTCATGCTGCTTGGCCCGGGGGGCTCAGCACCCCCGCACACTGCGGACGAGCCGTTTCGAGCTAAGCACCGAAAGGCACAAGCTGCTGTTGTAACGCCTCTGCTGCTGTCCTTGCGGTCCATCGGTGGCCGACAGTGGACAGAGGTGTCCCTGCCACCGAGGAGGCTGCTGGCCCCTCTTCCCTGGGCACCTTCGGCTCGCTGGAGCTGCTCCTCACCTCCCGTGCAAGCCCCAGCTTGCAGCAGCTGTGAGGTTTTCCGCGTGCGTTTAGCCTCTGGGTCTTTCCTGATGCCAAATAAGATCAGTCCCCAGAATTTATTTATTTGCATTTCAAGCTGAACGCCACTATAAACAGCTAACTTAGGGAGCAGGGAGAGCTCGGCGGGTACATCCAAGGGATGGAGCTTTAAAAGAATTTGGCAAGGCTCTCAGATGTATTTTGATAATAACCACAAAACGCAGATGAAGGTGAAATAGAAAGTGAATGCTGGACACCTGCTCTGGGCAGGAAAAACAGACCCAGGAAAAAACATGAATGCAATTCACACTCATCTTTGAAAGTCTGTTCTCTTATAAAACCTGTATCTGATAAAAAATTTATTGAGTCAGTTCAGAAAGGTAACATTTGAAATGTGATCCCTTTTCTTCAAAATTAAACTGTTTAATAATTGACTAGAAAAAAATACAGTAGCCACTTTGAGAACTTTACTTCACTTACAGCCATAATTAAGGATGATACTATTTTGGCTCAACACTGGTCTTGTATGTGCATGGGCAAGCATGTGTTTGTTTATATGGCTTCAGCGTAAAGAAGAAGTGAACACATGGCTCACAAGGTGTGTTTTATTTTGTGCACAAAACTCCTTGAAAATATAAACATAAAAAATCTGGGTCAGACCTAAGTAATATAACAAATGGGGAAGGGGAAAACAAAGTTGGTCATGAAGTGGAGTTCAGAACACTCCACAGCATGGGTCACTTTAAGAAAGGTTTGAAGCAATGCTAGGTCAGGAATCATGCCTTTCAGCTCATCAGGGAAGCTTGCTCTAGGAAACAGGCATGAAAAGGGAAGATAAATTATGTAGCAATCTTTCTTGTTATATGAAAGAGAAAGGAGAAAATATCAGCAAGCTTGCATTATTTGTGAGGCATTAAGTGTTTTAAGAACAACTGCGAACCCCAGGAAAATCAAAGATGAAGCCATATTTTATCAAAACATGTTTTCAGTTTCTATGAATTAACTAATCAATTAGTGATTTTGTGTGCTGATGAAGGATTCATGGTTTTGATATAGAATTATGAGAAGTTCACATTTGATGGTTGGAAACAGGCTGATTTCTCAAGTCTTTTTGACCATGTAATTCAAACAAAATTTATTGAGTACACCCCAGATTTAATCAAAAGGCCACTAATTCAGATGTGTTTTCCTCATCAGGCAGGTGTCTGGCTGTCACTTCCACTGTTGTATAATTCTCACTATTCCTTGGTAGTTATTAGCAGTCTTATGAAAAGGTATGTTGTGAAAAACCTAGAAAATCTGCATGGGAATAAGAGCTGTTGGCTCACTTGTATGTGTTCCCGGGACGACAGTTTCTTCGTCCTGTCTCATGTCTGCAAGTAACAAGCCAATTCTGCCCATGCAGAAACACTGAGCTCTTCTTGGGAAAATCCTCTTCTCATCGCTCCAGTTTTGCTTCGTGCCTCCTTTTTGCTCTGCCTGTACCCTAACTAAAGCCCGTGGGAACAGCTGTGTCAGCACAGACAAAAAGCTCCCGGTATCTGCAACGCTGACTCCCGTAGTGGCCAGTAAGGGCTGTGTAAGGAAGCGTGCCAGCAATGGGAGAGGAGAGGGGTACCGTCTCCCCTCTGTATGGTCTGACATCACCTCTCCATCACCAGTGGCTCCAGCCACTGTTGCGTTTACCGTGGCCTTGGTGAACTTCCTTCTTCGACTTCATCAAATTACTTTTAACATCCAAAACATCCCCTGGCCGTTGCTCTATGCTCAAAAGTAAACTCGGGGAGGAGACATTTTATTCACATTTCTTCCTGGGGGAACAAGGAGGAGTGCTTGAATATTTCCCAACTTCAAAAATAAATGAACAAAATCTCAAACTGTAGGACGTTTATCTCCCAAACAGCTTTTCCAGGCAGAGAGACGATTTGCAAGTAAAGCTTTCATAAAAAGTTGTAGCCATCCCTCCTATAGCAATATCATTGTGAGTGTTCACTCTACCATAATCTGATGGATTTTTCTGAGTTTAAGCTCGCTATTCTACCTTAGATGAAACAGGAGATTTTATATGCTCTGCCTCTTTGTCTGAGGTTCTTAACACACAGTAGCACAATATAGTAAAGAGAAGATCTTAACACCCATTAACCTGCTGACCCCTGTGAACCCTTTTGTATATTCCTTGTAATTATAAATTACACTGAAACTGAAAGTAGAAGAATCAAAATGAGTAACATGTGAAAGCTTTGCAAAGATATGAAGGGCAAAAGGGCTTATGAGGTCTAATTTATTTTGAGTAGCCTGTGCTGCTTTGGAAAAATCCAAAGCAAATGATTCAGCAGGGTTATTTGAGGAAACTGGCCACCAGAAGAAGAGGTGTCTTGTTCAGTCTTTTGCAGCTTATCTTCCTCCTGTCTCTGCTCTTCACTATAATCCAGTTAAACAAATATAAAAGAGACAGATGAATACATTAAGCTAAATGACGATTTAAAAGGACCATGTTATAGCAAGAAGACCAGAAGAGGGCTGGCCACAAGAATATGCCCTTGATGTTTTTCCCGAAGTGAGGCACCATGGTGTAGCATGCACTCAAAGAGTTAATATCCTTTCTGTAGGCTCGAAATTCGAGTTGGGATGTTTCAGTTTTATCTAGGCTGTAATCCCATCCCTTAAACCCTGTCTAATCCAGAGAAAAGGCACCATCAGTGTCAGACAAGACATACTTTTAGCCAAAACAACCACGGTTTTTGCATTACTGCGTTTACTTTTGCCATCGTTTTCTCCCATTTGGCCACAAACTTTAGTGCCCCACTTCCACTGGGCCCAGGGCAGCAATGTGTCCTCTGCAGAGGAGCTTAGCACAGAGCTGAACCGCCAAGGCAACAGGACATCCCTTCAAATCCTGCATGACCTGGCAGCTCTACCCACCCTTTGCCCAAGGGAGTCGAGAGCTCCCATAGCTGCAGGCACTACCACACAAGTGAAGGGATTTGGTGACATTACACAAGAGTTTGCAAAAAAGTCTTCAAGCCCTGTACCTAGAACCTGAGGCCAAAGAGCTTGTGCTGGATTTCATCTGTGAAATTTGGGATTTAAAGACATAAGCATGCAGGTGTCTAAGGATGCTCTAAGGATGAGCTAGCTATATCAGGTCATGGCAAGGAGGTAGAAAAGTTCAGCTGAAGCAAAGAGAGCTGCCTCTCTCACATACACTTTGACCAGATCTTCCCTAGTAAGGTGTCTTTTGTGGACCACTTTAATTAAATGGGCTGTCACACAGAAGCAGGTTCCTAGTGTTAATATAGAGACAAGTATGTCAGAGTGAGCAGGCCACTGCACATCGGGGCTAAATTCAGCTACAAGATTGGGTGAGTCGTCTGCAGGCAAGAGCTGTCCTTAGGAAAGACTGACTCTTAAAATATCACATCTGAATATATGCTCTTCTCAAGCTACAAAAATCTGTCAGGCCCCTTGCCGAGAGGAATTGGGTTGCAGATGCTGCTGTGGCTTCGGTTCCTTGGTGCTCCTGCAGGATGATCTACACACATACACATTTCCAAATCCAGGACAGTGTTTTTATCTTTAAACAGCAGTGGGTGCCAAGGCACTCTCTCCCAGCAATCATTGACCCTCTGGATGAACCTGGCATAGTTTCCATGGGGCTCAAACATCGAGGAGGAAAATTCCCAATTAATAAAATCCACGGCTTGCTCTCCTATCTGCTCTGTGCAGCAGCCGGCAAAGGTGTTCCTGAGCACTCGTTCTGCAAGGCTTCAGGCTCACTGCACTGTGTGTGTAAGTTATTTTGGTGTGCTTTGAAGCCTAAACTCTTGGTATGTAGCTTCAGGCAGTTGGTTGAGGCACCTGAGGCAGCAGCATCATCCACCTTGGGCTTCTTCTGCAGCAGGTGCCGAGAGTAGACCCACCAGAGGCTGATTTGGACCCAATTTGCAAAACCATCCTATTTACACAAGGAAAAATGTCTGTGTGTGTTTCTGTGGGTGTGCAAAGAGATGTATGTAAGTGTACTCACATCCTTACAGTTTTACAGGACAATTTGATGCTGTCTGAAAATGCAGCCTAAGGTATTTAAAAGCAAAGAGCATAATCTATGGAGAGGAATACAGTATCCTGCTAAAAATGTTATATGTCTGATCTGGGAATACTTACGGTTTAAGTGGGCTATAAATGAATACTTAACCGCTTTAGTGCTGTGAAGTGATGACCCTCACGTGGCCTTGGCTCATGCTGCATGATCTCCTTTAGCTGCCACTCCACTGAAAATAATGGGAGCATGCATAGCAGAGCCAGCCTGGAGGGCAAGACTGCCTCCAGGAACTACCAGACTGTCCTCTGCCTGATATAATGCTCTAATGATTCCAAAACAATGTAATTCTGCTATCCTAGATGCAATAAATGCTATTTATGAATTCCAAATCAAAAGCATATGTAGGCTGAGCCCCACATTTTAATACTTGGAATAGTACTGCTGTTGCTATACAAACTATAAACCATTTTTGTAAGAAAGAGATAAGTATTGATCACTTAATACATAAATCATTTTAGGGTAGTAAGGTTGTGTGGCACAAAAAAAAAAAAATATTTAATATAAATTTTTAACAAATAAAAGTGCAAAGTTTGGCTTATTCCAATTAATGATATTTCTTATTGGAAGCTATTTGGACAATCCCTGCACATTTGTTTTGTCCTTGTGAGCATTGCTGATTTTAGCATGAATGATCATTCATCTAAGAATTCATGCCTGAAATGAAATGCTTCACCATTTGTTATTCTCTTCTCATAAATGTTTGTTACTCGGTCACAAGAGGGAAAGCACAGAGTGACTACGCAGCTCTCCATACAGCACAAATAGTGAGTAGTAGCAAGAAGCATTCAGCCAGTTTTGGAGATGAGCTAAATCAGTCCAAGGTAATATTAGACATAAAGCCCTCTTCATTCTTTTCGCACTCCACCAGAGAAACAATGTCATCCCCAACTCAGCACAGCTCAGTTCTTCCCAGACAGCATCTCAGCTCCACCGCTGAGCTTATTGGAGCTGGTGGCAGGATTTAACATTGTGCAGCTTCTCCCCGGCTGGGCTGGAGCAGGGCGTGGAAGATGGACTTCAGGTTCTCCTGCCTGCATTTCCCCATGCCTGTTCTTCACTTGGCTTGTCAGGTGCTGTTGGTGTTGGCTTGCATCTTCCACCCAGCACCAAATGAACAGCAGGAATTTCAAAATCAGAAATGAAAACCAAATCAGGCCCTTTAACAAGGATCCATGTGGGCATGATTAGGGCTGAGTGTGTGCTAGGACGGACTAAAACAGAGCACCGCAGTCAGGTCTTTGTGTTCCCCAGCAACGCTCCAGCACTATTTTCCATCAATTCAGCAAATCTGACACTGACAGTGTCCCTTTATCATGAGAGGATTCAGAAATCTGGATTCACAGCATCATGCGTCATGTATTACACAAGTGATCAACTTCACCACTACAAGAACAAGTGCACAGTAGAGGTCAGTCTGCAGCCATCAAACCTGAGCAGTTGGGAAAAGTGTGTTTATAACATGAGTATGTTCAGCTAAACTCATAAGCGTAAGTGTAATCAGCATACGGCAATCAATTCCTACAGAAAATCTTCAGACCGATTATGATTTCCTCTGCATCTTTCATGACAGTTTAACTCCTTATCCTAACAGATTTTTTCCTTATCGTTTAGTCTTCATTTTCAGTCCTAGTGATGTCCTCTTTCATATAGTGGGGATCCCGTTATTAATAACACTGAAGCAGTGCCTGCTCATAATCTTTCCTGCTGCTGACCTTCAACTCCTAGAACGTTTGGTATGAAGGACATTTTGTTTATCTGATACATCGAGCCTACATTTTTTTCCCCCACATAAAATAATCTGTCTGGATTCTGTTGAGCAAACTGTGCATGTGTGTCTAGTATAGACTCGGGCTAGTATAGCCAAAAAAGGCCAAAGGAAGGCGTAAAAAAAGGTTCACAGGGGAAAAAAGTCCTGAATTTCAAAGTCCCTAAGTTTGGAGAAAAGGTATATTCGTATGTTGAATGAGAAATAAACAACAGCAGGAACGAATGATTCAGGATTTAATTGCAATATTGGAATTATTGTTAATTCTGCTACCCCAAAATTAAACCTGTAATTAAAGGTGAATACAATTCATTGCCATCAATTACCATCCCAAGCAACTGAGAATGAAGGAAGACAAGGCATAGCTCATGCTGGGGTTGACGCTGCAGCAGCCCAGTCCCCTGGCCTTGGCTGGAAACTCCCATGCCATGTAAATAATGATATACTCAAATGGCCTTTATGACTGGAGCTTTAAAGGTGTATGTGATAATTGGGGCTGCTTTCAAAATGAGTAGTTCTGGTCCTTTAGAGCTGTGGCTGGGGTGGCTACTGATTTTTAAGTTCCTGCGCTGCCATACGAGGCTGCATAAGTGCTCCCTTGTGGCGTTAGTGCCAAGCAGGCAAGTGATGCTCAGGTAGCACACTCCTATGTTGAATATCACGGCACAGGACCTCCCGATTCCTCTCCCTGCTTGTGTTTTGTGCACCAGTACGATACCTTCCCTCTCCCTCTGCTTCATCTCCATGAAAAGAGGGTCTGAAAAAAGTGATCAATAAACTAGCAGAAATACTATCAACATTTCTCTTTTATATTAAGGTGAAGTGAATGTTCCATGATTGGCCTTTAAGGCACTTTGCAAAGGGCAGGAAGCATCAAAAGACTGTGCTAACTAAATTTCAGTAGCTTTGGGCTTTGCTTTGCTAGATGTTTCCTAGGCTTGTAAGCACATTTGAATCCCACATGCCGATCAATTCTGCTCGGCCAGTTTCTCTCCTTGGTGCTTTCATTTCAGTTTATTGGTTCATGGTTGACTTACACCTGCTTTGATTAATTTGTGGGCTAATCATTAGCCTTCCCTGGTAAAGGTGTATTTCTGCTAACTACCCCCTCTCCTTTTTTTCAACACTATGTACTTCTAATTACACCTCCTGCCAAAGGTGACCTGAATTTGTGTGTTGGCCTGCCTTGGAGAGAGCAGTTCAGAGCGCAGTGGATAACACTGCACTGCACATGCTGCTCAATGTTCTCATCACTGCATTAGTTCTGTTCCTTCATATTTGTAAATTTGAAATCAGTAAGATTTTCTCAATGTTTCAGTGCCTTATATAAATAGGCCTTAGTGGGAACTACCTCATTCCAAAATGAAGACAGCAAGTAACAGGCTCAATCATTTGGAAAGAGCAATTTGTTAAACAGAGCAGAGCAGTCGCATTACTTTTGGTCCATCTTTATTGCTTCCAGAAGGCAACACTCTCAGGAAAGCTTTCATGGCCAGATGTTCAGCTTTTCCAGCTGTTGAAATATTTTTGGAAGGCCCATAAGTCAAGATAAAATTACAGGTCACTGGGGATACGCGCTGACCCTTGCAGGAAGAAGGTGGTTTGGCTCACAGACGGCCTTCCCAGCCAGAAGTCTGCTAGGGGGCGAGTTCTCTGACATCTCTAATTGGACTTCATTATTCAGTCTAATGGCCTCGCTCAACTCCAGGTATTACCCTGGAGTGCAGGACAGCGGAATCACAGCCTAGCAAGGCCTGGTATTTTCAATCCTGGCAAAGCAGCAACTAATTGCACTGATTGTTACCGTGTGATTAACATCACCTACTGATTGCCATTTCCTAACAAATAGGTTGTGATGCCCTGGCTGGCACCAAGAAGCATCTTATACCACAAATGCCATACGAGGGGTCTCTGAATATGAGCCGCAATGCCAAAACCCAGTCCCGCATGATGGTATTCTCATCGCAGCTTGTGAACGGAGGGGAAGCCAGCTCTGGGAGTCCCTTCCGCTACCTCAACACAGGCATCCAGCGCCACCTGAAATCTCACCTACCCTCTCATTGCTGCTCCAGGAGTAGAGAGAGGTTTCCTAGAAGTCCTGTGTCACATCTGCCAACCCCATGCAGGTGTCCTGGGTGCCTGAAAGTGTCTTGAACAACACTAGGTACTCGTGTGGGCAGCCGAACCTGCTCCTGGTGGGCAGCCAGCTGAACGAGGCTGGCCATGGGCTAGTGGAAGGATTCAACTATGTGAGCACAGGTTTCTAGTTCTGCTGTATAAACCCCGGTCCGCACGTGGAGGAGGGGGCACAGACCCTGAAGGTCCTCTGTCACAGCCATTGGCCCCATCAGGAGGTCACTGCACCCTGGGTGTCCTTCCTGCAGGCAACAAAACCAAACTGTCCATCTCCCCCAGCTGGAAAGACAACCTGGACATCCAGCGCTCAGACAGGCTCCTACGTACTGACACCCATACGCAGGTTTCTTCATCCGGAGTCGAATCTCAGTCCTGGTTTTCCAGCGGCAAGTTATATTAAGTGTTTCCAAACAGTAATGCCTTTGGTCTGCTTCTCGGATTGAGCCAAATTAGCATGGGACTGTCGTGGTTTAACCTCAGTCGGCAACTGAGCACCACGCAGCCGCTCGCTCACTCCCCCTCCCCACCCCCGCAGTGGGATGGGGGAGAGAATTGGAAGAGCACAAGTGAGAAAAACTTGTGGGTTGAGATAAAAACAGTTTAATAATTGAAATAAAATGATAATAATAATGTAATAATAATAATAATACACAAAACAAGTGATGCACAGTACAATTGCTCACCACCCACCGACCGATGCCCAGCCAGTCCCCGAGCAGCGGCCCCCCCCTCAGCTTTCCCCAGTTTATGTACTGAGCATGACGTCACATGGTATGGAATGTCCCTTTGGCCAGTTTGGCTGTGCCCCCTCCCAGCTTCTTGTGCACCTCCAGCCTTCTCAGTCGGTAGAGCATGGAAAACTTGGCTAGTGTAAGCATTACCTGGCAACAACTAAAACATCGGTGCCTTATCAACTTTGTTCTCATCCTAAATCCAAAACACTGTACCAGCTACTAGGAAGGAAATTAACTCTATCCCTGCTGAAACCAGGACAGGGACACAAGAGGTTCTGCTAAGGAGCTGTGACTTTAAATAGCTGGGCATTTAGTTACCCATTTTTTAACATATCAGTACGTACTTGAAAATTGCGACCTTATGGGTACAATGTACAAAATCTCACCTGCCTGATTATAAAATCATTAGCTATTTTATTGTTCTTTGCCATCTTTTTTGGGGAGAAGTAACAGGCATTTTTCCAGTTAGAAGAAATCACAAATTAGATGTATACTGAAATAACACATTTGGTAATTGATTAAAATAGTCACTGCTTTTAACTATTCTTTCATTCAGTTGTAATACTAAGGTGAAGAAAGCATCCAGCACAGTCAGATTAAGCTCTCACAATCAGCATAAATTGGCCTAAGTGGAGGCTGACCCCAAATGACCTGATTCCAGCTACTTGTGCCCTCTTGTTCCAGCAGCAGTGTCCCTGCAGCTGCAGGATGAACCGAGTCAGGGAATTATCAGCTGAAAAGGAGTTTTGCTGGGTTTTATACCTGGTTAGTTCTCAGCCAGATGTGGCTCAGCCAGGGACTTCACAGACTCTAACGCTGGCACATGAGAAACATGGGAACAAGTGAACATGGATCAGCTTAAATCTATTATGAAACCGCAATCTGGAAAAATACCTAACAAATTTTGAATTTATGGTTTGGGGCAATAAGTACATTTTGCAACACTTGGACTAGGTGAAAACTATTAACAGCTTAAATGCTAAAGCCTTTGTTTTCTCTGCAAAGCAGCAGTGACTGATCAGCAGTCACTCTTGTGTGCTGATCTTGCAAGTCTAACAGTCTTTTCCCCACTGCTGAGTGAGTCCCAGATGGTTCATATAGCTATTTGTCCTACATACTTATGAGGATCCATTATCTGGATAGCTGACTTTTGCAGCAAAAGATTTTCCAACCCAGAATATTTCCTCTCAGTGCTCTGTGCTATGGTTTTCAGGCATGCACGCAATATTTTAATTGATATATTTATTATTTATTATGGAGTCATTCCTTTGGAAAAGACCTCTTTGCAAAAGAAGAGTATGTTTAATGCCGCATTCAGAACATAGTGAGGATTGAGGTCGTTCCACTGCCGCAGGGCCAGAAATTTTGCAGCTGAGATTGTCATAAACCGAGCACCTGCCTGGTTCACTTTTGGATGTTTATGCCAGCGATGCTAATCTTGCAGATCTAAAAAACAGGCTGCAGATCTGATGAGAAAAGGCAGGAGCTGTCTGATGGTTTGCAGGGCAGGGCGAGGCTGCAGGGAAAGATTATGCTTGCACTGAGAAAAAAGTAGAGCTTTTTTTTTTTGCAAGCAGTCCAGCAGTTAATATAGTTGATAGCCTCGTCTTTCAGATGTTTTTGGAAAGACCGGTGGGAATGGTAGGATGTGTTTTGCTGAGGCAGGAGCGACTACCGTCTTTAAGAAACACTCCTGCAAAGCCACGAGTCGCTGGTTTTACCTTCCAAAGAAGCAGCTGGTAGAAGCTGTAGCTGCACCGTGGGATGGCAGCGAGGTGCGGCCACAGGCAGGCTGCACAGTGGCACCTGGCGATGCGCTCACCCGCCTGCCGGCCACACGGCCCCCCCCAGGCACCCCCAGGCCCCGCCGCGGGGAGTGCCAGCCCTGCGTGAGCGGGGGGAGGCTGATGGAAACAGAGGGGAGATGAGACATTCCTCTTTGGGGCCCAGAAGCAACCATGTGGGGCGGAGAGGCGTGGAGTTATTGCCTCTGTGCAACTCTGCACTGGGGTGTTTTAGGTAAGGGCATACAAGGGTGGCCTCTCCAGCTCATGGAGGCTGCTTCGTGGCTGGAGAAATGCCCTCCTCCAGCAAGCCAGCTCACCTCACCTCATTCCCCCTAAATGTAAGGGGAAAAGTGATGGTGAGCAGTGGACAAGGCGTTGCTTGGGGAGCTCTGTTCCCGCTAGCAGGCAAGCTGAGCTGCCCTAAGCTGGGCAGCATCTCCTTGCGACCTCTCTTTCCACTCCACGTGTGCAGAGCAAAGGCAGGGTGCCTGTCAGCTGCCTGCACAGCTCGCCTCCAAGGGCTTCCCATTCTCAAAATAAGCCTTAGATTGACATTCTCATACTGGTTCAGGAGCACTTTGAAACTGGGAGCGATTTGTAAAGGAAGGATAGCACGTGTGCTCAGATTGCTTTTCACCCAGGGTTATGTTACATGGGTGGGTACAAACCCCGCCAGAGCATCTCTGCCTGTCAGCGCAGGACTGGATGCCCCATTGGCATGACACAGTGCCCCTCAGGAAACATAGCCCTGATGTGTGCTAAAGCAGCTTTATAGCTTCTTGCTTGCAAGTGGCTCACACATCTGGCCTGGCTGTAGAAAGGCCCAGATGTGTCCGTAATCACTACTGCAAGCTCTATGGCGCGAGCATCATATTTTTGTCCAATGCATGCGGAGCACCTGTAGGAAAGCATGCGTGTCACAGTAGGACAAAATGTAGTAAACAACCTCCATGTAGGATAAATAAACAAGGTGGCATTGCTGAGAGTTAAGGCTGGTTGCTGTGTTGACCTGCTCCTTGCAGAGCCGTTTTCACCTTGGCAAAGGGGAGCTCAGCTATCATTTGGAGATGTAGCACAGCCGTTTTTCACCGCCTGAATCACGGAAACCTGCATCACCCTGTGCAAATGTTTAGAAACAGACACCATGACCCTTCTTCATGTGCATAAGTCATGGGCCCAGCCAGTGCAAGAACATTATAAGGAAAAGATGTCACTGCAGCAGGTGCAACAGCTGCCTAACAATGGATTTTTCTTCTCCTTTTCTGAGCATATTCACTATTTGCTGAACTTTATACTGGCTCTCAGAGTACTGGCAGGTTTTCTGGCTTGGCACGCCTTTGAATTATACAGGAATTCTGAACTCCCTCTCAAATCCATTTAAACCCCCTATTAGCACAGTACTTCTGCTTAGACTATAGAAATAAAAAACAAAACAAAACACAAACCCAACAATAAATGTTGAAAATTTGCTTTGCCATGACCCCAACAGCTACACAGTCACTTGGCACTTGCCTTCATAAATCAGCTTACAGCCCAGCTGAGATGAGCTTCTTTAAAATACCCTTTTATTACTTCACAGGGTATTAGCTTTTTGCCATCGCAGACTCAAAACAAGCCTGTGCTTCCTGGAACTGCTTGGACTCCATCCCCTCTTCTACTTCAAACAGAGAATTGTTTTAAAAAACACTGTGCTAGTTCAGACTGCACCACTACTAGGGGCAAGCAGATGATAGAAGAGAAAAGGTGTGAAGTAGCTGAGCAAAATTGAGGGTAGCAGAGGGACATAATCTAGTTCCTAAGGTGGAAGAAAGACAGCATGTCCAGAGATCTGAGGCTAAGAGGAGGGAGTAGCCCTTCAGAGAATACCTTAGTGATTGTGTTGGTGTGCACAAAATGCACCTGGAACGAGACATGCTTCTGGCAACAAGGCACCGAGACAGTTCCAGACTATCAGGTGCTTTCTTAACATCAGCACAAAAAGCGGATTAGGAGCAGTTCCAAGCCCCTTTGTAACAGCCTCAGATGGCTCACTGGGACCGGGTCTTGTCAGAGGAGGACTACGGCTGCTCAAAATGAATCTCTTACCAAACTCCTCGTGCAGTGCTTGGTGCACACTGAAAAAAGGCTGGTTCAGCACATTCAAGAAGACCGTCCCAGACCTAATGTTTGTGGGGAGTTAATTTTGCTGGATTTATTCCCTTGATTTGAATTTAAAATGCTCTAGTAAGAATCTGCCTGTGAGGCACAATGGAGTCAACAGCAACTCTACTTAACTTCAGGACGTTTTTGGTCTTGCTGCTGTAGAGGAGGCTTCTGGCAGCAGCTTGGCTCAAGGCAGTAGAGTACTTTTGACATGCACAGATTTGGGTTTCTCGCTTTTCTTGATTGGGTAAGGACTGGAAGACTAAAATATCTACATTTAGTCATCTGCATGTGAGCTGGGTGTCTAAGGTCCCCATAATGGAGATCTTGTCAATACAGTCTGTGCCTCTCCATGCCATTAAGAGTCTAGTTCTCGGCAAACCAAATAATTTTCTAGAATCTTTTGACTGTATTGGGAAGTTAAACACCCTTGGACGTGGCCACCTATCAGGTTGCTGATAGGTGCTGAGTGCCAGACTTGGTGCTCCAGGGCATTCTTCCAGGTCTCCATGTGCTGCACTGGGAGGTACTGCGTTGCATCTGCCACCTCCTTGTTGATGTCTCAGATTCCCTGTAGCATCTCAGGCAACATGAGAAGTCTCTGTGGAGGCAATTGAATCACCCTCTGAGCTCAGGTGTCAACACCTCAATGTGAACACTTCAGTGTAGATACTCCAGTCTTGAGCTGAATCTTATCTAACACAGCTGTGTGGCAGCTAACACAGCCAGTCTGCACAACAAGATTTTGCTGCACCTCCGTATACTTGTGTGTGGTGGGACAGCCAAGACGCTCAGCCTGCAGCTCGGGGTTTTTGTCCCTGCATCCCTTCCGCTCAGTTGGGAAGTTCTTGCTCTTTTGCTCTGTGCAAGAACCTTGTCCATGGACTTTGGACCTTTCTGCTGATCTAGCTGAGTGGGGTTTGTTGTAGATCGCCCCAAACTAGCCTTGCATATTGGGCTGATTTGGTCTTTAGCGGTGTTCATGTCAGTGATGCTATTAAGTGTTGTGACCTTTGGTAGGAAACAGAAACATTTTTCCTGTAGTTCACAATGGTCTCACTGCTGATACTGCAACTCTGTGCTATGACTGTTTTACCAAAAGTGCCCCGGGCCCCTACCACACTCCCCTGGCCCCCTCCCTTCCTCCTGCAGCTCTGCAGGAGTTGTACTGACAGCATTTTCTGAAAATGTCTGCACCCAGCATCCCTCCAAAAGGGGAATTTCCTGAGACAAAGAGGAAACCACAATAGGAGGATCTGCCCAGGGCTGGTCAGAAGACAGTAGGTATAATTCTTGGGATCTCCTCTTCCCTAATCTTACTCATTCACACCATTAGGCACTGTTTCGTTCAATGAAATATGAGGAAAAAGATGTCCCAATCAGAATTTTTTATAAGAAAAAAAAATGAGCAAGAATATAAGGATATGACCCATTCTGAATAAGGAAGCTGTTGAATAATAACATTCCTGAAAGATTTCAGCTAAATGTTAGATAAAACTCCACCACCAGAGAGCAGGTATAAACACGAATGGGATCGGTGAGTTTGAGTCAAGTTACCCATCTTTTTAATACATTTATAAAAATGAGGGGTTGATGGACAACCATCAAACCTCCAGGTTTTTGCCAACTACCATGTAGCCTCCCCGTGACACCTTTTTTCTTTTTCTGAAAACCTTATTGAAAGTCATGTTTAAACATGCTTCTGAGGATGTGCTGCCTTCCACCTCCTGTAGTTTCACAGGCAATAGGTGGACTGTGGCTCGAGAGCCAGTGATGCCAGCAGGCTCAATCCCTGTAAACAGCTGAAGTGAGGATGTCTCAGCACCCACAACCCATGCTGGGCTGAAGTAATCCACGGTGCTGGTACAGGAGGTGAGCACCGCTTACTACCCACACTGGGAAGAGCAAAGCCGTGGGGCAGTGTCACTCCTCCCTCTAACTCTGCTGAGGCAGGCAAGTGCCTGGTGGCACACCAAAATGTCCAGGCAGATGTTGCACCTGTGTGAGTCACATCACACTGGCACTTGTACCCTCTGCATGAAGCAACACGGGCAGGAATGCCTCCTCCACTGCCACACACAAATACCCTGCATTCACAGCACCTTCTTCCATTTTATTTCCTCACAGAGCTTCTCAGAATATTTTCTGTTTGGTCTTGTTTTCATTGATTTAAAATGCAGAGAAAGGAAAGCAAGGTAGATTTTTGCTCAGCAACAGTCCAGATGAAGCAAGTTAAAAAAAAAAAAAAAATTAAATAACCAAGCTATGGCTTGTCATTCAGAATGATGCCAAATATAGAAAATATGTAATTACTGTCATATGTAACTGTTTTTTGTAACTTGAATAAAATGAAAGACAAAATAAAATGCTTGCTTCATTGTTTCTTTCTGATTCACTGCCTACAAACCTATAGTGCTTGAAGAGGATGTCAAAACAAGAGCTGGATGGGAACTTTTCAATTAAATGTTTTTCACCAGAAAATGCTGTTTCATTGAAACCAAAACTTTTCAAGGAAATCTATATCTGTAGTTGAAACTTTTGTTAGAAAGGTTTTGGGGTTCAGAATGATATTTCTGATTAAAAGGAGAAAGAGACAAACAGACAGATAATCTTAATGCACAAGACCGAGCATCACCTGAGTTTAATTCCCCTTGCCAGGTGAGTGAATGAATCGCTGCCTTACCAAATGCTTTCTCTCTTTTCCCTCATCTATTTTTCTGACAAATTTCAACAGCCTTTTGATCATCAGTGTAAGTAAAATAACTGTTGAAACCTCAAAAAGTTTTGCAAGCTAGGGTTCTCATTCCTATCTAGCCTGACTAATAGCCAAACATATGAGTCTTCTTGGGATGTCTGTTCAACTCCAGTTCCAGAAAGCTTTAAGCCTATGAAAGATTAAAATAAAAGCATAAACCAGAGAAATTTCCACAGGGAACATCAGATATAAGTTCTTGGAACAGGTCTGTGTGACTCAAAGAGTGGCTGAACACTGTTGTCCTTCATTTTTGGAAATGTCCAAAACTGACCTTCATCAAGTAGTTACCCAACAGCTGGTTTAGGGCAGGCAATCCAAGATTATCTCTTCAGGGCATTCAAGGATGAGGTATACCAGACTTGGGAGCTAGCAAGTAGCCATTGTAGCGCATAAGTTGTTAGCAAGCAAACTCAGGGGGATCTTCCTGTGCCCAGGAAGAAAGCACCACTGATGGGAGATGGGTATTGTGCATCCAGTCACCAGAGCCTGTGGCCCTTAGCAGTGAAAGCCATCCCGCCACCGTGTTAATTTTAAGTGTTTCATAGACTCATAGAATGGCTTGGGTTGGAAGCGACCTTAAAGATCATCTAGTTCCAATCTCGCTCCCTTGGGCAGGGATACCTTCCACTAGCCCAGGTTGCTCAAAGCCCCATCCAGCCTGACCTTGAACACTTCCAAGGATGGGGCATCCACAACTTCTCTGGGCAACTTGTGCCAGTGCCTCACCAACCTCATAGTGAAGAATTTCTTCCTTATATCTAATCTAAATCTACCCTCTTTCAGTTTAAAGCCATTACCCCTTGTTCTATCACTACATGCCCTTGTAAAAAGTCCCTCTCCAGCTTTCTTGTAGGCCCCTTTCAGGTACCAGAAGGCTGCTATAAGGTCTCCCCAGAGCCTTCTCTTCTCCAGGTTGAACAACCCCAACTGTCTCAGCCTGTCTTCATAGGAAAGATGCTCCAGCCCTCTGATCATCTTTGTGGCCCTCCTCTGGACTCGCTCCAACAGGTCCATGTCCTTCTTACGTTGGGGGCCCTAGAGCTGAACGCAGTAGTCCAGGTGGGCTCTCACAAGAGCAGAGTAAAAGGGGAGAATCACCTCCCTCGACCTGCTGGTCACGCTTCTTTTGATGCAGCCCAGGATATGGTTGGCTTTCTGGGCTGCAAGCACACATTGCCAGGTCATGTTGAGCTTCTCATCAACCAACATGCCCAAGTCCTTCTCCTCAGGGCTGCTCTCAATCCATTCTCTGCCCAGCCTGTATTTGTGCTTGGGATTGCCCTGACCCATGTGCAGGATCTTGCACTTGGTCTTGCTGAACTTCATGAGGCTCGCATGGGCCCACCTCTCAAGCCTGTCAGGGTCCCTCTGGATGGCATCCCTTCCCTCCAGCACGTTGACTGCACCCACACAGCTTGGTGTCATCAGCAAACTTGCTGAGGGTGTACTAATCCCACTGTTCATGTTGGCAACAAAGACGTTAAACAGCGCCGGTCCCAATACCGACCCCTGAGGAATGCCACTCGTCATTAGTCTCCACTTGGACATCGAGCCGTTGACCGCAACTCTTTGAGTGTGACCATCCAGCCAATCCCTCATCCACCAAGTGGTCCATCCATCAAATTCATGTCTCTCCAATTTAGAGACAAGGATGTCATGCGGGACAGTGTCAAACGCTTTGCACAAATCCAGGTAGATGATGCCAGTTGCTCTTCCCTTATCCACCAACGCTGTAACCCCATTGTAGAAGGCCACCAAATTTGTCAGGCATGATTTGCCCTTAGTGAAGCCATCTTGGCCATCACCAATCACCTCCTTATTTTCCATGTGCCTTAGCATAGTTTCCAGGATGATCTGCTCCATGATCTTGCCAGGCACAGAGGTGAGACTGACTGGCCTGTAGTTCACTGGGCCTTTCTTTTTTCCCTTTTTAAAAATGGGGGTGATGTTTCCCCTTTTCCAGTCAGTCGGAACTTCACCGGACTGCCACAACTTCTCAAATACGATGGATAGTGGCTTAGCAACTTCATCCGCCAGTTCCTTCAGGACCCGCAGATGTATCTCATCAGGTCCTATGGACTTGTGCACCTTCAGGTTCCTTAGATGGTCTTGAACCTGATGTTCTCCCACAGTAGGCGGTTCTTCATTCTCCCAGTCCCTGCCTTTGCCTTCTGCGGCTTGGGCAGCGTGGCTTGAGCACTTGCCAGTGAAGACTAAGGCAAAATAGTTGTTGAGTACTGGGAAGCCTGACTTAGGAAATGCTGTGACTGTGGTGATACGGACCTTGAAGAGCACTGAAGAGCAAGTCTGACCCTTACACACACAGTGATATTTTCAGGAAATTCAGTGGCTTTGTCCATTATCAAAACAACAGAGCTTTGTTAAGCTTTAGCTGAATTTCTCTGTTTGCATTTGCAAGGGAGTTGCGTTTTCTGCAGTGGGAGTGACAAAGTTTGACCCAACACTCCTATGTTGCCTTTGGTCAGCTCTTGCATAGGACAAGCAAAATGGCCTATCTCTGCAGGACTCGGCTGATGAAGGATCTACGCCCAGGAAATTAACCGTCAGTATAATGCAAGCTCCTTACGACTTGCCAGTGGCAGTAGGCAGGTAAGTAGAATATCATGATCGATGATCACCACGGCTGGTGATAGACTGGGGAGACCTAACATTGACATCTGACATGAGGCTGTTATCCATCATGGCTCTGACTGCTGTCTTCTGATTACGAGGGGGCTGAATTATTGAGCAGACCTAATTCATGGCAAGCTGCCACTTGCATTTCTGGGAAGGGCAAATGTAATAAGAAACAAATGCCTCGACTACAATTTTGTATTGTCTCCAAGTCTCTCCCATTGTGCTTCCCTGCTGGGTAAAAAAGGCAAGGGGCGAGGTTTAACTGCGTGCTGAATGGCTTTGCATGGCAGTGACAGGTATTCAGAGGCAGTAAGACTGTCTGTCTCCAAAGAATCTGCACCAAAAAAATGTTAAGCCAGTGGGAATGCAGCACCTTTGAAAAGGAGAAGGGTCACTTAAAAGTTTGGCAGGATCAAACCCTATATTATAGTCCTCTCTTCACCCCCCAAAACTCTCAGACAAAGAACATGAACTTCTGAGACCATAACTGAATGTAAAATCATCAGCAAAAGCATGCTCCAGTCACACAATTTATTTGGATGTGCGTCAGTGTAGAAACTGGCACTTGCCCCATCTATGTTCATAGTCCAATTTCTCTGCCACAGAGAGCCAGGATCTGTGATTTTCAGTCCAAGGGCATTTCTGACATTTCAACATTCATTTTCACTGCAAAATCAAAAAGAAAAGTTCAGGCTTTCAAGGTCTCCCCCCTAGAGGAGCATGGCTCGGTGGCAAGACAAGGTGGACGCAGTGATGCCGGTGATGGAGGATCGAGCTGCCCGTGGGACATGGAGCAGCACTTGCCTCCAGCTCCAGGCCACATGCCAGGCACTGCCACCATGCCAGGGACCCTGAGACGGATGGGACTGCAAATTCAGTGCCAGGGAAGGATGTGCCAGGAAAGCACAGCCCTGCTGCACCCTCCCGCAGCCTGGCCCTGACTTTTGGGTCTTTTCCGGTTAAATGAATCAAGTGTGATCAGGAGTAAATGCGATCAAATAACTGATTCGTAAATGTTCACCTGATCTTTTAAGAGGGGGTGAAGTAAAACTCTGTCCATCACATTCATGTAAGTAAACTACCAATGGTGAAATACCATCTCTGAGTCGGCACTGAAAGAAATAATTATCTCAATTATTTCTTCCTATAAAATTGACTCTATGCTGGTTCCTCTTTATGAAAAGTGCCTATAAATTTGCTTTGCATAAGAAAGGAAGCAATAACAAAACCAGCTACACATGATGAAGCAATACTTTTGTATTAAAAAAAGTTCCTGATGGAAAATCCCCTTTCCTTCTACTCAGAGATGTTTCCAATTGTCTTCAAAAATGAGATCCCTGAATGGTGCACAACTTTGCCCTCAGCAATGCTGATACAGTGCCATTAAAGTCAATGAGATTACATGTGTTTGAATGATGGCAGAATACAGCCCTGCATGTTTATTGCAAATGCATTTGTAAAACGTATTCCAAAGGATAAAAAATGCATAAATAAATGCAGCCTCTGCAAATATCAGCATTTTTACTGAATGGATGTATGTGTTTTCAAATAAATTCATGCAAACAGAAGTGGATTTCTGGCTTTTTCCTTCAAGTGACCTTCCACACTTCGCAAATTTGCCTGGCCAGGCCTTATCTCCCAGTCCTCCACCTGTAACTTCAGCAAAATATATGAAGAAAACTCCTGTAAAATTTCAGTAATACAACCATCACATTAACTGTGTATACATTTCTATTTTGAGAAGAAAAAGCTTTTTGTATTTTGATTAATTGTCTTTGACAGACTAATCTAGAAGCATGAATAGGTTGTATTATAGACTATTAACTCCCTAGCAGTCTCAGTGCTGGGAGTGTTTCTAGGGAGGCAGGTATCCTTTTGATCCTACCAGACCTTAATGACACTGTTTGTATTAATATTAGCAGTGGCATTTTTAAAAATTCAGTATTAATTGAATCCTGATTTCTTCATTATTTTCCACATACTGTGCTTTTCCATGAGAACCACGACTCATGCTAACAAATGCCTAGAGAAATATCTTCACCTTGTAAGCTGTAAAAAACATTCTACCATCCAGTTAATTTATGGCAGCAATTTGGAAGTCTGCTGAGCCAGACACAGCTGGCTGGCAATGAGCACATTGTTATTAAATATGAGCAACATGTGACATTAATCTCAAATTAATTTTTGAGAGAAAATGCACACAAATTGCAAAAACCTATAATAAAGAAGTAAAAGAAAATGGTGCAATACATATTTGCAAAAGTTCATTTCTGTAGCAGGTTTATACACGTTAATTGGTTATTCCTAATTTTATTCAGTGATTGATTGAAATAGAGGAGAGACCAGTAGAGAGACCTGACTATTGAATGTACCAGGGCTGAAGTCCTTTGCTCGGAGCTGACCAGGGGGGTTGGATAACCCTGATGGTAGCTCCATTTAGCCAGCTGCAGAAACGCCTCTGAGGAGCTGAGGTGGATTGTTGAAGTCACAGGTGTCGTTTTGTGAAACTGCTACACACATGAAAACCACAAACTGTCAGGTCTGCGCCAGGACTTTACCTTGAATAATCTCATGTAAAGGCTGTGCCTCTGTGACGCGCTGGCTGGGGTTTCCTAACACGCTCTCCTGGATGGGGAATATAGAGATCACGCCATATAGGAAAGAGAGAGTTTTTGCAGAAGGGTTTAGCAATAAAATGAATGTCGTTTTAATTAGAATTTTCTATAGGAAACATTGCCTTTTCATGAAAAACTCCGTACATTCAAAATGTTTAAAAGCTATTTGTTTTTTTAGCAGCTGGTAACCATTTTCCCTCACCAAAAAATGCTGAAAGTTTGAGGGGTTTCTGGCATCACCGTTTCAACGAAAACCAACAATGTTCAAAGAAAAGATGTATTTTTTGAAAGATTTCATTTAAATAAAGTTCCAGTTTATCTTCAAAAAAGAATGCTTTTGATGGAAATCTTTTGGCCTGCCCTTTTGCAGAGAATAAATCTTGCTGGAAGGTGGCAGAGTAAATCCCCCCAAGTCATTTACATCGAAACCCTACAAAACAGTATTAGGAAACGGAAACCCCATCGAAATCACTGCAAGTCAGCCTCTAAATATTTCTAAGGTTTTCTGTGTGTCATCCTTTTGAAAGCCCTACCTAGCACACCGCAAAGTTTTGGTGAGAGCCGCACATCTGACAGCCCAAGCCTGAACAGTCAGAAACATCAAACAGTACCTTAAAATCTGTATGGGAAGCTGTGGGGACGGGCTGTGTGGGATGCAGTTTTCTTCGATGCTGGCTGGGCAGTCTGCAAGGCAGGTGTTGTTTTTTAATTTACAGAAATCCATAGCACATCCTAGGAAGAGAGGTGTGTTTTCCCGTGAGTGCTACCATGTCCAGTTACTGAAAACCACTGGTTTTCCAGCTGTTCCCCAGCACCTGCAATCCCTAAACATTTGCCCGGACACAGTACCCTCCGTGGGCACTAAACACAGCCAGTGAGGGGGAGAAATTGCACATAAAATGCTGCATATTCTGCAAACTCTGACTTCACGGCCCCCTGCCCTGTGCTACTGCAGCAGCAGAGGACCCTGCCTGCCTGGGGGGACCGTGAGAAGAGCAGCCTGGGTGCCTCGTCCGGTCAGGCTCCGAGACTTCCATGTCCAGCTCATCCTGTTCACATGCAAAATGTGGGTTTTGTGCCCATTTTTCAGGCTGCCTACCCCACAGGCAATTTGCAGTGGGGCTGCAAAGACAGGTTGATGTCTGCTATCGCCATAGATTTTACCCAAACCTGTGCCAGCGTGTGCTTCTGCAGTCTGCCCTGCGTGAGAGCTGGCCTCTCGCTTACCCTCAGCAGCTCTGGGCAGATGTGTCTGAGAAGGTGTGAAACGGTTATGGATAAAGAAAAGGACAAGAAAACCTAGTTCACTCCCTCTGGCTGCTTGAGGGAAATGCTGTGGTTGCTTAAGATGTGCCACCGTGTTGGTCCGCAGACAGTCTTCTTATGGAATTAATAACAATAAATTCTTTATCATTGCCATTATTTATTGACTAAATATAAGTTGACCATCTCTATAGGCTGACCTTCAGCTCTTCAGAGCCTGCTGTGATCAGAGACATGCGTAACTTACATTGCCTGAAGGTCACTTGGGTGCATTTTGCCTAGGAGGTCCCTCCCTGACTCTTCATTCCTGATGATCCCTTGCTTTGCAAGGAGCTCATTTCCTCCTAATCTGTATCCAACAGTCAATGATGACCTTCTCACACAAAGCCTAGCTGCATTTGCTGGTGAGCTGGGAGAGCGACACGATCCCATGCTCCCCATCAGGCAGGGTGCATAGAGCCTGTCCCGGTCCCTGCCCAAGTCTCCTAGGAGAAATATGGTTTATTTGTACTGGGCAGCAGGTCTGGTGGCAGTCTCGAGCTCAGAGAGGCATGGAGAGGAAACAAAGAGGATAAATAACAGCCTGCAACAGGGCCAGAAACCAGCCCAGCACTCCTGTGCTCACATGCACAGTACCAGCGTGGGGACCACATGCTCCCTCCTGCTCAGGGATGGAGGATAGAGCTCTCCTCCCAGAGCCCCAAGTCCTCCTCACTTTTGGCTTCATGCAGCGCACAGAGCCAACAAGATCTCATCAGGAACAATTTAAGTCAGGAGAAAAAGGCACAGAACAAAGTGCTGATGTGGTTTGTTCACAGTCAGGGAAGCCTCAGTTACAGAGTGCTGTATTTTTGTCTTTTTTGTCATTTTAAAATTAAAGAGTGTTTTCCACCATTAAGTATGCCAGGCATAGCTCCTGATCTGCTCCTAAGTCCACTTTCCCAGGGAAACAAAGCTTACATCTATCCTGTTGGTCAGTGTGTTTCTCAATGTTGGTCTCGCACTAATTTTAGCACTCGTGGCCAATTTAAACCAGATTTGATGGCAGGGCAGAGCCCTCATGAAACACGGAGGGCTTGGAAGAGAAGAGAAACTCTATTAGGCCCCACCAAAGAGGAGTTAGATACCAGGGAGAGCCGTGCTGGCCACCAGGCTTCACTAGTAGTGCTGCCGGTGAAATGGCCCAGGGTATTTCTTGTCCCGCATCCAGCTTGCCTGGTGGGTACCTCGCGGCCGAGCAGGCATTTCGCTTTTCTCTCAGCTCAGCCCCGTGATGTGAGCGGCCATAAAGGTGGCCTGGTTAGAAGGGGAGAATTGCTGAACAGAAGAAATTGTCTGCTGAAAAATACTGACAGAGAAAGGGCAGCCAGCCTGAGACTGCGAGCCTGGGGACAGGGTTTGTGAACCAGAAAAATCCCTGAATCATTTGCTTTGCTGATGATAAGTTGTAGTAATCAGTAATAGTACGTAACTACTTGGTTGTTGCTGTTATTGGTTGTACTAAAATACTAATTGATTCTGTTATTGATTGATACCATACTATTGATTATACTATATAATTGATTCCTGCTAGTAATTTGAAATAGCTTGATAAATATATATTCATTCATATTCAATTTATTAATCATAGGTATATTTGCTAGTGGTGATTTTTGTGGTATTTGAGGTAATCTGTAATAAAGTAGAGAGATTCAGAGGACAAAGCCTCCATGTCCTTGTGTATTACAGAACCCTACAAACCCACAGTTGCGATCTCTACACTAACCCCTTAGGTCATGATACCCTGTCAAGACCCCGTGTTTCCTCACCGTGGGGGATGTGCCGTGTGTGCACTGAGCGTGTGAGGTCTCAGCCTGTGGGGTCCCTGTGAGGCAGGGCTAGGAGGCAGCTGCCCCCCAACAGGGTTCGGAACTCTGCAAAGGGAAGAAAGAGGAAAACAATTCAATGTTTTCAGACTTGCCTGAGAAGTGACTGTCCAGCAGGTGATGCTTTTCTAAGGGCAATAACATACTTCATGGTGAGGCAGAGAGAAATTTCTATTTTTTCTTGTTTTTCAATAGGTTCCTTTTTTAAGTGGTAGCAGTGGTGGCCGTAGATCAAAGCAGACTGTGATATGCTGCAGATGATGCATCACCCTTTGAAATACACTTGCTTGGGATGAGCCCTGCTGGACACATGGCAAATTGATTGGTGTGCTATAGAAATCTATCTATTAATAATAACAATTATCTTTTCCCTAGACTTACATTGCAGTTTCCAGTCATTATGAGGGGCTGGGGAGCTTTGCCCCTGAAATCCCAAAGCAGAGACACTGGATCGCTGTGCACAGGAGACTGGCGCGCTCCATGCAGAAACACAGGTGAGCCAGGCTCTGCTGTCACCACTCGCTTTTCAGATGACCTCTTGCAGTACTCCTGTGGAAATGTCATAAGCCAGAGCAATCATTTGTGGTTTTTTTCCCTCTGTGCTCAGTCCCTTGATGAGTCTTGCTACTTGACAACTGTAGCATGTAAATGCTGAAGCCAACAACATGGCAAGCAGGTGTTGTTTTCCCCCAGTTTACTCTATTAATGTGATTTTCTCAGCAATTCTTGCATGAGCACAGGCTCAGAGAGAAAAAAAAACCTGTGTGCATAGGAGGGCAAAGCTGCCTGAAAGCAAAAATACTCTTAATTCTTCTAACCTGAGAGTTTGATATTAAGAAATGCTGGGCATCCATAGCTTCATAGCTACTGAACTCAACGGCAACTGCCAGTGCTCGACAGCTCCCACAACCAAAAGCTCCCCAAACCAAAAGCTCACTACAGGAATATATTGCTGTTCTGAGGGGACTTCTGCTGAAAGACTCCAGACAAGTACATGGGTTAGTTAGCGGCTGGCCACACTCTGCTAATTTTAGAAAGCTGCAAACACATATCCTTCCAGCCAGGGGTGACAAATTTACTCTTGGATGAATTGCAGATAAATGAATCAGGCTTTCAAATGCCTGTCAGTGTGAGCTCGCTAGTCTGCATGCAACTGCCACAAAATGGTCTGTAGTGGGCTTATCAAGGCTAGACGCATCCTGATGCAAAACAGAGTGATCTTGTGATCAAGTCCTGTGCTGGGGGAGGTCTTTTTGCCTTGGACTACATGACAGGGACATGGTAGCTGCTGAAGAGGCGATTCCACGTCTTTCTGCTCCCTGGGCTTGTGCCCAGAAGGGCAGCGGTGGCCTGGTGCTGGCAATGCGGCACTGCAGCAAGAGGGTAGGAAACCCCAGTCCTGCAGCACCAACGTCCCTTTGAGGTACCGTACTAAAGCTAACTCGCTTTCACAGCACCTCGGGACACCAATCCATCTCAGACCTCCAGGGGATGCACCAAAGCACAGTCAGTTGTGAGCAGGACAGAAGAGCAGCTTGGAGAGCTGGTGTCTGATATTGAGGTGGCTGCTGCAGTGCACGGGGCCTCGGGAACCTCCAACAGGGACCTTAAATCTGACCAGAAAGATGTGAACCCGTGCCTGCACAGAAAGAGGACTTGAGCGAAGAAGCACAGAGAGGAAAACAGCTTTGTGGCATCATTTGCAGAGGCTGAAGAGAAGCTGCAAGGATCTATCCTAGGCTTTTGCCTCTGCTCTCTCCTGCCTCTTCACACCGTTTCTCCTCTCCTCCACCACATTTCCTGCCCTTTTTTCATCCCTGTGGTTTGAAATAGCAACGTTGCTTTCACTTGCTTTGTTTGATATACTTTTATATTTATTTAAATCAATATAAATTAAACCTATCTCTGTATATAAGTGCATATTGAGAATATGATAATGGCAAGATATATATGCTGTATATGATATGCATGATACATATGATATATATGTTAATATATATCAGTATGTTATTTATTTAAAATATTCTAGATGTGCATACGTGTGTGTGTTTGTTGGGGTTTTTTAAGGCCCACAGCTTTACTAGCTTTGCTTCCAAACCCTAACAAAACAGTTCATCTTTTTTATTATTGGTTTAACTGGAATTTATTAACAATGATTACTACTGGTAAGTTAAAAAAGAAGCTGATTTAACTAGGGCAGTGCTCCCATTAGCTCTTTACTTGCATTTTCTACCCTGTTAAGCATCACAGCTGCAGTTAAATCAATTGACACCATCTGTCCAGATGCCTATTTTCAGTTGCCTATCGGTGGAACCTAATCTCAGTTAATCTTTCAGCTCACACTTTAACTTATCTGCCAGTGGCTGCATACAGTATTTCCAATTCCTTTTTCAAAATGTGAGCATGAAACAAAAACTGAGTGGAGGTCTCCAGCAACACTATTTTTTTCCCTAAAGGAAGCAACAGCAGTGGAGCAGACCTGCGCCCTGTGAGATGCTCTGCATTCCCTGCAGAGCTGTGCGCAGCAAGAGCCGCCCGCGTACCCCTAGGGGTAAGCCAGCTCTTGTCTTGGGGTTCAGTGGTCGGTGTGGGTCAGTGTGGAAAGATGGAGAACAGGAGTGAAATTTTCCACATGATAAAGTAAAGGCAAATTTTACATTACCTGTGAGACAGCCAAAATGTTATGCATGATTTGTATTTCCAGAGGTACCAAGCACTGAAGTTAGAGGACATGAAGGCACTGACAACCTCAGCAAATGAGGCCCAAAGAGCATCATTACAGAGAAAGCATCTGTGCAGGCACTAAGCAGGGAGATAAACTGCGGCGAGCATAGGAGTTGCCACCCAGTGCTAACCATCTCCCAGCCCCGTGCAAAAGAGCCGTCTGTGTTTATTCCAAGATGCCTAGGGAGGGCTGCTTCCCCTCCAGCCCAGACCAAGTGTGTCCACAAAGCTCTCGAGGTCTCAAATAAGCAGCACATGCTCGTGTCCTCAGCCTCCTGCCTGCATGGAGACTTCACAGACACCTGTGGACCACCAGCAGGATACATCCCACCAGGGTGTGCCCTGCTGTGCCCCAGTGTGCTAACATGGCATTAAATCCACAGCTGACCTCCAGCTTTGCGCATGCTGCAATCTGTGAGGGCTCCTTTGCTTTATGCTGCATTTGAAGAACAATTTGAAGATTGAGGCTGCTCTTGGAGCAGGGTGGGGACCTTCTGCCACCTTGTACCTGTCCCTCTCACGGGTCTCCTCTCCTGCAGACCCCCTCAGGGCAGGACACAACCACTTCTGTCTTTGCACAGCAACCAGCACAGGGGCACCCAAGGCAGTCCTAGGGCTCCTCTGGCTGTTGCCATCAGGCAAATAACAACAACTTTGCACAAAGTACTCTTACAATTTAACTGATTTCAGAAAACAGGTTGGACATACAGTGTTAGGAAAAGCCTCGGGCGGGGTAGAACAGGGCTGATCCTCAGTGCCTCACTGCGTGGCGAGGCTTTGGTGAGCTGAGCAAGCAGGCGCAGCAGTCTGAAGGCACTTCCTGGTTTTTATACAGGTTTACCCCTAAGTTTTGCAGAGAAAGTCTGTTTTTTACAAAATGAGATGCAAACAGAAGTGTTACTAACTCAAACTGCAAGTCCTCGTTTTTACAGAGATCTTCCTGAGAAACAGACAATCACTGAATCAAACAGAAGGAAAAAATAAAAGCCTAAATCTTCTCCATGGCCCTGAGAACAAGTGATAGAAATCACCAGTTCCTGCTGAAGGGGAGCAGAATTGATTTGGAACCAGAAGAAACTGCTTAGCTGTGCATGAAAGGCTCGATCCTGCTGTGCTGACTCAGGCAAATCTGCTGCTTAAACATGCAGCCCCACACTTCAGATAAGGTATTTTTCCAATGCTCAAGATCTCTGTTCAAAATCAGAGCAATGACTCTGTACCCCGCACTTAGCAACATGTGCACACATGTGTGTACATCTCCGTGGTGGAGCAGAAGTGGGCTTCTCCCAGCCATGGGACAGCTGCACACTGGGCGGTCTGACTTTATAAAGGCATGTGTCTGCAGTTGTATTCACCATCTGCAATTCAAACATAACCACTGGGCTTTTCAAAGCTGCCTGAAAAATCAAAGTCAGCCATTTCACCATGCCCACAGGCACCAGGGCAATTCCCTCTGAGCAGGGTTGCACTGTATGCTAAGGCAACTCAGACACTGCCCTCAAACCCATACCCTGTGCTAAAAATTGGTCTCCCAGAATTTCAGAAACTGGGGGCAGGAGGCAGAGCAGTTATTTTTCCTAATGGAAAGACCATTAGGAAATGCTCCCATCTGTGGGACCCCACAGGTTTACTAGGACCCATGTTGTTTCTGAAATGCAGAGTGACCTGGAGAGGGGAGGGGATAGTGGGTGGCAAAAGTTGCAGATGACACCAAATTATTCAGGGTACTTAAACCTGAAGCTGACTTTGGAGACCTGCAAAAATATTTCATGGTGCTAAGTGACAGGGTGATAACCAAAAAAATCTGATAAACTGATAAGCAATAAAAAAGGCTGATAAGCACTGAACAACGCACTTCAGACAAAAAAGATGTACAAGATGACAGGCCTGAACTGCTACCGCTGAAGAAAGCGGCTTTGACATCACTGTGGAAAGTTCTCTGAAAATTTCTGTCAACACTCAGGAGCTGCTAAAAGGCAAATTGAATATTAAAACTTCTTAAGAAAAGTGTAGAGCACAAAATGGGGCTCATCATTTTGCCAGCGAATAAATCCATGGGGTATGTGCACCTCAAATAATTTGTGCAGCGCTGGTAATGCCATCTCACAAAAAAAACCCCAAAACAAACAAACCAAAAAGAAGATGACTGGAAGCATCCTACAGAGGTGCAGGGTGGCTTCCACTGATGGAGAGCTAAAGCCTCAGAGCCTCCTCAGTCTGGAAAAGCAACAGGCACAGCAGAGGCCTGCAGACATTAGCAGTGTGGAGGGATGGGGTTTTTATCCCTGCCACCAGGTCCTGTGGGAGCCACGAGTGCAAAGATGGTGCTCTGGGGCGAGACAAATTCACAGAGGTTTGGTCCCATATGTGACTGTCAGGGTGCAGCTCTGGCTTGGGGGGGGTCCCACGTCCCTGGCTGCTGAGGCTAAATGAGATTTTTCTGTGCTTTTGCCATTTCTGTACTCTAGGGCAGGCTTCTGCTGATGGCCGCTTTCACAGGCAAGATGCTCTCCAGGTGGACCCTTGAGCTGACCTCCCCTGACTCTTCTTCCATTACTCATTCTTGTGTTGAGCATATCTGGACAGGGAAAGTTGTTGAGATTTATGGAGGTAACCTAATAAAGTCTAAGCAAACTAAAGACAAATCTTGCTTGTGCTCTCTTAACCTAAATGTATAATCCTGTTTCCTCAAGGATTCATCACACACCTAACAGATTCATAGTGATTTATTGGCCATGATTTATTCATGATCTAAGAAGCGGTTGATATAGTCATTGTTTGCAAAACCATTACAGAAGCCTCACTTTGATGGCTTCTTTCTGGCCAAAATTCAAGTTAAAATAGAATATAAATTATTATATTGTGCCTCAAAGACTTTCTATTCAGATTTTTTTCTTTTCCCTTTCACAGTTTAGAGGGGCGTCAAGCCTGTAGTAGTCCGTGAGTGAAGGTGTAACAGTGCAGACTTTGATGACTTTCCTATGTAGTCTCAGCAGGAGACTCTCTACTATTTTCCCTAAAATAATTTTTGTTATTACATTACCTTATTCAAAGGTTCATGGGGACCCATTTCTACCCTGATCAATGGTCATTGGTATCTTTATCCAGAACTGAAGAAGCATGAGACACCCTGGCACTTATGGAGTGTGGAAGTCCTTCACTTCAACACGTAGGGCAGAACCTGCCCTGATTCATAAGGACGCAAGAGCCAGGTTCGTCAGCCTCTGCTGATACCTGCCAGTATTTTACTCCACAGGAAATCTGTCTGCCTCTGGCAGTGCATAGGGGTGGTCAAATCCAGTCTTGAATGCGGCTTTTCATGGGAAATCTTGCTGATCGCACATATGATGTCCCCTTGAAGGCAACTGGGCTACCTTTGGGTGATCATCACTGCCTGGTAGAGTGTCTGTTGGTGGGTAAAATTGTTGTCTACTTATTTAACCAGCTTGTTGTTGCTGTTGTTTTTTGTTTGAAATTTGTTTTCCTTATTTGAAATAACAGCATGGATGCCCATAAAATTGCCACTATTTTGTGTTTGAAAGGGACATAATTTTTTTTCCCCTAATGCATTAGGGTAGCATTTTTAATGCTGCAGGTTTCAATAAAATGTGTAAATACAGCTGACAACAAAACAGCTCTGGTTTTTTTGTTTCGTTTTTTATTAATGGTGCTAGTTTATCCCTATTGATATGGACAGAGACGCTCATTGCTCTTTTACACAAAAATACACAAAGGAAAACATGAAGTTGGGGAGTATAAACAACGCTGTCTTCCACGTGTAGACTCAGCGAGGAGCTGTGGTGTGCAGTGAGCCTGCATCCCAGCACCCTCCTGCCCCACATGCTTTGCCTTCAGGGAAGGGCAGCCTGCACGTAAAATCAACATCAGCTGAGAGCAAACTTTTTCCCAGTAAAAACGCACTCTGGGCACCCTCCTGTTTATTTCCATTCAGTGACTTCGGGAGCAGAAGGCTGTTCCTTGCTGGTCAGGAGTATGGCGTTGCTCAGCAAGGTGTCAGCTCATTGCCAGCTACAGCTTTGGTGGAAAAACCTCTAAAATGCAGCAGCTTGAGTCAGGAGATGACTGGCCTTCTTCAGAAAGTGCTGTTGTCACTCTCTGGTTCCTCACCTTTCTCGGTGGTAGCCCAAGTGCATCCTCCCTGCTAGTGCAAGAACTGTCCCCTTAGCAGAAAGAATTTTAAAAATTTTATATATCAAGTGCTACAGCCTGCAACATATCCATCTCCCTTGGGGGATATTGCATTGGGTTGTAGCAGCAAAGCAAGCAGCAAAGAGGTCATCACAGTGGAAACTACCCCCATGTGAAACTGGGTACTGAAAAGTGTACAGTGTCCTCCACACGTGCTCCTGCATTGACTGTAGGCAGCTATTTTTAAGAAAGATTGCTCATGGCTTTTGGAATAATATACTGTGTAAAAACCATGCCACGTTTAAAGTGGTTAATGAGTGGAAGATATTATGTAGGGATGGGGTAAGCTCAGCTCATCGTTTGACACGTGGGTTTATGCAAATAGAGCATGAATTGTGGTGCAGTACTCGTAAGAGTGGACCGGGGCTGGCAGAGGTTTCTCACTTTAACCCTCTTGCTTTGGGTGTACAAAGTACCTGCAAGTTCAGCCACCACAGCTTTTAGAAACCATCTCTCACACCTTCCCACCACTGTACCCACTTGTTACAAATGCCTCAGCACCCCTTTCCCGCTCTAGGCCCAAGCATTAAGCAGAAAACATGTCGTGTGTGTGTGTGTGGTAACAGCTTACTCATAGGAAAATGCCGACAAGCCCGGGAAACACACGCAACGTTAAAAAATGGAAAGGTGAGGGAGAGGCGTAAGCACACCCCCCCCCCCACGTCACTCCACCTCTTCTCATCACAGGAGAAGAAAAATGCTTCAGAGAAGATCGTCTGCCTCCAAAAGGCTCGCTGCAAAGGAAAGGCTGTTTCAGGAAATACTTTTCACCCTCTGTGCACTGGGGACGGTAGAGCCGGGCAGCCCGAGGAAAGGCCGATGCGAACACCACGGGGGCTGGGGCGAGGGAGGGTGGAGGGGGCTGGCACGGGGACTGTTGTGGGAAAGGCACCATGTGTGCATCCCTCTGCCCACAAATCCAGAGAGAGGAGTCCATCAGAAAAGCCCTGAGGGCTGAGTTACTCTTATCATACCCCCAACCACAAAAAACTTTTGCTAGAAACTCCATGCAATGACTCACCCCCCACATGCACTTTGCTCTCGGGTGCTTGTCCATGTGCCAGTGGGTGGCACAGGGAACCTGTGCTGGTCAAACCAGAAACATGTGTGTCCTGGCAGAAAGCAGCGGGCTGAGGTGGCATGGGAAGCCAACAGTCATAGAATCATAGAATCATAGATTCATAGATTCATAGAATCGTTTAGGTTGGAAAAGACCTTTAAGATCAAGTCAAACCATTAACCTAGCACTGCCAAGTCCATCACTAAACTATGTTCCTAAGCACCATGTCTACATGTCTTTTAAATACCTCCAGGGATGGTGACTCCACCACATCCCTGGGCAGCCTGTTCCAATGCTTGACAACCCTTTCGGTGAAGAAATGTTTCCTAATATCCAATCTAAACCTCCCCTGGCACAACTTGAGGCCGTTTCCTCTTGTCCTATCGCTTGTTACTTGGGAGAAGAGACCAACACCCACCTCGCTACAACCTCCTTTCGGGCAGTTGTAGAGAGTGATAAGGTCTCCCCTGAGCCTCCTTTTCTCCAGGCTAAACAACCCCAGTTCCTTCAGCTGCTCCTCATAAGACTTGTGCTCTAGAACCTAAGACCCTGCTTTCAGTCCCATGAGAGCAGCCAGACCATTTGCTGTGCCAGGCAGAGGGTTCACACTGCTGCCTCCATGGCACCCGCCACAGCACGAGGCAGTGCTGATGGGGGAGCAAGACCTAACACCCTGGGACACAGGGTGGGAACAGCCCCCAGAGGCCACCAGCCGACCCCACCACCACGGCCATGCCCAGCCCCAGCCTTGCGTCACGGCCCAGTGAGGGTGGGAGTGGGCTTTAAGAGAGGACCAATTTGTGCAGATGTTGGAATAAATGTGACCTTCTCTTCCTGAGTGCCAAGGCTGGCACCAGTGCATGCAGGCAGGAGCCCAGGGTCACAGGGCTTGTGCCTGGACAGCGAAAACACTGAGGAGCAGCATGGAGCCACCAGCACCACTGACTTCCAGGTGTGTCTCTCCAAATTTGTTATCCAGGGTGTTTCTGGAAACCAAAACCTGAACTTGGACTGAAGCCGGGATGTTGTTGTTCTGCTTTCTGTGCTTTTGGAAGAAGGCTTTTCATGCTTTTTACTCATTGAGCTGCTAAATGACATGAAATTCTAATTTACTCAAAAAGAAAACCCAACATTTACTTAACTGTGCTTTATGAATTGTAAACAGTGACCCACAAAATGACAAAACAGAGAGAGGACGGTGGCCAGTTCAGCACCTTCAGCACGTGTGCTCTTTGCAGGTCCATAATCACTGCCCAGCTCTTCGTGGGTGGTGACATCTGCCAGGGTAATTAGGGCAAACCCATGCTTGGCACCAGGCAGTCCTGCCTCACCGTAGGTTTGCTCCAGAAAATGAACTTGGTCAGGCTGTTAAGAGACATGCTTTCCTACCAAGCCATCATGAATTAATAAGGAAGAAATTAGTGTTTCCTAGCTAACACTAGAGAAAGAAATGGTATTTTCCCATTTTATCAGTCACGGACTCTCTGCTGACTGTAAGGATACCAAAGTGATGCTAACATTGGCACTGAAAAAAGCCTCTGGGAGTCTTACAAACCAGCGGTGGAAAGGGAAATGCCTGGTCCTACTTCTCCATTCCCAGGCTGAATTTACATCAAGAGCAGCCTCTGATGGGGCTGGTTGGGAATTTTCTCTTGGAATGATTTCTCTCCAAATATGCAGTTTTGTTTTATAAGCTGTCAGAGAAATTAAAACAGAAGCACCAGCTGCTCTGCCACACACCCCAGGGTCTGTTTCTGAGCTGGCATAGGCGACCTCTCCCAAGCTCTCTTCCTCATGACAGCACAGCGTCCCCAGGTTTTGGGGATGGGAGGCACCTCCCTGTGTGCAGGCAGGGCCGGGGGACGTGCAAGCACCCCAGTGCCCGTGGGAAAGCCAGCCCCACTGCTCAGCTCCCCGCACAGGGATTTGGCTGCCAGCCAGCTCTACCCACCTTGCAATGAGTTTGGGAGGTGGCGGCAAGCCCAGGGTTGCCAGTGCCAGCCCGGTGGCAGTCCAAAAGTTGGGCAAACTGGGAAAGGGGCAGCTGCCTCTTGCTCTCCTTGCACCGATGCTGTTCCTGATGGCCAGCTCCCTGGATGCGTGGCTTTCTGAATGGGAATTTCTTGTTTATATTTTGTTTTTCTCCCACTTCAGAGAACCTCATGGAAATGAGATTTTGAGCTTTCACCAGTTTGAGTGTTTTGGTTTGCAACATGCCTAGAAAACTGGGGAGGAAAACACATATAGCTATTTTCATCTTGCTTCAGTTCAGTTTTGCTGTGTATTTTGAGCAAAAGGTGTGGTCATTCACTTCACCCTAAGCTGCTGATGTGCCAAAATACCGCAGAAGGTCTATCAGCACCCATGAAAGCAGGAAGTAGCAGAAATTTCTGGAGCGAGATTGTTCTCGTGACCGTTCCGGGTCAGCTCTGCAGATTCAACAGTGCAAAGTTCACACGCAGTTCAAATATTTCTTTAATGTTTTTCTGGAGTGAACCTCCACAGCATTTGCCATTTAGTCACTGCTAGGTCTTTATAGCACAAGGAGTGTTGGCTGCCTCTTTATCTTACGTTCTTCGGTTATCCCCACCTTATGCAGTAGCATATCCTCATCTCAACCTGGATACATGCTCCCATTTACAAGGATATCTAGTCCCAAAAGGTCAGAGACTCAAGGTGTCAAGCACATAGCAGATCTCCCAGGCTTAAGTACATTCCTCAGGACAGTGAGGATGCTGTGGTCCTGAACAACAGGTAACAGCTGGTAGGAGGGATGGAAATATGCAGGCTATGGGGTTTGGTATGCTCAAGTCCTGGCTGTATAGGTCTCTTCCCTATTTTTCTCAGCATTTGTGATAAGGAGCTTCCAAGCAGTGACTCTTGCAAATATCTGTTGAGAGGCTTTTCCCCCAGAAATGGCAGGAAGGAGGGAGGAGAAATGCCTCAATGAAAAGGAAACCTGTTGAGGACAATACTGAGTGCAGTCAGCTAACTCCAGGTACTCCTGGAGCCGAAGAGAAGTGCAGTGTTGTGCATAGCCATTTTCCTGACAGTTCATGCCCCGGTGTCCATCCTGTAGTCCAGCAGGCTGATTGCTGGAGCACATCTGGGACAGACGGCACTGAGGTACTTCAGGTTCGACACTCCTTTCCTTATTCCTTGGCGCTGACCAGTCTATTTTGAGACCTGCAGCATCCAAGGGAATGAGCAGGACAATAATATTCTTCTGGCTTTGGAAAACTTGGGTTAAACTAAGCATTCAAGTGGATCATCTCCAAGCATGGACATACGCAGATTATCACTGAATCCTTTGCTTATTCTTTATGGTAGACAGATGGATCTCCATTTGTGATAGCCTGATACTTCCCCTCAGAGCATCACTGTTACAGTTTCTTACAATTTTCCTGGGTGGGATGCTTGCCTTGGGATCTATGTTCTTGTATGTTTCGGCTAACATGATTTGTTCATATTAAAAATAAGGTCAGGAAAAATATTCCCTGCTTTGCCATAACGAAATAAAAAATCAGGGGTTTTTTTTATGAGTTCTGCTGTCTTGTGATTTGCAGTGGAGACAGAAAAACAGGCTTGTGACTTAAGGTCACAAAATCTCAACCTAGGGAAGTCAATATGTTTTCTGTTTATTATTTTTTGTTTGTTTCGTATATATAGGGAGGCATTGCATTAGCCAAATCTCAGAAAAACTTAAAGGTTTGTAAAGTCCAGCAATCAGAAGTTAGAAATGGCCAGGATTTAGGTTTTCTGTCAGCTTTATTTTTTAAATTTCTCTCCCTTCTTCTCCCATCAACACATCACACACAGTGTTGTCTTTAATTACAGGATCACATACTTTTTTTTTTTTTCCCCACCCACTGTGGAGTTACTAAGTATATAATCCCATAACTAAAAACTGTTTCATACTTCATGAGCATGGATACATTGAAGCACGTGACAGAGATGAGTTTGATTCTGAAAGTCCTGACTTTTGACTTTGCACCAATATACTTTTTTTTTTTGTGAGCCTGAAGCTAAATTCTTTCTGTTATACATTCACCAGTTTTGGTTTTTTGCTTCCTAAAACTGTGATATTTCATTCAGAAAATTCTCCCCAGAGCTCAAAAGCATGGTCACCTGTTTAGAAGATGCTTGGTCCTTCAATGGTGGCCACAACATTAATTATGAAAAACACAAAGAAGTGGAAATAATAGAGCAAAGAAAAGCAAGCTCCTCACTAAGTTGAGGATGCTGTATAAAGCAAGCCATGTTAGGAAAATTTCCCACCTGTCTGGTAGCAAATTCCAGGAAATAAACTCCACAAATTCGTTGATATCTGTGTGGCTAAGACAACAGAGTCAGCAGGGAGGAATCGCTCACAGTCCCTGTGCGTTGTTTCCGTTCAGAGGATTACAGCTGGGTATCTATGATGCACATTGTCCAAAACACAGGAAGAGGCAACTCTTTTCCAATGAGCACTTAACCCAAAAGGTCTCTCCTTGGGCTTTCCTCTGTGTCACCACCTCACCTGCTGGGGTGGTGTGTCACGCTGCCTTTTCTCCTGCTTCTGAAGGGTTTCTCCTCCTCCCGCCCTTCCCTGGCAGTGATGGCTTTTCATCCATTGCGTTTGAGCCGTGAGTGGCTTTGTCTGCCTGCTTAGCTTTGGGAAGTGACTTTTGCCTCTGTTTAGTTGTGGAGATCAGGTTTACAGCATTAAGTAGCTTGCCGTGACCTGGGAGATTTTGGTTAGTTCATCAGGCTGTTATGATGGTGATTATGCAAGTACATTGCTGCACACTGGACCTCTTTCTTCAAACACTGCCTTTTCAATGAACTGCTGAATATTTTCCTCATCCTTTGAAGTCTACATTTTTCACCAGAGTAATTGCTGCCTACATACCCATCTGATTCTTGTACGTTCAGTAAAACAATCTGGGAAGACGTTAACTGTATGAGAGAGTGAAATATTGGATAAGAATATTTTGATCAAGCTTTTTGTTGCTTTTCTTTCATCCTTCTAATGTTAAGAAGAATTATTTCTGCCTTAGGAAAAAAAGCCGTAAAGAAAGCCCTGGGGTCTGGGGGAGGAACCCAAACCAAAAAAAAACCCAGGAAACTACAAAAAGGGAAAACAGGAAGGGAACATCTAGAGAACATCGAAAACATATTTTATCACAAGAGGGCAGTGCATATTAATAAGTGAGGAAATAATCCACATTTCAGAGGAGGTAAATCCCTTTCTTTTAAAAATTTCTGAAAGCTTTGCTGCCAGTGCTGAAGGAAAAAAAAGGCAGAAAAATCTTAGCACGCGATAGCAAACAGTGCCTTGTGAAGTCCGTTGTTCACTGGGACTCCAGGAATCTGCACCTGGTACCGGGTGTTGTGACTTTGTAAGAGAAGTGAGAAAGCTCTAGGTGACACAGGAGCCACTAGTTATCCCTGTTTTGCTGTTTCCTTGGCAGACAGCGATGCCACCTGGTGAACGGTCGTTTTGCTTGTGTATCATAACACTGGCAGAATGACCACTCTCACATCAGACGTATTATGGCAACAAAGAAAGAAATTAAATTCCCCTCTCAGAAAGAGGGATTTCAGGCACAGGCATACCACAGCGAGGTGCCTACTTCTCCAGTGGCCAGGCTGCGTTTTAACTCCAAGTGCCTATTTTCCTTAAGGAAAAATGAAGCTGGTTTTACCTCTGAAAATGACAAAACGCTAGCCATGCAGGCTTATTATACCAGGAGGATAGAACTTCCACACTTTGCAGTTTTTTTCCAAGAGACTCCAGCAGCCGTGGACACAAACCACTAATCCTGAAAACAGTGAATTTGGCTGAGAGAAGGAAGTTTCCGAATTCCTGTCCCACCATGTGTTTCCAGACACCTCTGTCTGAAAGTCAGATGCCCGTGCTCAGAAATGTGGATGATGCACCTAGCACGACACATGGTGAGAAAAAATCATCAGTGCCAGCAACGTTTATACCCACACACCATCCATTCAGTCCTTTTTCCAGCATAGACCCTTAAACCTTTCTGCCCTGAAATGTCTTGAAGTTTTAACTGTACTTGTATAGTTTAACTGCACTTCCAGGTCTTCTGACTGACAAAATGCTGATACCAGCAGGTTGCCAAAAGCAGTCCATCCCAGCTGACATTAACCCTCCAAGGCAGCTCCCCACTGGCCCCCAGCCCCAGCCCAAGATGGGGAGACCCCTCGCCCTGTCCCTGTGAGCTGTCAACTTTTGTCCCTTGCCTGCAGAGCTGCAAAGCCCTGCTGCGCTGGCGCCTGCGGGTGACCCTGCAGCGTGAATGCATTGCTGCTGCCATAAAGCACTGGGATTCAGCTCACCTTGTTTTAGAGATCTACCTGAGGAGGAGGTGAGCTGAACTCAAGAAGTGCTTTTTTCTTTCTGTCTTGATGGTAGAAGTTTCGGTGACTGGGCCATGTATAGGTAAGAAGAAACCCACCCGCTCTCCTTTCCTTGCATGGGAATTGTGCTGGGGGAATGGAGATTTAATTGTACGTTGAACCCCCATTAGCTCTTCTACCTATTTAAATGTATCTAGGAGGGAAAAATCACGTGCTTTTTCAACATACTTTTTATGGTTACACTCTCAAGGGTAACCGGGGCTGGAAGATATACAAGAAATTATCTTGTATATTATTTTGTCTTATATCTTGTGTATTGTATTGTCTGTGTATTCCTAGATGTGGGATTTAGATAGCATTTTGGCCTTCCCATCTGCCTTCAGGAGGGATGTGAGAGGAGGAGGTGCTGTGCAGTGTAGAGGTGTGCTATAATGGGTCTCACTGGTCAGCAGGAGGAAAAGCTGAAACGTGTCCTTCCCTGGTTGCTCCTATGGATCTGCCCATTTTGACCACACAGCCAACCCCCCCGGGAATCACCATGGAGCCACCATGAATGTTTGCTGACCCTCCTATCCAGCAATACCCCCATCTCCCCAACACTTGCTTTGGAGAGGAGCATGCTTTGGAGAGGAGCCCATAGCGGTACGCCTTCCACAGCCAGGTTGTTGCAGACAAACAGAGGAAGCATCTGAGTCTTAAAGTCCTCCTCTGAAGACGGGGAGATTGGGCTCAGCATTATGTCTGCCAACATAAGTGGAGATAGTGTCATACAATTGCGTTACACCAAAGGTTAAATTTGCACCTCAGTCTCTCTGATCACATTTCTTAACTACGTGAATTTGCAATGTGCAGGATGAGCTAGATTTTCCTAGAGATATATGGCCTCTTCTTTGCTACGCTGTCTCTCTTCATGTTTTTAGAGGACATGTTAAGCATGCCAAGTGGTGCCCGCTCAGATGTCGCCTCTCTTCAAGTGTGAGGAAACCCATACAGTACTTTTGGGGAGAGAAGAGCAGGTTTCAAGGAACCACAGAAAAGCATAGAGTAACTTTGCCAGCATCTGTTTAAGGGTCAGACAACTTTGATACTGACCCTTTACAGACAGTTACATCTATTTGCCCAGGAATAGCGAACTTCTATAGTGAAGAACTCAGTGCTTGAGAAGGGAATTACTGTGGAAAGTTGCCACTATTTCTCACACTCGTGCAGAATGCACTGTCACAAGGCATGCACTCAGTGCCACTGCCAGCCACATCTGGGACCTGAGAGCCTGCAGCTCTGCAGGACTCAATGAATTGGCCCACTTAAGCCCTTTTGATCTTGTATCTGGAGCTTTTCTGTATTTGATTGCGAAACAGGATGGGTGCAGTACAAAGTGATATGCTTAGTCCAGCATGGGACATCCACAGACTTGCATCAAGTACACCGTTTCCTAATCTGTTTTTCAACAAGAAAACAGAAATACAAAGCCAAGAGCAGACTTAAAGGCTTTCCTAGGAAGGACAGACATCTTTGATAGAGATATCAAAGAAGGTTGTGTAAGTGAAATCTCAGAGGCAAAAGAATATACATTCATCCATTCAGAGGCTGTTCTCTTACTTAATCTAATACAATGTGGTTCAGCATCAAGACTTAAAAGGCAACTCTGTGTGCCATGGGACCATGCAGTGCTGCCAGCTTCTGGCTGATGAGTAGCATTGTCCTCTTTTGGGGAACGAACATCCTGCGTCAGCTGCATGCTGCAGTGCAGCCAGCTAAAATATCCTCATGGCTTCCACTGGGCTAAAATTTTTACTGGCCTCTGTTTTAAAAGTGGCATTCCTAATAATGTGATTTATGTCAAAATCGTATCTCAAAACATTTCCAGATACTTACAGGCTCAGTGGTGCGGTGGTGCTCCTCTAAGGAGCATTTAAAAATAAAGCATATATTTGACAAGCAGACAAAGGAAATCAGGTAGCAGTCAATACAAAATAAAGCTATTAAATCTTAGGAAATAAGGGAAGCCAAAGAGAAGTCTGGCAGACTCCAGTACAACAAAAGGGATAAGTATTAATATGAAATCAAGCAATGTAGTTGATGGAGGTAGTAAAGTGGTTAGAAATTATAAAGAAAAGGAAAACCTCAGTAATATTTCTGTCTTATTTCAATAGGGAAGAGGTGGTGCACCTGACTACATGAGGATGATGAAACATTTTCCAGTCCGTAAATACCTCAGGAAGCAAAAAAGAGTTGTCTGAACAAACATCTGTGCCACTGACAATAATTTTTGAGAAACACTGTAATACTCTAGTGAATTACAATAGGGCACTGGTAAAGTGTCAATATTGTGCTAATACTGAAAAAAGACAGAGAAGGATGTATGAGGTATCTGGAGGCTAACTCTATTCCTGAGCAAAATAATTTAAAAGCTCATAAGGGAGTCAACGAACAAAGCCTTAAAAATGAGAATGCGATTAATTTTAGTCAGTTTATGGAGAATAGATCCTATTAAGCAAACCCTAGTGTTTGACTTAGTATCACTTGCTATTTTAAATAAAAAATAGCTCTATAAAATACTGGTAAATTGTACTGACTGGAAAGAGAACTGGCTTAAAATATGATTGTCCACAAGGGATTATCTTCTAATGGAGATGCTAAAGCAGTCCTATGCCCAGACTCCTATTCAGAATGAATAATCCAGGCAGCCATATATAAAGCTGGTTTTAATAATGGAGGCCTATTTAAGTTAAATGCATTTTAATACAGCTGGTGTAAAGCCCTACATCTAAACTAAGGAATTCAGACCTACAGAGAAATGACTGTATGTTGGAAAGTGATAACTAAAAACAAGCAAGTTCACAGAGTGACAGTTCAGCACAAGTTTCCAGTGTGATAATATGGAGAGAAAATCAAATCACAGTCCTCAGATTTTCTAAATTAAAAATTAGCAAGAAAATTAAAGGAAATGGTTTTGTTTCCAAATGAGATGTCGATAAGAATGAATATGGTGCGCACAATTTTGGTATTGATAAATTGAAAAGAACCATGACAGATACTCAAAACGTGAAGAGAACATCTTTGAGTGAGAGAATCAGAGTACAAAATCTTCTTAGGTTATCAAAATGAAATTGAGAAGTGACTCTATAAAGATAAGTAAGAAACTTCTTAGGGGAAAAAAAGGGTAATTAAGGTTTTGCTCACATAGAAGAAGGTCAAGAGAGACAATCCAGTGGTTTATCTGGCTTTACGGCCTCTGAATACATAACTTTCCAACTTCTGTGGCAGAATCTGTTCTTTTTCATTGCAGTTATTGTTCGCCGAGTTACATGTCTAGTCTAAGTTCTTTAGACTCCTGTACAATTAGTACGTATGTATCCATAAAAGAATATTCATTTCCCCTCCACAGCCTGAAGGAATTGTGGCCCAAGGATAAGTCCACGCTGGAGAAGGTACACCTCAAAGCATCTGTGGCTGTGGATAAATCCATGCTGCAGCAGGTACACCTTGAAGCATCAGCGGCTGTGCATGAGGTCATGCTGGAGCACCTCAAAGTGTGTGGCCATGCATAAGCCCACAACAGAGCAGGTACACCCCTGGAGGGACCGCAGCCATGGGTAAGGCCATGTTGGAGCAGGTTTACTTCTGAAGGGACTGTGGCTGTGGGTAAGGCCACGCTGGAGCTGGTATATCTCTGAAGGCATTGTGGCCCATAGAGAAGGCCACGCTACAGCAGGTGCACCTCAAAGTGACTGTGGCTGTGGATGAGTCTATGCCGCGGCAGGCATACCCCTGGAGAGGCTATGGCTCATAGATAAGGCTCCACTTGGAGCAGGTACGCCCCTAAGGGACTGCAGTCTGTGGATAAGTCCAAGCCAGAGCAGGGGCAAGGGGAAGAGTTCATTGCAATGTTAAACCCTGTGGTCTGGTCCAAAGGGACCAGGGGTGGAGATTGTAATGGAAATACCTTTAAATTGTTGCAACCCAGGATTTGAGTTGCATGTTATGGGAATTACTATAGCAGGAACCCCTTGTTGCTAGCCAGGCTAGGAGCAAGGGGAGGAGTTCATTGCACTGGTAAACCCTATAGTTGGTCCAAAGGGACCAGGGGTGGAGATTGTTATGGAAATACCTTTAAATTGTTGTAACCCAGGATTTGAGTTGCATGTTATAGGAATTACTATAGCTGGAACCACCTGAACCAATGGAGGACAAGCCTTACAAGAAGCAGTGCAAGTACAGCAGTGACCCGACCTGAGATGGCTTTGGTGCCCAGTAACTCTATGCAATACACCACCTCCCCTGTCCTGAGTGACCAGCATAACAGACGGAGCCCAAAGTCATGGACTAAATGAACTCAGTGGACATTTTGTGGACATTTGTGGACATTTTACAGACATTTTACAGGGGTGGTCCATAGACTAAGGGAATACCTGTGTATTATATCAAAGGAAGGGAAGGGGGGGGGGGTAAAGAGGATTATTGGATAGTGTGGGACCTGGGCATGATGTAAATGGTATGGAATAAGGGGTGGAGAATGTGCTGGTTTTGGCTGGGATAGTTAATTTTCTTCATAGTAGCTAGGATGGGGCTGTGTTTTGGATTTGTGCTGAAGACAGTGTTGATAACACAGGGATGTTTTCGTTACTGCTGAGCAGTGCTTACACAGGGTCAAGGCCTTTTCCTGCTTCTCACCCCACCCCACCAGTGAGTAGGCTGGGGGTGCACAAGAAATTGGGAGGGGACACAGCCGGTACAGCTGACCCCAACTGACCAAAGGGATATTCCATACCATATGACATCAAGCTCAGCATGTAAAGCTGGGGGAAGAAGAAGGAAGGGGGGGGCATTCAGAGTGATGGCGCTTGTCTTCCCAAGTAACCATTATGTGTGATGAAGCCCTGCTTTCCTGGAGATGGCTGAACACCTGCCTGCCGATGGGAAGTAGTGAATGAATTCCTTGTTTTGCTTTGCTTGCATGCACGGCTTTTGCTTTACCTATTGAACTGTCTTTATCTCGACCCACGAGTTTTCTCACTTTTAGCCTTCTGATTCTCTCCTCCATCCCACCGGGGGGGCTGCGAGTGAGCAGCTGTGTGGTGCTTAGTTGCCGGCTGGGATGAAACCACGACATACATAAGTATCCATAAAAGAATATTCATTTCCCTTCTTAGACATCTGTTGTAGGACAGGATGAATCACCACTGTAGATTCCTCTACAATGTAGAATCTGCATTCATTGTAGTTTCACTGAAGATTCATTGTGGTTCAGTGTAGATTCATCTACACTGTGGAAGGCCAACACCACATGTACGGTGAATCACGGCCTCATGCACTGTCAGCAGCACTTCAGGACAGCCACTGCACAGAGCAGGACTGTCTCCGAAGGATGCCATGGGATTTGAAGAATTCCTCTAAGGAGGCACAACCAAAGAGACTGACCAGCCCTCACAGGCTGAGCAGCCAGATGATATCTGTAAACCACAGAAGCATTCTGACCCCACTGAGATGATGATCCTTTGCCTGAGGACATCTGAGAATAAAGCAGAAAGGGCATGATGAAAAGTATGAACAAAATGTGGTGGGAACAAATTGTTTAGAAGTCACAGGAACATTTCTGAAAGTGACTGGTGATTCTAGATGTCTCAGCCTTTATATAGCCAACTTTGAGATGCATGCTAGGAAATCATGCCATAGAAATCATACCTTTGGGTAGACAAAAACCAGCACTGCATAGACTAGCCACCAAAAAACTGGTTGAGTCAAATCCCTGCCTACTTTGGGAACCAAAAAGTATCTGTTGATTTGGTTCTATTCCTTTTTCAACATTAATGTGACTGAAGGAAGGATTATTCTACTGATGATTGCTTTGATGATTAAATAATACAAGTATGCTATCTGGATTTGATAGATTGCTTATGCTCTGGGGGTCAACAATTCTTATGTCGACACTGGTGAAGGTCTTCAGACCACACACTGCTGTATGCTGTATTGCCGTATAAAAGAGGTGTTTGTTTTAGAAAAACCCACATTTCCTAAGTATGCATGCTGAGTATTCCTTCCTAGCAATTTGTTCATTTGCAGAAAGAAAGTTCTTTTTATAGTCTTTGCATTACTGATCATAGACTTTTCAGTTGCTAATTATTACAGAGGTTCTTTCCAAGAGAAGGGTGGAGGAGGAGACAGGCTTTCTACACCTCTGCTCTACATTAAAGATTTCTGCATTTGTAATATTGAGCTTATTCAGCTGCTGCTTCTCCTCAAAGATCTCAAAGAAAATGCTAATACTTGCTAGATCACTTTACCCTGTGGAGAGGAACTATGATTTCTTCTTCAAATAAGATGAGAGGTACTTAACATTTACACAAGATCGAACATGAAACCATTGGAAGAAATTTGAATAATATTAATGGATTTTGTAACACACTCATCTGTTCAAATCACTGATCTTTATCTCCTGGGTAATCAACATAAATATATATTTACCTGCTTATTCTTTTCATTCCAGGAACATACTGCAAGTCCAAAAACATTGTTCCTAGGTTCTTGTTCTGCCCAGGAAAGCTCTAAATTGTATTACTAAGCATTCAGTCCTTGCAGACTGGCAGTTGATTAGATTAAAGATTGACTAAATGTTAAAAGAGTATGTTGTTCTTTTGAATTGCCTTTGCTTTTGAATTTACTGATAATCATCAAGGTGAACACTTACACCTTGTGCTTGCATGGTCACCTAATTTGCACAAGTACTCTCACAACTGGTGGTGCCATACTGTCCACAGAAAATTCAACCATCAGATGAAGAGCATGAGCTGAACTTGGGCTTCCTTCCATCAGTGGTTTTCCATTTTTAATAAAGTACTGTGATGACTAGGACTCTGTTTGAATCCTGCCTCAAATGACAAGATGACATCTGTAGCAAAAAATGTCTTTTATCTGAATTCCAGTATGAAACTTCATCTTTCTTCCTGCCTGACAGACAGGCCATTTTCCCTCTGCTGCTGGGTTCCTGTGACTTATTCTAGCTAGAGCTGAAACAATCTTGAAACACAAAATGTGGTTGTCTGTGTCCTCCCTGCATTAGGCCTCCTCATGAGACCCGGGGAGAAGTCTCTTCACTGATTCCCAGTCATTACCGAGGCTAGCTGAATGATACAACCCTGATTTTCAAGTGATAAATCAGGTCAAGCCCCATCTTTCCCAAAGACTGAATTAGAGTGCAGGTGCCACCACAAGAGCTGTGTTGCTCTGCTCCATGACAGAACACAGAAGCACAGGCCAAAGTGCCTGAAAGCTATGGAAGAAGCATTTTTGATCAAAACTCGCAGAGATAATTGAATGAAACCCATCTGTACATCTTTAGAAGAAGGGTTTTTTTAAAACTTACATCCAGAAACCAGTTGTTAAAAAGGAAGCAAACAACCAAACACTCCAAAATGCTGGGGGTGGGGGGTTTGCAATAAAAATTAAAAAAAAAAATGCTGATGCCCCTTTGCACACACATGCACACACACATACACACATGCACACACTTCCTAAACTGAGCTTTTCCCTAAAAGAAGTTGCAGAGATTCCAAGGGAGACCTTTTCATGCATTGTGTGTCCAAGTGTTTGCTGCTGCTACATACTTTTACTCTGAAGGTATTCAGATACCATAATGATAGGTTGGAGGATGAAAGCCAGAGACAGATGGAAGAGAGAGATACTGTACTTACACAGGACATGGTTTGCTAAAGTGAAGCGTGGTTATTTGTTGTGTAAAAAAAATTATACTTGACCCAGTTTAATTAACTGTGGGTTGCGGTTCAACATCTGAAAATTGGTTACTAAGAAATTATACTGCTTTAAAAAAACCACTATAAAACAATCCTTTTTGTGGTCTGTTCTCAAAGTAGCAGCATAGATTAAGCCACTCAGACATGTGTACTGTATTTCCTTAAAGGTAGCAGTGCTGAAAATGCAGGTGGTTTAATACTACAGTTTAACCAGGAGGTGTTATCTATATGTCACTTAGACCGAGAGAGCGAATGTCTCTCTAAAGCAGGCAACATTTGAGCACAGTTTCATTCTTCATGGGTAAACTCTCCTTTCATGCCTACATGACTGTCTACTGTAGCTGGTGAAAGAAAGTGTTTACTTCGATCTTTATTTTACGAAACTCAACTTTAAACTTACGTACAGCTTTAGCCGACAGCTTTAGTTAACAAAGTGCTTTAGGAACACAGACTAATAAATGCAAGTGACTTCCACCATGAGATCTACCTGTGACTGGTCACAAGACACAACCCTGTAAAGAAAAAACAGCATCTTCTGATCATTACCAGCGTGGGTCAGATGTTAACTGACAACTCTACGTCTGAGCTATGCTGGCAATGATCGGATGTTGTAAGCAGCAACAGGTTGTTTTGGTGGTCTTTGGTTAAGGACAGTAAAGAAAGAGTCATTTCATGAGCTACTTCCCCCTAAGTGGTCACATTAGATGTCAGACTTGGCTCTGAGGACTGGAAGGGTATGGAAGGGGCCTTGGGATGTTTCTGAACCCATTACAGCCACACCACTTGACTCTAACTGCTGATCAGCTCTTTTTGTCTCTGCACTGATTACCAGCTAAAGGCCAGATTTCATAGCACCTGCTCCATTTCTTTCTCTAAGTCACAGTACCCTTGTTTCAAACACAGTTCATCACAGACTTTGTAGGCAACAGAGCCACATAATCCAGGCAAGGAATCCATTTGGAAAAAATAAATGAGGCTAACTGGGTAAGCATAAGAAGAACAACTGGGTCCACGGCCCGGCAGGGTTATTATTATCACTCAGATGTGTTTTCCCTCCAGGGATTTCCATTCCTGAATAGTAGAAAGGGTGGTAGCCATATGTGTTGGTACAGCTAAGGCAGGCACTGGAAACTTTTGTGAATATTAGGCCAGCGCATTTTTTAAAACATCACAGCTCCCTGAATCCATTTACCTGTGGACTCTGACTCAACAATTCACTATTCTTGGGATGGCAGCAAGTTCTGTCTGCATATCTAGAGTCTTGAATTTTTATTTCTTTTTGGAGCAATCTCATATTTAATAGTGCTCCCAAAACACACCTATTCTGATCAACTGAATGGATTGGCTGGATGCTAAATGACATATTCTCTGTGGACTTACAGTACTTTCTACCATGGCTTGGCACTGATTTTTGAAATCGGAGTTGATAAACTGGTGTATTTTTTCCAAAAGTTTAGAAAGCAGCAAGTGGCAATTGTATCTCCAGAATCTCATGTCAATTGTAAACACTGGTACGAGTTAAAACATGTTTTTCTGGATCAGGCTGGAAGAAGCAAGATATTGATGGGGCAGACTGCCACACAACGAGAAGGAAAATTCCCTAGCTGGCAGACGTTTTAAAATAACTGAATTAATTCAGTTTTTAAGTATTTTAAGACTTACATAACGGTAAACTTGAAAAGATAGCAATTTTAAGTGATTTTGAGATATCAAATACAGTGTTTACCAGGAACTCCTAAACATATCTTATCAAAAAATAATGGACTCTTAAAGTTATATAATATTTATTGTTATGTGGCTATTGCTAAAACATCCAAGCCTAGCTCATTATTCTCGTGTTAGTCTGATGTAACTTTGTGAGATAATTCTTATGAATTAAACTTGCCCTGAGACTTTAGCTCCATCATGGGGTTCTGGTCCATTTTTATCCAAGTTTGAGTATAAGCTCATTGAAGGATGTTCAATGAGATGAGGAATCTCAGGGGATTTATTTTGTGGGGATGGAATTTGGTCCTCCAGAGAATAAGACCCTCTTCAGATCATCTCCTTTTCAGACTCCCTCCTGAAATCTTTGAAGAGTCAGGGAGAGTTTCTAAAAGACAAAGGGTCTACTTCTTATTGGTCATGGTTAGGCCCGTACATGAAAAGAGCAGAAAGAAGCGGCAAGCCCCTTTCGAACACATCAGACACCTTCTCTGAACATTTAAAACAGTTAGTTGCTGCCTGATATTCATCACTTTCTCTAGATGCCATCATGTGTCACTTAATTCTGAACCTTTAAATTTAGAAGAGTTGGTCAGTTGCTTCCCTAGGGTCACTATTTTATAGCTATAGACTAACTCTGTACTCTCCATTGAACCAGTAAGTCTTCTTAGCCTTAGTTGTATTTTCCCTTTCCATATGTCCTGGTTTTGGCAGGGATAGAGTTAATTTCCTTCCTAGTAGCTGGTACAGTGTTTTGGATTTAGGATGAGAACAAAGTTGATAAGGCACCGATGTTTTAGTTGTTGCCAGGTAATGCTTACACCAGCCAAGGACTTTTTAGTTTTCCATGCTCTACCGACTGAGAAGGCTGGAGGTGCACAAGAAGCTGGGAGGGGGCACAGCCAAACTGGCCAAAGGGACATTCCATACCATGTGACGTCATGCGCAGTACATAAACTGGGGAAAGCTGGCCGGGGGGGCCGCTGCTCGGGGACTGGCTGGGCATCGGTCGGCGGGTGGTGAGCAATTGTACTGTGCATCACTTGTTTTGTGTATTATTATTATTATCATATTATTATTATCATTTTATTTCAATTATTAAACTGTTTTTATCTCAACCCACGAGTTTTTTCTAACTTGTGCTCTTCCAATTCTCTCCCCCATCCCACCGGGTGGGGGGGAGTGAGTGAGCGGCTGCGTGGTGCTTAGTTGCCGACTGAAATTAAACCACGACACCATAACATGTCTTTATGAGCAAGAATGTCATATCTCTTATCTACCGTAGCAAATGCAATTTGAAACCCCACTTTAAATGTGGGTGGAATGAGAAGTTTTCTGTAAGTCTGCAGTAGACTAATAAAGCTTAGGAAAAAAGTTCTTTTAAGATAAGGTCCAAATGCCGTTTCAAGATACTAATCTCCCCAGTGAGATAAGACTGCAACCAAACACATACTGGTGTTAGATCAAAAGTAACTGCTCACTCATTTCTGAAAGCTTAATTCTAATCACAGACGCATAAGACACTTTCCTGTGGGTCTCTTAACTGAAACAACAGAGGGTGAGGTGTGTTTGTAATCAGCAGGTTTTAGAAGGTGTAGAACAGTATACACCTCCGAATAATCTGATATGAATAGTTGTCTTTGGCCATATTAAATAAACTCTAATTCACAATAACTTGACCTTGCAGCAACACTCAAGCACCACTTTGTTTTCCTGTCCTCTCCATTTTTTATGGTATGTTAGCAAACCTAAAGCATGAGGCTGTCTGCACTTGTATTAGTTTCTATATCTATGCATGTTCTGTTTTTCTTTTTAATCCCTACTAGGTGCATTTAACTATGATGCTATTTCGAAACTTTCATATGGTTTAGGAGCCCAAAATAGAAATGTTATTGCTTATCGCAAGAGAGCAATGCTTTGCAAAGGTGCAAAGATGGTAACTCTGCAGTTGTGGCTTTGTTGTACAGAGCTTCTGGATGTGTAATTCATCTTCAAATGGGACAAGCCTTAAGATAATGAGTAGAGTTCCCATTACAGCTCTTGGGGCCCTTCCAGGACATGCAACACCTCAAGCCTGTCTTGTGATGAGGGAACAGAGGGGGCATCCACTGCCTCCTCACTGCGGGGCCCAAACCTGAATAGCTGCACGGGTCCATTCCTCCTCCATGCCCCCACAACCACCTCCTTCTCCTCCCTACATCTCTGGGTGACGGTGCTTCCCAAACTCAGCTCCCTCACCCACCAGCCCAGCTGTGCTGCTTGCAGGAACAGACAGGCTCCCTCCAGCGCTCGCTTTCCTTGAGTTCCTCACAAGTTACAGCCACCCAGTGGACACCCGTTGAGTGTTTAGTGCCACCGTGAAAGCCAACTCTAAAATCAGCATTGTGCAAGTGAGCCAGTGGCCACAGGGGTAGAGACAGGGTGAGGGTATGATGGAGTCAACTTGGCCTTGCTAAGAAACGCAAAAATAGATGGGCTAGGGATTTTGGTTTTTTGTTAAATTTCTTTTAAAAATATGCTTAGTGTGCTGTGTTGTTTGTATATGTGGTTCTTAGTGCAGGTGTGTGTGTGTATATATATGTACACGTGTGTATGTATACGCGCACACACACATAACTATGACAAGACTGCTTAACTGGCAGGTTTTAAAATTTGATTTTGTTGACAAAGATGAGGTTTCCCCTTTTTATAAGGGTTTTGTCCTTTGGCAGCTTCTGGCAAAGACAAGGTGGAAACTGTTTAAGCAGGAGGTGTGAGCACAGTCCTTTCCAATTGGTTGTAAGATTATCAGAGGGCAAAAGCCTGAAATATTCCTCATTGCCCTGAGAATTTATGTGAAGAAAAAAAAACATTTCTCATCACCTTCTCCTGGTTTTATGAAGCTGAACTTGGCTGCTCCTTCTCATGTGAATTTGGCTTGAATAGTATCAATCACCAAACAGAGGTTTTATTTTTCACTATTTTCCTTTGCTCCCCTTCTACCTGGGTGCAGCACATTTTTCTTGTGGTACCGCACCTGTAGAGGAATGAGATTTCACTCTTGACAATCTTGGCTGGTGTTATTACACTTTAATTTGCCAGTGTATTCATAACAAATATAACACTTCGGTTAGCGAACCCTTAAACCAAACCTGTGACCATCTGTGTGCAATAAATAGCTTAACCAGGACACTTTCCACCTGACTGACTCTTTGGTTGGAAGAAGCAATTGTAACCTTTTTTTCCCCCTTCTCCCTTCAAATACCTCTCTTGTGAGAGCTTTTCCCCTCCCTCCCTCAGTGAGCCCGAGCAGGCTGCAGCGAGGTGATTAACTTCTGCCTGCCAAAATATCAGGTAACTAATAACTAGTCCTTCAAAACTTCAGATCTGTTTGGCTCAGAGGCCCTTATTCTGGGGGTGCCACAGCATCAGAGGCACGGCAAGCCTTCCACGTCCCCTGCAGTTGCATGCACAGACCCATTTCTGACCAGCCGACTGGCACGGCAGGCTCCACGCCTGCACATCCCATTGCACACCTGCACAGCTGTTCTGCATTGGGATGATAAATGTTAGACTAGACTAGACTAGAACAGAATAGACTAGAATAGAATAGAATGGAATATTTCAGTTGGAAGGGACCTACAACGATCAACTAGTCCAACTGCCTGACCACACAGGGCTGTTAGTCCCCGTGTCATGGGGCTGCGGCACATGCTGGGTGGGATGGGGAGGTCCATCAGAGAAACAAGGACAAATGCAATGGATCTGCAGTGGCGCAGATCCCTCAGGCAGCTGCAGGGTAGAGGAGTTATAAGGGCTACTGATTTGGAGACTACCATGCTGCACGAGGTCTGGTGAAGAAATTTCTCTCCCACCAGAGGATGTGGTCAGAGGTCCCTAGTCCCCAGTCCTGTTTTCCAAGGTAGAAATGCCAAGAAGTTTTTGAATATTGAATAACTTAGTCTTTTCCATTGTCTTTAACAAAAAAATCTTTTACTCTCTTATAATGCATTATAATGAATCCCAAGAATCTGTCTGAGTCAATGTCTGAAAACTCCCCTGTGCATTTTTCTCTATGGCTGGATGGAAAATCAGTATTAAGATTTTAGTTAGCTGAAAGTTGATTTCAACTTGGGAGCATTTGCTGAAGCAAGAGGTCACCTCTGAAAGATGTTTTATATCATAGAAAGAACTTTAGCAACTTCCTGAAGATAAAAATGCCGCACAAAATTTGCTCAACAGCAAAGCCAAGGCTTTGCTCCCATACTTTGCTGTAACTTCTGCGTTTTATTCAGCAGCAACCTCAGCTCTAAACAATATTTCAGCCAGGGGGCATTAGCTACAAGTTTTTAATCAGACAAAACTGCTCCAGAATTGGCAGTATTTTGGTTTATGTAAGGCATTTCTATTTTGAAAGTATTATACATGAACTCCACAATGCTTTAGATAACTGACTGCATATGTTGCCTCATCAAACATTTTAACAGTACTGTTCTTGATGGCAAATGCACCCTATGACAGAGTGAAGTTCTGAAGAATATGCAAACCTGTTTTTAAAGTAAGCCATAAAACACCAAACTTTAATTTTTGACCAAACAATTTTAAGTATTTATATTCTGATTAAAGCAAGTAAAAATTTTGGGCAGGGGAAGGAGTAAGGACTCAAATTTTTAGCCAGCTTCCGCACATACCCTCTAGGTATTTCATAGTGGTGAAGGAGATGATTGAAGCTTCCACTAGAAACAAAGCTGCATTTACACCTTGTTGGGATATAGTAAACATTCCTCAACATTTCTTAAAAGTTTCACATTAAAGTACGATATTGCAAATCTCTAAAGAAGCAATTTATCTCCAGTTTTAGTAGGGGATGGAGGGGTCTGACTTGAAGAAACCTATCAGTTCAATAACCATATGGAGTTATATGCAGCCATGGTTCTTGCTATAGAGAGACCATCATTCGCACTGCAGTGATCTCCAGGCAGTTTCTGATATCAGTAAACAACTTCCAGATTGTTTTCCTCCTTTTACTTGGGGAACTACAGCAGTCTTTTCCCAATTGCCCCATCAGATAAAGGCTATCACAAGACGATGTCAAATTGGGAAGCCAACACAGTATTTATATCCTGTGTTATGGCATTATATTTTATACTGTAATATTTTTATTTATTTTATCATTTGTTATTTTAGCCATCAAAGTTATTTCTCATCCATGTTGCAATAGAGTTGAAGCATCTTAAAGCTATAAATTACTTCATCAAGTAGTTTAAACCTGAATTCCCCCTCTACCACTTCCATTCTTGTTTTCTTTCCCCTGGAAGTATTTCAGTATGCTATTGTTGCTGTCATGGGAAAGACAAGGTGGTTAGATCATTGCTAGAAGTTTGGTTGAAGCACATCAAAAAGTCTGGTTTCCATTCTGAAGCCAAGGAAAAGAAGATTTCCTATGATCAGTCCCATCATCAGGTTTTTGTGAAGTGGAATTGGTGTTTCCTGGCCAGCCTTCATGAGGATTGATTCATGTGGCAGAGGTATGTGTCAGGATCCAGAGGCTGTAGCTCTGCTCAGCCCTGCTCTTAAGAGTTTTGGGGGCTGTAGAAGAGCCACTCTTGAGTTTGGGATTCCTTTAAATAAAGTCATTTTCTTAAAAGCCTAGGAAATTGCAATTACCAAACTAAAAGAATGTTAAATTTTTATTAAAGCCTCCTTTTCTCCAGGCTAAACAACCCCAGTTCCCTCAGCTGCTCCTCATAAGACTTGTTCTCCAGACCCTTCACCAGCTTCGTTGCCCTTCTTTGGACACACTCCAGCACCTCAATGTCCTTCTTGTAGTGAGGGGCCCAAAACTGAACACAATATTTGAGGTAATGATGATAATCTTTAACTAGATGACAGCCCATTTTAATCTTCCAACCCACAGGACTGCAGGTCAAGTGAGGCAGAGGAAGGGTGATATGCAGAGGAAGACTCTCAGTTGCATAGTGGACACCCCTGTTCATAAGAGCTCTCCCTTCCTTCTGATGAAAGTCAGAAAATGTGCAGTACATGGAGAAAAAAGGATTTCAGAAAGAGAAAGAGTCTGATTTAGGCCATAGCACACTACCCTTAAGAACTACCCCTACCAGAGAGGTCCATTTGAATGACAGGAAAGCAGCAGAGAGCTCTACAGATAGTGAACTCTGGGCTGCTCTTTTACCAGAGCTTTCTCTTTTACTGTCCATAAAGAGCATTCACAAGCAACAATGCAGTGGAGCACAGTGATTTCATAGATTCATAGAAGATAAAGCTTTGCAGGTTCCAAGCAACACAGAAACACCAAGAAAGCCACAAGTTACTAATAAAAAGATAGTAGGAGGTAAATTGCAAATTATAGCTGTAACCACAGATATTAGATAATTATATTGAAACAAAGGTATTCTAGAATTTGTGTCAGATGTACCAAGTGAGATTGATTTCATTTTCTGTTTTCAATGAAATGCAGTATGAATAAGGAAAGCGTGAATCAGTGAAGCTTTACATTCTCGAATTATTTTTCAGGCTGCAAATTTTATAACAGTTTACAAACCTTCCCTCTAATATTTTTAACTCATCATCATACTCAGTTACCATTAGTGCTATAAAAAACAGTAATCTAATTTTTTCCTCAAAGGAAACATATTAATATAATCTATATAATCAACATAACATATATAATCTACATAATCTATATAATCTGTATAAAAGCTATATAGATTAATCAATATCTTTATTAATCTAAAACAAATAAGGACATTTTTCAAACTAAAGAAAAAACAGTCCTCCTTCCCCCTAAAATGTTCTATGTTTGGTCAAATGATTGTGATATTTCACTGCTTTTGGGACAGGAAAACTTGCTTCCCAAAGTCTGTTTAGCAGGATAGGATGTTCTCCATCTAGTACAGGGTCTATGCACCAATTCTTATGGTGTGTCTGGTAACTTGTGTTGGGCAAAATATAGTAACTGTGTTTTCAACAAATGGAAAACTTTCCAATTTTTTAAATGAAAAATGCAAATGTTCCTTTTCTATTTGCTGTTCCCATTCCCGGTGCCTCTGTGCGTGTGTTTCCAGCTCCCCAGCAGGCACAGCTGTCTGGCTTGCAACAAATACCTTGATGCTGCTCTGGCTACACCTGGCTCTGGGTTTCTCAGCAATGAAAACAAACATTGAAGTTGGTCATCCTGAAGAAGACTGCTGCTGCCATGGGACACAGAGGGGTAAGGACAGGAGGAAGCTCGCACCGAAAGGGGCAGAGAGGGAAGACCCTTGAGTGCAAGGTGTCAATAATGATTCACATCACTGTTGTGCCTGTACACCTGGTTCAAACAGTTTTCTACAACATCTTACAACTCTGCAAAAGACTCAGGTTTTCTGTTTCCTTCATTAAAATGTGATCTAAGGTTGACCCAGTATTGCCCCTTAGGAAGACCTGAAAATCCTGTATTTATTTTCAACAAGTAAAACAGGCTATTCTGTGCATCTTTATGGCTTAGTAGGTCTTACTCTGTTTTAATATGACAGATCACGACTCTTTTTCTGATGTCTTGAAAGAAAAAATCTTTATCATTAAGCCTCAAAGAGTTTTTCATTTTGAACCCATCCCTATTTCCATTGAAATTACTGACTTTCTTTTTGTCATATAGGGCAGTATCAGTCCCTTTATTTGTCATACAGAATTAGGGTTTTTTTTTCTTGTTTTGGTTGTTATTATTTATATATGCAAAAGAATGAAGGGAGGAAATAGAAATGACATCACAAATGAATATTCCACAATCCAGGTTAGTCTGTCAAATAGCAAGGAAGCTGATGATGAAAACATCTCAAAGGATGCATCTTTACTCTTTAAATGCTATACACTCTGCATCTCTTTTCCATTTAATGTGGATTACAGTCTAAAAGACAGCAAATGACCATCATCACCAGATCACAGCAGACACATGAACTGATCTTTCTGAACTAATTCTCTTCTCACATCCAAATGGGTCTGTCATGAAAATGGTGAAAAAAAATGATGGTGCGGAAATTTGAACAGTGAATTGTAATAGGAAGCTTTGCAAACTGAGATCAGATGTCAGGATGTTTGCAAGTTAAAAAGTGCTTTTGTCCCCTCTTAACATTGACAACATGAAACATATTCAGAGTTCACTTCAAACTCTTTTCCCATACAATCATTCCCTAACTGGAAAAAGGGAAACATCACACCCATTTTTTAAAAGGGTGAAAAGGAGGACCCTGGGAAATACCAAACAGTCAGCCTCACCTCTGTGCCCAGTCAGATCATGGAACAGGTCCTCCTGGAAGAGGGGTGACAGGGAGGTGATTAGAGACAGCCAACAGGGCTTCTCCAAGGGCAAGTCCTGCCCGACTAATCTGGGGGCCTTCTACGATGGAGTAATTGCATCAGTGGACAAGGAAAGAGCTACTGATGTCATCTACCGGGACTTCTGTGAAGCCTTTGACATGGTCCCACACAACATTCTTGCTGCTAAACCGGAGAGGTATGGGTTTGGGGGATGGACTATTCAGTGGATAAGGAATCGTCTGGGTGGCTGCATCCAAAGAGTTGCAGTCAATGGCTCAACATCCAAATGGAGATCAGTAACAAGTGGTGTTCCTCAGGGGTCCATATTGGGACCACTACTGTTCAGTATCTTTGGTAATGACATGGACAGTGGCATTGAGCGCACCCTCAGCAACTTTGCAGGTGACACCAAGCTGAGTGGCAGAGTTGATACGCTAGAGGGAAGGGATGCCACCCAAAGGGACCTTGACAGGCTTGAGGAGGGGGCCCACGTGAACTTCATGAAGTTCAACAAGGCCAAGTGCAAGGTCCTGCACCTGGGTCGGGGTATCAGTACAGACTGGGGGAAGAATGGGTTCAGAGCAGCCCTGCAAAGAAGGGCTTGGAGGTACTGGTGGATAAAAAATGGGGCATGAACTTGCAGCTGAGAAAGCTAATCATACCCTGGGCTGCATAAGAAGAAGCGTGGCCAGTGGGTCAAGGGAAGTGGTTCTCCCCCTCTACTCTGCGGTCATGAGACCCCCACCTGGAGTACTGCGTCCAGCTCTGTGGCCCCCAGCACAAGAAAGGCGTGGACCTGCTAGAGCAGGTCCAGTGGAGGGCCATGAAAATGGTCAGAGGGCTGGAACACCTCTCCTACGAAGAAAGGCTGAGAGAGCTGGGGTTGTTCAGCCTGGAGAAGAGAAGGGTCCAGGGACACTTTTCAATATAGAAAGGGGGCTTATAAGAAAGACAGAGAAAGGCTTTTTACAAAGGCCTGTTGTGACAAGACAAGGCATAACAGTTTTAAACTGAAAGAGGGTAGATTTAGACTGGATATAAGGAAGACATTTTTTTTACGTTGAGGGTGGTGAGACTCTGGAACAGGTTGCCCAGAGAAGTTGTGGATGCCCCATCCCAGGCAGTGTTCAAGGCCAGGCTGGGTGGGCTTTCAGCAACCTGATTTCATGAAAGATGTCTCTGCCCATGGCAGGGGGGTTGGACTAGATAATCTTTAAATGTCCCTTCCAATCCAAACCATTCTACGATACTACGATTCTATGCCTTAAATTTGTTTTAATTTGCTTATCTTCAGATGATACAATAATTGTTTTATACAGGCAGTAGTTACACACCGTTATTCTGTGTAGAATGGGGTATTTGTGATTAACATAATGATGTCGTGTGGAGAAACACAGGACTGGTATGACAGTGGAGGTGTGGGGAAGCAGGGACACAGGATGAGGTGCTGAGGAGTTCAGGACTGGGCAATAACACCTGGCACTGGAGTCTCCATTGTTGTAAGCAACTCACCAATGGTCAGGTAAAGAAATGCAGACCTGGAGCTGGGCAAATTGGCTTTAGGGATAACCAAGGCAGCAAGAACAACAACAAAAAGCATCTAACACACCATGTGTAATAAAATCAGATTTAATGTGGACTTGCAGACCCGTGAGAAAGAGCAACATGTAGAATATGAAAATGACTCCAAGCAGATCCTAGAGTGAGGAAGAAGAAGCCATCGACACCAGCACTGTATTTCTCCCTGCAACAGACTTGGGCTGTGGATGACTTGCCATATCCCTCCCTGCCCCCGAGGATGAAGCCATCAACATTAGGACCCCGAGGGGCAGTGGAAGGCTGAGCACACCACCAGAGAAAGGGATAACAGCCAGGACGTGTGCGTATAGGAATTTTAAGTGTATAGTTTTTATTGAAACTTTTCCTCCGTAATGAATTCTTCTCTTCATTTACTTTTTCTCTCTTTTCCCATAATAATTAGATCTGTGCTAATACTGATACCTTGATTATGCTGTTAAGATTTCAATTACACTAACAATAAATTCTCATCTTCACACATAAAATGAATTTCCTGTTTGCCCATAACAAGTTTTTAAGGGGGACATGACCACTGCTGCAGCCCAGTTGGGTTGCTGTGGGAGTACTACTGCTAAAGCCTGCTCTATTTCCTTGCTATTTTGGCTGAGGGGAACCTATAGTTAGGACCTAACCTAGAAGTAACATGATTTGATACACTAATACTGCCCATTAAAAATAATGCAGAATGAGAAATATTTCCTAAATACTTCCATTTGGTGTAGGAGTCCTTAAATCCTTTGGAAATGGTGGATTACTGTGTGAGTAAGGTATAACCTGGCCGGTGGAAAGTAAGTTTGGACTAGGAAGGAGATCAATGTTAACCCTTCACAGTGTTTACTGGTAAAACTAGTGGGAGGACAGGTGTTAGAAATTATATCTGACAGTGAATAGTGCTTAGGTGGTGACTTGAGTACGGTAAGCTGCTGGCACCTGTTTTGGCACTAAGCAGGTGTAATCTTGGAAGAAAGCTAATGGTTGCACACAGAAGCCACTTCTCAGTGCAGCCCACCTTTCTGATGGACTTCAGATTTTTAAGTGAACTCTTAAGCACGACTCCAGTTATTTTTAAGGTGAAGATACAAAAACCATTACAAACTCAACTTTGAGCTGCTAAAAGCAAGTGGCAGATGTGCTTTCCCATATCTAGAACATATGACTCAAATCATTATTACCTGCTTCTGAATAAGAGGGAAAGGAGATTGTTTGGTTGCAATTTTTCACATTTTCATCAAAACCCCCTGCTGAGGTGTGGGTCCATCTGTGCAGCTCTCCTCTCCCACCACTTCCCTGGGGCAGGGCTAGGTGCAATGGCACCCATGGACCCACATCGTGCACTATGCAAACACAAGGTCCCAGGAAGGAGGGAGGGAACCAGGAGACAGACAGCAGCCTCCCTGGCGAGCCCCAGGCAGTGAGATGGCTGTGCTGGACAGGCAATCATCCCCTCACCCCTTGATCTCAGCATGGCTGGGTCTGGCCCAGCTCCTTCTCCTGGCCCAGGGCAATGCTTGTGCCAGGAACAACCATCAGCGTCCACTTCCCTCCCCTTGACACAACGCACCTTGCAGTGCCAGACCCCAGCACTGCTTTCAGATCTTTTCTTTGCTGCTGCATCACTGGGGGCATCTCACACATACATAATAACAAACTAATAAATCCTCACAACTGCTCTGCAATGTAGATAAAAGGTGGATTTTTCCCTGCATTTTACAGATTGGAATCTGAGGCCAAGAGATACTATGATAATTTTGGCTGCCCAGTTTGCAGTGACCTTACCTTCTGGATTACAAAGTACTATACAGTAGCTCTTTACATGTTTGAAGCCCTCTTCCCTGGAGTGCAGCTGTAAATCTGTGCCAATGGGGATGAGTGGTGCTTCCGCAGATTGCACCACCAACACCGAGGACAGCATATATAAAAAGGAGAAACACAACTAGTGACCAAATGTGAAAAATTTGGTTTAAGTGACATGTCTAAAATCACACAGGAACCTCTCCAGCAGAGACGCAGAGGGATAAAACCCTGCGCACTGTCATGCCTTTTACCTGCTGAATGCAAAGTTCTTTTATTCTTTTTTTTTCTCTAAGTTCACAAGTCCCCCAGCTACCTTCCAGTTTCTGCACTGAGATGGAGCTCCTGTGTCCATACGTCTCCTTCCCTACACAATCCTGATTAAACACAAATAGGTCCCTTTGTGCAGTCAAGGAGGAAAAGTCATACACAGCCCTACCCTGGGCATCTGCTAACTTTTGATTTTATGGTGTTAACTAGTTAGCTTAAAAAGAGGGATATCTTTTTCTAGCATTGTTTATCACAAAGGAAGCTGAGCCCTCTCCTCTCCCCATTCATGACTTCCATCACTGGGAGGAAGGGGACCACATTGGCCTGGCAAATTCAGCATTTGTCTTTTAACTGGTCAGGTTGTGATGGGTTTGGAGGTCCAGCTCCAGTCTTCGGTGGAAGTAAACACACAGGTGGCAGCCACAAAGGGGGCTGTGATTCTCTTTTGGTCCAAGGCCAGACCTTTGCTGACAGAGCTAATGGAGTAACTGATGGTGTTAGTGCACTGCCATCCTCTGTGTGAAGCAAGTTTAGAAGGGACAGAGCATGCGTTTGCCAGCAGGTTTAGGGAGGGACTTTGGGGGCACGTGTGGTCTCACGGGCACAGGCTGCTCTGCCTGCTCCTCCTAAGCTTTGTTCCAGAATTAGGAGTGTCACCTCCTTGTCCTTCCTGGTGTCCCTCATATGTGGTTTTCTTTCCTGTGCTAATTTTCAGAGTCAGCCCATTTTCAGTCATCTTACTTGGACTGTCCCAGATGTCACTGTCTGAATCTCAGTCTGTCCCCTCCTACAATATCTCGCTCTCCTGCTCTCTTGTCCAGCTGGTTTCAGTTGACCTCTTGTATGTCCCCTTCTCCTCATTAGTTCCTATTCCCCACAGTTTGCCTCCTGTTTTCCCTCTCCAGTCAGCCTTCCTTCACCAAACCTCAGTGTCTTCCCATGGTTCCTTGCAGTCTTAGGCTTCATGCCCAATTAATTCCTTCTCTTTCTGGTTTCCTTCATGCACAACAGTTCTGATCTTCTCTTCCCCTCCTGCCTGCCCTCTCCTTGCTATACTACATCTGACAGCTTTGCCCCTCTTATTTCCCACCTCACTGTATTACTTCCCCAGCTACTCTTTCTCTATCCCCATTCTGGCTTTTGCTCCTTCTGCTCACACTCCACTGAATCGGCCACCCCAGTTCACAGAAAAATTCATTTCAGCTGTGAAAAGCTGGGTTTTCAGAAACAGAGTTAATTTTGAATCAGAACAGAAAGCCAAGCACATGACAATGCTGACCAAATAAAAGTCCTGCAAGAACACGTTTCAGAGATGCCCGTGCCACTGTTCCCAAAACAAAATACAACCCTGGTTGGCTGAAGCAGAGCTGGTGACAAGGATCTTCTTGTCACATTAGAAGAGTCTACTCAATTTTATCAGTGGTGGGAAACAAGAAAACTATGAAGAGAGAAATGAGTTTTAGTCATCATTTACCATGAGTTTTGGAGTCTCCAGCACCATGTAAATCTGAGGGGTGGTTCATCAGGGACAGGAGCGGCCTCCAGCCCAGGGCACTTGGAAGTGGAGCTTGCTGCATTCTGCAAGACTGGGGGGCAGAGCAACCTACAGGGATCCTCACTCAGTGGCTATGAATAAGGGGACAGCATGGGAGTGGTGGGTGTCAGGGAAGTTGGCAGATTCCTAATGGACATCTCACAGATCCTGCTGGAATTTCCTCTGAGTTGCCCTGCAAATTAGTGGAAGCTGAATAGTTTCTGCAAAGCATTTTAACTCGAAAATTTGAAACATTTCTGCCAAAAACGCCTGTTTCACTAGTCTATTTCCAATGAACTCAGAGTATCAGCTGGGGGGACTTTCAGTCTTGAGCTTTGTCCTAGGTTGGAGGAGCTGGAAACAACTGTTACAGAGAACATCCTGCTACTGTCTTTTGAGCTGTAACCAGGAGAAACCTGCTTAGCTGCTCTGTGAGGATGGCACATCTCCAGTCCTGCCACCTGCAAGAGCTCTGAGAAGGTGCATGTATGGCTTGCTCGGAGCTGGAAGGACTAAGAGGTTGCAGAGTGCTCAGTGGGGAGAAAGGCCCGTCAGAACTTTTGTCTACTAAAATGGAAGTTTCCTAAAGTGAAGGAAAATGCACTTTCTTGACCATTTGTAAACCACAGTTTCTTGAAGTATTTGTATCTTGGCTATGGTTGGTCCAGCTCTCAAAGCAGCAGGAGAAAGGAATCCTGACACAAAGTGCGCCCACTACTAGGGTTTCATCTGGCAGAGAAGCATAAAAGCTGTCAGAAAGGTCAGCAGGTTCTGTTAACACCAGCAGAGCAATGCATTTTTTCCCCCTAGCATTTTCTTGGAAGTGACTAAATAGTTTTTGGTGAAATAAAAAAAAAATCACCGTGGATTGGATTCCTAGCATGGAAAAGCTGAACAGTTTAAGTCCAACATGGTTATAAACCATTAAAAAAGTCTTCCGTTGGGAAGAGTCCAGCAATGTAAACATTAGGTAGTACGACCTGCTCTGCCTTAAGTGTAGCACCTTTGTCGCACATGTGATTCCTGCATTTTTAAATGGAAAAATGTAAAGAAAGTTTAATAATACTCCTTTACTGGGAATTGGAACTTTATGGCAACCAACCTATTTGGCATCAAACTGACTTTTTTGTTTAAATAAAAAGTAATAATCCAGAAACTGCCAACATTACATTTGTATGTACAGTAAGAAAAGAAGTACAAGCCACCTAGCAATAGCTGTTCTCTGGTCTTTGAAGAAATGAAGATTTCTAACCTCTACTGAGGTTCTGCTTGATATGCAGTTTCTTAAAGCCGGGGATTTTTGAGCAGATTACTATGAGTATGTGTGTGTACGTGAGACAAAGACAACAACTTTGGTATAAAAGGTGTGAAATACATTTAAAAATGTAAAACAATATACACTGGGTTTAAAAATATTGGGTTAAAGTTAAGCTTTGTCACTTGGTAGATACATGCTTTGCTTTAAGCCTTCTAAAATATAGATTCCAAAGGTTTGGTAGCAATTAGAAAGCAAAGGATTACTTAAATAGGAAATATTAGATCCCAAGATGATTAATATTGCAAACTATAGCACACTATTTCCCAACACTCATTTTCATTTTCCATTTTGCGTGTATGGTTTGTCCCTGTGCTGTCATTTTCAGTATGTTCCTTTTTTACGATGTTTTTTTTCCTGGCAGTTTGTTGGCCAATTACAAAACTTTTGTAAGTGCTAGATATAATTTGCATCTTTACACTGCTTAAATCTTCAAAAACACCATTGTACACTTTAGACAGAACAGTGAAAAAAAATATTTCTCTTTCACAGATAAGAAATAAATCATTAATACCAAAACTGCTTAGGCAACTTGTATTGCATCCAATATCTTAAAAGAATCTTTTCTTTATTGTCTGTTCAAGCAGTTTACAAGCAATAAGTGATCCATGGGAATTCCAGTCAGAAAATGAGTATGACCCATGCCTTCCCGTGCTGGGATGGCTTGTACCGCTATGTAATCCAGTTTTGTACAAGGACCAGGAAACTTTGCGACCCCAGAGAGATGTGCAGAGCTCTTTTTTCTGGGGCAAACTGGAGACGTGATGAGCAAAAATTACCTATTGCATCAGTGATCTGAAAAACAGGCTGCAACGTGCTAATGAGAACTGTTCCCAGCCGCTTCCTCTGAGCACGGAGGAGGAGGGTTCCCTCACAGTTTGGTCACTACCTGAGTTGGGGATACTGGAGCTGTTGAGCAGGAGCTAGCACCACAGTCAGCCTGCACAACCTCTGATTGCAAGGGCTGCATCTGAGGGCAGAGTTTGCCTGATAAGGAGAGAGATTAAAAGCCTCAATCACATCTGTGAGACTCGGTTTACTCAGTAAAAAGACAGAATCTCCCTCATTTGGAGAAAAGCGTCTAAGTGATCTGCCTAAATATCTTAAACACTTCACTTCTCTCCTATTGGCTATGTCCAGTCTCATGCAACAGAGAGGGGGCAGGCGTTTGCCTCCCATATCTACCCATGCCCTGAGCTTGGTGTAAACTGAGGTCACTTATATTTCTTCCTTGCCCTTCATGGATTACAGGTTATAGGACTCAGTGATTATCTGATAGGGAAAAAGTATTATTTCTCTCTCTCACTGCTATGTTCCAAGGAAATCAAAATCACCCTGGCGTCATACCAATACACTTGTCAAAGCACCAAGGTAAAACAGAGGCAAAACACTTCCTGGAACGGTTTCCCTTGTAAAATAGTATCTCTGTTCGTGCAAGATATGGTATCAGGCAGCTATCTTCGTATGCTGCTGTTAGTCAGACATTAATAGCATGCTGACTGCTAAACTCCAATCTCTGTTCCTGCAGCTGCTGCTTCCCTCCAAAAGCTTGGCTTCCTTGGAAGAAACATTTTGGAGATGGGTCTGAGTTAAGCAGCTGGTAAGCAGATAAAGAAAGTCAACAGCCTTTTCCCAGAAAAAAGGTCTGACCTTTAGGTACTGTAGCATTTTTACCATTCTGTCATGCATGGCAATACTATTTATCATATTCATGCATTATGCAATAAAACTAGCAATACCCACATTGCAAGGATGACCCCACAACATTTTACCATAAGGCTTTTTGGTTTCTAGTCTTTCAGGTCTTGCTTTCTGATCTGGACGTTTTCATTAAAGACACTAGCCCCAGACTGAATTGCTTTGCTTTTGTTATTTTGCCTTAGGAACGGAGATTTCAGCAAAATGTTTTTTGGACATGTTGTTTTGCCTCTGTTAGAAAATCTTTAACAATCTCAGTGAAAACCACCAATATGTCCACAGTTTGGAGCTGGGATTAAAACTTTAACTGAAGGGCTGCTCATCTGCCTGGTAAGCTCATGCACGCTAGCTGGCATTTGGTCTGCAGAGGAGGCTGGACTAGCACACAGCGCCATATGCCCCTCCGACCTGGTGCAGACACTGACTTCCTGCAATTGAGGTGGTCCCGTGCTGTCAGAGTGGCTGTGAAACCTGTGAACAAGACATCTGCCTCATGTCCCATGCAAAGGGTAACAGTCCATGACTGCCCTGGGGTGAAATCTCTTTTCATTTCATTATCCTCATTTTAAAGTAGGGTTCATGTAATCTTCTTTTCCGATGGGGAAGTAAAAGCCCACAAAGACATTAGGAGCAGTGTTTTTAGAACAGGACTTGAGTAGCATGCCATACAAATGGCTTGAGGCTGTATTAAGCACCAAAGAGACTATTGAGTACTTATCAGATGAGCACCATGACTCCAGCAGCATAAATGGGGCGTGTGGGACATAATCAGTACAATCATTAACTGCACCACATTGACTATCCAGCAAGATTAGCTTGCACAGGCAACTTTAATTCTACATTTTCCTAGGTTTTTAATGTTTGGCCTTCCAACTTAGCTAATATTCATTTAACAGAATTTTCTTGTGCACCATTAAAGCATAAATTCTCCAGCAGTGTGACTGGATGAGCATCCCCCAGGAAGAGTTAGAATCATAGGATCGCAGAATGGTTTGGATTGGAAGGGACATTTAAAGATTGTCCAACCTCCCTACCATGGGCAGGGACATCTTTCATGAAATCAGGTTGCTGAAAGCCCACCCAGCCTGGCCTTGAACACTGCCTGGGATGGGGCATCCACAACTTCTCTGGGCAACCTGTTCCAGAGTCTCACCACCCTCAATGTAAAAAAAAGTCTTCCTTATATCCAGTCTAAATCTACCCTCTTTCAGTTTAAAACTGTTATGCCTTGTCTTGTCACAACAGGCCTCTGTAAAAAGCCTTTCTCTGTCTTTCTTATAAGCCCCCTTTCTATATTGAAAAGTGTCCCTGGACCCTTCTCTTCTCCAGGCTGAACAACCCCAACTCTCTCAGCCTTTCTTCGTAGGAGAGGTGTTCCGGCCCTCTGACCATTTTCATGGCCCTCCACTGGACCTGCTCTAGCAGGTCCATGTCTTTCTTGTGCTGGGGGCCACAGAGCTGGACGCAGTACTCCAGGTGGGGGTCTCATGACCGCAGAGTAGAGGGGGAGAACCACTTCCCTTGACCTGCTGGCCACGCTTCTTCTTATGCAGCCCAGGGTATGATTAGCTTTCTCAGCTGCAAGTTCATGCCCCATTTTTTATCCACCAGTACCTCCAAGCCCTTCTTTGCAGGGCTGCTCTGAACCCATTCTTCCCCCAGTCTGTACTGATACCCCGACCCAGGTGCAGGACCTTGCACTTGGCCTTGTTGAACTTCATGAAGTTCACATGGGCCCCCTCCTCAAGCCTGTCAAGGTCCCTTTGGGTGGCATCCCTTCCCTCTAGCGTATCAACTCTGCCACTCAGCTTGGTGTCACCTGCAGACTTGCTGAGGGTGCGCTCAATGCCACTGTCCATGTCATTACCAAAGATACTGAACAGTAGTGGTCCCAATATGGACCCCTGAGGAACACCACTTGTTACTGATCTCCATTTGGATGTTGAGCCATTGACTGCAACTCTTTGGATGCAGCCATCCAGACGATTCCTTATCCACTGAATAGTCCATCCCCCAAACCCATACTTCTCCGGTTTAGCAGCAAGAATGTTGTGTGGGACCATGTCAAAGGCTTCACAGAAGTCCCGGTAGATGACATCAGTAGCTCTTTCCATGTCCGCTGATGCAATTATTCCATCGTAGAAGGCCCCCCGATTAGTCAGGCAGGACTTGCCCTTGGAGAAGCCCTGTTGGCTGTCTCTAATCACCTCCCTGTCACCCCTCTTCCAGGAGGACCTGTTCCATGATCTGACTGGGCACAGAGGTGAGGCTGACTGACTGGTATTTCCCAGGGTCCTCCTTTTCACCCTTTTAAGAAATGGGTGTGATGTTTCCCTTTTTCCAGTTACTGGGGACTTCACCTGACTGCCGTGACTTCAAATATGGTGGAGAGCGGCTTAGCAACGACATCTGCCAGTTTGCTCAGGACCCTGGGATGCATCTCATCAGGTTCCACGCACTTGTGTATGTTCACGTTCCTCAGGTGGACTCAAACCTGGTCTTCTCTTACAATGGGTGGGTCTTCATTGCCCCCGTTCCTGCCTTGAGATTCAGGGGCTCAAGAGGTATGGCAAGAGCAATTGCCATTGAAAACTGAGGCAAAAATATTGTTGAGTATGTGACAATCTCATTAGAAAAAATTGCTGTTACAGATAAAGCAAGTGAAAATGAAGCTTCAGGCAGGTCAAGACAAGTTCACACAAAATAAGTCCTGAGGCTTTGTAAACTCAGTGCAAAGCCTGTGGCGTGTTCCTAGGAGTGGCAATACTGTATGTACAAGGCTGCAGGGCCACACTAAAACAGGGGTCTGTGTAACAGGGTCAGGCCAGAAGTATTTCCCCATGCAATCATGAATGTCCAGAGAGCCTTTTTGTTGTTGCACCGTTGCCAGAGAAGATCCAATTCTCACACAGCTTACATATCCACTCAGAAGGCCCACTGAAGTCAGTAGGAAAAATAGCCGTTACTTTCAGCTGACTTTGTATAGTTTTTGATTCTTGGTGCAATAATGCCATCACAGTCAGAAGTGACTCTTCGGGGAATGAATGTGCCTCCTGCACATGAGATGCTTCCCTGTGCCTACAGGTAAAAGGTTGTACAAGAGGTTAGAAAGCTGTGCTGCACACAGGGCACATCCTGCCCCTATTAAAAGCAAAGCAGGAGAATTCAGGTACAGTCATTTAACAATAACAACAATAATGGTGGTGGTGATGACAACAGGAGCAACTATCAGGGTATTTTCATTTTGCAGTAAACTACTGTCTTTCTGCAAAGATGAGTTCTGCAGCTGCTAACCTGTGGGTAGCTTTAGTCCAAAGCCTTTGAATTTATGGTGAGTAATTTTATTATGATGATGAGGCATGAACTTGTTTTCAGTGAAACAGATGATGAGTAAGCTGAAACAAGGCAGTTTTCAAGGAAACACCTCAGTCATACATGACCTGGTGCAGCCACGGAGGTATAAATGACTTTGCTGGGCTTCTCAACAAAGTGAAATGTGTAACCACAGGAAGCAAGCACCCCATTTCATGTTAAGAGTTTATTCTTTCTGCACCCAAGTACTTCTACAAAGAAGGGACACACAGGGAAAACCAGAGGGTACCCTTTTCACAGTGGGTTTTATTTTACAGTAAAGAAGAAATAAGAAGTCCCAGTCCAGCAGAATTGCTATGGAAAGCAAAGCCCCTGCCTTTGTGTCTTCAGCTGCTTCAGTTGCAGAAGCCAATTATTTTTAATCTCCACATTTTTGCGCAAATATTGGGGTTTTTTAAGGAAAATAAGGTCATTGTCCATTTGAAGCCTGCAATGCAAATTTCTAGTTACACCCTCACAGCATGGAGAGCTTCCAAAAATAATTTCCTCAGATCAAGACCTCAGAATCACCATATTAAGTCTTCAGGTCCTTTCCCCAGTGTGGGGGAACAAAACCTACCAGCAGCTGCTATTTCAGAGGGGGTGTTGTGTAGTCTGCTTAAATAGTCCATGCCACCTCCCCATCCCTGCCTGCCATCCATCAGCAGACGCTTTCCCTTGCACTCGCATAACTGCAGCACCAGGCTATAAGGCTATAATCCTGGACTGAGACTGCTCAGCTGCCTCTCGTCTTTCACTAACTGCCTGCTGACCAGCTTTCAATCCCCCCTAAGTGGATTTCACTGACATTTCATAGCTATTTGAGATAGAAATTTATTAGTTTCTTTCTGTCATTCAGATGTTTGCTGTACGGCTATATCATTCTGGTAGCAAAAAGAAGGAGCATCTTGAATTAAGTAGTGAGAGTCCCCTCCCATGACCTAGCTGTCATAGTGGCAAAGATGAGGGGGTTTATTCCACCAGAGAAATACTTGCTGAGAAAATCTGCTATGGGTGGCCCATGAACAGGCTTGCCTGATGGCCAGCCAAGCCTTTCGGCATAGCTGAGAGCACTTCTTCCCGCTCCTGAGATCTCTTGTTTGCAATGTCACTATCTCCTGGAAAAAAGACTCTGGACAGGAAAGGCAGAGGAAGTCTTTTTGATGAATTCCTGGATCTGGGAGATACCAAGATGCTCCACCCCGTCTCTGTGCCCCAGACTTTACAGAGGGTGCCCAGAGTGGCAGGGGAGGACCACCATGCTGGGCACTGTGCTCAGCCCTCTCTGCACACCCAAGCTCCACACTGGCAGAACACCGATCGATGGCTTTGAAGCAGTTCTTTCAAAGTTTTTTTCACACATTTCTAGATGAATTTGCCTGTGTACTTGTCTTTAGCAGTTCAGCTTAATTGCAACTTTTAATCTCTGTTCCCCTTTCCTGAGATACCCTCTCTAAAATAATGTAAGAAATAACTCCCCCAAAGCTTTATGAAATTTTGCAGAAGCAAATAAATTACACCTGGCAGCAGGAAGACATCGCTTCACTCGTTTTCCTTCCGGAGGAGCCAGAGAGCTTAAAATGAAAGTAGATGCAGCAGGTGGGGTACATTTCCAGCTTTCCCTTTCTCTCCTAAAGAGGGAGCTAGAAAGCTAGGTGGGGTTTTGTTGGTGGTGTTTTTTTCAACTAACCTCGTAACTGTTGCATCCCATTAATTCAATTAATTTTCTATTATTTCTTTAAAATACTGAGGGTGGAAATAATTTTACTTGCATTCAGTGGTTCCTTTAATCAAGTTTTAGGCTGTCAGAAAAAGAGCTGAGCGGCAAAGTGCTAATAGAAAAAAACTAATGAATAGATGTTTGATTAATATCCAGGCTTGGCTTAAATGTGGCATATGTGGTGCACTGTAGCTATTTTTTATCGATTTTACATCTTAAAAATAATAAGTAGAAACAAGGGAAGCTTTCCTAAGTGCCATGCCGATATTCCCACACTGACATTGAAGGTCAGATGTTGTATTTCTGCAGTAACACCCCTGCTCCCCCACACCTCAATAACTCCCAGTCTCCAAGGTGTCAACTTATTGCCAGAAAAATGAAAATAATAGTGTCCTCTTGTCTTGAACACTATATACAGTTCAGATCATGCAATTCTGAGAAAGACGTATTGAAATTGGAATATGTTCAGAGAATAGCAATCTATGTACGTTGCTCATTGTATGTGAGCACCGGGGAGGGAAAAGTATTATTTAAGGTAAGGAAAGTCCTGGCTGAAGAACAAATGCATAGGAATTGTCTTTAAATGTAGTTACATTAAAAGATGACTCCTAAAAATTAGAGCAGCCTTCAGCTGAACAGGAGAGACAAAAACGTCATTACTTCTGAAATCAAATATCACCATGTATAAGCATTTATGAAGAAGATAGGTGTGGTTTCCACCAAAACAGGCACTAGATACAATTGCATTAGAAATCCCTTCTAATCCCTATTCCTCAAAAGAGGGATTTTTTAAAAACAAAAGTAATGCTAGCATTGGGATAAATGAAAAGGCCATTCCCAAGAGATTTGACAACTGATCTGTAAGACGTCTTTTGACCCTTTATGCAGAAGACTGGTGGTAGCAGTACATGCCAGAGGTGAGCCCACCTTGGCCTTCTAGGATGGACTATTATTTCTGCATGGAAGTTTCTTCCCTGAATTTGAAATGGAGCTTATTAAAAAAAGAATATGAAGCCACTTTGTTTATTAGTCTTACACACCTGTATCCTGGGGAATTAACTAAATTTTCCTCTGTTATCCTGGTGGAGATCCTGGTTTTCATTAATATAGACATCTAACTGAGGGAGGAAGCTGAAGAAGGCTAATAAAAAGAATATCAATATTTGTTCTGATGGTGGTAACATTAACAAACCTGCTGACCTGTTCTGTATTTTCCTCTATGCCTTTTGCCAATTATTTTATACGTTTCTATTTCCATTTCTCCTTCTAAAGACAGAAGTAATAGTTCCTGCCATCTCCTGTAAAATGCTGTGAAACCTGGCAAAACAAACTGCAGCGTCTGAATGAGAAGTTTCTATTTCCTAGAGTACATCTGTTTAAAGAAAATCCCATCTGTGAGATGCTGTAGATTTAGTGTCTGATAAAGAATGGCCAAAAGTCTCTGGAATTTTAATGTGGTTCACCTTGAAAGAAATGAAGTGGCAGTAAAATCAACCACACTTTTAGGTTTCTTGAATAAGATAGTCAAACACTTCCTCTTTCAGGGATGAACTATGAACCTATTCTACTCTCTGTGAGAATCTTCACACCTTCCCCAAAAGAAAGATATGCTTCAAATGCTTACCTTTCCTGTTGAAATTGCCTGACTTATGCAAGTGTTGATCCAGCCTATAATCATCCACGATCACTTTTAGACAATTTCCTATTAGCCTGTTGTAGTTTTGCATGCTGCAAAATCAGCTGGGGAGTTTTAAAACGCGTTTGAAAGTAGGCTAAGGGAGTTGAATGCCCTGATGAAAGTGGAATTTGGATACTTTGTATGTTCCTCTGGAATTAAGGTATTATGGAGAATTATTGAAAAATGATTACAAAACACTGGGAATAATCTGAGAAATACACTTGAAGTCTCCCCGCAACTCTGCTAGCTTCTATAATGATTTGTCTGGCAAGCTTTGCTCTCTGTAAATCTATGGTTTGTGCTGTTAGATTTTATTTACATTTGATTCGCTACAGAGGATACTTCTCTCAGAAAAGTAATATCCTAACATAAAAAAACCACATTGCCCAAAAAGGTATTGCTTTACTTGAATTTACAATTTGTAAGTCTAGGCACAGAGTTTATTATACCCTATGTCTGTGACACAAATAATACAGCTTTTAAATTTAAAAATAAAAAGTCCAGTTCTTATCCATTTTACTATTTTAATGTCCCTGTTGCATCTTCATTCTGGGCCTGATTCAAAGTTTACAGAAGTAAAGGGATTGCTATCCATTGAATTCAGGAGATATTGGGTTGGTCCTCAGTAGATTTAACAGAGATACAAAACTCTTTTATAATGTTCAGCAAACCTAAGTAGCTGCCATATATGCCTTTTTGTGGTTAATTACCACATGCTTTTGCTGCCACAAAGGTTGCTTGAGACAAAGTTTTGGCTTTTTCTCTCTTTGACAAATGAGCTCCTGTATTGTAACTTTAAACTCTACTTGAAGATACTGGATGAGATTTTCCTGCTGCAGTTAACTTGCTTGTCTAAAGCAGCCAAAGAACACAGGAAGTTTCCTCCTCTGGTTGAGAAATCATCCCTCATTTGTGACTGAACTGCTTTGCTCCAATGAAGCATAAATATTATTTGTATAGTACAAAGCACTACCTCATACTAGCAAACAGTGAGAAAAAAACTTAATTGCTGGTACCACTATTTGACCATTTGAAAAAGCAAAGTAATTGCATTTCAATGAGCTGTCTCAAAAGGCTTTTTTTGGACATTTAGGGGCTTTTAGATACTTACATTTAGATATCTTCAGATATTTAGGAGACAGGAACGCTGAGCTCACTTGCAAAGGAGGAGAAAATTGTAAATGATCGAGGAAGATGCCCAAAGACATGGCCATTTTAGAAAATGTCACCATTAGCATTTCTCATCCCCTTTGGCTGGCGAAGCCTGTTCCTGTGATCAGGTGGTAGCTGTGGTTAGTCTCACATTTATGCCATTTTTTTAATGTTTTCCTGAAAAGTATCTTTGAATTGAGCAGTCTTACCCAGCCAGAAAAATTAACACCTGCCTTTACATGGCACGCCCTTGTATAGTGTGTTCTAACCTCCTGCCGGTCCTATACATCTCAGTCTGTCGTATGCACCATATGCTGGCTCAGCTAATCATACATCAGGTCCTTACAACGGTCATATCATTCATCTTCATGTTTTGCCAAGGTCAGGCCTCCTGTTGTTCCTCGGTTCATTAAGGCTATGCTCTCCACAGAGCCAGTGGAAAAATGCTTCAAAAAAGATGGTAATCAGGTGAACTGGATTCCACCTGGAAAGGTGGAGATATAATTGTCAAGAAATCTTATTTTCTACAGATGGCAATGGGATGGATTACTGGTACGTTATGAGTAACCAAAACAGGCTTCTGTGGGTTTTTTGAGGGGCTGGATTCCCGTAGTCCGCAATGGTTTCATGAGGCAGCTGCCGGCACCTTGTCGTTGACTTTGGCTGAAGACTTCATAGTCATTCATCCCAAAATCCCTCAGCCCCACGCTTGCTGGTGCCATCCGGTCGGGTCAGATGTTCTGGCTGACCAAGAGTCTGAGGTGAAACCTTTCACAGCCCTTGCCTCTAACATGAGCTTGGAAGTCATATGGAGGGACTCATATCCTGCACGACAGTGCCTGAATTCCGTCGTCTTCTCCTGTTGCACTTAGGCACCCAAATTCCTGCCTCTTCAAAGATGGGTGTGGAAAGGCAGGGACAGGCTGGTCCTCGAAGGCAGCTGCCCAGGTCTGTCTTGCAACGTCTAGTACCAATTTTATTTGGGGGTAACTTAACCTAAGTTTTTTCTCTCACATTGTTAATTGGTTTTTTGTGTGGTTTTGGTTTTTTTTACGTTGCAAACTGAATTAATAATCTTTGCCTTCATAAGTATTCTCATCATGAAATCCCAAAATATTATTTACAGACCTCCTGAAGGCCATCATTGGAGAAGTAAGCAAACTAGCAATTTTTAAGGGTAAGTAATAGGCAATTTGTTTTTGCACCTCACTCCCTCCCACAGTTTTCCATCAGGAGACCATGTGCTCAGGGTGTTCAACCTGTATTTTTCACTCCTTAGGCTGGTTATAGCTCTGAGGCTCAGCTTCATAAGCACACGTGGCTTTTCTAACTCAGGAACAGGTCTTCAAGGACCCTGTACAGTTTGTGAGATTTGAGAAACTGTGTGTACATATTTGGTCTGCCTCCCTCCCTTTCCTTGCTCTGTTTATACCAGCAGTTTGTATTATTCAAATAGCCAAAGCCATCATGCCAAAACAGTAAGAGAAGCTCTCTGCCCCAAAGACTGTCCCTTAGCGTAACACTGGGAAAAACACGAGGGTGGACACGACCAAATAGGAAAGTAGGCATATACAGACAACATGACCTGGAACACTGAGAACTGCATAGGAATTATCTTTGTATACATACATGCAAGTGGGATTTTGTAGTGTTTGTGTCTCACGAAGGGGCAGTTTGAGTTAGGTGAGCTGATTTCCCATTAAATTAATCTCACGGAGTTGCTTCATTGTAGCATGTAGAAGGTCCCAGGAGTCACCTGGCTGGCTGTGCTAATGGGCTTTGCTCACTGTGGGCTTCCTACGCCTGTGGGGACACAGCCTGAGCACGCTGTGACACAAGTGAGGCAGGGGCAAGAAGGGGATAAGGGATGGGTGAGCTAGAAGAGGGAAAAATGATCAGGCAGGAGGAGGTGGACAGTATTCATGGAACGACTACTGACCAACCTGTAATAAAACACCCACTTTACCCCAGGGGTTGGGAACTGTGTGTGTTTGGAGAGAGGCCAGAGACAAAAAAATAATGAAAGAAATTAATTTGAGGAGCATATGGGAGGATACTGAGCACTTGGCACATATGAAGGCAGACCACATTAGACATAGATGATGTGAGGGGAAAGAGGCAGCACAAAAAAACATCAGAGTAGCCAAGGGCAGTGTAATTAAGGCTAAAAGAGGGGATCTGTGAAAGAAGAGAGTCATGACGACTTGACAGTGCTGCTTGTCCACTGCCACTTGCGGGCGAGGAGGAGAGCAGCACAGCCACGGCACTGGCAGAGAAGCATTTCCACAGCCGAGCAATGTGAACTTCAGCTTCAGTGACCACCTGGGATGCTCAAAGCTTATGCCTTTCCCAAAGAGCAAAAAGGAGCTCTGTGTAACATCTGCACCCAGTTTTGGTGTCCGAGCCCAAAGTTAGAAAACACATTTTGGTTTTGGGCCCAGCTGTAGAGCTCTGCTTGTTGCTTTTGGATGAGGCTTGTGGGGAAGAGCACCTCTTTGCCCTGCCAGAGGGGAAGGAGTGCCCCTAGCTCAGCTTTTTGCTTTATGTGCCAGTAATATGTCCCACCGGCCCTCAGAGCAGTATGCTCAAGGTAACAAAACAAAAGCATCATTTTTCTCTGCAGTTTAACTTTTTCTACCATACCTCTTTTTCCTTGTGGGAATTTCATTAGAACGCATGGCATTCTTTGGAGGTATAGCATACATTTTTTCTGAGAGTCGCAGGCTTAAAAACCTGTGGTAGCACCAGGCAGGTTTGTTTCCTGTCATTTATTGCCCTGCTAGTACGAACACTTATTTTTTTCTAAAGCACATATCTTGTGGTCAGCTGCATCTGGTGCTAATACACAATTACGGTAAATTTACATTTTACCAGCTGAAATTTCCTGTAAGCCTTTTGTGGGCTAGCAATACAAAATGAAACTAAGCAAGCCTGTTCTAACAAATGAGAAATATTATTTGATTTGATTTATTTTTGTTTGTTTGTTTTTGCATAACAGTAGCTGGACTGGCTGCTGTCCTACCACAGCTTGTGCCAAGCATGGAAAAAGCATATGGCAAATAATAATTTTTAAGATATTCACAGACATTTTCCTCTGTTACAATAAACCTGGATACTCTGCAGGGCCTTATGGGTGGGGATGTTTCTAGTGATCAGTCAGCTCTGAAGGAGCTTGCAAAAGATCTGTTTTGCTCTGTGTATCGGTCTAAGCTGTGCATAAGAACAAGAACATCATGGTTTCCTACTTGTTATCTCACATTAATGTGTGCAGCTCCTAGAGGCATAGTCCCCAGGGCCAAAGGGGTTTGCTTTACATGACTTAAAAAGAAGTGGCTGGTGCCATTATGTATAGGTAGTATAAGGTATGAGTAAGTATTAGATAGCATATGTAGCTGAAACTTTATTCTGTAGGGCTTCAACTGTGACTGGAGATTCCCTACTGTGATACGTATAATGAATAATGCTGGTAATGAAAATTACATTTTTTCTCCTTTCCAAGGGAAAAAGGAAGGTGATCAGAACTAGCAGCATCCTTATTTGTTGGTTGTTCCTATGTAAAATGCTTTCCTGTGTCCCCATGTTCACCATCCAGAAGAGAGGAGGATTCAGTTTGTTCAACCCTTTGCTTTCTGTTGACTAGACAAGCCAGGAAATGTGCAAAATCTTTTTTCTCAGCTGGCAATCTTTCCTCAAGCTGATCTTTCATAATCAGGCAGATGAAGATAAGCACTCACTGTGCTGGTCCAGGATGGAGGCGGAGACTACTGAACCCTGCTGCCATGGGGCTAGCTGAGCACCTCGCCTGCCTGGAGGGCTGAATCCAAACAGCACTGCCTTGATTCAGTTTGCGCCCAGGCTGGCTGATGTAAGGGGATTTGAGGACCTACCATTCGACCTTGTGTGGTGCTTTGTGCCATGCTTGGCTAAAGTGTGTGATATGTGCTGATTCGATAATCACATGCGTGAGCTTTGCCTTGGCATTGCATAGGTGGGTGAAGAAACAAGCTGCGTGGTGCTATAAAGCCCCACATCTCTGCTGAGCAGTTTGCTTTTGCTTGGAGGAAATAATTTCTGCAGTGCGAAGGTACCTGGGAACACTGCATGTTTTCTTTAAAGTGTGGTGCTTTGCGGCCTAGGACAGCAGAAAGTCATGTGGTAAAGGCACTGGCGACCTTTTGTACAGGCTGACAGAAAGTGGGGAGCAAGCAAAACATTCAAAGTACCTTTTCCTTGGGTGTATTTGCTCGTGTTTTAGATATCTTTCCAACCTGACCTTTTGAAAACCATCTGTTTACACATCCCACACACAGCTAGATCAGCAGTGTGAGCCAGTGAGGGATGGGACTAGAAATGCAGAGCCGAGCGGGGTATAACTGCCTCGCTTGCACCACACCAGCCAGGTGTGCCCTCTGCCCAGCCTCCCCAGCTGGGTGCCAGGGGCTGACCCAGGCCTGGGAGATGGTGAGGCTCCTGCACCCTCCTTGGGGCTAGTGTAGAGGCTGTGACCGCATGGGACTGTAGTCCGACCTTCGTCATCTCCCAGAAGTTCCCAGCTGCTGTGTATGACATCTCAGTGTCCCGTGGCCTGGGTTAGATCAGTCATCAAAGGGCTCTTGGCCATCAAGGGCAGCGTATGGTGTGCAGCTGTGCCAGGATGAGGGGGCTGCGGGACAGCCCGACAGCTCTCCTCCCCAGTGCATGGCACTGTGAGCCTTTCTGCTCCAGATGACCTGGAGTGTACGCCTTTTCATGGCCATTTTCTGTATCCTGACAGTACTGGAAACCATAGGAGAAAGAGCTTCACTAGCTTGATCCTTAACAGGAATTTGTGGCTGCATGTTACTATAGTTGCGTGTTACAGAGAACAGATTCATAAAGGGATGTATCCAAAGGTGTGGTGCTAATCAGTGCCACAGTACTTTTAATTTAGGCACCCGGATCTGGCAGTGCCGTTTCCACAGCATCTGCCCTCCTCATGCAGAGGATGTGGGAGAGTAGGAGAGGGGGAAAGCTTCCCGAGAAAGTGGATCTCTTCACTGCAGTGTCACAGAAACCATATGCATCAAAGAGATTTTGCTGATAGGAGCTTCTATAGCTTAGCTGTATGACTAAAATCCCAAGGACAAAGTCATCGTGTGGATATGCATGCACATATGGACATATATGAGTAGCCCAGACTCATCCCAGACTCTGCAAGCAGAAAATTTTTTGATGCAATTTCAAAATTCCTGACTGTGCTTTGTTCCAGTAATAGTAATGGACTATAGCCATTTAAAGCTGTAACCTGGCTTGGGTGAGGATAGAGCTGCCTCCCAGGTCTGCCTGAGCTGCATACTCTTTGCTTTCCTCGTCACAAGGTGCAGCTTCTCAGTGTACAATTAACTTGAAGAGCAGACTTTTATTTTGATTTGGGAGGAGGGAGGAGGCACCTTTGACAAACTCACTGGGGAAGATAAACTAGGTGAGAGTACTTTCGGAAGGTCATACCGTACATAACAACACAGCAGAGGGACCTGGCCTCAGCAGGCGAAGCAGAAGATGCATCACTATTAAAGCCGAATAGCAGGGTGGTCTGTAAACAGAGGTGAGAGCTGATAGCTGTCCATTGGCCTCCAAAGTTGGTGGAGACCACAGAACAGCATATAGGAAGAGTTCAGTGGTCCCTTCTCTAGCATTTTATACACAAATGTAAAAAGAACTTAGTGAAGGCTGGCACGGACGAGTGATTTGCATTGCACTTTATCAAGTCTCAAGGAACGAATGAATGGTTTCATACCACACCAACAACTCCCACTAAATACAGTTTGGTATTTGGCATTAAATTGGAAAGCACACCTCTATAGTTTGCATGTAGATCTACAATTTAGAACAACTTGATTCAAGATCTAGCAGGGTCCTTGTGCCATAGGCTAATTGTGCAATATCAGACTGACCCTTAAGTGGAATTAACAACTGTGAAATCTGATTTCACCCTTTCTGAATTTCAATGGCTTTATTCTTCCCCATTTAGCTTTCATTTTCACTCACCTCTGTTGATGGTTATCATTCATTCTTAGATTCTCTTTATCTGATATTTCTTCAGTCATACTTTTTGTGTTGTTGCATGCCAGATCAGTTAAATTCCTTGAGGGTTGATAAGCCTGGCTTCAGATTTTCATGAAAAGACATCTGAAGAGATGATCCTATCCACAGATAGAACCACTCGTTTGCTTTGAAAATGTCCACCTTTCCAAGTGATAGATATATCTTCTGCTTCTTGTACTCCACTGGCGTAGCTGTTCCCGGTCTTTCCTGACTTCTCCCTGGCCAGACTCATAGTCAGTATCCCAAAATCATCCAACAGTTAACTGCCATTTTTTTGTCTCAGTATCTTGGCTTTTGTGATACTTCTTTTCCCTACCTGTAGTTTCATCTGTTTGTTTAGACTGAGGATCTTCCTCTTCACCTGCTCCAACTTGCTGTGGCAGTTTCTCAAGCTACATTGTGGATTCCTGCTCTTACTCTTTTGGTAGTTTATATCCTTCACTCTTGTTTCTTAATAATCTCATTCACAGGCAGGCATTCAGCTTTATCTCTGTGCTAAGGAAAATCCACTCCACCCCTTGAACTTGTCTTTTTCTACCCAAACTGAAGTCCCTGTGCTCTCTATGAATGACCAACACCAACTTCAGTTCAGTATGGTCAAATGGAGTCATACTTTTCTTCCTAAGTCGCTTCCTTCTATATCCAGGCTAGCAACCTTTCCTCAGCCCTGCAAGTCAGGTATCTCCTTCAGGCCAGCTCTGTTTGAGTCGTCACAATCCAGTTGTCACTGAGTCTTGCAAGTTCTACAGAATCTACAAACACACTGCCACCAAACACAACACTACTTCCAGATACACAGTTAAAAATTAACAGCCAGGTTTTTATTATATCTTCATTTTCATTCTTGTTCTACTCCAGCACCCTTTCTCTGGTCTTGAGCAATGCAGTCTTCTTGTTTATGCTGGTTCAAGATGTTTCAATCTTAGTTTTCTCAGTGTGTCACATTAACCAGGTTGCCATCCGCACTGCATCCCTCAGCAGATTTCCCTTTCTCCTTTGTGTCAAAATCTACCTGTATGCATTGGCATGGCTTTTTACCCTCCCTCTCATCTTCTGTGCATCGTAGCGATGTCTTCTAGCTGGAGACTGTTTTTCTTCTGCTTCACACATTGAACTATATCATGGTTATACATAATTTCTAAGAAAAGATCTGGGTTGTTTTAGAACCTGATGTTGTCCAGTTTCCAGAGGTATGAGAAAGTGGGCAGGAGATTCCTCCCTCACCTACACATCTACTGGCTTGGTATAAATTATCAGCAAATACTGGTTTTACTTTGGGGATAAAAGTCTTATAGGACCACATGTCTGCTTCAAATTGGTCTTCTAAACTCAGTGCTACCCATCTAAAGCTGCTGAGACAAACATGCGTACGCAAGCTGGTGAGACCTACCAGGGTCCTACCAGACCTACCATTTTTCATATATTTTCTTGAAATTTTTGGAAGCAACTCCCTGGATAAAGAGTGCACTTATTTGAGGCAGTTGTGCCTCACTTATTTGAGTCAGCACTGGCCTCTTGTAAGTGCCTTTGACCCCACAGCCTACTGTATGCGCAAGACTCAGGAGCAGCCTGTGGTTTCACTAGATATTTTTTCTAGCAGAAAAACCCCTCGCAGAACTGTAGCCTTTGCTATGGGGAAATTGGTTAGCCTCATATGGCACACCCTGATCATGTTTCCCAACAGCATAAAGCTGAAGCAGAATACCAAAAGATTTAACAGCTTCTAGCTGGAAAGTCCTGTGTCTAAAAGTGGAGAACATGAGGTCAGCCCGTTTGCCTCAGGAATTCAAAAAGTATTACAAGAAATTGAAATTTTCTAGCCAACAGAAATAACCAATTCAGTAAATCTGTGGTATTTTCTACAACTTTTTCATTAAGAGGGGAGTGGAGAAGTGAAATGCAAACCTCCCAAGGTTCCTATTGTACCTATGAATTTCTCTTGTAAATTATCTCACTGGCCTTGTTACCTTATCACTTTGAGGTACGTACCTTGCTATCTGTCTCAAGAGGAGTATAAGTGTAATATTTTATATCTAACCCTACTGCATAAGCAACCTGGAACACAAGTAAGTAACAAAAAAGCTCCCTTTTTATTTTCATCCTTCCCAAAAATGGTAACAATGAAACATTGTGAGCCAGGACTCCAGCTGGGAAACTCCAAATTCCATTTTAAACAAAAGTAAATGAGTCTTGCCAGGTAAGGTCTGGCACAAAATTTAGCTTATATACAATGTAAATCAACAAATCCTAAAATTCCGCAAGAGTAATGATACTATTCCCACAGCTTCTGCAGTCCAGCTTGTCATGTCTTGGGAATCCTGTTTCCTCAGCAAATAGGTTTACTATAGGACGGTAACCCCAACGCTGCAGTGATAACTGCTCAAGAATGTGAAAATGAGTCATTTCCAGCTGAAGTCATACATGTTAATTACCGCTCCAGCTTAACGGCAAACGAGTAAACCAGCCTAGAAAGTACAGAATTAATTAAATTACAGACATAAATTGCTTTATTAGTGTAAGATATTAAACATGGTTGAATCAATGTGTATAAGTTTCCACTTATGGAAAAATATTACCTTCCTTGGAAAACAGGTGGGGGCAGGAGCGGAAGGCTTGAGGAGCTGGATGGAAACATTCAATGAATTCAGCCTCTCCTGAGGTAGCACGCACCGAGTGTGGATGCTGTAATGCTCCACACGCTCACACACACACCCCATCCTTAGCAGCAGCCCCTGAAGCTGGGTTGATTTACCCCTCGGCTGTAGAGGTGATGATTCACCTGCAGCATTAGAGGAGATCACAGCAATTGGCCTGGGTCAGGATGCGAGCCCAGAGCTTCGGGCTACCTTCCTCAGTCCGCCAGAGAGGGGACCACAGACCTGTTCCCTCACAGGTACCCATCCCCGGGTGGGCTCACTCGAGACATGCTTCTCCGTTCACTCGCAGCTGAGGTGAACACTCACAATCGCTTTGCACCTAAACACGGTTATCTCCAGCCACATTTTCCTTCTCATTCTTCAGCTGAGAAAACCCATTTCCATGGTGCTTGTTTGCCCTGCCTTTCTGCATCTGCAATACGGATGTGTCTGAGCAATTTTTAATTACCATGGGTGATATCCCTTTTAATGTATTTTTTTTTAAATCTGATTTTTAAAGAATATGAATCATTAATTTTTTTCTTGTAAAGCATTATCAATCAATGGGTGATACAGTCTCTCTCTATGCCCTTGTAGTAATAGTCACCCTTGACTTGACATTAGCCACTCCTTTTCACTGTTTTCTTTACTATCTTGGAAAAGTAACCACAAACTGTTTTTTGATGCCCATATTTTTTATTACTTTATTGTCACTTTGCTTTTATGAGTCAGCCAGACAACTTGTTCAATAGCCCTGTGACTAATTTAGTGCCTTTTTTTCTACAAATAAGATCATTTAAGTGCTACTTTAATGCCTTGCGTTTGAAATCTTTGCTCCTTTGCTGCAAACTGTGCTCACGTCTTAGCTTTGATCTGAGTAAGATCACGGTGGGATTCATTCCTCTTCTTAATAAAAGTCTGTTCACCTCAGAATTGCTACAGTTGGCTAGACCATCTCTGCTTGCAAGCGGTCCAGCAAGAGCAGGTATGTAATGCTCTATATTAGAGATATGCAGGGAATCCATGGCTCCTTTGAGCCATACCTTGCTGTGAGCTATGGTAGCAGTTACCCTCCATTTCACGAGGTCTATGGTTTGATTTTCTGTTGTTTTAGCCACTTGTGCAAGCTGAAGGCAGGTGGGGGTCGGAGCTGAGCTGCGTGCAATGTTCCTGGCAGGTCCTTTGTTTCTCAGCCCAGGGGTGAATTTCTGTCCACACAGCTCAGTAATTCTTAACATTGTGTGTCTGGTGGAAAGAAAATTTGGCTTGCCTCTGGCACTCTGAGGCAGATGTGGTGATACAAAACCAGGCTATCAAATGGTGGTACTGCATTGGACCTTTTCTTCTGAATGTCATTACAGACCTTCCCCTCACCACAGCCTTCTCAAACACACGAAAGCTAGCGTTTCCTTTTCAACAATTTTATTTAATGGTTAAATTCAAGTGTGTAGTCCAGGTGCTAAGTATAAATGAATTAATTCTGCTGCAGAAAAGTTGGGTTTTGGGCAAGTTGCATGACTGTGTGCATCTCTCAGTAAGACAAAATGTTGTGTGCTTTGGGGTGGCAAAGCAGGACTATAGTGAAAAGGAAATTCATCTTTCTTCTTCGGCTAACCCTCAGTCAGACATTTTTAAACTCCAGGACATCTCTCAGTCCTCCTTGGAGGTTAAAAACAGTAACACTGCTCATGCTGATATGTCAGAATAGCAAAACTACTTTGATGCTGAATTTGTTATACATGTCTTTGCATATTCCTATGGCTGAGGAGGTATTGTACAGGAGGACTTTTCTAACTCAAATAGAGACAAACTGAGAATAACTACCAGGAAGAAAACAATAACAGTAAAAAGGAGCAAAACCCACAGACTTTCCTATGAAGATAAAACCAATTAGCTACAGGTAAGAAATAGCCAGACAAGAAGTAAAACTCCCACACTCAATTGTTAGACTCATTATTTCTTATGTGGGTGAGTAAGAATCTCTCCAATTAATGGATACCATAAAAGACGAAAGGGACAGAGCATAACAGTATCAGCTCCACTGAATTAGCTAACAATATTTGGTAGGAACTCACAAGGTGGTACTAAGTTTCGTAAACCCAGTATGCAAGTGAGTGTGGTAAAAAAGAATAAGGAATAGAGAGAAGATGAGGATGGTCATAATAAAGTCAAATAATTTTTAGAAACTGCTAAAGTGCATGGCTGAATGATATGCAGTCTTAAGATATGGGGGCTGAGGGTGGAGAAAGGGTGGTTTGGGCTTTTCTGAAAATAGACATGCATGTGTTAATACAAACACCCATACATTAATCTGATAGAGATTTCCTTTGTGCTCAGCCAGCATTATCTGGGTCACACCTCATGGGAAGCAGTAGGTCCTGAAAAGAGATCTGTAAGAAAGGATGAGTTTTGGCCCTATTCATTGACTCAGGAAGGCTGGGCTCTGGAAAGGGCCAAGCAGGATAAAAAATCAGAGAACTTTCCTAGGAGTGGGAGAAAAAGAGGGCCAGGTGACCAGAGAGAAAAACGTCTAGTTACAAGGAAGTCACAGGAAAGCAGCGGAAATTTGAAACAGAAAGAAGGACTGAGGAGGAAGGTTAAAACCAGTCCAAAACCCTGCTCATTTTCCTATCTGAACCACCAAGTGGATGCTCAGCTGTAGCTCATTCACCCTGAATATGAGGCCAGAGAAGGTACTGGGGAGCACAGGCACCAGCAGGAGCAAAGCTTTCCATGTGGGAAGAGGGGCAGGGCAGATGTATTTCATATTTTTTCCCACCCGAAGGCAAGTGCTGACTCAGATGGAGATCCTGACTCGGTACTTCCCAAGATCCCTGCCACATCACTGCGTTGCGCTTTCGGAAATGCCCCACAGAGAAATGCACACAAGCACCTTGTCCTGGAAATGACAGATCATGCTGACAAATAAGTCAAAAAGAAGTCTATCCAGTATTAAAAGCATCTTCTTGAAAATTCTTCTTCTGTATTGTCAGCCGTTTTCTCACACAGTTTCAGAAAGTTTGTCAGAAAAGCCCCTTTGGAGTAGAAAATGACCTAGCAAAATTGAAAATATGTGAATTGATGTTGTACATGGTCTAACAAAATTAAAAATATGTGAAATGAGTGCTGTATGGATAAAAAGAGTGCCTAAAGCTATTAAACAATTGTAGAAGGAGGACAGACCTTCAGACTAGAGCTATTCCTTGGCTCTAGTCAGAGTCTAGAGATCAGACGGCCCTTCCCATGTCCTCAAAGAGCATCTCTGGTTTGAGACAAGGCTTTCAGTAGGTGGGTTCCACAGGCAGTCAAACATCACTTCTGTAAAAAGTACAAATGAAATTATATTTGGGTTTGTAATATTTTAAGTTTTTTATGGCATGTGAAATGCTTATTGGGAAGCAACTTCTATCACTGGATAGAAACTATTTAGCCGAAGTGGTAAATAGTAAATAGTGAAGTTACTTTTCATCTGAGACTCTGTTTTTCTCTGTGCAGGTTAAAAGATACCTGTTTTGTCCATCTGCGTATAGCTTATTTTGGAGATACAAGCACAAATGCATGAGAATTTCTTCTTTTAATTGCTGTTCTTTCCCTACAGTGTGTTCATGTAGCATTTGTGTGGTTGTTCTATACGTAATTTTAGAATTCATAAGAACTCTCTGAAAATGAAGAGCTAGCTTACTAAGACTAGTTCAAGGTATTAAAATGAATAATTTTTTCCATTTATATCCATGTCACCAGCTACTTGTGATACATACCATCTCAGAAGTATACCAAGCTATTTTTTGCAGTGTTCAAGAAGCAAGTAATTTTTACAAAGTCTATGGAAAAAAAAAAGTTGCTAGATAGGCAACATGAACTTCACCAGCTAGGTGGCACGTGTGGACTTTCATCACTGCTTGTTTGTTTCAGATAAGAAATCTCAACAATTTGTTACTTCATACATCATTTTTCTTAAACTTCTCTGTTAATCTACGAACTAAGAGAACAAGCACATGAATGACATAGGGCAAATGACAGTATTTTATGTATGTTCTCCAAATCTCTGAAAAGTACTGTACACATTTTAAATTAATTGTTTTCTGGTATTTTAGGTACCTTAAGAATTTTGTCATTTATCAATAAATTATGGCCCTTCCATAAATTCACAGCCGTTTTATTCCAAACCTTCTACTGGGCTAAACGAGCGAAAGGACTCGTTTCATTTATTTGTAATCAAAACCAAAACAGTTTAGCTTTACAGTGAGTAATAAAATCTTTCCAGCAGTAAGTAAAAGGTGTTCCCTGAGTGTCTGGAGTGGCCAAAAGAGAAGCATGATTCAGGAACCAAAAGACTGCAAGGCTGGACCATCCAAATTAAATAGAGCCCATGGTATGTAGTGGGTTTCTGATGATGTGAAGCAACCCACATTCTTCATACTTCTCAAGACTGCATACCAGGTGCAAATGTGAGGAATTTTGAGACTATTTAGGGAAAATAAGAATATTCTCAGCAAATAATGTGAACACTGGTGGTTCTTTTTGATACAAAATCATGAAAGTACAGGGTCTATACTCGTCTCAACCTCTTCTATACTCTTTCTTTTATTAGTCATTTGTTTGTGCCCACCGCTCAAGGTAAAAATGAAAAAAAAGCCTTCTATTGATATCCAGTATCCAATTACCCAATTCAAATCACTTTTAAATCAAAAGGAATCTTTCCATTGACTTTTGTGAATTTTTAAATCAATCAACCTGCAACAGAAACCTCAAGCGGCACCAGCTGCACAAGGAATTATATACTTCAAGTGAACAGTATCCAACTGGCTTTTCACTAGAGATAGTAAAGAACTGCACATGGTCATTGCAATAAATTGGGTAAGACAGTTCTTTAGCATTTGTTTAGCCTGGTAGCCAAATTTTCAATTCAGGTAAGTATTTTAAATGTTAGTTGCACCACTCAATTTTGCATCATGGTTCCTTGAAATAGCATAGTCATGTAAATACAGCTTGAGTGGGGAGGAAATATTTTATAAATCCCTGAAAAGAAATTTTTAATTGATAGAAAAGCATTATCTGCATAGTGTTTCTGTTCAATGGTCCTTCTAAAGATGAAGCTAAAATGGGAAGTCTAAATTTGGTCTTATAAGAACATAAATCATTGACACCTACAGTCTTTGAGGATGCAGCCAGAAATCTGTGGAGGAGGACACAGGATGATAATGCAGGGAGACATGAAAGTGGACTGAGGACAGAGTTGTGCATGCCCTAGAGGGAGAGACGCCAGTGAGCAACATCTGTTGTTTGACCTTCAGGAGCCTATAAGACGAGTGAATGTGGGGGAATTTCCTTACCACTGGTGACAATAACAGCCTGAGGATAACATAAAATCATGAGTTTTGGAATGACTTTCCTTCAAAGTGTCGTTGGCTTTGGGTTCATCGTATGTGATGATACACTTTTCAAGAATACTTTTCTGTGGAAATGATTATGCAAATAGATATATTTTATTGCACCTTGTTTGATAACATAGATCCAATCTGTGAAGAAGTACTGAGTGTCATTTACTCCACTTAATAGCACCTTCCAGAAAACTGCCAGCTCCTTCCAAGCATGATCCTATAGGCAGCACACTGGAAAGAATAGTGTATCCAGTCGTCAACACAGAGAGATCCTCAGCCATCTCCAAACAATATACTCCTGTATGTATCATTGACCGAAAACTGTATATTGAATCACATGTGCATGCTGTGTATCTCCACGTACTCAGCAGACATATGACTTAAAAGGAGATCCAATTCTATGCAGGACCTGATCCTGCGAAACACTAAATGCATGCAACCAAAAGGTGTTGGAGTGGCAATAACTCACAGCCCTGGGTTGATTTAGAGACCAGGTTTACCTGACTGGCTTGCTTTCTGTTTTGTAAGGTCAAGGTCATCTTAGACCTGTGATTTTGGGGGGAAATCTTGCAAAAGTCACGTTTGCCTGTGAGGTAGCAATGAGCATGGAGTGGTGCAGGAAGTTCCTAACCCCTTTGTGCGATGGGGAACTGAGCCCTCTTTTATTTTGATTTCCCTCTGGCATGATGTGACCACCATACCACAGCTGGTTTTGCCATGGATCAATAAATTACCCTGCTTACTTCTGCAGGGAAATTTTTGGCATAGACTTTCCTTATTGCTTCCCAGGAAGAGTTTGCTCACTGTGAGAGGGAACCTTGTAAAGACAAGAGTAAAAGAGGAAGCTGGAAGACGGGTGGCCTTATTTTGCTATCTTGCATCAGGACCAACCGCTACATAATGCACCCAAAAGTTGTATTTGTTGCTGTTGCTAGACCGTTATACTGCTCCTCACCTACTTCAACAGCCTACGTACATCCCATGCATTGCAGAAGTTGCTGTTATCACTTCTGTGTCCCACACAAGACAGCAGAGAGGTGAGAGTTTTTGCATGAATAGCTATTTTGGGCTGAAAATCCCACACCCATCTGCCAGGTTTGGGTTTTTCCCACCTCCAGACCTTTTTAGACTTTTTTATTATTCCTGCTTCCCACTGACCAAAAAAAACCCATGGTCACTCCTAGACTAGTAGAGGAAGATGACCGCAAGGACAGATTTGAGCTGACAACCTTCACCCAGGAGTCCTGCAGGACTCAAGGGTGAAACAGCTGAACTACAGACTGTGGGCTGTGGGGGATATAACCTGCTCTTGAGTCTGGCCCTGCAGAGCCTGCACAAAGTGGGTTTATTGGCTATTAATTTTCCAAAAGTCTTCAGGGGAACCAGTAAAGCTGACATCCCTACCATGCAATACCAAGACAGAGTGGGCCCATGGATAAATGTCGTGCACAAGAGAATAGTAAATATCACATTTGTGACAGGATATACAACACTTCTTGGTTATACTAGAGTTTACTAAAAAGCCGGTGAATATACAGACAAGGGGGAGCCAAAATAGCATCATGTCCTTGGATCTTCAAAAGAATCTCAGCTGAGTCTCACCATAAAGCTACCAAAGAAGTTAAGCTGTTACATTACAAGAAAGTCCTCACATACATATGCAACTGGTTAAAAGATAAGAAATGAGGGGTAGGAATCAGTGAATGGTTTTTGCACTTAAGTAGGTTCAGTCATGAGAGGGCTTGCATGGGGCCTGTGCCATTTAACATAGCCATCAGCAATTTGGGGAACGGGGTGAGCTGTGAAATAATTTGCTGATGTACTAAGATATTCAGGATACCAGAGAGGAGGTCCAGCTGCAAAGAACTATTAAAGGACTTCAAAATACTGAGTGACAAGGTGATAAAATGACAGATTAAAATCAGTGCTGATAATATGCAGGAATAGAGAGTAAAGACAGAATCAATATGCTGCAGAAATGATGCATAAACCGCAGTGACTTTCTGAGACAATCCTGTCTTTTCTTTTAATTTTTCCCCTTTGTAATTTTAATGACTAGATAGTAGATAATATCTTTTCACTCCCATGCATGCACAGCTATTAACTCTCTTCCTCAGGTTGCGTAGCTGGAAAAAATTGCACTGACCTTCAGTAAAAATGTCCAATGCTTCTGCTATGTTTCTCTTTGGAAATATTTAAGGCAGCCACTAAAATTCATTTCACACTTAAATTTAGCTTAGCTGGAAATGCCTTCCTCACTTGGATATAGTGAGGAATGACATAGAAGAGGAGATCCAGGACTCCCATGGATGTGAGAGAAGAGATGACATGTTTTCATGTTTAAAGTGATTCACCTCATTTGTATGGTATACAACTGAGGGGAAAAAATGTGGTCTTGTGGAGGCTGATTTTTATGATGTTCTTCTCTAACACTATTATCACATTAACAGAGCAAAGTGAGGAATGTTTAGTTCTGCAGTTTATCTTAAGCAGCCTGTAGAAATGGGTCTCACAGACTTACTGGGTAGGGAAGGACTACTAGGTAGGGAAAACTCAGGGGGAGGCCAATATGGGAAACAAATTATTTGGATTCCTTTGAGTGCTTAGGTAACTATGGCAGCACTGGTGAATCTCTGCAATGTCTGGTGTCACATTTAACATGAAAGGTCTAAAGATGCTTTTAAAATTTCCAGTTGGAAATAAGGACACTTTGAAATGAAAAAAAAAACAAACAACCACCCTAACAAACAAACAAACAAACAAAAAAACCCCAAACCACCAAACTATTGAAATCAGAGTGTACAAACACATTTTGCCAGCAGTGCCAGCTGCTACTCCATCTCCCAGCTGCTCATGCCTTCCCTACTTCTCTGTCCCTGTTACCCAGCACTAGGATGAGAAGAACCTGGGAAATTATGTGACTAAGCAATAACCTCCCCCCAAAACCCCTGCTGTTTTGAGCCAGATTTAACATGGTAACAGCAGGAATGCATGGGACAGCACAGCACAGAAAATGGCACAGGTTTGGGTACATGCAATTAAGGCAGGATGGATGGGTAAACGTTATTCCTGCTGGATGCATAGCAATGGCCTTAATTGTTTTTCCATGGACCCCTTTGGCAAGGTGTGGAAGGACTGTAGACTTTTCAGTTTATAGTCTAATAAAGTAGCTCCTAACCAGTCCTGGCTTTAAATTCAAAAAATAGAGTATTAATTTAATCAGGAGTAGTGGGGAGACTCACTGTCTCACTGCCAATGACTAATGAAACTTCAACCTTTCCTGTTAGGTTTTTCATTTTTCCTTCTCTCTTTTCTCTTCTCTTCTCTTCTCTTCTCTTCTCTTCTCTTCTCTTCTCTTCTCTTCTCTTCTCTTCTCTTCTCTTCTCTTCTCTTCTCTTCTCTTCTCTTCTCTTCTCTTCTCTTCTCTTCTCTTCTCTTCTCTTCTCTTTTCCTTTTCTCTTTCTTCTTTTCCCTTTTCTTTCTTTTCCCTTTTCTTTCTTTTCTCTTTTCTTTCTTTTCTTTCTTTTTCTCTTTTTTTTTTTTTTAATAGAAGTTGCTACAGCTGGCTATGCTTCCCTGGAGGACAGCTAGTCTCTTTTAAGTAATACCTTATGAAAGAGCACATGCACAGGACACATTGCCTATGTTAAATGCATACCGAGGCTTCTCATGCTTAGTCCTGGAATGGGAGAAATCCCACAGCATTATTATTTCACTTGCATCTCACATGCATGCGCATGTCTGTGATGAGTACAAACAAGAACAGCTGTTTCCTTCAAAATCAGTTCAAGTCTCAAGGATTACTGAGTCACTTTGTTATGACTGTAAAATGAGGATATGAGTGAAGGTGTCTTACACCAGGGGAGACAGCTGGGCCCATGGGAGTAGGAAAGGCTGCAACAATTACAACTAAACTTTGGGCTCGGTGGGGTGCTATTTCTGGAGCTTGCTGATTCAGCCAAAGTTCAGGGGGAGTTGGAGGTCCCATGTTGGCAGGAATCCCAAGGAAAATCTGCCCCATTCCTAGTCACTCCAACCAGTCTGCCCCCAGATAATTTGCTTGGTAAACCCCTGAGGACCTGAGAATTTGGAAGCCCCACCAACTCCCCTCCCCAAGCCCAAGCCCAAACCCAAGCCTCTGAGACTGGCCAAAGCCTGAGCAGCCCCAGGCTTCCAGCTCGTACCACTCGCAGAGAGCCCAGCAGATGGGCTGATCTAGATCTAGGCCCCATAACTTTGACTTGCAAAGAAACTTGAAAGTGTCTTTTATTTTAAATCAGAGTAACAACAAATTTCAAATTATCAATGCCACCTTATAAGCAAAATGATGTTTCCTCATCCAGATAGAAGCAGAACTTGAAGAGCTTGGGAATTTTAGACCCTTCTGCCAGAGTTCTTCAAAAACATTATCCATTCCCAAATCTTGGACAGGCAGAAGGAAATAAAATATGTTTTTATATATCTGGGCAGGGCCATCTTTTGTGACAACATAGAGCAAGATTAGCATTCTACTTTTCACAGAGATTCTGGTGAATAAATATGCAAGCACACTTTATTTATTTATTTAATTAATTTATTTAATATCAAATTTCAAAAAGTTTCCATTGAGAAATCCAAAGTTTTAAATAATATTCTGGTACAAAAATATAGTCCTTGAGATAAAAACTTCCATACTACTACCTCCAAATAAATAAAATTACATCAGACACATTTAAATTATTCAGGACAAAAAAAATACAGAACTTCTCAAAATCAGTGAGTTGAAGTTAAGTCAGTGCAATAGAGTTAGTCACATTTCATGGAATTGCTAAGTAGCCTGGCCTCCTGGTAACTTCAGTGCATAACAATAATTACCAGCAATTAATCATCAATCCCCTAGTTCAGAAAAGTGTTTCAGCATTTGCCTATCTTTAAGCATGTCTATTTGCTTGATTTGGATTTAGATATGCTTAGAAGTAAGCAGATATGAATATGTTTCCCTGAGTACAGAAAATTCCCGATATTGGTGCTTGCATCTCCATGCCAAATAGATGAATGTTGAGGATAATCTTACAACATCCATCTCTCAAGACAGCACCAGATGGAAAGCTGGGTACCGTGTCATGTCATTTCAGGATTTCCATATAGAAACTGAGTAAACGTTGCCTCATTCTGTATTTTCAGGTCAACAAACATATAACAGATAGACAGGATTTTAAGACAAAGTCATTTCTTATATAGTAGCAGGAGGTATAAATACTTTGATTGGTGTTTCTTTATAAATAATTATTTAAAATACTTAAATATTAATAAATAAATGTATAAAAACTCAATAAAAAGATTGAAACAAAAAAATGTGCATTATTAAAAAAAATTGCACAATAACTCAGTACAAAATTTCATATGATGTCATTAGCATTTGCACCTCCTCTGAGACTGGCTCCTTTTCCTTTTGATAGAAGTTGAAGTCTCCACCAGTTTTTGTAAGACGCTGAACAGCTCATTCACAGCTTTGCGTTGAATTTTCAAGTCACTCATCTGTTATAAGTAAGAAACAAACGGAATGAAGATCATGCCAAGAGCTATAATTATTTACCGATCACATCCAACAGGCTACACTGCTACCAGGGTAAACCAGATGGACATCTGCAGTTTCCAATTACTCTACTACCTAATTCCTGCAACAAAGAGCCACTTTGTCACAGGTTTTTGTTTTCCACTTTCTGTACTACTTAGCAACATGCCACAGACCAGCCATATTCTGTGAAACGGAGCTACTCTGTAGTTATTGCGATGATATATGAATTACCCACTAGCAGTTAACTCCACCGGTGTATGGGCTGCGGGCCTCTGCAGAGGTCAGTGGTTCATGCCATCGGCACTCACTCAATAAGCCAAGCGCCTCCAAAGCCTGCGGAGGCATGCTGTAGCCGGGCACAACTTTCCTACCTAATTTCTAAACCACAAACGGCCGTGTCAGTGGCAGCTCTGGTGGGCAGATGACACGGCAGCGCTGCTGGCACCTCTGTGCCAGACTCCGGCAAGACACAGGGAGGGCGGCCCCCCACGCTGACACCCCACACCGCAGACCCGCAGCAGCCCCTGCAGCTGGAAACATTAGGTTTTCCAGTGTGAACTGAGCCAGACGGGGGTTACCAGATGGGTTACCGAAGCATTATTGGCTTGAGTCACACTCAAATCTCAACTGGAAAATATAGTGTCATGAGCCTTGGAGGCAGAAGAAGAGCCTTACCTGAAGCTTTGACAGGTCCATGAGGTCTTTCATCTTCTTTAAGCCATCAGGAAGGCTTTTTTTCAGAGTATAGAGCTCCTCAGATATGTGCCTGATGTGTGCCTTTGACTTGTCAGTGTTTTCAAGCATTTCCAAGTACATGGAAACAATCTGGCTCAGGATGATCCTTTTTTCATTTCTCTGTTGAAAAATACAGTCAGAAAGAAAGGTCTATGAGTGCCCATCAGCAGGAAAATGAATGAAGCTAAAACGCAGCACGCAGGGGTTCTCACTGCCGCTTGAAACAGGATGATAAAGAAAATGCTGCAATCCATCTCCTGGGCTTGGCTGTACCTCAGCATCAGTTCATGGTGCAGTATAAAGCACCTTGATCCTTATGGGAAGCATTTTTATGGGGATTGTTTTCTCATTTCCAAGCTACCAAAGCAGCCTCTGCTCATGTTTGTTCTACCCGGGCTGGTTATGCTGGCCCTGGGAGCTGCTTTGTACCAAAAGTGCCCCGCAAAGCACCCGAGATGCTTTGTCATATCTGGTTCTGACTCACCTCTGTCCAGTTTATCAGTTTCTCTGTAAAAATAGGTCCACCGTCAGCTACGTCTGAATGACTTGAGTTCTGCAACAAAGAACAAACATATCTGTTATACAAACAATACTTATCACAAGGCAAATTTGCATTCTCTATTCAAATGAGCAGTAAAAAACAGATTTTTGCACCACTGGCCTATAGCTATTACAATGCTTTCACTTCTCTAAGCACCAGATCGCATTGGATGACTGCCTAGTACCAGAAACGGCATTCGTCTGCTTTTCAATGTCTTCTCCTGCTATAACTCATCTGAATAGAGACATTTAGCACCATCTATTTTACCAAACGCTCCTTGCAAGTTTTGGCATTGACAGCTGAAAATTAAACTTCATAAGCATAGCAAGTCAGATCTGAGCTTGGCATGTTTTCTGGTAAGTCGAAGTCCACCAGTATGTAGTCTGTGGCCTTGAATTTATCCAGTCTTAGCAAAATCTCATATGGAACTAGAACAAATTAACTTTACTATAAAACTACAGTTTGTAGAACTGGAGAATAGCCCAGTAGCTCATAGTCAGGCGTGGGGATATACAAGGTTAGTGGGCTACTGAGAGGCTCACAGGGACAGAGTTTAACCAGCAGATGTTAGCCACACACCGTGGCAGATTCTAGGAAACAAAGAGCAGTACAATTCTCCTACCAAGGAAAGGTAAACTGAATCATTTCCTCTTCTCTGTGCGTCTTTTTTTTTTCTTTTTGTATACAACAGTCACTATTTCCTTTTTTGTCTGCTCGGTAATTTAAATACAGTGAGTGCAAAGGGAAAACTTGCAGGCTGACAGAAACCTCGTAGGCTGATTGGCTCCCCATGCTAAGCGTATTGCCAAACCTTGTTTTGCTGTTCTTCCAAAAGGTGGGGAGCACCTGCTGTGGGCCGGAGTTTTTAATGTCAGTGCAAGAAGCTCACCACGGCTCAGGATCTCTCCAACAGAGTTATAGATATTCTAGTGAGAATCTCTCTGATCTATGCTAATCACAAATTTAAGATATAATGCAAATTTTACAGCCAGTTTCCTATCAATCTGAAAACACTGAAGTATCACACTAGGCTTCTTTGTGTGATACTTCAGGGTGATTCTTTGACTACTAAATTTCAACTTTCATATGCACAAAATTCTGATGAAAATAGAGCTGAAAATAGGAGCAGACTCTTGCAGTTGCTTTCATGCATTTAAGGAAAAAAACCCAACAAAGATATATTGAGAATAAAAGCTGTTAATTAGAAGTGACTCTATGGTAGATCTGTTACCTCTATGACTAATCCCAGCTGAAGTCAACTGTGAACTACTTTAATGCCTCCTAGATGAAGATAGGTGAATGAACATTACAGTATCAAGTTATCAAAATTCTGTCTGAAAAGAAGTAATATCATGCCAGATAACATTCCTGTGCCAGATCATAGTCACAGATATGGAAGCAGAATGGCTGGAGGATGCAAAAGAATAAACAGTACAAACCACTTTTGGGCAGCACACTACTACTACTACTTACTACAGTAAGTACCAGGTGCATTTGTTAAAGCAAAAGCTCTTCTCCATTTTGTTTATATAGCTAACTAATACTACATCCCCCATTAATATTACTAACCTAAAACTAAAAAAGTGTCAGTAAATTGCATCTGAATAGAATTGAATCAAGATTCATTCTTTCATCATAAATTCATTAAGATTTCTTGTTATAAAACATTCCATGTAATCAAAGGCTGAATGGAGCTAGGAGAAGCTCTTGTGAAAGGAGGAGTGCCCCTGAAATAAATGCAAACTACTACATTAACTATGACTATTGAAAAATTGAATCATGTTAGTGAAAGAGGTTAGCAAAACCAAAGAAATTGTCCATATTTTTGTTTAAAAAAAGGTACAACCAAAAAATGTGTTCCATGGTTACCCTCTATTGGTACACATTGAGTATGTCAAGCAGTGCTCAAGTCTGGACTATATCTAAAGCAGAAGGAGAAGAGAAATGCAGCAGAAGACCATACTTACAAAGTCAGCTTTCAGTTGGTCTATATCATTTTGAAGTTGAGCAAGAATTAAGCTATTTCCAAAACGTCCAAAATAAATCATGATGACAGACAGAACAAACAAGCTGTAGGTCTGGCAAGTCATTTTCTTGGTGATGGTTCAGTTAAAATGCTCAGATAAGTTCTGGGAGATGTCAGTTCTAAGAGCAGTGAGCTTAAACTTCTAATAGTTAAATCTTCTATTAGAAGAAAGTAGACGAATGAACATCATCTGCCTGTCAGTGGTATTTATACCTGGTCTTGAATTTTTTTATTTCGTCATCACAGGCTATGTATATTTAGACTAGATAGTGTTAGATAAGAACCCTTCGTTTTTGGCTAATAAAGGGAATCCCTCGAAAGCATCTTTCTTAAAGCATGGTCCTGGAAAAATTTTCAGTGGTTCATCAATTGGTAACATTTACGTGGCAGATTCTGAAATTTCTTTTACACGTGGTTGGGGAAAAGGGGGAAATTATGATAATGATTGAGGAGTATGCATTGTGGCTCAAGCATATGCTTACACGCTATCTGAAAAAAATCATATTGTGTGGTTAAAGGGTCAGTGTAACAGTCAACTCATTTCTGGTATTCTTTTAAAGTAACTACTGAGATTGCCATGGCATTCTTCAGAGTCACTTAGAGATCTAAATGTTCTCCCTACTGCTGTCCTTTTGTGAAACACTATTTGCATTCTTTCCATGGTCTAAAGTGCATTTCTGCCGCTTTCTCATTCTTCACCTCCAGATTCAAAATAGACTCAGGGAAAATGAGGTTCCAGATGGATGCAATGATGCATCATGTTAAATTCCTCTATGGTTGTCTACTATCTGCAAGAGCAGAGTGTTTAGTACTCAAGACACTCATTTCTGCTTGGCAATAATTAAAGTTTCCCACCTGCCCATTCTTTTGCACTTACGTGTGCAGAATATCAAAATAGAAAGCCATGGATGAAAAAAAGCCCAGCTGAAGAAGACAGACAGGATGGTTTCCAAGTGCATACAGACCCCTGAAACAACTGTATTGAGGATAGCTGGGGAAAAGGTTTTTGTATAGGAACTGAACTCTGCTTTGATGGATATCATGGGGAAAGATCTTACTGTGAAGAGTCTTATGAAGAAATCAGAGTAATTTTAGGCTGTAGTATATGTATGCAGGGTAGGCAGGAGCCTACAAGGGAGAGAAAGAAGGAGAAAGGGAAAAAGAAAAGAGAGAGGATCAAGAAGAGGGCACATGTGGACTCAGTTCACACAGACTGCAGCAGAGGATGTCTGTAGCTCATCAGAAACAGACGACAATTAAACTGGCCCCCACAGGTATGATTTGAGCTCTCCAGCACAGCCCCAGATGGCTCTTTGGGTGTTCCTTGCAAGAAGCTGGCCCCTTCCCCAGCAGCACCTCCTATTTCAGCAAATGACCACTAATGTCATCAAATATTTTTCATCTGCAGCTTGAAAAAGGACCTCCATCTGTGGAATATATCTAGCCTACTACTAGCATGGCAAACAGGGAATTGCGATTTCGCAGAGGCAAGAAACAAATTTCATCAGCAATCGCAGGCCCAAAAGCTGCATGCTAAAACTCCTTGGGAACAGCAGCGTAGACAGATGGCACATGTCTCACAACAGGTGCAGTACTGCACAAAAATTAGGGCTGTAATCTGCTTGGGGTAGTAGCACTATGCAATGTCCATGTTCCTAAGCGCCACATCTACACGTCTTTTAAATACCTCCAGGGATGGTGACAAAATGAAGGTCCCACCAAGATTCAAAGTGGATTCACAATTCAAAGTGGGCTCACAAATGTCAGCACACTGAACAAACCTATTGTTAATGTTGAAACATTTGGATTGCTTTGCAAGGCAAGCACAGTCAAATGGCATGTTGTGGCACAGCTAAATGTAGTTTTATACATACAGGAAAACCAAGCATATTTTACAAGGTGGGAGATACATGCTGAGGCATGTCGACTGGCCATGAGCCTATGGAGCAATTCTTTGGCAAAGTGTTGGAAGGGAGATGTCAAGTGGCAGAAGGAAAATGATTCCTGTTACATATGGCACTTGTTATGCTGTCAGAAACATACAACTGGAAGAGGGACTGGGTCATCAAGCCCAATTTTTGCCATTATAGGTCCTAATTTGACCAGTGCTTTTCTGTTGAATTACTAGAGAATGTGCAAAGAAGAGCTGCAAGTAAGGAGTTTGGGAGAGATTCTTTACTCAAAGAGCTCAGTCTTCTTAACATGTTGAGGACAAATCACAACACAACCGAACACAACTAATTGCTGTAATTATCCAGCCAGGCAGAAGATGTAATTCCAGGAGCTGAAAGATTAAGTCAGTAACACTGCCCTCCTCTGCAGAGAACTATTTATCCAGAGTGACTGCGCTGGGTTAGACTGCCTTGTTAAACCTGTCAGACACACATCTCATCCACAGCAGGCTGTACCTCTCAGTTGACCTCCCTTTGGTCTCCCATTACTACTAAACTTTTAAGAATAACAGGAGGATGAAATATGAGAAAGAAAGGATTTTTCCAACTCAACTTTTGTTGATACTGCTTAAGGTTTTGGGGGTTTATATGGCTGATTTTATCACTAGATCTCCTCACCTTTCAAAGAAGGCCACTGTCAAGCATCCAATTTTGCAGGTAAGAAAATGGAAGCACAGAGCAATGGGATGATTCATGATCATTCAGCATCTAGGAAAGGCAAATCTAGGAACACAAACAGGGTCTCCCAGTCCCATTGTGGTCCTTTGCCCACTAAGCAGTGCTACGAGTAAGCGTGCCTCATAAACTGAGGCAAGAAATTAAGCAAAGAGCAAAGAAGAAGAAAGCCATGACGTCTGGCTCTGTCATGCTATCTTCTGAGTGCAGGTCTGACTTCCAGGTACCCTCCCCTGCCTGTGGAGGCTAGATTCAGGTCTTCTACTCATCTCCACATTCAAATTCTCACACAAAGGGTTGAATGTTCTGTGGTAAATCATCAGCTGGACAGAAATGTATTCTAATACAGAAACATAGGATTCCTCTTCCAAATCCTTTACATGTGAATAAATGGTGCCATGTTAATGTTGACATGCTCGTCTCATAATGTTCTCTTCTATTGACACACACCATCACCTCTCTCCAAATCATTTTTAAACTAGGAAACAGCCTACAGCAGATGGTCAGAACATGAGGGTCCTTAAGTCCCAGGAGTCCTGCCACCTCCCAGCCCTGTTCTGCTTCCCATTCTGCCCAAAAGTGATGAAACAGATCACCATTGTCAAGTGTATGTCTTGTTGCCCGAGAACCGTGAACAGTCAGGTTGTGAGGAAGGCTCAGGTTCAGATGGCTCCTCTGCACTGCCTTTCCTGAGCATCAACATAGTTACAAACAAAATAGGGGGTATCCTGCAAATATCTGCCCTTTACTAGACAGAGAAAAGGGCCTAAGAGCATCCAATTTTTTATCCGTGTTCCTTAGTAGATATCTATTGAGTGCATGCTGGAGGGGACTGAACACTCAGTACTAACACAAGCTCTTTGCCTGAGCACTAGTCCTGATCTAGCTGAAATAGATGCCAGAATAGTATTGAAAAGTCTTGTGCTGCGCAGAATTGGAGTGGTCCTTCTGTGTGGCTCCATAGTCACAGCTGGACTGTCATCTGTTCCAAACACAGTAGGAAATGAAACCAAGGCATTTTCTCATTTTGCTGCCTGGAAGTCATCTGACTCTTCATGCAAAGCAGAGGTTTCACACCCTTCTGTTCATACAACACCTTACACCAATTACCCAATGATGTCCTTGCAAAGTCATGTCAAATTTCACTGTGACCACTGATTAAAGGGTTTTCCCTTTCATTTTTTGTTTTACGCGTACTCCTCAGCATGCTGGCTGAGTGGTTAGTAAGGAACTGCCCTTACCAGCCCAGCAGATCTCTGCCAGACTTTAGTTTCTCTAAAACTCAGTGGCTTCCTCTATTACCACTGCCCAGGGTTGGAAAACCCTCTCTGAGTTGTCATTCTGACCTTATATCACACTTCACTTCTTAGCCTTCCTTTCCTATAAAGCAACAGAAATAATTCCTTCGGTTCCCCCTTCACAATGCTGGGGGGCGGGGGGGGAGACAGTAGGGGGTTTAAGCGATTAAAGTTTGCATACACATTGTACCAGTGCTATGTAATTACTAAATATTGTTACTCATATTACCACTATCTGCAAAGTAGATGTCTTGATAATCGGGATTCATGACTTTGCAGCTGACCCTTACGAACACACTGTAAGACTAACATTTTTCCCTACCACAAAAAAACCCCACCGCTCTCCTACAGATACGGATATGTTTCATCGGTGCTACACATCATGGAGGATGTAGCTGTCTACTCCTTGTGACCACCGGATCTCTGTGATTTGGAGGATGTTTCCAATGATCATTAGGGATACTGTTGGCATAAAACAGCTACTTTGTTTTATAAGAAAAAAATTTGGAGGCAGGGGGAAGTTCTGAAATTCTCAAAACAAACTGTTTTGATGTTTTTCTAAACAACATACTCTATCCTGCCCACTCCAAGCACTTTTTGGAAATGCTATTGTTTGAGAGAACTGGAAAGCCAGTTTGTACCATCTGAAGTATGACACAAGGAAGACCCTTTGGTCTCCATTACATACTCCTGTCTGCACGCAATTGGCAATGGGAAAATGTATATTATTGATCCCTCTTTCCACTCACAAAATTCTCACACACATTAGCTGCTGAGTCTTCCAAAGGAAGGGAAGGAAGAGGAAACTAACACCCGGTGGTGTTAGACATCTAGAGAGACAGATGTCCAGCTAGATAATGAGCTGATGGGTACAACTTTAAGTGATTAGAGTGTAAGCTCAAAATTATTAAAATCATGGTACCTTGACTGACATAAGGCATCTGTTTCATACTTCCCTTCACAATTTCAATTTGGTAACCCCATGCGGGATGGAAAAAAGTTTATAGGTTGGGAAAACCTTTCTCCATAAAATACTAATAATTACTTTCTGAATTAGTAAGAGGAAATAACTGCCCCCTCATGGTCTGAGTACTCATCCATCCTGTAAGTAAGGGTTCAAGCTTTTGCCTTGCCCAGGAAGAAAAGGATAGCTGTGAATAGCTGTTCTGGGCTGGCCTTTCTCACACACTGTTGTGGACTTTTTGGCCACTCCTAACTGTATGACTATCAGCTCTGTATTGTCTAGAGACTCCAGTAATAGCATAATGTGAATATTCAGGACTCGTGTATGGAGATGATAACAAATATTTTTCTCATAACATCTATCCCCCTTAACAGCAGTTAATGTCCCTGCTTATAAAAATGAGCATAACCCCATTAACAGCAGTTAATGTCCCTGCTTATAAAAATGAGCATAATGGTGTCTCCCTTCCCTTTCCTTGAAAGACTGTTGAACTGATGTGTATGAGGAATTCTGAGACTGGACAGAGGGACCTATAACATACGTTTTCTCATTGCTGATTGTGCATGGACAGCAATATGTAATGGAGACCAAGGGGTCCTCCTTGTTTCTTGTGCCATATTTCAGTTTGGTACAAACTGGTTTTTCAGCTCTCCAAAAAACACAGTCTGCATGTATGAACGATTAAGAAGCTGTGAGTTACCAGTGGGAGGTAACCATGAGAAAGGGAGATGCAATCCTAAAATGCTATTTTTCTTGTAGTGAAGTATGGAAAACTATGATAGCATTGTAGAAGACGGTAATGGAAAAACACGGTGTGTGTTTTTACTCTACGCTTCTACAGTTTGGAGTCTTTTCACATATCCAACTCTGGATTAAAATCTATTACCCATAAAATAGAAGAAGATTGCAAATCTTATTCAATTTTAGTTTAAGTCCGTATCAATGGAAAAGCAGCACAACTGTTGGCACAACAGCAGCCCAAAGTATGGCTAGCGTTGCATAAAATACCTCCTGTGCTACAACCGCAGAGTGTCTATGGGTTTTTCCACATAAAACCTTTCATTTTCACCAGTTCTTCTTCATTCTTCCAAGAAGAATAAAACACTTACTCTTGAAAGTTTTCTGTTTTCAGCACCATAATATCCTTTGGAGGTACTGCCAGTTCTGAGCATTATATCATGTTTCCTTTTTAAAGCCCCAGCTTCTTGTCTTATGTGATTTCATGAATCTCAGGGTTTATTTCAGAGTTTTGGGGTTGGGATTTTTTTCTAATCACTGTTTAATCATCATGGTTGCAGGGAAAAGATTGAAAACAGGAACTTCTAAAAGCATAATAAGGCAAATAGAAAAAATTACAATTTAAACGTAATTGTTTCAAGGTTCTTCCTAAAGACTTTTGAACTACTTCCGCCTAGGCTTTGTAGGCACCAGCGGCACCTACAACATTCATACTGTTGATTTTTAACGTTAACCAGGCAATGTTATCAATCCAATGCTATCAGTACAACATACTGAATTCAGATAAGGCACTTCACGCCTTGGTGGGTGTAAAGTCTTCTACAAAATAAAGATATATTTTATTAAAATAGTTCTCCCCAAAGTGATCTTCCAAGGTTTTCTAATTCTTCCCTAATAGCCCTGCTATTCATAAGGCCAGCACGCTAGTATTTCCATAACCTTTTTCACAAATATTTCCATTAGTTTTAAAGTAACATTTTAATTCACTTTAAGAGAAATAATTCATTAAGAAAACAATTACACTGTAATTTGGCCTGTGTTCTGTGGTTCTGACTTTCTGCTGTTTCCTGTGAATATATATGTGTATTTCTACCTTTGCTGTACATTAATAGATAGAAAAAAATCACATGTTTTGCTCACAGTGTCTTTCCCCAATTCCCAGTAAATAAGAGCATGTTTTCCTCTATATAACTCTCCATCCAGAGAGACCTCTGGTATTTTCACAGTCTGCTATTCAGTTTTGTTTTCATAGGACAAGATCCACCTTCAAAAGAAGCCAAAAAGCCATCTGAACTTCTGCATCCACGTATCTGTGATAATACCTCACGGCGCCTTTTCAAAAGGACCGTGTTATTTTTAAAGAGAGAAGACCAAGGGATGCTAGTCTTGGATCAGCTGTCAGTTTCAGTTTGTGCTGAGTGAATCCAGTCAGGGGACTCCATTGACCTCGTCACAGACCAGCTTGCAACCTCCCGAAATAGCAGGGACTCTGCTGAAAATTTGTTGCAGATTGGTAACATTGGAAATCACAGCTCTCCGATCAACATAATACTTTCCATACATTCTCAATACTATATCCAAATGGTACTTTTCAGACTTTCAACCTGTCGGTGAGCCAGCCCCACTCATCTTCCTCCCATTATGTTTACCAAATTTTCTCCGCGTGTTGGGGTTTGTGATTCATTCCTTCTCCTTGTGTTGATTTTCTGCATTGTGGGCTTTTATTTGCGTTGGAGTTTTTTGGTCTAGTTCTTAGCAAGGAATTCAGGTGCCATTCAAGTTTTCGTTGTACAGTCGCATTTGTTTTCACAGTTTAAGTACCTTTATCGTACAGACACATTTATTGTTAGAAATTAATGTTTACGTTTAAGTTTGGAGGAAAACACTAGTGAAAGAAATCCTGTAATGCTTTAATTTCTTATTGAATATTCTAAATTGAAATGTGAGCATTTTGGGGGAAGGTCTGGTCACTTTCACGTTATCCCTTACACAATTTATAATAGTTAAATATCATGTATGTACGTGCAAACACAAGTGTGTAGGTGTGGGCATCTGTTGGAGGCTAACTCAATGATCTATTTCAAGCATCAGTAAGAAAATATCCATGAAATGTTTCAAATCAGCCTACAGAGTGGGCATTTTTTGTCATAACCATTTGGAAACATCCACAGGAGGTTTCCTAGCAGAAATCTGCTGCGTGATGCAATCCTTTCTTCTAAAACAATCCAGGAGACAGTTTGGTGGGGGTTCCCCTTGCCCACCATTCTCTTCAGTGCCATTCATAATTGTGTGACTAAGCAAGCCAGTCATCTTTACTCACAGAAAAAAGCAAAGCAGTATGCAGATTTGGTCCTACCTGTTTCTGTCCAGAACACTTATGATCACACCAGAAAGTCAGGCGTACAAGCAATCCATCCACAGATGACATTTTACTTAGAACTGGACTTCTTGAGATCAATTTGCTTGCAAAGACTTTCCAGTTAGATTCAGAATTTAAAGTGAAAGGAGAAATATGTAAGACCTTTGCTTTTCAGTAGTTAAGAAACAAAGAAGTGCTTCACACCCTAAGTACATTTCCTCTTCATCTCCACAGGAAATAAGGCTGCTTATAGAAGAGTTACTGTGGGTCGAGTGTAGATGCGCTTTATTTTAAAGTCACATATCTTCTTTTTTCAAAGGCCTGGACTAACAACTATAAAGTGCTCTGAATGGACACCCTCTAGTCCACTTTAGGCAATGTAAAGATTTAATTAGCTAGTAATAAATACTTAAAAGACCAAGAAATGAGAGAACTACGTTTCTGTTGCTTTTTTGAAGAGACTAATGAGTCTCTGCCCCCAAAACTCAAATAAAGCAAGTTTCTAAAAAGACAATAAAACAAACAGATGTTGGAGAAGAACAAAATACAATCTCAAGTAGCATACTTTAAAGTAATAAAAATGTAAGTACCATGGCAGGTTGGGTTGCTAATCTTTTTTCCTAAGGAAACAAAACCTATGCAGTTTCTGTAGCTGTCAGTTCCTTCCTCGTCAGTAACTTTTGAACAGTCAGCAATTTGATCCAAATTTGAGAGACTCAAAAGTCTCACAGCTAATTTAGCCCCTGCTAATTTCATTAAAATTCACAGCTAAGCAACAGCAAGGTTGTTCTACTAATCATGGACCACATGTTGATACTTTAAAGTGACTATATGAGTTAATTACTGTAAAGAGGGGAATAGCTTTCCTAACACAGCTATTTGATTGTTGTGAAAGCATGTTCATTCCATCAATTACTCACGAGTTAGTTAATATCTAGGAAAGTCTATATGACAGTTATGAAGAACTTCCAAAACTTATGAAAAAGAGTTATGAAAGGAACCTTACCCTCCTGTTTAAACTAATCTTATTGTTTCATATTAATGTGTATAGGGCTCTGGACTCTTACTTCATCCTTTTTTTCAATACCTCTGGCTTGCCACATCAGCCTATTCTGTGCATATCTGTGCAGCAAAATTGAAGGAGAAACTGTAGCATGTGCTACCATAGCTAGGGTTGTTTTATTTTAATCTAGCTAGTGTGGATATCAGTAGCAAAGAAGCTATGATACACCAGGTTTTGGCTGTGGTGTGCTATCTCTATCTCCACGTACACAGGCAAAGTACAACAGTCCTTTCAAAGCTTTGCAAAAGCAGATATACAAGTTGAATTTCAATTGGAAAGGGCTCAGAGTTCAGGCACACTGACTCTGGTTTCCATCAGCATGCTTGAAATGCTCTCCCCTTTCCATAAGAGATTTTTCTTTGGAAAACCAGCAATTCTAGTTCGATAGTTCCTAAAAAAACACCCAAAGAAATTTTAGATTAGCTAATAATTTTTTTCCCTCTCATGTAAAGTAAAATGGCTTATCAGTGAGATCTTCTACATTAGTGTGCCATTTGTTCTACGGATGGGAATTTAAAACCAGTCTCCTGATCATCCCCACTCACCGTACTTTGAGTTGCATTTGGGAGCACTCTTGGAGCCTGCAAAATGAGTTCCTTTCAGATAAAATAAAACTGGAAGATGTTTTCAGAAACTCACTTGATGTTCTCCAATTGTTAACAGGAGCTCAGGCCACAGGACCAGACTAGAGCTAGTTCAAAATAAACTCAAAACAAACGCAGTGTGGAAGTTGGATCCTCAATGCCAGGTTTTTTAACTTACAGATCTGCTCCTATAGCATTGCTCCTTTTGCTAATGAAGACATAAGATGTCTTGCAATAATTTCTGATATCCTATTTGAAATGCTCAAGCACGAAAGTTGAATGGTCTAAGCAATGGGAAGCGGGAAATTAAAATGTTGCTTGTATTAGACCCTGAACCAGAATAATCAGGCACAAGTAGACAGATAGGTGTACAGAAATAAATATTTGTGAAAGAAGCAATTAAATATTTAAAAGTAGTCATGAATCTTCTCATACCTGGGTACACATGGAAACCTATTAAAAAAACCTATAATTTCTGGCATTGCATCTTGAATTACACTCAAAAGAGGCTGTGGTGGGATGCATCAGTTCCTCCTCTGCTTCCAAGGAAGTCTTTGCAGGGACCGTATGTCAAGGAGTCAGCGATAATGAAGTGTTGATCAGCTGAAGAAGGAATGGATTCACGTTGGTTTTCTAGTCGCCTCGAATCACAAGGTTATGCTTTGTTGATATTCACAGGCTTAGGAAGTCTGTAGGTCTTAGAGTAACTCCAGAAGTGCTGCAGAAATAACAAAAATGAAATAGTGAAGTAGCAGACATGCCTAGAGCACAGACAACAAAGTTTAGGAAAAGGAGAAGTAAAAGCAAGGCTGATGAAGAAATTTTGTGTGTCACAGAAGGAACCAATAGTCAACTGAAGGAATATCTTGGAGAAAACAGAACGGGCTGGGTAAAATATCATAGTAAAACACATTCCTCTGGAGTCATGTAAGGTGTCCGCTATCCAATCCCCTGGTTGGATAAAGACAGAATATAATAAAATACAGCATGACTGAGAAGGTAAGTGCTACTGGGAAAGGTATCATTATGGTAGATGTTAATTCTCTGAATAAGGCTGGATGTTGTTACATGAGTTGTAACTTTTCAGTTAAACAATGATATTTTCATTTCAAAAAGAAACATTTTGAGAAGTTAAAGGAACTAATCAGTGGGTCTGAAGGTAAAGGTAAACATGAAGCCAGACTGGAGTTTCTGCAAGTCAGAAGTGCAAAATTCTTTAGAATTTAGAATTTCTTCTTAGTAAAGAAGAAAAATATGACAGACAGGAGCGTAGGTCTGCTGAAGAGGACCTGGAAGTGCTGGTGGACAGCTGAACGTAAGTGCATTTCATCTTTGCAGCAGCAAAGGCAAACGGTATCCTGGGCTGTATCAGCAAAACTACAGCCAGCAGGTCACAGAATGTTCTCTCTCCCATTCTGCTTGGCACTTGTCAGGCCACAGCCAGTATAGTGCATCCAGCTTTGGTCCCCCCAGCTCAAGAGAGACACTGAAAAATAGGAGAAGGTTTGTACAATGGCCTTCAATGTGTGATTGGAGGGTTGGAGTCTTCTACTTATGAACAAAGACTGAAGGAATTGAGTTTGTCCAGCCACAAGATGAGGAGGTTCGGGGCTATCTAACCACAATCTTCCACTACCCAAAAGGTAGTTACAGAGAAGATGGAGGTACTCTTTTCACACAGATGCATGATGACAGGACAAGGTGCATCAGGGGGATCTTCAGCATGAGAAAAATTAAACATCAGAGTAGGTTGCCCAAAGAAGTGGTGGAACCTACCTTCAAGTATTCAACACTGTGCTTGACAGGGCCCTAGATAACTTAACCCAAGGCCCCACTTACAGCAGAAGGTTGGACCAGGTATCTCCAAGTGTCCCTTTCAACCTGGTCTTTTCTATGATACTATTCTGATGAAAGCAGCCAACCCAACGACCTCCTCAAGAATAGCAGGAATACAGCAGAGCCCTGAGGGACAGAAAGAAGGACTGATCAGCAGTGATAACTGCATCTTGGATGTCAAAAAGGGGTGCGAAAGAACTTCCTGAATTCACATCAAATCGGTCCACGTAAAAACAGAAGTAGAAAAACAGCAAATCATGCCATCCCCATGTAAACAACAGGAGCATAAGGAAAGAAGTGAGGTTGGTACAGGTTAAGACTGGACTGGATGACTGTGTACATTGTAGCCCAAAAATTAAATAGACAATTCATCTCAATTTTTAATATGGACAGGGACATTAAGAAGCATTAGTGAATGTAGTAGGTGAGCAAGATCATTTTGAGAGTTGCTGACACAGAACACGGAAGCAAAGTCAAGATGACTTATAGCAACAGGAATGAAAACAATCTCCTCTAAGACAAAAGCAGAAGCAAGAAGGTAGAGGTAAAGGTTCTCTCATCAAGGAAACAAGCCGAACAAATGGGCACATAAAAATGCATCTGCAGTAGGGAGAAATTTTAATCAATCTATCAAATGAGTGGTAGCACTTTCAGATTTGAGAACAGCAAATGCAATAGCTGTCATCAACAAAAGGAGAAATAAAAAGCAAGGCAGAGAGAGACGTTATCTGACAACAGTGGTATGCAAGGCTTTAGAACAAATTATGAAATAATCAACCATTAAAGACAAGGAAGGGAAAGAATAAAATGCAGCCTGCGTTCAATCAGAGGCAGATTGAAGCAAGAAGAACTTGATTTACTTGAGGATGGAATTAATAAAATAAAAGAAATGTGACTGTGCAAGTGCCAGTCCAGGTGTGTGGCTTCTAGTCAGAAGAAGCTGGGAGGGCATCCTTTGGAGGAGGAGAACGACCCCATGGTGCCACTGCTCATCACAGGAACCATCGAGGCAATGCTGCAATGGAAATGGACGCTGTGAAGGTTAATTGGGAAAGGTGTTTCCAAAACAGGGAGGAAGCGAATAATGCCAATGCACAGCTGTGGGTTAACCCTGTGCTATATAGATGAGTTCAAACTAGAAGTGGTCCAGACAAGTAGATAGCTCCTGTTTTATAAAAGAAGTCTAGAAGAGTTTGGCTTGTTCAACTTCAGAAAAACAAAGACTGAGAGAAGATGTAATTGTTATCTGAACTACATTAGAGTGGGAAAACAGCAAATTCAGTAAGTCATGTAAGCTAACATAATAAACTGATACTGGACAAAATGGCTATAAACTGGCCGTGGGTAAATTTAGACCAAAAGACAGAAGACTTCTGGGAATCAGAGCATGAGATTCTGGAACAGCCTTCCCAAATGAACAGGGAAGGATTCATAGGTATAAAACTTCTTCAAAGTATCTCATTCCACCCCTGAGCTCAGTATCTGGTGGATGCAGCTTATAAAAAACTGTACAGTTTCCATTTACAGTCTTAAAAGTGATCATTTATATCAATTGGTCTGGTGAGTGGCTGTCTTATTGCTAGTTCCAGGCAAACTGGAATTCCTGATTTTAGTACTGAGGAGCAAATCCTTGTTGTGCTTTCTTCTGTCTGACTGGACAACCATGGTGTTTCTTATAAAGTCACTTTTGAAGATGAACTGCAGTCTAGGTGATTTTTTTATCTTGCCTTTCATGAATGGGATTGAACTGATATCTTTAATGTCTTGTTTTTACCAGAGGGCACATTTTCTTATAGCTCTCCTTTAAATCCTTTGCAATATTCCAATGTTTCCAAAAGTTGGAGCAGGCTCAGAAAACCAATAGTGAAACCACATGCAGAAGTTACAACATCTTCCTGCTTCATCTCAGTAGTCCTCATTCATGGACGAGTTGAGCACCTATATTCACTCTTTTTGCCATAGTACAACATGGGCAGCTTATAACAATTCTTAAGTCTTTTTACAGCCACCAAAACACCCATCCTAAAGTTTGGATCTGGGAAATATTCTTTACTAGATTGTAGCCATCCAGCACATCAGTGTGACCTCTTCTCTTCCATCTATAAAACCTCCCCCAAAGATTCACTTTATTTTCCTCTGTATAGAGGGATAAGTGCCAGGATCATGCTTTCTGTGGTCTGAAAACAGATTGTGCTGAACATATCTATCAGATGAGTGTGGTTATTATCAGTGAGCTATTCGCCTCAATCATCCTTTGGTATCAGCAGGGGATGCAAGCCCAAGCTGCTTATCTCAGAGAGGCCGAGCCACTGACTCAAATCACAGCCCTGCACCCGATGCTGCGCCCCCTCTTTGTAGCCATTTGCAACCCTGCAATTTTCTCCAAGCTTTGAATGCCCTTGGCTTTGCTCAAGTGAAATGGGAAATTTTTCTAAAAACCCCCCAACATTTCACAGAGCGAGAAACCCACTCCCATTCCCGTGCTGACGTCAAAGTTGCCCCAAAACGCCAGAAATAGCCTGAAACCGAGAAGCAGCGCAGCCACCCCATCACCATCCACGTTGCGGCTTCCCTTTGCACAGGGGAGGAAGGAGAGAGCAGGGGAGCCTCCCAGGAGCAGGGCAATGCCTGGTACCCGCCTGAGAAACTCCAAATTGATGGCTAGCGTGGGCTACCCTTCTCCAGCCGCCACCGCAGTTGTCCACCGGCTTGGGATTCACATCTGCAAGACCTCACAGGGTGGTGTCGTACGTGAAACACTCTTTCCCCTACTGTGGGTAGAAAAACAGACTGCCTTTTCCACTGACAGCATGTGGTTTCTCATTCACAAAAAAAATTTTTTCCTCACATCTAGGAGGCTCGATTGTAAATAGTTTTATCAAGTGACTAATTTACCGCACCTGTGGTTTATCTCTGTAAGCTTTCTTCATCACTTGGAAAGTGCTACTGGTTATTCCCTAATCGTTATACAGGAACAGAGAAAACATTTACACTGACATGACAAAATTTGTCTAGGAGACGTCAGTGGGTTCTTTGCTCGTGGTTAGGGACCATGAGCTGGGCTGGCACAAACCACTTCTTCTTTTGTGCGGGGAGGGAGAAAACAGGAAATAATTGATGATGCTTTTATTGATGATGGACATGGGCTACCAAGCTTCATCTGTGACAATAAAACCACCGTGGTGTATTTTGCTGCTAGCTACTGCTCATTGAATCTTTAGGAGAAACAAGCAAACAAAAACCCTCTCTGCACCTTTGCTTCTTCAAGGAAGTTATTCCTTCTCATCAGCTCGGTCGAAAGCATGGTTGCACCATGAGTACCAAGATGACTTAAACGAGCAGCACTGGGGGAAAGTGGAAGGAAAAGCATCAAACAGTTAACATTAAAAAATGATGCATATTGATAAGCCAAAACTGTGCTATTATGTCATGTGTCTAAAGGTCTTTGACGCCTTAAAGAGAAGAAAAATATGATAATTGACTAAAAGGCTGTTTGCAAAACAAAACCAAACCTGCACACACCTCAAAGGAAAATTAAATTTTGTGTACCCAGATGACACTGGCCCACTGGTGCTCACCAGTTAACTGCTTAAGCGCCAGATAAAATGTTTGCAGCATTCAGCTTGTTCAGCTCAGGTTTTGGTAGATCAGGAGACATGGCAAACCACCTGCCTCCACAACCGGCTGCAGAAGTTTGGTTGGTGATGGGATCCAAGGCTGAAGCAGGCAGCTAGCTCAGCTGCTGACCCCAAGGCCAGGTAGCATCCTAGTGAAGTTCTCTTCTGTTTCTCAGGCCATCACAGCCAGTGATTTTGGGGAGAGTGTTGGAAGGGGCCCCATTTGCTGCTGCTGCTGCTGCAGAAGCACCAAGTGCCCAAGGGAGTTCTCTCTGTGGCATCTTTGGTCTAAAAGAAAAATTTCAGCTTCCACTGTGATGTCTGTGACAAGATTATTGACAGCTTCAGTGAAGCTCATTAAACAAACTCCTGCAGACCTTCTTCAGTGGCAGAGCCGCCTTTGCAGATTTCAACCCCTGCCTGGACAGAAAACAGCACAGCTTTTGACGCCAGCACTTCAGCACCGTGGGGTACTGCATCTGAGCACGTGCCTGAAAGAAGCAGTCAAACTATATGATCTTCCTCCAAACTTTTGTGTGTTGTTCAGAGAGGATGAATTGCCATTGATTAACTCATTTCTGAGATAATTAAAAGAGCACAGAGTGAATACAGACCTTTCTAGTATCAGGATGGACTGCAGAAACAGCAAGAATCTCCTCACGAGGCCCCCCAGGTTTATTTAATGGAAATTAATTTTATCCTTTTCATAAGGATAAATTCATAAAATTTCATTATGTTGCCCTCTCACTATTTGAAAATTGCAGGACCTGCCCCTACCACTATCACAATTATAGACTATTTTGGACACTCTTTTTATACCAGTAATGAAATTACTATCTATATACAACCTCATTCATAATCTCTAATTGAATTTCATTATTTTCTCTGCAACTCCAGCTGCTGGAAGCTCTGCTCCCTGCTGTCTTTAAACAGATTTTTTAATGTGCAAAATACAGCAACACACTGAGGCTACGGCTGAGAGCCGAACACCCCAGGCTCCTCTACTCACCCATCGTCACTCCCACACTCCCATGCCAGCTTCCTCCGGTTCCCTCTCCCTTTACATGCCCTCTTTCACTAAACTGTTAAATTTAGGTTTTCTCAGGTTTTTATCTCTGAGAATTCAAAAATCAGGGAACGGTAATCAGGTAGCTGTTCTTACTTAAATATTTTAGCATGGCATGTTCTTCCACTGCTTTGCCAGGTTGCTGAGCCAGAAAGATGCTTTCCCCTACCTGGAGGTGACACATCTCTAAAAAGGGCATCATGTCCTGGGGCGAGGAGGGGAGGCACTCTGGGGCCAGCCAGTCAATGGCCGAGGAGCAGGGAGACCTGCATGACCCTTTTACGGGCAACACAAGAAAAACATCCCTGGCGGTGCCCATGCTGCAAGGAGAGAATTGGAAGCAAGAGAAGAGGCAGGCTGGTTTCCACCCCAGGGCCTTGGACCAAAAGCCTCAGCATCACTGGTGAGGGCCCTGCAATCTTCTTCAGAAATAACTTACAAAAGAGAAACATCTGTGACTTCTCATCTGTCTTAATTGTATTTCAAAATTCATTTGACCCTTTCCTCTTGCAGGAGTTCACGCTCTCCTGCAGTTGGTCGTTCACCTTGCACAAAGGTTTTGTGGCCAGACATTTGCTCGTAGTTTTTCCTTCTACTGTGGAAAAAGAGCCCCTTGCTCTTCAACTGCCCTTTGCACCAAGGCACTGACAGCCAACAGTCACCACGGGACTGTACTTGATTTAGTAACATCTGGACACAGAGGCGGGTTTGCCAGGGCGAATGAGGGGGTCACCGGAGGTGATGTGCATGGTTTGGTGACAGGACAGCATCTCTGCAGCTGCACAAGTCCCACTGCTCACACTGCAGCTGCATCCAGCTCTGTAACACTTTACACTGTCCAGAAATGACGCAATGGCCCTTCAAAGTCAGCATTCTATGGCTACTACCAGAGGTTTTCAAGGTCCAATTGGATAAAGCCTTGGGCAGCCTGGTCTGACATCCTGGTGGACCCTGCTTTGAGCAGGAGGTCAGACCACAGGCCTCCAGAGGCCCCTGGGCAGCCTCATTTCCCTGTGGCCCTGTGGCTTTATGACTACTGCTGCATTTCAGAGCTGCAACCCCATCCATGGGAGTGAAAAAACATTATCCATAATGGTTTGCAATTTAGCATTCAAACCTACTCCCAACATATGTCACCAGCATCTTTATTCCATGATAGTCCCCAGCTTCACTCGATTGTATTGTATTTCCATTACCCCCCTTTTGCCTCTGGCAATGCTCCTCAGACCTACTGCCTGCCTTTATATTTCCTAATCTCTCTTCCACTGGAGCCAACAGAATAGGAATACCAAGCTAAATATTGATTTTTAAATGAAAACTGAATTAAGGTAAAACCATTCTCCACACATGTTCCTGGAGAGCGAGCCTCCCACAGCTCAGCAGCTCCTGTCGGTTTTCAGGATCAGGTACCCCCGTGGCAGTCATTATTTACAATATGAAGAAGCTTTGCCAGAGATGGGGGAAGCTGCAGGGTGACCACAGCACAGCTGTGCGAGTGCTGCTGTAACCTTTCCGTTCCCATAACAGCACTGCGTGCCCGGGCATCCTTTCTCTTCGCAGCTCTCTCCCATCGAACGCCCCGCAGTTGCTGAGCGGGACGACGACTCAAGCAGTACCTGGGCTCGGTGGCTACAGGGGGCTATTTTGGGAAACAACTTATTAATCACTAGACCAAAAGTCCATGCGTTTCACCTTTGGCCACGCATCTTTGCAGTGAGGAAGCTGCTATTGCAGTCTCTAGAAACTGGTGTATGTTGTGGGCATGAAGAAACAGTGACCAAATGGCCAAATCCAACACAAGTTACATCATTGTCCAAATCCCATTCTTATTCCCATGTTTCAGGAAAAATTATCCTCCTCCTAATGCTGTCTGAGGGAAACTATCCCAGCGTTTGCTAAGGACTACATTATAACATCACCTCAGGGCTCCAGCTGAGATCAGGAATTTGCTGTAGATGGTTCTGGTTACAGCAGAAATTACTTATTAAGGGATAGTCTCTGCTCTGAACATTTTGCACTTCAGAGAAAAAAGCACTTCAGGGAAAATAGAGAAAATTCGTACATGGTCTTGTCTGTGATGGAAATTGCTGTCTTTGCTGACTGTTGCTGTATTATTTACATAACGCCAAAACTGCATGTGCAGCTGCCGCTTTCCACTAGATCAGTGTTTTTTAAGAAGTTATGAGCTAGTGACAATTTTAATACACAGCCACATATTTTTCATTCTTCCCTTTGCAGTAACAGTCACAAAATACCCTTTTTTCCATGTAATAAGAGTCACTACTCCAAAAAGACTGAAACACTGTGATAAGACACGCCACGCTAAGCAATAGTGACAACAATTAACACTACACAGGGGTATTAATTTCCTTCTGAGGATTTCTGTACACAAAGTAAAGATAAATTAACTTAGGCAAATAATTGATAGACAATTTTTCCATTTGTCAAAGGAGAACAGAACCTTAATGAAGCAACTGGTCTACGGTCACATAGGAAGTCTGTAGTAAAACCAGGGACTGAATTCATATCTGATTTATAACCCTAGTCTTTGGTTATATGCCCAACTTTCTTCCCCTGCCTTTTTTATTTCAATTCTAGGTTTGTGGCAATTGAATTTAAGAAAACCCCTTCTAATCCAACTGCATATCTATCTCAGTTTTCCACCTAAGAAGACTACTTATGAAACATGCTTTAACACTTTCTCCATCAACTGAAGAGTCAGAAGTAAACTGGGACCAACATGAGTCTTGTTTTCTAAGAGTGACACCTAGAGTTTCATCTGAAAAATTAAAAAGCTTTCCTTTACTTATCCAGTTTTAAAAGGCAATAAGCTTTTGTCCATATTATTACTTCAAATCGTCAGTTAAATATATTCAGTACTAATTATTTTGCTATGTTTTTGTGAAGATACAACACAATATTTGTTGCTAAGTGGCCTGTATATGGCATCTGTCATTTATCGCAAGACTTCTCTATTAAATAATGACCTTTATTTTGCAGATGCCATATTTTGCCTTTCATTCAGGAGTGTTTAATTGCTTTGGAAATGTCATTTGCATTACTGCATGAAGGCATGCACCATGCCCAGAGACTGGCCCCCAGGAACGCAGCGTGGCGGCCAGGCTTGCCCTTCCTCACCCCTCCACTGCAGGGCACAGCACCAGTCACCGGGGAAGAAGGTGCTGCTTGTGGGTTGATACGTAATTAGACAAATCACTTAAATCCAGCTGGAATCTGTAAAAATTAGTTATCTGATCCACTTAGGCCCATTTCAAAGTTCATCCATCTCTTTGTGTGTCACCTGTGTACCTCTGCATCCCTTTGAAAAACAGGTGGCAGTCCTCATTTTGTGAAATTATTTTTAGCCACAGAGCTCATATCCACCTTTGCACCTTAGCACAGCAGAAAACACAAACAATCCACACACAATCATTGTAGACTGCTTCTGGAGTTTTTCTTTTTCAACTCTGAACATCCATGAGGGGAGAAAAAAGCAAAAAAAAAAAAAAAAACGTGAAAATCCCACTGACTGGATGTGGTAGCTCAGCAAAAATTCCACAACGAAAGTCTTCAGCAACCTGAATCACCTGAAAACATTGCCCATGGATCCTCTGAATTAAACATGGAAGTTCTTCTGTTTGCAGGTGTCACTGGCTGCCTTCTATGCCTGAGAAGCAGCAGCCGCTTCTGCTACCGCAGCCATGGGGACCCCCGCACTGAGCTTTCAGATCCCAGCTACTGCTCCCTGCCAGCGGCAAGGACTGAATGGTGACGTCTGATGAAGGCTGGTGAGGCCATGCCCATGGTCGGTTTTCTATTCCATACACCAGAGTTTGGACAAAAAACATTAAAACAGAAAGCAAACCTAAATCTCACAAACAAATGGATGAGCTGTGTGAGCAAATCCACGAGAAAGGACACCACGTTAAATGAAAATTAAATTACACGCTCGAAAAAGACCACGATGTTAAATGTACCACCTTTGCCACTGTCCTGGTTTCAGCAGGGATAGAGTTAATTTCCTTCCTAGTAGCTGGTACAGTGCTGTGTTTTGGATTTAGGGTGAGAACAATGTTGATAACTCACCGATGTTTTAGTTGTTGCTAGGTAGTGTTTACACTAGTCAAGGACTTTTCAGCTTCCCATGCTCTACCGCCTGAGAAGGCTGGAGGTGCACAAGAAGCTGGGAGGGGGCACAGCCAGGACAGCTGACCGAAACTGGCCAAAGGGATATTCCATACCATGTGACGTCATGCTCAGTATATAAAGCTGGGGGAAGAAGAAGGAAGGGGGGGACGTTTGGAGTGATGGCGTTTGTCTTCCCAAGTAACCGTTACGCGTGATGGAGCCCTGCTTTCCTGGAGATGGCTGAACACCTGCCTGCCGATGGGAAGTAGTGAACGAATTCCTTGTTTTGCTTTGCTTGCGTGCGCGGCTTTTGCTTTACCTATTAAACTGTCTTTATCTCAACCCACGAGTTTTTCTCACTTTTACCCTTCTGATTCTCTCCTCCATCCCACCGGGGGTGAGTGAGCGAGCGGCTGCGTGGTGCTCAGTTGCCAACTGAGATTAAACCGCGACAGCCACTGTCTCTCTAATTAACCATTTTGGTTTTAATTGAAAAAAAATGTATGTTGAGTTGCAACCCCCTTGTATTAGTTAGACATTTGCCCCAACTCTCCAAGCTGATGTTGAATATTGGCTCCTCAGGATGGTGGGACTTCGCTGCAGTTGTTTATCTGCAGGGCAAACGTTTGAAATGATGGAGTCATGGCTTTTCCGGCTGAGAAAGTGAACGTACCCTCAGCCAGTTACATGTCCCTTTTCTTGGGTCCCCCCGCTGCCCAGCTCAGCCTGGGGTCCCCCCGCTCACCCTGGAGAGAGCATCGCGCCCCAGGAAATGTTCAGGCTCCCGCTCCAGCCATGTGTGGCCAGGATGGGTCCTGCACTTTTGGGCAGTGGCGTCCTGTGTCTGCCCTGGTCTGTCTCTGCAGCCTCCTGTTAATTATAGCACTGGGATGGCTTTCCCTGTTTCTCCTCCCTGAATGTGCTATTTTGGCAACAACCAGCTTCATGAAATCTAAAGGAGAGAGTTAGGACTGTGTTTCAGTCTTGTTAGCCTCCTAGGTGTCATCTTACTGTGTAAGGAGAGCGTTCCAAAACAGCAAAAAAAGGAAATTCAGCAAGATCTAAATATTTTGGAGGTGAGTCCTCAGAGCTAGGAATGCTATATTCAGGCTTTGTTTGTTTTATAATATAGTTTGCTCAAATAAAACACAGTTGCCTGGTAAGGTACTGCAACAAAACCTGGTGTGTCGTATACTGCAACTCCCTCTAGTAATAAAATAACAAATAATGAAATAATGTAACATAACACTACTAATAAAATAGAGGATTAAATCTGTGTCTCATTGCTAAACACGCAAGGCATTCAGCTGGAGCTGGTATTCCTCTGGATTAAGGGGCATAAGGCAGCTTTCCTCGCCTCGCCTGCGCCTTTTATATATTACTCCATATATGTTCCGGATTGGCAGGTCGCTGTCAAATTTAAAATCACCATGTAGGATGGCACATTAGGTTTGCCGTCTCCAAGAGTAAGAAAGTATATGCATAAGAACATTTTTTGTCAGGCATATCTATTATCCTTCACAAGGAACAGGTTTAAATTTATAGTGCCAAGGTATTAGGAACAATTTTAGCAGGTGATACATTCCTCACTGGTTGGGTCCTTTTATGTTTTTTTTTTGTTGGGTATTTTTGAGAATTATTTACTGGCTAGCTTTTATAGGACAGTTTACAACTGAATTTATCTTACAAAATATTCTCACTCTTCTCTTTTACTCCTGCCATGGTCACCTGGGCAGTCTATGCCCAAGCTCTGTCCTTTCATGCCAATGGCTGAGGAAGCTGGAGATCAAAGACGATGTGAAAATGATACAGGTCAAAAAAATATGAACTCTGCATAGGGAAGCTTTCAGTCACCATCTGACTAGTTATGTGAGAGGTAACATTGGTTTATTCATGTATCATATTTCCTTTTGTCTGCATAACTGATTTCCCATCTTCAGAAGAGTAACAAGAAATGGAATTTACCTGAGAATTGTCCATGGCAGAGACTGTTGGATTTTTTCCTCCCTTTAGAGTTCTTCAAGTCATCCCTTCTTTTTACCAAACCTGTGGGATATACATAAACTGGTGAAATCATGGTAATGGAAGAAAATGCCCAGCAAACAGAAACTACCACATATTAACATTTCTTTACATAAGTATTAGATTAAAATGTCTCCAGTGTTTATCCTAATGCATTAACAGGCACGCCAAGTCAGCTCCTCTGAACGGGGATGTTTAGTATGTGTCGACTAAAGTCAACACAGGGACATCAAGAGGCCCCTGCAAAAGATGTGTACCAGTGCCATGGCACTGACTGCTGAACTCCGGAATACACTGAGCGCACGAAGTGCATGCTGTTATCGCTGTCCCGGCACCACAGTCAGTCAGTAGTATTTCCCAAGAGCATCCACCATTGTACTTTACCAGAAAAATGTCCTCTATTTCAACGTGTAACTAACATAATTCCTTGATGTTAACTGCTAGAAAGCCAATGGTATGACAGGCCATTGCTTGTGCTGAAAGGTTCATGTCTTTATTCCACCGTTCTTCATATTAAACATATGTATAAAGCAATTGCCTTGTGTTCTCATTGAAGATAAGCCTTTGCATCTGTCTGAGGACATTTGTTATATAAAGCACCAATGCTTAAAAACAGTGTATTGTCATCAGAAGCTGCTGTCGCTGAGATTTGCTGAATGCTTTGGTAGGTTCCCAAAATTATGGCATCCTTCCTTTTTTTTAATGAAGTAGAGGGTACTAATGAGTAACTTGCACATTGCAATTTAATATTGCTTTTCTTTGGCTTTTGCCACAAGTGGCCAGTGCCGATGCAGTGTGTCGCAAAGCTATGGAAGAAGCTGGAAGAGAAAGCCAGCCACGCTCCAGGTCTCTGAGGCATCAGAAAGGACAAATCGCACACAGTTTGCGGGTAGGGAGAGGTGAGGTGGCGTTGTAAGGAACTGCTGGAGTACAGGCTCGCACGTAGCTCTGATCCCAACGGAAGCAGGTCACAAGCTGGATTCACCCATAGCTTCATGCTTTCTCCCCTCCAGGATGCTGGGCAGCGATTTGCAAGTTTAAAGAAGAGACGATGCTCTTCTCTCTCTTCGACCCCCACCAGCCACTAACAACTCACCTGGATGAAGATCAACAGCCTGCTAGCAGCAGTGGTGGCCCTTTCATGACTTCAGGAGTGGGGATAGCCAGGCTGCCTCCTACTGCTCTAGCTACTACCTGTGCGAGGACCCCAGAGAGTTTCTGAGTGGTCCCTGAAGGAATAAAAATGAAGGTGCGCTGATCATAGTCTGTTCAGAGAGCACATGTAGTTGGACCCTGGAATCGAAAGATCACCTGTCAGAGACCAACCACCACCCCTGGGCTGCAGAAGGCCACAACACAGAGGAACTGGCTCAGGTTCTTCGGTGTCAGCAGACCGATGTATTCAATGCCCCTGACATACTAGCACTATGAGATCTGAAATTTTGCAGAATCTCACCCCCATGGAAGTGCAAACACACAGATTAGGAATATTTTCATCACCTAGGTAGTTTCTTCTGGTAAATCTTTAAAAATGTGAGAAAACTAGAACTCCATCTTCATTCTGTACTATATGAAAGATCTTTTGGAAACCACTACCATCACTTGAGTAACAACTTCCCATAAATCTCTCTCAAACCATTTTGCAATCCTAGTCAAAGGCAATCCATTTATTATGTTTTCTGCATTGTGTGAGCTCATGTAGAGCATGTGACATCTGAAGGTCATGCATGAGTCATAGACATTAACTGGAGTATGTTTATTAGGGATCAATTATTACCTTAAATTAATAATAATTATAAGCAGTATATAATTAATTTTCTTATTTATATGTAGAATGGCTTGTGTATACTGTTATATAGCTATAACAAAAAAAAAGTATAGCTTAGGGGAGGGATTTTCAAAAGTGGTCCACATTGCTTTGAATTGTAATCACACGGGGTGGCACAAGGCATGGCTAGATTGAGCCCACGGCACATGGGACATTGTGTCTGATCCGCACGGTAGCAGATTTCAAGTTACGCTCGTGCAATGTGTCGGGGGGCTGCCTGCGAGACAGCTGGCAGGCAGGCAGGACGAGAAGTACATCATGCTGTAACTGCTCCAGAGGCTGCTCTCGTACCGCAGGACAGGCGTAGCTGCTATGCCAGGCCAACCGTGAAAGCTCTTGAAAAATCCCTCTCTATACCACTGTACTACAGAGGCTTTCCTTCAGTGGGACGGAGTTACTGCCGGGCCCGTTGTACGTCCAGCTCTCGGTTGATTTTCAGGCCTTTTGGGTAAGGATCTGTTCTTAGCACAGAAGCGGCGTGTTGTCTGTCACTTCCTCCTTCTTCATACGATGGTTTGTATGTAGGCCTGAATCCAGGGAAGGAGAATATCCAGCTCATGGATGGCCTTGTAGATGCCCTTCTCTCCAAGCTGTCGAGAAGACAAAGATGTTAGAAAAGAAACCACCCAGGGCCCTTAAACAGTGCAGCTGGGAGCCAGCGCCTCCTGCTCTTACCTTAAGAAATGTTTTCTTTAATTTTTTGACTGCAGAAGTTAACCTTGCGGGTGGACCACATGGAAGCTGAAGGGATGAGAAGAAACCAAAAGAGCTTGTTGCAGCAAAGATGCTGATGTAAGGACATAGTGATGAGGAAGAGTCCAACCCACAGTGTGGCACCATAGGACTACTGGTAAAATGTGTGAACGCAGCATTGTTTCAGCATCTCCTGCTACTACAAATGTGTTATTTTACCTGTGTGCTTCCTGGAAAGTTGAGTTCACAGCACAAAAAAACTGTAATATGAGTACCACCAAGTCTTCTTGTTAAACACTTTCTATTTATCTCAGGGATCTTTACATCAGTTGTAGTTGCAGCTACTGTACAGTGCAGCCTAGCTCTAAGATTCAAGGCCCTTTAACTTTGAACCTTCAGAGAAGGCGAGGCTAAGGGCCAAAGACCTTCGCAAAGTACAGAGGGCAATTTCGCACATTTCGGCAAACCCTTCAAATACGTTTATCAAGTTAATTTATGCTTCCCCCTATTTTCCTGCCCAGTCCTCCACTGTCTGGCTAATTACAGGCTAATCCTGCACCCTTTTGTCAAGCTAAGTTTTCCATTAAGATCACTGGGAGTTTTGTCAGCAAGACCCTGCCTAGCAGTCAACAACGTCAACCCAGCAGTCAACCCTGCCCTGACCCAAAGCAGTCAACAACGTCTTACTTGCAAGTTCTGGTGTCCCTCTGCCCCCCGCTGTGGTACGAGAGACGCAGGACTGTGTTACCACTGCAAGATTTGCGTGGGAAGCCGGTTTTAGGGAGGGAAGAGTCGATCAGTTCGTCCTACAGGACCCGAAGGCTGCCCCCCCGGCTTTAACCCCGCCGGCCGGGGCACAGCCGGTCGGTGCTCCCTCCCGGAGGGCCGCCGGGAGCGGGAACGCCGGGGGAGCGGGCGGCGGGCGGTGCCGGGGCGCCGCCGGCAGGGGGAGCCCCGCGCCCGCCCCGCACCCAGCGCCCCCGCGGCGCCCCGCCGGCCTCGGCCCTCCCCTCACCGCCCGGCCCTGAGGGAGCGGTGCCGGCCGGCCAAAAGTGGTGCGGCTGGGCGTTTTGGAGCTGCCCGGCTGAGCTTTCTGAGCACCGCGGCTTGCTGACTCCCCGGCTCCCCGGGCTTTCCAAGGGGGAGAATCATTCTTTCAGGGGAAAAAATGGAAAACTCCGATGTTTTCCAGTCCGCAAACAGGGACGACGCGTTTGAAGAGGCAAAAGGCAAAGGTCCTGAACTCACATGAAAAGAGGCGACCCTGCTGAAATGGACGGTTAGTCCTTTCTACCTCACACAGGTTTTAAAAAGGAGCAACAAACATCTTCTCTTTCAAGTCACCTTTTGTGCTTCTTAAAGTCACCTCGCAGGATGAAAGTGTAAATAAAAGCAACTCTAATTTGTAAACCTTTAAAAATCTTCTAACTAGGGCAGTTCTTTCTGACTTGGGGCTTTTTTTTTTTTTTTTTTTAAGGTCAGCCTGTACGATGCGGATTTCCACAGGAATCATTCGGTGACAGAACTGACCTTAAATGACTATGCTGGCTTGAGTGGTAATACCAATTACAGACTCTCTTCTTCCTGCAAAAAGAGCAAGTAAACGAATGAGCAAGCAAGTAAGCTTGCTCATTGTCAGCGACGCTGCAATCTCTGCTAGAGGTCTACAAGCTCTGCCTGCAACGATAGAGCAACGATTAAAAATCCTGCAGTGAATATATTGCCTTTCTGCACTGCTCAAATGCAAGGAAAAGCTTCCATAATCAGAAGCAACTTCATACTGTTCTCGGCACTGTTGCTGGCTCAATAGGGCACATGAAGAAGTAGACAGGCTTTTGCTGAGGCCAGTGGTGCTGCAGGTGGATGCTCTGAGTATCCAAGGAAAAATACAGGTTCCCTTTACCGTGTAGTCATACTCTGAATGGAAGAGCCTGATTTCACTGCAGAAAAGGGATTTAGAGATTTTAGTACCTATGTGTTTTTGAAAAATAGGACTCGGGCTCCTAAATCATTGGAAAATATTAATGTTTCTTGTTTGGACAAAACCAAGAACTAGCAGGGTGACAATTGTAATAATAATATAGTACAAAGTCTTTGGAAGTGGTTTGGAGACAAATATTGTTAGGATTTTTAAATAGCATGCATGCCTCCAGCTGGCTGAATTAGAGCCTGCGTTTACAAAAGAATATAGGGTGGGTAGGTATGTATATAAAGGTATCACTGTTTCCCTCAATTGTATAAAGAACTCTATCCTTGAAAGGTAACAAATTCATTACATAAGGATGTTGCCATGGTGGAAATCCCTTCTGATAAACATCTTATAACTCAACTAGATAATAAAAATTAAAGAGCTTATGTAGATGGATGAATGAGTTTGCTAATTTATTGAGGAATAATATGATGGAGAAATCCCAAACTTGGTATTAGCAAAGGATCCGTTACTTTCATTCTGTCCACAGTTTCTATTATTCTTGCACATGCTTTTGTATCGTTGGCTTTGAACTAATACAAATACTTTAAAAATCGTTAGTTTCCAGAAATGAGGTGTCTCCTAGAAAATCATGACAAGCTGTCATTTCTCAAAGAGCTATTGTTTTTCTTCTACCAGAGGAAGTCTTTTCTCTTCTACCAGTATTTTTTAAGATCCAGAAATGTAAATTGTTATGTTTAGACTTGTGTTGGGTGAAACACTGGCACTAATTGTGAAAAAGAATGCAGGAGCTTTGAGAAATCTGCAGCATTTTGTCTCCATACAGCACAGAAGCAAATGTATTACTAAGTTATATAGCAAGCTCCAGTCACTGATGGTATTTCAGAATAACTGGTATTCTGAATTCAGTCACGGTTGACAGTCTGAACTCCTCAGTGTGTACTGGCCCTTGTATAGGGTGTAATTGCTTTTCCAGACAAGAATGAAATCTCTGTAAAGTATATTATAGCATACAATATCTGGAATTTTGACAGACACAGATAACCACAGCAGTGTGGTGAACGCTGTGAATAATGACTGTAAATTGCAACTGTTTAGCATGGTTTCAAATGCAGAACCTGAAAGCTGGTCGAGTTTTCTCCCATTGAGATTTGAATCTTTTTACATTATACAAATATTCTGGTTGTGTTCTGAGCTATAGCACTGCAAAAAGATCTCTGAAGCTGCTTATTTTTGCATGGCAAATATTTGTGTGCATGTAGATCCATGCACGCATACATGTGTGCTACCATACATGCTATGCTCTTTCATGCTACCATACAATTCAGATTAGACAAAGTTTTAATTCATTAACATTTCATTGACTTCTCATCCTGCCCTCACTTTTTAAAATTACTATAGACATTTGCCTGGATATCCATGGCTATATTTCACCCTAAGTCACACTCCAGTTTTTGGGACACTGTGACTTGTGAGGACTGCAGGTTTAGGGGGGGAGGGGGAAATAGCCATAGGACATAAAGTTTTAAGGCACACCCTGTTGTTACTCATCTACCCTTCAAAATAAGACAAGAAATGACCCACAAGTGACAGTGTCATCTTAGCATCATAGTATGTTAGTATGCATATTTGCATGGGCAAAAGTGTGCTTTAACTGCTGTCCTGTTGTTATTTACAGGGTGGGATGACAACATGGTGTTGGTAAAAGTGCCTCTTCCCTGGAACACCTGGATCCGCTCTAGGGACATTTTGCCAGTGGGCAGCATCACTCCCTGACAACCTACTCTGACTGTGGGCATAGCCAACACATAGAAACTGCTCCAATGTGCTTCATAACTGCAGTCCCTGCTTACTCATGAGACACCACCAGCTCTTTCAAAATTCAGTATGGAGGAGCAGAGATGACATGTGAGTAAAGATTACACACGTCCAGTGGGTACGCTGTTGAAGAAGGAAAGTATAACTGGTGTTACACCACGGAAACTTGAGGAGCCACATTTCTCTTTGTGATTACCCTTGTCTCTTTGCAGCTTTGGTGCTGAGAGGGCAGCACAAGGCAACATCATCAGCAGGGAAGTGGCTTGTCTCCATGGTATCTCCACCATCTTGCCCGCTCCCCGCAAGCTTGCTCTGGGAGGAAATGAGCAGTGTTAAACTTCCCCAGCCCCAGCGGGGAAGCCGTTGGGAAGTCAGGTCCTCTGTAATGTGGGGCACACCATGACTCTGAATCACCTTCTCTATCTGCAGAAAAACTGTGATGGAGCCCTTCCCTAACCTTTCAGCTGGACAAAGTTAGTTTGGCTCTCAGGAATATACTCACACAGGCATCCATGTTCGCTTGCAGGACCTGGAAGGCACTAATAAAGTACAACTTGTCACTTCCTACTCCGAGATGACTGAAAACATTTTTCACGTAGAAGGAGAGGAGCTGATCTCGAACACTGCAGTTTGTCTGAAAACAAAGCAGGTAAAGAGTTGCAAAATGAAAACCTCACAAGTCAACTTCAGCCTAAAACTTCAGCCTCGTAAAAATATGCATGTTTAGAAAGTGTACAATCAATAAAAACATTTTCATTAATTTTAGTATCCCACTGGAGTGCTTCCTTTTTTTTTTCTAAACAGCTCAATGTACCCCTGTGGTTTCTGAAGGAGAGGTGGGAGGATGCTGTGCTGGCAGCCAAAGGAGTATTGGCAAGGCCAACCATGAACAGAAGTGACAGCAACAAATCTATTTAACACACAAAGAATAAATGGAAGATAAATTGGGGAGTTAAGTCAGATCATCTTGGCCAAATTGTAGGAGTCATTGTGGGTGTCATTGTCCCATTCCTCCACATCAGTGCCCCATACCATTCGAGATTCTGTCGGGTATCCCGCCCATCCCCAGCCGCTGCTCCAGAAGAGACCAGTCATCCTGTACACCCTGTGTCATATCCGCCTGTCCTGTGGGATCTCTTGGTTACCCAAAGGTATTTCAAATGGCTATATGCCTATTTTTAGGCAATGGAACCAAGCATCAGGTGTGAAATTCCCACCAGGAGGGTAAAGCAGCTGCAGACTAAGCCACCTATATGCAGGTGTCCATGTGTAGGTCCCTCAGGCAAATGAGGAGCCTTCACTCCCAAGGTAATCAATGAGATCCAGGGGAGTTCAAAGGCCAGTAGGTCTCTACTTAAGGATAAACTGACTCATTTAGCCCTGCTGACTAGATCTCTGTGTTAAGGAAGCTAAAATATCTCACACACTATGAATAGGCACCCCAAGTTTAGTGTCTCACTCCCATGCTGAATCGCACTGGGGAACTCTGATCTCCTTATTCCAGTGCACCTGCAGAGGTCAAAGCCCAAAGCAGCTCCTTGGGTATCCTGGCTGCTCTGCAGCATCCCTGGGCTATGCGTGGTACCACACACCCTCAGCAGAAGGTGTCTCAGCTGCTGGGATGGTGGCTGTGGCCCTGGCCCTCACGTGAATGGGCTGGTGCCTGGAAAGCATTTCTGGGGAGGATTGCACGCAGTCAAGTGCTCACAGGAGGAGCAAGTGCTACCACAAGCATGCTCCTCCCCGACACAGCAAACACCCTTACCCCAAGTCTCCTGGCAGAGCACCACTGCAACCACCTAAAGAGAAGTCCCTCCAGCCAGGCTTTCCAAATCCACCTCTTTCTCACCGTACCACACTCAACCCTCCCCTCGTGTCCCAGAGGAAAATCCCTTTCTATGGGGCAGAGATAACACTCTTCCTCTAAGCAGAGGACTTCATTAAACTCATGACTCTCATAAATATAATGTCCTTCCCTATTAAACACAAGTGATTTTTGTGTCAGCTGTCATTCCTTTTGATCATGCATTCCTATCTCTACAGACCAAAGGAAAATAAAGTAAGAAAATGGAAAACCAGTAGTATAAATCTTACCATAAACAGCATTTTTGTTGTCTTTTTAAGCAGTCTTGTGTTCTTGATGAGATCCTTCTGTAAAAGATAATGTGCTAGTATAAATTAACCTAAGCAGAGGAAGGGAGACAAAGTTTTAAGTCTGGTTTGTACAAAACTTAGTAGTAATAATAATCATCATCATCATCTTATTCAGATGTAGGATGAGGACTCAGCAAATCCGTGCTCCAATCCCAGCCTAGCTACAGACTTCTTCCATGGTAAACTCCTTGGCAAACTCATTCCACCTCTCTATGCATCTTCTTTTTTCCCATCTTTACAAAAGGAGCAGCGGCATTACCCTGTCTCTCAGGACTGTAGAGATCACTCGGCTTATTAAAGTTTCCAGGTGCTCAGTAATGAAGCTGGTAAAGAAGCATCTATAAATAAAATAAACTTTTCAACTAGTGGGATCAACTTACAGGAACAGATGATTTTAAACTAGTTGCCTTGATATACAGGTTCTCTGTCACTTGGGAGAGGAGTCCTTTTCGGCAGGTATGCTTTCCTGTAGGTGGCTTTTTGCCTTCCACAGTGAAAAGACAAAGCAGAACTAAAAAATGCCCAGGTCTCAAAATAGAATATACTTTCATCTTCACTCCCAAATCTTCGTGCCTCTACAGTCACAGCAGCGTATGTGATACAGCAAGACTGGTTAGATGACAGAGGTTAACCTAATTTTGTTAACCCTCAAAGCAGCTTCTACACTGAGATGCTCACGTAGATAACCTATTGCTCATGTGCTGGCTGATCAGTATTGTTGCTGTGCTTTTTTATACATCTTGCTCCACTTTCAACAAATTTGACCACAATCATCTGTGACGTTTTTCTAAACGATAGCTCCATATTTACTGGCAACAGGGTCAAGGTTTCCAAGAAAGAAGAACTTCCCTCTCATGTGAGAAGTCTTCTTTCATTTAAGTGGTGGTCAAGTGAGGAAAAAGTAGTTGAGCTGGTTAGTTTGGTTTCGTAACAAAGTATACCAAATGTGTGAAATTTTTTTTTATTTTTCCACAAAACCTTATGGCAGCAATTTTTTGAAAGGTAATGGCCTGGAGAGAAAAAAATCTTTGCTAATTTAACCTAAGAAGCATTAGAAAATCAGTTATCTCTAAGGAGGTTGGACTGCACTGCCTTTAAAACTTCACTGTCCGGTCTTTGAGAAGTGTTTTGTTTCAGGGGTACAGCAGCTAGTAGCAAAGGAGTTTGCTGCCTATTTTAATCTCTACAATTAGTCTTTTGCCAGGGCAGGATTTGCCCCGGTAGAAGCAGCAGGCTGTTTAGTGTGAAAGGGAGGGCTCCAGGGAGGGCTCTGTTCAAGGACTGGAGCGTGCCTGGCTATCAAGTTGCCTCATGAGCCTGCTACGAGCCACGGGCACTGGGAAATAACGTGCAAGGTCGCAGCATAGCCGCCACAGATGTGGTAAAAGTAAAACTGTAGAGTCAGATGGTCACTCTTCTACCGAGTTGCTCAAACAGAGATTGGGCCTGTTTCTGAGACAGCCAAATGCTGAGGGTTTCTCAGGTACCACTCCAGACATGCAAGGAACATCACACCAAGGATAGACTTGGAAATGCTGAAGTGACACCAGCAATGTGAGGCTGTTAAGCCAAGGAAGGGTGTAAGTCAAATGTCAAGACCCCTGGGAGTGGCTGAGGTGTATGCAAGAAGAGGGAGAAAGCAGGTTTTGGTCCAGCATAGCAATACTTCAGCCTACAGTGATACCATTTTTGTTGGAAGTAAAAGCAAGCTCTTGAAATGTTCACCCAGGACAGAGTTTTTTACTCCTTTAATGTTTCAAAAGCAACATAGAAGGGCTTAAACAGATCAGAGAAAATTATTTAAACTACAATTGATACCACTCAAAGGGACCTTGAGCTACCAGAGCCAGCGGCAGAGCTGTATGCCCCTCTATGGCACCACCAGCGCGCCCATGCCAGGGGCATGAGCTGGCTTTGGGAGGAAGGAGGGTGAGATGAGCTGGATAATAAACTCACCTAGCCTTGATCCCATTGCAGGTGTGGTACTCCCTGGTCAACAGTTTTCCTCTAAATGGAATAAATGGGTCATGTAGCCAGTCTGTAATGGCTTTTCACAAGAAAATCAATAATTTTCAACATCTCTGAAACTTCTGATGTTGCTGGAAAACCCTTGAGCCCACAAGTTTCATTTTGTCTGTTCTGTGAGCTCCTATCACCGTGCTTAGAGGGCTGTAGTAATGACACTGTTGCGTTGGGCTCTAGAGACCTCCGCACGTGAATCAGCAAACACTTTACTGAATTGGCTAACTTTTCAACTGAGTGGTATAAAAGGATGCAGATGGATGCAGATGCATGGTGACCATGTTTAAAAAAAAAAAAAATTAAAAGCAAATAGGGCTTTCCTATCTTTCCTGTCATAGAAGGATGGTGGGTACCATTTAATATCTGATCCTGTAAAATCAGTTACACTTCCACCTTTTTTGATATGCCGACTTAATTACTAGTCAGAGAATAACCAATATTCTTTAACTTTCTCATCTGTTACTTGTTCAGAACAAAGATGGTCTTTTCTTTTGGGGTCTCGTGTAGAGCTTTGTACCCTGGATTTTAGTGCCACTTTGGCACTCAGACATAATTATGATATAAATAATACAGAATACCAAAGAACTGGTATTATTCAGTATTTTAAAGTTATATGAAGCAGAGGAAGAAACGAATTCAGGGTCTCCAGCCCTTTTAGCAATGAAGACAGCAAAGATCTGCAAAGCTTTGTGTGGGCAGTGGAACTGATACGTCCAGAGCCAGTCTGAGGACAACAACAAAACACACCACCAAGCATGTTGACTTCCAGACCTAGGCTGGGAACCACAGGAGTTCAAGGAGCCTGCCCCAAAGGAAATGGGCTCTCTCCCTACAGAAAACTTTAGATGTACAGTATCAATGAATACTTAAGGAACAATACAATACATGCGAAGTTCATGTGTTACATTAATACAAAATGTGTAAAGTTTATGCTGATGAGAATGAAAGAGAAACTAAGAAAAAAGAATAAGTAAAACTAACACAGTAGCCAACTTATTGGAGAAGAAAATCTTGCCTGATTTACCCTGGCTAGAGACTAAGTTTCAAAGAAGGCTGTGTGTGACCTATGCTCCACACGAGTGCATGAGACCACCAGCCTGGAGAAGATCCTTTCTTCACTGTCTTATTGTGAACCATGGAATTGTCTTGATCTATATGAGTTCAATAGATATTATTAATATTAAATTCTCTTGATCTATGTAGAATGAACAGATACATCTACCACTGCTGCGAAGTTCCATTAGTCTATTTAAGGTAACAATCATATCTACTGGTTGTTTTGCAGCTTGATTGGCTTTCTGATCTTCATCCATAAAAAAACTCATCTAGTTTCTTACTTCTGAATCTTCTCACCTTTCACATTTTCTGTTTATTTTATTTCCTGTTAGTATAACTAGAAATTAGTCGTGTACTTCCTATAAACGTTACTCATATTTGCTTAGCTGTCTCTAATGTTATGCTGTCTCTTAAGACTATTCTCTACTATTTCTATTGTTCCCTTATCCTGTTTAATTCACTTTGGTCTTCTGAAAAATAATAGGTCTACATGAAGAGCTGCAGCATTTGCACTCATAAATGTGATTTGATGAGTAACAATGAAGTCTAGTGAGATTTTCCAAAAACTGAGGGTGACAATACTACTGTAGGACATAAAAAATTGAGATATCTTAGTGCCTCTGTTGAGAGAGAAGTTTGGAGCAGAGCAGCTCCTAGCATCCAAAACTGATTCTGCTATTTTCTAAACATGGTTGTAATGAACATAGGCACATAGGTAAGCACAAAATATCTACCAGTGTTTAAACACTGTTTCTTGTGACCTTCTGTTATTATAATAGGAAACTTTGGAGCAGCTATAGATTTTGTACAATTACTGAACAATTATGAGCCAATTTTTCAGACATGGGTACCTAGATTACCCATGCAAACTCAGCACATAGGCACCCGATGATTCACTGCCATCAGTTTCAGTAGTCATAAAAGGCAGAATAGCATGAACAGATGGTACTAGCAACTCCTGCTTAAATATTGTACATACACTGCTCTGGTTAGGAAAAAACCCTACATAACTGAAATTGGAACAGTGTAAAGAAAGCTAAAAACATCGGATGCCTGGGATTGGATGTCAGTCTGGTGCCTTTCTCATCCCTAACTACAAAATCACTACACTTGTTCCCATGACACACCCACACTACGTGGTGCCTGTCTGGGTACTCCTCAACTGCCTTTGTTGAGGAGCAACAAAGGTTGACATTGGAAGGGACCTCTGGAGGTCATCTTGTCCAACCCTCCTACTCAAGCAGGGCCACCTAGAGCCAGTTGCCCAGGGTTGTGTCCAGTGAGGTTTTGAATATCTCCAAAGATGGGACTCCACAACCTCTCTGGGCAACCTGTGCCAACGTCTGGTCACCCTCACAGTAAAAAACTCTCTTACTGTGTTCAGATGGAATTTCACGCATTTTAATTTGTGCCTATTGCCTCTTGTCCTGTCACTGGGCACTACTGAGAGGAGCCTGGCTCTCTTCTTTACTCCACCCCCCTCAGGTATTTTTACACATTGATAAGATCTCCCTGACCCTTCTCTTCTCCAGGCTGAACAGTCCCAACTGTCACTGCCTCTCCTCAGATGAAAGATGCTCCAGTCCCTTAATTATCTCTGCGGCCCTCCACCAGTGCCACATATCCGCCACACTCAGAATTTTTTCACTCTATGCCTTAGACAAACTTCATAAAAATTTTAAGGCATTAAGTAAAGCAGAAATCAGACTCAAACCTAGATGAAGAAGACAAACCAAACAAAAAAAACCCAAAACCAAACCAAACCCAATTACATTTCCTCTGGGCATTTGCATCTCTCTGCACTTTATGAGTAACATCTTTTGAGTAAGCCTCAAATGTGAATTCCTATAAAACATACTGTTAATCTCCTCTCATCTTCAAGAAATGGCACAGGCTGGTTCAAGTGGTGGATCTCCCTGTGCTACTGGCCTGGTTCTGTGTTTTCATTTGGTGACAGATGGCTGACGATTGTCTGTCAAGCTAGTTTTACTTCAGCGATCTGATAGGAAGGTCTCAGCACATTCAGTTTATTCAGAGACAGATTACAGAGTATACTCAGGGTCCAGTTTGAAATCACCAAGGTACTAAAACTAAAATTTTCCCTCTGTGCACAGAAAATAGACAAGAGTTTAAGTTTTCAAAGTAGTAGTAATTTTTATGGCCAACGATTAGCTATCTTGAAAGAATGCTCCGCACTCCCTGAATATCTTCAAATGTCTCCAGCTATATAATTAAAATTAGTAATCACTTCGTGGCTAGACAAGGAGCTGAATTTGACATAAAACCTTTATGTATATAGCCTTTACCAGTCACATTCTTGTAGTCTGATGGGTAGACCACTATTTGAGAAAAAAGAAAGAGATATGAAAAAGTGTTTGAGCATATTCACATCATTCCCATCAACCAGTCAAGTGATCTCACTTAACGACAGTGATTCAGTCCCCAAACTCTTTAGAAAACATTGGTCTGCTACCACCAAGCTCACACTAGGAAATCCCTGTACAGCGGTATTACTGCAGAGTGTACAGATGTGCTCAGCAATAACAGACAGCTCAGCTTGCCCACGTAGGCAGGCAGCTATTCCAAACTCTTCGCTTTCTCTCGTGACATAGAGGAGTGTTCCAGAGTCTGTGACCTGCTTTCTTCTGTAATTTCATCATGGCTTTATAAAAAGGTTGTACTAAAATTATGAAAGGAAAAAGCAAACCGGATGGAAACATGGGCCCGGTTCTGGGGGAGGAGGATGCCCGCAGCTGCTAGGCTGGTAGAAGTGGGTCAGTTTGCATGGCACCACTCTTATACTGAAAAGCTTCTCTCTCCTTCTACCTTTGTGCACCATTTTTCAGTTTTCTCTCTCCCCCTGAGTTTTTTTACCCTTCTTGCTCGCTTCTCTTTTCAAATCTAATTTTTAAAGGTTTTTCCCCTCTGTTTTCTTAACCCAGGGCATCTTGGCAATGCCAACACAGGGTGCCTGTACAGCTCTATGAGTAACATCTGCTGGGAGCTGGGCTAGAAGATTGTGAAGCTGCAGAAACTACAGCGTCCATCCCGGAAAGATTTCTTGGTGTTGGAAAAAGAAAGTTTTTTAAGACATGAATTGAGCAGACCGCTCAGAGGTGGCTATGCCACTGATGTAAAGTCCTGTGAGAAACAAATTTTGAAATGTAATTTAAAATAGTAATGAAATAGAATTTCTGGACAATATTCAGAAACTACAGTGATAAGTTAGGACATACAGAGGTATAAGTGACCTAACCAGATGCTGGTGAACGATACCGGCATTGAATCTTTCAGCTGGCATGGCCATGTTAACGGCAGGCAGCAAAACAAACTACATTAAGAAAAATTATTATAGTTGATCTTTATTGGCAAGAATAGTCTTTCATTTAAAAAAGAAAAAAACTATGTAGGAAATGTTTGCTTGCAGTGTATTTCCATAGTTGGACTGACTGCCGCAGAATGGCTGCGACCTTCACTCTCCAACGGTAGCGCCAGAGAATAAAAGCGAGGGAAGCAACAGCGCAGTAGGCAACAAGATGATGTTCCAGAACATTTTTCCATTGGAGGTGCCATTCTCCCTCCAGTGAACTTAAACCTATTGGTAATAAAGGTGCTTCCCTCAGTTACGTTTCCCTTGGAAGTAGTCCTCAAGCCCTGAGAAGTCTGTGACCTTCAGTCAGAGATTGCTGCCATGGTGCCGTCTCCCAGCTTCCGTTCAGCAACCCCTTCATGTGTCCGGCCTTCTCCACTTCCCACCATGTATCTGCCTTCTTTGTGAAGTGGTGCTTTCAATGAATTGCATCAGTAGGGGCATTTTTCGTGGAAAATTTACTTATTTAATTATCAGATATGATCACATCTGGCACTTTTTTTGCTAGAGAAGATATAGGAGCTGAATAATAAACTACTCATGAGAGGTTCATTTTCCAAAGCATGTGAAATCCTGTGGCACAGGCCACACAAATGAGCACTAGAGAAGTACCTGAGCGTGGTGTCAAAACTGGGTTTCTTGTTGGCAGTATTTATAAAAAAGAGATTGTATTGTAAAGACTCCTAAAAGTTACAGAAAAATAAAATATCACAAAATATAAGTAGCACTTAGAGAGAAAGAACAGATGCCACATGTCAAAATATGCACTGAGATTTTTCACTTCAGGGAAATTTTGAGGGTTTTTTCCAATTAAAACAATGGGGAAACTTTGTGCTACCATCTGAAAGATAGCATTGCTTGTTGCAGTGAATATAATTAAATCTAATTCAGCAGATATTAATGATGATAGTGGTTAGATCTAGAAACCAAGGAGATAATTAAGTTCACATTTCCTGTATTATCTGTAATTTATTTTAGAAATTTAGGAAAAAGTAAAATACTGGTTATATCTGACTTTGGATAGCTTGCTTGTCTGAAGTTTCACTCTTTAGCCTATTTTTAGGCTTTACTCTTTACTTAGTCTGTAGCACAATACGTAAAAACATGCATAATGTTTTAAATTATGGAAGAGATGTTTTAACAAACACCTTCTTTAAGAGCTTCTTAAACAAATCAGAAATATTCCATCTCTTAATATTTGTAGATTTAGTAAAGTTTTTAGGGAATCCTTATGTGCAAAATTACAAATAGAGACCTGAGCATTGACTTTACAACTCCCATACATCAGATTAATTTTGTAACTGTGACAGAAGTTTAAATCATCTAATATGCCTGTAGGAGTGAAGTGAAACTAATTAGAAAGTTGATGATGTTCTCCGTATGAAAATAGCTACTTTTCATTTTTTAAAACAAAGACCCATAGTTTCCAGTGAACAACCAATGAAAACTTTGTTGTTGTTGTTGTTGTTGTTTACAATTTAATATCAGTACTGGGCTTTCCAATTTTTGAGTTTCCAGGAGAAAATCAACACTTACGTAGAAAAGCAGCAAAAACATTAATTTCTTCACAAAACCCATTTTCTACCAGCAGGGGAAAAAAAATCCAATGCAAAAAGGCTTCCAGTCTTAATCAAAGCTTCAGAGCTACCATTTGCTACAAAAAAAGGAAAAAAAAATTCATTTGCCATCATTCTTCTGGTTATTTGTATTTGTTACATCAGCAGAAAGAGGTTAAATCTATAACCCTCTGTATGGGCTGGGAAAATCACGTGGCAGCCTTGATTTTAATGACTTTTTCCCATCTCTAATAAAAACTTTCAGTACTTGTACCCATTTGGGAAGATGCTTTTATCAGTCTCACTGCAAACTTTAGTGAATTGTGACCCAATACCAGACACCAGATAAGATCTTCAGGGGTTGTCAAATGCTTCTTCACATTTCCAGGTTTAGATTAGATTATTTGAAAGCAAATTTTTCCACATGAGAATTCCTTTCCATGGGAAGGAGCATTTTTCTAGCAGATTTCCCTTCATTCAGCTTAGCAGTTCCATAAAAATCAGAAGATTTGTTGCCTTGATATTCGGCCAAGCTGTTTCAAAACTTGCAGGCAAGCCCTGAAAAGTATCCCAGGTCTGAAATGTTTGCCTAAACCTCTGAACATACTGAGGTTTATTTTTACTAATCTGTCACTTCTGAAAAACAAGCATTTTATTTATCACATTTGCCTGTAACCACACAGCAAGAACAGGAGATAATTTATCAATCTGCAACCTCTCTCTTATCTCGGTTCTGATAATGAGGTTACGGCATAAACCTAACCCTCCCAGCCAAAACTTCATACTGCAGCCCTAAGAAATTCTCTGTTTTACTTTTCAGAAGTGTAGAAAAGATGAGTTGCTCCCTTCTTCCTATTTTCAGAGAAACCTCACATGTTCGTCTCACCTAAAACACATTCATTATTATTTATTCATTTCCAATGTCACTGGGTCACCAACATAAACTGAAGTTCATAACTGCAAGTAGTGTAAAAAGTACCAATGGAAAACAGTTAAGAAATGAAAAACGAAATCTAAATTTACATTCTTACTGCCAAAAGGTTTCCAAAGTAAAATGGCATAAACAAAGCTGCTTGTTTCTGGTTCTTTCTCTTGCCAGTAGCTTGACCCATGAGCAACATAACACCCTGAAGTCCACGCCTGGGATTTGTCACCCCTAACCATAGACCACTGGAGGCTGGATGTCTGAGTCTGTATGTGCTCATCACCCGGGGCTGATGGAGGGGACCGGGCCCTCAGAGGACACCTCCCCTCATCTGCCTAACATCCTTGCTGCTGACGGAGCTAGAGACAGGCTCTGCGGGGACTTGTGGGCAGCACCTCAGAATTTGCTAGCTAGTTTTCTGGCACCAAAGCTAGGGCAGATGACTCATACAAGGCTATTATCAAAATGAGGAAAATTTGTGGTGTTTTACCAATTTGCAGGATCAGAGTCTTGGTCACTGACTTGTTTTGTGTTCCCAGTCACTGCCCAGAAGTCTTTGTCATGTAACTGAATCATTGACAGTTTAAAAATGAGAGCACGAAGCCAAGGTTGAGCAGCTCCCTGTTTTGAAGGCTTCAACCTCACATGTCAAGTTAAACCAGACATTTCATGTGCAAGTAACTGTCTTGCATTTTCTGAGACACACATGGGTCCCGTCAAACCAAGATGCTTTCCTAAACTTAATGAAACCTCTGTTACATGCAGGAACAATGATCACTGTGTTGAAGTTGACAAGTTGATGCCTACAAAATAATCATATTGTTTGCCAAATGCTATGCTTGACAAACAAGTATTCTCCATTTTTGAGTTACCAGAGTAAAAATGAGCATCAGAGTTGATAGACCCTATATCTGGATTTATCTACCTAAAATCTCAGTTATCTTTTTTTTTTTTTTGGTGATAAAATACGAAAAAAAGAGAATCTGAATTTTCTTCTGCTGTTCAAGACTGGCAGGAGTCACATTATAAAGGATAACTACTAAAGGAGAAAGGTTGGTCAAACCAGAAATTTTGGAGACATATTTGATAAGAAGTATTAACCTAAGACAAAGCCTGGATAGTTTTAGACCAACAACAACAAAAAAAAAAGTCATTGCAATGACAAGCAGTGTCTAATCTTTATTTTGGAACTTCTGCTTCCCAAATAAGTGTCAATACATTGGACTTTCTGGAACAAACCTTTCATCGGAGCAGTCCAATTCGTCACTTCCATCTTAACATCTGTGTTGAAATCTTTCATCTTTTCTTTGTAATATAGTTAACTCAATACATGCACATATTACAAGCCTGATCTTTGAAGTCAATAGGAGTTTTCTTTCTATCTTCTGTGGAGCAGGACTAGATACATGATGAGCTAATCCACTGGGGAGCCCTTATACACCAAGGCCTAATGCAAAAGACAAATCAGAAAGTCAGTCTTCACGATTGCACAGCTTTCAGACTTTACCATAGATAACATGGTTGCCCCATTCCTTTCACAGTTTAATGAACATCATCACCACTCCTTAAATGTCCTGTAGGAGTTGGAAGCGACCCTCTTTTGGAAAACTATAGGACAAAATAAACTTTAAATCAGTGCAATTTTGCAGGTTTTGGAAAACAATTATATTTTGCATTCAGTCATTTGAAACTAGGACTACAATTTCCATTGAAGAACCTTACTGGTTCTTGCAGAAACAGCCATACCGCAGTTTCAAGTCAGCTAGTCAAAGACATTTTTCAGTCTGTTTTTTCAAAATATTTCAATTCATGTTGCCCTGAGCAAAACAGAAAATGTTTTTAGTTTAGAAGATTTGCCCTTTCTCTTTATTCAATCCTAGAGAAGAAAAATGGCCTGATCTTGGAAATATTTAATGCTGTGCCTTAATCCTTCATACTCAAAAAATGTTTATATTTGGGTCTCGTGAGTTAATTTGCTGAAGATAAATGGGCAGTTCTTCTCAAAATAATTTGTTTTTATTTCTCCTTAGAGGAGGAAAGATGTAGGAATATCTTCTTTTCTAAACCATTCATCAGTGAATTCCAGATTAAGTTATAGTAATTGATATCTGTGAATTTGGCCAGGGATTTTGAATTTAAAGGTTAAACAGAGAGAGTGATTTCCTAGACTTCAGAAGAAATCTTTTCACTTACATAGTTGTTTAACACTTTTGCTAGTGGTGAAGTTCATATAGTTCATCTGATAAGGTCTGCAGCTACGTGTTAACCAAGAAAAAGGTGTCAAAAATGGATATGTGTTAAGAAGCATGTGTGGGCCCAGAAATGCCGTCAGCCTTAGCATAGTTTGTAATTTGTAATTTACCTCACCCAAATAAGACTTCCTAACAAATTCTTGAACAGCATAGAATCCTGGTCTGGATCCCCTGAGAGGTTGCATTACTTTCCATCCTAAATATGTTATTTTATGTAACATGTCACTGGGTAGTGGACAGCCAGAAATACTCTGGGTCCCACAGAACTGCATTGTAGGTTTTCCTTCTTTCCATGGTCATTACCTTCTTCCTGGCAGCATCATTCATAAGCATGAGATTGACTGTAACGTCTCTGCCAATCCTGCTTCACACTAGCAGGCCAGTTCTGCTCCAGATTACACCAATTTTACAAACATCCCTTGGGTACTGATGATGGCTGTGAGTGAAAAGATTATCAGGCATTTACTGTTGTTCAATGCAGCCCATACCTTCTTCAAAGCAGCTAATTGTGCTTTAAAGCACAGGCTGACATAATCACATGCCGCCGGTTTACCATCAGGATAGCTCCGGCTCTTTGCATTGTCTAGAGTATATACTTCCAGCAGCAAATTGGAAATATCAACCCTCTATTATTCTAGGTCACTTAAGGAGTATATATTCAGACATCGACTATGTAAATCTCATAACTGAGTAACACTCCACGCAATGTATTTAAGAGACGTTTCTTAAACTGTCACCAATACTTACTCAGCAGGATGTGGAAAATTCTGTTCATGCCTTGGGTTCCTCTGTCTTCACAATATGAAGTTTCAGACGTAGTTTAAATGTTTTATAATTATCTTTGTAGAAAAAAAAGTGCCTGTTCTGGTCACCTCATGTAAGCGAAGGGGAGGAAGAACTAACAAAACACAAATTTGGCAGTAGGCAGCTCTGACGATTTTTGCTCGGGAAGAGGTCCTCCAGCCTCTACAATGGAGGTGTCCTCAATGAAGGATATGGAGCAGGTGCCTCCCCTAATAGTGCTAGGTTGAGGACCTCTGGGAATTACAAATAGTCCATGACTTGGAGGCAGGGTGAGGAAAGGAAAATAGGGCAACGGAAATCAGAATTGCGTGAACAACGGAGTTTCTCTTTGGTGACCCAACCGAAAAATTAAACCAAAAAAAATTAATTTTGGGTCAGCCCAAAGCACTTGTCCAACTCAAAATGAAACAGCTCATTTTGCTTTCAAATCTCTTTTCAACCTTTGAAAGAAATGTACATAAAATCCTAAACCAAAACACTATTTTGATGCGTAAAACTGAAATATTTTATTTAGAAAATGTCAGAACGAAACATTTCAGCATGATTTTCCTTTTTTGAGCTGTAACTATTGACTGAATTGAAACCCAGCTTGCCTGTCTGAAACGACATCTTTATTTTCTTTTGGTCAGTAATTGTCCCAGACATTTCCCCTGGTTGTAAGGGAAACCTCCTCTGACTTCTACTTCCTTTGTCTGTTCAAAACTGACCATCACCCACCATCCTTCACACACCCACAAGTCACATATGCCCTGCAAGAAAACCTATGAAGGAAATACTGCAAAATTTGCTGTGTGGCATTTCCAGGGCTCCAGCTCATGAGGTTTCCATGTTAGAGTCTTTCAGCTAGTGGTTTTCAGGGTTGGAGAAGTTAATGAACAGTTGACTTCATTTTTACATTTTTGTGGACAAATGGGTTTTCGTCTGGGTTTAGCCCCAGTGTGGAAAGCTTGAGAGATTGATTTGACATTTCTGGGTAGGGCAGCTCAACAAGGACAATGTGGAAGAGGCCTAAAGGAAGTAGAAGAAGGAAATAAGTTAATTTTCCGCTTATGAAGAGATTATATGAACGAGGAACAGCATGTGTGGTTCATGGTCTAGTCTCTATTTATAATCAAGGAAGAAAACAGGTACTTTTAGGGCAAAGTTACGTTATCCTGTCCAAATCTTTATAAACCTCTAATGTAGATGAGATGAATGACACCTGGATAATTCCTATCACCCTCCATTGACTATAAAGGGAGCCTCATGTAGCTTGGGGATAGGCTGTGTCTGTCAAAGGTCAGTGAGATGAACTCCCCATTTGGTGCTTAACTTCCCTCCCTTTGCTGTCAGCCGTCACGAGTTCGAGTGATAAGAGAAAGGATGTTGGCCAACAGCTCTTGACAACATCATTGCTTATCCCACAAGAAAGAAAATAAATATCCTACTGAATATAGCAAAAGATTAAACTCCTAACACTGTAATGTGGTACCAAATCCTGGCTGGCTGTCACTGTTGGGTCACTTCTGCCTTGGCTGTGAACAGGCATGTAATTCATATGTTGTGAGATGCAAATGAGAGGAGCAAAGTAAACCATGTTGATTGCACCTAGTTTGACAGGTAACAGGCATCCATCACCCAGATGGATCGTATGCCAGTCTAGTATGTGAGTTCCCACAAGAAGGTGTTACAATTTCAGTTCACATAAACCTTGTTCTAATTAGGTATGGATGGACACTTTTATCTCGAAATCGCTCTGGTTCAGGAGCAACATGGGATAGTTTAATCCCACTTCAGTGCCGTCTAGCTTCAACAGCTGATGTAAGACATGTTGAGACTAACTATTTTTGGGCTAACTTTAATTTCTCTTTGAATTTAATTGATGAAGCTACCAAGGTAGATCAAGGTAGATTTCCTGCCAACATTTTTCCCATATTACAGTATCTATTCATGGGCTGTCTTCTAGATATCTTTTTAGCAAGATTTTTTTCATATGAATGTCCCTGATATGCTGTGTTTGCAAAACTTCACCCTCCCTCACCTGCACTGCCACCCTGAGTCTTTTATTTGAGGACATACTTTTTTTTTCCCCAGATGTGGACAGGATGCTTGTTGCCCTGATAAAGAAATGGTAAAGCCTTGCTCAAGAAGTCTTCACCAGTTGCTGACAATCCACTATTATATATTTCCTCTGGCTTTCTCACTGTTTGGATGCTTTTCACCCCTTTAACCTTGGTCCAGCCACCAATGTCCCTAGCTGAACCAGAGCAACTCTTCTGTCTTTGCCCAGGGGACATTGCTGAAGGACCCGATAATGACGGATTAAACTGCTCTTCAGTGACTTTAGTTTTTTTCTGTCTGGGAGCTTGCACTGAGAGTAGGCACCAAGCACTTCTCTTCTGAAGTGCTCTCAAATCCCTGATGCTGCAGAGTGCCGTTTGTGCTCAGCGTGCCTATGGGGCAGTGAGAACGCAGCGCTCTGAGCTTTCGGTTAGCAACTGCTGCCTGACTGCTTGTCTCCATCTCATCTGACCCAGGGGGACAGTTTGGGACTTTTCACCAGCAGCTATTCAAGACGGGATCTTGTCTATGGGCGTACCGAGGCAGAATCAATGAACCAAACCAATGACTCTCAGGAGCGATGCTATTTTTCCTACCACCCCCCACAAGAAAGGCTGAACCACACGCTTCCCGCTAAGCCCTGGCCTGTGATAAGTTGAAATTTCAGCCTTATGGTGAAGAAGCATGTCCCCAGACCAAGCTTGCATCCTTTCTGGATACAAGATTACAGCCACTGGCCCAGCAGCCCCACAGGCACAATACATGTCATCTCCCTTGCGTTTGAATAAAAGAGAAAAACTCTGTAAATGGTAATGTTTGAGGACCAAAATATTTATTATAATAAATTAAAGAGTAAGCATTTATAAAACAATCCATTTTCATATAAATATCACACAGCATTTTTAATTTTGTAGTTCACTTAAAAGCCTCTAGTACAGCTTCATAAATACATTTCCTTGGATATTTTTCAATTAATCTGTATAAATAAAAGTACTGTATAATTATTACTTTAAAATAAGTTACCATTAAATATGAATGACAAAAATAATTTCTGAATTAGTCTGAAATACCAACTTTTCAGGTAAAGGTCAGAAGGGGGCAACATATGCAAGTGAGATTTGCAAGTAAAAGGCTCAAAACATCCTGGCTACATATCACTGCCTACCTTGACCAAAGCTGATTCACAGGTGTCAAATCTCAGCCTATGAAATACAAAAGCAGCTGCCTTATTCCAGTGGAGACGAGGAGGACAGGAGTGTGCCTTTGAAAATATTTAATGCCCTGTTTTGAAATGGAGCTGCAAACACTGTCCTGGAGTTTTCATTTTCAAAGAAGGCAGCAATATGCTTCCTGTCTGTGCCCACCTAGTTTGCTATTTTTGGCACAGGTAAAAAATATACTGCATTGGGGGGGGGGAGGTCCACAATAGTTAATCAATTTGAGTTCCAGCAAGAGTTTTTCAGAGACATCTCCTCAAGCCTGATCTGAAATTCTTTTAGTTTTTCTTCTTGTTCCATCCCTTCTTTGGAGCATCAGTACAAGCATTTTCTATGTAGTCAAACAGTAAATCCAGTTCTCCAATGGCTTTAGTCTTTCCATTCTCTCCCAGCTAGAAAAGAGCAAAACGTAAGTTTTACATCTCGTTATTTCTCAGAAAATTGAAATTAGGCTTGTCACAGAAACTGAACCGAGAATTTACTCTCCTTATTCTCTCAAGTAGTTCTATTAGAGTCATTATACCATAAGATATAAACTAGCTCATTCAAATCCAGTCTAGCATCTACAGTTACCTGCAACCTGACTTCTGAAGGACAATTCTAAATTACCATAACACATGCAGAGAGTTAACAGGACAAGTGAAGGAGGGCTGGAATTGGAAACATCACTAATCCCCTCTTTAATGCCCCTGCAGGCTTCACCTTCTAACTAATCTCCAGAGTTTGTTTCATAATTAGGTCAGCCTTAATCCAACTCAATGACTGGGGTTTGGAACTGCCCTTTTTAAATGTTGGGAAAAAATGTACCTGTTTCATTTTGCTCTTCATTTCTTCCAGGTTCTTTTCAATGTGGTCTCTGAGTCCTGAGGATTTCTAAAAAAAAGAAAACATCCAGACATAACATTGGCATCTGTATGCAACAATGTGCTTTTTTTTTTCTTTTTCACACCTTACTATCAACCTTGAGTTCGATATTTTTGATCTGAGGTTTCCTTTCATATCACTGCCTTTTGCCGCTGTTTGCAGCATTCTGAGATTCAGGAGCAGCGACAAGAGTCACGAGAAGGGAAAGAAACCCAACTCTACTCACACATCTGCTCAGCTCCGAGTTCAGGGATGCCAAGAACTGTGCCACCTCCTCAACATAGGGGTACTGGTCCTTGGCCTCGGTGAGGAGGACATCTTTCACTACAGTCTCCACGATCCTCTTCATCATGTAGCAGTGGTTGTTTTCCTATGTATGCAAGTAGGAGGTCACGTTAAATCATGGCAAGAGATCAATAAGTGCTGCAGAAGGATGCAAAGAGCAGCCTTCTGGTGTAAGACTTACCTTGACGTTAACATAGAGTTGCTGCCCAATGAGCCTGTTGTCCGTGTCCTGGTCTGAGACCCTGGCCTGAGAAGGAAAAAAAGAAATGTCAGGTGAGGATGGGAACCTTACCCAAAAATTAATAATAAACCCTACGGTTTTCATCAGTAATAGTGGAGGTGAAATGAGGGAATGGGCACCATAGACAGCCTGTTACAGGTAGGTAAGCTTGGACATTGTGTCTGTTTCTCCCCTTAATTGGGTGAGATTCAAGGTCAGTATCACTGGAAAATAAATAAGCAGAAGTCTGAATTCCTGTCCCCCTCTTAAATGTCAGATGTCATAGTGGTTATGATGACTAAACCAGATGCCGCAGGTGGCCGACCTCATGGCAGCCCACAGCGCTGCTGGGAGGTGCTGCAGCGCTTGATGGCGTACATCAGAGGGGACCTACCCATGGTAAAATCAGCCAGGAAACCTGCCCAAGCAGAGCACTGTAAGATGCCTGAGGAGCTGCCTGGCCATGGCTAGAGTCACGGGCAGGCCCAGCTCCAAATGGACTGGGTAAACAGAGAAATTTAAGCTCATGTTTCACAATTGTCCCAGTCTAGCAGCAGCCGCTTGAGAGAAGGATCTGTGCTGTGCCAGGGGCTGCCTTTCCCTTGGGGAGCAGGAAGAGGAGAGGCAGCAGCTTCCCCCGGCTACACAACCAGCGGGCAACACACCCACTCCACATGCCCAAGCTCTGCCTTACTGCAAATGCATGTTTTTTCTGGAGAAAGGCATGAGAAAGAGAGAGGAATGCTGAAGGCGAGAAGCCAGGGCACTGGCCGAGGAGGAGGTCCTCAGATCCTGCCACGAAGGACACATGGGTTACTGTACCATTTTAGCCAAGGTATAGGTGCGATTCCTGATGTAGGGCTGCTGGAAGTTGATCTTCCTGAGCCTGCAGGCATGATGGGCAGTAGAAGCCAATCCTGCCCCTTTCGGAGGCAGAGGGCTGGTGAGAAGAAGAGGGAGACAGCAACAGCAGCAGAAGACAACCCATCCTGAGAAGCTCTTGGTCAAGGTTTGCAGGGAGGTCATGGCTCACGATCCAAAGAAGTCGTCTGTCCCAGCAGGTTGCAGCTACAGCACTCAGCACTGATGAGAGAGAGTAGTGTTAGCATTAGGAAGAGGGGGCAAGGCAAAGTGAGAGAGGCACGAAGGCTGCAAGCCTTACCTTTGCTGTGATTCTTGATGTGCTCTGCAGGAGGTGAAGTGCACCTTATATAGGGCCACCAACATCTCTCTCAGCTTTTTTTTTTTTGGGTGCTGGTGGTGAATTAAAAATGACATCAGCAAGTCTCTTACTTTCCAGTATCCTCTTCTGAGAACTATCTAACCACTACAAAACCCACAAATACAACTTCAAGGCCATTGTAATCTTTAGTTTCTTATAAAATAAACCAAATCTTAATGCGGGGCAAAGCAGGGGCTTTTACCAGGGCAGGAATCCTGAATTCTGTTTGCATAAAAATACTCGAGAAGTTTATGGGTTTGTGCCTTCTGTTCTGATTGCAACACACTAATTGGATTGGCAATTTGATGGCAGATAATGCAATTTATATTAATTTTTATTCATCTTCAGTGGTAAAAGACTGGTGCTCCGCTGGTGCTGACTGGTATACGCAAGTGGTCAGAGACTGCACCAGACCCAAAGCACTGACCACCTACAGTTCCTACCCTGCAAATACCCTTTCCCACACAGTGTCCCACTGGAGTCACCAGCCATCTGCCCATCACTGTGCAATCCTCTCTCAGAGATCAGAAACTGGGTAGGACCAACACGGCATTTATCACATCCCTGATCTCCAAATTCCCATTTTCCAAAAAATTATCCATATTCCAGGCTGTAACCAGGGGTAGTGACCAGAGCCGTGGTCATGCACTTACTTATCCAGGTGATTTCCATGTTCCTGACCCTGTTCTGCTAATGTAAAGGCAATGCTGCACCTTCAATCTGAAATATTATGCAGGGTGCTAAAGGGAAACTGTGGTCTCTTTAGAGAGTAATTTGCAACCCAGCTGAGATGGTAATGCATGAGGACACAAAACTGGTACAAATGCAAACTCCTGGTTGTCTGATACCTACAGGGCACACAGGTGACAAATGTGAGAAATCAGTCCTGGAAAACCAAGGCTCCAGCTCTGCCCCTGAGAGCAAACAGGGGCATCGCTGGGGCTGGGCTTCACCCCTCATGGCTGAGGTTCTCGGGACAAGAGCCATAACCAGCCTTGTCCCGTGGGCTGAAATGCCCAGCTCTTTTGCTTATACCTGAAAGGAAGCAGATAAAGGCTGGCTGGCACCAGGTTTACGCTTTACCTTCCCCTGATGCATCCCCAGCAGGAATTCATCTCTCCATGCCTCAGGCCTGGCTCAGTTGCCCTCAGATACCTGCCACATCAGCTATGCACAGCTCTGTACCCTTGAAGATGCAGGCCCTCACCCTGGAGCCATCATCACCACGTACCTTTCCATGCCCCTCTCAGGGTATCCCACCCATTCCTATGCCTGGCCTCCGACAGCAGTGGGCAGCAGAAAACAAGTCTGGAGCCAGGATGTCGACAACCTGGTTCACACCTCAAATGTACCACAAAGCTATTCAAGAACATGTTTATAAACTCTTTTCCATAAATATTTCATTTGCCAGGCTAGTAGGCCCAGTGGGGGAGTAGGTTAATGAGAAGATGGGAGGCTGAGTTATACTTAGTCAAAAGATAGACATTAAAGACCAAACTGGGAGAAATCCAGACAGAGAGGCTGTTTTGAAGGATTGGCCTCCCCTGAAGTGCAATCCCACAAACTCCTCTCCAGGTGTTAAACACAGTCTGATAACCAAAGTCTGCTTCTAACTGAGGTTTCTTGCACTTCTCCACCAGCTCATCCAGCAGAAGTCCCAACCCCATAACAGAACCCGTGAATGGGCATTCGGACCTTCCCTGAGGGGCGAATGCAGCCCCCCTCCTGGTCCAGACCCCCTGTCCTCCCGCCCTTCTGGATCTCACCTCTCCATCCCTTTGGTCACTTACTCTTGTCAGACACGGATCCAGCTTGCCTGACCTCTTCTTGTGGCTCCGATCCCATGGAAAGGGTTCGTGACCTGGGTAAGCAGGTGCTGTGCCACTCGCATCTGTTCAAACGGCTGCGAGGAGCCCACCTGGTCCCAAGCTTCCTACACCTCCTGACAGATATTTAAACAGCATCAGGCACAGGGATGAGGAATTAGATGCTGAATCTTTCTTCTGCCCTCTTATGCAGCGATTACAGGATCTCTTCTCTCTGTCTTCTCTAGTGTTAGAAACCATACACTGGGACCTACCTATTTTCATAGAAAACGTTAAGTTAGACTTGATAAGGCTTTCTTTCTGCCATCTGTTGTTAGCCACCTTTCTCAGTCATACTACTTTTTGGCTGTGCCAGAATGTCCTCCTCCTGACGCTTTAAAAAAGCTTGATTTCACTTGTTTAGTTTACCTCCCTGCCTCTGGTATGACACTGAAATGCTAAAATGCCTATTGTAAATTTGTTAATTCCTATTTCACAAATTCCCTTTTTATGACATACCTAAAGCCTTCACATTATTTAACCTTTTGTTTGCAGTTGTGAGTTGTAATAACCTATCTTCCATCCCTCTAGCTTGCTGTGAGTATGGTCCAGCCCAAAAATGAATGTTCAAAATCTTGCTGGACACTAATTTTAGCAGACTGTCCCCTGCTCATCACTCCACTCCTGGCCTCTTCCTAACCACCTTCCACCAGATGACTGTTTGTCCTGGAGGTACTACTGAGTTATGGTATAGCCACAGTCATGGCTGCAGTTATTCCCTGTAACATGTCAAGAGAATTTCTTTGGAAGTGGAGATAGGCCTCCCGTTCCCAGGGTCTGCTATTCCTGTTATGAGATTGCATTGAACAAGGATGTGACTAGTCACTGCTATCACCTCTTCTGACTAGCTCACCACACCCTGGATGGGAGAGACACGTCCGGCATTACATCCTACGGAAAGATGGGGCTAGAAACCTGCACAGTCCTACCACTGGATCTTACTCCAGTCCTCAGCTGAAGTCCAGAGAGGGAGGAAGGAATCGGAGGCTTTTCCGCTGCAGTTGAGGAAGAATTCTCTTTCTTCTTGTTTGAGGAGGAAATGCAATAAACTGCTGAAAAATCGGGGCTTGAGCCAGCACTGAAGGTGAACCTTGGAGCAATTTGTTTACCCAGACACCCCTCTCCAAACAGGCTGCTCTGAACTGTAGAGTTGGCAGAAGAGATCAGTGGAAGAAAAGATGCATTTAGTTTAAACTGTGGTACCCTGGCTGAAACCATCACTGGTGGGTCTTACTTTGGGGAGAAAGGATAAAGTGGAAAAACCACGTCTGAAGAATGGGTCTTAAAAAAGCAGCCTTTCTCACTAATTCTCTCCTACGTTAACATTGTCAAGTATTCTACCAAGTGGTATGGGAACTGGTAATTTAGTAATTTCTCTTTGAGCCTGAACTACTGATGTCTTATGATACATGGTAGTCCCAAGCTTTTCTTTATAAAACAATGTTCTCTTGGGGAAAAAAAAAAAAACTGAAAAAACAAACAAATGAAAAAAACCAACCCCCCAAAAAAGACCTCTCCAAGCTCAAGGTGGGGGAGAAGAAGAGTGAGGAGGAAAAAAAGGAATTTTCCTTTTTAATTTTATGACTTTTTGTAGATTTAATGTTATTTTTAATGTTTGAGGCTAGTAGCACTGTTTAAAATGTAAAATTCTTACAAGAAAACATACCTGCTATGCTTTTAATTAAAAACTACCAAAGACCTCTGAACTTCTATAAAGTACCCTCTGCACTGTTTTTTATGTACAATTAATTTTAAAAATTTTGAAATTGTTCACAAATTGTATTTTCTCCCCAGTGCCATCCCAAGAATTACAAGTCTATCCTATCACTGACCTCACCAATAAACTTCTAAAGTATAATTACATGGAGTTTCCCTAATTCATTAAGAAACCATAGCGGTTGAATATTCTCGACAATGACTTCTTGACCCATATCGAAGACAGAGGATTTTTTGAGGACGACTGGAACTCTACATCACGTCTGCCTCAAAAACCACAGACACTTCCTTCTTACTTTGAATGAGGCCACAGGTGAATAACCAATATTGTACTTTGATGTTCATCTGTTGTGTACCATCACCAGCATGCTGGCATGCGGGAATTTTCTTGAGCTTTAATACATTTTTCTGTCAGCTAGGATTATATTGCATTATTAGAAACGTCTTCAGGATTGGACACTGGGCTAGAAACATTGTCAAGAGTAGGCATGTGGAAGACCGAGCCTGTGTATCGTCCTCTTGGGTCTTTTACCTGGCGATTAAATTCTCCCCCCCCCCCCCCTTAAACATCTGTACGAATGGACCACAGGTCACATAGTGCCTAAAACTGAACAGGCAATCTATCTGGAGACATCCTCAACTTTCAGGTCACACTCATCACCTTCACTTTGTTCTGGCTCATTTGTGAGCTAGTTCGTTGTGTTTTATCTCAGTTCTTCTCTGCCTTTGCCTAGACTTTCAAGCTTGAAAAGATCAAAGCAGACTTAAAACATGTTTCAGCTCAAGCTCCATTGGAGCCTTATTTTAGTCGCCTCTCTGCCCAGCAATGAAAACATCAGTAATGGAAGTTGATTCTTCTTTATAAAACTTGAAAATAAGCTTTTCTGTAATTCAGCCATTCATTATGGAAACATCCTAGTACAGAGGCAAGTGTCTTCTGGGCATGATCATTAGGAATGGCAGAAGGGATTAATTTTCTATAGAGGAAATTATATCAACACAGATATTGGGAGAGGACATACAGCATTTTTGCTTTTTTTATGATAGGTTTGATGTTGTGTAAGACACCGTGAATCTTTTGGAAGGAGAAGTAGTAGTATTATTAAAATTGCTTAGCCTGGGAGTGTTAGGTGACTTTGGAAAAGGCTCTTGTGTCAGATCTCAGTACAGACACTGCTGACTCAGACTTTTTGCAGAGGATGTGCGATTCACCTTCCTCCCCTGACAGTAACACTTGTTACACAGTGAGCAACACATTTCCTCTGACAGTAACACTTTTGCTTATATATCTGGTATTTCATCAAACATCTTTGTTTCTGTCCTTCACTTGGTTCTGTTACATTATTTCTGGGTCTCCTAACTGTAAGATGCTATATAATAAACTTCATAAAATTGGTATTTCTTATCATAAAGAAGGGAACTAATAGTTCATTGTGGTCTCAATTTTAAATTACGTTCTGGGACAAAAAAAACTTGGTTTAAATAACTATATTCTCTCCTCAGAAGTACTGACGTAGTGGCGCTCCAAAAGCAAGCCACCCAGAGACACGTTGAGACGTTATACAGATACTACCGATGTCACCACTGCTACGCCAGGACCACTGATGTGGTAATTTTATTGCAGTGCCAGGAGGATTCAGTGATTAATATGAAAACAAACAGACAAAAAAACCCCAGTGTCAATGGAAGCGCAACAGATGTTAGTCCAGTGGTCCTGCCTCTACAGACAACTGCTGCCGACATCAGTAAAACATAAACAAAAATTTTAATAAGACTTGTCAATAGGAGCCATCACTTAGCTCACGCAGACGGGAGAAAAGATAGTTCAGACCTTCTTAGTGCATGCAGCCTCATGCCACCAACGGCACCACTGTTAACCCTTCCACCAGATGGCTGGTTCTTTTAATCCAGAGCGTAAAATCACGCATGTATTATGAGACTCTGTCACTTTATATAGTGACCTACATATATCCAACTATGTCTTGCGAATAGTCAGATCAGGTGAACTGAAACTTCTGTGCTTCCTGTTAATGTGGTGTGCTTGCACAGCAGTGACTCAGTGACATGGCAAAGTGGAATTACTGACACAGTGTATCTTAAAGAAAACCACTCTAACTGGGAACAGCATTTTGCAAGCTGGTTTATCATCCAAAATTCAGTGACAAACAGTTACTCAGATTAAGAAATAGGCCCAGCATTATGCACCTTGATTTACCAACTACCATCAGTTTTATCATGTAATAAATCCACACCATCTTGAGTAGTCAAGTCATTTTGAAGGGAAGCAACGTTACTTAAGGTGAAGTACTTGTGCCCAGACACTGCCCGTACACCAGCGCTTCCATTAAGGCTCTGAGCTCAGCATCATCTCCTGAAGGTAAGCGCCTGGCTGCTCAGTTATTCTGTACAACAGGGATGCTAGAGAAGGTGGTGACAGTTCCCATGTTGTTAACAGTAGTCTTCTAGTTAGTATCCATCCCTAGGAAGTCAACAGCCCATGCCCCAGCCCTTCCCCAGCCCGAGGTTATGCTATTGCCCATCTCCCAGGAGAGCCTCTGAGCGAGTTTCCTGTTGGAGTGGGACTATTGTCAAGAACATGAGATTTATGGGGCCAAAAGGAGACCAAACAAAATAGCTGCAGCCTAGCAATTAGGATGCTGTTTTCCTGGGTTATCTGTTTTTAGCCACATGTCGTGTAAGCTAAAATACATAAACAGGCTGGAGCCAGCTTCCCACTGGAAACACAAAGAGCACGCTCCTCACGAGAGCACTGTTCTGGGAACTCATGGACCCACTCCAGCCGGGAGGTACCAGCCCTCGGCAGGTTTCCCCTAGCCCCACAAGAGACCTCGGAGCGAGAGCTGGGCACCCAGCTCTCCAGAACAGGGTGCATCCACAGATGCCTATATGTGTGTGTCACACCAACCCAGCGACCAGAAAGGGACCTAGGAAGGGAAAAATCCCGAAGTCCAGGCTTTCTGGATCTTGTTAGCCATTCCTATTCTACTTCAAGTCTTGAAGTAGGTGCTTTGGAGACATGCCAGCACATGACAGTATTAAACAAAGTCACCTTGAACAAAAAACTATTTTTTTTTTTATATATATATATATATATGCACACACATATGTATATACATACAAACACACATACAATATGTGTGTATATCAGATATAAACATAGTTTAAAGGAAAAGCTTTGAAGCCCACTCAAAACCTGCACGTCACTGCCTTAGTTACCTCAGGAAAGGTAAACTGGCATAAATGTGAATCAGTCACATTTACAAAGCTGATACACACTTACCAGAAGACTTTACTAAGACCTCTGACGAAAGTGGGGGAGTGAGAAGCTTCAGTTGTCCTTTTCCCTTCCATTGAAGAGCTGTCTGCACTAAGGAGGATTTGCTGCCACGACTGTACCACCAACCTTCCCCTTCAAAGAGCAAGCTCATACCAGCAAACGAGTGCTTTTGCTGTTAAAACTTTTATTCCAGCCCCATGAATGGAATAAACTGATCTGACAAAAGGTGTGTAAGCTGTGAACACTATCAGGCCTTGCTCGCCTTCCCAAAGGACTGCCAGTTTCCAGGTGAATCTTGTGCAGTTCTCAGTCCTCCAACCTAACAAGACGCTGCAGGACCACCGAGTGCCGTCCTTCACAGACAGGCAACAGGCTTATTATCTGGCAAGACGTGAAGGCTTTTGAGAAGCAACAGACTGGAATCAAGCCTCCTCTTTGTGGGCTCGCTGGGGGAATGCTTTATTGGCAGGAATACTGGGTAAAGGATGGCCTTTTCCCAGCTGGCAGTGGTCAGTGAGGAAGAGTTGGCTTATTTACTTCTACAGGTGGTTGAGAGCTGTGAACCCCCAACAGTGAGATTCACCCAGCAGGTATACCCAACTTGGGAACAGGACCTGAAGACAATTCAACGCTTATTGACTAGGTCCATTATTAATGTGCTGGTTTTGTAAATCTTGACCTTAAGTCAACAAGCTCCCAAAGCTGTTTATTCCTTAGATGTATCTCCTATTGGCAACTGCCTTCCTCCTTGTTTATCTACTTGGTCTCTCCACTTCAAGGTTTCTAAGATTTCCTTGACAGAAAACAATACACATTCACTGTACAGCACACATTTGTAATTATTAATAAAGGGTGGACTTTTGAACCTTTTTTCCATGTTCAGCTTGCTGGAAAACACAACAGGAAACATGTTTGAAGGTTGGTCTGAAACACTCAGCGAAACAAAACAAAAAGCCCTCTTGAACTAGATAAACAACAATAGCAGAAAGCAGGCACAAAGGATTTCGTATCTGCCTTGAAAACTATAGAAGAGCATCCTTCAGAAGCTTTGCACTAGCATTACTCAAAAAATGTATTTTGTCTACATTTCCCTTAAATACTTCTGTCCAAAAGTAAATTCAATTAGAACATTTCAGACAAAAGCTAAAATTTGTTCAGATAGGAAATAATGTCATGATGATGTGTGGGACACCAGGGGCTTCCATTCTCAACTCTAAATTGGGTTTGTACCCCCATGCAACAAAAATGTCTCCCTTCTTTACCACTATTTCTACAGAAATCAACACACATGTACCACACAGCACAACATGTAGCAGACCTACCCAGATGCACCAGACTCATAGCGCAATACTGTAAGTGAAATTGGGACATACGCTGTTATAACATCTATGACTTACAGGCCTCAAAATCAGGCCTGCACAAAAACTCTTGACAGAGCTGTCAGATAGCCAGGAATCGCAGGCAAACCTAGAAAAACAAAAATAAAAGTTTTAAAAAGAGGATTACAGGTACCACAGAGGAGAAGTAATGGATGATTAGAGCTCTCTCGTCATGAGAACCAGGAGAACGTGTTGAATATGAAGAACATAGACAGAAGACACCCAAATTAACCCACCCGCAATACATTGCAGCAACATTCCCTCCTAAACAAAAATATTTCCATTTTCTAGCCATTAAGTTTTCTACTATAAAACTATCATTTTAGAGGAAAACTGGAAATTTTCATAGAGGCTGTTGCACACAAATACAATTTCCCTTTCAGCAGAAACTTTCTGACCAATTATAACTTACATATTAAGTACATGCCACAGAATAATCCCAGAAGTCCTCGAGATAAAATAAAATACCTCGATTTGTTTCAAAAAACTCCACTGGTAGGAAGCTACTGCAATGCACAATTTCTGGAAGAAGTGGACACTGTTTTCTAACATGATCAGTGCTGGATAGCATTCACTCTTTAAATCAACACCTCATTTGTTGGGGACTGGCCCTTTGGGCATTGCAGCCTTCCAGCCTGTGTAGCACCCATCTGCTCTAGGTCACGATTCCAAGTATCTGTAGCCAGTCACAATTCCAAGTATCAACATATCTAGCTTTAGTAACTTATTCTTTCTGAAGATCAGTTCCAAGGTCTTGTCTTTCAAAAGTCCACAGATGTTCCAGCTGAACAGGTGAAACAGAGAACTAAACAGAGAAGTGCCAACAAAATAGGCTCCACCAATTTATTTGGCTTAACTTGAATAGAAACAAATCAAACCACCTTTTTTATTTTCAGTAATATGCGTACATAATTGTGTACAAAATTGAAATGTAAGCAAATGTGTACAAAACTCAAATTGTTCTTGTATAAAATTTCCAAATGAAGTAATATTAAAACTTCAAGCCACACAAGAACCACCAAACTGCCTGCTAGCCAGCTATTTCCTCTACTTCATGTTAACTTGTTTGCAACACTTGGAAAGATAAAACAAGCTGTCAGCATAAATCACAAACATTTTTCACTGTGACAACCGTAACAGTATGCCAGTCTCTCCAGCAACAGGCAACTAGGAGGAGAGGTAATTAAAATGTCAAAGACTAGAAAAAACATTCTTCTGAGTTTACTTTAAGAGATCAACTACTCCTAAATACCTGAGTTCGAAGTGGGACTGGGGAAGGCCGCTGTTTAAGGTGGCTGAGGTTGCTTTTTCTAGAGAAGTTGAAATTAACACTAAACACGGGTCTTGCCCACAAAAAGGCAAATGTTCACATCAGTACATCTGACAAACTGCAGTACTGTACACATTGAATTCTAATAGTCATCCTGGCCAAAAAACTGTGGACAATGAGCAAACGCTAACGCTTAGTGTCCTTTTCTCAAACTCCTGTATGTTCCATGTTAGCTTCATTAAGAAATACGAAGAACTTTTTGCTAACAGGTTAAAAGCAGTAAGTAGAATCATAGAATCATAGAATCATTAAGGTTGGAAAAGACATCTAAGATCATTGAGTCCAACCGTCAAGTGGTAAAAGTAACTTGTTGTTACAGCACCGTGTTGCACTGACAATTCATACAGTAACACAAACAAATATACCACAGTTGCCTTTAAGATAGCTGGTTAAAATCAAGCAACTGAGGTGTTTGGTGAATGATGGTGTTGCCCCTGAATACTGTCCCAGGTCATACTGCGTGACTGCAGCAGAATACCTTGAAAAGTAACACAGGTTGCATAAAAAAAATAATCATCTCAGTTTCAAGAGGTGCCACTGTAAAAAAAAAATAAAACCCCACATGGCTGTTGTGACATAGTGAATTAAGACATAACTCTCGGATATAAAGGACCTACATTTTCAACACTGGTTTAGATATTGAAATTTTAAATTGGGATGGCAAGTCCTAAACGTTGGGCCATATTAGTGGTAAGTGAAAGGATGCTGCATGGTATCTACAATCACAATTTTTTAAAATGTACACTACAAACTATAAAAAAAATAAATCATTTTACAGAACAGTTTCTCTACAACAGGTGGGAGAGATTATGTCTTGCCCCAGAAATCCTTCCTCTTCTGAGCTCGTTCCAGTATCTGAGATGCAAGCGAGCTAGATGCTGCCGAGCGAGCAGAAATCTGAGACAACCTGTCATCTGTGGGGAAAGCAACAAGGCAAAAAGTAAATAGGAAGATTAAATATACATATTAAAACACAGTTGACATTCATGGCAGACTTTGAAAGTGCAAATATTTTTATGCCCTTTTTCAAAATGGATGCTAAAATAGTACCACAATACACTTTAATTCTCTTACTTGGTAACTGACATGCTGGAGAAGAATCTCACTAGAAAGCTACTAGGATGCTAGGTAAGTTTAGGAGAGCTACGTGCCCAACTCTTGACAAACTCCAGAATGATATCCCTACTGTCACCTGGGAATTGCCCAATTCTCCAAGTCATCTTTACATTTACTCTCCTGTGTCAGAAGACCTCAGAAATCGTTCCTCTGCAACTGAAGTCTGTATAGACTAGACTCTGATAATGACATATTCATGAAAGCAACCCACCGCTTCAAGCAAAGCAGACAACCTTAGAATAACACATGACTAAAATATCAGAACCTATGTTGCCGCAAGAGCCCTTCTGTGCCAAAACCAGCTAGTTTACCACAAGCTGTTAAAAGGAATGTGTCTTCTGAAGAGAACAGGAAGTTTAACACAAAGACAACAAGAAGCATGCTTTAAAAATGTGCTTTTGAAAGGTCTTCCTTTTGAATACAGGGTCCGCTTCACACCCAGCAGAACTCTTAAAATTAAGTAGCCTGGATACTGCTTCTCTGATAAAGCACAACATTATACTTCTTTAACATCATTATCAAAATGTTGCTACAGCTCTGTCAAGATGCTCTCTATGAAAAATGACCTTAATTACACCCATTCTCCTGCAATGGATTAAAAAGAACTGTCTCACTACTTTCCAGCCCCCCCTACCAACAAAAAATTCCACAACTCAATCCTAACAGGACCTGTACTTTGTCGGTGTTTCAACTAACTTTTCAGCAGCGTTTCTAAATTCTTGAAATACAGTGATCCAAACAGCCCGTAACAGGCTCACACACTATGCGTAACAACTATATCCCCGCGTATGAGAAAACTGCTAACTGCACTTCTGCAAACAGGCATGTCATTGGAATAACTCCCAGGTTTCTATGTACATGAACAAATATGGGCATATGAAATATCTATGAGCTGGCACTTTGCACCTGTTTCTGAAAGCTCACACATCATCACTCAGCTCACAGGAAAAAAAAGAAAAAGAAACAGCAGTTACAGCATTTAATCTGTGTGTGGCAAGCTTGTGGGAAGCTGCAGAGTACTATAGGATTTTGCATGTTTTATGTAGGTACACAGATGCTTGGCTGAGCCATCTGCACAACCCACACATTTTCCAGCCAACTGCAGTGAGTAAAATAGAGAATCGGCCTGAACCTTGGTTAAAACCAAGGAGCAAACAAGCCTAAGGGGTACAGAAAAAAGCTTTTGGTTGCAGTTTATTTATAGATATACCCCAGAGCAATCAGATATGAACTTGCTCTGCCCATACTCTAATCTGAACCAAACACAGGTGATTGCGACTAGCACAGCACCACACCAAGCTCAACCTCATATACCATGCTAAGAAACAATGTATAGCTGAGGCTACAGTGCCTTTGGTTGACTCACACTACTGAAAGAGTTTATTTGTGTCTGTCCACAAAAGGGCCAAGAAGATGCACTGGTGAGCTGTGCACTGGCTGCTCCCCCAGATTAACTTTACAGCAAACAGAAAAAAAGGCCAAAACAGCAGTCAGAATAACAGGATGCTATAAGTACCCCTAATACACTGAGCAGAGGAACAGGTGTGAAAATTAAAGTCAGAGGAATCATTTTATGCTGCATACCTGGTCCTCAAGTCTCACACACAAAATCTTTATCTTAAGATTTCTGGTACCTTTTAAAAGTTGCATCCAAAGTTACTGCAGCTGCAGCCTGGGCTGTGAGCATTTTGCAGTTTGCTTCTGTTGCTATCAACACAAAGGCTTAAAAAATGTGTGAGGAGGAAACGATTTTAGGTATGGAACTGAGCAAGCCATAGTAACCACATTGAGCCACAATGGTCTATTTAATTTTCAGCTGTATTTAATGGTTTATTCGTACTAGAATATACCTTCATATTCACACTTCAGATTACTAGGATGAACATTTTCAAATTATTTTGATGAAATAATGCAGTAGTTATTCATGCAAACACATAAACCAGTATTACTTACTGCATTCAGAAACCTCCCACATTAGTGCAAAAGTTTAAATTAATCTAGGTAATAGACACATGATATGCAATAATACTTTGGGACAAGAAATACCTTCATCATTACAGTTTCTTTCCTGAAGGGGTAACTGGAAAGATCTCATTTTTGGATTGCCAACATTCCCTAAGACAAAAGGTCAAAGGCACAGTTTTGAATCATTTCAAAATAGACAAAGGATATTTCATTTTAGAACATTTAAAAAAGTTACAACATTATTTTCAAAACATGAGTCTTATAAACAGCAAACATACCAAAAACCCACGAGACTCCTTTACTCTAAGCTGAGGTAAAATAAACTTACTCCACTGTATTCTTCTCAAGGCACCTATCTTTGGCAGATGCTACAAGTTACTTAGTGAACTGCACTCGAGGTACAGAGCTAGAACACAGCACTCTAACCTCATTCCGAGGAAATTCGCTGGATTTCACCATCCCACTTAACCTGACAACTGCTTGCTCCATTCTAGAATGGAAATACTACTGTAGTTTAGCTAATCTTTATAATAAAAGGACCAGAATTGTGGGACCTTAAGCAGCTACAGAAAGTCTGGAATGGAGACTTAAGCACATAAACTTTATTTTGACTAAGGGGTGAAGGATTCTTTTATCAAATTTATGTCCCCAGTACCCCTAAACATTGTTAAAAATCTTTGAAATGCTCCAGCACAAATTCGTCCTCAGCCAAGAAATGGCTTTTCTCAATATCCAATAAATCTTTTATAGATAGCTTTTTTGTGTCCATATCCTGCAGAAATATTTAAGGAGCTTCTCTCTCAGAAATCCACAACTCCTGCAAAAAAATACCACACTACAGAGGTCCCCAGTTGCACACTGCTGCTGGTAACTGCAGCTGGAAAAGTGTCACAGCATCCAGTTGTAGCCTAAAGATTAAAAATTGTAACTGTTCATGCTAAACCAAATTATTCTCATAATTAGTAAGTACTTATTGAAATTAATAAGCCAAAATTAGACACCAGACCACTAGAATACAATGATATTAGTGGAATCTGAAACTAAGGTGGAGAGTTGTGCAGATTTCCTCAGCAAGGCTAAACATATAGTAGAAAAGCTTTTGTTTGCAAACAAGACATTCTTTGTAGAGTCTGTAAGGCAGCAAGCTCAGCACTCTCTTGGCCTGAACACTGCACGGTAGCCATTTCCATCCTGCAGCGCACTAACACAGCCAGTTAATACACAAAACCCACCATTATGCTGGAATTCTGGATCCTTGAGAGTCCCTTGAATACGACAAGAGGGACTCCAGCAAGGCATAGAGCAGCTTTTGGCTGACTTCAGCGCAGGAGATGTAGAGGAATGCTCTCGACGGGCTGAAGCAAGAGGAACTTGCTCATCAGAAACACTGTTAGGAGGCCACTGGTCCTGCCTGAGTGGCAGAGGATCCAAAGTTCCTAGCCCAGCAGGTGGAGAGGTAAGGAGTGAAACAGCTTCCACTTCCACATCAGGCTAAAACACAATAGAAAGAAAAAAAAAAAACCACACAAAAACCCAACGTCTCATATAGAATCACAGAATCATAGAATAGTTTGGGTTGGAAGGGACCTCTAGTCATCTAGTCCAACACCCCTGCAATGAGCAGGGACATCAACTACATCAGGCTGCTCAGAGCCCCGTCCAACCTGACCTTGAATGCTTTCAGGGATGGAGCAACCACCACCTCTCTGGGCAACCTGTGCCAGTGTTTCACCATCCTCAGCGTAAAAAATTTCTTCCTTATATCTAGGCTAAATCTACCCCCCTTTAGTTTAAAGCCATTCCCCCTTGTCCTGTCACAAAACAGGCCCTGCTAAAAAGTTTGCTGCCATCTTTTTTATAAGCCCCCTTTAAGTACTGGTAGGCTGCAGTAAGGTCTCCCCGAAGCCTTCTCCTCTCTAGGCCCAACTCTCTCAGCCTTTCTTCATAGGAGAGGTGTTCCATCCCCCTGATCATTTTCGTGGCCCTCCTCTGGACCCGCTCCAACAGGTCCGTGTCTTTCTCATGCTGAGGGCTCCAGAGCTGGACGCAGTACTCCAGGTGGGGTCTCACCAGAGCAGAGTAGAGGGGCAGGATCACCTCCCTCGACCTGCTGGCCACGCTTCTTTTCATGCAGCCCAGGATATGATTGGCCTTCTGGGCTGAAAATACTTTTTTCTTATAGGTATGCTGTGATTTTTGAATCCTCATACAATCTGCCAAAGCAGAACCACTTCCCATAAGAACACTCAGCAGCAACTGTCTTCTGGCAACTGAGATCTGTGACCTCTGGCTACCAAGCAGCTTCAGTGACACACTGCCATGACTGTATACAGCCTTCCAGTACAGATGCTTACATATGCAGCAAATGTTGGCTTTACACCGTTACACTTCTCATGAGGGTACTGGAAGAATAAGTATTTCAAGCTTGTGAGAGAGCTTAAAGAAAATCTATTCCTAATAACAAGCGTTTAACATGGTCTGAAAGTAATCTAGTCAGGTCAAACCAAAAGCTTATTCTCTTCACAGCAAAAAACTGTGTTCTTAGATTTTAAGCCAACATAACCAACTTCTCATGCAATTGTGCCTGCTTCTATTACAGAACTTACTACAAAGGATGTATGGACTGAAATATTAGCTGTCTTTGTAGAACTCAGACTAAGCACAACTTGACAAAAAACCCACAATATTGAGAGGAAGACAGAAACATTTAGGAGTTGTTTAACTATTTTTCTTTTAGTAACTATGCAAGCTGCAAAGTAAAAGGAGCACAAAAGTAAAGGAAAGGGAGAATGAAACTACTATGGCACATTATCGTATCTTGTACATAGGCACCCAACCTCTCCTTGTTGAATTTCTTTCAAGTCAAGGAATCTGGAGCCGTGCCCTATGTCAGTGGCAAGCTACAGTAACGTTAATGGGGAAATCAACAGCTCCTGATGGCAACTTTTTTTTTTTAAACAGATCCTGTGCATTCAGCACAAAAAGCCAAAATGGAGCTCATCCAATCTCACTCCAACAGCCTCAACTCCTTTGCTTGATACCACCAAAAAAATTACTTATTCAGACATCAGCCTTTTTTAGTCACAGATGCTGAGAATTTTAGAATAGTAAATAGCAACTCAAGAAAAAGATTTATTGAATAAATTATTCACAATTACTTAAAAAGCACATTCCTAAAATGAATAATGGTAAGTCTTTTTTCTGGCTCACCCGGAAGGACCTTCTTTTTGAAGCTTCTCTTGCACCTCGCTTAGCTGAAGAAGGGTCTGTTCCTAAACCTCGTGTTCGCTGCTGTGAAGATGAAGACTTGAATTTAGGAGGAGACACTAGAACTGCACCTCCTATTGTAGTGGAGAAGATGAAAAATGCTTTATTACCTTAAATAACCTAATAAATTAATTCATACATGTCTTTTCTCTTTAGTTCTTGAAATACTGCTTTGCATTTAAAAGTCTTTTTACCAACAGCTGGGGTAGTGAGATCATGATGAGTCCTGTGAGCTCCACCAAGTGCTCTCAGCTTTGGAGTAGGAAGCCTGCCGCCTGTCCTTGAGGATACAGAAGAAGAATCTGACACAGCTGCAGAAGAATTCAATACTAAGGTATTCTCACTGCAAAAAATGAGAAATAATTAAAGGATTAGCTAAGGACTCAGAAGTCTTGCACTCAAGCTTTTTGTTTCTAATACATTCCTACAATGAAGCCTAAGGCAAGACAGTTAGGGCCATAAAACACTAACAGCCTGTAGCTAAAACATCCGCTTGCAATGGGGAGTCCTGGATTCCAGCCCTTGAGCCTCAGTTTCTGTATTTTATTTTTTTTTTATGTAACTGGATAAAATACATAAACAGTCTCAAGCTGCAAATTCAGGCTCCCTCTGTCCCAATAAACCTTGAATGTATTGCTGCACAGCAGCAAAGACTCAACAGGAGGGCTGGAAAGAGTACTCACGCAGAAAAACTTTGAAACTGCTTGCCACCTTAGAGGTGGGAATGTGGGTTTGACTCTTTTCAGTCAATGTGGTGGAACTGAAACCAAGTATTCCACATTTATGTAACTGTTCTAGCCCCCAGGTTATTAAATAAATCAGCACTACCACTTCTGCCTTCTTCCTCCAGATGCATTTCAAAAGGAGGTGGCGGCATACCCACACTGTGCAAGGAACCTGATCCTATTAGTGCATGCTAGACACGCTCTGAGGACATCTAGGCAAAGAATGCCTCATTTCGAGCTCTCAAGCAGGCTTAGATAACATGCAAGTCTTAAGCTGCTCTGCATGGCCAAGTCCAGAGCATATCTCAGCACACACACAACCACATTACAGGATGACAGAAAATCTTCAACGTCAATCAGAGACACATCTATGAACTAGATAATCTCCAGAATTAGACAGAAACTTAAGAAGGTTTTCAGGATGATGGTTTTGAAAGCCTGCATTTAATTTCTATTTGAGTCTAGCATCTCAATCTTTCTTTGCCTGGGTTTTGCATACAGGATATTATCACCAAAGACGACAATTGCAATTCCTTACCTTCGATTCATGCTGCAACACCAAAGATAAAACCCAATGAGGAATACAGAATGCTTAGATGGTATGGTAACAAGGGCCAAAGTTATTCAGATTTAAATATCTATCAAACTAAAATATTGTTCTACTAAAAAAAGTATACAAAACTTGCACAGTAAAAAGCCAGAGACTTCTGTAACTACATATAATTTGGATCTTTCAACTGTCAAATACAGTACTATGCACAGTACTATGCACATACTGAATTGATCTCTCATTATTTCTAAATACCCCTCCACCTTTTTCCCACCTGTGCTCAGTAACATAATCACCGGTGATTACCGAATGAGAGGTTTTTTTTCCTCCCAAGTCCTTTATCTTTGCCCATGAATTTTTTTAAGAAAAACAGATGCTTAAGTACAAGATTAGCATGTAATCTACCCTTCCAGTCTTATCAGTCCTATGCTGTCAATTTGAAGCAGATTGTGAGCTTTAATTTTCACCACACTTGGCTGCTGTGTAATGAACAGTCTGTTCTAAGAGGCCCATACTGCAAATTTATAGTTTTGGAAAAAAACATTAGAATTGTTCATGCTTCTACAAACTTCTGTTCTGCAAGTTAGAAATCCAGTATTCTTAATGATAGATCCATTTCCATCAACCAGCTCAATGTCTTGAACTTTCTCATTCCTTATCATATTGTTAAAAACAAAAGTAGTCTCACACCAACTTATACTCTCTTAAGTAAATCTGATTTAAAAACAAAAATTAGTTAACCTACAAATTTCTGAGATGTTAGAGGAAAAAATTATATATATACACCACAAAAACGTTCAGTTTTACCCTTCAATTTTCTTATCTTCATTGGCATCCTTATTGTTTTTTTCTAACTGCTGAGCCACAACTACAGCCTGTTCATCTTGTTTTTCTTCCGCTTCTGTTGATTGCCGATTCTCCCTTTCTTCAGCACCTTCTTGTTCACCCCAAACTAAACGCCTTTTGACTGGAACAGTTAAAGCATCTGACATGTCTTTCTTCTCAGCGCTGTCCTGGTGTGGCTGTTCTCTGGAGTCAGCTTGCTGCAGCATTTTGGGGCTTGGTGCAGTCTCTTTTTCAGACACTCTAGGTAACAAAGAAAGCACTGTTTCATACCATTGATTTGCATGATATACATGTGTCCATGTAGAACACATCCATCCAGCTCAGCCCTTTGCCAAAAGTACAGCTCAGATATTAGAAAGTGGTACAGTCGACATGATGAATGGTTAAATTTCCACTGAAGTTTTAACTGATGTTTAAGCATAACCCATTTTCAAACTAGATTCTATGAAAACTCTTTCTGGATTACCATTTCCAAAGATGTAATGTAAAATTAGGGCTCTATTTCCAAATTAAACAACAAGTTACATTATCAGAAGTGCTCAAAAAATAACTAGTTCCATGCATAGGGACTGTCTGATGCCACAGTTTTGAAAGCCAAGCAGTTTAGAAGACTCCTTTTCAGGCACAATTTTTGAAAGTCTTAAACTCTCAAATGCTCACAGAAATCAGTGCAAATTAGCCTAGTGCACAGAAATGAGAGCAGTAAGAGGATCTGTATTTCACAGGCAAAAAAACAAACCAGTAAACCAAAACATTTACACCATACTTAGTATCACACATTATAGTGTAATAAATACTCTTTTACATGTCATCCCCCAACCCTTATTAGAACTACAGTCATGCAAATGGGTAGATCTCTCCCACATAGACAAGTAGTGCGCATACAGCAGTCTAAGTGGACTACAGAGGCATCCAAAGCACTGTTTTTAAATATCAGATCTCAGAGAAGACACAAATGGCTTTTTTTTTCTCCTTGCTTGAGCAATAGCTGTCTACATTTTACTAAAATACTAATTCTGAATTTTTGTAGCAAGGGATTTAATATCTGCCAATTGTGACAGCCTTCAAAGAAAGGAGAAAATGGATGTACACCATTCCAGTTCCTAAGTCTTCATCTCAGAACTAAACAGTGTCTAAGACTCAACCACAAGATTAATTAATCCTGACAAGAACACTGATAACATCTGAGTAGGCAAAACATATTTCATATCATTCCAGTGGAAAGTGGAATATTACTTCAGTATGACTTACTGCGAAATTCCTCCAGACTTGATGAGACTAAGGTTGCCACACTAAATACGCATTTGCAGAGAATTATAAAGGAGTAACTTTCTCTTCTTTCAGAAGACTGGACTGTGCCTCATTTTCAATTTGAGCACATATCAACTGATGTATCTGTGAAAAGGTAAATGCCCTCATCTGTTCTAGAGAATTTACATATCACAGGATCGTAGAACAGCCCAGGCTGGAATGGTCCTCGAAAGACCATCTGGTCCAACCTTCCGTGGGGAAAGGGAGCCTAGATGAGATTATTGAGCACCCTGTCCAATCGCATCTTGAATACAGTCAAACATCCAAGATCTCACAGCTATGCTAAGCCTACATTCAGCATTTTGCTCTGTTTCAAAGCTGCAGAATAATAGGCAGGAATGACAACCTTACCCGGCAAGATCTAGTGCTCTGATGTTGTTGCTGATGCCTTCTTCTGAACTGGAATTTGAGGACACATCCCAAAGACTGTTATTATCGGACAGGATCTGATTGAGATGGTATCGGGAGAAGTGTGTTCCCTCTACTCGTTGCCTGTAAGCTTTTGCTCTTTCTCGAAGTTCTCTCACCTACACATCAAGGTTTCACAAGTTGCATGTCTGTTTAAAGTTCATTAATAGGCTATTATAAAGTATTTGCATTAGCTAATGGCAGCTAGAGGAGAAAGGCAAATTACTCATAATACAGGGCCACCCACAGCACAAAAATTGCATGCCGCAGTAAATGCAACAAAAGGAAAGCAAAAATAACAAAAGTGTGTATTTAGTAAGCATGTTTGAGCCATGAAGCCAAAGCAAAATTGTCAATTATTCATTCACTGATCACAAAAAGTTATGCAGCAACTATGAATAAGTTTAGTGCTGGATTCTAGTTTTTCCATCAGCGCTCAGACACACTGCTCCAAACACTGAAACAGAAACTTAGATGCAACCAACCTCCATATACCACACGGAATTTAGGGTGTTTTGAGATGCCTAAGGAGAGGAATACAGAATTATTTTTAAATTTCTTATTTTTCTCTCAACTCTGTATTGTTATTATCACCCTTGTAACTTTATTTCAGTCTAAGTAAGAAATTAAATACTAAAAACCTGTCAACATAGCTCTATGCTGCCTCCCTGAGATTCAATAAAAAGCTGTAAAACAAATACATCAGCACTGGTATTTCACCAGTTTTTGCCAAGCCTGAGGAAATTAATTTAGATTTCTAAGCATTAACACTAAAAAATACATTCACCACCAATTTATTATTATTTCAAGTCAACAGATCGATATGCATGTGTAATACTGAGTTTGTATGCTGTGAACACTGCAACTGTCTCTAGCTTAATCTTATCTCAGTGAGGAGCTGATAATTACATGAGAACTCTTGGTGCTGTTGCATGTAAGACATAATATCAAAATCATTCCTTCTAGGCTATCAGTAACTGTAAGAATGAGATACAAAACTGTTCAGATGTCAGGTTTAGTCTTAAAAAAAATAAAAGTGATAAGCCCTCTCTTTAGACATTATACTGCTGATTATACACTATCATTTTTATGCTTAAAACTAGTTAAACACTCACACTGTCTTGTGTCTTTCACCCAAACACAATTAAAGTGCAGGAAGAAAAAGCAACAACAAAACTTTTATGTTTAAATTATTAAAAATAACTTTGTGATATCATTGTGTGAATTCTGGCTCACTAAAAAAATGGTTCACAGGAAATAAGTATTTTGTCAAAGAGCAGGAAAGTAATACTGACACTTCCTCTAGCATATTTTCATAGCTTTTCTTATTTATTCTTCTTTCATGATAGCCTTCGCATCATTCTTCCTGCGAGGAACAGAGTTGCTGGGCCAAATTCCGCTAAACTCACTAAAAGTAACTGAATGCAGCAGATGGAAATCCACTTAGCCCACACCAGCTAACATCCCACAATTTGACCCACTAAACTTCCAAAGAATAGCCTATTAAAAACACATGCTTGTCATTTTAAGAGGAGAGTTTAAAATTTGAGGTGCAAGTGATTTACTGGATTATTCACTTTAAGTAGAAGAATGAAAAATTAATTATGATTGCCACAACAGAAGGAATATAAATCCAGAGCAACAGGACACTGGAGGGGGAGGAAGAATACTATGTCTCCAGTGAATTGTGAAGAAGTACAAAGGACAACCGTCTCCTTCAGTGACTCAGCGGGCAGCATTATCTCAGCAGGACACAGGCCCCAGAGAGTCCTACTGTGATTATGAATTGCCCGCATTAATTTTTCAAAAGCATAATTCAAAGAGATTTTTTCATTTGACTGCTGAAAAGCACCCCTTAGTAATATATTGTAGAGTAGCAGTCTAGGAGTAATCACTACGGCTAAGGTCATACCAGGATTCTATTATGGTATTTGCCTGTTTGGGCACAGAACTTCAGAAAGTCTTCTTTGGACCCAAAGTTACCCATATGCGGTCTCAACTAAGGGAGAAACCAGACTGGATCAGTCAGAGCTTATCATCTAATCACTTATGCTAAACGAGAGATGTTCTGTAGGCACCTTTGGCAGGGGCGAGTCTCAACAACCCACCAGACGTAGAGGTTAGATACAGCTTCGAAGAACATTTCTCTTCATGTCAGTGCATTAGTGTGGGAACAGGTATGGAATCATGTAGAAACCAAAAGGAATGTTGGGCAGCCTATGCTGGGAATGGCCAAAGTACCTTTGTTGCTTTACAATAAAACCGATGCGCTTGACACTTTTTTCAAGTTATACATTCTTTCATTAATCTGCTGTTAACATACTTCTCAAATGGCTAGATTCTTTCTTATGTCTCAACCGTGAATGAAATATTTTATTCAGCCCTATTTTAGCCATGCTGGACCCCATCTTGTAGTTCTTAGAACAAAAATATTGATGGATGCTACAAGAAAAAAAGCCTGGCCAAGAATCAGGTCTATCAGGATTTTTATTCTTGTATTAACAGAGGTTTTAAGAATTAACCTTGGTTTTCTTCCAACCTGTCTTGAAGACCAGAAAATTCCAAGCTTTAACCTTGCCCTGTGCTTTCACTACACCCACAAAATGCTTCTTATTAAGAATTACAACCCTCAATGATATATATGGAAATATTAACAAGAAAATAGCAAATTAAAAAAAACTCCATATAGAAAAAATCCCACACAGTAACACATTTACACAAGCTAAATATTATTCCTTGTCTACTAGCAAAACTAGTTTTGATATGCTGTACTGGTTTTGGCTGGGATAGAGTTAAATGTCTTTATAGTAGCTCCTATGGTGCTAAGTTTTGGATTTGTGCTGAAAACAGAGTTGATAACAAAGGTATGGTTTAGTTATTGCTGAGCAGCGCTTACACAGAGTCAAGGCCTTTTCTGATTCTCACCCCACCCCACCAGCAAGCAGGCTGGGGGTGCACAAGAAGTTGGGAGGGGACACAGCCGGGACAGCTGACCCCAACTGACCAAAGGGATATTCCACACCATATGACGTCATGCTCAGCGTATAAAGCTGGGGGAAGAAGAAGGAAGGGGGGGATGTTCGGAGTGATGGTGTTTGTCTTCCCAAGTAACGGTTACGTCTGATGGAGCCCTGCTTTCCTGGAGATGGCTGAACACCTTCCCTGCCTGCCGACGGGAAGCAGTGAATGAATTCCTTGTTTTGCTTTGCTTGCGTGTGCAGCTTTTGCTTTACCTATTAAACTGTCTTTATCTCAACCCACAAGTTTTCTCACTTTTACCCTTCCAATTCTCTCCTCCATCCCACTGCGGGGGAGTGAGTGAGCAGCTGTGTGGGGCTTAGCTGCCTACTGGGGTTAAACCACGACATATGCTCACAGGCATGTGATTTAAAGTCTAACAGAGACAGGAGAAATTCAGGTAATTCCAATTATAAAAGTCTCTTCTCTATGAACTCATAGTAGGATCTAACGTAGGTACGCATACATAAAAATGTGTATGTAATCAAAAATGTGTATGTAATCTAAGCACATTTATCATCAATAAAATATTCATTATTACAGTCTTAAAATGAATTTGGCTCTTCCAGCTACCCAGCACAACTCCTTCATTTAGAAGGCCCTAAAAATCCTAGTAATTCTTTTTTGAATTCTTCATGCCTACTGCCAAACGACTTCTTTCTAATTTCCTGCAATTCCCTTGTCAGCAAGAAAATCTCCATGGAAAAGTCAGCCATATCCAAAACACTTATCTACAGTGTGGGAATTTCTTGATTTCTCATATACTCTCATTAAATGCTGCATATATTTACTTCCTACATCTCTGAAACACAACCCATAAAGGATCCTGCCTGGTAAAGCAGAACATCCACCCTCCACTTGCAGTCTCCTCATTCTTTCCATTGACTGTACTGCAGCGACTCCTCCCAGCTGGCTGTGCTGCAAACACAATATACTGCAAGGCAATGTGTCCCTCTCCCTTTACTTGCCTACCAGTCAGTTGCTCGTGAAGCTGAGCAATGCTCCTGACTGTTTTGAATGTTACTGATGCACCATCCAATCTCCAAATGAAAGTCTTACATGCCAGAAAAATGACATAATATTCTACAGAAATATTCTGTATACCACTTAGTCAGGCTGCATGCAATAGTTCAGAATATTCTATAGTTCAGAATATTCTACAGCCTTAGTTACAGTAAATCTACTGCATATATCAATACATATAAAAAATAAAAATATTGCTTGTTTTTAGTCTTCTAACATCCTCTTGAGGCTGTTTTCACAGAATGGATTCTCTCATGCTTGTATACACAAAATCTGATTATGAATCATCGCATACTACGATACACTTTAAACCTTGAGACCTATTTCTCATTGAGTATTTTGTATACATTCAAGATATTATTTCTTTTTGCCTAAAAAGAAAATTACTTGCTAGATTAAGTCCAGTGAGAAAACACAGAACTGAATGCTACCGCACTACTCCTGCAATTCTCAGAAAATGTTATTTTCAGAATCTCAAAGCCCAACACACTACAGCCATCCGCTCCACTTCCACCTTCCACATCAGCTTGGTCCCAATTGATGAGGAAACACATTTCCAACTATTTGCCACACACGTAGCAGTGCACAGTGTCTCACAAAGGCTCCCTCTATCAGCTGGGAGAAGACTAAGTCAATTCAGTGAAATCTGACAGTTGCAGAACTAGCTCTAGCAGTTCCTTAGCACACTGCTGACAGTTTTGATTTACTTGACTAATTCAGGAAATCATACTCAATAATCCTGCTAAGAAATCCTGTGGTCCTGAAGCTGTTCAGCATTTTCAGAGTTCTGTCAAATGAGTTCCTATACAGTATAATACTGGTCGCAGTTACTGAATAAACTAGAAAATACTTAGATTGGCTGAAACTTGCAAGAGAAATTCTCAATTTTATGTTGTGTGTAACTGACTTCAGCTGACTGCTTTGAATGGATTCAGCATGGCAAGCTAACAAACTGAGCCTGACTATCAAGCTGACCTAGGCTGATACACATGTTGGCCTTTTCCTTTTATTCCCTTGGAATTTCCTATCATCCACTTCTGCATTTTGAAAACTTCTGCTTGTTAAAACTGGGCTGAACATCAACGCTGAGATTATCTGCTCCAAGAGATTCTGTTCTGAATGATTCTGATTGTAAGGGAAACAAAACTTCTCGCTTGCTTTGGATGTCACATTAATATAATCTTTGAGTCACGCCATCTCTTATTTTTTCTTGCTATATATTACACTGACTTGTCAGAACCTAATCATCACCTTTGGGAGCTTGAGTCATTAGCATTAATCTCAAAACTGTATCTTACAAACCCACAATTCAAAGTTTTTTGCATCTAAAAATCAAAATACAAAGCATACTCGGGCTTCAGATTTTTTTAAGAATACTCACCTGGCTGGGAACTTTACTTCTAATACGAGACCAAGCTCCATCTTTGTAGAAATACTGGGCTGGAGACAAAAATTTTGACCTATATTCAGTGTTCAACTTCCTAAGAAATCAAGAATGAGGAGAGGAAAAAAAGACAGAAAGAGTAAAGCTTGATATCCAGAATACTCTTTTTAAGAGCACTTTTAAAAGTTATATCAACAATCATAAGTATATTTGCACTTAAATGCCAGGGCTGAGATATGAAAAATGCATGCTTTGAAACACAGCTCATCTACACCAACACCACTAGGAAAGCTGTGAAAAAGCTCATTCACAGTTGGTGGCTCTTCAAGTAGTTATTCCTGTTGGTTTTTCCTCACAACCCTTCTGCCAGAAGCTTTTGCCCTGACAGCCAAATCAGAACAGCAGAGTATAATACACACGTAAGCCTCAATTACTTCAATGCAAAGTGCAGCACCTTGGTTTAAGTCACTGATGAAGGTGTATTTAAGTAAAAATGCTTGGTTTGGCACTAACGTGTCTGAGACATTTCCTTCTGTGAACTCCACTCTAAAGGTGCTCTGCGTATGGGTGGGGTGAACTGTTGGGGCTAGAAACATCTGACTACCAGAACAATGGTCAGTATAATTCATCTAACTATGTCCTACTGGCTTTGATCTTCAAAAGGCCTCAGTACTTGAAAAGATGGATTCATTTACCCCTTCTGCCACACACATACATACGCAGAAAAATTAACATCATCTAACTTATAGCAGGCAATAAGCAATACTTCAAGTCCTTAAGCACTGAACTGTGGATTTATCAGCTTAAATCTAAAGAGGTTTTTGTTTTTAATCTCGCTTCAGAACATTACTAACTTTATTTTAATATATTCAGCATTGGGTGAAAAAGCCCTCTTTTTCAGTCCTTCTTCAGAAATAGATCATAAAAGCCTGAAGTCAGAGAATAAAATGCACCTTGTAAAAAGAAAAATACCAAGGCAAAAAACCCTTATTAGACAAAATTTCTTTCCGCATGTCCCTTTCTTTGAAACTGACAGAATTCCTTCAGTTTTGGTTGCAACACTAATGGATTAGCTCAAAAAACACATCGCTGCTGTGCCTTGATCGCAGTCATTCTGCTGCAAAAGCAGGCCATGCAATGCAGCTTGCATACAAAGTGACAGTCCTGTCTGCATATTGAGAACTTGCACATTTTGACAGCTATTTGCCCAGTGACTGCTTTGGAAACTTTTGTCTTGTGCTACCACACTGAAGGCATAAGAGGCAGAAATTTGTCCTTAAATTAAAAAAGACATAGCAAATGATCAAGAATTTTACACACTGCTCACTGCAAAATTGACTACAATCTACATCAAAGATCTATGAAACCCAAGGAGTTAAAGGTTTTAACTACACTATATCCACTCACTTTTTCGTAAAGCAATTTTATTTTATAGAATTTTGGGTGATCACGTTGTAATTATCTCCCAATATCCAACAGCATTCAGACCTAGGTAAGTCTCCTCCCCCATCTTTAATCTAATGCCTTAACATTGCCAGAAAGTCATGTGAATGAAAGCAATCGCTGGGACACACATTAAGCACAAAGACAGCAGAGATGGATTAATTTTATGCATTGTAAAACCTACATCCATTCTGGGCTTTTATTTCTCTTGGCATATCTCAGATGTGTAGAAAATGGAAACACGGGTTCAGTTCCTGCAATATAGGTATGTGGCAGAAGAAAAAGATACTTTGATAGCGCTCAGTAACATACAATTTCATTTTATTTCCGCGCTTGTCAGATTACCCTAACTGGGACAGATTTCTTTACTTCCCTTTACCTCATGTGTTTGCTTTTGTTACTCTGGGACAGAAGGTGGTACGGACTAGAAAAAGCAGACATCAGGTACAATCATCACAGTTTTAAAGCGTGGAGCAAGCACAGGAGAGCAGTTTGAAAGGTGACTACAACTTCCAAAGCACTCGCTGAAAGTTTAGTAGCAGCACTGCACCAATTTAATTTCATTCATGTTAAATTTATTAATAATATTATCATTTCATCAGAAGGTTCAACTGAACGAATGTGGTTACAAAGCTTCCACTTCTGCCGCCTGCGGAGAAGGGGATGGAAATTAACACCAGGTTTAGATGTACACACAAGAAGCTCAATCCCAGCGCTGCAAGGGGGCATTTGCCCCTGCAACTGTAGCATGGCGTGGTTAAAGGTCCATTGTCCATCATTCTAAATATTAGGCTGCTGGACACCTATTCACTAGGCTAGGTTTTCCTATTTTATACATACCCACGACTTGTATGTAAAGAGAGGGGCTTTGGACTGATATGTTGCTTATTTTTTTGTTTAGGATGTTTCTGTTCTGATCTCCCTTGTTTTGCTGCATCTTCTGCTGGCTTTTGAAACGGTTCTTCCCTCTTACTCTAAGGCAAAGATAATTTTAAAAATACCGCATTAGCTAACAAACTGAAAACCCTCATATTCCTTTTGACATCAAGCTTTTGCAAAAAGTTAGTTTTATTTTAGTGTTAGCTGTTTCACATATTTAATACAAAAAAGAATATTACATTCCTTTGTTAATACAAAAATAAACTAGCAAAATGCCAAAGCTAAGATTCTGAGTGCAACATTCAGTTAGTTAGATGATCTATTTTGTACGCTTTACAAAATGAATTTAACATGAAACACAGAAATAAAATAATACAATACCTGTGCATTCTAACCTGTTTGTGTAAGACTTAACATGTGTATTTTTGGAATTTGTAATAAATAAAAAAAATAAAAACTCTTAGCTTTATAGTCAAGCAATATAAACCAATTTATAAAAAAAACAAAGGCAAATTTTTCATTTGCTGCCAGTCTGGTTTATAAAGGGTCAGATTGACTTGTTCAGTTTTCACATCAAAGATATTTTTTTTCCTGCTTATTTTATCCTCTTGGAAATCCCATGCATGATTTCTGATTCTGCTAGAGATCTTCACAGATATTGTTCAAATTGAAGAAAAAAAAAAAAAGGAAAGCAAAAAAAAAAAAAGCCCACCAAAATACCCCAAAACTTTTTCAAGATACTCATCAGAGAAGAGATATCGGTATAAACAAAAAGTGTTTTAGACACTTCCACCAAAATTCCCTTCTCATGCCTTCTCTTCTTTCACTTTATTAGCTCTCTTGGGAAAACATAACCTGACTTTCCAATATGAAAAACAAACAAATGCTTCCTGAAAGCCTCATGCCTTTCAAGCTTTCTTCACATCTGCTAAAAGAGGCAAAAGGGGACATAAAATTCGTCATTCCCAGATGAGATTTAAAGCACTGGGCAGGTCTGAGTTTTAAATGATAAAGCCTCCAAGCCAACAATCATCTTTAAGAACCTCAAAAGTACCAACAGCTTAAACTGAGCCACAGGCACTCCATGTTAAGTATGCATTTTGCTCAGTAACGGTCCTAGTGAACATGTTGTCTGACAATGGCTCTTTCTGCTTTATCAAGGAACAGAGATGGGTACTGAAGAGGCTCATATGTGGTCCTTCTACCTGAAGGATGGTTAGCTAACCTGCAGGAATTTAGACAACACTACACTTGGCAGCTTGCTACAAAAATAGACATTCATATGTCCACCTTGCTAAACAGGTTAGCTGTCACACAGTCTAAACTGCTCTCACCTATTTTTAGAAGGTCTCAGTCTGAAACAATTCCTTTTCATTAAATGTATCCGGTAAAATGGCCATAGCCACGTTTCCTAAAAGTCCACTTAAGTTTGTCCAAGCCAACAGCAAGACAAGGAAATGCAAGGCCTCAGAGAGCCAAATTACTTTCATAAAAGACATTTTAATGCTTTGAACTGAGTAAGAGAGCCTACGTAGGCTACACGATGTCCTGTTATAGCCCTGTGCTAAATACAGTTACTTACCTTTCAACCTATCAAGGCAAAGGCAAATGAATTGTAACCCTTCCTCCATGTTTCTTCAAATTACAACTATTGGGTCAAAATCAGTTCCAACTGTGGCATCTTCCATACATCAAAATATTGTTTTTAAATTCACACTATGTCTGATTTATGAGATCCAAAAAGTTCCAGACCTCCTATCCAGACTTTCTGCATACCAAGAGACTATACTGGTACCAATGAGAGTATAAATCAGAGATTTAGATTTCAGAAACTATCCTAATGACTAAAGACAAAGTTTCAATTAAAAAAAAAAAAGAACCCACTTGAAAAATAATAAATTAGGGTGACAGGAAAAACACACTTAAAATGTCATTGTAAACTGAACAAATGCACTGCAGAAACTACAGAACCCACTACAGAAACGCCTAAGAGCAAACAGAGCTGTACAGTGTTATTTTCACTCTTTTATACCAAAACCACTACTAACTGAGCCCAGTGTCATTAGCAACAGCTCTAAAATGTAACTAAAAAATTTCAAAATAAACCCACCCCCGCATTATAGAAAAGAACAATCAAAATTATAGAAGTATACTAATGCCTTTCTTTTAGGGAAGTATTTACTTGTTCACAAACCAGAAATTCTTTCTCTTCTGCACCACCTCTCTCTTGTGGACCCTTAACAGGAGGAGACCCTTTCAAATTTCTCTCATATGCAGTTTCAGAAGTAATTGCAGGAGATTTAAATGGAGGTATGGATTTACTTGTGTTGCAAATATCCTTTGGGGAAAGAAAACAAACAAAAAAAGAAGAGTGTGATTTGCTTACCTTAAGGCTAAATTTTCAAAATCGGTTAACCAATTCATGCAAATACACTCACATATGAGCAGAGAGATGGTCATGTGTACAAATACAGCATGTGCAGACTAATTAACTTCTAAGACAAACTGAAGAGAAACTTAATCTGATAAAAACTGCAGTCACTGTTCTCAGTGAAGTTCACTAACAGAGGTTTTCTTCATTTGGGAAGACAGTTCACCTTCAGAGTTGTATGTAGGATCATATTTTAAAACATATGCCATAAAACTTCCCTACGAGTCCTCAGTACACGTCCAGTCCATAAGAAACAGACAACTGTTCTGTGTTTTAGAACTGGATGCTTAGGGCTTGGTAATTTGAGCTATCCACTATTTTCCAATCAATACTGTATTATAAACCAAGGTAGAGAATTTGCCTAATACATGGTCAGGTATCATCTCCTCATGGGGTGCTGAATTAAAAGACCACGCCGTGTGTCACAAGCATACATTTTCCCCAACTTTGCTATGAGAGTTTAGGTCTGACTTAAAACCTAACTTGGATAACTGATATTTTCACAGAATCTTTTCAAGGGAAAGGTATTGTCGTTATTCAGCATTCAGGTATATTCTCCATCATATCAACAGCAATCAAAAGAAAATCAGTTTGTTAACAGGCCTGATTTTTATCATGAAACTCTAATCTTAAGTTTAGAACCTGCAAACATTTATACATATTTAGATTTTCTCTAAGTTCTATTTATCTAAGGATTTATAGTGCCTACAGACTTATTCTTACGGCTTCTTATTCTGTATAAGCTGTGCAAAAAAAAGTTTACTATTGTAGATTCCACAGTCTTTCTTCTGAAATAGCACAATGTTCACAAGCATCAATAATGAAATTATCAAACTGATTTCTAATAGAATCAAATGGAATTCTTTACGAAATTTTCCATAAGGTGACGTTCTGGGACCTGCCTCTTCCTCAAATGGCCCTTTGGCTTCTATACTATTGTCATGCATTTCAGTGAGTTTTCCTTGGATAAGGGACTGCTGGGAAACAGATATCTCAAAGTCAGTCCACCTGCTTGGCATTCCAAAAAGAAAAAGACAGGAACAGTTTTTGTAGTGATTGATCCTAGTTACCAACATTTATGGCCTCTGAAAGCTGTTACTGAACAAATCTGTTACCTGTGAGTAAAAACAGAGAGAGCACCATCTGTAATAATCCCATTAATGTATATGCTCCTAGTGAAGAAACAGAAGATAAAATAAAAGCGGAAGTGCCTATTTTATACTGCAAAATGACCAAAAGATGGACTCAGGCTCTTAAGTCCTGATCCCAGTAACAATGAATTGAAAACACAACGCAGTCTCACAATCAGAGTTACTCTTTGTGGTTTGATTAGAAATAGCAGGATTTCCAACCCTACAAAGTCCAAAAACTCATGCTATATATCAAAATACCACAAGAGTGTCTTAAAATCAAAAGATTCCACTTTTAAATATAAGCAGTTCTCATGAAAGAAAAAAACACTACAAAGATGCACTTTAGGGCCTAGAAGTATATGTGCACAGAGATGGAGACTGAGAAGAAGAAACTGCAGTAACCCATAAAAGACCGTGAGAATAAATAGTGAAACCGGAATTATTTCAGTGGCAAGACATGTTATTACAATACAGAACACCTGAACATTCATCTGTTGATTAGCTCTATATTAGATAACATAAAAATGTTAAAAATGAAGGGTAACATTGAGTAGGATCTTAGAGCTCCTAAGGTAAATTAATGCAAACGGAAGAAAATAGTCCTGTTAGAAAGGACAGAATACAACCAGGGAGAAGAAGGATAAGTAATTAGACCTGACTACAATAAAGAATCACAGGGAAACAAATCTAACTATACTGCACTTTTGTATGTTGGAAGAACAAAAAAAATACCATGTAACAGCATTCAAGTTTGGACCCCCCCACCCCACCAAAGAGGAAGAAAGGAAAACTTGGAAAGTAAGCAACTTTGCTGATAAATGAATACTTTCTTTTATGTACTTTTTGGACTCTTTAAAGTTACCTGTTCAGCTGCAAGTATTGGTGACTTTTCATGAGGACTCTTCCAAACAAATTGGCTTTGATATTCAGAATTTCTGGGGAAAGTATTTAAACGTGAAATATTCATGCCCACTTTCCTCTGAAGGACTCTGTGACGCTGATAACATAAAAAAGAAAAAATAATTAACACCGATTGTTCCCTTTCCTACAATGTTTTGCAAGTCAAGTATCTTTCAATGCACACTTTCAAACCAATGGTTTGGATTTTGGTTGTATGAATTAAATTAAAGCAAAGTACATTTTCTCACTATAGCCAATAATCCCAAAAAGTCTATACATCATTGGCTTAATCCTTGTTTAACTGAAATCAACAGGGACAGCATATGAAGGGCAAAATTCCTATTGACCTAAGTGGAACCAAAATCTGGTCTCAAAAGTACTGCTCCCCCAACAGAGAAGCTACAACACAGAAGAACATCAAAATACAGAACTAAGGAGAGAGTGAGACAACAGAGGCTGATGTGTGTCTATTACTGTAAATATCAGATTAGTAATTTTTACACTGGTCAATTACAAAAAAGATATATCTTCCCTTACCCCATTACCCATTTTTTCAAATTCCTTTTTTGGAGATGCAAATGCTTCATTTTGATTTGGCGGAGCTGCAGAGGGTGATCTCTTCATGTCGTTTTCTGCAAGGGCAAGAGCTGTTTCACCTCTAGAATCTACCAAATCTGACCAAACTTTTGGGGGGAGCCTGGGTCCTTCTGGCGTTTCAATTTTTTCCTGATTCACACCATTGTTGTTGTGGTCTATGTGCAACTCTGCAGTCTTAAGATCCTCAGTTTCAACTGGGTCATTCAAATCACAATCTGCTGTCCATTCAAAGGACTTTGAAATCTGTGGATTATGGTAAGGTACCCTTCTCTTGGAAATGAAGTTTGGTTCTCTTGTGATTCCTGAAAAAGACATATTAGGTTTAACAAAAACATTCTATTGAAGACATAATATCACTCTACTACAAGAACAAACTGAAAGTTTATCTTACAACTGATTATTAGAAAAAACTATTTTAGTATCTTTGAGCAGTGACAGCCTATGAATTATGGGCACGGCTGTGAAATTCTGTCTTCTTTCCTATCTGCGAATGCCTTTCCTTTCCACTAAAGAGAGGTGGGAACATGGTGCTCCAGGACCATGTTGTATATAACCCTATAAAGCAAATATGACCACAGGACAACCTTTTGCAGGTTGATTCTGGGCATTGAACAACAACAACAGAATTAACACAGCCAGTGTAAAGCATGTGGTTAACACAGATACAGAATAACCAACCTGCAGTGATAAAAAAACGCCACAAACACTTCTCATTGCACATGCACAATATACCTTGCTGAACAGGTTCTCACCTACTGTGACAAGACAGTGACAGATCACTATCCATCTAATACAACTGTGATTTAAAACCATCTCAGATAGCTGGCGACATTTTACAGTACAAACACAAAAACATTTCCAAAATTCTAAAAAACGCTATGTAACAAAACCAGGTATCAAATTATTTTAAAGAATTACTGGCCATTACATGTGCAAATGAAAATAAAATTACCCTATCATTTTAAGAAGAGGACTGAATGACTGAACACATTTAAAGCAGAAAATCACAATCCAACCTCAAAGTCCTCAACTGCGATGGACAAATAAGTGAAGGCCCCTAACTGGCTGAAAGAAACACTTTCTAGGAGAGAGAGAGAAACTCCTATCTCATGAAAAAGCAACGTCGAGAGAGAGAACAACCTACAGTGAAAGGTACACAGAATGTGTGGATGTCCCAATAAACATACAGGTGGTAGGAAATAATTCTAGTGGAAAAGCACTGGAAAAGAAGTGGGAAGAAACTCAGAGCACCTGCAGCTGTTAACTTTTTGTGGTGATGTTCCAAGTCAATCTTAAAATTGCCAGCTATGTGTTTCAACAGGAGGAACCAGAAGTTTAAGTTAATTATCAAAAACAATCTGCAAATCCTATGAGGTGTCATGAGTGACATTTGAAGACGCACATGGTTAAACGGCCAGAAAAGATGTGGGAGTGAAAATAAATGCAAAGGTGGAGGAAAACTACACCAAGCACACAAAAAACCACCACTACAACGTGAGGAGGAGGAAAAACTGCTGTATTGCTAACTCATTACTTTATTGCAAGTCTTGTAAAATTTGCAGTTTAATTCAACTGGAAAAGAAGCATAGCTTACAATTCTAAAAATAAGTTAATGTGTTTGGATGTTTGGGCGTTTCAGAATTCGTGGAAGTTATTCTCTTCAGTACAGGGGCCCATACACAGAGCCATGTGCTAGGGAAAGCAAGGTTAAAGAAATATATATTTTTGCAGTAACAGAAGAAAGCAGTAATATATATCAAGCATAATCTTTGGCAAGATGAAATTATTTATTAAAATGTCTAGTATCTCAACTGAAAACAAACCATACTCCCCGTAGTTGCTTCTTAATTACTAGGTCATAATTTAGAACACTAAATATACTGTAGGAATGAATATATTGGATTCTAATTACACAGACTGCATAGTGTGGTTGCACAGAATTGCACATTTTTGTTAATCTGTCTTGTGCCACTACAATAACTCCTATTTTTTACTGCTGCTTTTCAAAGCACTGCACTTGTCATCACTCTGCAGCTTATTCCTTTTCCTCAACGCTCTATGGACCTTTCAATCCAGATGCTATTTCCTTTGTCTTCTACTTTCCAATCCCACATTTTCCTGCCATGGTAATGTCTACAACCCCTAACTCCTAGACTACAGCATCACCAGCTTTTCCATTTAATGCCCATCTTTTCTTTTTCTTTCCCCTAGTTAGCTGCCCCTGTAGGTCTTCATAAAAATTTTACTTTGTATCAAACTTTGCCCTAAATTAGTCTCCTCTTAAATACAGAATTCCACTTACTGTTTCCATGCACCACAGGTAACCCAATGCCTCCTTCTATACACCCCGTATGGGTTAGTAGTGCATCGGTGCTTCGTGTTTGGGACTCAGCTTACGCTGCATGCCAGAAACCACGTATTTTTCATGTTTTATATAAATAGCACTAACATTAAAAGAAAGTTTCAGTGTAGCCAGAAAGAATATGGCATTCAAAAACATATTCTAAATGATGACCAGGAATACACTGTTAACTGTATAAAGTGTACAAACTGCAAACACTACCAGTTCACTGTGGTCATGCACTCAATCACAGCAAACCTCCCTAGACCTCCTGCAGCCCAGGCTCATCCTTGCCAGAGTCGGCTTAGACAGCGCCGGGGTTTGCGATCGAGGGGGCAAGCTTTCAGGGGTGCTTACCGAACTGATCTGACCGAAGTCCTGCCCACAAGGATTTCTGCTGTCGGGATGGGCTACAAAACTCTGGGGTTTTCCATTTGAAGTTTCTCTTATATTCACTCAGCCCCTGCAGCAAACAGAGGTGTCTGTCAAGTGACCGGTGCATATCCTGCTTCGCTGCTTCTGTCGGTAAGAGATCTCCAAGGGGAAAAACACCAACAAGGACGCTGCAGGATTCAGCTAAGCTGGCAGGTTGCTCTGCATCTTCCAAACCCACCCCCATCGAAGAGCGAAAACTACTTGACCGCTCTCCGAATAGCAGGAAACAGCATCGAATAATTCCATGCACCAAAAAGTACGCAAAAACTTATTTATATCTTTAAGTTAATAAAATTTCAGGAACAAATACAGTCTGAACCCTCTGTCACCCACACGACTGAACTCTTCCTGCCTTTATTAGCCAGGGCTCCTCAGCGCAAGGGTCCCCCCTTTCCCGCTTCGCCGGTGGCACCCCAGAAACGGCCGTACCCCCTCCTCCTGCCGACCGCAGGGGCCGGCCGGGCCCGCCGCCCCCCAGGCCCGGGGCCCCGCCCGCCCAGCGCACGGCCCGCCGGGGCGCGCGCACACACACACACACATCGCCCCCCCGCTCCGCAGCCGCCGCCGCCGCCGCCGCCGCTGCCCGTGCGGCCCCGCGCCGCCTCACCCTGAAGCGCACGGGCATGGCGGAGCGCGGGCTGCCGGGCCGCGGCCGTCACACCGCCGTTCCCCTGGCAAAGCCGCCGGGCCGGCGCGACCCCGCCCGCTTCGCCTCGCCGGGCGCCTGCGCGGTGGCCGCCCAGCGGGGGCGGGGAGCGCCGCGGCTTGCGTCCGGCCATCGCCGTTTCCCTTGACGGCGCCGCACTCGGGGGCCATGTTGGCCGGGTGCGGCAGGCGCCTTCCCTCACAGCGCTGCCCTCGGGGGCCGTGTTGGTCGGGTGCGGCCGCCGTATTATCCATATTAAAAGCCTTTTCCCGTGCCTGTGGCAGGATCCCGGCGCTATATCGCCAGTACCGCGTATCTGGAGAAGGACGGTGGGGAGGCGTGTGAGCCCACCAGCGTGTCAGTCAGGGGCATGGGGCACTTGGCGCTAATGCAGCACAAGGCCAGGGGAATACTGGACGCCTGGTTAAAAAAAAAATCACACGCTCACGCGCGCAGCATTATATTGGTACAAAAATAGCGTTTAGAGGAAGGAGAAATAGGTTCCCTTACCTTTCTGGAGCCTGTGCGATGGCATGCCAGCTGCCGATCCTCCTTTGCCACCTCACCCGACCTTGCCGCATGGGAGATCCTAATCCACCTTCTTGTTCAGATCTTCCCTCGGGGCTCACTTTTTTGACTGCCTTCCCACTGCTCATCTCCATCCTGACTCTCTTTGACTGTATCAAATTAAAAAGAACTGAGAGGGTGGTAAAAAAAGCGGTAAGAGAGAGATACAAAACAAAGTGGCTTAGGCAATCTGTCTGCACTCCCTGTGCCTGTGACTGCTGACCCTCCTTGTCTTCCTTCTTAGTAGGGCCTGTTGCTGGTCGCTGATGCCTTTAGTGCAGTGTAGGCTTCTTGAGCAAGGGTTTCGTCACCTCTGTGTCTGCAAAGCACCCTGCCAGACATGGGAGGAATGATTCGGTGCCAGTCCCGCTGACTTAAGTGGAGTTTAGGTCCAGTTGGACGCTGTATAAAAGGTGAGCAGTTTTTTGCCATCAATGCGAGGGAGGAGAGAGCACCAATCTGTAATGAAAGGCTTGCAAGCAAAGTAAAATGTTCTTCTGCAACATAAACAGCGGAAAAAGAAAAAGAAAGAAATGTGCTGCATTGATAGTGTTTCCAAGTTTCACACATCTTTATTAACCAATTTCAAGATCAAGACAATAATTTTGTTATAATTTGCTTGCTGATTACATTTGAAACTGCTAGATCCACCAAATAAAGTAGTTTGTTTTGTTATTACAATGGTTTATTTCATAATGTTCAATCAGGTCTAGTTCAGTGCATTTTCTGAAGTAATGCGTAAACTTGTTACAGAATGTGAAAAGCCAGCTGGCAAACTCCTTGTTCAAAATACAGATTCCAGGTTTGCCAGGAATCTCTCCTCTTTGATATGCATGGAAACCCGGCCAAACATAATTTCAGTATGTTTTTAGGGTGTTTTCCAATTAACCAAACTATAATAATGCATTTATAGATGATTTGGGGCTGTCTGGATTCAGAGATGGGTTTGATTCTTTACTGCAGAAACATAACATGACACCACACCATCCTGAAATGCAGGATATTATATTTCTTAACAATGTCTTTCCCTTTTTTAAAGATAAAGCAAAATAAATTATCCTGAAACAATGGAATTCACATTTGTCTATATGCACTGATTGATTTAAATTGCATTTTAAATCTTCTCCTTATAGCTAAGAGATAGGAATAGCTGAGGTGGAGGAAGCACTGTAGTAAATATGTCAACCACTGAGCTACTAGGATATTTACCTTGTGCTCTTTGTCACTGCTGATGTATACTAGCTGCTTCAAGTTCAATGTATATACATTACTGAACACACAGTTACTCAAGGTAATATGATGTAAGAATGCTAAAATGCCTAGGCTGGTAAGAATATTTTCATATGAGTGCTGAATAAATAATGAAATCATAAAAATGGATTCATGTGTAGAAAAAGTTACAGTGCATTCACAAACTCATGGTACTGAAAAGAAGGAAAAGATTGTTTCCAGTTTTCTGGAAAATAAACTAGCTGGGACTAATGTAAATGTGCATCCCTTGGTAACAGGTCTGTATTATTTATTGCATGCCATTGTTTAAAAAAATAAGCATTTAAAGCTTGTGTTGCTACATAAGACATTTAAATAGTTTTGAGTTCAAGTCACTTCACATTTCTATAACACTTGAGAGGCTGACCATCTTCCTCCTTTATTTCCTGTAAAGCAAATACAAGTATTTTATTTTGCATTGGTGATACTTACTCCAGATTTAGATCTTGTTGCTGTTCTTCAAATGAATCAACAGATGTGGTTTCTCTTGCTAAACCACATATGAAAATTCTTTTAATTTTTTGTGTATAGTTTCAGATGGATAATTTGTGACCCATGTATTTTTATTTTCACATGGTTTGTTTGCCTGTTAGCTTCACTACATCTTGCTGCGTATTCTGACCCGTATCTTTGACCTTCTCTGTCTCTTGACCCCAGCCCTCCTGAGTCCTGACTTCAAGTGCTTGATTAAGTTAGATTCTCCCTGAGCACCTTTCACTTGAACATCAGCCTGTGAATAGCTAACTATTACATCTGACTAAATGGGGACCTTTGTATGACCCATTTCTCACGCTGCTTGTAAACTTGTATACCACAGGCAACCCTGCCTTAAAGAGTCTGTAACCTAAAGTCTCTTTCTGTTCTTTTGCTTTAACATTGATGGTCTCTCCTGCCAAAACTCAAAGCACGATGTACCAGCAATCCTCCTTCCAGCCAAAGAAGGCTAGACACAGCTTGCCGTGGTGCCTGTCAACTCCACTCCATGTGTCAGCCTGAGGGAATCAAATGAGAGCAATGAAACGTGTTTTCTACCTCCAGAGTCTGTAGCCTCTGGCACCGACTGGTACAGGAGCAAAGGAGGAGCAGTAGCACAGCTGGTCTGGCTCAAGTCCCATGGTTTTACTCTTAATAGCAAATGTTTCTCATGCAAACTTGTCCTAGCTTATTTTACAACTCATTTAGAAACTGCAATGTTACAACTACTTTAATTTTGGTACTCATTTCAATCCCTTTTTCAAGCTATGGAGCTGATCCAGCAGTCATTAAAGAAGGGCAGCGTTTTGTTGCTTACAGGGATTTGAATTCAAAGATATCCTGGCTTCATGTCTCAGTAATGGTTCTTGAGCTTGGCAAAAGCATTAACTGTTATAATTTTAACCTAGTCTGTCCTTCTGATACAATTTCATTCAGAATTGCAGAGAAACCTATGTAGTTCATCTTTCTAACCGTAAAAGAGGTCGTAAAATGAACATGAAATGTGGATAGACAGGTTCAACTCTCAGCCCACCATCCACTTTTTTGTGCATTGTGCACTATCTCTTAGGGCAAAACACTGTCAAAAGTGACTGCTGCCTTTGAGAACTTCATCTTTTACCCACCCAAGGCCAGACACATACTGCTGAGCTTTCCATAACCAAGGGCTACCGCCCTTCGTGGCAGCCCAGGGTGATCCTGAAACTCCGAAGTGTCTCAGATCAGACCACTTTTGAAATCAGCATCCTTGGCCTTTCTGTCATTCCTCCCTCTCTAAAGTGAGAATAATAAGAGATTCCTAACCGTAGTTTGGTATCTGCTAATCATGAGCTTACTTAGATTATAAAAGCACAAGTTATTTTTTAAGAAGTGTAGAATTCAGGTTCAGAAACAGAACAAAGTATTTCAAATTTGTGTAACTGATGCAAGGGCGACAGTGGCTAACTTCATTTCTCACATTAGAAGAAAAAGGAAAGTAGGAAAGCACGTGTCATTGTGATCTAATTTTGATCTAATGTTTGCCTGGAGAGCACAATGAAAGCACAGCTGCTCATCCTTTAGCAAAGAAGCGTACACCCAACTTGTAGCTATAAACAATAGTGATCTCTGTTTCTGTAGGAAGCACAGGGCGTTACTTTGTGATATTTGTGCAGCTCTACACGCTCGGTCATTATTACCAGTCTACATGACTGTTCATAATGTAGAAATAATCTCCTTTCTGTTTTTAAAGGTGCGTAAGATTTACACACTACAGTAGCAAAATTGTGCAATGCTGGCATAAATAATCTGTTATGACAACCCCTCAGGGAGTAACTGCTGTTGGCAGGATGTGTGTAATCCCGGGATGGTCTGATGCACTGGTAACTGCACCATAATAATGGAAACATGAGCTTGGCCTCGGGTATCTCACGGCTCGGGTTGGCGGGCTCAGCTGTGTTGGCAAGGCAATGCAGTTCAGCTTCAAAAGGGATGGAGAAAAGGCTAATAGTCACTGTAGAGGGCCATCTGCTAGATGGCCAAAACTCTCTATGATGTATTAAGAAAAGGTTTTGTAAGAGACGTGCTGAACTTTCTGTTAAATGAAACTTTTGTCATTTTTCTTTTCATTTCTTACTTTGCTCTGCATGCCGTCTGTAACAATAATCTGCTGTCGCGCTATTGGTGCTATATACATACATCAATAACAAATCACACTTCTGTGATGCTGACTCTAACCGACACATAGCCAATTTAGAAGGGAAAGCTCATTAAGGGAGTGGGAATTAGCCACGCTGTCCAAAGGAGATTGTCCTTTACCTTTTGGAATCCAAACGTGAGCAGCTCTCCCTCTTCCCTGGCACTCCTGGCGGTGTCCTTCAGGAGGTGGACAGTCAGAAGTCTGTTTCAACAGCCCTGTAGGACAGAGTGAAAATGTTCAAACAAGTTCAGGTTTTGTATGTCTAGGTCAACACAGAGGCAGATTTTTTTCATCAGGCAACATTGTGGTAAAGGAACCTCTAAAAATTGTTCTTGCTCTGGTAATAATGATCTATCAGCGCAGTTTGCCACAGTGCCTGCCATCTGTGCTGATACCTGTATTGTAGCTGTTACCTATAAAAAAGATGATAATGCAATAGAGTCATGTTTTGGAAAAAAGTATGTAAAACCGCTGTGCTTTATAATACAAATATTGAAAGAGACATTATTAATAGCTTGAAATACACTGTACCAGTAGCTGTAACAGTGTTGAGGACAGACTGGGAAGGGGACAATATGATCAAAGGGGAAACAACTTTGGCACCCAGCTGCAGGAAAAGCCATTAGTGGCATTTGCACAGATCATGTATTCCCCCTCATTATCATGAACTCATGCGCTGTAGATACCAGGGGTAGCTGGCTCCAGACAGATAGCTTGTTACCCCCTTTCTCCTTTACTGGTGGTATCTGGAGAAGAAGTTGCATATTCCTCTGTAGTATGCATCTGGCCTTTGCCAATTTCTTGGATCACCACAGCAGTTTATGGTGATGGCTTTCTGTCACAGAGATGCACAGAATTATTTTTATGAAATGGTAGTAGTTCTCATGATTCTGAGTCATATCAACTTTTTTACCTGCCATTTTATCCATTAACCCTCCAGTAACTGCAATGCAAATGTCCTTGTTCTTCTTGTTTTCACTTTTTTGTTAAACAAAATACCAGTAGATGGCAAGCCCTCACTGGTACAGCTTGATAATATACCTATACTAAACACACACCAGACTTTGATTCTTCAGCCTTTTTCAATGGGTGCCTCTTCCCTCCTGACTCCTGCCAGCCCACAGGATTAAGAATAATGCTCCAAAGCAGTTACATATACAAACCTACATTTATCCACAAACTACAAAAATTGTTAGATGATACTGTGCCAGCTACATTGTGTCTAGGAAAACTAGATTTGATGCCCACGATTACTTGACTAGCTCCAGTGTCTTCTAATAAGGTGATTTGAAGGCACTGATTATAGTAGCGTAGCAGACAGGATCCCAAATTGTGTTCATGCATTCTCCTCAAGTATGTATACTTTGCAGCCAGGTATAGGACCTACTGTCACCAGCAGTGGCCACCACCACTGCTGCCACCGGTGTCCCTGCCAGTGATGATACCTGGCTTTAAAAGTTTGTGAAAGCCAGATTTAGAAACTTGTCTCCTCTCAAAGAGTGCCAGTAAATATAGTAAGCAGGACATCTAGCTCTAGCTACCCTCAGTAGATAGCCCAACACAAATCTGCAAGTAGGCAGGATCTCGCAGTCCTGGACTACCGCCAGCCTGAATAGCTCCTTGTTCTCCTGGCGTTTGTCTGCACTAGGTACACACAGCAGCTGATACAAATACGTCTCTCAGCTGTATTTAGGTATTGCAAGGAATCTGTTTTATTGTGTACCTGGTTCTGACGGGCTGTTCACAAGGACAAGAGCTTCTGAACACTCTGTATAAGCCTTTGGTTACTGCAGCTCAGCTTTTCAGTTGGGATTATGTTAGGCAGTACACAAGAATGTTTTAGGGCACAGAATACCGCACCAAGTCACTGCAGCCTTATGGTGCAAAGTGCCGCAGGCACATGATTTGAATGTGCTAAAAAAATGTTCTGGTTTATATTGGTTTGAGTATATTCTGTCCATACCACGCCAGTTTTATGCCAGACTAGATATTGTCCGTTCGCCCCAGACAATATCAAGCCAGTATAAATACCAAATCATGTAGTCTGGATAGTTCACCAGAAGTGCCATCATGTGCTCTTGCCCTATCCATTTGGATTGGTAGGCGATCCAGTGCCACACAAATCAAATCTTACTGGTCTTGTCAGCATGTCCTTACTAAAACTCAATTGTCAACTTAATTGTCTCAGCCGCTCTTCTGTCTGGCATACATATGAGCACAAAGAAATCTAGTATTTACCAGCGCAGCTGTTTCCTACCTCCTTCCCCATCTGCAGCCCCCCGGGACACCATTCTAATAGAGTTCTGTGTAAACAGCAATTGGCAAAAATCCCGAAGTCCCTTCTAAGGCAGGTATGACATCACTGTGACACACGTATCTCAAGTTTCTTCAGAAAATTATTTCCTCCAGATAATGCTCACCAGAGAAACTGAGCAAGCTGAGGGTGTTCCTGGAGGACCTCATCCATCTCTAGCTGAAGACAGCGTCAGTCTTTGGGTTGGCTGCACGGGAGGCAGGCGTGGAGCTACAGGCTGAGCCTGGCCCTACCCCTGGTGGTCCCGGGAAGAGGCCTGGTGGTCCCTGTTGCTCTTTGTGGACTTGCTAAGTGGGATTCACCGAACACAAGACTTGTGCAGTTGATCCTGACTCCGCGCTTTCCCAGCTAAAGGAAAGCCACCGCATGGGGATGGGCTGAGGCCGGGCATGGCGGGAGCTGTCGCTCAGGCGGGGACCAAGCACCCGGCCTCAGCTGGAAGCAGCTCCCTGGGGCCAGGCATGGGTCCCAGCTGCAGCCTCCCTGTGGCACTGCCTGGGGCCCTCTCCCTGCAGACACGAGTGGGAAGGGGCCACCCTCAGCTGCACTGACTGTGCGTTGTCCCCAGGCCGGGGCAGCCAGACCTCCCGGTGCGGGGATGCTCTCAGGGCCTTTACAAAATGGGCACAGTGGGCCTTGCCGTGTTTACAGCTGGTCTGCACAACCACGATGCTTTCTAGTGTTTTCTTTCAATCTGTAGCAAAATCTAAAGTTCCCAATATTGTTGGAAAGGAAAATGCCACCCAACCAGCAATCTGGTCCTTATCGCAGCTGCTCAGTTTCAGTGCCCAAAAGTAAAGTTTCAATCAATTTAGTCTTGGATGCCTTTGCAATTTCAGATAAACCAGGGACTTCAGTACTTAACAGCTTTTAGAATATATATGCAATTAAATATGATATGTTGGATTAATTTCAAAATACCTGGCTTGCAGTGGTACACTTCCAAAGATAATTTCATTAGGGTTTTTCTTTCCATGACAGTACCTGGAACCAAGTCCTGCAATTCCCTTCTCATAAGTAGCTCCCACTGAAATCAATGGAGTGACCACAGAGGTACGTTCTGCTGAAGGTATCTCTTTTCTTTCCACAGACCAAATTAACTGCCTTGCAGGCCAGATCTAGACATAGGGTCGTTGGCTGATCATCTCTGCTAAAAGATCTAAAAAGGATTATGTATTATAACCTTTTATGTTCTAGTCAGTGGGTTGAACTTGGCCCGTGTGAGCAGTGGCTTGTGTCATTCATGGAAGCAGTCTGTAGTTGTGAATTCTGGCAAAGCTTTTTCTGAAGTAAATAGATTGTCCCAGGTAAAATCTGAATAAATTTTGTAGCTTTTTAATCTGAAATCTGGAATGGCAGCAAAAGGTTTTGTGATCGAAATGTATACCTCCCCACCTGCAGATGTTCTGGGTCTCACCATCATCAGCTGGAGCGAGCTGTCAAAATCCAGCCCTCGATTACAATATCCAGTGAAGAGAGAAAGTTGTAACTCGCATGTCCAGAAAGTCCCGCTGCCATAAGGAACAATATTCCTGATGACCTCAAGAGGAGGGAGAGCCTCCCTGTTCTGAAGACGGGGAAGGTGAAAGCATTAATGTAAAGAGCGATATCATAGTGAGTTAAAACCAACAGTGGTGGTACTTAACTGTTTTTAAAGGTTAGTTCAGGCAGGTGTTCCACCACTTCTGGTAGCATAACAGAGTTGAAAGGCTCTCAGCAGAACAAAGCAGTTCTTCATCCCCACCAGGATGTAAAAGTTGCAGGAAAGAAGCCATGTGAGTAGTAGGTAGATTTTTAAACATCAATTTTAAAATAGAAATGCGTAGGAAAAAACTCATTCTTTTGGCTGACTTATGCTGGAAGTTTCCATTTGGTTTTGGATTTGCACATATGAAAAAGTAGGGTTAACATTTTCAGAATATCCCGTTGGTCCTCGATTTTTTTTTTATGTATATGTGAATACCTCCCTGACTGCCCAGTCTCCAGTGTAGCAGCATGGTAAAGACAAGCTACTTGTGACTAATTAACACCCATTTGCAAAACTGTTGGGGCCACCAAGGCAAGCAGAAAACTATACCCCACCTTATATTAGGAGAAAAGTGTCCAGGGCAAAGCATTGCTGAACAGTAGTAAATACTTAGCTATGTATCCACATGTAGCCTCCAGTGTGGCAGTAACCTCCCACAGAGTATTTTCTCTGGTGGCTGCAATGGTATGTGGAGATAATTGGAAGTTAAACATTTCATGTGCGATCACCTGATGAAAAAAAAAATCTAAATTTTCCAATTGAAAAGCTTCAAATTTTCCAAAAACTTAACTTTTTTATTGGGGGGGGGAAATAAAAGGAACAGGAGAGTCTCAGTCTGCTCTGGTCTTGTCAGAAATTAGGCTTTGTAGAAATAATATTAGAAAGAAGTTTGAAAATCATTTGACATGTTAATTGAACAGTAGCAACAGGATCCAAGAAGGCAATCCAGCTTGATTGCATTATCACAGCTGGTGTATTGGTCTTGAGTGAGAAAATGGGTGTTTTTGGTTTTCTCTCCATTTTGGGTCTCTCCTTTAAGCATGGCTCATGCTGGCAGTCTCTGTGAAGTTGTTGCCTTTTCAAGCTTAGAAAAATTATTTGAGAGTTAATGTTTGATTTTTTTTTCTGCTCACAGCATTATCTCCCTCCCAGACATCATCATCCTCAAATAAACAATTTGCTGTTAAAGAAGATGCTACATTGGTTTCTGTCAAAACATGCTGCAGCTGTCCTTGCTTTAACTTTAAAATGTAACTCTAATGCAGCAGCTCTTCCAAGTGACTTTCCTCCTTATCTTGTTACATCTGCACTTGTTCCACCCCTGACACTCGCTGAACACTGAAAGCGTGGTATTAAGCCAGCTTAAAGAAGACAGAGTTCTCACATTTCTTCTGTCTATACAATATTTAATCCTCAACAAATGATGCTTTTCTAATCCATTTTTTACATTCATTGAGAACCATGGCTCATCTCTCAGACGTACTTCTCGTTGTGTTTTGAATTGGATTATTTAAGAAGCATTGATAAAGTGCCTAAAAGCCTTTATTGGCGTAGTATCACTTCTGTTAGACTCAGTAGTTGTATTTGCTTCCTGGGCACTTCAGCTAATCCCAATGGCAGAAAGGCTTGCTGGAAGAAGGGTGCACGGCAGAAAAAGAGACCGGGGACCACACATCACGCAGGGAGCAGGACCAACTACTGAGGTGCTGGAGTAAAGGTTACATATGAACAAGAGCTTTTATCAACAGTTTCTGTCAGAAGAACTCGTAGGGGATCCCAGTATTAATTTAAAGCTAATCTCCTAAGAGTTTCCAGAAAAAAGTGGCAGAAGCACCATATTTTTCTGTGCTCCTGGGGAGTGACTTGTGAAGCAGCTCAGGGTTTTAGATTGCTTCCTACCTCCTCACCAGGGCAATTCAGATCTTCGCTCTCTGAATGGGGACAATGCAGATTTTGTGGCACGATGGTTTCTCTGAAGACTTGAGTGCTGACTTTCTTTTCAGTATTGGCCTGAATCCATTAAACTGTACATGAATGCACAATACTAAAAATGTTCCCCTGCAATCTAGTCATTAAAACTGCAGTCTGTTCTGTGGCTTGCTCAGTGCAGAAAGATTGAAGTCAACAATTTCTTCTGTTGTGTTTTGGTCAATAAATCTGCTGGTCCAGATTCATTCCTGGTACAACTCCAATGCTGCAATGTGGATAGATGTTGTCTTTTTTTCTCTCTCCATGAATTAAATTGTACAACCAAAAAGATGAGAAATCTTCAAAAGTACTTTGCTTAAGCGAGGCTGAAAATGTCATTGAACAAAGACAAATGGAGGAATTTTAATTAAAAATTTACTGCAGGTTTGCTGACAACTGGTTGTTAAGCAGCTCTATTCCGGTTTAAGTTTAGACAATAATCGTAAATCAAAGTGAAATACAAGATCAGTTAAATAAAGCTATTTAGAAACATTTATTTTTTAAGATATACCTTTCAAGGCTTCCAGGCAATGCGTGGACTGTTGACAACTGTATGATGACTTGGGCAGACGAAGAAGTGGCAATGAGTGAGAACTGCCCGAGCAAAGCACTTCTCTGTTATTCTGTTTTATTACAGCATTGCCTCTGGCTTCAAGACCCAGGCAGAGGCCAGCTGGAGTGGGCAGGCAAATTTACAGATGTTAACGCTTGCTTTTGGCATTTGCTTTCACCAAGGTCCGGGATATCATCTGCAGTCTTCTAAGGGCTAACGTGCAGTTTGGAGGTGAAAGACAAAACTTACCTGAGCATCCAGGATACGGATAATAACCTAGGACATTGTGCTGTATCATTTGAAAGTATACTCTGATTATTATTGTTTTTCACGAAGAGATGTGAAAACCACTGTCCGCGTTACCGATGGGACTCGGCACGGGGGGACTGTCACCACTAGGTGGCACGAACCTGATGCAGCAGAAAACATGTCTGAAAAAATGCTGAAACATTTAATGCTTTGCTGAACAGCTGCCATCCAGTAAGTGAAAAGACTGCCACCACCACGCCAGCCATCAGCACAAGACTCGTCTGGAAAGCCCACTTCATTCTGGTTTGCACAACCGTCTTCTAGATAACGGGGGAAGGAGGATGTGTTTGGAATGGAACCGCTGTGTTGCCTCCTCCTGCCGGGCAAAATGAAAATCCATTGCTACTAATAAGTTTTTTCTGTATTTTTCTGTATTTCTGCACACACTTTTTTTCCCCACTTGGAGCTACAGTGATGTGGACAGCTAGGACCGCATCATAAAAATGAGGCTAGCTGGCTGCCATTGCTGTCCCATTTCCTCTGGCCGTGGCCGCACAGCTCACTTGGTGCAACCTTGCTTTTAAACCTCAAGGTTGTAAATTGAAGTGTCTCAGCACCACTTCGCCTCCAGGCCAGCGCTGACACTGCACTGCACTGCAGGTCTGGGGAGAGCCGCTCTCACGGTGTCCTCTGAGCGGGATGTCAATCTGGAAGCCTTGGATGGCTCTCCAAGTAGGTATTAGAGATCCCAAGATACTTACTTCTGGTTAAAGCAAGTGATCCTCAAGATTTCTTTAGGGATGTGCACTCTAATATACTGCTGATTTTTTTTTCAGATTTGCTAATATCTAATCCATTACTTTAAGCAGCATTTTTAGATAAATATGCCAATCGATCGCTCTTAAAATACAGGAAAACTGGCCTCACTGTTTACAACAAAGGAGACTGAGAGCTACAGAAATATGTTCTGGTTAGGCTTATAACTCTTGGTCAAGCTTTTGTAACATTTTTTTATTTCTACAGCATCACAGATGTGGAAAGCACTTTAAAGAGAGAGAATATGTGCTTTAAATGTGGCATCATATATGCAGAAGGCACACAAAATAAAGAAAATGGAAGGTCCTTGTACTAAAGCACCTATGCTTTAAATGAGATTAAGTGCAGGATAAGATGACAATAAACAAAGGGCTGGATGAAAGGCTGGCAATGGTGAACAGTCAGACTTAATAATATGACCATATCTTATTTCCTCTTCAGATTTTTTTAATACAGTAAATTTATTGTAATAGGATTTCTGGACAGCATCCACTTTGAAAGCCTGCGCAGAGGTTAGCAATAGAAGATTGGCTGAAAAAAAATTGAGGCATGTCAGAGGATTTTAAGGGAGTCTGACGTTGCAGGAAGCAAAAGATCAGAGACTATTTCTTTAAAAATACTTTTAACAATTACCATTTCTTATACAGACAGCATATTTCAATACATTACTCTTATACAAGTTCCTGAGTCATTCGTGTCAAATGTGATTTTGGTTTGGTTTCCTGGAAGTGTGATGCTACACCCAGACACTACGGTGACGGAGATTATACACGTGAAGCTAGTCAGAAACTGCGTGCAGGGGTAAGAAAGAGTTTCCTTACAGGAAACTTGATTTTTGGCAGAAAACAAAGTTCTCAGTTTTGGCCAACGAGTTGAAAAGGGGGAAATGTTCTTTTTTATATAACATAGAGGAAAGCAAACTATTTCTGAGAAAATCTTCATTTTGCCAAAACCTGATTTTTCATCAGTACAAGTTTCAGTCAACAATTCTCAAACATTTCTAAAGGATGTCTGTGAATTCTCACACCGCAAGTCCCTTGCCTGAGAAGGATTGCAATTTACTTGCACTTGTCAATTACATGCAATTTAACTACAGATTTATTGTGGACAGCACTTAGAAACACATCATAATGGCCACAGAAGCCCTGAAGCTCGAAGCTTGCACAGGGGCAGAAGCTCGCTCGAGGGTCTTTGCTTGGAGAGGGCTTTCCGCTCAGGTGGAGATGCTTCACCGGCCTTTTCCCCCGTTCTGTGGTCAGAGCTTGGTCTCACCCTATCTCCCACGGGCAGCGCCTGGCCCTTGCGAGGCAGTGGGCTCCCGCGGCCCCACAGCAGTTACAGGGGCACAGCCAATGCAGGGGAACAGCCCAGGGAGCAAACCTGGAAACAGCACCTGCAAAGGCAGAGAGTGAATTACTGGGTCTCGGTATTTGCCAAATAAAAAAAAAGAATGAGCCTACCAGCTCACATCAGGGACGTACGATCAAAACTCTGCAAATTCAAAACATCCAGTATCCACGCTCTTCCTTTCTAAAGAGAGGCTGGAATTTGGGCTATTTCACAGACAATCGGGGTGTGCTATTTCAGAACACCAAAAGAGTCAGGGAGAGGCACTCATCGTTGCAGCTAGAGCCCGAAAAGCGCAGCCCTGGACTTCCTCATAAAAACCTGCTTTGCCCCTTTCCAGCCCAGCCCTTCACATGCCCCCACCCAGAGTGCAAAAAGATGCAGCGTTTCTTTTCTGCGCAGCTTTCCTGAGCAAAACAGCTTGTCTGTTATTGCTGAGCGTATTGCATTTGGATCTGTGTTACAATCAAATGAACTAATTTTGACCAAATCTCCCTGGAAGAATCTCCCTGCTTATTAGATCTTTTTTCCTAATGTCTGTTGCTTCTAAAAATATATAGAGAGATCAGCAACTGGAAATCTGTTGTCCTAGTAGCAGAAGCTGAATTATTAGTATTTCATTTTCCTGAAGGAAAGTGTTCTCATGTCAAAACATTGCATGATAGTGCTGTCTGAGGTGCTGCACAAAACATCTGTACTCATTTCCATTAACTGCTAGCGCACTGGATGCAAATGCAGTCATTTGTTCTCTGCGACACCACCAAGCATCTAAAAACTGTCCCTAAAAACTGGGTGGTTAATGTGAACCAGGCATTTTTAAATAGATCAGCCGGCCCACCCATGATTATAAGCCTGAACATAAGGGAGCATGTTTTACAAGGTCAATTCCAATTAAAGCTCCTCTCCCAACCCAAATATCTTTAATCTCCAAAGACTACTTGTATGCATCGTTTCACTTATGCAAGTCTGTTTTGTGATGACTTCCAATTACTTCCCTGCCCACGTAGCTTTCTCACCCTCATCCGCCACGGTTACGAATACACACGTAAAGATGAAACTGGCCCTAACGTACTACAGCTGCTTTCCTCGGGTGCTTTTTTGTAGGGCAGCCTTCATGATGTGATTTAATACTTGAGAACAAGCCGGCACGTGGGGGAAGGGGAAAGAACTGCTCAGATGACGATGCTTAGTAGATCACGTTCCTGCTATTTTAGTTACTAGTTTTACTTTTTTACTCTACAGTTTATACACAAGCATAAAGTTGCAAAGATGCTAAAAAGAGCACAGGGGAGGTTTTTTTGATAGCAGAAAGAGAATGAAATTCTAGTCTTAAATACGGATCAGAGTCAAAACTCCTGATCTAAACTGGAGGAAGGCTCAAATGTCAAGGGCAGATTTTGATCTTAATTCTCTGCACGGAAATCTGAAGTAGCTCCACACTTTGTCAAATGTAGTGTTTTGTTGGAAACCTCACTGAGAGCACAGCTTGAATCAAAGTGTGTGTGTGTTTGGTCTTCAATGTTTTGATTTGGGTTGCGAAAGAAACCCACTTGTGAACTCTGGCGCAATCCAGGACCAAGAACAGAAATTTGTTCCAACCCATTTTAATTAAAAAATATGTTTTAAAAATGTTAGTACTGCAAAGGTCAATCAGGACACAGACCATTGTATTATTTGAACAGAGTAGAACGGCATCTTTCTCCAAACTCTACCAAAATATACTGATTGCTTTCTTACTTTTCAACAGGCATAAGAAACGATGGGCTTCTGCAACTCTTTTATGCCAGGAAAGGGGAGTGATTCCATCTGAGTCAATATTTGCTTCCCTGCTTCGCATCAGCCCGGTGTTACAAAGGGAGGTGGGAAGCGGCCAGTCTCCTGAGCTGGCTGCCCTCTCCCTGGGGAGCTCCCGGCCGGCACCGAGCTGCCACGTACCCCTCGGCGCACGAGAAGAGGAAAGGCGGGGAGGGAGGTGGCCGAGCCCGCCGGGCTCCCATCCCATCCCCAGCTGCTATCCAGTCCGGTGGGACACCCGCTCCTCGGGAGAGCGGAGCAGTCTTCAGGCTATAACTGGCTTTACCGAGGCATCTCTTCCCAGCTCGGGCGTGCCAGAAAATCAGGCCCAGTGGAGTTACACCAGTATGTGTGAGAGCAAATTAGGGCCCTGGCTCTTCAGTTTCATTGTTTCGTGTTGATGATGCAATATGACTAATTTGTTAGGAATAATAGCACTGCACTCAAATACTCCCCTCTCAGAAGTAGCTTCCCTGCAGTCTCATTAAGAGTAACCTTTTTAAAAAAACAAATGCATTTGTCTTAGTTCCTGAGAGCAGAATGGCTCTTTAAAGTCACAGATACTCCTTTCAAACTATACCATCTTGCTGATGTATCATATAAAAGTATTAGGTGGCACCATGCTGCATTTGAATGGTGCTTTTGGGCCGGCCGTTTCTCCACGCCCTCAAAAACAACCCATCTAAAACCATATTTTTTAACAGAAATGGTCTCCTTTCTACCAGTCATTCCCTCCAGTACCGAGGCTTGGGGTTTGCTGGCGTGGGACTGTCACTGCGCAGTATGCTGGTAGTGCCAAGACCTTGAATTAAAGGTCTGAATTAAAGAAAGCAGATATTTAACTGAAAGGAGATCCCAAGCATACACAGAACATGTCTAATCAGTGTCCATAAATACAATTGATGGTAAAGGAATCCTGCCTTTGAACTGATTGCTCCGATCGGGTTTGGTTTTAACTGAGTTCAGATGTAAACAGCTTTTAAAGAGGAAGCAGTACTGTAAAAATAATTGGGGTTCGTGTAGTTCCAGCTGGGATCAGTGGTGAATTTTGAAATTCCTCTTCTACTTCTCTCTGATGATTGTGTCAAGTATTTGCATTTCTATCATATTTTTCTTTCTTTGGCATAGGAAGATGACAATATCTGTATTAGTCCACCTCACCCAAAACAAAAGGGGCCAGAAAGGCTTTACACATGAGTGTCCTCCTACAGGTTCAGTCTCCATGATTTCTGCAGGTCTAGCAAATCTAGCCCCAGGTGTTAAGCGTGGGTTTCCTAGGAAGGATGGTGATTGGATGAACATGAATAAAAATGGCATAAAATGGCAAATGTTCTGGTACAATATCAGCTTCAAGATAAAAGGAATTCCGATGAACACGGAAATATTTTTGGGAATGCCTGAGAAATTTTCCACTGCCCTCAGAACAGTTAATCTGTAAACTCTGCCTCACTGCTTCCCACCGTATTGCAGTTTGAAAAATTTATATTGGAAAACAAGAAGTACTAGGAAAGATACCATATTAAATTGGTATATTTATTACATATACCTACACAATGAATTTAGGTTTCAAGGAGAAAAAGAACAAACACATACATTTGAATGAAGCAATATAGCGTACATTTATCATCAAAGTTTGCTGCATTGAGTATATATTTTCTACTTCTTACAGAAAATCTCCCAGATAGGTCTGATCTTTGCAGAACTTACTACAATAAGTGGGTTAGCAGGCAAACTGTACCTGAAATGTTATTCCCAGTAAGCACACTTGATTGGTGAATATGTCTGTGCTTACTTTCTGCAGGAGCTGCCCATGTTCTGAGGAGTCACGAGTTATACCTGTTTTGACTAAGGTAGACCTTTGGAGCAGATGTTGTATTGATCAGATTTCTAGGACACACATCACTGTAGAGTCCAAGTCACCTTAGGCAGCATATTTCAGAGCTATGTATAAAGAATATTGATTTTTGGACACCTATTTCTAAATGGAGAAAATGCAACATCTGCATCTTTCTGCTCCCTGAACTTGCACCTGGTATTTCCAATTCTTTCCGTGCAGACTGGCTGCAAAGCACTTTCTTGTATCATCCCCTCTGCATGTTTCTAATACCTAATCCCACTGAAGTCAACAGCAGCCATCTTCATGTGGACAAGATCAAACCTTGAAGATGTAGATTAAGACCAAGGTGAAGGAGAGAGGCATACACTACTTCTGCTTCACGGTTTCACACTGAAAGCCTCTTTCCGCTAGTAAACTGTACGTAGTGCTTTGTCCAGATAAAAATACTTGGGAAGAAGCCATGCTGTTGCAAAGGATCGGACAGCAAACACCTGTCCTTCACCCACTACCCCTACCAGCTCATTCTTAACTGATTCCCAGATTAGGAAGTGGGGCATCATCATAGAAATGGAGAACACAATGAAACAAAATAATGGTCCTGTGAGAAGAAAGGAGGTGTCTCACAGCCCAGTCACTTAGATCCCAAGGCAGAGGCAAAGGGTTACGCTATTATTGGTACCCTCGTCACCTTGGCCGCCAATATTTAAGAAGGCCTGCCTGAAAATTATTTTCTTCACACATTTTTGCAAGCGCAACTTGCAAGTGCGACAAAAAACATGACCACAGAATAAGTTTAGGTTTAAATTAGCAATAACTGTTGTGGAGCGGAGACTGTTGTTAACGTGATGGTGCTCAGTGACTCTTGTGAATTAAGATGGTCCCTGCAGGGAGCAAACATTGCACATGGCCACGTGTAACACACTGTGCTCTGCTTCTTTGAGCAAGAGAGGCATGGCCAGACTCTAATTAAAGTCCAAAGAGTGGGCCCAGCTCACCACCCAGAGGCATATAGCATATTTAAATTTACATCTCAAATTTTTATCCAGTGTTGAGAACTTTAGACAAGCTGCTCTTGTAAGCTACACTGATACATACAGGGGACTTGCATTAAAATCTTGGCCTCGTTGACAAATATAGGCTATTAAAAAAGTCTTGCGTTAGTAGCACTGGAGTTAGATGATGTATGACTAAGGTGATTATGGAGAGAGAGAGAGTCTTTAGACTAATTGATTGGTTGTGTTCTCTATTAATGTAGGGAGCTCATCCACTATGCTTTAGCTAGACATATGGAAGGTTTTAAAACTGCCTTTGGCATTAGAAGCTAATATGAAATATATTGCAACATAAAGTTCTTTCAGAAAATCTAGCCCTGTTTATCACAGTGATGTTAGGAAGTCAGTAAGGATTATTTCCATGAGCAAAAGGTGCAGAATTTGGCCCAGTTTTTTATATACTGCCTGAATGGATCTGTGCGGTTGCTGCTGCATTTATTTCTGTTTGTCACTAAACGCAAGTTGCTTTCTGTGGGAATTTGAATTGGGCCCTGTGTATTATTTACATGTGTTGAAAGAAGCATTGATGTACGATAGGAGCCAGTATGAGGCTGTAGCAGGGGAAAGCTATTAAAACATATACACGCTGAACTCATTAGCTAAATTTATCTTGTATTATTTTTAGTAAAAGTCCAGATGACTGTGTATCCCCATTACATCTCCCTGGGCTGGTTAATGATCTGTTTGTTAAAAAAAAAAAAAAAAAAGTCTTAATACAAATTTATCAAGTTATCATTCTTTCAGAAACAAGTTTCATCAACAATCTAGCACAACACTGAGGGGCCATGGAGGCTGCCTCTGTAGCTCAGTGGTTGCAGCAGTAGGAAGACCCACATCAAATCCCACCTTCAGCCTGCGTATCCTGCCTCCCCAGCTGAGTGCCCTTAATTAAATCACAGTTACTCTGGTTATAAGGGAAGCTCTGCAGTAGAGGAGGCAGTGCAGTAAAAGAAGTTGAAACCTGGTGTCTTGCTGGTCTCCAGCAGAGGTGCGGAGTCAAGCATCCTCAAGCAGTGGAAGTCGTCCAGCCTGCATTCACATCTTAGGCATGTTTCTCTCCAGGAGAAAGAAAGGCAGCAGAGATCGTGCAGCAAGAAATCCTAAGCAGAGATACTTGTGCCGGAGAGTCCCTTAGGAGGACAGACTCCCTAGCCGCAGTGGCTTTTATAGCTTTTTATAGCTCCCCCAGCCAGGTACCTTATTGTCCCCTAGCTCCATGCAGTGCCATGGCTCACAGCTGTGGCTCTAATACGTGACAGCTGATAATTTACAGAGCATTTCATCTTGTCCTGTAGCGGGGATTTTTCCATACTGCAGTGAAAGTCAAAACTCAGTTCTAATGAGAACACTGTTAATTTCTACCCAGACCTCCCAGCTGAACAAAGCCCTCTGCGCCAGTGCTTGCTCCACCCCGGCATCACACTTCCGCGCTTGTCTTCCCCACCGCTCAAGTGTGAAGCACCCTCAGGATGCCGACAAGCCAGCATCTTCTTCCAGCACCCTTTCCTCTTCTCAGATGCTGTTCACATGTCATTCAAAACCAAACAGGCAACAAGAGCACCCTGGCTAATTATGCTTTGTCCCACTGGCTCCTGATGTCTTTACTCTTGGCAATGAGATACTGACTGTGACTGGAGAAACTGGGACCTTCCTGAAGAGTTATACAGCAATTATATCTATTTCAGGATAATTCAGGCACACCTCATTGCTTCTGGTGTACCATTGATTTTACTGCAATTAAATCCTGGAGATTTCAGACTTGGTTGAAATGTCAAATAACAATTAAAAAAAACCCTCAGACATTCACAAAATGGATGCTTTCTGGAGATGCTTTAGCAACACTTCACCCCTCCCCCCCTTTTTGATCACCAGCTCCAATAAACTTCAGACAGGAATCTTCCTCTGATAGCATCAAAATGTTGGCCAAAATGGCTGGAAATCATTAATACTTCAACCTTACCAGTTAAATTCATCCACATAAGCCAAGGAGAGGTAGGTACCCAGTTGCCAATGCAGGTCAAGGACAACATGGAAATGAGAAAAACAGTGCTATCATATGGGAGCCACTGCAAGGTCAAATTAAAATACATAATGGGAGGTGCTTCTCAGGAGTCAGGCAAGTTTTGACCCAGAGAAAAACATAAGATAGCGGAGATGATGCATTTCTGTCCCTCCTAACTAGAGCTGGTGTCTCATGAACGGCCCCATGTGAGCTCTGTGGACCAGCTGTGTTGACTGGGGCTTGTCTGTGGACTTAATGCAAAAGGCTGTGTTGGCTGGTGCTAAAGTCAAGCTCTGGGCTGGAGGTTCCCATAGTCCTGTTTCCACCCCCCTGACTTTCCTGTGTTGGGTGGGCATGTCACCCAGACCCTTCACTGGGAATTAGATCAGTCTGGTTTACTTATCCAGGAAGAGCTCATTACACCAATACCACTATCACGCTCACACAGGAGAATTTGCATTTGTTTCCAGTGCACATGTGCTACAAATCCCTATTGCATCTTGCCCACATCCTAGGAACAGCTTCCCTTCCTTCTTCTGCTCCTGCAGCGGCGAGGGGGAGAGAGAAACAGCATTTTCATAATGGACATGATAAACGTCACTGATTACGCTTGAAAGATCTAGAGGGTGAACATTTAAAATAATGGTGCTCATTTTGTTAGACACTGTTTGAAAACATTCTAGATGGGGATTAATGAAAAGCAATAGTTTACTAGCTATGTTTATTGTTTTCTAATTTAATTACAGACTTAGCTCTACGTTCCAGTGTCAACAGAGCCAGCAAATGTTTAAATGAGATTGGGATACTCATTTCTTCATTGCTTTGCTGTCGCGGGAGGGGACACTTTGCTCTCTCTTTCTCCATTTAATATTTTATTATGAAGCAACAAAGTAAAGTTTTTTCCATCATCCACATCTGTGTGTTGAAAAGAGGGGGTGTAGAAAGCAAGGCAACAGACGCTACTTAGGAGGCTAAAACACCTTGTCTCTGCATTATACGGGAACACAGCTGGATTATGGCAAACTGATGCCCCAAGCAAATTACAACACAGAACTCCCTGAGGCTTTCTCTGCTCCCCCAAGGACACGCCATGTCTCCACCGCTACGTGGAGCGGCGTTGACAGGGGAGTTTGCTTCTCTGACAGGCAGAGACTTGCCTTCCAGCCACTCCTGGCACCATGCTAGAAGCCAGGGGGGCATCCAACAGCATTTTCCTGCACCTGGGTGGGGTGGCCTAAGATGTCACACTCCTCCAGCAACACCTTGCAGCTGGGGTGCAGTCACTCTTGGCTTTTAGGGTTTGCACTCTAATTTCCCTTGGACTAGTCTTCCAGGTGCCATCACTGCATCCATTACACACTCTTCACCCTTCAAAGATTTTCCTCCTGCCCATGAGATCTAGAAATATGTATGAGTTTATGTTCAGATGCAATCACGCAACTCCCAGACACAGAGACCAAGGCTTAGACTTAAAGTACAACTGCTAGCACCACATCTAGCACGGGGGGAGTTGGGAGCATTTGCTGTGGACCCGTTTCACAGAGGGTGAGATGTACCCCAGGTATGAACAGAAAGTACAGACAGCAGCACTGGCAGACCGTTGCAAGGCTGGGCTTTCTTCCTTCATGCCAGCATTCCCCTGGCACACTGAAAGATTGGGAATGGAAGACTGCTTCAGATGTAAAGGTAATAGCCATTTGTATTTAATAGCTAGCATTGATTTCCAATTTCATATCAGCTGAACAGTAGCCACCAGCCACATTAAAATTCATCATCGTCTTCACTGCACCTTCCAGTTCAGACTCTACCATCACCCTTAATGAATCAATCTGTGTCAGCATACAATGCATATGTTTTTAAACTATTCTTGGTGAATTTATGAAGTGAATTCAGCTGGACTCTGAACAGCTTGATTTTAGTTCGTGGGGCTACAAGGAAGATTTAAATATAAAACACTCAAGCAGCTGAATGACATGTTCAATCTGTATTGAAAAACTTAGTATTGGACTACTCTCTGTCCTTAAACCACACATGTTTAATGCATGATAATAGCGTTTATCCATCATCATGAAGCTTTACTGCTCCTTAAAGCAACGTGGCAAACACCGGATCAGCTGTGTTATTCTTTGCCAGTATCGAAGCACAGCTCTCTGCGTGGCTCACCCTATGCACACCATGAGCACGCACCAGCACAATCTGCCTGGGGGCTGGGTATTTTGGAAGGAGGAGGGGATCCCAGTTTTTGTCCTTCAATCAAGAAAGGGAAACGAATATTTAATTTCGTGGCTCTGTGGCTTTGTAGCCAGCGGTAGGATTTGTTCCTTTGTGAGAGGGTTGCAGAACCTGCTATCCGGTGGCCTTGCTGGTAACGCCAGCGGAAACGCTGGAAATGTCAGCGGTGCAGAGGAGGGAGACCTGAGGCTTTTCCAGCCTGCAAACAGAAACGTGGCGTCTTCGGCCCAGGGATCAATACAGGCTGCTGCTTGCTTTGTTTCACGCGACCTGGAGCCACCCTACTTTTTTCACCTTATTACAGGACAGCAGTGAAGTGCATGTTAATGCCTGATCTCCTCAAAGGCCTGTGCAGCCCTGTGTAAGGAAAAGGCACAAATGTTCAGTGCAAAGGCTTGTGAAACACTCTGACAACTGACAGCAGCAAGCTCCCATGATTGCTTCGTGCCACATTCAAATGGGGTTTTTGTTTGGGGAAGGGCAGCTCTGCTTGTATCATGTTCTCCTTCAAGAGATTAGTTCTCCCTAGACCTAATGTTAGCACAGCAAGTCCAGAGATATTACTCATCAATTAAAAATTCAATAAAAATAAGCTGTCATTACCATAATCCTTCATACTGGGAAATGCGGAGTTGAGAGCTTTACCATCCTGGCCTCTGACAAAAGCCCCAAAGACTGCCAGCTGTGGTGTTAATTGATTGGTGTCATTTATAAGTAATCTAACAATCCTGAATAATTTATTTTGCAGTGACATATGCTGAAAATATACAGCTGCACAGATATGTGCACAGCTTCGGAAGAAATGGTGCTAAACAGAGTGTAAGGCAAAGATTAAGATTCAGTGATCTCCTTAGGAGCACTTTCTCATGTGCTCTGCTCTCCAGCACTTTTATTACGGCAGAAGTGTATAGATCTGACAATAGGAGCGTATAGATCTAGGTGGTCGAGACATACAGGCTCGATACTCTCTTTCGCAGCAGATTACCCATAATGAATTTTAAAAGTGAGGAAAGTGGATGCCGAGCAGGAAATATGCAGCACTGAGGACAGCCTTGCTGAACCGCAATAAAAATTGACCACTGTGTTTCCACAACGAGGATGCTGATGATGGGAAAAAGTCTTAACGATTTACTCTCTCTCCAGCCAAAATGGAATAAAAATTCTTGCCGTTGAGTGACTGCGGAGCAGGCTTTCCAGGGGTCACCTAGTGGGGAGTGACCCTCATTAATCTGCATTGTTTTTACAACTGCATGAAGCTGATATGCTTTGAAATCTAGATGAACCACCCCAGAGAGCCAGAAAGGTTGAAGAAGCCAAATCTCTTCCATTACGGATGCACAAATGAAAAGTTTGTGTGAGCCCTTATTTGCTCAGGCAAAGCTGCCGCTGAAGTCAATGGCTGATGACCTGGGCCTTTTTCAAGCCCACATCACCCCTTGCCCGGGGTGAATCCCACCCCTGCAGGCCAAACCCTGCTCCTTTTCAGTTCTCTGAAGCGCAGAAAGCTTTTCCCTAATTTCCATTTTACTGGAACGATTCACTGCACTGCTGGGAGTTGCTCTGAAAAATGTTTGTGCGCATTGTAACTGAAAAGCCTAGTCCCACACAAGTTTGTAAAAGAAAAGATCATGGAAATCAACCCCAAAACATGCGTGATGAAAGGAAGGGCTCCTTACGGCATCATTTCTGTGCTGTCATATCAAATTTAAAAAGTAGAGAGTTCTTGAGACTCTCTAGCCATTCATGTGGCTAGCTTAAAATTGCATTTATACAAAAGATTTGTATTTTAACAAGCATTGCAGGGCGGGGTATTTCTTTCAGAACATTAGTTTTTGAAGTGAAGTGATCATGCAGAGATCCTAACTTTCATTTCACAAAGTTTTTAGTTCTTCAATCTGCTCCTGGAACGGAGCCTAAAAATACAACCAAATATAGCTAAATGCCTCAGAAACTAGAATGGCAGAAAAAAAAGCGTGCAAACCTTTATTTTAAACCTCCTCTTTTTTCCTCTCCCACCCAACTTTGACCTTGTTTTGAGGCCCGAAGGGTGAACCTTCTAACCCTGAGTGCGATGAGCTCTGCCTTCTCCGTGGGACTTTTCCATCTGCATGGTGTTTCCAGAGCTGGGCTCGTTTGAGGGGAATGCCGACTGCAGGCAGCAGATCCCATCTTTCTCCAGAGAAGTCAACAGCAGAGCTCTCCCTGACTTCAGTCAATGCTGGACAGCATCCAAAGAGAGCAAGGGCAGGAGGGAATATACTTGTTTTCATTATTCATGTTGGTTGTGTAAACAGCGCTCACTTCTGACTTAGAAATACGTGACTTTATTTCTGTCGTTTTTAGAAAAAGTGTTTACGAAGAAAATAATCATTACTACACATTGATTGCTCATTTTTTCCATTGCTCTGCACGTCAGAGCACTCATCGGTACAAATACAACTGATCTGGTTAAGTGTTTTAATACGCAGGGGAGTAAACTGGGATGAAAGAAATTCGTTATCCTCAGTTTGCAGGGCTCAAAGTCTGGCTGTTTTAATGTTACTGCCGAGTAAAAAATTTAAAAGTGCATGCTGTGACAAGCTGAATACATCTTTAGATTCTATTCTAGTAGAGTAAGCATATTAGTTAGATTATTGTTCATTCTTTCTGTAATGCTGAACCCCAACACGGCTAGTAGGACAACTAAGGGTAATCAGCCAAAGAATAGCCAATTTTCCCTAGATTCTTTTCTCATTAATTTAGTTCACAATGGGGAAAACTCCTGGTTCCCTCCTGAGATAGGGACGGGGAAAGCCTAAGTGGGAAAGACAGAATATCTTGAGAGGTCACACATGAATCCAAGACATAATGTATTTGCACAGGGAGGCAGGAGAGTGTGTTAGGCTGCGGACTGCAGCAGCGTGTGTGCTCCCACTCCAGGCGATACAGATTACAGCCTCTCCTCCCCCCGCAAACAGAGGGCTCCTGTACACAGCAAACACAGCCAGGCCTCACGCAGACCTCTGCTATTTGGACAGGAGATTCTGCGATAAAATTGAAGGACCTCCTCAACTAGGCTTTCGCATCAGCATTTTCCTATAGGACCTTTATTTTTGTCCATACTACCTTCCAGCTCCTGTACTATAAAGGGGAGAGAGGACACATTTATTTACTTATTTGTTTATATTTCACCCCTACTTTGGCAGAGTTTCATGATCTATAAAACTTACCTTGCACTCTCTGAAGCAATTCCTCTTCATGTATACCGTGGGAGTAACATCTCGGGAAATTAAGTGTTTCCCACCCGGGCTTTTGTACAGGGCTGCTGCCAGATCCCCCTTTGAGCCCTGAGGCCAAGACATTAAAGAGAAATTATTTCCAATTCATTGAAAAGCTTTGTGGGGTGGGATGGCCCATGGTTCAGCACAGAGCTTTTTTTATAAAGTTAGGTTTGCAAGTGCTGAGTTAGTTGGCCTCAAAAGAAATTACATTCTAGGATTTTTTTTTAAATAGCCTCAGTCTGTTTTTTTAGAAAATATAGCTAGACTATATGACTATAAAGCTACAGCATCGCTGTGCACAACATGCACTAGAGGTATAAACTGTAGAAGACCCATATAAGGTTTTTGACTGCCTTGGAAAAACTATACCCCCTTTAAAAAAGGCCCAGACAATAAGTGCCCCCTCCAGCTCTCTGCCTTGCCCTCTGCCAAAATTTGCCACCTCTGCAACAGAGGTCGTCAGGAAGAGACCTGTGCCCGCACTGCGGTGCTTGGAGCTGAAGCAGCAGGGAGAGAGCTCGCTCCCTGCTGATGACAGCCGACAGCAGCCCCGAGGGGCCCGAGGTGATAGTGGGGAGTGGGAGCAGCCCCGACGGACCTGAGGTGATAGCGGGGAGCAGGAGCCTCCGCCATGCAGCAGGTCCGGCTGCAGCACCAGAGCAGTCACCGCTGCCAACCGCCAGCATCAGCTCTGCACCGGAGGTAACTGCTCACGTCGCTGCGGAGGGTCTGCCTGCACCTCAGCTGCCCCAGTTTGCGGGCTGGCATGTAGCACAAACTACGGATGAAGATAAATTAACAGCATCGCATCCACAGAAGCACCCGCAGCACCAGCACTCTGCTGCCCTTCCCGGGCTGCTGTCCCGCCTGGCTCCTCAGGCTCACCCTGGCTCGAGCTGAGCCCAGGCACGTGCAGATCTGGAGGAGCAAAACTAAAACTAAGCACCCTACAGATATTCCCAAGGCAGCCCCCAGCTACAATTTTCTGTTTAGGCAGACCCTGCATTTAATAGCTAGCCCGGTCATGCTGCTGGGACCTCAGCACCCCTCTGGGTCAAGACCTTCCTTGCATCACAGCAGAGTTCCACGCGAGATCATTAGCCCTGCAGCTGAAGGCACCTCGGCAAAGGTGCTGCAAGGACCTGAGGTCGTTACGTATTCATGGCATTTTCTTGTGCTGCTTCAGAGGCACTGCCGGTATCGCTGCCTGGCCCTGCGCTGGGCTGCACATTCATGTGACGGGGGCCAGACCTTGGGAGTGGGACCGAGGCGGTGGACAGAGAACATGTGGCTCATCAGTATTTGAGCCTCACACCTCTTTTGCTCCCTTTCTAACTCAAGGGACTGTTTCACACTTGCGCAGAAAATTATAATAAAACCAATGGAGTGAAAAGCCGTTACCTTGGATGTATTACGTCTCAGTTTTTGGGTGCCTAAGCAGACATGCTGAACTGTGCCTGATTAGTCATAGTCGGGAGCTGGCACCATTCCAATGAGCATCAGTGGAAAGGTGGCACCTCACGAACCCTACCTGGAAAAACAGGCAAGCAATTCAAATTGAGAACCAAAAAGTAGGGGCACCCGAAACCAGTAGTGACGGTAAAACTGAAGGAGGCTGTGTCTGCTGAGGGCTGCACTGGTGCTAAGCCCAGTGCTTTGCATTGAAGGTTACAGAGATGAAAATTTTTGTCATCGTCTGTCTCACTAATGCTGGTTTTGGGGTCCTTGGTTATATTTAAGTGGAAAGCCTAAAAGTCAAAAGGTGCAGAAGTGCTTCATATATATGCCTTGGACAGATCTTCTTTCTCAGGCCCGTCCTGAGAAACGGTTTGGGCTAGCAGGGGTGAAGGAAGGAGGGTGTCCTTTCTCTGCTGCTGCAGTATGTTCTCTAAACTGTGCTTTTCTGTCTGCCTCTCATCTGTGTACTGAAAAGTGTAGCAACCTCTGTAATTTTGGTGCCCTAGCCTGATACAACTGGCAGTTTTACCTCCACCTTCTTGCCCCAACGGCTTTGGCTTTTACCAGTGCCAAAGGGTCACAGTCCTGGACTCCCCCCCCGGGTCCCTCCAGCTGGAGAGAAGGGTGCAGGATTGCTCCATCATGAAGAAAAAGTAAAGAGTTGAAAACGCAGCACCTGGTCGCTCTCAGAGTGACGGCATGGCCCCAAGATTATACTGTTTCACACTGCAGAGCTGCGTGGCCCTGCTTCAGCCAGGAGCTGCAGCCCTGGTCCTTATCAGGTATTGACTATCTAGGAGGACAATAGCACAAGGAATTTTGTTTGCTCAAGTAATGACAGACTTTATTATAGAGCAACTGTACCATACCAAACATGTTTAATAATTAAGCGATGAGATATGACAAGAGGCAAATTCCAGCACGATTTTTACATGCCTTGGATTGTATGACAAGGCCAAAGGCCAAGGAATTTTCATCAGAGGATCAAACTATTTTGCATTTGAATCACCTATTCTGTCTAGTTTTCTGCACTCTGTAGCACAACGGTGATATTCTGTCATAAATATTGTAAGCATAAAATTTCTCATGGTCTGAGACCTTGGAATCTATTCTCCCAATGATATATGTGTATCACCAGCATGCAGAAGGGTGGAATACACCCCTTTGTCCATGATTAAGTCTGGAATTGATTTTCAGACCTCAGTTAACAGGTCTGAAAAACAGGTTTGCTGATGGAATTGGTGACAGATTAACTACGTCGATGCAAGGGACATCACCTCAGTGCCACGGTTGCTAACTCTCAAATATTTCTCCTTATGCCATACAAAAGAAGAGAAGAACTTGAGATTTCAAGACAATGCTTGTTCTTATCTGCCGCAAGTTTGATATGAGTTCTGTTTAATTCACGCTTGTCTCTCTCCTTTAGAACTTGAGTACCTTATTATGAAATGCAATCATTTCCACAGAAACGTCACACTAATGCAGCATCAACTCTGAGACTTTAATCCTATAAAAAATAGGTAAAGCCAGAACGAAGATTCTCACAATAAATTCACAACAAGCTCTTTATGGTATGTTTTGCAAGGACTTTCTTTACGCAGAGAACATAATACCGGGCAGTGTGACGTGCTGTACAGCAAATATTTATTTTTGAGATAAGCATGGAGCCTTGAAAGGTTTAATGAGCTAATTGAAATAAATAAGGCTCTGCTGGAATTCAGGGCCAGATGCATGTGGCAGTGATGGGGAAGCTGCCCAGCTGTTCTGCCACTCCTCGCAAGACCAAACTGCTGGTGGGCAAGATACTACAGCTTTAGGCTGCTTACCCCTCCCCACCTCTGCTCTGGGTGATCCATACCTGCAGGAATAATATAAGCCATTCTGGCATTAATAGGCACGACATGCTAATATTTAAGAGAGTGCCTACTTGATCAGGCCAATTAAAAGTAGAGTCCTGCTCTTCGTAATGGCCAGAACACATTGTTCAAAGGAAAAAGAGCAAACCCCAAAATTAAATGTTGAATATTCTGTAATATAGTCATATATATCTGTAATGTTCATTAGAGGTGCCAAAAATGTAATTGTGATTCCTGCCCTCAAAAGCTTCCGCTTCAGCAGCAACCTGAAGTTCAGGGTGTGCTGGAGACCAAGCCCACAGACAACCTCATCTCGAGGCAGAGGGCCATCGTGCATGGACTGACTGTGGCCATGTGGTAGGGTAGGTGGAGACAGACCAAGCAGGTAAATGCTGGATGGTCACCAAGTGTCGCCTCAGAGCTGCTCTTAAACATAGCGTAGATAAAGATCTGATTACAATACAGAGAGGCAAGGGTGAGGAAAGAAGGCATCAATTAAGACGTGATCATCTGGCTGCGTGGTTAGTTATTTGCACATCTTCCTGCGTGCTCAGCCAGCTGTGTGTGTGCAACATCTGGAATTAGGAGGGGGAGTACAGCTGGGACACAGTCCTCTTCTGATTCCTGCAGATAATCAGCTTTTGCCCTGAGGCACTACACTTTGCTAACCATCTTCTTCAAATCCAATTTTAAATGGACTGCGAGATCATACTGTAACACTGGCTGGCCAGTACGGCATATAAATGCGTAAGTTCAAGGTATGACCCGTACATTACAATGCATTTCAGGCACTGGGAAAGTGCAGAAGGAAATCTGTTTTATTAAAAAAAGACAAGAGCATTCTTTCTACGTGACTATTCTTTTTATTAGATATCTAGATTTTTACCGTTTTCCTGAAGAAGTAAGGGCTGTTTCACAGAAGCTTCAGGGAAATGGCTGCATTTTAATACAGTCTAATTGACTTTTATGGTTATCTCTGAGGAGTCCTGGTCATAAAAGCTAATTAAATTATACTGATCTACATTTTCAAGAACCATTCTATTTCTCACCCTTGGAAAAAAAAAAAAAGAAAAAAGAAAAAACTGGAGGCTCATACTCATGATTAGGACACGTTACAATCTCCTGACACCCCTCCTTGTGCAGTTTGATTTGCTCAGTGTTGCAGGATATATTTAACCTTCCTGAACAAGTGACTGTCCGTACCAGTTTTAAGAACGTCAGCTATGTTATTTCAGATCTCTCATTCTGCAAATATGTAGAAAGATCTATATACTCAATTTACAATTCTACATTCATCTATATAATTCTCTAAAGAAAAGGTTAAAAAAAAAAAAAGAGAAGCCAAAAGTAAATAATCTGAATCTGCATGATGGGGGCTTTATAAAGTAGACTTTCTGCATTTTCTTCATTCTCTTTCTTTTTTTGGGTGGCTGGTTTTTGTTTCTACTTTTTAGTTCCATGCACCTTGTGAGAGATTCTGACTTCGTTGTAATAACAGTTTAACAGCATGCCAACCCTGATACTGTAAAAAACAACGTTGCTGGTTTTTAATCTGAACTCCCATTATTTTCCTGCATTTATTACCCGCACAGTGCCAGATTTCCAAGATATTTAAGTGCCAAACAAATCAGACATGTGCCAAGTAAAATTTTATGAAGCAGACAATATTTCTGAAAGTCTTAGTAGAAGTCTAACTCTATCTTTCAGCACGTAAATACCTTTCAAAACCCGGCCTAAGGCAGTAAGCAAAATTCCCACTTAGAGTTATGGCCATTTGCCCTGACAAAATTTGCAGAAACTGGAGTTAGTGTCAACATATTTCAACCAATTTTTTTAAAAAGCCTTCTGACACAATGCACCATGCAAATGTCTGTCCAAATGCCTGAATCCAGCTAACACATTGTGCACTAAATAATTACCAAGAATTGCCCAGCAGCAGCTCCTCAGAGTCCAGCAGGCTCCCTCCACTCGTACCCACCCTGTCAGGGGGTATGAAATGCTCCAGATGCCAGCAGTGAAGCGGTAACATCCCCCTTTTGCTCTTCCATTATGGATCAACTGAACAGCTCTGACCATCTCTTTCACCCTCTACCTGCCTGTCACTCCTCCCCTCAACTTCTTTGGCTCCAAGTATCCTGGGGACAGCTGTTAACATCTTCTGGTTTGTATCTCAGAACTACCTGGCAATACAGCGGACAAGCATTGTCATTTCCACCTCTTCTCCTTACTGCTGACCCACTCTTTTTTCCCACTCCAAGGAGCTTTTAAAAACACCCATAACGTGATTTTTAAACAGTTCATTTACTAAACATAAAGTAGTAGGGGAAGACGTCAAGGAACCAACGCAATAACACCTATGATTATCAGCACCAGCAAATCCCTCTGAGAAGACCCTCAGTACTGTGGGAGTTTGTAATGAACACGAAAATCTAAAGGTCACTTCCAACTGGAAAAAAGAAAGAGAGGAGCTGATTTGTCAAAAAACCCCTACCTTCTTCTACAAAGTAATACAAAAAAATACCAAAGTTTGGCAAAATGTCATGAACTTCCATAGGAAAACATGTGAAGAAAAGGAGGCAGGACTTCTTGCTAATTTAACCAAATTGTGAAAGGGGGCAGTGAGGGACCAGCCTCAAGATTGGCCACTGCCTGTGTTTTATACTCTGTAAGGCCATACTGAGCAACAGGAGCCACTTCATTATGTCAGGAGCTGTTAACCAGCTATTAGCCACATTAGGCAGAAGAGCTGGGGGTCTCCATTTCTTCAGCGAGGACAGACCAATAACAAAGCTTCATTGTGCTGGTGCCTAGTAGTCCTGCGTTGTATGATGGAAAGGTTTTGATGCCAAGCTGCTAGCTAAGGATCAGATTGCAAAAGAGAAAATCCCTTTGGGCAGAGAGCCTGTACAAAGCAAGGGCATTGTGAGACAAAGAATAAGGGCTCCCATCGAAACAGGCACCTCTCGCGTTCTTGTCAGCATACACGTACAGCACCTCTGTGAAACCAGAGCCATGTGCTCTGCATTGCTTTCTCAACTCTGAATTACACAAAATTCAGGGTCCTGTGCATTGTCTGAGAAATTACTGGCAAAACCAGACATCTGCAGATGCAAGAGGTCCCTGTTTACAAAGATCCTACCCAGCAATGCTTCCCTGAGCGCAGCTGCAATCAAGCAGGGGAGTTGCAGTCCCATGCTTCTGGCCAGGACTTTGCCAGGGTGCTGCCTGGGCCAGCACCTCCCTGGGGACCGGGGACTGCAGAGGCTCACCAGGGGGATGGGCAGGGCAGGACTTCACCCCAGGCAGGGAGCAGGGCAGCTGGGGACAGCTGCATTCAACCAGGAGTCCAGATCATCGGGCACCTCTGTGGTGGTGAGGTGGTTCCAAGGTCAAGCCAGAAAGTCAGTCCATAGGACAGGATCAAGGGGGACCATGGCTGGGCACAGCGCTGGTGGCACTGGAGACCGGCACTCCAACACCACAGCTCAGATGGAGGTCTAAAGGCCTGGGCCAAAATGGGGTCCATGGGTAGAGGTTTAGTCCCTGGTGAGGCTGGGCAGGGCCAGTGAGGCTATTAGTGCTCGGTCAGGAAACCTTGCTTACTCAGCTGTTTTTAAGGATCCAGAGCTTTTCCTGTGGTCTTCATGCCTTTCCTGTCTTTCAGGATTCTGTGATCTTTCTTGCTAAGTTCCCTGTAGGCACACGAAGGCACAACTGAGGTTATCTCCTGCGCTGTCGTCTTGCACCGGCATCCCGTTGGGCATTCCCATTCCAGCTCCACTGTGACTTCGGTACGGGCGGAGGTGCCTCCCGTTCCAGATGAGCTGGTGGCTTTTTTATGTTTATCCTGAAGGGAAAGCAGCTGATACGCTCACAAAGTTTAACCCAATCCAGAAAAATATTAGTAGGGACCAGGCAGTCTCAGGTACTGTCTTCTATTTGCCTAACACCAAGCCCCTCAGGTACTAATAAATAGTAACCTTTCAAGGGTCAGGTTTCAGTGGTGAGTTTGTGCACACAAAAAGAAAGGATATTAGCTCTGCAAGGGGTCTGGTAATCTAGAACGTCTTTGTTTTTACCTGGGAAATCTTCATACTTGGCAGGGCTGGGCTGCAGGTGCTGATGATGGCCACAGCAGTGTGCGCAGTGCCTCTCAAGTGATTCCCAGTGACCTGATCAGGCAGGTCAATAAATATGGCTGATATATTTTAATTTAATAGTTTCACGGACCGGTTATGTCCTTGTTCATAGATGGATTGCTAGGGTAGAGATTCACAACTTTTCTTATCAAAAATGTCTGAAGCTGTTCGCCACCACTGCCATAACTCAGAAGGAAACTGCCCCTTTTTAGCAAAGCCACTCACCTGTGTGTGTTTGATCTAAGGACAGTTATATTGTATTAGCGTGCAGGATCTGATAAGCAGGGTGGACAATAAGATTGGAGTCTGTGGTGTTGACAGAAACACGGTCCGTCCACCAAAACCTGCACGGTGCTTAGTGAGGACTCAGAGAGTCCGTTCCCCAGTGATCATAGCCTGCTTCTACCTCCCACCCACCCTCACCCACAGTTCTGTTTCGCTGTTGTCTCCTTCCCACAAGGCACCACACTTTCTGTAACTATTGACTTTTATGACTCAAATGCTTTTCCGAATGCAAAGCTGGGTTGCAGGAGAATTGGTGAAGCAACCACAGCCAATGTTTTGGTTTCTTCCAGAGACATATTCTAATGCACCCCCCAGAAGAAGGGGAGGTATACCCTTTTAGTGTAAGGGCTGTAATGTAACTATGAAGTTTCTTGGCCTTTTAGAAAAGCTGTATATCATCCATTAATGAAAGTGATACAAATCCTCAAGTTACTGTCTGACTGTACTATGCCTGAGTGACCAGGGAGTACCACTTTTTAAAAAATAACTCCTATTTGGGAGCCTCCCTTCCTACTGGAATTGGGGTAAAGTGGTCACTCAAATAGGAGTTAGGAGCCTAAATGCCATTTAGGGTCTAGTCCTTAGCTGCTGCTTCTCAGATGATGGCCTGCCCACAGGGATGCATGGCATGGGTTTGCCCCTAAATTCATTAATCCTGAAGCTGGGCATGAAGGTGATGAGCAGGATTCTGTGCAAGACAGACATGCCTCCAGCATCATCCAGGCTGTTACAAGTACATCAAACCATGGTTCATATCTTCTCTCTGGACCTCAGTAGCCCTTGTTAAGACATTGGTCCTGATCATAAGGATGTTTCTAGGGGTAGATCTAAATCCAGCAAAAACTGAATTTAATATATTAACAACTGCCACAGCTGATTTGTATTGTGCCAATACAGTCTTTGTACGAGGCCTTGTTTAAATAGCACATGAGGAGACAGTCCTGGCCCCCAAAAACTTACAGTTTAAAATTAGGAAAAGATGGAGCAGATATAGGCAGAAAAACAGAGAGGAGAACAAGCCTAAGGAAGTGTTGAAACAAATATTTGTCAATCTAGTAGGTCTCATGCAAAATCATGAGGGAATGTGGCAAAAGGAGAGTTTTAAGGGAGGACTGAAGAAAGATTATGAGGCAGCTCTGCAGATGTTTACGGAGAGCTTCTCCTGAGTGTTGGGGACAGCACGAGACAGAGCATGGAAGCATGTGTTTGAAAAGCTAGCAGGAGGCAATGGGCTTTGATACAGTGGGCTGGTCAAAGACAGGAGTCGGCTTCTCAGCCCTGAAGGAGATGGTAGGTAGGATGAGGATAAGCCATCCTTCTCCCCCCATCCCCAGTCAGGCACGGAGGGAAGGTACCCGCAGAGGCACTCCCTTAGAGCATTACAAATACTGTCTGTCAACAACCAGGAAAGCCCCCCTTCTCTTTGACCTGCCATGGGTCAAATATAACTATAAAGCTGAAATGGAAACAGATGGACGGATAACTGCTGAGGAAAAGGACTTCATAAAAGCAGTATGAACATGCACACAGTGTTTTTCAAACAGCTTTTTCTCTGGTTACAATTCAATAAGAAGATACTGGAGGTACCTTCTGATGTTAGTAGAGAGTTATCTACAATTTGAGGGTAAAGTCTTATTCCCCCACTTATCCTTTGGCTTGTTTGTACTTATTTTTATAGATCTTCCTTACCACACTGTTTCTATTTGCTAACATTCAGCAACCACTTCTTGCTTCAGCTGCACTTTTTTATATCAGTGTAACCACTTTTCTCATGGCCTCTTGGTGTTTGTTCTCTGCTTTGTTTGGATTAAAAAAGGACTTGCACTTACAATCCCACCAATTGCTACTTGAATATTTACCAGTACCTACTTGCAAATTCCTGAAAGTTTTAGTGAGTTTTGCATAATTGTTCTGATGATTATCTCTATTGTCCTTTATAAAGGAAAACTTGTGCCAGTCATCACTATTCTTCATTCTTCCAGCTCCAGAAACAACCCTAAAGTCAGACCCGACAGATGCCTGGACTTGATCCTGCTAGCCCTATCAGTGTCTTTGCCAGATGTCCAGGTTAAAGCATAGCCCAGACCGTTAGAAGTGCAAGTAGGAGAGAACTAGAGTTGCAAAGAAGAGACAACCTTACCTTGTTACACTAGGGACACCACGTTCAGTATGTATTTCCACCCCCCTCTCAGAAACAGAAGAAATCTACCTGACATTGCCAAGGTCTGTGCTCTCTCTGAGGAGGTGCTCTGTAGGGGTGAGACTCAGGCAGGATGCTATCCTGAAAAAAGTTGTGTTGAAATTCGGGCACAGTTGGATCTAAAAAAAAATTGACAACTATGCTGAATACAGCATTGTTACCTTCCACACAAAGATTGCCGGCCCTTTTTTCTCTTCGTTCTTCTGTTTATTATAGTCACCTTAAAAGGCTATTGGAACGTGCAAGCAAAAAAATCCCAAATTATCATTAAAACTTGTTCCTTCATGACTCTTTTGGACTGACTGATCTCTACCATCTGTGCAGTGCACAGATATTTTCAGCAATTGTAAACTATAGTGATGGGCCAGAAACATGCAGCTTAGTACATTTCAGTCAGAATCTGAAATTGTGCCGTTTGGGTCAACCAACATGCAATGTGCGCATTTGTGATAAGTCACCTACATGAACAATGTATTTGTCCTCTATTAAAAATCATATTACATACATTGAAGTACCACAGTTCCCTTTTTTTTTCATTTCCTGTTCTATAATTATGGTGACGTGACCATCAGAAGTCAGGGGCAGTGTGGTAGGTCAGGAGGTTGGCCGCTACAAGCTCTATCCCATTAGTTGACCATAAGTGGGTTGTATGAACTCACTGGGAAATGTACATCCAAAGACTCAGAAAGGAGCCCGCTCTCACCGTTCTGTGTCTAGGTACTTATATTTAGCTAACATTGCTTTGACTACAGCAATGTTAGGAGAGAGAACATTTCAAAGGGTAGTATTTAAAAATGACTTAGTCACTTCATGTTTTTTTGACCTATTGATTATGCTTTATGTATAACCCACAAATAGGCAAAAGGAGAAAACTCAGAATTCAAAAGTAGGTAACAGCGAGATCCTTCACCATATTTCAGTCCCTTTATGCCAAATACCACATATATATATATGGTATATACCATATATATACCATTGTCTCTAAACTGGAGAGGTATGGATTTGATGGGTGGACTGTCCGGTGGGTGAGGAATTGGTTGGATGGTCACATCCAGAGGGTAGTGGTCAACAGCTCAATGTGCAGATGGAGATCGGTGACGAGTGGCGTCCTGCAGGGGTCCATATTGGGACCGGTACTGTTTAATATCTTCATCAATGACATAGACAGTGGGATCGAGTGCAGCCTCAGCAAGTTTGCAGATGACACCAAGCTGAGTGGTGCGGTTGACATGCCAGAGGGACGGGATGCCATCCAGAGGGACCTGGACAAGCTCGAGAAGTGGGCCCGTGTGAACCTCATGAGGTTTAACAAGGCCAAGTGCAAGGTCCTGCACCTGGGTCAGGGCAACCCCCGGTATCAACACAGGCTGGTGGATGAAGGGATTGAGAGCAGCCCTGCCGAGAAGGACTTGGGGGTAGTGGAGGATGAAAAGCTGGACATGAGCCAGCAATGTGCGCTCGCAGCCCAGAAGGCCAATCGTATCCTGGGCTGCACCAAAAGAAGCGTGGCCAGCAGGTCGAGGGAGGTGATTCTGCCCCTCTACTCTGCTCTGGTGAGGCCCCACCTGGAGTACTGCGTCCAGCTCTGGAGCCCTCAGCATAAGAAAGACACGGACCTGTTGGAGCGGGTCCAGAGGAGGGTCACAAAAATGATGAGGGGGCTGGAACACCTCTCCTATGAAGAAAGGCTGAGAGAGTTGGGGTTGTTCAGCCTGGAGAAGAGAAGGCTTCGGGGAGACCTTATTGCAGCCTACCAGTACTTAAAGGGGGCTTATAAAAAAGATGGCGGCAAACTTTTTAGCAGGGCCTGTTTTGTGACAGGACAAGGGGGAATGGCTTTAAACTAAAGGAGGGTAGATTTAGCCTAGATATAAGGAAGAAATTTTTTACGCTGAGGATGGTGAAACACTGGCACAGGTTGCCCAGAGAGGCGGTGGATGCCCCATCCCTGGAAACATTCCAGGTCAGGTTGGACGGGGCTCTGAGCAACCTGATCGAGTTGAAGATGTCCCTGCCCACAGCAGGGGGGTTGGACTAGATGACCTTTAGAGGTCCCTTCCAACCCAAACTATTCTATGATTCTATGATTCTATATTGACAGCACAACAAAAGAGGTCTACAAAATTGCCAGCAGCAAATATGCCTTTGGTTAAAGCACTGCTAAAGACAGTAGTAAAACCTAGACACTTGTGCCAATACTGCCATAGGGGAATGCTAGGAAGGGGACCAGGGGCAAGGCTGGCTCTTGATTGTGTTTTGGTCATTGGGTTTAAGCTGCAATACCTTTGAAAAGTCCTGGGAGCTACCCAGTACACAGCACTGATGGTGTACAGTCAGTAGAGTGCCCCCAGGCCTATGTCATTTATGTCGTATCTCCTGGAGATGCAGCACAGAATTTTACCTGCACATTTTGGAAACCACTGCTATACAATATTGACGAACAGCTGAATTATTTGTTACAAAGGATGAGAAAGAAAATGGTCCAGCTGGTATCAACACGGGACTGGGAGTCAGGATGGCTGGGTTATGTCCTGGCTCTGTCTTTAAAACGGCTGTTTAATTGTATAATTCTCTTAACATACATGCACATTGTCATGTCCATCTTTTAAATAATAATGCTCATCTGCTGAGAAGCTTATATAATTTCTAAGAAAGTCATTTAGATACTTGGCTGACAGGAGCTACGAGCATGCATTGCATTATTAGAGGCCCATGCGGTCTGAGGCTATCTTCACTGAAATATTAAGCAATGATCTGATTGATTATTCTTATGACTTCTTGAACTGAGCCATTACCCAGAGTTAGATGTCTTCTTTGATGATTTGACAAGAAGCCTTGAAGTGGGTCCCAGGTCTCTCTTTACTTCCAGAGACCTTAAAAAGACCCGTTTTCATGCCTAGAAGTTTACCAAACAAGTCGTCACCATTTTGCTGCCCGTGGGTCAAAGAACAGGTCTCTGTGCTAGGCTCTTCTCAGGGCTTGTTCAAGCCTTGTCCTTGCTTTTTTTAATCTCCACCTCTGTCGCTTTGTTGCTGGGCTGCAAGAGGGTTATCATTACTTCTATCTGTCAAACATATTTCTCTCCCAAAAGTGTTATCCACTAGGTGCACACCGGCTTTATATGGGCCGTTCTTGCAGGTGATGATCTCCTGACTTTTTTTTTTCATTTGTAGAAACTCCTATTTTTTAAGTTCTCCAGCTTCAGTGAGGTGCAGCCTTACACACAACGTTTGTTTAATAGAGTGAAAGGCCCTTTTTTCCCCCCGCAGTATTCCCACTGACTTCAGCAATAATCTCACTGCAAACTGAGATGAAAATTTGCCCTGCGTTTGGGAGTGCCTTGACTTAGCTGCTAGCAGAGCCACCGTTTTCCAAATAAATATTTACATTTGTGTTTTATTTGTGGTTGATTCTATGGGAAACAATTAAATGGGTTCTTTTCCCAACTAAATCTGAATGATTCATATTTGGGGCTAAAGAGTTCATCGTGCAATTTTTTACTTGCTTTGCTATATTTTTATTGCTGAAGTTGTTACGTTGAAGAATCGTGTGTCAGAAGTAGTCAGCAGGCAACTTAATTAGTCATGAGTATACATTTCTGAATGTCACATGGATCGGCCGGAAGAAAGCACAGACAGCATCAGAAGAAAGCTGGCAGCATCAGAAAACATTCCTCTAAACAATTGGGAACTTTCAGGACAGATAAAGGTTTTTCATACTTAAAAATAACCTCCTAGATAATTGTTCTGCCCATATGTTGAAGGGCTGCTGCTTTGTCATTTCCTTATGTTTGTTTAGTTTATATGTTAGTATATGTAGTGTGCAGATAGATTATGGATTGTTTTCCTGACTTCAAAACTCTGAAGTTTCACCTACAATTTAAAAGGGAATATTAAAGTTACTTTAAATGGGAAAGAGATATTGAACAGTACGGGCTTTCATGCTTCTGATTCCAAGCGAATGCAAAAATCATTAGACAAGCCACTCTTAATGTTGTGAGTTTCTCGATGCTCACAGTGATCCCACAAAAGCAGAAAAGTAAACTGCATAATCCATTTATATAAAGTTAGCTACAAGAAAGTGCAGTTCAGGGGACACACACAGAGAGTCTAGACACCTCACCCGCAGTCCTCATGCCAAAATCCTGCTGAGGCCGTGGGAAACTCCTGTGCAGAGAAATCTAGCAGGTGTGGGCCTTATCTTTGTGCCTTCAGTACATCAACTCTGTTTGCCCAGTTGCAGATGCTTTTGCCTCCCTGAAATTTTTGCATTGAACTATTAATATTTGTTGATACACATCCTATTCGAAAGTGTAACATTTTGTATTTGCATTTATTTTATAAAATTCCTTACTCTTGGTACAAGAAATATAGTTTTAAATGGATATTCCATTGACCGCCTAAGCAATCAGGGCTTTAATTCTGCTTTCAGTGAAGTTTCAGTTTTCAACAGGCACAAGAACAGATCTGCACTCATGACTGCCTTTTATAATTAAACCAAAAAGAGAGGAGCTGCCATTAATGTAATGCAGTTTTCCAAATCAATATTGTGGCTTCTTCCTCCTTGATCTGCTGAAATACAATTTCAGAAATGCAGAGCACATCGCCGCGTGGGGGGAGGAAGGCGCAGAGTACCTAATGTTCCCTCACTGTCTGAAAAAGTAAAATCTAAGTTGGTGGACCCTAAAGAAGAGAGGCCAAGGGGAGCTGGTAGAGCTAAGCGGTTTTATGAAGCAAAGGACATCAGCTTAAGCCACTGTTGTGCCTGTGATGGTTCCCTGCAGGGGGAAGGTATTATCAACCTCCTCCTTGCTTCCTCATTAGTTATTTTTGGCTCCAGACGAGTCCTTCATTCCTCTTTACCAAGAATGCTAGACTTCCGTCACCATCATAAGAAGAACAGCAGCAGCAAAACAATGTGCACGTCTGGGTGTGTTCCAAAGAATGAAGCTCAAGGATAGAAATTGTTGTGACATTTTAACAGAATAAAGAGGGTTTCTAATTTAGCAACTGCGTTTATGTCATAAAATGTTCTCCTGGCAAAGATATAACATACTTTGTAAATACATTTTCCAAGCTTTCCCAAAGTCAGCTCGTGCTACACATATTTCGTCTTGTCATTAGGGTATCTTGCAAAGTTCAGGCAGTAATATGAATGTTTCTGAAACAGTGAGGCCTGACATTGCAAAGTACAGAGTGTTAGAGAAACCTGCAGGGGACTATATTCCATCAGAGGACGAAGTTGTGTCAAACGCTGCAAAACTGCACCGACTTCACCCCTTTCTTGTTTATTTTAAAAAAAGAGAAAGAAAACTGTGATAAAACAGAAAAATCAATTAAATACTTTGATTAAAATTAGTTTTTCAGAAAATATTTCGGATGATCGGGGCATTTTTTTCCACAAGAATGAAACCTCCAAACTCTCTGTGGAATTCATATCACACACCTGCACTTTTGGACATTCTCAGCATCTTCTAGGTCCAGAACCTTACCCGTATCTGAGGTTCTTCTGAACAACATACATGTCTACATTGTGGATGTTTTCATCTGAATTAGTCATCTAAGCTTTCTGCATAGCCAATCCCAGTGGGAGAAACAGACCCTTCTAAAAAAGTGGTTAATCTTACCCCAAAGTAGACATCTAAAATAGACCTAATATATCAAGCCCATTTAAAGTGCCTTTCTATCTGTTGATGGTAAAGATAGCCCAAGGTGCCTAGCTCAGCTGTAGATGTTTGAATTGTAGATGACTCAAGTTAGGCGAGACGAATTCTGCCCCATATGTCTTCTTGATTTTACAGGCTCTCTTGGAAGCAGAGTCTGGAGTAGGCAGTGAAAATACTGAGACATTTTTGTTCCGTAAACCAGAAAGTTTGGTGTTCCCCAGGCAGGTCTACTCACCATATGTCTTTACATTTGTTCTGTATCACAAAATTGACTTCTTGTTGCTTGGTTAAATACAACATTTTTAAGAAGCTAACATATGGTGGTATCACGCCACTTTTCAGAACTGGGATGTTATGGAGAGCAATGGGGAATTCTGTTTAAAAATTGGTGGTAAGAGCTATCCTCAAAAAATCTCTGCTAAATGGGGAAAAGGAGAAGGTTTTTTGTTACCAAAAGTACCTCTTCTTAAAATATTGATAAATTACTTAACATACTATGAGTTAGTTGTATCAGAAAATGCTTATGGCAGTTGTTGAGTATTGCACGGAGGATTTGGTTCTGTGCATCCAAATGCATGAAAATTCTTTACACATAGACAGATGTTTAAGATGCAAATACGTTAGAGCTGAACCTGTCAGGTCTAAAAAAATCTTCTTTGCTTGCTGTTTTCTCCATCTTTCAAGTAACATTCATTATTATTTTTATGTTCCAGGGTAAGGAGTAAATAATGTAATGGCAACCAGCTGTCTCACTGGCACCAATCTCCCTGCCCCCTGAGGCTTCGATACAGTCAGTAGGTGTCCCACGCTGTGAGAGCCAGCAGAAGAGAGATCAGAGGCAGGAGAGAGTATCAGGAGGAAAAATGTCTCTCTGGTTCAGATTCGGCACGCTTTGGGCCAAATTCTTGCCCTCAGGGTACAGAAGGTGGGTCTCCAGACCTGTGGTGCTGCCCAAGGGCAGTCCATGCGTAGGGCAACGGCAGCAACGGGGACCACCTCTACACAGCTCCAGAAGGATGAGGCTATTTTACAGAAGCTTTTGGAGTGTCTCCGTTTCCCTCTGGACTAGGTCGCACAGGTCACACCAAACCGCGTCCAGGGGTAATGTGGTAGGAAATATCAACAAAGCTGCTTGCTCCCGTGGTGTAATACTCCCTACATCCTAATACTTCAGATAACTAGTGTCATCTTCAGAGCCTTCCACCCACTGCCTTAACCTCCCTACATCTGAGCTGAGGAAGTCTCAGCTGCAGGATTCTCTGTCTGCACCGATCACACCAGACCTTGCGTTCAGGGTACCCAATCTTGTTTCACACGAGCTCCCAAAGCTCTGCTGGCATGCCAGCATCACCGCTGAATCACCGACGTATCTTAGTCAGCCTGCTTAAAATGGCACAGCTCTAAATTGTCTGGTTGCCTCCTCCAAACTGCATCTGACCTTCTGCCAATCCCGCTCACTCGTTTCTAGCTACTGGTCTCACCTCTGAATTTGCACCCCCATGCTCCTTGAGACATCTATGCTCCAAAGGCCATGCGGCCGTCTGCAGCCCCTTCCTCTGATGAGGTACCAGGGCTTTCCTCCATTTGCACTATCAGAGCATAAATCCTTCAGGGCAAGGGCTTATTACGTGTTAGGCACTGACCTCTTCCTGTACCGCATCATGTACATTTACAGCACTATCAATTATTTAAAATAGCTCTGCCTTCGGTTCAGCCACATGCTGAGTTAAGCCCCACAGCCTTTGGGTAGTTTGCAGCAATTTTATTTTTCTTCCTCAACATTTCACAAATTGCTTGCTGCTCTGTAGCACTTGTTACTATTTGCTAAGGGAGATGATATAGTGTATTATCACTCGAGAGAAGTGTTTTTGCGGAGATAGTGTTAGCTTTCTTCCCAAAAGTTCAGCTACGCCTGTATAGGAATGGAAGCCCAGACCCTACCCCCAGAGGAGCCTTGACTTCATTAGCACTTTCATTTAGCTCAGACAAGTAATTATTAATACCAACATCCAATTCTAGCAAATCTAGCTGAATGTGCCACAAGGTGACAAGATGTAATAAACATAAAACAATATAGACTTAAAAGAAGGGAAAATGTTCCTTTCAGTTAACAAGGGAGAGACAAGACAGCAACAGCAACAAACGGTGATGCACATAAATAGTTTCGTATTTTTTTACTTAATCTTGTTCCCATACACTAAGTTAATTTTTTAATGCTTTTTCGCTTGAAGTGTTGGGGACTATTTTAATTATTTACTCAGGTTAATGAAGAAATTAAGCTCTGCCTCCTGAAATATAAATACCAGGATGTTAGCTGACACAAATGCTATTTTTATTTAGCTCAGGAATAGCTGGAGACAAATGCAGAGGACATGGGGCAGTGCTCTGGTAGGCTGCTGCAGTCAGCTCCAGCCCCACATCCACTCCATAGGCTCTCACACCTCCAGGTCTACTGACAGCCTCAGGAACCTCACCTCTCCCAGCAGCCCTTCAGCTCGATGACTGAAGCCTGTCGGGGCACATCCCTCACCATTCCACATCCATTCCACTGCCTCGCCATCCCACATCCATTCCACTGCCTCCTTACCTCCTCCTGCGTAGGGCTGTCCGTGCCCCCACCTGGAAGGTGACGCCTCCCCTCCCCAAGGTCTGCCAGGGGCCAGAGCGCCCCTCCCCATCTTCCCTCCTGTGTGTGGTCAGGGCCAAACCAGGAACAACAGGGTCGGGGCACCCAAGGACACGGCAAAAGCCAGACTGGATGAGAAAGACCTTTCTTGCGCTGTGCACTCTGCATGTGTGTGCGCGCGTGTGTGTGTGTATACATGTGGCAATGTCCAGGAAGAGGAATCTGGGAGCAAGACTTTTACCAGGGGACCATGACATCAAATGACTCACATTATAGCCGTGAAGAGTCCAAAAACATTATTGTTCCTATTTTCCCCTCTTCACTCAGCCCTGGACCTCTAAATAATTACATTTTTTTAGCCACTGTGCCAAGAGCATTAGACCCTAAAACTATTGAGCCTCATCACAGAAGACACAACCCCACTCCCTCTTTTCAGATAAGCCCCCAAACCAAGATGTAAGGTGACTTGCTTAGGCTACTCAGACAGCACACTTGGTTAGTATAATACATGGCAATCCACCTTTTAATGGGAAAGCTCGAGGGAAAAGAAACTATCACCTGAACCACTTCCCATGGCCTGTAAGTCTGTGCCCAGCCTCCGGCAGTCTCATAGCCATCACAGGACTGGGTCTATTGGGTAGCTGGCTTTGGAGACAGCCCAAGGAGGTCTGCAAAGTCTGTGCTGAACATGATCACCTATAGCTCAGTCCCAACTCCCAAACCCACTAGACTCAAGGACAGGCAGAAGAAGAGACAAAATCCTAAAGCACAGTTCTTAAATTTTGCTTACATGCCAAAACCTCTATCCTTGGCAAATTCACACCAGGAATTACAGAGGAGTCTCTCTCCCTCTTTGAGCCTTTCTATAGGATGCAGCAAAGCTGAGGTGGCTCAGGGCAGGGCTCTCTGGGGCATGGGTGACTAACGTCAGCTGTGATGCTGCCTGGCTGCATCCTCAAAAGGAGTACGGAGGAAAGAGGAAGAGCCTGAGAAATCAGAGGGCTAAGCCAGCTGCTCGAATGGTGCTCCTCAAGTCGTCTTCTCTGTTTCTTTAGGCTGTTGGCCAGCAGGGCCCCTTTATGCCGTATGTGAGAGAGTGTCACCATTAGAAGTGTTTTCAAATATCTGACCAAGAAAAACATCCTTCTTGCTGCAACTGAAGCCCATTTCTTCTTGTCTAACTGGCGTACTTTACATGTACTTACCTTCCTAAAAGAATATCTTTTTTTTTCTCCCGTATCTCAAATATCTCAAGGTTATCTTTAAATTCTTATCCTCTCCCCCAGTGTTTCAACAGTCTGTCCTCAAATGGTGTTTTCTGCAAATTTACTAAGCTGTTTCATCATCCAAGACGTTAGCAAATGCATTGAATAGTACCAGAACCAAAGAGGCTCCTGTCCAAACCTACTGCATACCTCTGTACAGTCTGTCGGTGAACTATCGATTACCATTTTCCAGACATGGTTATACAATGAACTTGGCTAATCATGCCATGTATTGCATTCAGGATCTCCAGTAACTTCACCGTCAGTCCAGGGAGGTGACTCAAGTAAAGACTCATCACCGACCTTCAGGGTCACTCCCCCTCCCTCACAAACTCCTCACACTTTTGCTGCTTTCCACACTTCCTCCCATCCGTCACCTCCCTGCCGGAGTCATCACAACAGCAGGAGGATAGTTATTGCCACTGCCGCTCTGAGGAGCAGCTACCAGACAGTGCAGCCACACACGGGAGACCCTACGGCACCGGGCGGGGGAACTCAGGCAAGTTCTCAGTCCTACATTTTGTCTAGGGAAGAACCTGGAAGTCCTGGAGAAGGAATTAAGAATGGAGTAAGCTTTTACACTTTCACCTCAGGAATCTGACTCTGGGACCCTATGGTGAAACACCCAAAAGAAGAACTTAAACAAAACCAGACCAGAGACGGCAAATGCTGAATGAGGAGAAAATAATGCTGAAATTTTTCCTTGTCCACAAAGCATATTAAAAAGCCACAGAAGCACAGCAGAAATAAGGCCTCTAAAGGCAACATTATAAAACTGTACCCTTCATTTGACCCATGGCTCAGAGTTTAGGCAGCCTGGGGCTAGAAGTGCATGGCGTTCTTGTCCACGTTTTAAGTAATCATCATGGTGCATTTGCCATTTTTCCTAGGGCTGACCAAAAAGACCCAGCTGCAACTGCCCACAACTTTTTTAAGCTGCTTTTAATTCTTTATTCAGTGAAGCCAAGGTTTTACTCATAGTCCCTTAGCTCAAAAAAGGGAAGCAATAGAGGAAGAGCAAAGAAGTATAATCTTATGATTTATGAAGATGGCTGGTCCTCTATGTATTCCCCAAATCTCTTTTACTTGCCTATTATGCATAGAATGGTTTCTTACTGGCCTCCTAAAAGACGTACGTTTCAATAAGGAATTTGAGCAAAGGGAACAGTGGCCTTAGTAACTACTTAAGGCAATAGCTGCAGTAATCTTCTCAGAAAAGAAAATATACATACATATAACTTGATTAATATTCTGCAGCATAATGTATTACCTTTAGAATGACTTCTTATGTGAATAGCTGAGCATCCTCTAACATTCAAAGTGGTTTTGTGCTAAAAGCAGTGTGCAAGGCAAATAGCATGACCTTGTAGAGCACAATCCAGTTACAGGCTGTACTGCTGTGAAATGCATGCAATTTCAACAGTCACCTGAGCAAACCTGTCCCATATGGGTAAAGTTGTATGCCTAAGGCATTTGCTGGTATAGTCCCATAGCTGCAGCCACTGCAGAAGTTGTTTTATAGCCTGTCTTTCCAACAGAATTATCAAGCTTTTCCAAGAATAAAATACTACAAACACTGTGCCTTTGCTATCAAATTTGGGGTAACAAAATAATGTTTCTCTGAGGCATAATGTGGGGATAATCGTATGCTGGGAGTGCTTTCCTCAAGCACAAAGTCATTCTTTCTCCCGATTAGGGGCCCATTCAGAAATGACTGGTTTTCAGTGACTCCAAGAACCAGACAAATGCATCCCTCATACCCGAACATACTCTTCAGGTGTATTTCTGTGTATTTCTTTTTTCCTATGTTCCTCTTCAGGCAAAATGATTTTACAAAGGGTAAGCACATCCAAACTAGTGTTAAGCTAGTTAGCAAGCATAACAAAAAGTAGTGGCATGGGCAAGTGACTACTATGCGTGCCCAGGCTGCTTGTACTCCAGTTGCTAGCCTGCGCTGTCATATCTTTACTGCTGCTGTTACCAGCATGAAGTTTATTAAAATTAACACAGGTAGCTCATACGTATGTCAAATCTACCTTGAGCAAATATTTATAGTCTGTGTAGACATATCCAGTTCAAAAGACAAAAAAAGTGGAACAAATGTCTATAAAGACGCACTTTTCCTACTCTTTTTTCTTTTTTGCATATTAGCAAAATAAGCTTCCTTTGTGGAAGTTCTTATTATAGTCTTACTTAGAATAGACTGGCAAGAGACAGGCTGAGTCATATTGGGTTTGATCTCCCTTATATGGCAGCAAACCAGGAGTCACTCTGCTGAAGTTCACTGGAATAAAACTAGGCTAAGTGGGATCAGAATCGGGCTCACAAACTTGTGCAAGGGTGTTATAAGGTGCTGCTGGTGATACATGTATTTTGGAGTTAACCCTCACCTAATTCATCACCATCACAGTGACAGTAACAGTTCTCGGAACTGAACAGGAGTCCAAATCCGCACAGAAGTGTATATGGCAAAATGATCTACAGCCTGGGAAACAGGTTTTGCTTTAGCATATGATGTATGAGAGTCTCTCAAACACACGCTTGATACTTACATCCCATAATGGTAATGGGACTAAAAGCATAAGTAAGGGTTACAAGATAATCCCTGACATAATTTTACTAATGCCTTACACTCATTTTTTTCCAACCCTCTAGGCTGTCATATAACTAAGTATTAAAAACTACCGGGGGATTCCTTGTGATTTAGCTCTAAAAGCTGATTCATGAATCTTGTGATCCGACTACCTTAAAAGGCCGGTTGTTTCCTGACATGTAAGCAACATTATAACAACATTAAACAGCAAATCATCTCATCTTCAGAGAATTCCTGAGCATTTATTATTGCTCAATTGCTATAAGTTTTGTTAGCGAAGACTGTACCAACTACTTTCCATGGTGTATTCATTTCCAACCATTTTTATTGCAGTCCCTGCTGTTCTTCTTCATTATTTTTATCCTCTATGGGCCGTGCACCGCTTTGCTGAATCCAATGTCTTTTTCTTAAAAGCCAGTTTTCCTTGCTAAGTTGTTAATTTTTTTTCTGCCGGCTTTGATGTCTTTCTTCAGTTTCCCCGTGCATCTTCAGAACTCCAATTCATTCCAGGCTTTTATTTCTGTTGATGCCTGCTCTTTAATTTACTACTACATATACAAGCAATTTACAACTGTCTGATTTCTTTAATTTGAATTTTTCACACAATAATAAGTAAGACAGTAAGTCGATGTAGCGCTATCAACCTAAGGTGAAAAAAAGACGAAAAAGGGAACGTACCAAACAACATCTTCAGTTGCTTTATGATCCTAAGCCTTCATGGCATTTTTGGTCTTCTAATCTAAAGGTAAGGACAAAGATATGCAAATTACAAACAACAACAAAAGTAACCCTGAAGGAAAGTCCGGTGTATTTGAAAACATAATTGAGTTTAGCAATGAAGCTAATATACTCACTTTTTTCCAAAAGGTATTCTAAATTTCAAGCCAAAATGCCCAAGGCCATTTGAAACTTGCTTTCAAGAACTGTTTGAAGGTGAACTACTCTATCGGGACAAAAACCCCAGCCCAGCCATGCAGCGCTTGCACAGAGCCAGTGTTACACCCTTCATGGGGGTTAAAAAATGGGGAGAAAGCATAGAGGAGAAGGAGGAGAAAAAAGTAGAGGATGGAGGAAGGAAGAAACAAAGGCTTACAGAATTATCCTGTGGCTTCTTAGGTGCCCCCCAGAATACAGTCTACATCCCACTGTTCCCCCTTTAGCTCACTACAGGGCACAAAAGTATAATTTCTCTGTGCTTTGTAGATCACCTTTAAGACCTTGCTCTCCTGAAATTAAATTCCTTGTAAAGCTCTGACATACAGAATTATTCTGCTTGGATCACAAGGAACAGGCTTATATTTTGTGTTGATGTAAACTATAAAGGCAGTGTTTTCTGTATGTGGTTAAAACAAAGAATAGAGAATTTAGCGTGCCTAAATTCACAACGAGAAAACCTGAACATAATTCTAAAGGAAAAAAAAGTCAGACACCATTCTCCTTGTCATGTTCATAAAACCATCATTTCTGTGTGATTCCTTTTAAGTTCAAAGCACTGGTGGTTTTAGTAAATGAAACAAGGGGGAAATGGTGAAAACAGTTTCCCTGAGGAAAACCATTCCCCAGTTCTTAAAAAGTTTGAACATATCGAAACCTTAGGGAGATGAAAGCATTTTCCATTGCATTTGTGCTTTTCTTCTTGTTTTTTTAAAATTATTTTTACAGAACATAGCACAGCGAGAAAGAAAGGAACAGATCATTCAGATCCATTAACCAGCTCTTGCTTTGGCTGACACAAGTCACGTCCTTCTCACAATGTTTTGAAAGGTTTCCCACCATTTTCAGTGGTGTGGCATGGTACCTCTTGCTGTCCTCACACTGGGCCCTCATTCAGCTGTTTCAGGGCTTTGTAGGCATTTTGTGCCTGGTGTGTTGATTACGGAAGAAAATTCAGCACAAAAAAGAGCTAAGAAGAGTAGTTTCAGTTATGTCCCAGATTTTTTTAAATATATTTCCATCTGAAATACCCAGGAAATCTTTATATATAGCAATAGACTCACAAATAGCAGGCAGTAATGGACCTTGGGAGGTCCTCTAGTCCATCCTGTTACCCGCAGCAGGATGGACCATACCTATGCCACTTCTCACAGATGCTTCTCCAGCTTCCTCTTAAGGATCTCTAGAAATTAGAGGTCTGCTTCCTAGGACACATACTCTAGTCCTTCACTATCCTTACCATTAAAAATCTTCACTAATACCCAAACTGCATGTTGCACTTACATTATCCCCCTTAGCACATTTTTTCTGGTCTTATCCGACATGAACACAGAGGTCAGACAATTTCCTGTCCTCTCCCTGGCAGGCCTCAATGTGTCTGAAAAAACACATTTGAAGGCTGACATCATGTCACTCCTCTCTCCTCATTTCTCCACAGAGAATAAACTCAGTTCCTCCCGCCTTTCCTCAGAGTCTGTGCCCTCATGATTATTTCTTGAGTTCTGATCATTCTTGTTGCTTTTCTCATGAAACTCTGCCATTAGTCCCCTGTCTTCTGAAGTGGGATATCCAAAAATGGATTCTGTATGGAGGAGGAAAAGATCCCACCCTTGTCAGACCCTGCCTCTGCAACTCAGTATGGAATATCCATATGGAAAAGCTTCATCAGCCACAGCAGAAACAAATAGTATTTAAGGGTCTATTAAGCTCAGCTTTCAGGAAATTGCAGTTTGGCCTCATTGTGTCATTTGCAAGCATTAATAGGCATTAAGGCTAGTACCACATACGCTAGTATAAGTGAATATGCATCCAGAGGGAAGAAAAGTTATAGGTGCTGTTGGATCCAGATGTGGAGTTCCCGTAACTGCCATGTAAGGGCCTCCACCACAGCATCCCGTTAGTAAAGGTCATCTGCCTTCCTCACACACGAAAAAAAGAGATGCAGAAAATCTGCAATGAGACGGAGAAAGTGCTGACCTGCTGTAACTCAGATCGATTTTGTTGGTACAAAATGATGCTTGGACAGCAGGAGCATTCTTTCCTTCTTTTACAAAACTCAATCCGGTTCACACTGTTAGTATAAAGTTTGCTGGAGACTAACTTTCAGAGTTAATCTCCCGAGAGACTGGTCAGTAGCTTTAATAACAAGAAACCTTGTGCTGTGTAGCTGCCTGGGGCTTCTCTTGTGTAGTATTTAGGATTCCATTCAAGAGCAGTTCCCCTTTGTCTGCTGCCTTCATAAATAATGGATACATCTTGCATTAGAGATTAGCAAAGATTGTTAAGCTTCCTTTTTTGCATGTGTAAGATTTGGTAGCTTTTGAAATATTGATACAGTTGTGTAATTTGGTGCCCCTATTATATTTTTAAGCAAGAATTAAAAAAAAAAGACAAAGGAGGAAAATGATGGTAAAACTAAAAAAGCAGATCTTTGACACTCAAAAACATTAGAAGACATGATCCTTCCATTTTTAAGTCTATGGAAAAATAGTTGCATTACTAACTTTTGTAATATTCTTTTAAGAAGATGCTACAGAGATTGCTGTAGGTTTCAAAGCAATTGTGGTAGGAGGTCGTGTAAAGCCTTCAAGAAATGCTGCCAAGGTACTGCACCATCTAAAAGGAAGAACACAGTGCTGGAAACTTCAAATCTGATTGAGAATAGACAAAGGAAGACAAATTTTCAAAGTCCTCTTTACTCATTTCACTGATTTTATTTTTAATGTAATACTTGACAATTATGTCTTTTATCTGAAAAGCCTTTCATGTTTAGCCTTGGTATTCCTTTTTTTGGAGAAAAACACAGATAATTCACTGCATGTTTTGGTAGGAACCATCTTTATCAAGACTGGTGACTTCTGTTTTTAATTTTGTGTGCATGCTACCGAGTTTAACTGTCTAAGCAGTGACATTGTACTTGCTATTGTGGTTCTTTGTATGCAATGAAGTCCTATTTCCAGCTCTGTGGCCCATCCCTTCCACATATCCCACAGACAGGACTCTTAAGTGCAGCTTATTACAGGGACAAGTTAACCGGTAATTTCATTGTGCTCCGTGGCTAGCATCCTGAAATGCAGGCTGCCTAGCCAAAAAAGGGTGGACAAAAACTGAAGGATTGCATTAAATAACCATAAAAGTTACAGGGTCTGATAATACATACAGTTATGGCAAAATCATTGCTTTCATGCTGTGGCCAACTTGCCGTTATCCAGAGCTATGGGAGAGGAGGAGAGGAATAAAGGCCTGAAATAACCTAGCTAATGGAAAATTGCAGTCGATATCGTACTGAGCAACTTAGTGCCAAGGCACTTGAATGGTTTGCAGTAAAGTCAGCCAGGATGGCTAGTGCCACATTAGTGCTACTATGCCCTTCTGGAGCATGTCGATTCCTTCAGGACCACACAAGTGTGGCCTTTTGTCCACTCTTCACGTTGCAGGAATGCTCAGAGCTGGCTGAGGAGCACGGTGCAGTTGTATTCAGGGCTCTGCAGGATTTAGCTCAGGTCCAGCTGGATTTAATACCTCAATCTCAGTGCCAGACTTGCTAAACTGAGGCTGGCTTCGTGCAAAGCCACCTTGAACCATGGGGTGCTTGGACACCCAAGTTGCCTCTGTGCAGAGCAAGCTTCAGTCTGGCAGGATTAAATAGTTCAGTCTTCGATGTACAAAACTGACTGAGCTTCCTCAGAGACAAATTTACTCTAGATATGGTATGGCTGTCTATGCAACACTGCTGAAACTACCAAGCCTGGCCAGATCCAAACTGCCTCTGTATCATAATATAATTTACCCTGAAACTACAGATCACTGAGAATGCACTGCTTTAAAGACAGATCATGAGACACACAAAAGATAAGAGATTTACTCAAAGTCTCGTTGCATGTCAGTAAGAAGCCCACAGCTGCTAACTATCTATCATCTCAACCGTTTCCCAAACTTTAGGTCTTAGTCCAGGCTACTTTGTGAAAACCAGGCTGGAGTCCCTGTCCTTACCTTCCCCAACCGCAGGGACCGGTCGGGTGAGGAACTCCTAACTTGTGAAATGGAAACTGCAAAACCGACCATTCAGCAGACAGAGAGCAGAAATAACAGGACTGAGTTAACGGGACTGAAAGATTCAGCTTTCATGACCGCACAGGGATACCACAAAAACAATCAAGAAAACAAAGCTATCTGGAAGTTGGAAAGCAGGGGACAGGTACTCTATACCCAAACGGATTAGCTAAGGCATGACTGACTACTTACATGTGCTTTTTTAAATTACATATTTAGCAGTGCTAGGGATGTGAAGAGAGCAGGAGAGACTGACCACATTGTTTTCTTTTGACTCCGAGGCAGACTGTTTGGACTGGAAGCGGATCAGAACTTGCAACAAGCTCTTCACTCATTCTAAGATTCATCAGGTTACACACAATGCATCCAAAAGTGGCTTAGCCTCTCCTCACATCATAAATATGTTATGGAAGGAGAATGGGAAAATGCATAGAGAAATGACAATATGTGGAACTTTCCTCTCTTTTGCTTTTCCTCTTGGTGACCTCTATTCATGTTCCTCTATGAGTTATCATTTGATTCCTCTCTTCCCCCAACTTTTCCTATGAAGAAATGTGAAATAACTCACAGAAATCTTTAAAAATATAGAAACAGGGACACCAAGTCAGGGAACATCAGCACAGCCCAGTATCCCATCTCTAACAGTGGGCAGCAGTAAATGCCTAGAAAAGAATTTAGGAACAGAACAAGTGCATGATGTAGTTCCCAGAATATCTACCAAGCACACAGCAATTTGTGGTTCAGAGGATTCCTGAACCAGACATGGTGATTTTGCATTTAATAGCCCCCAGTGGATTCACCTTTCATTAAGTTGTCTAGTCACTCTGGAACCCATGCTAATTTTACTCATGTACAGCATTTTGTGGTGAGGGGAGAAGAGAAGGCTCTGGGGAGACCCTACTGTGGCCTTTCAATACTTAAAGGGGGCTTATAAGAAAGATGGGGACAAACTTTTTAGCAGGGCCTGTTGCGACAGGACAAGGGGGAATGGTTTTAAATTCAAAAAGGGTAGATTTAGCCTAGATATAAGGAAGCCATTTTTTTATGATCAGGGTGGTGAAACACTGGCACAGGTTGCCCAGAGAGGTGGTGGATGCCCCATCGCTGGAAACATTCAAGGTCAGGTTGGACGGGGCTCTGAGCAACCTGATCTAGTTGAAGATGTCCCTGCCCACAGCAGGGGGGTTAGACTAGATGACCTTTAGAGGTCCCTTCCAACCAAAACTATTCTATGATTCTATGATCTTCAGCATTCTGTCCCCCCCCCATGTTGTTGCTTAAGGTCCTTGGTTTTGATATTTGACGGCGATATTTCAGGAAATAGTTCACGAATTGACAAACTAGGGTTGATCTTTGACCTTGAGATGAAGAGAGGAGATGTGATTCTCCTTCAGAAGATCAGACAATGGACCTCTACCTTTAAAGAAACAAAAAACCCCACAACTGAGCACAGCAGTAGCATATGTTTTTACACAGTGAAAGTACTTGAGTCTGGTTTCAGATGCAAGCCTTTCATCTTGCACAGTTGAACCCATTAGAAAAGTTCTCAAGAAGTAATCTAAACTTGGCTGCATAATGGAACTGTGCAGATGTATTGTTTTTTGATAAGTATTGACTGAATTTATGCTGCAGTGTGGCTAGACAGACTGACTCCCATGGAGTTTCATAAGCAGCATCTTCTGTTTTCCACCATTCCTTCTTGCCAAAGGAGACAGTTCCCTGTGCAATTCCTCAGAGCGTTCAAAGGAATTCACAACAGAAGCATGAAGTCTATTGTATACTGAGAAAAAACAGATCCTTTGTGCCATAAGGTAATGGAGCATATCTAAAATAATACAGTACAAGCATTAAACTCAGCAAGAAAAATTCTGTTCTGTTGCCACCAGCTTATTGACGGAAAATGGAGCTGAAATATTTGGCCAAGCACACTTACGTATTTTCTTCACGCCTGGTTGTTGCGTTCAAACAAAGGCCTCCTCTTTTCCACACAATATAAATGCTCCTTGTTTGAATCTAGAGTTCATAACTTAAGAATTCATTCCTAGGGAAATTGTTTTATTGTTGTTACTAGTGCTACTGAGAAGAAGGAAAAAAAGTGTTACTAAAGCATTTAGGATTCTGTATTATATTAATACAGACAGCAAGAAGGGAAATACTAAAGCAGTGAGATGACTTTGGACAGCCTGGACAGCCTCTGCACCCTGCTGGCATGCCCAGGTTGACCCGACATTTGCTTTTGCAGTTCAGGGAGGGCGAGATCTGCTTTCTGATTCCCTCTGAGGACACCAAGGGCCCAGAACCAGTGAGACGGTGAACAGCAGTGGTGTAAGCAGGCTATGGTCCAGCAGGCTGGATTTTGCAAAGGAAGGGTGGGCAACTAGACCACAGGGCTGCCATTCAACTGAGTGACTGCTTCTCAGCAAGGCAATGTGTGGTGGGAGCTGCAAGCAGCCACAGGGCCACAGCCGTGCAGAGGGACAACCAGAACCTCCTGTGTCTCTGTTGCTGTGAAGCCCACACTGAAAGGAGGAGAGAAAATGCCTTCAATTGTCGCACCCCCAAGCATCCCACCTGTGCTCCTGCACCCTCAGATTGAGTGCATAAAGATTTTGCCCTGAGGAACAGACATAGGTTGTTCTTCAGCCACTACTGTGTCGTGCTGTGCTGTTTGCTGTAAACTTACATTCAAAACAGAGCTGGACTTTTGAACTGGAGGCCCCTGGGGAGGAAAAGCTATGTACCATTACTAAATTTAGACGCTTCTAAAGTGAAAAATGGTAAAATGTTTTGCAAATAGCAAACTTTTCAGGATGCGGTGCACAAGACTTGTTCCACACAGCCTGGCTGCTATGAACAGATGATTGGAAAACGGGCAATCATTAATCTCCTTCTGGAAAGACATAGATTCCTGAACTGTTCACAGATGACTTCAGATACATCCAGAATGAAAGGCCCGATTTTTCTTCCTGGCTCCAGTCACACAGAACGTTTCACACTAGCACTTCTGCCTAGGAATCGCTGTTCCCCGAGGAGGCATTTGAATCCTCTGCAGAAACAGATGAGTCTATGTAAAAGCTGCCGCATTTCCTGACAATATTTGGGAAGGGTGTTTTTACCCTATATTTGGCTTTTTTTTTGAGAGAGAGAGAGGCTTTATAGGTATTATCAAAATTAATAATCCACTATGTCAGATAATTGTGGCCTTTATCACCTTCAGCTCAGTTCAGAGTATTTACTTATACTTCAGATATAACTCACTTTTCTGTACAATCTTCAAAGTCATTGTTCCGACAGCAACATACAGGCACCTCCTTGAATAAGTTATTATTTCTTAATATTGGGATACATAGTGTTAACTAGGATGCCTTACTACTTTGTGTCTTGCTGTGGCATATTTACAAAGATCTGTAAGAAATCTGGCATTGGATTTCTTGACTCTTCTGAGAAAGCTCATCCACTGCATTGCATCACAACATCTGCTTCATGTAAGCTCCTTGTAAGTTCACTGGGACACAGCATAGCAAGTAGCAACTAGAGGTTAGCTTGGCTGGTGGAGGCAAGCGAAGGTTCATCTGCAGAGCCTTTCTGACAAGCACCACGGTCACTACAAGTGATCTGTGTATTTCCATGGATATTCAAAACCATGAGTCCCAGGTGGCTCTTGGGATCTACAAACTGGAATAGATAAAGAGGAACAGAAAAAGCCCAGAGCTATGCCTCCTCCTTTAGTTTTTATTCATTAACAATAGAGAAGCCAGATGCAGTGAAATAAAATGTGTGTACTTAGACAAGAATGCTTTACTATTTAGAAAACAGAATTATTTAATAACAAGAGGTAAAATCCTATAAAAATTAGCATTTTGCCTCTCTGACATGGAAGATATGATGCAGACTGGTGGTTCAGAGTAAAACTGGGATAATACAGTTGCATGAATTAGGAGACACTATGATTTAAGAGAAAATGTAATTCTATTGCAACACCATCTCTTTGTTTAAGTTGTACAGCAGGACAAGGGTTTCCTAAGACAAATTTGATAACCACCATGGACATTTTTTTCTTCTTTTAGTTGCCTAGCTACAGAGTTTGTAAGCATATATTACAAGGTTAGCCCATTTGCAAGGTATCCTAAATATGTTAGGCCTGAAACTATAGACTTGGCAATGTACCAGAGACCCAAAGGTCTCTTACAGGAGACTCTGATATGCATCAGTTTCCAACAAAACCTACAGATTAAAATAATTTTTGGCTTACAAAAAGATCCAGGCGAGACCCAGACGGACAATGATCCAGTGTTTCTCCATGGATTAGTCATTAGGCTTCTTTGCGATTCAATCCAACTGATATCTGTAATGTGCAAAACAAAAGTATATTTCCTTCATTTCCACAAAGAATTTTAAGATCTACAAATAAAAGTGTTGTATTAACAGAGCTAAGTACTATTATCCTAAGTAACTCCATTGCTGTGGCTTAAATTGATGTATCTACATTCTGTGAGTCATAGATTTGCTCTTTTTAGTAGTAGTTTATATAGTTTTTGGTTTTTTAAATTATTTTCAATATTTTCTGATTTCATGCTCTAGAATTTGCAAGGATTCACTTTCTTCAGGACTCTGGTCTAGAACCTAAATTGCCATGGTATCTGCCTCTCTCCTGTGTGGTCGCAAAGGTAACCTTGAAACTGTGACGGCATCATCAACCAGTGCAGTAATGTCTTCCTGAGGCTGCCAACAGTCTGAATTTAGCACAATAAACTGCCTGTTCATATTCCAGGTGACCATGCATACGCTGTGATTCTGTGGCTAGAAATTGTCTAAGAACAAACAGGCAGTGCTTTTTTACATAAAATATTTCACCTTCTCCAACCTCTTCTCTCCAACACTTTGTTTCCTCTTTTTCTGCCCTACCGTGACCTCTCTGAATCTGCCCTGTTTTCAACCCTCTAGGAGCAAATTAATTGGATTAAGCAGCTCCTCCTTCAACCATCACGAAAGGAAGTAGAGTGTTAGAGATCCCGTCTGCAGCTCTTCAGGCAGAAAGCCACGCGTGCAGGAGGCAGAACCAGGCAGCCCAAGGACCAGCTGGGAAGCTGGGACCAGCCGAGTCCCAGCACGGAGCTGCTGAAGCCGCCTAAAAGCGACCTCTTTCCTTTGAACAAATGGAAGGGAAAGAAGGTGCTGAATAAACATCAGCCGAGCCAAGGCCCAAGGAGCAGAGCCTAGCCAAATGAGAGGTGTAATGTAATAAACTCTTCCTCTGATACAACCTTTGTTGAGAAAAATTACCAGTTAGTTTCACTGTCAACTTCAGCAACAGTCAGCTGTCAATTAGCCATCACTGATTATCCATCCTGCTCTTGCTAACTTCTAAGACAGGTCTGGAAACAGTATGGGCCCTTCACGGGGAACTGGGCCTGCCTGATGAGCATAATGCTAGCTCACTGGTTTTTTCTTACTGTATGTCTTTATAGCCTAATTTAGATATGTTTCGTATTGCTCATTTTTTTTCTTCAAGCCGAGTGTTCACCTCTGTCTTCCCTGCCTGCATTTTGCTAGATAATTAGCAGCTGTGTGAACCATACTTACGGGATGAAGGTGGGCACGGAGAGCTGGGAGCAAAGATTAAGGCCCCATTCTTTCACCTTAGAAACAGCATTTTGTTTCAGAAGAGCCCATGAATGTTGCCATGGCACTTGGGGGTTGTTTTTGTGCGCTGGGTTCCACTGTGTGGCGACTTACATAGAGCTTCTTTTAATTTCTTGACATTTTCAGTGATGGGGCTAAACTATAAATTCTTGGATCCCTGAACTTTGCTCCTATTTTGTGGTTTGAGCTCCTTTTATTGACTGATAATGATTTTATAATAAGAGAATTGTTTCACTCATTAGCAGTGCAGTGGCTGCTGGAAGTCTGTGCCCAGCGTAGATTACTTAATCCAAGCTGACCAGATATTTAAATCAACCATGCATTTTAGCTGTTTCAAATGAACACTGTTTTCACTGAGCTGCTTTCTATTAATTTTCACTGCCCTCTGACAGCTGCTGCATCAGAATTTCCTTTCTGCAATTAGTTATTGCAAATTTGTATATATGAACAGTTTTTAAATACAAAAGGTAGCTGATACTGGTGCTGTTTGCACTGCCAAAGCGATTAGCCCAGCAGGAAAATAAGTGTAGCAGGGAGAATAGAGGGGACCTTACAGAAGTGAGCTCCTGCCATATGAAATTACATTTGACGTAGTGAAAGGCCTCAGAGCCACACAGCAATCATGCAGTGTGCAACGTCCCCCCCCAGCCATGTAAAGCCGTGGCCCACCACAACCAACCAACACTCCCCGGGGGTAGCTCCCTCATGCTCTCCTGGACCCCTCTGTCACGAAGTCAACTCTGCTGCCATGTATTTAGCAGCCCAGATATACCATAGGTTGCAACGAGAAGTTGACATGAAATGCTAGTTGCACTTGAAGAAGTGAGGCTGCCAGGCTAGGCTATCCATCAGAGCTCTCTCTACTGAGACACCTCCAATGGACAAGTCATTCACCATCCTCCAGCATAGCAAATGGGCAGATTTTCCACTGGCAGTGACAGCTTAACCAGGTCTCAACATTTCTTTTAGCCACCCATTTCTGCCCCCACAAGAATCCCTCAGCAGGTCAGCAAAACTCTGTGTGGCTGCTCTGTGACCACCAGAGCAAATAACTAACGTGGACTAACAAGAGTTCTGGATTTCCCAACACAATTCACTGCGCCCCCCCAACGACAGCTTCACCAGCACCAGTCATACAACAGTGCAGAGGAGCAAGAAGGCAAGGAGACAAAAAGAGCTGCAATTTAATTAAAGCCATTGCTGACAGCAAAGGAAACATCTGTGGAGCCACCGTGTCCACACAGACTGCAGAATGACCGAGCCTCCCCTGGTACTTGTCTCTGCTAACTACAGACAGAGCCTGGGAGACCTCCTCAGGCTGAACACCTAACTTTGAGACGGTTATAGTCAGATTAAAAAACCCCACCCAAAACATCTCTAGGTCTTTGGTGTGAAAGCACCACATCCTGATATCTTGTTTGCTAACCATTTTTCAGGCTATCAGACACTTCATTTCTGATCATGCATCTATCTTGGTGCCCCCTCACTACCTACTTTTTTTCTCCCCATCCTTTCAAATTGTATTTTGACCTTTTCATTTGCTCTTGCTTCTGTTGTACTTCTTTTCCCCTTTCTTTCATGTTTTTTATCTTTTTTTTTTCCTCCTCTGGTTTCAGCTTTACGTTTCCGTACTTTGTTTTCAGTGCACCGCTGCCTCGTGGGTTGTCACAGTAACACCTCGTATGTAATTAGGTCCTGTGCTCTTCGTAGTACTGTCGGGTAGAGAACTAATTGGCCTCTCAGTTCCCCTGCTACAGCTCCATGGCCAGGCCAAAGACAGCCTTGGTTGTCCCTTCCCTTTCGTGCTGATGTAGGCCCAGAGCCAGCCAGCTCCCCGCTTTGGTAGCTCATCAAAAATCTGCATTCCTCAAAACCTAATTTGGAGCTGGCAAGTCCAAAGCCGAGCATCAGCAGTCGGATGAGCACGTGATTTCTGGCTGGTGTCACTGACTTTGGGGAGTTGTACGCGCCAGAACCACCCTTGGGCCCTCAGCACCAAAACCTCTGAAAGATGGAAATAGAAATAATTCTAAGAATTGAAGCAAGGGGTGGCTGGGAAGGAAGGGGGGAGGAGGAACAGACATGCTCCTCGGTGTTTGCCAAGAGACAGCTTGCTGTTCAATCTGGTTTATAACCATTAGCTTATAAAGAGGTACTTCTCAGCTCTGCTGGGCAATAACACCGAAGAGTCAATGCTCTCCCAACTTGTGAAGGGCCCATGCACAGCCTGTTGTAACCAAACAGTGCATTTGATACGTTTCCTCCAGGTATTGCCAGACATAAATATCCCAGATTGTTTAGTTCCATTAAAGAAAGCAATTACACTGTCTTCATTCAGCTGGACTGGCAGGCCAGCACCACTGTAAAGGAAATTCATCTCCAGGATCTGCAAATGACAGAGCTGGCTCCCCTGTACAATAAAGCTTACTGCAGCAGCATTAGCTGCAGTACCTTTTGTTACATTCTGCTTACACTGTACAATATTGGGTAACTTGATATGTCTCCAAGTGACAATTAAATTTAAGTCCAGAAGAAAGCTCATTGTCATCTTTTGTGAAAACATTACGTGAGAATTTTAGACCCCTGTGTCACTTGACATAAATCAGCTCGGTATATAAAAAGCTACTGAACTACCCTCAGACCCCGTAAGGGCTATAATTTTCACATAATTTTGGTGTGATTATTGTTCAGCCATTTATGTGTGACTATGATAAACATACTCCCTTGGAATTAGTCCATTTAAAAACATGTTTCCATGATCAGCCTGCCCTTCTTAGCCCTTCTTGACCCCCACTTGGTAATTTCTTCTGTCATTTTAATCATGTTTTATCATTACGAGGCTTCTTAATAGGACAGTCTAGCCTTCCCTTCTCACTGCATGAAACGCTGCTGCTGGTGCTTGATTTGCATGACCTAAATGATTTCTGCAATCACTGCTCTCCAGTTGTTTGTCCTGGAGGGACAGTGAAGGATTATACTGTTTTAAAAGCATTTCTATTTAGCAAATACCTCATTTGCAATAAGACATCAGCATTTACCACATTCATAATGCAGCTTGTCCTGCTAATAAATTTCATTTCTGCTTCAATTTCCTTGCTTCACAGAAGACCAGAGACAAAGATTGCATAATTGAGATCCAAGAGCAGGTAATAATTCCTTACCCATTAGCCCTCCAACTGCAGAGCTGTAAGCTCTTTCGAAACAGTTAATCAGCAGCTTGCACCATCCATCCTATCGCAAGGACCCCACATGAATACCTCCATATCCGCCTGCATAAAAAGGGAGGAAGACCACTCTGCTGAAGCTTTGAAGTTCTGTTCCTCATGCTACTGTTCCTTTCTGCCTCAGTTTCCCTTCATTTAAAAATTAAAAAAAAAAATTAGAGAGAGGCTTTTAGCACCACAAATACTTTGAAACTAAAGATGATATCTCTATTTGAGGGACTGAGCCAATCAATATGAATCTCATTACGGAGTTAAATCACTCCTAGTTCAAGCCCACTTTTGGGGATGTGAAACAGAAAAACTGTGAGGCGAGGCGAGGTGAAGGGATGGTGTTCAAGCCTTCTCCAGCTGCTCTCCAAGATGGGCTATTCTCAGTACCAACAGCTAATGGAGGTAATACTCGCTAGGCCAGGAGCTATTAAGCTCATTTCCTTTGCTGCCACTACACAGATGCACAGAGGAAGAGTTAGGTGAGAGGAGGAAGGGTCTGAAGTTTCCCCATCACATTGCAGCTACGCAATACAAGAGGCACGATTTTCTTCATAACAGTAAGCTAAATGAAAGTTTGAGTTGATGAATGACCACGGCAGAAAAAGAACCAATAGTGAAAGCATTTATAAGTCACTGTATACTTTCCAGTCCGGCAAAGGATTCTTAAACAAACTACTGCATGCAGTGGCTGCTGTTGAAGGGAGGCATTCATCTTGCGTTATTGATTTTGTTTATTCATACAGGTCTCCACTATAACCACCAATGTCATGTCAAAAGCAGCAATAATGGATTTCCACATCTTTTTGAAATAGCCTATGTCTTTCTTAAAGCAGGGTATATCTCTCTGCCACGTTTCTGTAATGCCTCAGACATTGATATCGGACCTATTAAGACCTCATCATGGTAGAAGGAGTAATTATTTTATAATCCTTGTAAGAACAATATAAGTCAATATAATAGTTTGGTTGGCTTCTATATGTAGACGATGCAACAGCATCCAGCTCCACAGTTCTTTTCATAAAACAGGTCCATTTCTGGCAAAGGGAAACATTTGTTTCTTTGGGGAAACATTTTTTTTCTCCATCCGTCATTGAATCCGAAACAGCGTTTCCCTCAAGACCACCAGCAACCCAGAATATTGCTGCTTGGAGCAGAGCGCGCTGTCCTCCGCACTGCAGGCCTACCTTTGTAGGGGATAAAAAAGCAGCTGAGCCAGTGGACACTTGTTGAATTCTGAGCATTCTCCACCACCCACCACGAGCGGTGAGGGCAGCTCGGCTGCCGGCTGCAGCAGGAGCCATACAGAAGACGTATTAACAGAACAGACCGTAAGGCATCTTATCAGGTTACACAAACACTCACACGCAAGTACACACATGCACACACAAAGCAATAATAATGGCCCAAGAGAGATAAAAGCAATTTATAAGGTTTCCATCTTGCAGTGGCACAGCAAGTTAAGAGACAGACAACTCCCCAAAAGGTGGCAAATGGCCATAACTGGAAGTCTCACTATTAGCAGTCTGTTTCTCTGCTAAATTTGGATTAAAGGAAGAATCACAAAATCTGTTGCTGGAAAGAGCAGAATCCCCTATAGAGCCAGTAACACTCTCAGAGCAGGTGAGACTCGCAGTGAGTTGATACAGCTCATGCAACATCAGGCAATATGAGGTGTCATTTACAAAAAACAAATATTTGGCAGATAACTTTGGGTCTGTTGGCTGAAGCAGAAAAAGCAATCAATACATGTTGGCAATATTTACCCACTTACAGTACTGCCAAATCTGAATTTGCGGGAATGTATTGGCTGTTTTGAACTGATCTTTGACTTTGTCTCTTCACAGATGAATGTGGACTGAAACTAGAATAATCACATTACCGAGAAAGAGATACGGCAGGAATGCACAGGGTCACCCCTATTATTTGTTCTTGCCGTAAGAGTCACTGCTGAAAAAATCAGGTCAGATGATACAATTTCCAAAGGGATTAAGTGAGGTAAATCAGATTGATAACTGAATATGAGTCTGAAAAAATTCACTGTGTCAGACTTGATCACTCTTCTACCTGGAATAAATCCTAGATTTTTTAAAAATTGGAACAGAAATTTTGGATTTCAAAAGAATGAGCCCACATCTGGTACATTATCTGTTTCCAGCTCTCTCACTCTCCCTTCCTCTCCCCCTTTAGGCAGTGGTGTTCAGATGCACCCCCTCAGAAATACAGACTAAGACACCAATAGTTATATGACGTGCTGCAAGTGGACAGTAAAGAATAACACCTACAAGATAGAAACACATCCTATGGCAATAAAAACTAGGACAAACATGACTTCTGCTTATTTAATTTGATTCATGATTGCTATTACAATCCAAGTGCTATGAAAATTTCACTGAAAAACAATAATAATTTCAAATACCAGGTCCTAATTAAGAGCAGCAGAAATGTCCCACTAAGTCAAAGTAATGATCCATCTTATCCAGTATTCTGTCTTCAGTACGGGCAGTGGAAGATGTTGTTCATGGAGAACATGTGAGTCTAGACACTTTCTGCGGTCCATTCTTCCCCATGTCCCAACAAGCAGAATTGCTGTTTGAGGGATGTCAGATGGTGCGTTGCTGCCTAGTGCTGTTAGCACATTTACTGACTTTTTATCTGCAAATTTGCCTCATCTCTTTTTGTCCTGGTGATAGCATCTGCCTCCCCAACCTCCCGTATCACTAGTGTAACACAACAAAGCCTTTCCAGTCTCCACCCATGTCTTCGCAAGGAAGGCCTGGCTGACTCAGAGAGACAGACCTTGGACCACAAACGCCAACATGTGGTCCCCTTCCTGGAACACAACGTCTTTCTTCTAGCTCTGCAGAGGTCAAGGAATAGTTTGAAACAGAAGAGCTGGTTTCTGTGGGAGAGCAAAGGCAGGAGAGGAAAGTTAGCCATTTGCAAGTTGCCAACAGAAACAGGGCTCTCCTATGGTCATACAGAATTTCAAAACAATTAAGCAACGAGCCTGAGACATGGAATAAATCAAAGGAAAAACTAACTATTGTTTGAGGGCTTTTGCTAGCATTTCTAATTGTGGAAAGAAATGAGAAAACTGTCAAGTGGAATCTCTTTGATACAACTGCATTAAAGGATAATTTCCATTCCCCGGATGCATGACCTAACTCCTAATGAAAGGTGTGTCCTGAAGGACAGAATTTGGCCTTATGTGAATCTAATGAACCCAACATCTTTAGCAGGCTTCTCAAATACTCCTTTGTTCTGCAAAGTGCTTTACTGTACTGTTTACATGAAAGAAGCTGTACAAAAAAATGAGTCAGATTAAATGCTCTAGGGCCAGATTTCATCTGACCTTCCCGTGATACCCTAGTAAAAAATTAAAGGAAGGTCTTGTACAGGCAGTATTTCTTTTTACTGCATGAAGCAGCGGGTCTGCTCCCTCACTGGGAAGGAAACAAGGACTCGGGTCTAACTTCCGTCTGCACCAGAGGAGATACTGAAAAGTTGAGACCATCTGCATATTTCCCCCACGTAGCAAAGCTAGGTAAGAATAGTGCCCAAGGTGTAGCCTTACCTTTCAAGAATATCTAGCTTATAAAAGGATTGCGGTTTTCCCTGCGTCTGCAGGGCGGAGCTGCTTGCAGACTGTGGGGCTGAAAGGCATATAGGGAAGGTTGATGTAACTGTACAAAGCTGGAAAAAAATTAAAAAGAAAATGAAGCTTTTAATGAATCACAAAGCTATACTGTCCCAAGCAGGTGATGAATTCTGAATAATTGAGAGTTTCATTTCTCTTACAATGCAGATGTATTTATTTTTAAAATTTCCTGCAGTTGTAGTGATATCACCTTATACTCCATCTACTTCTTAATGACAAATCTGCTTAGATGCCTGGAGGACTAAGTTCAAAATAAACAGAACAACAGGCACCAGGCCTAGGAGGACCTATAGTTGGCATGTAGCACTCCGGAAGAACTGCTGCTAGGTATGAGCTCTGTTCAACAGCAGTGCAGAACAGTTTGGGAGAATGACAGTAAGATAGACTTCGGAGGTGCTGTACGATCCCTGGGGAATGAAAAGTATTTTGGAGGTGATTTTTAATTTATTGGCAGAACTCTTTAAATGTGCATGGTAGAGAAGGAGATATGTTTTCTGCAGCTCAGTTAATAAATTAAGGTTCTGATTTACGTGGACGTTCATTACGAAGGACTGTTAGCCTGTAGATATGGCCAGACTCTACTTAGTGGCAAACCTGATGGGGACTGAAGTTAGAGCTCTGTGTCCCCCACTCCTCACGATCACTAACAGCCAGCTTTAAAGCAGCTTTAAAACTACTGACTGTATCTCAGCAGCAGAGCAGCACAACCATAAGGCCAGGCAGAAGGACATGCTGTTGCACAGCACACTGTGTAGCTGCTGGGTCTGATCTGGTTGGGCTACCCCAGCTGGCTCGCGCCCTTGCGCCTGGCCTTGGGGCCCCAGCCTGGGAAACCCCCCGCTGTGCCTTGTGCTTTCCTGGGCGCTGAGAAAGGCAACAAGATGGACCTCCATGGCCTCGTGGCCCTCACAGCAATGTCTCTGGACACACACCCCACACATTGCCCTGGTTGTCCCTGGAGAGGTCCTGGTATGATCTCTAGCAGGACAGCAGGGGCGAGGCTCTCACCAGCCTGATCTTGCAGCAAGCACAACTTCTCTACAAGTGAGGGATGGACATGTAGCGCTAAATCCTGGGACCGCTTCAGGCACCTGATCTGGTGCCTTCTCACTTGGCCACTGAGACTTACTAACATTTAAAGGTCCAAAAAAGACTACAGTGCCAGATGGGGATCAGTAGTTTGCCTCCAAATTTTGGCTTTGCCCCTCCCCATAACTCTGTATCTTGCATGGTGTTTCTACTGACAACTGTAACAGAAATGCAGGCACCTATCTCAACTCTCCCATATATTAGAAGCCACCACTATTTGTTCGTGAACACTTTCCCGTGCCTTTCAGTTGAGAAAACCACATAAGAAGCCATATATGATATCCAGTTTAGACACGAAGGGTCACAGATTTTTTTTCTGAGAACTACTTTGAAAAATCTTTGTGAAATAAATGCAGTATAATGCAATGAGGTAGATGACACTAAGCTGTTTGCTTTACAAGATGGTTGTGCGGTATGAAAGGAAACACGAGTACAAGAACCAGAAAAGAACAGAAAAGAAATAGTGAAAATCTAATATGCAAAAACCATTCAGGAATTGGAAAGAAGGAAATGTGTACAAAGAGGTAGATTGGGAATCTTGCAGGACTCAAACAGCAACAGTAATATGATGAAGTGCTACAAATAAGAGATGGAACCAAGGAATTTAAAGAGAAAAGATATAGTCCGAGAAGCAAGAGAGAAACTGATTTCTTTGTCTTTTCCTATGCCTTGTCTTCATGCTGATAAAACTGCAACTATTTAATGCACAGCATTAGTGGCAAACCTTACTCTGAGCTTTCAAGTATTTTCAGACATGTAGTCAGATTTCAGCTGAACAACAGTTGAACAACTTCCAACACATGCACAGACAACAGGTCCATAAATGAGTATCAAAAGCACCAGGTACCCTCCAACACCCTCAATACAACAGTTCTGGATGCTGGGCGTATATGCGAGGAATGAACCACAGAAAGTGTCAGGGCTCACTTGCTCTTCTACCTGTACAATGTCTCCTATCTGGGCCAAAGGCAGAATACAGGACCGGACAGATCGTTGGTCTGACCTCGTAGGGTATTTCTTACGTGCTTGTGCTCTTAAATCCTTTCAGAAACGTTGTATTAGATGACCAAGTAAACTTCAATCTAAGCTCACAACCCCACTCTCTCTGCTGTAGTGTCCTATGCTATAAATGTACTAAGGGCATTCAGGAAAGCTTCTGTCGCACTTGGGCAAAAGATTTGCAGGATGGCCACAACAGGCCACATCATTGCCAAGTTGTCTTCTGGTCCAGAGGAATCCTTTCAGCAGATCAACATCTCGGACTGATCGTAGGGAAAACCTCGTGGGCACAATACAGAACATGTGGACTCGAGAAACCCAGAAGAAATATTAGATTACTGTGACAGGACAGGAGAAAGGGATAAAGTTGTCATTACTTGAAATCGTAACGGCCAGTTTCTTGTACCCCTTTTGGCTATCAATATAAATCTGAAAATTCCTGCTCTGCTCAGAAGAGCTGCTGGTTAATATATGTGCAGTTTTCCTATAGGGCTTTTTCCTTAGTGTTGCTGAGTATCTTTGATTCTCATGTTAATACTTTATCAGCCAGTAGGAAAGGAGCCGGCACCATTTTACACTTGGCCCACAGGTTCCAGTGTGAGTAAAGAGTACTCATCATCTCCTACCATTGCACCCAGTAATTATCTTTGGGATAATTAGCATATGTATCCTGGAGATCTCTATCAAGACTCTTCTTTCTACTGTGGACCATAACTATTAGGTTGGATCTCTGGCTGTATGAACTGGCATAGCACCCTTAATTAATATTTTTTCCTCTCCCTCTGAGCTGGGAGGAAGCCTTAGGAATAGATGTTGTTAAGGGATATTCAAGGCAGCTGTGAGCTGAAGATTTGAGTCTCTTAAAATCTGATTATGCATTCCTTGTGCACTCAGAGCTCTGAAAGTTTTAGCTTGGTCATAAATATGAGATCAGACCCTCGACTTGTTTAAATGGAGGAAAGTGTGTTGCATAGAATGCAGGTATCGTTAAACTGCTAAACTTTGCACTGATAGCAACATTTTTTTAAAGACTGAACAAATGATTTTCAGACCCTAAAACCTCACAGCCAATATTTATGATGCAAAAGTGCTTGGTCTGCCATCCTTCTCATTTTAATCAGTAAAATTATAATGGATTACTTTGTATCATTTAAACAAGTTCCCATATTGTCATCTTGCAACCAAAATACCAGTGGCACTTCATGGATCTATCGCAGCTTGAGGACAGCTGAGGTTATTATTATTATCCCTCTTTCTCTGTTTGTTGTAGCTATGGCCTGTTTCGTGTCTGCTGCTGAAACACGACTACAGCCTATTGTGGCAGCGGATCTATGTGCAACCTGGGGAGCCGGCAGCGGGAACAGGGAAGTTGTGTCCCCACTTCCTTTCAGTGATAAAAGCCTCAGGATAAAATGTCTGTAAAGCCAAGTGCTTCTGAATGAGCGGTTCAGAGGAGTGGAAGCAGGCTGGGATTGAAGTCTAGCTATTTATCTCTTCCTACAGCAGATTTGTGAGTGTTCGCTCTGGAAAGAGGAGAGGCTTCAGAAGCCGCCAGTGTTCACAAACCACAATGTTAGAGCAGAAGCGTTAATGCCTTTCTGTGGCAATGCGTTGTCTTTGTAAAAAGTACAGCAACTTCTGCCTACAGATAAATGCTCACAACATGCATCTCTCAACTTGTGGAGAATCTATTAGTAATAAAAATGGGGTTTCTGTACCTCGTAACATTTCTCTGGATTAAAGTAAGGTATGGATTTTAATTATAACGACAATTCCAGGACAGCTACTTTTTCAGGCACATGTAATATACTACAGTTATTTTGGTTAATTTTCTCTCTGCAAATAAGTACCACTAGTAATAGCTGGCATGTCGTTACAAGCCTCTTACCATCTTTCTCATCACATACATTTATACACAATTGTAATTATTATTATTACATAGCCCTATATAATAATTATATATGCTATAGGTATGTGTAAGTATATGTATCATGTCATTAAAATAATGTGTGTTGTATAAATAAATGGCAAATATTAGTGTATATGTATGTGCTTTGATACATAGATGCACAAGGGAGTGATGGATACTTTGACATAGTGTATGATATTTTGAGACACATATGAATAAAAATTCGAGAAATAAAAAAAAGGGCTATGTTAGTTCAAACTAAATTCCCTGGAGACAAAATAAGAGAGAAGATCTAAATAAAAGCAGTGTATAAAACAGAGCCTAGACATAGATTCTGATGGCAAGTCAGCGCTATAGATATTCTATCAATATCCAAATTGTTAGTGATAAAGTATTTTTGAGGACAGATTAACATAAAAATACCCAAGAACAAAAAAAAAAGTAATCACCAATCAAAACTATATTTCCTTTTCTTTCCCTCATAGAATGACTTTGATTTTGACTGTACTCAAATAGATCCCAACATCCAGGAACTGCCATCAGGCCACTTGTTATTCATGGGGAAATATAACAGAACTTGTCTTTCAGTAAATGAAACAGGAACATCTGATATTGCCAGTATAGTATCAGCACCTTCTATTTCATTTGGATACAATTAATCTGGAAATACGGTAAGGTCCCAGGAAACCAATCTTTCCCTAGTTTTACGCAGCAGAAATAGATGTCATTTACTGGAATAGCGGCCTCACTATGTGGGACAGACCTTCCAGTTGGAGTTTCCAAGCACCCCAACACTTCTACTTTGCCAAGCTTCCTGTAGGGTATATATATACATTTTCTGTGCTGGCAGTTACGTGAGCTGTGAACTCCAGGTGTAGTGACACTGGGTGCATAGCCTCTGCACTTAAGAAGAGGGGAACTTGCAGGACATTTATACGAAGATTTGGGTGACATACGCAGGAGGACAAAATGGTGGATGTGTAAAAAGGAGCAAACACACACTGAAGATGTGAAGCTGAGAGGCAAAGAGGGTCATCTTCAAAACACCCCTTCTCAACAACACACAGAGAGGACAACTACAAGGTCTCCTGCTCCAGTGGAGTTATTGGCTGGTTTTGAATCCGTGTGGTAGCCTTGCAAGGCTTACAAGCTCCTCGCCCTCTAGATCTGCTCTCTGTCACGACTGCAAGCACGACAATGGCAGCTTTTCAAAAAGCTGCTTAATCAGGGAATGAAGATTCCTACCGGGATGCCTCTGTTGAGCGCTGCATCTTCCCAGTGCCACCCTCAGCTGCTGGCAGCTGTGGCTGGCACTAGCCAACGCCCAGGCATAAATAAATGTCCTTTATTGTCTGGGGATGAGGTATTCAAACACAAAAAATGGCAGGTAACCCCCTAGCCTATAAAACCACTATGAAGATATTGACATTTAGCTATTGTGACTTAATCAAGATTTGTAAATACGTTAGAATGAGTAAGTGATACACTCAGTGTCAATTAAAACAAGAGGATGACACAGCACTGAGTTAATACTAGCCAAAGATATTTCTTGATGATCTGAAAACCGCACCTCTCTACTGCTGATGCTTGGGGCAAATTATTTCTGTAGGCTCAAACAATTAGAGATACCCTTCTGAATGTTGTTTATCTAACGCTGCTTTCTTCACAGTAAAGACTGTTAATGCAGCAGTTGAGCAACTCCAGGAAGGCACAGTTATCCTGAGATAATCAGGAGCCTGAGGGCTCAGAGGCAGTCATCTGTGTTCTCTGCCCCAATTTCATCGGTATATTAAATTAAAAAAAAAAAAATCTGTATGTTAATACATCATGAAGGTCAAACATTTCATTGCAAAGAAGTGTGGAAATTCAAAAATAGGATTCCCAGAGCAATCCTAACTATATGTTTACATGTATATAGGTATGGTGCATTTTCCCAAATATTATTACTGCTGTCACTCAAAACCTATTAGAAATGTGGACAAATTATTAGGAAACTGATGTCTCAAAAATTGCTTATTTGTTTATTTGCCACCATGTATGTGTTTGTGAAGTGTGTGGGTAAGTAAATAACCAATTAGTTCAATTTCACTTTGGACATATATTTAACAATATTCTTTGAAGAATTTTGTAATTTGTCTATATATTATGTGATTGCGTATATAGGAGGGCGGAATTAAGGTTGATCTGTCCATCTTACGAATTCCATGTAACTACATGGAATCTATTATATATGATACTGGTATCAAACCACAGGACACTGGGTATATGATATGTTTTTTACTGTCCTTTAGGGAAATGACAGTTTCCATATAGGTTCAACTGGCAAGCTTTTCACCACTGATACACTCTGAAAGAAAATGGGGTTGCGATTTATTAGTGGTGGTTAGGATTCCTAAATACGGGCCAAGCCGCCTTGGAAATACACTAATAAACCTGAAATGAGCTGTAACGAGCTGACAGACATCTATATGACAGAATGGTTCATGACTCTGTTGTGAATAGGTAGCTTATTACAGAGCATTTAAAAAATACATCTCCAGAGTGTAACTTGGACAAGTACACGCACAGCTTTTCAACACGGGTGTCATGAATGTATGCATGTGGCAAGGAGTCATGACTGACTGTCCTCCCTACACTGCAATCTGAGAGAGCCATCTAATCACACTCTGGCTAGATGAGCAGAAATCCTGAGCATGGAAAATGCTGAGAATTACTGGCCCAGTGAATTGATGACACTCGGTGTTCTCTGTACATTAAACAATGTGGGCAGCTCTGTTCACTTTCTGGAGTCCATATGCCCGTATACTGCAATCCCCACACATGCAGCCTTCACGAACAGCCTAAACCATGCAGAGAATGTTCCTGGGAACTAAAATACGATGCTAATGCCTGGAACAGGGCATATACAGGGAGAGCAGGACGTGGGCCAACCTGGGAAAGCCTGAAGCGCCTCAGAAATTCTTCTATAAAAGGAAGGATTCCCTCCTGAGGGCTTTTCCTCCATTACTGAATGCCCAAAGACAGACAAAAAAATTCACTTAAATGATAAAAAGCTATTTGCAAGAACCGGCTATAAAATGACTTATATCCAAGGCACTGCTCTTTCTCTGAATCCACTGTTATGTACCAAAATTGTTAAATAACATGGTGCTAATCTAAGAGCATTTTCAGGAAAAAAAGCTACAGTCCTCTCTTTTTATATCATTGAAGGAGCATAAATAAATAAAGTAAGAGTAAATGCTGATCTCCGAGCATAAATTTCAGTATTGTAGTGGATGAAAGGAAATGTAAAGATTATCTTGAAGTTGATTATATCACACAACCCCACCCCAGAACTAACTTGCAATCTTTAAACTGCTGTGTTGAAGCAAAAAGGGAGACAAGATAAAGAGAAAAAGAAGGGGGGAGGGGGAAAGTTGCTGTTTTATAAAATAATGGAATGAGATATAATAAAGCTTAGATGAAATTATATGAGTTAGAGAAAGACGGCATGAAATTCATTACTGCAATTCATTGTGTCCTCACTGGAGTCTGAAACGCCCGTAATTTGTTCATTTTTTAAGGAAAAGGAAGAATGGAAAGAAAAGGAAGAATGTAGAAAACAACAAGAGTAAGGAAAAGCAGGGAGCAAAACTAACAACTCAAGTGGCAATACCATTTAAAAAAAAAAACAACTAGAAGTTTTATTTTATGTTACATCATTGAAATCATGGCCCTGTGTCTTCTTTCACTTGAACTGAATTTGGAAATGCCACACGGCGCGCACAAACCGGCTGCACAACTAGCGTAGCCAGTGGAGTATCAGCTTAGCATGTGAAACACAGCACCAGGGCAACAGGAGTATCGCCTTCACGCAGGGAAACGCAACACCAGGGCTACAGCTTCCACCCTGTCCCTACCTTTGGTAGTGATTCACAGGGCTCCTCTTCACCCAGCCTCCTCTGAATATTAAAATACTGTCTAGAGCTCAAATTAGAATAAATTTTATGCTGCTCGAGGTTGTAATAGAAGATTCTGTGTAGCGCAGAGGTAGTTAAAAGGCTTGGGACCTTGGAGCAGTTCTGAATTTGTAAGAAAAGTTTGGAGAGGACAGCATTTTCATTTCAAATCCATATTTTTATTGATAAAAATTGAATGTAACAACACAGACGTCTCATGGGAGTAGGATATTATGAAACCTTCAATTTGAGTTCAGCATAACTGCATAGTATAGCAGTAGTAAAATGAAAGGATTCGTAAAATAAATCTGTAACACAAATAATCTGTTCAGAACCTCAGGCCAGTTACGGAACAAGAAGGGATTTGACCCCTGAGTCCTTCTGAAAGTGACAGCAGAAAGGGGCAAATAGGTGGTAGGCCTACTAGCTGATAAACCACCCTGAAAGACGGGCTAAAATGAACCAAGCAAGCTGCAAAGAGTATGGCGAGAAGGAGCAAGAGGAGGCAGGAGCATCAACACGTCTCTGCACAGCTCCGATGCCATTGATTATCCTAGCACCCTCACGACACGGAAAAAGGTCAAAACTTTTCCAGATCAGACTGTGAGCCATGGCCTGTGGCAGATGTACCAACTTATTTGGAGATGGTTTGAATATATGCACTCATCCAAAATCAGCACGCTTGTCAACATTTTCCTGTTTTTACATTGGTTATTTGGGGGATACAAAGTTTCACTAAAATATTACCTTCCAACGAAAATATACAGTTGGATCAGCGGTAAACACTTTAACGAAATGGCTGTTTGAGGGGTTTACCACTTACGGACTTGTTAAGAAAGAAGTAAAACAAAGAATTTTTTATCAGCTAAAAAACCCACAATGCATTATTTTTGCAAAAAAGATTAATGGAAAAAAAAATTACCCTGCTTTTTGGCTAGCTTTAAAAGGCAAGAAGTATGTGTATTCCTTGGTGTAGACTTTAACAATCCTCATTAAGACCTCTCTCCTGATTGTAGTTTCAGCAACAGCTTCCATGGCCAGAGGAAAGATATGGCAGAACAAGGCCATATCTACAAAGAAAGCTTAGGAGAAAATGATCTAACGAAGTTATGAAATAAATTTTCCTTTCTGTGCTGTACATTTTGTTCTTCTAACCAAACTGAGTACCAAAACTAGTGAACTGCTAACATAACTAATGATTTCAAGAGATCCCTGTGAATGCTTTTGGACCACTGTGTTAATAAAGGCTTGATTCTAAAGTGGACAGAAATGAAAGGAAGCAAAGAAAAATCATATCTATATTTCAGTGTAAACTGCTACGTTAATTAGGATATAATTCTGCTGCTGGGGGAAGCAGGACAAAAACACTGAGTATTTTTAGATCTGTCATCATTAAATATACTTGCTCCTGTCTTAATATTGACATAAACTAGAAGTGAATATATATTTTAAATGCAAGTATTGCTAAACGTTGCACATCCCTCAAGGGCTGAATTTAAGTCCTGGTATAAACCTCATTAAAATCAACAGTAACTTTTCCTCTGTCTCCAGTAGAGTCTGAATCTGGATATAAATGTGTATTCTAAGAAAGAGTAACAATGAAAAAGAAAAAATCAAAGAACAGAAGAAAGGTACGGTAGTTAAAGTGTTGGTACTGACATTCAGTTATAATTATAAACACTCTTTTCTCAGGTCAAAATTCTGTACTTTCACGTTCTGGTAAAGCAGAGTCAAAAGTACCCACTTCCCATATACTTGACTGGGACTACCACTACGGTCCCAGTGCTGTCTTTGCTCAGGCTATTTTGTTCTAAATGCATTATGCATTATTATATATATTATATAATGCATTATTCTAAAATATCTGGTAACGGGGTGAAGAAGGACATTCTCAGGAAGAGTGCAGAATTACAAATGGGGGAAACTAAGCGTTAGTTTAGAACTTTATACTGCCATGTTATCTAAATTGTGAATGTATCAGTCATCATCAGTTAACTGCCGTTGCACCCAGTCCTTTTATGGAAGACTTTGAAGAACTATCCAGGTATCACACGAGCTGGTGATTCAGAAGGTAGTAACCTTCTTTCTGCATCATGTGCTGCTAAAGTGCTCTCCTGGAAAAGGAGGGAAGTAAAACTTCTCAAGCTTTGAAATTGTTAAAACAAATGTGACTTTTTTTTTAAGAGAAGTGTTCACCCATATCCTGGATAGATTCTGCTCCAGGTAATTACATTCCCTCTCTAGTTCCAATTGGATACATTATTCTTCATTTACTCTTTTAAAACACTTATGTTGCTGTGACAATCTTGTTCTTTATCTGATCAGCTGGTTGTCCAATGCAATTTGAAGGATCTTTTCAACACAGGATAAAATAAAGTAGGCTTTTCCTTTTACCAAATTAATCCTTATTTTCAAGAGTTTAAATTCCAGAGCTCAGGGCATTTTCTTGAATCTCTCTGCAATTCAGAGTACTGTGCTTTCACAACAGCCATGTTGTGAAACAGCTATTCCTTGCTTTATCTGAAGTAACAGCAGTGATATAAAAAGTAGTCTCTCAAAGACAGGAGAAAATAGATTAAAAAATGAGACCCCTGTAAGTAAATGTTGACATTTACAATTCAGACTCAGTAGTGTCCATTGCCTGTTCTTCCCCAGCTTAGACAAAGAAAGGCAAATTTTGCTCCTCAAAGCCGTTATCATGGGGTGGGGCGGGAGACAAATCACAAGATAAAGGGAGGGCTATACTACATGAACAAACAGTACGATTTGGGCCAATGGCAAGGAAAAGGGTTAGCCCAGTAAGAGATATTGGCAGATAAATTGGAAGATGATTGGAACATCCCTAAGAGGTAGGAAAAAGCATTAATTCAAGATAGTTTGGAGGAGGAAGAGGAGCAGAGAAGTGACTGAGGATTTTCCTCAACAATGAGGTAAACATATGGAAAGTGAAGAAGACTTGGGGAAAAAAATCTGGGAGTTAAGTTTCAGTCAAGCTTATGATTAAACCCTTGTTTAAACAACTTTGATTAGTAAATGGCAACACATCAAGAAGATGCAATGAAGAGCGGTTAAGATGCGGAACTGCATAATGGAAGCTATGTCAGAAATGAAGATGATGAACTGGTAGAACTGATAATTATCAGTGTAAAAATCTCAGGCTGAAGCTGTATCAACAGATACGAAGACACAGAGAAATTGCATCGGGTTTGCAGGGGAAGACACATCTCTGAAACGTCTCAAGGAGCTATTCAGGCAGGCAGGTATTCCCAGTCTACGTGACTAAATCTTCTGAGTATGGAGAAATACCAAACGAAAATCATGTTGAAGGATAAAGAATGATAAAGATATCTCATGCATCTATGTCTCAAAAATAACAGACATTTTTCTTTAGTGTTGGAGATGTTGTCTCCTTATTGCTCTCAGGATCCAGAGCACATTCTGATCTAGTAAACACTCCCTTGCTGGAACAACCGAGTCTCCGAGCTAAGAATCCACCCCTTTCAGTCCATTCACCAGAAAAGACAAGAACTTTGCTTCCTCTCTGAAAGCAAAGCATCCTCCTAGATTAACCAAATGATATTTCTTTTCCCTTCGGGACAAATTTCTGGAAAAGTTCACATCTAGTTGGCGTGCAGCCAGCACAACATTCCCTGGCACCACATGCCCATTAAACTTCAGAGTTTGCTGGCACAAGCCAGCTCTGCATTCTGTCCCGGAGATGGCTGTATTTCAGCAGTAATGAAACTGCAATACACATAGAGCCACATTCTTCGCTCCAACACCCATGCAGCCCTAGTGAAAACAATGCAGGCAAAGTTAGGAAAATTATCTGGAGGTGACCAAAGGCCACCCTGTCAAGCTTTTATTAAAGCATCGTTTAAAAAAAAATTCCTTTGTTTTCCCCAAATAATCTATCAACTCCCCCTAGCCCCCCACTAATTCCACAGAACTTTTTAACAAGATCTGTCAGTATTTTCCTCTTCTTCTTCCATCAGAGGGGATCTTCTACCTTCCCTTGTAGCTGTTCCTCACAAGAGCCATGACATTATGAGACAGCTCACTGTGTTAGTGATGAGCAGGCTGAATGAGCTCCAGCTAAGCACTGGTCGTTGAAATAAGAGGTTTTTGAAGTACAGGCAGGCAACTGGTAAATTGGGGGACAGAAGTTACAGCCCAAAGGACAAGTGGTACAGTGTTTTGGAAAGGTCTATTTGTCATGAAGGTTTATGGGCATAAGCAGGTCTCTTCTGTTTTTTCGTTTGGTGAGCAGGCGGCTGGGTATTTGACCTCCTTCTTTTAAAAACTCCAGACCTATGCTGGGCACAGGCAGGCCCACTAAGCAGGAAAGCTGATGCAGCTGTGTCGTTCCTATTCAATACAACAGCACTTTGGCCCTATCCCCCCATTTCTTCCGTATTCACGGTTCTTTGGGGAGTTGCTCTGTCACAGGGGCACCTCCGCACTGGCACAGTTGCTTGAGTGACCATCAGCGAGAGGCTCAGGCACATGCGAAACACTTAACAAGCTGAGCAGAACAAGCCCTGTGGAGTACCGGGTGAATATGCTTAACAAGCACACCAATTTCTATTCGCCAGTCACACTGATATGAGTAAAGCTGGTTTAAGAATTGCGCTGAGGATTAGCTAGATGATTCATAGGAAAATCCAAACTTAAGGGCCCGATTTACATTCAAAGTGTGTGGCTGAGAGTTAGAAAAAGGGAACACTCCATCTCTTGCTCAGAATGGATCCTAATTGCCTATTTCTTCTAGTTACAGTGATCAATCTCCAAGCATGTCTATATTAAGTAAACCGTATGTGTATATGTGTGTGTATACACTTCTTTTAAAATACTGAGTTTCAGATTCCCCCGTATGAACCTCAAAACGCCAAGATCTGCTCACGGGAGATTCACGCAGACTCCCAAAGGCCCCTTCCTGTTTTCTTGTTGTATAGCAAAGAGCAGTATTTGCTCCACTGCCTATAAAACACAGGGCAATTAAAGGCACACTGTAAAATATTATTACGGTAATGACACACATCTGTTCCTGGAACACTGCTTGTTATTTGTGATTAATTTGGTTCACTGAAGAAAGTTGTGAGGGCAGAGGATATATCTTTCTGTTTGTTCTTTTCCTCTGTACAATGAGTATTTCTGGGGGCTGATAATAGTATCTACTGGCAGAAAAGACTACAGAAACAGGAACACTTTTCTATCTGGTGAGTAAACATACTATACAGCTAATAATTGCATGAGATGCTCTTATGGTTTTTACTTGAGAGACTGTATTTTATGTATTTTGACATCTCTCATTAATGATTTTTGCCCCGCATAGGACGCCCCCCTCAGAAAGGACTGGTTTCTATGTACTTGATGTCTCACAACCCGAGCTCTCTTGCATTATCCGCCATTTACAGGGATTCATTATCAAAGTACTGCACAAGGGTTTAAGCTGTAAAACACCAAGAGATTTGTCTGGACTTTGGAAGAGATTTTATGACGTTTGGGATTTGGGAGCAACACTCTAAAGAAAAGTATTTTTTAAATGCGTCACTTTCTGGATGCCTTGAATCTAGATGAAGCTTCTCTTACCGAGGGCAGTTCATTTCTCCGGTCATTCTTTGACTCTGCTCTGAACTCTAGTGTCTCCCACACATTCATTTGAAGCTGTATGGTCTCCAAACATTTACAGCAAGGAACTCTCCATCACACAACTTGGGGAAATGTAATCTCTTTTTTTTTAATCCCTTTTCTATCTCTGTGCTACAAACAGAAAGCCTGTGCTTCCTCCACACCCACTCTCCTTGCCAGAAGCCTCACTGCAACTTCCTGTCAGTTTTACACACTCTGCTGTGGGCTTCCTCTGAGCAAAAGTTTTATCTGAACGTACCATGTTAACTATTTGCTTACTAAGTGTTTCCTAGAAACATAAATGCTCGCTTATTTTTAACCTTTATCATTTAAATCCTTTGTAACTGGAAAACATTAGTGACACTCAGAAAAAAAGCGACTTATTTAGGACTAAAGTAAGAGAAAGGCTAAGAAATATTGTAATTATTTGCAGGCAATGGGCATCCTGCTTTGTATCAGCAGGGCTAATCATAGGCTGTTCACATCCAGAGGTGTAATAATGCACATAAAACCGGTAGTATGTAGCATTTCTAAAACACCCTTCACCAATGGATCTCAAAACCCTTTCAGAAATGTAAGAAATACTGCCCTGGCATTTATGTTTCCAGCTCTTGATGTTCCAAATTAACTTAAAGCAATCATAATGTGCTGTCGACCCACCTTTGAGCGGTAACTAACCTACGGCTCCTACTTGGGGCTTACAAGAACTTGGGGAGAGGGACGGCCTTATCCCAGTGAGAACTCGGAGAGAGAAGGACCGCGTTACCCCGACGGACGCGCCGCTATGGAGCACAAGCCGTCTTCGGGAACGTCCGACAGGGCTGGAGACGGGGCTATAGATCAGAGGCCTGGCACTGCAAGACAACCCTAGGCTCTCCTCTCCAGCTTTAACAGGCGCTTCCAGCCCCTGGCCGCTGAAACAGCACATTTTGCTCGTGCTCCACCCCCGAGCAGAAATCGCCCAAGTCCAAAGCAGAGGCGCGTGGACGACGACGACGGCTCACGCGTCCTGCCCGCCCGCCCCCGGCCCCCACACGCCCCGGGCCCGGGGGAGGCCTCCCTCCCTCGCTGCCGCCACAGGCGGTGGCGGCAGGCCGGGGGAGGCCGCAGAGCCGCACGGCGGGTGGCCCGGCCCGCCCCAGCGGGGTTTCCAGCCGGGGCAGCGCCGCCGGAGCGGCGGCCATCCCTTCCCACCCGCCCCGCCGCCAGCCGTTCCGCGCCGGGGGCGTGTGCCCGGGGTGGGGGGGGCCGTCAGCGCCCCGCGGAGGCGAGGCCGCCCCTCGCCGCCCAGGCGGCCGCACCAGCATGGGGCCCGGCGCGCGGGCGGGCGGGGTGGGGAGAGGTGGGGGGAGGGGCGGCCGCGCGGCGCCGCGGGGCCGTGCCGCCGCGCGCCTGCGCAGGGGGAGCGGAGCGGCGAGGTCACCCCTCCCCTCCCCTCCGCGCCGCCCCCGCCCCGCCGCGCCAGAGCGAGGCTGGGCGTGCGGCGTCACGGCGACGGCCCCAAGCCGCGCCCCGGCACAGGCAGCGAGAGGGAGCGGAGCGGGCGGCGGGCGGAGCGCAGCGCAGCGGGCTCGGCCGGCGAGGCGGCGGCGGCGAGCGGAGGCGCTGTCCGGTAGGTCGCGGCGGGGAGCGCGGGCCGGGCCGCTGTGGCGGGGAGCGGCGTGTCTGGTACAGGTGGCGCGGCGGGGCGGGGACGGGCCGGTGGGGGCGGCGGTGGCGGGGGGGGGGAGAGCGGCGGCGGGGAGCGGCGCGCTGTGAGGGAAGGGGCACGAGCCTGAAACATGGCGGAGGAGGAACTGGGAGCCGCCGCCTCGTCCGGCCTCGGGCGCGGGGCGACACCGCGGGGGGGGTCGGGGGGGGAGAGCGGGGCGCTGAGGGGCAGCTGCTGCCAGCCGGGCCGAGGGCCCGGCCCTGCCCTTCGCCGCCACCCCCCTCCCGCCGGTCCCCGGAGCAGAAGTTGGAGCGGAAGCGGAAAGTTGTAACCCCGCGGCTCGGGGCCGCGACGTGGGGCCCGGCCGGGTGCGGGGAGGGGCGGGTGACGCCCGGCTCGGCCCCGCCGCGGGCGGGGAAGGGGACGGTCCCCGGCTGCCGCCGCCGCCGTCGTCGTCGTTGTTGTCAGCGGGAAGTCCGAGCCGGAGCCCCACCTAGTCCGGTCGTCGGAGAGAAGCTGCTCGCTCTTTCCGGCCGGTGTGTGGGGGCGAGGCGAGGGGGGGACAGGCCGGGTGCGGCCGGCGGGTTGCCCGGCCGGTCTCGGGGCGCTGCGGTAGCCCGCCGACCGCCGGTGCTTGTGCCTGGGTAGCCACGGAGTGGGACAAGCAGACAACGTCGTGGCCAGCGAGTTCCCCTCCTGCTTGTCACAAAATAAAAAGGAAAAGGGGATGACAGGGATGTTCATCTCGTCTAAACAACCCCCGCACCCGTGTGAAAGCAAATGGAAGAATTTGACTGACGCTTCCTGCACCAAACCCGTCTAATAACCCCGAGATACCTCGTACCCTTCTGCATGTGTTGGTGAAGAAGCGGTGGAAGGAAAGCGAAGTTTGCAAAGGGTCAAATAAAACCAAATCCGAGTGTTTTCACATTGGCCTCGGATTACAAAAAGAGGATAATAAACCAAGGTTTCCTGCAAAAAAGATCGGCGTGCTTTACTCCCTTTTCCATCTTAAAGGGATGGGTTATCCTTTTCAGGGGTTATTAAAAAAAAAAAAAAAGCTTTTTCTATACTGCTTTGGGGTATGATAGTAAGGTAGTACGGTTCCAAGAGAGAGGGTATTTCAGAGATGTCCAGCATGAAAATTGCACAGGTCGTGTGTGTGTTCTCGCATTTAGATGTTTTGATTAGTGTAATTTGTTATTTCCAGCATATAACAGCTGCATCTTACCCCAATGTGAAATGTGTAGACAGTGTATGACAAAGACTTTTCAGTACTCTTTCACAGTAAAATATACATCGAAATTACTGTTACAAAAAAGAAGACACAAAACACTCTTCTTTTTCATAAATTATAAGGCAAAGAAGCAATCTCATTGTCTTATATAGTAACCATTCAAAACCAAATGTATTTCCCTTTGGAAATAGATTCTTTTTTCCTCTATGGAAAACTTGCCAAATGAATCAAATTATCATCTTTGGGATGACTTGCCTCTGTGTTAAAATTGCAAGTTTGGGGGGGGACACACCAAACTTGCTACAGTCAAGTGTTTTCACTTTCTTTATTCATTGCATCTTTTTTTACTCTTGCTCAAAGTCTGTCCTTTGCTAGACTTCATTCTAGCTAAAAATGAGCTAGAATAGTGAGTGAGTGAATAGAATGAGTGAATAGTGGAGGTTACCTTGGCTGTTCATATCAAAGGCTTTGCAAATAAACTTTCTAACTAATTAGATGCAGTGTTTTACTCCTTGGTACCTGCATATTTTCAGGGATGTTTCTTGTAGTAGTATGAACTACTTCAAGTTCAACTTGCAACTGTAAAGCTTTGTGATTTTCTGTAGCTAAATAACTGAGTTTTGAGTTGCACTGTACAATATAAATGTCATGTATCTTTTTTGCAGCAAAGCTCATCATACTTGGAGCACCTGTCTGCCTGGGGGTGAAATAATCTCCAAAACAGAGTTCAAAGACTATAAATGTAAAAACAGAACTTGTATATGGGGAGATAAAACCCAATAGTCTTTTTACTGTCTGTAACTGTGTCTTGCTTCTATTAGTACATACATGCACCAGATAAGTTTTCTGAGTGGAATTAAAATTGTGCTATTTTTTTCCGAAGCTCTGCCATAGGACAGTTCATCAAAAATAAATCTGAAGTGAGCCATGACAGTTCTCTTTGTGCTGTGCCAGTTTTGCAGAGTAAAACTGTCTTTTTAATTGAGAGCCTTTCTGGAGCAGAGGCAAACAGATGGGAATCTAGGTGAGGGCCTACAAAAGGAGAAAGGAATTACTTGTATGGCTGAGGAAGGAAGTGTGGTGAAGACTACACTGTAGCTTGTGATCCAACAGTTAGTAAATGTGACTGGGAATTAAACAGTTGTCCACCTATCATCTGGGATGTGGGAAGTGCAAGAGTCACAGAAGTACTTGAGTACTTGATGCTTACTGCTATAGTGCTAATCCTGTCATACGCAGAGCTCTGCTAGCTGCTTGGAGTTAGGTATGGAGAGGTGCTCTTAAGGGTAAGAATATCTTATAGATAAAAACAGGCACTCTGTTGTCCTTGGGTGTATGGTAAGAGAGTAGACGGGTCCTTTATGAATTGACCTGTCTAAGTAACGTTTAGATGACTTTCAGGTACTTAACTGACATTTGAGTGTATTCTTCAGGGTAAGTTCAAGTTGTTGTGAGTTTTAATCAAAATTGCTCTCTCAGTAAAGAGATCGCTAAGCATACCCTGTGCAACAGAAGTTCATGTTTAGCTTGTGGTTGGAAGCACTGCCGCTCTTTTGCCTCAGAACAAATACAAAAGCAGACTGAAGTGCAGTGTGTAATGTCAGTGCGTTGAATCCCTGCTGAGTTGGGGCAGGCTTCTGCTGTGTTCTGTTGCATCTAGGTCAGGTAGAGGGATATTTTAGACAGCCTCCTTGTTCAGAGAGATTGAAGGAGTATCTACAGTAACTACACGTTCATATTTGAAGGCAAACTTTGTTTTCCTGCTCAGACGTGGTTAAGATGGTCTGTTTCTATTCTTGCATAAAGCAGGGAAAAAGGAAGTTGTTTTGTTACTTGAATGCCATTAGTCGGGGACCTGTTTTCAAGTTGATTAAGTTTTCAAAGTTGTTCAGCAGTTGGCTGCGGTAGAGCTTTAGTATCTCATTTAAAGCATCTAATGTATCACTTTCTCCTTAGGGCCTGTCAGCCATGAGAAAATCGAGTGGGACAGGCGTAGTAGAAGCAATATTCTGATGAAGCTATGGCAGTTTGCTTGTAGTAGGCAAGCACATTTGGAGAAAGTCAAAGACCTTGTCTGCTGGCACAAACTGTTTCTTCATGGAACAGTTGAATGAGGCTACCTTCAAAAGCAGCAGTAGGTTCTGGCTTGAAGCTCTCATCTCTCGAGCTTTAGAATGTCTAAAGAAACACTGGACAACTAAAAGTGAAAATTTTTTTTTTTTTTAATTACTATGTGTGCCTGTTTATATATGCTGTTGTGAGCTCCTGACATACTATGTGTTCCTTTCCTCTAGCAGCAAGAAAAGGGAGGAAGGCTGTAAACGCCAGGTTGGAAATCTGCCTATTAGGCAACTTTTGAAATATAAAATCATTTGGGGGCCCTCTAGCTATTCAGGATGCTCTTTTTTCAAGAGCAATGTTTTAATAGTAACTTTTACTACTGAAGCAGTAGAGTGAAAGTTACTATAAGACCCTACAGGAATGTGTGTAGTAGAGTTAAAGGAGCTTTTTAGAGTTGAACCAGGAAGAAGAGGCATTCAATGGTATCTTGTACACTGTCACACTCAGCTTTCTAGTTATTAATCTAAGGACTTGATGTTATTTGAAGTAAATCCCTGCTATGCAACTATGAAAAGAGACTGACAATTACAGTACACATGGTTAGTTCATTCTTGGCTGAGGGAGGAAGGCCAGACCATAGTGCAGGAGTGGGACAGCCTAGCCCTTCTAATGGACTGGTGTTTGCATCCTGTGGCAGAGAAGCAGCATCTCATGTTTCTCTCCAGCCTGAGATTCTCTTCAGGGAACCCCTAGTTTCTTAGATCACTTCATATCATTCCTGCAGCTGTTGCAATACAGGAAGGTGTTCTAAATCTGAATTACTTGACCAGGTCTTCTGCAAAAAGGATCTTGTGTGCCACTGTTATAGATTCATGAAATAATTTTCAATATAACTCTAATCGTAGAGCTGTGAGAAACTTTGTATCATTAAATTTCTGGACAGTATGGAAGAACTAGAACAGGAGAACAGTTTATTTTCATAACTGAAGACAAACCTAAAGCAAGGATCTGTAGTTATAATTCTTGCCTTTTCTCATAGAAACTCTGAGGCGAATGTGCTCTTTGCATCAAAATTTGACATTGAGGTGAATGTTACTCTTACTTGCTTTAATTATAACAGTTACTATTAAGTCTTGATTTCAGTAGGTAATCTGGATTAAAGGAAAAGATGTAGATTAACAGTATTTCCTTTAGTGTGGCTTACTTCATAACTTTATGTGAAATTAGATGGTGAAAGTTTTTTTTTTTTCTTAAATGAATTTGCTATCTATATCTCAAATAATGTATGTTGGCTAGCCCCCTCTTAAGTTAATCTAAAATAGCTTGTGAACACAGGTCCCTGCAACTGTTTCTTTTTGTTTCTCTGTATTAGTTGCCTTAGCTTTTGAAGTCTTGTCCTATTTTTTCCGCTCATAGTCTCTGTTTCTGCAACCTAACCAGTTGTGCCTTCATTTTTTTTTTTCATGTCTACAATGAAGGGAAGTTTCTTAAAAGCATTTTTCATATATCAGGAAGAAGCGAAAAGAGTACCACCCCATCTGTGTTAAAGATGAACTGCAGATGTGTGTGAATTACCTGTGTGGAGTTCAAGAGGGGAGGTACAGAAGACAAGGAGGACCTGTACGTTGCTAGGTGTGGCACTTCAGCACTACTGAAATCAAAGTGGTTTTGGTAGTTGCAGGGCCAGACCAGCTACTTGTGTTTTTTCTAAAGGTTTCATGTATGGTCAGTATTTTTTATTTAAGATGAAGCTAGTATGCTGAACAGTGCTTGGACTGCATCAGAAGCCAGGCAATACTGATAGTTAAGTTGTGCGGTTGTATAATCCTTGCTTGCAGTTAATCAAACTTCTGTAACATCTGGTCTGATACTTCCCCCAAAAGTGATTCATTAGAAGACTAGTGGAAAGTTGCAACGTGTTTTGTTTTTCATGAATGTGGAGGAGGGTAAACTGGGATGTGGAATGGAAGTAATCTATTAAGTGGGAGTTATCTAAGAATCTTATTCTCTGCAATACAATAATTAGGACTAGATTATTTGTTTATAATGTGACATTTGCAGTTGAGACTGAGCTGTGTGTGGCTGTGTGTCCAGGCTTATGTCGTTAGTTAAGTATGGGGGCAGGTCAGTGACATACAGTGCAGGAACCTCTTTCATTAATCTTGCAAATGTGAAGTGGTTAAGGTGAATTGTTAGATGTTGTAAGATGCAGTCAGTAACCCTCCTCTGATCTTTAACTGTGAAGCTACTTACAAGATAACATTCTGAAAGCTTGATGTACAAGATAACCCATAAGCATAGCCTACTTGGCTTCACGTGATTGCTTTTTGCATGCAATATTGTTGAAGGATTTTCTTGGGGTTGGGAAAGTGTATAAATTAATACTGCATGCAAAGCCTTGACTCTTACGCTTCTGGAGTTATATTTATGTAGTTAGTATGTGTAAGGATATATCGTACTGTCTTTCTGTGACCCTTCTGACTTGTTTAAAATGGAGAATTGATGGGTAATAGGCATTCTGTGAGTGTGGTGGTTTTATTCCCATTCAGGGAATGGTCCTTTTGTTATTTACTGCCTATTGTTTGTGCAAGCGTACAGAAAATGGCTATGTGTTTTCATGGATTTTGAGAGCAGCATCAGAAATGAGTTCTTGGCAAGTGTGACTTCACCTTCAGAGTTCTTGCACATATTATACCAGTCCATAGATGAATTTCCAAGGTAGTTTTGTATTCACTGTAAGTATATAATTTGAGATGCCCTGGACTTGTGTTCTTAGTGTGCTGCAAAATGCTGTGTTCAAAATCCAACTTCTGCTGACAGTAGTTATTTGAGAATATGCCGTGCTTCTAGAAATTGATGTCAAATTGTCATCTTAGCACTGGTGGAACATAGGACTACTACACAGTCTCTTGTGGCATCAAGAAGGAGCACTGGAAGAGGCAAGAATAGCTGACTGTCATGATGGAAAATCACTCTTCCATTTATCTGATATATCTTTTTTGACTTAAGTAGCATATTAGGTGGGATCTCACCAAAGAAGAGACACCCTGTTACTTGATATAGATCATCCTGGGCATTGAGTAAGTTTGGAGGCCAACAGAGAGAAGTCTGCAATACTATAATAAACAGGCATTCATAACTCATTTTTTAGCTGGATGCTTGGTCTTCAAATGTTCTTACTTTTGGTGTACAATTTTCTACTTGCTTTTTATATCTGAATACTAGAGAGAAACAAGCATTTCTGAATGATACCTATTTCTGCTCATTGTATGTTCTTACAGTTTTTGTTAACCTTTTCACCTTTCTTTATATTTGAGCAAGTCCATTGCTTTTTTTAATGATCCTCTGTTGTGTTTTTTTCTGATGTCCCTAAACCTTTTATTTCAGGAAATGCCCTAAGCAAAATTGAGGTTCAGCCAGAGATCTCGCATAGAAAACTTAAGTGTGATAGTTGAAGTTCTGCAAAAACTGAGTAGCTGAAAACAAGGTTTTACAATTAAGTGCTTTAGGCCACTGTATGTGCTGGTGTTTGGCATCCTGTGGATCTCTGTGTTGGTCTTCATCAAACTCTTAAGAGTAATCTCAGAAGAAAAGTGCTGTATCTATGTGAGTAGGAGTTAGAGTGAGAAAATAAGAATATTTCATGTGAAGCCTAGAATGAAAAGATCAAGTAAGTTGTACAGTTTTATTCTTGACGAACAAAAGTCCTGATGCTACCCCTTCCTTTTCTGCTAGAAATCTGGGTCCTGTCTAGCCAGGAAACTGATGAAGAAGCAACATTAAGTGCCGGTTAGTTTGGACTTAATTTAACTGCGGTAACCAATATTTTGAACAATGTGCAGTCTTGCTAACTGAAAGTACGTCCTGCTTTTAGCCAGAGGCAAGATCTTAAGATGCAGTTTGCAAATACTTTTTTCGAAGACAAATATATCAACTTGAAAATATTTGTATTGTCAGGTAACGTAATTCTTCCATTACTTAATCTTATTGTGGACTACTTTTTAAATGAAATTCGGTGCTGTAAGTTTCACAGAGGAAAGCTGAAGCCTCTTTTCCAAGCAGAATGCTGAATCTGCTGTGATAGTAGAAGTGAAAATAAGGAACCATTCACAGCCCTATCTACAGAAGGCTGAAGTCATAGATCCCAAGAACCTAAACAGAGGATACACTGGGTAAACTGGGAGCACCCTTAGCAATGTGGAAGTACAAGACTGTGGTTTCATGAAGGATAAACTTGCTTCACTGGAACAGTCAGGACTGAAAAGTCATTCTTCCAGTCAGGCTTTGCCCAAAACATAGTTTGTTTTGAGATGAATATATTTAACTTGCTGAAAGTAAAACTCTTCTTCAGTAAAAGATTTAGAATGTAGTAGTAACATTTGTTCAAATGCTGTGGTGATTGACATAGTCTAAATATAATAGATGTCTCTTAGAAGACCAGACATGCTGATTTGTGTTTAGAAAGGTCTTCCCATCCAAACCTCTGGAGCCGATTTTAGATTTCAGTATGCTTTGGACATCTTCTGCTATCTTATCAAAGTACATGTTTGATTTCACTTAACAGCAAAGTGAGTCTTAAGGTATGACAGGTTTCTCCAGAAAATGGCAAGCTTTGAAGATGCAGAGGAACCAAAGAGTGCGCTCTAAACAAGAACTAGAGTGATCTAAAGAAGATTCAAATAGACTCTTGTGGAGACTTGATTAAACAAGTTTAACCCTCACTAATTTGGTAACTCTGTACTAAAGATCTCGTCCATGTAATAGAAAGTGGTGTGGGAATGAGTGTGATTCAAATTCATTTGGTTAAAATTATTCAGCTTTTTGTGTGGGTGTCGTTGTGTCTATGAGCTCAGGCTTGCAAGCGTGGATTGCTTACCTTTGGGTTCCTGCTCATAATTGTCAGATTTTTCCCTCTCTTGGAAATTCCTAACCCATTAAATGATACTTTTTTGGGGCTAAGATGCGTCAGCTGCTCACAAAGCAGGTGCAGAACTACAGCAGTTCACAGTTTGGCATGTTAAGATAAGCCAACGTTTGTTTTAGTGATTTTTACTTTTTTTTTTAAATACCTTGGTCTGAAGCTTGCAATGACTTAGCAGTTGCCTCAGAAACAACCAAGTTGTATGTGTATCTGCATATGGGCAGAGGTGTGGAGGTCAACTTCTACACTTGTCATCTTCTAGTCAAGGTATGTTTGCGAGTTGGACGTTCCCTGAGATGCTACCATCTACCAGTGGCCCACGTTTTGGCCACTTCAATTAAACATTTCAGACCTTTTACAAACTTAACTTCATCAGTGGATTCAGCTAATGAAGCTGACTGTGAAAAGAAGCAGTTAAGGTTGCACCTCTATTATTGCAGAGGTAGCAAAACCATGTGGCAGAAGATGGTAGTTATTGTTGGGTGTTGGTGTATTCTTTTTTCAACTTAACCTCAGGACAGATGTCTCAAGCTTTAACAAAAGAACTGTTTGTGAAATTATGTCTAATTTGGGTGACTGAGTGATGTTTGCTGCTCACGTTCAAATACCATGTTTCTATTAGGGAAGTATTGATTGAGAGGTCAAAACAGACATGAGTTACAATTAGTTGGGACTTGGCTGGTATGGTTCATTTATCACAGAAGAACTCATTTTCTTCCTGTTAATGAATGTTAGTAGCTAGTATTCTTAATTTGCATAGAATCAGTGTCCTTTCAACAGATAAAACTTCTAATCTTAATTAAAATGACGTATGGGAATTTGTAAGACTGCTCTCAGGCTACCAACCTGATGCGTAATAGAATTACGGTAAATCATACTATGGAAGGATACTTTGTATGTAAAGGGCCTACACCAGCCAGTCTTAAATGGCCAGTAACAAAAGATCATATAATGAAGGAAATCTGTATATCTGTGCCTTGATGATGTGTTAGTAATCTAAACAAACCTGAACTGAAACCAAGCTTTTAATAATGAAGACAGTGGAAGTAATGATACCTTGGTATGCAAGCTCTGGCATGGCCAGGGATGTATATGATGTGTGGGTTATAGAGAAAAATAGACAGGAGGGACAAAGATTCAGGTGGTATTGGAATTGCAGTTGAACTGAGCATTGCCTTATGTCAGTAGAAGGAAACCTGATACAAGGCTTTACTGGTTCAGCAGCCGCCAGCGTCACAATCGGAGTAGAGCTAGGATCGCCAGCTGTTAAGCAGGTAACACGTGGAATTTGAGGCTAGGTCTTGTTTCTGCAACAGAATTTAAGCTGCCTTTTTCCACAGAAGAGTATCTTAAGCCAACTGGCAAGTTTATTCTTGAAGTAACTTTCAAACTGCACGAGTGCATTTTTACAAGAGAAGTATCTTGACTCTGAAAATGTCCATGCCTTACTTGTAGTCCTGCTGTTTTTAACGGTTTTTGTAGCTTGAAAGATAAAATTTACTGTAACAATTATGCGGAGAAACAAATGCTTATATCTGCTTTTAATTGGAAGGATGCATATCAGGTAAAGCATGTTGGGTATACCATGATGTGACAATCCATTAACTGATAAAAGTTTTAGAGCTAAATACTCATCTTTCTCTGCAACGATAGTAGAGCCAAATTCACAGCAGTAAATTGCGGTCTCAGTTCTCAAAACTTGCTGTATGGTTGAATACTTAGCTTATGCCTACCGAGATATCATAATGTGGTAATTATACATTCTCTGAATTTAATATACTTGTAGTATTTTTAAAAAGCTGAGTAGTGTTCTTTATTTATTGTCTGCCTGGATTATCTTTGCAAGCATAAAAAACACTTTCAATTCAGTTTCTTCAGGAATTCTGAGATCATCGTTTTAGCTGGAAGTCTGATGGGTAGAACATACACAAACAACTTCCATGGGGGATGGTGACTATTTTACAGAAATAGGGAGAAAATGCAAAACCCTGGCAAACAGTCACCAAAAATAAGAATAAATCTGATAAATGTTACAAACTCCCAATTGAGGCTTAAATAGATTCTATAGCTTAGGTTTTTATAAGGGACTCCAAATTTGAATTGACAGATTTGAATTTTTGCAAAGTTGAAACTTGAACTCGGTAAGTGTTGAAGCATAGCATATTTTTTAGTAGCTTAAGAATGTTCATTACATCACTTGCTTTGAAATGACTTTTTATACTTTGTATGAAACTACTGCAAGTTGCACATGCTTGTTAGTCTCTCACACTAGGAGGCTTTCATCTTGAGATATCAGTGGCTTCAAGCAGACCGTATTTCATCCTTAGAACATGCATTGTTTGTGTTCAGATTTAAGATCTAGATGGGACTTAACTTTGACTTAAGGAAAAAAAAAATTCAGCTGTACTAATTATAGACAGTGGAACTAGTCTCACAAGGTAAGCTCACGTTAGCTGCTTTGCAGAAATTGTCCCTGTGTGCAGTATTAATCAAGGTAGCTACCTTCAATGAAAGGAGGGAAACTTGGTTAAGCTATCTCTGTGGATAAGTGTCCCCGTGGGCAGTTCAAGGAGCAGCTTAAACCTCGGTGCCCTGTTTGTGCTGCAGTAACTTGTTGTCGGGTCTCAGCCTTTTTCTCAGGTGGTCAGTATGATTTCATGTCACTGGATAAGCTTAATCACCCAGACAGCTTTTTGAAAATCCTCTGAAGATTCTCTGGCATCAGTTAAAATATATGAACATAATTGAAGAAATATTTTTATCCAAGAAAAATTACTCTTATTATTGCCCAGAAGAACTAGCTGTCCAACTGACAAAATACCTGTTTGTCAAGACAAGAAGCTATCAAAACCAGGTAAAAACTAGAAATAAAAATAGCTTCTAGGTTTGTTTACCGAACAGTTGACTCGCTTCCAAAGAGTCTGCATTAGTAATGAAATAGCTCTACTTCAGGAGTCTTGAGTATAAAATTCTTTAATTAGACCCGATCAGCTTTTCAGTGTATCTTGTCTTCAGAATTGATTTCTGAATAATGTTTTCTATAAATAAGTGTGAAAGTCAGCTCTGGAGTATTTTAATTTCTCTTTTGTAAGAGATACCACTTACCCTGCTGAGTAAGGATTATCTGAGTTGCTTTAATTCCTAAAGCATCTAAAAGTTGGTGAAAATGAACAGGCTTCCATTTTGGGTTATGTTGTCAAGGTGCTGTTTAGACACTAGAATTATTCTTAAAAAGCAAAAACAAACCTCCTTGGAGTTGAGAGACAAGAATTTAGGACTTCCCCTTACATGTAAGTATTTGGGGAATATTAAGAACAGCACACATCCTCTCTAATTAGTTGCTTCCCTGAAGAAGGGGTTCTAAACCAAGAGACTCAAAACTTAGTGGAATCTGGATGGTACAGACAATTAGAAAGATTTAGGTTTGGCTGTCTGAGACTGCTCCAGTACCAGAAGTGGGAAACATCTTGTCTGGGAAGACTTAATCCTCTGACCTTGGTTGGTCCTGTGACTGAACTAGAGCTATCTTTCCAAACGTCTGACCATTGCCGTCTTGTTCCATGTCAGGGCCAGTATCCCCTCTCTGAGAAGCAGGTTTTTCTTCCTTGCCTTTTTTCCCCTCCACTGCTAATTGTAAGCAGGTAAACCAGTCAGTTAATTTGCTTCATCTGTCATTCTAATGTTTGAAACTTTTTTTCTCATGCAAACAGTTGAGATTAATTTAGGAGGGCTATTCCCAGGGTGGTTCTAACAAAGTGTCTGTTCCAGAGAAGTAAATGTGCTGGGGCAGAAGCATTATGAAAGTTTTAGTGAATACACCACAACTTCATAATACAACCAAAATGTCAGGGTCTGAACAAGAATCATGGTGTCTGTAAAATGCTGAATAATCATGATCCCTTCTGAAAATGATAATGCTTCTGGGAGGGACTATTTGTTTAATTCCAGACCTGAACAACTAGTTCACGTAAGCAAGTCTCGGGGATATCTTCAAGTAATGACTGTATTTAGTTCATGTCTTTGGCTTGGGGCCAAAGTTACAGTTACAGCTTCATTTGGCTTAATATCACTTGGAAAGATTGCATTATTAGCTTTCCCATTCCTCAGACAGGTAACAAAGTTGAATCAGAAACTGAAATTTGAAGCTGAAGGAGTTGAAAGAAAACTAGCGAACTAAATTCTACCAAAAAAAACCCCAAAACACTTTCATAAGTATGATATCAAGCCCAATTACCAATGGTGCTTGAACCTTGATAAATTCTTCATTGCGTGGTTTCTTTTTGGGAAAGCTTTACAAGCAGTAAGTGTGCAGTTTCTTTATTCACTGCTAAAGTAGGGTTTCTTATTCCTCAACTTTCTTAGCATCATCACTTTGGTTTGCCTTTTTCTGGAGACAAACTTCAAGAAATTGCTCCAAGAAAATGTCCAGGAGGCACTTTTTCCTGGTTTATCCGATAAGGGCAGAAGCTGAAAGCAAGTTCCATGTTCACAGTCCTTGACAGATGTGAAGCTTTTAAAAATACATTTCTAGTGTGTTGTCTTGTTTAACCTTTCTTCCTTCTGTTCAAATGGTGTTTATTCAAAGATCTGCTCATCCTTCAAAGAGAATCTTTATTGGAAAAAGTGTCCATATGCATATATAGCTCTTGCTCCTCTAGTTTATCAAGTACTTTAATTTTAAGAAGGGTGCCATTCAGAAGTAGAATTAAGCAATTACTTTAATACACTACACTAATGCATTAATACATGCATTAATTAGAAAAAGTAATATGAACAAACTAACGATGTGGTGGTTTTATGGACTGTTATGTTTCAGGAAGTATGCAAGGCAGTTACTGAAGCGCCACTTGCAGTTAATGGATGCAATCTGAAAGTGAGCTCTGTACTTTCGAGAGATTGTATACTTGAGACAGCACTGGAATCCGGTTTATGTAAAAACACTATTTCTTGAAGAAGAGTAGCTTCCCTCGTTTTTCTCTTTCTAGCTAAATCTTGCATTAGACATCTCCAGAGTTCACAGTTATGTCAAATATCTGTGCATATAAATACTTGACTCAGCTGTTCAAAGGCAGTACCTGCTGCAATTAAGAGGAAAAAAAGACTTTTTGCATGCTTCCAATCTTCTTGTTCTTTAGCACCTACTTAGAGACCACAGTTGACAGTATTTTCCTGCCTAAAGATGGAGAAGCAGAAAAATGAAAAAGTAAAGGAAGTTGGCATTGCTCTCACTCCTTGCAGGTCTGTCACCTTAAAGGGTAGCTAACCTTCAAAGCAAAATTTCTCTCTTAAAATAGACTCCACTAAATGAAGAGGGATTCAAACAGGTTACTTGGTTTATTTGGTAGGAATAAGTTTAAACTTACTTATATCTAATTGTTGGGTGATTTGGTGGATACTTCTCAGCAACTGTCCAATAAATGGGGGGGGGGGGGGGGGGGGGCGGTGGCGTTGCTTATCTGTTAACTCAGTTATCGTAGTCTCTTCATTTCTGTTGTGCCCCTCTGAGTATATCCATTTTACAGCCCTGGGAGTACAGACAAATACTGTCGTTGGACTTAACCCTATCCTATTCTAGAAATGCTGGCCATGCTGTGATACAGCTGTAGCTTTAGAGTGCTAAGTTTTAGACAAGGAAACACGTAAACCTAACTGTCTCCTTATTTGAATGACTGAGATAGTGTGATCTAATGATCCTTTTTCCTCCTTTCCAGTTAATACAATTGCTTTCTGATAGCTTTAGAACTGAAGGGTGTCATTGAAATGACTGGTTAATGCAGACTGCTGAAAATTATTCTTAAGGTGCTACACTGAGCTCTGTCTTGACTGTACAAATGTTTCATAATTACATATTCTTCCAAAGTTCTTCCAGTAACTTCTTTTTCTTGAGGGTGGGAGGGGATGCCGATATGTGAAATGGAAGGCACAGACTTCATAAAGAGATATTGCATGCACTAAGTCCAGTATCTGTTTTAGAATGGCTAGAGAAGTGTGTTTTGGTTTGTTTGGTTTTTCTTCTCAGGCAGAAAAGGAAATCCACCAGAAGTTTGAGCCTCCATCTCAGGCTTTATAGTTTGCATCTCTTTCAACAGTTGAACTTTTTACTTTAATGTTTTGCTTGAAGCTTAATGGTTTCTGTTGTTTCAAATGCCATCAGGTAACTGAAAGACAGGGTGCTTTATGGCTTAAACCTCCTCTTTTATACTTTGTCGTCTTCCTCCTCTGCCCCACTCGTTTGTCATAAATGAGTCAAAAGGAAATCGTGTTGGCAGTGGATGGAGCTGAATACAGTACTAGTTCCAGAGTCAAGCATTGTCAATCTGAAAAGTAAAGTACGAGCAAGATCGAGGTTTAGGATGTAAGCAGTCTGTACAACATGTGATACGGAAAAATAGGTTTGAGCTAGAGCAGAGTCGGGTCAGGCTAGTTGGGAATCACTGGAAAGTCAAGTTCAGGCAGGATCAGAACCCTAACTCAGTCTGGGGCACACTTGCAGCCAGTGGGCATACTGGTCAGTGAAAAAGTGCTTGCTAGGCCCTTATTCCAAATAGTGTGGCAGTCCGCAGTGTCCTAAAGCAGCTCCTAGCTTCCTGGGCTGGTGGTCTCTTAGTTGAGAGGGAGGCAAAGACCTGTAACCAGGCAAGTTTTCTTAGGAAAGTTCTCTTAGCTAGGAATTGAGTTTTTCTTTTCCATTAGAAAACAGTAAGAGGAAGGTGAAGTGACACCAGGACTGCTACTCAAAGCCAGTGGGGTGGTAGACCTACGTGGGAGCAGATGATAGAAGGTGCTTCTGCTGCATGCTGTGTTAGAGATGTCCAAGTTAGCTTTCTTAAAGCATTTTCGAGAATACATTGGTTTGTGTTTCATTCCAAGATGTCATGGCCAGACCACCTGATGATACACCAGTGCGGAGATGCCAAGCTACCTCTATGCTGTATAGGTTTGTGTGTATATAAAGGATTGCTGTGTGCTCTCGGTGAGTTAAGGAGTAACTGTACAAATGACAAAACAGTTGTCACAGAGAGAGAGGAAGTTAGTACTTATATTACTTATTGCCCGAGTTTGGAGGGAAGGTCAGAGAAATGTTTGAGTGTACTGCAGTCTGGCTTTTTCATGTCTTCAAAGATCTTTAAAAAAAAAAAAAAGCTTTTTGCTTAGGTGCTTCAGAGATTAAGAATATTGGCCAACCAAGCTGTAATAGTGTGTATATATATGCTTTAATTATGTACCACCACTTAAAGTAGTGAAGTCGGCTCCAGAGTGTTTTACAGCAATTGGATATTTAGGGCTGACCTTCCAAATCTGGATGCTGAAAGAAGCCTTGGCTTGCGTTAAATTCCTGAATCCCTGTTTGAGAGCCAAAATGGAATTGCCAGTCTCCCACTAAAACCAAGTTGATAGCCTCTTATTTCAGGAATTGGAATTTTCTTTAAGGAATTGTAGATCATTCAGTAAGAAAAAGTCACAAATAACTTAAAACACTAGGTAAAACAGGCATTTGGTAGCTGCTTCTATTACTTCTAAATTACTGTCAGCCTTCGTTATTGACATCTCCATATTTAGTTGCTAACTTCAGACTGAAGACTGAAAAATTCAGCTTAAACTGTTCTTTTCAAGACAGTGAAATTGCTGCAGTTCACCCAGATTACTGTACTGGGATTTCCCCTACACCCACTACGTTTATGTCATTCTAGTGACACCTTTCCAAAAATAAAGGCATAACTGAATGTTTGTTTTAAAGAAATGACAGGTAGTGTAGTTATAGGCTTAACTTGTCACGAGTTTGAAAGGTGCATTGCAGTACAGTTAGAGACAATCCTTTTTCTTATTGTTTGCAGAAAGGCTGGACAATTTACAGGTTTGTGGATCTAATTGAACATTTACAGTGGTACCAAATAGATTAAACTTGTGGTGTGCATGGTTCTGGTGGTCTATGTTTGCAAAAAATAGGTGTAGGGAAGGAAACATAGTTTTTAAAGTCAGGAGTGAAAAGATGTTATATTAGGTGTGAAAATCTCTGAAGAGTCTCAAAACTTACTGGTAACAGAAGCCTGTGGAGAGACCTGCTTTGCTGGGCATCAGGTCAGTATTTCCTTATGGCGCTCTCCTTGCATTCCTATTGCTTGCTTAAGGTGCAAGAAGTGGTTTAGGTAAGTTGAAAGATTGCTCATTATGTGTTTGCAAGAAAATTAAACAGGACCTGGCCTGTTGATTTCTCAAGTCTTCTGACAATGTGGAGTTAATCGGTGATGGCAAGGATGGACACTAACATGGAGGTGCTCTAATTTCTATGTAAATCATCTTAGCATTTTGTGCTAAACACCTAACAGATGGTGTCACTCCCAGAGATGCTGTGAGATTACTGGGGATGAGAGGGGTCTTTCTTACCTTGCTTCTGCTGCTTACCTTGTACAAGCACCTGTGTTGGATTCCCTGCACTTCCCCTCTCCCCCAACCCCCAAATTATTAGTCTGTTGGGAAGGGTTTCATCTTTCTGTGTGCATGGAGAGGGGAGAAAACAGGTAACTCAATCTCATAAGAGCTAGAGCCAGTAGAGGAGAGGAACTGAGACCTTCCTCCCAGGGCAGCAGCAACAGTCCTGTTGGCTCAGTTGCTAGCAGGACTGAGAGGTGTGTTTTCTTGAGCAGTATGACCCAAAGACATGTCCCAAAATCTGTGGCCTTGTTTTGTTTTTGCTGGGTCAGTTTTCAACAAAGATGAGCAAGCAGATCTGACAGACTGCTGTAGGCAGCCACACTAGCTAGTGTGGAACAGGGGAACAGATCTAGCTTGTAGGAGAGGAATGGTCTCAAAAGAATATTTTAGTTGCTTCCAGTTATTCATGAAACTACAGTCATTATAACTGTGGTTAGATATCTAGCAAAACATTAATCAACTTTCAGACTTAAGAAGGGAAAACTGACTTCTGGGATCCTGCTGTTCTTTTTGAGAAATAGTTTTGGGGTTTTTTTTGCTGGGAAGAGGTTGGTTTAATTTTCTTATACAAGTCTCTCTCTGTGATTCTTTGTTTAGCATTTAAGTGTTTCAGAATGAGAAAATGTATGCTATCTCCTCTTGGATAATTGTTTCTTATCAATAGTAACTGTTAGCTTTACTATAGTAGGGTTTATTCAATATTTCTTTATGGGAGAACAGTAATGAGGTAGAGGAAATACTATATCTGATGGTTTGCAGCATTTTATTGTAGCTGCATTAAGAGTTGATAGTTTGAAAATGGCCACTGTATTAAAAAAAAAAAAAATCTAAGCCCTTTTATCAAACCCTGCTTAGTGAACTGGATTGTGGTATCATGGTTGTACTTTCTGCGTATATATCAAACTTTGGGTCAGTACATACAAACTTTGGATGTTATTTCAAGTAAATGACAATACAAATAAAGAGATGCTGTTGCCTAAAGAAGTTTCCCATTCTGTTTCTTTTTGTCAGCATGCTGATGCTTTCAGTTCTTCAGAGGAGACTGGAGACATTTCATGCATGTCAGCTCGTATGAACAAAATCATTTACACGTGTATATGTATATATATGAAATTACAAAAACTTGTGTGATATGAAATAAGTTTGGAGGATGGATGAGGAGAGGATGTAGTAGCTGTGAAATTTAAGAGGCACTTTTAGAATTACTGTATCAGTACCATAGGTAACAAACATTAGCAGCGGTTTACCCGATAAACCTATTCAATACTGTGAATGTAGTGGTTGTAAAACTGCAAGCTCTTTTAGGCATCTGTGTGGCTGTTGGGAATATCGGTTTTGGTCTGTTGTTGCAAAATACATAGTGCAAGCCACTTCTTGTGAGTGAATGAAAGATCTTGAGAAACCTGTGAAATACCTTAATGCTTGCTGTGACTATAGCTGAGAGGTGCCACAGACTTGTTTGCATGACTAGAAGAGATTTTGTAGGTTTCTGGAAAATGTTATGAGGTGAACACACCTCACTGGATGGTATGCTAGAATCCAAGTAATTGGCCTATCAATTGGAGTAAATTAATTTCTATGCCTGATTCCTCCTTGCTGTAAATAAAGGAGATAAATCCATCCAGAGGCCTCTGAGGAAGTGATACATGCACATGGGTGTGAGCAGTTCTTCCAGATACTTGTGCGCTTTTCTTTGAAACACCTGTGATATTTTGGCAAGATCATGATACTGAGGTCTTTATTACAGAGAGTCTTAATCTGTTCTTGCCTTTTCTCTAAATTACTGTTTCATGGGATATAAAAATCTCCATTTTAAAAACTTTCCAAATCTGTACTATTTTGACTATGAAATTAGGCTAGATCAAATAATGGTGGTTCTTTAAGTGTTAAAATTCCGGTAACAAGAAAACCTTGGAGGTACTTTATTTGTGCTAGATGAAAAAGTAGTATTGTTCAGCGGTTACTGTGTCTGGAATAAATATCTATAGTTTCCATATTATGTAATAATTCAAGTGACATCCTGCTTACGTTATGCCTGGTTATAATGGTATATCTCCTGCATTTATCAGTTGATATCAATATATAATTGTTCATGTCTTGTTAAATATGCGATCTTACAGTGGCTGTAGTAATGATAAAATAGTTGTCTTGCTGATCAAAAGGGTGAATAACTTGTTGTGTGTTTTAGGTATTGAGGGTGATTTATCTCTTGCATCATGCGTGAATACAAGCTAGTGGTTCTTGGTTCTGGAGGTGTTGGAAAGTCTGCTCTGGTAAGTACTCTGTGAGGCAGTTCAAGTACGTTTTCTTAGGCTTCTCATCTTTTTTTTCTCTAATACACTTTCTATTAACCCATATTTCTTTTATGTAAGTGTGCACAAATAAACATAAATATAAGTAATGACTGCTGATGGTTCCTGGCTAGAATAGGTACATCCTTTACTGGGTGTATCTGCATCCATTGGTGCACTCTCGCATGCTAATATTTTTGTAGGGGGTTGGTTGATGGTGCTTGGTCAGGTCTTTGCCTGTCTTACGCAGTGAAGTGCATAGCCACAGCATCGTGAAGGTCTCTGGCTTCACTGGGTAACCCAGCTGTAGGTCTGTGGGAAATCAAGCTGCTTCATGAAACTTGCACAATGAACTGGTTAGCCTGTGTCTGGCCTTGGTTACTCCTGTCTCTAGAAAGGTCTTCAGGGTGCTGTTTGCTTAATGTTTGATAGCAGTCTCTAAAGTGCTAATATTTCTTTTATGCAAATACAAATATATTTTTGCATGCTTGTAGGAAGTTTAGCATGTTTTCTATATCTTTCCCTGCAAGTAGGTGTATAGCTGCGGCAGGTAGATGATTGTAAACCAAAGAGCTCGTGCATTTTAGTTAAACAAACAATTACAGAAAAGTTTAGTCTGACCTAGACTAGCATTGAACAAGTTCACAGAATATGATGTTCTCAACCGACCTAAGAACTTTACATCTTTCAGTTTAATTGTGCACCTTATCATAAAGTAAGGTCTAGAGGTCCACTTTATCAGGTAAGAACTATTCTCTTACAAAGCGGTTCCTGAAGGAAAACTTAAATGACAAATCATCTTAGGTTGTGAAAGAACTTTTTCTTTCACCTCTGAATTCTTTATCTTACTGCAGCATTTCTGGATTTGAATCTGTCTGCTCTGACTTGGCCATTGAGTCTTAAAGTTCCACTTGACTTGTGCTAAAAACGTCCTACGTGCTAGGTACACAGGAATATCCTACTGAGTCCAGTTAAGACTAATAAATGCTGGCAGTCATTTTTTGACTAATTCCTGTGCTGGCAGATAAGTAGCAGAAGATGCAGTAGTTCTAAATGCAAATGTAAAAGCCATGCAGCTACATACAGTATCCTATTCAACTAAAAACTAATAATGATTCCAATAGTTAGACAAACCTTAAATCAATGCACGCGTTAATTCTTATGCTCCAAGTGAGAGCGGATAAAGGAAGGTGTAGCATTGCTTCATCTAACAGTACTTACTCAAATAGGCATATACATCTAACTTCCTGTTGTTTCTTATAATTTGTAGTTATGTCAATCACTTAATTTGTCTTCAAAAATGTAATGGATAACTGACTATACACCTAGAACAGTAATTTGTGTATGGTGTTTACAAAATGTCACTATATAAGAAGAATCTTACAAGAACTTTTGTGTTGCAGACTGTACAGTTTGTTCAAGGAATATTTGTTGAAAAATACGATCCTACGATAGAAGACTCCTACAGAAAGGTATATGCAAAAGACCTCCCTAGTGTTACAGAAACTTAAAATTGCAGTACACATTGTCAAATATTTGAGTCATTGCTTGAAAAAGGGTATGCCTGGTAATACCATGTAATACCTGCTAACTTAACAAGTTTGAAATGTAAAGGTGCTCTTAAAGTCTGTCTAAAAGGAATAATTCAAGACTAGCTTTTTAATGTTTAAGCATAATACCTTACTAGCCAGTCAGTAAAAAATGGTAATTTCATTGTCAGAATTGGCAATATTGATTTTTTAAAAAGTAAAATAAACTACCACTTTTTTTTATAATATTTATTATTATTATTTTGTGTGTGTGTGAGTGTCTGCAGGTAGATTTGCACCTGTATGTTGGAGGTTCTAAGCTCCTTTGCTACTAGGAAAATCTGCTAAAAACAACTTGAGGCTCACCTTTAGAACACTGGAGGCAACATACTGTATTCCTAATTTCACTGGTAGCTTGGTACGCTTCCATTAGATGGGTTGTTGTTTTAGTAATAAGTTAACACAAACCTATCATAAATGAACAAACACTTACAGTGGCCTGTTAGTTTCTCTCTTCCCGTCTTCAGCATGACAGGCTGAAAGGTCTGACTCTGCTTGCATCATCTTGAATCTCCATATTGCTCACTCCTCAGTTTCAGCTGAGACCATGATTAATATTCCAGGCTAAGATAGGTTACATCTGGACTGCTACCAAAAGAGTTAAGCATTTGGTGAAGCAGATTAGTTTTCGGCTGTGTCAGTTTCTTAATATTTTTTCCTTTTTCTAGCTGAATTACTTTTCAGATGCATTGATGCTCCGATATAGCTCACCATGTGGCCACAAAAATACCAGTGTCTATACAAGGGAGGCAAGATGCACAAACCCTAGCTGGGAAGGGGCAGAAACTGCAGTACCTCCTTTTTTAGCACTGGGCTATGTTTATATTGGAATAAAGAGGCTGCTTTAACAGCCATTCCAGCCTGTAATTACCAGAATCTCTTCTGAACAGAAAAGGAATTAGTGAGAGCAAAACGATAATTTCACACTTGTTTTCTTTGACCTCATAGAAATCTATATGCTGGAAAAATCCTAGTCTGTCTGAAGCATGTGGACTTCCAGCCAAAGCTAGAACTCTTATTAAAGAGAGAACAGCAACAAAAAATTCTATATAGCCACTTACTTTTTCTGTATTAGAGGAGAAGGAATTTTGGATCCTATCCCGATATTTGGTGCAGGCCTTTGGGTCAGGCCCAATAAATGACTCCAAAAATATTCACAAGCTGTACTAAAGTGAAACGTTGCCTTTGTTATATATTTACATTCTTCAGGTCATACTAGATTCATGATGTTTGCTGGGTGAATTTTTCCAAAGACTGTTTCCATGGAGCCTGGAAAAGTAAAGCCATCTCAAGAAATTTTGCCTTTTGCTAAGTAATTTTTTTTTTAGCAAAGATCTTATAATGTTCCTTTCAGGTTTGGTCCTGAAATGACTAGGAATATCTCTGTGTATTCTCTTCAAATCAGCCAGATTGTTGAAGTCTTGCTTAAGTCTGGACAATACTTTATGCAGTCATTTTCTTCCCCTCACTGCTAGTTACAATTCTAACTTGCTGCTTGTCTTGGGTGACTTTTAAAATGTATTGGTTTGGCAGTTGCAATTCTGTACTATTAATCTTAAATCTAATTTTATAATATTTGAAATTGAGAGGATGTGGCTTGAAATATTTTAAGTTTGTCTGGATCTAAATAATACGAGCATGAAGTCTTGAAACTTGACACCTTGGTTTACTCCCCAAATAGTTCTTCATAAAGAGAATAGATGCTGCTTAATTAGCTGAATGACTTTGTCAGCAGTACATGCTAAAATAGTGACTATTGAAGGAATATCTCCATCCCTAGGAAATATTCCTCTTCCCCGCCCCCCAAGCTCAAATCTAGTTACAAAAGAAAAGACTGAAGTTAAACTAGTGATAATGCATATATCGGGAATAGGGGACGCAAAGTTCTTTCTGAGTGCTGATCTGCCAACTAGGAATTTTACGTGCAAATGGAAACAAGGGAAGTGTACCAATAGCTTGAAAGGGAAAAAAAAAAAAAAAATGTGGGAAGCCTGCTTGAGGACACTTCCATGTCCTTTGATGCCCTCAAGGCCTTTTTTTTTTTTTGAGGTAGAAACTAGATAGAGGAACTCTGAAATAGATACAGAAACTCATCCGGCTTCTTAAACCTTCTATTTTTGCAAATTTTTCTGAGCTGGATCAGTTGCCTAATTAGTGTCACTAAAGGTTTGTTTTGGGGACACTACTCTTAGTGGTTTGCTTGGTTTATTGTTTGCTGTGTACTACTTGTTGATCTAAATTACTATTAAATGAGCATTAGTATGCCAATCCAACTTTCTAGCTTTCACCTGTACTTTTCTTTCAATCTGCGAATGATCCCTGAAACAAGTAGAAATTAGTTGTGCTAGTTGCTGATAACCATCATTACAAGTTTAACAGCCTCCTTTTTAATAATCAAAAATCCCTAATCACTTTGCAAAGTGGTACGTGGCTGCTGACGCTGCTTTCGAAAATGTCACTAGGGCTCTTTGAGAGGCTCCTTCCTGCTGTTTTCAAAGTGTATATCCACATAAACTTCTTAAGTCATTATGTTGCTTTATGCATTATGAATTTGCTTATAAAATCACACAATTCCTGGTGTCTTTGGAGGGGAGAGTTGCAAGAGGAAAAACTAACCACATCTTTCTCTCTTGACAGCAAGTTGAAGTAGATGCACAACAGTGTATGCTTGAAATCTTAGATACTGCAGGAACGGTATGTAAAACCAACTTTCCTAAATACTGATGTACAGTGTTAAAACCATCAAAAGCTGTAGGGATGTAAATGATGACACGTTTCCTTACTCATTCTCTAAAGAGTAACTGTGGTTAGTGCATTGGATTAAAGGATGTTCTTCAACATACTAGTATTGTCATGGTTTAACCTCAGCTGGCAACTAAGCCCCACACAGCCGCTCGCTCGCTCCCCCTTGGTGGCATGGGGGAGAGAACTGGAAGGGTAAAAGTGAGAAAACTTGTGGGTTGAGATAAAGACAGTTCAATAGGTAAAGCAAAAGCTGTACACGCAAGCAAAGCAAAACAAGGAATCCATTCACTCCTTCCCATCGTCAGGCAGGTGTTCAGTCATCTCCAGGAAAGCAGGGCTCCATCACGCCTAACGGTTACTTGGGAAGACAAAACGCCATCACTCCGAACATCCCCCCCTTCCTTCTTCCCCCAGCTGTATATGCTGAGCATGACATCATATGGTATGGGATATCCCTTTGGTCAGTTGGGGTCAGCTATCCTGGCTGTGTCCCCTCCCAGCTTCTTGTGCACCCCCAGCCTACTTGCTGGTGGGGTGGGGTGAGAAGCAGAAAAGGCCTTGACCCTGTGTAAGCGCTGCTCAGCAGTGACTAAAACATCCCTGTGTTATCAACACTGTCTTCAGCACAAATCCAAAACACAGCCCCATCCTAGCTACTATGAAGAAAATTAACTCTACCCCAGCCGAAACCAGCACAAGTATTTAAACAAAACTTGAGTATTGCAGGAGAAAATGAATTGCAAGTTTGCTGTGAGCTCATGTTCTGTAATAGGAGAAACACAAGATTGATAATTTTAAGAGCTTGTGCTCCTGTTTTAAGTTTATATTGCCCAGAGGAAAATTTAGGCCCGATGGTTACTCGGGTTTGATTTTTGTTGCTGTAGAGAATACGTGCTTTCTTCTCCTCTCCTTTTTTCTTTTGTGTGTGAAATGTACTCTGACATTGGGATAAAAATAGTATCGCTTTAGTCAGCTTATATGAACTCAAAGCGCAGGGTTTATGCTGACCCTTTGCATACTGGTCAGGTTTTTTGACTTGTTCCAAAATCAGTCAAATAAAAGCAGTCATTTCCTTTGATTCCAGTGAGCACAAGCTCAAGATCGTTGGACTGTAGCATGTGTTCTCTGAACTATAATAGTAATCTGGTCCAATAATTTATTTAAATTCCATATTAGAGTAAGGCCATGTAAAACTACATGGAGTGGCTGTTCTCTCGAAATATACTGGGCTTTTCATCTGACATACAGCAAGGGACTTGGTGAGCGATTGATCAGTCACAAGATAGCCGAGTCACCAATGCGAGAAAGGCAAATGCTGTTCCACAGTCATACTGGTGAGAGTTTTCAAACAGGGAGAAGTCCTAATGCTGCTGTGCAGTGCACCAGCGAGTCTTCGTATGCAATACCATAGTTGTCATCAAAGTCTAGGAAATGTGACGAGTCTATTGAGTGTCTCCATCCTTTAGTCAATCTGCTTGAAAATGAAAGTAGAATTTAACATAGGGGAGTGCCTAGACTACAAAATGGAGGCTGAAAAGGGATGCATTTACTTTGTGATGCGTTTTAAAGAACGGTAGGGAGATGGGGAAAAAGTTGGTATGTAAGGAAGGATTCGGGAGGAATGTAACTTATGTAATCTACAGATTACACTGTACCTTCCACTGTGCCTCCTCTCTTTTGAAATTACTTCAGTTTCTGTGATTCTGCCCTCCCCCGCCCCCCAGGGTATAGCCCTTGGCAATATGTAGATATTGTTCAGCCACCCCAGATAATGTTCCAAACCAGATTTATTTAAAAGTGGTTCAGTTTACTGTAATGCTTATAGTCAAATAGTAAAATATTGGTCACTTTAAAAAGGGGGGGAGGGCACAAATGCATTGTACTTGTGATCCATTTGTGACCTGAAGTATATTGCAGTTCGTGTAAGGAAAGTGCAAATTGAATGCAACATCTGTATCTTTTTTTAATTACAGGAACAGTTTACAGCAATGAGAGACCTATACATGAAAAATGGACAAGGTTTTGCATTAGTATATTCCATCACAGCACAGTCCACGTTTAATGATTTACAGGATCTGAGAGAACAGATTCTTCGAGTCAAAGACACTGATGATGTAAGCATCTCTAAAAATGCTTATTACTTATATTTATAGTTTTCATTACAGTTGTTGTAATGTATGCACTGTGATCGGATAGCTTCCAAGCTTTAAATTAAGAGACAAATCAACCAGTAGATGCATAGTACAGAAATGCAACTCTTAAGGCAAACTGGAGAAATTGTAAATTATCATGTAGTATATGAAGAGAATTGTCTTTTTAATATCTTCCTTTAAAATACTCTATTTGAAACCATATATAACCTTATTCACTAGTACTGCAGAAAACATTTCTAAAGCAACTCTGTTCTTACCTTAGTTACTATCAGTGAAGGTTCAAAAAAACCTACAGTTCAATTTTTTCTCTTCAGTATGCCTACTGTTTATGGTATTTTAAAGCACTAAATTCTAAGTCCTTACAGAAGACAGTACTGTAAGCTTTAAACGTGCACGTTATGTAGCTTTTATATTTTGTGTGTGTTCCTGCAAGTAAGTTTGGTCATACTATTTTCACACAATTTCAGTATGCACCTCTTAGCATTATTAAAGCTATAATGTGAGGCTAAAACATACCAGTTTATAGCTGATCTATATTTTTTTTTAAAAAACCAACTTATTGCAGTTGTAGGAAGTAAATACTTAGTCCCTTAATAAAAGGAAGAAAGGTATTTCAAATGTGAAACAGCAGTAAAAGTGTGTTTTTAACAGAAGCACCTTGTGTGTAGGCATCAGACAGAAAATCTTCCTTGAAAAAAAAATGTAAGCAATGAACAGTGTTTAAGTGTGCTCATCTCATTTAAACTGTGCTTATGGAAACTTCAATCCCTTCCTTACTGCATGTATCCACATATGCTTCTGTTGCCAGCAGACACAGAGTGTATTAAATGTTTTAATTTCGGGGAAGTTCATTGTGACTCTTGTAATACAAACCACCTTGCACTTTCTTAAGCGTAAGCATTTGCAGGTCTTGTCTGTGTTCAGCAGATTTCTTCTAGCAGTGATTTATTACCCATTATCACAAATGTATATCAAAAGGGTAGTAAAGTTGCATGTGCCTTTCCCATCCAGAACCTACCAAGTTATAGCCTTGTTCAGCATCAAATTAATTTTGTACACTAAAATCAAGATAAATGTGACAATATTTGAAACCTTAGTTTACCTGGTATATTTATGCTGATTCGCATAAGCTTTCTTTGGTAGTATTTTGGTAGTATTTCCTTGGAATTGTATTTCTCTTTAGAATGCTCCCCTCAGTCTTGAAAGCCATTCCATAGTATCAGGAGAAAGATAATGAGCTTCAAGTTGCAGCTTTATGAAAATTTTGGTGAGAACTAAAGTTTTTCCTATGCCAAAGCTTAGGCATGACTTGCTTTCTCGGGGGGGGGGGACGGGACACTAAATGATCAAAATATTGTAAACCTTTTTTCAACACTTGAATTTGGGAGAAACTTAGCTATGTCTTTAAATTAGTAGAAGGAAGGAAAAAAAAAAAAACAACTTTGTATGATTGCCTTTTCTTGCCACAAAGGTCAATTCAGCGTTTTCTGTAGTTAGTAATTTTGATAAGCTAGCATGTTTCTTTCCTCTGTGTGCATCAGATTACTAACAAGAACTGTGTGAGCAAACAGCTCTTGAGAGGAGTGCGGATATGCTGGAAGTAGAGGAATGGTGAAAGGAGCTTTAGCGTCCTTCATCATGCAGTCCAGTACAGGCCACTTTTTCCAGGATTTCTGAATATGTAAGAATCTTGTAGCAGATTCTTCAGTAGACTTCTTGATACCTTAAACATCTAAAAATGAAATCTCATTAGGTCTTCTAGAAGATGTGAAATTTTCTCAGTTGGCGATGTACCAAATCCTCAAACCATTCCCCCCACCGCCCTGCCAAACAACAGGCAAAAAATGCAGTCATTTTGATTTGAAGATTAAAGTCTCACACAACCATGAACTTAAGTTCCTGTTATACCAGAGCTTGATTATTCTGGAGGTCAGGATGCTCTAAGGATTCAGATAGGGTTTTAGGTGTGCATTTACATTGTGCCTTCCCAAAATTTTAATGAATTCTTTGCTGGTATTAAATTGTTTTTAGGTGCCTATGATTCTGGTTGGCAATAAGTGTGACTTGGAAGATGAAAGAGTTGTGGGAAAGGAACAAGGTCAGAACCTAGCAAGGCAATGGAATAACTGTGCATTCTTAGAGTCTTCTGCAAAATCAAAGATAAATGTTAACGAGGTAAGGCACACTACCTGTCGGGGCAGGGGTGGCAGGGAGAGAAGGATGGGACACTGTTCTGGTAACCAGACATTACCGTTTGTCAAGAAAAACTAACAAATTATGAATAATTTTCACTATTAATGGACAAAACTGTACAAAACTATTGTGAGAATTTGAGATGTTTCGATTAAGGGATGTAGTTAGCTTTGACTTAGGACTTTTTAAAATTATATTAATTTTAGTATAATTAGTTTTCAAATTATATTCATATGAATTTGGGATAAATACTTTTTTCATGTTACATTCCCTAGTTGATATAATCTCTATCCACTGAGAATGCACTGCTAGACTACTTTCTTAAAGGTTTTTTTTAAGAGTTAAGTCCTTAAAACTAATTGATTTTAAGTTATTTGTTATTAAATTATTTGAGATAGTAAGGACAAAAACTCTTAAGGGTTTTGTCCAAATTAGCAGCTAATTAGAGAAAAAGGAGGCAAAAACCTCTCTACTATCTAGCTACTTACGTATTTAGCAGGAGCTAGGTGACTGATCACACACATGCATTTTTGGGACTTGACATAGTGCATGCCTTCTTATCCTCTGGGGGTGCCAGCATAAAGAAACGGATGCACAAATTTTCAGAAAAAGAAGCTGTGTTAGTGTTTACATTTCTGGAACAGCTTCATTGTGTCTTCTGGAAAATGTTGGCAGCATCAGTCAAGTTGAAAGGGCCTCTGTGCAAGACTTGCATGTAATCAAATGAGTATGGTGGTTTTAAGCACAGTTTAATTAGTTGGGAATTTCTGGAAACTACTCAGTTTTTCTTATACAAATTAATCAGCTTAACTATATCAAAGTCATATGTTTAATAAACTAGAACTTACTTCCGTCAAATACTAAAAGCCCTTGTTGGAATGTTCGCTGCTTTGCAGCCAGTGCTTAGGAGACTGCTAGGATGGTTTTAGTATGAGGACTTCCTTGCTTTAGGAGATGCAGAAATAATTGGAACAATGTCAGTTATGACCAAAACAGATGCTGTTTAATTGTAGTATGTAAACTTGTTTTAAATTAGCCTTTCAACAAAATCATGTTCTAATTAGAATTCTAAGAGATTCGAAGTGTGAGAGTGTCTCATACATGAGTTACTTTTCTAGGAAATGTTACGCTTATGTCATGCTGTAGTCCTAGAGAGGCTGCTGAATTAATTCTCTAGACTTCAGTATTTTTAAAGTATCTGGAAAAGCATGATCTCATTCAAATACAAGAGACTATTACAGAATATGCAGTGTACTTGAGTTACCATGAAAATGTGGACTTAAAACTTACTAGAACTTTCTTTAAAAGGATATCTTTAGTGATTTGAGTTAGAAGAAAGCTGTGGCCTGTTTCTTGACCTCAGTGCTAAATTGCAAAGTAATAGCATATAGTAGTTGATCACTGTGACATGTATCATGCGTGTTCAGATAAATTTGACGCAGAGATTAAACAGCTACAGATTATAGATGCCTTTCCAGTTTGCTTCATTGAAAGTAGAAAAGCCTCGACAGACAATTATCTTAAACAGAAAATAAACAGGTATTAATTAAGTATACAATTTAACTTTCTGGCTTTGTGATAACTAAGTATTTACAGGGGTTCTTGAGTATGTGAGTACATTACGTGTGAAGATTCAAGACTTAAGGTTATAAGAGAAGCCTCTTAATTCCAATAACCAACTGATTTTTATGTTCTCAGATCTTTTATGACCTTGTGCGACAAATTAACAGAAAAACTCCAGTGCCTGGAAAAGCACGCAAAAAGTCATCATGTCAGCTACTTTAATACATAGCTGTACTGTAGCTCTGAGCCAGGTAAACCTTTTAAAATTTTCTGTGTATTATGGCTATTAAAAACAAACAAAACAACAGCAAAAAAAAAAACCACCCAACCCTAAACAACTGTGGTAGCTGTTGATGCAGAACAGCATTGAAAACTCTTGATTAAAATATGGTCTTTATTTTGCCATTCCAAAGTCAGAACTACAAATATGTGCAAGATACACTGTTCACACTAGTATCATATTTCTTGTTTCAAGCTTTAAGGTGTTGGTAGAGCTCAAATTAAGGATGTTCATTCTGATACTTCAAAACTTTAGTTTTTGGAAACAGGGTTTTCTTTTTTAAAGGCTGATAGAATATACTCCAAGAGCTCAATTATCAGGAATGCACACTGAAATATTGCAGTTTGCATGCTAAAATGTCACTTTCTGCTTTGAACTCCTGCACATACTTGCATGATGTCATAGGAATTTAGCTTACTTTCTTTGGACTATATGGATATTTTATAGGCTGCATTGTAACTGGTACATTTGGAAGAGAACAGTGAAGTGATCATTTTAACACTCCAAATATTTGACCTGCAGCTGCTGGCTACTAGATCAATTTCTTACTCGTTGGCAGTTGGCTAATGTTCTACGTGACAAAATCCTTGCTTTAAGAATGCTGCTGAAGGCTCAAGCAAGCTCCAGCCTGCTCTTTAAGCAAGCCTTTTCAGAAGTTAGTCAGCAGGCGTGAATTTTTTTCTGCAACTTGTTCTTTGGCAGGTTGTTTCCCCCTTTCCACCTCTGAGCCTTGGTATGGACAGAGGTCTCTTGATTGACCTGACATCATGCAAGTTGCCTGTTCATCTTGATTCCCTTCAATTTTACTGAACATATGGTGGTTCGGTTGTTTCAGTGCTGTTATCCATTATTTTGTCATCTGATAGACCTGTTTGATATAGTGAGGGATCCTGATAGGACATTTCACTGTCATAAATTGCAGGCTTTTATTAATATTCAGATAGTGCCATGTTTAACTCTTTTCGGTATCAATATTAAAACTTACTTAATTTGAACAACTTGAATCAGTTCAAAGTAAAACTGAGAGGGTTCCAAAAGTATTAGCTGAGGATGGCAGAAATGGCTGCTGCGTTTCCTTAGCAGGGCTTTTGATTCAGGAGCTTTGATCCTCCAAATCTGTTTTTGTTTTTTAAAGCCACTAGAACTGTCATACTGTAAGCAAAACTAGTCCCACACATCAAATACTACTTCCACAGTTCAGCTTGGATTACCATATGTATCCCAATTCAGTTTTACTAATTGAGATAGTCTGTTATTTGTATGTGCACAGTAGAAATTACATCAGTAGAGGAGAAGTGATAACCTTATCTTCCAAGTCTGTTTGCTAAGAACTTTGCTAGTTCCTGCTTTAGTTCTTTTAACTAAAGAGAAATGACAACTATTTGTCATTAATACTAACCTCGTGTTTTGTTGTTACAGGTCTGAAGAACTGTTGCCCAATTCAACAGTGCCAGCATTCCAACTTTATTAAACCTACCAACATCTTAAATGGACTTTCCTGTGGTGGTACCCTTTAAGAAATGGATGAAAGCTACTACATCAGTTTGCACATTCTAATCACTTTCCAGTGTCACGAGAGATTTTTACTTATAAATATTCTAAGTGTATGCAACTGGTAAAACCAGAGCCTACATCCAGTATTACTGATAAGAGACATTATTCATCCACCAATGTTGTACATGTATGAAAACTGTGTACTGTATACTTCAACAATCCCCACTTTCTATTGGAGAGTACAATAATGTAAATCCTAAAAGCACCACTATTTTAGCATAATAAAAGAAAGTCCAAAGAGCTCCTATATAGACTACTCCAGATAACTTTGCTTCATCGGTATTTGTAGCTTATTGTAACTTTTTTAAAGAAATACAGGATCATCATCATCGTATTGTACAAAAGCGCTTTGATTAACACAACAGCTATATAGTTTTTTAATTTTAGGAAAAACCTGTGGAGACAGTGATCTAGTCTTTAAGAGTCCTTTCAGTATAACGTCTGACTAAAGACATGGCCTTTAATATCTGTTGGGAAGGAAATGTCCAGACTTTTCAACCTTTTATTGTATGTTTCCTTTTCCTTGTTTACATAGGGAACAATGTTTATAGTTGTGTGTACAGTGGGGGTCTACAACAAGAAGTGTATATTTTAAAACGATTTTTTAATGATTTAACAATTTTTTGTAAATCATTTTCGGGCTTCTGCAGCTGTAGATTCTCACTGTGAATTCCCTTGCTTGCTCATGCATAAGTGTATTTGCAATACCAAATATACAGGTTTAGTACTTTTGCCTGTTAGTGATTGTTTTACATGTGTAACGTTTTGGTTGAGATGTTAAATGGTGGAAGAGTACTGTGGATGTGAATGTGGGAAGTAATTTTAATCATGTGTAATTGGTCACAGGGCCTAAGTTGCAGTAATTAACTTTTGCTGATTTATTTAACAATGCCTTGTTGCTTTGTATGCATTAACGTTTGGGTGTAAAGATTGTGTGTATATCCAACAGGGAGCCACAGTATTTAAATTGACCAACCTAATGTTACAACTGCTTTGAGGTGGCCAAATGTAAACTAAAAGCCTTAATTAAAAGTGGTGCAATTTTGTATGACTTAGCATCAGTAGTTCAATAAATTTGGATTGCCATGCAAGGGCTTGCATTACAGTTATATACTACTTGAATGTTTTGTGTTTTAGTAGTGCTAGTAAATATTGATTTTTAAATCTCTTGCACAGTGCAGATTCATACATCTTAGGACGAACAGGAACCGTTATGACTTTGTCTTCTGACAAATACATGCCATAGATATTTCTTCTAATAGCATCCCATGTGCTAGGGTGGATGAATTTCTGACAAAGTTATAGTTTTGGACTTGGAGTATTCCAAGTTCTAACATAAGGGAGAGTCTAACAGAAAAATAGCTGTCTTCAAAGGTTTTGAAGCTATTAGTGGCTATTTTGGGAACTTGAATATACATTGCCTGCTATTTTCCTTCTTTCCAGGAAGAACTTATTGTTAAAATTGACAGTGTAGCTAAAAAAAAAAAAAAAAAAAAATCCTGTTGGGAGAAAATATGATTTTTTTGCATGATTAAACCATATTTGTTTGGTTTCAAGGAAATCTGCAGAAGAGCATTCTTGCAGTATTGAGTGTAGAGTTTTACAGACTTTAAATATCTGTTAACACTGTTGGACTGTGAAGTGGAATGCGTGGACTGTGGATGATTTCCCGATGTTGGCTGTGGTGCTGAAAATTAATGTCACACCCAAATACTTGGTACCTCCTGTTTCTCTGGCACAGAATTATCAGAGCTTGTTCTAATCCATTTCTACAAATTCAATCAGATTAGGTTAGCTAATACCGGTAAGCTTTGAGATAGTTTACGTTGCCCGAAGTGAATTAAGGAGCCCAGCTGATCCTTCCTGCTGGTAATTTCATCAGTCATTGCCATTGTTTAATGGAGGTAGTACGCTCTTTCACTGTGCAGAGTCAAAGTTAAGACTGAAATTCCTTTTCATTTATCATTAGAAACCAGAGCATGTGGTTGATGATCCCCATAAATACCTCTTTTGGTACTCTCTGCATCCTGATTGGTCCCCAGAGTAGATGAGACTGGAGCACTGGATGCTCTAGTTCCTTTTTCACTAGGTACCTTCCTCCTTGATGAACTAATCGGTATTTTTCCTCCCTTCGCTTTCAACCTCTGCTTATTCAGGTCTTATAACACTTATGTCCCAGTTGTCCTTTATCTGTGTTCTTTTTAATGTGTTTCTTTTCCAGGCAGCTGTACAGATGGCATTGGGTGGGAGGGAGAGAAAATTCTTTGATAACATTAGGGAGGGGGCCCTGGTCTGGTCTCAGTGTCCAGCCAACAAGTACTGATTACAGGGAACATCGGGCTTTGTCCTGAAAGCTCTGTACTGAAGCATTCTTGGTTGCTTTGTGGAATAGTAAATGTACATTTCCGCAGCATTAGAGGTAGTCAGTTTGATCAAATCCCAGGAAAGTAAAATTTGCAGAAACTCCAGGCTTTACCATCTAAAGATTGTGCTAAAAAAGTGAAATACGCTTTTTCCCTCCTATGTTTAGAACTTAGGCCAGATTTGTAAAATTAACACATCATAACCCAGGTAATACCTAAAAACCAGTATTTGTCTCCTTGAAAACTTAGGCAGGCTTCAAGGGAGCAGTGTCCCGGTTGTTAAAGGGAAGATGTGTGACAAAATGATGCTGAGGAAGTGATGGACATGAAGCATAAGGAAAAAAACGCATGAAAGAATTTTCTTCATATCTAAGTAATTACAGCATAAGAAACTGTTCCTGCTGAGGAAGTGAACATCCAGTTCCCCACAGGAATTGGAACTATGTAAGCAGTTACCAATTCTAGAAAAGAATCCTGTTGTCTGAAATTTTTGAACAAACTCTTACATATCTTCAGGATAACTGCTTTGTGTTCCAGCGCTTCAGAAGTTCATGCTTGAACTACTTGTACAGAAACAGAACACTTCTCATAAAGCTTTAGATGAAAACATGCATAATTCATATCTTGAGAACTAATGCAGTAATTTTCCAAATTCAGTGTTAATACACATGTATTACTGCTTGTAAAGTTAGCTTATGCTTACAGTGCACACGAAGGTTGTGACTGCTTTATTTCCACCCTAATCTGAAACTGGTATATGTCAGTATTTAAATGTCTGAGCTTTCTATGGAAAAAGTAATGTTTATGTCCTGAATTATAGAAGTATTATTTACTGGAATTGCACTCTTCCTATTAGGACTCTTTCCTGTCAGTATAAATTTATTTCTTACACCTTACCTTGTTACTAATGCCCTTCTTCATCCTCAAATTATTCTGTGAAATGAATGTCTACTTGCCAAACTTACAAGAGTATTTTGAGACTTTGCAAGATGTTTTCAGATGTCCGGATGAACACACTGTAAGCTCAAACTACTACTGCTCTTCTGCATAAAAGAATGTAACTTGTGGAAAAGTATTGTAGAACTAGATATTGTTTCATAATGTGTACTGATATTGCAATGCTAGAAATGGGAGGTGGGAGGAGAATCCTGCTAGAATTTGGATTAAACTCTGCATTTTTCTCCCTTTTCTGCTGTAGTTAGAGTTGCTGTTTCCTCATGGGCGAACGCTAAAGATGAGGATTTTCTTATTTTAGAATGCTCTAAACAAACTGTGGATGAATCAAACTTGATGGGTTTTTCCCAAAGTTTTCTAATCTTTGCCAGTTTTGGGAATAACTTAAGAGGGGGAGAAGTTTTGCCACAATACTGTACTAGTTCTAGATAGACCTCAGTTTAGACGTATCAACAATAGAAAGTTATTTCTAGATGTGAATGGTCAAAAATAGTAGTCTATATACAGCTGTCTAGTGCTTCTTGAATTGTAATAGGAAGATGCAGCCAAGCATCAGCTTTTTGTCCAATTTTAAACTGCTGTCCCAACAGCATTAGGCTATACTTCAATTTATAGCTTTTATTTTGCCTGTGTATGGGGAGGAGAATAAAAGCAAAGAAAGTTGCTCAAATATGTAACAAAATGCAGTTGTATGTAGTTCTCTGAGGTAGCATTAGTGAAGCAGAGCTCTTAATCAAATTAGGTTCTTGCTTCTGAGTCTTAAGCACCTTATGCTTTTCTTTGAAAGGTTTATGAACAACTTGAAGATTCTTAAAACCTAATTTAACTTCTCTGTTCTAGAAAGTAAAACTCTGGAATCATACTTATTTGTCACAAACTTTACATTCTTAGTCTGGAACTATAAGCAAAGTTGTTTTGTGGTCTTTATTTTGTTCTCAGTGTTGCAATATCTGGGCTTCAAACAACAGATAAACGTGGATTTTGCTTTTTTTCTGTTTGTGGTTTTTTGGGGGTTTGTTTTGGTTTGGGTTTTTTTTTCTTTTTTAAATACCCTCCAAAACCATTTATTTTCAGAATTTTGAATCATCAAGCAGATGGTGGCTTCCTGTTTTCAATGAGATGTTCTTTAGGGAGAGACTTGTGAATGGAGAAAGGAATGTCTTCATAATTCCACTGTACTCACTTCAGCCTCCAGAAACATTAGTTCTGCCAAACAACAAGCTCTACAGCTTCATTGTTTTAAGAAAGTTCACTGCCACCAGGATTTTTTTCTTTGAGGTGGTGGCTGGGGTGGATTACTTCATTTGAAAGACATTGTAATTTCTAATTAACTCATGTAATGTCTTTTGGCTACCATAAACTTGGGGGGAGGGGACATTTCTGCAATCTTGGATACTGAGTGAAATTATAGTGGAAGTTACAGTTCCTTCTATGGTCAGTATACTTCACCTTTTCACACTGTGGCATTTTTACCTTATAGTTCAAAATCTAGCAGGGAGGAGTCAGTAACTTCACTCCTGTACTAAGTACAAAAAACTGTATGTGAAATCCCAGCTCTCATAAACTGGGTTTACTGCTTGTAACGTGCCCAATACAACAAAGACCCGTGGCACTACTGTCATGATTTTCAGACATAAATAAAATGGCAGTTACAAATTTGTCTCTTTTTTTCCTTTTTAATAAAAAAGGGTTTTTAGCTGAGCTTCCTGAACAGGAGTAGGCATGGGAATCAACTTGTTTAGGGTAAGACCCCCAGAAAACATTAATTTGAGAGTCAACACGGGTGTTTTAATACTAAGCAAGCACATAAACACTTTAGTTAAATTCTTGATTGGTTTTAAAAAAAAAAAAAGTTTCCTTACATTTAAATTAAAAAAAGTGAAAAATTACACACTTCCAGGAAGGTGTTTCAACTAAGAAAAGATGGGCTAAAACATGAGCTTTCTTCTCTTACAAAAAGGCAAGGTAGAGCGTAGGTTCCACGGTTTTCTTTGTACTGAATGCAATGTCACACATTGCACGAGAGCTTTGTCGTGCTCTTGCTTTTGGTAGTTCTGAATTAAGACTACAGTTTTGTATAGGCAGGTGTCATGTATGCAGCTTAGCAATGCATTAGGGCAGTTTGTTTGATTTGTGAGCTGTCTATATTAAAACATATTTTGTAAAGGGTAATTGGAGTTTTGAGTTAGTTTACGTGTTTAATTTTAATGTGGTATATCCTGAACTTTAACCTAGTACATCCTGTAAACCCCACTAAACTTCACAGAAAGCTAGTAGGGAGCAGAGGAATGTTAGGCATTGGCAATAAACCTGCCATGTTTCTGTGTTAGTCGTGCTAGCTGTCAAGTTGTCTTTGCTTGTCCTGCCTGTAAGTATGGAGCATTGCTACCCCTCGTGAGATTCTGAAAACATGGCTGCAGTTAGGATCAGTGTGGACGCAAATATGTGAAACTTAAGGTGGATTTATAACTTGTAATTATAAATTTAAATTCAGTCCTTTGTATCACTGACTGAAAAATTTGCATTCCCTTCTGCTTCTTGGAAGTGTAAGATGCTTGCATGAGACTTTCAGGTGTGTGTGTGTGTGCTCCGTACGGCGGACCCGTCCCCGCCCAGGCCGGGCTGCCGGGGGGGCGCGGCGCCCGGAGCGGCGCAGGCGCAGTGCGGCGGCCCCGCCTTGCGCGGGCGGAAGCTCGCTCCTCTCCTTCCGGGCCGCGGGCCGGCGCTGGCGGAGGCGGGAAGGCTCGAGCCCGGGCTGCGCCGGGCCGGAGGCCGCCATGGAGAGGTGGGAGGCGCGGGGAGGGGGGGTCGGCCGGTGCCGGCGGGGCGTCCCGAGAGGAGCGCGGGTCCCCCCCGGGTGTGATGTGACCCATCCCCCCGTAGCGGCCGCGGAGGAGCGGGGGCGGTGTGTTCGCAGTGCGGGCTGGAAAACGCAGCAAAGCTGGAACAGTTTCTGAGGGGTATCGAAGGTTTTTATGTCACCCGAGAGCTTTAAATCCGTTTCGTTTCTTCTGGAATATATTTATAGATTAAACTGAAGTTGTTAATTACGCGGGAGTCATCGAGCCGGGCCTTTGCAGGGTGCTCTGCAGGCAGGCCTGCTTAGGCAGTCACAGCTGAGGCCTTCGCGACCCACCTGTAGCTTCTCCTTTGCATTTTAGTAATTGTTAACGATTTTTTCCCCTCCTGCAAGACACGTGAACTTTCTCAATCTGCGGTGGTTTTGCGTATCTGAAGAAAAAAATCAAATAGTGAAATCATGTCATTCTTTCAATTGAATTTTTCAATTCAAAATTGAATTTCATACTGTTGCATCTCTTACTAGCTTTTTTTTTTTTTTTAATAAGAAAATGTCTGTTGTGGTGTAGGAGGAACAAAGTGTGGGTTTTCAGACCGACTCATTTTCCCGAGCTGATGAGCAATACTAGATGTTCTGTAGAGGAAACTGGACATCAGTACTAGAATTGGAGATGACTTACGCTTTGTTTAAGTTTCCCGGTTGTGGAGTTACTTGAAGCAACAAAAAAATCTTGTTGTATGTTCTGCTTGGATTCACTTGCTTACTTTGTGTCTGTGTTGCTGTTCTCTAGAAATGGGTTTGGAGACATGTCATCCCCCCGTGATGCAGAGATGGCCAGACCTGGACGGAAGCAAAGCTCTCAGAAAAGAGTTTCTAGTATCCTTTTTCTGTAAAGATTTTTTTATCTTCTCTTTAATTGTTGTTTGCTGTGTTCATAAGGAGTGTGTATTTTTACCACTCCTTTGATTTTGAGCATATTGAGAATAGTTTTTAAACATACAGCAAATTACTTTTTGTTTTATGCCCATTTAAAGTGAGGAATGTATGAATATAATGTAAAATTGTTATCTGATTTGTGAGGTATTCTGCAGTCAAAATTTTGCTATTGAACTGTCTCATATTTTCCCCTTAGGTAGTCTGTTTTCTTTTCTGTGTGATATTTTCATGCATTAAGAGGGAGAAAAGTTCAAAGACAAAACTATGATTGCAATATCTAAAAACTAGCAGGGAGAGATATTAATGACTGACTGAAAGTGTGACTACGAAATCTGGATGAGTTTCATTTAGAAAAATACTGTGTTTTCAGCAACATGGTATGTTACTTGGTCTTTACAGAAGAACTTAGGGATAAGCCAAAAGATGCAATTCTTTGCCTTTTCACAGAATAGTATTTCCTCTGAATGGAATTTTCTCTCCCCCCTCCTTTTCCCCTCATTGTAGTCTTAAACCACGTCAAAGCTGCTGTGGTGGTGGCTCAGAAGATTATTCACTAGACTTCAGGGAAAGTATGAGATTGTCGAAATGCTTGTATAGTCAATTCTTGACTATGTTTAGATTGATTATTTTGGTTATGGGTTAAATATGATTGCAGGGATGTTGCGTTGCCTGTCTCCTAAACTTGTGCCATCACATTTGTGTATTGTGGTGGTTTACATTTTTTCGTGGGCTTATGAACTAGGTTGATGTCAGCCCAGAGAACTATGTGAGCCACAGCTAACTCCATCCCTGAGTTTTTGAAAAAATGAAGTTTTCTTCACTCCGTTAGATCTTAATTTTATGGTCTTATGCTCTTTTGCATGTATTGTGTTATCAGAGTATTGTGATTATTTAGTGTATCTTAGCTTTCCATCCACACTAATAGCAAGAAGAGTGCACAGACATAGATTTAAATTTCCACAGAATTTTTTCCCCCCACTTATTTACAATAAGAAAAAAATATCGTGTAATTTGACAGCTAATATAATGGTATTTTTCTGGTTATGATGGCAAAGGAATCTAGTACATTTGTTTGTCCTTCTGTTCTTTGTAAGCAGAATAAAACTGGTGAGATATTGGCCCTGATTATATTGTCCCTGAGAATCGTGATGTTCTTGGACACTGATATAACATAGGATGCTGAAACTTTTACACAACTACTTCTTAGTAAACCATACCTAGAGCACTGAGCCTAGTTGCCAACAGGAAGAAGCAAAGTAGAGCAACAGAGACGACTTTTGTTAAAGTTACCAGCATCCTGGAACTAAGAGAGAGAGAACTTTTGTTTGAAATGCATTCAGTCCAGATTTTCTCGTTATGGTTTATGTAGCATAAAGCAGCTCCTTATGGGGCAAAAGTATTCTCTTTGATCTGAGCAGTTATGAAGAGTCCCAGACCTGTTGTGCTCAGGTTTCTGAACTTTACTTTGCAGTGTCCCTTTTAGCCCTCCAGCTTTTAAGTTTCTGGTGAAACGTTTTGTGACCTAACTCAGGCTGATGAATGGGACTTTCTGCTTTAGTCTGAAAGACAAGATGTGTAATCTTCATAATGTTTGAGCTACAGCAAAATATTTTTCCTTTCCAAGTATTCACAATCGTTTTGAATAGAGCCGAAAGCGTGTTTAGGAGAGTGTTTCTTATCTTGTTTATTAATCAGTTCTTACATCCCTGGATGACACTATTGGAAACATGACGCCCAGAGGCCAGTTGATTTCCCGAACTCCTAGTTCATTGCTTCGCCAGCCAGGTAAGACTACTTTCTTTCTTTAGTATTTAGTTAAAGGAATAATATGTTTGGACTTCATAATTGATAACAATTCATAAGGAGAAAGACATGGATGCACTCTAGTGAGTCCAGTGAAGGGCTGCAGAGTTGATTAGGGGACTGGAGCATCTGATGTATGAGGAGAGGCTCAGAAGAGCTGGGATTGTTTAACCTGGGAAAGAGAAGGCTTGGGGGAATCTTGTCAATGTATATAAATACCTGATGGGAGGGATTAAAAAGGCAGCCAGGCTTTTCTTGGTGGTGCCCGGTGAAAAGACAAGAGGCAATAGGCACGACAGGATATACAGCAAATTCTGTTCAAACATAAGAAAAATCTTTTTTTGCTGTGAGGGTGATTGAACGCCAGAACTGGTTGCCCGGATGGTCTGTGGAGTCTGCATCCTTGGAGATAACCAAAGCTGACTGGACAAGGTCTTGAGCAACCTTTTCTAGCTGACACTGCTTTGGGCAGGGGGGTTGGAGCAGATGATCTCCAGAGGTTCCTTCCAACCTCAACTTCTTGGTAATTCTGTGATTCTGAAGTTAAACACATTATAAATATGGAAAAGAACACTTAGTAGTAGTCAGCGTATATCTTCATATGTTACATATTTACGCTATTGCTGAATGCCAATGGATTTTTGCCTTTCAGTTTTTAGAGGGTGTTTGAGCTTCATTTTCTTTGTTTGGCACAAGAGTATGTCCAGTATCATTTCAGTTTCTCTCAAGTACCACATTGAAACTGATTCTCGCCTTACTAATCAGCAATCTAGTTTGTTGTGTTTCCTTCTTTTTCACAGCTTTCTTTTGGTTTTGCAGTAGCTTTTAATTCTTCAAGATTGTTGAGTAGTGTCTCTTCAGGTATTTTTCCATCCTTGTTTTTGTGGCAGGTTAATTCTGTTGCTGACCTTTCTGCCAGGTGTATTTATTGGTTGCATCGGTAAATGATTTCCCTCTCCACTAGCAGAAGAAGAAATTCGATGGCGCACCTCACAGAAGGGCTGCGGAACCACACATGGTGGCTAGGGTCAGGTTGCCCTGAAACCTCCCAGTCTCAAACCCTGTGTTCTGCATCAGCTGACCCATATCAGGAGTGTGTTGGGGGTTATTCCCCAACTGGCACTGGTGCAAGATACCAAGTTACAGAGAGACTGACTCTTCATGATTTCTTAGGGTTACTGGCAAGTTCTGTGTAGCCCCTGCTTGTTCTTGTCTAGTGTAATGTCTAGTGGATTCTGTTTTGGCGGCCAGCAGCAAAGATAAATGCTGTTAGCATCAGCCTTCTTCTCAAGTACGAGCTACTTGTGTGCCAGCACTGACAGCTCTCGCAGTGAAACTGCAAGTTGTTCTTAGTGTTGACTTGACACTAAACGTACTGTGAAAAGGTCTGTAATCCTCTTAGAGCCTCCCTCACTAGTTGTGGCTGAAATAAAGAAACATGCCTGTTCCTCACATTTCCATATCATCACCAGGGCTTACCTCCCTTTTCCTTGTCACAGTTTCTTCCTGTAGTCTTTATTTTGTCATCAATCGGGCATTTATATAAGGGATTCCTCTTTTTCATCATCATCTAGCCAGTGTGTTGTCCAGCAAGCTCCAAGAGGATGGTTGCACCTTCTGCTGCTCCACATCCTCCTTTCAGGACTGCTTGGAGATGGATGGTGTGTTAGTCGTCTTGAGAGAAGCGTTGTGCGTCATACTGTGATGGTCAGAGCGCACTTCAAAATCAAGTAGCTCTTTTCCCACTTTTATCTTCAAATTGGAACATGTGTATACCATCTTGACCATTGTCTGTCTTCAGTGAAGATCTTTATTTCAATTAGTGTGTTGATCTAACAGCTTGCCCTGATTTTGTCACTATGAAGTTTCTGTTTTCAGAAAGTTCAACAGTACAGAATTTCAGTAAGAAGTAGTGTACAGTTTGCTTGTGCAGCAGCTGCCCCCCAAAAATATAGAGAGTTGATGTCAGGTAAAAGTAGAGATTGCAGATGCAAAATACTTTGATCAAGAAGGTTTAATGTTGAGCAGTTCTGTTCATTTGTATGGCTGGTCATCATAGAGATGATACATCAGGAGATGTTACTAGACAGCATATACTCTGTAAACCTAGCATCTGTTTTTTAACAGACTTCAGAAGGAGACTTTCTGATTTCTGAATAATGATTCTCTCTGCAAACTTCCCTAAACACAGCTGACAATTATCCACATGTGTGGCTATGGTTTGTGATAAACTTTCTTCAAACAGCATTATGAGTGGACAGGCAGTCCTTACAAAAGGTTTGCTATTTGACGTTCCTGCGCTATTTAATTCAAAGACTTCTGTGCTTCTTGATTACAACCCTTCATTTCTCCTTGGCATCGTGGCTTTCTTCTGTTTTACCTTTGCCGCTGCACCGTACAGATTTTCTAAGAGTCACAAGTGTCATCTGCTACATAGACTAGAGCTACTTCTCTTTCAAACTGTCTGACGATTCTGCAACAAACAAAGCATCAGCATTTTCACTTCTGTTTCTGTTCCCGTTGTACAGTCTCATTCCTACAGTGGAACGTTTAAAGTGTTCTTGTGAAGTGCATCCATTGTCTCCTCTCCTGGGGACAAGGTTTTTTGCTTCCTTTGATGTCACTTGCTCCTAATTGTGCATTTGGGGGTATTAGAAACTGTATTTGAGGATTATTCAACATAATTCTTTTTTGCCACCCTGTAAATTCCTAACCCTTGAGTGCATTGTATCATATGGGTAGGGGGGTTTATAGTGATTACTTTCTGGTACCATGGAGGAGAGGAGAATGATGACCCATTAACAATTTGAATGCTTTGATCTGCAACTTCAGAGTCAGACTGTTAATGTTGTTAGCCATAATTCTAGTTCTACAGTTTGAGAATTGATTTGTTTCTTTGATCTTCAGTATGCCTGACTTCCACATCTCAAGAGTTCAGGGAAAATGTATTTGTGGTGATTCGAGGTATGTGCTAATACAAGGATATAAACCTTGGGACAGAAACCTTTGGTTCTTCAACTTTCTAGATCTGTGTGAAACTGATGCATGGAAAACCAAATCTACCTATTGATACGAAGCCTTCTAGGGTCCCTGTACCTGTTTGCAATGACCTTGCCCCCTTACAATTTGAGGGTGTCAGAGATCTGACGAGATACACTCTTGCAATCTTTGGGATGAGTATGATGGAGACCCTGGACATACTCTTTATTTTGTGGTTGTATATACTGTTGTAGGCATCTTTGATGCCTCTGATTCCAGCAGTCCTCCATTCCAAAAGGAAGTGTTAATGATCTTGATGCTGAAGCTATCTTGGTATCAAGAACTGCTGCTGAGGGCTGTACAGGCACTTCTGTCTCCAAATTTGCTAACAAAACTTTGGGACTATGTGTCATTCCCTCTTTGCAGCTGTTGATGCAGCTCCTGATTTGGCTGTCACTGTGATGATGCAACCAATGTTTTAGATGACTTTCCAGGCTGTTTGAGGTTGACAAGAAGACCCAAGCAGCTACTGTCTCGGTGCAAATTCTGTGGTCTTTGGGCTATATGAAGGTCTGTTGTGGTGGAGCACCCTGTTGTCATAGGATGGGGCATTTATCATCTTGCAAAGCAGTGTCTCCATTTTTAACGTGGGCCAGATATTCCTGGGAACACTAGCCACTGCACTCATGTGCAGGAGTATCTGGAGCAGATGTAGTGCTTGGCAGGGCAGACTTGTTGCCTTTTGCTTTAAGGGTTTGGAGACCAATTTCCAAGAAGGAGTGACTGGAGATTTATTGCTATTTATGCTGATGTTGTGAGCGTACCAATGAACTCTTTAGTAACTGAAGGTGTGTCACACATTCGGTGCATATACACACTTGTGTTCAACCTGGCTTCAGACTTCTATCTGGAATGCTGCTGCGCTTGAGGAAGAACTGAAATGACAATAGATACACTTTGTCTTTACGTTTATACATACCCTACTTGGAAAACTAGGGCTTGAGTATGCTCCAGACTTGGTTAACAGGGTGTTTGTGTAACCCTAGTGTAACTAGCTGTGTAGATTATTAAATTCCATTAACCTCCTTATTTCTAAGTGTTGTCGGGCCCAAGACTTGTTTTTCTTTTATAATTGGCATTTGTGGGTTTGGTACAAGCCTTCTGATGGAAGGAAAATGAAGATGGACAGGCGCAAGTTACTTCTCCATCAGGTTGGTTTGTTTGTTTCTTGTGTGACCAAGCAGGATTTCATAAATACTTCAGTCTCCGTTATAAGATTTCCTTTGGAGCTCCTTGATAGAGCACAGTGGCCTTAAATACTTCTTTTCAGAAAAGGCTCTCTCTCTTTCAGTTACTGCACTAAATCGAAGCTCCGTGAAGCCATCAGATATGTTTGCCATCCTGGGAACAGGAGGAAAATCTCCTCTGATTCTACCAACTCCTGGACTTTTTGGCAATCTGTCAATGGTAAGACAGTTAGAGCACCTTTTCCTCTTTTGTTCCTATGAAACTTACAAGAAACTACAAATTTACAGTGTTTCAGTGTTTGCACCCAGGACAAACTGTGGGTGGTACAAGCTTGCTATTACTACTATTGCTGCTTGCTGCTAGTATTATTCATTACTGTGGTGTTCTTTGAGATGATGCAGTGAGGAATAATAGAGGGGTTTAAGGACTTGCTAAACACACCATGTGTGTTAAGCTAGTCCCTATGACATCAGCTTGTGACTACAAAAATCTTGACTTTGTTTACAAATTCTTCAAAGACAGTCGTTCTATGTCAGCAAGTTAAACCTTCAGAATTTTTCTTATTTTATCACTCTCTGGTATTAGGTTTCATTTGGATGTTAAAGTTTGGACTTCAAAGAACAAGCTCTTCTGATGACTTTTCAGATTATGTTAATTATCTTCTACTGTAATGTCTTTGGAAAAACACTGATTAGGAAAGTTATCAGTAGGGACGTCTGAAGTATTTTATCTCTGTTTATTTTTAAATTAGCTCAAACCAAGTTAAGATGTCTTTCTGTATGTGCATTTTAATTCATTCTCCCTTCTGGTTGTTTCTATAGTTTGTTACAGCCCATTTGTTTCTTTAAATTATCAGGTTCTGGGGCCTAGTTGATCAACATGTATACAGCTCTGAGCAGTGGCACTTTTCCTCTGATTCGGAGCCTCTTGTCATTCTGTAACTAGTGTTTTGTGAGTGGAGTACGTTTTAGGTTAGTATTTAGTGCTCTGACTTGAATCCAGTTTAGATTAGCAGGGGGAAACTTGGGACTAGACAAAGGCTTTCACAGGAGGGCGATGGAAAAAGGACTTAAATTATGTCTTGTGGAAATTTACTTGCTGGTAGATAAGAACATTCATCAGCCCTTTTTGTGTTTCCCACAGAGACCTGATAACGATTTTATTGGAACTGAGTTTCTTGTTATTTTCACTCTGCAGTTGGAGTGCTATAGCATTCTTTTCTAGAGGCTAGAGGGCAATAATGGCAGAGAGAAATCAGGCAAGAGGAATACTGTGGGTAGAAACTGGGGCATAAAAGGAAGAATAACAGGTATATGTCCACAGTTTTTGGATATGCTTAAGAGACTGCTACAGCAACGTCATCTGTTTCCCTGTTTATACTTGTTTGGGTAGTTTGACCATTTTAGGAGTCTGGAAAAAGAATCAACCAGTGGCACATCTCTAGGTCTTTGTATAGCATTAATTGCTGCTGAGAAAGCAATTGCTGTCATGGAAACAGCTATAGGAAGCTGTCCTGTCAGTGCAGTATATGTACAGTCTATCTTCTGTTTTGGCCATTTTGCTGCTCTGATGTCAGATATGTAATCAAATACATCCCCTGAAATACCCCCCAAAAAGTATAGATATGTCTTTATTTCCCCCTTTAATATTCTGATACTTGCTATTATTTTAAACATGTATTGCTTCATTCGATCAAATGGTTTTGAGCAATTCACCAAGAAGGTTGAAAGACTGTGGTAAATGGTTCTAATTCAAATTTTAGCTATTTTGCTTAACTTCTCACAGCTGCTTTACAACTTAGTCAATGTTATTCTGTCATTTTTTACTTTGAACGACAAAACACTAAGTAAACATTTAGCGTAATAGAATATGAAAGTTTAGAGTGATTTATTTGTTTTAAGATGAAAAGTGATACATGGTGTTTTAAAGTAGGTCTTATATTAGCTTCTACTTTAGTTATTTCCTGAAAAAAACATTGAGAATTTCCTTTTTTCTAGATTAGAATTTATCTCTTCAGAGCTGTTTGTTAAAGGCATAGTTGTACCTTATCTAAAGGCAGTTATTTCACTATTAATTTTTAGAATTGCTCTGTTTATACCATTTATATAGAATGAAAAAACTTGGAGCTAGGCTTATAATAGTCTGAGATTGCTGTTTATTTTCCTTTTGTTCTTTTTATGCTTTTAGTTGGATGAAAGTAGCTGGACAATGGCACTCTCACCTCAGCAGACAGGAATGTTTGTAAATCTAGACATGTCTAATATGACAGAAGATGTCACTATGAGTGCTGTATTGTTGCGTGAGGATGATCCTGGGGAAGCTGGTGAGACAACCTGAAGTTTTCACAATAATTGACCACATTTTTTATTTATGGGATATAAATATATATGTTCTTTTTTCTGTATTATTTTGCTGAGATATATCTTTGTCAAAAACAGCCTAGTTTAAAAAGTTCAGAAAGCTATCTCTTCCAGTTATTGGAGTTTTGAGAGTTTGTCTTCTGTGGAACCTGATGGCACAGATGGGATGCTCTGGTGATGTAAGACAGAAACTGGATTAGTTTTGTGGAGATACGCAAATGAGTTTGTTGTTAAAACTTTCTCAGATGACATGTTTACAGCAGAAGTTTTATAATTATTTGACTTACCTTGTAGCTTCTGTGTATCTTACTGTCTTACCTGGTAAGTTCTTCCCACTTTATGGGATATAAATAGTTCATATCATCATTGTCCTCATTTAGATTTATGGAAGACAAGGTGCCTTGTCATCAGAAGGATTTTTTTGTAGCGTGTTGAGGTTTTTTTTACCAAGTTGTGTCTGACTAATATGACCGTTTCTTAAATCTGTTCTAGCTACTATGAGCATGTACTCAGATTTTCTGCATTCCTTCCTGAAGCATACATCAACTACCATTTTCGATCTTGTGGATGAGTATGAAGGTATTTGTAATAGTCAGGTAAGTAGTTTGCTTGGGGTTTTACTTACTTTCTTTTACAGTCCCTTCCCTAAGTAGTATTGCTATTTTTCTTTAAGCTGAGAAGTCACAGTGCTTAACATAGATAATTTAAATCTTCCAGCTGGTTGCAGTCTTATGAGTCACTGACCACTAGCATTGAATAGCATCTCTCTTTCTTCATACACTACTTTGGCACAGGAATACCCATTGTGTAGCTTGCTGAATACTAAAAATGTCATCTGGCTGCCATTCCACTGCAAGTGTCAAGTGACAATAAACATGAGCAGATGTATGGATTTTTTGTTAATTATAATAAGCTGGATTAAAAACTACTTATTTCTCTCGAGTATAAATAAATAAAATCATTGTATTATGTTTTAAGAGTTTTCTGCTACATTACTAACAAGCTGGCAGTAGAGGGTTCAACTTTAGATTTAAGGTGTCTCTGCTTTTAGACACAGTTTTTTATATGATTGGCTGTTGACTGACAGTTCAGGATCAGCAGGGATTAACAGTTTGAAAGGAAGAAATTATGATGCTTCTGTCAATAAGCGTGGATCACAACAGAGGGAGGTGGGCAGATAATTTTTTTTAAGAGACTTCATACCTGTGTCTATGTTAAGCAAATGCGTTCTTGGTAGAAGGTTGCTAGCCCTGTTTTGTGCAAATTTGTTGTTGGGGCTGTGCTGGAGAACGCTGAGATCTTTAATGAGGCGTGTACCACAATTGTGTTCCTAAGTGGGAAGCAGACAAGAGAAGGAAAATAAATGTGAACTTCATTATTTTGTGAGATGGTGGAACTTCCAAGGTCTCTTCCATTCCTCCTGTTTGAGAAAATGGATACCATCTACAAGGTCATGGAATATAGAGTGGTTGGTTTAAGCCACCTGGAACTGTGGGGAGTTGATTGTATGCTGCCAAGGACCTACAAAAGCAGAGTGAAGGATTCTTCCAAATCTGTTGCTCACCTCCCACTTGAAAACTTGTGAATATATTGATACCTGACAAATTGGGTACTCCTAAAATGTAAGAGTTTGGGGCCAGTCTTAGAAGTAGTAGGAGCTCTGGAACTAGCTACTGATGGAGAAGACTTTATTGTCTAAGTTTTGGAAAAGATAATATAATTTCTTTTTGGTAATACTGTAAATTATGTGGTAACCAACAGTTTGGGTTTCCTCATTTACCAGAGCTAGAAAGGAAAGGGTATCTTTCAGGCAGTGATAAATACTGTCACAAATACCAGTAGGGCTGACTTTGTTGTATTGATATATATGGAAACAAAGTTGAGGGTTTTGGTGGTTTGTTTGGGTTTTTTTTCAGTGGTTGCCTTCTCTCCCTCCCAGTCTTTTGGTGCTTTTTAATTGATCGACATAAGCTGGTTCTATCCTGGCTTTGTACAGTGCCTTGCAAAACAGAGCTACTCTCTTGGTTATGCCATCTACGCTGTGTTAATATTATTTTTACTAACAATTAAGGGAATTTATGGTGTAGAGTATCATCTACCTATTTTGATGAGATGGTAGTCAAACTTCGTTGTTGAGAGCATTCAGGATAATGAAAAGATTGCTGTAATGGCTTAGAAAAAATACAATGATGGGCAATATTAACTATGTATAAATTTATTTACCTCAGGTGAATATACTAGGGAAAATAGTTTATCGGGCAACTCCTGGACAGCAAAAGTTTTCAAAAACTGCCAGTGTCTTGTGGCTTCTTAAGCAGGAGATGGTAACTTGGAGACTGTTGTCCTCGCTTTATAGGTAAATCCTTTGAAAAGCACATTATGTTTTTGCACTGCGATTTCTTGGATATATTTTTTGAGTTTATAAATATGGATTGAAGCAATTAAGTACCTATTAACAATCTGTTTATGGGACTAGGTGCTGATATATATGTCTATTATCTATTTACAGAAATGAAAGTTATAAATGGACCTATTCTTTCTACTTTTGCAACTCCTAGTATTTTTTTAAAATAACATTTTTATAAAGGTATTTTTAAGTGCTTTCACTTATGCATTCTGCTGAATTTTCTCAGCTTTATTTTAATCATTAGGATTTTGCATTTATTTCTAGAGACAGGATACAGTCTGCACTGGAAGATGAAACTGCATTTGATATCACAGTAAGCTTGGACTTTTGGGTTTTTTTAAGCGATATAATGAGCTAAATATAAGCTAAATGCTTGTATTGTATTTTTACAATCTCAGTATTGCAGCCACTCAAAATTGAAAGGTGAAAGAATGTAAACAAAAATGAGACTTACTTGATTTTTATCAAGACAAATACTAAATTTTCATATATTGTGAAAAGTGAATTTAAATATTCAGTTCTAAATAGAAAATGCTATTGTAAAAATATTATAAACTATACTTTATGTCTTATTTCCTTTAGTATTCCACATACACTTGGAAAATCCACTAGAAATAACTTTATTTCTTTTAAAAAGTTGCATCAGTAGGGGTAATGTTCCCGTAGGTCAGAGATAATTTTGCTTTGCCTAAAAGAAGAACATGTGGTCTCAAGCTGTCTAGCCTTTGCAATCCTAATTCCAATTTATCTCAAGAGAAATCCAAATTTTTTAGCATTCTTGTTTCAGCTGTAGTCTTCTTGTCTGTGTCTTGTTCCAGCCTTTTCTGCCAGAATACAGAATCATAGAATAGATTGCTTAGGAAGACAAAACAATAAGCAGTGTGACTCTGCCTTTGTAAAATTTATGATCGCAGTTGCTTTTTTCTCAGTCATAAAATAGCTTCCTCTAGGATTCCCACTGCTAAGTTGTCACTATTAAATTAAACACTATTGTGCCAAAAAACAATCTCCTTCTACTTGTGTTTTTTAGGAAAATGCATCTTCTGTTCTCTTTTTGTTGCAAGTCTAATGAAAGCTAAATTAATGCAGGAGAGCAGATAAAGATCAGGGTTCTGGGGTTGGGCTTTTTTGTTTGTTTGGGATTTTTTCCCACTTGTTCATGTTAAGTGTGCATATGGTCTTGGAAAATGTCATCTTTTTTATGTATAGAGTAATAAATGGGATTTAGGATAATATGAGTGCAGTCAGTGGAATCAATGGATCTACTATGTAGCATCTTTCTCTGGTCATACATTTGTGAATTATATTCTGAATCTCATTTTTACAGTTTGTAGTGTAACTGGATGTAAACAATCATCCAAATAAAACAAATGTATAATGTCATCTGTTTTTAAAAAAGGGGTTGGGGAGAGGTAGCATACTGAACTTGTAGTAAGTCTATGAGTTGGTATGTCTTCAGTTTGGTATTTGTGGTTTTGTGGCAAGTTTTCTTTTCCATGAAGTAATAATCAGCTTTTTCTTAAATAGGTTTTAACTGCTAGTGAAAAGACAAATGTAGACAACTTGTTTCAGAAAGATTCACTTGTTCGACAAAGCCAGGTATGACGGAAAGTTTTTAAGATGAGAATGGAAATAGATCAGTAGACACTTAAATGTTTATAACACTAATGCTCTATGCACTTTATTAAGCTGTTTCTAATATTTATATTCACTGAAGTGTGTTATTCTTTGTATGCATAAAAAGAATGCTTTTTAATTTCTAAAGATCAGAAATTTCAAATACTTATTTCTTTATATTCACTGAAGTACGTTATTCTTTGTATGCGGTTTCTAAGTATCAGAAATGTTTTTCAGGCTAGCTTGGGGAGGATGGAGGGCTGAGAACTATCCCCATTTGGAGCATCTGTTGCTGTTGATGGTGTTAATAAACTGTTAAGTAGCACTGTAGTAACAGCAGCATCTAGTGAGAAATAGAGATCAAGTGCCTAAACAGCCTTCATATTGGATACTTAAAATGAAAGTGGAATAGTCTTCAGGATCTGTATGCCTTTGGTTACCATGTAGATAACGAGTAGATCCAGAGATGAGAGGAAGGCAGTTAAAATATTATGTGTTACATGTTTGTTTTAAAAATGCAATTTAATTTTATTCCAGCTGGTGGTAGACTGGTTAGAGAGCATTGCCAAGGATGAAATTGGGGACTTCTCTGATAATATTGAGTTTTATGCAAAATCTGTGTATTGGTGAGTTCAGACTTTCTTTGATTGTATACATGCTCCCACCAAGCGTAAGATTCACAGGCGCAGACACAGAATCACTCTTAAAAAGAAGTGGATTTTTAAAAGTTGTTCAGTTCATTCACTTCTTTTCTTAAAATTCTTAGATGTAAAAATCGCGGTTTCCTCCCTACCCACTGAAGTATGTCTTCTCAAAAGTCAGTTACTGCTTTTGGGAGGCAAGGATAGAAGGAAAACCATCAAAGCAACTTAACTTAATTTAATCTTAACCTGGATGCACATTTGATTTTTCATAATAAAGCACAATAAGAGATGGTCACCTGCTGATCAGCCTGTTGTTTACGCTGGACAAAACCATTTTTATTACATGTTTCTCAGGTGGTCGCTTCTTTGCCTGGCTTTAATTTTTGCATGTTGTAAGTTCTTGTCATCACTTTGTGTCATTGACCCTTCACCAGAAGCCGTTATTGTCATCTTTATTATCAATGATGGGGTTTACAGCAGAAAAGACCAAAGCCTGCCTTTGATTCTAGATGCCTAGAATAAACCTGCTTTTAATGGCCAGTGAATACAGGCTTTTGGAATCATGTGTTCATCCAAAGTTGAATTTCTGTCCTAGACTGACTTTATAGTGAATGCTAATGGAAAATTTTGCTCATGCAGAAATCATTTCATAGTTTAATACATGAATGATTGAAATAATGGATGCTTTTGAAAGAAATCAGAGATATGTGAATTGATTCTAATATTGTACTTGTGAAATGTTGCATTTTCACAACAGTAACACAGTCCATCGATAAACCAACCAAATCAAGTGTGTCTCTTCTGTAACCATATTCCATGTAACAAAAAATATCTTTCAGTATTTGTCTTATTAAAAGATGCTTGCTTAAAAAAACATTTTTCTCTAAAACATTTCACTGTTTTCAGGGAGAACACACTACATATCCTGAAGCAGCGACAGTTAAGTACATACATTGGAAGTTCTCGAGCTCTGGTAACAGAGTTGGTAAGTATTATTTAAAAATAAGGTTTGGTTTCAAAATGGGTTAGAGAGAGCATATATGCTATTTTCACAGCCTTCCACCAATTTTCAGATAGTTGTACTATCCAAAAGTAGTTGTACTATCTAAAAATTGCAAACATTTAAGTTGGAAAAGATGAAAATTAATACAGAAATTGTGAGACAGGACACCTCTGGAGTTCCTTTTGGGATATGTGGACTTCTGTTTTCTTTCAGCAATCGCTTCCACACCCCCACCTCACCCCCCATCACAAGTACCTGTGGTCTGTTTGGTGAAGTAAATGGCTTTATTAGTACTGTTTATGTCTGAAACAAACTCATGTTCCTAACCAGAAAAGCTTATAAAACTGTTTGGAAGCCCTTGCAGATAAGGGTGTGCTGTCTTTATACAGTAATTAGTACAACGAAAGCAAGTCCTGATGGGATTCCTTGAGAGCTCCTACAGTAAAAGCTAATAGGAGGGAAGTCAAGAAGAGAAATGACTGTCCAGTAGAAGGAGGTAATGAACTCCCTCAGTGACAGCAAAGCAGTCGTAGAAGATTAATTCAATTGGGGAGTGATCTGAGGTATTGATTAGCTTGAGAAAATCTGTTTGGATTAAATAGAAGCAAGCACAGCTGTTGGGAAAAGCCTTTTCCGTTAGAAGGTGGAGGAGGAGAAACAGTCTGGTAGGTAGAGAGGCAGAAGGGGAGAGGATGTTTGAAGGTGAGAAGAGCTGGAAGATGAGAAGTTTGGGGCAAAAAAACAGGGTGGTGGAGTAAATAAAGAAATTGCAATGACTCCTTCTGATAAGAACGGTGACAGAAGAGGAATAGAAGAAATGAGAGAGGAAAGATGGCGAAGTATCATGCTAGATATTATGTGGGTTGTACAGATTGTTGTGCCAATGTGAAAAAGTGACTCCAAATTATAAAACAGGGCAGGAAATCATTGAAAGAGACAGAGAGGCATTGTGTGGATGGATGGTGACTTTCTTTCTTGCAGGATCCAGATGCTCCTATAAGACAGAAACTGCCACTTGATGATCTGGATCGAGAAGATGATGCAAGGTTATTGAAGTATCTCTTCACTCTCATCAGAGCAGGAATGACAGATGAGGTAAGCTGCAGAAAATTATAGTATCTTCTTGGTTAACTAGTTTATCTTATTTTAAATCTATATTTAAATCTATGTTAAAGCTGATGAAAAGCTGTGGACTAAAGTGTCTTTAAATTTGGCTTGTAGTGATTTAATTTCCAATTTATTATCAATACTGACAGTGATGGACTGCTAAATTATTATTTTAATGAAATCTTGCATTTAGTTAAGTAATTTTGGGTGTGGAATAGATGTTATGAAAAAAACATTGTATCTTTAGGTTTTTTGGTTGTTTGACAATAATTTTTTACTGTAGTGGCTTGATATTAGATACTGCCAGACAAACACACAGAATATTTCCAAGAACTTCCTAATTGCATCTCTGATAATCAGTGGATTATCATACAGGCTTCCTTCTAGATATATTAGAGTGGAACTCACTTGCAATTTTAACTAGAGAGAGAGGTTTGAGGTATGCTTTCCTTAGAAATAACATGAAATTAAGCAAACTTTACTTGCTCTGCTCCTCTAACGTTCCCTTGAGTATATGATCTGAGTGGACTTGAGGGAAAGAGTCAGGGCTATTTTTTTTTACCTTGTACAAACCACTGCAAAGTGGCACATTTGGAGATGTGTGCCAGGACTGAGAACTGGGGGCCAGTGCACAAGCTCCATAGGCTAGTACTGCCATCGGAAGAAATTTGGTTATTTACACTGGTTACTCTCATTAGTTAAAATAACTTTTTCTTGCTTCCTACCTTTAGTTTTCTTACCTTTATTTTTCAGCAAGGTCTTCAGCAGTGAAAACTCTGCTAGACTTTATCTAAGTATTCTAGAAAGCACATTATTATTCTCCATTAACTCTTTCACTGTAAGTCTGCTTGTTCCCCTACCTTAGAGAGAATATATGATGTATATACTTTGCATTAATCTTTAGCTGAGTAACATCCAGGCAATTTCGGTCCTAAAGCTGTTCTGAATAACGATTCCCAGTTGAGAAGTGGCTTTCATAATTTAATCATGTAAATACTTCTGTTGTGGTGTTGTCTAAAGGCCTCAGCTGGAAACTGATGCCCTTATACTAGGCTTTATGTATGTATAATGATATTTGAGTAAGGACGAGGGGGACACGACTTGAGATTCTTGTGCCCAAGACCTTAGACTTAGGAATATGGTTACTTGCTAGTATTCTGTTCCACTGTGGTGCACATCTATTCATTTTCTGATAGTATGGGCACATGAGCATGTTGCTGCAGGGCAATATGAATATGAATTTGTAGCATCAGTTGTTCTGCAGTCGCTGTTATGTCCCTACTGTCTGATAAGCATGAAGTGGGTTATTCACTACTGAAAGAGTAAGTTAAAATACTTAGAATTTACTCTGAATTAAGAATGAACCTGTCTTCATTTACCGTACAATAGGTAATACACAGCAGGTAAGCTAGAACAACTTGCCTGTCTGTTCTTTAAATTTACTGTTTGTCACCATTCCCAAAATGGTTGAATGTCTGCAGCCTTCCAGTGTGAAAAGAACAGAATTTGGCTAAACAAACCAAGACTGCATATTGCAATTTCTCTCACTGTTCATACTGTTTTGTCAGTCCTGGAACAGTACCAGTCAGACTAATTAGATAATCTGTCGCTGACTTTTTTTTTTTTTAGTGGTGTAGGATTGGAAGAATTGTAGGCAATCTTCTTTTTGTACAGCTTCTGTTCTACTTTCCATGCTATTCAGAATAGCTTTGAATTAAACCTGTTTGTGCTAGTGTATAGACTACTGAATATCATTATGGGAAAGGTGGGATTGCTGTTTTTACAAGTGCATGAGGGGTTTGGAAGGCTAAGTCAACTGGAAAAGTAGATGACTGTGAAGAGATGGATTATACATCTAAGCAACAAGACGACACCTTAAACTAAACATATCAGAAGGATGCGTAACAGCTGTTAAAGCTAGCAAAGATGAGACTGTAGCATATTTCTCACATTGCTATAACTGACTGAAAAACGAAAATGTTTAAGTGAAAAAAACACTGACATTTTATTTACTTTGAAATCTTTCGGTTGTTTTGAGTTTAAGGTTCTTTGTGCTTATTTTTTTGCATAGTAGAATCTCTACACAAATTAACTATTTTAATAATGTTCACATTTTTAAAGGAGAAGCTAGTGGTTTTCCTATCTTGAAGCCTGTTGCTGAGAAAATCCATTCTTTTTCAGGCACAGCGCTTATGCAAACGATGTGGTCAGGCCTGGAGAGCTGCAACTTTGGAAGGATGGAAATTGTATCATGATCCTAACATAAATGGAGGTATCTACTTCAAAGTGCATTTGAGACAGATGTACAAATAGGGCAGAGGGCTTTCTCTTAATATTTGTCTGTGGCAAAGATAAATCTCTCATCTTAAGAGCCTTTTTTGTATCCATGTCTGTTGAATGCGTAAAAACTAACATGAAATTACTTCAGTTGACGGTATGAGTTCACTGAATCCACTTAACATGCTAAAGTCACTTTCTTTTTGACAATCAAGCATAATCACTAGGGAATAGATGTCTCGGAGTTCTGGACAGACCTTTTCCACCTCCATATAATATTTCGGTCTGCATTTTCTCAACATCTGACTTGTGCCACCTAGCAAACATTTTGTTGCTTACAGACTCAAAGTTGGACTCTATATCCAGCTTCAGAAAGGTATAGTAGGACTAGAGTTCAGCAAACGTAAATGCAGGAAAAAAAGATGCTTTTAAATATTTGAAAATTGTTAAATTACCTTTCTCCTTGGTTCTGGGGTTCCTTGCACACGGTCCTATTTATAACAGTACATTTCTTCTCTTTATGCTCAGGACATTTGCAGGGTCTAGCAAAGAATTTAAGAACGTGTCTAAGTGTTGTGCGTAGCCGGGTCTGGAAGGCATAATGCTTTTCCCACTTTTCAAATCCTGATAGCCTGTTACTTTTATCTGCATGCTTCACCAGTGTCCTAGCCTTGTTTTGAGTGTACCTACCTAGCCTGCTGTTATATGGGTTTTCATTCCATGATGCATGCCCTCATGCAGATGCATGCAGAATAGCAGCATTGAAGTAGTGACGTTTTTTAGAAGTTTGTATTCCGTAAGATATAAAAATTCCTTTTCTCCTTAACTTTTTGTTTTCCAAATGTAAATATTGTAGATATGTTATGGTCAAAAACATTATTTTCTTCAAAGCTAGATAGCAGCTAAGCTTTCAAAATACTGTAACTTTAAGATGTGCATTTACCAAACTTCCCAGAAAAGCCACCTTGCAGTCCAGTCAAAAGCATAAATGCTTTGGGAACAGTTCCAAAGGGATTGAAATTGGGTTAGTAACAGAAAATAGGCTTTACCTTGTTACTGGTTTCTCTTTTTTTAATAGCACCTTTTTCTTTTCTTTTTTTTTTCCTCCTTTCTCCCACCCTTTTTTTTTTTTTATTATTATCCTTTGCATGTAGGAAAAGAGCTGGAGCCTGTTCAAGGGAATCCATACAGGTGCATTTGGAAAGTAAGTTGTTGGCGTATGGCTGAAGAGGTAAGATAATGCTGATTTACTTGATATTAATATATAAATTTGAACTTTTCTGAACTCTGTAACATAATTTTAAGTAAATGTACCCCCTCTGTGTTTGCTGCCTATAGGATTTGCAATTAATGTTTCTAAAAGGTCTTCTGAAATAACGTATTTACATCTTGTAGTGAGAAATCTACATAATCAGCACCAATTTTTCAGGCTTAGGAAATGTCTGACTTTTTTTTATTTGGTTGAAAGTGAAACTGCTGACACTAACTTTGACTTTCATCTTGACTTAATTGAATGGGAAGGGAAAAACGTTGCTTTCTTTCCAGGTCAGTATAAACTTGTCAGATAAGTTACAAGGGGATACCAGTGAAGGGGAAGTCACTTGCTATTCTTATTTTGGCTCCTGATGTGTCCTGTGATTTTTTTCCAGCTTTTCTTGGAAATTGTTAGATGGAACATTTTGTAATGGATTAATCTCTAACAAAATGTAAAGTGACTAGAAAACTTATGTGCTTTGTAATTAGAAGTTATATTTTCCTACTGTTTATTTTAGGAGCAGTTTAATAGATATGAGAGAGCAATCTATGCGGCACTGAGTGGAAACCTCAAACAGGTATGGCAAGCCTCCTATTTAAGTGGTGTTTGGTAGCTGTGCATTTTCTTTCTCATATGTGACAGTGATATTATCAGAAATACTACAATTACTGCTTATTGTACTTTTAAAGATCTAGTAAACAGGACAATAGCAAACTTCGCTGCTTTAGTAGACATGTTCTTTGTAGGATTGACGTGCCTTAATTAAATATACAGTAGACTTGTCTCAGTATTATTCTTGCTGACTTTCAGTACAAATGGTTCTAATGTTGTTTTTTTAGTTCTTTTCTAGTTTAGTATTATTTAAGGGCTTATATAGTCACTTTCCTGCTCATGCACAGTATTCTTATAGACAAGTTGGTGAGATTATTCTGTACCCAGATTTCATTATCAATAGGTTTTATACTCTGCACGATGCTCACTTTCATCTTTAAGTAGTTCTCTCTTTTTTTATTCGTTTTAATCCTGCAGATGTTTTTATACTCTCCCACTGCTAACTAGTGATTTTTAGATTTTTTTATTATTATTTTTAAGAACAACGAGGAACATTGCAGACTATGATAAAAGTTTCTGTGCTGTTATATTAATCAGTGGTAAGCTCCTACTTGAGGAGCTTGATTTCTCGCTGCCCCCCCCCCCCAATCTTGGTATGATGTAGTAGAAATAAAGATAATTCAGAAAATAAAAAGAGAGGGAATAGGGAACGTTTTCAGGTTTTATTCATTGAAATTTAAAATTAGTTCTGTTACAGGAAAAAAGGCATTGTAAAATTACACAGACACAGAACAGAAGATACTTAGCATCTTGTGACAGAGCAGAGAGACATTTAATGAAATTAATTTTCGGTAATTTCAGTAAAATTCAGTAATTTTAAAATTACTGTAAGAGAGAAGTGTTTCATGAAATGCAGTATTTTCTCTGGAACTTGTCCCAGGGTATCACTGCTGAAAGAGCCTAGCAAGATTCAGAGAAGAACTGGATATAAAATTCTTTGTATCACCACAGCAGCAGTACTCCCTTCCTCCTACCCTTCACTGCTCACTACTGCACTGTGACTTGTGCAACCATGACATAAACCAGTAAGGCAAAGTGATCCTGCTTGAAAAATGATCGGGCAGAAAAGTGGGTAGTCTTCATCTGGATTGGTTTTCTGAGGTGGTACACAAGAGGGGGAATGTTGTCAGAGTGGTGCTGCTTCTGGAGGGAGGATAGGATGATTTCTGTTGACTACCTTTGATATAAAATAATCGGGGAACTAGAGCATTATTCAGTGAAAGGATTTTTTGTATCCTGCTTTGATGAAGGAAAGGATGCTGTTCAAGATGGTTATTAGTCTGCTTTGGTGCCTGGAAATCTGATCCTAAATTACAGTTGCTCTGTTCAGATTCTGATAGTCCTCCATCTCTTGGTAATCTTTGCTCTGTTTTTTTAATACGTAGCTTCTTCCAGTTTGCGATACCTGGGAAGATACTGTTTGGGCATATTTCAGGGTCATGGTGGACACTCTTGTTGAGCAGGAAATACGAACCTCAGTAATAACTGCAGAGGAGGTGGAAGAGCTCCCTAGAGATTATTTAGAAACAAAGTAAGTTTTAAGTAAAAATTATGCTCCTATACTCAACAAAGGATCCTGTATGATCTGTTTGGAAAATTCAAGGTAACTTTTTTGCCTTTTCTCTCCTACTTTTGAAGCTGGACTTCAGAAAAAGTTTTTGAAGAACTTCAGGCAACAGACAAAAAGGTACATATTAATTACAGTGTTTCTCCTCACTGTTTACCATTTTTAACTATTCACGAGGTTCTACTTTTACTACACTATTTAACAAAATGCTCAAATACGCACAGTGACTGATTTATTGTAGGTTTTCTACTTCTGTAATGTGTAATATCTCAATTCAAATAGATTTTTCTATATGCTGCCGCTTTTTAATGATGAAGAAGATACAGGTTTTGTCTTGCCCCATATCTGCCAAAGTAGCTGGGTGTGCTAAAGAAATAGCTGACTGTCAAGTGTTGTCAGACATACAAAGCAGACAGAGTAAATCACCTATTTAACACTTTGATAAAATGTGCAAAGATTGATTATGTGCCGTTTTCTTTATAGGAGGTTTCGGTTTTCTTTATAGGAGGTTTGTGTGCATATTTCAAAACAAACCTTTCAGAATTTAAAAGCATATTTGCTTAAACAGACTGTGTTTCTTTGTTACTTTTAACACCCAGGATACTTAGTTCATTTAAGATGAAATGTATAACTTACATGTTAATTTTGTAAAGATTAAACTGAAATGACACTTTTATTTGATGGAACAGACATACAGCATGTATCACATTGCAAAGACAGACATGTTGAAAGCTTACAGTCTGATGCAGTCAGCCACAGATACACCCAGCTGCCTTTGCCTTTCTAGTGCAATCCTCACCATGTAGCAACTTTACAGGTGCATTTAAATTGTATTTCATGCATTAATTCCTCTACCGGAAAAAAAAAATCTCTTCCTCCTCAAGTAAGTTTCACATGCCTTTTCTCTAAGGATTTATACACATTGTTGCTTCTTCTGTGACTTTGTAGAATCTATTCTCTGTAACATTGTTACTTATTCTCCTCTTCAGAGCAAAAAGCCCTTAGTCTTGGATCTCTTCCATGAAAGTATTAACTCCACAGATCTATATTCTGGTTCTTTCTTTCAGTTTGTCAATACTCTTGTAACTTGACATTGAGGTAGCAAGTGCCTTTTCTCCTGCTCTTTATGCAGAATACCCTTTGAGATAGGAAAGCTTTTTTCCTTAAGGAACCTTTGCTTTATTTATAAGTTTGCTTTCTTTATACGTTATGCTGTAAGATTTTATTGAAAGATTGAACTTTCTTTTTCTCTCCCCAGAGGGTTATAGAGGAGAATCAAGAACACTATCACGTGATTCAGAAATTCATTATACTCGGAGATGTGGATGGTGAGTTTTTCTCTAAGTGATTTTTAAATGTCAACTGACTACATTATTTCTAGTGACCTTTCCAGAAACTTATATGTGAATGGATTTTAGAAGCACACAGTAGGCAAACTCCACCTAAAAGCTAAGCTGCTTCTTTAATCAAGAACTGTAGGGACTTTCTGCAGTTTGACATACAAGGTAGTTTTCAAAGAAGTCATGAAATCATGTAAATGTGTCAGACACATGAAATCATGTAAATGTGAGACTATTGCTGTAACTTTTTCTGAGAAATGACAAAATACATACAGCAGATATTTAAGCCAAACAGCTAAATCTTTGCAAAACTGTTGGTGTTCTGTTTTGTTGGGCTTTTGAGGCTAAATTACATTTGCTGAATACATGCATAATTTTGAAATATGTCTTAGGTGTGTTTTCCCCGTGATATGGCTGATATCGACATTTCCTTGGTGGCTATAGGTTTGATGGAAGAATTCAGCAGGTGGCTTTCCAAAGACAGAAGCGTGCTCCCAGGACATCTCCTTCGTTTCATGACGCATCTTATTCTGTTTTTCCGCACTTTGGGTCTGCAGACTAAGGTAAGTTCACTTTGATTTGTTGTCACAGCAATAACTAGTCTTTGAAGTAGAAATGCTTGTGTGTAAATATATAAACTACGTACAATGATGGTAAATTACTGCCAGGCTCATGAGGAGCTGCATGCTTAAAGAGTGTATTTGTTGATCTTGGCGCCTAAGTACAACGGTCAAATTTAGAAAAGAGCATCCTGCTCCCCTCTGGTTCAGCTTGAAAATTATTTTTTGAGGATGATGGATTCTACTCATAAACCCTTTATTGAGAAGGACCTGACTCAAACTTCAGTATTAGGTTTATCCATAGCAGCCAAGATGCTTTGAATATAACCTGATCTTATACACAGTCCTTTGAATTGTACCTATTGCTATTGTTTTTGCTTGAGGTAATTGGTACTAGCTGAAACTTTCATATTTTCTCAAAACATATACTAAGTATAGCCTACTAGCTACCTAGCCTATTTATGCTAAATACACAGATGGGTCACATAGCTGCAATTACTCTTTTCTGAGGCAATTGCAAGTAATTAGAAGCTCTCCTTTTCTACTACTTTAAAATTTAGAAGCGTTCATGTATCAAATAAGTTTCTGAATGTAACCTATTTTGGCAAAAGACAGGTGTGTTTTCATTAGATGGTTTAAATACAGCTCTGAGTTATTATGTTTTTTCATGCCTCTAATCATTGCTTCATTCCCTTGTGGAAATTTATTTTGAAGTCAGTTAACATTTAACTAATTAAAAGGAACTTGTGTGTGTGTGCATGCGCGCGTGCGTGTATACATACACATTTTTTAGCCAGACTCAAAATTTGGTAGAGTAGGTCTTTAAGCTAAAGTATGGTAGAACTAGTCATTAGCATACGTTTAACAGAGGGGACAAAAAAGGTGCAATTTCCTACATAAATTCCATTGTGGGATAGTGAGTAACTGTTGATTACTGCCTCTACAATTTTGGAGTAGGTGAATTTACTGAACGATTACTCAATCAACCCTCAGTAGACCTCAGAGGAAAGAGGCAGTTGTGCAGGCTTTTATGGTGTTCCTTATTTGATGTTTGAGTACAATTCATATAGGTATATGCTTAGATGAAGATCTCTAATTTCATTTACACATATAAAACTAAAATTATAGTTCTTCACAGTAACAAACACTTGAGTCTTAGCTAAAGCAGTCTCAGGTGCTCGGACTATACTTTGATGTTTAGTATAGGCTATTACGGATGAGCCAGGTGATATTTATACCCTGTACATAGGTACATTAGAATTTTCTGTAATACAACAGTGCATGTAGCACACTGCAATAGTCATCTATTCGCCTGACATTTTATTTATTAATAAAAATAATTATGGTAAAATGGAAATATTTGAAAAACAGCTTAAAAAGTAACTTTCCAGTTAGACCAAAAAATGTTATCCAGTTGCTGAAGAAGAAAATCCTTGGAACACTAAATCTTTGAATCAGAAGACACATTTTTTTAATCACTCTCCAAGAGAAACAGTTCTTCCAGCTGAGCCTGTTTGAATGCGTAGATTACTGAAGCAGGGATAAGCAAATAACCTTGTGTCTATGTAATAGTGGTAGCCTGTAAAGTATCTTTTTTTTTTTTTTTTTTTTTGCCACATTATCTGATTTTAAAATTGGATTTGTATTTGTTTGCAATAAGGAGGAAGTTTCTGTTGAAGTCCTGAAGACCTACATTCAGGTAAGCTTTCAAAAATACAGTTTGCTTTCTCTGATGTAATTTAGGCGTAAAGGGGGAAGAAAAGCAGACTTAAGGTTACAGGATGGAAAGAGCTATGATGCAGTTAATGCTCTCTTCTCAAGAGATACATGGAAGCTTGCCTAATATGCAGAGTTTCTGTCAGCAGTGCGTAAAAGAGACAGTTTTATTGATCCTTGTTAGAAGCTGAGAAGTGGAATCTTCCTGTATCAGAAGAAAATAATCAGATTTCGTTACACATTTATGTTTTTACATAAAACATGTTTTTATGCAAGTGTAAACACATAAGTGTTTACACAGAGGAATATAGTATGTTTTTCTAAATATTTGCTTCTTATTCTGCAGCGGATGATATCTGAGAAGCACACAGATTTAATAGCCTTTTATGTTAGCCACTTGCCCCCAGAGCTAGCTGTTGCTCAGTATGCTTTATTTCTCGAAGATGTTACTGAAAGTGATCAACGCCACCACTGCCTTGAATTAGCAAAAGATGCGGGTGAGAGATGCTGATATTCAAATTATCATTTTATATCCTGGGTTATTTTGTCTTTCAGTAGTTTTTAATGCAAGACCTAGCTATGAAGATTATATTGTTTCCTTCCTGTGTCTCTTCATTTTTCAATTAAATAAAATAAATTTGCTGATCACTTCTTCAAGTAGGTATATTGCGGTTTTCAACTAACCTGGAATTGCAATTCTTTTTCTGAATTAAACTAAATACCACTTTTGCTTCTGGATTATGTCCAAACACAGCAGGAAGTAAATGCCAGCTGCCTGTCTCAAATATACGCTCTGAAGCTTGACATGATCGTATTATTTCAGAAAACTAATTATACAAATACGTACCTGTTTGTGGATTTAGGAAGGTTATGAGTATCTTAAGTTTTTTGTCCTGTTTATAGTGCTCTTTCTTAGCCGTGGTGGGCTGCTTGCATTAATTGTAAGCTTCCTTCCAGGCCTATACATCAAACTAAAAGGGACTACAGTGAAGCAGCCCACTGTCCATTGTTTGACAATGCCTCTGTGCCACTCAAAAATCACAAATAGATTTACTGCAGAATTCAGTGTCTAGCTTTTCTTCAATCATTTTTTAGCCATTTTCTTTTAAAAACTTGGGTAAGGTTTCAAAAATAGAACGTCCTGCTTCAACATCTGTAAAAGAACTATTCTGAGCTTTTCCTGGTACATTCCTGTCAAATCATAGTCTTGCCATCAGAATTGTAGGAGTCAGTGGTCTTCGCAAATGTATCTACATGCTGGTCCCCAGCACAGACTGAAAAAACTTGTTAGTTGTCTTATCCTTTTTCCCATGTTTGATGTTCTCTGTTACCTCAAATATCATTCTTCTAAAATATCTGCAATAAATTATGTATCTCAAAAGCTTATAATTTAGTCTGAGAATGTGAGTGTGAACAGACTGATAAGAATTACTAGTAAGGAATAAGACCAACAACTGGAGCCTGAAATTAATTTTGTGGCAAGTTTGAATTCATGATTGCTGTTACACGGTTCTCTCTTAACCTAGGTCTAGATGTTGCAACCATAACAAAAACTGTTGTTGAAAACATCCGCAAGAAGGATGCTGGTGAATTCAGTCACCATGACCATATGTTAGATACAGGCACAACGGAGGTGAGTATACTTTGTAGGGCAGATACTCCAGTTCGCAATCAACTACAGTGTCTTTCACCATAGATGATCCGTGTTTCTCTTTCAACGGTGGTGGAAATTGCCTTGAAAAAGCCTGTGAGGGAAATGCACTTTCCATGTGATCAAGTGAGGAGTTGAATTGCACGAATTCATAACTTCTGATTCTACATCTTCTTGATCTTCTGGGCTGTGGTGTATGCATGCTCAGCAGCATGTCTGTATGCAAACAATAAGTGAAGATAAAGCCCATGAAATGACTGTAACAAAATACGTTGTAGCTGAGAGTAGGATATTATTGTAGCTTCTAAGAATTATGAGGATTAATACTTTGGATCTCAGATGCACCTTATTACGTGCTCAAGTGACATATTCTAGCTACACAGACATTGCCTTTACTGACAGTTTCCTTGTCATGGCTATTGAGTGTTGGTTGCATCCAACTTAGTACTTTGGTGACAGTGAGGTACTGTTAATAGCTTGCATTCAAAGCACTGTTTAGAAAGCAACTGATAGTTTGCAAACTTGTGGCAATTTTTTTGCTGTTCGGTACAAAGTTTAAACTCTCTAAGCCAAATAGGTGGTTTATCTAATGCAAGAGTTGGAAAACTGTGGCTGCAGGCTGATAGCACCCCTTGTAGCAAGGGCTCCATAAGCATAATGTTTGTACAGTGTGTTCATATTAAAGCTTGAGAAAGATGCATGGTAATCCATAAAAATTTTTGAGAGCTGATGCTCATCCATTAGTCCGAATATCTTGGAAATACTTAGGAATGGATTTTTGAATGATTCTAGATTGCAGAGATTGTTTTCTAAGCTTTTGATACTAAAGTTGTGAATAAAGCGATCCTTGTTAGTATGTCATAATGCTATCCAAAGATCTCTAGAAACTTGTGTATTTCATTGACGAGATTTAATGTGTCTGTATGCTTGAAATGTTAGTGAATCTATATGTTGGTTTTTACAGGCAGATCGGCTGAAAATAGATGTAATTGACTGGCTCGTATTTGATCCTGCACAGAGGGCAGAAGCACTTAAGCAAAGCAATGCAATCATGAGGAAGTTCTTGGGTACTAAACTTCACAAATACTGTAGACTCTTTAAATGTTGTTTTTGTTCTCATTGGCTCTTGGCGCTACACTTGATATAACTTTGAATCTAGTCTACTAAAAAGCATGGGTTTGTCAGTTTGTAAAAATGAAGTATGGAAATTGCAAAGCTGTTGATACTCAGTTCACATTCTCATAGCATCCAAGAAACATGAAGCTGCAAAAGATGTGTTTGTGAAGATTCCCCAAGACTCTATAGCAGAGATATATAACCAATGGGAAGAACAGGGAATGGATACTCCACTTCCAGCTGAAGATGACAATGCTATAAGGGAACACTTATGTATTCGGGCATATTTGGTGAGTTTCAAATGTGCTGTATTCCAAGTTATTACTTAGAAATAATGGTGGCCTTGCCTTGGTGGTGAAATGTTAAGCTTTGTCCATTTGATTTTAACTTCTCATTCCTGGATGCACTATAGCTGAGAGTTTACGAAACAGTGAGGTTCTCTTTATACTTTTGGCTTTTGTGCGTTTAATGACATTCTTGTAATTATATAAATAAATGAGTGAAAAATGTCAAAAAGCTGTTTCCAATGCAATCCAGGAAGCCCACGAAACCTTCAATGAATGGTTTAAACACATGAACTCAGCTCCGCAGAAGCCTTCTTTGTTACCACAAGCAAGTTTCACTGAAAAAGTGGCCCATGAACATAAAGAAAAGAAGTATGAGGTAGGTAAAAGTTCAAGTTGTTATTTACTATAAACACTTACGTTCTTGCATAGGAGGCAGTCTTAGTTTAATGAAACAGAGTAGAAGTCTGCTAATTCATATTGCTAAAGAACTCTATTATAAATTATTCTATTTTTATGTTGAAAAGAGGGAGTATGAGATAGACTAGTAATGCCACTGCACAATAAATTCTCATGCTTTATTCTTATATGACTCAGCTTTACGTATAATATTGTACACTGTAATTGTAAATATTCATTATATTGTGTTGATTGTCAGTGGTGGTAATAAATCTGAGTACTCAATTTTGCTATTAACTCTTCCCTGGAAATGGAGGCTGAAGGCTGTCTTGTGTTCTTGTATTTGTCACATTTTCTTCTCCAAAAGATGCTGCAGTTCTGTTTGTTTTGCCAAAAGTTCTTTTTGTATGTCTGGACAGTATGAATACGCTGTATTCAGTTTATACAAGTATTTGTTTTATAAGCATGGCAGAGTAAGTTGTTTAAAATTATCTTCCCCTAGTGGGTTCGACTGCTTCTGAACAACCTGTCTGACTCTCTGGACAGGGAATTAAGCAAGGATGGAAATAGCTGTTAGCAGCAGGCTTTTAGGTTTTGGCAATTGGCTGAAGATTCTAATTTGAATTACAGCTGCGCTGGCTGTTGCATGCTAGGTGAAGAGTCTGTGTTAAAATAGCCTTGGAAATGATCCTGTTCTGCAGTAGTTTATTTTTTGTTTCTTTGCCAGATGGACTATGGTATTTGGAAAGGCCTCTTGGATGCTCTTACAGCTGATGTGAAAGAGAAAATGTACAATGTGTTGCTGTTTGTTGATGGAGGATGGATGGTTGATGTTAGAGAGGTAAAATGAATTTTTATATCATGGCGTAGACCACAAAGCCAGGTTGTACCTGGTTTTACCTTTGTCATCTTTAGTTTGATGTGCTTCTGTTTACTCTGTTATCATTCACTCTGGCCTTGCTGTGACCAGTTACAGATTGCTTCCCCTTCAGTTACCATATAAATCGGACCTGGCAGTCCAGTCTAGGCTGGTTAGTCCAGTTTTTTGCCTCTGACGCTGCTAATTATGTGGTTATGCTGAGTTGCCTTTTTGAAGGTAAATGTTCATAATACTAATATATTATTTTGCTATGGTAAGGATGCCGAGGATGACCCCGAACGAACACACCAGATGATTTTGCTGCGAAAGCTGTGTCTGCCAATGATGTGCTTTTTACTGCACACGGTGTTACATAGTACTGGACAGTATCAGGAGTGCCTACGACTGGCTGACATGGTTGCTTCTGAGCGACACAAGCTTTATACGGTGAGTTATTGAGAGCTGCAGACAGCTTAGCTTCCATTTAAAAGCTCTGTGGGTTGACTGTGGGAAAAGCTTCTATCTAGAGAGGAAGGTGCCATATGTTCCTTAACAGCATAAGTTTCTTCATCTCTTCCCATTCACTGCAGTAGTAAAGGGTTTCCTTGTATGCCAACTTAAGGAATCAAAGAGTTAACTTTGAAACACTGAAGATGATGCCAATGTTTTGACAAGCAGTTCTTCTGAGTAGTGCAGTTACTAATTTTTGGATGGGGGCTATTGAATTGAAATAAGTTGAACTGTAGAATTGTAATTGATTTTTTTATTTCCATTACATTTCAGAACATTGTATTAGCAGGTTTTGTTTTGGAGCACTTGGTTTACTTAACCTTCTCCCCTCCAAAAGCCTGAAAAACAACACAAAAAAAACCTTTATCACAAAAAAAAAAAAAACAACAAAACCCAAAAAAACTAAACCACAACACTCCCCCCCCCGCCCAAGAAAAACCACCCAAGGATTAGAAATCTGAAAAGAAACACCAAGGCTAAGAAAAATACTGTGATGGATTCGCCTGGATTGGCTTAAGATCTCTGCCAGCAATAACAGGAAAACTAAATTTGGCTGTTTAACAATAATCTTTGTAGTAGTTATGAGACAGAGCTATCTTGAGACTACCTTCAGGTTTTGGATACTGCTACTAGCTTCCAGTCCTTTACTAAATGGCATTCTGAAATGCCTGGTGTTCACACTGTCTTAAATAGAAAGGAAGGAAGGAAGGAAGGAAAATCAGTAACTTAGTTAACGACCATTTACTTTGATGTCAGTGCTGTTCATTGCAAATAAATATAACTCCACTATGTCTTTTTTTATTCTTAGGTATTTTCAAAAGAAGAACTCCGAAGGCTTCTACAGAAGCTGAGGGAATCTTCTCTGATGCTTCTGGACCAGGATCTTGATCCTTTGGGATATGAAATTCAGTCATAGGATTTCATGGATATTCGCAAAAACTTCTGAACATGGACATTCTGGTTATAAAAAAGAACAAAACCGTGACTTGAATAAACTGTTCTGATCTTTGAGGGGGGGAAAACCTAACCCTCAGATTTCAATTTCAACTTGAAAAATTCTGACCAACTTCAGAGATGATGTTTGTTATACAACCTTTTTCATAATGTTTTTTTTCCTAATTAAAGTGCTTCACAAATAGAAAATGTTTGTTCATTCTAATCTCTAATGACATTATATAGATATGGTGATTGCATGAACCTCTTAATCTCTTTGCTACACGTCAAAGAGCTGCCTGTAGACGGGAAACAGTACTCAGCAGGAGAAGAATGCGCAAGGGTACAGTGGAGAGGAAAGTGAGAGTGGAGGAGGATGTATGTGGAAAGCAGGGGAGAAGAAAGCCGATGCAGGGAGCTGGAGGAAAGGAACGTCAAAGAAAGAGAGAAAGTGAAGGACTACCACCCCTTCGGAAGAGAGGAGGGCTTGCTTCAGGGCTTGTACTGGTCTGGCATACATTGTGCGGTTGCTGAAATGCCGATGTAATCCTGAACCGGAGGAAAGCTGATCAAACTTCAAACTCCCAAGTTTGAGATTCTGTAATTTATTTAGAAACCTTGTCCTGGCCCTGTTTACATGTGTAAACACACGTTTACCTGCTTTTCCCCTAACTGGAGAGGGCAGAGCTGTAGTGCAATTAGGCAAGGGCTTCAGTTCCTTCACCCAGTCGGTGTCTTCTGACGAAGAACGTGATTTGTGCTATACCTGTATGTACGTATATTTTTATGCGTGTATTTATAGAAATACCCAGTCCAGTCGTTGAGAGGTACTTGTGCCTGGGGAGAAGGCGTGTTTCTGCCCACCGCAGAGGCGGGGGCTTGCCTGCGTGGGTGTACGGGGGGGGTGGGGTGGCCGGGGAGAGGTCCCGCAGCTTTGGGTGGGCCGCAGGGCGCGTTTGCTGGTGCACGTTCTCCGTGTGCCTCTTGCTCCCGGAAGGGGGTCCGCGGAAGCGTGGCTCCCGGCCCCTGTACGGGCGGCTGCAGCTCCACCTCTTTGCCCGGTAGCTGTCGAGGGCGGGCAGAGCCGCTCGGCGCGGCAGCTCCGCCCGCGGGGCTGTGCTGGGGCGGGCGGGGCCACCGGAAGGCGCGAACACACGTGTCCCGGCGGGGGCGGGGGCAGGCGGCGGCGGCGGCGGCGGCCCGGCCGGTGCGCTGGCGGCCGGCGGGCTGCCTCGGCCGCTGCTGCCCGACTCCGCGGGACGCCATGGGCTGGATGCCGGCGCAGGGTCGGCTGGCGGCGGGGCTGCTGGTGAACCTGGCCGCCTCCATCTGCATCGTCTTCCTGAACAAGTGGCTGTACGTGCGGCTGGGCTTCCCCAACCTCAGCCTCACCCTGGTGCACTTCGCCATCACCTGGCTCGGCCTCTACCTGTGCCAGGCGCTCGGCGCCTTCTCCCCCAAGAGCCTACGGCCCTCCCAGGTGCTGCCGTTGGCCCTCAGCTTCTGCGGCTTCGTCGTCTTCACCAACCTCTCCCTGCAGAGCAACACCATCGGTACCTACCAGCTGGCTAAGGCCATGACCACGCCGGTCATCGTGGTCATCCAGAGCCTGGCTTACGGCAAGACCTTCCCCCTCCGTATCAAGCTTACCCTGGTGAGGAGGCGGCGGGGCTGAGGGGAGCAGGGAGGGACTGCCCTCGGGCGTCGCCTCAGGCCTGGGCGGGCGGAGGGAGGCGGGGGGGGCGCGGGGTTCCCCGCGCCCCCCCCGCCTCCCTCCGCCCGCCCAGGCCTGAGGCGACGCCGAGGGCAGCGGCCCGGCCTAAACACCCCCCCCGCCCCCCCTCCTCCACAGGTCCCCATCACGCTGGGCGTCTTCCTCAACTCCTACTACGACGTGAAGTTCAGCGTCCTCGGGATGGCGTTCGCCACCTTGGGCGTCCTGGTGACCTCCCTCTACCAAGTGGTGGGTAATGGCGGGGGGGAGGGAGGGAGGGAGGGAGGGCGGGCGGGAGCGCTGTGGTGGTTGGTCTTCAGCCTGCTGTCCCTCGGTTAGATCGCCTTTAAACAGCACCCTGCCTTCCAGGAAACCCTCCGTACTCCGTTATTTATTAAAAAAAAAAAAAACAACAAATTGTGATAATCCACCGCAACCCCTGGTAAATTGTTTAAGGAATTGATCGTCCTCGCTGCTAAAAATCGGGGTGTCACCTTTAACGTGGTCATGAGCGTATTTTCAAGGGGTGAAGATCACTTCATCGGTAAAACACCATTTTTCTAGAGAGCACAGATTTTCTCCTTGCAGAAGCAAGTGTCTTGTATTTGGACCTTTCCCTATAAAGGATATTTTCCAGTCCTTCAGTTAATGCCATGGTTTATCCTTGAGCTATTCACATTTTATCAGCATCCTTCTTCAATTTCGACTGTACACAGTCTAAGGTGTTTTTGTGGAGGGTGCACTAATGCCAAATATTGGCACAGTATAACCTTTCTGGCTGATTATTGGTGAAAAAATAGATACCTCTAAGGACTGCCTTAGCCCTTTCTGCTGTAACATTGTACTAACAGCTCACGACCAGTTCATTATCGGCCATGATTGTAAAAGCCTCCCAAATTAGAGTCCACTGTCATGTTGATGTGATGGTCATCATCAATTTAAATGTGAATTTCTTCAGAAGAGATGTATTGTGCTTCCGAAAGAAGCAAGGCGCTCTGACCTGTAGTGTGCGAGGGGATAAATAACGGTCTCTTGTCCTGATTTGGGGCAGGAGGAGGAGAGAGATGCTGCCCAGTAACTTCAGGTGATGGTGCATGTACTGGAGAAATGGTAGTACCTGAGTGAAATTACCCTGTAGTTTTTCAAAAAACTTAGCAAGTTTATATTGTGTACACTGGAATCTCCGTTACCGATGAATGTGATTTATGAAATATTAATGTAAACATCACTCTTCAGTATGATACAAAGGTGCATCCTTTTGCCTGTAGCATCTGTCTTCCTATCCATAGATAACTAATGCTGTCTCTTAAAGCATGCTACATTGAAAATCCAAGTTATAGTCAATTATAGTCAATACTGAAATTAAATCCAGTAAATTTGGAATAAACTGGCAAAAGAAACCCAAACGTTTACTGGTTTTGTTAGCTTCTGTGTGGAGGAAAATGAGAAGGAGCAAAAGCAGATGTCTGCTTAGGCAAAGGTGCTCAGCTCCATCATAGACAGGGTCTGGAATTTGTCTTGAGAATAAAAGGAAGCTGGCATTTTCTTCCCAGCTCTGCTACTTTTTTGCTCTTCCTCAAGTATAATACCTCACCCCCAGGCTATGAGAAGAGGAAAGTTTAGGCACTTAGGGGTGTTTTCACTGCCCCTGCATACGCTTTCCTCCTCGCCTGACTGCGCTCTACGGCTTGTGTGCTCCCAAGAGACAAACGTGTAGGCCTCTGGTTAGGCAAAGGTGCTCAACAGTCCATTTACGTCGTATTGTCGACGTGAGACTCCCTCTGTGTTAGTAGCCAGATTGCTTTTGCTCACGTTTTCCATTTATGTTTTTTTCTTTCCCCTCATGTTTAACAGCTTTCTCTTTTGGTTTTAGTGGGTAGGAGCTAAGCAGCATGAGTTGCAGGTAAACTCTATGCAGTTGCTGTACTATCAGGCACCAATGTCCTCGGCTATGTTGTTGTTCATCATACCCTTCTTTGAGCCAGTCTTTGGAGAAGGGGGAATATTTGGGCCCTGGACGCTTTCTGCTGTGGTAAGGCTTTTATTGACTTTATTTAAATAAATAATCATCATTGATGTAGTTAAATTTGATACTAAGATCTGTTCCTTTGTGAAAGAGATTTTTGTGCAGTCGTTGACTATGATGAGATGAGAGGGGCATGTGCGAGAGAAAAAAAAACAACTTGTTGTGTCTGCCCCACTTCCTCCCAGAGGAGTCTGTCCGTCAATTGATTTACCTCCTTATTCTTGTTTCTGTTTAGAGGGCATCTGAACAACAGGAAAATCTGACAAAATCCAGAAGCTTCCCCTAGTGTATTAAATTAAAAATATGTAAGTGCCCTAGTTCCAGCTCTTACTGTCCACTCAGAAAAGAGATAAGCATGCTCACTTTTGACATTCTCAACTCCTCTTCTGTGGAAGGATGCCAACATTGGTTGTTCTCTAGAATTGCTAGTTTATTTTCACCAAGGCGGCTGTAATTTCTCTCTCTTTATCCTTCTGTCCAAAAAGGAGCTAGTGGCATATTCTTATTCTTACCACTGCTGATTGTGCCGCTCAGTGATGGGTCATTTCTCATACCGCTGCAGTTTATGAATGGAATAGCAAGTATTCACAATAATAAAATCAGATCTTTTTCCAAAATAGTTTTTTTGTGTGACCATAAATAAGACTTTGTCTCAAAGGTAACAAATACAACTTCTATGTGTATGAGAAGCCAGATTTTCCAAATCACTCTTGAATGTTCAGTGAGAGTAAAGGAGAAAAGACTTGTGGTTCTATCAGTATATATTTATGGACATCATACCCTAAGCTACTTGTACACGTCACCAATGTCTGTACTGATTTGAAGCTGTTTCTATTTTTGTTCTCCATATGTTTTTTCTTGCCTGATACTTTGCATTTGAAAGTAAAGGAAACTAACTAAATAACCTGAAATGTATCTACAAATGGCAAAAGCGTGTCAGATTACTGACTGTGTCCATTAATCCACAGATAATGGTACTGCTGTCTGGGATAATAGCCTTTATGGTAAACTTGTCCATTTACTGGATCATTGGAAATACGTCACCTGTCACGTATCCTTTGTAACATTAGTTGTTTCTCCTGTTTCGAGGTGAATTATGTTAGCATTCGTTTGGGCTGATTTACTGTGGGAAAATTGTTCGGTAACCTGCCTGCTTTATCTTAAATGATGAAGCTGGAAAAGCACGTTCATGTTTTAGTGTATTTCATTTCTTTCTTTGGGGTTTGTATAGATATGGCAGTTAACTTACTGACGTGACCTTCATACCTACAAAGAATATTTACCCACATTTTGGCTACCATGAGGAAGTGTTGACGTTGTCAGTTAGTTTGTAGTGTACACCGGGTGAAAGGCTTTACATGGAGGTTAATTCTCATAGCCGCAGAGATGCAGGGAAGTTGCATGTGTTGAAGTCAATGCCACATACCGTTGCATGCTTCGGATGTAATTAATGAAGTTCCCAAGTGTTTCTTTTTACAAAAAGTAATACTGATATTTGCTATTATCCTTAACAGATGTCTAGGTATAACATGTTCGGACATTTCAAGTTCTGCATCACCCTCCTGGGAGGGTGCCTCTTATTTAAGGATCCACTGTCTGTTAATCAAGGCCTTGGGATTCTGTGCACATTGTTGGGCATTTTAGCTTACACCCACTTCAAGCTTAGTGAGCAGGAAAGCAGTAAGAGTAAATTGGTTCAGCGTCCATAAAGCAAAGGGTTCTGGAGACTAATAGTATTGTGAAGAAAAACAAGTATTTAAATATGCATTGATTCTAGAATGCACAAAATTGTCTCGTTCATTTAGATCTATGGTTTTAGTTTAACCGCCAGGATTGTTATTCTGTAACTAAACCAAACGAACTGAATTATGTAAAATGCTGGGGTTTTGCCATCTCAGTCAGTCCTATCACTTTCATTAAATTTAAATGGTAACTGAAAAGAGAAAAAGGCACATTACAAATTGCTGTGGAAATTGTACTGAAGTAATTATATTTTTGGCATACCAAATGACATCACAATGGCAACAGTTATAACAGAGAGAGAGAAAGAAAGAAAGAAAGAAAGAAAGGAAGGAAGGAATCTTGTCTTTGTGATCATGCCAGTATTACTGTTGTGAAGAAACTTGGAGGTGCTTTTATGCAGATGTTCTGGTATGTAGTGATGCTGCTTCCTTTTTGTCTGGTGAATGATGAAGAGGAAACATACTTTGTTCGGTAGTTTTAAAAAGGGCCGCCAAGCTCAATCCTATTTCTTGTATACTTTCTATGTATATTTGGCTTCAACACATTGATAGATTTTGGCTGAAGAAAGTAGATAAAATTACAGGTGGAGAGAGGCTAGAGGAGACATTGGAAAACTTGAAGCCACAGGCCAAGCTATAGAAAAGTAGGAAATCAGATCTAAACAGTTCATCTTAAATTTTTCTTTTGGTCCATCGGGACATTAATGAAGTCATTCATCTTTTAGAAAATTCTGTTACTGCTTTATAATTTTCTCTATGCCAAAACCAAGGCTTTACATGAGATCTTGTAAATACTCGTGAGCCTAATAAAATTGCTGATTTTGTGGTGATAACCAAATATTTTGCAGCCTTTGCACACAGACACCCATGCTAAAAATATTTTTGGAGAAATCTTCAGAAAGGTCACCATCTGTAATGGACGTGAAGGTTGCCCAGTTCTCTCTCCTGCCTTCAACCCCACCTCCCTCACTCCCACGCTTTTCCCCAAGAGTTACTGTTCGGTGGGATCTGCAGATTTGTCTGCTGTTGTTTCGGGGGGAGGCCCAGGGGCTGTCTGGGTAGTGCTGGGTAGGCAGCAGCGTTTCCTCAACAGGCAGTCCCCGGAAACGTATCAGAACGACTGAAAAGTGTGAGGTGGGACTTGCTTCTGCTCTAATTTGGGAACGCCTTGAAAATTATTTTATGCCAGTATCAAGCACTGATTTTGACAACGTGGAAGGAAGAAGTTGAGGGCTGTTCTATTTAAAAAAAAGAAAGAAAAAGTAACTCCTTTCAGTAAATCTGGTGAGAACATATGTTCGCTAGATTTGCAGGGTTAGAATTTATTTGCAGTATCTTAATCCTTACATTTTGGGGTTTGTTTTATCTTCATCTACCTCTAGCAGATTTAAAGAGGGGAATTATGTGAACAAAAACAAGTATTTAAGTTTTACAACTACCGACAGAGATGATATTTAGTTCCTCTAAGCTTTTTACAATATAGGTAACAAGTCTTTGTGTAAGAAACAATGCAGAATCTTCTCAAGCTTGTAAATTATTTATTCTGTTACAGAGTTCTTGATTTAAGAAAGTTATTTCTCTGTGTAACCTAAGTTTACACCGTAATACTCTGTATCATTTCAGAGTTAGAAATACCTGAAAAATTTTACATCTTTACCAACTGTGTCTTAGACGTTGTATTGGTCCAAGGATAATGTTTTGTATACGTTTTTGTAAATCTATAATTAGTTTAAAAATACAGCCTGGACTACTGAAAGATGTGTTCAGACAGTCAGTCTCTGGATGCATATCCTTCAGTACGTACACTGAGAAAGCCATTTGCATTAATTTGTGCTGTGCACAAGTTCTTCTAAAATGTAGATAGACTGCAAAGACTCTTACAGTTAGAAAACAACAACTGAATTAGAAGCCTGTGTGACAACAATATTTGGGATGAGACTAATGTAAATATAAAGTGTTAGAATGAACAAAAGAACCATGTCTGAAAATACAAAAGACTCCTTAAGGAGAGGAGCAGATCTGCAAGAGAAAGTGAACAGTGTCATTAAAACAATACATTATAAATACAGTCTGTTGCTGGAATGTATAAGTTGTGGAGGTCACTTAAGTGACATGGGTTTTTTTTCATGCGTTCAAGAACTCTTCTTTGAGATATACCTGTTGTATCTAACAAGTAAAGTATCTTGAACTTTGTCATATGGTTCAAAATATTAAATCTAGGAGGCTTGTGTAATCGTGGGATAAGTAGATCTTTGTATGTATTGTTTCTTTGGATACCACGTGTAGGGTGGGAATAAATTTTTAATCTCTTGACTGGTATCTGTTTATTGCAGGGGAGAACAGTTGTTCTTGTATTTTTTCATCTTCTGCTTGAATTGCGTACACTTTGAGGGTGTGCATAAGACAAAATGGTGCCACTTGGATTTCTGTCTATATAAATATTTCAAGGAGTTCGCATGTTTAGGGGCTGAAGTCATAACACAAATGAGGGAGGCTGCATTCCTCCACTCCCCTGGGCAAATACAGGGACTCACATGTACGTATGCACACACTTGCCCACTGACAAACTGCCTGTGTGCTTTCCTTCACCCCTGTCTCTTTCCCCCACCTAAGTCCTTCCTGAATACTCCATTCTCTGCATGTTCTCCGTTTCCTTCTCTGTCCTGCATGAAGGTCTCCAGTGCCGAGGTTCCTTGGTCTCACCTTTCCCCTATGCTAAAACTATGCATACTTCCCTCACCGCTCAGACCTCTTCCCCCACCCCTTAGCAGAGAAGTCCCGTTGGTACTGAGGAGGGAGGGCAGGAGCAAAACGAAGTTAACTGCTACGATGCCAGAGTAGGGTAACTCTGGCACCAGCCAAATCCTTCCTTCACAGGCAAGTATATGTTGAGTTTTATGTTGGGGGGACTGAATCTTCCTTCAGGAGATTGTAAGACAACAAAGAGAAGGAAGGAGTAAGAGAGACTTTCAGTTTAGATGGTTTTACTGCAAGCATCGTGATAATTTATTTAGCCAAACTTTTAAACCCGGAGGTAAAAGTAGAGTTTGATAAAAATTACTGATACTTACCTGGTGGGAAATTTGCTTATTCTAGTTTTTACTATATCACTTTAATATGTTTTCCTGTTGATCATATGTATTTCATTCAGTTTTGGCTTTCCTGAAAGAGAAATTAGAGACTTGGCATCTTTAACAATATGTAGTCATCACCCTGCATGTGCCGTCGCAACTGGAGCCGTACTGTACAAACCCCGGTGTTTACTTTCTGCTTTTCATTTTACTTCATAGTCTACATATGACTAAATGTGGTAACAAGACAGACCTTGGTCCTTTTCAGCCATCAAGTGCTTTGCTGCTTATATTAGCATTCTTTACTTTAAAAAGCTACCATTGATGTAGTTCCAGTGAAAAAGCTAGCGTAAGATACCAGGGTGGCATTTAAAAATTAGAGCAGATCCAGATGATTCTGATTAAAATATGAGTGACTGGTGGTAAGTTATCTTTGCTAGCCTTGTCCCTGCAAATGCTTTAGAACAAAATACATGCATTTTTCTCATTTTCCCCAAAGGAACAGGAAGTATGCCTTCACTTAGAGATATAAAGCTTTTAACTGAGTGTGTTACCTTTAATTTTGGTAACTCAGGACTTGTTTGACAGATTTTGCATCTGGTTTTGTACAACGTGCCAAGTTCTTGCAGGCTCTGGGGGCACTGTGCCAGAAGAGTTTTTCTGTCGATGGGTGAACAGCTACTCTCTCAGGCTTGAGGTTGAACGAGAGCAGTTTGCTGCTGTTACATGTACGAAAAGGAGGTTTGTCTTGCAGGAAGTCTACCTTCAAGACAGAGCTGCAATTCAGCAGGAATGTATCCTCTCTCTGTCTCATCTCATGAAATGAATGCCCAGTGATGGCCTGGGGCTAAAGCAACATTAAAGCCTTGTTTGGGCTACCCATAGTTTTTATTAAATTTTTTTTTAAATATTAGTGGTAGTCAATGCCGGTTAAGTATTAAGGTAAAAATCTCATTCTTATAGTGTCCTATATAATAGGAGATTCAGAAGAGTGTTGGACACTCATTCTGGACACAACATTTTGGAGTACAGCTAATGTCTAACCCATGTCTAGTTTGTCACGTCTTCTGCAAAATCTATCAAGAGGTAATGATGGATTTCATAACTGACTGTATATATTTATACAGTTGGGCTGCCGAGAAGGGGCTTGCTCTTGAGCAATACCCTGCTACTAAACACTGACATACTGTTAATGTCTTTAGCAGTGATTTAGAAACATTCAGCCTGAAATTCACCAACGTGCTTAGGAAGGGAAAAAGACAACTCGCTCTGATAGGTGAGAGAGCTTTTTATCTTCTTGCTTTTAACAACAAACCTGAGGCTTGCAGTTTAAGGGAATTCGGAGAGCAGGCCTTACTCTCCCTCAAATCACCTTTCATAATAAGATTTTCCTCACAAGATGTCTGTTTTGCTCCCAATTACATAGTTGGTGTCTTACCTGGATTTTGAAAGAATAGAGTCTGGATTGCAGACTTGCAGGTGTGTGTTTGTGTTATGGGTTTTTTCCTCTTAAAAGTTTGTTAGCCATTCACAAACCAACTTCCCTGTTTAATGAGAAAACAAAAAAGAATGTTGAATAAATGAAAGGTAGACTGGATATATAGTGAAGATAATGTTTCGTTTTGCAGAAGAATTTCACTCTTCTAACTGTAAAGATGCAGCGCACTCTGTTTCTCTACTGCTGTAAATGGGTAGATGCACATAAGCACCAGCTTTCTGCTCCATACAAATTCACTGTTTTCCTGCTGGTGCTCTCTCTCTGATCACAGTCTCAGCCTTCCATTCGACAGCTCAGTTGCTGCAAAGGTGATTGGGATGTCAGCTGCAGAAGGTTAAGAACATGAAGTGAAAAACTATCAGCAGGAGCTGATATAATCTTAGATAATGAGAAATCCTATTCTAAGACACAGAGACATGTTACCAAAAAGACCTGTGCTAAGCAGTGGGGAGAGGTGTGGGTTTATCTCCAGGCAGGTATTGCAAAGAATGCAAGAGCTGAATTGTATGAATTCTTGCTGTGCTGCAGTAGTTGACAAATTTAGTTTAAACTAGCTTTTGTGATGATCAATAATATAAAAATTGAAAATATAAATGCCATGCAAAAAAATAAATAGCTGGATTCAGACAGTATAAAATCCTTGCCAGACTCGTCCCGCAGCGATGGTTAACCTTCCTGAGAGAAGGGAGCTATTGTTCCACCTCCCCTTCGCCCAGTGGTGCTGGGCTTAGTTAAGGAGGGTTTGTGTTCCTGAAAGCTGGTCTGCTTTTTTAAAAGTGTATCAGTTGGTCCAATGAAAACATATCACCTCTCCCTACAGAGCTTGTCTCCTGAAGTTACTGTTTCTGCTTTCATCTAACTGATTTGGATAGTGCTTCTGTCTTCCCCCAGTAGCTGAAAGGTCTAATGGACCTTGGGGAGTAGAACGTATTCCATCGCCTCATCTAACTGCAGCATCCAGTCAGCCCTGCTGTGGGGGATCCAACCCAGCCCAAAGGGTCATAGTTACAATATATGGTACAACGAGAACTAAAGAAAGGGGAAATTCAATCCCTTTTCATTGTTTTAGTTGCAGAGCAGTTACTAATCCTTTCAAATTTTAGTCTTTGTAATTTCCCTTTAGTAGGAGCATAAGAAAGCTCCCTTTCCTGTTTCAGTCTGCTCTTTCTGTATAATTATACTATATTTTCTGGAATTAAGACAGAAATCGTATTCACTGCTCACATAAATATATTGATCACACCCAGTGTTGCTTCTTTTACCTAGGGCCCCTTAACTGCCTTCCAATCCAGAAAAAAAAAATTGCGTAAAATACAGGAGGAGTCAGGTTAACCTGAATTAAGTAATTTGCCAGCTCAGGAGTTGCATGTACCTAATAGGCACAATATGCTGCCTTTATAATGGAAAGGCAGGAACAGACACAGAAAGATTAAACACAATGTAATGAAAGTAAATTATGTTTTTAGAAGCAAGTAGTGGGGATGATCCAAAGGTTGCTGGAGGATTAGCACTGCAAAGATATGTTCTGATTTGTTAGTGGCTTCACTGGAATATGAATACAAGCCTTTCATTCAAAGGCACATGGTTATATTTAAGGAGCTCCAAGAAGTCCAGCACAGCCGTGTGGGTAACTAGCACATGCAGGATGCACATGCAGGCTAGCAGTGTGGCAGAAAAGAGCAGGATTATTTTTAGAACTGTAGACGGCTGTGTCACATCCAGGAAGTGCAGGGAGGAGATCTCTGGTTGAAGCACAGCGTAAGAATGTAATTTTTAATGACCTTGGCACAGAAAACAGTTGTATTTTTTACTTTCTTACTAAGCAGAGGCTGAGAAACAAACTTGTTTAAAGAAGCTGTGTTCTGATCGGGTGAAGCACATGGAGTAATCATGGCTACTGGGATGCCAGAACAGAGGTGGTTGTGTATTTAAAAGAAAAAAAAGTGGATTAAGAGACAACTGAGAGGAGTATACAGCGTGTATACATCTAGGCAGGTTTTTAAATATAAGGTCTAAGTTTAGATGTTTAACTCCACAATTAGGCATCTGAATAGGAGAGCCAGATTTGTCAGTGTGAACTTCTTCCCTTTCAATTGTACTTAATGGAGAATGGCATGTGCTTGACATTTCCAGAAATGAAGCTGCATAGTTGACAAGTTTGACATTTTTTTGGTCTCCAACTAAATTAGGTATGCTGTTTAACAAGGAAACTGAGTCCTTGTTCTGCTTCCTTACTCTGTCCATAGTGTTTTTAATCCTTCTTACTCTGGGGAAAAAGAAACTATTTGTGCACTTTTATTTTCTGTTGCGTAACTAACTGCAGTGACTGAGTAAGTTTTGTTTTACAATACTCTGGAGTTGCATATTAAAAACTTAGATTAAGATCTTGTCATATATCTACGTGCGCGCATGCTGATTCCACTCAGGTTTCTGTCTCTGAGCTGAATGGAAAAAGCTGCTCGTATTTTACAGCATCAGCTGTTGTGAAATAAAGCGCTTCTCTCGAAGGAGTGCAAAGGTAATGTTAAGGTCTTCTGGGATCCAAAGTGATTTACTTGTTAAATGCATTTCTTGTGGTGGTTAGTCAAAAACTGGTTTCCTATTTGTTAATCCAGTTGAGAGGAGAAACCGACAGTGGTGGTCATACGTCCTTCAGGCAATTATGAGATATTTCTGAAACCACACAATCTCACTTTTCTGAGCGATGATTCTTCTGATCAGTATTAACAGTGTACCAATGTTTTTTAGCTAGTGTCATTCCCCAGAGACCCATTTCTTCAGCTTTTCTTCAGGTGCAGTTTGCATAAGACTTTGGTCTACAGGTAGAAAAAAAGAAGAGGAGACATGTGGTAGATTTGTTTGCCAAACAAAGCCCAAGCAAAACTTTCCCACAAAGGCTATTTTGATTCATGGATAGCTTTGCCTTTGTCGGGGTGGACATGTAAACCTTAATTCTACACCCCTAAACCTACACTCTCAGTGAGGTCCAGCCGACAGCAGAGTGGATGGACACATGGGAGGATGGCACTGAGCTGGGGTTGCTCAGCACCCACAGTAAGTTGTTTTTGTAGAACTAGATGCAAGATTACAGAACCAGCTGTACTTGGGTGTCATTCAAACCTCATCCTGGATGCCAAAGAGAGAAATTAAAATACAGGTAGTTTGAAAATCAGAAACTTTCAGAAATTAGCAGATCTAGTGAAAGACATGCTCTTAGCACATGTTATATGAGATGGCAGAGTCAGTGGAATGGCACGTTACTGCTTAAAGGCACATGGAAGAAATTTTTTACACTGAGGGTGGTTGTCACGCCCCACCTGCGGGAAGGGGAGAGTGACTAAGATCCGCAAATCCCCTCAGTGTGGATTAAGGTGAAATAACACTCGAGGCCCAAAAACAAACTCCAACTTTAACGGCACGAACACTTCTATAAGCATCAACCCTCTATGTCTTAATATATAACACAAGCTAAGCAGCTTTGTGAGGAGTTGAGGTAGGCCTTGTATTACTTAACAACATCAAAAGCAGAGAGCGAGAAGCAGGAGAGAGAAAGAGAAAGAGAGAGCTGGGCAGCAGGAGAGAGGTAGAGAGAGAGATAAAGAAATCACCAATCCTGGATCCAGCGTCAGACCTGCCAACAGGGGGTATCAGTGGGGAGAGTGTCCCCAAGGAGGCTCACGTGCGCCCCTATTTATTGGCTCCAGCCCAAGGTTTCTAGAGTCCTCTCCCCCCAGCTCCAGGAGTGGTTGAGACATTAGTTAGTCAAGGAGAGTGGCACCGGGCCCCTCCCCGTGGCTGGCTTCTGGAGCTTTCCCTGGGGCATTGTCTGTGCTTACAGCACAGTCATGTGAGCCTCGTCCCTTACAGTGGTGAAACACTGGCACAGGTTGCCCAGAGAGATGGTAAATGCCCCATCCCTGGAAACATTCAAGGTCAGGTTGGACGGGGCTCTGAGCAACCTGATCTAGTTGAAGATGTCCCTGTTCCCTGCAGGGCGGTTGGACTAGATGACCTTTAAAGGTCCCTTCTAAACCTTATCATTCTGTGATTCTATGTCCTGCTCCTCCCCATGAACACGGCTTGGATACTTGCTTCTGCCCCTTGATCTGTCTGAGCTGGGAGATTCATCTGACTCTCTGCTAGGCCGAATAGCCATGACTGGTTCAGACAGCAAGTCGATTGCCTTACTGTGCAGGCAGGCAAGTTTCAGTGCTGGGACAAGTGACAAGAGTGACACCACACAGCTAGAAACAGGATTGAGGGAAGCGGGGCAGGGTGGGAGGCACCTCTTTCAGTAGTTCAGATGTAATGTCCACATGCCCAGCCTCAGAAGGCACGTTTTGAAGGAGAAGGTTTCACACACAAACAAAATGGTGAGAAAGCCCTATTTTCATGTACAGCTACCAACCTCTCAGCCAGAAGCCCTCAAAGAGTTTCTCAAGCACTCCACAACATATTTATGTGCCTATAAGTGGTCTTGAAGTCTTTGGGAGACTGGCTGGCTCTGAGCCTCAGTGGCTCGTTGCCTGCCTCTGCAGCCTCCCGTGGACTGGCAACTCTCTATTCTCCTTGTCCCCTGTATAAGGGGAAGATCTTTGGAAGGTCTGTACGTTGGTCCTACTTTTCAGCATGCTCCATTTAGCTGAACCAGTCTGTGCTACATCAGCTGTTTCTGCTTCCGTGAAGACAGCTTTACTCATTTGAGAGCCTATAATAATTCACAGGATGTCACACAAATCAGAATTCATTGGGATATTATTTTTAAAGGCTGGTTAATTTTCTAATCAGTTACTTGTCCCTAAGCAAGCCAGGATTTAAATATCTTGTAGTTAAGTACTCTCAGTGTTTTCATTGAGTTTAAAAGTAAGATAAGCAGACGCTGATCTCCAGAGTTTCCCTTTAAAAATGGATGTAAATCAATGCATATGAAGATATCTAAAGAAATTATTTTAGGATGTGACATCCTTATTGACTAACGGGATTTAACATTTTGGGGCTAGGAATGACTGACATGAAACAAACTTCTGGAAAGACTTTTCTGCAAAAGTGGCTTGACAGGATTGGGTTGTAGCATAAGAAAAAGTCAGAGACATTGGGCTCTAAAGAGGCATTGCTTGAATAGAGGCTTGCATTGAAAAATGGAACCAAAACCTAGTAAAAGTGGAGAGCTGATATGCATATATAAAGCATAGATAAAACCATAAAGTTTCCTTAGTTTTACTGCAGTCATCTTTTTGGTCTTGCATAAAATAATTGTATGGCTGCATGAACCAAAATGACTCTTAACTCTTACTCCATGTGCACACGCTGACAGTGATGTGAGACAGTACTGCTCCCCAGCTACTTGTGGCTTCTCTTCCAGAGACGATTGTCCTTTCCCATCTGTGTCAGCAAAGAGGAATGTGGGCCCATGCTGTGGTCTCCCTTGAATGCAGTCACTTCAGTTAACAGTTTAACATGCCAGACTGTGAACTGAACCCACCGAGATGTGGGTAGCGATCCCTCTGACTTACTGTGTTGCAAGGGCAGTAACTTTTGCTAAGAAGGTACAGTCAACAGCAGAGGGAAGTGATGTCTTGAGCTGGAGCAACTTTATTTGCTACAGCTGCTTGATCAAAGCTGTAATAACAACAGCAAATCATGCCTGCTAGTAGGCAAAGAAATATCAAGATCATAATTTTGGAAGTGTGTGGGGAAAAATCTTTGAAAGTGATGGAAAGATTAACCACAAAATGAAAGAGGGTCTCACTTCTCAGTCTTTTATCAAAAATAAAAAGTTGCCACAGTAAAATGTGTGTATTTGCTATCACAAAGGAAATTCCCTTAATATCTGCATGAGTGGAATGCAAAAATACACAGCTGAGACATGCTCTCTACAGATGTCAAGATGTACATTTCCAAGGAAGCTTTCATGGAAGAGAACAGGCTCAGCTTGAAGTACAGAGCAAATGAGCTATAAAACAGAACGGCCTGCAAATTACCATCAGAAGTGTCTTCAATGGTACAATCAACCCAACTCATCTTGCAAAGAAAGCTTTCAGCTCCTTTGCAACACAGGAAAAACTGGCTAGCGCTAGCTAAAGTAATTATCAGTGGTAACATGTACTCTTTACTTCTCCCTAAGCAACACCTGAGGGAAACTTCTGGGAATTTGGACCCAGTTCTATCACAGGAGATACTGCAGGGGCTTATCAACCCAGGTGACTGATACTACAGGTAACGGCAGGACATTCAAGGTGCGGTTAGATGATAAGGGAAAGACCACGGAATGGTGCCCTGCCTTCAGAAGAGGTTATTTCCCCATTTCCATCTCCAATTCTCGGCTTGCAGCTGTGTCTTCCTGCTGCTTTCCTTGTGATGTCTCTTGTGTTCATGTGACTGCATGATAAAGCAAGCTGACATACTAGCAGCAAATAAGAGTAAATATCCTGCTGTTGAATCAGTTAAATCTGTGGTCAGATACGCCAAAGCCAGCTCAAAAAAATACTTGGCTGGGAGTGCACAGGTCCTGGCAAGGCCATTGTTTCAACAGGGCATTAGATGGGCTCGGGACATTCTTTCAGTGAGATATTTGATGGGCTCAGCTGCTTCACCTAACCATGCAAGGTGGCTGAGTCAATCCAACACCACACTGCTTCCAAAAAAGCTCTCACCATCAGAGCTTGCAGCCAGCAGTGAGGAGACGAGGAGGAGAATGTGACACCTCTTTTGCAGTGGTGTGCTCTGAAATTAGCCAAGCTTTCTGTAAGCTTCACCTTCAGTAGTACTGCTGCCTAAGCTAGCTGAAGCAGATCCCGCCTTTTCCCCTGCCTACCTGTCTGCCATCATTCCAGCAATGTCCTGGCCCAGCCACTGTGTAGCTACTCAGGATTACCTCAGGGAACTGATCAGGCTGAAAAGTAACCTGCAGAAAAAACGCACTATTTCTCAGGTATGCCACATCACTTTATCCACTTTATGCCATAGATGCACAAATATCTGTGCCAGTATAACAGAAGGGGCAGCAAGAGGATGGAAGAGGTGGATGGGAACAGATCTCGGTGAAGTAGCGTGCCTACCAAAGAAATGCGTGTTGAAACTTCACTATCTCACTATTAAACACAACCATTTTAGCGTGGTTCTGCAGCTGAGTAAGCCCCACAACTGATAGGTTTCTTTGAGCAGAGCAGGTATGGTAGGTAATGTGGCTGATTAGGGATCAGGAAGAGGGTAAGACAGGCCCAAGTCAATGATTCTCTGTAGCTTTACCTACATCCCATCCCGTAAGAAAGAGGAAATTAGCTATTGTGGCATCTCCTGCATTGAATGAGTTAACGATCAGGATAGGCAATTATCTGCCAAAAGGGATGGTCTGTATTCTACCAGACCTTCTTCAGTAGATATTGGGGAACACAAGTGTTCTCATGAATCTTCTTGAAACTTTGTATTTTGGTGCTGAAAGCCAGAAGACCTGTGCTCTCAAATATCTCACTGCACTGCATTTCTGGATATGTTTGTGTGAGGCTTGTTTTATTTATGTGAGGAAACTGCAGCCTGTCTCCTGACAGCCAAGTCATGATGCAGAAATATCTTATGGACTCACAACGGTGGATTTGGGGTTTTTCCCTTGTGAGGAACACTACCATTGTGTATTTCTCTCAAAGTGTTCTACCATGCTGTGTCTCCTCTGGCCTTGGCTCATATCTGAACAACATGGTGTTAAGTAAGGGAGGTCAGAAGTCAAAGCCCAGTGCCTGCATATCTCTCCAGGTACACAAAGAAAGGCAGAAGAAACTGCCAAGAAAAATGCACAGAATCAAAGCTACCACAGCTAAAAAGATTAATTTTAAATGACAGGGGTGATCTAAACTAAGATGCTAAGACGGACCCTGTGAAACCAGCTGAATGAAGGAATGCCAAAAAGTCCATGCACTTGCTTTCTCTGGAGGCAAGAGATAACTGAGATACTAATACTTCAATGAAACCAAACAAAGCACAGAACAACAGTTTGCATGTCTTCTTCATCTGCAGTCAGCGTTTAGTTTGTGTCCTGCTTTTCCAGTGGCATCAATGGGTTTATGCAAGTTTTCTCCATTTATTTCCAAGAGCCTTTCTTTGCGTGCTGTAGATGGAAAAAACCCTTTTCTCCACCAGATGGCACAATCACCAATAAACCTTCACTAACAAACCTCCTTACAAAGCCAGCGTGGTCTGAGCCTGAAGGCTTGTAAAGGGAGGTAATGTCTGTCACGCCAGCTAGTGGAGCCGGGGAGGTGGCACAAAAACAAGCTCAGTGGCACAGGCATCCTTCAAAAATTCATATACCCTTTGGATTAATACTTCCTCTCTCTGTCTCCAAACCTTGCCTTCCTGATAAAGACTGTGGATGTTATCCTGAGCTGTATTGCCCACCAGTACTTAGAAAGAGGTTTCAATTTGTAGGGCAGCTGGGGTAGGGGATTCCCCTTGCTTTTCCTGTTTCATATTTAATCAAAAAAACCCCAAATCTGGTAACAAAAACAAGCCACGTACAAGAACCACCTGTCTTGTTCAAGTTTCTCTAGTGCAGCTGGACCCATTAGAGTCCTCCTCAGGCTAAAAAATGTCACATACTGGAAACCAGTATCAGGTGGCTTTCAGGTGGAAGCTATGAAGAACTAAAACTCTACAATAAAAGAAGAAAGGCAGGGTATGAAATATATGGATATTAAAACACTTTAAAATAGGAGTAAACCCTCTTGCTATATGCTGCTTTATTGATCCAATTCTACAAACATTTTCACATGTAATTACCAAAAATTAGGACACATAAGAGTATCTGCAGAATAGTTTGCAAGCTCTTTGTATGAAACTATTTTTTATATGTCTAGAGAGTATATATATTAAATATACTGTGGAAATATTAACAAAATCCGAAAAGCAGCAGTGACATAGAGGGGAGAAGGAGACAAAGAATATGGAAGTACTGGGAGAAAAACACCATATGGGGCAAAGGGGAGAAATTCAGAGGTGAATGTAAAAAAGAAGCTCAAGACAGTGCTGGTCATCCCAACCAGTGTCTGGCACCTGAACTCCTAAATGCCAAAATCCCACTTTCCTAGCGTTTCTCACTGCAGCTGTGAGAGTGGAAAACATGTATGAGAGCTTTCCCCTTGCTACAGGGGGAAAACATGTATGAGAGCTTTCCCCTGGATTTCTGTGACTGTTGTGTTCCAGGGCCTTGGCACCCAGCTTGGCACAAGCAGATTAATCATCAAGGCTGTTGCAGCAGAACTGCCCACTGCATGTCTGTGTGTCACAGAACTCCTCCCAGGAACACCTGGCTATCTTCTTAGCCAGCTCAGTTCCCTAAAGTTGTCCAGGCCTTTGGAAGAATCTGGGTGCCTATGCTTAACCCCTTGCACCTGGTCTTATAATCTTCCACAGAAAAAGGGTTTTCTCTACGGTAGATTGCCATTGAAGGACAAATAATTTTTGCAAAGATCTTTAGATCCCCAAGATCTTTAGGGTCATTTGCCTGTTCTGTTACAGCACAGAAATATTTCCTGCTTTGGTCTCCCTTCACAGTAGTAGTCCATTAACTCTGGGAGATGAGGTTTAGTCCCTACTTTCCCAGCCCTTTCTTACTAGACATTTGAATAGGAAAAAGGAGCTGTAGATGAACTGTGAGTAGCTGCAGAATGGGAAATTGATACAACTGATGCACAGATGGAGCCTAAATGCTGAGGCTAAACAGCTGCTTTCCATGTTTTAGGTAGCCTTTGTGAGAGCAAGGGACAATCCTTGAGGATCAATGGAAGGAACAGGTCAAACAGGGCCATTAAGAACATCAGTGAATAAACAGCATTTATCACATCCTTAACATTCATTAATATGATTATGTCATATTGATAAGGTACTTTGACAATCCTGTCAGGTTATTGCCAAGGGAGAGCAAGATGACTAGTTATGTTCTTTGTGGAGATGCAAGTACAGAAGAGCTATACATGTGGACTGGAGGAAATAAATCACACAATCAGCCATAAATAGAAATGAAGGATGCAAGTTCTGACATATTTCAGAAATTTAAAGCCTCCAATTCCAACTACTGCTAGAAGAAGAAATCTGGGAAAAGATCACTCAAGATGAAAGTATGTGTGGCCCACTACAACTATATCATAATGAGGCTGTCTGGATGTTAGAGCAGTTAAAGAAGAACCTCTGTATATGTCATGTGTAAATCTCCTTCCCTTCAGATCTTTTTTAAATCACAACACTAATATACCACTGGAAATATATAAATAATTAAAGAAACAACTTTACTGCATATAAATTATGCTATGCAAACTTAAAGGATCACAAGACCACATGCTTCAAGATGACTGCCTCTCCAGTATAGACTGTTTTCTGTGTAAAGCTCAATATGCTTGAGATGTAAAGCACTGTCTCACAGACTGCTTTGCCAGCTAGGTAAAAGGAAAACTTGGTACAAGTTTGTAGCTGTCTGGGATTTATCGGTGAATTTATTTTCTACTCTGCCAGCCTGTTATTCTTGTACGTATATCACTGGTTCTTGATCTAGAAAACCTGCCTTTTTCTTCTGTGTCTTTCCCATAAGACAGTCTTTCTGTCAGACCAAATACAGCCACCATTTTGAAGTGGAAAGGGCAAGAGGACTGAATAACCACTGTCTGGACATAAAGTTACACAGTGATTTGGGTTTGCTTGTTCACAAAGCAAGCAATGCAGTGCACACAAACTCACTATTAGGAGCCCATGGATTCAGTCCTCTTCTTAGTTTGGGTCTCAAGTGGAGTTCGGGTTGATTTGCTGACTGTCATTCAGGATTTCTGTTTCAGTGGCATAAATGCGTTCCTTACGTAGATGCTGTTGTTTCATGTTTGTGTTTAAACAAGTACTAATTCACAGGCAGGCAACTGGCCACTATAAAAAAAAAACTTCTCTTCTTGCTTGGCAACAAGTACTTGCATGCTAGCAATTAGATGGTGAGGTGACATTTGATCAGGATCCACCTGAATCAAGAGAGGGCATATAAATAAGGAAAAAATGTAGACTGGGTAGCCAGGAAAGCAATGCGTCTCTTCAGAAGGGTGACTTAGCAAGGTACAGCAGTTTATTTCAGGAGGTATATAAATCCATGCCTGATTTGGGGGAGATTTGATCTCAAGGAAACTCCTCTCCTCGGCAAATCCACTTCCAAAATGGGCTTTGGAATATACGTCCAAGATGGATAACATAGCCCTGTTTGTGATGGCAAGGGACTCTTGGAGGGGAACTACTCAAATTAACCTTCAAGGTTTCAAGTCGAGGCTACCCCAGACACTAGTAATGCCTCTAGTAAATGCTCCACAAACTACTTGTCTGGCTATTGGCATTATTGTTTAACTGTACACGCTGCAAGCTGTATGTTAAAAGCTGTATTGGCAAAGCTATGCTCTCAAAAATAGAGAGCCATTTGATACCAGCAGAAAGGTGACTGTAATTCACAAGCAAAACCAATTATATTAGCCAAAGGAGAGTGCTGAGGCGTTTTTCAGGAATGGATAGCTCTTTCTGCGTCAAGTAAAATCATACACCGGTCAATAAGGTTACATCAACCAATATTAAATTGTGGAGCAGACCACAAGAATGTCTGCAATGGAGGATGGTATAGCAACTTTGTGGTCTAAAATAAAGGATATTATTCCTTGTATAGCAGGCAGCTAGAAAGCAAGCATAGGAGCTGGGAGCATGCAGGGGAGATATGGACAAATGGGTTCGCAAGGCTGGGACAATTCTAGGAGGTACATGATCAGATGCATAGAATGGGTCTGAGTTAAGTAGCTGCTTGTGTAATATAACACCCTGCTGCGTTTTGTTGTTAGTAACAAACAGTTCAAATAACAGCCAGACAGTTAAAATAAACCTTTTGTCTTCCCCTCCTCTAACCCAAACTGCAGCCTGACTTTAACAGTACTTTCAGGCCTGACCTCATCAGCAACTGTAGTTCTGTCCATGTGTGGCATCCCGGACGGGATTTGGATTGCATGCTGCGTTTGCCCTCAGCCTCTCCTAGATCTAGGTTGTCCCTGAATCCATTTCAGTGTTTTCTCAGGAGTGTCTGAAAGACATCTCAGTCTTCTACATGAGTCCTATTAGCCTGTGCACACACCCTTCTGGGTCACTCCCTTGAACAGAAATGTGGTTTGTGCTGGACTGAATAGTACATTTGAATGACAAATGAACACTGAATTAATAGAACAGTTCTAAACTGACCTGGGGTCATCCTAGTTTGCTTAAACAAGGCAGATGACTATTGCTAAACTGAGGCTTTCTCTGATCTAATTACATGCAATCAAGTACTCCTACAGAAGGAGAGATCACTGGATTATTTAATTTTCACAGCTACAGATTAGCAAAGCAGGAAATGGTCACAGTCTAGCCACATACTTCACCCATGCTTAACAAGAGTAGAAGAAAAACACGTTTCTTCACTCAGTGATGTTCCTAACCGAAACTACTGAGAGTAAGAAGAGCCTTTTCCTGACATTTTTCCCTTTTCCAATGGACATTTTCCATTGGTTCTTTAGAATTGCTCCATGAGCTCCAAAAGCGAGGAGTAAACAGAAAACTAGAGGGGAAAAAAAACACCCAAACCTTTCATTCTGTGTTAGATACTGAGCACTCCTAAGCAGAAGTTCAAGATAGCTGTTTTATATTTTTGCCAGTTGGCCTCCCTTCAGAAGGCGTGCACTATTGTGTTGTTTAATTTTGCTTGTGGATGACTGAGCTGCTACCAAATAGGAATCACATTTGGGCAGACAGGCTACCAATGTCTCCCAGATGTATGAAGGAATGTGTACACCAACTAAACAAAAGCAGAACTTCTGTCTTCTGATGTGGGATTGTTCCAGCTTCGGGTGGTTTTGAAGAAGCTTGTACTTAACGCTCGCAAGAGCAGGGCACACCTGAACTGAGTCCCTGCAGGAGGGAGGTAAGAGCTTGTGAACGGCTGCTAGAAAAACATTTTGTTTGAGGCCATCTTTGCCAGTCCACCTGAAGTCATTTTACATTTTTCAAAATAAACAAGGTTGAATCTGAAGTTACAGAAATGTAGGAAACCGCCCATCTCATATCCAAACCACCCATAAAATACTGCAGATATTTAAGCCCAGGGTGCAGATATAGGTGAAGCTGCAGAATGCCTGCCGTGCCACCCAGCCCACAGAGCAGCTGGGATTGTTGGAAAGGGCAGTGCAGCCCTGGGCAGCTCAAAAACACAGCTCCTGCGCACCAGAAAAACACAAGTTTAACAGCAAAGTACAGCTTAGTGTTCCCTGTTAAGTAGCTGCGACAGCATCCCGTGTGGTCTTTGGGTTCCCACCGCTGCTACGAGCCTTGCTCTTGACTCCTGCCTGTCATTACTGTCCGTTCAAAATTGCCCCCAGGAAGGCTGCGTCCCTTTTTCATTTAGTAGAATATGGGTGTCATTTATAGTAAGACATTTCCGGTGGTGGTACTGTAGGTACTGACAGACCTCTCCACTGGGATAGGTCTTAGCTCATGAAGTCTAAGTTCTCTGAACCGAATATGCTATTACTGGTATGAGGATTTCTTACCAACATGCTTTTTCTTACACAACAAAACAGGAATGTCAAGAAAACAACAAAATTCTTTCTCTTGTATTTGTACAGAAGTGTACTGACAGACTGTCTGGCATGTGGGGTCATGGCTGCAGCAGACAGGCCTGGCAGAAAGCCCCGTTAAGCCACACATGCCCCAGCTGCATTTCAGCATCTTTTTTCCATCCTTTTATCTTGCCATGCCTGACAATCTGCAGCACATGACTGATCACAACGTTGTGTCACACTAATAGAGATGCAGTCTAAGGCTTCGGAAAGGATATATCAGCACAGTGTAAGGCCCCAGAGGCTTTTTTTGAATTCTATTTTTTTTTTTTGTCCGGGAGCAATTGATAGACAGCACGTGAGGTTAACTCATCTGATAGCCAAGAAACAGCAAACGGGTCAGAGATGAGACCTGACAAACCCTGGCCACCCATGCCTCCGATCAGCATCTGGGAACTTCGGATCATTTCATGTAAGTGCTGGATGCTGACTAGGCAGCAGCCAGGAAAGGGTAAGCAGGATATGCTGGGGGAAAAAAAAAAAAAAGAATTACGGTGAGGAACAAAAATCTGAAATGGAAGTCTTTAACGGTCCATCCGTTCACTTGAGTTGGGCACCCCGCAGCACAGCGACCCATCTCTCCTCTGGCACAGACACCTATAGGTAGACTAGATCCATCTCATGAAAGAATTCAGCTTCCAAGCATTAAACAATGAAATGTCTACAGTTAGAATCTGAATTTATATTAAAAACATCATACCATGTTAGTTAACCACAATGTAAAGTGGGTATCTCCAGTTAAGGCACTTGGGCTACATCTGCTCCAGATATTTTCTGAGCATGATAAATAAAATACACAGGTGGGGTCTTACTGTAGCGATGTCTCCTTTTCTTTTTAGGACCTTGAATTAGTGGCGAAGTCAGCTTTCATAACTATACAAGCTTATTACTCACCCTTCAAGTAAAACTTTTTAATTATATTTGTCCAGAATTATCAAGCATAAGAAAATGATTATGTATGTTGAAGACACAGCATGTGCTGTATTAGTGAGAAACTAGTGACAAACGGGACAGAAGTGGTGCAGCACTGCGTGTCAGAAAATATCCCCCTATCTCCCTAAGCAAGCACAGACAGCGTGTTTTACCTACTCACAGCCTCCCCTTACTTGAGATTAGTCTGTCTGAGAAAAGAGGTAAGATTGTCCTTGAAGACTGATAAAAATTCTAGACAGAACCTGTTGGGTCTTTTTTTTATCCTTAGCAGTTGATGAGTCGCTAAGGGAAGTTATTATTTAAAGAATCCCAATTTAATCTCAAAGTCATTGGTCACAAGATGCTTATTGGTTGAGAAGTGGAAAAAGAAAGTCATAGTTCCAGTTTGGTAAGTCTTGGACTGTAGAAAATTTATTGCTAATTTAAAAAGCACCTTAATTCCCACACAGCCTTAGCAAAATGATACTGTGCTTAAGACAAGGCTCAATAATGTGATATATTTTTGGGAGAACTACATAAACACTCTATTTTTGTTTTGCTTCAGTTCAGTAAAATGCATTCTGTATAGGAATTAAATAGTTTTCATGCCATAACAGGACAAGATAGAGCATCAATAACACTGCTGTTCAGTATTACATCAACTGAATGTAGCCATTCGGTTCTATCCTCTTGCATTTTTGTATAGACGTAATTTTCTCCTAATGATGAAGCTTTCTAGCTAAGGATCTCAGTAATTGGGGTGCTGGGTGGAAATGAGCAGATATCTGACTTTGCCGGTGGCCAGGCATTCCACTTAAACCAGATTTCTGTCTGCCTTGAAACTCCGGTGCTAACAGGAGGTGAGCACGCTTTGCAAAATTCTGGCAGCTTCTCGGCTGTCCCTCACTAGACCTTGAGCTTTATGCTCTAAAGGGATAACAAGCTCGTCTTGAAAATCCGTCATTACACAAATATCTAGGTTTAAACCATTGCTGGAATTTTTACAAGGTGCCACGGTTGCTGAGAATCTATATTTGGCCAGCGGACATGTCCAGGCAGTTATCCACTGCTTGTTTGGACAAGTTAGTTGTCATGGAAAATTAGCATTATGCTTACTCTGCTCTAGCATATCTTTAAACACTATCTGCAGCGCTCATGTTCTTTAAGAAATCTTTTCACTATTCAAATCTAATTTTAAAATGTCACCATGGGCAACAAAAAAACCTGAGAATTAGAAAAGGGAGTCAGACTGAAAACTAACCAGTTCTAGTTGAAGTGTAGCAATTAATAAGTACCTATCAAAATAACATACTTCCAAATACCCTACACTTCAAAGATATTCAAAATTATAGAATGGGAGATGACAGGAATATAGGACAATATGACGGCATCCAATTCTCTTTGGATGTAAAGTTTTCTCCTAGTTTCCTCTCCCAAGTATCAGTGAAAAAACAACTTAAAAGGCACAAATGAGCATTCCAAATCAAGCTAGTATCCGAAGGTGTAGTTCCCCATTAGCCAGGCAAGCAACACTTATTATTGCATCCCTGAATTTATGTGGACTGTAAGCAAGAGTCTCTGCCTTTATTAACCTCCTAATAAATTGACATAATGAAGTTTTCTATCACTAACATATGCTGCAGCTGGATTTACGGAAGTACAAGGTTGCCAATCAGAAGTCTTAAGGCTGTTTATCCCCAAACAAGGTCTGATGTTTCAGAACCAGTGCTCACGAAGCAGGGGGCCAGAGGGCTGCCACCGACGGGGGCTGCACGGCCTCGCCCCATGTCCACAGGGTTGCGCCTCAGAACTGCCGGATGCGTCTGAGAGGAAGTCAGAGAGATGTTCAACATCAACAGAAGATTTTTTTAAATTTCTAGTTAAGTGAGGATCTGTAGGGAACATTCATATTCTTTTAGGCTCGCTGTCAGCAACAAGCCCTGCTCTTGCAGCTCTGTCTCCTCAATGCTTCACGTCCACAAGCCACATGTTTTGTTTACCACAGCCAGACGGTTTTTGTGCAGTGGCCGTAAACACAGTCGGGACGGGATAAAAGGGATAGACAAGAGCAAGGACGCAGACGAGAAAAGAAAAAGCCGCCGGCAGAGCACAGCCCGAGCCTCCTGCTTCCCACAGCCCCCCGGCGCGGGTCTCGCAGCGCCTGCTGCTGCCAGGCCTTCGCTCAGTTTGTCCCTCATCCCGGGTACCGCTTTTCTGTTCCGGCCGCCGCCGCGGCCCGGGCTCTGGCTCTCCATCCCATAACGCCCCGGGGCCGGGCGGCCAGGCTAGCACGGCCCGCAGCCGCCTGTGTGAGAGGCGTCGCCTCCCGCCCGCGCGCGGCGCTCCGCGGCCGTTGCCCCGCTGCCTGCGCGCGGCGCGGCCGTTGCCCTGAGCCCGTTAGGGGGCGCTGGAGAGACCAGCGGGCCGCGCGGCGCAGCGGCTAAAATGGCGGCATTGGGCGCGTACCGCGCTGCGGCGTGGTAGGGCCCCCGGTCCTCCGCCCGCCCCGGGCCGGGCAGCGGAGCGGGCGCGGCTGGCGGTGCGTGGGGATTCCCGGCTCGCTCGGGGGCAGGGGCTGAGGGGTCGCTCGGGGCTCGCTTTTCGCGCGTGGCGGCCTCGGTGCTGGGGGAGGGGCGGCTGAAGCGCGGCGGGGCCACTCGCTCCGGGCGCGGCGCTGAAGCGAGCGCCGCGGCTTCCGCCCGCGGGGGGAGCGAGGCCGGCGTCGGGGGGGGGGGGGGGGGGGGGGGGGGGAGGGGGGCAGGCGCGGAGACGGGCTGTTTCTCCGTACCGCCGCCCCCCCCCAGCTTCTGGCGGCCGCGGTGAGTCAGCGTCGGCCGCCGCCCGCCCCCCGCGGTGACTCGGCAGCGCCGCCACTCCTGGTCATGCTCAGGCATGTCGGGCCGTGGCCGGCGGAGGAGCTAAGCCCCGACTTGCCTCCTCTTGGCAGCGCTATATAAGGCCCGGCCCGGCCCGACTCGGCCCAGATACCCGCCGCCGGAGTCCGGCGTGTGGGCTGGACAAGGGCACCGAGGTGAGTGGGCACCGCCGGGGTGGCGCCTGCACCCCCCAGGGTTGCGGAGCGCGGCCCTGCGCCTGCCCTGGGGTGTCCCTGCGCGGGCGGGAGCCCGGGTTGTGCAGCTGTGTTCCACATTTTGAGGTTGCTCTCCCTTAAATTGCAGGCAAATGTGCAATACCAAGATGTCGTCCCTTACGGATGCCTCTTCTGTCACCACTTCGGAGCAAGAGGTGCTGGTCAGTAGCTCTCTTGGATGCGCGAGTTTTTCATGCTTTTTGCAGAGTTTTTATCTGCTAATTCAGAAGGGCCACTTTGCTCAGCGAGCGATGGTTAGAGAAAAGCCAGGAAATCCGGTGAGGGTGGTCACTCATTGATCCTGTAATTGTGAAGCAAATCTTTCTCATTCGTGGTTGAGAGTTGAGGGCGATGGTTTAGGTTTAGACTGTTTCCTGGAGACCTTTGATGGTCAAGTTGCTTTCTTTTAATAAAAAGGATCTTATGGTCCCATTTGATCATGGTAAGTATTTTGTGGTGGAAATTGTTAACAGTTCGTAACTGAAGAGTTATGAAAGATCTCCGTTGTGCAAAACTTACACTGTTTGTGAAATAATCTTGTCATTACAACTGAAGGTTTTCGAATTTGGCATTTTCATTTTCTCCTCTATTGGAATTCATAAGCAAGTTGTAATAAGAGTCTTCGTTTGTGTTTATGGCTTTGCATATCTAGGCTTCCCATGATACAGTGACAGTCGTGCTGTCCTGACTTTCTATGTAAGTTTTCCTGAGGATGGAAGCCTATGTGTTACACCTGAGATGTGGGTTAAAAACGGCATGTGTACAATGACGGTTGAACTGGATTACTTTTTGTGGAAGGGTAAATCTTAAAAGTGTGGACTGATAGCAGAACTTCAAAAAAGCGAAGTAAACCGAACAGCAGACTGTTCAAAGTTGATTTTTTTTTTTTCGTTTTTTTCTTTTTTTTTTTTTTTTTTAAGTCGTCATAATGTGATGCTACCATCTGCAGTCAGATCTGCGCGGCAGAAGAACTTCATACTTGCAGGAGTCGGGGAGAGAGGGCTGGGGAGTAAAAGGATCTGAACCCGTGGGTCTAGATGTGGATTCAGAGATCTGAAAGTGTGCTTTGCCTTTCTATGCTCAGCTGTCATTAGTAGTTTAATAAGTTACTGTTTGCTTCCTCTGTGAAACTGTAATATATGCCGCATGCTTTAAATAATTCAGCACTTAGGAAGGGGTGAGTAGACATCTAACGTTGTCCACAAGCTTGTTTATTGTTTTCATTATGTGTGATTCTTGCAACTAATCTCTTGCTAATGCACTAAAACTTAACGTTGGTTTTAGCAGATACTTGAAGTGGAATGTAGGGAAGTTCCCGTCCTTTCCCTTAAGCATTTATTCCATCTCTCCCGGACTCCTGCAAGTATGAAGTTCTTCTGCCACGCAGATCTGACTGCAGATGGTAGCATCACATTATGACGACTTAAATTATTCACACTTTCCTATAAAACGTTTCTTTTCTGTAATATCTTTTCTTATTTGAGGGAATATATTAGGATAGCTAAATATTAGCCTGTTCTTAGAATAATTATGCTGCTATTAAAGTTGGCAGTACTAGAATATACTGCACTGGGAACCGTCAGTGGCTCTACAGGCATTTTCTTTGCAGTTGTGGCAGCCTCTGCAGCTTGTTCTCATCTCCTGCACTGGTACTGGCAGAGCTGTTTGTGGAACAGTGCAGTGAATGCGATCAAGACACTGGTCTGGTGAGAAGGAAAAAAAAAAAAAGAGGGGGGAAAGTGATTTATTTATTTATTTATTTAACTTTTCCCTCCTCTACCTCAAAAATTGTCATAGACTGGCTGCAGAAACAACTCTGCTGGCACAGTGGGTGGGTGGGAGGCCATTGCAGAGATAGGAGTGATTGAAATACGATGAAAAGGACAGGGTGTGCTTCTGCCAGCTAAGAAAAGTCTTCAGAGGTAAAGCAGCCCAGCTGGCAAATGCAAAACCACAGCCCCAGAAACTGTCACAGGAAGAGACTAGGAAAGAGGTGGACCAGTAGTGCTTTGCTTTGTGACTTGCACTCTAGACCTGACAGTTAGTCACAAAGGTCCGTTTGCCTTCCTCCCTCCCTCCCTCCGTCCCCTTTGGGAGACACTGTAATGACTGAAGGAGTGAAGCTGAATTCCCCAGGACCCTGCCCTGTACTTGGAACCACCAAATGAATCCTGTAGCTCAAGTCGAGGAATCTGTATGTACCAATGAAAGATTGGGGTTTGAGCTAAGGTGTACAATGTACGAGAAGTTCAGTATGATTTGGTTCGTGTTATTTTCTTTTAAGTTTAGCTTTGCAAAGTAGAGAACTTGGATGTGGATAGGTTTTAATGTAGTTGTGTGTTTGTGTATTAGGTTAATACAGAAGGAGGAAGCCAACCTGTGTAAATAGTCTTTTGTTTGGTGAATAATTGGTGCATACTGTTTTTCTTCTTCCCCACACAGGTTAAACCAAAGCCACTATTGTTGAAGTTGTTGAAGTTAGCTGGTGCAGAAAAGGACACTTTTACTATGAAGGAGGTGAGAACTTTTGATCACTAAAGGTAGATTACAGTGAATACAGATAGATTGTTCTTTTGTTTTGGGTGAATGGGGGGCAGTGTAGTTCACAGCTTATCTAGAAGATATTGGGACAAGGTATTGTTTTTATTCTCCTGCTGACTTGTTAGGTGGAGTTTAGCAAGTTTCTCAAAATCTGAACAAAAGTATCTGGTGGTCAGTAGAATAGCAGAGTACTTGGGGAACGATAGATCAAAATCTGCAGCTCAGAGGGAGTTTCAGGCAATCAAAGTCAGAAGAGCAAATCTCAATGAATTTAATGTGTTTTCTCTTACACTTAAACTTAACAACAGAACCTGGGTATTTAATGTCTGTGTATGTTATTTATTTTACAGGTAATATTCTATCTTGGACAATATATTATGTCTAAACAATTATATGATGAAAAACAGCAACATATTGTACACTGTGCAAATGATCTCCTGGGGGATTTATTTGGAGTAACAAGCTTTTCAGTAAAAGAACACAGGTAAAATCGGATTTTTTTCTGAGAGTCTGGTTGTGAAATAGCGGAGAACATAATGCGTATGGCCTTTTTTAACTCTTTGCATCTTCAAAGATGGTAAGCTCTCTTTTATAATTACATGTAGCTAACTTGCAACATCTCTTTTCTTTATCCCCATTTAAGGAGACTATATTCAATGATTTCCAGAAATCTGATAGCAATCAATCAACAAGGTAAGCTAGTTTGGGACGACCTTCTGTTTTGGGAAATAGTAGTAGGGAAAATATAACTTTAATGCATCTTGCATGTAGCGATCAGATAACGTCGATCTCTCCATAATTAGCTATTTGGCTTTACACACTACTGTCCAGAGCCATCACAAATAGTGAATCAAAGCAAACGCTGTTTCTTCTGGGTGAGAAAAAAGAAGAAAAATCTGAACAGCATTTGGGTAGTTTTGTCTGACTAGAACCAGAACAAGCACAATCAGAGCTGAACACAAAGAGGACTAAATTGAAAAGTTAGTCGTTTGTTTGTATTTCTTACAGATAAAGCCCTCAACAACGTAAAAAGTTTAATATTAAAAATTAGCTTCTTGAACTGGTGCCAGCAGTGAAGTCAGGGCAAATGCTTTTTATTCTTTCTGTTAGTGTTCTGTTTTAATTTTCAAAACTGAATGTGGAGTACATTTAGAACTGGTCACCCTCAGCTATACTGAGTCATCTTTTAAAAGGTCTGTATACTTAAAAAAAGTAGCTTTGTGGTAACTTTGTGGATAGCCACTCCATAAATGGAGAATCGTTACATACAGTCATCTTTCCTGCAGTATAAAAATGCTCAATATAGCTGTAATTTTTGGCTAATACAAGGAGTGAACCAGAAGTTAAACAATGGAAGCCATTTTGTAAATTGGCTTCTAAATCCATATTAGAAATCCCTTTGTTTCTGACTCTTCCTGAAGGCAAGTGTTCAGCTGCTGAAGATGGGAAACATGCTCTATTACCCCTTACTGTTATGCTTGCAAACTTAAATTATCTCTCAAATTCTTTTCTTGAAAGATAACTTATTAATTCAGGGTCAGTCTGGTAGCAAGCATATCTAACTAACAACAGTTAACTTTTCTTCTATTTAATGAACTTAATTTTTCTTCTATTAATGTCTTTTTAATTCAGTGTTTCCATAAGATGATAGCTAGTAAAATATACTTTGGAGAGGAAGAAGTGTAAAATATTTTCTGCCTGTATTCTTTCATATCTGCAGAATCCCAGCTAATGCACAGCCTTCATTTGAAGGCATTTATAATATTCTGAGCTGCTTTGCAGTCGAGATTTCTTCTTCCTCCCCGCTTTCCCACTTCAGTAATGTTACAGGGAAAGTGCTGCACACATCTGAAAAGCAAAGGAATGGGTTTTTTTCCATTGTTGCAAAACGTCTGGATAGTAAGTTCTGTTTAGAATTTACTGTGTAAATGCAGTGTGCAGTTAACTTCTCTCCTTTGCTTTTACTCTAATGTTTTTGAGCCTGAAATTGAATTTTTCTGCTGTGCTGTATTATGGTGGTGTGGTTTGGTTTGGTTTCAGACTCTATGCTTGCTGACACACCTGAGGATGATGCCAGATTTCAGCTTGAAGAAGAAAATGTTCTAAAGGTGATTTCTTTTTTTTTTTTCTTTAAATAAATGTTCTGAGATGTAAGTAAATTCTGTTTAGTTTTGTGTGATGATGTCAATGGTTTAGATGCAGTTAGTTGATTCTAGCCTTTTACCTCATATTTGTGCTCAGGCTTACTCAGTATTTCTGTTAACCAGGAATCTATGCAAGAGTTAGAAGAGAAGCAGACTTCATCAAATGTGACTTCCCGACCAACTACATCTTCTAGGAGGAGAACGCACAGTGAATCTGGTATGTGCAGATTTATGATGCAGAGCTTTCAGTAGCATGGCCACTTAGGGAAAAAAAGTACGTTCTGTTGCCTTACTGAGTTTGAAACATGCTGTGAAATACTATGCATGTTTCTCTGCTTATCTAAAACAAAATGTTCAGTCTGGAAGAAATACGCAATTCCTTGCATTGCCTCAGTATCATGTTACAGTTCAGATCTTTAGAACTGTTAGCAAGATGATGGAATAACTTGTTCCACAGATCTGTTAAACTTGTTCACATCAGCAGGACTTAATCAGTTGTGTTGTCTTTGTGATGAGAACACTTTTGTTTGTAAGAGGCTGATGTAGTCAAATTCATTTCAGTTCCCTCTGTAGACAGCCACAAAATCTTACATTTTGTTCGCTCTCTAAAAGCGGTTTTCATTGGATTTCAGTTGGTGGCAAAGACATCAAAGGTCTGGTAGTAACATGGGATGATTTTGGATATATTTAGGTACCTGACCATTCCTTAAGCACTTTTTTTAAAAGTTTGGTGACTTAAGCATCGTATTTGTCTCCTCTTTCTCCTTACTGTGGTTACTCAGTAATCACTGGCAAATACATTTTCAAAATGTGGAATGTTTCCTCCAATAATTAGCAAATAACAAGCTGGTCAGCATAAACCTGAATAACTTCAAATTTCTCAATGGAAGTGTTCTCTACAGTTCTACTTAAATACTATTCTGTGGAATTTCTTACATTAGTTTGTTCCATCACTTACTTCTGTTACCTCATGACTTGACGGTTGTAATTACCTGGGCAGTGATAACCTTCTGTCGCTGCATAGAACTTTTTCTTCAGTTGCTCGGGAACATTTTTCAGTTCCTCAGCTTTTCTGTAGTGTCTTTTTTGTGTTCATCGTAGGCCACTGTTATGTTAGTCAGTCCAGAAACTGTGCTGCGTTGCTGAGCGGTTTGCACTAAATTAAAAGAACATTTTAATGTTGTAACAAAAACTGGTGAAAGGATGGAAAGTCTCGGTTAAACATCACAACCTGTAATATTTAGGCATGACCCAGAGCACATAAGGTCCTGTGTTGTGCTTACTTATTGTAGGTTTGATTATTAACTCTTGTCTTTGCATCCATTTATTAGTTTGTTACAACCTTAAAAGTTCTTTTAATATAGTGTTTTTATATACACTTTTTTTCTAATTTATAGGAAATCTTCCTTTTAAACCACTATTCTTGTTAAATTGGGATGGTAGCGGCTCCTTTGGAGCCGCTTATATAGTGTATAGAAACCTTGTGGTGATACAGTATCAGTACAGCATGGAGCCATGACAACTAAATGAGGACAACGATGGACAGGAGCAACCCTTGGGCCTGGGGGCACCAAATTTGGTGGGGCTCTCAGGGCGAAAAAAGAAAAGAGAGGGGCTGAGCCAAGAAGCACCAAGGGAAAGTAAGAGAAGTCTCAAAGTATGTACAAGTGTTTTGTTCTCTTTTCTTTTACAATGAAAGATTCAAGACTTGAAGACTCGTGGATTGTCAGGGTGTGTTTTGCAAGGCAAGGGAGAAGCTGGGCAATAGAGGGTGGGTGCAAAAGGCACCTGTAGGGAGGCAGCAGGCTCTTACTGAGGTCTGTTGAACCAAGTTGTCAGGCCTCTTGGGGAGTTTTCACTCCGCTGCGCTTACATACTGACTTTGCAATGCCTTTTTAAATAAAATTGTTTCTTACCAAACACTCTAAAAGTCAGTGGAGCTGAATTTTGACTTACCTACCCCTCAAATGCTGTCCCCCTACTCCTTATGCTGCTGCAGGTGGTTGTTTCAAAATGTGATGTATTTAAAAAGCATTGTCTTTTTGCCTTCAAACCAAGCATATTTAATAAGCACAGCTTAAAGCAATGCTTTCAGAGTTCAGTTTTTACATAGTAGCCTTGAAGATTTTCTTGCTAGTGTGTGGTGAAAGTCATAATGGTTTGTTACAAAAATCCTGTTGAGTAAATACAATTATATATAGTGCAACTGTTAACTAATACATTAGTTGAGGTATCTGAAACTTGAACCTGAACTTATCTTGCCTAGCATGAGGTCCTTTGTATGCATGTGACATGGGAGCTAGTTGCTGTGTCTCCCTGCAAATTCTGGGATGGGCTCAGAAGCCCTCTGAAAGTGCCTTTCTGTCTACTGACTGTAGAGGGAGCTAGGACAATTAAGATCCTAACTGTATTCCTTAAAATTAGAAGGGGTTTAATGTGTCATGTGTGAAGTGGAGTAAGAATGCTTCCAAATTCGCAACTATTTTATTTCCTGCATGTGGAGACTGCCATTTACAAGCTGTACTGATGGGACAAGTGGGGAAAGCCAAACCCTGAAATACTGGTGTCAGGAATGTTTCACACTTCTCATGTTTCTCAGTGTTACTGTGTCTTTTTTTAAATAAGTTTTTGGTGCCTTTACTTTTTTCCCCATAAAATAATACTGAATGACTTTATTTTTCTTAAATTCCTATATAAGTAAATTATATTTTAAGCTTCTGTTAAGAATGTTCAAAACTGCACATTGCATAGATGTTTTTGGAGTAATAAAAATTCTTGAATGTGCCCAGAAGAAAATGCTTCAGACGATCTGCATAGTGACAGAAGAAAACGACACAAGTCGGACAGCATTTCGTTGACGTTTGATGAAAGCCTCTCATGGTGTGTAGTCAGTGGTCTGTGCCGTGAAAGAAGCAATAGCAGTGATTCAACAGATTCTCTCTCCATTCCTGTAAGTCAAAATACATATTTTTGTGGTACAAATTTTGCAGATACCACAAGTACAAATATGCATCTTAAAACACCATGTTCTTAATTAAAAGCAGCAGTTCCTTCAGTGGTGTCTGAGGAGAGAAAAGAGGCTGAAAGAAAAGTTGGTGTGTGGGTGGAGTGGGGTCTTTCATAGATCTGCTGACAAAGCCGAAGTGAAATCGTTAAAAATACTAACTCTGAATATTCTTTAAAAAAAAAAAAAAGACTCTTGCTGCTAGGCGCAGTATTGAAAAAATGTGAGATATATTTTTGTGTTTTAAAATAAGTGTTTCTTAGAATGCTAAGAGAAGAAAAGCAGTCACAGGTGTTCCATAATTCAGAATAGTTGGTGCTTCTGGGCATCTGGTAGTTCCGGTACGGCTTTGGTAACTGTACATAGTAGTGCCCTGATGATGTGCTGTATTAATTTTCCAAGCCTTTACTGGTTTTTTTATTGTTGTTTTCAGCAAACACTTGAGGCAAATTATCTGTGGTTAGGCTAAGTCATGAAGAGCTAAACTAACAGTATTCCTAGTCACATACTGTATTCTGAATTGACAGAACTAATACTGTATCTTCACTCTTGCTATTTTATAATTGTTTAGCCACTTTCTCAAATGAAGGTTAACAGAGTTGATGAGAGTAGAGAATTTAATGACATGCCGCCAAAAGACAGCATCTTCTTGCATCTGTTCTTTCACTTCTTACGAGAGCCTTTGTGAAATAGTAGCAGTAGTCTTCAAGCTGGCTGTAGGTTGACTGCAGCCTCTATTACAGAGCTGACAAAAGGCTTTCACATCTGGCTTTATTTTGACCTGCCTATGATTCGTTTGTCTCAGAAGATGTTCTGTCTAACAGCAGGTGGTGTCACTTCTTCCATAGCTAATTAAACTGAGTAGTTCGGTTTTATCTTAAGAGCTATCTTAACAGTAATGGTTATGGATTTGGACTAGTGAGGCTGAATGTGTACTTTCTTTCTCTTTTTTTCAGGATCTTGATGCCAGTTCATTAAGCGAAAACTCTGATTGGTTTGACCACAGTTCTGTTTCAGACCAGTTCAGTGTAGAGTTTGAAGTTGAGTCTATTTATTCAGAAGATTATAGTCACAATGAAGAAGGACAGGAGCTCACAGATGAAGATGATGAGGTACATATTTGTTTTGTTTGGGGTTTTTTTGACTTGGAGGGGTGAGAGGGGGAAGGAAACTTACAGGAATACTTCATGTTGAGATTCCAACAAGAAGAAGTAACTCTTCAGGTTTATTTCAGGACTGTGTGTGCTATGTCACAAACTGCACCCAGTTGTTCATTAAATCAAATTACATGCCTGTGCAGTTGGGTCACCATTATACACCCACCAGGCAGTAACCAGAATGGTGCTAAGGCTTTCCATAGGCTCTGAAACAGACTCTTGACAGTCTGGAAGAGTCTGTTTGACTTCAGTCACTAGCTGTTGGAGTCGATGGCAGCATGTGTACTTGAGTCTATTCCTGCATGTTTAATTATAGAAGTATGTGTTGAGCTTTGACAACACTTTCAATAATGAAAACTTTCCTGGTAACTCTCAAAGGGGTATTTCTGAATCATTTGCCTCCAGGAATATAAATGTTTCATAGAGATGCTGAAACAATTTTAGAAATTTTCATTAGGAGGCAAGAAGACAGTAAAATTGTGATTACCATCATTTCAAGAGATCTGGATATCTGGAATGTCAGGACTGAAGTGGGAAATTATTTTTTTTTCTGGGTTAGTTTTCTGTTACTTCAAAGAGGTGAATCAGCTCATGGCAAGATTGGTTAAGTACCAGAGGCAGAATTTGCCAGAGACATACGTGATTGTGGTACTGAAGGGCTGAATGGGACTGACTGTACTGATGTACACTGGCTTACAGTGCTGTGGAGCTGCACCCTGAGACAAGACAGTGATTTGGAGGAAGAAAGGCTTGAGGTGTGCCCCTGCCCCCAGCAGCAGTGTTGAGAATTGCAGAATGGTTGAGGTTGGAAGGGGCCTCTGGAGGTCATCTTATCCAACCCCCCTGGCTCAAGCAGAGCTGATTGCCCAGGGCCATGTCCAGATGACTTTTGAATATCTCCAAGGATGGAGGCTCCACAGCTGCTCAGAACTGAGCACTGTGCCAGTGCTTGGTCACCCTCACAGTAAAAAAAGTGTCTCCTGATGTTCAGACAGAACCTCCTGTGTTTTAATTTGTGCCAGTTGCCTCTGGTCCTGTCACTGGGCACCACTGAAAAGAGCCTGGCTCCATCTGCTTTACACCCTCCCTTCAGGTATTTATATACATTGATAAGATCCCCCCTGAGCCTTCTCTTCTCCAGGCTGAACTGTCGCAGCTCTCTCAGTCTTTCCTCATGTGAGAGCTCCTCCAATCCCTTAATCATCTTAATGGCCCTTCGCTGGACTCTCTCTAGTAGCTCCGTATCTCTTGTACTGGGGAGCGCAGGACTGGACACTGCTCCAGGTGTGGCCTCACCAGTGCTGAGCAGAGGGGAGGGATCACCTCTATTCTAGAAAGTGGTGCCTTCTACCTGTCTGGTCTACGTTTTTCTTCAAACTGTGTGTTACAAGTGTGAACAGAATTCTTTTCCCCTAAACCAGTCATCAGATTTTGTGGAGTTATTTGCTAACATAAATTAACTTATATGCGCTATTTATTACATTTCATTAAAAGTCTATCAGAAAATCTATCAGATTAAAAATCTATCAGATTTTTAATTGAATGCCAAAAAACAGTTACATCAATACTTTTTTTATTATTTATTTAAACCAGGTATATCAGCTGACTATTTACCAGGATGAAGATAGTGATGCTGATTCATTTGACGAAGATCCAGAGATTTCTCTAGCTGTGAGTAAAAACTTGACTGGCAAAGCATCATAAGTTGGGTGAATTGACAGAGTAGATCAAGGAGTATAGATGAATTCTATTGTTACCAGTTACCTTTTTTTTTTTTAATTAAATCGACTTTTTTTTGTATGCTTGAAGATTCCAAGACAATATTTTAACTACTGAACATGTGACTATTAAGGAACCTTGCTATTTAAAAAAAAAAAAAAAAGTAAGCTTCCTAATCCATTAAAAAAAAATACTTACCGTTTCACTGACTTAATGGAAGGAAATTATTTGGAGCCTAAGTATCTGACTTTTTGCACAAAATGGGAAAACAAAAACAAAAACCAAAAACCCAAACCAAAAAACTTAGTCATGTATATTTAAAAAAATCTTCCTATAAATCGTAATACCTGGTTTTATTGTCCAGCTTGAATGAAGGAATCCGTAGCATACAGATGTGAAGGCAAACCTGTTTTCAGAACAGTACTGTAAAATTAATAGATTTGGAGGCTTTTTCTAAATTCTGTGAGACATTCTTGAAGTGTGGGAAGAAATTTGGGGGTTTGAGGCAAAGTATGTAGACATAGATGAAAAAAGCACACACTAGAACTAAAAAGCAGTGCGTCTTTTTATTTATACTTGCTTTTCACAGTCGAAGCTTGAACAAAGCTGTTGTCCAAAACTGTCTGAAATGTTCCAGTCCCTTGATGGTCTGTAGGACTGAGGGACTTTACTGTGTGTAAAACATAGGGCTAGCCACCATCTAAAAACATAGCACTGCTTATGTATGGAAAAATATGTCTGAACATTATTTTTAGGAATTAAAATTGGTCTCTGAAGCTTTTGATGTCACTGATGTTATTTAGGACTCAAACCAAAAAGTGCTTCGAATCTTCTAAATAAGTTTTGGTTTGTTTTCTGTTCTCATTCCCCCTACGGCATAGATTATTTCAAAGAAGGGTCTTTCTCCTTAGAAATGAAGCATGTTTTTAATGAGATAGTGGCATATTTTCAGTGTAGCGTATTGAGTAACCTTAGACAGTGATGCAGCCTTCCCCCCCCTCCCAAAATGGCCGATGTTTTCTGTTCTCTAATACTACTGTGTCAGAGTGCCCTCACCCGGCCGTTTTGCACACCAACAGCTTAGCATCCCAGGTTAAATGTCCCTTTAATCTTGAATAGTTTCCATTTCGGAAGTCCATTGTTGAAATACCGGGAATGGTGACCATTTTATCAGAACGAAGTTTTTCATGAGGTTCTCTGAAGACTTTTGTGGTCTGGTTTCTTCAATTTTGCCTAAGAAATAATAAGTCTTTATTGTTCTACCTCTATTTTTATTTCACAAATCTACTGCAAGAAGAGGGAAAGTCAGAGTCTTTTAAAAATCAGACTATTTTAATTCAGAATCATAAAATGGGACCAAACACTGAATAGAATTTTTAACTTGTATACAAGTTGATAGCTCAAGATAACTGTTACTTTGGCAGTAATAAATTGTTTATAATCTCTGAATGCTTGGATTGTAAGCATTCCAAGTAGCTTAAGCTGTTCCAACCTTTAATTCACTGAAGGATTATTGGAAGTGTCCCGAATGTAGCGAAATGAATCCTCCGCTGCCACGACATTGCCACAGATGCTGGGCCCTTCGTGAGGATTGGCTTCCAGATGAAAAGAGCGATAAATTGGTAAAGAGCAAATTAGAAAGTTCCCTCCCCCTAGAGTCTGAAGAAGGTTTTGATGTTCCTGACTGCAAGAAAGTGAAAATGACTGAAGATAAAGAACCAGCTGTAGAGGAGAATGAGGATAAAGCAGTACAAATTTCTGAGTCTCAGGAAAGTGAAGATTATTCTCAGCCTTCGACGTCAAGCAGCATGTTTTGTAGCAGTCAGGAGGACTATAAGGAACCCGAGAAGAGAGAAATGGCAGACAAAGAGGAAAGCATGGAATCCAGTCTGCCTGTTACCAGCATAGAGCCCTGTGTCATATGTCAGAGCAGACCTAAAAATGGCTGCATAGTACATGGCAAAACGGGACACCTCATGTCATGTTTTACGTGCGCAAGGAAACTTAAGAAGAGGAACAAACCCTGTCCGGTGTGCAGACAGCCCATACAAATGATTGTACTAACTTACTTCGGTTAGATGGACGTTGGCTGGTGAGCAGCAAAAGGAACTTCATAAACTGGTTGAGAGAGTAAGAAACTATTTTTGTATGCGTATTGGAAAATAATATTTTGGGTCTCTTCGCATTTGGTATGAAAAGTAATTGCTGAAATAAATGTGCTGGAGTTGTTAGGAGGTTAGCCTAATACTTGTAAGTCAACTTGAAGATTTTAAATCCCTCTCAACAAAAATGACCAATTCCTGTAAACTACCTGCCTTTCTGCGTGCTTTATGTTCCATACAAGATAGTGACATTTGTTTTACTGGATTCAATGCACACATTTAAAAACCCAAATTCAATGATTATGAGAGGAGAGACATGTTGAAGAGTTCGTTAATGTGAGTTTCTCCTCTCAAGAAGATACTGGAATCTGGAGAACCTTGTATCTGTTGCCTGGTGAAGACACCAGGCTCAATCGGAACCCTCTGAATAAGTCAATAAAATAGAATTTTGTCTCCCTCATTCCCAAAACTTAAATTCCTCCGAGTAACCAAATTACAGGGGAGATCTTACGATAGAAAAACACGTAAGGTTTTGGAAATAGAAAAGGGTATTGCGTGTCTTTCACAGTGTGCATTGTAAACTTCAGGGCTGTGTGTGTCCTGAGAAGTCATTGGTCCAAGTTCAGTCTTACAGTTATCTCTTAAACATCCTGAGAAACTGGCTTTTAAAATGCTTTGTGGGTCTGGAGGTCTGTACTATCCTCATTATTTTAGCAGTGTGAGAAAAGACTTGAACAGGCGAGACAAATGAAGGAGGTGCTGTGTAATGTCAAGTCGGGTAATAGTAGGGGACAACCTTACTCTTTCTGCACTTGTTTTTGGCTTCAGCAGTATAGCATGCAGCTTCATCACTACATTCGCTTGAATAAAAATAGGGAGGAAAAAAAAGTCCACCTCCATCTGCAGAAACAAGTAAGTTGTGTAGTTCTAGTTCACATAGACATTCTTTAAATTCAGTAGTCTTTCCAACTTAACGCTGTTTTTCATCTGTATCACAAGAATTCTGAAAATGTGTTGCAAGGTGTTTGGCCAACTGAAAATTGGTCGCATTGGACCTGTCCTTTACTGCTTTTAGCTCTTGTCTCCTCACTGTACTTGTCAGAAACTTTGTGAAACTTACCAGGTTCCTTATTAAGGAGTCTACTGACTCAGTTCTGTGGTGCGTTCAGAGTAGTATAAAAATACCTTAGCTTACAAAAATATTCTCACATGTATCTTCAGGGTTTAGTTAGATGACTCATCTGAGCTGTTTTTCAGATGGAGAGTTTCTGTACCAGTGTGTGTGTATTTATTCCTTTGGAAAACTAGATTACAAGAGGAATTGTATGGTTTCAGCGCCTTTTAATTTTACAGATAGCTGCTGATCATCTGCCCGACAGAGAATGGCAAATAAGTAGTTTCAGCGTCAGGGGAGTGCCAAGAATGGAGACCTAGCCTAAATGCAGGAATTGTGCTGTGTTGCCATCCTGCAGGCTGAGGTCAAACAGCTTGCTTAACACCACCAGTACAAAACTGTTGATGCCTGTGCGCTAGCACAGAGACTTTTACCGCTATAATTGCCTTCATGTCGGAGCTGAAGTAGTTACTCTAGTATAAAGTGTCTGTAAACCGGGGCTGCAAACGCCTTGGAATACAAGGAAGCGCCTAGGAAAAGGATGTAAAGCTGTACAGGAGGGACTCTGTAAACCTTTGGTTGTTACTTGCCTGCAAAGAAATGCCTTCCTAGGTAAAGACTGAATTACCAGGATCAGTCACGATTTGTTTGTACACTTGAGCTCATTTTTGGAAAATGCTACTAAAAGATACTGGTGTCTCTGAAGTTTTACCGTGATTAATTTTAACTGAACAAAATGTAACCCCCAGCTGTATATGTTTCTTCAAATTCTTACAGGCGAGTTTCTTGCCCCTTGCAATTTGTAAAGCCACAGCAGGTAGCTGGAGGTTCTAGAAGTTCTTTGGTCAGCAGTAACCTTTCATGGGTTTCATGGGGTTTGATAATCCTTCAGCCCGAGATAGAGAAAGTCCTGTGGGCAGATGCTTAAATTTTTCAAGTAGGGATGCTTCTAATAGATGGTTACCTGCCTTAATTCACGCATCCTTAATTTTTGATTTGGTAGACTTCAGCGCAGTGAAGCTTGCAGAGGCTCTTCCATTGCACCTGCAGGTCAGAACCCAATAGCGGTCATATCGCAGTCTGGAATCGGCAGCTGAGAGAGGATTGTGGACGTGTATATGCAGGAGAAGCATTGATAACCTGGGGGCCGTACTTAAAAAGCTTTGTCCATTACATCATCTCCTGCATCTTACGCTTTTTCAGTGCGATACCTTCTCTGCGGTCACTGTGATGGTTATGTAACTGCGGTCCTGGGAGAGCAGCTGTTCTTACCTAGTTCCTACTGGGACAAAGTGTACTGTCCCGCTCTTGGCATTCTCTTTCACTTCCCTTAAGTGATATCTCTATTTAAAAAAAAAAACAAACAAACAAACAAAAAAAACCCCACAAACAAACAAAAAAAACCCCAAAAAACTTCAGCTCTCAAAAGAAAAAAAAAAAAAGGCACGTATGGTGGGTGATGATCCTCGGCGTTCACAACCACTCGGCTTTGGGATTTTTCTTCAAAAACAATTTCATCTCCTACTAATGCTTTATGCTTTGGCAAAAGATAAAGTGAGAGCATACAGCATGATGAATTTCCCCTTTTATGATCTAAAATTGTATTTCCCTAGCATGTCTCCTGTGGTGGAGAACAGCCCTGGAAATACCCTCCACTCCATACAGCGCTGAGGAAATGGGTAATTTTGATTTCTGCATCTGTGGCCAAACTACTGTGCCAGAGTGAATCTTTGTTTTGAGTTCTATTTTCTGATAGTAATTTCTAGTGAAACGTTAGGACTTTTTGTTTGTGGTGGTGGTTTTTTTTCCCCAAGGCATGCCTTATCAGTAAGGGAGTGGTGAGCGTGGGTGCCTATTCCAGCTCCTGTAGCAGATGCTGGCAGGCAAGCGTGCCTGCCTGCGGGGTTTGGGGGCTGTGTACGGGACGTTGTGACCCCAGCCCCAGCCAGGACGGGTGTTCAGTCCGAAAGGCTGAAACCCTTGGGTCTGCCCCTGTGCCGTCACCCCAACCTGCGCTCGGTACGTGCCGGGTGAGTGGTGACCAGCCTGGTGTTTGTCACTCTGCTCTTTCTGTCCTGTAAACATGTTTCTGCCCTTGGGTAGCAGCACAGAAGAAATTGACAATTGTCTGTAGTTGACGAGGTCTTTGAGATTCTTATTTAATATCGTGCTGATTTTAATCTTTAATTTATTGCAGTTTGTAAATATTCTTGTGCTTCCAGTTAGTGTTTTGAGCTTTAATTTATTGAATTAGTCTATTGGTACGTGGGTAGATACATAAATAGGTATACTTAGTAAAGCACAGTCACAGGAAACGTATTTAAGAAATTGTAGCATTAAAATAAAGTGAAATACTCAGATTATATTCAGATTAAGAGGGGCGTAGGAAGACTTACGGCTTTGTTCTCTTTTTTCCTTCCCTGAAAATGACGACTGCGTTGAACCTGAACAACATTTCTTAAATAGAGATGGAGGCTGGTGGAGCGTTAGCAGAGTGAAAATGTTTTGATGGTGTTTATTTTCCCTTGGAATGCTTTTGCATCTCCGAGGACAGCCAAGAAGCTAACTGACGGCCTCGTTGTGCTGGTGACATTGGAGGTGATGGTCTGGAAGGTGCGGTGAGGTGATGAGAGGTTTCAAGGTTAATTTGCAACGGATGGTAATTGCTTTTGCATTTGAACACGTGGCCAAGAAAGCTGAAGGGATGGCCGGATGCTGACGAAATGTGACAGTACACAATTTTCAATAATTGTCTTAGTCTGTTCCTTCGTGCACTTCAGGTAGGCAACAGCTAAGTACAAATGCTACAAGAACTCGCATTTCTTCTTTTTTATGAAGTACAATAAACCCACTTTCTGATTAAATTAGACTTTTTCGCTGTGTAGCTATTTATTATTATTGAAATGCAACCCTTGACCCGAGGAGGCGAAATGCAAAGTGAAGTACTCGAGGCAGGTGGCAAAACTGCTTTGTTTCAGTGTCTGACATTGCTCAAAAAGGCTAGAAGCGTTGAATATTAAAATATCTGAGAACCTTTAATATCGCGTCTCCACTTAAGATTTATTAGTTACAAAGTCTGCTGCTTTTGTCCTTCAAAAAACTTGCACAGTTGAAACAGAAGTAGCTGGATTGCTGATTGTATTGAACATCCACGCTGCAAAGATGACGCTTTTTTGCCGAGCAGCGCCCCTTGAATGTTGGTTGCAAAGTGTTGCCAGCGAGGACACAGGAAGAAACGTGTGCCGTGCCGTAGTGCGCAGGAGGCTGCGGCTGCCGCTTCCGTTAGCAAGCTGGTTTGGAAGGGGTAAAAGTGCTACAAAACTTTAACTGATGAAAAGCGTTACAGCGTGGTACAATTTTATCACCGAGTTCTGATTGCTGTGAATTTGCTTAAATGTCGCTGTCTCTGGAATGTGTCTGTGCGGGTATGAAGCCACACGCAAGACTTCAGGCAGATTTTTCCCCTTGAAGACTAATGTGAGGGAAAAACAATTCCTTATTCTTACAGAAAGCGTTGACAAGAGTAGTTGTTTCAGAAAATTGTGTTCTTACAAAAGCAAGATTAGAAAATATTTAGAAGCATAATGAAACTGAATAAATAGGATTAGTATAGGGGTGAAGAACTTTTCTTTCCCATCTTAATCTAAAGCTGCTGTTGTGTTAGGGCGTAACTTTACAAGGAGAGTTTATAATTTTAAAGCAGTTAATTTATTCCGCCAGTTAACCTGCCACACGTCTGGTGGGGTGCCAGTTATCTCAGGAAGAAACGACATTGTGTTGTGCAACACTTAGCCTAAAAAGGAACATTTGCTGATGCGGTGCTTCCCGGGGCAGGGAAGAGCTTGGAACGTGTGTACGGGACTCGCGTTCATACCGGTTCTCAGCTCTGTTGGCCACTCTCGATTATTCACGGTGCCGGCAGGTGGATGCAGGCTTTGAGCGTCTGTAGGGTCACCGATGTACTTTAAGAGAGGACGCTATGTAGCGTGCTTGTGCTCTCGATGCATTATTGTACTTCCAGCCTCGGGGAGCGGGCCAGCGCTTCCCTAGAGCATCAGCCCTCCCGGCTGGCAGGCGTGTGCCTCTGCGCTGGGGGGATTACCTACCCTAACTGAACTTTTCCAGCTCATCCATTCCTGAGTCAAAGCCTTATTTTCTGGAGTTACTGGTCAGTTAAAGGTTACGCAAGCAATCTAAAGCAAAAAAAGAAGAAATTCTCTGAAATGTAGCTAAAGGAATCTTTTAACAATGAGTTGCACTTACTGAACCATGGAAAAAAAGTTGCTTTTAACTGATGTGTGCTTCTTTTTTTTATTTAGCACAGATGCACTGAAAGCTTCAGGTGAACGCCTCTATACGTGTGTGTATGTGTTTGTGTGTATATATATATATATTCTACATGTAAAATTTGTTGGTGATTGATACTTAGAAAGGTGTTGTCTTCCCTTTTGAGTAGATGTTGCTTTAACTTAATGGCCTGACTTTGTTCTTGTTACTGAGCTAAATTAATGGCCGCCAACATGACTATTACATAATCAGTAAAATACCAAATAGCTTGTCCAAAAGCAGTCTTACTTTGTCGTCTGACTACGCATCATTGGAATGACTATTAAGCAGACCGGTTTATAGTGAATTTAAATAACTAGGCAATCTTGCCGCTACTCCTAGATGAACACGCTTTCAAGAACTTGTCACGCTGCGTACCGTCTAGATAACCAGCGCATGTGTTGCCACAGTAGGTAACCGTTAAAATACAAGTACCCGCTCGAGTTGCACAGAGTATAGATACATTTATGAGAAGAATTTTCACGTGTATTGTGTCTGCCTTTTGGTTTTCAGTTTTTCCTTTGCTGAGAAAGCTAAATACTATGTTCTGTCGAAAAGCCTTAAATAAAGATTTGTTTATATACTCCTTGGTGTGCTCTCTTTTCATGTCAATGACTTAATTTTTAGAAGTTCTGCTACTTGGTTTTCATACAGATTTTTAGTTCTGTGCACCAGTATGCAGGCTCCTTCTGCCCGCACTCAGCTGCTGGGCCGCTGGCTCCTCACAGATTTCATACTTTTGGGGGATTTTAAACTCAAGGGGGCTCTAGTTCCTCTTGCTGTAAGTGACAGAATCGGAACCAAGTATCAGTGGAGGGATTAGTGGATGATTATTTACTCCTCTGACTGGTAAACAATCCACAGCAGTTCAGAGGGGGAAAAAAGTTAGAAAATTCAAGTGGATACAATGAAAACACTCAAAATACAGTATCTTGCACACAGAGCCCTCATTCCACCTCGGCATTGCTGTTTCAATTTCTAAAGTGTATTTACAACTTCGTAGGCTGCACAGAATCCGGCCAACTGGCAGACGAGTGGCTGATGCGCAAGCTCTGCAGCCTGGCTGGTGGCAGGGCTTGGCGTGACGGGCAGGAGTGCCTTTTCAGTGGAGGCGGTGTGTTTAAAAAGGCATCAAAAGACGTAACTGCATTCCTGCAATTTTATTTACTGTGCACAGGAAAAGATTGATGTTTCCAAAGATAATCTCTTCTGGTTACTTTTGAAATTGGTTAAGAAAATTACTGGCAGATGGAGTTTTAAAATGAAGACAGAAGACGGTACTAACTGGCTTTTCTTCTTGATAAATTTTGTGTTTATTGGACCACTTCAGAGGGCCCTGGAAATGTCTTGCCAAATTCATCTTGGCCAGGCGAAAGGAATCTGCTCATTCCGCAAGCAAGACAGCCCAGCCAGGGGCACACAGGCAGCTCAGCCGTCACCAAAACCAGCCTCTGGAACAAGATCTGGTTTGCGCCTTGCTGAGTGTGCCTGCCAGCTTCTGGCACATGAGACGTGGCCCAAACAGGGTGGTAACAGAGCTGTGCAACATAAACACTCTAAAGCCATTGCTAAAACTAGTCAGATTAAAAAATTCTGAATTGTATGCGGTTCTGTTCCATACCAAATCCGGTAAAAAATGGCCAACAGCAACGGTATAAAGCTGTAGATGACCGTTTCCGCGTTGTTTTCAATAGCTCTGTCTTAGAGGAACACAGTTTTCAGAGACCTGAGTTACTCTCTTTTGCCTGACGGCACAGTTTATCATCAGGCTTCCAGCAATGTGGCCCTTGGCCGCATACTTACACTTCATTATTTCCATCTTCCTGTCTTACAACGTGTCTGTGTTACTGGTCTTTACCTTATTTCAGCCCTGAGCAGTCTCATCTGTCTAGGTAAGAAAGAGCGTACGTAAAAATGCCATTCCTCAGTTACAGCAGTGGCTTTATTATGAGAAATTAGGATTGAGCTAACTGCTTACAGTTGTGTGGCACGTTAGCTGTTGGTTCACCAGGGAACCTGAGTTTGCATGAAACCTTTTTCTGAACTCAGGCAGATTCTTCAGAATGTATTTGTACTTTCTGCGTCAAAATTCTCCAGTTATCGCCACAGGCTGTACAGAATTTCTTTAGAGTAAAACATGATAGTCTATATTATAATTAAAGTAAAACATTTGATTGTCGAGCCAGTATTTTACAAAATACAGTAAACATGATTGTAAATCTGAGAATTTGGTGTATATGCGAAAGAATGTATGTTCTTATACAATTCCTTGTCTGAAAAGCCACATTTGTGCAGGAAGATTTTGCCTCGCCCTGTCATGTCATTCCTGACTTTATTTGAAAATTACAAGCATAACGGTCATTAAAACCAAGACGTGTAGAGTTGGTTTTACTGCAGCTGAAGCCCGTTCGAGCTCTTGGTAGAGGGGAGTTTTGGGACACGAAGCAGCTCGCGATCTGATAGAGACTTCTGAGAAAGAGAAGTCGTGTTTCAAAGCACTGAAGTTACCGGTATTGTCGTGTATTTCCACTGTCTTCAGCATCGGTTTAAATCCCGGTACAGTAGCCTAGGAGCAAACATGAAAGATTTACTTGGCCTGAAGCGTTGAGTTCAGCTGTGAAACAATCATTATCTAACATGCTTATTTACACTTTCAATGTATAGGAAAAGCGTTCTAAACATAAGTTTGAGAACACGGAATGAGAAAAGAGTAAAGTTTTTCACATTACAGCAATAAGACTAAACCCCAAAAAACCCTGAGATGAAAACAGAATATTTATTTATAACAGGGGTGCACCACATGCTGTACAGGAGAGGGAATCCTGCAGTTACGCTTAAGCGTAGGCCCTGCCTGCTGCCAGCCAAGGGCTTATGCTGCATGGATGTTCTCTAATACCAGACAACCTCCGCAGAGAAGCCATTTTGACCCAAGGAAATAACTGTCAACTGATGGCGGCGTCAGCCCGTCGCTGCCTGGGGCTACGTGGATCCCAGCCTCCACCTCCTCGCCCTTCAAGAGCTCTGCGGTTTGTTTCAGACACCTCAGGCTAGTGTCACCGTGGTCCGGATGCTCATCCCAGCTGGCTCCACCATCCAGGTCAGATGAGTGCTTATCTCTAGAAGTTCTGGGGACTTGAGATCTTACTGTATCAAAAAATTTCCTTTCTGCTGACTCAAAATGTTTTAAGATATTATTTTCATTTAATTCTGCTAAAGAGTCTTTACAGCTCCTGTATATGACCTGAGCAAGTTCAGCTCGTTCGTCTGTAGGGATGCAGTCTCACTGTGCTCAGGAACTCAATGCAATTAGAAACAATAATTTGGTGAGGCCGCACACTTACATTGATCACGTACGTCCCAGGCAAAAGGAGAAGAAAGTACTCCCCTTGTTCGTTTGTTCTGTAGGGGCAGATGTGACGCCTTCCTTTGGCTTCCACGATGGCATTGGGAATAGGATTCCCATTCTTATCAGTAACTTGACCCTTGACACCTATGAAAAAGGGAGAGGAGAGAAAGATCACAACCTGTAACTGCGGTGAGCCTCCTTCTCTGGGAAAGTCAGACTGTTTGTTGCTGGAGGCACTCTAAGGCTATTTCAGTGATTTCGAGCACATCTAGTATCACTAGTCGCTTCTATCTTACTGAAGGGAATTAAAATAGAAAATCCTGTGTTGTTGTTATTAATAGTTTACCCTCATATTAAGTCAGAAAGCAGCGTTGTAATCTCTGCTTCTAAATCTCTTTTGTTGAAAACACCATGTATACTTATTGTACACGTCTTTTACTGAAGGGCTTCAATCTTCAGTACTGGTTTGGGGGTTTTTTGCCTTTTTTTTTTTTTATTTAAAATAAGTCAGCCTCTTATCTAGTACTTCCCAATGGCAGAATACCAACAGTGTCTGCTTATGAAGTAGTTTCCCTAAATTCTCACACACCACCTTCAAGGCAGCACTGGGATTAAGCAAAGATAAAACGGCAGTCAGACATTCTGGGCAACAAAATGCAAGATAAGCAACAGATTTATGCAAACCCTTCAACTCATTGTAAAGTACCGCTGCTTCACTAAGCCACAGCTCTCTTCTAGGTGTGATCTTGACCTCACAGTTGGAAAAGCCTTACAAAAATACCGAATCCAAGCAGCAGAGACCCGTGAAACACCATCCACATGCACACGCGCGCACACATTTAGAGGCCTCTGGAATAAACGACCGCCCCGAGGCTGCTCAGGAAAGCAGACTCCCTGAGCGGGGTGTATGGTAAGACGGCCCCAGGGGCCTGTCCCTTGCTCCTGCCCCAGCGCATTTTAAGGCCCTTGCACCACTGTAGTAGTGCCCATCGCCTCACACCTGACACACCTGTAAGCTCTCCTCCCTCACCCATCCCTGGCCTTGCAGCACTTGCTATTGAGAAGCCATAGCTCCCAAGTCCACGCCAGAGCTCCTCACCTGTGAGCTCTGACACTGGCCCAGGCTGCTGAAGGGTTCCCGCTTTGCCCACCGGCCTGGCCTCAGCTTTAGCTCCCTTCCCCATTCGCGTACCCACCTAGATGTACTTGTTTTATATATTCGATCAGAGCAACTTTGTTGTCTCTCCAGAACTTTTCCAGCTGGTCTGCTGGAGGATATTTACAGCATGACAGCTCCAATGTAATTTCAAAACATTGTCCCCAGACATAGTTGTAATCTTGCATTCCACCTTAAAAGTGAAATAAAACAAACAGTGTTCAGCTGCAAAGAAGGACCAAGTTCAAGCTAGAAGAAAAACAGGAGAGTTAAAGTGTTGGTACTTGCATCACACCTGCAAGAAAAGTAAATCAGATAAACTATTCCTCAATGTCACACTTGTATTTACTACCTCCTGTGGAAAACCAACTTGATTACTCTAGTTACATATAGAGCGGTGTTTTCTAAAGCACAGTGGCATTTCGGGAATGATGATTATTATGGCTGAGGAAGGGTGGGTCTTTGACTTAAATTCATTCGAGCACTCCCAACTAAATAGGGGCAGATAAATTCACAGGCTGGCACAGAGTTTGCCACTGCCAAAGCCACCCTAAGAGCCTTTTAAGGCTTTGAATTCCGACTGTGAAAACAACACGCAGTGCCACAGTACACACGACCCATATTCTATTTGGCTACACATAAACAGTAATGAAAACATTTATTTCAGTAATCAAACGTTAAAAAAAAAGGATGATATACAAGCAGAAGATTGGTTTTCTTTCTGAAAGGACACGACCTTGGTGCCACACCAGTGCGTGTGCGTAATCTATACAGCTATGCAGGCCTTAAGAAAGGGCACAGAAGCAGCCAGACGGCAGAGACTGCCTCATTCACTTGTGTAACTGCTGATCGGGAGAGCCTGCAAACACCCACGTCCTGCTCAGAGAATCCGCGTGAATGCGTTGGCTTGTTCCCCTCATCAACCCTCTACTCTGGGCAAAATCACAGCCCTTTTGTCATCAAAGATGGCAGGAGAAAGTGAGAACATCGTATCTGAAGCAGCTGAAAAAAAATATCACTGACATTCTTACCTTCCAGCTGGTACCAAGAATACCCGTTGGTGATGCCTTCTGGAAAGGGTTGTCTGTTGTCACACCCAGTCCCTTTGTACATGATGGCATGGTTGAAAGAATAGGTTTTTGCCAGATGAATAAAGACATCATCATCTGGAGACCTGCTATAGCCTTTCAAAGAGCCGGTAACTGCAGAATAAAGATAGCCATCGTGTAACTCTCGTTACTGGTAAAACATACAGTGCTGGCTTACATACAGGATAAACATCTCCCAAATAGCCGTATCAGGCAGTGAATTTTGATGGGGTTTATCAAAGTCTGCCCATCCCAGCTCAAAAGCTGGAAAAACCTTGCAGAAATCCTTACAAATTTTGCTTTGGTACAGCTAATGATCCTAAACCAATTCAGCTGTGGAGAAAAGAGTTTGTTACTAGCTTACCTGAGTTACCATTATCAAAGGTGTAACTGGCAACCAGGGCACCCCCGTGCAAATTTGCCGAAAGAACAAACGTTTCATTTTTTATCCAGTTCATTACTGCTTGAGTCTCTGGCTGAATGCTAGCGTTGTTATTTTCAAAGGCATCAGGAAAATTTCTGTTCAGATCTTCTCCGTTCTTATTGTACCTTAGAAAGAGAGAAGACATTCCCATTACCGTTTTGCCTATAGGCGCTTCCACGTCGCCAGCCTCCCAGTACTTAAGGTCTGTGGCATGCTAGTGTCTTCAGGAGACACGCAAGATGACCATTGCAAATCTCAAGCATTAAGAAGATGGACTCTCGTTTGCTTTCTGGCAGCACTGGAATTTTCATAGGACACAAGAAAACAATTCTTCTATTATATTTCAGGTGGAAACAGCGAATAATATTTAATATGCATATGGCATGCTCACACCTACTCATACGTGAATTAGAAAAGCCTAAGCTAGATAAGGAGGCTGTTGTCCTTCTGTACGTGTTTTTCACTCTTGTATAGAAGACCAAGGTAACTACTGGGTGGCTGTGTCCCCTGTACTGCTGTCACTCGGGACATAGAGCAAAAAATTTGACTCAAACACGGGATGTATTATTCTCTTCCCTCTGTACCTGAAGGTCCAGCCTGTGCAAATGTTATCTTCCTTTTTCACTCACACAGGTCAGTGCAGAGAGTAGAGAGGGTATTTAGCATCAGCTGTATTGATTTTTAAACTCAGTTAAACTCTGTCTATTTGACAGTGAAGGGATTAAATATCCCACCCTCCATAAAAATCCTATCAATTTGCTGAGGAATAAATTTCTTTCCTAATAAAAAGGAGGGCCTACACCGGTCACCTAGAGAACTAAACTACCTAAACTACCTTTTCACTTGCTTCCGACGTTGCCATGGCCAGTGATCCAAGAGAACTTCTAGCACATGAGTTTGCTTTTTCTGCACATTCCAACTTTGTCCCTTTGGCATTTCTTCCCATTCTCTCACTCTCTCTTCTTCTTCCCTCTTCTAGCTTGTTAAACTTTTCCTCCCCTTTTTGGTCTCTGCAATAGTTACATTAAAGAATGCAAAAGTAGCACAGGATGCAATGCGTAAGTTTTTTTCCTAGCACTACTGTTAGCACAGCACCTATTGTAGCTAGCTCTGCTTGCCTAACTCCTCCCTCTTACTAGATCTGCATTCGACATGATCTTTAAACACATTTCTAGAAGTTCATTCAACAAGCTTAGACACACCTTTTTCTCATTAAGAGGGTTACAGAGTTCTCCAATTGAAATAGATCCCTGTGGCTGGAGTTTTCCTTCTTTTTTTTGTAGCAACCTAAAGGTTTAAATAGGTTATTGTGCTTCTATTTGCAGCCTGGGTGTCCTGCCTGAAAGGTTAGGTCAGGTCATTACACCATTCTGAGCAATTTCCTCTAGCCACACCACGTATAAACACCAGTCTGACTCAGTCTTCCAAAAACTCTATGCTGTAACAGTGCGTCTTCAGAACAGCACCAGCCAAAATTAGCCCTAACACATCCTCTAGGCTATCCTCTCCACCAAGTATGATTCAGTCTCTTGGTTATCTCCGATTATTACTCCCCACCCATTTTCTTTACCTACTCCCACCCTCCTAAGCCACCCTTACCTTCCTCGTGTGTAATAACAATCAGGTACTTTTGTAGCTTCAAATCCATCAGGATTCATTGTTGGCATGATATGAATCCGGGTATTATTGAGTAACCGGGTAATAATTGGGTCACGTCTATAGCTGGTCACCAGGAATTCTATCAAATGGAGCAGGATTTCTCTCCCAACAGTCTGTATAAAGCAGCATAGATTTTATTTTAAGTCTGCTACAGAAAACGAAGAAGAAGAAAAAAAAAAAAAGACCCACCACGTTGCACTTACAGATTTTTCTTACTGGATTACAGACACATAAAAGGCATACAAGAGCATTCTGGTCAACACCGTTTTGTTTTATGTTCTCCCCTAAATGTATTTAAAGTAATTTAATACATAAAAGGAGTCACTGGAGGGTTGTCACAAGGGTTTTAAACCTCAATCAACCAGAGCTTTTTCTGTAATGGGAAACTGTGTCAGCTGCACTGCTTAAATCCTGCATGGATGCCCGAGGGACCCCGGGCCCTGCACATAAGCATCAGTGCTGTGCATCACCACTTTGCAGTGATGTTGATGGTTCAGAAGAAAGGAAGGAGACACCTTCCATGTTTTCCAGGGTGCTACAGAGCAGGATTTTTTTCTTGTTGATGCCCTTTCATGGGAAGTCAACTTTAATACAGGATCAAGAGAGGCCCCATAGATGCTTCTGTTATATTCTCTGTTACGTTGCTTTATTTTAATGCCATGAACAGAAGCATTGGGGAAACCAAACAGGTATATATAAATCCTTAGGCAAAGAGATGGAAGGACATTTGGATGCAGACTTTGGATCAAGGAAAGGCAGTGGCAGAGAAAAAGCTAAATGCGTATTTTTGTTCATTTAAGTTTCTATAGTTCGTGAAAGCTGGCAGGACATCTCCCTTCGGTCTACTCTATCAGATTTCAGGCAAAACAGTGGCAAGTTCCAGATCCAGTGAGTTAAGAACAGTCCTGTTCTACCCCAGAAACCACTAGGACAGTGTTCACTGGACCATACTTTACAGGAGTACTTTCTATAGCACTGTGATCCGTACCTCAAGGGTGTTGTAGGGTTCCTAAGCCCTGGCTGGGATGGGAACAAATCAAGACTTGCAAGAGATAATTTATCTCTACTTTATCTCCAAGAACAAAGCCTGGTAAATCACTGCAGGCTCCAGTTCAGAGCTACAGCACCTAAGTATCTTTTAGAATGAGTCTTGCATCACTAAGGTGGAAATACTGCAAAGAGTTTTTCTTTTTTGTCTGAAGTGAGGAACATGGAGTGGCATTACTGGATGAACCTGGTATCACAGATAAACATCAGCTTGCTTTCAGACTGGTACAGGCTAAGGTAAAAGGTAGGTGAAATTGGGCAGGGGAAAAGGAATATTTCTCCACAGCTATTTGCTGCAATAGTATCTTGTTAAATTTTAGCATTGGTGCATTTTAAGTGGCAAATCCTGCTCTGGGTGTTGAGGTAAACAGGAACACAGACACCATCCAGCAGGAGCTGGGTTGGTACACGACGGGGCAAGGAGGGCTGGGTATAACTGCTGTTCAGGTTGGGAACAAACCATATCTTGCCAGTTAGCCAGCAATTGCTGTTTATCGCAGGAGAAACAAACAAACAATGTAGTGCCAAACATGACTCCGCTAAGTTGCGGATCACACCATTTTAAGTGTCATACTTGAAGACAGCCATGGTCTCCGAGTTGGTACTTGAGCAATTCTGCCATGCTCTTTGTACAGGGAAAAAGAAGGACCTCTTCCCACCTGCCCCCCAGCAGATTTGTTCCCAAGTTTTCTAACCCTTCCTGTCAGGTCCTGATGGTCTCCTGCAAGCCACCATCTAGTAATCCACTAGGGGAAGCTGCGTTACACGAATGCGTTTACTGTCCCGATAACTAAGTGGTTCTTCTTCTAGATGCTACAGCAAATGGGCTTTCACAAGGGGAGAAAAGTCACCTAATTTCCTCCATTGCCAGTAGCTTTCAAAACAGCACCTGAGTACATGAAAGCAGACTGCTCTGCAGGTTTGATAAATTTACTCTGTGAAATTTAAGAAGTGATGCAACAGAACCTGTCTTGTACAGGCAGCTCAGTTCCAGCTCTGGGTGATAGACATCTTGGGAACCATACAGAGCTGGGAGGGGGGAAAGGAGGGGAGAGAAGTCAGTCAAATCATGGCCCTGGGCATGAGAGATAAAGCTAGCAGACTCAGAAGCAACAAGAACAGCCCTACCACAGAGATAGCTAAACTACAGACAAGACTGGACTGCTCTCTGGAGGAACTAGGAAAGTGCCTCTGCTCCTACCATACTTCTCTTCAGTGCCTGACAAAAAGACATCCAGAAAAGAAAGGGTAGAGAAGCAGGAACAGGAGTGGGAAAAAGATAAAGAAAAGCAACAAGAGAAGGTGGTGTAAAAGGACAATGTTTATAAAGAATGGAAGATGACCAGTTTTTCATGGATGACATTCTTTGCACTTAAGAGTTAAACCCACTTACTTACATATATGGTATTTTAAAAAACTAACCCTATTTTATAGGATTCCTTGTATAGCTATTGCTGTACCGCAGTACTTAGAACACTAAACAATTTGGCTAATCTCTATCACAGAGGGCTGGTACTTAGATCATTCCCCAGTGGGGGAAGAATGTATTTATTACCACTCTGTTTTGGTGGAGTGACAGAAGGTTGGTTTTATTTTCATCCAGAGCACCTTGCATTTCTTGAGAAAGCACATCTGGAGGTGTTTGAGGGGAAGAAAAGGGAAAGTTTTTGTTTCTGGGAAAGTATAGCTCAAGTTTTGATCTAGCCCTTGGAAGTCATCTCCTGCCCAGCCAAGCTTTACCCTGTTACTAGAGAGGTCAACTCTACCTGTGGAGAAAAGTTTGCGAGACATTTATTTTTACTTTAGAGATTCAAATAAAGGATCTAGACACAGTGGAGGTAGGTTTCTGACAGTAAAGTCAAGGACAGACACCTTAACCTGCCTCTAGTCTAACACAAAGATGTAGAGAGCAGGGGACAGCCTTTCTGTGCTCTGGGGCTTTGAGAAGACATGATGAATATTTGGTTTTAATTGCAGTATCCCAAGGGCGATGCCCAGGTGCATTGTTTTGCTGTAGCTCAGATGAGGGGTGACACAAAAGCAACGGAAAACCCTTTCTCCCACCTCTAGGGACACAGACATTAAGTTTCTCTATGCACTTTCAGCTGTCAGTTTCCTTGCGTGCCCCAAAAGAAGTCAGCAGGAAAGGCTTCCAGTGATCTTCAGGGGAAGTCCTGAATGAAGAAGCATGCATGTGTCAGGGCATGGATAAACACTGTAGAAAAGGGTGTGACTGCCATTTCTGTAGACATACCCCTTAAACTTGCTGACTATCGCTTCTGGCGTGGCTGGGCCAGCACCCTGCTCAGCTACTGAAGGACTTACTCAAGAAGCCCTAGTAGCAGCCAGTTAAGAGATTAAGGTTAGCTCCAAGTGCACCTGCACTGTAACGTTTTACTGCAGCACCCCTGTTCTTAAAACATTTTTGTTACCCCATGATAAAGACCCAACACCAGGGGACCATGTGTGGATAGAGTCTGCCCATTTTTATGATTAAAATTCTTTCCTTAAATGTGGCCTGTTTTTTAAGTTGAACTATGTTGAAAGAAAGATCCAAACCATCAGGTAGGACCTGTTTCAGAGCAACATGGTCTTGCCAGTCTCCTTGCGCCAGCCCTGACTGCTCTACAGACCTAGCGCAGCACACCAGGCACAACCCCACCTAAGGAAGCAGAATTACAGCAGAGAAACCAATAGTCCATCCTGGTTTACCACTTAAATGCCACACTTACCAGACGTTCTTTAACGCCTGTACAGCACTAATTATTATGCACGGCTGCGACACACCCCACTGTGTTTGTCCTTCTTTACCAGTGTTAAACTGACTGTGCAAATACAGTTTGGCACATACCCATTTACTTCTATAGCAGTAATCACTATGGAAATACGAGAACTACCACATGTATGACAGGGAGTTGCAGTTCCTTGGTTTATCACTGAAGGAAATGGCAACATAAGGGCTGCTTTTGAACTAGTAACCAGCATAAGATGTTACCACCTGGACAAATTCCACAGCCTTCAGGCTTCTTCTCAGTCTAAGCTTCACCTGGCTGAGAAATGGATCACTTTTCCTTTTCCCACTCAGAAGAGTGGGAGTAAAGATAAGGAAAAAGGTAACTGGGGCGAGGCAGCAGCCCTACCTGTGTTGAAAGAGATCTCAGCAGCATCCAGCTTTTTTTAAAGTCTGAGGTTAGCAAATAGATTTGGTTGCTTTGAATTTTTAAATCTCTGGTGCTTCTGACCTTTTTTACATCACATCAGCTGATACTGAAGCCAGGTGGAAAACAGTTCACTAGGCAAGAAATATTTCTTTTCTTTATTATTTTTTCTAGAGCACATATTTGTTTCCCTGCCACACCACTTCCATACTATATTGCACAGAACAAAGGACATAGGAATATGTGCTGAAAATTCCTTATAGCAGATTGTACTGTATGTGGACACAACTCTTCTTGCCCAACCTGGTGACAAAAAAAAAAGCAAGCCTTTTTTTATAGTGGTATTTTGATAGTGTAAATGCAGCTTCCTTTCATTTTTTGGAAATGAGAGTGAGAAATTCTATACAAGACTCATTAGTTTGTTGTTTGTTTTTAATCCCCAGTTATACTGATCACAAATAAATCTACCCCAGTCCTCAGTCACCCAATGCCTAATAAGTGACCATATCTCAGGAAACCCTTCTGTGGATATGACCATGTCTATGATGACATGGAAAATAGGGTCTAGTTGCTTTAACTTAAATCACAAGATAAGCCAGCAAAACAAACACATCCTTTCACATAGGCTAGCTCAGGCCTATCAGTATAGGCTCAGCTTCACATAATGAAAGAGGCAAAATACTATTACACTAAGAAAAGAAAGTGATCAGAAGTGGATGATTTAGGAGAAAAGGGTTGGTATCAGCATTACCATCCTGGAAAAGAGTTTATTTGTGATGGCCCAGTTACACTATAGCTATAGAAAGTTAAGGAAGCCATATACTTAATATATTAAAGGGGACAAGCAGAAATGCACAGGTAGTTTACACCTTGTTCAGACATGCTTTTCCTTAAAGCGTTTTCCTGCTGTGACACACATGGTTTAGGAACAGCCTTCTAATTAGATCCTATGGTTCAGTTGTGTAGATTGGATTCAAGTCACTGGTACAGCTGGTCAAAAGGTGATAGTTCTGCTCCATTTATGACTTCGGAGTGTTTGGGGGTTTGGTTGTGGTCGATGTTAAGTGGAATGAGTTTTTCCCCAGAGAGGTACGTGTGAGTGTACACACTGAGGAAGAGACGATCTTTCAAGTAAGACTACAAGCCTGGGACAAGAGAGGCTGCTGCCTAATTCAGAATGAGAGCTGCCCCAGAACAGCAGGAAGCCTCTCCCTCATCTTCCTCAGTGCAGACTTTATTAACATTTCACAGGCTTGTCCATTTTGTGCAGTCTATTAGTGCCATTTTGATTACATAACTGCAAGTGACTGAACTAATTATCAGTTTTAATCTGGCTCGGGTTAAACAAAAAGTGCTGCTAAAAATGGCCAACTTCATACAGGCACAGAAAGAATGGGAGAAGTCTTTTGTTGCATCTCTGGGGATCTGGGGCAAAAGTTCACTCTATTTGGCAACAGTGATCACAAAATAAGGTCATTTAAACCTTGGCTGGTCATGTCTTACAATATTAAGAAAAATGAACCTACTTAAAAATCTTTCTAGTTCTGAAAAAAAAATACTCTCTTCCTAGTATTGTGTACTCACATTATTTTATTAGAACTTCCCTGTTGGGCAGCTCTCCAAATAACCTAGGTTTTCTTCCAGCAGCATGTGTGAACAGCCTGTACACATGCAATTCAGGCTCTCCCCCAACTTTTAGGTTTTAGGAGCAGCCGGCCAAAATGTCATTTGCGTGATCGTGACCGGTTAGAAGGGCAGCATCACCAAACAATACTTGAGAACAGAACTTTTCTTACTTTGTACCATTTATGGAAAGCATCACTGAAGCACAAAAGACCTAATTAGATCAATGAAGCCATAATCCTGCAATTTTAAGTTATGAAAGACTGTGGAACACAAGCTGAAGCTTGTCATACAGTTAGTGCAAAACTTATCTGCTTAATATATTATAGGGGTAGTTGAATCTTTCCCCAGTGACTAGTCCAGCAGAATCTTAGATTATGGGAAAAAATATTAAAGTTCTCCAACGCTTCTCTATATGAGGAATTCATTTCCTGCCATCTGAAATACATTTATGGTCAGATACGAAAAACAAAACACCAACTGTGCGTTATTGCCTTATGTTTTTGTGAGTATGGATAAGATCATCATGAGGGCCTGAAAAGGAGGAATAGCTCTACTTCCAGAATCTTCCCTAGGTGCGTGCTTGGTCTAATGAACAAGCTAGAATGTAGCATGGCACTTAGCGCTATACAGTACCTAGGCAGCTTAGGATCAACCCTGCTCAGACAAACTCAGACACAGTGCCAAATACTTTAAAAAAAAAAAAGTCTTGCCTCACTTCCTTAAAGTCAGTATAAAAATTTAGATCCTAGGCAGTGATCCAGGTTGCCTGATCTCCAGCAATTCTTGACCCTGTGGATACGCAAACAGCATGTGTCTCCATGGTCAAAGTTCCTTGTGCATATCCAGCTGGGCAGTGATAGCGGCAGGAGTGCTTCACTGTGGAGGTTTCGATAGGAGGAGTGGCCTTCTGCAGTCCAGCAATACTGGATTTGAGAGCCAGGCCATTCTGGATGAGATCATATCCTGCCCTCCATCTCTTTCCCACCAAAGCTGGGTCATCTGTAGCCATAGGTTTGCAATTCCCATGAGGGATTGTCTGCAAAAAAATCAGGGATTGTCCAAAAGTCTGCAGGGATTGTCACACAGAGCCTCAGTTCCTAGGCACCCTGGACTACCCTGCTGATACGCACCAGGTTTTAGGAGTTGCAAACCCTATCTTGGGCATCCAGTAACGCATGTACCCATTTGAAACCATGAATCAGCTTCCTCCCACACAGAGTTAAATTCCAAAGCAGTCAGATTCCCAGCAGCCCTTTGAGCACAGCCACTGTCAAACAAGGTGAAACTAGTCTAACTTGGGGAAAATTCTTGGCACATAATGTCACAAGTGCCTGTAGGCGTGCAAGTGCCTTAATGATAATGATTCTAAGTGCTCACACACAGTATTGGTAATAGCAATAGCTTGTGATATGTTATGCTTTACACAGGATACACTTCCTACTACATCTATTTTTCTTAGTTTTGGGAATTCACAGTCTAGCGTATATATGTGAAAAATATAAATTTTGCCATTTCTCTGTTGAATTATTTACCCTTCACCTTAAAGACTACATAGAAATATATTGTGTAGTTTAAACTTATCCTGAACATGACTAATAAAAGCAGGTAAAACTAAAGAATAAGGGAAATAGAAAGCAAGAAAAGATCAGAGAGAAGAGTGAAGCTTTGAGGCTTTCTGTTCCAGATTCATGTACTACACCAGGAAGGCTCACAATCACCATTTTTCCCTTTATTGTTAATAAGTGGGCATTCTTTCCACAGCCAGTTAAGCCTGAAATTGCTTTTTGTTTTGTACTCCCTGTGTTATCTCAGGTGAATCTAGGTATTCCTAGCTTAAGGTTCCCAAGAGAAATTTTCTTTCTAAAATAAATCATTTGGTGCTTCACAGGAATTATTATTCAATCTTAGGATGTATTTGAAGAGTTCTATCAGTCATACTTCATGCCTAGGCAGTAACAACATACAAGCAAACTACTGCATCTGACTCATTGCCAGGAAAGTTAAAGCCTCTGGTTTTATCCACATGGAGAAGACAAAGCTCTCTACTTAAGAGCGGTCTTAGGTGTAGGATTCTTCACCGTGATGTAAGGTCTCCTAAAGCCCTTCCACCAAAACAAGGGAACTTTACTCTTGAAATTCCTCAAGAAACACACACATATTAGGACTTCTTCGAGGTATGATATACCTTAATAATGAGTAGCACACACCTGAGAGAAGTTCACTCTAAACCTCTGGTAAGTGTATTTGGTATAAATGACATTACAAAAGTTGAAACGTACCTCATCCCCATGCATATTAGCAACATACTTGAACTCTGGAATGCCAATCTTATGGTGGGTTGGAAACCTTCCCAGAACAAGAACCCACAGGTCTCTACCTTTAAGAGGGGAAGGGGAAAAGACATTTTTTTTAAACAAGTGTAAAATCATACAAACCTTAGAGAAAAAAAGAAAAAAAAAAAGTTGGTCATTAAGACCACCGTACAAGTTCTCGTATTTCATTGCTGCCCAGTCAGTCCTATATATAGGATATCAAAGTAGACTGTGGTTTTTTTTATTCTATGAGTACTTGCTAAATTAGTTATAGGAATAAATATGTTTTGCCTTCTGACCAGAAGTGCATAGAGAACCCTGCAATTTCAAATGCATTTAACCAGTGCTAGAAAATAGTTTGGGGTGTTTTTGTAATAAACATTTTTCAAATCAAGTTTAGCAAGCAAGAGCTTGTCAAGCAAAGTCACCAAGCAACTAAAGATTATTTAAAATAAAAGACACTCTTCCCCCAAAAATATTAAATCATGATAAGGGTTTTCTGAAGTACATACAGCTGTTTCCATTATCACAAAGAAAGAGTATAACTTTTTTGTATTAAAGACAACACAGAAAAGCTAAATAAATTCATGAGTTACTGCTCAGAAAACAGAAGATACCAGGCAGAGCTGTATCAGAGACATTAAAAAAAAAAGTCAGCAGGGAAAGAATTAATAGCTACAGAAAGAGTATTAGTTAGGACCAGTAAAGCTGCACAGGAAGCTGAACTTTAAGTAACAAAGTAAACAAACATACATTTTGGAAGTCTTCATTTAAAGGGGGTGGGGGGCATTTCTGATTATTTTTAGTGATGTGGCATTTCAGTTCTCATCTGCAAAGCTATGCTTCCCACTATTCTGCTCAATGAGGTGGAAAGCTCTAGTTTCAGTAGGTGGCAGCAATGAAACCGGACCGGTTCCTTGATAACAGCGGTCACAGCCTATAGATTGCTAATGGCCAGATCTTGCATGCATGCTGCCTGTCCCCAGTTCTCACGCAGGGCTTGTTGGGACTCATGAGCTGTCTCAGCAGATTCCAGACGTCATTGTTACTTACAGGAAAGAAGAATGTAGGTGCTGCTATATGCAGTACTATAAAAAACATTATTTCCTAAATCTTTGTGGATCATCAAATCTGCAGTAAACAAACTCTGGAGCATAACAATTTCCCAAAGGTGGAAGCCATGGCCCTCATGGTATAGCTGCAGTGAGCCAGTCACACAGCTAGAAAGGAAAACAAAGACGTGGCAACTGCAGTACCTTCAGGAATGGGAGAAAAAAAAAAAGTTGAAGAGGACAGAAGGAACACTACAAGATGCACTGAGACCTGATGGTGTCCCAGCTCTCTTCTAGATGGAAGTGGATACAGCTAAACTGTAAAACGCATGGTTTCCTACAGAGGAGACGTATATCCTCTATAAAGTTATAAATTCCTTCGGCCCTGGGACTGCCCATTATCAGCATGAGTACCAGGCACACAGACAGGGCTTCAAAATATCTTAGAGCCAACAGGTTCAGTGAATTCATCTGAGAGGGCTTTTTACATGTAAGTGAAGTTAAGTGCTGATTAAAAGCATTAGTTTCCTCAAATCCTTGATGATTTCCTATACAAGCACAAAGGAGTGACCTAGACAGTGAGATAGCTTAGTGCAGGATCAGGACATTAAACCAGCCAATATACTTGCTATATTTATATTACCTTTCTGTATATAATTATTATCTAATATATAAAATACCCAATCAATCACAGCAGCCAAACAATATTGTAGTCCCCAGAACATGAAGCATCTTATCTCACCAATAACCAGACATTAAGATTAGCCCCTGGTTTTATTTTAATGGAAGCAGATCATAAAGACCATTTCAAATCCAACTACTAGCAATGACGACATCCATATCCATTGCATACAGACTTTTTAGAGCACTTCATGAACCAATGTAGAACAGTGCCATATTCTTTAGCCACTTCCCCATAGCAGCACTAGCACCAATTCAGTACTATATATACTAAAGCAAGTCCAAGTACAGCTAAAATGCTATAGTTATTTCTGTCATTTAAGACTTTCTACAAATAATATTGTATTCTGATTTCAAATTAAAAAAAGATTTCCAGTGCCTTGCCATCAGCAGTGCTGATTCCTGCTGCTATCACTGTGAAATTGCACTCATGGGAAACTCAGGGAAGAGCTAAGTATAGACTAGCATTAACTACTGATTGAAGTTGGTCTTTCCAGCATTAGTGTTTAGACTCTTTATAGTTTGTGTGAGGGCCATCTAAATGATAAACACTCCCATGAACTGAGACATCAATTATTTCCTGGCATTTCCAGCTTGTGAGAACCTACCATTAACCATTAAACCTACCATTAACAATTAAAATAAATTCCTGGGTCTGCTCAGCCTGCAGTACTGGATAGTGTACCTATGAGGGATGATGTAAGATTTCTTTCCATACAGCAGTAATTTACTGCGTGTAAAAAGATTCAACATATAGATTAAGTTTCCTTTAATCAGTAAAGCCTAGATAACTCTGTTTTTGTACCTGAAGTGAACAGCTAAGCTACCTCCCATGCTTTGAATCAAATGAATGTATCTCAAAAAGCCATTTCTCACTGCCAAACCAGAACTGACTTCAACTAATTAGTGAACTATATTTCAAGTAATCAAGACAAACATGTTTCTAACTGTGTGTCTCAGGACAACTAACAAGACTTGTATTGGAACAGAGCCAGATTACACAGCTTCTAGTAGAATGCGCAGCCCTTTTTTAAGTTTTCTAGCGTTGCCACAGTTCATGGCATAGTATCAGTATTCTAAACAGATCTATGACAACTGGGACTTAAGATGGGGAATTGAAATTGATCTCCAGATCTAGTGGGAAAGAAACCCAGTCATTTGTAGATGTTGCTGTCTGGATTGCACTCCCTGGTTTGTTTTATTCTGAAATTTATTTCTACTTTTCTTCACTTTGTTCTTTACAGCTTCATTTATGAAAAAGAACTGTTGTTATTTCAAAGAAAGTTATGGCTAGGAGATGAAGTTAAATGACTGGGCAATGCACCAGACCCACTGTCAGTACCACTCAGGCTAGGCTACTGATTCAAAAGTCTTTTCACTTCGACCCAGAAAAAACATTAGACTGACTACAGTCCTCCTGGGCTGGTCATGTGTTGCACGCTGACTTCATGGGTAGGAACTGTAGTAATGCTGATCCATGTTGAGGTAGTCACTACCTAGAAAGGCACAGGACAGAGAGAAGAGGAAGAAAGATTGACTCTCATTAGAATGCAAGGTCCAAGAACAATTTAATCATAGAAATAATCACAGAATCATAGAACGGCCCAGGTTGGAAGGGACCTCAAAAGATCATCTGGTCCAACCTTCTGTGGGAAAGGGAGCCTAGATGAGATTATCAAGCACTTTATCCAGTTGCATCTTGAAAACCTCCAGTGATGGGGACTCTACCGCATCCCTTGGGAAGCTGTTCCAGTGAATGATTGCTCTCACTGTAAAAAAATTCTTTCTTATATTGAGACGAAACCTCTCCCGGTGCAACTTGTATCCATTGCCCCTTGTCTTTTTCCACATGGCTCCTTGTGAAGGGAGAGCCTCCATCCTCTTTGTAGCCACCCTTTAAGTACTAGAATTCTGCGATGAGGTTTCCCCCTAAGCATTCTCTTCTCCAGGGAGAACCACCTGAACTCCTTCAGTCTTTCCTCACAGGACAGGTTCTCCAGCCCTTCGATCATCTTCGTGGCCCCGCTTTGGACCCTCTCCAGTCTGTCCACATCTTTCTTGAATTGTGGGGACCAGAACTGGACACAGCACTCCAGGTGCAGCCTGACAAGCAGTGGGTAGAGTGGGATGATCACATCTTTATGTCGGCTAGTAACGCCCCTGCGGATGCAGTCCAGGATCCAATTTGCCTTCGTTGCTGCAGCGGCACACTGCTGACTCATGTTCAGCTTGTTGTCCACCAGGACCCCCCAGATCCCTTTCAGCAAGGCTGCTCCCCAGCCACGCAGATCCTAGCTTGTGCTGGGCTCTTCGGTTATTCCATCCCAGGTGCAGGACTTTGCATTTGTCTTTGTAAAACTTCATACTGTTCTTGCTAGCTCAGTCTTCCAGCCTGTCCAGGTCTCTCTAAGACGGCTCACCCTTCTGACTTGTCCACCTCACCACCCAGTTTGGTGTCATCAGCAAACGTGGTGACAGTGCTTTCAATCCCATCATCCAGATCATTTATGAAGATGTTGAACAGTGTAGGGTCCAGTATTGATCCCTGGGGGACCCTACTTGTGACAGGCTGCCAGCCTAAGTAAAAACCATTGATGACCTCTCTGAGTGCGGCCTGTTAGCCAGTTTCCTATCTATCTCACAGGCCACCTAACCAATCTGTATCTTGCCAGTTTGTCCAGGAGAAGGCTGTGGGAAACAGTGTCAAACCAGTTTACTCTGGCTCCAGATCTGACTGAATACCTATTTGAACAGTACAGCACTGAATATAGCTTATACAAAACTTGCTCTGACACTGGCTAGAAAACTGAGGTTTTAGATGTCTAAATCCAAGCCTCAGATATGAATCTACCTGGATCCATCTACATTACCTATAAAACACATAAAGCTCGATTATGAAAAAAGGCAACATGACATTACACCAAATCAAAGTAATGACCTCAAAAAAAATATACTTTTGAGATTTGATACAAGCCACAATTTACTTCTCTTTGTATTTCATATCCTCTTCCTTAAAACTTACTATTTTTTACTCTTACTTATCCCATGTTTGGCAACAAACTCTACAGGCCAAGTAGCATATTACCAGGGTGGTTTACATATTACCCAGAAAGATGAGGCCCTAAGCTGTAGGGAAGGCCACCTTAGTAATAAGAAAAGAAGATAGAGAAGTTAGATAGAAAGTGCAAACAACTTAAAGCTTTATCTTTATTCTTCAGATTGATATTGACTACTGATAGATCACCAGTCCTGAGAACTCGCCCTATCAGGGCTTCATTCTGTCATGCTCCACACAAACTTTTAAGATATATGTTTCTGACCCCCAAAGCATACAATCAAAGCACTGCAAAATAAGAAGGGGGACCAGACAGACAAGGTTTTATTCAATGAGAATGTAAGAGGGTGGTGGCTATGCCTTAGGCATAGCTTATATCAATCCTGCTCAATTCCAGTATAAGCAGAAGAGCTTCAGCCTAGATTCTATGATGAGAACACCAAGTAACAGTAGTGAAATAAACATACCAGCTGATTTTTATAACAGCTTCCACTGCAAGAGCAACCACTAGGTAATTACGGTTTGACAGAAGAGAAGTGATGCAAATAACTAGCTTCTGCATTACTTACACAAAATATTGTGGGGAGATGGGATGGCATGGGAGTCACTCCTTGATAAATTCTTCTGTAGATATACCACAATTCCCACGTAATCTCTCACACTCTCTTTAATCCACTTTAACTATGCATACTACTATTGGAAACATTTCTTTACCTGCATTTGGCAACATATTCTGCTATGTCTTGGGATACTACATCCTTACTGGCTACCTGTAATACTAGTGTAAATCTAGGTTAATTGTTACCATGCAAGATACTAAGGCATCTCTACAGTTTTCTTTTTATTACAGAACTATGTCAGGGTATCTTCCCAGCTGCACCTGACACCTATTTTCTGAGACTAAGTCAAACTATGCTTATTACTACATAAAGTTCCTTATCTTGCAGGAAGGGAGAGATCAAGAAATCAATCCCAGCTTTATAATTTCTAACTTTTAAATCACATTCATGGCAAATCTGTTTCCGTGCTAACACAAACCATTCTTTGTCTTTTAATTTTTCTGATCTGTACTTGTATTCCCTGCAAAGATCAGTACTCTCAGTGTGTAACACAGGAGTACAATTGCCACCTATGTACACACGCACAGGAAAGAAGATGGAAATATGAAGACATTAAATGCTTATGTAACTTAGTATTGTACTTCCAAGCTTCAATATGAAGACAAAGTGTTAGTTTCTCCATGATAACAGTGGGGCAATACTGTCTTCCAGCAAAACACTACCACAGCTAATGAAGGACTTCAGGAGCAATCCCCTTTTGCTAAGCAAGTACCAGCAGCATCCTGGCCCTGTGGTACTCTAATTTGCCATCACCAATTCAAGCTGGAATGTCTAAAGCTATTTTGGAACATGTCTTCCACAAGGGGACTGCCCAACAGCACACAGCTTGATTCAGATTCTGACAGAATTTGAGTTACCGACACATTATTTATATAACTAGAAGGGTTTAATCAGAATGACTGAGGTAGTAGCATTGCAGAAGTAGCCTTACAAACATGAACAAATAAGTGACTTTAATCTAGCCAGACTGCTGAGTAAAGCAACCTCCAGATTATGGCAAGTAATATAAATGTATCCTTTGGGGATATAAATTTTGTAAGTTATCAGCCAAAAAGAAAAAAGACAGCTGTCTGCTCAGAAAACAGGCACTCTGTCTAATTTATACTCAGAATAACCTACATACCTGAAACGGGGATCAGATAGACATCTGTATGAACAACTGTAGTACATCAGATTCTTTTGTGCATTTATCCTCACTTTCAGTATACCATGTTCTCATGGTCCACTGAGGCAGAAAGGATTATCTAAAGTCAGCCTGGATTAGCATTAGTAATGAACAAAGCTGGTATCCCAAGAAGAGCTAGGACACTTTAAATATAAGAAAGTCTTCAAGGTATTTTGAAGTATTAAAAAGATACAGATCAATTACATATGTTAGCCAGGCATACCTGGCAATATTCAGCATGGTGTGTAGGTAAGCAGAACAAACCCAAAAGAGCCCAAGGTAACATTAGACTGCAGGTCTACCATAGCCACCACTCCCACCCCTCCCCAACCCAGCCCCAAACTGAGAGCACCTCTTATTTGTGGAAGGGGGCAAAAGTTTTACTACTTAGTTTCCCCAAGTATCCTGCTTAATGGAGAGACTGTAAGAGAGATCATACTTAGCAAGAACTACTCTAACTACACTGTTCCTAGTAAGCTATTGGAAGAAGTAAAAATAATTGATAAGGAAGCAAATGCTTGTTTGAGGGTAACAGCAAGAGAGACCAATTGGTACAGTACCTGTGCAGCACTTTAAAATTTTGTTTCAAAGTGTTAGGACTATCCTGTGCTCTGTATTTCCACTCGACAACTTTCTGAGTGCTAATACAGACAGTCCCATCTCAGCCAATTTGTGCTATTTCTTGAGGTACAAATGACCAGAATGTTTCAGCAACAGATGCACTACCCCTGACACAGTTACTATGCTGGGGCCACTGCTTAATTTAACACTTCTGGTCTCTTCCCATGTATCCCTTCTTACAGGCATAAGGCTACCCCTCTCTCTAAAGGCAAAAAATAAACCTAACAGTTTCTCACTATTTAATAAGCACCTATCCACTTCCAGAGATTATACCAGCCAATCCAATTTAGAGTCAGTACGTTATAAGCAGAACTGTAGGAATAACCAGTGACTCTTTAGAAAAAACAAAAACAAACACAACAATAACCTAGATACTGTTTATTTGTAACCAAAGCACTTGAGATGGGAAGGGAGTCAAAACAGTTCATAGTTCATGTGCTTGCTTATCTTCCTAAAGGTTTACAAATCTTTGGTTGATTGGGACATCCATAGCTGCTTTCGACACTTTCACAGGACTTGTATCTTATGAGAACAACTCTTTCTTTCCTGTTTATTTGAACACAAATCAAGAAATAAAAGTAAATTTTAAAAATCCAAACAAAAAACAACCCAGAAGGGAATACTGTTTTTAAATTAATATACACTAACCTTATTCAGTATTGTTCACTGAGAAGAAGAGAACACCACAGACATGTAGAATTAACCTGAACAGGCTTTCCCCACTATTTACACTAACTGGTTTCATATTCACTCCCAGAAATCAAACAGACTATTTTTCCTTTTCACCAACTCTTGCTTCTATTACCACAGGGTTTTTAAACCTGGTTCTGAAAATGCGTGCTTGATTTTCCAAGAAAGGTGTGAAACTGGTATGCATCTAGTAATTACCAGAAAAGCTGTTGTATACATAAAAGAAAGAAATATTACCCATTCACAGTAGTACCATTGGATCATCATGAGCAGAGTGATTGCTTATAATACAAGCCAGGCACAAGGAGGGGGATGGTTTGTTTTTAAGTGCAATTTATCCAGATTCAACAGTTTTATTTGGCCTACCCTTTTACCACCAGAGGCAGAGGAGGCCAAAACTATTCCTGCCACTTGAAGGCAAGAGAGGGAGTAGAAAACCAGGAGGAGACTACAGGTTGTTGCTCCTACATGGCTGAGAAGTTACTGGTGTACTTTGTGGGTTTCAGTGCATTGAAGTGCCTCATCAAGAGACTTGCTATGCATGTCCTGTAAACATCCTTGGCAGATCTCAGACACTATGTTTGCTCCAAGAATAGTAAGCTCCAAACAATACACATCTCAACACTGGCAAGCAGAGTCCTACAAATTCAGACAGTGAGCAGCTTTTCCCCCCACTCCCTTTTTCTTTTTTTTTTTTTTAACTGGCTGAAAAAGACCAGTTGCTTCCAGATTCTCTCTCAAAATGCGTAACAAAATGTTTCCTTAGAAACATTAGTTACTGTCTTTTAGGAGGGCAACAGACACTGCAAGGAGCTAAAATTCAGGCAGTGTTACTACCTACAGAGTAACTTAGTCCTTTGTCTCTGAGAAACATGTTCTGGCAGCCTTTGTTTCCTCTTGGATTTTGAGATCAGCCTAATGCAATTGTGTATCAAAGCAAGCTTTGTACTTTAACCTACTTTAAGTCCACCACGATTAGGAAACTCACTTTGTCAGAAACAGCCAGGTTGCACGTTGCTAGAAGTGCATACTGGGGTATCATTCTGTGCCTACGTTATTCCTAGACTTTTATCTAGCTATTCTTGGAAAAAAGAATACTGGACCAGACTGGACTTTTGAACTGACACAGTAGGACTATATTTCTTATTGAGAACACAGTTTGCTTTTATTTTAGCTTTAGCGTAAATGTTACTTTTTCAGATCTGCTCAAGCTCTGTTTAAATGCCCCAAGTAACTGAAAGAACTATGGCTATAGAACACATTGGCTAGGAACAAACAGGAAGTGTAACTCAACTGTCCCAAATCCACTGTGAGCTCAGCATGTTACACAGCAGCTACAGTCATTTAATTAAGTCCAACTGCCATGGACTGAGCTTTCCCATAACAAGAAGTAAGCCCTATACATCAAACTGCAGAATCATCTGCTTAGAAGCATCCTCTAACCTCTTCCTCTCATCTGAACCACTCCATAGATTGTAAGAGTTACTGTGCCAGAACTGGTGCAGTTTACAGGGAGGGTAATGTCTCAGCTGGGAGGGGAAAAGAGCTACAGCCAGCCCTATGCATTATTCGTTTCCATCTCCAGTAGCTACCTAATGCATAAAAAGTTCAGAAAGCAGAACTAGCAATCACGTGCACATCCAGCTTTCATTCAAAGAAAAAACCCAGCCTTAAAAAAAAAAATCTAGATCTCTCTTCTATGCAAAATCATGCGTAGAACTGCCGCCTAAGGGACAAATGCTTCAGGGTAAGAAGTCACACTTGCCTGTCAACTACTTAATGTATTATGAGTAGGTCTCCATTTGTACTTATGTGAACGAGCTGAACACAATATGCCATACCATAGCTACATACAGTAAAGCTTTACTTCAGCAGCCCTGAGAATCAACAACATTGGTAGCTCCAAGGATCTACAGCCAGAGGTCCTCGGCAGAAAGGCCACCCAGAAGGGATGCATGGTGCACTGCTCTTCTTTTGTGGGACGTGAATAAAAAGCTACTAGAAACGCTTTTTTACTAAAAAGCATCATCCCCTGAAGTGGGGTAAGAGGGATGTGTTACTGTGCTCTCCTCAAGTAAGTGGTGAATGCAGACAGATTGACCATCTGGGTAAAACACAGGCATAGGGTAAGAGTTTTATTTCTTTTTAAGTAAGTCTGCGATTAGAATTTGTTTTAAAATTAACAACATTGTACTGAAAAGGGAATTCAACGCACACCACTGATCATTAACATCAATATTCACCTGATTTTCCCTATTCCTAGGGAAATATAGGCCCTGCAGCACAACCCAAAGACCAGTAAATATAGACTGTGACAGGCTAATAAACAGACCTGATCTGGTGGTAGAAGACCCTTAATTGAAAGCCATTCTCTTCTTTTCTTTATTGGAGAATCTCTTTCTCTTCCTGTGCTACTTTACAGCATCCGAAAAACAGCTGTCTGAGGAAGTGAATACTTAGGACCAGTGTAAGTCAACACTGAGTTACATATAAAAAATAACTTGAATTAAGAGTACAGGTTTAATTTGCCCCTTGCAATCAGCAGACCATAAATTAAATTATCAGTATAGTTATGAGCTATACAAAGGATCACAAGCCACGTTTCAAGATCACACCTCTTATTTCCATGGCCAAAAAATTTATGTACAATGCCGCAAAAAGCAGAATCCTACAAGAAGTGAGGGGGAAAAAAACCCAGTAGTTTATCTATCCATTGTGCATGGTTCTTAGTATCTTGAGCTCTGTGTTTTTGTGTTTGGTTGGTTTTTTAAAAACATCTTCCACATATTTACTTTCTCAACACCAGCTAAAGGATATGGAGATAGACAAGAATCAAACCGCACCTACCAGCTGCAATTGCTGATTCTATGTTACACAAGCTCCCTAGCATTGCTAACTTCACTGGTGTGAATTACAATATCCAGTTGTCAACTCTGTCTACTTCTAAACAAACATGGAAAGCTGCAAAGTCTTCCTGAAGGAAAACAGGATGGCTGCAGGCTTAAGACCTCTACTGTTCTGAAGAAAAGTTTGACAAATATATGCTGCAACTGGACAACTACAAAGCAAGGGGTAGAGAGGAGGCAGGAGAGCAGAGATTCTTCCCACAACACTGATTTTAAATAAGTGTTGCTCACAGGAACAGTGGACTATTTCTAAATAGAACAGATCTTCCCATTTTAAAGTTACAACATAAAGATTCCAGTACTAGATAGCAGTTTTTATACAAGAAGTGTTTGATCTGTGTTGTTAGGATATGTTCCTTTCAAATAGTTGTTTGAAATTTTTTTGGTTTTGTGGGTTTTTTTAGGCTGGGACAGGAATCTCCGATATGGCAGGTTTCACAGAAAAAAAACCTTCCCACAAGATTTTCTGTAAGAACCGTATTTAAGTTTCATTTGTGTGTATGCATGCATGTATGTAAAAGAAAACTGCACAACACATACAAATACATACACATACTTTCATTATTATTTTTGGGTGTAGGAGATAGCATAGAAGGCAAGACAAAGATGACTGACCAATTCACAGCAAGCATAGAGAAGAGAAGATTTAAGCAAATTATTTTACTTTCACTGCAAGAGAATAGGAACATGCTCAGAGTCAGTGACTGCATCTTTAAGAGTAACGTCTTACTTTATTAATCTTTTAAACATCTGATGCTGACCAAGCTACGTACTTTTTATAAGTTATTTGCATAAAAAGCGTAGCCATACTGACAGGAAAGCAATGTTAAGTCATGTTATCGTCAGGCAAAATCTTAGTACTTGGCTATCGGAAGACTAATTGCACACAAACTACTTATGTCACATTACAGTAGTCAAACTACTATTGCAGAAGGTAGAAGTGCTACAGCTCTTCTCCTATAAGTAGACATACACAGTATTCACATTTAAACTAATTCTGGTAACTAAATAGCTAGAGGATGCAGTCAGATGAAAAATGAAACTATGTTTCAACATTTAAAGACTTTTTAGCTTCAGTTAGGACAAATGGACTTAGAAGTTAAAGCTAATGCAGTAACCGTGAGTTCTATTTAAGCACACGGCTTAGAGCAAAGCTCAGTTGGAAGCTGAAGATTTTTTTAAAAATACAGGATAATACTTCTTGCTTTTAAAGTCATGGTTTAGCCTGACTAGATAAACCCTGAAGGAGCCAATCCTCCTCCTCTTGTTTTTTTTTTTTCCCCCTTCCCATCACAGTGACTCACATAACGTGCTGCAAATAGAGTTTACAAGGCTGTTAAGATCAAGCCCATCCATGAACCTGCACACCCTTTCAATAATAAAATGAACATATAAACCTACCTAGAATCTTGTTAACATACATTTATATCCCACAAGTACTGACAAAGACTAGAACAAAGATGGTTATGAAGGAAGAGACCAAAAAGAGCAAGTAGCACATAAGGAGAAAAAAAAAAAAAAAAAATCAGAAGAGAAGCAGACAAGAATGGGTAAAAGTTCAACTATCACGATAAGTTTTAGAACGCCCATTTTCAAATGAAAGTCTGGACTTGAGCCAAGTGACTTTAGTGTGCTTTACATGAGGCCCTCAGAGTGGGAAATGCCTCGTTCATTCTTGTTTCTAAAATTGTACATTGAAAATATCAATGCTTATATTATCTACACATGCCATGCTTGCACGATGAGCCTGTAATTCACAGTACTAAGGAAATTTGTGGGGTGGGAGATGAGGAGGAGGGAAGGGGAGATACTATCAGGGATTGGAGACAGGAGTAAAGCCATCTGCAGCAGTCATTCAAATGGAACAAACAGAAGGTAATACTCTTCTACACAGATGTACTTCACATCATGTAACCACAGAAAAAAATAATTGCAATATTTCTTTAAAGACATCACATTATGACATCACAGAGGTGGATTTTCCTCTAGACAATTTGTTTATTTTGAAGACAAAAAAGAGTCATCTTTATCACCTTTTTTTTCCCCCCTCTTCCTTCTTTTTAAATACACTGGTACTCGCATTTAGTTTGTACAAACATTTAATAATGGGTAACACTGAGAAACTTACTTCAAAGTACACTGGGCTATGTATAACCTTCTCATTCTATTTTTGTAGAGTGCCAGGACCCCTGAAACTAACCTGATAAGAACAATTCCAGTAGAGTACAAACATTTTATGGATACATATTTCAGTTTTGTTTTCTCCAACAGTAAAACTTGTTTTCTAGTACTTTAAACAAAATAAAAACATCCAGAATATAAGTGTTTCTAATGTAAATTCAATAAAATTTTCAGTGCATTTTACTATTGATGGTAGTAACCCAGGCTCCTTCTGTACTGTATCACAAGAAATGTCTGAAAATAAGTTCCTATTTTTCCCTAGGTAGACATAATTTTTCAGCTACATACACAGACTATCAAGATATAGACAAGTATAATACCTGCTCTTTTATTATTATTTTATTATTAAATAATAACAATTTTATTATTAAATACTTTCACTGGAGCGCAACGAACCTGGAGTTAGCACTCCCCTGTTCAATAGCCTCCCATAAACGCCTAGAAGTGTCAATCACGCAGTATCAGCGTGAACAGCATGATCTCCTGAACAGTCAGGAGATTTAAAGTGATCCCTGGCATATTTTGGGCACACGTTCCACTGATGTTTGTGCAGAATGACGTCAGGGACAGATTAATTACCTAGCTTCTCTATTAACCCTACTAACCAGGCAAGCACACACTTCCCACTGCACTACTGAATCCTGATACCTAACAAGCCCTTTTGCTGAAGTCACAGCTGCTTATCAGATGGAAACCTGGGCATGTGCCATTCCCTTTGTTTTCTGAGGAGGGAAACCCATTAATGCAGGCAGGAGGGAGACATAATGAGCTCCAACAGGCACCTCACCTGAGCCACTGAGAAACCTGGCCTGCTGGGAGCCCTGCCGAGTACACCTTCCTTGTAGTACGTAGTATCCGCTATGCACACATCCATGTGGAAGTCCTGCATGAACTTTAAAAACCAAACCAACCAAACACACACACACACCCTGCATGCTTCAGTCTCTCTGTTTGTAGAGCAGAATGCTAGTACGTGAGGTTTTTTTTTGTGGACTAGTGAAAGTTTGCAAAGTGCTTAAGATTAAAGGATGGAATATGCCAGTTCAAGGGCAGAGAGAGCAATTGAATAGTAAGCAGCAGAGCAGGATGATTAAACCACATAGTTCTCACCTAAAAAAGCTTTCAGGACAGCTCTTTTGCAAGAAGCTATTTCTGAAAGTTTCTAATGAAACCACAATAAAATCTGGTCAATTTGTTTTGTTTTGCTTTTTGTCTCTCCAATGACAGAATCTGCCAGAGAGATGTTAATCTATTAAGTCAACTTTGAAGCTCTCCACTAGGTAAAGACAGAGATACTTTAAGCATACACAACTTCTTGCTCAGTGAGCAGGATCTGGCTTAGGGATGATGTTTACAACTGTTCCAGTTTGACTGGAATTCTAAAAATGCGGACTGGCCTCCAGAAAAGCTAGATCTAAAACAAGCTGTAATTGGCATGCTATCACTTTATCTAAATCCAGAGTGTATCTGAAAGAGTTTTTAAAGAGTATGGATCTACTACAAAAGCCACTCAGCTCTTTCAACAGTTGCTTGCTTTTATTCTCCTAATAAGGTCATTAGGTCTATTTATTGGAATCTCTTCTCACCACCCCACCACCTTCATTTTCTTTTCAAAGAAGAATAACAGCACAGTATCTTGAACAGTGAAAAGCCACAGATCATACACATACATCAAATATTTTCTTTTTGATAATGCACACTGTAACATTTGCTTGCTGAAGAGTCAGTCTGTTTTTTCACTGGGGTGACATAAGGCAGGACAGGTTAATATGATTACACCAGGTCCCATTCTCCAGACTGATGCAGCTCTACAGCCTCCTCTATTATTAGAGAGTGCACATATTGTACTGAGGTTGGATATTGTATGTATTAGAAAACAGAGCTCCCGCCAAAGGTCTTTTACAAGCTTATTCAATAACACATCTGAAACAATATAAAAGAATCAAAGTATTTTCTGGGCCACCACACATCTCTGCCTACCTGCTATAAGACCATATCCAGTCTCTCACAAACATACAAATCACCTACAAATCTTGAGGTATTTGAGGTTACCTACTAAATTAGACCAAACAGATAACACTCAGCTTTGTCAGCCAGTGGGCTACATCTTTTTAAGCTCCCTTCTCCCCTTGTTTAAGGATAACAGCTTAGCTATGAGATGCATAATTAAATGTCATAGCTTCCAAATGTACAGACCTGGAGACTGAACAGGCCATTGCCAGTCTAGAACACGTTCTTCCCAGTAATCTGGCAGAGGAGCCGTGAATTTCCGTATTGTGATGTAAACCACCACCAAACAGATTGGGCATCTTTTAGTTTGCTTTCCAGTGAGGCTCTTGGTACTGGTTCTGTTGCGTATATTGCTGATATAGTCTACATACATCAAATAAACACACTTTGTAAATCTCACCTCAAATTTATCCATGACAAATCATACTTGACTGCTTACTTTCTATGCAGAAATGACTGGCTTAGTGGGAGAGAAGAAAGCACTCTTTCTTCAGCCTTGACCTTAGCAAGGCTTTCAACAGAACCACAGAATCAGTTGGAAGGGACCTCTGGAGGTCACCTGGTCCAACCCCGCCCTGCTCAAGCAGGGCCACCTACAGCAGGTGGTGGACCCAGGACTTTGCCCAGATGGCTTTTGAATATCTCCAAGGATGGAGACTCCTCAACCTCCCTGAGCAGCCTGTTCCAGTGCTCAGTCACCCTCACAGTATCTTTGTAAACAAGCTGGGAACATATGGATTAGAGGAGTAGACTATAGCAAGGTCAGAAGCTGGCTGGACTGAGCAATTGGTAGTTCAAGTGACAGCAAATTATCAGCAGCATTCCTCAAGGGTCAATACTGAAGCTGATACTGTTTAACACCTTCAACAGGGCCAGGGCTGCCGTTCAGAGGGGCCTTGACAAGCTGAAGGAATTTGTCAACAGAAAACTCATGAAGTTTGACAAAGGCAAATGCAAAGTCCTGCACCTGGAGCGGAAGAACCCCATATTGGGATCATCAGCCCAAGAAGATAACCCCACGTGGGTACAGGCTGCAGACTGGCTAGGTTGTGGCTTTGCAACCTAGGGGTTGCAGGGTGTGGGAGGAACGTCTAGGTGGACAAGATAGATGTGAGTCAGTAGTGCGCTCTCGCAGCAGAAAAGGCAACCTGTATGCTGGGCTGCATCAGCAAGAACATAAACCAGCAGCTTGAGGAAAATTATTATTCCCCTCCACTCAGCATTAGTAAAGCTACATCTGGAATACCGTGTCCAGCTATGTGTTCCCTAGCACAAGAGACACAACTCCACACTGCAGGAAGTCCAGCAGAAGGCCACAAAGATGATCATACTACATCTGAGGAGAGGCTGGGGGAGGTCAGTTTGTTCAGCCTGGAGGATGATACAGCTACAACCTTCCACTACCTAAAGGGACATTATAGAGAAGACAGAACCAGACCCTTCTTAGAGGTCTAAAAGCAAAAGGGCAGGTAACAACTCACCGCAAAGGAAATTCTAATCTGATGCAAGAAAACACATTTCCACAACAATGGTAGTTGAGCACTGAATCAGGTGTCCAGACACCCTGTATAATCTCCACCCTTGAAGATATTCAAAACTTTGGTGGAAAGGGCCCTGAGCATCATAATCTAACATTCGAGTTAGCCCCACTTTGAACAGGAGCTCAAACTAGATGGCCTCCAGACCTAAATTACTTTATGATCTGCCTGGACCATGTGAGGCTTCTTACATGAAGAATGTTTAGGTATTTCTGTAGAAGAACTACATGCAATCACTTTCTGAAGTGGTAATACACAGGTCCCTATCACCTTCCACATCTGGGCTCCTAGGAGTGGATTCTACACCCTCGCAGAGCTCTGGGTCTACACATGCCAACCAAAAGCCAAGCCTTTACTTCACATTCTTCATAATCCAAGTCTAGATGGCAGTATATAATTTTATCAAATAATCTAGTATTAGAGTAAAACCTAGATTAGATTTAAGAATAACATGGGAACAATAGCCATTCATGAGAAACAGTAAAATTATGTCTGGTGGCTTTATAGCCACCACTTTGATTCATAGGATTTTGTATTCATCATCAAGAATTTCCATACCAGGAACATCAACAGCTTAACAGAGAACTTACTACATCACATTGATCGCAGTTTTATAACATTTAAATTAGTTTCTGTTTCTCATCATCAACAAGTACACTTTGCTATCAGGCTTTAGCTAATTGATAGCAGGACAACACTAGTAAACCCATACGAGTAAGCACACATGCATGTGCATACGTGCATTCTTGTTTGTGTCAACTTAGTTGAGAAAAAGAGGAACAGAACTTCAGCCCATTGACCAAAATTGAAACTTCATTTTCAGCAAAATTGTATAACTACTGTTATCACAAAACTTCCTTTTAGTATGAGCAAAAAAAAAAAAAGACACCCTAATTCAGTACCATCCTCTACCATATTTCAGGGGACTCTAAAGGCACGTTTCTTAACAGAGGTAGAAGTCTCTTAACATTTAGAAAGAAGAAAAGAATAGAGAAGCACTGAACATTTTTCACTGCCATTCTGCTTTATGTGGCACTGAGAAAGTTTCCACTGTCCACCTATTCCATTCAGAGCAATGCTACAGGCATGCAGGACATGCAAAAAGCATAAGTGATGACTTTTTTGTGAATCATGATGTGTAGCTGGCAGAACAAGGGACAGCCCACGTAATTATCTTTTTCTCACAGAGTTTGGCAGAGCAGAAGGCAACATACCAAAATCTGAATGATGTTTCAGAGCACTGCTCGCTCACAATCAAGAGATGATGCATTTCCAGTTTTCATGCTAATGGAACTCAGACAAGTTGAAGACTTCACGTTATCAGCTTTCGGATGTCTAGATATGCAAAAGCCAAAATTTCAATCTCTCAGGTTGGATGAAAGGTTTTGTCCTACCTGCACAAAAATAAGCCAGCAGAGTTCATGCCAGAAAAGTCAGAATCTAGTCCTATCATTAAAATGTTAGCTAAGTCCCCTCAAGGTAGAAAAATGAGGATGTGGTTAATTGGTAGTTTGTACTGGAGGGAACTGTACTTAAAGGGACTAGCCTTCTCTCGTGCAAATGAATAACATAATCCAATATGATTCTGCCTTTGCTGAAACCAAGAACACAAATAACTTTAAGATTTCATGTCTAGTTTGAGTCTTCCCACAATGAGACTTCCTAAAAAGATGAGAGCAGACATGCACACAGACAAGATCACATAACCATAGCAACATGACAGCTGTTTGATATCTCCCTGAAACAGAACCCTCTTTTCAACTAAAAGTAATGTACCAGACAAATACAAGTATATTTAAAAAATTTGAAGACACACATAATAACACAAAGAAGGAGGTATGAAAAGAAACTACTAGCTTTCTTCATGATTATCTACCCTGAAGGATGTAGATTTTTTTTTTTAAACACAAGCATAGATTTTATAATAGATGCCACAACTGTCTCCTTCCAGTGGTATGAAATGGGATTAGAGGAACAGATGATGTTTCTGAAGAATGAGCTTCTCTATCTAGTTTTATACCTCCTAGCAAAGTGATTTAATTTTCTGAATTGAGGTCTACTTAAGGGGTTTTTTGCGTAAAACTAGACAGATACACATTAAGGTATTTACACACTAATAAACACTAAACTTTCTAATCTCTTTAAACAAATTTAAAAGTCCCTTTTTTTCTATAGATTTATTGTAAGCAATTACCAATCATAGAGAGATAAATTAAGATATCTATGTAAGGACAGAAAGGTGATTATTGATTGAGGTATATTTTACTGTAGGATTTGAGACTGAAATCTTCACTTAAAACACAAGACCTTGTATCAGTATGGAAATCAAAATCCTTCTTCTAGTCAGTCCAGGTTTACTGGAATAATAGGTAAAGCCAAAAGAGAAGATATTTTTAACATACCCACAAGTTAGAAAACACGCTCCTATTACAGCCCCACCTAGAACGGGCACTTAGCAAACGGGGTAACACACGTTTTTAAGCTCTTTAAAGACAGCCTGGTTTCTGAAATTGCCACTCAAGAAGTTTCCAATTCTCAAAAAAACAGGCGTTGGGAGAACTTCGACCCTAGCCGAAGCGTCATACGTGTTATCAGAATTTGTTATTCACGCTTAAGCAAGAGGAAGAGGAAACTTCACAGAGATTTAAGCAGAGAGGCACCCGGCACTTGGGATTAGAGCAGCCCCGCCGCCAGCAAGCGCGCACGAAACGCCACCGCAGCCACCTCTACCCACGCTTGTCCCAATTTAAATAAACCAGAAAGCCTTCGCTCCCCCCCGGCCCCCCGCCATTACCCCCTACCTTCCACCGAGCGCCCGATGCTGTGCAAGTGGGTGATGGCGGGGTACGCGGCATGAACCCCTTTCAGGTACGCCTCCAGCTCCTCGGCGTGGTGGTACTTGAAATCCAGCGCGGCCGCCAGAGAAACCAGGCAGAGGATGGCCAACACGTCCTAGAAAGAAACAGATGAGCCAAACGGCCGCGGGGACCGGCGGGCCTGCCGCTGCCCCGGCTCTGCCGCCGCAGGACGGCGGCGGCAGAGCCGGGGCAGCGGCAAGCCCGCGGAGGGAGACCTCCCGCCTCAGCCCGCCTCCCCTCACGGGGAGCAGGTGCCTTCCCCCTCTACCCACAACCGCCGCTCCTACCCCGGCGGCCGCCCGCATGGTGCCGCCGCTCTTTCACAACTGGAGCCCCGACGCCGGGCGGGGGCCGCCATCCCCCGTCGCCGGCCTCGCCCTGCCCCTGACTGACGCAGGCTTCATCCAGTCAGGTCCCCCCGGCCCGCCCAAGGGGCAGAGGGGGACACACACACACCCCTCCCCTTCTCCCCTCCCTCCTTCCCGCCTCGCCAGCGGCTCTCACCTGTGCGCGGCACGGCTCCTGTCAGCGCGGCGGCGGCGAGCGGCGCAGCCCTCCCCGCTATCCTCGGCAGCCCCTCGGGGTGAAACCGACCCTCCTCCTCCTCCGCGTGTCCCTCCTTGTAGGTTGAACGGAGGGAAAGGGCTCGAGCATACGGCTGGTAGCCGACTTGGTGTCGTCGCGGACCCGCTGGCTGGCCCTGCTGCTGGGCGGTGTCCTGAGGAAACAGCGCGGCTACGTGTTGGCGAGTCCCCGTTGGTTTTGCCTCATTTTTCTTCCCGGAGAGGCTGAGGGGTGACTGAAGGGAAAAAAAAGACGGGGGCGGGGGGGGCGCAAAAGTTCACGTTTTGAGTTTTGGTGATTGTTTTGATTCACAAGAAGGGTTGTTAAAAACAAAACGAATTCAATTCTTTTCTTTTCTTTTCTTTTCTTTTCTTTTCTTTTCTTTCTCTCTTTCTTTCTCTCTTTCTTTCTCTCTCTCTTTCTCTCTCTCTTTCTCTCTCTCTTTCTTTCTCTCTCTCTTTCTTTCTTTCTCTCTTTCTCTCTCTCTCCCTCCCTCCCTCTCTCTCTCTTAATGGGAGGTGTGACAGCTGCCCGGCTCCGGCTGACATGTACCGTTCATACCACTGCTCTTCCTCAGCACCTGTGTGGTCCTGGGGTGTGATCAGGGTATCAGCACCTGGGGCCCAGAGACAAAACCTGCTGCTTGCAGAGTGATCTTGAGAGAATTTATCTGCTCAAATCTAACAAAATCTCTGCCTAGCGGGTTTTTTTTAGATGAGTTTTTAATAGGCTTGTATTCATTTACTGAAAGGACTGGATTATATCTACAGAATTAAATGCTTTTCTTGGTTTTGTACTAACCACATTGCCTTGGGGATATCCTAGTCTTGGGATTCACCACAAAGACTTTTTCATCACCTTTTATTGTCTTTAAGATTGAAAAGGACTAAGAGAAAAAAAGTGAAGCTGGCCTCCAGCAACAAGAATTAGGATAGCATCTAAATTTCTTTTAAAATGTGATGTGGATATAACTGAGTGTTAGAATACAACTGTTTGTAAATTTTTTCTGAGACAGAAAATGGCAGTTTCCATTATAACCAGCAGCAGGATTTTATCTGCCTTCTTCTGAAGTTTGCTATACTGGACAATGTCAGAAAAAGGATATTGAAGGAAATTAATGTATGAGCCAATCCCGAATAACAAGTCCTGCATTCCAAATAGAAGACAGTGTATTTAATAAAAAGTTCTTGTTAAATAAAAAGTTACTGTTAAATTAAGATACCTTTTTTTTTTACCCCAAAGCTTTAAGAAAAAAACCCCAAACTATATTTTAATGCAAATATCTGTAGTATCCCAATGTACCAGAGGCATATACATCTAAAAATGGTGGCAAGATTTCTACGTTCAGACCCCTCAAATATTCTTAGTTCATGAGAGGGAGTTCCATGCCACATATGACATATGACAAGGGATGTATGCAATGTAGAAGGCTACTTGGTTAAAAGGGATATATTAGGCTTCTGTTGAATAGTGTTCCTTCTAGCATGGCATTTTGGGGGAGGGGACAGCCCCCAGAGCCTTTCTCTCATACTGTGACTCCACCATATTTTAACTCTCATAATTTGACAAGACCTCCTCTCACCTATCACAAAAGAAAATTCTTGCAAGACCTAAATATGGATGTATTTTACCTTCTTTATATATATTTTTAAAAAGTTACTAGTTGGTTACATTTTCTACATGGAATGGGAGTGAAACTGGGGGGAGGGGGGGTTACACCACAAACATGTCTGCAGAGAAGCAGAAGGAAGGAGTCAAGTATGTGAGCTTCACATTTGAATTTGTGAGGCTTGGAAAAAAAAAATACATATATATATATAGGCTCCTTGAAAGATAATCTGGAGACACCACTTGAGTAAGCAGGGAAGAAAATACACTCAGGTGGTAATCCAACCTATACATACTTGGAAACTGTCCCAAGATAATCACATGAAATCAGAGAACTGTGACTCCAAGACAGAGTAGGGTGTTGGCAACATGGTAAAAATCACACGGGGCTGTAAAAACTTAATCTCAGTGACACGACTAAAATAGCTTTTGATACTAGGTAATCACACAGCATTATCGCCTTTGGAAATTACGCCATCCTTTAATGTAGCCAACATAGTCATGGTTAAATGAGAGCATTACTGTATTTAGGAATGTTCAAAATGATAGATTGTTTCCATGCCAGGTGCTTGCAAGTTAAGACAAGTCGGCCTCTTTGGCAATATTTGAGTTACATGTGACAGAATCAAACATTTTTTTTTTCCCCCAGCCTGCACAAAACTCAAGAGATACCTGTTGCTCTTGAATCACTTTGCAGAAGGTCAGCTTAATCCAACCTGGGCAAATAATATTCTGGCATACTCAGTTGTGGGTAAAAGTCAGTACCAAAGACTAAATCCTGCATGAAATTAAGTCAGCGATAAATCTCCCATTGGCATCAGTAGTTCAAAATCAGGGACTACGTGTCTGAAACGGATTGCAGTTATTGTTCTCAGCACTGCAGTGGACAATGACCCCCTATGAGGACGCGAGATAAACAGAGAAGTCCTATTGCTGTAAACAGCATTAATTGTTCTCCTCTCAGTGTCATTCCGGCTCGTCCATTCAAAAGCATTCAACAAGTAACTATTAAAGCTAGCACCTGAGCATGGGTTTTGTAGGGAAAAAAATGCAAATTTTGACGTGAAATTCTCACCCGTGGATCTCAGCAGAGAGTTGCTTGGGCGTGTATCAGGGTGGTGTAATGATGTGAGTAGCTGTGTTGCCCTCTAGTGACAGGTAAAGAAAATCCTATCACAAGCAACAGGTACGAAAATTCTTCACGCGATAGTTAGGTAGCACAGTAAGCCTGACACTTCACAGACACACAGTTAAGGTAGGTCTCAGCAGTAAAAAGATCTTCTGGAAGCTTTTGTGATTTTGGAGAGCCGTTCACAGAGCCGATCTTGGAATTTGAAATCTTAGTGTTTTGAGATCTTTCATGCAGGATTTCTGCACTTTCCAAAGATTAGTAAAAAAAATGTGTCCCACATTATAACTGAAGCATCAAATTATTTTTAGCAAGAAATACAAAGAGGTTACTAACAAGAATTAATTTTTTTAAGGATCACCGCTGCTATTAAAACTTTCTCATTTGAAATCATGTCCTAGGCATACAGACTACAGCTTCATGTTCTTTGCACCGATGTAACACCAAGGACCTGACAATCAGATTTCTGTTGTGGGAAAAACACAAGATAAAGGCTTTCTCCGGTGAGATGGACCAGACAAGTGAGCTCAGTACAAGTGACGACACAGACACATGAATTTGATAGGACAGCACAGCCCTGGATTAGCGTAAACCCAGATACCAATCACCTGAATAAACTGCAGCGGAGCCATTCTGGTGTATAATACCCACACTGATGAATTAACAGACTGACATAAGTATGGCAAAAGATAGATTCCCTGCATGAAAGACACAAAAGCACCAGAAATCACTCAAGCATTCACCAACTTATTAGTTGTCTCTACCACGCAGGCAATTCTCAGCTGAGGCTTGCGTACTTGGTTCATAAATCTCCTCACCTCTGTCCCAGCACAAGGATTACCCCCGGAGAAGAAAGGGATGCCCTGCTGTGTCTGGTAATCTGCAATTAGAAAATGATCCCGAGGGGGACTATTAGCAGCTGGTATGGTTCAGAGCTGTCCAGACAAGCACTGAATTAGCTGGAGAATCTGGAACCACAACTAGCTGCCTGACAAGCCTCTTGCTCATCCCATCTTGCAAACAGCAAAATCTGCATACAGCAGAGATTTTGAGCTACTGTATGACAACACGTTGTCATGTGCTATGGTGGAACAGGTCAGTTCTGCTCCACAGGGGATTGAAGCGTGGGAACATGATCTCGTTCAAGACAAATGTCTTGAGTGTTGTGTGTTGGGTATTGTAATACAATTGTAAAATGTTTCAGTTTTACCTTTCTCCTCTTAAATTGGCTTATACTTGCCCTTTCAGTGGTTCACACAGAATTAGATGTAATTTGAAAATACATTCTCTCTGGAAAGGCAGAACTTAACTTAATTTTGCACCTGTGGCATAATGGGTCCCTGGGTAGGTAAGAGAACAGGACTAAGAATGGGGAAAGCCAGGAAGGTTTGGTGGGAAGTTCAGTGGGCTGGGGACCGACAGATTTCAGGGAAGTAAATGGGAAGAAGGAAGGTGAGGAATGTCCATAGAGGTTTTGAGGAGGTGGGAGGACTGGGGGCTGAGGAGAAGGGGCTGGAAGTTGGAAGGGTTGTGGATGCTGCTGTTGGGAAAAAGCAATTGAGAGGATTCGGGGCGGGGGGGTGTCATGTGGAAAAGGACTGAGAGTAGTCTTTCTGCTCACTAACATCTTGCTGATCTGACTCCAGGATAACAAAATGTGAGGGTTTTAAGATGTTGACATAGCATCTTGTCAGGTCTGCTAATTTGTATGTGAAATGCATTGCAGTTAATACCATGGAAATTACAGAGATTCTTCATAGCTGATTTCTTGTTGATATTAAGCAATACTTTTGAGTAATCTGAAATTTGTCCCAAGAACTGGACTGATTTCAGCTTTTCAACATTTGGAAAATTCATCAAGTTTTAGAATAGCATTTTGCCATTTTTGCTAATTACCTTCAGATCAAAATATCTTCCTAATTGCCATTGTCAAGAACAATGCAGCACTCTTACTCACAATGATGGCTAGTCTGTCTCCTTAAACAAAATTCCTCCAGGCCACTTAACATATCTATTTCAAGTAAACAATGGTGCCATTTCCTTAACAAGAAATTAAGACTTTTTGGAAAACTTTATTGTGTAATAAAACAATCCTCTGTTTCTCTGCACTGATTTATGCATAATGGGCCTCTACACAGACAACCAAGTAAACAGTATGCGCTGAAATCTCCTATCAGTGAAAAGTACACATTGTGATGTTTTGAACTAACCTTTTTCTTTTGGGAGAGAAATGAAAAGGGAGCTTTCTAGATATACAATAACTGTGAATTTGTTGATCAGCAGTTTAAAAATGAATGTTTAGTGGTGCATTAAACAAATATGCCACTTGCTTGACCTCACTGAAAGCAGCTGGCTTAATTCTTGGATTAATCTGTACTGGCTGTGTACTGGTTGGACTGTCATTTATTAAACCATATGGCTCTGTGAAAGCTCCATTTCTCCGAAGATACAGGTAGGTTTTGTGGCCAGCTTAAACCAACCTAAAACTGAGCTGTCCCTGAGGGAGGCATCCTTGCACCCAGCCCTGCTGCCTCCCTTTTGCCAGTGTTAGTACTCAAGCAGCCATGTTGTCAGTTGGATCAGGGAACTGGTGCATCTGGAAGCTAACCCAAACACACACACACACACACACAAAAAATCTCTTCATTTTCACCTGCCTCAGCTCCCTGACCTAGCCCATACAAGCACTGGCCTTGGCTGAGGGTGCAGAAGGGCTAGATGGCCCATGGAGGGTGAGAATGAACTGACAGTGAACTGCTAGCTAGAGGTAGGGAGGTATGTGATACCACAGGTCAGCAGAGGGTTTCTTGGGAAGAAGGAGACTTCTGCTGTGCCTCAGTTCTGGCAATGGCTCGTTCCTTAGAGATAGGCTGGACGTGAAATCCTATTACTCTCCTACCCCACTAATTATATGGGAATAGTAATGCTGAATTTATCTGTAGATTAATTAGTGCTTGTCTGGCAGTTTTGTAATGCCAGTTAAACAAAAATTAGAGAAAGAGAATGCTCTTTCCAATATGGAAACCTCTGTAGGCTTAGTCTGATACTATTGCTTGTTCTGTATAGGAAGTGATAATATATGGACAATTCCTCCAGACAAATGAGCCTTCCAAGGCAACCTGTCATGACAGAAAGCTTGTTAAGGTTATCTTGATACAATCAGTATTTGCAAACACAATAGCCCGCAAAAATAATAACTTTTAGTCACAAATGTTTGTAAGCCCACGGAGAAAAGCTGCTCCCGTGGTGGTTATGGAGGCTGGCTAAAGAGCAGCCCTTAACAAGACGCAACCTGGAAAGAAAGAATCTTCTAATCCTCAGGCTTTGAAGGTAGTTTATTGGAGGTCATGCATTACTTAATCAGAAAATCAAAAATCAGGATGAAAAAAGTTGTTGCTGACACCAGAGAACTCTTTTTCCCCCCCTAATTCATGTTTTACAGAATGATTGGAAAACTACAAAAGTAGTCAAGCTTTGATATGGAGCAAGAAAGACCAGATGTTTTACAGGACTGGAATGTTAGCCAGTTCTTACGTGAACTGAAGAAAGTTCTTGTTTTTATGTTGCCTCTAATCATTTTAAATAATGCACTAAACTTAAAGGAGAACCTGAGTTGGCAGAACTTGCATCTTCTCCTGATCCTATGATGTAAGCTATGTTAATGTAAACTCAGATTTTTTACTTGTCTTGGTTCCCTTAGAGTCACATTTCATGAGATTAGACCTCTAAATTTGGCCTTTTAGTCTAAATGTAACCAAAACGGGTGGTCACTCTACTAGATCATTTTATCAGACTTCTTTCTTTGTCTTCAAACAAAGGATTATTTCTTTTCACTGCATGTAAGAAAAAACCACAAAAGATATTATTCCTTGCGTAAGTTTATATCTATGACATTATTCCTTATAAAAGGACAAAAAATTATTTCTTACTCTCCAGCCAGTGTTGTACCAATTACTCTCAATATTTTTGGTACTTTTGTCTAGATCTAGAATTACAAAAAAGATCTTTATCTCTATCTGTTGTCCAGCCTTACCCAGCTGCAAATAGAGAATCTGAGCCAGTAAAACACACAACCATATGTTCAACAGCTTTAAACTTATGCCAAAGTTCTCTTGCCTTCAATCACAGTTAAGCATATTATTAAGATGACACATGTGCTATCTTGTAGGAGAGGGAATATGCATTAGTCACTCTAGAGTTTACATTGCTTTATATGAAACCAAAGTTGATCCATGGACATATGCATCTGTAATTTCTGTTGTGTCTTCTTTTAATGATTTGGGCTCAGAATTTTGGTCATCATTAATTCCTTCCATCCTATTTTGAAACAAAATTTTAGTGAGTTGCTGAGCCAATAGTGATTTCATGAACTTTCCCTGTCCCCTGTGGGCATTTTATCAGGTTAAAATATGATATTGTTGTTTACTCTTGTTCAAAGACCTTTTCCTTTCTGTGTTTATGTTCTATTCAGAACTGATTAATGTGGAAAGTATCTTACTCCAGTCTCTTTGAAGAATTAAGGAAGTGAGAATGTTTTATCTTTCTGCTCCACTCAAGATTCTAGATTCTCTAGACTCAGTTTTGCATTGCCCTGTGTTGTCATTCATGTACATAGAGTAATTGAAGGGTATGCAAAAGTGATAAATTAGCATTTTGCACTGATGTATTGACTGGGCCATGGAGAATAGGTCTACCATCATTTGACATTCTGCAAAGACCATGGGCAAGTAAAATGAAAACAGAGCTGCTTGCAGAAGCTTGGTATTTATTTATTTGCTGACTTAGGTCAATAGGGTTAATTAGAAAGACACGGTGCTTGTACTTCTGCTGACTTTAGCTGAACTTGTAGGTAGCAATAGCTCATTCAAAAGGTTTACTGAAAGTCAAAAATGCTCTAAAAATCAGGCAACACTGCACGTATCATAAACATGGTAAGAACACTTGTTTATGTGTATGGAGTAACTGCTGGTGAACTAGCAACTACGTGACCTTCCACAGAATATGGAGGCTATGGTAAATGGTCTTTGCTTCTGGCTGCGGAAAAGCCAAATGCCACCATATTATTGTCTATGTATTCTGTAACCAACAGTTTTACTACTGGTTTTACTACTTGCCACAATGCTGAGGGACGGTTCCAGTATCTGAATGAACTTGAGACCAGAGGGACTAGAGTCCCTGGGCAGTGGGAAGGGCAGGCCTCCGAGAGGATGGAGCTGTCTGGGGATTAAAAGAACCCTCGGGTTTTCAGTTAGGGTTGGTCTGCCAGCATCTCTCACTCACTTCCTTTCTCTCTCTGGTCAGAAATGACCTCAAAAGATGTCCACAGGAAAGTGTTATGAAAATAGATATATTTCCACTAAATACTTTTTCTTTACTGAGACAGAATACGTGGCTAAAATGCTTAGATCAACTCTGAATTTAACTAATTTTAATGGAAAATTTTAGTTTATATTCTCCACCCTGTTCTGCAAATCTCAGCCGTGATTCTAATTTCAATATGGTTAGAAGTACAAAGGAATAGTTTTTAATACAATATTTTAGTTTCTCCCTTTGAAGTATCTTCTATTTATGAGTTCATAAAGGTTTATGTAAAATCTCTTACTATATATGGTATTGGGTTCTCTGTGGAGAATTGATAGCGTGTTGATCTCCATTAATGTAGCGATCCTCTACCTGATGTATACACAGAATTGAAAAAATATTAGTAGGGTTGTAAAATCTAGCATAGAATAAAGATTTCTGGCACAACAGTTACTCTGATACTTTGTGCCTGTATTATGATATTTATTATATGAACTCAATTTTTTTCTGTACCCAGGACCCCTATTTTGGTCAAAGTACACAATAAGTAGTGCCACTTGATGAGCAACTAATTAATATTTTGTTTTATATTCATCTTTTTATCTTATTTTATCTATTCATATCTTTATCGATGATCTGGATGAGGGGATTGAGTGCACCCTCAGTAAGTTTGCAGACGACACCAAGTTGGGCGGGAGTGTTGAACTGCTCGAGGGTAGGAAGGCTCTGCAGAGGGACCTGGACAGGCTGGATCGATGGGCCCAGGCCAATTGTATGAGGTTCAACAAGGCCAAGTGCCGGGTCCTGCACTTTGGCCACAACAACCCCATGCAGCGCTACAGGCTTGGGGAAGAGTGGCTGGAAAGCTGCCTGTCGGAAAAGGACCTGGGGGTGCTGGTCGACAGCCGGCTGAACATGAGCTGGCAGTGTGCCCAGGCGGCCAAGAAGGCCAATGGCATCCTGGCCTGTGTCAGAACTAGCGTGGCCAGCAGGAGTAGGGAAGTGATTGTGCCCCTGTACTCGGCACTGGTGAGGCCGCACAGGCTCGAATCCTGTGTTCAGTTTTGGGCCCCTCACTACAAGAAGGACATTGAGGTGCTGGAGCGTGTCCAGAGAAGGGCAACAAGGCTGGTGAGGGGTCTGGAGAACAAGTCTTATGAGGAGCGGCTGAGGGAACTGGGGTTGTTTAGCCTGGAGAAGAGGAGGCTGAGGGGAGACCTCATCGCTCTCTACAGCTACCTGAAAGGAGGTTGTAGCGAGGTGGGTGTTGGTCTTTTCTCCGAAGTAACAAGCGATAGGACGAGAGGAAATGGCCTCAAGTTGTGCCAGGGGAGGTTTAGATTGGACATGAGGAAAAATTTCTTTACTGAAAGAGTGGTGAAACATTGGAACAGGCTGCCCAGGGAAGTGGTGGAGTCCCCATCCCTGGAGGTATTTAAAAGACGAGTAGATGAGGCACTTAGGGACATGGCTTAGTGGGTGGTGGTGTTGGGTTGACGGTTGGACTCGATGATCTTAGAGGTCTTTTCCAACCTCAATGATTCTATGATTCTATGATTCTATGATTCTATTTCAGAGGGTGGCCTGTTTTCATCTGAGAGATCAGTCAACATTCAGATCTTGTGGGTGTTCCCCCTAAAAGGGGAGACTAGTGATGGAATCAAGGATTTTGTCAATTTAATCCCTTTCATTTAGAAATAATTGACAGTCATGAAGTGATAGTTTGCTGAACTCAGTAGGAGTCAGACAAGAAGCATTTTCTTTTGTTACATTTTCAAGCAACACTAGCATTAATTCTGCTGCTGTTAGTTTCTGTCCTGCTTCTGCTGGCATCTCCATCAAACAATACCCAGTCCCTCCAACTAATGTTCATCTAGTCAGGGAGCTCAGCTTCTGACCAACTTTGTATACAATCTGTATTTACAGCTGACTCACTTTCAAAAGAAGTGTAATTCTCCTATTTTGTATTCAGGGTGAACTTTAAAACCAATTTAATTTACATGATATTTCAATAAACCACTATTTTAACCACAAAAAGACCTCCCAAACCCTGGTAGGAGGACCAAATTGTTAATTTCCTCGAGTTTTTTTGTCATGTTCATAAAAATGGAATATGAATAATTCACAAGAATTAATATATTCATAAGCCTCTCTGAAGATTGATGTTATCCTCATTTTACAGATGAGGCACTGGAGCACAGAAAAAATAGGATCAAAAGTTTTCATCAGTCTTAGGAGCCAATCTGAAACACCAGCAAACTGAATTTTGAGGATAGTTAGCATTATATTACTTCCTTTATGCTTAAAAGAAAACTACCACTGGCTTCAGCTGCAGCTGTAAATACTAGAGACTTTTACAAATTTGGCCACTCCAGATCAGTCGAGGTCCCCAAAAATAAGGAACACGGCACATCTGTTAAGTAGTTTTACAAAGTGGCATCACATAATAGAGGCAGAGACATAACCCCGTTCAGCTGGACAGTATTTGCAACCTTAAACACAGAACTATGTTTTCTTCCTGCAGTCCATGGTCTCAGACAATCCTTTCCAGCTTCAGCAGCAAATGAGACTAGACTCAGCTATGACCCTTATTTACAGCCTAAATTCAAGTGTCATTTAGTAAGTCTGTTACAGGGCCTACACATGAAGAAGCCAGGAAAAGGATGCATGGACGCTCTAGTTTGCAATCCTGTTCTTTTAGTGAAGAGACTTTTTACCTCATCTTCCACAAGAAAAATCCAAAACACGTAGAAAGAACAGGTATTCAGTCCTGTGAAATGTCATCCTCTATACAGTTCATGAACGAGGTTATATTTGCTTTCTGGGGATTGAGTTAATGAGACCAGAAATAGTTTATTATCTTTTGTGTCAACAGATACATCTGGGACAGTGCCAGCATCTTTCAAAGATATTTGGTGCCAGCCGAGGTTTGGGAACCTCAGGGATCTGTTCTTGGCCTCCAAGAGGGCACAGAAGCTGTTTTTGCCCGGCTTGACTTTGCACACCCTCTGCACACTGACGTCCTCCTTTTCCGGCCTGATCCATCCTGGTGCTTGGCTTCTTTTTCCACTTCCATTTTCTTTACTTAACAAGACTCACAAGATGTACCAAAGACATTCCTAGGCCCAGCCTGCCTCCATTTACCTAAAACAGGCTATTGTATTACTTCGGTATTGTCTCACCCACTGTATTTACTGACTGATTTTTAGCCATGTTCTGGATATAGAGGAGAAGCCGCATACCTCCAACTGAAGCTGACATTGCGAAACTTGAACACTAAAAGTGCTCATCTGCCTCAAAGCTATCCCTGTGACTTCTTTTCTGTACAGACAACAGCATCAAAAAACGTCCTCTCACTTTCAAAGTCATCAGGCCTAACAAAGTTCTGTGCTTACATTTCTATTCACAGCATTGTATTCAATTGAAGACTCGAGGAATTCAAATAAACTGAACTCCTGTATCCCTGAAATTAATATAACTCTTGCCTGTCATGGTAGGTAAATCTGGACAACACTTAAATGCCTACATGCTGTCTTTTTCCACAGTCAGGGTCCATAACGTTAGTCAGTTAATTTGCTTGTTTCCTACCACTTCCGTCTACCTTATTTATATTAGCTCAAGTGAATTATTGCACAAGTATTTGGTAACTGCTATTCTCTTTGTAACATGAACTACCATCTTATCATATTTGCTAAAAGCCTAATAATGTGCAAAGACAGCACTGTGAAGACTGAAAAATAACGTGAACTAAACCATTTGCTGTGGAATCTTCAACAGACTTTTTTTCCCCTTCAGGCCGATTACCAAGTAGCACGAGCTACCCAACAGGTCGTAAGGGCACCCTTCAGATTGTTCTTAAAGGCTGCAAACATTTTTTTTCTTTCTCTCCGTTAACACTGGGGAAAAACTGATGGCCTTCTCAGAAATATTTAGGAAGCAGCCTAGGTCATAGCAAGCCAAGCCATTCTAACCATTCGTTGATCAGCCGCTTCTCTTCTCTTAGATATCTGTGTGCCTTCCTGTCATCAGTGGCCACATCTCTCAAGCCTTTAGTGACTTTCAGCTCTGTCATTTCTATTTTACCTGCTGTTGCCCCACTAACAGGACTCTGACAGTGCAATGAGGCATAAGAAATGCTTTGGGTTTTTTATTATTTTGGGTAATACTTAGGAAATTAGGAAAATACAAGAACATAATTTCCAGTCTATGTCAAGTTTTCAGGGTGAATCAAAAATGATACTGGGACTTTTCAGAACCCTGGCTTGCTGACCTAATAGATGACGCTGATTTTCTGTGTCATGCCAGCTACTGATTTCAACTTTGCTATCTAGTTTGAAAGGAGTTGCATGTTTTTATATACTGCAGTGTATGAGTTCTCACAAATCTGATGTCTTCTTCTCTTTGCTCACGTAATTCTCCCCTTTTGTTGACCCTTTTTCTTGCTAACATATATAAAAAAGTTTGTTCATAAAATATAAAACAATTACACAACTATACAGATAATTAAATAAGTGGATAAATGAGCATTACATGTAAGAATAAATATTCTTGAGTGGCAAAGATGTTTATAAAACCTGTTTAAACTGTTTGTTCAGTAATAACCACAGCACCATATGCAATGTCCAGTCACAACCCCAAGTAGGATGTTTAAACAGAAAAATGACCTTTGTTATATGAAGCTGAGCATTACACAGCATATGTACTTTTCCAAAGTACTTTCGGGATTTAAAGTTAGTGGGCTTTTTTCTAGCCAAAAATACTCAAGGATCTTTTTTTCAGAGTTCACTAGGTGCCCTCCTCCCTGCATCTTTAAAATTGGGTAGAAATAGTTCTTTCAGTAATTTTTAGAAGTTCTTTTGTGTTACTTCAACTAATATAAGAAGTATCACTCAAATGCTTAAGTTGGATAGTTTGGATTTTAAAGAAGGGTAACATTAAAAGCCATTGGTATTTTAATTAATCTATTTCCTTAACTTGGTGGGAATGGCCAGTGTGTACTGGGAGCTTCAACCAATTCTGATTACTTCTGTGAAAGAGATAAAAGTGGGGGAAAACAGTCAGGAGAAGCTATTAAAAAGGAGTGTGCTAACAAGCTTTGGGAAAGTACAAAAAAGATCTAACCAAACTGGGGGAGAGCAGATACGTTCATTTAAAAGGACAAATGATCAGCAAAAATGAGGGAAGAAGAAAATTTGACTTGGAAGTGCCCATTGATAATACACAGAGCATTTTCTGAGCATAGTGTGAACATATGTCTCCCCACCCTTCAAAATCCAACTATTTTCACCTTTTTTATGCTCCCATCCATACCTGGAGTTCTGATTAATGGGAGACCCATAAAACTGGAGACAGCAATCAGGCTGGTAATCTAAGGATCTCAGGTTCTGATTCAATACCATTCATCCAGCAAAAAATCTGAGCACTCAGATTTTATCAAGGAAACACAAAAAGCGTGAGTTGCTAAGCAATTCATGGATGTGAAGGCTTTGATTTATTTATGTAATATCAGCAAAGTAATGGGTCCAACGAATTTTATGTAACTAATGACATGGTTCATGACTAATGACCTAAGCTCCTTGTTTTTCCTTATTCCTTATTCACAAAGAAAGCAGTGGGTCAAATTCAGGTTTGCATAAATAGCTACAAGTGTCTTCAAGTTCCTGGGAGATATATCCACTTATGTAAGGGCTGAATTAAGTCTAAATATATATATATATAGTTAAAGATTAAACCTAAGTTTCACAAAGAAGAAGATACTGGGAGTAGAAAGAAAGTCTTCATATTAAATACTAGAATATGAAGAATGACAAGACATACACAGACAAATGACATTATCAGGACATTAAAATAAAAATACTCAAATATTAATAAAACCAAAATATTCGAGTATTAAAACCCAAGGTGAAAACACTAAATTTTTTGGAAAGTCATAGAATCCAGACTTTAAGACTAAATCCAGTCTTGGAACTGGCTATCTTGACTCATCCTTTTCTCTGTAAAAAGGACAAACCCATTACTTCATACTTTGAAAAGACTCAAAAATCAGAACCTTAGTTTCATCTCTAGTTAAAACACTCAGGCTGTGCATGAAGTAAATTGACAGAGGGCTCATAAATGCATTTAATACAAAGTGATTTTAAAAATAGTAAAGGTAGAACAAAAGAGCCTTTCACTAAAATTTCCTATAACAAACTCTCCCTACAGAAGGATACTGTCACTTCAGTGACAGTAATCTGCAATCAGAAAAGGCTTTAAATTGAATCATCAAATAAACTGCTTATCCTGCTAGTGTAAGATTGCTCCAGGGCACAGAACAGAGTTTGCAGCAGCCCTGTTGCACCTTTGGATCTTTCAACTTGTAAACAAGACTGAAATCCAGCTTGGTGCCCTGTTTGCTTAAAATGTACGTTTTATGGACATTTCAAAATGATCTGCTCAATGCTGTGAGAAAATTAGACACCAATTAAAAACCGCAAGAAGTATATAGTGAATCTGTGGTTACACCCTGCAAACAAACACAGAAAAAGAGGGTACATTTACTATAGCCCTGTATGGAGTGCAGAAAATGATGCTATTTTGCCTAAACTGCCATATATTCAATTTCATCTCATTTTACAGGCGCTCTGCACTTTATCCTGTAATAAATGCTGTAGCTCCACTGATATTACTGTAGTTCCATCAATGGTAAGTTAAGGTAAAGAAAGAAAAATGCAGACAGATTTAAAATGTATGAACATATTATTCAGGAGGATTTATCCATGTAAAATGTTGTTACAATTCTGAAAAAGTGTTGCTACAATTGAGAATACTATTTGCACTGTAGTATAGGATCAGGCCCTATCCTGACACAGGAGGCTAAGGTGACCCTTCAATTTTACTGAGAAATAGATTGTTAGATCCACTGTTACACGATGCCAAGACTGCTGAGGCTAATTTGGGAACACCAGGCTCTTGCAAACTATGGTGTGAATAATTCTGTGTAATAAATTAATTGAGTGAAGAGTCACACAGTCGTCCTGCATCAATAAATTATGATCTCTATCTGTGACGGCTTGTGGGGCTGCCACAAACTGATATTAGGTATTGCATATCTTTGTAATGACGAGGACTCTCTAGATAGTATTTGAACAAGTTTCCTGAGAAGACTCACACGTCAGGCTCCCTTACCCTTCACTAGCAGTCTTTTCAAAGTCACCCTGCTTTGCAGGGGTGTTTTTCTATGTTCTGAAAGATTTAATGTTGTCTGTAAGCCACTAACACAGCACTATTGCCTTCTGGTACGGGCTGTTACTGTGTTAGTCTTCTGTATTCAAAGAATTAAGCTACAGTAGGGCTGTTGTCCTGCCTTTCTGGGATGCACATCACTCTGAGCCAATCTTGTCCTTTCACTGATGGTATCTGGACTGTTCTGAGGTCTGGGACACTGCAGTTTTGTTTCCATTTCTCTGACTATATGCTTTGTAATGCCATTTCCTACCAGCATGCCTATTCCATTCTTGTGCACAGCAATTTGTCCCTAGAATCTCTTTCTTCAGTTGAAGGCAAATTTCTACAAAATCTGTCCTGTTGCATCACGAACTTATTACTCTGAAAAGCAAGGAAGCTCAGAGAAGTGTTGTGTGGTCCCAGGAGAAACTACTGCAGGGCCAGCCCATGAAACCTGGTTCACTGTCACCCGTCCTACAGCAGGTATTATTTCTAATGTTACATACACGGTGTTATTACAGGCAACCAAAACTTCCCCTTCTGATAGTCTGCAAACTGCAAGCTATATCACTCACAAGAACAGAAAGGATATTGGAAACACCCTTTTGGCTAAAGGCTCCTGATCAGGACTTGAGCAGAGGCTCTTCTAGGAGTTATCTGCTATTTCCTACCTGGTCCTGCTTCATAATGACTGTTACAGGCCTGTGGATGACCTGTAATTCACAGTGTTGATGTATTGCCATTAGTCATTTTGCTAAGCATTTCATTTTTATAGCCAAAACAATTTGCGCAGTTAACAAAATCATTATTACAATTAAAATGACAACTGTAAAAGGGAAAGCCCCATTTGAAAATGCCTCTAACTGTGGGAAGCCACCATTAGGAGGGATTCCCACCATGGCTGCAATATGAGTAATCTTGTTATTCTAACAGACTCTAATTTCTGGAAAGCTACCTAGCTGACGAATCCAGTAAAGGTAGGGTGTTTCAGCATGTACCTCAGTAGTTTAGCAGGTACCTAAAGGCACCAGTTCAAAGTTATTGAACAACTGCCTTTACTTGATGGAGTTTGATGGTCATTTCTATGCATGTCATGTAATTGTAATCATGTCCCTTCATGGAGATTATTCTACAAATACACATATTTTTGTCACTTTATGCACTGAAAAGGTTTACAGACACAACTGACCCATTTCTAACCAATCTGTAAGGTCACATATGATTAAGTTAAAATATAAGCAATTATCTGATGGCTGTAGGTGCAGGTCTTCACAGATGTTTTGCACAGGCTGATTTGCAATTTAAGCTAGCAATATCTGGACAGTAAAACTATCCAGAAAGTTTTCTCTTGCTCTAGTCTATCTTGACTGATAAATAGCAAGGTTAAAACAGAACGTATTTTGGGTTACCATACCCTGAGTGAGCAGGTGGATTTGCGATTATATGAACCCAGTGGCAACATGTTTTTCTTTTAACATTGTCGTACATTTCTAACATTACCTGGTCAGGTCTTTCAGCAAAAAAACACCCTTTTTCATTAAATTGGAATGCTTGCCTATTGTACATACACGGAAAGTTTTGATCATCAGTCTCCACAAATGACAAACCTCTGGTTTTGACCATATATTTTCTTTCCATCAGTTTCCTCCTATAAGCATTTAAAAATATCCCCAAAATAGCCCTGCACAAAGTGACTTTTTTTCTCTCCTCAATGCTGCAGAACGACACATGACGCTACACAATCTTTCAAAGTACTTTTTACCATAATAAGCATTTCCATACTTAACCAATTCACCTTTTCAACATCTTACAGACATGAAGTCACATCTACCTGTATGTATTTCACATCTACCTGTATGTACTTTATTACATACACAGACATTGTTTGTTTATGTATTAGTGATCTGTTAGTCATGACTCCTATTAATAATGGAGGTACATTTGTTCTCACTGAGAGAAAGAGTTTAACGTGTTCGGAGATGGAGGCATGGTTAAAGCGGGATGTGTTTCTCCATGTTACCTCAATTTGTTAATATTTTTCTCCTATTTTTAAGTTCAGCTATAGCAAACAATCTGATAATAATATTATATCTTTTCCCTTTCACTTGCACATATATGATAATAAAACCAGAAAAAATCACAGTTAAAACAAAGCTAAGGAACCTCTCTCTCCATTGGTGAGTTTCTGGTGATCTGTTCATCAGTCTTTACTTTGTGTATGTTATCCATTGGTTCCACCTCTTCTCTGTAACAAAAGATGAACTTTATGGCTTAACTTAAATCAACAGTCCCTCTTTACATAATCAGAAAAATTGGCTTTAACACATCAGTTAGAAACACACGCTTACAGAGCTGACTTCTGGCTTTCAAAGCCAACTGTATCCCTCTTCAATAAGAATATAATTCATTCTTTCCATCTCAAATCTTCAAATACACATGCTAAACCCACAATTCTTTCAGCTCTTAACCACTTCAGTGCCAACAGCACTTATTCAGGTTCTCATTTTAAACTTCTCCTTTTTCCTTTCTTTCCACCGCTTACTGTGCAGCTGATGTACACACTCCTCCAAGATCTCGTTCATGCACATACTCGCGTATTTACTTGAAAACACATTACTGATTTTCATAATATAACTGTCACTAAGCCTGAACTATTATGTTGATACCTCTTAGATTTGCTTATCTTGAATCCCCCATTTTAGTTGCCTTAAATTTGCTAACAATCAGGAACTTTTTTGTGTATAGCTCTCTTTTACTTCCAAAACTTTTTGGAAGCCATGTTAGAGATTCCATGAATGTAAAAAAAAAATCAGCAAATGAAAATATAAAAAAACAAAAACAAAAACAAACAACCAAGAAAAGCAAATTATTCTCTTTTTTTCTTCTACCTCAATTTTTTTTTCATCAGAGTAGACATCTTGTATCTAGGCTTCTTCATTACACTGCTGGATATCATAGAATGCCAGTATCTGGCATCTAATATCAAGCAATATCCAAATATCCAGCAGCCTCCAAGGGCTCCTTGTTCCCTTTTCACCCCTTAATTCCACCAGAATGGTGAGACTTTCACAGTGGTCAAATTGTAATTTTACTATGAAGCCCCAGGAAGACCCTTTGCATAGACTCTAAATCATTCCTTTCTCTGGAGGTTTTCTTTTACTTGATCATCTTTCTCCAGGCTGGTACAGCTTTTCTTATTCCTGTTGCTAGTTTCTCCCATGGTTTCTCTCTCGTGCCTTTTACTCTAGGAATAGGGAGTAGAAAATTTATTTCCTTCTCTTGGAAGGTCCGTGTGTTTAGTAGGAGACAGCAACCTGGTCAGCACAGGAACAAAACTGATCTTTCATATGAACTACTTTTACCAATCACTAGCCGATTGCTACTTAGCTGTTATCTTGGAAGTCAGTTTGTAGTTTATTCCATCAGCAGCGGCAAGGAGGATAAACAGGGGAAACAGCTTTCTAAAACTCACAGTCTCCATAAAAGACTGACATTTTTAATAGATAATTGGAATGCTCAAGATTTTTTTTTATATCTATATAATGAGATGTGCTTTAATTTGGACATCTGCAAAAAACCTGTGTTGTGGCTTTCAAAGCTAACTCTATCCCCATTCAATTAGGATATTTTATTATTCATTGTCTCCCTCTCAAACCTTCAAATACACATACAGCATTTGTTACAGTGCCAGGACTTTATTGGCTTGGTAAGGAACAAGCACTCAGCCTAGTTCAGAGCTAAAGACCTCCTCTACTCTCTGGACAGCATCTGGCAATCTTCTCCCGATAAATCTTCCTCTTCTATCTTGTCATAAAGCACACAGTTCACAACAATGAGGAACAGATGATATCATTTTTGTTGATACATCTCCAGTTTGAAAAGTTCTGACAGCCGGCATAGATGAAACCATTCCATGTGTCACACTGGAAATAAAGTATGATTGATAAATTAATTAAGATTTCCAGTCTTACTGGAATGCTGGGCATCATTTCAACAAAAAAAGTATATGGGATTTGCAATCAGGTTTAAAAACCAAAAACAAAGTGAGGGCTTATTTTTGTTTTGTGAACAGTTCCAGGTCTGGATTACAGCAGTTCCACATGTTGATGTTGGAGTTATGGAAAGACCTGCCCGTGCAACATTATCCAGTCATGACTATACGTTATTTACTCTTTTTAATGAGATACAGATAAAATGCAACCTCAGACAAACCAACTTGATGAAGAAGACATAGATAATTTAAACCTTCTAACATGATGATTCTTCTGCTTTTATTTGGAAATATGCCACGAACTGTGCTTCTATGAGCGCACGTCTTTTTGGTTTCCAGAGCTCTTCATTCCAAAGTCACAGAGGTAAATCTAACACGCAAAGACGTGAAGGCTGTTTCTGCTGTGTCTTACTAGCAGTACCTGGGTGGGCTTATCTTGTTTTTGTTTGTATGGGAGCTTTGCTGTGCACATTCTGGGTGTGCTCAAAAACAGGGAAGCAATATTCCTTGCCTTTACTAACAGATCTTTTATTTCTTTTTCAGATCTTGGCTGCTAGATGACCTCCCTATAGTGTACGTACATAGCTCCTTTTAACGTACGGCAGTGTTTTGGATATAGTCATGGTGATCTAGTTGATGGGGTTTTACCTCTGTAATGCCTGACGTGACACTGATGGTTCATCAGCAAAACTGTGGCCAACAGAACCTCCTCTAATTGATAATATATAGGAAGTTATACGCTCAGATAGTAAAAGCTGCCCTTAGGCTGCCGCTACACTTGGCAGCAGAAGTAAAATAAAGCCACCTTCTGTCCAATTTGTTGTCCACCCTGGGGAGCGCAGCTGAAGGGACTCCAGGTGGGCCACGTGGCCCAGAGGGACGTACTCTGCCAGGGTCAGATGTCTCTGGATACCCACTTACTTCCAGAGCTTCCATCTAAACCCTCCAGAATAAAACAGCGGGTGCCTCAAAACTTTTAAAAATACCATCAAGAAAGCATCTGGCAGATACTTTCAGCAGAAGACTCTGCTGAAAGATGAGAAGAATGGAGAGTCATCCTCTCAAACAAGATGGCAGCCAACAAGAGCGCCGAGGCCCAGCTGAAAAAAATTACTGTAGTCACTTTGGAAATTACAATCACAGTGTCCAACAATACTGTTAGATGTTACTTCAGTTTGTTCTTGGCAACACTACTGGGACAGATGAATGAACCTCAAGGGGGATATTTGTGGTGGAAGATGAAGTACAAGAGATCTCTGCCCAGATCCAGAAAAGTCTTCAAGACAGATATATCCTCTGTACAACTGGACTAGTTGTACAAAGTTGTACAACAAACCTTTAAAGCTTGTTTTCCTGTTCCTTACAAAAATGCTCAGATGTCTGGTAGATGATGAGTTTAATTCAGGAAAAGCTCTGCAACTGACTCCAGTTGCAAATATCATGTACTGATATTTACACATCTCAAATCAATTATGAGAGGAGAAAAAAACAACTCAGTGAAAAGAATTCTTTTGGGGATGCCACATTAAAAATTAATCATTTCCCACAATTTAGCAAAACACATTTATTGGACTGTAATCACCCCTTTAAAAAGTAGGAAATCTGCCAGGTTGCAAGGACTTAAACTTTTTAATGACGTTTCCAGTTCAGCTCTATTTCTAGATCAGTGAGGAGCTGCATCTCTTCCAAAAGCTACTGGTTTCTAGTCTTTAACTTTTAACAGCTCATCTTCTGCTCACTGGAAACATGAGAGTTACTTCTATTCTCAGTAAGACATCATGAAAAAATGTCAAGTGATAGCTCCAGCAGTCAACAGAGTGGGAGAAGAGATCAGCACAGGATGATTCACGTAATCTGTATGATCACCCACTAACCCGTTCCCATTCTTCAACTGCCTGTATCCATCCTATCTCCCCTCCCTTCCTCCCTTCTTTCTTCCCACTCGTTCTTCCCTCCCACGGTTTCCATCACCCCACCCTCCCTTTGATTTAATCCCTCATTCTCTATGCCCCTGTGCTCAGCTTCATGCACCGCATAAATCCAGATGTCCCATGCATGAACCTGGAGTGAAAAGCCTGTAACAAAGAACCAGTCACTGGACTTAATTGTCTGTACTTTTTGCTGCAGAAGTTTACAATTTGTCCCAGCAGTTAGATTGTTTCCCCTCGTAGTTGGATGTTTGCTTTGCATGGGGGAAGGAAAGAGACTGCCTGCTTGTGAAGGATGGGGAAGGAGGACTCTGCTGAACTCCCCACTCCCCCAGCACACAGCAGCTCACTGAGAACACAAGGCTGTTGATGAGGGTATTCAGTCTGGCAAATGATAAATCACAGAGCCAGCATAATAGGCAGACACATCCTCAATTAAGGAGCATGCCTGCAGAGTGTGAATCTGCTCACACAGCGTGCTCACCACTCAAGTGCTTAGCTCCTAATGGTGCAGGCAAAGTCCAAGGGCAGCAAAAATGCCAGCGAAAGGGTGAGTGCTGCCCAGGTGGCAGGGCGGTCACCTCAGCTCCAGCATCTGCTCCCAGAATAGACGGTTTTTGTTTTATTCAGTGGCTTTGTTTTATTATGGCACATAATAAGTGGCTTTCATTGATTCTGCCTTTCTTGAAATGCAATGTCCTTATTCCCTAGACAGCACCTCCGGCCATATTCCTGTCTGTGCCAGGAAGGCTGCAAGGAGCAGGGGGACGGGGAGGAAGGTGGGCACACTCATCCCTCAGATATGCCTTCTGTCTCCTTATAGCCACTTCCAGTTGCGCTGGCAGCCCCTCCCCAGTGTCCCCCTTCCCAGCTTCCTCCAGCTGTCCTGCTGCTGCCAGTGGCAAGTCTCAGGCACTGTCTGGAGAAACAGCAGCTGGTGGGAACTGGTCTCTCTCCAGTATCACAGGAGCCGCCTCTAGGGCAGGTTGAGCATCCTGCCCACCAGTGAGAGGGCTGCAGTCACAAAGCCAGGCTTCATCTGGGTATTCCCTCTGGCCTCAGAAATTGTTAATTCTTTTCTTCATGGGGGCACAGATTCAACTGGAAGGTGAAGTAACTCACAGATTGTGGTTAGGCCAGTCTCTGAAAGAGGCAGGAGATGTGAAATAGGAGTTGTTAATGCTCCCAGGCAAAGGAGAGAACTGCAGCTCTGGGGCAGCCCTGTGAAAAAGGAGTGACGGTGCCGCATCAACCACACCATGATCTAAGTGGAATCAGTAGCCTCTGAGAATGTCCCTGCTGGTGCATGAGAGAGGCTTTGACACCTCCTGGAGCAGACCACCAAAGACACTTTGGCAGAGAAACTCTTGTTTCTGAATTCTGGTGAGGTACATGCAGTACATGCATGAGACAGAAAACAATTTGCTGAGCCCCGTCAAAACTGAAGTGCTTTTGCACATGTCCAGAGGCTGAACCTTCAGGACTTTTGAAAAGCCAATGATTTTAGATCCCTCCCAGATGAGATCATATCTGAGCACCAGTCTGAAGGGTAGCAATTTTGAGTGCTGGTGTTCACGGCCCGCTATGGGTACCAAAGTCCTTCACATGATCTGTGAGTCCTTCACAGCTTTAGGAACAGATGTGATCATCAATATATGGTGTTTCAGATTTGAAAAATCCAGGCCAAAACACAATAGCACATTTGAACCCATCTCAGTTACGACTGAAAGAATATGTTCCTGCCACAGAAATGAGGTACAATTTTGGACATATTTTGGCTTTGCTGATGGGTCCTATCTTGCAACTCTGCTTCTGTGAAGAATTGTGGAACTGCTTAAGACTTTTGGACAGTCTTTGGAGTGTATGACATTTAGCAACATACATCAGCTGCAAGCTTTGGGTTTGCTTTTTAAACTGTTATTCAAAAATAAGCAATACTAATAATAGAGATTACATGGCTAGGGTATATGTAGCATATGCTTATTGGCACCTAGGGTTGTACATGCCAGTGAGAAATTTGGCACAATTTAAATACCTACTTACTTAATGTATTAAAATGTATTTTGTTCCTCACACAAGGCCAAGCCTATACTTAGCTTCAGTTTCACATTTGTAGCTCACCTGGACAAAGATGAGATTAGTCCCGACAAAAAGTCCGCTCACTCTCCACTGTCATGACATTTTCTGGCTTCACCTCATTGTGAAATCATAGCTGTACTGTCACTATGATCCTCACCAAAGTCCTGATATTCATTATAGCTTCTACCTTTTTAAAAATCACCTTTGGTAGGGGAAAAATTGATAATATATTATTTCAATGACTTCATATCTGTATTCTCTATTGAATGTTCAAGAAATTTGTTAAAAGACACATTCAGCATTCCCAGCATTCACTTGGTTTTATAAGGACTGCCAGCAGCAATCACCCGATTTGCATGTTAGCCGTAATTCCTATCTATTCTTTGTCTATCGTACGCACTAAGCCACAAGGCTGCATTTGTAATTTTTGTGGATTCCTCAAGTGTAGTGCTAACGATTTGGGAAGTATGCAAAGATTTGTGTTTTACCCCATCATCTGTACATATTGGTGTTGCAATTCCACCTTTCTTTCATAAAATACGAACATTGGAGGGAATGCAGGAAGAAGACAAGGACTGATTGGAACAATTTCATGAAACTTATAAACCATTTGACCACTGGTTTAGCATTGGCCATTTAATGGCCTGACACACTTCTGATTGCACGGAAGATTCTTTGCATTTAATCCTTGACAATTGTGTGGTCCAAAGATTACTGGATCAGATAACAAACAGAGACATCGCCACGGAAGGCTTACGTACCTGGGCAAGTTCAGTACAAAACAAGGTATGCATTTGAACAAATTTAGTATATGGATATAATAACTTTTCTTCAAAAATTACTGTGTATGTGTTGGGGTCATACTAAGGTTAGCTTAAGTACATCCGCTTGCCTATTCAGGTGCTATTACACCAGTATGATCAGTAACATTTTTACACTTTAACAAGGCTTAGTACTGTCCAAAGGTTTAATAAATTAAGAGGAAGACCTGAACTATAGTTGCCTGGGCTCTATAGTTAGGATTAATACATTTACAAGTAAATGGGACTTTCTGATTTCTCGCATATAATCATTACAAGCACAATGAATATAGAAGTGTAAGTGAAAAAACCCATGTATTTCTAGTAAAATCAATTGTTAAAAATTGGAGGGTTTGGGTGTATTGAGACTTGATGATGGTCATCGTTTCCCACATCTATACAGCATAGTCATATACATATACATGTATATATATGTATTTGGAGTTCACAAAAATCAAAAAATAAAAATGTGAAGTTCCATTTTCAGCACAGGCAGCCAAAGTTGCCACAGTTTCCAAGGCTTAAATGCATTATACATACTGTTAAGACCTCTCTTTCAAAAATCACCAGTCACCAAATCACTTCATCCAGTTCTGAAAACATGGTCAGAAATAAAAAGCTACAGAGGTTGGTTATTGCATGGAGGTTTAGTGAGAGAATGCAAGCTAAGGAGTGTGGAAATGAAGGGTGAACGCTGCTCTTTAGGGAGTAATGCAGTGCACTTGGAAATCGATGGGATTTTTCCAATGACTTTCCTTCGCTTTTAGCTGCCCTGAGGAAGGAGTTTAGGAAGGACTGCACCTTCTGAACCGCTGAGACTGGCACCAGCAGAACCGCACTTTTAAGCGTGAGGCTCCTGACTCTCTTTTACTCCCCTTTCACAGGGTTAGTCTTATCAGTAAGAGCAAAATGCAATCTTAATTTTGTTGCCAGTTGCTTTCTCTAAAGAAAAGACTCTAAGAAATATAGCTGAAAATTGTGCTGAACTTTTGCTCTGCTCAGAAAAAATAAGATGCACGGATGGGTGCATGGACGGACGGATGGATGGATTGATGGGTAGACAGATGCACTAAACATTTTACCCTGTACTTGAAAGCTAATGGAAAACATATTTTGTGGCTTTGACAAATTAACAGAGCAGAGCAACCTAGTTTTATATATCACAATCTTATTATTTCCTGTTTTTCTAGTGAGTTTTGGCTTGGAAAGCAAACAGACTTGTGCACAGATGAGTAATGTGTTTAGCTTTAGATCTGACCAGAAAAGAAAATCCCGGAAGATCTTTTTACTTGGATGGAAATAATGTATGTTGCTCTGATGTTACTCTTTGGGATTCATTTCTGTTGCTGCTTTTATAGCTGATTGCAATGTGCTAATGTGATACAGCCAAATCTCAAAAGACTTAGTGAAGTCAGTGGGAGTTTTGACTGAGTAAAAGTTAAATGATACTTGGGAAGGGTGTTAGGACTTGGTTTATCCTCATATTTTTCATCGGCACCCTAAAATCTTTATGCCCTGACAAAAATGAGAAGTATTTTGGAAAAGTCCTAAACACTCTGTAACTGAGATGGTTTCTGGAGCATGGGCAGGCGCTAAGGAAAACAGCTGTAGGACTGTCTTCCAGTCACCCCACCAAGTCACAGTGCAAAGGGCATTGCAAGGACAGCACAGAGGATGGTATGTCAGAAATACAGTTGTAGCACACAGAACTGAAGTCAGGCGAGCTCTTGGGGCAAGCAGAAGCATGCAGAAGACAGTCGATGTCAGACCCATCTGTCGTCTGATGCTGGCCCCTCTACATTACTTAGGAAGAAGGGATGATCTGTAGATCAGGAGTTCAGTGTTTCAGAAGAAAGCATCAGCCGCCTTCTCTCTTGAGCTGAGATTTCTGTTAATAAAAAGCAGAAACTCGTGCCTTAGGTTTTGTGGGTTTAATTATCATCCTCTGTAGAAGGTATTGATCTGGTTGGACTAAAACTCCTGGGCCTGACTCTTACTTACACCAAGACCCTTTTGCAATGTAAAAGCCCTGTTTGTCAGCATAAAGCCAAGCTCATAGTTTCATTGGATTATACAATGGTCTCAGCTGCTATTTGTTTGCTTTTTAAGTAGGTGCATTTTTCAATAGATTTCAGGCCTGTGTAGCCAGAACATGTGAACTATATGGATTTAAAACCAGCGTAACAATAAAAAGAACATTTACTATTTTTAACCCCCCTTTTTTTAAACTAATCTCATGAATCATTAGGTTCTGTCTCCAGGGTTTTGAAGGGTTGCGATTCACATCACTTCCTAGCTCTAGAGGGTAAGAACTGTTCAGTGTCCTCCTCTCCTTGAAATTTCCATTAAGTATATAGATTAGTGTATACTGCTATGACAGCTTTGTAATCAGAACTTCCTTTCATGAGAAGCTGGCTGGAGCCACAGATGTTTCTTGGATTACATATCATAAAATACTCACCGAATGTACAAATTCTAGCCTTTTTTAGACATTAATCTGTTTTGGGTGTTAGCCAGCTGGGCATTGGTGAGGGTCTCTGTTCAATCAGCAGTCCTCTGCATTCTCTTCAGCCTTCCACAAACATATATACTTACACACATACAGCATGGTTAAAAAACATAATTCAGGAATCCTGGTATGAATATTCTGAAGTATTGACATGAAGCTCTTGTATGCTTCTGACCTGTACATCTTCCTGAAGAACAATATTGGCTTACTGGCATACACCAGTATATACACACACATTTTTCACATTGAGGAGAGTCAAACACTGGAACAGGTTTTCCAGAGATGCTGTGCCGTCTCCATCTTTGGAGGTTTTCAGGACCCGACTGGAAAAAGCCCTGAGTAACCTGGTCTGATCTCATGGCTGACACTGCTTGGAGCAGAAGGGCGGGCTGCAGACTTCCTGACATCCCTTCCAGCCTCAGTTATCATGTAATCCTGGGATTCTAGGACTATGCAGTGAAGATAGATTTTTTTTTTTTCCCAGTGGGTTCGGGACTTTTGCTATCAAATATTAGATAATCTTCACACTGCCACATTCTAAGTCTTGATTGTGTAAGCCAATGAAATCAATACAATATCCTGTTTTTCTTTGAAGTTACAGTGTTTCTGATAATTTTAACTATTTAACAATGCATAGAGTGTAAATATTTTTAGAAAATATCTTTAAAAATACACATTGAGGTTATCTTTTTCCCCCCTGAAATGCATAGGGAAAATATTTCAGTCTTTCCAGTTACCATAACTGCAAGTTCACACTATATATGACTAAGGATGCTTTTAGAGTAGAGGTGTACCTGTTCACACACAGAAGGGTAAAAGTAGAGGATATGAATCAGAGATAGACAAATCAGAACAGACAAAATAATGATAAACGCAAGAGAAAAGAAACAACATCTGGTGATATCTTTCCTCGGTTAAACAGTGTTCATTGCTGTCCTGAGAATCTCTGTTGCCAGCCTCAGACACCGATAGCTTACAACTCCCACTGATTCCCTTACAGAAGACATTTCATGCCGCTTGTGACATTTTTGCTGTATTGCCCTCTGTTCTCTGGTTCATCTTCCTTCCTCCTTTTGTTCCTTTCCACGGCCCTACAAGGACAGGGTTTTTCTCCCCTCTCAGTTTGCAACTTCTCAGAGTTCACACCCTTTTCATCTTCTCTCTCAAGAGCTCTCGCAGTGATCTTTCCAGAAAAAATAAACTCTCAGATTGCATCGTGATTAGAGAGATTATCCACATTAAGCATTCCCCTTGTGAGCATGAACATAACAAAAGCTCATTTAAGAAACTCAAGCACTCTGCTGTAACTGGGAGAGGTATTGCCTACCTCCTACAAAAGTGGCCCTTTTATTCCTCTGCTAGATTTAATCAACCATTTGTGTCTGTCATCTCAGCAAGAAGCCCCTTTGCTTCCTGAGGTTTGTATGAGTTAGAAATGCTGCTGCTAAATCACCAGAACAATTGTATTTGTTTCTAGTTTTTCTTCAAATTTCCTACCTGCTTACCCTGTGCTTAGCCTATTTTGAGATCCTCCTAATAATTAAAAGCTCATACCTATTCTTATAAGGTAGAAAAGCATTAACTAAAATGTCTGAAAGCAAACAGAAATGTCTGCTGCTTCTTCAGAATATTTCTCCCTGATGTTGTCCCCATCTCCATCACCGTAGGCATTAAAATGACATGGCATGAGGCAGAACCAGAAGAAAAGTTCATTTACTAGGAGATTTGACTCCAGTACAGAGAACCATGTAAGTCATAAATATTTTTTACATAATCACCCCCTTTTTCCAACCAAGCATCCTGTTGTCCCAACAAATTATCTACAGGGCACCATTTGTCCAATAATTTGTCTCCAAGATAAATATTTTTACATTTTTCCCCCTTTCAGAAAACACAGGAAATGAGGTGTTTTCAATTAAGGCTAAAGAATTTGCTGAGGATTTGGGAGATGCTTTTGAAATTGGGAAAAAAATCAGTTGACAACTCTGATATACTTTGGCATGGCCCCAAGGATTACAAATGCAAGAAACCATGCGATTGCCTGTTACTGCTGTCTCCAAATGCAAGTGTCACACTTAAGTCTTCCCTCTGCTCCTGTATGGTTCTCAAGCTTTTCTGTTAAGTGAATGTGCTTCATTTGACTTATGGTCGTTAAATTCACCATAACAGGTGCAATATCAACATGTCTACAGAAAAGAGTCATCCACTGAGGACTCAAATGTTGAATTTCCCTTAAAAATTAAAGAAAACCAAAAAATGTCAGTAACTCCCATGTCGGTCATGGTCAATATGGTCATGTATCAGGTGATATGTGAAATCAAAGAATTATTATAAACTTACTGTTTCTGATAAGTGTGCTAAATGCAATAGAAAACATTTGTAATTACTTTTACTTTAAAAAAAAAAGTAATTCTAGATAAAGAATCACCTTTGACTGAGAAAATGTGTTTGCTTTCCATAATAGGAAGTACAACCATTTTCATTTTGATCTATGGGCTACATTTCCCTGATCATATAAGGTAGAAAATTTCACCTATTGTCATTAAAACTGAGTCAGAGCATATAGCAGCTCAGTACACAAATTCAGCTTTTTAGCCAACATTTTAAACCATAAGGCCTCAATTTAATACCAGTTTTGCGTAGGTGTTACATTCCTGCAAAAGAAGTATAAAGGACTAAATTTTTCCAGCCCCAGATGATGAGAAACCTGAAGAACTGGAAAAGAAACAAGTGAAGATCAGGGATAGGCACTGTCTACATGAGTTTCTTTTTTAGAAAACAAACTGCAATGCAAGTTTTGAGGGGTTAGAAAAGATACGTGCAAATAATGTGTTAAAAAAAAACGATATAAGCATTCTAAAATGAAGCTTCCCAAAAGTAAAGTTGTGAGTCTGAGTCATCCCAGATTGTTCAGGGGGTCAAAAGCAGGGCAGTTACACTGCCTACTGATATGGAGTTGGTAGTGAATAATTTTTTTCAAGTATTTTCATAACCTCGCAGTACCTGTGGAAGAAATAAGGGACTTTAGATAATTCTGGCAAAGCAGAATCAAACAGTAGGTTGAGTACATCCATGGGAAGCTTGTTTTAATTTGTAAATCTGTTATGGGCAGATGAAAAGAATCATTCTGCCTATAAAATTAATATAACCACTATTATAAGAACATATTTTCAAGATTATTCTTTCACTTAAATATACAAATGGCTTATATTAAACCATAAACTTTTCAGAGACACATTCCTTAAAGCAGTACCCTGGATCTAAGGATTCCAACCCTTTTATTTTGTATTTGTAGTTTAATGATGTAGTTGTAACATCCAATAAGCAAGTTACTAGAATAGTATGTAATGTTTCGGTGAAATATATTATAAAATTATAGCAGCCTGAGAAGGACACTCACACTGTTTGAATTAAGGCATCTAGTTCAGGATTCCCATGTTACTGGAGGGAGTGAGTGAGGCTTCTCTGTAGGTTAGCTCAGGGAACTTCACCTAGAAGCTTATTTCCACTAATTATACAAAGACCTTAAACATGAGGTTTATGAAAACTCTCATTAGGTTCATTTTTAAGACAGTTTCCATAGAAAGAAGACACCTGTGAAACTAAAGATGAACTCTCTCTACTGTATTTCACAGTGGATATAATTTCCTTCAAAATTTGCACTGTAAATTTTTATTTTAAAATAGTCCTTGGTAACTGCTCTTTTTGGAATTAAAAAAAACATGCCTGCAGTTTGCATCTATTCATTTAGGTTCACTCTTTCACTGGTTCAATTATTTGTATTACCCAAGCCCAGTTGTTTACTGTTTCAAGTTGTCTTGAATAGTTGCTCTTTTGAGGTTTCCTATATGATTGTTTATGTGTCAAGGTAAGAAAAAAAATCAATCTTATGAAAAATGTACATTATGAATAACAGTTCTGAGGATTTTCTTTGTTCTCATAAAAGTGTGCTCTCTGCTTTTATTCTGGCAATCTAGCGTACCCTAGTGCAAACTTGAATCACAGAAGATTTAGCTTTTGGAAAGGCTCTGTGAGCTCTTTACCAAACTAATGATATTCCTAAGGCAGCATTATCTTGTTCTCCCTGACTTTCAGATTCAGCTCTTGTTGTCTTCAAATCTCTTTTATTTAAATGAGAAAAACATGTCCTTGCATTATAGGAAGTACTACCAGCAGCATAATTGGTCTGATGAACCTAGTTGTATACATGCCAATGAAATATAATAAAAAATACTAGAGTCCTTTCTGCACTTCTTCTTGAACACAATCAAAAAAACCTTATACCTCAAGATCTGGTTTTATTTTGGCTGTGTATTACTGAAGAAACAAAGGTCCATACATATCCAAAATTATCTTGAAGAAAGCGATGACCCTGATGGAATGCAGTAGCTGCCACAGCTGTATTTCAATATACACTGAACAATAAAACAATACACATAGGATGGTTTGCATCTCTTATGCTTTCCTGTGGAATTACTTCTTTCTCTGCTTCTTGGAGAGATTCAACTTGTCTTTTAAATACATTATCAAGTCAGAGAATTAATTTATTTACAGCTCTGTGATTTTTTCAGTACACTGGAAAGAGGTTTAGTAACAGCTACAAATGTCTTAGGCTTGTCTAAAACACACATCTTTATTTCTGGCCCTCCAGTATTTAGGGCCCTTTCCAAAGCATATAGGGCTTAACTGCAAGACTGACTTCAGACCAAGCCTTCATTCTGCAAAAACCCATAACAACCTAAATACCAGTGTAGAAGAATGTAGGCTATTTTGGTCAAATGGGATACACAGAACAAAAATGTGCTCTATGTGTACCTGAGATATAGATATATTCCATATATAATGGAAGTCTCCATTCTAACACAGTCCCTGTGTGAACAAGGCAAAGCCATCTGGTCTATCTGTTCTTTGATTTTCTATTTGGAAATAGGAATGACATTGCCATCTTACCTCCTGGGATATTATGAGAGCACAAGCAGTAAACCATTTTGGGGTGCTCCAATATTACGGGTAAAAGGGTCAGATGCACATTCTAGCTCAGATAGATCAAATTAATGTGCAAATCCAGAGTACGTGCAGTATCGTTCAAGGATGTGATCCTTCCAACTTATAGCAAGACATGATTAGTTTTGTTAGTAATGATAGCAAGATTAGATCATTATGTGTTATGTTGCTGATAGTGATGCAAAGATTTTCACAGAATTTAATAAAGAAAACAAGACGTATGTGTTTTCAGGTGAAATATTAAAAGAAACAAAAATAAGTCTCTGAGTGGAGAAATGCAAGGAGATGGAAAAACTATTATGCAAATGCATGATTCATAGTTTTCCTAAGGAAATAATTTGACCTGAAGAATCTAAAACTGGAATTTGGCCACAACACAGATGCATGCCAAAGGCCTGATCCTTACTTACTTTGTTGGAATGTCCTTTAAAATTGCACAAAGAATCCTATTATTTAGAGGTTTGTAAGATCCCCAGTTCAGCTGACTTGCTCATTTGACTTAAGTTATAGTGCCATCTACTGTAGTAATAGCCACAGAGAGTCCAGATATATTATAAAATGTCTCTCTCCCAAGCTTATTTTTCAATTATTTTCCACTGTAGCTGTAATCAAATCAAGCTATGAGTTTAGAAGCACTCAAAATCATATTAGATATGAATATAAATAGAAGGGACATCCAGAGTTACAACAACATAGTTAGAATGCACTTTTAGGAAACCAGACAGACCTACAAACTACAATGAAGACTTTTTGAGGGTGTATAACTTTTGCTTCAGAGTTCAGGATGGCCAAAAAAGCCAGTCTTTAGACACTGAAATTAGAAGGAAATTTTCCTGCTGTTGGGTTTTCCCATACCTGCCAGATTTGGAGTTTTCAGAGCTTCTTTTGAAACTTCTGAGAGTGCAGCTGCTGAAGAGGATACCCCAAGAGATGAACCATTCTGCTGCAGGAGGGATTTTTTCTGTACTCTGCTCTATTAAATGCACTCTCTGCTAACCTTAACCACTCCCTCCCAAAAAAGATGCCACAGAGTTGAATTTTGTGCCCATCTGCTAGAGCAGGGATGCAAAGTTGTACGTTTCCATACATATCCTCCCCCAATGCCCCAGTGCGATGAGCATATATAAAATATCACAGGACACTGACACGGAGATCTCAAAGACAGAACTGGGGATGAAAACCTTGTCTTTTTGTAGACAACTGCAACACACTGAAGGGACAGATGCTAGTTAGAGATGGTTCCCCTGATTCAAGCAATGTGGAGACACATATAGAGTAGCCTCCCGAGAGCCTTCTGGCACGTAGGTATCATGACTGGGACATAATCAGGTCTTAGGACAGGGACAGTTGACACACACCCCACAGTTTTGCAGCCCATGTGTTCATTGTGCTGCTGTAGTCTGGACAGCCCTGCAGAGTAGTCAATGATATACAATCATCTCATTTTTCTACATGTTTGTTATACCAGAAATAGTTATGTTCCAGAGACCCTCTACTCTGATGCAACTGTGTAACTACATCACATACCACTATGAAGAAAAAGGTGCTAGCACTATTTCTGTATCAGGCTTTAGTTTTCTAAATGCAAAGAAAGAAATATTTGCCCTGAAGAGCGAGTGAGCATTTGTAGCCTATGATTTCTGTTCATGCTCCAGACACATCCACTAATTTACTGAACCTGCAGCCAAATAGCATTTCATATTTTCCTCAAAACCTTTGCATCAGCTTCCAAGTAAAGTCAGGAGGATTCACATGTAAAATGCACCCGGTTGCATCATTGAACATCAAATTCAATACAAGACTATACTGCTTTGTGTCTTAGACTGATGGGCCTCTGTTCTTTTTGCTACCTACTTTTTCAAACCAGCCTGCCCTTTCTGCTGATTCCTCAGACTGTTTTGCAGCTGACGGTTGCAGTGCAAAGGCAGCGGAGATTTACAGCTGCTTAATTCCCTCTTTCCAGTGAACTGCATTGTATGCCCTTCTCCTTTTTGCTGGTATTGTGAATGATTCCCCTGTTGGAATTTTTATTGAGCAATGGAAAACAAACCTTAAAGAAATACATGATATTGTAGTTCACTGAGAGGTCATCTCTCATAAAGACTAGTGAGAGTCAGTTGTGTCCCAGATGGGGCTTCCTAAGGATTTAATTCTGTATCAGCCGGTTGAGTTTGACACCGGGCATTTTAGTAAGCCGGTGTGAAAACACTTTACTGATTGAAGGCACTCTTCTCTGAAAGTCTTTTGCTCAACACATTTATAGCACACATAGCTGAAAAAAATGGCTATTTTTCCCTGGTATGGCACCAGAACTTCTGAAAAAAAAAACCCAACCACCTTTAACAAACTGAAAGGCAGGCTAAGGTGCTAAGCAAGGCCATAGCTTCACAGTTGTTTGGAACTGGCATAAACCAGAATTGCCACTGACAGAGGTCACCCTGCCCTTGCCTGACCCTTGCATGCGCGGCCCCTGCCACTCCCACCTGCTCACACAAAGGCTCGTATGGCCTCATGTCAGCTTTATTCTTTTTACCATGGTAATTTCAAGCCAGACCACTGCTCTGACCGAGTTCACCACGGTCTACATGAGTTATGATTTTATTGCTAATTAAGAGAGTGCCAAGCAGTGCAAAGGGACTTGCAACTACTCTCTTTACAGCTGGTCACCTCTGGAGAACGGCTTCTTCCTCTCCACAAAACACCTGGCCTTTGGTCTTCTACAGATCACACATAGTGCCATTGTGGCCCCAAGACATAATTACTCTTTTGTCTGCTTTTTTTCAGTTCAAAGAGTCTGAAAGAATGGGATGGCCGTGTTGGAGCTTACCAGGGGAGGTTTTTTATTGCATGAAGCAGTAGGTATGTGTTGCACGCTCTGTGATAATGTGGGCAGGGAGGGGGTTGATGAGCAGGGAGTAAATTTGGGGGACTGTGTAGGACAGAGGGACCCAAAATTAGCAAAGTCTCATCCATCCTGCCCAGTCAGGGGGATCCTGGAGTGAACTGTATTGTGAACCTGCCCAGGCACAGAGGGGAGGTGCAGGCAGGAGAAGGAGGGGTCGCAGAAGGGCAGCTCCCCTTCCTCCGGTGGCAGTGTCCACTTCAAGTGCCTGGAGGACTTCAACTGGTCTTGGAAGGACATCGTGAATCTCATAGCAATGATGTGTAATAAACGATCTTAATGAAAGGGAATGTAATTCCAAGGAGTTAAAAACTGCTGGGTTGGCTTTGGCATACATAAAAGATGGGTGAGCACTGGTGGGCTTTAGTTCAGAAAAGAAGTGGATCAGTGTTCTGGTTTACTGCTCAGGGCAGAGCAACTGAGACTCTACCAGGGACCAGTCCCTCTCCTTAAAAGTTGTTGCAGGTCATCTGTATGAAACTGTATTATGGTGATACTGAATCTTTACACGCTCAAGTTTGGGGCAGAGAATATCATTTGGAGTGTGTGCCAGTAGACAGCAACGTTAATGTCCCTGCTGAAAAAAAATACTGAGTTTATCTTCAGAGCCATTCATTTTTAGTTGCCATAGAAACAGCCATTAGAGCCATTTTATATCTGGCTGACAAACCCCACATCTTCTGATCCCTCTTGCTTTTCTTTTTTTTTTTCATGTCTGATTTTTATTTCAATGCAAAATGTCTGACAGAAACATAACTTCTTCTACCTGAAACACAGATACGAATTTTTTATTTTTGTCCGTGAAATTCTCCATTGCTCCTCATATATATGTGCTCAGTTCATAATAAAAATATATATTTCTAGTTAAAACAAACAAACAAGCAAAAGGAATAAAGACACACACATAAACCAAAATTACAGTTATACTTTTCCTTCCCTTTTCTGTTGCAATAAAGTGAGTATCAGATTAGTATTAGGATGATATCTCCCTTCTAATGAATCTAATATAGATTCCCATCTGTTCTCCTAGTTTGCTCATCTTCAGTCACCCCAGATGGGTTACAAACACAAAACAGGAGTTTGTATTTACTTACTTGCATTTTAAATTGGTCAAATTATATGGGTTTTGTGATTGTTTTCATTGATTGAGGTGTTCTTCCAATATTTCTGAAATTTTCTACCTCTTTTTTTCTGCTTTAGTGATGATATCTTATGACCTCACACCTGCAGGAAGAGAAAATCAATGTTTTAAAAAATGTCCACTCACTCACTGTATTTGAGTAGCTCAAATGCATAAAGGTGCTAAATTCCATCAGTGTTTACCGACTTCTGCTAATACTGCAGTGGCTGGCACTCTAGATGTCAGATTCCCACAAATTCAATAGGTGCTTTTGGAAATTTGAGCCCAAATGTCTCCTTTTGATTAAAATAAATATCATGGTATAGTTACCTAACTTACAGAGAGAGAGTTAATGAATATATTATAACATTTGTAAACTATATAATAAACTCAGATTTAAAGTGCTGGGAAAATGCAAAATAATTACGAGTACTTTGTGTATTTTCTGTAACACAAAATGAAGTTGGGCTAAAACTAATTCAGAATGAGACCTTACACACCAGAACATAATTACTACATATGAAAATTATTTATTCCTAAAATACCCTTAAAATTCCTAAAGAAATAACCTTGTTGAGAATAAGGAATACTTTTCAAGCAAAAGCATGTTCTATTTAGACACATGAAAACAATGCTGAAGCACTCCTTGAGAATGGCCTTGAAAACCACAATTTTGCTGTATTACAAGTATTCTGACAGTAAATATGGTGGTGTCAGCTCGCCAGTGCGCACAGCTTTCATCAATTCATATTCTGCTTATTTGCTTCCTTTTGCTGTCTTTAAATCTAAACCTTTGTCCTGTAACAACTGTAATCAGTGCACACATAATTGTGATTTATGGTATGGGCAGCGGTTGACGGCTCCTCCTCTGGGGCGAGTCCCCTCCACCCTGAATTGTAGGGCAGCGAGACGCTGCCATGGGACTTACAGCAGTGATTTATTCTGCAGTATCCTCAAGACCAAACCCCCTGGCTATCTGCGCAGCCTCATCCTCCGGGCACTCTCAGGGGATGTTGGAAGGAAAACCTCTGAACCGCCGTTCCCCTCCGCTGCCTCTGCAGCCCCCAGGAGAGCTGCAGACGAGAGCGATCCCTGTTCCCCGTTGCACTTCTGCAAAGGTGCCTGGTGCAGCCCGTCCCGCTGCACCTGCCTGCTGTACCCCAGCACAGCCACTCCTCAAAATCTCGGTGGTACAAATGGAACACCCAGCCCTTCTGCTGCACTCCCAGCAGTGGGATAGGGGTTGGGACTTGCCATGCCACAGAAAACGCCATCCTGGCAGCAGGAGCGGTGAGCTCCCAGAGGCCATGGGCATGGACATGCCCCCTCTGACCATCGCTAACCACTCAGGCGGACATCACTCAGCAGAGCTGCGTAGACGTGGATGAGGACCAGTGTGAGACAGGTTGGCATGCGATTTGAACAAGATACATTGCTTTCCAGTTCCAGACTAATTCTGCTTATTTGTAACACAGTAACGATAGATATTGCCACTCCTGAAATCTGGAAGTGTACAAGTTTCAAAAAACCAAACCTGAATGTTATGGGGGAGGCTTCTCCTGTCTGAAGCTGTATCTCTAAACAGCTGGAAGAGAAGAAGCCTGGAGAACAGTGTTGTACCAGCCCGTGCTCAAAGTGCTAAGGCAGGTGCAATACATGAGCGAGCAGTGAAGATTTCTTCAAATTCAGAGTGACTCCTGGTGTCAGAAGTAAACAGAACTTAAAAAGGAAAAAGAAAATTAACAGAAACCTATGCAACTGAATTATCCCAGAGCTTAAATTATTTGAAAAATCAAAACCATCTGAAAGTGATCTTTATAGCGCTGTTCCTTTGTTTGTACATGCATATAGCCCATTCAGAGAAAGAAAGATATGTTTAATGCACTTAACACATTTAAGAGGTTCCAGTCAATTTAGAAGAGGAGATTAACTGCAGAAAGGTATTGCAAAAAATAGATTATCTTGAGGGTAAAAATGAAATTTTGGAGAGAGGTTTTTAAACAAAGGGAAAGTGAAGCTATCCAAAAAATAGTATGTGATTTAAAGCTGAAAATTCAATTTCATACTTTTTCTGGAGGTAATTGAGCCTTCTGATTAGCAGCTCATATGGAAGTGGATTCAAAAGGGGGCAACTGAATTTATTACCACCTCTTGTACTATACTTACCTTCTCTAATACACCTTCATGCCTTGAGGGTTGGGATAGCCATGCCATTTGCGAATCATCTCGTGATCACCCATAATTTTCAACCCGTCTCTGAACCAGAGAGTGAACAGCTGAACCAAGAGAATGAGCAGACTGATGGGCAGTTACAGGGGGGGAAAAAAAAGATGGAACACTATGCTCACATGTATGAGCCCAGAACAATTGAATACCTATAAAAAGACAACTCTGGGCAAGAGATGAATAATACCAGCTATTTTCTTACAATAGATGTGTCAGTAGTTGTTCTTGTAGATGCCCTTCGGACGCAGTTTCATGTTACACTTAATCCAATATAACTGTGAGCCGCAACCAAAAGCTGAGGTAATATTGCCCCTCTCCCAGCACAGGCTGTTGCTACCTTTGGGAACGGGAACAGGACTGTCTCTTTCCTTGTCAGCCTGCAGTTACATTAGAGTTAACAAAACTTGCAATTTTGGCCTTTGAAAGCAAGTACGCAGACAAGGATTTGTGCCTATTTGCCACCTCATTTGGAACGCAACATTTTTTCTCAGTTGTTGTCTGTGCAGTTTTATAAACTGAGGCATTTCAGTGGAAAAGACTATTTCTTACAGTTTAGAGTGTACAGACTTTTACCATTTGGATTATATTTTACTGGGAGAAAAACAATAAAAGAACATGCACTGTGGCTCCAGGCAGCTTTGGAAAGATCAAAAGCTTCGGGACTACACCTAAAGAAACAAAACGTATTTGATGCAGTTGGACTAACATAGCTAGGACGTAAGTTTATACAACAAAACATACATTGCAGATCTCAACTAAGCCGAGGCCTCTTCTAAATTTGAGTACTATCCTGATTAACACAGCTTTTTTTCTTATCTTATATCTTATCTTTTCACTTTGTTGTCTATAACATTACTGCATGAACAGTTTACTCTGATACTAAAATAAAAAGTCCGTTTGAAAATTCCTGTACCATTCTCAGTCTCAATTCCTCAGGGAAATTTCTAACATAAATTTATTTTTTTACTATAAAGATATATTTTTGCTGTGTTGATGTTAGCAAAAATAGATTACTTTTAAAAAACATTATTATATTGAAACTGGTTCTGCCACTCTTACCCAAAGTAATACATTTAAATGTATTTTGAAGTAATCACATACAATACAAAGGAGTGGGAAAAGCATTCTCCCCCGCTTTGTCTTGCAGCAGTAACATCCTAGTGGAAAAGGCTCCGAAAGGCCTGGGAGAGGAAAGCGTGGAGAGGTCTTGTGCACTAACACGACACACGTCATAAGGTTCTCAGAGCACCAGCTGCTGCTTTCATGTTCAAAATGAGGATCATACTTGAATTTGCATCGTTACTGCACAAGAGACCAAAGGAACAATATACAAATAAATAGGCTCTTGTGGATCCATGAGAAACAGGGGCTTAACGTATAGGCCACTTTCTTCTGTAGAGCTGCCAGTGTCTCTTTTTCCTCCTGCTTTTGGTATCAAGGGAGCTCCAGCTGTTGCTGTCAGATGAAAGAATATCCCACGGTGCGAAAGAGGAACCGATGGAAGACACCAGTTCATCTGCCGCCACTTGTTCTCATGGTGGGCTATGGGTTTGGAAGGTGAGCAATTACTTCACAACCTGTGGCTTTTGCTGTCCCAACAAACCTTGTCAGGACTCTTCCCCCAGATCAAGTTGTACCACCGATAACTCTTCCTCTCATGATCACATTTCAGCCCGTGCTCCACCTCAGCCTTCTGAATTTTAGCGGGTGAAGGCAACATACGGTCTAAATAATTTTGATGTGTACAAAACACGAAGCATTAACATTTTCACTGAAGTGGATCAACTCTGAAGTTGCTCCATGGAGAGATAATAATTCACAAAGAAGCTATTGCTGACCACAAGAAAGATGAAGACATAGTTAGTAAGTCTACTCATGAAAAGAATGAAAACACAGAAGAAAATAAATAGGACAGCTTGCATAATATTTAGTCTCCTACACCGTTTACAGAATTTGCTTGATAATATGTATACAAGAATAAAAATTACCATAGCCTATTCCGTAAATGCCTGTGGGCAGTAAATCTAGCAAGTCAAACTATTTAGAAAGGCTCCAAAGTGGGAAAGCCTCCTGAGCGCAAAATACAGCACAGGGGCAGGTCCAAGGGCTTCACTGATCACCCTTCATTACCTTAAAGAGCAAAGAAGAGGCCATGTCTTTTCCAGCCTCTTCAAAGACCCCTGGTGGGGTCCTTCAAATGCTAGTGGCAATCCCTGAGGTGGTTTCTGAGCTGACTGTAATGACTTTCTCATTCATACTTAATTTCCTTGCCCTTTTAATCTATGCATAACTTTCTTAAGATATTCAGATGCATATAAAACATTCAACTGCACACCACCTGTGAATTCTCCTGTGAATTTTTGTCAGATCACTAGGATAGCAAGGGTTAAGTCTTCTTGACTTCAGTAACTTTGTTCAGTGCGGCCAGAAATATTAAGTGTCACAGTGCTTCATTTTGTTATGTAGAAGACTAGTCACTAAATTGGTTCATCATTAAGCAAATACATGAGCCCAATTAGATCTCAATACTTTAACAGTACCTGTAGGCACTGTGGCAAATCCAGAACTGAATCTTCCTTGCAAAACCAATGAATCATTTAATTCACATGCGACTTGTGCAGTCATAGATGTGAACTTGTACTTTTAACCTGTGATCAAACACAGTATTATCAATCAATCAATCATAATTGTAACCAATGCTAAAAGTTCAATTAAGGCTTTTTGGTTTTTTTCTAACTATCGTCTCTAAAATTTTTTTTTTCAGGTGATACTCTGAACTTTTCCAAAGGGTAAGGGATCTGCTAGGTCCTCTAACCAGGAAACTCCAATAGAGTTGAAAACAAACTCAGTTACAGGGTTTCAGGCTTCCAGAATTATTAACACCAGGAATGACACCAGGTCTGCAGCTGATAAATTTGAACTTGCCACAAGCTGGATAAGAACTCCAGGAATAATGCCTAAGCATCTCCATGCCTGAGATACACCTGAACTGTCAGCAGGCATGCTCCACAGCATATCCCCTGTTGCGGTTCTCTGATTTTTCAGCTCTTTTCTGGTCCACTCATCTTTCCTTCCAATGGAGACTGCAACGTGGGGGCAGCAAGGCAGACGGGGGTGGTCTGTACCCAACTCTTGGACCCAGTGTGAACTCACGACAGTTTGGGACGTGGATGTTGATCCAGGAACTGGGAAGTACTCCCAGCATGGAAAAAGAAATTTTGAGTCGAGCTAAAAGTAACACCTAGCATTTTTATTCCTTGCAGTAATTACATTGTTTTAATTCAGTCTGAGAAACACAAGCTTCTTATTGTCAGCTCATGATAAGGTAAAAAAAATCAACTTTGTTTTTGGATGTACAACATAATGTACAATGCAGAACATCTATGGTGCAGAACATGATGTACGTTGTGCATTATGTTCCAGGAGATGCCTTTTTTAAACCACCTGAGGCTTAAACATGAATCTGGGTAAGAGGCACATTCATTCAAAAATAATTTGAAGCTGTCTTTGCGAACCTAACAGTTCTAAATGCATTAAAAAAAAAAAAAATCTCTTGATTTGACACTAGTTGTCTTCACTTTGTGACGTTAAAACTGAGCTCTGCAACAGCAGAGTATTTCAGAGTGCGGCTAAACGTGGAACAGTCTGTGCTTGTTAATCTCCTTTCCGCACGTTATACTGCGGTCCTGAGCCCAGCGTGTGCATCCCCGGTTTGAAGACGCAGCAGTCTGCTTCATTTTACAGATGTTAATTACGGTCCTTGGCTATTAACCAACGCGCTTCCCCTCCGCTGGGCACCATTTTCCTCGGAGCCGAGGCTGAGCGAGAAACACGAGTAAGCGCCCAGCAGGGCTTGCGTGGGCCCCATCCCCCGAGAGAGAAGAGCCCCCGACAACCGCTTTGCAGTACACCCCGTGCGGGGAGGGCCCAGCACCGCCGGCCCCGGGCCCCGCGGCCCCCTCGCAGCCCCCAGGCTCCCGCGGTCCCCTCGCACGCAGGGGCGCCGCGAGCCCCCGGCCTAACGCGGCCACGCAGGGAAGGGCAGACGGGCGGCGAGGCCCGGGGGCGGGAAGCGGCCCTCGCGGACGGGGAGCGGCAGGCGCTACGGGGCGGGCCGCTCTGGCCCCACCGCCCCCAGGGCGGCCCCGGCGGGGCGGGGCGGAGCGGGACGGGGCAGCCCCCCCTCCCCCCGGGCAGCCGCCACTTCTGCAGCTGCCGGAAGCCCCCTCTCCTCGCGCGGAAGTGACGCCTCCTGCCCCGCCCCCTCCCTCCCCCCTCCCGGCGGCGGCGGCTCCGGAGCCGGGCGCGGCTGGCGGCGGCCCGAGGCGCGGCCGGGTGGGATCATGGCGGACGGCGTGGACCACATCGATATCTACGCCGATGTGGGCGAGGAATTCAACCAGGTACGCGCGGCCGGCGGGCACGGCGCGTCGCGGCCCCTCCCCTCCTTCCCTTCCCTCGCCCGCCTTCGCCGCCGCGCCGCCTGCAGGGCCCTCGGCGCGGCGGCCGGGCCGCGCCGCTGCAGCCGCCGCCGCCATTGTTCGGCCGGCTCCGCCGCCGGCCTTTCCCGCCGCCGTCGAGGGCGCGGATCTGCGCGGGGACGGGGTGGGGGTGGGGGCAGGCCCTGCCTCAGGCCCGTCCCGTCCCGCGGGCGCTGTCGGGGCCCGGCTTGGCGGGGAGCGCCGCGCCGCCCGGCCGCGGTCTCTGAGGGGAGGCTGCTGGCGGGCAGGGCGCGAGAGAGGCCGCGGTGCGCCGAGAGCGAGCGCCTTCCCTCGCTCCCTCCCTCCCTCGCTCCCTCCTCAAGTGCCCGCGCAGAAGCGGCTCCACATCCCTCTCTCGCCCCGGGTCGGAGGAGGCCGTCGAGGACGGGACCCTCCCGGATGCGGTAGGGAGAGCAGCAGCTCCTTCCCGGCGGCGGAGGGGAAATGCTGCCATTGTTCGCAGATGAATAAAAAAGCCGCCGAGCGGTAGCAGTTTCTCGGCCGCTCTTTGCGGGGGAGGCAGAACTAGTACAGCTTTATTCTGCGGCGCTGGAGAAATTGCCTTCCTTTTTTTATGTTGGTTTTTTTTTATTATTCGTTATTCTCTCCTAGTCGTTAAAAAAGTTGCGCAGGTCTTCTTTAGAGGGCGAGCTCCTATTTTGGTGAGGAAGTGTGGATGAAATAAACAGAACTTCCCTGGATTACAAGTAGTCCACTTTTCTAGTTCTTTTTTTACCCCTCATCTTTCCCAAAAAGCCGTGTGCCTACTTTCCTGCCGAAACCTGATGTTCATATCCGTTTTGCGTGCCATCTGTCCTGTTTGTGACTCCTGCACTTCTCCAGGTTGCGTTGCCCCAGATTGCGTTGTTCCTGCCCTAGAACATAAATAACCGAGAACAACTGCACTTTCACACATTTACTGGGTTTACTGAGTGATGCCCAGTTGTATGCCTGCCTGCCCTACAGAGAACTGGGAAATAGATAATAGGTTATGGAAGTTACAGTTAATTTGGATAGCAACTTATAACTATCTCAGGAAACTAATTCTTTAGATATTTATTGTTAAAGTAATTAAGAAGATTAGTAATCTCATAAAGGTATACTATAAAAGAATGCCATACCAGAGAGCAGGTGATGGAGAGGACCGATTTGCTCTTAGTTTGTCTACATGTGAAGGCTTCCCCCTCACAGTTGAAGACCCATTATATGAATTTAAATCGGGGTGAACCCTAGCACAAATACTATTTTGCATAAGAGTACATCTCTTCAGTTTCTTTAATAACTTGGTTTTGTTTTAATCAGTTCCAGGTAAAACCCTGATAACAAAACAAGTTTTTCAGAAAAAACTAATTTGAATCCAGTAGTGTTTGTGTAAATTCACGTGTGCAGAAGCCCTCAGAGTAGAATAGTTCTGTACTGTAAGTATAGTGCAGACAGATACTGCCAGAACAAAAGTGATGGGGATCGTCTGTTTCACTCACACGGTCCTGGTCTATTCAGGTTATGGTTAATATCGATATTCCCTATAGCCATGGTGCAAGGAAGGATGATGGTACAGATGAAGAGTCTTGTGATAATTTGGTTTAGCTTATTCCAGCAGTCAGGAGACCCTTTTGCTCTTTTCACTGTATTTGCCCCAGTTGCTGTCCTGCTGGGGCTGTGTTTCTGCAGTTTGCTTCCTCAGTTGGTGAACCTTGCAAAATATAGGGCAGAAAAGTGAGAAGAGGCTAGTGCCCCTTTTACCTCAGCTTGGCTTTCTTTTTTGTGGGTGGTTTGTTGTGGGTTTGTTTTTTTTTCCAAAATTTTGCTCTTTGTTCTTTTCCAAGTTTCATTTTTGTGACTCTCATGTTGTCTCAGGATCTGATCAATTGAACTATATTACTTTAAAATGGAAAATTTTACTGGGAGAGATTGATACCTCTGCACTTTTCCATTTCCTTCTGTTAAGTATGAAAGAACGCTAGTTGTTTCTGTCTACAATATTACTTACTACCTCTAATTCTGTTATCATTGTGATGTGTCCTCTAGAAGCTTCTATTCGTGAATTACTGTTTCTGATTTGAAGCTGACAGCTTAAATTGATAAGATGGGACATGGTTCTGCATATCTGTGGATGGTTAAAGATGACAGTTGAGAAAATGCTGTAGGGAGAAAGTGATTTGCATTATTAATTTGTTTATGTAGCGGACATTTTACGGAACACCATATTTATGAGGAAAAATTGCTTTATGTGTAAAGCAATAAGCTATTGTTTTTGGATTGTGTTGCGCTATATTAATTTGACTTACCAATATTAGTTCGAGTTGGACTATATGAACCCTTTCCTCTAGTTTTGCCAGTAGCAGGAACTGAAAAATATACTGTGTAGCTTTGTTGTTCTTCTGGGTACAGTATAACTGTATTTATACCCAAGCTGGGACAAAACTTTTGTTTGCATCTGTAGTAAATGGGTCATTTAGGACTTGTGGCTGGATGAGCTTCCCTTTGTTGTTTTGTTGTGTTCTGGACGTCAAGGTACTCATTATTCAGGCTCTTCTGGGATTTTTTTTTTATGCCTTTTTCCAGAAGGGTGGGAGGGATGTTCTGCTTGATTAGTGCTAAATGAACCACAGGTTATAAGGGTGAAATAAAGACCGCAGAGCCATGGGTTTACAAGCTGGCTAAGATGGGTGAAAACTGAGAACCGTCTTGGGTTGTATTAAGTGTTGGTTGCAATGAGCTGGCTAACTTGAAGTCAGATCTTTTTAGTGAAAATGCATCTTTCCCATTCCATCTGGAGTTCATCAAAACTTTGTCTGTGTGTTGCCTCTTACCCTTTCGTTAACTTATTGTTCATCATAATCGTATTCTTTGTCCTTGGGCTTACAGCTTTACTCAATTTGGCTCCCACCAGTTGTATTTATTTTTTTAAAATTTTTTGCTTTTTTTTTTTGAGAAGTTGGTTGAGTCATTTTCCATTTTGTTCTTCTAAGCTGGCTTCCCCATCCAGCAGTCTTTTGTATTTATTTAAAATCTCATTTTGAGATGAGAGTCTCATAAATGTAATACTTTCTGCATACATTGCTTGTGACCTGTAAGAAATAGGTATTGCATGGCATATTTTACTTTGACCATCTCCCTACACGTTATGCATCTTGCTCTTCAAGAGAAAGAGATCGGTGCTGCACCCGAGAACTGCATTATCGGCATACAAATGGCTGAGGCTGGCATTCTCTTGATGGCAGAAGACCGCAGTAAGATTAGGGGTGCTTTAGCAAATATCATGGTGTGTTTTTGTACACAAAAACCTGGAGTATCAGTGCATGATACTGAGATAATGAGGAGCCGGTGCATGAGGCCAGCTTGGGTCTGACTCAAGGTTGCCTGCAACTTTGGCCAGCAAACTGGGTTACTTTCCTGCAGTCATGAAGATGTGACCATGCATTGTCAAGTTTTCTGATGCTCTGATCAGCTTTGCATTTCCCAAGTTTTTTTTTTTTCATGTACACACATGCATATAATTAAACAGTAAAAAACTGTTTTTATTATACATACTGTACATAGGTATACATGTAAAAATCCTGACCAAGCAGAGGATACAAAACAATTTAAGGATCTCTTATTTTAATGCTGTGGAAAGAGCACTTGCTTTGTTTATACTCTAATGAGTATACTTGCATAGTTGCATTGTGGATATGTCTAAACATGCCTGTAGTGTTCTAATTTGATATTTAAATGCTAACAAATTAGAAATGAAAGAGTTTTGACTTTGTATTTTGTAACTGGATAATAAGAGTGCTTTAGATGGAGTAAGCAGCTAAGAGGCTAATTATCTGGAAACCTCTGTGGCTACAGATTCTTAGGAACCTGTGTTAGTTACTCTCTTGACTCCTTGTCTGTAACACAGAAAAATACTTTTTTTGTGTAACAAATAATAAAAGCTAGCATTTAATGGCCACATAAAACAGGTTATTAAAAACAGCCTTTACATTGGGAAAGGCAGTTGTCTCGTTATGGGAGGGGATGGACACATTGTGGTATAATAAATTTCTACTCAGAAGGGCAGAGCTGTCCTGGTCATAAAAAACCATAAGCTGGCAGACTTGCATTTATTATAAAATGTATGCGCAATACTTATTGGGTATGTATTTCATCAGTTCTGTTGATCTGCTGAAAGGGGCCTGGGGAAGAGATAACCTTTGTATATTAGCAAATATCAAACTACAAAGCAAACTTGAGACCATCTCATCTGGTGCCTCTTAGCTTTGTTCTAATGCAAACAGCAATACTACCTACGTTTAATTTATACTTTTGACTACTTGTGGATTTTTAGTTACTCTATTTGACAAGGGATTAGATTCCTTAAATTTTAGTGGTGTGCCAGTTGTAGAGCCGAGAGCGGTTGGGCCTGTAGTGTAAACGTGAATCTTATGGTCTAACAAACTTGTCCACCATGGTGGATGTTTCTGCCACAGGCAGTGTGCTATTTTAGAAACATCAAAGGCCTGCTGTTTTGTTAAGGTTCCTGTCTGTGTTCAGGCAGCTAATCGAAACCAGAAAGATTTTTGCTTATCTCTTTAACTTGTTATTCTTCAGGACCTACAAACTTTTTTAAAGTGAGGATGCTAATGTGTATTTACAGTTTTTGACCACATATACTGTAACTTGAATGAAAAAGTGAGAAGGGAGAAGCTGGATAATCTGCTTTTTCTTAATTGAACATTTTTTTTCAGAAACAATAGCAAATTTTTAAATGAAATTTTTATTTATGTCACCAAGGTTTTTTTAATGTCTCTTTGGAGGTGTAATTTAGCGTTTAACTCTTAAATTGAACAGACTTGAGTGGAAAAAGCAAGTCTAAGAGACGTATGTACATTTTAAAGAAATTTTATGGGGGGAAAAAAAAGCCAGTTTCCAAAACAGCATTTGTAAAGTGAGTGACCAGTTCTTCTCTGCAACTCAGAGGAGCATGGCTGCTAAGTTCCAAAAAGAAAAAACACTTTTAATTTGTCCTTTCTGGACATGACCGTGATGTTCCATGTGTTTATGGCTTTCGTATTTGAATGTTGCAAAACACTGCAAACGGTAATTAAAATACAAAATGTTGAGGAAGGGCTGAGTAACTGGAAGTGTATCAGCTAGTCTGGCATGAATCTTTGAGAGCATATCTTTTCAGTGCCCTTTTAATTCACCCAGTCCCACTTAATAGCACAGAATGTGGAATTTCAGTCCTGATTTTCCAGAGCAAATGATCTAGTGTTTCAGACTGTGGTCTAGTTAAGACATGGGCTTTGGAAACGCATTGCTACTGAGTCAGTTGTAGAGGGGGCCAGAATAACGATGCTGACTTTGTTTCTTAGCATTTTTATCTGTAAGATTGTGAATGACTATAATTGAGCAGAAATAATTTCTTTGTGCTTGATGGTCTTCTCTTAACTAAGGAAGTCGGAAGAGGTCAAAAACAATTCCTGGTACGGGCAGAGCATTTGTTGAAATAGCTAAGACTAGAGAAGTAACACTTCCTGTATTCTTTTTCTTACTCTTCTGCATCTAGGAAAGAAGGGTGCGTTTAGGTAAGTTTCCATGGTACATGTATTGAAGGAGGAAGAGTTGTTGAATCTTGTGCAACAGCCATCGAGACACCTCTCTTCAGTCTACACTTGCAGTTGCTGACTCAGATCATTCTTAATCATTGAACCACACACCTTGTTGACAGACTGGTGACTGAATGAATTCCATGCTGGCTGCAAAACCAGTGTGATGTAAGAAGAGATTATGGTGAACAACATCAGGTTTTCTGTTATGTCTTTATTGATTTAAATTAAGGCACTGATGCTATCAGACACTTTGCCCCCCCCCCAAATTACATGCAGACTGCGCTGCCCTGATAATTCTCTCCCTCCTTTCATGGTGACCTGAAAGCCTATGTGATAGAAACTTGATCTATTTCAGAGGAGTTTCTTGCCACTAGGAAAGTGCAGCAGAGCTGTGGACTGCTGCCTACACTGGTATTTTGGCAATGCTGACCCCAGCCTTCTCAGAGAGGTAGGTTAGTGTACATCTGCTGTAAGACTGGTGGCTGCCCGTTTGGATCTGTCTACCAAGACTAAATTCTACTTCCCTGAAGTCATTGCCCATACACACAGATGACTAGAATTACTGCACGTTTAGCGGAGGATTTCCTTAATTGCCTTGTGACATCATCCTTAATCTTGCTGTAAGATGTCATGTTTAGGCCTGTCCCAGGCAGTTCTTTGAACCTACTTTCATTAGTAATGATGATAGGAGGAATCAAACTGAGACAGAGAGCTGGACAGACTAGGTGAAAATATGAAGCCCATACTTAATGATTATAAACTTACCTTAAGAGAGATAAATTTTCTGTTGAAGTTTTGGGTGTATTGGGACAGTGCAGTTTACTGAGGATCAAATGACAATGCCAAAACTTAGCTTACCTGGTTTTTTTTGTTTGTTGTTTGGAGGGGGTGGGGGTGTGGTTTTTGTTTGCTGTTTTTGGTTGGGGTTTTTTTTTAGTGATACTCTCTCTGTATGAGTAGCAGTTGATAATATTTCCTTATTTTCAAGACAGGTGATCATCTGATGATGGTTGTGGATACATTGGGTTTTCAACCAAGGTTGCTAGCTTTGCAGCCTGTTTTCTGTGGAATCCAACTTGATTCTCTCTAGTTGCCATATCTGGTACCTTGTACTATTCTATCTAGTGTATTCTATCTATATCTATTCTAATATTCTATCTATACCTATCTAGTCTATGCTTGTGTGGGGTTTTAGATACAAATTCACAAGATAGTGGATGCTGAAATATCTCTTGATATCAAAACCTGGTGAGGCGATTTCTGTTCTGGATCAGGGTGGAAGAACCCAGGAACCTTCTGCAGGCTTTTGAAGTCCAAATTTTGCATGTGGCAAAGCAACCTGTGAAAGTCAATATAAAAGCTGAAGGTTAACATTAAACACTGTTAGGCTCTCCTAAGCTTTGTCAGACCACTGTTGTTCACTGAGAAGTTACTGCCTTCCTGTCAGTAGACATTTAGATGGTGCCTCTCTCACACGCAGGTTGGGCTGTTCGATCATAAGTGATTGCTAGGATAGTAAAAAAGGATAGCAGCGTTCCATTGTGGAATTGATCATCATTGAATATGATGAGTGACGGTACATAAGATGAAAAATGGCAAGTATCAAAAGAAGTCTTTGTTTTAAAAATAGTTCTTTGATGCAAATATACAACACCCAGCTTCATTCATATTTGGAATTAAGCGATCCCACTGATTGAGGTTACACTGTGTATTAAAAAAAGTTTTTGCATGTTTTTGTGAAGGAGATTATTATCATTTACAGTCAACATGTTTTGCCCTTCTATTAATTGTCTGTCTTCGGTGATGACAGTACAGCTGTCTTTATAATAAATAAAGTAATATGGCTTGGTAGTAGCACATCAGCAGATTGAGGCAGTTGGTGCTCAGGCCCCTCTGTCTACCTAACACACTGTTTGCATAATCTACTTCAGGCTAAATTTAGTCTGGCCTTTTGGACCAAATATTCCTACCACACTTATGAGTCTAAGCTGTCTGAAGGACCACTGATTGATCTTGACCCGTCTGTTCCCATTTAGCAGGCAGGATGCAGTTGTTGAGCACACATGAAGCAGAGCTTCTGGAAAGAAACTCTCATTTCCATTCCCTCTGAAAGGAATCTAGTTCACTTGGCCAGAGTTGTGCTGTAACCTGTACCAACCCAAGGGAGAAGGGAGTGATTCAGTCCAAAACCCCACGATGCTTTTCTGAACCAAAATGTTCCAGAGGCAGCCGTGATGCTGTAGAATAGTCCCTCTGTAGCCCATGAATAAATAAATGTTTAATAAACACAAACCCTTGGGTTTATTAAATTTAATGACACAAAATAGAATTCTTTCCCTGTCTGGCCCCTCTGTGAATGAGGAGGTAAAAATCAAGTTAGGAATGTAGTAGAAATCTGAAAGGTAGAATGTTGTGTTTGACAGTAGGGCTTCTTTAGAAGCTGGGTCTGTTCACTCTACCAAATGTTTTGATGGAAAAAAGATTTGCTTGAGGGTGGATGTTAGCCTCTCATTTTGCACGTTGCTCGTGCTTGCTAATGTCTATAATTCTGGGAGTAGGGCTTGTGGGTTTTTGGATTTCTGTTTATATTACAAGGGCAAAAGTATTGCAATGCAAAACAGTGGCCAAAAATACTTTTTGTTGACACCCCCCCCCCCCCCCCCCGTCAGTTTAGAATATAACAGAAGTCATAAGAATTTTATATACTTTAATGTGGATGAAACTGGGGATTAGCTTTTCAGCAGGGATGTTGTGTAGGTGTTGGATCAGACTTACCATGTCTGTGGAACGTGGCAGTTATCACAGCATTTTTTTTTCAAGTAAATTTTAAGAGTGTTTAATGTTAAATATAATCAAGGTGTCTTTTGTATTTTAGGAAGCTGAATATGGTGGACATGATCAGATTGATTTATATGATGATGTAATTTCTCCATCTGCAAATAATGGAGATGCCCCAGAAGATCGTGATTACATGGATTCTCTCCCACCATCTGTTGGGGATGATGTAGGTAAAGGAGCTGCACCAAATGTTGTCTATACATATACTGGAAAGAGAATTGCCTTGTACATTGGAAATCTTACTTGGGTAAGTATCTTACTACTATTTACGTGTAGCCAGGAATTTTAAAATTATGAACATAATTCTTTGCAAATATTTTTGGTTTAAAAATTGTTTTATATGAAATATTAAGAATACAGCAAAGCATGTGGGTTTTTGTTGTTTTTTTTCTTTTACCTGAAATTTAGTGAGCCTGTCTGGAGCTGTCTTGATGTCTAAAAACTCGAGGAAATCTTCAGTAAATATAAACTTTTTAAAGTTTCCTCTCATGTTTTAAGCGTTATGAAGGGATATTTGTGCTGCTATCTTCTTAAGGTTTTCAGAGAACTGAATGAAAGAGGAGAACAAGCTTAAACTCTGAAATACTTTATGCCTGCAGATACTTAAAGGCTACTGAACAAATGCATTTTTTAGTAAACTCTTGCTGAAGTTTTTAGTTTAAAAAGGAGCTGGGAGGTTCTCTGGGATTTTCTTGAAATTACTTTTCACATTTTTCCAGGGCCTTTTTCCACTTCCTTTTTTGCAGGGCAGTGACTCTTACAACAAAACTGTTTTCAGGTATTTGCCTTGAGGCTTATTTCTGCGGTCCTAGGAGTAACAGGTTTGGGATAACTCACTGAACTGCAGTTGCCCTTAAGACAGTTACTTTTGTTAGCATTAAAGCATTTTAAAATCAATTGCAGTTAAGCAAAGTGCAAGAGCTGGTCAGTAGCTGAATTAACTGGAGATTTTGTTTGTTTACCTGAAATCCAGTTCTTCCAGGTCCACACATGCAAAATTCTCATTCAAGGCTTTTTCCCTTCTGATTAATTTCTTAGTAGTGCTAAACTTGAAAAAGAATGCTTTATGGGTGCTCAGGTGTTCTCATTAATTATTACAGTATCCTAATTTTGGGAGCTAATAGGTAAGTAAAGGAGCTGTTGACTTAACAGTTGTACCATTCTAAAATATATGAATGGAATCCATAAAATGCATATGAATTAGCTGAACTCCAAGTCAAATGTCACAATTTCCAAAGCAGGTAGGCCAATGTTCAGCAATTGTACCTATTACTCATTATTTGGCTTCACAAATAAAATTATCCACAAAAAATGAATTTATCTACTTTAGTATTGCTATTGTGTTTGTTGTCTTTGTGTTTAGCTCTCAGCAAAGTAATTTCTTGAATTTTTAAAAGAAGCCTTGATTGAGGAAGATCAGATAAGTAGTTCAGAATCTTGAAAGCCTGCTTTGCACTTCCCATATGAAATTTAAAGAAGTGATGAAGTTACAGAAGTAGGAAGAAAACCATAAGTATTGGTGTATTTGTGTATCTTTGGATATGAGTGAAATTGTTAAACATTACATAGTAATTAATAGGAAGTTGCAGCCAAGTAGGTTTGGTTAAGTGGAAGCAGATATTTCTAGCCATAGTTTCTGTACTAGTTTCCCTTATTTTTTCTGTAAATCCTGCTTGGTTTTGTGCAAATAATATGTAGTTCACTAAACTCTCACTAGTCAAAGCTCTCAGAGCACCTGGTTAATAGAGTGTATAAAATTGACTTTTGTGTGAAAATACTAGAATCAGTGGGAGAAAAAATGGATTGGGTGTGGAAAAAGTAACAGTTATTGAAATAGTCCAGTTTAAGCCTTGTAGTCTCAGGAGACAAAAGTTACTCAAATACAAATTTTTTTGGCATACTGTAACTGGTATACTGTGTGGAGGGGTTGATGCAATGTAGTATATAGGGAAGTGTGTATATTTTTAAAATTAATTTTCTGAGAATTGTAAAATACAAATGACTGCTCTCCAAAAGTCAGAAAATATTGACAGCCTGAATAAAGTATTCCTCTTGACCAATTTCACACACACAAAAAAAACCATGGAAAACTTAGTTGCCCTTTTCCTGGTGTTTTAGATAAGCTTTCATAGTTGAATATTAAAAATATTTTTCAGTGGACAACAGATGAAGACTTAACTGAAGCAGTTCATTCACTGGGGGTAAATGATATTTTGGAGATAAAATTTTTTGAAAATCGTGCTAATGGCCAGTCTAAAGGGTAAGAACTTGTCATTTGTTTTTTCTGTAAATGGATTGAAGTTTGGGAGGGTGGAAATGGAGAAAGAGTTCTCAATTTTCATAACTGTCAGTATGTGAACGGATAATTTTTGTTTATTGATATCCAGCGATGATTGGATGTATCATTTCATACTAATGACCTGAATTTCAGGCATAAATTTTTTGACGGTATTGTGTGTCTCATTATTTTGTGAGTTAAATCTTGTTGGCCATCTTCATTAAGACTATTCCTAGATTTCAGTTAGTGTGGTGATGATCCTTGTTGTTCCTCATAGTGTAAATACTGTTCCCCAACCTCCATTATTAAATCTTTCTTTACATCTTTATTTTCCATTAACTATTGAGAGTGAGTGCTTGAGACCATTTTTCACTGGCAACCTAATCTTCCTTCTGTGAATGTGCCTTTCTCTCTCCTTAGTAGTAATGACAACACATTGAATGCTTAATAATAACGTGGTCATATGAATTCATAGATAGTGTATTGATACTCTACCAAAAAGCTGCCTTTGTTGTGGTATATTTTGATGCATCTTGTACTTGCACTCTTGGTTCTTCTTCTGTGTCCTGGAATGAGTTATTTTATCTGGAATATTTTATCTGAAAACTGGACTAAGACCTGTGAAACAGTCTCTGTATCTATTTTTCAAGTATTCTTTTGCTTACTGTGTAACCTTTTTCATGAGGCATCAGGATATCCAGGAAATGGAAAAAACTGTGGTGTAACTTTTTCTTCTTCCTTTCAGGTTTGCCCTTGTGGGTGTGGGATCGGAAGCATCCTCCAAAAAGTTGATGGACTTGTTGCCTAAAAGAGAATTGCATGGGCAGAATCCTGTTGTAACTCCATGCAATAAACAATTTCTGAGTCAGTTTGAAATGCAGTCAAGGAAAAGTAAGCCTTTCTTACGTGCTGTCTTGGAAAAACAGAAGTTTATTGCAAAAGTAGTATGGCAGTTTTTCTCTCAGCATCTGATAACTTCTACACAGTTTAAAATAGCTATGAAATACTTACAGTCCAGGTGGATGAAGTTGCATCTCTGTTTAAAGATGTTTCTCTTAAATAAAAATAAAAAAATCACTGAATACACTGAAGAGCTGCTGTTTTGGCAGCACTCACTGGAAGAAGGTTGCAGCTTTGTGAAAATCTTGTCTTACAGCTGGAGAAGCTTTCTCAATTTCTTGTGGATGTAATTTTGGAAAAAAGCACAAGAGCATTTAGAAATTTAACATTTGTAGACAAACTGGACTAAATTCTGATGTCTGGACAGGCTGCGCTTATGACAAAATGGGGAAGAGAGATTCTGTGTTGTGCTTCCCTCCAGCACCTTGTCTTGTGGTTCCCAGTCCTAATAGTTTGTGGCCTTGGGCTGCATTAAAGGAAGGACTGACAGCCTCCCCAGATGCTATTCTTTTAGTATGGGGCATACTGGAACGCTGCCGTATTTTAGCAAAGCACTTTTTCCTCCTCAGATGGTTTGGGTACCAAGGAACAAGTTGGTGCTCATAAGGTCATGCTTTAGCGCTGCATAAAACTTTAGATCAAGTGTTGAAAAGCTTTAACCTATTTTGATTTATGTAGTTACACTTTTGCTTTTCCATTGCAGCCACACAGTCTGGCCAGATGTCTGGGGAAGGTAAAGCTGGTCCCCCAGGAGGAAGCTCACGAGCAGCGTTTCCACCTAGTAATAGAGGGCGAGGCCGTTTTCCAGGTGCCATTCCAGGTGGAGACAGATTCCCTGGACCGGCAGGGCCAGGAGGGCCACCACCACCTTTCCCAGGTAAAACAATTCATATGTGGAGTTTCAGTTTCATTTGTGTTTTCTTGTATTAATGCGGCATACTTATTTGGGAAATTATAAAGATCAAGGCAATTCAGTAATGTGCTATAATCAGTATTCACAGCTGGATTGTAGGATTCGACAATATTTCTTTGTTGATGTTCAAACAGGGAGTTGTACTTCCTAAATTTGATAGCAATATAATAACATTTTTTAGATACATTCTTTATAATGTGTCAATGTACATATTTTTAGAGTATGAAGAAATTAAGATAGATTGTGTTAGCAAGTAGACTTGTCTTTAGTGCAGTGTAATTCAGATTTTCTGATTTGCTATATGGGGTGAGAATGCCTGTGTTGCAGGGTGTAAAGTAACTTTTCCTTACTGCATTACAAGTTTGCCCATCATCAGAAATTCAGCTTTGATTCATGCCCACTGACAGGTCAGTTAGTTGGCACTTAGAATACCACGGATTTGAGGGGAAGGTGTTCATGTTTAGTCAGGTATCTGATATGGGAGAAATCTGTTGGACAATCAGGCTTGCATTGCAGTGAAGTTCTTATTTCTGCTTAAGTATTTTTAATAAATGTCATTCAGTAGTAGATTGTCTACTAACAGTCAAAGGGACATGGTCAAATTGAAAAACCACTAATGAGGACCTGAAAGTAGGTTTGGATACTGCATTTACCTTACCTTCTCCAATATAGCTTTTCCTATATTTTTAATATATATGGTATCTTATGCCCCATATGAAAGACTAGCTGCAGGTGTAAGTAGGATGCAATGTTTTCAAGTTTTTGTAAGCTTTTAGGGATTTTGGTAACAATAGCAGATGATTAAGTGATTGGGGGGGGGAGCGAGTTGTCAGTTTTCAAGTTAATGTTGTTCTCTTTAGATATTGATAGTCAAGCAACTGTTAAAAATTTTCTAAGCTACTGGACCCAAAGTGGGACCATGCATGTCTTGTGTAAGTTGCAAATTGTTCAGTGAGGGTTGTTTTTGGTTTTTTGTTGTTTTTAAGGAAAAAAAAAAAAAAAGGCAAGAATTTTAATTATTTCACTAAGCCTTTTATTTCTTAACTTTCTTTTTTATTTTTTTATTTTTTTATTTTAGCTGGACAAACTCCCCCACGTCCACCTTTAGGTCCTCCTGGCCCGCCAGGCCCACCAGGCCCTCCACCTCCTGGTCAGGTCCTCCCACCTCCATTAGCTGGACCTCCTAATCGTGGTGACCGTCCACCACCACCAGTTCTGTTTCCAGGACAGCCTTTTGGTCAGCCTCCACTTGGGCCGCTTCCTCCAGGCCCTCCACCACCAGTTCCAGGCTACGGGCCACCACCAGGTCCGCCACCACCTCAGCAGGGTCCACCTCCACCTCCGGGTCCATTTCCCCCTCGTCCGCCTGGCCCTCTTGGGCCACCCCTGACTCTTGCTCCTCCTCCACATCTCCCTGGGCCACCTCCAGGTGCTCCACCACCTGCACCACATGTGAATCCAGCTTTCTTCCCCCCACCTGCCAACAGTGGCATACCTACATCAGACAGCCGTGGCCCACCTCCGACAGATCCATATGGCCGACCTCCACCATATGACAGAGGTGACTATGGGCCACCTGGAAGGTGAGTGCTTTTGGTGTAATGTGCTTGGTAGTAGATTTTACTTCCCTTGTAGGAAGCATTTGATTTTCCATTTTAATGCAAATGTTAGAAATAATGAAAAATAGGGCTGGAAGGGATCCCAACAGTCTTCTAATTTGCCCCTTTTCACTTCTCTCAGTGAAATATCTCGCAGAAACATGTTTGTAGCAGTAAGAAAAACCTGAATTGCAACCCCAGTAGTCTCACTTTCCCTTTTCAGCTCTGAACTGTTTGTCTTCACTGTTTGTATTTGGCAGTGTCATCATTCCATGTGTTCTACATGTAAACTTATATATCACTTCTTATGCAGCAGCTTCTGGTTGTGCTTCTGTCTTAACTTGAAATTCTGACTTGTACCTTTATCATTGTGCTTTGCAAGTTGTCTGTTTAGAATGCTCTGGAGTTCTCCTTTTTGAATATGTGCATACATTGAGTACAGTGCCATACCAAGCTCATACCACTTTCATCTTTCAGCAGCTCTGCTTGTCCCTTTTTTTCTTCAGGATTCAATTCAAAGTTAGTCTTTATCACAAAAGCCAGGCATGAATTTACTGCAAGACTTTTACCTTCCTTTCCTGTCAGGATGCTTCTGCTCATTTGGTGCAGTCTTGCTGTGTTTGTAGCAGTGGCTTTTCCTATGGTTAATCCTATCTGGGACAGAGTTCTTGAGTCTCTGACTTGACTTGTCAAGTTTTTCACATCTTGTTTGAAACATCTTTTTCATCTGTTGCTTTCAGGCATCTCTGTGTTGCTGCTGTTGCTTGATTTTCACCATATTTGTATTTGTCACAGAAAATTTTGGGATAAATTGTAAGAAAGACACTTTTTACATAGTTACATTTGGATTTTTCGGTTGTGATTTTACTGCTAGCATGAGAGACACTTGTCTTGCTCAAAATGTTTTCTGCAGACACTTTGCTTTGATTCTTCTTTTATCACGAAGTTTAAAAAACCCCAGGCATCTGTACATACTATGTTCATACAGAAACTATAGAAATTCAAGCATTTGGCTTAATTGCCTGAAATATAATAAAACGATAAGGTGTTGGTTGTTTTTTTGATGGACAAAATCGAGGTTGCCTGCAGTTTATAGAATGTCTGGGGAGGGAAGGAGTGGGAATAGGACAGTATAACTTACTGTCCAGTATTTTCATTAACAATGTTAAAACTATCATCCATAACTATTTAAATTGTCATTAATTATATATCATAGGCGTTTCACTGGAAATAACATGTCCATAAGAGAAAAATTACATATTCCATTCTATGGGAGGCACACGAAAAATAATACTCAAAACTCAGGGAGGTATGAATTTTTAGACATTTCCTCTTATGCTAAACTGGCTATAGGATCTTGTTCCACTTCTTGCAATTAAGAGGATAGCATTGCTTATTATTCTGCATTTTCTTTCTACCAGAAGAACTAACACTGTTCTAGAAATATCAAGCAGTGGGCCAGTTTAACAGTCTCAACATTTGTCTCTAACACATTTCTCCAAATTCTCTGTGTGATATAGAGACTGGCTAATAGGACACTGCAAAACTTTGGGGCAAATTTTTGTATAGGTTAACTTCTGTTACTTTGGAAACCCTATATAGGTAGCTAATAATTAAAGTAAAAAAGTGTAATAAGTACGAGGATTCTGCTTTATTGCTTCCTCCTTACTGTGACTGGTTTGGAGATCAAATTGGAGCACGTTGAACTTGACCAGAAATAAAAAAACAAAATTAGCTGTAAAATGTTGAAGTATCATTCAGAAAATTGAGTGTTTCAAAGATGATAGACTATATTTGCTTTTCGTAAGTTATAGAATTCTGGTCTTAGTTTAAGATCTGGGAAACAGGATCATATAGTTCTAATTCCAGTACTGTTATAAAAATGATCTCTAATTTTGCTCAAAGTCGCATTGCCTATGTACATGTATTTCCACATCCATTCAATTGGGATAATATCTACCTACATACCTTCAAGGGTTTTATGAAAATTATAAATATTTGTAAAGCACAATATTAAGTGCTGCTGAATCTTCAAAATAGATGGGATGAACAAGTCTATTTATACAGCAATGTCTTAATTGTTTTTTACCTTTTTTCTTTTTTTTTTTTTTTTTTTTTTAGCTTTCAGGATTTTATAGTGTAACATGGTCCTTAACAAAAACCAAAACCAAACCCAGATCCTGCTTTCTTTTCTGTTTGTCACTTTGCTTAAAGTTGCAAACTTGGATTGTTAAAATTGCAATGATATATTCTTAAGTTTTTCTTAACCTTTTAAATACTAATTTTATTGCTTGCAGAGAAATGGATGCTGCAAGGACACCTTTAAGTGAAGCAGAATTTGAAGAAATCATGAATAGAAATAGGGCGATCTCAAGCAGTGCCATTTCGAGAGCTGTATCAGATGCCAGTGCTGGTTAGTAAAACTCGATTAATGTATTTGCTATTCTATCCAACTGAAAAGAGTTTATAGTTTTCCTATTAGGAAACTTGCAGCCCTGAAGCCACATTTTCCTAATAGGAGGCTGAATTTAGGTACAACCTGTGGCTGATTTTGTGCTGTGTTCCAATTAGTTTCTGAGAATGCCTTCTGAGTACTGATCTGGACAGTATTTTAATATTTGGGTCTACAGTAATGGCTGGATGGGGGTTGAAGAGAAGATACTCCAAATGGTAATATTATTACAGATAAAAATCTTTGTTTTAATTTGCAAAATTTTCTGATTGTGATCTTGTATCCTTTTCAGGGGACTATGGAAGTGCTATAGAGACCTTGGTAACTGCAATTTCCTTAATTAAACAGTCCAAAGTATCTGCGGATGATCGCTGTAAAGTACTTATTAGCTCTCTTCAGGACTGCCTTCATGGAATTGAGTCCAAGTCTTATGGTTCTGGATCCAGGTAAAACTTTCCTCTTCCATCTGCCCTTACTTATAAAAGGGAAGGTGTAGCGCGGGACTAGTTCACCAAGAAGAAACTAAGTCATGTAAGAAGCTTAGTGATTTGCTGAGTTGCACAAGAAATGTGTGAAAGAACCAAATAGGGGTTTCCCGAATTTAGCTGCCTTTTAATTAACCCTCTTTTCAAAATTGATCTGACTAGCTTAAGTTTAACTCTTAGTTTTATTTAGTATCCTTTCCTATATGGTACTCTTGCAATATGTAGACTTCAAAATAGAATTGTCCTTAGTCAATTAAGATGTCCAGTGCATAATTTTTATTAGAATTTGCTATTGAAAATTAAGGTTGAGGATATTTGCCAGTTTTCATTTTGCTTAAAAGTAACTTTCTCCACCCTTGTCACAGTAGAAATACACTCAAGTTGGGGGAAAAAAAGTTGGGCAGAATGATTTTGCCTGTTGTCCTTTGTCATACAGTCTAAAAATCAGGAGTAGGTAGATTTGAAATTCATGGACTCTTCTGCTTAGTACAAATGAGAGATTGACATTTCTTTCAAAACTTAAATAACGGCCGTTTCCGAGTTAGGACAAACACTGAGCCTCTAGTTCATTTGTATACTGTAGCAGTAGTGTAGTTGGCCTTGAATATTAAAACCACAAAGACGGCTGGTTTTGGCACATACTTTCAGTACACAGATTAGCAGCCATGTTGTAGTGATCATTTGAGGTACGGTGCATTCCCCCACCTGATTTCAGCCATCTCATCCTCCATTCTGAGTATGTACTTTCTGACTTTTCCTTGATAGATTAGAAAGCGGATGCACCTTACTGTCTGTAACTGAGTTCTTAGCCACCACCTTTTATACCAGCGATCTTTCATATTATATACAAAAACATACCTGCATCACAGTGAACAGATATTTCTCTCATATCCTTTTTTGAGGAAATTCATACTCAGAATACAACATTGGCATGCGGATGGCTTTATTTTGAAGAAAAATTTAATGAAGTAATTTCTTTTAGAAGACGTGAGCGATCCAGAGAGAGGGACCATAGTAGGTCACGAGAAAAAAGTAGGCGCCACAAATCACGTAGTAGAGATCGTCACGATGACTATTATCGGGAAAGAAGCCGTGAAAGAGAGAGGCATCGTGATCGCGACAGAGATCGTGACAGAGAACGAGACAGAGAGAGAGAATATCGTCATCGTTAAAGAAGGTGAGCATTTGTTTCGTGTTCTTGAACTTTACTGTTACTGACTTACTAAAAGTAACTACTCTAGGTTTGGGATTATTTACACTATTAATAGCTGCATTTAAATGGTCCTGCAGTATGTACTGAATCACTTTCTTCTTGCAGCATCTGACATGAACATAGGTAAGTGACGACAGGTAACTGGTCTTGGGAGGGAGGGAGTATTTGTGTGATTATCTTCTGCAGTTTGCATGCTGCCTTTTTGATTTTAGGTAGTATTAATGTTTGCAGTTTTTATGAAATGCAATTAAACCAATTCTTAAAAAAGCAGTAAGCCAGACTGATAAGTCTGCTCTCTTTGTTATCTTAGAAGATTATATTAAATTTATGGTTGTATTTCTTATTTGTATTTTAAAATACTAATTTTGTATTTTAAAATCTACTTGTGTAAGGACGGCAGCACTGAGCCCTTCATATGTCATGTGTGGATTATTTCAATTTAGGAAACACATGTACATACAGTTGCTGTCCTTGCACACGTATGGCGTTGTTTTGGGTTTTGGTTTGTGTTTTTTTTTTCCAGTGAGTTTTACTCAAATTCAGGAAATATAGCCTGACTTTGCTCTTTATTTTATGAACTGTGACCTGTCAATATCTTCCGCCTTCTAGCTAAATTCAGGTGTTATCTTCAATAAGATTTATGTTCAGTTGTTCCCCACCACCCTGATTTTTCATTCCCTCCCCCCTCTGATAGTAAAGTCATTTTCTGAAGACTAGTAAACAAATGTATGACGCAAGGATTGTTTCTTTTCTGGTTGTTCACAAACTAATTTGTTCTTTTATTTCATATATCTGCAGTCTTGCATGCATCAAATGTCTAGATAGCTACAGAGTAGCATGCTAAAAAATACTTTTTTCAGTGTACTGCTGAGAGCTTTAAAATACATAGAAATGTTCATCACGTTATATAATGTGCCATTTTGAGGATTGGGAATTCAAGCTACCCATGATTCCTTATATTTGACAGTTGGGTAAAACCCTACCTGTTAGTTTCTCTGCAGTCGTCTTTTTCCCCTTTTAGAAGAATTTCGCACTACATCTACATTAAAATTGAAGCTTGCAGACTCGCCTGTCTGCCCAACTTCCATTTCTTACATTTACCCTCAGATTTAGTTTCCAGATTTGCATGTGGTATTTATTCATGGAGCTGATTTACAGAAGTTAAATAGAGCAAAAACTTTTTAGAAATCATATGAAATGTAGTATACTCCTAAGTGAAAATATAATTTTGTATTAGTTAAACATCAGTTTTTCAGTCAGGCTTTTGTGTCACTGACTCCTTTTGGAGAGAACAAATTCTGATACTAAATGCTCTAGTCTATTGAGTATTCAGTGGGATGTTGTCTTTGGTTCATATACTAACAGGGACACACAAAGCAGTAATCGACCTAGAGAAGGAAAGTCAAAGACTTAAGTAGGAAGGTGAAACGTGGCAGCTGAAATAAAGTTGGCAGTCTATATCTGTTAATGCCACTTTTTGTCATAAAAAATGGATTGCTAGAAATATTTCTGCAATTGCATAAAAGTAGCAACTGTGGTTCTTAATTGTAAAATATCAGAACATAGAAGTACAGATTTAACAAAAGTAAATGTAGTTTCTTTTGTTGAACTGGATTTTTGCCTTTTATGATAAACGAGTATTTGTGATATTTGCAAATAGTTGTTATTAATAGGAGGTAACCATTGAGCCAAGTGATGGATGCTTTTCCAGAGTCTTTTCCAGAGTGTTTTCCTTCTGATGGAGATGAGCAAGCCATACTAAAAATGGTTAATAACCTGGAATTTAAGATAATTTTTTTTACCCTTGGCATACTTTATTAATCTAGCTTTAATTTTTGTTGTGCATGTAGATAAGGAGTTTCTGTGCCAAGTACAGGTTCCCTACCCTGTCACCCCAAGAAAACGCATCAAATAGCATTAGGTTGCATTTTATAATTTCCAAAGCACAATTTTAAAATGAGACTGTGGTTTCAGTCTCAATTCAGGTGGGATTTATATATGCAACTTCTTTTAACTTTGTTGTGTGCTGGGACTTCTCTTTTTTTTCAGAGGGGTTGCGTAGGTAAGATTCCCTTGTGCAAAAAAGAAAATAGGTCCTAAATACTTGATTTAAAGGGCAAATTTAGTATTCTGCATGTAAATGAAAGCATTTGGTATTTTTTTAAAGTTAAGTTGTAAACATTTTGTCTTGTTGCTGTCTTAATGAAGAAGGGCTTTATTGTAGTTTTGGGTTTTTATATATATATACACATACATATAAAAGAAATACAGTTATCTCCTGGTTTGTATGTTTCATTTTCACTAAGATGTATGTTGCCATACATTTTTTTGTTTCATTCTTTACATTGATTAATATTCATAAACGGATTTAACAGTCTCAGTCATTTAATAAATATCAGCAGTGCTGAAAAGAGTTACTCCCCATATTACTGTGTTTTGCCAGATAACATGAAGTTGCCTCTGTGCCTGCAACCTATGAATGGCACTTATACTTCTCTTTATTGTGTACCTATAGTCATAACTGTGATACTGTACTGGCATTTTTTTAAGTGTTACACATCTAGTTTAGAAGGATTTTAAAGGTCCATTGTGAACATTTTTGTATACAGTGAAATTCAGTTTGTACTGTACTACATTTATAGAGATGGGTTAAATTGGAATAACTTACCAAATGTGTTTATAATAACAACACTCTATTAAAAGTTTAGATGTACCATAGCAGGTATTTACACTTCTGTTTGTACACTTCATGATTTAAAATTAAATTCTTGCAAGATTTTGTACCTTCACTTGAGTAAGGCTTCATGTACATTGATAATCCACTCTACAGAGTTACTATGAACTGAATGTTCCCTTGAAACATCTTACCTTTGCTTGTAGAAAGCCTATAGATATAAAAGAGAACAATAGATTTAAGACAAATCTAACCTGTATTAGTCAAGAAAACTTAGTCCAACAGAATGATACTTAGAAGGATTAACATCAAAATTAATGTGTACAAACAGAATAGTAATGTAACTTCATCAGCATGAGTCCTGACTTTTTTTTTAGACAGAACTATTTTTTTTTTCTAGTTTAACTGATACTCAATGATGTATTTCTAGCTGATACATTGTCCCAATCTTAATCTGTCTGAATTTCTATAACTGCTGAATGTTAAGTTTTTCATTTTATGTTTTTGTTATTGGGTTGATTGCTTATTTCCTATTTAAACTGGATTTGGACTGAATTGCAAAGACAAAAACACTAACATTGTAACAGTTGATATGTATGTAGACTTTGTACTCCATATTTCATGTTTTTTCTCTGATTTTTCTGCTCTCAAACCACTGTAAGCAAAATAATTTAAAGTCTAATGTACTTCTGAGGCTCATATGCTTCTTCAAAAACTGCTCTCAGCTCTCTGAAATAGTTTCAGCTTTGGAGTGATCTAAGAACTAACATGGTTGGGATTTTTTTGGTGTCAGTAGGAGGGGAAATGTTACTGATAGTTTAAGTAATATTCATTCTATTTTTGCTTGTATAAGTAGGAACTGTCCTGTAACAGTGTGTTAGCAACCACTTAAACATCAAGTGAAGTATGAAATTAGTCTTTTAAGAAACCTTGTAAATTAATAGGAAAATGCCTATTTTTTGTATGTTATTTTAATAATAAGCTTCTAGTTAATAATGGAATTTTAAGTGAATCATGTGGTAGCATTGTTCAAGACCTGGGTATGTGTGCCTGTCTAGGATTATTTCAGATCTTCTTAATATTAAGCTATTATGAACGTTATTTACCTAATCTCTCTTTTTTAAAATGTGTATTTTTGAGGAAGCACATATGTGGGGCTGGCACTATTCTGTCGCATCTGGCATTCATCAGAGAAATCATGCTTTGTGCAGCTGATTCAGTATTTGAAATCCACCATAGAGTGAAAGAGGCAAGCAGTGCCACTGTTCTATGCGCTTCTTAAAGCCTATTTTATGGCTACGCTGGTGCTTTACAGAAATACATAGTTTGTTTCTTAATGTTCAGTGATTTCTCTCATTTTCTTGAGGGTGATAACATGTTTCAAAAAACAAACTAAAAATCTTATGCTATTGTTTATTTTCAAATGCATAAATGCGTAACTTAAATTTTTTCCATGAACATGTTGCTGTAATTTTGTTGCCTTCTGAGGTGTCTGTAGACACGCTTATATTTTTGTGTTCCCCACATCCTGTGCTTTTTTCTTTTGTTTGTGAAATCACTAGTATTGACAAATTTGAGCTGTGTGAAAGTTCCCCAAGAAACTTTAAGGCTTTATAGCATTTGAAACATAAAGAAGTTACTTGAAGTCAAAATGTTGGTTTGATGCAGTGTTCTCCAAAGAATGAACAAATTCTGTTTTGGGTTTTTTTTTTTCTTTTGCTCATTGTGGTTTGAGAACTAAGATTTCTTTTTACAAAAAAAAAAGATAATTGAGAGAGAGACCTTCATTTTTATGTTTTCCTGTGGCAGCCTGATCTACCTTTTTGTGTCTTCCTCATATATTAATGTGAAAGATACTTGCCAATAATTCACATCATCTTAATTTGTAAACTAAAGATTGAGTTTTCTGAACACACCTCTCTGTTCATCCGTTATTTTTGGTGAATAGGCAGGCTGGGATAGTAGGAGAAAGACATATGATGAATGAAACTAGTTTGGGAGCGTTCTTCTTCCCGTGTAAAATTATTTATAAAGTCAGAAAATTGTTCTGGTGTTGATCTTAAATTATACACTGAGATTGAACAAAGATACCAGGTAAGTACACTAATAACGGGGGGGGGGGGGGGGGGGATATGCAACAAATGGAAGAAGGTGCGAGTGGTGGTAAAATAGTCTGTTTGTACATGTATGATGAAGAGAATCACATATGTCTATCAGCTTACACACAGAAAGACAAATATAGAGTCAAGCTTGAAATTCCTTTCTCACTGTGTTATAGCTAAAGCATCACAGTATTTGGAGGTTTGTGATGTTCTGGAATGTAGGTTAAGTTAAAACAAATTTTGGCTTTCGAGCTGATACTTTCTGTGGGATTTTTGCTTTGTGTATTTTTTTTTTCTTTATGTATAGAATAAAATAAAGGTGAATTACATGAAGTAATTCTTAGGAGCTATTAGGATATAATGACAAATGTGTATTATGCATTTTACTGAAATGTGACCATGTTGGGAGATTGAAATTCAATCTCTGAAAATATCAGAAATTACTACACTACTATAAACTTGATGGGTATATGCACATACAGCTTTAAACTCCTGTAGAATTTTCACACTTCTAATAACTGTTTAAAGCTTTTATATGCTTATTTGGATAATTGGAATTAAAGGAAAAAATTAGAGTTGCTACTGCAAGATGCTTTTTTTATATTTAAGAAATCTATTGGTTTTTGTTGTAAGAGTCTGTCTTTGTGAAAAACAATGCTCAAGTTGCATCTTGCATAAATACAAAAATGTTTGATCACTTAATTTCTGGGATTTGATTTGTGAAATGTTCTGGCATAAACCCCTAACTTTTAAACCACAAAATAACTATTTAACAGATAAGTCTGAAATTTGGGTTTTATTAGTAGAAATGCTGAGAAACTGATTCCTGTATGGTGTTAAATTGTACAAACCTAACACATGCTCAGGACTGATAGCTTATATGAGCTTGAGGCAGATTGAAAACAGCATTGCCAAGAAGTACTGACTAGAGGTGTAATCTTTTTTTTTTTTTTGAAGTTGTTTCTTAATTCAATATTCTACTTGATTGTAGAATACTGAAAAGGGCTGAGCATGAAGGTATAATCCATACAGATTTATTTCTTCCTTTTGGAACCACAAAGGTTTCTGGTTTTGCCAAGGTATAGTGGCAGAATACTTGAAACCAAAATGTACACCACTTTGGATTTTAGTTGGTCGTGTTTTTCAAGATGAAGGTTCAGTGTGGTGCTGACCATCTTAAGAGCCCTATATTGAAAAGCAGTAATCTTAAATCCAGTTTATCATGCGTTCTTTGAAGTTCCTGTAGTTCCACAAGTACCCTTACAAATCTAGTAAATTATTCCCAGGAACTGAAGCTTTCTTATGCTAGTAGTATAAATCATATATATGGTGCTTTGGATCTGTTAACTGTCGCCACAGAAGTGATAAAGATCCATAATTCTTGCCGCAGCAATTGTATGATGAGAGCAGCAAATTCTGACATGCAGTCTCACAGCTGTCATATACTTACTTTCTCCGCTAAAAAACTGAGATTCTTCCCTGTCTGTTTGTGCTAACTTAGCTTGCAACTCTGAACACATCTTGTGGCGGCAGCACTTTGTCACTTTGCTACTAATTAATTTTAAAAGTACGTAACACCTCTGGAAATTTTGGTCTCTGGGGAAGGAACTTCCCAAAAAGTAGTTACTGGTTGATACATTCATGACTTGGGAACAAAATCTGCGAATAAGAAAAGATATTCCAGTCCCTGCTTTGGATTTGGATTAGTTTATGTGCATACTGTACTGTATAGAGCCTACTTGGTTATACGGGGTTTTTTTAAAGTTGTTATTAACAGTCAGTTTGAGGAAAGGAAGAAGAAATGTGTCAATTGTTCATGCAAAAATTGAGTACTTTGTCTTCCCAACTGCTTTGAAATTATTAAACTGGTAGAAGAATATTTGACAGCTGTGTACTGGTGCACGTTCATGAAATTGCTCCTCTAAATGTCTTGTTTTTCAAGTGAACAATTTAATGTGTTGGTTTTTTGAACAATTTGATTTAAACTATTTTGAAATTATTGAATGTTGAAATTGTGAATTATTAATGAAATGAAGATAGCTAATTGTTTTGTAATGGAATTCAACTGAAATCCAGTGTATGGAATTATACCATCCCAAATATTTTGTGAACTCTTACAGTAATTAACTCTGAATGGTGTGGTTCCTTAATTTGCCAAAATAGATGAGAGTAGGAAGTAGGGCTTGAGGTTTTTTCTAGGGCAAGTAGGCGAGGACACCTGCAAATCTATATTGTATTATTTCAAAAGTGGGTTCTTGTGGTTAAACTGCAAGCGTGTATTTTTAGATGTGTGAAGACCATCCTGCTTGCCACTAGTCAAAATTTTGAAGTACTGGTATCAGATTCTGTGCACTTTCAAATGTTACTGAGCTGTGAGCCATCCACTTCATTATACAATCAGTGCATTACTTAAATGTCAAACCAGCTTAAAACGTCTGTAAGTGGGCAGGTAAAAATGTAAAAGTCTAGTTGTGGCAAAATTACCTTACGTGCTTGTTGGTTTACTCTTGCAGAATGCATACTTTAGGAAATGTTCTATATAAATGTTTCCATCAGTCACAGGAACAGTAGCTATTTCTTTCTTTATCATTCAATACTTCAACTGTGAAATTTATGTTCTTTCAACTTTGTTGTACAACAACATTAATTTTATTTTTAACTATTGTACTAGAAAACAATTCCGTGCACAAACAAGTAGCTACTGCTTCTGGGTATTTTGTGTTAGTTTATATTATGGTGAAGTAGATGCACGACTTGTGTATGTATAGATAAGCCAACAATTTTCTGTGTATTATGGGGATTAGCAAAATCTACATCACAAATTTTGACACATTACAGCTGAAGGAAGAGGAACAGCGTGCAAGACAAGATACAGTCTTCAAGGAACGATGCTTGTCCAGCAGTTTGCTTCATGTGATTGAACTGAGCCTGTAAGGATTCATGGATAAAATGAACAGGAATAGATCTGAATAAAGCAAATCTGCATACATGGTAACCAGTAGCTCTTTTACTTTTTTATGTTGCTTAACTGTTTTATTTGAGGGAAACCTGTGTGATTTAAACCTTATAGCTTTTGCAACTTTATTACTGGTTATATACATTTGGCAATTATAATGTGCAAGCAATTGGAAAAAGTCAAGTAAATGCTTGTTTTTATAGTAGTTTGTTCATGTTAAACTGTTCATATGATAATGTCTGTACACAGCACCTCTTTGATTACAGTAGATGTAGTGTTGTAATAAACTGTTTAATGGGGCTGATGTGTAAAGCTGTTCAAGTTATTTGATGTTTACACCTCAGGGAAAGTCTTGTGTTCAGCAATATTTAAAGATAATGTTACAATGAAAACATTGATGCTGTCTTTAAAAACATCGCAATAGTTCTTGCATATGCCTCAACCTAATCTTGCATTCAGTGAGTTAAACATACTAATGTTGCTCTCACACATTCAATTTCGATATGAAAATAGGTGGTTACGTAAAACCTTTAATGCTATTTTGCTTTCTAGCAGTGTTTACCTAGGTGGCTTGTGAATTTGCTAATTGACATATAAAACTGTAAAAACTGCAGCTCTTTATGGTCTGTTGTTTTGAGGAGAGGTGGTCCCCGGTCTGTGATTTTAGCACGCTGAAAATTTTCTCTCATACAGCCTTGATCCTGATTGACACTACAGTTAATATAAACTTAAACTGTTCGTATGAACTTAAACTGTCCCTAATAAGGGGTGGAAAGGTTAGCTTTAAAAACCAAAACAAAACCCTGCAGTTGTTTACAGTTTTATAGTAACAATGCTTGTGTGTGTTCCCCCTCCACCTCCAAGGCCGTAGCAGTCTGTACATAGTTGTATATTAGAAATGTGCCAGAAGAAACCAGATGTTCCCATTTTTCAGACTTTATGGGTTTGGTATTTTCTTAATACTTTGGGGTTTATTTACACATGCATATAAAAGAGAAGGTACACTTGTATGTCCTTGGTCAGCGATGGGCAATATTTAAATGTCTTAGCAAAAAGTGGCGCTAATTAAATCTGTCAGATGAGGTTTTGTAAATTTACCTAAAAACAAATTATCGGAGCTCACAGTGAAAGTTGACTTCAAATTATAAGAATTCGTTTTAAATTTCATTGAGTGTGAAATGCAAGCGAATAGAAAGTTCATACAAGTTGCAAAAACTTAGTTTTTTGGCAGCCTTGCACAAAGGCTCACTTTTAGTCTATTGTAAATCATTATGTAACGGATTTATTCTTGGAGTTTTCACTTATTCAAATAGCTGCACTTAATGTTTTAAGTTAAGTTTCAAGACCTCAGATGGCTTTAAGAGGCAACTCTTAGACAACTCTCGATTTCTTTTTTCTGCCGATTTTGAGGATTTTACAGCCGACCTAAAATGTTACCCTGTTCAGGAAAGCACTTAAATCCATCTGGTTTTCCAGAGCATTTAAAGCATGTGCTTACAATCCATAGATTTCAAGGAATGTACACATATGCTTTAAGTACCTTATTTGCATACGTGAGTGATTTTTATGCTTTACTGAGCTGGGACCAGTAGCCTGTGCCACTGCGAAAGTTTTGCTTCAGTCTGGAATGCTCTAATATTTTTGTCACCTAGCACTCGGCCAGGTTTCCTGCAGCCAGGTTGATGCTGTTGGACTTGGCTACAGTTTCAGACTCTCCCCTTTTTTTTCCTTAAATTGTGTACCTCAGTTCCTCATGCATGGGATCACTGGTGTTTATTGAACGATTTGCTACTGAGAAGACATTTGACATGTTTGTTTAATCCTGTTTGCAAATGAAAACTGCCTTTTAAAATTTTGTAAAACTGAAAGTTGTGTCAAACAAGTCATGCCTCATTTCCTGCTTTTTGTGAATAGGTGTTGGTTACAAACAGAACAGTACTGTTGTAATTTTTTTTTTCTTTACTTAAAAACATTGTTTACTGCTGTGTGTAATAAGTTTAAGGAAGAAATAACCTGCCTGTAGCTGTTACATGGGGAATAGCTAATTCTGGAGAGGCAGCAGGTAAGTAATGTTCCATTGCATAGATATATTAAATCTTAAAATAAAAAAGTAAATTTACAAGCATTTTATGCAGGAACTGATACTTTACTCCACATTGAAATAGATTTAAGGAGACTGTTGCTCTTTTTACACAGAGTGTAATTTCTCACTCGCACATAGATTTCCATTGCTGGCAATGGAAATAGCAGGGAGGGAGTAGCAGGGGGAAAATAACATAAGTTAAACTGAGCGATCATTGTGATTTGAGAGATGAGGTCCCCGTATGAAGCCCCTTATTTCTGCCTGTTCTCCAAATACTTAGTTTTAACTGATAGATGTACTGTGTTGCAATTTAGATAATACTCTCTTGTTACTGTGAGTTTCATTTGTTAGATTTTTTTAAATGAAACAAAAAAATGTACAGAAAAAATCCAAAGACCCTGATAGACACCAAAAAGGAATATGTCTAATGCACATCATGTATAACTGGATCTGTAGTAGAATTTTTACCAGGTTTTGGTTTATTAAACGTTACTGGCTATTTCCTGTGCACGCTCAGGAAGTAGCAGTTTGGTAATTTACTGACTGGTGATGATGCCATGATGGCTACTGCTGTGCTCTTTGATATTCATCCAATTGTATTTCATCTCCTTTTGCTGATGAAAGGACAAAATAGTCGTGAGGAAATACTTTATTTCTTTCAAATATTGATTTTATAAGTAACACTGAAAATAATATCCTAAGGCTGTGTCCTTTATCTTGAAAGGCAAAACCAACAAGTAGTGACTTAGGGGTGGCAGTGCTTTAGCAGAAGAAGTTGTTTTACTGGAGGTTTGATTTTTAAAAGTAGAGGGTTTTTTTTTTAAAGTAAAATTTCTACTGGACTGTATGTTTTGACAGGTCAAAAATACTTCTTCAGAAGAAGAACATAGTGTTTTGGAAACTGTACAGTGTTTTTTTCCTCATTCCCTTTTTGCTTTCTGTGCCAATAATTTTAGTTCTGATTGCATTTTGAAAAACGTTTGTCAGAACTTCAAAATTTTTATTTACTGTGTGGCTTATAAGCTTGGATAGCTGTTGTTTTTGTGTTAAACAAGATATGTTATTAAATTTAGGCATTAGCTTGATTTTTTTTTTTTTTTTTTTTGTTAAGGAGTGAGTGTTTTCTATTTTTGTTCCTTTGAAATTGGTGAGGCTTAGTTTTTCCTAACGGTATTTTTTTACCTGATTGTTTAGTTGCATACCCAAACCCTTGTAAATGTTTTCCTAGTTGTATGTGGATAATTGGAGATTTAAATGTTGTGTATATACTTGTCATCTGTGTTTCTAGTAAAAATACATGGTATTCTCTATAGAAATACTTAATTCTGGATTTCCTTTTCTTATCCACTTGCTCTCTGTGTACAGGTTAAACAGACTTTGTTCCTATTTTTATTTATAGAATTTTATACGTAGCCTCTTAAAGTTATCATTGGTTCTTGTGTAAATGGGGATACAGCCTTAAATTTCCTAACATAATGCTCATTAAGATACTGTTAGTCATGTAGATTTAAATATAAAACATGCATGTTTAAGACTGGTACTCTTCAGAGATCTGAGACGCTAAATTGCTTCTGTATTGAAATATAAACCCTTCAAGATCTCAGAGAAGGAAAGTGCAGGTCAGTGGGCATATACTTAAAGAAGATTGAATTCTTTCCAAAACAAGTATTTTGATGTAGGAAAGAAGGAACATGGATTTGTTTAGGATCTAAATTATTTTGGTAATTGACTGCATAAGTCTTAAACATAATGGTTGCAGCATGCTAATTAGTCATGATGTTTATGCAGAAATATTGTCTCTTGCAACTGTTTACTATGATGCCTTGCAATTAATATTGCAGACAGGCTTGGGGTGGGTGGGGGTATTGAGGTGTTTTTTTGTTTTTGTTGTTGCCCCCTCCCCCTGCCCTCCTGAAATTAAGATCTGACATGCTATGTACTTTTAGATTCATTTAGCTTTAGAGGATGAATTACTAAGGAGCAGTTTGGAGCATAGAAGTTCCTCAATTTGATGTTCTCATGGGATTCCCCCCCCCCCCCCCATGTTGGACAAAATACGATAAAGCATCTCATTCTATTTGTATATTATGCACTTGTTAGTTCTTGAATCCTTTCTATAGCCTCAGTTATTGCAGCGGGTTTTAGGTTCTGGTATGACCTATGACTGTGCTTAAATCTTTTAAAGCTTCTTTGGAAATACACTAGTTTTATTGAAGTCTCTTGAAAATAGTAAACAGTACACCTTTGATCCCAATGAAATGGAGCATTTAAGTTGTAAAAATTCCCATCTATTCATACCATGTAATGTGATTTTACATGATTCAGTGCTAACACTTTGGAGTATATTCAAGTAATAGACTTTGGCCTCACCCTCTTGTATACTGTATTTTGTAATAGAAAATATTTTAAACTGTGCATATTATTATTACATTATGAAACAGACATTCCCTTGATCTTCAAATGTAAGCAAATGAGGAATGTGTGTGCTTTTATAAATACAAGTGATTGCAAATTCAGTTTCCTTACTACTGCAGGTGTCCTTTTTTAAAATAAAAAAAAAAAAGGAAAAAAAAAAAAGCCAAGTGTTTTAAAGGTGAAATACATTCCTATTTGGTAAACCTTAACATTTTTATGACGATTACCAGCACTGCTGACTTTCTAAACAAAAGGCTGTATTGTCTTCCTGTACCATTCCATTTCCTGATTCCCATTTTGCACAAGGATGTACGAGTAAACTAGTCAAGAAATGGTTTTGAAATACAGCTGGGGGGCTTGTCGAAGTTGGAATGCAGAATTGCAATGCAAAATGTAAGGAAATGGATGTCTGTCAGAATGGCTGACTCCAAAGGATTTTATACATATATAGACAGTTTCCTGGTACTGGCAGGCCAAAGAGTCTGTTGAATACTTGAGTTTCTGAAGACCTATATTTCTCAACAAGGTAAGATGGTATCCTAGCAAATGCGGATTTTAATACATTTTCAGCTGAGGTACTTAGTTAAGTTTAGGGATTGCTTCATCTTTTTTAGATGTTATACTTGAAATATTGCGTAACTCTTAGCTTTCATGGGTTTCTTTTTTTTCAGCCTTTAGGAGACTGTTAAGCAATTTGCTGTCCAACTTTTGTGTTGGTCTTAAACTGCAATAGTAGTTTACCTTGTATTGAAGAAATAAAGACCATTTTTATATAAAAAATACTCTTGTCTGTCTTCATTTCAGCTTGTCTAGAATCTTTGCAGTGCTCATTATGTCAGAGTCTCTTAAAATATTGAAACATTAAAACTTAAAGTGTGGACATTCTAATGTAGTTACAGCTAGATTCTGTGCTATAATTATTTCTGAATCTAGAAATAGTTCTGTTCATACTAGCTCTTGTCCTTCTCATCTGGTCTTTAAAGACTTTTTGCAGAGTTTAAAATTGGTGAGAAGTGCAAACTTTTTTTTTTTAAGCCAACCTTTTTTTTTTGTCAGTCATTTTTCTGTAAAATGCAGTGATCCACGTATAATGTGTCAACTGAAGAAAAAAACAAAAGCTGTCTGTGTAAAGCAATTCCGGTGTCTTAAAATTACATTTTCATAATCAAACGTGTACTAATGTTTGGAGCTGTGGGCTTGCTGTATAGGAGGCATTAAACCAGTGATGATAAACCTTTTTATTTTAATCTGGCTTCTTGAGTTGACTAAATCTGGCAAATGTTAATCATTACAAAGCATGTATGTGTTAAACACAGCAGTGGTAAAACAGCTGTATGGCAGGTTGAACTGTTGTCAGCTCATCTCATGCAGGCAGTTGGTCTGGTACCAATGACAGTATCCATCCTGTAATGATTTAAAACTCCTTTTGGCACTGTGGTTTCATGGCCAAATGTTTTGCTCTGCTGCTAAATCAGGACATTGTATATGTAAAACACACATCTGTTTGTTATATACAAAAAGTCATTAGCATCACCATACTGTGCCATACTAACGGTGAACTTTTCATAATTCATAATATTTGAAGTTCATTTACTCTAGCATAAAATGAGCTATATCCGTTGTACCATCTTAGATTACCGGTACCATTTTGCAGTGTTGTTGGCTCCAACTTTTGTCTGTGGTGAGCCTCCAGCATTTGGCAGTGGTGAGATTATGTGAGAACGCCGATTTTCATTTGGGAAAAATATTTTTTCTAATCTTTCTAGCTTCAAAAAGAAGTCTGAAATGCAATCTGATTGGCTTGGAAAATCACAACATGATTTTATTTAAACATGATTTTTGAATGAATGAAGGTGGGCGATTGTACAGGTCTGTGTAGAGGAAACAAAACGCTCGTAAGAAAATTAACCTGAATTTCTTTGGCTAGCGCTCTAAACCTGTAATAACAAAAATAACAGTCGCTTACTCTAAAGGGCTCAAATTTTAATTGTTCAAAATAGCAAGCAACAGGATAGCAAAACTAACTTGGCCGCTGATAGTTTACTGCACTATGCCTGAATTTCACAGTTAAGCTGGGTTTTTAACTAGATGTGTGGGTTGTAGCTCGGCTTCGTTGGCAGAGTGAAGGTTTGGACAGAGGTGGAAGGAGTGTTGGGCTGTGGCTGGGGGGGTTCAGGGGAGTCCAGGCTTCCTTCTGGGTGGAGAGCAGAGGGGAAAATCATTGCTAGCTTGATTTTAAAGTGCCTTGTTGCAATTTTCCTCCAGGTTAGGGTGTTCAGCAGTTCCCATTGCTGAATGGGAGAGAATTGTAAAGCATCCTGTCCCCAGAAACATAGGATGTGTACTCTAAGATAAAGGCAGTGAGGATTCAGTAGTACATGGATGAACTCATTGTGGAAGCATTCAAGCATAGGTCAACTAGCCAGGATGCCCGATCATCAGGGTGTGACTTGAAACGGTTTCAGAAGAACGAGGAAGGTAAGCACTCTTGAGTATGGTTTTTTGTCTTCCGCATAAGCTCTCTGGGGAAAATACCATCCCTAGAGACAAGGAAATAATTTGATAATGCTTACTAGTAAAGCTGTTTTTTGCTCGATTCTGCTTGCAAGCACCTTGCCTCCAACCTTTTTTGGTGTCCTCTCTGTAGCTGCTGCGGATTGAAAGGCCCAGAGCCTGAGGTGAGCTGGAGGGAGAGATCCTGCTGGAATCCAGGCTTCAGCAGATTATTGCCCTTGTTTGTTCTCCCCTCCAGTGCCCAGCAATGTAGAAACCAGTGCAGAAGCCTCCTCTCTGCCACCTCTTGCTGCAGGCAGACCGGCCTCACAAGAGAGAGCTAACCCTTCCCATCTACCCTATCCTCTGAGGGCTGCAAACAAACAAACAAACAAAAAAAGCCAAAAACCAAAAGGACCCCCACCAGGATGAACCTGTTTCTGAGCACAGCTGTACTGGCTGAGTAGCATCACTCTGTGGCCCTTAATATTGACTGGCAGGTTTTTGGGAGGAGACAGGTGGAAGGTATTTGTGAGGTTTAGCAGGGGAGCCTAAAATAGTCATTTGTATGAGCCGTGGGTTCTTAGGCCAGCTGCAATTCAAGGGTCATTTCTGGGCTGCAGGAACTGTTTCTGTGAGGTAGCTCTGGGGTTCTTGTGCAGATGTTCTGCTGCGGGTTTTGCAGCCCAGGCAGTGGGACAGTGAAGTCCCCGGGATATCTTTATGCAGAGAGAAAGTTGTCTGCTACTGCACCCGTTCTGAGCCACTGAAGGCACTACTGAACTTTCTCCTCTTGCAAAGCCGGCATCTTGCTTCATTTCCTGCCAATAGAGGAGCCTTACTGGCTGGGAAGAGGCTTGAGGTTTTGAAATTTGTCTCTGTGGAAATGAAAGACACCTGAGCACCTGCTGGGAGGCAGACATTGAGTAAGTAGTTAGAAGTGTCCTTTTCAACCCCTGTTACGTTTGGGGAGGGGAGAGATGCTCAGAGTATTGGGGAGGTTCAGAGTATTGGTGCTGTTCTCTAGCTTTTTATTCTCCCCTGGTTCGTCCTTCAAACCTTTTCATAATATTGCAGCTGGTCCAGGGGAGATGGTACGTTGCAAGAGAGAAGAGCAGCAGAAAGCAAATCAAATCCAAAAATCAGCAAAGCAAAGTCTGTATGAAGCAGTGAAAGGTAAGTTTGTTTGTGCGGGCTGAGTAAAGGAAGATACAGGTTGTAGCACCTGTGTAGCTTATGATCACAAAGATACCTTTTTTACAAACATTATTACAGGAAAATCAGATGCAGATACCTGAATGTCTTTATTCCCAACTTATCCTGAAATGCTGGACTATAACAAACTGTGACACGCTGTGCAAGGGAACACGGATTTAATAATTTTGGGGCCAGAGCCCCTGTTTTGCATTGGGAATTACCTGAGTCCTCTTGAAGGCCTGTAGCATCACACTCTCAGAAATAACATAGTCAACTGAGAAAGATGTTTGTGAAATTAACCTCTGTGTTTTTCCAAAGATAACCACCTGGTAGCATAGCGTATTTGTTAAAGGAATGCAGTCTGCACACTTGAACACCTCCAACAGTGGGTTTGGCATATCCTCAAGTAGTTAAAGCATGACACGTCTACCTGCCTTTCTGAATGCATCTTGGTGGCTAACAACACAGATTACTGCAAGCACAGTGAAGAATTGAATTTTAAAGAGGTGATGCTCGTTGACGTTGTGTGAGAGCAGGTAAGGCTGCTGCTCCTCAGGAGACTTTGCTGTGTAAGAGATGGACAGTTAACTGGGACTGCAGGAGGAGGAAAGTGTTTCAGTCACGTTGAATTTTTCTCTATTTTTACCTCTTAGAAGATCCAAAAGCAAGCGATTGCTTCTGAAAAATGAGAGTAAGTGGCTGGAGATGGGGAGATGATGAGCCTGCCCCACATCCCAGAAAAGTAACTTGTTGGGAGATGTATAGGAGAGAGCCTTTGGAGAGGCAACAGAAAGAGACCAGGGTGAGATGGGAACATACTTCCTTTCTTCGACTGGAGACGAAAGGAGGGGTTTGTGAAAGGTGCAGAAGCAGTTTGATGCAGCGGCAGCTAGGGGAGGGCAGCATGTTTATTTTCAAGGATGTTGCAAGCTGAGAGGTGCGGTGCTGTCCCTGGGCCGAGGGAGGGAGAAGGGCTGGTGCTAAATGAACAGGTGGAACTCTTGTTGGTTAAGTTTGAGCTGGAAGTGAGTCAGAGAAGAAACCCTCCCTTTTCTTTTGGTCACGCAACATAATGTATAATATTACAGAAAATGGTGAGATGCCAGTCAGCTCATGCTTTTAATGCTGAGACACAAAGTATATGGTGCTCAAAAGCTATCAAAAATTTTCTGCCTTTCTTAGTCTGCTCTTTTACTGCTCCTGGAGAGACGGTGTGAAAAACAATTGCAGACCATTTTTATTTGTAGAAATATAGGTCTCTTTGCTGCAGGTAGAAGGTTGCTATCCCTTTTAATTATCTGAATCTGTTTATCCACCTGTTCTGAACAATTTGCAGAAAATTATGTTAGCACTCTGCTTCCCATCAGACTGCAGTAGGTGTAAGTCTTGTAAACCTGGTGCCCTTTGTGTAAGTGGGAAATTGAATTAATTTCTTCTCAAACAGCGTTTCCCAATTTTACAGAAATGACCCAGTGTAAACAGGTGTTTTAAAAATATATATATACACATTGCTGAACATTTCTTCCAAAACACTTGAATCTACTTAGCGCTGGCACTCATTGAGTAGATTTTCTCTTTTTATCCTATATATTAATGGTGAAGTTAGGCCCCTAGGTGTTCTGTCGTGCAAGGAAGGATACGTTCAAGCTGGTGCAGATGTGCACAAGTGGTGGAAAAGGGTCTCTTCCTGCCATCTAGTGGCATGAGGAAACCTCTCCACTCCTCTTTGCTTAATTCATAATCTCATGAATTGTTATGTCTGCGACCCTTGTTTGTCTCATTACTGCGATGTCCACACATTGGTCGCTTATCCCACGTATCCACTTCCTTATGAGTTACGAGCTTTGTCAGACGAACTAGATTTGATAATCCTTAACTGCCTTAAATTTAAGAAGATAAGATGGCAGTTGCTGCTTTCCCTTTTTCCACAAAATAAACAAGCTGTATTTTTTTTTTTGTCCTTGCCTTGACACCTCATGAAAAAGTCCTTGTTTCTTGCCTTATTTTCTACATATTATTCTGAATGCCTTCTAAGCGTGCTGCTGTTAAATTCCTGCGCATGTTTTCGTATATAATACACTTGGAGTGAAAGAAATACTTTAATGCTCAGAAGCCTTTCTTTGACACTGAAAACACTGGAAGATACTGTCCACACAGGCAGAGAGAATGTTGGCTGTAGTTGAACGCATCTCCAAAGCCCCGCACAAGATGAGTGGGTTCCCCTGTGGAACAGGCAACGTTCGCCTCTGAAGGAGCAGGGAGCTCTACAGAGTTACTATTTCAGAATGGTTAAACTGATGCTTAAAACTGATTTCTAAAGCTCGCTGGTATCCCCTTTCCCTGTTTAGCCATCGACTTCTTTTTGACAGACACGCAGCTATCCTCACCACCTTTTACAGTCTGCAGACTGTGCTTCACTTAAAAAATACGTGGCTCTGCCTGGATGTGTTACAGCTCTGCGCTGGTGGGAGGGGATGAAAACAGAGACCATTCATCCCAAACAGAATCCTTATTCATGGGTCAAGCTGTAAGGGACTTGGGCTCCCGCCTCAAAAAGTTAATTGGAGCCTATGCGTAATTAAAACTGCAGTTCTCACTTTCCTAAATCATTTAGCCTGGAATCTTTGCAAGATGTAGGTCCACAGCCCCCATTTTCTCAAAGACCCGTAGTGTAAGGGTAACGAAAATGGTGAACGGTGTAGAATGGCCAACAGAGCCCTGCAGAAGAAACTGTTGGAAATAATGTCTAAATTGTGTAGCGAGTTCTTTTTTTAATACATAAAGTACTTTGAATGGAAAGGGCCAGAGAAGGCCAGTGTTTTATTAGCAGCTATAAAAACAGATGAGAGTGATTAGCCTTTTTCTCTACAAGAAAAGCTGTATTTTGAGCTTCTCTGTGTAAGTATAAATTCTCCATGATTAAAGCTATCTACTGGCTGGCTTCCATCTCAGCTGGAGTCCAGGGAAATTTTCTTGGGGTTTCTTTCACAGTGGTTAACAGTATGACACTTCAGAAAAATAACTTTTTTTTTCTGTCACATGAATCCCTACTATGCCCTCCTAATTTTAAGTTATCCCCTGACTGTTCCATTCAGTTATTTATAATATTTTTTAAAAAAAAGTAATTTTATGCCTTTTACTCGAATTTAGAAATAAAACTCTTAACCTCTACATTATCACCTCCTTCGGCATTTTTTTTGTTATAACTACAGCAATAACTAGCTTGGATTTTTAACTGTGAGGGGCTTGGGTGCATTACTGAAGAAGGGAAGGTTTCTAAAAATTCAAGCCTTTATTTAGAAAACTGGCAAGTTGCCAAAACAAAAAGAAGCATTACCACCAAATTAAATTAATAGTCAGTTAAAACCATTGGGGCTAGCAAGAGGGACAGCAGTATAGTGTTCATTGCTGGAGCCAGGTTTGTGCTACCTCCAGCTGCGCCTGACCCTTGGAGCAGGAGGCCTCTTCCCCCACTCAGGTTCATCCTTTCCAGGACTGAAAGAAGCTTGAGGAAAGTCTTACATGACACATGTGCGAAGTCTACTCCTGTGAGATTGTATGTAACACCCTTACGAAGAACAAAAATGTTCCCACCTCTTTTTAACTTGGAAAAAAATGGCAAATTTAAAACCACAATTCTGGGATTAAATCTTGGATTGACCTAACGTGGGTAAGGATGCTGAAGCACCTGGTAATCTTGGTAACCTCCAATTTCAAGTTGGAGGTTGTTCTTTATTGAATACACCAGTATCCGTGTGCCATCTGAGGGAGCTGTGAAACGTAAAGGCAGCTGGCAGGTGAAGGACTCGGCTCTGTGAGGAGCAGCCAGCTGCTTGCACATGGCTCGTTTCTTTCACAACAGTGGCATATGATAACGCTTTCACCTAAACCACACACTTGGGTGGAGGCTGGGCTCCACGGTTATGTCATGGTGGCAGATCATGTGCAGCAGGCCCCAAAAAAAGGTTGGCAGAAGCAAGTTCAGCACCTGTGTTCTTCAGGGCACTCCCAGCCCTTTGCTATAGGCAGGAACCTGGGTAACACGGTCTACTTCAAACAATCCCATCCATTTCCAGTCCTTCCCATGTCATCTCGTTGCGCAGATTTTTTTCATTCCACTTTTGTTCTACAAAGGTTTTCCTCCGTAGCTGGCCATATGCCACAACCTACTTGTGACTCTGAAAGTGGCTGCTTTGAAGACTGCCCCATTTGAGGTGATTTCCTTTATTTCAGTAGGCGCAGAGCAGACGTCCAGTGCCAGTTTCTCCAGTTCTGCCACTTCTTTTCTTTTCTTTCTTTTTTTCAAATGTGCTTCCATGCTGGTAATAACATTCAAGCCTGTGAACATTCAGACAATGAATCCATTAATTTCTTGATGATCAAATCTTTGCATGAGGTTTAAAAAAAAAAAAGAGAGAAAAAAAAAAAAAAAGGAACTTAGTTCTTTTCCATTCTTTCCCTGCTGCTCTTTCACAGTCTAATAGAGCCGTGGTCATCAGGAAGCTTTTCCCAGAAGCAGCCTGTCTCATCATACCTCCCCAGTTCCTAATTGCGCTGCTTTTACTTGCTGGAGTTCCTTCCTCTGCCGGTCATCTGCCTGCGGTGGCTGCGCAGCTGGAGCGGGGCAGGCAGGTGAAGCTGCGGAGCAAGCAGGAGTGGGAGTGCAGAGCAAGACAGGTGGCCGGGCAGAGGCACTGCTAATGGGACCTAGAGACGAGGAGTGTTGGGCAGTGGCAACAGGCTATTGTGAAACCCATTTCATTCGGAGGGAAGCACACACGGGCTCTGATCCCGGGTCTGGGGAGCAATCCACGTGTTGGCCATGGGAGGTTCATGTTTCAAACGAGAATCACTGTCCCCATCCCTCCTCCTTCCTGCTGCCCTGACGCAGACGCAGCGGCATGTCAATAGGACAAAATAGGGCACGTAAGTCATAAGGAGGGAAAGCCAAAGCCCTGAGCGTGGCCCCTCACCAAAACCTCTGCTCCTGCCTTGGTGAGCAGGTATCTGTGAAGCAAGAAGCTCCATGGGAGCGTGCCTGGGGACAGGAGCAAGGTGAGCAGGTCTGTTTGGATACGTCTGCAGTGGTTGCCAAAAGCACCCTCGGGGCCACCCGTGAGAGCAGCTCTGCCTGCTACGGCTATCGACAGCTTCAAAGCATGACAGGAGCTGCCGCTGCAGAGCACACCCTGCCTGCCACAGCCCACCCGCCAGTCCACGTCCCATGAGATGCGTGTGCAGCTGGGCACACCCGCACTCATATGGGCAGGAGCCAGCAAAGAAACAAGGTTATCTTTGGCAGGAATTTTTTTTTTGGCCATTCCCAGTGTCTGCATTTTCACCCTTAGGGCAGTAACAGTGGTGAGAGGGCCCCAACACTGCACTCTTTTCCCGAGTTTCCTTACTTGCGCTTCTTTTCAGTCCAGGTGAAGGCCAACATTGATTAAATACCGTCAGAACCACTGCATAAAATTGGACGTGGTAGTATTTTCCTCTGTTGTTTTTTGTGGAAATGTATGTTGGGCTTGATTTGTGGCTCTTTAGAGAGAGAGCCGTGTACAGAAGCATACTGGAATCTATTTCCAAGAGCAGGAATCTCATGTTGGGTTTTCCAAAGACATTTTGAAGTTAAGACGTGTTGCATGTGGGTTTTGTATTTGGTTGGATTAAGGAATAAAAGGACTCCCCGCGTCATATGCATTCCCTATGCAATCACCTTTTTGATTTTCTGTATCAGAATCACATATCTTACAGACCAACAGCCGGTGGTGGTGCAATGGTGGCAGGACCCCGAGGGCCAAGCATGTGTCCAAGATCCCCTGCTCAGGTGAGCTCAGTTTCTGCAGGTGGTGCTGTGATGGACTGCCCTCTCATATTACAGTTGCAAATAGATTAGCAAAGGCTGATTACAGCCCTGTCTTTAAAAAACAAAGCAGAACAACATTCAAGCCTACCCTTCCCCCTTTCCAAAGAGAGATCTGCAGGGCAGTCATCACACATGGGAGGAAAAGGTTTCTTTACAGCAGGACCTCCATCATTACCCTTTTTGTCCGTCTTAATGTTTCCAGAGTAAAAAGGTTTCCACAGAAGCTGTTTATTAATTAGAAGTTACGCCAACCTCAGGAAATTTAAGTTTTCTTTGAAGACAGTGAGAGCTTGACCACTTGCAAAAGACTGGCCCCCATGCCAGTCTTGCCAGCTCGCTTCATTTTAACAAGAGCTATAATACTTCAGAGCCGAGCAGCACTGTCCACGTGAGATCTAGTTCACGTAAGGAAAGGGGTAGGGAAGTTTTGCTTCCCGGGAGCAGGTTAGGCATGGCGTTCACCATCTTCTCATCTGCCAGGAGCCCTAACGCACACTTTGGGGGGCCATGGGAAGGGGAGCTCTGGAGGGCGGTTTGCAGGCAGGGTCTGGCTGTAGCTTCCCAGAGAGTCCCCTGAGTTCCCTGGTCCATCGTAGGAACGGACAGAGCTGGGCTGACCCGAGGGTGCAGCTGGGGCACAGAGCAACCCTGCAAATCAGCAACTCCCTCAGACTCGCCTCCTCCTGAAACAGAGAAATTAAATTACCCTTGGGTCAGCACAGCCCCCCACACGTGACCCTGCTTAGGAGCCACACGGGCATTGCTCCGGAGTCACCAGCAGTTCAGAGAGAGCTGGTGGGCTTATTCAGAGATACAGTGCAAACCCACGTCAACGTGGACCTCTGCCTTCATTCAGCCCAGCAGACAGGCACAGTCCCTGCCCCAAAGTGAATCAATAATGAAAAGTAACGTCAGATGCTCTTCAGGCCTGCCACTTCTGGTAATTAACATGGTTTTAAGAGTCGTCTGTCCTCTGCTGCTGTTTGGAGTACCGTGGGAAGCTGTCTGCCTTCCTACACGAACAAGGAAACATTTCTACCATATATTCTGTTATAGTCAGCTGTGCTAGAAAGCAATGTAAATAACGGGTCCTGCTACCCCAACTCACGTTGATGAAGACAAGGACCGCCAACAGAAGTCGCTCACACCTAAGCAGGATGAAACGGTGTCAGTTAATTTTTAATACCTTGTTCACCCAAAGAACCGTCAGGTTCACAGAGCAAACAAAATGGAAACGGCTGGAATCTTTCCTTCTCGTGTCTTTTTATACTTCTTTTAATTATGGGTGTCACTTGCGTACAACTTTGAACCGGAGGCGTAACTGGTTAGCTTGCGGCGGGATATCCCTTTTGCTGTACTACAGCACAAATGAATAGTTACCTGCCAAGAAGACCAACTGACAACAGTTATTTACCCATGGACAAAGGGGCTTGGTTGCAGATTAACCACAAAACGGTGGCAGAAACTAGTTTGTTGTCACCCTAGTAGCCTCATTCTGTATTTTAACTTTATCTTGCAAAGATAAATGCATGAAATACAGCATCCTCTTGCGGCCTAGTTTATTTTGCATCATTTGTGGACTTGCTTCACTGGATTTATTCTGCTTGTATTCTGGTAATTGACAGTTGTCAGAGGAAAGTTCTTTGCTTTTCCTCAGAAACTAGAAAGAGAAGAGCACAGAAATTGCCAGACGTCTCCGGCTTTTGGTTCTTGTTGTCTAGAAGACAAGATGATGTCTTACCAAATAAGGCGATATCCTACATATTCCAGGGATGTACAAGAATTTCTGGAGCAGTCAGCCCATAGACTGACTATTTTGAAGTTCAGTGCGGCCGCGCAACTTTCAGCACGCTTGCCACCTTCCTTTTTTTCCCCTTTTTTTGTGTCTTACGTAGGCTTTTCCCTCCCGCTGCATCTGCCCTGTCAGCACAGGCCGCAGCCTCCTCGGGGCTGCCCCGTTCGTGCGGATGTCCCGTTTGACCGGGCACCGCCTGGGTCCTCGGCGAACGGCCGGCCGTAAAGCCGGCGAAGGGCAGGGCAGGGCAGGGCAGGGCAGGCCAGCTGAGGGTGCGCTTGAAGACTGCTGAAGTAAAAACACGAAAAGGAGCAGGAGCGCCGAGGCAGCTCCCCTTTCCCGGCACTACTGAGCTCAGGCAGAGGAGCGCCCCTGACCTGCCCTCAGGGGCTGCCGGCCACGGGGGCGGCCCCCCCCGCGCGCGCGCGGCGGGCGCCGGTGGGTTAGAAGGACGAAGGCGCGTTGGCGGCGCAGAGGCAGCCGAGGGAGGGAGTCACGGCTTTGCGCTAGCCCGGCTTAGGAGGGCGCAGCAGAGCGCGGCGGTCTCTGCCGGCTCTGTTTCAAGTCACAGCGCGTCAGAGCGGCGGCTACACCCGGGACCGGCACCAAAGGCCTGACGCCCCGCGGGGCCCCGCCCGCTCGCCCGCCGGTGACGCCAGCGCGCCGCCGGAAGCCGCGGGGGATGGCGGTCGCGGGGCGGCGGCGGCGGCGGCGGGTGCCTCCCTCTGGGCTGCGCCGGGGCCGGGCTGGGCCTGGCGGCCGCGGCGTGGGAGCGAGAGCGGGCGGCGCGGCTGCGGGCGGCGCCCCCTCCGGGGCAATATGTTCAAGAGAATGGCCGAGTTCGGGCCTGACTCCGGGGGCAGGGTGAAGGTGCGGCCCCGGCGGCGGCGGCGGGAGGCTCGGCGGCGGCAGCGGGAGGCTCGGCCGCGGCGGCCCGGGCGGGCGGGCGGGCGGGAGGGAGGAGCGCTGGCCGCGGCGGAGAACGGGAGTTGCGCCGCGGGGCCTCTGCAGCCGCCAGCTTGATTCGGGCTACGAATAGCGACTCGGCAAACGCCTTTCAAAACGTGTCGGTTTTGGTTGTTTTTTGGTTGTTTTTCTAAGGGCGTTACCATTGTGAAGCCGATCGTGTATGGAAACGTGGCACGGTATTTTGGGAAGAAAAGAGAAGAAGACGGTCACACGCACCAGTGGACGGTTTACGTCAAGCCTTACAGAAACGAGGTGGGGCGCGGGCGCGCCGGTGGCCGCCGGCCGTGCGGTGGGTCGGGGACAGACAGCGCGGCCGGTGTCGCGCGTGGGACTGCGGGGCGAGGGGAAGGGGGCGCGGGTGGGGAGGTGCGGCCCCTCAGCCCCCGCTGCTGTGAGCCGAGCGGCGCGCTGTCAGCGGGGAGCCGGGGTTGGAGGGAAGGGCAGAAGGCTGGCGGTCTTCCACAAAGGAAAAAGAGGGGGAAGACGCTTTTCCTCTGGCGTTTTTGGAGTGATCTTCCAGGCCGGGGAGAACTGGAGGGCGTTCATGGGGGCGAAACGGCAACAGACCTGCGTGGCAGTGCTAATGCTTGGACTTACCGTCTTGCTCTCCTGCTGTTCTTAACGGTAGCTGCGTCAGGAGGAACGATAGGCGTGTGGGATGGATGAATAAACAGTAGTTTGGTGTGCTGTGTAAATAACAAGAAATAACGACGCTTCTCTTTTAGGATATGTCTGCCTACGTGAAAAAAATTCAATTCAAGTTGCATGAAAGCTACGGTAATCCTTTAAGAGGTGGGTTTTGCATTTGGGCATTTGTTCCTAGAACTGGGATTTTGATTAGTTCCACTGAGGCGTTATCACCCGTATTAACACTTGTGTTTCCTGCTGCAGTTGTTACCAAACCACCGTATGAAATCACCGAAACGGGCTGGGGTGAATTTGAGATCATCATTAAGATATTTTTCATTGATCCAAATGAAAGACCTGTAAGTACATTGAACTTTTAACAACACTTAATTAATTATGGTGGCCTAAAGCTGCGCTGTAGTATATCGCTGGTCGAAATGAGTCCCATCAGCCATGGAAGTAATGAAGCCTGTTCTTGGAGGAAATGTATTCAATGATTGGCCACGTTTTCCTGTTTCTGTGCTTTACTGCTGGCATTCGTGACTGCTTTTCCTGCGCTTGGCTGCTCTGACATTTACTAATGCGTGACCCCGTGTTGCACCTTACCTGGGTTGAGCACATACTGAGGATTTCTCTGCCGTGTAGTTTCCTAGGTCTAGGAGATTTGAATGTTTTAATTATCATTTTTTTTTTTTTTTTGGTCTATCAGACTTGGTCAAAATCAGTCAAAAAGCAGCAAAGGTCTAGCTAGCATTAGTCTCTTTCTTAAGAAAACCAGGTTAAGACACTCCTCTGGTTGAATAAAGTGTTGGAATGAATTTCCTTCTTCCCATCCTGTGCTTTAGACGTATCTTATGGGTTTGTTTATCCAGGTTTAGGTAGGAAACTCAATTACCGTATTTTAGGGAAAGGGGGTGTTTATTTCTGGAAAGACCGAGTTCCTTCTGTCGCATGAACTACAGCGATCCTTTTGCTTTTAGCCATTTTTTGCCAAATGAGGGGAGAACTGAATTTTACATTTTTCTAGAATACGTGAGACTTGATATGAGCCTAGAAAGGACTTCCTGCGCTGTCATGCTCGGTAGCACCCTGAGCTGTCATACTAATTTCATTCACTGCTTGACCAAGCTGTCCTAAAGTTGGTTGGGTGTTTTTTCTTTGCCGCTGTTCTTGGAAGGCTGTTTCGGTGCCTGTCGTGCTCTTCCTTTCCAGGAAGTACCAACCAGAGTAAGGTATCGCTCCCTTCCACGACCATTCATGGGCCCGTTCGTGCGAGGGAAGAACTGTGGGCTGTGTGCCCCCTTCCCAGGTCACGGTCCACGTGGTCAGCGGTTCCTCAGGGCTGGACAGAGAGAGGGCTTCCGTTCCTCTCCAGCTCCCGCCGTTTGCAGTGCAGTAATGGAAGAGTAACTCCGCAGAGAGAAATTTCAGTGAAAAGCTATTTACAGAGCCTCCCCCTCCCCCCGTTGTTTTTCCGTCACAAGAAGGGATGATAAGGTCACAGAAAGCACTTTCTAACGGAATAATTGGGAAAGCCGGCTTGAACTAAATCACCTATTCGGAAATGTTTACGAGAAGGTGGTCTTAGTAGTTTTTATACACCAATTCTAAACCACTTGCCCAGACGTTTTTAAAGTATCAAGAAGCCTTTGGACAGTTGGTGTGTTTAACGCTGAATATTACATTCAAGTAATGCTACTGAAGTTATATCACATTTAGTTTTGCATCCCTAAAAGATTTTTAAATCCTATACAGTTGTTTAGTAAGAACAAATACTACTTGCCAATATCTAGAAGATTTGTATTTCCCTACACTTGTCAAGCTAATAAAATTCTGTCTTTGTATAGGTAACCTTGTATCACTTGCTGAAGCTTTTTCAGTCTGATACCAATGCCATTCTGGGAAAGAAAACTGTAGTTTCTGAATTCTATGACGAAATGGTATGAAAATTTTTAACGTAGTTCTCGCTTATTTTGAAGAGTATTAGTGATAACCATGTGCTCTTCTCCTTCATTAGATATTCCAAGATCCTACTGCAATGATGCAGCAGCTGTTAACAACGTCTCGTCAACTAACTCTAGGTGCTTATAAGCATGAAACAGAGTGTAAGTTGAAAATTAAAATATTTTAATTTTATAAATAAACAATAGTTGGTTCTGCCTTTAGTGTTTTTTCTGGGCTGTAACAGTACAATGGATTTGGATGCCGCTAAAAAGTGATATTTTTGCATTAAATTAGCTTCAACTTTGCAAAGATATTAATACTTATTTGAAAACCTTTAAGATTTTCTGATCTGTAAGCCTGCTGGAAAAAAAGCAATTGTGAATTGCTCAGTGTGAAGAGCGATGGCATGATCTACACCTAGTTTAACATCTTTGAAATGAGTTAAAACAGAGAATTAATTAAGGCCACTGTGTTAGCGGTACAGTTCTGTTCAGCTCATCGGGATGTTAACTGCAAGCAAAGATCACACTTCAAGCACTGAAATACGGAACGGTTAGTACTGTTTTAGTGAAAGCAGCAACCCTTTCGGGATGAAGAGTAGCGTCTGAAAGCTCTTCCTGTCTTTTTCCCTTCTGTCTAATCCTGTAACTGTAGGTCATTTCATAACATACTTCTTCATTATAGCTTAATGTTCTTTGCGTCCTTCTGATCTAATCTGTCTTTAAATATAAACCAGAATATTAAGGGAATTAAAGAAATTAAATGAAAATACATTGATTCATAAAATATAATGCATTTATTGATGGTTTCTGTTCTCATCTTCTGAATTTCATCTCTTATCTTCTATTCTCAGAAAACAAACGTAGTATTTATTGAGCCCAAATCCTACCTTGTTAGTTACAAACTCTAATGCCATTGTACTCCGGCTCACCTGGCCTTTGGCGTATCTGCGTGTTCCCCTGACAACAAATGTCAGGTATTTTTGAGCACTAAACACCTAGAGCTAAGAGCGGTTATGAGTTTGAAGCTCTACAAAGTTAGGGGTCTGATTTGCCTTCTGTCTGTTTGGGCGTGTGGACATGTGAGCTGTGGACACGTGTTATGGTTTACGTGTAGAAAATGTTTAATAATTTGAATCATGAAAAAAGTCTTGTCCAAATTTAAACTTTTCTCACTTAAAATTTCTGGATGTTTCTCCTGAGCGTAGATAGAAATTTTTAGTGGGTTCTTTTTTTGTTTTTGTTTTTGTTTTTTTTTCCTTAAAATGTGCTACTGAAGCAGATAAAAATTAAGATTTTTTTTTTTTTTTTTTGCCACTGCTAACAATTCTGTAATGTATGGGATATGAAGGGATATCCATGGCCTCCATAGATTTTTTTTGTTTTACCAGCTTTGTCCAAAAACTTGTGCATGAACAAATTAAAAAAAAAAAAAAAAATTAGGACACCTCAGTAAACGAGATGGAGATGTCCTAATGTCAGATATTTGTAAAAGCAAAGGCAGCACCGCTAAATGTTTTTAGATACATAGAATTAAACTCCAGCGAGATAGAGAGTAGAAAGTGGTTATGGTACATGGAAAAGGAACCACGGAATGGTTGAGGTGCAAAGGCATCTCTGGAGGTCATCTGGTCCAACCCCCTGCCCAAGCAGGGCCACCTACAGCAGGTTGCCCAGGACCATCTCCAGACGGCTTTTGAATGTCTCCAAGGATGGAGAGTCCACAACCTCCCTGGGCAACCTGTGCCAGTGCTCGGTCACCCTCGCAGTAAAAAAACGTTTCCTGATGTTCAGAGCGAACCTCCTGTGTTTCAGTTTGTGCCCATGGCCTCACGTGCTGTCACTGGGCACCGCGTATAAATTATTTCTAATTCTCTGTAATCTCCCATTTATTTGCTGTCACCATGTCAGTGTTTTTTCCCCCCACTTAATCTTTAAAAACCTCTAGAAAACGATATAGTGAATTATATAACTCTGTCCACAAAACCGATGGGCTGAATGAGGCCACAAAACAAGCTTGTTTGGTTTTTTTTTTTTAATTCCAGGGGGTTTTTTTGATACCATTTTGGCTACAATTATTGAATCTCTAAGGCTAACAGTAATAGGTTTTTTTCAGGACACACACCATCCAAATTACTGTTGCAACTGAAAAAAAAAAAAATTACAACTTTTCATGTTACTTACAATATTTATTTCTCTTTATCACCACCACAGTTGCAGATCTTGAAGTGAAAACCAGGGAAAAGCTGGAAGCTGCCAAAAAGAAAACTAGTTTTGAAATTGCTGAGCTTAAAGAAAGACTAAAAGCAAGTCGTGAAACCATCAACTGTTTAAAGAATGAAATCAGAAAACTTGAAGAAGATGATCAGTCTAAAGATATGTGACGAGTGTTGACTTGATAAAGAACCTATACTGAAAACGGAAGGACTTTAATCATGGAATTGTATGTGTTCTCTTGAATTCTGTAACTGAGACTATGTGAATTTCACTTGCAAATGATTGAAGTAGGTGGCAATCGACTTCATTAATGGCAGAAAAAGGAAAGAAAGTATCCTTGTTTGGGATACTAAAATCTGTGGATACTTAATGATTTATTTCAAGTAGAAGGGGTCTTGGAGACCAGACTACTATTTTTTTTTTTTAAACTGCATTTGAGCGGTGCATAAAAACTTTGTATTAAGTCTTGTATTGGTTTAGTGTGATTTTACAAAATGCTGGTGTTTACTTTTTTTTTACTTGTTTTTTCTACTGATTGTTTAGAGATGCGTCTTTAAAGCTGAAAATAAAATACGCTTTTTTTTTTTTTGTCTCTGTCCAGTTGCGGGCTTCAAGAACAATTGTAAATAGCATACCCTGATTTAAGGCAGAGGTTGAAATATAATGGTATGCGAGTTCCTCAAGTCTGGTTACAGTGATTTCTGCATGTCTTGCTGTTATCAGCACAGTGAAAAAACTTTCTGAAAACAGGATTTTAAATAACTTGTATATCTACAGATAAGAGTTACTAGCCCCACGTCTGCTTTAACACATAGAAATGCATCAATTACACAAGTTACGCTCAGAAGCAGGAAATTATTCCGGTCCTGTTTTGTAGAAGTTTGTTTAATATTTGTACTGTACTGCATTTATTCTTAAGTAACTAGCAAGTGTTCCCTCTGAAAAATCAGTACGTGATCTTTTGCCTGTAACACTTTTTTTTTCTTTTTTCTTTTTTCTTTTGTAGAGGTAAAAGATCCTGATAGAGAGGGCGCTGCCTCAGGTTTTGAAAAGGCTTGGGCATCTTTTCTGCTGTTTCAAGATACCGTGTTGCAGTAAACTCTGCTAGGGAATCAAACATCCCGCATCCCCTCTCCCACAGAAAACAGTATTATCAGTGCTTTGAGAACAAAGCACTAATTTCTTCATATTTGAAACAATTGATGATTGGCTTTTACCGTGGCTTGGTAAAGATTCAGAACTGAAACAGTTTCAACACTCAATACGTAGACTTAAGTTTTTCATTAAGAAAAATAACTTAAAACTTGGCATGTATAGTTTATGGTATTATATATATACACACAGGTTGAAGAACAGCTTGTAGCAGTGGTGTCCGCACAGATCCTTCCTAGCACTGCAGACTATCCAGATTTTTCTGGCTACCTAACTGGTTTGGTTTATTGATTCAGTAGCCAATTTCCTTTTAAGCAGTAGCTGAAGAAGAATGTGCTAGGCAATTTCAGTACAGTAGAACGTGCCATTTTCAGAGCTGTGCCTTGAAAAGACAACTTGCGTCGGCCACAGTATATTATGCATTTTAAGGTTGAAAGAACGCTTTTCAGTGAAAAGTTAAAAAAATACTCATACAATTTTCTTTTATGATACCTTATTATTCAAAGTGTTTATTTGGCTGCTTCCTTGTCTTTGATGATCATCAGCAGATTTTTAAGGAAAAATGTAATGGGATTAGCATGAAGTGAGTCCTTCCACATGTATTTGCTTCTTGTAGATCTATTCCATTTCCCAAGGAGGTTTTTAAGGTCCATTTGTGCATGCTGAAACAAAAATGGGAATGGAAAGCACAGTTTTGGTGATACTAGGTTGTATTCAACATCATTATGGCATCCTGGCCTGTATCAGAAATAGTGTGGCCAGCAGGAGTAGGGAAGTGATTGTGCCCCTGTACTCGGCCCTGGTGAGGCCGCACCTCGAATCCTGTGTTCAGTTTTGGGCCCCTCACTACAAGAAGGACGTTGAGGTGCTGGAGCGTGTCCAGAGAAGGGCAACGAGGCTGGTGAGGGGTCTGGAGAACAAGTCTTATGAGGAGCGGCTGAGGGAACTGGGGTTGTTTAGCCTGGAGAAAAGGAGGCTGAGGGGAGACCTCATCGCTCTCTACAACTCCCTGAAAGGAGGTTGTAGTGAGGTGGGTGTCGGTCTCTTCTCCCAAGTAACAAGCGATAGGACGAGAGGAAATGGCCTCAAGTTGCGGCAGGGGAGGTTTAGATTGGATGTAAGGAAAAATTTCTTTACTGAAAGAGTGGTGAAACATTGGAACAGGCTGCCCAGGGAAGTGGTGGAGTCCCCATCCCTGGAGGTATTTAAAAGACGTGTAGATGAGGCGCTTAGGGACATGGTTTAGTGGGCATGGTGGTGTTGGGTTGACGGTTGGACTCGATGATCTTAGAGGTCTTTTCCAACCTCAATGATTCTATGATTCTATGATTCTATGATTATCTTCATATTTGTCAGTTAATACTAACGTGGAGTAACTCAGATGGAATATTAAATAGGTTCTGCAAGAGCTGTGACTAACAAGAACAGAGCTGCTGCAACAGGCTTGAACAGACCAAAAAAGAATGGAGTGGTACCTTTTGAATCCAACGTTTTCGTAAGAGCCTAAAGTATTCTTTTTGTTTACATTTTTGGTAACATCCAATAACCAGTCTAGTATTCAACTTTACAGAAGCAGTGACCCTAGCTCCACTGTTAGTAGCCATCAACATGCTAGACCAGTGATGTAATTTTTGTTTGTGGTTAGCGTTTTTTTCCCCCCCCGGTTTTTCTTTCAACTTTCTGTATTTTTTTTTCTTCTCCTTTGTGCTCTCTGTAAAGATCATACAAGAGTCATTAGGTTCCCCCGTCAACACTAAGGCAAGAAAATAGTGCTAACATCTGTCTGTGCTGAGCAGTTACTGTTGATAGAAAACAGGAAGAATATCTTCTGGTTTACGAAGTTCCTTATTATCGTCTGTGTTTTCATTAGAAAATACTTTCTTCAGATGCTGAGAAAGCAATTGAGCCCTGTATTAGGCAGTAATTAACTTCTGGAAAAAGTTCATGAGAATTAAGCGGTTTAGGATTTTGGCTTGAGAATAAATGTGAAAAAACCCCACCTCCCTGCATTTGACAAGAAAACCAATAGCTACCTTCTCTACGTGCAGCTGCATGGTTCTCAATTAATAGATAGGTTATGTTTGGACCTACGTGTTCTGCCATTAAAAGAGTTGTTGATGCAAGCACCTGAGATAGCATGTGTACACAGTAAATGTACAATACAGTGTTGACCTTCTAGTGCGTATCGTTTTCAAAGTTACTAGAACTGAAATAGAGTGGGGCACCTAGGGACACAGTTGCGTTTGACCTCCATTGCCTTGAAGAAAAAGAAAAACCCAAACACTACACTCTGCTTTATTTTTGGCAGCCCTGCAAAGATGTGATTCCAGACAAATAGTTACAGTTTGTGCTTGCCAGGGGTGCTAACTTAAATGCCAGCTATTTATATTGCTGAGACTGACTTTAGACTGTGGTTTCATCCTGAGTTACAGTTGTGAAACACAGATGTATTGAAATTTGCTTTGCAAAGGAGGGGAAAACAAAAAATCCCTCGTCGTGCTATAGGTACAGTTTGATGCCACCGAATTGCACAGTAGTTTGTCCAATTGCCTACACTGAACCTTTAGGCTCCACCTGAAGTAACCCTTTGGTAAGTAAAGATAAAACACGGTTTATCTCCGTTTACATGCTTACTGTGATCAATCTTACCAATGAGGAATGTTTACTTCAGGCATCAAACATGCAAAACTGGTAGTTAGTGTCATTGCTGCTTCCACTATAAAGACTTGCGGGATTTAAGTATTTTAGCTAAGACACATTAATCGTCATCACAGTAATTTCAAACACTGACTGCTTACTCACTGACCGCCCAATATTATTTATCGCTAGTCCTTTTTTTACCTAGCTCCGTCTCATAATAGCTCGCTTCTTTCCTTTGCCTTTGGGTTTGGCACGCTGTAGTTTACAGTTAGACTGTGAAGTTGTATAAGGCTGTGTCCGGGAGGTTTCTCATCAAAAGTGCCATTATCTGACAGGAGATGTGTAAATACACTTAATTCAAAGATTTACTTGAGAATTTTTGTGGTTAGTAGATGGAACTGGTAGGAACGTTAAGTCACTCTGTTCCTTTTCTTTCTAGACAGATGCTGGTAATAACACCAACCTAAAGACACTTTTGCTGCTTATGCATTTAATCCATATTAAATACATCAGTGTTTCCTTGCTTCTTACTGGGAGTACAGATTTAAGACCATTTCAGGTTCTTCTCGGACATAAGGTTGTTTCCTAAACACCAGGTAGCAGGTATGTCCAAAATATTCTCCAGTCTCAACAGCATTTTAATTACTGGGGTTTTGGCAGATGTGTGATCTCTTCGGTTGATCTCACTTGCTTTGAGACTTGATCATCTGATTAGACAACTTGTATTTGTTCCTATAGAGATGACCAAGCTCTCTCTTGCGTGTTGTGAAACTGTTCAGCAGCCTTGTGAGCAAATCAAATGTGCTGTGCCAGGAAGCAAAAAAAAGTGTGAATGTTTGTTTGCGATTTTTGCTCATTTGGCAAGGGAAGCAGCTTTCAAAATACAAACCTCTGGGGTTGTTTTGCTTTTTCAGGACGAGATTTTGTGACAATATAAATGAACAAAACCTAACTTAGGTACTTTACTGGACTGCATACTTTGCGTGCACTCAATTGCTTGCACTCAATTGCGGGTGCAAAATGGCAGGATTTTCCACAAGTAAAAGTAATTACTTTTTTAAAATTAACATTAATAGAGTTAATAAGCTTCTTTGACTACTTACTGCTTAATGAATACTATGAATGAGCCTTTGGCTTCCAAGTATGTCGAAATTTTTTATTTTCCTCAATATGGTAGGGAAGAACAGCTTAACTTAAGGGGAAAAAGAGAAAATTAGGATGGTAAAAAATAATAGCAACAATGAGAAACTCTTGTTATATATGCATCGTGGTATAATTAGTTGGGGTTTATTTTAACATTAATTTATGATACATTTATACTATTTCTGTTTTTAAATGTTTTAAGCTAGAACATGAAATCATGTAAGTTTCTAGTGAAACAGTCTTACCTATGCAAATAGCTAATACACATCCAAAATGAAAATTTACATTTCAATTTTCAGAGGAAAAACCTCTTGAATGCCTAGTGATTAGGCCATAAAAAGAACTCATTAGCATTGGAATATGCAGTATTTGTCCTACTCCCTCCCTGATAATTACTATACTTTTTAAGGTGTTCACATGTTAAACGAGTGACCGGCACTTCTTATTCCCACAGTTGTGGAGAATTCTGTATGTCAAGATGGAAACAAATTTCAGCTGATCTACTGGCTTCCACTTTGCGAATACTTTCACCTGAAGTGATCAATAGTTTTTTTCTTCAATGTCTAATTCTGCAGTGTCTGGCAAATCTCACATTTTTTCCCACTCTACAATTCAGCTTTATTTCAAATAGCATATTTCATTTAACCTCTGATCTAGAATGTTATTAAAATGCATGGTGGAACACGCTTCTAAGCGTCTCAGTGAAACACTGGTATCTTTATTCATAATATAAGAAACAAGAGACGTGGCTAAGAAAGCTCGTCTTCACCTGCTGAATTGATCAGACAAAACTGCACCTCAGTGTAATGCCTCCAAACAAAAGATTTGGAATCATTTCACAGTTAAATCATAGTTTCTAAGCTTGCATCTTTAAGCAGTTGCACGTGGGGTAAATACAGGTATTAAGAGTTGGCAAAACCAACAAGGTTTATGCCTCTATGCATGTAACGAGGGTGACAGCTTTTGGACTTAAAATTTTGAGAATGAATAGTGCTGCAGCACTCTGCTGTTCCATGTGCTGCGTCTGTTGAATGTAGCAGAAACAGGCTGACGCAGTATGTGTATTTTAAAATGGAAAAGCAGTAAAACTTTTCATGGTTTCATTGTCTGAAAAGTGCATTTTAATTAAAGTTTGTTCACAGTCTAATCTGACCCCCTACGGTACTAAATGTTTGCAAGTGCCTTGCCTCTGCATTTGGAGCTGGAAATGCTTAGTACTTCACTAAATAAACCTGATCTTCAATCGTTGTGAAGTCAGTGGGTTTCAATCAGACCTCTGGTGAATGAAAGTAAGAAATCAGTAAATGAAGAAGCCACATTTTCATAGTAGAAGGGCCACTTGAGAAAAGGGCCACTTTAGAAATGTTTTATATTTCACGATAGGTAGACTTTACGGCATTCCTGTACAAGCATTAAGCTAAAGCTTTTGGAAGTCCGATAGATACCTATGCATAAATTTAAACAAACCATTTTTTCCATTTGTCACCTAGCCATTGCTACTGTATGCCCTCTTGTTGACTTTGCAGTAAAATCATTTTCTTGTAGCGTATTCTGTACATTTGCCCAAAGATTTGCCCCTTAGAAGTTCCATCTCTCTCCTCAGTTCTATGCTACAGCTCCTTCACCACTCAACAAGGAGCACTGAAGAGAAATGATCTATAAGACAAAAGCAAAGTATAACTTGTTTTTGCTGCTGCTGTTAATTCCAGAGCTTTATCTGACACTGATGCTGTAGAGTGCCAGCTTCAGAGTCTTACCTAAATCTAGAGGTAGTTTGTGTGACAACTCTGAATACCTTTTCTTATCATCTAACAGCTGTCCACACACAAGCACGTTGAACTTGGTTAGTGGCCATTATACCTGTGCCACCTTTCTGTGGCCTTGTGTAAAAATACCCCAAAAAACCAAAACCCTGTGGCTGAACCTCTATTGTAGCGTCCCTGATACAAAAAATAAAATTTGCTGATCTACCGTATTTTAATAATAGTAACATTTTGTAAACTGCATCTAATGCTAAATCATTGATGAACTGTGTCAGACACTTACTGTTATCATTACAGCTTTGGTTGGAATTTCTGCCTAAACCTCCCCCCCCCCCCCCCCAATAAATCAACTCAGTTACTTGGGTGCATTCTGATCTCTTTACTGCTCCGTAGTCGTATCTGTTTTTTGAGGACTGACTGTGGTTTACTCCATTAGGACTCGAATTGCATCCAAACTAACTTCAGTAAAGACACTTTGTAATTGTGAAACAGAACTGGATTTGAAATAACATTCTCATGATCAAAGATTCTAAGAAGCTTTTGTAGTAATTGGAGAATAACAACTATATAAAATGTGTTTGCTTCTCATATTTAAATTAAGCATAAAGATAAAATGCATGAGAGGCTTATTAAATGAACATACAGATACTGCATCTGATAAGATCAAAGCAACTGAGTGGGATTTTAATTTAGGTATTTGACTGACTTTGTGTAAAAAAAAATGTTTTTGAAGTAACGCTGGCCATGTTCCATAATATTTGAGAGGTTCACTCAGTTGTGGATTGCTCCACTGGGCTATTCCCTCCGCTGCTGATGCATTATTATTTATATCATATCCTGAGAATACTGTACATGCAAAATGCGCAGGCAGAGTTCCAGGCCTGAAGGCCTTCAATCTAAATGGGCAATATAGGATGGGTGGTATAATAAATTGCAGTTCTCTACTTGAACTGTAAGCAATGTCTTTCAGCTATAAAATTACACCCTTCAACCACTTGAAGAACAACTGAAGAAGCATTCAGTACAGTTCTCATCCTGTGGCAACACAACTCAGTCTGACTATAGTGGGTAAGTGAAGCGACTGCTGTGTATAGGTTTCACCATCTTTAACAAAATAGGTTTCTTTTAAAAAATTAGTATTCCTGGAAGTCACTCGCAAGTGGATCGTAAATAAGATCAGGTTATGCAGCCTGCCCTGAGCTCTAACACGAAGAGCAACTATTTGAATATCTCAGTAAAGGCCAAGGGTATGACAGAGAGAAAAGGAAAAAAACATCAAAGATCAACTCCGGTCCACAGTTACCAGTTTGGTTTTAAAAAAGGAGAGATGGAAATACGACTTGAGCCAAAATTCTCTGAAAATCTCCCATTTGTATCAAAAAGGCTTTGATTTGGGGGTTGGAGTGTGCATGCAGTTGTTTGGTACAGTAGCCTTGGGAAGAAAAACTAAGAACAAAAACTCTAAGCATCTTGCTTCATTACTTTGACAAAATAAGCCTGTACCCCACCCACCAATTGTGAATGTAGAACAAAAAACCAAATACTTCAGGCTGCTTCACAGAGGTTTGCACTGGCAAGTGGATTGTAAATAAGATCAGGTTATGCAGCCTGCCCTGAGCTCTAACACGAAGAGCAACTATTTGAACATCTCAGGAAAGGCCAAGGGTATGACAGAGAGAAAAGGAAAAAAAACATCAAAGATCAACTCCGGTCCACAGTTACCAGTTTGCTGCTTCTGTCACAATGAAGGTCTCTTCCGCAAGGGGGCTGAAGCTTTCTTAGCAGCGGAATGAACTTCCCCAAGAGTTGAAGACTCATAAACTTGCAACTTGTCTCACTTCATCTCAACCGTCTATTTCTTTGGGGTTCTTTAATATCAACGCAAGCCTTTTTTTTAATGCCTCATTACAGCAAAAACTGTTCTGTCATCTTTCTCTCCTCCTACTAACAGACAGTATGGAAAAACAAACACAATGGGACAAATCGCTCTCTATAGCAGAGTTAGCTAGTCCTGCCTGAGTCACACTGCTTTGGGAAAAATTCCATGAGCAGGACCTCCTTGGTCTCCACCCTTTAGACTCTTCCCCATACTTGTTTCTGCGTGAGAGAATAATGTTGGTACATATTTTGATTCTGTCCCTGATTGGGCTTAAAATATATGCTATTATACGTAATTGAAGGGAAATCTAATTATTTCTGCTTAAAATAATTATTGCTTAAAATGCCATTAAATTAACAAGTCTGCTTTTATTTCCCTTGTTTCAAGCAATTATGTAGTTTGCTTGTACCAACTTTATGTGTGAATTTAGGCAGTCCTGAAATTGAGAAATAATATGCTGGCTGCAAAATGAGGGACTGTAAAAGCAGCTTTCTATTCCATTACCAGTAATTCTGCTTTGCCATACTTCATCTGTTCTTCTTCTATGCCTCTTCTGGGGGAACATGCCCAAAGTTATCTCATAGACTTTTATGTTGGCTGTCTCAGCTCTAATTTTAAAAGTTATTTTTTCAAGGGTTGGAGTGGTTCCTCACCTTGGATGGCCCGTTACCCTCACTTAGTGGTTTCTGCCCACATGGTAAGAAGGTTCTCGCTTTCCTGAAGGAGCCCACTCCTTACAGAGTGGTGAGAAATAAAAAAACCCTGGCATTTATGTTTTTCTTCTCTTAAAACGTCAGGCTGTGGTCAGTAGTTCAGCAGCAGCTTCATAAGCTGAGCCTTCCCCCAAGCAGGGGTGAGACCCTTCAAGAGAAGGGTAGGTGGTATCTTTCACAGTCCGTCGATTTTCATCTGTCTGTATACATCACGATGCTCAGTTATCCGTTCACATCTAGCTGTGATTTTGGAGTACGTGGGACAAAGGCACATGAATGAAGGAGAGCAAAGCCTGCTGTACCAGTGTTCAGAACTGTTGATCTTGCACTTTCTCTGACCACTGCTTTCACTAACAAATTATGATTAAGAGGCAGGAAAGAAGAGTAATCCTGCCAGTGTGAGCTTGGGTTCCCTCTGCAGATTTACTGCTGAGCAGGCAGAGTTGTTCTGGAAGAGAGAAAGAGGGCGTTTCACTGTTTTTCAATGTGACAATGTGACTTCTTCAGAGAAGCCTTTACTTCTTGCATGAAGTAATATATCCACCCCAGAGAAACTGCACAAGGTCACTGTGGGTCCAATTTACTTCACTATTTACATCAAAGTTAATTTGAAGTAATTTATTTTATCTTTTCTACTCCAGATAGGAAAAACACTGGATGAAAACAAACACAATTATATCTGATTTTGCTAAGTCAGATCTACCACTGCTAGGGGAAAAAATCCAGGTTGCAACTTTAAACGTTCCTTTAAATGTTCTTCCTGAGCACACCAAAAGGCAATTTTCTTGAAAAAGCCAGGGTATGTCTCTCATTGCACAGGACACAATAACTTGTGTGTTAGAGAAAGGAGTTTCAGAAAGGCAGATAGTAACTCTGGTATGTAATGTAGATTAGAATTTGACATTAAAGACCATTTTCCAAAGACAATTCAGTTATTCTGCCAACCGCAATGTCCCTTAGTTATGCAAGTGACCAAGTAGAGCAGCGATTATCTGCCTATGCCAATGCAGGTCTTTCGACCACTGCCAACTATATGTTTTTGTGAAGGTACCTGCTGCCCCTATAGGCACCGTGTCCCTTCAGAGTCATTTTAACAATCTCTGAGCATGAAAAAAAAGTTTATTTAAATGTAGTCCTGGAACCTGGAATGATTAATCCATCCATTCATGAAAAGCATCAGAAAGATACTTTGGAGGTTTTATAAAAATAATATGACTTATTCTGTAAGTCGTTCTGTAAGTAATTCTGTAAGCAGATGGCAAAATACATACCAGTAACAGCTGTGCTAATAAAAGTTTACATCAATTTGCCAGTTTTGTTTTCTCACAGTCTCAGACCCTGTATGTTGCCATCCTATGGCCAGACTTTCTGTTACTGCAATGCTTTTCCTGACTGGAAACCATAGCAAGACATACTCTTGTAAGGATGCAGGCCCAAGGAAAAAGTGGTGTTATTTTTAACATTTTCTCTCTAGTAGTCACCATTCATAACTTACAACATACACTGTGAAAAGACTGAGAAAATCATTGATTGATTTAAATCTGCTTAATTTTTTACCGAAGGCAAAAACTGCACACACTGGTGCTTAATCATACTTTGCATCATGTACAAGCATGCACTTTTCCATACAAATTCCATAAGGTGTTTAATCTGCTATTGCAAAAATACTTATTTGCATACAATCACACCCTGCTGTGGTTTTAAGTGTTTTCTGAGAATACATTTTGAGCCTATTATCTTAACCTCACTGCCTTTCTACCCACATATAGACTAGCAGACAAGCAAACCCTTTAATTTTTATTCAGGCCCGACTGCAATTAAGTTGAAGTGCATTTGTTCTTTAAAACTCTAGGACTCAGCTTATTCTGTAAGTATTGCTGGTGAATACACTGTCGTTCAGCTGCTGAGCTCTAGCAGAGTCTGCATCATACAAATAAAAGTTCTTATGACAGGAGAAAACAGGGATGGGCAGTTTTGGGTGTTTTTGTAGTCTGAATTGTTTGTTCATGTCGTGCATGCCAGCTGTTGAACAGAAGCAGTCAGTCACAAACAGCACTACCTTATCTTTCAAAAATCTTAACCCAAATACCAAGAAGCACTGACCCTAGTTAGAGAAATCAAGGTGAAGAAGAACATCTTTTTACCGGCTTTCTCAGAGACAGGTTTGATCCAGATGCAGAGAATATGCACTTACACGATCACATCGTGTGACATGGCAGTATGCTAGGTATACTCTTCCCCATCATTCAATGTCTGACTAATTATATATCGTTTGTTTAAAAAAGACGTTGGAAGTAAAAAACAAAAACTGTAAGCATGGACAACGGTACCATTTACTGACTCCTGCTATAGCTGCACCCTGACAAGCAACTCCTCTTCTTGACGTATTTTTACAAAGTATTTTAATGACTACTGTCAAGCCACTAGACAGAAAGTACCATAGCTGACTCCTGCTTGCTTTATGGCAAATCCAAAGCATCTTGTCCCCACTATGCTCTTGCACTGAGTTTTCATATATATTATATTCCACTTTTGTCAATTAATATACCATATGGAAAAATTTATAGTTAGGGCACAAGCACATGGTAAGAACCTATCTTAAGAAGACAGAACCATGTAGGTTGCAATGGGCCTCAGGAGGCCTCCTAGGACCACCTACTGCTCAAAGCAGGGCCAGTTAGAGCAGATTGCTGATGACCATTTCTAGTCAAGCTTTGAGTCTCTCCCAGGAAGGAGGTCACACGACCTCTCTGGGCAACTTGTTCCAACATTTGACCACCTTCATGATATAAATAAATAAATAAATACAGAAATAAATCTCTGCAGCTAAGCAGAATTTCCCATGTATCCATTTCCTCTCAGCCTATCACTGTGCACCTCTGAGAAGAATCTGGCTTGGTCTTCCATGCAGACAGCAGCAGTAAGATCTTCCCTTAGCTGCCTCCTTAAGGCTGAATAGTATCAGTTCTCTCAGTCGTCTACAATACACCGTTTTTCCAGTCCCCTGACCATCTTGGTGTCTCTCTCCTGTACTAGCTGCAAAAGGGCCATGCTGTATCAGACTACACAGGTATGCCTAATGTGCTTCTGATCTTAATGACCAGGACTAAACAGTCAGGAAGAAAGTATAAAGAACAGGTCAGGTATAGCACAATCCTTCTTGATATATATTCAGAGTTTTCAGTAAATCATTGGTTAGGCAAAACCTGAACCAAAGGCCACGGTATTCCATTCCATTTACTAGCTGCCAATGCACTGCTTCCCTTTTGAGTTTAGTCCCTTTTTGAAAGTAATGATAGTTTTAGCTTCCACATTTCTGGAAGCAGTGAGCTCCATAATTTAGTTCTGCACCATATGAAAAAAGACTACCTTTTGGTTGTTTTAAACCCACTGTCCATTATTTCCCCTGTGTGCCCATTTACTAGAAAAAGTGATTGAGAGCTCCCTACCTTCTCTCTACAAGCCACCATTTTATATAATTCAATCATCTTCCCTCAGTCACACAAGCATTGTCACTTTTGTCTTTTTCAAACTGAAAAGTCCAAGTGTTGGTAGTCATGTTTTAAACAGAAACTGTTCTCTGTGTTTTATTATTCTTTTCTGTCTTTACCTTCTTTCTGACCTGGGAAACCAGAGCTTCATACTGTTCCCTAGGTGTGGCCATACCACTGATCTACACAAAGATGTCACAATGTTTTCTGCTCCATTTTGTCTTCCTTTCCTGGTATTTTTGACTTGGAGCTGATTTCCAAAGAATTACCTATAGAGACTCTAAGAACTCCTTCTTCAGCAATAACAGCATATGTAGAACTGTCGTGGTTTAACCTCAGCCGGCAACTGAGCACCACACAGCCGCTTGCTCACTCCCCCCTGCCCCGGTGCGATGGGGGAGAGAATCAGAAGAGTAAAAGTGAGAAAACTCATGGGTTGAGATAAAAACAGTTTAATAATTGAAATAATAATAATAATAATAATAATAATAATAATAATAATAATAATAATAATAAAAAATATAATAATAATAATATACAAAGCAAGTGATGCACAATGCAATTGCTCACCACCCGCCGACCGATGCCCAGCCAGTCCCTGAGCAGTGGTCCCCGGGGCCAGCTTTCCCCCAGTTTATGTACTGAGCATGACGTCACATGGTATGGAACATCCCTTTGGGCAGTTGGGGTCAGCTGTCCCGGCTGTGCCCCCTCCCAGCTTCTTGTGCACCTCCAGCCTTCTCAGTCGGTAGAGCATGGGAAGCTGAAAAGTCCTTGGCTAGTGTAAGCACTGCTTAGCAACAACTGAAACATGGGTGTGTTATCAACATTGTTCTCACCCTAAATCCAAAACACAGCACTGTACCAGCTACTAGGAACGAAATTAACTCTATCCCAGCTGAAACCAGGACAAGAACTTACCACTAGGCACATATAATTAAGCTTGGTTTTGCCTGTATGCATTACTTTACATTTATTGAGACTGAATTTCAACTTCTAGTTCAACACCCATGCTGCTCAGCAGAATGAGATCCATTTGCAACTCCTTGCTGTCAGCTTCATACTCCACTACTGTAAAGGATTTTGCATCATAGAATCATAGAATCATAGAATCATTGAGGTTGGAAAAGACCTCTAAGATCATCGAGTCCAACCGTCAACCCAACACCACCATGCCCACTAAACCATGTCCCTAAGCGCCGCATCTACACGTCTTTTAAATACCTCCAGGGATGGGGACTCCACCACTTCCCTGGGCAGCCTGTTCCAATGTTTCACCACTCTTTCAGTAAAGAAATTTTTCCTTACATCCAATCTAAACCTCCCCTGCCGCAACTTGAGGCCATTTCCTCTCGTCCTATCGCTTGTTACTTCGGAGAAAAGACCAACACCCACCTCGCTACAACCTCCTTGCAGGTAGTTGTAGAGAGCGATGAGGTCTCCCCTCAGCCTCCTTTTCTCCAGGCTAAAATCAGCAGCAAACTGTGCTGCTTCCTTACTCACTCTCTTTCCAAGACCATTTCTGAGTATGCTAACTAGCGCAGGTCCCAGCATGAATCCCTGTGGGAATCCAATCGTAACTCTCCCGCAGTGTAAAAAATTACTATTTATTCCTACCCCATTAACCCTTCTCTTTCAGCTAGTTACTAATTCACAAGACAGCCTTCCTTCCTATCCTATGACAGCTAATGTTCTTTAGCAGCACTGGTGAGGGACTGTGCCAAAAGCTCTTTCGAAATCACTACAATGAATGTATCACCCTGGTTTATCAGTTTGTCGATTTCGTCAAAGAACTTCATAGTTATGACAAAGCTTCTCTAGCTACAAAAACCCATGTTGATTTTTCCATAGTCTGACGTACTTGTCTGTGTGCTGAAGCCTCACCCCAGCTCTCTGTCACTGATTTGCTTGTGTGACCTGAGACAAATCTCGGTGACTACACCAGTAAAAGGACTCAGATGCTGAAAATGAACACTTAGGATCCTTAAATCCAAAATGACTGTCTTCAGAATTCTCATCCAGATGCTTTCCAGCTATGCAGGTGCTTACATTCCATAAATTCTTATTTCAGTGAGGTTCCCAAAACATCTCTGACTGCTTTAGCATATACTTCCCAGCAAGCTAATTCTACTCCTAAAGGTCCCGCCCAGATAGTCACAACAAAACTCTTTCAGTGGCTAGGATTAAGGAAGCTGTAATAACCATATGATGGTTGTAGCACACCCCAAGTGAAGGAAAATATTAATGTATATGTTCACAGATGGAGGATGAAACCAACCCCAGGTCCCCCACAAGCAGAGTTTTGGGGTTTCTAATCACTGAACTATAGGAAAAGGACAGGATGGTTTCTCCTACCCCTTAAATGTTTACGTCCTGTGTAAAGGGGCCCCCTTAGGCATCTAACATGAAAGAGTTTACTGAAGTGAACTCCAAGTAGAGCAAGCAGCTCCTTCCAACTCAGTTAGTTCTGAGGATGTTGAGAGACACACTTAAAAGTTTTGCAGCTGTACTTGCCTGCCTGCTCTGCTTCTGCATTGAAACACCTCCCATGTAGCGGTGTTGGCAAAATGGACTATTTGTCAGTGTCCTAGTTATGAACTTGCAGTGTGGACCTAACTTAACGTTCCTGAATTAACACTGTAGTGGCTGAGGCAAATGCGCATAGTCCATCTGCCAATTTTCCAATAGCAGTCGTAATACCTGCTTGTGGGACACAACAGGCACAAGCCCAGCATCTGACAAGATTCTTTGGCACTAAGCCCCGGCCACTGTGACTTCAGTCCCATAAATGTCATTGGCCTTTCACAGTGAAAAGTTTAGCCAGCTTCTTGTTCAGAGTGCATCCCACGTGATCCCATTCCTCCGCTTGCTTCCGCCACGTACCATATAGGAAACCTGGATAGAGAACTAGTTGCGATTGATTTCACCCAGCAGCAAGGTTCTTCCATGTTAACTGCCACAGATCTGCGTACTGCAGTACCAAGACCCTCCGTAGACCTAATCCACACTCCCTTGTAAGTAAAATGAAACTATATTTCTTCTCTTGTAAAGGAAACAGAAATAATTTCCCTAATGCTAATGAAGTATCAACACAATTAAGAATACCTAAGTAGTTAATTCACTGAATGAATAAATAAGTAAGGCAAAGGGCACTTACTGCATGCAGAAATTTAAAACAACCAGCTGTTTTCTCCTGTGAGAGGCATCTATTCTGTATCCTGAATGAGGAAGAGGCAAAATAGAAAAATGGTGTATGACAGGCTACTTAATTCTATCCTCCTTTGTGTCCACAAGGGAGTCAAAATTCCAGTTGCACAAGTTGCCTAATTTTTAATGGTCTGACATTGTGACAATGCTCTTTGAACACTGTTTTGTAGATAGTACATAGTCAAGCGTGCACGGTTCTGAGGCCCTGAAACTCTGAAATACAAAGGGGTGAAGTAAGGACATAGCAGCAATCTTCACTTGGAATTTCCTTGCTTTTGTCAGCAGAAGTCAGATCTTGAATGCTATTGCAACACACTGTAGCTTTTTTGCATTTAATTAGATTTACGTCCCACTTGATTATCACAGGCTAGTTGGAAACAGACGTGTGTACATTCTACAGTCAGCACATTGATGCTCCTCCTGGAAAACAGCCGGCAAGAAATTACAGCAACTGCGTGTGGCAGCCTTTGTTAGGGGAATGAAAACAGTTCAATTTGGTTAAGCAGAACATTCATTTGTGAGGAGAACTGAATTTGTATATATACTTGGGAGGCCCAAAAGGCAGCTTCACTTGCAATGATATTTTTCACGCTTTCAATATTCAAATGGTAAGGGACCAAATATCTAGTATCTCAAGGAGTAAAATACATAGTATCTCAGACAGCAAGCTCAGCCTAAAATGAGGTCAGAGAAAATACCTAAGTTTAAAATTATGTTTTTGCAGCTCATTATATTATCTTTAAAAGTCTACCGACCAACTGCCACAGCGACAAGTATCCTCTCCTTCACAGTACATTACTTACAGCTCATGGATCCTTTAACCATGTCAGTGGTATATTTGTACAAGAACAAGACATCAGAGGAAAAACAAATTATAATACAAACAGCCACCTGAGGAATTCCTGAATGACCAGGTCTGCTCCACTTTCCCCTGGATATCACAGGAGTAAGAGCAGAAGGTTTGTCATATTCCAGCAGTCATTTCAGGAAAAGTTTCACTATGTGAATTAAAATGTCCGGCTGCAAGACACCTTTATTCACTATTGGATTGAAATTTCTTTTTCTCATTTTTACCTGAAACGTTGACAACTTAACTAACAATGACAGCATTCAATGAAGTAGTGAACTACTGGTTTAAATTATTGGCTCAATCTTGTACTTCCTTCTGAAAAAAAAAAAAAGACTATTAACTTCACCAGGGCGGTGTTCTTTCTTAAGAAGTGCAGGATCAGGCCATAAGTGGGTGCTGTACAGCCCTTACTGTATGCAAGGGCTTTGTTCGATTGTGAAAACAAAAACTTCTCGATTTATATACAAAGGGTCATTCTACTTAGCATGCCATACATGAGGGGAGGCAGAATGTGACATGACTGGCGTTACTCTGTTCAGCTAGCACACTAAGTCCAACTCTCTCTCTTTGTAAATCTGTTTTCCAGCTCCTGAAATGTTATTATAGACTGAATGTGGGCATTTTTTTAAAAAGAAGTTTTTGTTAGAGTGTCAAATGGATTTTGGAAAGGGGGGGGTCAGAATAAAATTACACTCTAGGTAGCCTCTTACAGTGGAGAAAGAGAGCGAACTTCTGTACCACATTTCAACCAGAAACATGCTTTCACTGCTGAGTCATAAACCCCAGAAGACAGTGTTTATAATAGAGCCCTCACCTATAGCTGGGTTAGGTGGTGCCTATAGCAGTATCAAAGGCCTTCTTTATTACAAAACAAAGTGACTGCAAAGTTCTGTGATTTGTCATGAAGCTGTTGCTATGGTTTTATTTTTAAGAGAAACTGTTTACTCTCCTATGTTTACTTCAAGACTAGAATTTATAGTTGAAACATTAAGGATCTGAATCAGTATCCATCTCCAAAAATACATCCAGGCTTCATGCTGGGGTATACACATCTCATGCTGATCAGAAAAGACTTCCCTGATGAGAAGACAAACTATACATGAAATGGGATAGGTTCCAAAGTTCTTGGGAAGAAGAAATGTAACTCCCTCACTTCATACCCTTCAGAAGTTTGTTGCCATGAATTTCTGAACAACGTATAAAAGGAAACTGCAGAAACACAGTGCAGAATTTGGCATTCTATTCCCCAAGAGTCCCCTTTTTGTCAGGCTCAGGCATTAAGAAAGAATACAAGATAAATAAGGGAGCACTTTCTTAATCAGATAAATCTGCTGTTAAAATGCTGTATATGACCGGACTACTCTCTTGCTTACAGAATTGAATACTGCCTAAATCAATGTAGGTCACAGGCAAAAGCACTTTACCTGCAGAGTCCAAATTTCATGATAAAACCCACCACAAAATATTGGTACCATCTTGTAAGAATCCAGGAACTGGAACAGGAGGGGTCTATGAACCGACACTGAAATACATTAGGACAGTGAAATGAGAACTTCTGGAAATACAAGCTACAGTATATCTGATGCAGTTCAATCTTATTTCCTCTTCAAAGACTAAGAATCTTTTCAAAATATTTATATGACCTTCTAATTTTTAAATAGAAAGGAGGTGTTAACCTGAAAATTTTCATTTGGAGTGAAAGTTTCATTATTAATAAAGGAGTAAATTCTAAATAGTACTAAAATTTAACACCTTTAAAGTGAACATTTAATTGGGTAAACCAGTTATGAATCAGAGAACGATGAAATGTATGATTGATTACTTTTGTTGCCTCAGAAAAGCCATGCATTTAGCACACACAGTAGCCACTGTATAAGACCATATAGGAAATGACCGAGCAAACAAACTGAAATGTTTAGCTACTAAAATAATAATTTTACAAATTTTAGCTATGGGCTAACCACTTATGGAAAAGCTTTAAAGGTGGCAGCAGCATCTAATTTTTAAAAAGCTATAGTGAAACAACAGAGGAGGTGTCTGACTTCAAAGTTGATCTAAAGAAAGTTTAGGAAGATCTAACAGAGTTGAAGATGCCATCAAAGAATTTAAAGCAATGTAAGTTCATAATTTGCAGAAGTCTGCAAGCAGCTATGCAATCTTCGAAAGACTAGCAATCTGTACAGCATCTGGATGGAGCTGCAATAATGTCAGTTTGGGATGACAAAAATGATTGTAGATAAAACCAGCAACCAATATGCCGTGGATCCAAAAGATCTATGAAGTGAGAAAGCGAAGGAACAACAATGTGACCAGTTAGAAGTTCCCAGCAGGAATGAGACACAGCAACGTCTTAAGAAGCCAGAAAACCACCTGGACAAAGATATGTAACAGCCGCAGAGCACAGCAAAGTTCCAGTATCTATCAATTGGCCTGTCAGTAAATCTGGGTGAGCTGGGGTAAGATAACAGGTAAACGGTGAAGATGACCAATTTGACAGGTGAACAAAACCAGCACTTCACCTTTGATGAAGACATTGAACTTGACTGTCAAAGAGACACTATGCTATCCAGATTTAATACAAATCCTGACATACAGTTTAAATGCAGCCATTCAGATGAGCTGGTGAAGGCATGGTGAGAGCTAGAAGGAGTAGAAAAAGAAATAAATGACCCAGCAGAAGAGACGTGTGGAGACTTTATTCCTTGCTCATCCAGGTGCGGCTGAGAAAGGCTATGGAAAAATTGCAATGTACAAATACTTAGCTGGATGTGGACTCACAGATGGAGATCAACAACTGAAGCCAAGACAACTTTAAGGCAAGTCTGCATAACAGAGGACCTAAAGGTCACAAAGAATCCTGCAGCTGTTTGTCTTAAGAGCAGCTCATTGCTTTGTAGCCCACTGATACATTACATTGATGGGATACGAGCATGTACGGTATGTTAGATGACAGGCTTTGCTATGTAACTTCGCGTATTACGTGACTCAGCTATAGGAAAATCCCATTCCCTCTGCTTTATCCATCCAGCTCTCTGAGCACTGACTCACATGCACAGAAGCCAACAGCTGCAATGGTACAAACGTTAAACCGCAGTTGTGTTCCCTCTCCCCCTTTCCTTCTAGATATTATCACCTCTCTAGGATGTACATCTGAAGAAAATCGCTGCATGGACTTCAGCTTCTCCAGCTCTCATACAACCTACAGATTAAATGAGTATGGGGGTAGTGGAATACTGTCATCCGTTTGCTTCTGCTAGAAAGCAGCAACTGTCAAGGGAAGAGAAGAAAGGTGAGCAACTGTCAGAGCAAGGTTCTCCATTCTCCCTGCCAAAGACTTTAGGTAACTGAAACACAGTCAAAGCATGAGTTGCACAACCCCCGAGAAAGTAAGATACATGGACAGATCAATTCTGTGAAGTAATTAAGTTCTAGGCATTGTTTGGTGGAGAGGTCAGAAGTTGGAGCAAGGCCAAAGAAGCAAGACAACAAGAGGGAAACATATGTAGCATGATCTGAGACAAAGCGGAGAGTTTTGTGCAGGCTGCTGGCTGCTCTACCTGCGAGCAATGTGTTTGATTTGTGTGTGTGTTGGGACATTAATTACACATTTAAGATTAATTGTAGATTACAAGGTCTTCTGGCCCAAGACCTGTCGCGCATATTGGTCTGTAAACAGGCAGCAGACAAGACGATGTACAGGTAGCGACCGTAAGCACAAAAGCACTCCTGTTGCACTGGCTAACAGGAGTGTTAAGTGTTTCCACAAAACTGCACAACATGCAGGTGCAGAACCTTCTCTCATTCTTCTTCTTGTTTCCCACACTTCTTTTTGCAGTATCTTTGTTTTTAATATGTACACTGCCTACCTTTGCTTTCAGTTGCACACAGCGTACTTTCTGAAAACACAGCAACTTCAACGGCTGCGGATGAATTACCACAGCAGTGTCCAAAATAACGCTGTGACATCGTGCACAACGTAACGGACGGAGGCTGCCTCGCAAGAAATTTAAAACAAACCACACCAAACCGACTGAGCCAATCCTGTCCAAAGCTGTGCGCGCAATTACAGCTTTAATTCTTTATTTCTTTTTTTTACCTGAGAAACCAGCGAGACCCGCTTCGTGGCCGCCTCCCTCACAGCTGGCCCCTGCAGCGCTCTGAGGCGCGCTCTCTACCGCCCGCCGCTTCCCGGGAGAAGCCCTGCCGGCTCCCCCGCCGGGCGGCTGACCGGCCGGGGGCCGGGCCGGGCCGGGCCGGGCCAGGCCCGGGTGACAGGGCCGCCGCCCCCTTCAACGACCCCCGCGCCGCCCGCCTACGCGCGCGCGCCCCCCCCCCCGCCCCGCAACGGCTCCCCGCGGCGCGCGACCACCTCCGCGCACCGCCCGCTGCCCCCGCCCCCTGGCCGCTGCCCCCGGAAGGCGTTCGCGCCGTGCCCCGGAAGTTGTCGCGGGCAGAGTCCGGCCCAGCGCGAGGCCCTGTCGCTGCCGCTATCGGGAGGCGCAGCCGTTACCCGCGGCGCGACGCGGGGCCGCCGTCTCGCCCGTCACAGGCGGCCCGGCCGGCTCGGCCGGCTCGGCGCGGCGGCCAGCGCGGGGCTCATGGCGGAGGTGGGTGCTGGTCCTCCCCCCCCCTCTCCCCCCCGACTCCTTCTCGCGGGGGTGCCCAGCCGGCTTCGCTGGGAGGGGGCGGCATCGGAGGCTCCCGGGCCCGGGCCCGGCTCGCCCGTGGGCGGGAGCAGCCCCGCGTCTCGCCTCTTCCCGCGGGAGCCGGGCTGGGACGTGCCCTGCCGTAGGACCTGCCCTCCTTCCCCGTCCGAGGTGTGGGTCCGGGGTGCGGGGGCTCGCTGTGGGGGTGGAGGGAGCTAGCTGGCGGCTGGACCCCCCCGCGGGGCGGGGACCGCCGGGGGCCCGTGGGGGGCCGCGGCCAGGGGTTGTTTGTGGGCGGGGAAGGCCGTGGGGGGATCACCGCCTTGCTCTGGGGCTGGGGCGGGAGGGCGGGGGGGAGCGGGGGTGGATGAGCGGGGTGTGAGTTTAAAAACAAAAGCCGAGCCGTTGAAGTTGTCCTGGCGGTTGGTTTGCTGGAGGCAGGTCTGGCGCGGGGCGTGGATCCCGGCTGCCCGCCCGCCCGTTCGGTGCTTGGTGTGTCTGATGGTTCAGTCTCATCTTGTGTGACCTGTCAAGCGCTTGCACCTTCCTCTAGGTCAGCTGCTTCCGTCACATGCTTCTCAAGACAAGTGCATTTTCTGCTCCACGTCGCCGAGCAAGTCCAGGGGCTTTCGAGGTGCCAGCCCCGAGACTAATTGAGAGCTCTGTCGGGTCAGTGGGTTTGGGTCAGCAGACAGAGCCTCTCGAGGGGAAGGGGGTCCTCCGGGCTTTTCAAAGTGGTGCTGTGTGTATGAATGAAAGTGATACCTAGCTTACTTGCTCGTCGTTTTAAACTCCCCTTTCTCTGACATATCCCTGTATGTGATCGTAGTAAGGATAGATCTGAAGAATCACAGAGGTGAAAAGGTGTCTCAGTACTCGTTCTCCATCTAAACTTGATTTTCTGGAAAATGAAAGCACGTTTTCTCATATTCCTGGTCACTGCACCTTGTTCTATGTTAATGCATAAGAAATTATAATCATGATTGGAAATCACTAGGAGTGTTGTCGGACTGTGAGTTGAAAATAATACTGTTATTGCAATGAATACATACTGTAGAAATCAGGGTTGATTTTAGTAAGTGTTGAAACAGTTGCCAACTGTGGTGTGATATTAATATTTTTAAACATTTTTTCATTTGTGACTTTTTTTGAATAGTCTGAATTTTTTTTAGCTTTTTTTTTTACTTGAAGTACTAGTGACAAAGTGACATTTAGTGTAATGAGCAAAAAAGTTTTCTGAATAAGTATTTTTTATCTTTAATGGTGTTAATGTTAGCAGTAATTCTATATTATGAATCTGTCATTAAATCTGCTCTTCTAGCTCTAAAACATATTTGTATTTAGGGGAATGCAAACCTAATTTTTTTAAGATTTATTGCTGTGTTAAAAGTGATTTGATATTAAGACGCATGGGTTCAGATCCAATAAGCATCCTGTTTTCCTGTTAAAGTCAGCAGAACTGCCAGGGAAGTTTGTTGTCTGTTTTCCTCGGTTAGCAAGTGCATTTGAAAAGCACAGCTGTCTATGCCTGCTTAAAAAGAAACCTGTATCAGTATAAATCACCAGTTCAAGTCCAAAAACTGTTAACTCCATTCCAAATGGAAAGTGATTAAGCACATTATTCCTTGACTGAGATTCCCTGAGTTTATTTGCCTCTGTGTCAAGAATGCTTTGAAAATGCTTGTTGAAACAATGCGCCAGCAGTTGTATGTATATCTGGTTAAATGGCTTTCCAGGGTTTTGCTCGCTTTCCAGTTCAGTGTCTTGCCTTAAATGTTGGTCGTGAGTTGTAGTCAAAATAAACTCTCTCATTTCTGTGTAATTCTTACAGGCAGAGTAGTTTGGAACACTTTTTCATCATACAAGAAATTTCTATTAAAGAGAAGAAAGGTTGTCTTCAATTGTTGCAATGGGCAAGTGGTGGTAGTTTGTGGAAGAATCTTATCTTTGTAAGAAAAGGAGAGTTTAATAAACTGGAAAAATACAATATATAGCACTTGGGAAAACTGGTTTGCAGATACATGAATCTGATTCTGCAGTGCAGTTATACAGTTCTTGAACTGTAATGTTGATATGTTTTGTCTTTTGAATTGATATGATTATGTTTCTTTTCTTTGTTAACTGGATGAACATAAACGAATATATTTACTTGCCATGGAAATAATTCCCTGCTACATCTAAGGATCCAGTAATAAATTCTATTGTTTGGAATTTAGCAAGATTATTTCTAACAGTCTGTCTGTACTCCTACTTAGAATACTTTACTGTTCAAAAACTAGCTTGAAAGTAGCTATATCCATGTTTATTAGGGGTCTGATTCTGAATTCGTTGAAATGAATTTTGTTCACTTCTGTGACCATTGGGTCTTGTACTTTAAACAAAACAACTTTTTGAATAATGGGTGAAATTCACTCCTGAGCAGAGAGGTTTATAGGACCACTGCAATCACCTGAACCATTGTTTAAATTCCTTGGAAATACTAAACTACAGTTAAGGTAACAAAACCAATGCAGTCATGTTAAGTATTACGTGTATGTTCTTCCTATGCAAACATCCGAGGTGATTTGATCAGTGATATTTAAAAGCATCTCTGGTGAAAGTATCATTAAGTTAGAATAACTAATACTCTACCTTCGTTTTATTAAACACGAAGAGTTTAATAAAATGTTAATATAGTGAACTGGCCTCACTTCCTGCTGCTTGTGCCCAAATAGACTATGGCTGCTTAGGTTTCTGAAAAAAAATGGGACAAGGTTTAATCTTAGGAACAAATGAGTTAAAAATAGTCACGTTCAGCTGCTCTGGCAAGTTTAAATTTAAAATGTGGCGGTGTATGAGTGTGTTTCCACAGCATCATAAGCTGATCAAAATTGGACCGTATGCCTTCCCAGCCTCCTTCCTCCTCTCTCTTCCTTGTGCTGGTAAGGATTGCACCGGGAGCTGGTTCAGGAAGCTGAACTGGCTGAAAACTAGCAACTTTTTTTGTGGTAGCGTTAGTTTTTAATTGACTCAGCGCCCTGAACCGACTCACCCTGCAGTTGCATACCTGTCAGTAGCTGTGTGAGCAAAGAGGTGGGATCCGAGAGAGGGAGGGGAAGAGTGGCACTGCATAGGCCTGAACATGGGAGACTGATGTTACGGGACTCCAGCCTGCAACCTACTGCTTTGCATAGGCGTACAGCTGGCATGGACCAGCTCCACCATTGAAAAACATGGTCCTGTTTGTTTCCACCCTGCTCTGCTGCTTCCTCCTTTGTGCAGGCAAATACTTGTATGGTTATGTGGTGAACTGGTTGAGGTTTGAACTAACTTGGGGGAGGGGCAGGGAGGGGAGGGTTAGGTTTAAGCTGGATCAGTTTGCTGCACAAACATTTGTGCTGGCGCAAAGATGGGGGTGGAAGCAAGCAGTAAGGGGAGCAGGGTGTGTCTGTTTCTTTTGGTGACAGTGACACATTATGCCAGTTTAAAGTATATTCGATACTGGCTTAATTCAGTGAGTTTAAGCTAGTACGGCATTGAGGGTTTGAATACATTGTTCAGCTATGGTTCATGGGCATATTTTACATCTAGGACCCCTTAATCCATGGCAGTGTGTCTTTGAAGGGATTTTGAGGGAAGAATCTGACCTTTTGTATAGTAACTCAATTTTTTAGGATTTTTATTTGGTACCTATTGTGTCATTTAGCGGTACTTAATGGGAAAAATATGCTCCTGTTTATAACTGCTGTTCATCCATCAAATTCCTGAAACAATGAATTTGTTCAGCATGTATATTGAGTTTTTAAATTTAAAAGACTAAAATCAGAAAAGATAGTGATCAGAGTGTCCACTAAGAAAACTGCAAGATAATTTGCAGTAATAAGTAGATTAAAAAACCCAAATGAACAAACCTATGAAAATTATGAGGCTGACCTAAGACATAACTTCAGACAGTTTCCTAGAAGGCAGTATGCGACTTTTCTTCTTAAGTAACTATTTAATGGTTAGTGATTTTCAAAATCTGTCTTAAGGCTTTCAGGCTATCACAGAAGTTGTACGTTTCAGGATATGGATAGGCACTGATACTGCTCTGCCATAGATTGCCATACTTCATGATCCTTTCCACCAGAGAAGCTGTATGCAGCGTTATGTGCTTTAGGCATAACCAGCTGTTAAACGGACAGCATTAGCTCAATCTACCTTCACCGGTCAGTTACCTTGATTAATTTTTCCTTAAGTGGATTAGTGTGCTCTTACATGATTCACTCTCTTGCAAGTCTGTATGGGTGGTAACCTCTCTTTGCTGGGTGGTGATGAGTAACTGTGGGCAGTAGCTACTGCTGGAAGAGGTGACCTATCTGCAGCTTTTCAGTGACATTTTCTGAAACAAATGTAATGGGTTTTATTTTTGTCTGCTACTGGGTAACATCTTATCAAAACTATTTGAGGAGCTGTTGGCTGAAAACTGCTGTCCAGAGATGTGTAATTTCACGCAGCATATGCAGATGATATTTTAGTTGTGTGTAAGTTGTAGAACAGCAGTCCTCTAATATAACAGACTTTGAACTTTCTGCTCTTAAGCATCATCTTTTCTTGTTGGCCCTTCTGTGTAATCAGTGTTAGATGTGAACATTCTTTTTGAACTTGAACTGGTGATAAACTGGTGTGTGATGTTTTCTCATATAAGTATGTATGCATAAAAATGTGTGTGTGTGTATATGTCGTATTCTCCAAGTATAATGTACTCTTCAAGTTTCCTCTTCACTGCTTCTGGCAAGGTGGCAACAATCATGACAACCAATTTAATTCACTCTTTATTGAGGCACATCCTCCTGGAGCCATGTGATTCTCCAGAATTCCAGTCTTTCCCTGACACTTGAAATGACAGCAGAAGTAATTATCCCTTGGCTTTAATAAAAAGAACGAATAACTTATTTCTGATGTTTATACAATAAAGTTTCCAGATTATTGCATGTTTGGGACTGACTATATGCATTCTTTTCTAATTAGTAGAAATGGCGTTGTGATTACTGACTGTTTCCTTCTCTTGTCTTAGAGTACTTTAATTTCATGGCTTATTTGTTCTTCTTCTAAAATGCTTTCACATCCATATGTGGGGTAGTGAGATGAGAAGCTTCTTGTCACAAGTTGTACTTTATCTGTCACTGACTTCTCAAGTGGTCCAAGATAATCCCTAAACTTTTTGCCTGAATCTCAGTCAACAAAGTAATACTAATACCTGTGTTAGGAAATGCGTTCCTCTGAATTACTGCAAGTCTAAAATGGTTGTGTTGCGTGTCGTTGCTATCATAGCCACCCGTGCTGGATGGCCACCTTTATTTCCTTCAGCTTCCAGAATCAGCCACAATTACTAGACTTGCCACTTCTTCTCACAGAACTTTTTTTTTTTTTTGATGTAAAGGTTCAGGTTCAGTATTGGATGTTGGTAGAAACACCTCTCTGTTGGTACATTTTTGAAATGGGATTTTAGAAAAAGATCCCAAATGTAGGTTTTAGCTTATCCTTTTTCTTTTCCTTTATTTATGATAAGCGTGTATCTTATGGCAAAGGTACTCAAGTATTTCTTGCTATTCAGCTTTTTCTTGTACATGTGTCTGTTAGTTTTCTGTTGAGGAAAATGTGGTTCAGAAATACTTTATGAATTGTCTGTGCTTGTAATAAAAGCTGAGAACTGTAGGGCAGTTGGCATATCTGAAATAGTGATAGTTTTCCTGGACTGTACTCCAAACTCAGGAGAGACTGGGGCACCGTGTTTTTAGTCTGAAGAACTGACTTCGTTCCCTTGACTTTTCTTCATAGTGATTTTGGTCCTGGCAAGGTTGAGATGCTACTGCTGTCATTCATACACTGGTGACGGTTACTGTAAACCACTGATCCGTTACTGTGTGCTGACTCAGTGGTGAAAAGTTGCTTTAATTTCGTGCCTTTTCAAGGGTAAAACAGACTCTCTATCCTGTATGCCGGTACCTGGATTCCTGTGTTTCTAATGGAAGATACAGAACTTTGATCTATCTCTCTCTGGAGCTGCAGTTTAAACTGATGTGTTGATATTTCCACTGTTTCCCTGTGGCTGCTGCCAAAGAAGTTAAACTGCGTAGTAGTTCTTATCTGCTGGGATTACTCACCTTGACACAAATGAAGCATTTGTCTTTCAAACAAATTTTCTTAAATGCTTTGCACAGGGATATTATCTTCTTGTGTGTTAGTATGACACCTGGCACAATATGCAGGTGGGGATGTTTCATTCTTACCATAATTTAGTCAGTAAAAGTGATTATAGTAATACTGCTTGTTTAGAATCATGGAATCGTAGAATATCGCAAGTTGGAAGGGACCCATTATGTGAACATTGGAAAGATATTCATCAGCACAATATTAGATGTATTTCTGAGATGGAATGTCTTTATTTCATGACTTGCAAGATGTTTGACAGGGTGGAGAGTTGACTGGTTTTGCCATGCGTTAGGACAGTGTGACATTCTTTTCCCAAATGGAGATGTTGAAGCAGTAGCGTTAAAGGGGAAACTCCCACTATTTTTTTTTTTCCCCTGCAGAAATGCAAACTTTGGTTCATATATAAACTTAAAGTGAAAAATGAATGATCTAGTGCTGTGTTCCATCTTGGTAGCAATCTATCTTATGCTGAGCTTTTCTGAAATTACAGCAGTAGCTTTTTGCTTAGCTGCACAGCAGAGCAAAACAGAGCTGACTGTGCAGCAGTTATCCTTCAGACATGTCTAAATTTTTCAGTCTATTTATGAGTATCAACAAACACTTTGTGCATACTTTCGCCATGCGTTGAATGCTTCTATTTTCCTTTAATTTAGCTTAAAACTAGTAATGGAATTCCTGAGGTTTTGAAAGGAATAGCTCTTGGCAAGCCTGGAGTTTTGAAACCAAAGGCAAATTAAGATACCAAGCAAACACAGGGAGGGCTACTTCTTCAGGGAAGTATGTTAAGATTCTTCCGACATCTTAGAGTTTGTTGTATTTATGTTCTAAAAAAAAAATGTATCTCTTTGAATTACTCCTTTAAAGCACAGTTGTTGTTGTTTTTCTTTTAAAAAAAATCTTACTGGAACACAAGGGGACTCCCCCCCCCCCCCCCCCCCCCGATGTCATTCAGCAAGTTTAGCCTTTTCAGCCAACCGTTAGACATAGAGGGTGTAATACTCCTTTCTTTGTAGCTGTCTGTATTTTTCAGCAACTCAAACACTGATTGAAGCATGTAATTAGATTACAAATTTTAGTTTAAATAAAATATGTTCTTGCTTTTAAATCACCACAATAATTGTAATTGAAAGTAGTTGTTATTGTGCATCTGTCAGGTGGTACAATAACACAATAAAAAAGAAATTATTTACATTTTCAAAGTGTAGTTGCGCTGTTTATAAAGCATATAGCTAAGCCGCTTTAGCTTTATGGGAATAAGAGGAGATATGACGTAGGGAAACTTACCTGGCTGTCACAGCCTTGTCCCTCTTTGGCATCTGTGGTACTGCTTGCTGCAAGCATCTTCCTGCTTTTGTACTATCTTCCCACTAATCCCGAGGTGTACAGCGTTCGTAGAAATCTTGCATGCTCTCTCCTTTATTTAAGTTGCTGTGTTTCTTTGTAGAGTTTTGTGGCTCTACGTGCCTTCATTCAGTCCTGCATTTCCTTGCAGTGTTTTTTACCATAAACATTTTGAATGTCTCAGAGCTCTTTATCTCTTAAACTTAACTCGTTTGCTCGCCATTTGCGATGCTGCTGACAGGGGTATAATCCTCTCTCGCCCAGGGCAGTTGTTTGGGAGTAGCCCTCTTTTTTTTCCTCTTCTCCTTGAATCCACAGTCATGTTTTATTCATATCCTTCTTCCTTGTCTAAACAACATTTTCAAGACCACGTTTTCTTTTTCTGTTTTTACAAGTGAAGTTTAGGCCTGGATCTGTCATCTGGAGTACTTCAAGTACCTCCTCCCTCTTCTCCTGATACTCCTATCTCTGCAATCTGTTTAAAATACAACTGGTACAATTTTTCAGTAGTCTGTGCTAGTTTTCCTCATGCTAAAGCTCATTGTCTTTGAATTTGAAGACCTGCATCTCATATTTCTACATCATACTCTTCTTTTTCCCTGCCACTCTTGGCGCTCAAATCTATCTTCCCCCTACCCCTATGTCTTTACTTATGTTTCATGTCATATTCTTCACTTTGATTTAGGAAACTTTTGAGTATAATTCTATGTTATATATGTTAATGCTACTACAAGAGAAAATCATTGCATCTCTGACTTTTCTTCATGGGTATTAGAGTATCCTGTTGTCTCTCTGCTTATACAGATGAACTACGTTTTTATCTACCAAAGCTGATGGGGATGCATGTTACCTTTGGATCTTTTCTTAGAGACCTATGAAATGTATGTTGCTGTATATCTTCCAACTCTGGTTCACTTGTCTGGTGACTATACTGTTTACTTTGGAGTAAGCAAAGAGCACTGGTGACATGCTTTAAACTCTGTTGTGTGAGTGCAATGTCAGATTTGGTGAACTTTTATTATTGTATGTGATTTAAGTTAGTAAATTTTTTTTTTCTGCACTTGGCAGGTTTCTTTGGTGAGACAAATCAGATGTAATCTGCAGCTTTTATTTAAATGATACACAAATTCAATTAAACTGGCAATAGAAGTAGTATTAAGTGCCATGTCCTATACTTGACTTACTACAGAACTAAAGCTAATATTAACAGAGGTAATACATTTTTATTAATAAGGTGTCACTAAGAGTCTAATATTAATTAATAAAAGTCACTAAGCCAAGTGGCTCTTAAATATTTTTTTTCATGTCTCATGAAACTTTAGGTCACAAGGTTTCTGAGTCAGTGACTTGTGTAGTGGGTTTGGGGTTTTTTTTTGAGAAAGTTAAACTTTTGGGGCTCCTCATTATTTGAATGTTTTTGTGGTTTAACCCTGCAGGCAGCTAAACACCACACAGCCGTTCGTTCACTCCCCCTCCCACCCTGCAGTGGGATGGGGGAGAGAATCGGAAAAAAGGTAAAACTCGTGAGTTGAGATAAAGGCAATTTAATAGGACAGAAAAGGAAGGGAAAATAATAATAATGATAAAAGAATATACTAAACAAGTGATGCACAATGCAATTGCTCACCACCCACTGACCGATGCCCAGCCAGTTCCTGAGCAGAGGTCATGCCCCCCCTCCTCTGCCCCCCCCGGCCAACTCCCCCCAGTTTTTTTGTTCAGCATGATGTCACATGGTATGGACTATCCTTTTGGGCAGTTTGGGTCAGCTGTCCTGGCTGTGTCCCCTCCCAGCTTCTTGTGCACCCCCAGCCTACTCGCTGGCAGGGCAGTATGAGAAGCTGAAAAGTCCATGACTTAGTGTAAGCACTGCTCAGCAACAGCTAAAACATCAGTGTGTTATCAACATTATTTTCATCCTAAATCCAAAACACAGTACTATACCAGCTACTAGGAAGAAAATTAACTCTATCCCAGCTGAAACCGGGACAACTGTTAATACAATGAAAAAGTAATTATAATAGTTACAGTAATCCATTTTAATATATAGCTTGCTGTACCTGTCTTAGAAATGTTTTAGGGTAGTAGAATTAAATCGTTGTGAGTCTCTTCTGGGTCATGGCAGCTGCCTTGTGTTTCATTCTCTTAAAATCTACTGAGCAGACTTTCATGACTTGAAATTGAGAGTGCAGCGTATGCGTTACTCATCCATTTGTATTGCCATAAATGTAAAAGGACTAGAGCAGTGGTAGTTTTAGTGTTAATTCTCTTAGGTGTACAAATGTTAATGCTAAAGTAAGCTGGATGTTTCGTATCGGTCTATACAGTATTTGTGCAGAGTGCACAAATTTTGTGCAGCTAGAGTGGAGGTAGTCTTCAGTTCTTAAATAATTGGCTCCTACTTCAAGGTTCCTAAAAGCATTTAATTGGCAAATGTTTGGATGCTCTGTGTGAAAGTGAATGCCTACTTCCTTATCTTTACGATAGCTGTCTCTTTCTTCATTTACTATGTAAGTTTTACGTGATGGTGTTCAGTTCCTGAGAGAACTTCACTTGGAATTTTGCTGGGAAGGATACCATTACACTAATCTTTGTTGTTAAAAGGCATTTGGTTAAGACATTTTAGGTCTTAAAAAGTAATGAACAAACTAATATTAAATACAGTATTATCCAATAAATTGTGCTCTAAACTTGAACTTTGTGGTATTTATATAGTATTATTGTAATAATATTGTTATGCCTATATTTAGAGGAATTCTGAGTAATACATGCCAGTCGGTCGGTCAGTCCTGCAACTCCAGAGAGTGCTCCATTCCTAAAAATTGCTGGACTAGAAAAGAATGCATGCAGGAAGGGAAAACGGGAATGTGCTACATAGGCTTCAAACTATTTTCTTTTTTTAGTTTTTCTTCCCTCCTCCTCCTTTTTTTAGTAGACAGGTAGATGGGTGAACCTTTATTATGCAGTGCTTACATCCTCCTTCCCCAAGTTCCAGAACTTTTTCTGGTAACAGAGGTGGGGAGAGCATTTCCAGCTTGTCCTCTGGGTCTTCGGTTCTAGAGCAATGTGTGTTTTGTCTCAGAGGCACAACATATACCAGAAACTTAGATAAGCTTCTAGTTTCTGTTTAAGTGTATATTATGACTGTTACTTTAAGATACTTATGGCCACTTAGGGTCTTGAAATATTTCTACTAGTAAAGGGCAACAAAGTGCCCTTCAAAATCTAAAGTCCAAGTTATTTGTCTTGGATTTTCTGTGCCTACAGTGAATGTGGATCATCTGACCTTCACCAATGTGTTTTCTTTTACTATTACTTTAGTCCATAAGTGTCAGTATGTTTGCTTAATAAATATTTATTTCTTCCTGCTTCAGGGTTCCTTGTTCTGTTAAGTCCCTATAAACTGGTCCCAAAGAGCGCAACTTCATGTATGTCTGCTAAATTTAATTTTACTTCTCTTGAAGAGTTTGTATTTCTTAATGTCAGCTGTAATACAGAATTCTATTTGTTAAACGGATGTAACTTACTAATTTTAAATGGTATGGTTTTTAAATAGTTTCATATTAAAAAGTAGCTTAACATTGTCAGTAGCGTGAAATTAAAAAGAAAACTACCTTTCCAAAGGTTTGATTGTGCCAATACCGTATCAGTTTAGCATTTTTCTGTGAATTCTTCACTGCTGATGTTAAAATAAATCAATAACTCTTAGTTATGCTAAAGCCTGTCCCCTATCCTGTCTCCCCCCTTCAAGGACATAGCACCTTTGATTTTCCCTGGGGCTCAGCCTAAGGCAAGCTGCGAATATTTGTGTCCTGGTTTAAATACTTGTGAAATTTTAAGGTTCACAAGTACAAGCGTGTAAAAAATTAATTGGCAAGCAGTTAAATTAAGTTTTATGTTCATATCTCACCTCTGATAGCTTCCTGTACCCTTACCTATTGATAAGTAAATTGGAGCACAGTTTTGAGCGGCTTTTTACTTATTTAGATCCTGGTTCATGTAAGATTTTGCTTAGTGTTTTGACTTCTCATTGAACTATAGGTGAAAAAATTTAGCAAGATATGTAGGAAAAATAAGGTTCAACTTAAGCATATGCCAGTCAGTTTGGAATTTACTGGTTATAAGCTGTCCTTAGGAAGGATGATTTCTTTGTAGTTTGGAGTAGGAAGATGTCTAAGGAGGAGGAAACCTTTTCAGCTGAGGCTTTGAGGACAGACTGAAGTACTTAATGATAAGTCGCGTACTCTAGGGAAATCTCTTAATAAAATGATTAAATGTTGACTACCATGAGAACTTTGTGCTAATAAGTAGAGTGGTATTAACCAGTTGTTCTGTGGTATGTCAAACTGCTCTTGCATTGATTATAAGATGACTGGTTGCAGTGATACTATTAGATTGATTAGCTCTAGTGCTGACTTATAAAGTGAGCAGTGCATTAAGGATGGTGCACTGGATTCTTATGAATTGTTCTATTACAAGCATCAGTTTTTATATTGTACATGAAAAACATAGTTTTAGGCTTTTGCACCACAAAAAGTTAAGTATTTGTTTCAACATGCTATGCATTTAATAGCCAATTATTTTGAACTTGACTGACACAGTTTTTTATGAACTGCTGTAGTGCTTGATTACATACAGTTCTAGAATTTTTTCAAGAAAATAAACATATTTGAAGTAAGACCTATTTTCTAATCCTGCTGTCAGATGTCAAAATGTCTAGAATAGGTATTTCTTCATGGTGCTTTCCAATGCCCCACATAAGTGTGTGACCTAGATGTGTGGGGGGTTTATTTTTTTCTTTTAATGGAGTTATGCAAGTTAACATAGCTTTTATTGTTGATTAATAGCTAAATTTTTTTTTGGGGGGTAGGATGGGGAAGAGACGGCTAGTGTTCATTCTGTTATAGAAAGAAAATCTTCAGCTCTCTTCCATCACTTTGGTGCATTCAGCTTTATGTTCTGCTCCATCATTAGTCTGTAGAAATGCTAGCATTCAGATTGTCAAAAATTGGACATAACCCAGGAGCTGAAAAGAATGTAAACTCTTGTATAATGAAATACATAAAACTTCCTTGTCAGCTAAGGCGGAATAAGTGAAAAACTGTATTAATGAGGTTTTTAAGTAGTTAGATTTTAGGTTTGTTCTGTATGAAATGTTATTTCTCAAGTGTGCTATACCAACGAAATGTAGCTTCAGAAAGCCTTCTATGTTCTTGACTTCAGAACAAAGAAAGAAATATCACAGAAGAATGCTTGAGACGACGGAATAATAAAGCCTAGTAGTGTATGGTGAACAGTAGAAGTATTTTCCATATTACTTCGAATAGTAAATATTGTGGGCTGGCTGTTAGTGATTTGAGAGAGATCTTGGTTTACATTCATTGTAAAGGCTTTCTATGAATTAATTCCAACACAAACACAACTTCAGTGAAGTTACATCACTGATTACCTTTCATTATGAATGGACTATTTTGAGGTGGGTAGTTATAGGAAATTTTGTAACTACGTAGGGGCATGTAAAAAGAACATAAAACTAGAAAGAATAAGGAGGTGTTGTCTTTGAAATGCAAGTCTAGAGTTATGAATAAAATGTAACTCAAACTGCACCAAAATGTTTGATGTTAAATTTTGTCTGTTAAAAGCTACTTGCCGAGTTACTCATAGTTTAACCCTAATAACAAACTTCATTTAAACTTGTGAATATGTATTTGTGAATATATTGCTTTTACGCTACTGGTGAGAGTAAACCCATTGTTGAATGGAAATTTGGTAAAAAGCTCAGAAACCTAGAAGCTGAATTTCTTTTGCTCTGTGCTAAAATCCCATCACACTTTCTTTCCAAACCAAGATATGGAGAAGAAGAAAATTCCACTTTTTTTTTAAGTAGTGTGTAATTTGGTACTAGGGACTTCTGCTTTTTAAAAAAAATATTTTTATAGAAATGCGTTATTACTGAGACTTGACATTTTTGTGCTGGTGCAGATACACAGTGAGTAGATCATTCCCACTTCCTTTAAAAATATTTTTAAGTTGCTTGAATGGCACAGTTTTGCCCAGCTGCTTTACACATGGGTGAAGTGTTAACGGTTAAATTGGATGTCAGTAGGTTTTGTTTTTTTATTTTAACTCAAAAATAGTGACAGCATAGCTTGGGGCCAGCAGTGCACTTTTTTCTAGTTTGCTTTGCACAATCATCTTGTACATGGAAGATTAAACTATTTGTAAATCAGTTTACAGTATGCCTTACCATGTTTTTTTGTTTGTCTGCTTTAAAAGGCCATGATGTGAACTGCAGCAATTTAGCAGCTGATTCGTGAGTGGTTCAGTGTTTGTCTCCTGAATGAGGTAGGGATTTTGTTGGGGGGCTGGCACCTTGTGAGGATAGTGAATTTATCCACTGGCTCCTCGGTGATGGTGGTTGCTACTTCCCAGAACTTCATTTTATTTCCAAGAAAACTGTAAATGCTTCCCTATCAGGTGTGTGCATTCGTAGGCATACATTAGGCCTGTGCCTAATGTAATGAATTGTACCAATGGGTTATGTGGTGCCCTGCAATTTTTCATACAGATTTTATGCATTATTTATACATCTATTTTAGTACTTTTTTTTTTTTTTACTAGCTAAGCTATTAGATATGCTTCATCTAAGGTTATATTTCGCTATTGATGGCATAAGTATATAGTAGTGACTTGGCAGAGATTTTAAACACTTACAAATGTAACTAAACTGCTCAAAAGCGTCAACTATAGATGATTCTCTAGGGAAACTCTCAAATGAGTCATGTACAGTACCACAGAAGTAGTAGACTGACTTCTGAGGATCTTATGATTACTCCTTGTTCCCTAGGCTTTCTGATGGCCAGCAAGGAAGCCTGGGTGTGCTAGAGATTAAAGAACTCGGCTACTGCTTCGGTACATAGTGAGTTACAAAAATGGCTAAAATTAACGTACCCATACAAATTTGTTCTATCCAGTTTGGCCCTAGTTCAGTGAATATAATAGACAAAAGGTATCACCTCAGCAGCTGAGAATGAATGCATTTTAGATTGAATAATGTAAAAATTACACCACTGAGGCTAACTGATCCATGTTGCTGCTCTGTAGGGCTGTTAGAATGGGGAAAGTTAACATGCTCATGATCCTGTTTGAAGTAGGCTAGTGCGATAGGACTGCCTGCAAAGGTCACTGTCTCTGCTGGAGAAGAATTTGCATCGGTCTGCAGCACTAGGCAGGCTTCAGAATTTGACAGCAGCCCTCCTTGCAGTATACCACAGGTTTTCAGTTGCTGGCACAGCAGAAGTGAGGGATGAATATAATCTGGCTGTGGTTCCATCATATATTATTTAAAAGTTTTCCAACTGTTTGTTTTCCCTTCTGCACTACACTTTGCTGCCCTCTCACTGGTAATGTTATAGACGTATATAGGGTGACTGAAATAATGTAAATTAAAAGTCCTCTGTCCTTCCCAAGGAAAGTAACATCAGTACACGTGCTTTGCATAATGTTCTTGTTATTTTCCCGAACACTTGTTAAGCAGACTTCTAAATGAAAACCAACAATTTTCTCCTACTGTAGTTTAGGGGGTAATGTACAGAAATTGATATGCATATTCAGATAGTCAACATAAATGGATTGGAATTTATGAAGGAGCGTAGGGATGTTAGGTTAATAATCTTTGAAATATTCAGGATTAAATAATTTACTTGAAGTTGTACAACAGTATCAAAGCACATATCATGTTTAGAATAAGCAAATTATTAGTGTGTTGTTATAGTCAGCTATTATAGAGAATACGTCCACTCCAGATGTAGAACTGGACCTGTGGAAACCTGGGGTGTTTCACATAGGTGAGCAGCCTAAAGGTTGGTGGGGTTAAACAGAAGTTGTAGGAGCTGGGCAACGTAAGATAAGGTAGTGGATGAGCATAGGGAATTGAATGGGAACTGATAAAGAAAGGGGACTAGGAATCAGTTAGGAAGAAGCTTGCTTTTTGGAATATTTCGAATTTTGGGTGCTTAATTTATCCTAATATCACCTATTACGTATAGAATTTGAATTACAGTGTTTTACTGTCTTAGCAGGAGCTAATTATCACGTTTCTTATTTCTAAATTACTTTCAAAATATCTGCAGTATTGTTAGGCAGGGATACGTGGCTTCTGTGCTTTTGTTTTGGGGTGTCTTCCAGTGTAGACAAAGGGGTTGCAATAAACGGATAGAGTATCTGGGATTAAAGTGCACCGTAAGTAGCATAATGATTATTTCATGCTGTTTCTGTAACTGTGTCTAAATTTTCTTCAGTTCCTTTCTATTTCTATTCTAGAAAATAATGTAGCTTTTGCAGATTTGGTTGTTGGATTGCAGTTTCTGTAACATACTCTTGTTGACTCATTCAACTGTTGCTGGATGTAATGTGTTGCTTTGACAGAAGCTTGTGTTTTGTTTGCTTGTACAGTCTGAGACACACCATTTTCATTTGCTTTTGAATTTTTTATATTAACTGCAAAAGTACAGAGAGAAAGAATAGGAGTCATGGTTTATCTTGGATTATCCAAACTCACTTTGGAACATTATTGCCAAAGGCTATTACGCTTAGTGATTATTATGTTTATGAAGTTGTTGTATTTTCTCAAACCACAATTCTTGTAAAAGGATAATTAAGTTAAAGCTTGGGCTATTCTTTGCAGATTCTGTGCCAGTGCCAAAATATTTTCAAACAATACGTAGTTATAATTTCAAAGGTATCCTTTTAACTTGAAATACTAAGTAGTGTAATAAGCTTTTAAAACATACTACTGTCCTCCTACTTTACTGAATATTAATTTTAAGGTGAAAGCAAGCCATTTATCTTGCACTGCCATTAGAAATCAGATGTGAAATGTGCTACTTCATATGAAGGCTTAAAGTTTATGTTCTTGCTCTAAATTAATCTTTGTGCTGTCAATCACAGAGAAGGACTTGTGGGTGATGTGACGGTTGAGGGCCATCTTGGGCATAGCGATCATGAAATGATACGAGTTTTTGATTCTTGGAGAAGTAAGGAGGGGGGGTCAGCAGAACTGCTACCGTGGACTTCCGGAGGGCAGACTTTGGCCTGTTTAGGAGCCTGGTTGACAGAGTCCCTTGGGAGGCAGTCCTGAAGGGCAAAGGAGTCCAGGAAGGCTGGACATCCTTCAAGAAGGAAGTCTTTAAGGCGCAGGAGCAGGCTGTCCCCATGTGCCAGAAGACGAGCCAGTGGGGAAGACGACCGGCCTGGCTGAACAGAGAGCTATGGCTGGAACTCAAGGGGAAAAAAAGGAGAGTTTATGACCCTTGGAAGAAAGGGCAGGTGACTCAGGAGGACTACAAGGATGTTGTGAGGTTATGCAGGGAGGAAATTAGAAGGGCCAAAGCCCAACTAGAACTTAATCTGGCTACTGCCGTAAAAGACAATAAAAAATGTTTCTGTAAATACATTGGCAACAAAAGGAGGGCTAAGGAGAATCTCCATCCTTTATTGGATGGGGGGGGAAGCACAGTGAGAAAGGATGAGGAAAAGGCTGAGGTACTTAATGCCTTCTTTGCCTCAGTCTTTAATAGTAAGACCAGTTCTCCTCTGGGTACCCAGCCCAGAGATGGGGAGCAGAATGAAGCCCCCATAATCCAAGGGGAAATGGTTAGCGACCTGTTACACCACTTAGACACACACAAGTCTATGGGGCTGGATGGCATCCACCCAAGGGTACTGAGGGAGCTGGCAGAAGTGCTCACCAAGCCACTTTTCAATCATTTATCAGCAGTCCTGGCTAACCGGGGAGGTCCCAGTTGACTGGAGGTTAGCAAATGTGACGCCCATCCACAAGAAGGGCCTACGTATGTCAAGCATTGCAACAGGCTGCCCAGGGAAGTGGTTGAGTCACCATCCCTGGAGATATTTAAAAGACATGTAGATGTGGCATTTAAGGACATGGTTTAGTGGTGGACTTGGCAGTGCTAGGTTAACGGTTGGACTTGATGATCTTAAAGGTCTTTTCCAACCTAAATGATTCTATGATCTTTTGCGGAGGGGGACACACACACAAAAATCTTGCTGTTTGCAGCTATTGTTGCTGAATACTTCAATAATCAGGTTTAGCAAATCACAAACTTGCAAAGGTTTCATGCTGTGGGTTTATGTAAAGTACAATTTAATACTGAATTGGATAATGCTTGAGCTGGAGTTTGTAAGGATGCTTGACATCTGTAGTTAACTTTATGAAAAATGATGGGAATGACTTCCATCAGTCAAATGAAACATCTTAAATGTCAGGAGCTTAATCTTAACTTGTACACTTAAGTGAAGTTTTATGTTCTTATTTTAAAGAAAATGCAGAAGTAAGTGGGCTTTTTTTTAAAAAAAACAAAATCTGTACTGGCTAAATGGTCACTCATCCTGTTCCTAAACATTTAGGAACTTTTGAAGCTGTAGTTGTGCAGAATTTTTGACTCTCTTACTGCAATGTAAATGGAAGGTAGCAATAGCGCTGTTAGAAGTTGTAGAATGCCAACATGCTACTTGTATAAGTCTAGATTTAATAAGCCTTATCAATACCATTCATGATGTTGCAACTGAAATACTATGCTTTTTATAAAAATCTTACTTTTCCCAACTTTTAAACAGATTTCAGTATTTGCTTGAAATTATACTTCGCACACATAACTGTAGCTTTGTATGAGCTTACCTTTGCATAAAATATGTTGAAAGAAAGCAGTTTCAGAGGCTACGGCCTGTTTTCTTTTCCGTTAGGTGTTCTGTAGGTTTCTGTAAAAGTGGTATACAAGTTGATATATTTTAGCAGATCCATGTAATATCTCTTTACATTATGATGAAACTGTATTTTCATGACCACTTTAAAATGATCAAAGTATGACCTGTTGCCAAAAAATGAGTATGATTTCTCCTTAGGCTTCATGGTCCAGCCTCCCTTTTGTCGGCACTAGTAATAGTGTGGTCTTCTGATCAGCAAGATCAGTGCAGTGGTTTGGATTGATGCTTGTCTGGCTAAATAGAAGATTAGCCAGAGCAGGAAAGACCATGTCTTTCAGCTGCAGTCACCTTTAGATCAGCTGAAGGTAACACAAAATAGCATTCTGAGAAAGACTATGGCAGTTAATTTAAAATATCACATCTCACAATGACTCTTTAATTCACAAAAGGAAAACTTCACATTGCTTGATAACTGTGCACCTATTTTCTATACATGGGAGGAAACAATGTCCTTGTTATAAATTAAATTTATATTATCTCAGAAACATAGGCTTGGTTTTGAAAGGGGTGTTTTTATTATCTCTTACCTCCTGTCAGTTCTAGTAGACATAATTCTAGTAGAGAATTGCAAATTTTTAAAATAATGATTTATTTTTGGCATTTTTCTGGGCTTCAGTGTCAACATATAAAGAAGAACAAGTTGAGTGGGATGTAGATATGTAAATACTAGTATTGTGTCATTTGGACTTCTCTGTGATTTCACAACGGTAGTAAGAAATTTTTTTAATTTTTTTTTTTTGTTTTTCAGGGAAGCAAGCAGGGGTTGGCAGTGTAAAAGTTTATGGAGTAGCCCAATATTTAATCTGCAATATTTAGAGTGGCCTTTAGTGAGTGTTACACAACTGTTCTGATTATCTATATTCACTGTTTTGCCTTTTTTTTTTTTTTAAATGTACAGTCATCTTAGTTATTCCCTTTATGTAACTAATATCAAATGCTCTGGTTAAAGTACATAAGTACTACTCATAATGGAAATGATATATGAATAGAATACAACTGAATTTCTTCTGTAAATGGGATATTTTACATCCTTCTCCCCACATCCCAGTCATTCCTATATCACACATACTTTAATTGTGTCCCGGTAGCCATATTTATGTAGTGTGGCTTTTTAAATTGTGAAAGAGAATATTTAAGAGAAACTCAACTTTTAAAAGTTTAGCTTTAATCTTGAGTATACGGTTAAAAGAGCTTTCACAATTTCAACTGTTTTGAAAGCTGTCTGCCTGTAATTTTAAAATCTTTGGCATAAAACATGACCCTTATTAACATGAGCATCTGCTTATAAGAGTAGAAAAAGCACCTGTTTTCTTTAACCTTAACCTTAATATTTCCTTTTCAGTATAAATACTTGTTGCTGCCTATAAAATAATTGTGCTTTTGGTTATCTTCAACCTTCTCCTGTTCTCTCTGCCTAGATTAGTGCTGTTCCTTTGATGTGCAGAATAAATTAAGATGCAAAATTATTTGGGATTTCTCCTCACTGTTAAGTTCAGAATGATCGAAAGTTTATTACCTGAAACTTAAATTCATAATGCTAACTTTTAGCTTTACTGACTGTGAGGGGTGGTCTTAGACACAGCTGTTCACAGGATTTTTTTTTCTCTCTTCTCCCCAGAAATGTCCTATCTGTCCCCATTGCTTGAAGACAACAGAAACCCCAGGTTTCTGGGGCTGCACTGAATCAGTAGCAAGCTTGTGATGTTATTACATATTATTGATAACATCTGGTTTTGCTATTCATACTGCTGTCTTTTTCTGGATAGCCTTACGGTTACAGCCTACAGAACTAACAAGAACACTTAAATGTTTTGAATTTGAAAGCATCAGTTTCTGGTAATTGAAGATGTGGCTTTTAAGGAATGACTTGGAAAATACATATAAATCTTAATGGCATCCTTTAATGGTTTATATTTATCTTGACATTGTTTAAAATATTATTATATTGTGTATATAGATAAATTTCTATGGGAAAACGTGCACAGAGTATGATATACATGCCATGTTAATTTGTTTGACCATTTTTGGTGGTGGTTTGGGGGGCATGTTTGTTAACTCAATGTGAAATGATAATCTTTGTGTTAGTCCTCGCAGATCTGTTACAACTCTTTTTACAAGTAGCATGATTTATCTAGCTAGCACAGGCAGCAATAGCAGTGATGAGATGGGGGCACAGGCAGGCAGTTGGTGCCCTAAAGTTTCTAGACAGCTCAGAGAGACTATTCCTTTTTATGAAATGAAGACCAGCAACCTATTTCAGAGTAGTGGAGCAAATACTATACTTGTGTGTTGTGAGACCACGTGTGAAATCCGTCCTGCTTAAAACCAGTCACACTAGATAACTGGAGGGTTCTTGTGTGTAGTAAAGCTTTGGAAAGGAGAAACAGCATGCTCAGGAACTAATTGTCTGTATTACCGTGCCAATGGGTACAAATGATCATGTCCTTCTGCCTGTTTATTGTGTAGTTTTGGTAAAGATTGACCTTTTTGCATTAGAGACTGTTAACTTGGATAATTCTGTGTATTTTGGGACTAGGTAATTAATCATAGAATCATAGAATCATTTAGGTTGGAAAAGACCTCTAAGATCATCAAGTCCAACCGTCGACCCAACGCCACCATGTCCACTAAACCATGTCCCTAAGTGCCGCATCTACATGTCTTTTAAATACGTCCAGGGATGGGGACTCAACCGCTTCCCTGGGCAGCCTGTTCCAATGTTTAACCACTCTTTCAGTAAAGAAATTTTTCCTCATGTCCAATCTAAACCTCCCCTGCCGCAACTTGAGGCCATTTCCTCTCGTCCTATCGCTAGTTACTTGGGAGAAGAGACCGACACCCACCTCGCTACAACCTCCTTTCAGGTAGCTGTAGAGAGCGATGAGGTCTCCCCTCAGCCTCCTTTTCTCCAGGCTAAACAACCCCAGTTCCCTCAGCCGCTCCTCATCAGACTTGTTCTCCAGACCCCTCACCAGCCTCGTTGCCCTTCTCTGGACACGCTCCAGCACCTCAACGTCCTTCTTGTAGTGAGGGGCCCAAAACTGAACACAGGATTCGAGCCTGTGCGGCCTCACCAGTGCCGAGTACAGGGGCACGATCACTTCCCTACTCCTGCTGGCCACACTATTTCTGATACAGGCCAGGATGCCATTGGCCTTCTTGGCCGCCTGGGCACACTGCCGGCTCACGTTCAGCTGGCTGTCGACCAACACCCCCAGGTCCTTTTCCGCCAGGCAATGGATGTTTCAATCCAACTGATGGCCAAAGTTCTTTGAACCTGTCAAACATACTTGCTGATGTGTTTCCAAAACATGCCAATATCCAAAATTACAAGCTTGTTGGGCCCCTTGGGCAGATTGATGAGATAATTTTTGTGCATCTGGTAGAAATAAGTTGCACCATCCTAATGACTATTCATTGAAGTTCTGGATGGTTGTTTATGATGTAATCCATACTGTTACATGCTCAACTTCATTTACCATGCAGTAAGAGTTTTCTTAAATGTTTGTTGGGTACATGCTCTCCTGACCCACCTTCTCTCCTTGCCACATAGACTTTCCCTTGTATAGCCTTCAGATTGTAAGGGAATGGCGAGCGATTTTTTGACAAGATGGCCTTTTTGCCTTAGTATATATAAGCAAAGCTCTAAAAATGGTTATGAAAAAGATTTTAATCTCACATGATTGAGCCTCCTATATATGGACCTTTGGACTCAATAGTTGTATTATCTCTAAGAATACAGTTCTTGTAGGAAAAGTAAACTACTTTTGGCACAGCATGTCTTGAGAATGTCCTGATTTCAAGGTCTTCCACCATTACTTTTTCTTCCCTTTTCTCTTGTACTGTTGTAGACAAAGGTTTTAAACATAAAAATAAAAAAGTGGATTTGTCAGCACTGTGTGCTGACTGTAAGTAAGGTATAGCTGCAGTTCCTTAGGAAGCTTTGTCTAAGTCAAGTTTACTGACAAGTTGTACACTTTCCCCTTTCCAAGCCTGTATCCATCAGCTGTATGTTTGATGTCTTTACAGTTGTGGGTTTGAAGGGTTATAAGCAGTACAGTATCAAATAATACCATAAGTATAGAATTGCACATAAAAACTCGTAACTTGTACTCAAATTAAGGGTGAACTGCAAGGCACTTAAACTGTATGATAAGCATAACACTGTTTTAACATAGTTGAAACGGGTCTGCTTATTGCCAGTTCTTGGATGGAGCATATTTTCACTGCACGGGAACAGACAAAAGCAACAAGGTAGCTGTGCCATAAAACGGGGATGCCAGTTTAGACTGGTAGAGGTGTTCCTGCCAAGGAATTGTGGCTGGACATACAGTTTTCATGTCTGTTACAGTGTGTGTAATAGCCAGCTGAAATTACATCTCTCTTGTGGTAGCTGCAATACAAATATTAGGGCAGGAATTACCAACTGTTTTTTAGAGTTTATAGTCTAAATGGATAAGACAGGCATGCAAAATGAGAAAAATACTTGTATTACATAAGTGATTGTAGATTGACAGCAGTGGTGATAGCAAGGTCCTGGATATGGGCTAGGGATGAGCTGAACAAAGAAAATGGAATGAGAGGCAGATAGCTGAGATGAGGTGTGGTGAGAGGAGAAGGAGCAAGGAAGTGAGATGAAGACTGTAAAAGAAAGAAACGGTCAAGCCAATGTAGGAAAGACAGTCAGTGAGATGTACGGAGAATCTTCCATATGTCCTGGAAACCAAAGGTACTGGCCTTGGTCACCTCTGGTCCTGCCACCTGGGGTACTTGTCTGGCTTCATCTGACTGGCCATCTCCACTGGACAGAGTATTTGGCAGTGTGGTCATACTTATCACCCTACTGATTCACTAAACCCCAAAGTTGGCACAAAAGGGCCAATTGTTATTTTCAGGGTATTTCCCAGTGGAAGTCCCTGTGGCAGGAGATGGAATGCTACAGGAAAGACATGGGAAAAAAAAATAATTAAGATAGAAAAGGAAGGAACGCTATGTTCAGTAATCAGGCTTTATAAATCAGTTGTCATATAAAATTGTTACCTGAACTGTGTGCTTCTGAAAGACCTCCTCTTAGACAGTACAGCGAGTTTTTTTTTCCTTAATGAGTTTCACCTGGTCAATAATCAAAGATACTAGATCAAAAGTACCAGTTATGTTAATGAAACCTTAAACTTTACACTTCAGACTTCATAGCTGTTACATACCAAATATTTTGATTTTTCTATCCAAAGATGCACATACTCTCAAACTGTGTGTGTTCATTGATGTTATTTCCACTGTTCCATGTTTTAAGATACTCAGTAATCACTTCTGTAATTTACATCAGTCTTGTACGTAATGTGGTGATATGCTAAAACGTAGTCCTTGGCAGGAATATATTTCAGCACCAAGTTCAAATGCAGTTTTTATTCTAAAACTGCTTTTGAGAATCTTTAAACATTGGAGAAAGGGGTTGTTTTTTGTTTTGGGTTTTTTTAAATGCCAACATTTATTCTTAATCATAAGTTGCTTAAGGCTAGAATGGAGGAATCAAGTCTGACTCCTTTGTGTTCTGATAAGATACTACATCTCACCCATTTACTCTTGAATTGAAAGCAGTTAACTTTCTACCTAAATAATGTATTCCAGAAAGTTATCTGACCTTGATTTCGGAGCTGCTCAAGACCTCAAAGCTCCACCAGTTTTCTTGTCAGAAGTTCTTTCTAATTACAGACATTAATTACCATGTATTTATTGTATGTTTAATTATTTGGTGTTTTTTGTACTTAAAGGTTCTTAAAAACTTTTTTTTTTTAATTTTCAAAGGTTCTATCTAGTTATCTTGAAGTGTAAACTTTTTTCCCCATGGTTTTTGGGTGTAAATATTTATTGAACTGTAACTTCTAAACCTAGAAGTCCCATCTTAATCCATTGTAATGAACTTACTTGCTTAGGATAGAACAGCTCAGGTATTGGCAATGTCCCACATCTCTTGAACACAAGAGAGCACCTCAAAAATCATTACTGTGTTTCTTCAATAAAACACCATACAGGGGTTTCAGGTGACAGGGTGTTCAGCTAATAAAATATATATGAAATAGCTCCTCAGAAATTACTTTTAAATTGCTGTAAAAAGAAATCCTCTCTGTGGACAGTGCTGTTTTAGTTTGGTTTAGACTTTTTGTATATCGTTCCCTGGCTGTTCCTGAGCAGTTGGAATGTGTTGTAGGGAGTGAGAAGATCCTTTAACTACTATACAGGAGTTTGAATATTAACAATGGTAACAAGCAATTTCCCTTACTTTAAAAAAAAAAAAATTGTTAAAATGTATAGTTCACTGCAGAAATGCTAATAAGCTGGAATAGAGAAACGTAACAAGGGAAGTTAGTACTTTAGTGCTTTGAGTTTTCACCTAGAGAGTAAATCTAGAAGGGACTTAGTAAATCAGCTTAAGTATCTGTTGGAATTGGTTTTTAACTTGCATTCATCTGTACTTGAAGCCTAGTTTAAGATGTTGGCTTATATAAGTTTATACTAAATTTAAAATACAAATCTAGTTCTTAGAATTGAGCGAATTAGAATAGATTTTTGTTTTCTTTCCATTCTTGTCTAAGTAAGTACCAGCAAGCTTTATGGGCTTGTTATTTAGATGGGTTTTATGCCAAAACATTTTACATCCTGTGTTTTTAACGGGATGTATCTAGCTGTTTTGCTAGAGACCACCGAGTTTTCACCCACAAAATGCTGTAGTTGTAGAATCTGTGAATGATTGTTTTTTGTATCATATTTGGGCAGACTTCTCATACCCTGAAGCAGCAAATTGGCTGTTTAAACTATGTAACTAAAATTATCTGTCTTCTAGAAAATTGTTGGATTGGGGTGGTATCCATTTTGCTTGTTGCACCTGCTTTAAAATTAATCTGCAAGCCCCATGGATGGGTCAGATTCGTTACTTTTTTAATGTTTCTGTTAATAAAAAACAAAACAAAACAAAACCCCAAACAAACCTGCCTAAATCTGAATTCTTCTGTGTTCTGTCCTTTCTTTCAAGTTTTCTGTGACTTTTCATTGACAATAAGGTGTGATTGATTATTTAACTGCAGCACAGAATAGAGTTACTACAAAGGTGTACCTGTGGGCGTAGTTTCAAAGAGCATTTCTCTTTGTGATGCTGTTGGTATAAGCAGTGCCACCCCCTTATTTGTGTTTGGGTTTTCATGTGGTGAACCTGATCAGGAAGCTGGTCCAGATTAAAAAATAGCTGAGCAAGGAAAATAATGATTATTTTCAACCCAGATCAGTTATGAGTGACATACTGATGTTTGGAAGTGATGGGTAACTGAAGAAACATTTCTAGAAAGTAAAACCTGAGATAGCTGAAATTCAGGTGGGTATGGGGTTTTCTTACTAGTTTTTTGTTTGTATTTTATTTCTCAGTATCAATAAATGATATTTTGCATACACTTAGGCGGAGATGTACATATTAGCTGGAGGAGGAACATAAGTCAATTTCTCTCTGGTCAAGTTATGCTAACGAAGCTATGATCTGGGTATGGCTTGAAGTCCCAGCTGAGCTAAGCACTCAGCTAATTGTAGTCCTGCTCCCCCCTGCACATTCCTGCCTTCTCTCGGTTGTGCCAGCTCTGTCACTAGGCCAACAGGGAGGCAGCTTAGGAAGCTAAACTGGCTGAAACGTAACCTTCCAAAAATATATTTTCTGCTGGCCTTGCTCCATGAAGCAGCTCACCATGGAGACCAACGAGAGCCAGAGCTCACCTGTGGCCAGGAGCAGCAGGAGAGCCCATTGCTGTACCTCTGACTTGTGTTATTGTGTAGCCTCCGGACAGCAGGAGTGTGACCTCCTGAGAGGTGGCTGCATGTACTTCTAAGCAGCCCTGCTGTCCTGCTCTCTGCACTGCCTGCCTGTCCCTCCACGCTACCGCTGCATGACCCCTGCCTGGTTTCAGCAATCACCTCTCCCCTCTGCTCCCCTGGCACCCTTGCAGTTCTCTGTCGCCTCCTGCAAAGTGCTGCTCAAACTGGAGGGGAGAGGAGGAGGGATGGGAAGGTGAAATGAGCCTTGAGCTTGTGGACTTCAGTTTGAGGAATGCTGGTTTGAGAGATGTGGTGGCTGGCATATGAACAGGGACTCTTCATAAAGGAGACAACTTGTCTGCTTTAGCCAATAAAGCAGTTAACGTCAAGAATACTTCAGAACTGGCAACTCCCGTGGAGGTCTGCAGGGCTTCCAGAGCATCAGTAGTACATTTCTTTTGGTTTCTTGTTTGCAAGGCCTTTTTGAAGTTTAATAATAAAAAATGTAACAGAAGAGCTAATGCTTGTGCCTTTTAAGCTAATATACTCTACCAAGTGGTAGTACTTCAGTATCCATTAAATAGCACAGCTGGCACAGAATAACGAGAGTGTGATCTGTTTGGGTAGTGTTATTGATAAAAGAGAGTATAATATAAATATTAAGAATTAATGTAGTGTACCCTAGGAGCACACATGTTGGTTGGTGTGTTCCCCCTGCCTTCAATGTATGTTTTCCAATGTGGAAGTTCATCAGAAAAAAATAAATTGTGTAGTTGTAGAGGGTAAATTTTGGAGGGTTTAGTCCCAAGTAAAGACAGGACCCTGTTGTGGAATTGATATCATTTTCAAAGGGTGCTATGGGTGCTGCTTTGACATAGTCATGGCTAGTAATGGTGATAAAGTCTTGGCATCTTCAGTGGTCTCTAGAATTAATCCTTTACAAGAGAAAATGGGCATTCGATCTAGTCATCAGATGCTGGCAAAATGGGTGGGCAAGGACAAGCTTGTCCATGCTAGCTATAAACCAAATCAGGTTGTTTTCCATATGCAGGAGTGTTTGAAGTTTTAGTGTGGTATTTTAAACTACATCAACCTCATTCTTAATATCTAGAAGTTGCAGAAGTTTGCAGCGTGTAAGATTTACTCATAAAATAACACAGAATCATAAAGCCAGCATGAACTCTTATGTAGAGATTACCGCTGAATGCAGTTGGTAGAGAAACAAAAAAATCTATATGAAGGCTTTGAGGGCTACAGTATTTCAGGTAATATTTGACGCTGTACAGTACTCAGAATTCCCTGTAGCCAAGGAGAGGTGGAGGTGCGTGAGGTTTGTGTGAGGCTGAAGCTTAGGTTACTGTCCCAGCACCAGGAAAGTTCAGTGCACTTCTTAGTCCTTTCATTTACGATTTTTTTTTTTTTTAATGGAGTTGTGTCACTCTTGCTTATTCAGAGAGGATTGCAGGTGAGTAGTCTTATGTATTTATGAATCCCAGTCTTGGATATGACTGCTGTGTGAGAGGATGTGCTGCACGTATTCAGGCATCATAGTTGTTGATTAGAAAACATGCATGTGCTATCAAGACGAGAATCCAGAAAGGTTATTTTTATCCTTAAAGATTATCTGCCACTTAAGATAACAGGTGATAATTTCAGTACAATAAGGTCAATATGACTTTTCTGTGTGGTTGAAGGTACCAATGCTTATAGATGTCATGTGACACACAAAGTCAACAGTTTAATCCTGAAAACTTTCCACAGAAATTATTTTCCAATGACACTTAGTCAAACTTGTTAATGGAAGGAATCTTATGGAAGGACTTGTTTAAATAACAAGCGAGGTGAGGAATTGGTTGGATGGTCTCATCCAGAGGGTAGTGGTCAACGACTCAATGTGCAGATGGAGATCGGTGACGAGTGGCGTCCCGCAGGGGTCTGTATTGGGACCGGTACTGTTTAATATCTTCATCAGTGACATAGACAGTGGGATCGAGTGCAGCCTCAGCAAGTTTGCAGATGACACCAAGCTGAGTGGTGCGGTCAACACACCAGAGGGACGGGATGCCATCCAGAGGGACCTGGACAAGCTCGAGAAGTGGGCCTGTGTGAACCTCATGAGGTTTAACAAGGCCAAGTGCAGGGTCCTGCACCTGGGTCAGGGCAACCCCTGGTATCAACACAGGCTGGTGGATGAAGGGATTGAGAGCAGCCCTGCTGAGAAGGACTTGGGGGTACTGGAGGATGAAAAGCTGGACATGAGCCAGCAATGTGCGCTCGCAGCCCAGAAGGCCAATCGTATCCTGGGCTGCATGAAAAGAAGCGTGGCCAGCAGGTCGAGGGAGGTGATTCTGCCCCTCTACTCTGCTCTGGTGAGGCCCCACCTGGAGTACTGTGTCCAGCTCTGGAGCCCTCAGCATAAGAAAGACACGGACCTGTTGGAGTGCGTCCAGAAGAGGGCCACGAAAATGACTGGGGGGCTGGAACACCTCTCCTGTGAAGAAAGGCTGAGAGAGTTGGGGTTGTTCAGCCTGGAGAAGAGAAGGCTTTGGGGAGACCTTATTGCAGCCTACCAGTACTTAAAGGGGGCTTATAAAAAAGATGGCGGCAAACTTTTTAGCAGGGCCTGTTGTGACAGGACAAGGGGGAGTGGCTTTAAACTAAAGGGGGGTAGATTTAGCCTAGATATAAGGAAGAAATCTTTTACGCCGAGGGTGGTGAAACACTGGCACAGGTTGCCCAGAGAGGTGGTGGATGCCCCATTCCTGGAAACATTCAAAGTCAGGTTGGACAGGGCTCTGAGCAACCTGATTTAGTTGGAGATGTCCCTGCTTATTGCAGGGGGGTTGGACTAGATGACCTTTAAAGGTCCCTTCCAATCCAAACTATTCAGTGATTCTATGAAATAAAAGTATGTATGACTTTGTTGGTGAGGGAAGCTTCATTTTATTGTAAACTTCTGTTCTTCAAAATGGGCACCTTCACTATACAAAGTCTTTCAAACTACAAATTTGGGACAATAAAATGCCTAAAGAAGAGCCTTCAGTAATGTCTTGGGAAGAGTTAAGTCTTACAAAAAAAAGAATAAAATCAGATTTTTTTTCATTACCCATCATCTCACCCCAGATAATACTCTTCCAGGTAATAAATATATAGTTGGTAATAGAGATTTAGAAAGGTGTCCCAGGGAAAAATAGAATTATGTAAATACTAGCAAATCATGAGGTCCACAACTGATGGTATTGAGGAATTTTAAAATGTGGCTGGGTTTGCAAGCCATGTGTGCATTCTTACGTTACAATCCATTATTTTGAAAAGTAAAAGAGAGCTAACTTTTTAATAAAACCAGTGTTTCTGTGACAATTATTTTGCAATACTAATTAAAGATAAAATTAGGAACAGGTTCCTAACCTCCTTTTAGGAAGAATGGTATAACAAAATTCAGTGCAAGATCCTACGGAAGGGCAAGGTGGTATTTGTTTCTCTGATCTCTTAAGTTACTTGACACTTGTTCCCTGACAGATTTCATTTGCTTGCACTCTTGTGTCCACTTGCTCAACAAGCAGCAAGACTTGTGCCCAAGTGGTTTAACCAGGGTCCCTTGTGAGTGACCCAGGACAAGAAAAAAGCTGTCAAATCCTCATGACATCTCTGGGGTTCCTCTTGACAGGTAATGCCAAACTAATTGTTGGATAATTTCTATCTTTTGACTGTCATCGGGTATTGTGGTGTGGTTGTCTCAATCTTCAGGTTCCATAAATCTTAGGATGGGCAGCTGTTCATCGTCTGTTTTTCCCTTTTTTTGTTTGTTTGTTTTTAAATTTATGTTCTAAATCTGTGTCGGTAGTCTGTTTTCCCACAGATGGGCTAACAGGAAAAATAATGATACATCCAATGTGATGCAACCTCAATGCCATCCTCCTTGTGTTAGGCTGCAGGCTTTTCCACTGGCAAGTTGTCTCTGCTGTGGTCTGATCAGAGAACAAGCCTTACTGCTGCGACAACTGTTGTGGGAACGGTGCTCTTTCTTATCAGGACAAGCTAAGCTTTAATCCTTGTTCTGTTGCTTGTTCTGGTGTGTAGGCACTGACACACGCACACACAAACACCCATGTTTCCATTCATGCTGAATATCCTTCTAATATTACTTTTACAGATCTTTACAATATTAGGAAGAGATTTATACAAAGCGGGCAATTCATTATGGATTCTGTAGAAAGGTATGTTTATTCTTTGCTAAAAGAAAATGCTGCGTGGTGTTAACATTGGACAGCAGTTGTTTAATGTGGTATAATCCACATCCAACACAATAAAGCTTTGTAGGGTTCTATATGGAGAGATCTGGGTCACTACAGAAATTTCTGTAGTGTTTCAGCAGCGTTCAAGAAGGAAACATTATATAAGACCCAAAAAGGATTTTTTTTTTTTTTTTTATAACGACAATAATACAAGGCGATATAATACAAAGACCTTTTAGCTGTGTTAGTTGTAAAGCACTAAAAAAAAAGATTTTTTCATTTAATGGAACTTTGCTCTCCACTGTACAGGTAGATCAAACTACAGTTTTTGGTAACTTCAATTTCAAATAGGAAAATACTTTTTAGAGCATGGATCAGCTAGACTAATGGGGAGTGTGTTAAATCACTAACAGAGGAGTACTCAAAACTAAAGAAGATATTGTAGGGGGGATTGACAAGTGTCGTGGTTTAATCCCAGCCCCCAACTAAGCACCACACAGCCGCTTACTCACTCCCCCTCAGCGGGATGGGGGAGAGAATTGGAAGGGTAAAAGTGAGAAAACTTGTGGGTTGAGATAAAGACAGTTTAATAGGTAAAGCAAAAGCCGCGCACGCAAGCAAAGCAAAACAAGGAATTCATTCACTACTTCCCATCGGCAGGCAGGTGTTCAGTCATCTCCAGGAAAGCAGGGCTCCATCATGCCTAATGGTTACTTGGGAAGACAAATGCTATCACTCCGAACGTCCCCCCTTTCCTTCTTCCCCCAGCTTTATACGCTGAGCATGACGTCATATGGTGTGGGATATCCCTTTGGTCAGTTGGGGTCAGCTGTCCTGGCTGTGTCCCCTCCCAACTTCTTGTGCACCCCCAGCCTGCTCGCTGGTGGGGTGGGGAGAGAATCAGAAAAGGCCTTGACCCTGTGTAAGCGCTGCTCAGCAATAATGAAAATATCCCTGTGTTATAAACACTGTTTCCAGCACAAATGCAAAACATAGCCCCATACTTACTACTATGAAGAAAATTAACCCTACCCCAGCCAAAACCAGCACAACAAGTTATTTAATTGCATAGAAGTTGACTGTAAGAGATTCAGCAGTGAAAAGAAGAAAATGGTTCCTTGGATGCACAAATATGATTATACTTGAGTTTTACTTAAATCTGCTGGGCATGTCCTAATAATCAGAATTCTAATCGGTGTAGCCCAAAGCATGGACAGGCATCTGTGCAGTCAGGTTACCATGGTTTAAGAAATCAGCCACATTAACTAAATGTGCTTATGCTCTTTTTCATTGCAAATGCAAAGAATAAAATTTTAACCTAAACCTGCTTTTTGGCAGATGCAGTTCAGTGGTGACAAAAGGTACCCTGAGATTGCAGATCTTGCTTCACATCAGTTGCCAGTGAAGAGTCTACATAGTTTTGATTTAGAGGAGTAACTAACTATTGTTAATCTTCCCCTTTTACACAATGAATTGGGGTCATAGGGGAGATAAAGTTAAATGATTATTAGAATTCCTTCTTAAAGTGGGAAGAAAAAATGTACAAGAAGCACGTGAGGAGGCATGTAAACAGAACTAAGAAAATCAGGAGCCTTTCAAATGTGATCAAAAGAGTTCTATGCAGAAAAGGGAGAAATGGTAAATACAGAAGACTATTTTTAAAAGAACCCAGATTTAATGATATCTTGGGAGGATGGGATTGTCAGTTTTTCAAGAAACAAAAAACATGTATAAAAGCTAGATATTCAGGTAACACCAGGTTCCTTGTATCCAAGTGCTAAGAACTTGCTGATAGCGAAAGAGGAACCAATGGATGGATGAAGAAGGGCGCATATTGAGAATACATATTGAAACTGTTATTTATCTATTTATTTATTTGTATAAAACACAGTGGCGTGGTCTTAGCTTTGATAACATCTTACTGAATCTGCTTAACATTTTGGTAAGAAAGACCTTGCAGGCTTTTCAGTGTTGTTTCTGTTAATGTATTGGAAGACTGTGTGGAAAACATGTCAAAAACATAAAAGCAAAACTTAACCCTTCCTGAAATGTTCGAATGAACAGTATTTCAGAGACTAAAATATTACAAAATATAAACTCAATGCCATTTACTTAATTAGAAAATTTGGCACTTTGCTGGCTTTGATGACTTGGCAAGAGCTGTGGGCTTCAAGTTTTAGGAGGCTTTTATGGTTAAATATTGGAGAGCTGACTCACTATATTTAAATAGTTTCAAGCCAGGTATCCTTTTCAAGAATTAAGCTAGATTCTCTCTTCCTCTTAGGCCCCATTACTTGACTTAATTGTTGTAGCCTTCTACGTTATCTTCCCATATCCTTACCTTTCTCCTTGATCCTATATCCAGGAAGCATTTCCATAGCAGTGATGCTTAAAACTTCAGTCCTGTTCCTGCTGTTTTGTTGTTGTGTGAAAATGACGCTTTTTGTATATGCTGTTCCTCAGGACATTTTTAAAGAGATTCAGAATTTCCACAAATAAAATAATTCAGTAGTCCTTGCTTGTTTAACCTAATGTCGCAGTTTGGAGTTCTGTGTTCTGGCTGTTTCTTTTGAAAGGATGTAGTTAATCTGGCAGACATTCACAGAAAACAATATGGTGGTGTGGATCTGGAGAAATTGTTTTAGTAAGAAATTGAAAAATATTTGCATGTGTGTAAGTTGTTTTAAAAATGATACCAAGTAAAATATAAGTCTTGTTTCTCTGGAAGTTTAGAGTAAGAGGATCGTTTTTTGGAAAGCGATTAAAAAATAAAACAAGGAACGTTTTTCCACATCCTCAGAAGGATTAATGGGGACAGTGGAGGAAACGGCTTGTATGCTCCTGTTCAAGATGCATGTTTGTTAAAGACCTAGAGTTTTCAAAATGTGCTGAGGTGATTTGAAACTCCATTTAATGCCGCGTATATGTATGCACCTATTGAATAGAACAGTTGTAACAACCTACTACCTGGATGAAATGTGTGATTAACTTTTATATTGCATTAGGATAGGCCAAAATATGGGGTGCCACACCTCAGGATAAGGGAATGCAGGTCTTAAAATGTCATGCTAGAGCGAAGTGGAGAGGTGTAGGATCAGTGTCACATAAATCAGTCTTAAATGTCATGAAGTATTTAAGTTTTAGCACAACATTGCTGCCTGCTGCAGTTCTCCCTGCTCGTTTAACTCAGGTGTTTGAGTTGGTCTTTAATCTTCAGTTCTACTATAATTGTGGTGAATATAAGAGCTTTTCTGTCAGAACGAGCATGTTTTTTTAAGGAATTGCTAATGAACAGTGTTCCAACAAAAGTTTAATTAATTTGCCTAAATTTGAGCATTTTGCTAAAATGATCACTTTTAAGGAGAACTGCAGAGAATTAATTTAATACTAACATGCCATTTCAAAATTTTACGTAATGACTCTTCAAGATCAGTTGGCAGTCCTGAAGTTAAACAAACCAACAAGGTTCCTAATTTGCTTTTCTTTATGGTTTTTTTTTTTCCGTTTTTTAAATGGTATCAGGTGTTTTTATATAGCACCAAGGTGGGGTGGGGTGAGGGGGAAGAAGTAAAAAGTTGTTGATCACTTTGAATCCAAATATACTGAAACATATACAGCAAAACAGATCGAGTCGTGAGGATCTGGGTGTTAAAAAGGAGGAGTAAGAAAAGAAAAGAAAGCCTCCTGTGAGTTTGAGGAGCAGGCGTTTGGCAGCGGCAGGAGGTGCCGGCAGAGGAATGCTGCTGAGAGGGCGAGTTGCCGGTGTGATCCTGCATCAGCCTTCTCGCCGCGTGTTCAAAGAGGGCTCTGAGGGCGGCGCGCCGAAACGGCAAGCTTGTGTGCTGAAGCTTGTGTGTGGTTGCAATAATTTTGTTTTCATAGGAGCCAGAAGGCTTTACAGTTTAGCTTGGGTTTTGCCAGTTTTGTGGGTTCGCCCCCCTCCCCCCCGCTTTGGAAAGGGCTAAGGAGAGAAAAGGAGTGTACATTTATTACTGTATTTTAATCATAAGTCTGACAACATGCTCATTTAATAAAAAACTTGAGGTAAAACTCCACCTGTTAGCATAAGCAAAGGTAGAAACTAGATTTTGCAACTTCACCTCTACCATTCATCATTTGTTTTCCATAATTGCAGCCAGCGGCACCAAACTCTTTCTCAGCATGTTTAGTTTCTTCTTGCATCTCCTTCATTGTCGTTTTTAACTGTGTTATGGTTTGTTAGCACTGCTGCTTTTTCATCCTTCTAGTACTTAGGCACCTTCAATATTAATTTTCTTAGTAATCATTGCCAAGTGGATGAAGGGCAAGGATTATGACTGACCTTAGTTTAGCTTGTTTTACTTTTAAAACACCATCTCCCCAAAAATGCATTCGCTGTTTGGGGGTGAATTGTTGTTACATTGTCATTTGTCAGACTGTGCAAGGCAAGGGCCTTCTAGGACACCTGAAAGAAGAGGAGTTGATCTGAAGGATGGTGGCATGCGTGGGCAGGCAAGGAGAGCGTTTCGTGCCCCTTTTGCTGTATTTCTCAGGGGTTTCTTCCTGTTCTGCTGAACACTCGTATGCCTTTAAACCCCTGTGTTTCCACGGGAGAACATTCCAGCTCTGGCACCTCTTAACGTCTGTTCTGTCTCCAAACATTAAAGTGAATTAGTCAGTCTTTGCTGATGTACAGAAATCTTTTATTTTTTTTTCCAAGTAATTATAAAGTGAAGAGGTCCTTTTTGTGACCATTGGGGGAATGAGGCTCTTGGAGCTGACCACACTCAGTAATTACTAGTTCAGGGCAAATGCTTTATTTAGGTGCTACATCTCTTATGTACATGTGAGGTCTGGTACGTGGGAGTCCCGTGTTCCAGAAACCTAAGTTTTGCTTTCCAATTGAAAGAACTTGGCTTCATGGTAGTGAAGATACGCTAGCCAAAATAAATAGAAGGTCAAAGTATGGGCTATTTTAAGTCCTAAGTAGGATACCAGGATTCTTAAATCATATAGAATTTGCCACCATGGATTACATCACGACTCTGAAGACGCAGGATTTGCCACATCAGATAAGGTTATCCATTTAATCCGTTGTATTAGCCAGTTACAAAATGGGCAGTATTTGGCTACCAGCAAAACTCAAAGGACTGATTGCAGTACCATTTCAGCCGCCTTCACCTATCTTCTGGCAGCAATAACATGGCAATACAACAATCATTATTTTACTCAGCAACATTTTTCTTAACGTGGTAAATTGGTTCCTCTATTTATTAGTCTGTTTGCTGTCTCAAATGCCTGTAGGACTTCCACTTTTATCCAAAATTTGTTTTGTGAGGAAAAATTAAAAGCTGCTTTGCTGTAGTGACAACTCTGGTTAATAAGCAGAGGATGTAATGAGTTACTTCAAAATTGTTTATGTATAACTTGAAATGCTCAGATTTATACTCTCAGTTTGTACTTAATCTCTGAGGCGACAGTATCCAGGTGAAATTATTCCATGCTGTAGAATAACCATTAGCATCAACAGTGTTCAAAAACTCTGAGCTGAGATTACTTATCATAATGTATCTGTGGGAATTTGGCTGTGCTTTCTTCAAGTATTTCCAATTGTGAGAGTTTAAAAGAGGAGAAATGTACTGGAATGAGCTTCAGGGAGGGGCAGGTTCTATGCTGTGTGGCTCATCATAGGGCAAACAGAAAAACAGAAGTTGAGTGGAGTTGCTAGCGTTCGAAGGAATCGAGTAGGTAAGCTTCATGTTCTGTCATAAGAAGATTTTGGGCTGGTAAAGGTAATGCAAATTTTGCCATCATTTGGGGTTAATTTTTAAATAGAGGATTTACTGCATGAATTGTGGATTATCTCTTAAAGCATGTTTTCCCTTTGACATATTACGTCCTCAGTATTCTTCATGAAGGATCTAGAAAAATAGGCTGCTTTATAAATTGTGTTCCATCCTTGCTGCTTATATTTTTGCAGGGTGAAAATGCACTGTTAAATCTAAATACACCAATTGTAATCAAATATCAAGCAATATTTAACATGGTATGCAAGGGTGGAAATTATGAAACATGAAGGATGTTGAATCTGAAATAAATCAATTTCTATTTAGTATTATTCTGTAAAAAGTTTATATGGAAAAATAGGTCCTGAAGGGAAAAATGAGGGACAGGGAGAGAGATAAAAAGTAGGTTGCAGAGTGGTTTGTATCTGTAAATGTTTGACAGTGATTTTGTTTCCATATACTGAAAGCCATAAAAAAGATTAAAACTAACTTCAGTTTTAAAAGAAATCAGTTTTAAGACATCTGTAACATTCCTGTAAGAAGCCACTCATCCAACTGTAATGAAATTAGATTTCTTGTTTTGAATAGGTCACCTCTGTCACCAAGTATTTTGTGTGTGAGATTAGTCTTGCAGCACGTGCCAGGCAGGTGTGCCGATGGTCGCTGTAATACTGGCTCTGAATTGGGGATGCTTCTTGTCTGAATCCCTGTATAAATGTAAACATCCAAACACTTGGGGCCCATGAATTTTGAACTTTGAGAGGAAATTATCACAGTTAGTTTTTCCTATTTCATTGTGTTCAGTTGCCTAGCAAATTATTTGTGATGCCTACTCCTAGTGTCTAGTTTAGATGCAATTTAGACAACCAAAATTTGGACTCTGTTTCTTACACACTAAATGGAAAGAGATCAGTCTCTGTGGGGCGAAGGCATTGATTGACAGCGTTTAGGTTTGACCTAAAATACAGGATGAATCTGGTGTCTACTTAAATAATAAAAACCTTTCCTCCATGCTCCCTAGGTCTTCCTTTGCGCCTTTCCACTTGAAGTAAAGAATTTACTTTTTTAAAATTTTTTTTTACTCCAGGTGAGGTAGAAAAAAAAATGGGTCTGTAAGAGGCAAAATCTAGAAATGTGATGGGTCTATTCCTGCACAAAGTACTTTAACTGTTAGCTATCTTAAGTAATAGTTTTGAGGAGTTTTAAAAGAGGTGACAACATTAACATGCTTGAAGGAAGGGAGAAGGGGGAGTTTTACTTAGTATTAAGCAATGTGTGCATATTTTTATATAGATATAAACAATTTGCCGTTGCCATCACTTCTGATAATTCCTGAACTTCAAGGCATCAGGAGAAAGAGCCCCTTCTGGGCTCCTTTGTGGAGAGCTAATTTTACCTTTAAGCTGCAAATACAACAGACTTCATGTCTCTTAGTGGAGACTTCATGGGTTTTCAGGAAAAAAAAAATTTTTGTTGTCTCCCACTTGCTTCTGTAGTTTTTTTTTGTTTTGAGGCTACATCCTCTTACCTGAGAGGAGGTTAAGGAGGGGCACCCTCAAGCTCTCCCATTTCAAACAGGCTCACACAACAGGTGTCAAGGAACAAAAAAACCACGCGTAGCTCGCGCTACAGTTTGTGTGGAGAGATTCAACTATGTCGCAGGAAAACACGGCTCAAATCTGGCATATAGCTTAGGTCCACAACAAGGCAATTGTGAAGGCTTCAGGAAGGCTTCCCAGGAGCCTCCTGATTTTCCAAGGAGGTCTGGTCCCTACTGCTGTTACAGCCATCAAACAGAAGGATGAAGTTTGGCTCCCAGCCAAACATGCTCCACTTCACACAGGTTATTATATCTGCAAGGTCACAGTTTCTGTGAAAGATACCACTTTTGTTAGGTATTCAAGTAAACTTCTGTATTTCTATTGTGTGGGCTATTGCCAGTTGTTTTTGAGATGAGAATGCTTCATGATGAAAAGTGCCCAACATTGATGACCCTAGGATGGAAAGTCATGTGCAAGTTAAAAAGTTTTCCTTTTGTGGTAAAGTGTCTCTTACATGGTACATGTAAATTGAAACATAGCACAATTTGAGTTTGAAATAACTTGTAGAGTCCGTTCTTTCAAAGTTTTAAGAACTTAGGAAAAAACCACGCTAGCCACTTTTAAATTTTCTTACTCCCACAAACACTGGTTTCAGCAGAATACTTTTTTTTTTTTAAGTAACAGTCATCTTTTCATACATGTATCTCATGTTCCCAAATAATTTTAACTTTTAAAGAGGACCCAAAATGGGGAGGAAAAGAAATGGTTAGTCTCCTGCTTTGTCACTATTATGATGAAACAAAACTCTGCAGCTAAAAGAACAATTTGAAAAAGTGAATTTGAAAATATCTGAGAGCTTGTTTTTTTAAAATAAATAAATGTTTGTCATTCTAACTGTCCCCTAGGCAGTAACTTCAATTTATTTCACAGGAGGCAGCTATAATATTGAAACCTTCCTAGCCTTGCTACAGATGAGAACCACTACATTCTGTTCCCTCCACTCTCCTCCCAAGTATTGGGCTTTTCCCTTTAAAAAACTTAAGGATTTTTCCTGAAGCTGTCAAGTACAACTCATTTCCATTTTTTTGTTTGTTTACTTGATTGATCTGAGTGTTAATTATGAAGTTAAGAAAGAAGCAGGTGTTGAAACCATTTAAACTTTTTAACTTGCATTTAAAGAGTGTTTTAATAAAACTTCAAATTGAATATAGTCTTTTTGTTCGTTCTTTGATAGTAAACAGCTGTGAGAACCCAGTTCTGTAGTTCTAAGACACTCAAGTATTACAGTGCTGGTGCAGTTGAAAAAATCTTATATGGACTTAATTTTTGAGCTTTCTGAATTGTAATGATTGATTTCAGTGTTGGTATAAAGCATGGTGGCTAACATGTTTCAAGTTTAGGTAAACCATGGCTATAACACTTTACAATGGTTATGGAACCCATTTTGAGAAAGGTATTTTAGGAAGTGGCAGAGTTTAAACTATGAAGGTTACATCCTTGTGTTGTTATTGAAGACAAAAGAAATCTGAAGTGCCAGGCAGTTTCAAGTTTTAAAAATAATTAACAATTTGAAAAATACTCTTCTACTGACTATGCTAAATAGAATTGTTCAAAGAAATGAATGAAAAAGGTAAAGTACTCCTGATTATGATTTATCCATCTATCAATGAGTTTGCAATTTTAATATACCTCCAAAACTCGCAGCATTTCTGTTGGTTTGTTTTTTGTCATAACTGCTTTATTTCCACAGAAATTGATGTTAAATGTAGAGGGTTTGATAATACTTCTTTTTACTCTACCTTTTTAAGCAAATACTTTAAATAAGAGTAGGAAATAAAAGTGCAGAGGAGTTCGGTGTTCTAGTGGTTGGGATTATGTCCTTTTATTTTGTTTTTTTTAAATAGCATAGGCCAAACAAGAAACAGTCTTTGAAAATGGTCGAGGCAAAATGACGGTATGTGTTTATATCGCTTAGCCATGATCAGAATATTATCAAGTGCTTGATAATATGCTTGGTAATACGTGAATGAATAGGTTCAAGTGCTTGTCAGCCTGAGTGCTAACTACCTGTACACAGGCACCTTTCTCCAGTTACTCCATTGTATTCATTGGGCTTTCCAGATATTAAAATTTCTGAAGGAGGAAAAAGCCCTAGTCATCTCTTTTTTTTTTAAACTACAATTTTGTGGTATAAAACGCCTTAAAATTATGTTAATGCAGTTCAGTTACGTTTTCTGCTCTCTACTTGTAGGTCTGAGAGCAAGACATACAGAGGATCTAGCACTGTGGCAGCTAGTGGTTTGAAAGGCCACTTTTTCATTTGAAAAGAATATGTGCAAAAGATCGGTTTACAGACAAGGCACCTTTGCTTCTCCCTACCTCTTCTGAGACGTGCTATGGTTTGGGGTTTTTCCTTCCCTGATTTTTAAAAGGTGTGTGCTAGGAATTAATGTGTACAGAAAATATCCCCCAAAGTTAATGGTTGATTCTGCAACCAGAGCATGCAGAACTAAGTTAATACCAGTTTTTAGATCAGCTTTGCAACCGTGAGCCGTCTTTTAATGGGGCGACCAGTTACCGTGAGCGAAAGGAGGAGTACGATTGCAGCTTGTCCATGTGGCCTTTCTTACACAAGGGGAACGCACGCGTTGTTCAGACCATTCCCAACCTGGGGAGATTTGCAGAATTGCAAATGCTAGAATTTCTACAGGCCTTTGACTGTGACTTTTTTTTTTTTAAAGTATCTACTGTGTTTACACTGATGCCTTGTCTTCTTTGACTTGAGAGATTAGCATAACTTGTTGCCACTGCTTAGTCTCTGAGGGAAAGAGACCTGTTTTTACTTTACAAAGCCAAGTAATAAATCTTAGTGAAGTTATGGCAGTTCCTAACTTTCACTCCTGTTAACAAGGTTTAGATAAGTGCTGGTCCTGGTTTGTCTTGCCTGGGACTTTTACCTTGTAGTGCAGTAATGAATGTGTTAGGGAGAAGCAGAAAATACTCTCCATCCCCTTCCTCCTTGCATGACTGCACCCAACCACCACTGATGCTTCATGAACGGGAAATTACAGCTCCTAAATTTGACATTGTAGACATAACTGAAAAGATTAACTTTTAGGGTTGTGACTGTGAAAATGTCTACTTCTCCTTGTATGTTTAAGTTCGGGTAAATATTTTGCAATCTGGGAAGATTTGAGAAAATCCCAAACAGAGTAAATAGCCAACTTTTAATTGGAAACAACTGGTTGGAGAATTTGTTATTGCTTTACATTTAAAAGAAGTTAGGTGCTGTAAATTTGTGTGCTTTCTTTTGTCCATTAAAAACTCTGTTTAGATCATTTAAGAATCATTCTTAGGTAACTGAAACAGGCTAGTCTGCTTTAGGTAGCCAAACCATGTGAAGGCTTTAAAACTTAGCTAGAAAAATACCAGAGTAAATACCAGTGCAAACACACCTGTATTAGTGTAGCTTGCCTGTGAAAATTTTTAATTTCATTATTTTTCAAATGACTACCTGTAAGATTCTACCAGAGTGGGTGGGTCAAGCTTTCTGCTCCCTCTTTCCTTTCTCCTGTCATGAAGATTTTAGCAGGGAATTTGGTAAACTAAGTAAATCCCAGTAATTAGTGAAGGGGCTTAGTTTTCTGGAAACTGGGCAGAGGTGACTAAGGCTGTGAGTCTGTCCCCAGCTGGCTCTGGCACTTGCTAGACTCTCTGCTGAGCTAGTTTGGTGTGCTAAGCCAACAAATATCTAACCTGACCCAAAAACACAGTTTAATAATACCGGCTAGATTGGGTAGGGCCATCACAGAACCAGAGCCTGTGCGTGTTGCAGAGGGATAGGTCTTGAATACAACCATGTACAATTTTGTCCAAGATCAAGAAAGCTTATGGCTAAAGGGCAAATAAATCATAGGAAGGGTATGTGACTTGCTGCAAGTTCCTGATACTAAATACCACTTATGCACAGCAGAGAATCTTTATGTTTAGTATGTGTATGCAAATATACATATCTATCAAGCAGTTCAATAAGTTTATGCTTCTGTACCTTTGTGAAATCTAGGTTTTAGTTTCAAGTTAAATACAAGTTGTTAATTATTTCTTTTTTTAATGTCTTATGACAGTGCACTTAAAAATTTATGCTGAGTCCATGTCATCCTTTTATGTTAACTAGAATGGCTTTATTGGGTCAGACTTGAAGTATCGGTTTGTCCAGTATCCTGTTTCTGACAGCAAATAGTAAATTCTGACAGCCAATAGTAAATATATAGGGAAGGGAATAATAAGAAGGAGCATTTTATGATGATTCCCTAAGACCCTTCTAAATATCTGCAGCTTAGAGACTTTGAGCCAGATATGACATCCTTGAGTTTAAAAAGCTCTTCATGGAGCTTGCATTTGTCCAGTTACTTTCTGAATCTTTTTGGAACTCATTCCCACAAGACGTTGTGGATCACAAAGTTTAACTACATACCATGTGCAAAAAGTATTTTTGTAGTTTTTCTGAACCTGCCCCTTAATAATGTCAACTGCTGCTCCCTAATGCTTCCATTTGGAAAATAGTTGTGGTTTGTTTATCTCCTCCATGTCACCTATAATTCTGTACTCATCTTTTCTGTCCTGTTTGGTCCCTTTTTCCAGGCTGAGCAGTCCAAGTAGCATACTTCTAGTTTTACTCTGCCTTTTTTGACAGGGGGAGGCGTGATTGCATACATCACTACATCTGTGGGTGCACTGTGGATTCATACAATAGAATTGTATTTTTGGTTTGGCTCTTTTAGTTCTTTCTAAACAATTCTGTTTCATTTGCTTTATGATATTGAGCTAGTGTTTTCACTGAACTCTGTGACTACATGACTGATCTTTCCTAACAGATAGAGCTCCTTTGCTAGGTGCATTACTTTGCATTTACCAGTATTGAATTTCTGCTGTTCTCTTGCACAGTCCCCCCACGGTAAGTGTGTTCTACAACTGTTACCGTGATGCCTAGGACGTGGGATGAGTTTGGGACTACATTACACTTGATACTATGCAAAAAAGAAGAGTGCTTTGGGTTCCCAAAATGCTTTTAATCCAGGTGCAAGGCAGAGGACAGCAGATGAATACAAAGAATTATGGCAGTATTGATAAGCAGAGCTGCAATGGTCTCAAACAAGTTTGCATAGACATCCTGAAAGGCTGATAAGAAAGGCTAATAAAGTATTTTTCTGAGAATTCAACCCTTCTCTCAAGTTTAAGCAGCAGTGTCAAAGGAAACATCAAGTGTTCGTTTGGCAATTTTACAAACAGAGAATGGAGGCTGCCAACTGTTAGCCTGATGGAAGCAGCAGTTGAGTTTTCAGTGTTAAATGTGAGTAGATAGGTAGTATGAGAGTAATCTGGGGGGCGGGGGGGAAGTGAAAACAAGCAGTCCATGGTTAATGTCATGGAGCAAGCATCATGAGGGAAGCAGAGAAAGAGTGATGTGTAAGCCATACAAGTCAGCATTTGTATATGTTCAGTAGGATAAGCAAGAGGGACTTAAGCAGAGTAAGTTGTATGTGTTTTGTTTGTCTGCTGTGGTTTGGTTTGGTATGTGCTAAGGATAACGGGAGCTTTGCATCTGTCATTTCCACACACTAAATTGGGTAAGGAGTGAGTGGAGAATGAGTGGAGTCCCCAGCGTGACAGGCTACACTGCAGAAAGGGACATCAGATTATTTTCTTCCAAGACGCAGCTAGGCACTGAAATGCTGGGGAAGCTCTAAGAGATCAGTCTCTTGTCTAAAACTCCACTTAAGATGCATCCTAGCCATGAAGACCTCACTTGACATAATACTGCCAAAATTAAAAAAAAAAAAAATAATAATAAAAAAAAAAAATAATTGTATTTTTGTTTGTTTACTAACTGGCATCTTAAAAACAAGAAAAATTACATTTTTATGTACTCTTCTAGTTCTAGGTCAAATGATTAGTTCTGTGACAAGACAGCATGACACTTTGAGTATGACAGAAGCCCTGATGCTGCAGCAGAGGCTGGGAATATTAATGGCCAAATCTAGGTGAGTGATTTTTAATTCTGCCAGTTCCCTAGCTGTTTCATTTCTTCCTCATAGCTTTGGTTCACATCTCTCCTTTGAAGCAGCATTGCAGTTCTTGGTTTTCTGAAGCGTTAGTATTAGAATATATTGGAGACAAAATAATGAGCTTGTGTGATTATTGATTACATACCCTTTCTTTGTCATTCTTGAGATACAGTGGCTATACTTCATACATCTTCATATACCACAGCTTTCTACTTGCAACTGTAGTGATTTTTCCCAAACTACTTTGCAGTTAAGTGGTTTTTTTAATTGTTTTAAGTTTGCAGGCACCTGCCTCCAAGAGATTTGATCAGTTATTTTATGCTGAATGCAAAGAAAGTCATGATACTATAACAGCATGCTGCTATCTAGTTCTGTTTCCACTTTGTCAAAACGTTTGGGGAGGTCTAAGACTGGGCTTTATTTAAAGTGCAAGCATCTGTGCCTGAAGGCTGCTAGAAGCATCTGCAACTATGACTGCTGTATGGACCAGAGCTTGAAAACCTTTGCTGCAAATTTATATATTCATTGTTAATCTGCATTGCAGCTGTTATCACCTGTTGTTCTTTTTAGCAGTGAATTCTCAGAATAAATAGGGTAGCACCAGTAGGCTAACAAGACCAACATCTGAACATTACTGTAGTGAGGCATTGTGGGGTGCCAGGGTGGGAAATTAATAATAGGTGTTACTACCCGTGTCTCCCCTTCTAAATAAAACAGGCAGAATTCATAAGCAAAAAAAAAAAAGGAATAGCTAAAATAACAATGGGATGTATGTGTGAAGACTATTAACAGTACTCTGTAATTGTGAGGGTGATAGGACTGATTAATAAAATTCAGGACTTCTCTTCACTATGCAAAAAACCCAGTTCTATGTAACATAGCTTCTCTCTGCAACAGTAGAAGCAAACAACCAACCCCTCAGTTTCATGCTGAGTTGGGAAAAAAGCTCTGTCAAATTAATGCATGTTTTCATGTTACGGCCAGAAATGACATTAGAGAATCTGTGATTTTGACTACGTTGTCTGGTGCTCTGCCTCTTTCTTGCTGGATTAATCCAAGCCATGTTGTTAGCCTTTCTGTTAAGTTCTCCATTTCACCTCTGCAGGGTGAAAGATTTATAAGATTTATATAAATCTGCAGGTGGCAGATTTATACAGATTTATACAGTCTCTAGGGTAGCAGTATCTCTTTTGCGTGGCTTTTCTGGTCAAGAAGAGAGAAGGAGTTAGCTGCTCTTCATTGTATTCCTTGCACCCTTTTTCTCAGCAGACTAAAGTGCTACTTGGATACTACTGCCGCATGCTAATACAAATGCCCGTCTAGAAGGCAAGTCCCGGTTTTCTTAAGGTGACATCAGATATTTTTTTTTTTTCCCCCCTTTAGTCAGGAAAAGTTATCAAGCAGTTCCTGTCTTCCTTCTTCTTGATTCCTAATGTCATCTCTTGTTGACTTACTAGCTCTCTTCCAGGATTTTGCCCCACTTTTCACTTGTGTAGTGGAAATTTTAGTTCTTATTCAATATAAAGATGATGTAAATGGGTTTAGTTTTCTTTTATCTGACTTCCGTGTATTTAAGAAGTACAAGACTTACCACCCTCTGGAAGGTGGTGGAGGGAGTTGAAGCAAGTTGTGAGACTTGGTTCTATGAACATTTTATCATACTGTTTTATGAGAGTTTTACCATACATACAAAAATCTTTAAATGAAAATATCAAAAATATCAAATATTTATTTTTGGTTTCCTTAATTTACCCATGCTGTTCTGTGTTAGTTGAATATTTTACTGTTTTATAGCAAATGAAGTAGACTGTGTACCACAATTTAATCCAAATGGAACTTAATAGAAATAAAAAAAATACAAGTTTTAAAATATTTGTGTTGAATGTGGGATTTTTTCCTTCCCTTGACTTCGATTACATAGTTTTATGTACATTGCTATATGGGAAGTATTTAAAAGTGGAAGCACAGAGCCTCACTGCACGGCTGCCAGCACCGGGCTGCCTCCAGGCCTGGAACGCCTCCACCCTCTATTGCAAGCCAGCCCTGGAGCTGCCGAAGCCAGGGCAGCCTTTCAGGCTTGCCATGTGGGCTCTTTGTGTTGCCTGTGCCTGGTAACCTCCTACAGCCCAGGGCTTGTATGGGCGTCACTAGGGCTGTGCTCAGCAGTCTAAGCCGAGTAGACGGAACTGGAATCCAGGTAGTTGCCTTGTGTAAAGGCCCTGGTGTAGGAGATGAGAATCGCACCCGGTAAGTTACTGGTTTTTGTTTTCCCCCCAAGCTGCTACCATGGGAATTAAGGTGACAAATCAAATGGGTCTGTTTGGTAGTAACCTCACGTTTGAATTACTGGTAGGACTTTAACAGCTCTTTGTTGCCACTCCTTAATGCCAAATCTAACGTAACTGTTTAAAAATATTTGTAATATTTATGTTGATTTTTTTATTACTTATGACTGCAAAATTCATCACGAAGAATTGTAATTTCAGAGAGCAATTTATGTTGGGTTGTTTTGTTGATGATACTCTATTTTATTCTTCAACTAAATGATCATTTTGCTTGGGTTTTTTTTTTTCCCCTCCCTTTAGAGATCACATGGTCTTCTAAAGAAGTCATGGGTAGCTGTTGTAGCTGTCCAGATAAAGAAACTGTCCCAGATAACCATCGAAACAAGTTTAAGGTAAGCAACTGACATGGTATGCTGTGAATTATTTTGTTGCTTTATTGCAGAGTAGGTCTGTGATGGAAAAAAATTAAATGAAAATAGGGTGAGAATTACTGAACAGTTAAAACATTGCAGAGTTGCAGGCATCTGTGGCTACAGGTTTCTCTTGCCCCTTTGAGAAATCCTCTCTTACCAGCAGTGACAGGGTAGGCTTTTTTTTATGGTAGTTTTGATCTTCAGGGAGGAGAAGCCGTCCTGTGCTTTTGATCCATCTCCATTTCAGTTGGTAGGGCCTAAGTAAGCATTGTTGCCTCTGGGAGGTTATGGAGGTTAGGAAGGGAGTCGTAAGCATAAGGGAAGAGCTATTGGAGAGGTGTGATTATGAACCTGGATGCGGGGTCAGCAATGGAAAATTTTAGGGCTGCTGATTTTACTTGCAGATCACTACTGATACAGCATTTTGAGAACTTTTGTCCTTTACTTGAAGACATTTTATTTATAAATGTGCTTCTGTCCCTTATATTCCTGGAATTTATAAGCTTGTGAACACTTGTTCATGTGCTTAACATGCTTAACATGAAGCTGCTGAAGTCAGTGACTTTAAGTAAACATACCTTTGCATAGTCACACAAGTCAGATTTGCTTCTGTGCTCCAAACTGTCTCTGTGAATTGGCAAAGGAATGTAATGCTTCCGTAGTGAAAAATGATTCATGCGTTGCCTTAGGGCAACACTGAAATGAGCTTTAAAGCCATGGGAATTTCTGGAAATGTTTAATATTATCGGTAAAAAAAGCTGAAGGATAAAATATTTTTCTGTTTTCTTGCTTTTTATGCCTTTGACATCACTTTGTGTAACTAGTTCCTATTTTTCTCCTCGTAGAATTTCTCTATTGTTTGTGTGGGTCGCTGATTTAGCAGCAGGGGGGAGAAGATGAAAGAATGTAATTTGCAAAATGAAGAAAGTTGGCATAAGCCTCAGTGGCAGATGAAACTATTCCTAATTCTTTTCAATTGACTAGATTTCAAGTTGAAAACGTCTCTTTAAGGAGTAACATTAATTGATACCATCAGGAAGATTCTTTTTATTGAGTAAGAAGGAATCCCACTAAAAGCAGCATTGTGAGATAAAACACATGCGGAGGAAAATATACATTGTCCAAATTCCATAAAGGATGCAGATGACCTCAAACTGGTTTAAAAGCAGAAAGAATAAGAGTTTAAGCTTTATACACATTTTCATGCAAGATAACCATAGGGTATTTGAATTATTTGTTGACTTTAAAAAGGCAGGAAAAAAAAAATCTAAAACAGTCTGGTGATTCAGCACAGTGCAAGGCTATACAGGTATGTGAAGGAAGCTTTATCTTGGAGCCCCTTATCCTTTTTCATTCCTTTTCCCAACTGTAAGTGGGGTTATATGACAAAGCAAATATTTATTTTTTTAGAAACAGGGCTTTGAAAGATTCCATTATCTGAGGTATGCCTTATCTGTGTGGAAATACTAGAATATGTACATAAAGCCAGTTTTTAAAAAAAAGAATATTTAACTTACAGATCTCTTCTATTTTAAATTTCTCCTCAGATTTTACAATAATGTTATGCAGTCTCATTCATACTGCTTTTAAATATGTATTATTTTAATTCTGGGTTGGGGGAGCAAAGGAACTGGTTTCGTGAGGTGTGGGGGTTTTTTGGGTTTTTTTTGTTGTTTGGTTTTTTTTTTTAAACTTTTACCTCAAGGATTGTCACTAATATGACAGAGCAGATGGAGGGCATCAGTGAAACATTAAGATTATTATTAGTGGTATTGGTGCTCAAAAGAGTACTTACCTAATGCTATTTAACTTCCTTTTTATAGGTTATTAATGTGGATGATGATGGTAATGAACTGGGTTCTGGCATAATGGAACTTACAGATACAGAACTAATTTTGTACACCCGTAAAAGGGACTCTGTAAAATGGCACTACCTCTGTCTCCGTCGCTATGGCTATGACTCAAATCTTTTCTCTTTTGAAAGTGGCCGAAGGTGTCAAACTGGACAAGGTATGTAGAATTTTTGTATATAAAGCTTTTTGGAAATGTATTTGATGTTGGAAGACAATTTTGTTTAAAAAAAGTATATTTGCCTGTCCTTTGGCAGGGGTTATAACGTCTATAGTTTTATAGGTGAATGTGGTTTCTGGAAAAAAAATGTAGGTTACCTTGTGAGGAATGGTCTTATGGTAAAATGAGGATTTGAGTTGCCCATAATTTTTGGCATTGTAGGTCTGGAGCACTTCATGCCTGTGTGTGTGCGGATACTTCTGGTCAACTTAGGAGGTGGTTTTGACAGGGAAATTCTCCTGTCTCAGAGGTTGACTTGACTTTCAGGGAGGGGCAGTGAAACCTGGCACTGTGGAGGAATCTCCTCAGAATTCAAAGAATTCTCTATTTTTAGATTTTAAGACTGGAGCACTGATACGAACTGGATATCCCTACCCTGTTATTGTCTTCAGTAACACACTTGTGTGTCATCCTCTTCCTAAAACAAATACCACTTTCATTTATATCAATGACATCATTCTCAAATTTTGACACATTTTTGTATGAAGTGTGTAAACTCCAGCTATGCTCAGTTATTTTCTGTGTGCCTTTAATTGGAAAAAGATGGTTACCTTTCCAGTTCCCAGATCATGCCTGCCTTGGCCAAGGTTGGCTCCCACTGAGAATATTTAAGCTTTTCTCTCTCTCTTCACTGCAGCAGTCCCCGAGGGAATAGCTGTTTTGGTTGAGGTCTCACCCTCGTTTTGCATCTTTCTACTGTGATGTAGCTGTGTGTAGTTGGAATTCTTATGTGTTCATACATTGTGAAATTAAGTTGAATTTTTATTTTCTTATAGATTTTTAGCATTAACTAGTGTTTTTATCAATAATGATATTTAGCAATTGCAAATTTTTATTTTTTTTTTTTAATTTCACTGTAAAAAATCAGGAAGATGAAAGAACTTGATCATAAACAAAGCTGGTCAATCTTCATTGTCCAAGCAGAGGAAAGGGCAGACAGGTTTTGGTTTGTTTTTTGTTTTTTGTTTTTTTTTTTAATAAGAGTTTAGAAGGCATTCTCAGTTCATCTCCTAATGAGAAATGGAGATGTTTCGAAATGGTACAATATACTCCATACTAAACTAAATTTTCAGACTTCTAAGAAGAAAGTAATAAACTTTGTTTTGAAGAAAATAACTTTAATTGATTTTGCAGGTTTAATTTACTGCTGCTTCTAAGCATGTAAAATAGATACTAATAAAATTCAATTGAAAATACTGTTTTGAAGGTTCTTTTCCATGGCCTATTAGCAAGTCTGCAAAATTTTCCACCGAGTCTAACTGATTTCTCTGCTTCTCTCCTAATTTCTTTTTTTTTTTTTTTTTAATAGAGAAGATTAAGCAGGCTGTGTAAGCAGCAACCCTTTCCTCCCTCTTTTGTTTCTTGCCTTTCTTACGTAATATTAAAATAATGTGATTATTGAGAAAAAAGAAATCTGGCAGAAAGCGTTCTCTCTGCTGCCTTTTTGCAATGGAGCATTGTTCCTGAGACCTATGCTGGGTTTTGTGGGCACAGTTGCAAAACTTCATCTTCACTTGGTGAGATGACGGAGAATTTTCTCATTTGAGAATACCCTGAATACTGCCCAGCAACTCTTATTGATTGCATTAGTCAATATTCTTGTTTGTGTTTTCCAGTTAATCTCAAATTATATCTATTGATAAGCTGTCAGAATGCACTGATGGCGAAACATTGGGTTTGTGCTAGGTATTAAAAACCTTGAAGACGTGTTTTGGGAGCACAGCTAATAGATAATTCAGGATAGAAAACTTGGAGGAGCTGGTGTGTCACCATATTGTGTAACTGACAGATCACATTAAATACAATGTGAATGTATTTAGTAAAAATCAAGGTTTCATCAAGTTATTTTTGCTTGCAGTTTCAGTGCCAATTTGGTTCACCTCACGTTTTTTTAAACAAAGGGGTAAAGGCAGCTGAATTTCTCAGAAATATACCGGGAGCTTTTTAAAGCTTTTGAACCTATTTTTTTTTTAGTTTTATTTTTTGTCCATTAAGATTTAAGTATCCAGTGTGAATTTTCAGAAATACACAAAAAATTAAACATGGACTATTGTACTTGAGCTGGATCATGGGTTGGGGAAATGTAGTAGAAGAAGCTCTACAGCTGCTGTGTTGCAAGCACGAAGCTTATTCACTGCACCAGCTGAATATTAATTGTTGAGCATCATTCCTCTTAGCCCATTTGGTATATTCCCAGCTGGGTTTTTGTGAACTTCTGCCATGGGGAGCATTTCTGGTCGTTCTGATCTGTCAGTTCTGCATCCTTAAATAAATATATGATGATAATAATTGCCAGCACATTAACATAATTGCACTTACAGGCCTAGCTATATAGGTAGGTAGTTCTTAGTAAAGAGTGTTTTAAGATTGTAATACTCACTTTAAAAACTGAGCACCTGCACCCACGTTTAACAAGCATGTCAACTTTAACTTCATGCTTTCAATGGAAGAATAATCCAAAGCTGCGACTTTGCTGGTGAGGGTAAGTTGGGGCGCTCCCTGCTGTTTAAAGGCAAAGTGGCACAATACACACACAAAATACATGGTATTGATGCTAACTTTGTGTTCTGTGTCTATCCCTTAGCCTAAAGCAATTGGTTTGTTACTGTACGTTTCACACAGTTTGTCTTACTAGCTTTTCATTTTAATCTTCTTAAAGAAACTAAACTTTTACCCAGTGTTTGAATCCTTCTTTCCTGTTGTGCAGGTATCTTATTTTTATGGTAATTTAATAGAAATCTGGTTTAAAAAATAGGACCTTGTAGCACCACAGTAGTTTCATTTAGTGTTTGTATTTAGCTATTTAATTAGTATCCTTTTTATCAGCTCAAAAAAAAAAAAGAAAAAATCTTGCCCTGCTTTGTGCCTCCTTTTTGTTTTGTTTTTTTTTACCCCTCATTTAGCACTCAAAACTTAGTTTTGCTTTTAACTGAATCAATTTTCTGTTCTAATTTATCTTTTCGTGCATGGGAAACTTATTCTTCTATTAGATAAACACTTTGAAGGTTCTCACAGTAATTTTGTGTGTTTTGGTGCAATAAAAAATTCTTAACATTTTTACTTCTTTAACAGGTATTCATTATGTGGATTCCAGTTCTATTGTTTGAAAGTTACATACATTGTAAGGCGTTTCTTACATTGAAGGATTTTGATTTTTTTTTTCTTGTGTATTTATAGGAATCTTTGCCTTTAAATGTGCCCGCGCAGAAGAGCTATTTAATATGTTGCAAGAGATAATGCAGAATAATAGCATAAATGTGGTAGAAGAACCAGTAGTAGAAAGGAATAATCATCAAACTGAGTTGGAAGCTCCAAGAACCCCTCGAACGCCTACCAGTAAGTATGGTTATACTGTTAGATGACATACGTGAATGTAATGTGGTACTTAGCTTTAATTAGTTTTCTTTTTAATTACTTAAAGATTTAATGCAAATTAAATGCTATTTTCAGCTAAAAGGCTAATTGCCAGTAATGCGCTCTCTTGAGGTACTTGCTGAGGATTCTGTTTTGAGAATCCTAAATCTTGGGAGCAAAACTGCCATAGTCAAGTTCTTCAGCTTTAAGAAATAAGTTTTGGAAACTTAGTTGTTGCCGAAGAACACTGCTTCAGTATATACCTGTTGAATTGCTTTATAATGTATCACCATATTTTACTGGTAGCATTTCTGAGAAATGTTAATGTTGGGCAACGTTCCAACCTTTTTATTAGGAAAAAAGTAATGGTAATATCGCATCTATAGTGGGTTTGGAATCTTTCTTTTGCTGTGAGCAGATGGATGGGTAGAGTGAAGTCCTTTCAAAAATACCGGAGGATTTTAAGTAGTCCTAGGCAGATGGCTTGGTATTTGAAACTAGGAATTCCAGGTTATTGATTTATTTCAGAGAAATGGAAGCTTAAATAAATAAGTCCCTGTTTGTTAGGGAGACATGTTGTTAATGGTAGAAAGAGAAGTTGGATAGGTAGTTTACTGGGAGGACTGTGGTGTGTAATACACCTAGATTTCAGTGATTGCTTCAGACATGTTTCCCAGTAAATACTGGGATGCTATACCCTGCAATTTGCTTTCCCTTTCCTTCCCCCCAGCAAAATTGAGTCTTGTGAATATTTAATACTGGTTTACATATTTTAATTTCTCTTTTGAAAATTGAAAATGAAGGTATAAAGCATCTTACTCATATACAGTAAAATGTTCTCTTTTAATACGGTTTTGCTTGTTTTCTAATTGAATCAGCTCCTGGGTTCAATGCACAAAGTTTACCTAACGGCTATCCCAGATACCCATCTTTTGGAGATGCTTCATCACATCCTTCCAGCAGACATCCTTCTGTCGGAAGTGCACGCCTCCCCTCTGTCGGTGAAGAATCAACACATCCTTTACTTGTACCAGAGGAGCAAGTGGGTATTTCAACCCCCCATACAATTTATGTTCTACATTAGTTCAGGTTTTTCTAATGTTTATTCTGTAGGCTTTCATTTGTGTTTTTCAGTATCAGGTGTAATGTATTTCTACCATATGTTAACTACCTCAGAAAAGTGTTTGCTTTGCCTCTTTAAAATGATACTTTGTAGGATAGCTGGCTGAGGAAGAGTAACTATTTTAAGTTGCTCTTTGTATTTATATACAAATAAAGATATAGAAAGTATGTATTTGCATATATTCTTTTCAAAAATTTCATTAATTGTTTTTAAACACAAATTGTATTTTATAATGAGAGATCCTGGTCAAAAAGCTTCTTTACATGTAAGTCTTCTATTTGGCGAATAGAAATCATGAAATAATTTAGGTTAGAAGGGACTTCTAGAGTCCTCTAGGTCAAATTTTAAAGTTAGAGGAGGCTGCATAGAGCCTTGTCCTGTCATGCTTTGAATACTCCAAACAAGGGGATTCCACAGTGTCTCTGAGCCATGTGTTCCAGTGTTTGACCACCTTTGTTGTGAAAGCATTTTTCCCTAATATATAATCAGATTTTTTCCTGTTACAGCTGGTGCCTGTTGCCCCTTAGCTTTTTGCTGAACGTCCCCATAAAGGGTCTGGCTCTGTCTTTTCTTTATCTGTTAGGTAGTTGAAAACAGCTATTAGGTTTTTTCCTGGCCTTCTCTTAAGACTGAACAAGGATGGCGCTCTCAGCTTCTCCTTGTATGTCACATGCTCCAGCCCCTCGAGTCATGGCCCTCCACTGGATTTGCTCCACTATAGTGGTGTCTGCCTTGTACTGGGGAGCCAATTACCCCAGATTCAGTCTCACAAGTGCTGAACTGATGGTAATAATCTCTTTCCTTAACCTACTGGCTGTGCTTTTACTAGCACAAACCAATGCACGTTTGGTTTTCATTGCTGCAGGGGCACAGTGCTGACTCACATTCAATTCACCATCCACCTGGACCCCTGGTGCCTTTCTGCAAAGCTGTTTTAAAGTCAGTTGGTGCCTAGCCTGTACTGTTGGTGGTGTTCCATGCCAGGCACTGGACTTTGCATTTGCTGTTGCTGAACTTCATGAGGTTTCTGTGAGGTCACTTCTCCAGGCTGCTGAGATTCCTCTCAATGGAAACTCTGCCAATCTGGGATAGACTGAAAACTTTCTGAGGGTGTGTTCTATCTCATCATTCAGGTTGCTGATGAAAATGTTAGTCAAGTTTAATAAAATGTGATGTGGTTTAGGAAGACTCTTGTGCTTGACAAGAAATGGTGTTGGAAACGAGAGAAGGTAACCAGAGCAAAGTGCAGTGAACTGTCTTGTGGGAAAGGATTTGTTAGGAGCCCCCCCAGAAGAATCCAAGTGGTGGTGTTGGAGTTATTGAAGAGTAAATGAGTTTAAAGATCAATGTAGGAGTCAAGTGAGCTGTAAATAATACTTCAGCTTGTAGAGCTTGACAGAGGAGTTGGGAAGGCTAGATGACTGCTGCTATAAAACACTACTTTTGCTGTTTGGGTATCTAGACGCAGAATTAAAATTTCAAGAAAGAATCCATTACTTCAGTCTTTACCTTTCAGCTTCGTGTTGATCTGCTGTGGGGACTTGGAGGCATAAACCAGTGGTGTATTCCTGCCTTTCTTAGTGGCATTTGGTCTAACTCCTGCTCCTTTTTAATTCTGAGTGCCACAGTTCTTATGGAAGTGTATGTTTGTCTATTTCACTTTCTGGTATTAAGAGGCTGTTGGCTCTTGAAGAAAGAATGGACTGTTCTGCCAGTAAAGCCAACTTCTCTTTTCATTGCTTAAGTAGTACACAAGGCAGGACCCTGGGGATTTTTTTAGGTGGTGGTTGGTTGGTTTTTTTGTTTAAACGGACAGTAAATTTCCTTTGCAGTGTGGAAATTGGAGATAAATTTAGCCGAAGCAACTACTGAACTGTTGGTCACTGTCATGGTAAGGAACAACAAAGTACAGCTCTGCTTCACTGATTTGTTCCAGTGAACTAATGAGCTAAGTTGGAGCAGCCCAAGGTTGCCCTGACCACAGCAGAGCTGGAATAGAACCTGAAAAGCTGTAACTAGAGCACAATTGGGATAAAACATCAAATCAAAATAATTATTAATGTAGGATGTAAGTTGCATTCTTTTGTTTGCCTTGAGTACCTCTAATTTTATTTAGAGTAACATTAACAAAACCAACAACAAAATTTCAGGGGGAAAAACCCAAAACTGGGCACAGTTCAGCAAAATGTGAGAGATGACCTTTGCTCTTAAACAGCTGCTATCATGAGATTTGGTTTTCAGGTATTTTGGTTAGAAAAGTGGGGAGTTAAGAAGGAAAGCAATTTGGAGGGAAAAAAAGTGCAAATAGCATTTGAATTTCCTTTTTTTTTGCTTCCCCTTTTAGGTGCACACTTATGTCAACACTACTGGGGTACAAGAGGAAAGGAAAAATCGATCAAGTGTGCATGTGCCACTGGAATCAAAGCTTTCAAACACTGAAACAACTAAAGTGAAAGAAGATCAGATGTGTACTGATGACAGAGATGCTCAGGTTCTCCTGGAGCCTGAAGGAGTCAAGTTTGTTTTAGGACCAACACCTGTTCAAAGGCAGTTAATGGAAAGAGAGAAACTGGAGCAACTTGGGAGAGACCAAGTTAGCGGCAGCAGCGCAAACAACACTGAATGGGACACTGGGTACGACAGTGATGAACGTAGAGAAACACCATCTGGTAATAAATTGGTGTATGAAAATATAAATAGGTTATCAATCCCTAGTGCCTCAGGGGTCAGGAGAGGTCGTTTGACATCAACCAGTACCTCAGACACCCAGAACATTAACAACTCTGCTCAGAGGAGAACTGCGCTGTTGAACTATGAGAACTTGCCATCCTTGCCTCCTGTTTGGGAAGCCCGCAAGCTGAGTAGAGATGAAGATGACAGTTTAGGACCAAAGACCCCATCTCTGAATGGCTACCACAATAACCTAGATCCAATGCATAATTATGTCAATACAGAGAATGTAACAGTACCAGCAAGTGCTCATAAAGTAGAATTTACACGACGTCGGGACTGTACCCCAACAGTCTTTAACTTTGACATTAGGCGTCCAAGTTTAGAACACAGGCAGCTCAACTATATACAGGTTGACTTGGAAGGTGGTAGTGACTCCGACAACCCTCAGACTCCAAAAACCCCCACCACTCCACTTCCGCAAACTCCAACCAGGCGCACAGAGCTGTATGCTGTGATAGACATTGAAAGAACTGCTGCTATGTCAAGCTTGCAAAAAGCACTGCCCCGAGATGATGGTACTTCTAGGAAAACTAGACATAACAGTACTGACCTGCCTATGTGAGCCTGGGAAGCATTAAATCATTTGCACCTTTTGTGAAGTTTATAAAATTGAAGATGCAAATACTTTGCATTTCTTAACACTAACGCCTTTTATAGACTAATAGAACTTTTTCTGCATACTTCATGTACTTGTCTAACTAAAGGGAATTAATGTAGAGCAAGTATTCATTTAGGTAACACTATTTCATTCTACAGTAGTAGTAATTACTGCATAGCAGCATCACCACCTTTCACAGTGCCTCTTTTAAATTGATTAGAGTCTGAGTGACATGCCAGTTTTGAATTTATAAATATTCTGGTCTGGTGCCTATACTTGTTAATGGCATTTATAACCCTTTTTAAAGCCTCTTGGTATGTGCATTATTAGCAGGTAAACCTAATCTTTCAAGATACCTATCTTACGTTCATTCCTCATTGAAGTGGCTCCTCCAGAATGAAATGTATGTAATGCATTAATTCACTCCGTTTGATGTACACAAGATATATTGGTTCATCTCAAGGGATATAAACACCACACCTTTTTTTGTTGTTTTGGGTTTTTTTCAAGACCACATGGGCAAGAAGGCCTCTAATTCCCAATAGTTTTCTTAACTTCTGATATTTGAGAGGTCACATCGAAGTTCATTGATCAGAGCTATAAACGCATCTAAACCCAGCCTTAAGCTCCTTCCGCTAGAGGAGAATTCCAAGTGGCATATCAAGTTTCCTGTGAAATCTGACAGAATTTTAATCTCATTAGAGTTTTTGGGGTTTTTTGTGAAGGAATTCACAGGTTGGCTGTATGAATTAAGGCGCTCTTGTCATTTCTTAGTTCAGTGTGCCTTCCTTCCTTTGCATTTGTGTGTTTCTTTTTTATCTGTTCCGTAATGTCTTGTTTTAAAAGTCAAAATTTTGTACATAGCTTTAATTATTTTTCAGGGTCATTTATGTGTTTGTCTTACTCTCTGCATTTGACAAAGAAAGACTCTTGAAGGTCAAATGGTTGTCTTTGTCCAGTGTTCTACTTTTTTATGCCTGACAGAAATATCCCAGCTCTCCAGCAGCATGCATTATTGCACAACTGGAAAGGTTTATTATGCAGTTATTGTCTTCCTCTAAAGCATCAGACACAGGTTACACGGGAGGCAGGGTACTGGACTTGATAGTTCTTTATAGAAAATTGTACATTCTAGCAATGTGCATCCATAGTTGATAGTATAATTTAGAAAGATATGTAGTAAATTATCTGAAGGTAGTATTATCTACAAGCATACTTCTTTTCCTTTTGCAGTTGGTGAACTTGGTTACAATGATGGCTGCTCAGTGTTACAGGTACATCCCGGTAGAATGTTGTTTGTTGAATATGCCAGATGCACCCTTAGCAGAAGTTTTGGGTTGTTTGTTTTAATACTCTGAATAATTTTAGAATTCTGGCAGTATTGCTGGTGCACCTTGGTACTAGCAGCAGAAGAGATTACTCTCGAGCCTGTGATCGCAAAGGAACTGACACTTGCGTGAACTGGTATGATGTAAAACAACCCTTGAACTGTGAGTGAGGAAAAACGTGCAAGAAAAGCCATTTGGAGATCTGAAAAAGAATTAAGGGTCTTCATGCAATATTTGAATTGAAGTTTTATAAAAAAGAAACTACAATTATTTTCAGTCTTTTAAATTGGAGTGTATTCCTGTTCCTTTGTTAACTTTTTCTTTGGTCTTCTCTCCGTTTAGTAGTGGCAGCAGTGGTAGCACCTGAAATACATGCGTCTTGCCACACCATTAAGGGATATCAGGCAACCTTTTCGCTCTGACTTTCATTATTCTTTACAGACTGTATGGTACTGAAATACCAGATGCACAAAGAACATTAATTTGCAGAAGTAAAAGATAGGAGTCATTGAGACCATTACAAGGAACTTAAATGAGATTAAAAAAACCACCTCATTAATGATTTCACGGTCAACCTATGCATACTCTTGTGATAGACCCATTGACTTGTGGGGAGACCTTGGTACTCCAGAAGGTAATGACTACCTAGAGCTAGGCATTTTACAGGTCTGCAGCGTTAGTGCTCCTTCACATCTTTGCCATTGCCTCACCTTACGCTATGGACCAGTCTTGGTCTGTACTGAAGAGAAATTGCCAGGTATTGCAAAATACTTACTGGGTTCATGATACTGGTGTGATTCTTGTTCTTAGCTTATAGCTCGCTTAAATTTGTGAGCCGAACTAATGCTTCAGCATGTGTTTTGAGGCGAACATGTTTGATCTAGCTAGCTGCCTAGAAATATTTGGTCCTCATCTGTATAGCATGGGTGTTTCAGAAATACTAATTAATTGGACCCTTAAAACACACCTGTGAGGCAGGGAAGTAATATTCTTAATTGACAAATAGGGAAACAGAGGCTTCAGGTAGATCCTAAGTGACCTGCCAAAATTACAACAACCAACCATATCCCTCCTTAGTTCCGGTGTACTGTCCTATGTGTTTATCCTGAATAGTCTCAGATAACAAGGGATGGTCTGAGTAATTTTTTTATTATTGTTGTTGCAAATTTCACAATACTTCATAGGGGTGTTTTCTTAGCTCTGGTCCCCAGAATTGAGAACATACTGAAAATTCAACTTTCTGTAGCCTTAATTATATTAACAAGTCTGATGACCTATTTTCCAGGGCTATTTTTTTTTACCCTCTTATATTTTACAGGTGGGATAATGCTTTCTCGTTCTGTGTATGCTGCAAACATACTGGGTAGTCCCTGTTACGCACGCTACTCATCTTTAGCATTCCTTATTTTCTGCCCCTTGAAGTAGATGTAGTTGCAATGCACTTTACCCTTTGAGACTTGGTAAATATTTTTTCAATTCAGTTTCTTTAAAGGCTGTGATGTTAGGTTTAGTGTCTGTAATCTAGGATTCAGTTTTCAGCTGAAATCTCTCCACAGCATTTAGATAGTATTTATTTTGGGCCTACAGGTGTATAGATTGAGAAACTACAAATATGTAACCATTTTCTTTAGTAACTGAGACATGTAAAGTTTACCTAAACTAGGTCCTGCAAAAATCGCAGCATCTCTATCAGTTCTGCTTTTCATCCGTAACATGCAATTGGCTGCTACCCTTCAAGCACATTTGACAAGGGAAAGCCTTTAACTGTAGGTATTCCTTTAATGCAGTGATTTGGGAAAGACATACATTAGTGTATCTTTTGAACAAGGAAACTGAGTTGATAAAAAAGATGAAACAGCAACCAAAAGTACCTAATAAAGATTGTACTAGAAATACAGTTAGTGAGAATTTAATCCATTGGTTATATCAGAAAAACATTTTTTTTTCTCAAATTGATGTCAAGAGGAGGACCAATTTATTTAATTTTGTGGTGTTTCTTGGTGACTCCATAAAACAATATAAAAAAGACCATTCTGAAAACCTTAACTCTCATTAGAACATTTTTTGTTTCCCCCGATAAGTACATTTTGCATATGACAGGGGTTGAATGTAATAGTGTGTGTTGAAGCACTATTCCTGTTCCTATTAAAGTCTACAGAACTTTTATAGAAATCTTAAGTGTTCAGATAGACATTTCATATCATAAACTGCTTAATTTTCCCCCCAGATGTTTGGATATTTGTGTGTGTGTGCTACACCTCTGACTAGGGCTTGGGTGTAAAAAGGGTCACAGAAAGGTGTAAGCTGTACAAAGTCCAAACCAATGTCAAAATGGGGCTGCTCTCTTGCAGGTGACAGACCACCAGTTGATTTTGCTGGTTTTTTAGCAGTGTATATTGGCTCAAAATCTGGCTATCCTTGTTTTTTGTTTTATATTTAACCACTTCTCAATGAGACAGAGTCAGGAGAGAGCAGATTGTCTTTATTTGCTGTCAGTGAAGTAAAAATGCAAGTTCTGATTAACGTCAGTTACTACTTTGAGCATATAATGATGTATCTGATTTGGACCTCTATTTCTAAGCAGTATTCTCCTCTTTGTGTAAGGTGGGATCAATGGTGAAATTCCATTTCTGCACTGTACTAATTTATTTAATGGCTGCGAATAAGATGAAACTGATTTAGTAGGAACTAATAGTGGACTTAAATCTGAAATTCTCCTATTTCCCCTAAAGAAGTTTGGTCCTTCAGTTTGATAGATAGAATTAGGTATATCTGGAATTTAATGATAAGATCTTTCCCATCTTTTCCTTGAGGTAGCGATTCAGGCATTTATATTTGACAGTATTTACTTAATATAAACATAAGTTCATTTATAATATCTTTATTTTAAATTCATATACACTCCAAAAAAAAAAATCCAGCAGAAATTCCACCACAAAAAACTGCGTTAAGATGGAGTCAAGGTTGCTGATGTCCTTCTCACAGAGCATATACGAAAAAGACGGGAAGTCATGAGTTAAGGTTCTTTCGCAATCTTTAGGAATTACTTCCTCTTTTGGACAAGATAAGTAAAGAAGAAAAAAAAAAACTTAGCGGCTGTAACTCTGACCATGTATACATTATTTCTTGTGATACTGTGCTGTAAGGTATGTGACTAAGTCTGTCGATGTCTTATGAGGATGTTATCCTAACACGGTGTTTACTCCAGATTAACGCAGTATTTTGTTTGGAAATATGTAGGTGTACAGATAGAAATAGAGTATGAGAGATAAAGTTACCTTTAAAGTTGATGAAACAAGTGTTGGACATTTCTATATTTTTATATATTACAAAGGGCATTTTGAAATTTTCCTTGCAGTTTTAGTAATTATTTAGTGTGGTAATATACGTATATTGTGACAACGTTTTCTGCTATATCCATTACTTTGGTGTAATTCTATTTTATGTAGCAAATATGTGTATATACAAAGGAGATTATGTAAAAAATACGATTAAGAAATAGGCTCGAGCCCTTCAGAACAGGGACTGTCTTCCTCTGTGTCTGCAAAGTACTTAATGCCTTGGGGTCCCAGCCACAGCTCACGTCTGAGACCCGTGGTGACTGAATTGCCAAGCGATGAGCGTGGAGGAGCAGCTCCTCTGCTTTCCACGAGAAGCCTTAGTACAAAAGGTGCCGTGAAGCTCACCTTACCACTCCCTGGTGCTGGGGCTGTGCTCTACATGGTCATTCCCACCGCCACCTGCCAACAACCCAGCGAGCCCAGAGTCCGTGTGTCTTTTGCTCCAGTTCTTCCCTTTGGCAGTAGGAAAGGGAGTCTGAGGTAGGAGCTTTGATGTCATCAGGGAATCTTCCTTGTTAGCAGGGCGATCCTTCCGGAGCTTGTTCGGGCCTCATGCAGCGTCTTTTGAAGCCAAACGAATTATTCGTGTTGACTTCAAGGGCCACTGGATGTGTTCCTGCAAGATCAAGTTCTGCTGACGTAACAGCTCTGTTACACCTGAGGACCTGGTTGGTCAAGTTCTTCAGGAATGGTCTAAAAATACTGTAAAAATATAAATATATTTAATTACATGTACTGAAAAAAAATCCTATTTGTTGTGGTCAGAGTTCAGATTATTATGTGAATTTTGATTTCTTAGTCATACTTGCATATATATTGCTTTAACTATTATGTATGAAAGAGGAAGTGATTCTAAAGTGTGTGAAAGATCAGGATTGCACCTGTTTTTTAACGGTTTTGTTATTTAGGAATGGATGTCAGCAAATTTAACTCCATATTAATGCAGTTTTTTTGCATTAGAATGTGTGTATATCATACACCCACATTTTATATATAATATATTATATATTTGGTACTAACTTTGTATTTTCCCTGAAATTTTGCCAAATCTCAAACACCGATGTTCTCACTTGTAAGACTTTGGTACTTAATAACTGAATGTATAAGAAATGCTCTGGTATGAAAGAAAAGAGTGTTGTATGGTGTCCCACAATACAGATGTCTCAACCAGCAGGCACGTTGCCTTTTTCACACCTCGCTTCACTGCAGCATCACCTTTTGTCTCCTGAAAAAGTGTCTGTGTTTTTAACTAAACTGCAGACCTGCCATTACAGTACAGCTGAGTACCGTTCTAGCATGAAAGCTGACTGGTAGTAGTAAGAATACAATAGTCACCAGTGTGCCACAAATGCATTTATTAAATGCAGAAATAGACATTTCTACAAAGGCCAAATCTTATGTTGTATGTTCCTTTCTTGTCATTACATTGTATGATATTGTAAGATTATTGTATGTCCTAATTTGCATTATAAAATGTTTTTTCCTACTTAAAGGCATAAATATAGCAACTTTGTATAAAGGTAGCTTTCTAGATTTTTATTTCTTTTATATAAAAAAGTCTAAACAGTGGGAGTACCATTGCCAAATTGTTTATAAAATTTCAATTAATTTGCCCTGGTCAGTGAATTTGTTTTTACAAACATTCCGTACTTCTTTTATGAAAAAAGTGATATTATACTATGCAGAAAGAGTGTATTTTTATGCCATTCCACACTAATCTTAAAAACATTAATTTCACTTGTTTTAAGCTGTCATTATTGAGAAAGCTTACCAAATGTGCATTTTTTAAAAATGTATTGTGTATTATGACAACCTTTTTCCCCTTTACCAGTGCCAACTTCATTTGGAAAAAAAAAAAAAATTGTAGCATGGCAATAAACTATTGATTTTACATTGAAAATTGTCTGTGGGTTACTTCAGTATTTTCCAATGTTAGTGTCGCTGTATTGTATTTCGTTAATATAACCTTTTTTGCTTTTTTTAAATCATTGCTTCAGGTACCTATCTCTCCCCCTGCCCCCTTGTATTCCACTCATTACTCAGTGGTAAAACAAAACAAAACAGAACATGATGACCTGGAGTCTGTAAATTTTTCTCCAAGCTTTTGTCTCCTTTCTACTAGTGTTCTGTCACATCTTCCTCATGTACGTAGACTCACATTTTCTGTTGTGGTAGTACTGTTGCTATCGACTACTGGCTAGTGAATCACATGCCAGCAATTTGAATGTGCTCCTTTCTGGGTTATTAAATGACTAAGGTTTCACAAAACCCAAATGGACTTTGTTAGCATAGTGAATAAATTCAGAAAGAAAGTAATAAGAAAATACAGTGTTGAAGTCCTGCCCGGATGGCCTTTTCACTTTCTTCTGGAGACTATAAAATATGGTGGTGATGTATCAAAATTCAGTATTTCCTCTTTTCTCCCTCCCAAGTCACTGTTCTAAGGCATAATTTCAATAAAGATGTTCCTAGCCAACAAATGAACAAAACCCTAGAAACGTCAGGAGATGCTGTTTTCGGAACCTCTTAAGAAACAGCATTACGTGGTCCTTGCACAATGTTGGTTAGGTAACTTAGACGTCTGAAAACTCAGTTCTCAAGAAGGTTTTCATATCCCTGGCCGACAGTTTTGCAGCTTTCCTAACGGGAATGGCTGCCTAGCAGTCCATTACACTTAACACTTCCATACTGACATGATACAGAGTTCAGTAGAAACTTTGGTTCTTTGTACCCTCATTTCAAATAGAAGGGAAGCTTCCCAGTAACGTTTGGTTGAAATGCTTCAGTGCACCAGTTCTGATGTGACAGTAGGTAAAATATATGCAGTTAGAGAATTAATTGCTAGCAGTATTATAACTAAAACATCATGCAACTGATTGATATAGGCGATTCCAATTAAAATATGCATATGCCTCGCGTTCTTGACCTAATGATGCTTTGTTCTGAAATAAGATTTTGAAGCCAGCTCAAAATAGGTGGCATTGAACAGCCAAGCATTAAAGAGCTGACCTTCCAGCCATATGTGCCTAGTACTAGGATTTCCAATAATGATATAAACTGGCCTTGTTAAAATCCCTATACATAAATCACAATAGTACATCTGTTAATTTTCAGTTGGGAGCACCTGAAGAGCTGGATTTTGTGAAAAGTCTCAGTTTTCCTTCCTTCTTTCCTCAAAGTAGTATCTGCTCAGAGGCTTAAGTGCCTGGTTTGACTGAAGTTAAGCCTCAAACTAGATACTGCAATCGATGCCTGAATTATTGGTCCTGGAGAAACCAGGGAATGGTTTGCTGCTCTATTATTCCTACATCATTAATAGCTCGACTGTAGGCAGCAGGTCTCGATCTGAATTAAAGCGCTATCAGTAGATACTGAGACACGTGGAGGTCTGATGGTTGCTCAGGGATGAATTCTCCAAGCCTGTGCTTCGCTGAGCTGTCCGGTGTCTCGAATGGTCTTTGGGGCTGAAACACGCTGTTTCTTAACCTTGAAAGAGATGAGGTGACTTACAAAGTATATGCGTTTATGAAAATATTAAAATGAGGCACTTTTTCTTTTTTCCTTCACTTATTCACAGTGTGACCTTAAAAATGGCCATCGGCACAACAGAGGTGAGGGCACTGCGCAGCTGGAAGCGAGGGGCAGGAACCCAGAACTGGGGCTGCTGCTGGGCTCTTCCTGTTTGGGTGTCACTACTTTTACACGTTATAATAATCATAGCTTAGCAATGGTCAAAAGCCCCTTAAAGCAAACTTACAAATTTGCTGTAGTAAGTTTTTCTATGAGCATTTGATCTTCCAAAGGCCGTAACTCGGTTAATTGTCCGAGGCACTTTAAAATCTTTTTTCCCCCAGCTCACACCACAGTAGCAGCAAATGTGAATTGAAATGAATCGTTAGTTCAGTGCAAATCTTTATGAATGCTCTAGTTCTGACATAAAAATAGTTAATATTGTTTTAGTCGGGTTATTAGCCCTAGCCAAAACTTAAAATACTTATCTACATAGCTATGAGGAAAACGGAAGATGTTAAAATTCAAATAGTACTCTAGTTTTCAGAACAAGGTTAGGGGGGATAACATAGCTAACTCTGAAGAAAACAAAGCAAAAAGCCTAAAGAACTCAAGAAAAACACTAACTGGGTATTGACGTACTAAAAACCAGAGAGAGGTGAAAGTTCGCAGAGTTTTAGTCATGTTCTTTTTTGCTGACTCCATTGGGATAGAAACCTGTCTTTGGCCACTTCAAATCTAGAACAAACAGCTTTGTATATATCGCAAGAGATTTGTATCTGGCAGCAAGAAGAGGAATACCAGCTAGAATTAATTCTTGAGGAACAAGTCATACAAACTCATCCACTTTTTTTAATATGACCAGGTACCTAACAGGCTTTTTGTGTGGAGGAAAAGTAGCGACAGAACAAGGCTTGGGCGTGGTCTCGCACACCCACAACGCTGCCAAGAGAATAGTTACCAATTGTTCAATATGGAAATGAAGAGCGTATCGAGTGGGATTGTTCCTGGGTATCTCCTGTTCACCGCTTTTAATCAGTGACGTGGGTGACGTAATAGCAGGTGTCTGGAAAGGTCTGGCAAGCGCACTGGAGGCCAGGGGTGGGAATTTGAAATGCTTTCGACCGGTCTGAGACCTGACCTCCAGGAGCGTGATGAAATTAAACCGGGGAAACCGCAAGCTCCCTTGCTGAGGCAGAAGCAGCTTGGTATAGAAACACAGCGGGAAGCGCCTGCCTAGATGGCAGCCCTTCGGAGAAAGGTTGGTGGGCTGCGGTGCGCTGCCAGGCAAACCCAGGCCGGGTGCTGCCGTACAAGAGGCCGGCATTGCACGGAACGGGGGAAGCGGCGGCAGGCCTCCACGTCACGTAACTCGTTAAAAAAAGAGAAACTTCCTGCACCAGGGCCGTGCCCGCCGCGCACCGCCGGCAAGGAAGCCGGGCCCGGGGCGGGGCAGCGCCAGGGCCCGCCGCGGCAAAAGCTGCGCCCCGTCTTCCCTTCCGGGGCAGAGCGCCGCCTCCTCCTGAGGGACGGACTGCGGCTCCCAGAGCGCCGCGCGCCGCCGGAAGCGGCGGCTCCTCTGACGCCAGTTCCGCCAGGAGCTCGTGGAGGGCTGCGGAGGCGGGTGCTGGTTCTCTGGTGGAGGAGGAGGAGGCGGCGGCGGCATCATGGTGAGCGGCGGGGCGGCGGTGCCCGGGCCGTGGCGGCGGTGACTGCGCCGTGGCGGCGCTTTTGCCCGGGAGGAGGGTGGGGTGCGGCGGCGGCGGCCGCGCTCCCCGTAGGCGCGCGTGCGAGGGCCTGACGGTAGTGCCCCTCCCCCACGCTTTGTCCGGCGGCGGTTGCGGCGCTCGCGTGGGGGCGGCCTCGCGCCCTGCCCCGCGCGCGGCGGGCGGGCGGCAGGAGGAGAAGGAGGAGGCGGCGGCGGCGTGTTGGGCCTGGAAGGTTCTAGAGCGCGTGCGAGGAGGGTCCGTGGGGGCGCGGCCGGACCGGGCCGCCGTGTGGCACCCGCCGAGGCTGCAGCGGGGAGGGCCCGGGCGGTTCCCGGTCCCGCGGTGGCCCCCCCGCTCTCGCAGGAGAGGCTGTCCCGGCCCGCCCGTGCCGGGCGCCCGCAGCATGGCTGACACGATGGAGGCGGGCGGGCGGCCGCTTCTTCCTTCCCCTCGTCTCCAGGAAGACCTGGAGAGGCAGCACCGAGTCCCCGAGCGTGAGAGGCCGCTCCTGATGGGCTACTGAGAGCTGCCCGGGCGCTGTGTGGAGTCTCCTGCCGCACCCTGTTGGCTTTTCTTGTCAAAGCGATGGTGGAATGGACACAGGACTAGTAGAAAAATTGTGCTGGTTACGCAGCAAAGTAAAAAGTCACGGAATTCTCATAAGAGGGTTGATACACTTGTTCTTTTGGGATTTGATCCTAATTCATTTAAGGCCTTCAGTTCTTTGCAAGTATTAGTCTCTAAAGGCATATATTCATTACTGCTATAATTAGCCTGCATGGAAATGCAAAAAAAGATTAGGCCTTAACACAGATATCAAAATATTAAAGACCCAGTGCGCTCAGTGACTAGATTTTTTTTAGGTTCTGCTGGTTGTACTTACCTTTAGGTTGTTTGGACCCGATGGTTAGCCACGCAGAACAGCAACGCAGACACTGCCATGAAGTAAGGTACTGCTAACGGCCTTTCAGGCTCATAGATCTTATCAGAAAATACGGTGTGCAGTCTCTTGGAGTAGGTTGCAATTCGTCTCGTAGTCTTGTCACATGATTACAAGATTGCAAGGTAGATTTTTAAGAGTCAAGGTGAATTTGTCTTGACTATACCTTTTATCAAAACCAAATGGGGTATAGGAATAAATCATTTTAATAATAGAAACATTGTTTAGGTTGTTGGTGTCAGGGATTGATTTTTGAAAATGCATTGTTTTATTAAAGCTAAAGGAATATTCTTGTGTTAACTCTGTTTTAGGCATCCATTTCCCTTGCTCCTGTGAACATTTTCAAGGCAGGTGCAGATGAAGAAAAGGCAGAAACAGCTCGGTTGGTAAGTTTAATTCTCTAAGAAACGGGTAATACTTGGGATAATTAAACTTTGTCTTTTCTACTGTTAAATGTACTTTCAGTTTATGGTGATGTGGAACTTCATCTGTCTCTTACTGTTTTTTCTTGTTGCATGGCTGAGCAGAAGGTAGGAGGAGCGTTGTTTATACCAACAAGTAGAGAAACTCCTCATAGTTGTTCAACAACTAAGTAGTTCTGTACCTTAGCTCAGAAGATTGGTGTTCATTGGAAGGCATTTCTTTTGGCCGTGAGACAGGCTTTTATGGTTTCTGTGAGAATTAAGTGTATTTGATCTGGTTATCAAAATGTAGCAGTTAAGAAACTTGGACCCAGACTCTGCTGAAAGAAGTGTGGCTGCGGAAGGGTTGGGTTAAGATGTCTTCCTGGAAGTTACGGGCTAGCATATAATTCTTGTATTAAAGTAGAAATAAATTGCTCTCTAAGGTATATTTGCTTTCATTTCAGTCATCCTTTGTTGGTGCCATTGCTATCGGTGACCTGGTCAAGAGCACTCTGGGGCCCAAAGGCATGGTAAGACAGCTGCAAGCTCTCAGTGGTCATACCTGTTAATTTAATTTTATTAGTTACAGTACGTTTTCAAGCAGCATTCTAAATCTTGCTTCTTGTAGGACAAGATCCTTTTAAGTACTGGGAGAGATAGCACAGTAACAGTGACCAATGATGGTGCAACCATCCTGAAAGCTATTGGAGTTGACAACCCAGCTGCCAAGGTCTTGGTCGGTGAGTTTTTAACAGCTTGTTATTGCAGTACTTGGCATTTCTTCATCTGTAACTTTATTATGTAGTTTTTATTTGTTCTTAGAAAAGTATTCTTCAAATAGTGTGAAAAATTGAAGGAAGGGGAAGCAGAATTCCTGAAGTAAGGAGGCCCAAGGTATTGCAAGAGTTGTGGAACTCTGCAAAAGTAAAATTGAGGTATATGCTGCTCTTGCAGAACTGTTCTGGTGTCTCCTTGTTCTCCCTCAACCCTGGTTTGTCCCAGGAGTCAGAAGGGACAAAAGACAGCTCTGTGCCCCTCTTTTTTTCACTGGGAAAATTCAGAACAGAAATCTACTGGGGTACAGAGGTTCTCTGGCTCTCCCTGATTTAAATCTTTTTTTATCACTTAATCAACATTGTACTCTGGACACAGTTGTGATCAACTGCCTTAGTGTGCAAATGGTCCAGTTCTAGTGACAGGCAGGACCCTAAACAATTCGGTTTCGAGATTCTTAATGATTTCGTGTTTGCTGGGTCCTTGTTTATCAGCAGTTCATGCGGCATACTTGGTTATTATATCTTCTGATCCTGTATGTATACCTTAGAGCTTCTCTCCGGCCCTACTTCCTTTTGGTGACCATCTTTAGGAATGGGAAGAGAGGGGAGTAGCTCTTGACTGTCGCCAGGCTGGAACTGGTGCCTAGGTTGCAAATAAGGAGCAGGAATTTGAAGGATGCTGAATTTGATTTGCATCTTAGGTTTTTCTGTGACTTACAGAGTGACCTCTTTAAACTATCGAGGAGTAATATTTTTTTTTTTCTTCTCCAAACTAATGTGAGATAAAAATAATTGTATGTGAAGCTGGTACTGGTGAGCATGGTATTTTGAATCAAAACATTAATACAGTGTTTTCCTTCTTTAGATATGTCAAAGGTTCAAGATGATGAAGTTGGTGATGGAACTACATCTGTCACAGTGTTGGCAGCTGAATTGCTGCGGGTGATGTATTACAGTTTTTCAGATGTGTTTCTGTTTGCCAATGTACTCCTGTGATATCAACAGAAGGTGTGTTGTTTGTTTATGAAGAGGGCTCCCAAAGTATAGGAATACCTTGCTCTGTTGCCACTGAAATTGATAGGGAAAAAAAACCCCTTAGGTATTGCGTCATAATTTTTTTTTTTTTTAAATTTTAGACTGTATTCCTTTTATTTATAAATTCACAAGTATTTTAATTTGGTACATTTTAGAAAATTACTTTCTCTTATTTCATTATGCAAGCGAAACAGAGAAGTATCACTCTCACAGGTCGCTTCCTGGGTGTTGCACTGGGCAGCATGCAGCACTGCTGAGTTGTGAGGTTCAGTCCTCTGAAATTCTTTTCCATAACATTAATGAGAAGAGGAAAAAAAAAGCATGTTAAATTCTGTTCTTGTGTGCATAAGACCTGAATTCCTACTGTTCTTTAAATTCTGCATGGTTTTTATGTTTACATAAAAGTTTACACTGCCAAACCCTAAATCTGAAATTACTATGAAGGAGACTTCAGAAGTGAGGAATTCTCGTTAGCAGAGCTGTGCCAGTAAACCTAATCATCTCAGATCCAGGAACTGTGATCAAGAGCATCTGAGAAATGATCCATCAGCTTGCCAAGTTCCTTGCAAAAAGGGAGTTTGGAGATAGTTTTTGGTTTTCCAGCTACACTCTAAGTTGCAGCTATAAGTGAACAGGAAACTGATCTCAAACATGAAGTGAAAGATTGCTGTTTTGAAGTACGTGTCTGGTTGCTATTCATATTGGAGTTAGGATTTTTTTTTCGTTAATCAAAATTTCTTCATGATATTCCAAGGGCAGATCATATTTGCCAGATTGGAAAAAAACCTGCCAGTAGGGTGACTTTAATTTCATTGTTAGAGCTCTCTGGCTTTTAATGCTATTCAGAATTTTCTGATTACTTGGAAGTGTCTTTCCTAGTTAGTGTAAATGTACCTTGTGGGGAAAAAACTAATTATTAGTTTCATTTAAATAGGAGGCAGAATTACTGATTGCAAAGAAGATCCATCCTCAGACCATCATTGCAGGCTGGAGAACAGCCACAAAAGCTTCAAGGGAGGCACTTCTGAAAGCAGCTGTGGATCATGGGTTAGTAATGTACATTTGCTGTAACTCTTTATAAACCAGTCAAGATTAAAACGTCAGTGAGAATTATATATCATTGGGAAATTCTTCACTCTCTTAAGTAGTGTAAAGGATGAATTTATGAATTTTAACAGTTAAAAAAGACTGCTTTTTTAGACGAACTACAGAAGCCTTATGAAATTACTTAAAATCACCTTTGATGTGCAGAAACAAAACATGAGCAGTAATTTGCTCCCTAGAACAAAAATCTGAGCTGTTATTTCAGTTTTCATACTCTTGATTTTAAATGTGACTGTTTTCTTTACCCGACACTTTGAGAGAGCAGACTTTCTAAAGCTGAATGCAGAGGTTCTCCTAACTGAACTTGTATTTCAAATAGAAGGTTGTATTCTGGGACACTGGAGGGATTCTGTGTAGCATCCCTCAAAATGGAACATGGTACACATAGATACAGGCTGGAAGAGGCAGGGAGAGACTCACAGTGATAGGTTAACGATAGTTAAGGCTTTCAGACTTTAGACTTTAACTGTACTGACTTTATTTTAGTGATGATGAAGTGAAGTTCCGTGAAGACTTGATGAACATTGCGGGAACAACTCTTTCATCAAAATTACTTACTCATCATAAAGATCACTTTGTCAAGCTAGCTGTAGAAGCTGTTCTTAGGTTGAAAGGTTCTGGCAATTTGGAGGCTATCCACGTCATTAAGAAACTTGGTGGAAGTTTGGCTGATTCCTACTTAGATGAAGGTAAGTCTTTGTATGTTGGCTGTAAGTGCCCTTGAGAAATGAAGCTGTTAAGTTACACGTCTCTGTACAAATTTGTTCTAGGAAACATTGCTATGTTATTATTAAATTGAATAATAATTTGAATTTGAATAAATATGAGGGGGATTTGTAATAATTTAAATGAATTGTTCTTTTTTTATTTTGAAGTCTTACAAGGCCTTTCTGTTACTACAGGCTTTTTACTTGACAAGAAGATTGGTGTAAATCAGCCAAAAAGAATTGAAAATGCAAAGATTCTTATTGCAAATACTGGTATGGATACAGACAAGATTAAGGTATGTTACAGAACTACTGTTGTGAAATGATGTTTTTGTAAATGGAATTCATTTTTAGACTGAACTCTGTTTTCTTTGATTTAGATTTTTGGCTCTCGTGTTAGAGTGGACTCTACAGCAAAAGTAGCAGAAATAGAACAGGCAGAAAAAGAAAAAATGAAGGAGAAGGTAGAGCGTATTCTTAAGCATGGAATAAACTGCTTTATTAACAGGTATGTATTTTCTTGGAAAAAGGGGATAGTTGCAAAGTAGCAAGATCTTAATATTGTATGAGTGTGAAGAACATTTATGCCTGTATCTGTAAAATTAGGTGATCTTGCCTAATGCTTAATTGATTCATCTCACTGAGGTCGATGTTATTTTCTGTGCTTCCTCTCGTGCACCATGGCCCCCCCCTCTTTTTTTTTTTTGTTTTAAAGAGGAAGAACTGATGTTATTTAATCAGGGATCCATGTTTCAGTCCAGTTGAAGCGATGTCACTATGCTTTTATACTAACAGATTTATTTAGTTACGAATACCGGCAGCATTGTCCACGTCCATATTCCCCCTTCTGGGGGGAAATTGGTGCTGAAAGATCTGTGCTGCTGAATGCATTTAGTTCAGATTGAACCAGCTATGTTTTATCCTGCATTAAAATGCTGGTGCTGGAGTACTGCTCCAAATTCAAGAGTGTTTCAGAGGCCTCTGTGCTCCCTGCCATGAGCCTTTTATACACATCTCTGAAAGCATGAAAGCTAACCATTTTCATGTAATGATTCATTCAGCTCATAAGAAATGTCACAATCTAAGTTACTTATTTTTGTTAGCAGTGAACTTCTCTTTTAAACTGTCACAGTGCAAAAAAACCCATACAGTTATTTAATGATATGAGAAATGCTTCTGCCTTTCAGTAATTCTCATTTGAGGGCAACTGCCGTATGTACGAGCAGCTTGACACCTGGTGTTTCAGCTCATCGTGTAGTCTACTAGGAAGCTGATTAGCTAGTACTACACCAAACGATGGGAGTTGTGAGAGCAGCACTGTTTTCCACAGTAGCAAAGATACTCTTCCAGGACGTAGTGCATCTTAGAACTCACCTTCAAAATTTGTGGTAAACATCTCTAAGAACCACTGACAGACTGATGAATCTCAGTCTCTCCATCTGTGACATGTTTCACATACATTGCGTGTAAGTGTAGGCAAAATGGGTATTCTGTCCAGTGGACGTGGTACAAATACAAAGACTCCTAGAATCAGAAGTCCTGTTGGCAAACTGATGGAAGAATCCTTTGAGGTATGCAAAAAAAAAAATCCTTAACTCCGTCGCTGTTATCCAGTATGCTTGTAACACAGGTAGTTGCCCTAAGGAAGCTCAGGTAGCAGTCAGTCACTGTAGCCAGGCTAGTGGTATTCCAGTTAGATTGACTCAACTTTCAGATTTATTCCCTGACAAAATTTACTTCTGCTTATAGGCATACCGTAGATCCACTTCGCATCTGATACTGTAAATGCTAGCCAGTTAAATGCCTCTAAGGAGATGCTTGACAAAAGTCAAGGATATATGCATGCAGAGTTGGAAGAATCTTCTCTGCGCATACCCAGCAGCACCAATTGTCTCTTTTGAAGGTAGATTAGAAACATCTTTTTTGACAGAGATGGCATCTCCCAGCTCCTGCTGAATCTCTACAACACTCGATCTCTAATTTGGAAGGGAAAAATAATTTGGCGTAGCACTCCTGAATGGTCGTTGACCATTCAGCTTTGGATGACTACTTCATTCTAGAGAGAGTGGGATACATATTAATAAGGGAGCACATACTCTCCTCTGTGGTCTGCTATTTGTATATGTTACAAGACTGGCCATTTATTGTTCCCATAGAGTTGTCTACTGTTTGGATTTTGTATTGGTGAAAGAATTAAAGATGTTACTTTACATGTTACTCTAGTGCACTCTGCTAGAATAGGCAGCTAAGTGCCCAGCAGGCACTTAGGATCAAAGGACTTAGAATTTAAAGCGTATAGGCCCCTGTGCATTGATAGTGTGTCTTCAGGGGAAGAGTATTTCAAAGAGCTATAATAGTTTGAAATTTTTTTTTTTAGCTTTGTGTGTTTTCCTGTCACTGCATTTGCTTCTGTGTGGTGTAACGTTCTGTGTGTGGCAGGTGCCTCACATACTGACTGCCTTTGTAGCTTTCAGAAATCTATCCACGTGCATGCTACTGAGAATCAGGTGTCCTTTGTTACTCTGGTATTTAAAGGGTCTGTTCTGTGTGTAATGAGAAGATATGCCTGTGTTTTAATTGTAGGCAGTTGATCTACAACTACCCTGAACAGCTCTTTGGAGCTGCTGGTGTCATGGCTATTGAACATGCAGACTTTGCTGGTGTAGAACGTCTGGCTCTTGTTACAGGTATGTAAAGTAGCTTGTCGTATGAATCTTGGAGGGTCACATTATTTGTTTGATCTTTAGTAAATGTTAATGCTTGATCACCTAGTTTGTACTATTAAGCAGGTCTGTCATGTGAAAAGTACTCCAAATAAGCTTTATTTTACAGTACTTAACTATAAACGTGTATGGAGGACACTATGAAATTGGCCATAAGAAACTTTGAAATTACTTTGGTTTATCAACTGCTGTATAACTGTCAGTATTTTTTCAGAAACAGGTAACTCAGTGTCTATCTTTAGTATGTTATACTTCACATGTAAAATGTCTGTTTTGATTCTGAATCCTCCCTGCATAATGATTTAAACACTTTTTTTTTCCTCTAGCAACTGTGAATAAAGGATCATAATGCTAACTGTGGAATATAATAGCCAGTTAGTGCCAGTTAGTAATTTTCTTTCACATTTGAAAAATATTTTCAGTTAAGTCCCTGCTTGATAAACTTCTGAAATGTTTGTTTTCTAGGGAAAAGATGAAACTTAGCAATAGAAAGAATATGATAAATCCACAAGTTAATACCATCTTGTTATAAGTGTTTGATTGTAATAATAGAGAAGACTAAAGAGTCATCCTTTGTTAAAAATGTGGGCCTGAGTCATCAACTTGAGGTGGACCTCAAATGACATGAACAACCTGGAGATTTTTAGTAGTGGTTAGTGTAAATGTGACTCCAGTAACTAATGAAAATGAAACATCTGGAATGCTACAGATGGTTCTCATTGCCGAAGTTAGAGGTAGTTAACTAGTTAACATCATAAAAAATTCATTATGAAAGTGATCAAGAGGATGGATAACTTGCTTTTCTGGGAGAAGGGAAAAGATACTGGCTTGTTTAGCTTAGCAAAACTGAAGTAGCAATTGTGTATAACTGTCTGTAGGCACGTTGACACAGGCAAACACTTGACTGAGAGGAACATTGCTTATGTTCTGGAACAAATTCAAAGCGAATTTTGTAGGCAGAGCAAGTGGACTGTATCAGACCACACTGGATCAAATAGCATAGCTGAAAAAAATAGACAAGCTTTTAGTAAGCACAAACTCTCTGCTACAAATCTTGTCTTTCCTTGTACTGCTACAACTACAGCAATGCTGCAAGGTAACGTGGAATAACTGAGCATACATTGGGACTGAATACATGTAAATGGTTTTCTAATGCAAAGAGCAAAGTACTAGAACAATATTCCAATCAGAGACATTTTGGTCTTTGTAATATCCGTTTTGTTTACGATATGGGAGTTTACAAATGGTGCACGATAACACTGCTACAACGTGGCACAAGACTCATAATTCAGGAGAGTGGTGGCCAGCGGTTCTCAGCCATCGTCAGGCAGGCAAAATGAATGCTGGCACAAGCTCAAGTTTAAAAACATAGCAAACTTGATTTAGTATTTTATAAATACTTCATCAGTAAATACTACTAAAACTTAACAGATTGACATTTTAATACTGGCAAATATCAACATTGAATCTCTAATCCAGACAGAACTTAAAAGCGTTACAGCTATTGTAGTTCTTGCGATGTGAAACAAAATACTGGGGTTTTAAGGACTTGTCAACATCAGTAGAAGGTTTCTGGTGCCATACACTGACATTGGAAAAAATTGGTTTATCAGCATTGTTAATTTTAATTTATTTTTGGGCAGTTGTGAAGGTGATTTTTTTCTTTTTTTTTTCTCCCCCTTGGTTAGACCTTGCCTGAATGGATGCTTTCATTGTGAGCTCTTTGACTTTTGTGTGATCTTACATTTGTAGGTGGTGAAATTGCATCAACCTTTGATCACCCTGAGCTAGTAAAACTAGGAAGCTGCAAGCTTATTGAAGAAGTTATGATTGGAGAAGATAAACTCATTCATTTCTCTGGAGTGGCAATGGGTAAGTGTTTTACCACTAATGGCATGTTGTAACACTTGCGTTAACCCTCTGCTAACACTGTTTAGTTACCAGGATGGCATAGGAATTTTGTAATGGTTCATGTAACCATTTTTATTAAAGCCTTGCTCTTCAATAAAAATCCTGCAAAGTGGTATGTTCATGGTTGAAATTGTTCATCTGCATAACATTAAACATACGCATAAACATTTGTAAGGATGGGAACCAAAATTTCTGCTTTGGGAGATTAAATTGACAAGAAGAGTAGCAACCTGTCGTACTTCAAGAACTTGAGAGCTTGTTCTGTAAATGCCAATACTGTAAGTTTCTGAGGGCCTGTTTTGAGATAACATTCATTTTCTATTAAATAAGGTGTGAAACAGTTCATTGATAAAAGCGATAGCATAGTGTACATCATTTCGTTCTACCTGTGAAAAGTCATCATGCTTTCCTTTTGACCCAAAATTGATCTGTGTAAAACTGCAGTCAATGCAGTGACAGCAAAACCATTACAAATGCTTTGCGATAGCCTCTTTTTGTGTCTCTGGTTTGTTTTTTTAAAATCTTTTCACATTTGCACTTTTTAGGTGAAGCTTGCACCATAGTTTTGCGTGGAGCAACACAGCAGATTCTGGATGAAGCAGAGAGGTCTTTGCATGATGCTCTCTGTGTTCTTGCCCAGACCGTGAAGGACACTAGAACTGTGTATGGTGGAGGTGAATATTAGATTCTTTGTACGTGATATACATCTTGTATTACTGTTCAAGTCAGATATAAAACATCTGTGTGTCTTCAATGAATAGGTTGTTCAGAGATGCTGATGGCTAATGCTGTTGCAGAACTTGCTATCAGAACACCTGGCAAAGAGTCTGTTGCAATGGAGTCCTTTGCTAAGGCTTTACGAATGGTAAGTTTGTTTAATAGATTGCTGGGTTAATAGATGTAAAGTTTTACTCAGTTTACTAACTTCTGACGTCACATAGTTGCTTTTCTTTCAAAGTTTTGGTTTTCTAAAAGTAAAAAAGTGAAATTTAGCAACATATCTTGGATGAACAAAGGGGAGGAAGTTACTGTTGTCTCTCATAGAAAAAAAAAAAGCATTGGTGTTTTAATAGTTCTGAATGTTCATATGCTAGCCCTCTTCTAATTGGTTCTTGTTCCTCTTATCTGCAAAGTTAAAAGTGCAGCAGAAACACCACATAAAAATCTCGGTGGATTCACTTGGCAACTGATTCAGAAAAGAGCAACCCTTCTGTTCTGTTGATAGTCTAGTGCTATTTGATTGTATTCATGCTCTAGTACTATCTAGAAGTTTCTAGACTTGCATTGGAGATTGCATCTTAGTAGGAAGTAAGAGTATCACAAGAAACGTTTATAGAATATTATTGTGCTAACAGACTGTCAATTTGAGATTTGGCTTCCTGTATATTAGGGAAAACCTTTCTTAAGAAATGAAAGACCACAGGAAAACATTTCGCCCAAGAAAATTAAATTAAAGAGCATGGTAAGACTTGACATTACCTCTTCAGAAATAGTCCTTGTATCAGAAATAGTGTGGCCAGCAGGAGTAGGGAAGTGATCGTGCCCCTGAACTCGGCACTGGTGAGGCCGCACAGGCTCGAATCCTGTGTTCAGTTTTGGGCCCCTCACTACAAGAAGGATGTTGAGGTGCTGGAGCGTGTCCAGAGAAGGGCAACGAAGCTGGTGAGGGGTTTGGAGAACAAGTCTTATGAGGAGCGGCTGAGGGAACTGGGGTTGTTTAGCCTGGAGAAGAGGAGGCTGAGGGGAGACCTCATCGCGCTCTACAGCTACCTGAAAGGAGGTTGTAGTGAGGTGGGGGTCGGTCTCTTCTCCCAAGTAACAAGTGATAGGACAAGAGGAAACGGCCTCAAGTTGTGCCAGGGGAGGTTTAGATTGGATATTAGGAAACATTTCTTCACCGAAAGGGTTGTCACGCATTGGAACAGGCTGCCCAGGGAAGTGGTGGAGTCACCATCCCTGGAGGTACTTAAAAAACGCGTAGATGTGGTGCTTAGGGGCACGGTGTAGTGGTGGACTCGGCAGTGCTAGGTTAATGGTTGGACTTGATGATCTTAGAGGTCTTTTCCAACCTAAATGATAGTATGATTCAGTCAGCATGTGCAGTTTGCACTTCTGTCACTTAAACAGTGAACAGAATGATCTGGTGGTTAATGCTTACCAGCAAGCTTATGTTCTTAAAATGAAACCATTTGTCAGTTCGTAGTCTGAAATGATAACAAAGAGACAGACTTCTTTCTGTCCATGTGAAATGAAGTAACAAATCTGCTAATGAGCTTCTGTCCTCTCATCTACTGTCTTAACAAGGTCTTAAACAAAATCCTTCAAAAGGTAGTTTGATTTTGCCCTCCTGGCCCCAAACTTCTGATCACTGTAACAGATCATCTGCCATGTTTTTGAAACTTCCTCTTGAAACTTAATAGTAAACTAGTAATACCAAAGTGTGTTTCATGTTTACTAGGGATCAATCCCTGCATTCATTAAGAACAACCTGTGTTTATCCCCATTAGATCCCAACAATAATAGCTGATAACGCTGGCTATGACAGTGCGGATTTGGTTTCTCAGCTCAGAGCTGCTCACAGTGAAGGGAAGACTACTTATGGACTTGGTAAGGGGCTTGATATTACTTCTGTTATTGGATCGGTGTTTGGAAGGGGGATTAGGCTTATTAAACTTGGTCATGTCTGTTTGTCAGTGTTACATTCAGCTGGAAGAACTGAATACGTTGATTTCTGTTTGCTTTGCGTAGACCGTAGGCATACAATGTTACATTCCTTTATCATTCTACCAGGCTTTTCACAATAGAGTGAAAGGCTTTGGTTTTGAAGGGGATGGTTTCCACCTGTAAAACCACTTTACTTACTTACATTGAGTCTAGTTAGAGGACGCTCAAAAAGAAAGGCACCAATTTTAAAGAGAAACAACCAACCAAAACAACCCAACCCCTCCCCCCACCAACTTAAAAAAAAAAGTTTTTGAGAATTCTGAAGTTGCTATACCTAAGGAACTAGTGGTGAGAGTCCCGTTGGAATCTTGTCTCCTTTTCCCAGTGTATAAATTTTTCATCGTTAATTTTTTTCATGTAATTGCAACATGTTATGCTTAAAACAGGAGCCTTGAAGTGAAAGACTTTATTTAATACTTCTCTTACTATCAATATGGTTCATTTGAGCAGGTAAGTTACCATACTGTCAGCTTCTTGGTGTTTCCTTAACAAAAAAAAAAAAAAAGAAAAAGTTAAAAAACCCCACTCCAAACACTCTTAATATGTCTCTTCTTCTAGACATGAAAGAAGGTATCATTGGAGACATGGCAGTCCTGGGAGTGACAGAGAGTTTCCAAGTCAAGAGACAAGTTTTGCTGAGTGCAGCTGAAGCAGCAGAAATGATTCTTCGTGTAGATGACATTATTAAAGCAGCACCAAGGTATGATTTGAGTATCTACATTGCTCAGTTAAAATGGTATACAGTAATCTGCTATGCAAGAGTAACTGTGTAGAAAAGTCGTGTTCTAAAAAATATTTTATTTGACGTGAAGACTGACATCTGACATGCTAATGTTTGTGTTACAGGATTTTTTTTTTTGCATTAGGAGTATGAACAGACCTTTAGAGCGAGCCATTAGTGCGCTTAAATTAGCGTGCCTGAGCAATGCCTAGTTAATCTTGTGCTGTATACAGTACTCAAGCATCTGCAAAAGTGGCTGAGCAAAATGTACGGGATCGTGCTGCTTTTTGTTCTTCTGGGAAGAACTGTAGTTAAATGCGCAGCTGCTTCTGAAGTGGAATTGGCAGCTAAAGCAAAAGCACATTTGTTAAAAAGTTTGGGAAGAAATTCCGCCTGTAGGCAGGTTTATCCCGTGCGTGCCCGCTACCAGGTAGTTTGCACTGTTTTGTGAATCGCAGGTTTTTACTGTGGTCAAAGGTGGTGTGTTAGCTTTGAGGTGATACTGCCTTTTGTGCTGTGAGATAAAGCTAGCACTGAACACAAAATACCAACTAAAAATTAAAAATAAGGGTGGGTGGGGAGGCTGGTGGACATCAGCGTCAGGGGGAATGTTCTGATTTTTTTTTTCTTCTCCTCAGAAAACGCGTACCAGACCATCGCCCATGTTAAATTTTCTTCAGTAGCTGAGGATGTGTGGACCAGATCTCACCTAGTAATTTTTTTAATGATGTAATTTTCGTGAGATTATGGAACAGAAGCTTGAGACGAGCATCTCCATCAATGGCATGAAATAACTGTCTTCAGTTGGTTTTAACTTATTTCAGTTTGTGTGTTGTGGGGAAGATTCACTTTCAAGTAAAACAGGGGTTTTATACAACCCTATTCCTTCTGTTCCTCTCCAGGTTCCACTTAAAATACACAGAAACAAACAAAAAAATAAATTCAAATCCACCAAAGTTGTATTTGTCTTTGTGTAGAACCAAGAAGGGCAGTTTCACTAGAAAAGCAGCGGTGCGCATCCTCAGTCCTCGGACGCTTCAAGCAGTGGCTGACCTGGCACTCAGCGCTAAGGATAACCTCTCAAGCCTTTGTAGCCTGCTGGTTCGGGTTGACTTGGCGCATTTAGTGTGAGCGGTTTATTCCAGTCCTGGCTGGAGAGGTTTTGAGTTGGGGTCCTAGAAATAGGCTCTGAAGTTAAATGTTACCCTTTTCTAGTGATACTGGAGTACTAATCATTTTTTTGATGATGAAAGGAAGAGAAAAAGCTGAAGAGGAACCTTAGTCAATGCCCAGAACTACAACTTAAGGGATTTTACAGCTTTTTACACCACAAATTTTATGTAGACAGGAGTTCTGCTCATGGGGGTTGAAAGGAAGATGCACTTTGGGAGGAGATATCAGCATCCTGGACCAAACAGTCTGTGTGTTTGACTATGAAGTACTGGACTCGGGCTGACTTTACAGACGCCTGTTATTGTAATAGAGGGCAGTTAGTGGAAAATGTGCCAGGCTGCGCTGCCTTCCCCCTTTCTTCCCCCTGCCCCCTTTCACATCTATTTTTACTTTCTCTTTCCTATTCCAGCAGTTGCTGCAAAGGCAATGTGTCTCTTAATTGGACTAGTTTACGCTTGGGTCCTAAGGAAGTCCGTGATGCCTGCGGCAGTCTTCACGTAGGTTCTTGATGACTGTAAGCAGAGACAAGCGGAGGCGCCCCGTCTGCCTCGAGAGGTGCCAGCTGGGCGCTGTGACCCTTCTGGCCCTTGCAAGTATAGTGCAGTACCTTGGCAAGCACCGGGGGGAGTCTGCCAGAGCAGGATCGTTAATTGGAAATCCAGAAAGTATCTGTGCAAACAGTTTTCTCCCTTAGGTTTCCTGAAATGAAGAGAATCTGCTTACAGAACGCTCCTCCAAACTCTCAAAACAGACTCTCTTCAGATCTCGAAAAGTGACAATGCTGTGTGGAGAGTGCTGTGTTAAATTGACAAGCAGGTGAAAGCACCTTCTTCCCCACCCCCTCAGATAAACAAAAGTACTGATCAGTTCCACAGGAAATAAAACGCCAAACTTGGATGTTAAAAAGCCCCAAACTCTTGTTCTGTTGAGTAATTTTGTTCTGTAGGAAGAAATAGTTTGTTGGAACAAGGTTAGATAAAGAATCTGGGAAGAGAAAATTCAGTTAATTCTAAAGAAGGACGGTTTAACTCGGCGAGATGCCAGTATGCTTTATGTCATTTAATGAATAGTAAGCACACTACATGCGTGCCAGCCGGATCCAAATTGAGAATTCATTTAACAAGACAGCAAGTGCTAGCAGAGTCTATATATTTCCAGATTATTTTTCAAGCATGTAAATGACATTAAGCAGTCACGAACTGGCATTGAATCAAACCTTTTCTGGGAAGTCAACTGCCGCTTCCGCAGGTTGCGCTGGTGAGACAGTTCCACTGACGAGTGAGGCAGAGAGGGAAGTGACTGTTCTGTGCCACCAAAGGCTCCCCACCCTTTTAAAAAAAGCTCTCTTTTACCAAACTCAATCACCCGTGCTATGGAATCAAAAGCTAAAAATGTCATTTTGAGCCAGATTTCTGGCTCTTTAATTACACAATTAAAGCAAAGCATACTTAAAAAAAAAAGTTCAGTGTGTTTCCAAGGGAATCTGAACCAGTCTGAGTTGGAAGCTGGAGAAAAGTTTGAGTAAAGTTTGCCTTAGTTTCTGCGCGAGCCTGTAGCGGCAGGCTCCCAGCCCTGGGTTTTATTCATGCAAGTTTACCTTTGCAGCTCTTGTGGTTTTTCCATTTTAGTCAGGCTTTGATTTTCTTCTTTGCTACTGCATGAAAACTCGGCATGTATGGCTGCCCTTACAGGCAGCGTTGTCAGTAACGTAAAAAATAGCAGCAAAGCCTCTAGCTTTCCTCACCATCGCTTAAAATGCTGCTTGGCAATAACAAAATGAGTGGTTGCTAATTTTCCAGGCGGCGGTAAAAGGAGAGCTCGCTGGTACGTACATGCTGTTTCCTTGATAGCGCAGCCAGGGCTCTGCTACTGCTTCCCACGTGGCAGGCAGGGAAACCTTCAAGCTGCTGCTGCATTTCAGATAAGTCAGTTGAGACAAATGCTGTGGGTTACTTTAGAGCTGTGACTCCCAGAAGTGATCACCACCTTGAACAGTGGCTTCCAGCTGAGCTCGGACACCTCAGCAAGGTGGAGGGGAGAAGAGCGAGCCCATGGGCTTCCCGTGGGTAAAGAGCAGCAAGTCTGTACGTGCTCTGTACAATCCACCCATGGAAAATGTCTAAACTGTGTCTTCATCTCTACTGCGAACTCTTGAGCGGTCCCCGCATGGGAGGAAGGGGAAAGGGAGGAAGTCTTTGTTCCAGAGAGAGTGCTGGGTGCTGCGCAAAAGGGGGTGTCTGTACAAGAGAGTTTTGCTGTCACCTGTGTCTAAACTGGTGCACCTACTCCTGAAGACTAGCCAGGTGGCACGGTGCTCCCTGGACACCAGCAAGCGAGGGAGGGAGAGGGAGGTTGGGTGGCATTGTGGCTGCACTGTGCCTTTGCCAGCGTGGGCGGCTGAGCATCAGCAGGGCTCAGCTTCTGGCTCGGGCTTGGTGGCAGGAGGTGGTGATGGTTTCTCATCAAGCGTGATTTCTATCACTGCCCCGGACCGCTTGCGGGGTTCGGGGGTCTCCTCTGACCATCTCCCCACCCTGCGCACCCCTTTGGCCACCTTGGGTGCATTCCTGCAGGGGTTGTGGTCGTAGATCACCAGCTTCAGGCCGGGCAGGTGAGCCAGGCTGGGGAAGAACCGGATGGAGTTGCGATCCACGTCAATCACCTCCAGAAAAGGCATGTCCAGGAGCACGGGGGGGAACTCAGACAGCAGGTTGCCTGAGAGCCAGATGGTGCGCAGCTCCTGCAGGCACCGCAGCTGGGCGGGGAGTGTGCGCAGCGCATTGGAGCCAGCGTGCAGGGTCTTGAGCAGGCTGAGCTCACACACCACCTCGGGCAGGCACTGTAGGCAGTTGGACTCGATCCAGAGAGTCTTGAGGTTCTGCAGGAGCCGGAGCTCCAGGGGCAGGCTGCAGAGCTTGTTGTTGCCCAGGTAGAGGATGCACAGCTGCTTCAGCGTGCACACGACCAGGGGCAGTACTTTGAAGTTGTTGAAATCCAGCGCCAGGATCTGCAGGTTTTGCAGCTGCTCCAGCTCGGGGGGCAGATTGTTCAGGTTGTTGTCGCTCAGGTACAGCTTGACCAGTTCCCTAAAAGAGCAAATGTGAGGAGGCAGCCGCCTCAGCTGCCTGCCACTGAGATCCACCATTTTATCCACTGGCATCTCTTCTAGGTCTTCCAGGAGGTACTTCTGGCACTCATTGGAGGGCACAAAAGCAGCTATGGCTTTCAGACTGTTGCCCATCCCGGGACCTTCTTTGTTTGGGGATTGCCGGGACTGCAAGGGACAGGGGCCCGCCTTGGTCTTCTCCTGCTGTGCACTGGCCTGCCGGTAACTCCGTCTTCCCAATATAAGGCTCTGTTTACATGGCACCAGCCATTAATCTCAAGGGCTCTGAAATGTTTCTGATAACCGAATGAGTGTTTGGTGATGGGGATTATGGACAGGACAACTTAGAGCGCAGGTCTCCCTCTCTCACCCACACTCCCACTCGCTCCCCCCGAAAACATTCCTTCTCACCTCTTCCTGCACGCTATAGATGTTCTCCGATTTTGCCCCAAACCGTCACCCCGAAGCCCCAGCCCCTCACCTCTCGCTCTGGCTGTGCTGTCTGTGCAGCCAGCGCTGGCTGCGGGGATTGGCTCAGGAAAGTAAACACCACAGAAGACCAAATTTTTAAACTCAGATGTTTAGCTTTCATGAAACTTTCAGCAGAAATGTCGGATGTAATCGAATTGTTGTTTAAAATACCTGTCAAGTCTTGACTGACTTTCCAGACGAGTGGTACTTTTAAGGATTTACTTTGCAAGGTGCCAAATACATAATTTCAGAGTGTAACTTGCCACCCAGTACTTATCTTAAACCTTTAACACAAATGCTTGGCAAACTGCTATCTTGAGCTGTTCTACTATTTATGTTCCTAATTTAACGGTGTTTACTATAGCCTCTGGCACTCTTGACTCTGTAGGGCCTTTTTCATTACATTATGTTTTGCTCCTTGCCTGAATCCCCATTTAACACGCTCACTATCACAACCTGCCAAGGCTGTTCTCCGGCTGCCTTCCGACAATGCTACTGCAGTTCCCGCGTCCGTACTAAAACCTGGCAAGAAACTGCCATGGATTTAATTCCATCAAGATTCTCACTTGTTATGAGTGAGGTAAATACAATGTTAGAAGTTGAGAGGTGACAGCGTAAACTGTTTCCCTCCTTCCCTCAGCAAGACTCATTGCTATTCAGGTCAGGAGCACCCCTGATTTCTAGGAGGAGCCTCCCATGTGTAGGTACCTCTGCATACTTCGGCTTCTTGAGCTGCTGCTGTTTTAAGCTTTCTTGGGGATTGTCCCACCTGCGTGTTGGCCATGACCTTGGGGTTTGAAAGCTGGCAGAGTGTTTTAAAGTGAAATAGCCTTTCTGGCAGTTGGCTCTCTACTTTGATATCTACAGCTCATTGCTGTCATTTTCCAGACTTACCATAATTTAGGGAGGATACTTTCTTCAAACAATCTGTTTCTGGGCATTAGGTGCTACACAGCCAAAAGACGCGATTGCTGACAGCCACGTATTCTTGGAAAAACAAAAGGCAGAACAAACAGAAGATTGAGAAAAAGGCAATATCAAACAGTTGGGGTGGCCTCTGGATCTCTGGTCAAATCTGGTAATACAGATTTGTATTGCCATCACTTGCTTTCAAATGTGAGGCAGCTCTTAGCTATCAATTGCGTATAGGCTATAGGATGTTTACTAGTCTTTTCCCCGCAAGATGAGTGGCTGTGGCATGCAGCAGTGATGGTATGAAGGATGTATGGAGGGTTTCCTGGGGGAGGAGAACAACAGAGAGGGCATCTGGGGACCAGTATTGCAGCAGGATGGAGAACAGCAAGTGCTGCGACCTGAGTGCCATAAAATAGGTTTTGGACAGAGAAGCTGGGCAGAATATCAAGCCTGGAGAACAAAGATACGTCGCAGTCATCTGTGGCCGTGCTGTGGAAGAGAGGCGCTGAAAATACTCTCTCTCACGACCGAAGGCAGGACGTGCTGGGTGCGGCATGCCAGCAGCAAGAGCCGGTTCGCACTGAATGAGCATCTCACAGTAGCCACTTCTTTACTGCTTTAACACTACGCGCCCTGTCAGAGGACTGCCGTGGGGAACGTGTCATTCCTGGATTTCGCAGGGCATCCTTTTCCAAGCAGCTACCCTGGAATGAGATCTGTCTTTTAAGAAAATATTCCCATGGCTCTCAGCATGTTTTTGTATTTGTTTCCATTTCTAAGCATCTGCGGCACCTTCTAAAGGCAAGGCTCCCCGCCGTGTTGACACTGTATGCTTCAGGTGAGGAAAAGCAAATGCATTTGGTATAAATAATAATGAATTTACACCCATGGCAAAGACATGTCCCTTAGACAAATCCCTTCAGATATCCTGCCGATCAGAACAACATAAAGGCCTGAGCAAGAATATATTAATAATACATATAGTTTAGGCACATTTTTCTTTATAATCCATATGGAGAGAAATAACTTTGCAATATACCTTATGTCTATAGACACATATACGTATATATTTTTTCTACTTGAATTATTTCTTCTTAATGAAACTTTTAAGCTGCAGACAACTATTTCTTAGGGATTCTCTGCATTGTAGTTTAATCATTATTCCAGCTTATCAAAAAAAGTCACGATGACCTTTTGTTGCTGCATTTTGTACCTCTGTTGGCTAAATGAATGTCTGCTTGGAACACACTGTGAGATCAGAGTATTTGGGAAGAAAATGACCTTTGTGTGTGGGGTTAATAAAGGGCTACATTTGCAATAAAATGAACAATCTTGATCCTCCTGAGGATCGGCAACTCAGTGGAGGCTCTAAGGCAAAGGCAGTCTCCTCAGTAGACCTAGGCTGGTGTTTCGAAAGCCACTTCACGTCTTCAAAGTTATCCCGGTGCCCTCCAACACGAGCATTCATGACTTCCCAGAAGCATTTGTGGCATTTGAGGAAAAGTTCAAGCGATAAAGGCGCTCAGCACGGACATTGTCTTGCTCTTGTCAAAGCGACACTGCCCTACCAGAGGGCATGACATCTGCTCTGCTGCGTGTCAAGTGGCGCGTGTAGGCTCCTTGAGAAATGCCTTTGCTTTCTGAAAGTTCACAAATGACCACAGCTATTGCTCACCGTTCTCATTTCCAGCACCCAGCTCCTGCAGCTCGGTGGCTGGGATGGCTGCGGGACAGAAAACGTGGTTGCTTGCTGAGAACATGTGTAAAACTCAGTCCAGAAGAAACAGGGACCACTGCTCAGAGCTAAACAATTAAAAAAATTCACAATAAAATGGAAATCAATATAAAAGCTGTGTGTTATTATTCCTGCATTTTTTGAGTTTTTTTTATAAAATAAAACATTAGAATAGAGATACTGGTGCTTCTTCAGAGCCAAAGCTCTGCACACAGCTGTGTGATGACACCAGGCTCAGCCTTTGCTGAGAGCAGGTTGTGTAGCCCTCACAATTTTGGAGGTAAGTTTGAAAAAGCAAACCATGTATTTCAAAATCCAGAGGACTAATGAAGAGAGCTCTAAAATCGTTTTTTTTAAGCCCCTCCTCAATCAGCCTGATATGGCAAGGAAGGAGGCTTAAAGGAATAGTTTTAAAGAATGTCTTTAGTATGTGCTAATAATGATTTGCTTTACATTTATTTAAAGTCTGTGACAGGCATTTAGACCCCCTTTTCACTCACAAATGCTGTGTGTTTGCTTTTTTTCTGCCGTTTTTCCTTGACTGGAGCATTGTCGCTAGAGCGGATGATGACTCCTGCCTCCTCCATGTTCCTGACATTCATTCTTTGCTATGCGCTGTCACACATCTGCTCTCTTTCGGAGGGGTTACTTAGTTCCAGTTCACCTTCACATGGTGAGCAGTCTATTTTAAATAAGCGATGTATTGCAGGGGAATAATCATTATTGCTCTTTTCCCAGCATCCTAGCATAGTCTTTTGGACAAAAATGGCTGATTATTCAAATTTAGCTTTAATGTATGCTAGGCTGTGGTATGTAATTGTTCACCGCACTTTCTCATGCAGAGGAAAGATTAAAAAAAGTCTCGTAAGTAAATTGCAGACTCAGTGCTGAGCTTCCTCCCAGGCGGCTAATGGGTTTGGGGTTGCTCTCTGTCAGATCACAGTCTCTTTTTGACACCATTATTTTTCTGTCAGCTTGACTTGAACCTAAGTGCCAGGCAGGGGTGCGAACCGCTAACCTCAGGAAACTCGCGGGAAAACAAATCCAAGTGGGCGCTTCCAAATGTCTTGCTGAAGTGTGTACAAAACCACTGGCTGTTTATTACTGTATGTTGCAGCCTGTCATGTTTTTTACTTTTAAGAGCCGTTTTTTGGGGTGGCAATCACATTTATGTTTAGACCAGAGCTCTCCCCTAAATAGGGAATTAAACTTCAGTTGGTAGGGGATGACTTGTGACAACCCTAGCAAACGTCCGTCTGCTCAGCCCTGCTGAAACATCTCCATGTAAAAGGGAAATGGTTATATGTTATGTCCTCTTTCTCTGCGCTGGACCCTTCTGGGCCACTTGTCACTAAAGCCAGCTTGAAAAGCAGCTTACTCGGAGGGAACCAGGCAAGTCCTTGGACTGCCTCCTCTTTCCCATGCTAACGGGAGCCAAGCTCACCCCATTTATTACATTTATGTAAAAGACATTAACGATTGTTAGTAAAATGTCTATTTGGTCTAGACTGTGTCCTAGTTATCTGTGCCTTAGTAGCTTCACTGGACACAGATATTTGCACAATCCAGCGGTTGCTGTGAGAGCAAATTAATGGCTTTTCTGCCAAAGCACTGACCTCCTGTGATTGATTGACCTAGCGAACGGCCCTCTGCTGACAATGGGGTATAAAAAAGGGACTTCTGAGTAAATGAGTGTCATTAGACTCTGAACCGCTTGGAGCCATGAGGGTGATACTGTTGGCTGTGGTTTACATCCCGTTCACTGTGGCTGTGGAACGGTAAGAAAACATGTCTAGCATCACTGACGCGTGTCTCAGCTGGCTTCCTGGGGTGACCTGTGCTTGTTGCTACCTGAGGTCTCAAAAAAGAAACAAATTTTTAACAGAAGAGTATACGAGAACTCTAGAAAGGAGATCCAGTTAATTTTTCTGTGTTTCTTTTATTTGCATAGAATCTCTCTCATTCGATTCAAATCTATCAAGAAACAGCTGAAGGAAAAGGGAGAATTGGAGGAGTTCTGGAGGAATCACCACCCTGACGTTTTTGCCCGGAGGTACCTGCATTGCTTCCCTGCAGATATGGCTTTATCGGTAGGAACTGCTTCAGAAAGGCTGTACGATTACATGAATGTAAGTACAGTTTTGGTAATGCAATCATAAGGACTCGCTGCTCTCTTGAAGGCAGAATTTTTTCCCAGCACATTTGAGATCTAGTCTCCCAATGAAGTTGTAGGGCTTGAGATGGCTCGTTGCTCTATGCTATAAATACTAGATCATAAAGAATCAGTTTACCAGCCTGAAAAATAAAGCATGTATGGATCTAGGTTAGCATGGGTGGGACCCAGGTAGAAAGCTGATGTAATCTAGCAGTGGTAGTCCTGTGACAAGTTTTATTTTTGTATAGATGTGTATTGGACTTGGTTGGGTCTCCAAGAAACATGGAAGGTTTGCCTGTACCCATCTTGGCTCAGGATTGGGGTTTTAGTAGCAGAATCTGATTACTTCATTTAGCTATATTCTATTTATCAGGAACTTGGATGTTTGCATGTTATAAAAAATCCCCCAAATCTCATTTATTTGATCACGTGGAGTCATAAATCAATGATAACAAAGACCCAAGTGGAGTTTTTATTTTTCTTCTTTTATCTCCTGAGCTTAATGTCTATTAAATATCTGAGACTGACCTGGGTCTCACACTAACCTGGCTGAATTCACCCTCTAAACTGAGAAAGGAAAAATATGAGTTTCATTGGATCTCAGAGAGGCAAGTCAGCAGGTCAACCATTTTGTAAACTGTCTTTCCTGGGTTTAGCATTTTGTCCATTTGGTTGATCTCTGTTTTCCATTTTATTCAGTTCTTCTGTTATGCTTATCTAAAGGAAAGCTAAATTGCAGAAATGTTGTGGAGGCTGCATCTGAACAGGGAAGGGAAGGGAAAGCCAAATTAATTCAGCAAGAACTACCTGGCACTTGAGGGCCATAAAGGAATATGTCAAGAGGAGCTAGAGAAGTGCGTGAAGAAGAACAAAGGAGACTGAAAAATTTCAGCCTGCTCTAAAGCTTATCAAAGAGGGGTAAATATCAAAATAACATAGCAAAATCCACTTCCCCAGCATATCCAGCTAGCACCAGGAACAGTTTTGTGGAGGTTTCAGTGTGGTGTGTTTGTGGGGGTTTTTTGGTTTGGTTTTTTTTTTGGACTAACATGAGTTAGAGCTGCCTCACTTTACAGATTAATCAATAAAGGTTTGTTTAATACAGGAAGGAATAAAATCCTGCTGTATAGCTGGATATTCGTTTAAATAGTGCGCTTGCTTGCCTTTTCGTGATTATCTCATTCAGACCATAAACTCCAGTGTCAGAAACTATATTCAGTGTATTAATTAACAAGTATGCACTTGAAGATACATATTCAAATATTTGTATTGCTACAAAAGGCTTGGCATTGGGTATTGCTTTTCTATCTGCGTTTGAATTCCAGAAATGCCTCTTCCTAAATATAGGTCTCTTAATGCTGAAGTGCTCTTCCAGGGCCAGATAGGGGCACTTAGACACTTGCATTCAGGATGTGGATAAGCTCTTCACTCCAGCATTCACGTGTTCACAGATTATCTCTAGCTTCAATTGGTATCCAAGGACGGTCAGTGGTTTCTTTATCCACTAGATGAACTTTGTTCAGTACATCAGATACAGTCTCTGCAACAGAATTCATTTTTTAACTTGCTAATAGCTGCTAATTACAAAGGAAAAAGCCCAGCCGCCTGTGACAGCATTTGTGCTGCTGGTTGGAGCCCTCTGACACTGGCAGAGGTGGGTGGTGCTGTCTTTGCATCACTGATGTGAAATCACCTGTTGTGGTGAATGGAGTTAAACCCAGCTGGTGGTCAGTCACGAGCGGTGTTCCCCGGGGCTCAGTATTGGGGCCAGTTCTGTTTAGTATCTTTATCAATGATCTGGATGAGGGGATCGAGTGCACCCTCAGTCAGTTTGCAGGCGACACCAAGTTGGGCGGGAGTGTTGATCTGCTCGAGGGTAGGAAGGCTCTGCAGAGGGACCTGGACAGGCTGGATCAATGGGCCCAGGCCAACTGTATGAGGTTCAACAAGGCCAAGTGCCGGGTCCTGCACTTCGGCCACAACAACCCCATGCAGCGCTACAGGCTTGGGGAAGAGTGGCTGGAAAGCTGCCTGTCGGAAAAGGACCTGGGGGTGTTGGTTGACAGCCAGCTGAACATGAGCCGGCAGTGTGCCCAGGCGGCCAAGAAGGCCAATGGCATCCTGGCCTGTCTCAGAAATAGTGTGGCCAGCAGGAGTAGGGAAGTGATCGTGCCCCTGTACTCGGCACTGGTGAGGCCGCACAGGCTCGAATCCTGTGTTCAGTTTTGGGCCCCTCACTACAAGAAGGATGTTGAGGTGCTGGAGCGTGTCCAGAGAAGGGCAACGAGGCTGGTGAGGGGTCTGGAGAACAAGTCTGATGAGGAGTGGCTGAGGGAACTGGGGTTGTTTAGCCTGGAGAAAAGGAGGCTGAGGGGAGACCTCATCGCTCTCTACAACTACCTGAAAGGAGGTTGTAGCGAGGTGGGGGTCGGTCTCTTCTCCCAAGTAACAAGCGATAGGACGAGAGGAAATGGCCTCAAGTTGCGCCAGGGGAGGTTTAGATTGGATATTAGGAAACATTTCTTCACCGAAAGGGTTGTCAAGCATTGGAACAGGCTGCCCAGGGAAGTGGTGGAGTGACCATCCCTGGAGGTATTTAAAAGATGTGGTGTAGATGTGGTGCTTAGGGGCATGGTTTAGTAGTGGACTTGGCAGTGCTAGGTTAACGGTTGGACTCGATGAACTTTTTTGGAAAAAGGTCTTTTCCAACCTAAATGATTCCATGATTCTGTGATTCTATGATTTCTTACTGACATCAGCAGGGAGCTGCCTGAAAGCCCACGTGGTCGTGTGAGAGCTTCGTCTTGGGGCTGACCTTGCCACCACTGAAGTTGGTGCAAGAGGGCTTGTTGACTTCATGGGGAACCCGACTGAGTGTTTGCTTAAAAGGCTTTAAAAATGCTGCACTGTTATGCATGCAGGTGGAGTGAAATCTGCTGCCCGCAACCACTTGTGGAGCCAGACACACTTCCCTGCGGTGTGCATTTACGTTTAGATGAAATTGCACTGAACCCCCTGAGAAAGCACTGCATGATGCTCCCAGGTCTGCTTTTTCCTCAGGAATAGCTCACTGGGAGGCAGGCCGGGGCTGACCGGGTTGTTCCTCCCCCAGGCACAGTACTACGGAGTTGTGAGCGTCGGCACGCCGCCACAGAGGTTCACCGTCGTGTTTGACACCGGCTCCTCCAATTTTTGGGTCCCTTCTGCTTATTGCATCAGTGAAGCATGCAGTAAGAAATGTTACCCTCCCTTACGCTCCTTGTGTCTCAGGTACATTGGCCATTTCTCCTTTCCCAAGGAGTTCTCCTGCAGCAGGGATTTGGGAGGGGAGGATTTGGAGCACCCCCGAGGGCTGCTCTCCCCTTCCTGGCTTGCTCCTCAGTCTCTGCCCCTCTGCGCTGCCCTGCAGCCAGGGCAGGCGCCGGCTGCAGCTGCCAAACATCCCTCTGCACCACGAGGTACCTGATGTAAAAGGCATGAAAATAAACCTGGGAGAGCTACAAATAGCAGTGGAAATGCCCATTTTTGTTTTGATTTGCCTTTAAAACCCAAAATAACCTCCGAGGTACAGAAAAACAGGGTTGCCTGTGGGGGAACAGACACCTCCATTGACGCCTTCCTTGTAAGACAAGCAAAAATCTGCCTTGCCTGCATCTCGGCCAGCTCTGCACTAGGGAGCAGGCGCGGTGCTGGGACCTCCCCTTGGTGCACAGGTGTCATTTGTTTTGTGTAGGGGTGCACCAGAAATTTAAGTCCTTTCTGTCGGATTCGTATGAGCATGGAGGGGAAGCTTTCTCCTTGCAGTACGGCACGGGACAGCTTCTGGGCATTGCTGGCAAAGACACGCTGCAGGTGAGCCTCCACCTAAAATGGGTGTCAGCCTCCAGGTCAACTGTTTTCAGGGCAGTTCAGATACTGGCTTTGCTCTGGAAGACCTTGCCTGATTCAGGCAAGGGCAGGGTGATGTCCCACCAAGCCGGGTGCTGAGAGGTGTGGGTGCTGCTCCAGCTTCAGGCTACCCAGCCAAATCCCTAAGATTTTATTTTGCATTTCTGCTTCTCTCCTTGGGTATTGTACTGGGTTTATGCAGAAACATCCACAGAATTAAGGCATTAAAAGGAATCGGTGCAGCCTACTCACCAAATGGGCACCTGCTATATTGATGCAAGTCACACAAGGATATCCAGGCTTTATAAACTGAATTAATCCATTGATATGGATCTGAAATGTGGCTAATTTCTTGTAACTGATGGTGTCTTTACTTTCACTTGTACCAAACAGATAAGTAACATCTCCATCAAGGGACAGGACTTTGGCGAGTCGGTGTTTGAGCCAGGAACAACCTTTGCCCTTGCCCACTTTGATGGCGTGCTGGGCTTGGGCTACCCCTCCTTAGCAGTGGGCAATGCTCTGCCCGTGTTTGACAGCATCATGAACCAGCAGCTGGTGGAGGAGCCGGTCTTCTCTTTCTATCTGAAAAGGTCAGTGTTTAAAGTGACACTGCCAAAAAAGAAGCAAATCTATTTTAATTGTTGAGACAACCGTGCATCTGTATAAATCTTCAATTCTAGAAAATAATTTTCCCCATTTCTTTTTTTTTTTTCTCAATTTGACACTGAAAAATGTGGAGTGAAAAGGAAAAATGTGCTGGGGAGGACCATGAATTTTTGGACGGCGAGTTATTCTTGTTGGAGCTGGTCATAAACAAAAGAAAAGCTCCCAGCTCAGACTCACCATGTCTGAGTTGCCGAAGGTTTCCTTCTGGCCAGTGCAGATGAACAGAAATGCCATGCTACACCCAAGTAGTCACATTTCAGGAAGGAAATGTTGTTACCTCATCTGGACCTAGCTGTAACTCCACCAATTTATTTAGTGTTTATTCTGAGGTGAGAACAGCAACTGGCTCAACCTGCTCCTGATGCCTATCTTAGCCCTTGGCAGCCTACAGTAAGTCTTCTCAGAGGTTGTTTGGAGGCTCTAAGTTGGGACATACGCAGTTATAATTTAGAAATAATCCCTTTCAGCCATCCATATCTGAATTTAGAAAGGCCTGTGGTTTGTCTTTTGCTTTTTAAGTGTAATCTCATCGGCACGTGCTGGCACACTCCCATGTCTGTGTTAACCTGTCTTCTGCTTTCAGAGGAGATGACACCGAGAATGGTGGTGAGTTGATTCTGGGGGGGATAGACCATTCCCTCTACAAAGGTTCAATCCACTGGGTCCCAGTCACTGAGAAAAGCTACTGGCAAATACACCTGAACAAGTATGTATGTATGTATGTATGTATGTATGTATTAAATACCTGGTGGAATTCACCTCCCCAGGTAAAACCCACAGAGACAGAAACACCTAGTGATACAGATGCAGGAGGACTCGGCTGCAGTGGTTTACCCCTGTGCCTTTCAAAGAGGGGGTTTGTCAGGATGAGACTGGGGCTTATTAGCTCTGTAAATCTGCTGTGACATGGGTAGCTGGTTTCTGGGAGAGCATGTTAATATGTTTTAATATGATACGCCAATGGTTGAGTTGACTCTTGGTGGGCTATTCAGTTAAGACGTTAAGGCACCCAGGAACTGAATCCAGCTCCAGGTCCTCCTCTCGTCTTTCCTGTTAACCTTGGTCAAAGTAGTCAGTGTCCCTTTGGTCCTTCTTCTGCTGCACAAATCGATGAGGACACACACCTGTGGTTGAGGACAAATTCATCAGCAGGCAACAAATGATTAGGGCTGTAGGAGTCCTGAGAGAGAAAAGTGGGTCCCCAAGCGAGAAGTCTTCCTCATGCTGTTTCCTTTTATTACTTTCTTGTCTTTTAAAGATGTTCTTTTCTTTTAAGGCTGGGAAAGCTTGGCAGCTAGTTTTAGCTTCAGACCGTACTCTGGTACTTTAGCTAGCAATAATATGCTTCTTCAGTCACAGTGTATATGCCGTTTGCTTAAAGATGCTTTGTTTTTCATTTGCAGCATAAAGATCCAGGGCCGGGTGGCATTTTGCTCGCACGGCTGCGAAGCCATCGTTGACTCAGGCACTTCTCTTATCACCGGCCCCTCTTCACAAATCAGGAGATTACAGGAGTATATTGGGGCAAGCCCATCGCATACTGGAGAGGTAAAAACTATATAGCCAGAAAACAGCCAGAAAGGAAGAGAAACTGGTATTTGGTGCAAAGAGCTTATAGGGTGGGAAAATAACTTAAATAATTGCTCAGAAAGGTCTCAGCGAAAGCCTTGTTTCCAGGACAGCACTGAACTCAGAGCCATGCTTGTTTTGACCCGTCTGCCTTGCTGCTCCAGCCCTCCTCCCAAGTGTCCGCCTCCTCTCCCGTACTCGTCAGTACTGGTGTGTAAGGAAATAATGGGAACGTCAGTTTGAGGAATTGATCCATACTTTACATCAGAGAGGATTTTATTTTGGAAAATCAGAGGAGCACTTCCTTCCAAAGTCCCTGGCTATAGCCATTGGCTCGCTCAAGCCAGGAGGGGTTCGGTGCTGATGGCCAGCCCCATCAGCATCAAATGGAACGGGAAAGGTATTGTAATTGCAGCCCCACAATGGTTGCACTGACAGGACCTCTGACTGTCAGCTTGCAGCAGAGCAGGCGGTGTCATGTTGGGGCTCCCAGGAGGGACGCACATCTGTGATGCTCGCAACGCTGGCTCCTGGCAAATGAGCCACGGGGTGCAGGACAGACCTCGCTGTCTCTTATTGTCCCTCATGAACCTTATTCCTCTGTCTCCTCGCTGGTTTTCCTCTTTTCCCTGCCGCTCTCTCCTGTGTCCCCCTTGCTGACACTCCCCACCGGTCCTCCCCATCCCCGCCTGCCCTCTGATGAGCACCTCCACCTCCTCCAGTGGGCCAAAACAGCCTTTCTGTATCGTTTCGTGGCCTCTCCGGCCCCGCACCTGCGGTTCCCAGCCCCCCGTGCCTCTCTGGGGGGCTTGCATAAGCTGAGGTTGCTGAAGGTAGGTTAGGCTTTCCCACTGCCTTGCCTGCGGGCCGGGCTGGGATGTCTCTCTGCCACCCTTTCCATCTCCCTGCTGGCAATTTTCAGATGGCATGACTGAACCCTTGTATCTAAAGCACTGAGATAACAAACCTGAGACAGCTAAATCCACCCGCCTCCAGGGAGAGAGCAGCTTATTTTTACTGTGCCTTATTGCTGGCCCTTGGCTGACTCCCACGGGTAATTACCACGTCGCCACAGCTCCAGTGCCCCAAGTAAAGCTGCCGCGTATGGTTGCTGTTAACTTCGCAGTTGTCTTGATCCTGACACAAAACTGCACTTGGAAGAAAATTGAGACCGTTACGATTGCCCAGTGCACTGGGCACAGATCAAAGACAAAAGTGGACTTTTAATCTGCCTCCTTTTCTAAGAGGAGAACTTGGAGCTGCATCTGTGTAACTCGTGAAGCTTCTGATTCTTTCTCAATTAAACCTTAAATTTCATTTTTATTCAAATTTTCAGATACATGTCAAACAGTACGCTTTAATAACGAGTTGTTTTTATAATGGTACATACTAATGGATATAGATAAAATATGTATTTCCAATGCACTTATATTAGTGTAATATAAACAAGAAACAGGTCATTGCAGTATAAGTTTATATACTCCGGTGCTGACGTAAGAGCACTCAGCCAGCATCTCAGATTCTGCAAAAAAGCATCCTGAAAATAAGACTTTCTGTGACTGTTTTTGTAGCAACCACAGACAGGCTGAGTATATTGGCTCGAATTTATCCCACTATAAGTAGGTTCATCCATCAGTGATTTTACCAGAACTTTTATCTCTTTCCAGCAAGGATTAATTTGTTCTGGATGTACTAGCTATGTAAATGAATCATGTCTTGCTTCTCGTATCCTACAAACCATTACAGTGGCTTTTTTACCCTTTCCCTCTGTATCCCATGGTTTATTTTGTTCTAATGGTATGACACCTGATAAGTATACACAAGATTTAGGGCTATGTTTTCATAAAGCAGATTTAACAACAACAACAAAAGTAGATTCTTCCTTATAGGAAGCCTCTAAAACAATGACTTTAAACACTACAGTTTACAGCAAAGATCCCTCCGGGGCTTGGAGCATTCTGCAGTGCCATTTAATATGCCAGTTGTTTCATGAAATAACTAGAAAGGCCAGGAAATGATCTTCTGTATTACTGTAAGTGAATGTATTATTTATGGAAATTAATGGCTATGCCAGAGTTTAGTCCTTCTTCTGCTCTTTAAATCCCACTCCAGGGCAGAGTATAAAGTGCCAGATTCCTCACTGGCTTTTTTTCCCTAAACCTATGACGTTAGGGGAGGGAGCGGGGTGAGCTGCAGCTGTAGGGCCCTCCCTGCATGGGCTGGAGGCAGCTCCCTCCACCCAGTCCCAGCCAGAGCATCGGAGGACTTTTGCTCAGCAAACCTTGCTAACATGGGTTCACTGGGGCTCACACACTCAGTTTTGCTTCCGAGTTGTACAGGGGGGATGTCAGAGTGCTCCTTCACCATGTCCCTTTTGGGGCTCGCGAGGATTTTCATCAGCCCTGGGTCCCTAGGGGCTTTGGTGCAGTGGTCTGGGCTGTTAGGCTGGTTTGACCCAGTGCAGGAGCTGGAAAGCCGGAGGGCAGTGTTGGGCCGTAAGTCAGCCTGATGCTGTTTCTCTGTAGTAAGTTCACTATTACCTGCCACAAAAGTCTTGAATTCAAAGGCCAATACTTAATAAAAGGCAAACCGATCCTGTCTCAATCAGTGCATCGCATACAGTTTCTCGTAGACTGCAGAAGACTGTCCAGCTTGCCCCACATAAGCTTCACGATCGGACACCATGAGTACAAGCTGACAGCAGAGCAATACATCGTAAAGGTGCGTTTCCCTGGGCTCCCCGCTTCCCTGTCCCCACTCCCTGAGCCGGGGCTGGAGCAGGCAGCCGCAAGGACACGTGCTTTCCCTTCCAGGAGTCTACTGAAGACCAAACCTTCTGCATGAGCGGCTTTCAGTCTCTCGACATCACCACTCGCACCGGCCCGCTCTGGATTTTAGGAGATGTCTTTATGTCTGCGTTTTACTGCATTTTTGACCGTGGGAATGACAGAGTGGGATTTGCAAAAGCTGTTCATAGGAAGGATTACTACTGAGTCATAATAGCATTTATACTGCCTTAAAAAGAACGTTAATGTAATGATCTTCAACTCACGGGCGAAGAAGGGCTTTAACTGAAACTCTGGACCTAAATGCAGTCGTGTTTGGGCTTTGGGGTGATCCTTGTCCCAAATCATGTAGTTTGGTTCAATCTCTATGTTTACAACTGAGAAACAATTTTTCCTGAATAACTGATGGACACCACAGCTCTCAGGATGAAGTGAAAACAGCTCAGCACTAAGATTTGCAAAAGCGCTGGAAGGATAAAAATGCTGAACAGTGCCAGGCTGACAAGATAGCAGTTACAAGTGGGGGAAACTAATCCCAGTCTGGTCTGCTCTGGGTAACCTTTTTTCTTCTTGTGTGCTAGTTTCCACTTCATTTCCTACTGCTTTCCTTTTCCTCACTATTTTCCATGGTTGGGGTTTTGTCCAACCTTGTTTCCTCAGTGCCAGGTAAATTCTCTTTATATGGGCTTGCTCCAACCAGTTTATATAAAGGGGAATTTGACTGATGCCTGTGTGGCCACTAATTTCCACTACTGTTCCTTGCACACAATTTCCTGCTCCTTATGCCATCTCTCAAACCTGCTTTTTCCCTTGGGTTCATTCTCGCTTGACATTTTTTTCCTCTTTTGGATCTCAGTGTTTAGTGTCCGTGTCTTAGGTCAGGTGCTACTTTTAGCGCCTGACACCTCTGCCCCTTGGCAGTGCGGGCAGCTGGGAGCAGCACCTATTCACATTACAAAAACCAGACCGCAACCTTTGCAAAGGGTGCTGCAAAAGGATACCGCAGCGTCCCTCCACCTCAGATGAGTTATGAGACCAATGCACCAGCACTAGACAACTACTGCCCCTTCCTCAGTCACTTCTTGTCAGCAGCGGCAGCAGCTTCAGTGCTGGCAGAGGTGTGAAATGGCCACAGGTAGCTGCGCTGATTTAGCAACAGAAGATTCACCTGAATTATACCCATTGGAGTATTTGTTTGGATTGCTAAAGCTGATGCTGCCCCCGTACACGTGAATAAAACTTAACCAAGCAAAATCTGCTTTGGACTTAGCGCTGTTTCAGTTTCATTTTATATTTTATTTTCTTACAGCAGTTTCTCTGCGGTGAGGCCGGAGAGGAGGGGGAGGAGAGGGTGCAATAGCGATTGAAAATCCAGGTTGCTCTGCGGCCTGGAGGGGAGAGATGGGACGTGTTGGGGTGTTGGGGCTGCTTGTGTCTCCCTAAAGCCAAAAAATGTCCGCAGCCCCAGCCCTGGGCACCTCCCAGGCAGGGAAGGGCCGAGAGGAGCTACTGCCGCCTGTCTGGATGTGCTTAACACAGACCAAATGCAACATCCATTACTGGCCTTGGCAGCATTACGATCATGGCCCCTTAGATTTTGAGGCTTCAGTTGAAAGACTCAATAAATATTACTAAAGTGAGAGGATTTGCCTGTAGGATCTCTGAAATACTGATCTCGCCTGCCGGTGTGAAATACTCCCTCTCTCCAGTGCACGTTTTCACGACTCTATTTGCAGCCACATTGTGTTACACATTTGGCATCCAGGCTAAACCTCTACAACGGCGACTCTGCTGCCAGTTGTCTCTTTTTGCAGATGAGATTGAGCTGTACGAAGTTACCGTGTATTTCAGGTCAATCTTGCCTTGTTTCCCCTTTGTCCATATCTCTCTTAAAGAACAAAGTGACCATGAGCTAACTTATTTGTCTAGAAAATGTCATTTGTTTGGTCATAAACCAAGACAAACAAACATCTATAAAGCCCTATCACTCATTTAACAGCAGCGGGGTATTTTTGTTTTCTCTACTATGCAGCAGACTTAACACTCTGGTACATTTCCATTATTTCTAAAATACACATATATTGCTCAAACTTGAGCTTGCAGTCAGAGTTAGAGATCTGTTATTTATGATTATTAGGATTTTAAGGGTGGTGGGATGTGTCCCTACACCTGGTCAGTCCCTACACTGGCATCTTGGCTCTATGAATTCCAGTGCAGAGCGTGAACACATCCTAGAAATAGGTGGAAAGTCAGGCAGCGCGTGCAGGGACCGGCCCTCTCTTTGTTCTGATATATCTCATCCTGCTCAAGATTAACACCATTTGATGGGTGCTGCTTTGACCTATTTGTCTATCCTAGCCCTATTCTTTCCTCAGTCTTTTCCAGCTTTGCCAGCTTCTGTAGGTCTGCCTTGTCGTTCCTGGCAGACATCAAGTTGACTTGTGTGGTAGGTCGAACCTTTGCCAGAAGTGCTTCTTGACAGTTCAGTACAGTCAAGACGACTGTGTTTCTCAAAATGCCTTTATTCATGCAATAATTTGACATTGTTTATACTGGTGAACATGAATTGTAAACTTTTGGGTTTGCTAAAATAGTCCATTTACCATGCTAAGGCAAATAGTTTACCGAGAGAAGTGCCTAAGAGAGCACATAATCCCAAAAGATAATTTAATACAAATCAGAGCCCACAGATGTTTGCAAAAGTGAGATAACAGACTAAATGAGAAGAGGAAATTTTTCTGATAACTCATCCCAGCACTAGCTTCTTTACAAGCAATGAACAGAATAGATATAGCTAACCTGCAGCTGGCCCGCTATGTGTGAAATGCTATTTGTGTATTGCAGATTACATCGTGGGACTTCAGAGCTGTCATTCCTAATTTAACATGCGTCTACATGTCTACTAGTAGACATGTAGACAAGCAGTAGTAGACAATGGTAGACAAGTCCCACCTCTGTGGGACTTAACTGAAGCTTTTATCTACCTAATGGCTACTGTGTGGCCACCCTTAGCCTCCATCGAAGAATGAACACAGTCGCTGGGCCAGGGAGTGCTGGCAGAGTGAGTGGGAGAGGTAACAAAATTATTGCCCATGAGATGCATAATGTCCTGGTGGAAAGCACCAGTGTGCATCCTAGGTAGCGGCCAGGCTGAGAAGAAGGTGATGGAAGATGAGCAGAGCTGGACGATGAGAAGCTGGGAAGGCTTCTTCAGGCTTAGCAGTGCTGGGATGAAACGTGCTGACGTCTGGGTTGGGGAGGATGAGCACTTGGCTCCAACACCTTAAGCCCTGGTGGAAGCTGTGTGAAGGAAGATAGTGAGGAAGTGTGATGGTACCGGACCCTCAGTGTGGATTTGTAGTGGGCACTTTACAGTCATCTCTAATTTCTGGTTTAAATTCCCTTACAGGGAGAAGCACGTTCCTCAAGCTTATGTACTGTGAGAAGAGAGCTAGATAATAGGGCAGACTTTCTCCATAGCTGCTGAAAACCCTTCCTATACATGTGCAGCTGGGAGGAGTACGGCCAAACTCCCCCGAAACCTGTAGTGCTCTCCTGTCTTTAACGAAGCGCTATGGAGGAGTGCTTCAGGCTCCCAAGGAGACCAGCATTTACTTTATCTTTGGGTCTAGCTGTGTGACTGGAACTGTCTGGGTATCCTTAAACTTCTCATTTATACTATAAATTTGCCATTTGTTAAAGTTAAGCTCATTGGTAAATGGCGTTCCTTGACAGTTGCAGATGCAATTAAATTGAGAAAATATTGAATTGAAAAGTGTGGCTTCAGCTAAAAGAAGAAATAGGGAATAGGGAAGAAAGAGGGAATGCTGGAGGAAAATCTTTTTTTCTATGTTGATGTAGGGAAGGGAAAACTATGTGTTTCCAGCATTGTCACAGGCCAAGAGAGTCCTCTTCCCCAGGGACAGTCAGCAGTCTGGGGCTCTGATGACTGAAAAGCTAGAGGATGCTGCCAGAAGCTGGGTATTGCCTAGTAAGGGCCATCCAGAAAATAGGACTGCTAGGCTAAGGTGCTGTTTATTTCAATGTAATTTCACTTTGTCGGGGTCTTCACTGTGTTGGTCAAACCTGAACATAGCAACTTGATTTGCCTGAGGACTTGTGAAGAGGCAAGGGTGAGGTTGCACCAGAACGCCTTACTCCAAAACTGTGATCAAACCTCACTACTCAGCTGCTGTCAGACACCAGCGTCACCTCATCTCACAGTGTGAAGAAGTTGCTCTGTAGGTGCCTGGGAAATCTGTGCTTGGCTTTTCTGCATACCTGAAATTCCCATAGTATGAGTTTAAATAGCTCTTCCTTGGGCTTAAGTGTCCTCTGCTTCCTAAACTGATGGGGATACATGAGCTTTTGTCTAGTGTCTTTGAAGGATTTGAAAGGGTGGCATTGCTCAGATCATGTCTAATCCACACCAACAGGAGCTGGTTCCCAGACTGAAACAAAGCTGGAAGAAGTAGAAGTGGGGAGGGCGGTTGATTTTTTTCCAAAGCCTACCCAGATGAGATAGCAGAGTCCTGCTGTATGTGATAGCCTACTGGAAGGGCTCCTCACCTAAGCTTTTGGTCAGAGGAGCAGGAGCAGGCAGGTCCGTTCATTTCCTTCCCAGCTTCAGGGGGCCCTGAAGACTCCAGGAGCCACTGGTGCTACCAGTTACCCTGGTAGAGATGCTGGTTTGTTGTTTGAAGTGCAACCTTCTGAGCAAGAGAGCTGGGTGGACTTGCTGTCCATACAGTCCACACCACTTGCTGGCTGTTGCAGCCTCATCATTTTCTGTGTCTCCCCCTCTCCCTGTTCTTCCCAACCCCTGAGCTACCTGGTCTCTCCCTTGTCTAAGGAGATCGTCTGCTTGGATACTCACTCGCGGGGGGATGCCAGCATCATGCTCTGGACTGCATTCATGTAGATGTGGGTGAGAGCTAAAACCAAAGAGCTGCCGCTGCTTTCAGGGCCTGCTTTGAGACTTCTTGCAGGAGCGGCAGCTGAAAGGCCAGGTTGCTACCAGGTGTAGGGAGGTGGCTTGGCCACCCCTGGAACTTCAGGAGCCACTTGATGCTGGCTTGGGTTTGGGTTAATGGAGAATGTGTGTGGTACGTCTGGGCAGCATGGGAACAGGAGAGGGGGGAAGGAAGCAGAGAGCAATTTTTGCTAGCAGTCCCGGGCCATTTGGCTGTCTCCCTGGGATGACTGCAGTCTGCGTGCTTCCAGCTGAAGATCTCTGCAAGAGTGGAGCTCTAAGCTCAGTTGCCCCTGCAGCTCCATTGCCTCTTGACAGAGTGCCACAGCCCTTTCATCACTAGGGAGGCCACCTGGGAACGGCGTTTTGCAATAAACAGCCACTAGGTATGCCACATACATGCTCCAAGGAGCAGAGACCAAGGCTCAGACCTCCCATGCCTAGCTCATCAGCAGTTTTGCCTCTTCCACTTTTCTTAATGAAGTTAAATATTCAATCCTTTTATTTTTCCGCTCTGTAGTGGCATAACTTCAGCAGAAGTGAGGCAGGCTCTTGACCCACACAAGTGAGGAGCCTGATTTTTCAAGCGTTCCTGCAGGCAATGAGAGATGGTAGGCTGAATCTCTCCTGGCTGAGAAGGGAATTGAGCTCACACCTCCCCTTCTGGCCGCTTGAGTAGAAACCAAAACTGTTGGTGGGTCTTGCGAGGATATAATGGATCTTAATCTGAAGGAGCAGCCAAAGGTAGCAGTGTTCAAGGTGGATCCAAACTGGACAGAGCCACCTCGGCTCTTCTGATAACCTTAGTGTTTCCTCTAGGTGAGCCTACACAGCTTGCTGCCATGTGCACTGGCTGGTTTGCATCCACTCCTGAGGCTCCCAGTTCTCCCCATAAATGTTTTCCCCACAGGGTCACAGATTTCAAGCCAGCGACCAAGTGGCTTAAAGCATGTCACCACAATGCCTCCTGTTTAGGTGCCCGAATCCTCTGTTGGATCTTGCTCAGGACTTGTCTGAGCATCGTGTCTGCCTTTCTGCACTTTCAGCAAATCTGTGTGAGAGCCACTTTCAAGAGAAGACAGAAAGTTCAGTCAGACCCAGGGGAAGCACGGTCAAGGTTTTCTTTCACTTTTCTCATTAGAAAATTCTACTATGTCTGTTTCTTTAGTATCCAGGTTTTCCCATAAGTGCTGCATCTCGAACATCTCTGGAGCAGCAGCAGAAGTAACATTTTTTCCATCGCTGAAGGTCCTTTGTTGTGAAGTTGCCCCAGAATCTGTTAAAGGTGGTGCAGCGTTGGCATTTGACACTGTACTATGACTATGGAAGCTCGGTAAACTCCATCGCTGAAGGTTTCTCTCATAATCTGTTATGAAACCGGCTATGTTACTACCGTGGAGTTCATGTTTGGGCTTCCCTATCACAGTAGGAAGTGACTGATGCACCTCAGAGCCTGGGAGGTACGTAGTCGTTTCTGGGGGAGAAAAAGGAGAGTCCAGAAGAGTCATATTTGCCTCAGTTAGGCTCCTTTGGAGCTTCTCTTCTGGCACGCTTGCGGTGCGCTCTGTTTCCAGATCTGGTTTGCCCAGCACATCAGGTGCTTTCTCCTCAGCTTCAGAGATGATGACCTCAGGAACTGGCTTGTTTGTCTCAGATGAGGTGTCACTGTCGCCAAAGAGTGCCTCATTCCTTGAGGTTTCAGTTATGGGTCCTAGATCTCTGCTACTATGAAGTCTGTTATTTCTGTCTACTCCTTCATGTTTCTTCTTGAAGCTTGAGGTAGAGTGTCTCCCTCTTGTGTGCATTTCTTGCAACCGTCTGATGTGACCCTTTTCATCTGCTGGGAAAAACACTGAATTCTCACTTGTTTGCCGACTGTAGCGCCGGTGAGCCGGGGATGAAGGGCCCTCATGGACGCTGAGAAATCTCTTGACCCTTCTCAGCACTGAATGTTGTCTTCGGTGTTTCTCCTCTTCCCAGGGCCACTCTTCCCCATAGAGGAATTCGGTATCAGCCAGCCTGCCAAATAAAGCCAGGTAGTAGGTGTCACTTACATATAGGAAGTGTGCATTCTACATGCATATATATCCCACTGTATCAGCAAGAAGACATAGGCACCAAGGCCCTAGTGTGTCCCCAAGGAAGAGCATGGAAGGGTTGAAAAAGAGGTGAGGGTGCCAGGAAATAGTGCTTGTGCCTTTGGACCACACGGATCACCTGGAAAGCTCTCCATGTCCAGATGTCTCTTCTCCTGAGGACCAGGCTGGGAGGGCATCCAGCCAGGCACCTGGCCCCATTTCATATTTGGGCTGCAGCCCTCTGTGGCAGCTCCACATTGTTAGGCTTGTGCTTAGGGTGGGGGAAAGAGGAGAAAGAAACCCTGCTCAGTGCTGTAGATACTCTTTCAGGAGAATCCTTCGGGCAAAAAAAAACAACAGTGAAAAAGCTACTCCTGGAAGCAGAGTGCAACGATTTCAAAAATGTTGGAATTACTCAGATGGCCAAATTTCACTTACTTCTGGGGCACGACAGTGTGTCTGAAAGTCCCATCTGTACCTGGTACTCTTCTCCTGTCCAGCCTCGGTGGTTCATGAGAACGACTATTGCTTTGTCTGCCAGGCAATTCAGTACACATTGCTGACTCAGTGCACCCCAGAAGACAAGTCAAATTGGCCCAGTTACCTGTTCTAAGGGCAAGGATGGCAAAGGGGCTCGGGCCAAATCTGAGGTGAGAAGCACATAGAGGCTATGCTAACCTGGAGGGACAGAAGAATTTCATCCAGCATTTGTGAAGATGTTGGCTTGAGGGGACTGCAGAAGACTTTGGATTTGGGCTCAAGTTTTATATATTTGCTTTGGACTTGGATGAATCTCCCATCACGGAGATGTGGTGGGATGGCTCCTATGATTGGAGTGTTGGGATGGAGGGATACAGGCTCTTTAGGAAGGACAGGCAGGGGAGATGAGGAGGGGGTGTCGCCCTCTATGTCAATGACCAGCTGGAGTGCATGGAGCTCTGCCTGGGGATGGATGAGGAGCCGACAGAGAGCTTGTGGGTCAGAATTAAAGGGAAGGCAGGGACAGGTGACATTATGGTGGGGGTCTGCTACAGGCCACCTGACCAGGAAGACTGAGCAGATGAGGCCCTCTATAGACAGATAGGAGCAGCCTCACGCTCACAAGCCCTGGTCCTCATGGGGGACTTCAACCACCCCGACATCTGTTGGAGGGACAACACGGCAGGGCATAAGCAATCCGGGAGGTTCCTGGAATGCGTCGATGACAACTTCCTTCTCCAAGTGGTAGAGGAGCCAACGAGGAGAGGTGCTATGCTGGACCTTGTTCTCACCAACAAGGAGGGGCTGGTGGGGAATGTGAAGCTCAAGGGCAGCCTGGGCTGCAGTGACCACAAAATGGTGGAGTTCAAGATCCTTAGGGCACCGAGGAGGGCACACAGCAAGCTCACTACCCTGGGCTTCAGGAGAGCAGACTTTGGCCTCTTCAGGGATCTGCTTGGTAGAGTGCCATGGGACAAAGCCCTGGAGGGAAGAGGGCCCCAAGAAAGCTGGGTAATATTCAAGGATCACCTGCTTCAAGCTCAGGAGCGATGCATCCCAACAAAGAGGAAGTCAGGCAAAAATGCCAGGAGGCCTGCATGGATGAACAAGGAGCTCCTGGACAAACTCAAACACAAAAAGGAAGCCTACAGAGGGTGGCAGCAAGGACAGGTAGCCTGGGAGGAATACAGAGAAATTGTCCGAGCAGCCAAGGATCAGGTTAGGAAAGCTAAAGCCCTGATAGAATTAAATCTGGCCAGGGACATCAAGGGCAATAAGGAAAGATTCTATAGGTACGTCAGGGATAAAAGGAAGACGAGGGAAAATGTGGGCCCTCTCTGGAACGAAATTGGAGACCTGGTTACCCGGGACATGGAGAAGGTGGAGGTACTCAATGACTTTTTTGCCTCGGTCTTCACCGGCAAGTGCTCGAGCCTCACCGCCCAAGCCGCAGAAGGCAAAGGTGGGGACTAGGAGAATGAAGAGCCGCCCAGTGTGGGAGAACACCAGGTTTGAGACCATCTAAGGCACCTGAAGGTGCACAAGTCCATGGGACCCGATGAGATCCATCCGCGGGTCCTGAAGGAACTGGCAGATGAAGTTGGTAAGCCACTATCCATCGTATTTGAGAAGTCGTGGCAGTCCGGTGAAGTTCCCACTGACTGGAAAAGGGGAAACATCACCCCCATTTTTAAAAAGGGAAAAAGCGAAGACCCAAGGAACTACAGGCCAGTCAGTCTCACCTCTGTGCCTGGGAAGATCATGGAGCAGATCCTCCTAGAAGCTATGTTAAGGCACATGGAGGACATGTGATTCGAGACAGCCAGCATGGCTTCACCAAGGGCAAGTCCTGCCTGACCAACCTAGTGGCCTTCTATGATGGCGTGACTACATCAGTGGACACGGGAAGGGCTACAGATGTCTACCTGGACCTCTGTAAGGCTTCTGACACGGTCCCCCGCAACATCCTTCTCTCTAAACTGGAGAGGTATGGATTTGATGGGTGGACTGTCCGGTGGGTGAGGAATTGGTTGGATGGTCACATCCAGAGGGTAGTGGTCAACAGCTCAATGTGCAGATGGAGATCGGTGACGAGTGGCGTCCCGCAGGGGTCCATATTGGGACCGGTACTGTTTAATATCTTCATCAGTGACATAGACAGTGGGATCGAGTGCAGCCTCAGCAAGTTTGCAGATGACACTAAGCTGAGTGGTGCGGTTGACACGCCAGAGGGATGGGATGCCATCCAGAGGGACCTGGACAAGCTCGAGAAGTGGGCCTGTGTGAACCTCATGAGGTTTAACAAGACCAAGTGCAAGGTCCTGCACCTGGGTCGGGGCAACCCCCAGTATCAACACAGGCTGGGGGATGAAGGGATTGAGAGCAGCCCTGCTGAGAAGGACTTGGGGGTACTGGAGGATGAAAAGCTGGACATGAGCCAGCAATGTGCGCTCACAGCCCAGAAGGCCAATCGTATCCTGGGCTGCACCAAAAGAAGCGTGGCCAGCAGGTCGAGGGAGGGGATTCTGCCCCTCTACTCTGCTCTGGTGAGGCCCCACCTGGAGTACTGCGTCCAGCTCTGGAGCCCTCAGCATAAGAAAGACACGGACCTGTTGGAGCAGGTCCAGAGGAGGGTCACAAAAATGATCAGGGGGCTGGAACACCTCTCCTATGAAGAAAGGCTGAGAGAGTTGGGGTTGTTCAGCCTGGAGAAGAGAAGGCTTCGGGGAGACCTTATTGCAGCCTACCAGTACTTAAAGGGGGCTTATAAAAAAGATGGCGGCAGACTTTTTAGCAGGGCCTGTTGCGACAGGACAAGGGGGAATGGCTTTAAACTAAAGGGGGGTAGATTTAGCCTAGATCTAAGGAAGAAATTTTTTATGCTGAGGGTGGTGAAACATGGGAACAGGTTGCCCAGAGAGGTGGTGGATGCCCCATTCCTGGAAACATTCAAAGTCAGGTTGGACGGGGCTCTGAGCAACCTGATCTAGTTGAAGATGTCCCTGCCCACGGCAGGGGGGTTGGACTAGATGAACTTTAGAGGTCCCTTCCAACCCAAACTATTCTATGATTCTATTCTACGATTTAGACCTTGTTTTTGAAGTCTGCATAAGAACTACCCAGTTTTTTTAGAGAGATGAACAGAGAAACAGTTCAGAGGAGAAAATAATTAATAAAAAAGTCAATGCATCAGAGCTTTTTGCATTTCACAGGGGCTAACATGGAACTTTTTTCATGCAATCCCCCTTCATTTTTTATGTGAAGTGCTTCTTACTAAAATATTGTTTGCAGACTTAATAATGTTTCTTCTTTTCTTTGCCACTTTTTCCCCCCTAGCAACTGCAGTAAAATAAATTATATTTTATGGGTTTTTCTTCTTTACTGTTTTACTTTCTTCTTTACTTTTCTTTTGGCCATTTTATAGTTTTTTCCAGAAGGAAATAAAGTCTGAAAAGACTGTGTGTGATAAAAGCGATTCATACAAACCATTGGTCTTTATACTAGAATGCATGCAAAAATGGAAAAATAAGAGGAATAAAAGTGAGAAAACACCAATTTCCAGGCCAAATGAAGCAAAAAATTAAGCACATTTTATTTTGATAAAGGCTGGAAAATTTTGGAAAAATTGAAAACTTCTTGAGATAAGTTTTAAAGTGAAAAAAAAAGGCTACTATAAAGTTTTAAAAAAGATTTTCAGATAAAAGTGTCTACTTGCCCTGGTATTTGTTCAGGCATGGTGGTATTTACACTTACTGACCTGTTCTATAGTACAGCATGTCACGAGTGTTTAAACTCAACAGCTTCTAAGCTGACTGGCCTATCACTGATTTCTCATACAGGTCCTGACAACATGGGGCAATCCTATATACTCTATATGTTTCTTTATAAGGACGGTTCTTCTGTTGATCTCTGCAAATAACTCCTCTTCTTTATCTCTTCACAAAATCTCAGCGCTCCAACTTCCATGCCTAGATTATTAGCCAATGAAAAGTCATATGACGTTTAAGATCATTTCTTGTTTATCTTCACAAAAATCTGGACTGATTTTACCTATCATCTGCTAACAAAACAAGCAAAGGAATAGATATTTTGCTAACTGGGGGGTGTATGAAGAAGCTGTAGTAAATAAAAAAATACTAAGAGAAGTCAGTCGTTATCTTCAGGTGCCATCCTGTGCTCAGAAACTATCAACAAACCCTCCCTGCAAACATACTCTATTTATTAATTACACAGTTTAAGCTATGGGTGCACAGTTCATATGAGCACATGGACCACTGGAGTCATCATCCTACCAACACCAGCCTGTCCACTCCCTCCTAACATAATTTCCCATCTCCATCTTCCCTGTTCACAGTATCGTCACAGCTCGCAGCCCTGTGCTGACTGTCCGTCAGTCAACGTGGGCTGTAGTGGTGGTGATCTTTCTGATGGCATTAAGGACCTTTAGTGCCACTCACCCCATTTCAATAGTCGATCCAAGAAATGAAGGAATACAGTAATCAGCAGCTGCTTTTGTGTAGGGTGGCCGGGCAGAGGAATCGTTCCAGTAAATATCTTTCTCCATCCTTGGTAAGTTCATGTGCATCTCATCCACCGCCAGAAGTGAGACCTTAGATTTTTTTGGTATAAATCATGTCACTTTCAACATAGTACAGTATACAAGATAATCTGCTTTGTACTCCCTGGGTCAACATTTCTTTCACAAACCCTTTAAAGTAAGCTGTGTATGCTGGCCTGGGCATTGGGAAGAGACTCAGTATTATAAAATATACCCCCTATACCCTCCTATACTCATGAAACTATAAATTTTATTGTAACTTGAGTCTTCTATGCTGCAAAGATATTTGCATCAGATTGAAGTCCTTTCCTCATGCATGATGTAGTTAAATGGACATGCGATCCTCCACCTGCTATGGGACATCTGTGTAGAGTATAAGTTGTGCTCCTTAAAATGTCCAGAGGTCAAGAAGCTTTCTGATATGCTTCATCCACGTTTTAAGACGTTCAGAACCAAGTATGTGACCATCCTGTTTTAGGCCCTTCCCATATATTTTATACAAAGGGCTCTGAGGCACCGTAGCACGAGTAGCCTGAAGTGGTGTTAAGCCAGAGAGCGTCTTTGGCAGCGTGAAGGCCTTTCCCACTCCTGCGTGTACCTGCATTGCTTGCTTTGCTTTGCTTAATATGCTCGTTTGCTTGCCCTGCCCTTGCTCCCTCTAACACCTGGGCTCTGCTTTGCAGTCTCAGTGGTCCCCAGCAGATGTGGGGTCTGACAGCAGCTCAACCCCATGTTTGATTCTACCTGCAAGGGGAGCAGCAGGTGCCGTGGGACCTCTTCATGTCTTTGGGCTCCTTCATGGCATGACGGACAGGAGCTGTTTGGAAATCAGGGGCACTGCAATAAATCTGTACCCTGGCCATCTCACAGCTCCTGTCACTGAGGACACTGGCTCCTGTGCCGACCACAGATGCTGCCGTGGGCGGCAGCATCACAACATGAATCATGGTATGGGCCCTGCTTATTAGTTCAGGGCCCTGCTTGGTATTTTTTGTATCTTCACTGCCTTTTTTTTTTAAAGGAAGGTTCATATACAATATTGTAATCTCTAGATTTTCAGCTTAGCAAAACATGTTCTTATCTATGTGGTAATAGATGGCTTTTGGATTTTGCAGGATTGACCTACATTACGTGTTTTTCCAGGCATAAAGTGAGCTTATAGTTTGAGGTCAGCTGTTTGCATGTTTAGTCAGGCATCATAAATGCCAAATACTGAAATCAAGATGCATTTAGCTTATAGAAACAAAATCTGGGGATCACAGCGATCGGTACTCCTTCAGGGAAAGAATTTGTTTTGCTGCCACTTGTTGCCCTTAATTTGTACCTCAATATAAGAAATAGGATTAAATGTAATGATAACCTATGGTACAGTAAAGCTGGAAGTAGAAATAACAACAGCAACCTGTAAATTTCTATCGATGCACCAGTTAGTTTCAAAATCATCATCATCTTCTCCAAATGGATTAATAAGTTGTTCAGCGACCTGAAAGGAAAATGAGACAGTGAATAGCGGTTGGCATGCTATGTCAGGACTGATGTCGCAGAGAAAATAGGATCAGATTTTTCTCTCTCTCCCTGCCTGTCACTTGCAATCATAGCTTGAGCTCCCGTATGATGGTTTTGCCAGCCTTGCGAAGGAACATCTTGCTTTCCCTATGGATTCATACCTCCATGCCTCGTTGGGGCTGTCAATCATGATTGTTGGCCCTGGCCTACTGGGAATTGGGACATGTCTGGGCCACAGTAATTGTCACATAAGATAGTCGTTACCTTTCCTTACTGCTGTCTTTGGCTGATTTAAATGAATGGTTTAGCAGCTAGAGGCTCTGTTATTGCATTATGGTCTACAATTCTCCACCAGCCCATTGGGTCAGTATTCCCGAGCCCTGCAGCTGCAGTCTGCCGGAGGGAGTACAGCTCGTCCCTCCAGCTCAGCCCTTAGCCCCTGCTTCTTTATCGGGGGTGGTGCTGATGGCATCCCTCTGAAGACTTTCAGGAAAAGCAGCCCATCAAAAGACTTGACTGAAGTGGACACCGTGCATCATGCTAGCCAAAGCCAAGAGACAGGATCTGAGTTTGTTCTTTCATTTAGCCTGTTGTTTTGGGTGTCTGTACATGCAGTGATTAAAACTGCAGGGGAGAAGCCCATCCTGGGGAGGAGACAACCAAACAGTGAGCTCAGGCACCTTTGTGGTGAGGCGCCTTAGTCTGGGAGCTAGGCTGGGAAAGGAAACCTCTCTGGCTGCCCATAGCCTTATTCAGTCCTGCCTCTCCCTAAAGGAATAAATAAATGGAAAAACAACCAGAAACTGCCCCCCCCCCCATCCCCATGATCACCAAAGTACATTGTGGGGAGAACTCATAGCTGCTGGGAGAGAAAAAAAAGATTAAATAGGAAAATTAAAAAAAAGAAAAAGTTTTAGGAAATTCAGACTGTTGCTCTATTTCTCAGTTCCTTGGTACACTGAGGTCAAATATCCTCTCCCCTTCATGCTTTTCTCCTTCTGTTTGTCTTTTTAAGCCCCGGTTTTGAAGCCGATCACATTCTTGCTGACCTCCCAAGCCTTCCTGGTGGTCCGCAGGGCCATGTGCAGAAGCAGTGGCCAGGTCCTCGGTTTAACGTGGGTATGGGTAAAGTGACTGTATGATTAAACAGCCCTGCTCATGAACCTCGCTATGGACAGCTATGATCTAAACAACTTATAATAGTAAGGGAATCACTCCCTGGCTATTTATTCTTATGTGCCTCTAGGTAGTACCAGCGGGTAAGCACTTGCTGACTCTCCTAGGCCACAACTTCCCAGGCCAGCAGTGGAAGACAACAAATGAACTGCTGAGCAGACTAACATGACAAAAACACCTGTAAGGCAGGAGGAACAAAAAGAAGACAGGGGACACCTCTGCTCACACTTGTTGGCATGGCTCGTGGCATTAAATTTTGGGAATAGCTATGGAAGTGCTGTAATAGGAATGAGCCAGAACGCAGACTGCGTTGCGGCTCTCCAGGGAAGACACTGGATCAACTCGGTGTAAACCGGGGGATCACCGCCCAAAAATCCACTGCAAAACCTATCACATGAGCTAAAAAAAGTGAGCAGGGCTGGGACAGAGGGAACAGCAGCGGTGGCCTTTTGCTTAGCTGACCTCGTCCTAGCATGTGAGACACAACTTTATTCTCCAGAAAGGAATGCAGTGCTGGACAACGAAGCCCTGTATTTGGATGGTCCGTCTATCCCCATAATGAAAATGGGGATTTAGAAGTGTCCCACGTGATGGGAAACTTCGCCCCTGTATTGTAGGTATAACAAACCAGGCCCAAGGCCAAGGAATGAGCTCAGTTTAGCCATCATTTCTGAGGAATTGCCAAGTTACTGGAAGTCAATAGCTCGGGGCCCTTTCTGCAGCCTGGCAGCCAAAGCCCAACACACTCAGCAGGAAACCGGCTGTAACCTTCAAGACAGAAATATCCTGACTTGGGGGCACTGCAGGTTTGGACAAACCTCCGGTCTGAGGGAGCACTGCCGATATTAAATTTGCTTTTTAAAACTGCTTCTCCTCCCTTTCATTTCTTTATGCAGAAGATTTTTCAGTTACAATGGCATCTCGTACCTGCCACAGCCAGGAGTTGGCTGGAAGCCCTGAGCCTAACTGGAAGAGATGCTACTAACAGCCTTGGGTGGCGATGAAGGGGAAACCTTTCCCCCCTCAGGAGCACCAGCAGAGCAGTCAAGAGGAACAGCTTACAGTTTTGTAACCTGCTAGTAAAACCCTGGAAGACACTGCCTAGCAATAAAGCCTCACATTTCTTGCAGGAGCAACGTGCTCCTCCCGCCGCACCAGCCTCCCTTCCTCTCTCTCCAGCTCTCCTCCAGGCTGGTCCCCATGCGGCAAACCCCTTCCCCCCAACCTCCCCCCATTTCCTAGGACACAGGACTAAAGGAGCTTGCCCTGCAGGCACTTTACTTTCCCCCCACACTCCCTGATCCATCAGCTCTGTGTGCTGCCTTCTCTGCTCTGCCCTTTGGAGTTGGCCATGGGAAGGGGGCTCTAAAACTGGCCAATTTTGTGCAATTTATATTCTAACAGAAAAGTTAGCTCTAAGTTTCCAGCCACAATTAATAATCCCAAAAGGAAATCTTAATGCACATAGACCCTAATGCACCAATTTGCTTTTTATTTGAAACTTTTTTCCAGTTAGTGTACCTTGATACTCACTGCAGAGGAGAGAACCGCCATGAGGTATGTGGCTTAATTACTCAACTATCAGATAGATCGCGATGTGTTAACTGAGCAGGCATCAATGGGCTGATGGGTAGCATCCAATTCCTTCTATAACTCTTCTTTCTAATGAACGTTTTTATGTGGTGGGGTTCTAGCCAATATTGGCTGTCACTGTTTGATAGCCCTCTGGAACTGGAGATCTTTAATTGCCTGCATCTGATTAAGCTAACAGCAGATATTAAAGGCTGGCTTTCATCATAAGAAGAAAGTATGATTCAGTCCCTTTTGGCCCATGCCAGGTCTGCAGCAGTATCTCCCCATTGCACAGCGGAGTGGGAGAAAGGTGTTTTTTTTTTTTAATCTTTCATCTGTCATTTTATAGTCCAAGTCCTGGGACCCAATTTTGCTAGAGTAATACTCCCTTGGGGAGTTGTGGCTGCATTGGTCCTACTAAAACGAGCTCTTTCAGGTTCCCAACCATTTCTTACTGTAAGATCTGTCAGGTGGAATTAAAAATGTATTGCATGATGTTTCTTTAAGACCACAGGACACTTTGGGCTGAATTAGGCTTTGGTGTAACTTCATTAATCTTCAGTGATTTTACAGTGTGCCACAAATCTGACACCTTGACTTCAGCTCTGACACCTTCACCAGCTCCCCTAAGGAGGGTTCCCCCATACCTTTCCAGAAAGCTAGTTTACCTTGAGCCATCCTGCGTAGAAGAAGAACTGTAACAGTGTGAAGATTGGAATGTAAAGATCTAAGTCATGTCCCTGATACCCTTGGTCAGTATCCAAAAATTGGCGCCCTATCAGGCAGGCAAAGAAAAAAGTATAGACTGCAAGAGTAACAACCTGCAAAGAACAAAACTTCATTGAAATCATGCAATAATACAATCTTATGCATAAGGCAACACATATCCAAAGGCCTCTGACTGCCTTTTGCCATATAATTTACAAATCTGTAGGGAGGTATTACATGAGAGGCCACAGGAATAATTATAGCCAGGAAGAAGACCCAAGAAACATAAAAACATTTCAGTGCTTCCATCCCCTCTCCCAAATTATGCAAGGCCTTCAAAACATCTCCGCATTAAATATGACTTAAATAGTTAGCCAGGCATCCATGATCCCGTGGGAGTCAACGAGTGCTCAACAGCTTGGAGACTCTGGTCGAGCTGCCCTTTTATGGAAATTGTGTTTCGAATTTTGTAAAGGGTAATAGCTCAGTACCTGCGTATAGACCAGTGGAATTCCAACCCAGTCATAACCGAACAAAAGGCTACACCAAGACCGGTACTTATTCATCTCCTAAAAGGAAAAAAAAAAAAAGAAAAAACAAACCCCAACAACCTAAAATTGCATGGGGTTCAATTCTAAATTATAAATATTTTGTTACAGTTCATTTTTGCATATCTAAAAGGACAGGGAGATATTAAAGTGTAGTATATATAAATTGATACCATAACTATATCCAGCACCCCATCGTCACATCTGAATATTCACTTAGTTTATGGAGTTGGAATGCTTAGAATATTACATATTTCTTCACAAATTATCTTTTGTTTCTATCTTATCCACAGTCTAGTGATACATGAAAGAGAATATATTATATCATAAAAAGGATGTTTGACCACTTAATGAAATATTCAGGGAGATTATCTTCCCTGAAACTGATATTAAAATCTTCAAAATGTCAAATTATTCTCTTTTTTTTTCCCTCCAGCAATGGAACAAGTATGAATTTACAGTGATGTTACACTAATTTTTACTCATCAATTTGTTGCTTCAGTTAATACCTTCTCAATTATATAAATACAATACCAGCGAACTGCTGCTGTATGTGCTTAAGTGTACATCGGTACACAGAGAAAAGTCGTATAGTTTTCTGTAGATTTACTTTTTCTACTTACGTTCATCAGTGTCTGCAGATCTACACTGTCTCGAATTCTTCCCTCTTTTCGCGCCTTCGATGCCAAATTTCCAAACCAGACAAACGGAACCCAGTATTTCAGGTGGGGAGACTTAAGGTCATCAAAGATTTTTCTTTCATATCTTGTCATAAAACCTGTTTACCCCCCCAAAAAAAAGACTTCATTTATTCCGTGCTTTCAGTGCTACTGATATTATAAATTTTGAATATGTTTGAATCTGTTTATGTGAAATTTGCATAGAACTATGCAAAACACTATTTATAATTCTAGCTAGTAGCCTCCTCTTTCTTTTTTGAGTTTTTTTGCCAGGATAGATCTTGCTTGAAACAACTTCTTTTTGCAACAACTACCTACACAAAATGCCTCTTGATTAATATATGCAATAATTTGCTATTACTGTGTTCTCATATCTGACTGCTGACATATTGTAGTTACATATAATACTAAAAAATGAAAAAAGATACATATAATACTGAGAAATACAGATTACTCTCTAGTTTCATATTCTACTTTCAGAAAAATAAGGAACTGGATATAACAGTCAAGAAGCTATCACTTTTCAGCAATGATGGCTTTTAGCGGCATCTCAACATATGTTGTAAGGGCAGTTACGTGACCTTCTGAATCTGATAATTTTTTGGTAAATCTGCAAAGCAGTGAGCAAGCAACAGAGGATACAAGTGCATGCATGAAACAGAGCTCAACAGAGAGCGTGCCTTCTGCCAGCGAAATACTTCCCTGCCAGATTGTTTCATGTTTTCTTTGGGGTTACGAAGGCGTGCAAAGAGATGGAAAAGGAATCATGCACAGAAATCCTGCTGCTAGCGGGACACCAAGCCAGATGACGTGCTGTGGGGTTGCAGGCTGAAGCTGCTCTCTGCCTGGCAATTTGCCTCGCCGGGGTGCTGGGAAGGTATTAGGTTTCCTGCAGAGTTCTCCTGGCCTTGCGAAGCCCTGCTTCCCCCTACTGCAAGCAAGTCCAAGGTCAAACAGCAGGGGAGCCAGGGCTGTGTGGGACAAAACCTGCACCAGAGCAGCTCGCTGCCTGGGACTGGCACGGGAGCGGCTGGTTTTCGGAGCAGCACCTCTACCTCCCTGGGCTTCGTGGGTAAGAAAGCTCTGCTCTGCTCTGCTGTCCTCCTTCCACCCAGCCTTTGAGAAAACCAACCTCAGAAAATTCATGAGGGGGAACTTCACATTTTCCGTAGTCCAAATCCTGGATTTTCTGGGATTGGAGCAATCTTCAGGTTTGGGGGATCTTAGTTTTTGCTCAGGTGTATGTGTCAGCTACCAGGGTGGGTATAAGGCTTCTTTTGTTGTGTTGACATTAGCTCCGAAACAGGAGAAAGTTAATAACATGGCAGCCCCAAAATAAGGGACTCAGCCAATTAATTACAAGTTTGAGTGCTGAAAATTCAATAAGGGAATTGAGAATAGACAGGAATCTTTTTTCTAGTCTCCAACTAGTAACTAAGAATTAGCCCGTTCTTACTAACATTGCTAATGATAGATAAAGCAGCAAAAAAAACCCCAACCATACACAAACTCAGTTGTGTTTGGTATAAAAATGTGAATAAGGTAAAAGGAGCTTTGTTAAACATGGCAACCTTAAATATTCTGTTGTTGAGGAAAATGCCACTGTTGTACAGTTGCAAGAAGTCAACACAGCAGTGCAACTACTGAGAAGGAACACAACGACAGGACAGAAAAATCTGTGGAAAAGGTAAAGTTCAGCAGCAAGACACAGTACTCTTGCAGTATCCTGGAATTTGAGAACAGAATAAGATATAGCTTTTAAAAGATCCCTGGGCAGTTTGCAGCCAGCTCTCCTAAGCAACTGCACAGAAATAATCAAGCAACCAGACAAATTGACCTGCTAGTTATGGCTCCTGACTCCTAAAAGTCAGTCTTTGATTTTTGGCTGGCCAACCTGTTTATTACAAGAAAAGATGTTTCTATCAGGCTGAAACAGGCAGACAGAATATCAGAAAATTGACAGTCTGGAGTAAACACTGGATGCAAGTCACCTGAAGTCTGGGAAGTCATTATCTGGAAGGACACAGCCTGAGGGGGTCACGAAGAACAGCAAAGCTCCAAGGATCAGTTCAGCTCTCTACTAAACTGGGTACCTTTTTGTTCAGAAAAACTCAACAAAGCCTTGTTCTATTAAAAATAACATTCAAATTGTAATTATTTTTAAAGTTAAGGTGTTTGTGTTTATATTAATTAAATATTCTCTTTGATGGATATTAATAATGCCTAGTATTCTTATCACAGAAAATATGAAACAATTCTGGATTGCTCTTACTGCTGGTGAAGGTTAGGGCAATACAAACAACATGCAGTTCAGAACTGCTTGCTGTTATTGCAGCGGTAAAGAAACACTTTATATTCCATTAAATACAGGGGAGTAAATCAAACCTCAGTTATTAAAATTAAATTGTTTCTAAATATGGTCATACTATTTTTATTCAAGAGTATTCAAAGAATTAACTGAGGAACTCTCTGAACAAGAACGCTGGTTTTGACAAGCACTGGAAGACTGGAGCAGTTCTGGAAATATTTGGCCAATACTGTGCCAAGATCTTGAAAAGGATGATCTAAGGAACGACAGGGCACTGAATCCTTGCGAAAGTATGAAAAGCTTGACAAGGGATGCAATCAATAAAGAATCAAAGGACACTAATGTGAATAGTGTCAGCCAAAGTGCTCTTATGGGAAAATTATTGATGAGAACACAAGCCTGTCTAGAAAAAGTCACTCGTGCTCTCCCTCAAGTGATTCAAGGAGTATTGAGTTCTCCTGTCGAAACTGAATGGTTTGAGACAAGGCTGGCTGAGGGCACCCATGCCAAACACTCTGAAGGCTAGTGGTTAGAGAAGAAGGAACTGAAAAGATGTCATCTCCCACATCTCCAGAGTGCACTAACAATGGTCAAGTAGATAAAAGTTTTACTTTCTGCTTCTGTGTTACATGGGAGAGAATTAATTTAGGTACTTCACTCTAGTAGAGGGTTTGGGACTGCAAACTTCAGCCGTCCGTAGGTATTCATGTAGTTGGGCTCACAACTCATGTTTCTCTTCAGCATTTCCTCTCAACTGTTTTGGGCTGCCCTCTGCCCAGCTGCTGACTCATTACTCATGTTTTTTAAGACTCGTGTTCTTGAGCATCCAACTTCCCTCTTGCACCTTGCAGCCAACAGGATTGGTACGCTCAGGACTGATGCTAGGCATCTGACGCTTACGGCATACGTGCCGCGGTAGTCAGCATCATAATGTCATGAATCTACATGCATCTACTGCCTAAAGCTCCATAAAGAACGCTAAAAAATGAAAAAGAATTTCAGAAAAGAGATAGGAGGAAGATCCAGCACTGAAGACCGTATTTTGTAGGGAGAGACTACAGATGGTGAAGCTCCTAAGTTTATTCAAGCCTTTATGCACTCTGCTAACAGGGAACTATTGAGAGAAAAATGGTGTTTTCATCTAATTAGAAAAAGAACAACCCAAACCCATTACAAAATCCAGTGACTAGAAGATGACTCTGCGCAAGTTCAGACTGAGGACAAAATTTCACTTTTCAACAGTGAGTTCACCGTTGTGAATGTCAGTTCACCTAGGATGCAGTGTAGTCTCCAGTATACCCAGCTGAATTTTAAATCAGGGCTGGTTATATTCCTAGAAGGTATTATAGCTCAGTCAGAAATTGCAACATGATAAAGGATGTTGTAAGTAAGCTTTTATGCCTTGTGTTATGGATGAGTCAGACTAGATTATCATGATATTGTTCTCAGATTTAAAGTCTATGAATTCAAGCAGTTCATTTGCTGAAAAGAGAAATGTGTAGCAATAGTTATGCTGTGGCAGTTCTCAGTTTGATAGCAAAATGCAAAATCGGCACAAGTTGTTTCAATAATGACTGTGCTGTAAGTATCAGATTCTGCCACTCACGTTCATATTAAATGCTGCACTCCCATGCAGTCTGATATGTAATGCCATAGGGAGCTAGGGAGGGGATAATTGCAGAGTACTGTCTTAATCACTGGATGTTAGTAGGAGCAAAATATACCCTCAAGTGCTCAGTACTGCATCAACAAAAATTCTGTGGCACAATATGCATTAAAACCTACAGAATAAGTACTGAAATCCACAGAGCTGACTACACTATCAATATTTAGTTATACCGTTTATAGTAGAATATTTTCCACTGTTAAAAAACCCCCAAACAACCAAAACTTGTTCTCCAGTCTACAATTTTTGTACAACGCTGTGACATTTTGTCTCTTTTGGAACAGATTGTCTTTAGCAATAGGGAGGCAGAGGAGGATTAGCCTGCTGGAAATGTTGTAATTTTCCAGTGCGTAGTAGAAGCAGGTTGCTGGGGAGAGTGACAGAAGCTTCCTTGACCTCTCACAGGCTCAGGTAAACAGTTCTGTTGAACAGCACAAGGAAGAGAACTTCAAAATCCAATTGAATCCAACAGAAATTATTTTTTTCAGTAAGATCAGTGTATTCTGCCTGGATTTTTTTTTAATATCCAAAGCTTCTCATACTTATTTGAAATATGTATATGTATATACACACTGCATATTTTAACTTGCTACAACTTTGCTTACTAATCTCTGCCAAAGGAATAATTTTAAGAAATGCAAGACGTTCAGTAAAAAACGTATGACTTCTCCTATTTGGAACATATCCCCACATCTCTGCAATGATGTTCTATCCCTGACGCTGACCACGCCAGTCAGAAGGCACGACAACACAGCTTGCCTTTAAATACTCAGCAGTCAGTCCTTCATAGACAAGCAAAATCTTACATGATTGAACTCTCTTCCCCATCATCACACTTGCTGTGTTATCAAAACAAACAGAAAATAAAGACACACTTAATACTTAGCATATTGATCTCTGAAAAACTAAGCTTAAGGTGAGGTTGTAAATTTAAAGAAAAAACTCTTGGACTTGGGTTTTTTTAAGTATATCACAACAATTAAAATGTGCAATCTACTTAAAATGCAATCTCCTTAAAATAAATTGAGATAAAGCTGTACTTGTGAAGTGCCTGCAGAGATCAGTCTCTGATACACGAGACACGAGGCAATGCCATATAACAAGTCACCATTCCTACTGCATCATACTATATTGCAATTACATTATTTTTCATGCTTTGGAGGATGATGTACCTCCTCCATACACCTATGAGTTTGGGGCAGGCCTATTGCCTCCATGATGTCTGAAAGCAGGTCCACATAAGAGTCTCAAACTCATTTGATTTCTATAGTGTTGCTAGATGAAGACTTAAAGAGCATTAAAGATGCACACTTAAGGGCATGTCATTTAAGCCACTGGCAAAAACGTGGTAGCTTTGACATGAGTTAGTATGAGGCACACACAGGGCCAAAGAGGAAAGAAAAATGAGTCTGGCTCCTTCCCTCCCTGTGCCCCCACCTCTGAGGGAAAGGAAAGAAATTTTGGAGAGGAGGACTCCAGTACCTGCTCCTACCACGTGGTCCATGGTGGGGAACCTTTTGTACACGGCTGTGCTCACGGAGCGAAAGATCAGCAGAGACGTTAAATTCACGTAGCGCATGAGAGTCCTCCTTAACAAGCGCCCATATTCATCTCTGCCCTGGACACAGCTAGAGATGAGGAACATCAGACGATCTGGCCACGGCAAGTTCACAAACTGGTTCCACCAGCGATTCACCACCAAAGTAACATAGAAGCCTGGGGGTTAGAAGGAAAAAAAAAGTCCAGTGCCTATCAGGATTTCTGTTCAGGTTACTTTGATTTAGTTTGCAGAGTGTTATTCATATCACTAAGTTGCTACATTTCCCAGAATAAATGCAGTAAGTCACTTCAAAACCCAGGATGCAATCAGTGCTAATTATTTAATAGACACTGCAACTTAATGGCCCGTTCCAGCTGAGTATCTCATACTCATGAACTTCCAAATTTTCTCTTCTGTAGTAAACCTTGAGTGGATTTAGCGGTTTGAAAGATCAGGCACAATGTATCAGTGTTAGTGGGCACTATATATATATAAATATATATATATATGGAAACTTTACTCTTTTGTTGGTATGTTAAGAACATGAGCATAGATGTTGATGTGACAAATGCGCCTTGAATTTAAGGATACCTTTTGGAAGCTGATGGTTTTATTGTGAGCCTCTAAGCTCCCATATGCCCCTCAGCTCTGAAATGCTTCCATGCACGGACATTCACAAAATGCCTGAACAGAGACAGCACTGGAGAATAATTTCACATGTAACTGGTACTTACCAAGCACAAAAGTTACTGGGATTTGTTCAGCATATTTGTCACAGTAAATTGATAATTTTTCAAAGAACCGTTTTTGGCTACCTGTAAGAAAAAATCTGCAGCAAAAATAAAATGTATCTGTCCTTTCATAATATTCTGGCACTAGCTACAAAGTGCAAATATGTATAAATAATCAGGTATGTGCAATCCGGAGCAACCTTGGCTAATGTCTTCAAGCGAATTCTTAAAGGTAAAGTGCTGAACATTTTTGGCATGTAATAAAGAAGCTGGAGGAGAAGACAATATTATTCCCTGGTCTTTGCAGTTTTCTCATGACTAATTTGACTGGCACTACTAATTAGGATCAATACACCTGGAGAATTAGCTTGCTATCTCATACAGACCAATGATGATAAGTAAGCCATAAGTCTGCAAGTAGAGCTTGCTCTCCTTTTTCAGCAGGCTCCTTAATAAAAATGCTCAGGTCTGCTTGAATTGCAAAAGGTTACAAATCTCTAACTGCTCTTATTTGAAAATGCTACATTGTTGCAGCAGTTTTTTTACTCTTACTGCTATGAAATTTTGCTTTTCCGCAAGATTAAAAACACAACTGTATTTATTTTGCAGTGAGGAAAATATTCACCAGATGATAGAAAATGAGTGGAGCATGGCAGCTTCTGCCCATGGAAAAAGATATCTAATGAAATACAAGAACCTTAAATATAAACATTTTTTTTATTTGTATAGATGAGTATTACAGTTTTTCTTTGATTTCATATAAAAGGAACACATGACAAATATTCAGTGGGTTCTGCTTACAATTCTGTGCAATAAAACCTGGAGCACATATAGAAAGCTTTCCATGGTGTATTTACCATGGTCTTTAATTACCTAACATTTCAGTAGAACTAGATTAATTTAAATAAATGTGAGACTCTGGTGTTTCTTTACATATTAATGCTGTAATTTTCTTCCTGCGTTTACAGGTATAGATTACTGAACATTTTGGAAAATTAGTGATTAATCACAGACAAACTGAAGCTCATTTTCTCCTTGTTTCACATAAAAAGCAAACACTGAGGTCTAATTACAGGTCAAGGTAAGAGCTGAATCATGATTTTGATACTTATGTGTAGTGTACTTCATCAATTAAAAGTTTCACTGTACTAATTGATGCATTGCATCTGTCACACTGGTGATTAATTCACACCTTGGTGGAAGAAGCAGCCCTCCTAATGTGACCCCCCCAGGTGCTGGGTGACACACAGGTAATAACCCGTCTGTTTGCTTGGCCCTCTGCAAGCTTAAAAATAGAGTTTGCCATGCCATCCTAGCTTTAAGCAAAACTTTGCTTTTCCTGACTATATAACCCGGCTAACAAATTGTTACCTTTCACGGTTGTTAAAGAAATTACCACTGAGCAACTGAAGACACAGTTCTGCAAGTAGAATGAAAGGTCTATACTTATCATTTAAAGCAGAGAGGCACGCTCGCTGCCCCCAACTCCATGTCAGAACAATAAAAGCTATATAACATAGGCTAGCTATGGGTGTTTATTTAGCCTAACTTCAGTAGGATGGTTGCTCAACGCTGGGCAACTTTCAAGTTTTCATTCTACTTTCAAGTAGAATCAGCTGAATACGATAGACAGTGTTTTATTTATATCCTACATGCTTTCTCTGGAACATTAAAGTAAACGTGGAAAGGAAAGGACATTAGAAAAGGTTCAAGGAAAAGACAATAACTATGTAGTAACCTCCCCCTCAACCATCATACATCAGCCTAACACTATGAAGTGTGAAACTTCAGTATAACATTTAATGAGATGTGAATTGGAAAGAGTGTACCTGTATAATACACTTATCGCTGTGTAAAGAGTAGCAAAAACAATAAATTCTCTGTACAGCAATTTGTAGATGCTGCCTTTCCACTTTAGGAGTAATCTGTGAAATCCAAAGAAAGTGGCATTTGCTACTTTGCTGGAATAAGTGACTGTCATCGTCTTGGCAGGCTGTGCCTAGAAACAGTAGAAGAGAAGCAGGAAACCAACAACATTTTAGACAGCGTACCCTAACCTGAATGCACCCTTGTATAGATAGATACATAGATATACACGCACATACATGCATATAGTAGTATATATATACATAAATACATGCTGTGTGTAATTTTATATATAGAAAGAGAGAGAGAAATAAAAATCTTGCAGTTACAAGCCCTGCTGAGACCTGCAGATTGACTGATGCAAGGCTGTATTTGGGCTTTACCTCAAAGACCACCCCAAAGCAGCAGCTAGCACCAAATGTGGCCACCTGCCTAGGTGGCAGCGGCAGGGACACGCTACACCTCTGAAGCCTCTGCTTACTCTCAGTTTGCTCCAGTCTGGTGTGAGCAAAGAAAAGGAAGTAAAATTTGCTTGAAATTTTTTTCAAAACTTTGCCAGCACTCCAGCAAGAGAAGTAAAGCTAAATTCCACAAATGCACCCTCCTCCCCAGCCAGTATTTTTAGCTGGCTTTCGTAATTATACTCATCTAAAACCAAATGAGATTTGGAGACTGCCTCTTTCATTAACAGTTACGACAGCAGCTGAGATCAGCTGGGGAACCCTGTTATTTCTCAGCTTGGCAGCTAGACATACTCATCAATACTTCAGCATTGCATGGCCATGCAAAAAAAGCCATAGGGTTGCCCAGGTAGGCAGTGTGCGACACAGTGTAATTAAAGCAGTACTAAAAGTATACAGGTAAATATTTCATGCTGGGTTTGTTACTTGCTTACCCAGTGTAGGGAGATGCTACAGGAACTTTTATGAGCTTACAAAAACCCCCCTAACTCCAAATGTGGATGAAAGCAGTTTTGTACAGCATGCAAGAAAGGGAGTAACTAAGACAAGCACAAAGCCTCAAGGTAGTTATTGGGTATCATAAACATGATTCTTGTCTATATTTCCTTGATGTCACTGCAGGTCATTTACTCTCAGAAAGAAAATCCGAACCCCTAGTTAATAGATGGCTTGATAGTATTTTATGCACCTTGGCTGTGCCTCTGATGCAGAGCATAAAGTAAGCCATTAAAATTCAGCTGCAAAAGTGCCACTTTTTCTTTTAGTCACCAAGGGAATCAGCAGGGAAAAGACACCATAAG